>NC_133124.1:136856134-139629467 GCF_048418815.1 Hemitrygon akajei | reverse complement strand
CTAAGTTCACCTGCCTTAGAAACATAGAAAACCCACAGCACAATACAGGCCCTTCGGCCCACAAAGTTGTGCCAAACATGTCCCTACCTTAGACATTACTAGGCTTACCTATAGCTCTCTATTTTCCTAAGCTCCATGTACCTATCTAAAAGCCTCTTAAAAGACCCTATCATGTCCACCTCCACCACCGTTGCCGGCAGCCCGTTCCATCTATCTATCTATCTATCTATCTATTTATTTATTTATTTATTTATTTATTTATTTATTTATTAGCCTTGTTTATGATACTTCTTGCATTAATATAGACACATCTCAAAACATCTGTTTGAGTGCATCTTTGCTCTATCATCTGCCTATCCTTCCTCACAAACCCCTACAAGCTGTCACTACTTGTGCACCAACTGCCCCATCCTCTGCCTCTTCACTTCAGTTACCACCCCCTTGCAAGTCTAGTTTAAACCTTCCCAATAGCATTAGCAAACCTCCCTCTCAGGATATTGGTTCCCCTCTTGTACAGGTCACCCATTCCCCAGAAAAGGTTCCAATGATCCAAGAACTTGAAACCCTGCCCCAGCTCCTCAGCCACTCATTCATCTGCGCTATCTTCCTGTTCTGGCCTTCCCTAGCTCGTGGCACCGGGACTAATCAGGGGATTACCACCTTGGAGGTCCTGCTCTTCAGCCTCCTTCCTAACTCCCTAAACTTACTGTGCAGGACCTCTACCCCTCTATAGCCTATGTCACTGGTACCAGCATGTACCACGACCTCTGGCTACACACCCTCCCCTTCAAGAATATTCTGCAACCGCTAAGAGACATCCTGGACCCGAGCACCTAGGAGGCAACATACTGTCCTGGTGTCTCTTTTGCTGTCGCAGAATCTTCTATCTGTCCCCCTAACTATCGAGTCCCCTATAAACATTGCTCCGCCTGACTTCACCCTACCCTTCTGAGGCTCAGAGCTGACCACAGTGCTATTGGTCTGGCTGCTGCTGCCTTGCCCAGATAGGTCACCCCCCTCAGCAGTATCCACGGGGGTATTCCTGTTGCTGAGGGGAATGGCCACCAGGGGACCCTGCACTGACTTCTTTCACCTTTTACCTCTTTCAGTGTTCACCCATCTATTCCCCAAATTCTGCACTCTGTGTGTAACCACCTGCTGAGAAGTCATATCTATCAATTGCTCTGCCTCCCAGATGATCCCAAGTTCATCCATCTCCATCTCCAGCTCCTTCCTGTGGTCTTTCATGAGCTGGAGTTGGCTGCACTTCCCGCAGATGTAGTCATCAGGGAAACTATCAGGTTCCATGAATTCCCTCATCCTACAGGAGGAGCATTCCACTGTCATATCTGCCATCCTGCCTACACTGTGCAATGGGCAACCAACACCAAATCAGCAATAATAAAACAAACAAACTAACCCTGCTAAACTGTGTCTTTGGCCGCAGCCTCATCTTATTGAAGCCTCTTGAGTCAAAGCTTGATGCTCCTACTGTCACCGCTGGCCTATTCCCACCAATAGCCACCCCGAGTGTAGCCACCTGGCTTGCCCTCTCTGTACTGTTATTTAATTCGCAGTGCTCTGCTGGACCTCTGGAATGTCCGAACGCCTGTGAAGCTTTCCTTTTATACTAGCTTCGCTGACCCGCGAGTAAACTCTTCGAAGTACTCTGGACCTTGTTTACACAAACATCCCCGATGGAGCCCCGCCCCCACCTTGGTTACTCAGACCACATCTCTGTTATGCTAATCCCAGCATACAGACCGCTCGTCAGGCGCTCCAGACCAGTCCAGAAGCAGGTGAAAACCTGGCCAGCAGGAGCCATCTCTGCTCTTCAAGACTGCTTTGAGCTTTGAGAACATGGGCTGAAGGGCCTGTTTCTGTGCTGTGCTTTTCTATGACTCTATGGCCTGTAAAAGGTTGACCATATGCAACTACTTGCAGTCAAATCAAATTCTTGCCTGCCAGATTTGAGTTTACTGTTATATGCGCAAGAACATGTATGAGCAGGTACAAAAAAACTTACACACAAGCAGCATCGCAGGCTCATGGCATCATATATGCAATCATTCACAAGAATAATGTAAATCAAACATAAATTGTATACTGTACAATATTTTTTACACAGAACGCAATTAGAACAAAAAATTGCCTGCTATGTTGCTGGATTGTCAAAGTGTTCATAGTATTGGCAACCTATAGTGTTATAGTTTTGCCCGTTAGTTCAAGAGCCATATATATGCTTGAAGGAAAGTAACTGTTCTTGAACCTGTTGGTGTGGGACTTCAGGTTTCTGTACCTCCTGCACAGGGGTAGATAGCATGACACAGATTGTGGGATCTTTGATGACAGATGTTGCCTTCTTAAGGTAGCATATCCTGCACATCAATATCTGCAAAGATTCAAAGACATTTATTGAGTATGTATGCAATATACAACCCTGAGATTTGACTTCCCACAGATAGCCACAAAACAAAGAAACACCATGGAATTCATTTGAATATAAAAAAATCAACCCCCAATGTGCAAAAAATCATATAATACAAACAGCGAAAGTAAAACAAGTGAAAAACACCAGTGCACAACCCAGGCTTACTCAGTTCTGCTCAGTTCAGTTCAATCTAGCACTCTGATGTTAGAAGGGAAGCGTAACAGGAGGCATTCAAATAATGTGAAATCAGGGCCAACACATTCCTTTGAGGGCAAAAACCAGGAGTAAGAAACTTGGGGAACCGTGGATATTGAAGGCTGGATAAAACAATCAAAAGGAAGATATTGTATGAAAGGTACTAGGAACTAAAAACCAACACGACTAGTCAGGAGTACAAGAATTGCAGGGAGGTACTTAAAAAGGAGTTCAGGAAGGCAGAAAGGGTCACAAAATAACAATGGCTGACAGAAGTATGTTAAATCTGAAGGCATTCTGTTAATATATTAGAAGGCAAACAAATAATCAGGGAAAGAGACCTAAAAGGGAAATCTGTAAATGGAGCTAGAAGGAACAACAGTGGTTTAAATGAATGTTTTTCCTCAGTATTGACTAAAAAATAGAATTTGTAGTAGGAGAATTTAACAAAGGGGAAGATCTAAGCCTTGTGCTAGCCTCAATAAATAAAGAAAAGGCACCGAATGCCTTAGCAGGCTTAGAAGTTTATGAATCCCCGGGGTCAGAGATATAGTGGAAAGTAAAGTAAATTCATAAATGGATTGGCTAAAGATCATGTTGTAGATTCAACATGAAATGTTCAAATTGAAAAATTACACTTGATTCTCTAATTTCATTTCACCTCACCTTTGTTTTATTTCAATGTACATCTAATTAAGTTGGAGGGCTCTGGAATCATACTTCATTCAAGGATGAATATAATTCTCATCTGTATAATGGGACCAAATCTACAAACCAGTTGCACATTCAGAAACAAAAATTTATATTGATGCTGATCATTCTTTAAAGAATGTTTGAGAAAATTGCGATTAACAGCCTGATAAAGAACCAGATTATGAGATCAATAACTCTAATGTTTTGATAAATGGATATTTTGGAGAAGCCTTTGCAGAATGGGAGGTCATTGTCAATATTGAATATGAAACAAATTGTTTTGAAATAGTGAATGAAATAAACACAAATTTTCCTGATTCAGGTATTCACACACCCCACCTTTCCCACTACCACCTCCCTGGCCACTAGAAGTCTGCCTGTACTTTCTGTTTCCTTAGTTTTCTCCAGAAATCCCACCCACAAATCCCTCCAAATGTATCACTCTCCTCCCTTGTGGACAAATCTGTTTCTGGCTCAGCCCTATTCCTCCTTCAGATTGCTCTGCACCTAACAGACCCTGCCAGCCTCGACCTTCACCTTGGTGTGGCAACCGAAGGCAACTGCCCATTCTATGGAAGCTGGGGCAATAAATTAAAGTTGTCATTTGGCATCAGTACATATGAACTCACTGCCAAAAAGTATGAATGAGGTTTAATAGCACCGGCATATGTTGTGAAATTTGTTAACTTGGCAGTACAATGAAATAGATAGATAGATAGATAGATAGATAGATAGATACTTTATTCATCCCCATGGGGAAATTCAACCTTTTTTTTCCAATGTCCCATACACTTGTTGTAGCAAAAACTAATTACATACAATACTTAACTCAGTAAAAATATGATATGCATCTAAATCACTAACTCAAAAAGCATTAATAATACCTTTAAAAAAAAAGTTCTTAAGTCCTGGCGGTTGAATTGTAAAGCCTAATGGCATTGGGGAGTATTGACCTCTTCATCCTGTCTGAGGAGCATTGCATCGATAGTAACCTGTCGCTGAAACTGCTTCTCTGTCTCTGGATGGTGCTATGTAGAGGATGTTCAGGGTTTTCCATAATTGACCGTAGCCTACTCAGCGCCCTTCGCTCAGCTACCGATGTTAAACTCTCCAGTACTTTGCCCACGACAGAGCCCGCCTTCCTTACCAGCTTATTAAGACGTGAGGCGTCCCTCTTCTTAATGCTTCCTCCCCAACACTCCACCACAAAGAAGAGGGCGCTCTCCACAACTGACCTATAGAACATCTTCAGCATCTCACTACAGACATTGAATGACGCCAACCTTCTAAGGAAGTACAGTCGACTCTGTGCCTTCCTGCACAAGGCATCTGTGTTGGCAGTCCAGTCTAGCTTCTCGTCTAACTGTACTCCCAGATACTTGTAGGTCTTAACCTGTTTGTGGCCTCAGATTCTGTATTATCAGCCGCTCCATGGTCTTCATCACGTGCGACGTCAAGGCAACAGGTCTGAAGTCATTCAACTCCTTTGGTTGTGGTTTCTTCGGTACCGGGACAATACAGGATGTTTTCCACTGTCTGGGTACTCTTCTCTGATCTAGGCTTATGTTGAAGATGCGCTGTAGTGGTTCTCCCAGCTCAGTCGCACAGGCCCTCAGTAATCGTGGGGAAACTCCATCCGGTCCAGCCGCCTTGCTGGTACAGATCTTCCTCAGTTGACCTTCCACCTGTGCAGCCGTAATCCTGGGCGTGGGCAAGGTCTCCTGTGAGTGGCTATTTTCCTGTGAGGGAAGTAAGCCTGGTGTGGAGTTCTGCGGTGAGGATGAGATTGTGCTGTCGAACCTATTGAAGAAGATATATATATGATAATATAGGGGGAAAACTGAATTACAATAAGTGTATAAATAGTTAAATTAAATAACTAGTGCAAAGAACAAATAGAAATATAAAGTAGTGAGGTAGTGTTCATGGATTCAATGTCCATTCAGAAATTGGATGGCAGAGGGGAAGAAGCTGTTCCTGAACCACTGGGTTGGGAGTTAATCAGCGTTGGGAGTCAAGTCAAGTCACTTTTTATTGTCATTTCGACCATAACTGCTGGCACAGTATACAGTAAAAACGAGACAATGTTTTTCATGACCACGGTGTTACATGACACAGTACAAAAACTAGACTGAACTATGTAAAAAACAACACAGGGAGAGAAAAAAGGAACAACTACACTAGACTATGGATCTACCCAGGACTGCATAAAGTGCACAAAACAGTGCAGGCATTACAATAAATAATAAACAAGACAATAGGGCAGCAAGGTGTCAGTCCAGGCTTTGGGTATTGAGGAGTCTGATAGCTTGGGGGAAGAAACTGTTACGTAGTCTGGTCGTGAGAGCCCGAATGCTTCGGTGCCTTTTCCCAGATGGCAGGAGGGAAAAGAGTTTGTATGAGGGGTGCATGGGGTCCTTCATAATGCTGTTTGCTTTGCGGATGCAGCGTGTAGTGTAAATGTCCGTTATGACGGGAAGAGAGACCCCGATGATCTTCTCAGCTGACCTCACTATCCGCTGCAGGGTCTTGCAATCCAAGATGGTGCAACTTCCAAACCAGGCAGTGATGCAGCTGCTCAGAATGCTCTCAATACAACCCCTGTAGAATGTGATGAGGATGGGGGGTGGGAGATGGACTTTCCTCAGCCTTCGCAGAAAGTAGAGAAGCTGCTGGGCTTTCTTTGCTATGCAGCTGGTGTTGAGGGACCAGGTGAGATTCTCCACCAGGTGAACACCAAGAAATTTGATGCTCTTAACAATCTCTACCGAGGAGCCGTTGATTTTCAGCAGGAAGTGGTCACTCCATGCCCTGCTGAAGTCAACAACCATCTCTTTTGTTTTGTTCACATTCAGAGACAGGTTGTTGGCTCTGCACCAGTCCGTTAGCCACTGCACCTCCTCTCTGTAAGCTGACTCATCGTTCTTGCTGATGAGACCCACCACGGTCATGTCATCGGTGAATTTGATAATGTGGTTCGAGCTGTGTGTTGCAGCAGAGTCGTGGGTCAGCAGAGTGAACAGCAGTGGACTGAGCACACAGCCCTGGGGGGCCCCCGTGCTCAGAGTGATGGTGTTGGAGATGCTGCTCCCGATCCGGACTGACTGAGGTCTCCCAGTCAGGAAGTCTAGGATCCAGTTGCAGAGGGAGGTGTTCAGGCCCAATAGGCTCAGCTTTCCAATCAGTTTCTGAGGGATGATTGTGTTGAATGCTGAACTAAAGTCTATGAACAGCATCCGAACGTATGTGTATTTTTTGTCTAGGTAGGTGTAGTGATGGTCTTAGACAGAGTAACATCATCAATGCACTTGCTGATGTAGCTGGTCACTGATGCTGTGTACTCCTCTAAGTTGGTAGAGTCGCCATCTGTTGCAGCCTCCCTGAACATGTGCCAAAACCATTAAACTGTCTACTCCCATCAATCTGCACCAGGACCATTGCCCTCAATACTCCTACCATCTCTGTACCTATCCAAACTTCTCTTAACTGTTGAAATCAAACTCACATATGCCACAGGTGTTGGAAGCTCATTCCACACATCCATGACCCCCTGAATGAAGAGGCTTCCTGTCGTATTAAAAAACTTTTCCCTAATTTGTCATTTATTCCTAGTCTATTCCTATTTTTTCCTTAACTGCTTTGAAATATGTGCAGTTAAGGTCACTCTTCCTAAAGTACTTCCCTACTGACACTTCCTCTACTTGACCTGCTTCATTCCTCAGGAAAAAGTCCAGTGGCACACTTTCCTTTATGAGCCTATGTAATAAAAATCCCCTAGTAATATAATGCTAATTTTACTGCTGTTTATATATCTGTTCCAAGAATTTATTCCACCAGAGAGACAACTCCAGTAACTCTGTACAGAATTTGCTCAGTTTTATGGCATTGATGTTGCAATGAAATTTTCATTTGAAAACTACAATTTCAAATTCCTGCGAGTGCACATCTCGCACAACCTCTCATAGTCCCAGAACACATCGTCCACAATTGGGAAAGTTCACCAAAGCCTCTGCTTTCTGAGGAAGTTGAAGAGAGCTGGACTGTGCACATCTATACTCATGAGACCATTAGACCATAAGACATAGAGGTAAAGTTAGGCCATTTGGCCACTAAGTCTGCTCCACCATTTGGTCATGGGTGATTCATTTCTCTCTCCATCCCATTCTCCTGCCTTCTCCCCATAACCTTTCAGGCTATGACTTGTCAAGAATATATCAACCTCTGCCTTAAACACTCACAGTGCCCTGGTGTCCACAGCCATCTGTGGCAACAAATTCCACAGATTCACTGCCCTCTGGCTAAAGGAATTCCTCCTACTCTCTGTTATAAATGGACGTCCCTCTATTCTGAGGTTTTGCCCTCTGATCCTAGACTCCCTTCTATAGGAAAGATCCTCCTCATATCCACTCTATTTAGGCCTTTCAACATTCGATTGGTTTCAATGAGATCCCCTCTCATTCTTGTAAATTCCAGGCCTAGAGCCATCAAATGCTCCTCAGATAATAAGCCTTGCATTCTTGGAATTATTTTCCTGAAGCTCCTCTGAAACCTCTCCAATGTCTGCACATGCTTTCTTAGATAAGAGGCCCAAAACTTCTCACAATACTCCAAGTGAGGTCTTACAGTGCCTTATAGAACCTCAGCATTACAACCTTGTTTTTATATTCTGGTCCACTTGAAATGAATGCCAACAGTGCATTTGACTTCCTCACCCCCAACTCAATCTGCATGATATGAAGACAGGTGGAAGGACAGGTAGCCTTGAAGAAGCAGGGAAGCTACAGAAGAAATTAGACAGATTAGGAGAATGGGCAAAGAAATGGCAGATGAAATTTAGTGGAAACTTTTAGGGAATCCGACACAATTCCCTTTGCACCTCAGATTTTTGAATTCCCCCCCCCCCCTTTAGAAAATATTCTATGCTTTTAGCTCTTCAACCAAAGTACATGACCAACACTGTATTCCAGCTTTCACTTATTTTCCCATTCTCCTGATATGTCTAAGTCTTTTTGTAGCTTCCCTGCTTCCTCAACACTACCTGCCCTTCTACCTAACCACATCATCCACAAACAAGGCCACAAAGCCATCAATTTCATCATCCAGATCATTGACATACACAGTAAAACAGTTGACATGGTAGTGTAATGCAGTACATGTGACATGGTAGTATAACGCAGTACATGTGATCGAGTTCAATTCCCACTGCTGCCTGTAAGGAGCTTGTACGTTCTCCCCGTGACCACCTGGGTTTCCTCTGGATTCTCCGTTTCCTCTCACAGTCCAAAGATGTACCAGTTGGTAGGTTAATTTTCCAGCAGTCCAATATCTGTATTTGCCTCTCTTTTACTCCTTATATATCTAAAAAAAACTTCTGGTATCCTCTTTGATATTATTAGCTAGCTTAACTTCATATTTCATCTATTCCCTCCTTATGGCTTTTTTAGTTGCCTTCTGTTGGTTTTTGAAAACTTCCTAATCCTCCACCTTCCCATTAATTTTTTGATGTATTATATACCCTCTCTTTTGCTTTTATGTTGGCTTTGAATTCTCTTGACAGCTATGGTTGTGTCATCCTGCCTTTAGAATACTTCTTCTTTGGGATGTACTTTTCTGCACCTTCTGAATTTATCGCAGAAGCCCCAGCCATTGCTGCTCTGCTGCCATTCCTGCTAGTGTTCCCTTCTAATAGACTTTGGCCAACTTCTCTCTCATGCCTCTGTAATTCCCTTTCCTCCACTCTAATACTGATACATTTGACTTTCTCTTCTCTGTTTCAAACTGCAGGGTGAATTCTATAACATTATGATCACTGCCTGCTGAGGGTTTCCTTACCTTAAGCTCTCTAACCAAATCCAGTTCATTATTTAAGACGCAATCCAGAATACGTAGTTGATTGCCTCGAGAGCTCAACCACAAGCTGCTCTAAAGCCATCATGTTAGGCATTCTACAAATCCTCTCTTGGGATCCAGAATCAGCACCAACCTGATTTTCCCAATTTACTTGCATATTGAAATCCCCCATGATTAACATAACATTGCCCTTTTGACATGCATTTTCTATATCCTGTTGTAATTTGTAGAGCACATCCTGGCTACTGTTTTGAAGCCTGTTATAATTCACATCAGGGTCTTTTTACTCTTGCAGTTCCTTAACTCTATCTATAACAACTCCACAACTTCTGATGTATGTTACCTCTTTCTAAGGATTTAATTTCATTTTTTAACCAACAGAGCCACACCACCCTCTGTGCCTTCCTGCCTGTCCGTTCATTACAATGTGTATCCTTGGATATGAAGTTTCCAACCATAATCTCCTTTCAGCCACAACTCAATGATGCCCACAATGCCAATTTCCAATCTCTAATTGCGCTACAAAATCATCTACCATATTCCGTATATTGTGTGCATTCAAATAAAACACCTTCAGTCCTGTATTCATCACCCTTTTTGATTTTGTCCCTCTAACTCATCCCACTGACTGTAATTTTGCCATGCCATCTGCCTGTCCTCCCTACCAATCTCACTACGCACTGCCTCTGCTTGAGATCTACTAACTGCTCCATTCTCAGCCCTATCACACAGATTACCATCCCTGCCAAGTTAGTTTAAATCCTCCCCAACAGTTTTTATTGCTGTGTTCTTTATTTTGTTGTGTTTTTTGTGCTGCATCGGATCCAGAGTAACAAGTATTTTGTTCTCCTTTACACTTGTGTACTGGAAATGACATTAAACAATCATTTAAAATAACTTTAAAAATTAAAATTCTCAAATTATGAATCAGTTTTGTTGGTTTGCATTGTTTTTCCATTCATTGGTAATTATCATTAATTTTGATTTGATTTGAAATTACATAATTAGGCACTTTCAATGATCCTGCTTAACTTTTGGCAGGTCACAGAGTTATATCGCATGGGAACAGGCCCTCTGGTTCACCCAAGCAAGTCTCATTCACCTGTGTTTGGTTTGTAACCTTTTAAACTGATCCTATGCATGTACTCTACTTGTCAACTGTATTTTAAAAGTTGTTATTGTTCTGCCTCAACCACATCCTTTAGCATCCCATTGCATATACATACTGTGTAAAAAGAGTTGTCTCTCAAGTCCTTTTCCTTATTAAATCTTTCCTCTTTCATTTTTAAACCTATTTCTTGATTCTCGACTCTCAACCTTGAGAAAATGCTTTAATACCCCTCTTAACTTCATACAGATCTATAAAATCACCTCTCAGTCTTCTACGCTCCAAGGAATAAATTCCTAGGCTGTCCAGCATCTTCCTATAACTCAGTTCCTCAAGTCCTGCCAACAAACTTGTAAGTCTCCACTGCACTCTTTCCAGTTTAAATACTTCTTTGCTATGGCAACATGACCCCAAGTGTGGCCTCATCATTATCTTATAAAATCAAAAAATAAACCCTCAACATCAATGCACAGTGCCCAGATCAATAAAGGCCAGAGTGCCAAAACCCTTCTTCACCATGCTGTCTTCTTGCGACTCCACTTTCAGTGAACCATGTACTCATACTACAAAGTCTCTCTGTTCTACAACACTCCCCAGGGCGAATGTGAAAGTCCTACCTTGATTTGACTTTCAGAAAAGCAACAGAGATTGGACACCACAGCAGCTAGGCAGTTAGCGCGATGCTATTACAGCTTGGGGCATCAGAGTTCAGAGTTCAATTCTGATATCATCTCTAAGGAATCTGTTCCTTATCCCCAGGGAATCTGTGGGTTTTCTCTGTTTTCCTTCCACAGTCTAAAGACGTGTCAGTTAGTAGGTGAATTCGTCATTGTATATTTCCCTATGATTAGGCTTGGGTTAAATCAGGATTGCTGTTCGAAGGGCTGAAATGGTCAATTTCTGCACTGCATCTCTTAATAAATAAACATCACAATTATCTGAATTAAACTCCATTTGCCATTCCTTCACCCACTTATCCAGCTAATCAAGATCCTTTTTCACTGGAAGCAACGTCATCTATTTCAGTGCCATCTGCAGACTTTCCAGCTGAACCTTGTACATTCTTGTCCAAATTGTTGATATAGATGTCAAACAAAAGTGGGCCAAGCATTGACCTCTGAAGCACATCATCTGTCACGGGCCTCATGTATGAGAAACAACCATCCACCATCACACTCTGCTTTCTACCATCAGTCGGCTCAGTGGACTTATTTTTTAAACTTGGATTTTCAGAAGGTCTTTGACAAGGTGCCTCACATGAGGTTGCTAAACGATATAAGAGTGCATGGTAGTCCAGGAAAGATACTAGCATTGATAGAAGATTGGTGGAGGGGCAGGTAGTGTTGAGGAAACAGGTAGGACGCAGAAGGACTTAGACAGATTAGAAGAATGGGCAAGAATGTGGCAAATGAAATACAATGTTGGAAAATGCATGGTCATGCACTTTGGTAGTAGAAATAAATGTGCGGACTATTTTATAAATGGGGAGAAAATCCAGGAATCTGAGATGCAGAGGGACTTGGGAGTCCTTGTGCAGAACACCATGAAGGCTAACTTGCAGGTTGAATTGGTGGTGAGGAAGGCAAATACCATGTTAGCATTCATTTCAAGAGGTCTAGAATACAAGAGCAAAGATGTGATGCTGAGGCTTTATAAGGCACTGGTGAGGCCTCACCTTGAGTATTGTGAACAACTTTGGGCCCCTCATCTTAGAAAAGATGTGCTGGCATTGGGGAGGGTCCAGAGGAGGTTCACAAGGTTGATTCCAGGAATGAAAGGGTTATCATACGAAGAACATTTGATGGCTCTGGCAGTACAGACGCTCTGTACTCGCTGAAATTCAGAAGGATGAGGGGGAGGTCTCATTGAAACCTTTCAAATGTTGAAAGTCCTAGATGGAGCAGATGTGGAAAGGATGCTTCCATGGTGGGAGAGTTTAGGACAAGAGGGCACAGCCTCAGAATAGAGGGGCACCCTTTCAAAACAGAGATATGGAGCCAAAGGGTAGTGAATTTGTGGAATTTGTTGCCAAATGCAGCTGTGGAGGCCAGGTCATTGGGTGCATTTAAGGCAGAGTTTGATAGGTTCTTGATTGGCCATGGCATTAGAGGTTATGGAGAGAAGGCCGGAAACTGGGATTGAGGAGGAGATAGAAAAGAAAGATCAGCTGTGATTGAATAGCAGAGCAGACTCAATGGGTCAGATGGCCTAATTCTGCTCCTATGTCTTATGTTGGTGCGTGGCCTAGTGGATAAGGCATCGGTCTAGTGATCTGAAGGTCACTGGTTTAAGCCTCAGCTGAGGCAGTGTGTTGTGTCCTTGAGCAAGACACTTAACAACACATTGTTCTGCAACAATACTGGTGCCAACCTGCTTGGGTCCTAGTGCCCTTCTCTTGCACAACATCGGCGGTGTGGAGAGGGGAAGGCTTGCAGCATGGGCAACTGCCGGTCTCCCATACAACCCTGCCCAGGCCTGTGCCCTGGAGACCTTCCAAGGCACAAATCCATGGTCTCACGAGACTAACGGATGCCTATTAATGTCTTATGGTCTAAGATTGGCTGACTGGCAGGAGGCAAAGAGTCGGAAGAAAAGAATTGTCTTCTGGTTGGCTGCTGGTGATTTAGTTCTCTTCTTCAGGGGTCTATGTTGGAACCATGCTTTTCACATTGTATGTTAATGATTTGGATGATGGAATTGATGACTTTGTGGCCAAATTTGCAGATGATAGGAAGATAGGCAGAGGGACAGGCAGTGTTGAGGAAACATGGGGTCTGCAAAAGGACTTAGATGGATTAGAAGAACAGACAAAGATGGACTATAGTGTAGGGCATGGTCATGCACTTTGGTAAAGTTGTAGACTATTTTCTAAATGGGGAGAAAATTCACAAATTAGAGGTGAGAAGAGACTTGGGAGTCCTCATGCAGGATTCCCTAAAAAGGTTAACTTGCAGGCAGGCTGAGTCGATGGTGAGGAAGGCAAATGCAAAGTTAGCATTCATTTTGAGAGGACTAGAATACAAAAGCAAGGATGTAATGCTAACATTTTAGAAGGCATTGGTCACACCGCACTCAGGAGTACTGAGAGTAGATTTGGGCCCCTTACCTAAGAAAAGATGTAAAGCATTGGAGAAGATGCAGAGAAGGTTCACGAGAATGATTCCAGGAATGAAAGGGTGATGTATGAGGAGTCTTAGTAACACTGTGGCTGTCATTGCTTGAGTTTAGAATGAGGGGCGAATCTCATTGAATTATATCAAATATTGAAAGCTCCAGAATAGAGTGGATATGGAATGGACATTTCCTATAGTTGGGGGGAGGGGTGTCTAAGACTAGAGGTCACTCCCTCAGACGAGGGACATCCATTTAGAATGGAGATGAGGAGGAATTTCGTTAGCCAGAGGGTGGTGAATCTGTGGAATTCATTGCTATAGACAGTTGTGCAGGCCATGTGATTGCGTATATTTAAGGCAGAGGCTGATTCATAAGGGCATCAAATATTACAAAGAGAAGGCAGGAGAAAGGGGTTGAGAGGAATAATAAGTCAGCCAAACTGGAATGGCCTAACTCTTTTCCTTTGTCTTATGGATTATTCTATAATGCTCATAATTTGCACCTTGCAGCTGGTGGAAAGGCTTTGTGGTGTCAGAAGCTGAATCACTGGTGATGTTGTTTTGGTAACTGTAGAAACCAATCAACAGAAAAACACAACAGTCAGGATAATTGCCTACTTAGTTGTTTACTTTTAGTGAGGCATTTACACATGACTTGGTGGCGTAATAACGTATGTCATTCATGTACTTCTTACATATAACCCATGATGAATTATGTAAACAAAGGCTTAATCAAGCAATATTACTCAAATATTACTAAAATGTTAAATTTATTGCATCATTTGGTGAGGAGATGTGAAGGGAATTGAACATTGTGAATACATTTCAATTTGATTCTTGTACAATCTCCCGCTGTATTTCTGCACATCTTTGCAAAAGGGTAATTACCATTTGAAAGATCTTCTGGTTCATGTAAAACTGATACATATTACTGAACTTAACATTATACACAGGGCTAAATGAAGACTCACAGGTGCAGTATAGAGGCACTGGCAGTGAAAATGCAGGAAAATTTTGCTTCTAAATTCAATAGAAAAATCACAACTGCAAATTTTGACATCTTGTGCTGCTTGGCAAATTGTAGAGTGGGGTCATGCAAGCAGTGTGTGAACCTGAAGAGTGGATAATTAGTGAGCCTCACCTACAAAGTTTTGATTCCACACTAGCCCTGCACCAATGCAGTTACCATCACACACATACAAACTAGTACTGATGAAGGGTCTCAGCCCAAAATGTTGACTGTTCGTTTCCATGGATGCTACCTGACCTGCTGAGTTCCTCCAGCTTGTTTGTACGTGTTGCTAGTACTTAGCTAGCCACAGGAAGAAAACTGACTTTATTTAAAAGAGCTACTTTCAGATTTGTTGGAGACCGATTTAAAGTGCCTGACCTCATCCAAAATGGATTCCATCATGTTTTCCACTCATTTGCAAGGACTTCCACCAATAGTTCGAGCCACACAATTTCAATTAACACTGGCTAGCTTTGATTTATGCTGAGGGGTCAGGAAGTTGCCTTTTGTGGACTTGTGGTAATGCAGTTCACAGTGTTTATGCATCTGGCTGGAACCTACAGTCAGCATCAGAGCAGTTAGAATCACAATTTGTATCAGTCAGTTTCTTGTTAATGAAGGATCACAATTCCATTACCTTTTTCCCCAGCACCATCCAAAGTTCTCCCCTATTATGCTTCATATAATGCATTAAACTCAGGACCTACTCACTTGCTTCATGGGATAAAGAAGCAGAGGGAAAGGATTTTAAAAATTGTCATGATAACTTTCCATGTCTGAGTAACAGAGATAGTAGATTCAGGGGGTCACAGCTGACTAGGTAACTTCTTCAGTTTTAGGTTCCCTCACACTGAATAGTAGTGAGCAAAATTGCAGGGAAAAGTCATCGAAAATTAGAGAGAAAAGAAATCCAATAAGGCTGTACTGGATTCTTTAACAAGCAAGGTACAGCCAGAGGATCCAAAAAACTCACACGCAAAGTCAAAATTAAAAAAAACACATTAACTAGAGATTCCTACAAACAAAGACAATTCCAAGGCTAAGCAAGGGAGAAAGAACTCAGACAGGGCTATGAACAAGGCACAGGTGATAACAAGTAACTAATAAAGACAGATGATCAGGAAGGGGTTGGCCTTATCATCTCTGACTCCCTCTGGTGGCCAGTTTGAGGTGTGACACAAGGTTGGTATATGCAAAGAAACCATAGAGAAGAGAGACACAAAAGACTGCAGATGCTAGAATCTGGAGCAAGAAAGGAGTTGCTAGAGAAACGCAATGTGTCAGGCAGCATCTGTTGAGTGAAGTGGGCAGTCAACATTTTGGATCATGATTCTTGATTGGAACTGAAAGAGGAGATGGGAGGTAGCTAGTATAAAGAGGTGAGTGGGAGGGGTGGGAGAAGAACAGGCAGAGGAGGGGTTGATTGGCAGATGCAGCCAGGTGAGGGAGTGTAGCTTGGAGACAGGAGGAGGTAAAAAAGGCTGCAGATTATGGAATATGATGAGAAGGAAAGGTGAAGAGGTATGATGGACAGCTGGCAACAGTAGGGGAGAGGACCTGGTGGCAGGAATGTACATGTGTTGGGCAGATAGTGTAGGCAGGGAGGGGAAAGAAACTGGGAGATGGGAGGTGGTGCAGTGTGTGAAGGTGAATTGAAAAGAAAGGTATCTGTGAGAAAAGTTGGGTAATCAGAAAGAGAGCAGAAAAAAAAACAGAAGAGGAAAAAGTTTCCTGAAGTTCAATGTTCTTGCCATTGGGTTATAGTCTATCCAGGCAGAATACGATGTGTTGTTCTTCTAGCCTGCATTTGGCCTTATCTTTGCAGTGGAGGAGGTCGAGGACAGGCAGGTCAGAATAGGTTTGGGGAAGGGATTAAAATGGCTTGCAACCAGGAGTTCCAGATAGCCATGGAGGATACATGGGTACTTGACAAAGCAGTTGGCTAGTCTCTGCTTGGTCTCACAGATACGGAGGAGACTACGTTGAGAGCACAGGATGCAATAGACTAGTTTGGAGGAAGTTTGATTTTTTAGAATTGTCATCAGAGAACTGCTAAAACCAAATTAAATATATGATGAAATATTTTGACATGGATTTTCAAGCAAAATCTGTAAATGGGTTGGATGCAATAAGATTTCATGAATAGTTGCTCAAACATCCCTTAACAATGAAATTATTTCTTTATGTTTCTTTAAAAGCATAACACTTTATCTGAGTCTTTTACTTTCTGAAAGTTCTGCAATTTTTGAAATATTTTTCTTTCTGCTTGCAGCTACAGTTAAAGTTCATATTTCTATTAGCATCCAGACCACCATAACTCAGTTGGACTTAACTTGGGCAATAGGGTAGTAACATCAAGAAAGCACTAAGTGTTCCAGTTAGGTGAATAGTATGAAGACCTACATTTGAACGTGACAACTCAAGATATTTACATAAACAGCACTTCATTAAAATAAATGAATATACAAATTAGTATCTGACTACTTGTATAAAACACAGGTGGATGGTTGATTGATGTTTACAACCAATGTGCTCTTTCCTCTCATCTTCCCATTTGCAAATGTTCTCTGTCTTCCCATTGTTCCTTTTTTTAGTATCTGTAATTATGATTCAGGGTGAATTTATGAAGACATCAAAGCTTTCTAGATCCTAAAATTGCAAGGATTTTTATTTTCAAATTATGTAAACTGTGTTCTGCTTCACTGCATGAATTCAATACCATTGAATTCTCAGGGAATATGAGGTAGAAAGAGATGGAGGTCTAATAATTCATCTGCAGCAGACAACATTGTTCTGCGTGACTCAAGTGCATTTTGATATTTATATATGCGAATTACAGAATTGTTTGCCAATGTGTGCAAAATTCCATTTATATGTTTGATACACTTTGATCACGTAAAATGTGTTTCATATGATAGAGTAAACTCAAAGGTTCAAAGGGATCATTTTATTGTCAAAGTTTGCAAGTACAATACAACTCTGATATTTGTCTTCTCCAGATAGCCATGACCATGGGAGTCATTGAAAGACAAAACATCAATCCCCCCCCCCATATGAAAAGGAAAATGAAGCAAAATAGGCAAACCCCAAAACCCCACCACCCTCCCTCGCAAAAAAATCAGTGACAACAACATCAAACCCCATCACCTGTTATGGAATACTTACATGGGGCATTATATATAGAAATATTGTGAAACAGCGGAGAGAAATCAGATTTTCATGGCATTCTATTCACTCCATTCATCTTCAGTGGACCATTCAGCCACTTTACACACCCCTAACACACTGCACTTTGGCGGCTATTTGAGGAACTGGAAGGTTATACAATGCTTTCACTGCTGCAAATACATTGGATACAATGACAGCAAACATCCTTCATAAAGAAACACACACACTTTTTCATCTTGTTTTTCTATTGTTGGTGACTGATCTTCCTATTTAAGATGGTGCTACTGAGGATGAATGACAACTTATTGGTAGTTTTCAAAGCAAGACATGTAACTAAATACTTTATCAATAACACTTCTTCGGAAAAAAATTATGGTAAACAATCACCATAAACAATGAAGAGGCGAGTAAAGGTGAGGCTAAACTTTGAACTTTGACTGATAGAGCCTGATGCTCCTCAAAGTCTGAACATTGCTGAAGGCTCCATTTCTCGCTCTACACCTAAAACTATCAACGTATACCTTCTCAGTGAAGCTCCACTGATCAGACAGGCCCTACTGAAGCTTTCTGCAGAATGAACTTCTTCAAAAGGGGACAACTAGACACAAGGGTAGAGCTTAAATATAAGAGAAGGACATTTACTTTGCTGGGGTTATAATGACTGTCACTTAATAGTCAGCAGAAGAGTAAATGTGCAAACAATTTTCAAAAAGCTTTAAAAGCAGTAGGGTTATAGTAGTGGGGCTTTCTCTCTTGGGTTGTCTTAATCCTACAAGCTTAGATGGGTGGAATTTGTTAATTTGATCCAAGGTAGTTTTTTTTGAGATAATATGTAGGAAGGTCCTACCAGAGAAGGATCTGTATTTGACCTTCTCTTCGGAAATGAAACCAGGCAGGTAGAAGAGCCTTGCTTGAGGGACACTGGAAACAATAACCATAGTTCTGAATGTCTCAACATAGTTACAGAAAGGGGTAATATTGGTTGTCAAGTTAAGGTCCTAAATTAAGAAAAGGCTAATTAAGATGGAAAATAGATCTTCACTTGGCAAAAGTATATTTGGAACAGATACTTTTGGGTAAAATAATATTTAACCAAGGAGATCCAGCATATGAAGTATTGTTGAGTTTTCAGTGGTGGAAAAATGAGACATAGAATCATAGAGAAATACAACACAGAACCAGGCCCTTTAGCCCATCTAGTCCATACTGAACCATTTAAACTGGCTACTCTCATCAACCTGCACTGAGACCTTAGCCCTCCCTAGCCCCACTATCCATGTACCTATTTAAACTTCTATTAAACATTGAAATCAAGCTTGCATGCACACGACTTGTCCTGGCAGCTCATGACCCTCTGAGTGAAGAAGATTCCCCTCATGTTCCACTTAAACTTCCCACCTTTTACTCTTAACCCATGACCTCTAGTTGTAGCCCACTCAGCCTCATTTGAAAAAGCCTGCTTGCATTTACCCTATCTATAATCCACAATTTTGTATACCTCTATCAAATTTCCCCTCAATCTTCTGCATTCCAAGGAATAAAGTTCTAAGCTATTCAATCTTTCCTTATAATTCAGGACCTCCAGTCCCAGAAAGATCTTTATAAGTTTTCTCTCTACCCTTTCAACCTTAATTACATCTTTCACGTAGGTAGTAGACCCAAACTACAAACAAAACTCCAAATTAGGACTCACCAAGTTGTACAAGAAGCTGTCTGGTACAACTTCAACATAACATCCCACCTCCTGTACTTAATACTTTAATTTATGAAGGCCAATGTGTCAAAAGCCTTCTTTATGACCTTATCTGGCTGTGATACCACTTTCAATGAGTTATGGACCTGTATTTCCTGATCACTCTGTTCCACCACACTCATCATTGCTCTACCGTTCACCGTGTAAGACCTACCCTGGCTGGTCCTGCTTGCAACACCTCGCACTTATCTGCCATTTTTCCAGCTGGTCCAGATCCCAATGTAAGCTCTGATAGTCTTCCTCACTGTCCACTGCATCCCCAGTCTTCATGTCATCTGCAAATGTGCTGATCCGATTAACCACGTTGACATCCATATCATTGATATTGTTACGTATTCGGGCAACAATAATATAGATGAGTTAGGCAAGGGGTTTTATAACGAATAACACGTTTATTAAACACTGATAACAAACCCCCTTCAAAAGTAAACAAACCCAAACAATGATCCGAGCTCAGCTGCTGACAGCTGGTCAGACAGTTCTTAATAGCTTTGCAGTCTCAAACAGTCTTTAAAGTAGTATTGAAAAAAACAGTTCTCCAAAGCGAATTGCCGAATGAAAACAGTATTTTAAAACGATATGCCGACAGTTCAAAAGCTCACGGTACTTTTTAAAGGAGAGACTTTTTAAAGCGATGTAAATTCTCTTCCACGTCGATGTCCTTCGATTCCCAGCGTCGAACTCCCACGTCGAATTTTATTAAATATAACAACTTAAAGTGACTGACCTTCCTTCCACAATATTCTCAATCTCCCGCTTTTTCCAGCGGAGACTATCGTGAGAATAGTAAACGAAATCCTTCCGAATGAGGATCACACAAGGTCGAAGTCAATCCATCGAAAATCGATTTTTCTCGATCTCCATTTTCCAAACTTCACTCTCCCTTAGCAAAGAAACCGTTGGCTCTGACCTTTTAAACTTTAGGCATTATATAAAACTTCATTTTTAACTAAACTGCGTCATCACATTAAATCACACAGTAACATGAAGTCATCTTGGCAAATCCTGCCACGAACTGCCCCACCTGACAGGGTGGGTCTTCCTTTTATACCCTGTAGAAAAAACCTGTCACATGACCTCTACTGGCGGGAAAATGACATCACTCCACCATTACCTCAGGTCCAGTATAACTTCAACCCCAGTCACGTGACAAGGGTACCACTGTCACGTGTCACGGGTACGTAACAATATTGATGACAAACAATAGTGGACCCAGCTCCAATCCCTATGGCACTCCACTAGTCACAGGCCTACAGTCAGAGAGGCAACCATCTACTGCCACTCTCGAGCTTCTCCCACAAAACCAATGTCTAATCCAATTCCGTATCTCATCTTGAATATCGAGTGACTGAACCTTGACCAACCTCCCACGCAGGACCTCATCAAACACCTTACTAAAGTCTATGTCGACAACATCCACAGCCTTGCTTTCATCAACTTTCCTGGTAACTTCCCTGAAAAACTCTGTAAGATTGTTAGATAGAACCCACCATGCTGTCTATCCCTAATCAGTCCATGTCTATTCAAATACTCAATTATCTGGTCCTTCAGAGTACCTTCCAATAACTTTCCCACTATGACGTCAGACTCACTAGCCTATAATTTCCTAGTTTATTTTAGGAGCCTTTCTTAAATAGCGGAACAACTTTGGCTATCCTCCAATTCTCGGATACCTCACATGTCGGTAAAGATTATTTAAATATTTCTGCTAAGACCACTGAAAATTCTGCACTTGCTTCCCATAGGGTCTGAGGGAACACCTTGTCATGCCCTGTGGATTTAACCATCTTAATTTGCCTCAAGACAGCAGAAACCTCCTCCTCTGTAATCTGTATAGGGTCCAAGAAGTCAATCCTGCTTTTTCTCACTTTTATGGACTGTGTTCCTCTCCTAAGTAATACAGATGCAAAAACAAAAAATCATTTGAGATCTGCCCCAACTCTTTCAGCTTTTTTGGCTTAGCATTCTGATCTTCCGGAGGACCAATTTTGTCCCTTGTAATCCTTTTCCTCTTAATATATATGTAGAATCCTTTAGGGTTCTCCTTCACCCTGTCTGCTCTGGCAAACTCATGTCTTCTTTTGTCCCTCCTGAGTTCTTACTTACGTGTTCTTTTCCATTTCTTACACTCCATAAGCACCTCTTTGTTCCTACCTGCTATGTGCCTGTTCTTTTATTTCTTAACCAGGTCCTCAATATCTCTTGAAAACCAAAGTTTTCTGTTATTTTTATCTTTTATTCTGATGGCACATACAAGCTCTGTACTCCCAAAATTTCACTTCTGAAGGGCTTCAACTTACCAAGTACACCTTTGCCAGAAAACAACCTATCCCAATCCACACTTACCAGATCATTTTTGATACCATCAAAATCGGCCTTTCTCCAACGTAGAATCGCAACCCGCAGACCAGACCTATCTTTTTGCATATTTACTTTGAAACTAATGGCATTGTAGTCACCAGGTGCTAAGTGTTCCCCTACACAAACTTTTGTCACCTGTCTTGTCTCCTTCCCTAATACAGATTAAGTACCGCATACTCTCTCATTGGGAATTCTACATCCTGATTTAAAGAAACTTTCCTGACACATTTAACAATCTCTACCCCATCTGGTCCTTTTAAAGTATGGGAGTCCCAGTCAATATGCAGGTAGTTAAAATCAGCCACTATAGTAACCTTATGTTTCTTGCAACAGTCTGCGAACTCTCTGTAATTTTGTTCCTCTAAATCCCTAGGACTGTTAGGTGGTCTGTAATATAGCCCCAATAACATGGTCGTACCCTTTTTATTTCTCAGATCCACCCTTAGCGCCTCACTAGATGAGCTCTCCAGTCTGTCCTGACTGAGCACTAGCATGATATTTTTCCTGATTAGCAACACCACCTTTAATCCTTTCTGCTCTGACGCAGCCAAATCAGAACTGCGGAATATTGACCTGCCAGTTTTCCCCTTCCAGCAGCCAAGTCTCACTAATGTTTACAAAATCATATTCCAGGCCCTGAACTTGGAGTATTGTGTGACATTTTCCTCTCTATATTAAATGAAAGGTGTGTTTGTGCTGGGAAAATGCAGAGAAGATTCATTATGAGATTGCCTGGATTGGAAGTCTTTGGTTTTGATGAAAGATTAGATAGGCTGGAGAAAAGGGGGTCAAGGGATTACCTGATAGAAATATACAGGTTGATAAGTGACACAGGGATTTCAGATAGTCAGCATCTTTTTCTTTTCCCCTTATGGTAGTGGTATCAAAAACCAGGGAATATTGGTTTAAGTCAGGGGTTCCCAACATTTTTTATACCATGGACCCTTGCCATTAGCCGAGGGGTCCATTGACCCCAGTTTGGGAACCTCTGGTTTAGGGTGGTAGTAAGGAATTTTAAACAGGGAATGAGGGATAAGTGTTTTTTTTTATATACAGAAGATGATTGACATCTGGAATGTGTGCCATAGGGGATACTGAAATCAGTTACAGTAACTGCATTTATTGAAATTTAGACTGATACAATGAAGCAAGGCATTGAAGGATATCAAAGATTTTTCACTTTGGAGGATCATCAGTGGGAGCAATAGCAAGATCTGTGTCAGAGTAGGAGGCATTTAAAAGAGCAAGTCCTGTTGGTTGTCAGTTTAACTAGGACCAATAAATAGATATTAGGTTTAAGTGGAGCAGGCACTGAGAGTGCAGGGGATAGGGTTAGAGTGGGAATTGAGGCTTTGGATAAAAGAGATGGCGGCTAGGCTGAGTTTCTGGTAAGATCCTCTTCCTTTTTTTATTATTGCTTGAGTGTTTCATTTGCAGCTGTTGGTACTTCGTGTGAGAGTGGGAAAATTGGAAAGAGGTGAGTCTCATTGCTTGCTTAAGAGTTTAATTTACAGAAATTTAGAAGAGGTAAGTCAGCTAATTGTTAGTTAATAGGAAATTAGCCAAGTATCAGCAAACAATAAAAGGAAGTTGGGGTCAAGTGGATTAGCCATTTTTGAGAAGGGCTGGTGGTTGTCTAATGTAAACTTTGGTGATTATGGTGATTCAGTGATGTGGGCAAGCAATACTAAAGTAAGGTGAGGGGAGGCTTTTTATTTGGTCTTTTTTTTTCCCTTCAAAGCTTCTTAGACATGGCAAGTTATCTCAGACCTGTGTCATGCTCCTCCTGTGCAAAATGGACACACCCGGAGATTCCAGATTCCCTGATGATTACATATGCAGGAAGTATGTCCAGCTGTAGCCCCTGCTAGATGGCATGATGGGCCTGAAGGTACACACAGGATCGTTATGATATTGAGAATGTTGTGGATAACACATTTAGTGAGTTGGTCACACCTCAGTTTAAGGGCCTTGCGAAAGATGGGAAATGGGTGACCAAAAGGCTTAGCAGTAACTGGAAGATATAGAAGGTGACCCTTGTGGTCATCACCCTCCCAAACAGGAATACTGCTTTGGATACTGTTTGGGGAGACAGCTCGTCGGTAGAAGGCAGCAGTAGCTAGGATCTTTCCACTGCTTCATTGAAGACAGGAAAAAGAATGGCAGATCTATAGTAGTAGGAGATTCTGTAGAATGGGGAATAGTTGTGAAATTTTGGGGCTGCTTAATGCACTTCCTCCCAGATGTAAGGATTTGGGGATATCGCAGGGTGCTGCAGCAAACGAGAGGGTGAACAGCCAGTTGTGTGATACAAGTAGGTACCAATGATATAGAAAAATAGTAGGAGCTATGAAAGTTTAAAAAGTAGGACATCAAAGATAATGATCTCAGGATTGCTACCTGTTCCATATCTGAGTCAGGGTAGAAATAGCAGAATTGTTAGGATCACAATGTGATTTGAGGAGTCATGCAGGTGAGGGTTTAAGATCCCTGGGGATTGGAACTGTTTTTGGGGAAGTAGGACCAGTACAAACCAAATGGTCCACACCTCAGCAGGACCAGGATCAATGTCCTAGGGGATTATTTGCTAGAGCTGTTGGGGAGGGTTTAAACTAATATAGCAGGGGTATGATAATCCAGCCATATAAGTAAGAGGAAAACCAAAGCAAAAGTTTGATAAAAGTCAGAGCAGAGAACTGAAAAGTCAAATGCAAAGGACTCAAAGGTTACTAAATTCAACAGGACAATGATTGTTAGGGCACTTTATCTGAATGTGTGTAGAATTTGAAACAAGGCAGTGAAATTGTGCCAGAAATCAGTACAAAGTGTATGATTTTAGCAGCTATTACAGAAGTGTGTTTGCAGGGTGATGATGATCGGGGAATTAAGTATCCAAGTGTACCAGGTAATATCGAAGAGATAAACAGGAAGATAAGGGAGGTGAGGTGGTGCTCTTCATTAAGATTCAGATCAGGGTGATAGTGAGAGATATGAGATCAAGGGAGCAGATTCTGAGTCCACTGGGGAATAGTAAAGAAAAAAAAATCACTAGTGGGAATTGTCTATAAGCCATCAAATAATAACATTATAGCGGTACAGAATGGCAGTTGTCATGTGGGACTTTAGCTCATATATATATTGGGCAAATCCAGTTGGTTGAGATAGTCATAAGGAGGACTTTGCAGAATGCATCCATGATAGCTTTCATGTTAGTGAAGCAAAAAGGAAAAATGTTATCAAAGATCTTGTCAGTCAATGAGGCGGGCAAAATTAACAATCTTGTGGTCAGGGATCCTCTTGGGAAGAGTGATCACAGTAAAATTAATTTCTCATACAACTAGAAGGTGTAACAGTGCCTTATTTAGGCATAGTTCACTCAAACCAGTCTTCAAAGATGAGGGAGGAGCTTGTCTGCGCAGACTGAAAACACAGGCTATAGGTGGGACAGTTGAGGAACAGTGGAAGACTTTCAAAACAATTTCTCCTCACCCACCCACTCCCCTGCGCAAGCTGTTCAACAAAGGTATATTCCAGTTAAAAGCAAGGACGGTGGGGAAAGTCAACCGGGAATAACTAAGGAAATTAAAGAAGGCATCAGACTAAATTCTCATGCATACTAAATAACCAAGAGTAGTGTGAAAGTGGAAGATTGCGATAAATTTAAAACGCAATGAAGAACCACTAACATAGAACATAGAACAGTACAGCACACTAGATAGATAGATAGATAGATACTTTATTCATCCCCATGGGGAAATTCAACTTTTTTCCAATGTCCCATACACTTGTTGTAGCAAAACTAATTACATACAATACTTAACTCAGTAAGAAAATATGATATGCATCTAAATCACTATCTCAAAAAGCATTAATAATAGCTTTTAAAAAGTTCTTAAGTCCTGGCGGTAGAATTGTAAAGCCTAATGGCATTGGGGAGTATTGACCTCTTCATCCTGTCTGAGGAGCATTGCATCGATAGTAACCTGTCGCTGAAACTGCTTCTCTGTCTCTGGATGGTGCTATGTAGAGGATGTTCAGAGTTTTCCATAATTGACCGTAGCCTACTCAGCGCCCTTCGCTCAGCTACCGATGTTAAACTCTCCAGTACTTTGCCCACGACAGAGCCCGCCTTCCTTACCAGCTTATTAAGACGTGAGGCGTCCCTCTTCTTAATGCTTCCTCCCCAACACGCCACCACAAAGAAGAGGGCGCTCTCCACAACTGACCTATAGAACATCTTCAGCATCTCACTACAGACATTGAATGACGCCAACCTTCTAAGGAAGTACAGTTGACTCTGTGCCTTCCTGCACAAGGCATCTGTGTTGGCAGTCCAGTCTAGCTTCTCGTCTAACTGTACTCCCAGATACTTGTAGGTCTTAACCTGCTCCACACATTCTCCATTAATGATCACTGGCTCCATATGAGGCCTAGATCTCGTAAAGTCCACCACCATCTCCTTGGTCTTGGTGATATTGAGACGCAGGTAGTTTGAGTTGCACCATATCACAAAGTCCTGTATCAGTTTCCTATACTCCTCCTCCTGTCCATTCCTGACACACCCCACTATGGCCCACTACAGGCCCTTCAGCCCACAATGTTGTGCCGACCCTCAAACCTTGCCTCCCATATAACCCCCCCACCTTAAATTCCTCCATATACCTGTCTAGTAGTCTCTTAAACTTCACTAGTGTATCTGCCTCCACCACTGACTCAGGCAGTGCATTCCACGCACCAACCACTCTCTGAGTGAAAAACCTTCCTCTAATATCCCCCTTGAACTTCCCTCCCCTTACCTTAAAGCCATGTCCTCTTGTACTGAGCAGTGGTGCCCTGGGGAAGAGGAGCTGGCTGTCCACTCTGTCTATTCCTCTTAATATCTTGTACGCCTCTATCATGTCTCCTCTCATCCTCCTTCTCTCCAAAGAGTAAAGCCATAGCTCCCTTAATCTCTGATCATAATCCATACTCTCTAAACCAGGCAGAATCCTGGTAAATCTCCTCTGTACCCTTTCCAATGCTTCCACATCCTTCCTATAGTGAGGTGACCAGAACTGGACACAATACTCCAAGTGTGGCCTAACTAGAGTTTTATAGAGCTGCAGCATTACATCGCATCTCTTAAACTCTATCCCTCGATTTATGAAAGCAACGCAACCATTCCATAAGCTTTCTTAACTACCCTATCTTCCTGTGAGGCAACTTTTAGGGATCTGTGGACATGTACCCCCAGATCACTCTGCTCCTCCACACTAACAAGTATCCTGCCATTTACTTTGTACTCTGACTTGGAGTTTGTCCTTCCAAAGTGTACCACCTCACACTTCTCTGGGTTGAACTCCATCTGCCACTTCACAGCCCACTTCACAGCTTCCTATCAATGTCTCTCTGCAATCTTTGACAAACCTCAACACTATCCACACCACCACCAACCTTTGTGTCGTCTGCAAACTTGCCAACCCAGCCTTCTGCCCCAACATCCAGGTCGTTAATAAAAATCAGGAAAAGTGGAGGTCCCAGAACTGATCCTTGTGGGACATCACTGGTCACAACCCTCCAATCTGAATGTACTCCCTCCACCATCACCCTCTGCTTTCTGCTGGCAAGCCAATTCTGAATCCACCTGGCCAAACTTCCCTGGATCCCATGCCTTCTGACTTTCTGAATAAGCCTACCGTGTGGAACCTTATCAAGTGCCTTACTAAAATCCATGTAGATCACATCCACTGCACTACCCTCATCGATATGCCTGGTCACCTCCTCAAAGAACTCTATTAGGCTTGTTAGGCATGATTTGCCCTTCACAAAGCCATGCTGACTGTCCCTGATCAGACCATGATTCTCTAAATGCCCACAGATCCTATCTCTAAGAATCTTTTCCAACAGCTTTCCCACCACAGACGTAAAGCTCACTAGTCTATAATTACCTGGACTACCCCGACTACCTTTTTTGAACAAGGGGACAACATTTGCCTCCCTCCAATCCTCTGGTACCATTCCCGTGGACGATGAGAACATAAAGATCCTAGCCAGAGGTTCAACAATCTCTTCCCTCACCTCGTGGAGCAGCCTGGGGAATATTCCATCAGGCCCCAGGGACTTATCCATCCTAATGTATTTTAACAACTCCAACACCTCCTCTCCCTTAATATCAACATGCTCCAGAACATCAACCTCACTCACATTGTCCTCACCATCATCAAGTTCCCTCTCAGTGGTGAATACTGAAGAGAAGTATTCATTGAGACCTCGCTCACTTCCACAGCCTCCAAGCACATCTTCCCACTTTTATCTCTAATCGGTCCTACCTTCACTCCTGTCATCCTTTTGTTCTTCACATAACTGAAGAATGCCTTTGGGTTTTACTTTACCCTACTTGCCAAGGCCTTCTCATGCCCCCTTCTTGCTCTTCTCAGCCCCTTCTTAAGCTCCTTTCTTGCTACCCTATATTCCTCAATAGACCCATCTGATCCTTGCTTCCTAAACCTCATGTATGCTGCCTTCTTCCACCTGACTAGATTTTCCACTTCACTTGTCACCCATGGTTCCTTCACCCTACCATTCTTTATCTTCCTCACTGGGACAAATTTATCCCCAACATCCTGCAAGAGATCCTTAAACATCGACCACATGTTCATAGTACATTTCCCTGCAAAAACATCATCCCAATTCACACTCGCAATTCTAGCCTTATAGCCTCATAATTTGCCCTTCCCCAATTAAAAATTTTCCTGTCCTCTCTGATTCTATCCTTTTCCATGATAAAACTAAATGTCAGGGAGTGGTGATCACTGTCCCCCAGTTGCTCACCCACTGAGAGATCTGTGACCTGACCTGGTTCGTTACCTAATACTAGATCTAGTATGGCATTACCCCTAGTCGGCCTGTCAACATACTGTGACAGGAATCCATCCTGGACACACTTAACAAACTCTGCCCCATCTAATCCCTTGGGACTAATCAAGTGCCAATCAATATTTAGGGAAGTTAAAGTCACCCATGATAACAACCCTGTTATTTTTGCACCTTTCCAAAATCTGCCTCCCAATCCGCTCCTCAGTATCTCTGCTCTACCAGGGGGCCTATAGAATACCCCCAGTAGAGTAACTGCTCCCTTCCTGTTCCTCACTTCCACCCATACTGACTTAAAAGAGGATCCTGCTACATTACCCACTCTTTCTGTAGCTGTAATAGTATCCCTAACCAGTAATGCCACCCCTCCTCCCCTTTTTCCCCCTTCTCTATCCTTTTTAAAGGACTGAAATCCAGGAATATTGAGAATCCATTCCTGCCCTGGTGCCAGCCAAGTCTCTGTAATGGCCACTACATCATAATTCCATGTATGTATCTAAGCTCTCAGTTCATCACCTTTGTTCCTGATGCTTCTTGCTTTGAAGTACACACACTTTAGCCCTTCTACCTTACTACCTTTATACCCTTTATTCTGCTGCTCTTTCCTCAAAACCTCTCTGTATGTTAGATCTGGCTTTACTCCATGCACTTCTTTCACTGCTCTATTGCTCCAGGTCCCATCCCCCTTGCAAATTAGTTTAAACCCTCCCAAACCATGCTAGCAAACCTACCAGCAAGGATATTGCTCCCCCTCTAGTTCAGGTGCAACCCATCCAATCTGTACAGGTCCCACCTTCCCCAGAAGAGATTCCAATGGTCCAAAAATCTAAAACCCTGCGCCCTGCACCAACTCCTCAGCCACGCATTCAACTGCCATCTCCTCCAATTCTTACCATCACTATCACATAGTACTGGCAGCAATCCTAAGCAAGTAATATTGAAAGGAATTATGAAAGTAAACTAGCACAAAACAGAAAAATAGACAGTACAAGTTTTTTTAATTGCATAAATTGACAAAGGGTGGGTGAAGTGAATGTGAGAAGGGGAAATTGATATTAGTTGATGTGGAAATCTGCAAGACCATTTTGGTGTTGGTCTTCACTGTGGTGGACACATCAAACATGCCAGACGGAGAGATTTTATAGATGCAATATGAAGTAGGGACCTTTATACAATCACTGTCATTAAAGAGATAGAGATGGGCAAACCAGTGAGCCTAAAGGTAGAGAAGTCTCCTGATTCAGATGGGATGCATACCAGGGTACTGAAAGCAATGGCAAAAGTTATAGCTGATGCATTTGTGACAGTTTGCCAATATTCAATCGATTCCAGGCACATTCCTGCGTATTGTAATACAGTGAATGTCACACCACTGATGAACATAGAACATAGAATACAGTACAGTACAGGCCCTTCGGCCCACAATGTTGTGCCGCCACTTAAACCCTGACTCCCATATAACCCTCCACCTTATTCCTCCATATACCTGTCTAGTAGTCTCTTAAATTTCACTAGTGTATCTGCGTCCACCACTGACTCAGGCAGTGCATTCCACGCACCAACCACTCTCTGAGTAAAAAACATTCCTCTAATATCCCCCTTGAACTTCCCACCCCTTACCTTAAAGCCACGTCTTCTTCTATTGAGCAGTGGTGCCCTGGGGAAGAGGAGCTGGCTGTCCACTCTGTCTATTCCTCTTAATATCTTGTATGCCTCTATCATGTCTCCTCTCATCCTCCTTCTCTCCAAAGAGTAAAGCCCTAGCTCCCTTAATCTCTGATCATAATCCATACTCTCTAAACCAGGCAGCATCCTGGTAAATCTCCTCTGTACCCTTTCCAATGCTTCCACATCCTTCCTATAGTGAGGTGATCAGAACTGGACACAGTACTCCAAGTGTGGCCTAACTAGAGTTTTACAGAGCTGCATCATTACATCGCGTCTCTTAAACTCTATCCCTCGACTTATGAAAGCAACCATTCCATAAGCTTTCTTAACTACTCTATCTACCTGTGAGGCAACTTTCAGGGATCTGTGGACATGTACCCTCAGATCCCTCTGCTCCTCCACGCTACCAACTATCCTGCCGTTTACTCTGTACTCTGCCTTGGAGTTTGTCCTTCCAAAGTGTACCACCTCATACTTCTCCAGGTTGAACTCCATCTGCCACTTCACAGCCCACTTCTGCATTCCATCAATGTCTCTCTGCAATCTTTGACAAACCTCAACACTATCCACACCAACACCAACCTTTGTGTCGTCTGCAAACTTGCCAACCCACCCTTCTACCCCCACATCCAGGTGGTTAATAAAAATCACGAAAAGTAGAGGTCCCAGAACAGATCCTTGTGGGACACCACTAGTCACAACCCTCCAATCTGAATGTACTCTCTCCACCACGACTCTCTGCCTTCTGCAGGCAAGCCAATTCTGAATCCACCTGGCCAAACTTCCCTGAATCCCATGCCTTCAGACTTTCTGAATAAGCCTACCATGTGGAACCTTGTCAAATGCCTTACTAAAATCCATGTAGATCACATCCACTACACTACCCTCATCTATATGCCTGGTCACCTCCTCAAAGAACTCTATTAGGCTTGTTAGGCACGATTTGCCCTTCATAAAGCCATGCTGACTGTCCCTGATCAGACCATGATTCTCTAAATGCCCACAGATCCTATGTCTAAGAATCTTTTCCAACAGCTTTCCCACCACAGATGTAAGGCTCACTGGTCTATATTTACCTGTACTACCCCTACTACCTTTCTTGAACAAGGGGACAACATTCACCTCCCTCCAATCCTCCGGTACCATTCCCATGGACGACGAGGACATAAAGATCCTAGCCAGAGGTTCAGCAATCTCTTCCCTCACCTCGTGGAGCAGCCTGGGGAATATTTCGTCAGGCCCCGGGGACTTATCCGTCCTAATGTATTTTAACAACTCCAACACATCCTCTCCCTTAATATCAACATGCTCCAGAACATCAACCTCACTCACATTGTCCTCACCATCATCAAGTTCCCTCTCAGTGGTGAATACTGAAGAGAAGTATTCATTGAGACCTCGCTCACTTCCACAGCCTCCAAGCACATCTTCCCACTTTTATCTCTAATTGGTCCTACTTTCACTCCTGTCATCCTTTTGTTCTTCACATAACTGAAGAATACCTTTGGGTTTTCCTTTACCCTACTCGCCAAGGCCTTCTCTTGCCCCCTTCTTGCTCTCCTCAGCTCCTTCTTAAGCTCCTTTCTTGCTACCCTATATTCCTCAATAGACCCATCTGATCCTTGCTTCCTAAACCTCATGTATGCTGCCTTCTTCCATCTGACTAGATTTTCCACCTCACTTGTCACCCATGGTTCCTTCACCCTACCATTCTTTATCTTCCTCACCGCGACAAATTTATCCCTAACATCCTGCAAGAGATCCCTAAACATCGACCACATGTCCATAGTACATTTCCCTGCAAAAACATCATCCCAATTCACACTCGCAAGTTCTAGCCTTATAGCCTCATAATTTGCCCTTCCCAATTAAAAATTTTCCTGTCCTCTCTGATTCTATCCTTTTCCATGATAATGTTAAAGGCCAGTGAGTGGTGATCACTGTCCCCCAGTTGCTCACCCATTGAGAGATCTGTGACCTGACCCGGCTCGCTACCTAATACTAGATCTAGAATGGCAATCCCCCTAATCAGCCTGTCAACATACTATATAACCATATAACAATTACAGCATGGAATCAGGCCATCTCAGCCCTTCTAGTCCGTGCCGAACGCTTACTCTCACCTAGTCCCACCAACCTGCACTCAGCCCATAACCCTCCATTCCTTTCCTGTCCATATCAAGTCAAGTCAAGTCAACTTTTATTGTCATTTCGACCATAACTGCTGGTACAGTGCATAGTAAAAATGAGACAACGATTTTCAGGACCATGGTGTTACATGACACAGTACAAAAAACTAGACTGAACTACGTAATAAAAAAAAAACAACACAGAGAAAACTACACTAGACTACAGACCTACACTGGACTGCATAAAGTACACAAAAACAGTGCAGGCATTACAATAAATAATAAACAGGACAGTAGGGCAAGGTGTCAGTCCAGGCTTCGGGTATTGAGGAGTCTGATAGCTTGGGGGAAGAAACTGTTACATAGTCTGGTCGTGAGAGGCTGAATGCTTCGGAGCCTTTTCCCAGAAGACAGGAGGGAGAAGAGATTGTATGATGGGTGCATGGGGTCCTTCATAATGCTGTTTCCTTTGCGGATGCAGCATGTAGTGTAGATGTCTGTAATGGCGGGAAGAGAGACACCAATGATCTTCTCAGCTGAACTCACTATCCGCTGCAGAGTCTTGCGATCCGAGATGGTGCAATTTCCGAACCAGGCAGTGATGCAGCTGCTCAGGATGCTCTCAATACAACCCCTGTAGAATGTGATGAGGATGGGGGGGTGGGAGATGGACTTTCCTCAGCCTTTGCAAAAAGTAGAGAAGCTGCTGGGCTTTCTTTGCTAGGGAGCTGGTGTTGAGGGACCAGGTGAGATTCTCCGTCAGGTGAACACCAAGAAATTTGGTGCTCTTTACGATCTCTACCGAGAAGCCGTTGACGTTCAGTGGGGAGTGGTCGCTCCGTGCCCTCCTGAATACCTATCCAATTTTTTTTAGAGTAGCGGTGACCATGCACAACCCTGTCTTGTGCCCCTTTCTAGGGTAAGACTATTTGATAAATATCCATTGATTTTAATCCTAGCAGTAGGATTGTCATATAGTGTCTGTATAGTTTTAATAATTGTGTGTCGGAAACCAAATCTATGTAAGACACTGTAAAGAAAATTCCAATTAACCGAATCAAATGCTTTTTCAGCGTCCACGCTTATCACTATTGCTTCGATTTTATTTTTTTTGTATATGATCCATAATGTGAAGTGTCCTTCGTATATTGCCTTGTGTCTGGCATTGTTGTATAAAACCTGTCTGATCGTTATGTATCAGTATGGGTAGAAACTCCTCTAATCGTTTGGCCATGATGGAGGTAAATAACCTATAATCTACATTAAATCTACATTAAGAATGGATATTGGTCTAAATGACCCGCATTCCATTTTATCCTTGCCTTCTTTTGGTATACACTTCCTTCCAACTGGGTGGCATTTGTGCCTTTTTTTAGAGCCCAGTTCAATGTGGGGAGTAAAACAGGAATTAACTCATTTTTAAATTCTTTGTACCACTCTGCCATATACCCATCTGATCCTGGTGACTTGCTTAATTTAAGCCTACTAATTGCAGCTTTTAATTCAACTTCAGTTATGTCAGCAGTCATCGTTCTATTTTGTTCTTCGCTTAAAGTGGGTAACTCTAGAGAATTCAAGAAGGTGTCAATTTGGGTTATGCTTCCCCCTGGAACATTGGAATATAGCGTTTTGTAAAACACTTCAAAAGCTTCTTGAATTTCACTTAGCTTATTTTTTATAATTTTCATTCTTGGGGCCCTAATTCTATGAATTGTATTTTCTGCTATCTTTTTTTCTCAGTTTCCACGCCAGTATTTTCATAGATTTCAATCCACTTTCATAATGTCTCTGTTTCAGAAACATTAAGTTTTTCCTGATTTCTTGCGTAGCCAAATTATTTATTTCATTCCTAATTCTTTTAATTTCCCCAATGTATCCTGTGCCAGATTCAATTTGTGTTTTTTCTCTAGTTCCTTCAGCCTATTTTGTAATTCCTCTAATGTTTTATTCCTTATTTTTTTCTTATAATTTTCTCTCTTAAGACTGCCTTCAGAGTATCCCATAAAATGGGAGGTGAAACCTCTCCATTATCATTAAATTCTAAGTAGAGACAAATTTCTTTTTTAATTTGTTCCTTAAAGTACGGATCATTGAGTAGACTTGAATTTAGTTTCCAAATAGTATTCTTTGGTTGTAGGTCAAAATCAACAGATAAATATATAGGTGCATGGTCATTTACATCTATTGTCCCAATTCCACAGGTGTTTATTTTGTCTTTGTCTTTTCCAGATGTTATGAAATAGTCTATTCTTGTATAAACAGAATGGGGAGCAGAATAATGAGTGTAATCCCTTCTGTCAGGGAAAAGGTCGCTCCATATATCAATTAAACCAACATCCTCAAAAAGTGTATTAACTTTATTATGTAAAGATTTTGTTTCATAGGTTTTTCTATTGGAAGAGTCTAAGTTTGGTTGTAATTGTAAATTTAAGTCTCCCCCACATATTGGGAGACCTTCTGTTTCCATTACCATAATATCAGTAATTTTCTGAAAGAAACCAATATCACTTCCTGGGGGTGCATATATATTCAATAGAGTAACTGAATTACTGTCTATATTCCCCCTTAGCAGAATATATCTGCCCTCTTTATCTCCTATTTCAAATACTTTTTCAAAATTTAGCTTACTTGAGATAAGAATAGCAACTCCTTTCCTATGTCCTGATTTATATGAGGAGAAAAACAGATTAGTGAAGCCCATTCTCTTTAGTTTTTTATGCTCATTATCACTTAAATGCGTTTCCTGTAAATATGCTACATGGGCTTGTTCTTTTTTCATTTTGGATAAAATTCTCTTACATTTGATTGGATTTAATAGCCCATTGACATTAAAAGAAATGAATTTTACCTTGTCCTTAGCCATCTGTATTTATCTGTCAATGTATCATTGAAATTAGAATAAAACTTAATCGATCTACTCCCTGAACAAATAAGAACCAAGAAACGCAAATAATAACAAGAATGGCAACGAACATGTGATTCCAAGGCTGTGGTCTCTAATAGATGACCCTGCGTTGAGCTAGAGGAAATGTCTAGCTGTGGGGGATAACCCCTCCTACTTGTGAGTTGAGGGCCCCCATTGCAGTATTCATAAAAGTCAGTGAACAAATCCATTACACAGAAAAGATTTCCCTGTGCACTCCTCCTATATATATATATATATATACATATATATATATATATATATACATACATATATATGTGTGTGTATATATATGTATATATATGTATGTATATATATATATATATGTGCACACACACAAATATATATACATATACACACACACATTACATACATACACATATATGCACACATATATATATTCTCATTTTGGTGGGGAAAAGGAGTAAGTGAGTGAATAATGAATAACAACTAAGTAATATAAAATCCACATTATAATAAGTATTTCTTGAGATAGGTATATCACCGTGTACTTTTGCTTCCATTCAGCTTTTCAACTTTTAGCCAAACCTTATGGCTCTTCTGAAGGGGGTGAGGACTTGTCTTTGGGAAACTCCCGGTCTCTTCCTGATATATTTTGCTCTGCCTCTTCCCGTCTCCTGCCTTCTCGATTCTCACACTATTTCCCAAGCGGATCAGGATAATTCCTCAGCCAGGCTTTCCCTTGGTTTGATCATGCTGACGGGCAACCCTCTGGCCTTCATGTCTGTAGTTGCCTCTTCCACTGTCTGGTACAACCACATCCCGTTGTCATAAAACACTCGAAGTTTAGCAGGGTATGGAGTTTGAAATCTAATCTTATTTTGCTTTAGTGCTCGTTTTACTTCGGAGTATTCTTTGCATTTCTGGAGAATCACTTGCGGGGGGAGGTAATCTTGGTCGAAGTATATTAATTTATCCTCTAAAAACACTCTCTTCTTACCCCAGGCCCTTCGTAGAATCTCTGCCTTGGTGCTGTACTGAAGGAATTTAATTATTATAGAGCATGGCGGGGTTAAAGTTGGAGGCGAAGTTAATGAAGTCGACGAGCTCAGCATGTGTGCAGGAAGCAGCGCATGTGTCCTCTTTTCTTGCGTTATATCGACAACTGCATTGGTGCTGCTTCCTGCACACATGCTGAGCTCGTCGACTTCATTAACTTCGCCTCCAACTTTAACCCCGCACTCAAATTCACCTGGTCTATTTCTGACACCTCCCTCCCCTTTCTAGATCTTTCTGTTTCTATCTCTGGAGACAGCCTATCCACCGATATCTACTACAAACCTACTAACTCCCACTGCTACCTAGACTCTTCCTCCTCCCACCCTGTCTCCTGCAAAAATACTATCCCTTTCTCACAATTCCTCTGCCTCCGCCGCATCTGTTGTCAGGATGAGGCCTTTCAATCTAGGACAAAGGAGATGTCTTCCTTTTTTAAAGAAAGGGGCTTCCCTTCGTCCACTATCAACTCTGCTCTCCATCGCGTCTCCCGTATTTCACGCACCTCTGCCCTCACCCCATCCCCCCACCAGCCCACCAGGGATAGAGTGCCCCCTGGTCCTCACTTATCACCCTACCAGCCTACAGATCCAACGTATAATCCTCCGTAACTTCCTCCACCTCCTACGTGATCCCACCACCGGACACATTTTCCTCTTTCCCCCCCCCCCCCCCCCCCCAACTCTCGGCTTTCCGCAGGGATCGCTCCCTACACGACTCCCTTGTCCATTCATTCCCCCCCATCCCTCCCCACTGACCTCCCTCCGGGTACTCATCCCTGCAAACGGAAGAAGTGCTACACCTGCCCCCACACTTCTTCCCTCACCACCATCCCAGGCCCCAGACAGTCCTTCCAGGTGAGGCACTACTTCATCTGCGAGTCAACTGGGGTGATATACTATATCTGATGCTCCTGATGTGGCCATTTGTACATTGGGGAGACCTGCCGCAGACTGGGAGACCGTTTCACCGAACACCGGCGCTCAGTCCTCCAGCAGTGGCGGGATCGCCCTGTGGCCACACACTTCAATTCCACAGACCACTCCCACTCCGACATGTCTGTCCATGGCCTCCTCTACCGTCAAGATGAGGCCACACGCAGGTCGATGGAGCAATACCTTGTTACCCGCCTAGGTAGCCTCCTACCTGCCGACATTGACATCCAACTCTCAGACCTCCGTTGATACCCCTGCCCCCACCCTTACCCCCATCCCTATTATTTTAGTCTGGTTCTCTTTCTCTCTCTTCCCCCCCCCCCCACTATAATCTCCCCCCAGTCCTACCTTTCTTTCTCTTTTATTTCCCATAATTCTCCACCTTCCCCCTAGCCCATTTCCCTCCAGCCTATCACTTCCTGGCTCTCTACTTTATCCCTCCCCCCACTTCTTATCCCTTCTCCACCATCCCATGTTACTTCACTCCTGATGAAGGGTTTCGGCCCAAAACATCGTCACTACCTCCTCCCATAGATGCTGTCTGGCCTGCTGAGTTCTGCCAGCATTTTGTGTTTTTATTAAATGGATAGTAAAAGTTTTTTATAATTAAATAAAGCAGAAAAGGGTGGCTGAAGTGAACATAGGTCCCTTGGAGGATGAGAAGGGGAAATTGATATTGGGTAATGAGGAAATGGCCAAGGCTTTGATCGACTATTTTGCATTGGTCTTCACGGTGGAGGTCACATCTAACATGCTGAAGAGAGGTGATATGGATGTCATTTATATTTATCATTATTATTGTTATGAGCAGAGAGACAATATCTGCCGGAAGTAAATTCCTTGTATGTGCATAGGTACTTGGCGATTAAAGTCTGATTCTGATTGGAGGTGAGGACCTTGATACAATAGCTATCACTAAGGAGGTAGTGCTGAGCAAACTGTGGGCCTAAAGATAGACAAGTCCCTGGTCCTGATGGAATGCATCCTAGGGTACTGAAAGAAATGGCAGCAGTTATAATTGAGGTTTTGGTGATAATTTACCAAAATTCTCTGGTCTCTGAGCAAGTCCTGTCGGAATGGAAGATGGTGAGTGTCATGTCACTGTTCAAAAAAGGATGTAGGCAAATGGCAGGTAACTATAGGCCAGTCAGCTCAACATCTATAGTTGGGAAAATGCTTTAAACTATCATCAAAGGAGAAATAGCGAGGCATCTGGAAAGAAATGGATCCAACAAGCAGACACAGCATGGATTCAGCAACGATGGTTCTTGTTTGACAAACTTACTGGAGTTCTTTGAGGATATAATGAGTGCAGTGAATAGAGGGAAACAGATGGTCATTACTTACTTGGATTTCCAGAAGGAGTTCGAGAAGGTGCCACATAAAATACCTATCCATAAGATAAGGATGCATAGAGTTGGGGTGATGTATTAGCATGGATAGAGAATTGGTTAACCAATAGAAAGTAGATTGTTGGAATACATGTGTGTTTCTCTGGTTGGCAATCAGTGGTGAACAGTGTGCCGCAGGGGTCAGTGCTGGGCCTGTAACTCTTCACAATATTCATCTGGCAGAGGGGACTGAGTGTAGTGTATCTAAGTTTGCTGATGAAGCTAAATTGAGTGGAAAAACAAATTGTGCAGAGCATATAGAGAGTCTGCAGAGAGAGATAAGTTAAGTGAGAGGGCAAGGGTCTGGAAATGAAGTACAATGTTGGTAAATGCTAGGTCATCCACTTTGGAAGGAAAAATGGAAGATCAGATTATTATTTAAATGGTAAAAGATTGCAGCATGCACCTTTGCAGAAGGACTTGGGAGTGCTTATGTGTGAATTGCAGAAGGTTGGTTTGCAGCTGCAGCAGGCATCAAGAAGTCAAATGGAATGTTGGTCTTCATTACTAGAGGGATTGAATTTAAGAGCAGGGAGGTTATCCTGCAACTGTGTAGGGTACTGGTGACAGTGCATCTGGAGTACTGCGTGCACTTCTGGTCTCCTTACTTCAGGAAGGATATATTGGCTTTGGAGGAGGTTCACCAGGTTGATTCCAAAGATGAGGGGTTAGACTATGAGGAGAGATTGAGTCGCCTGGGACTGTACTCACTGGAATTCAGGAGGGTGAGAGGAGATCTTAAAGAGACATAAAATTATGAAAGGGCTAGATAAGATCAAGACAGGAAAGTTGTTTCCACTGGCCTCAAGATTCGGGGGAATAAATTTAGGATGGAGATGAAGAGGAACGGCTTTTCACAAAGAGTGGTGAATCTGTGGAATTCTCTGCCCAATGAAGCAGTGGAGCAGTAAATACAAACTTTGTATATTTAGGACAAGGTTGGATAGATTTTTGCATAGTAGGGGAATTAAGGGTTATGGGGAAAAGACAGGTAAGTGGGAATGAGTCCATGGCTAGATCAGTTATGATCTTATTGAATAGCGGAGCAGACTCAATGGGCCAGATGGCCTACTCCTGCTCCTATTTTTTGTGTTCTTATTTCTCTGTTTCTAGGGTACAGTGCTATGACCCAAATTGGCAGCAAGGAGAGTCTGGTGGGATTGAATTGACACGTGGGATGTAACAAGACTCTACCTGTGGCTTAACCGAATCACTGGCATTGAGGTGACCAATTCTCAACTAGAAAGAAATGTTCCTAACTCCGTAGGAATCCTGTGAGTGGCAAGAAAAGAATTCCCCATTATCCCTAGCACCTCTTTTAGGCTTCAAGCAGGCCAGAAATTCACCCTGTATATCAAGTTGTTTTTCCACCAGCTGCTGAAGTGTACTCTGCTATTGTAGTCCACATGTACTTCCAGTCAAGATAGCACTGAAATGCAGTCTCTGTCCAGTCATGGCTCAGATTTGGTTGCTTTTTAACTTTGTAGGGATGGATTTGGGGACAGAGAGGGGAGTTGGGGATCAGGTTCAAAGGTTTATTTATTATCAAAGTATACAACTCTGAAATTCTTCTTGTCCAGATGGCCACGAAATCAAGAAAGAAAAGAATGGCAGCATGGTCATCAACCTCCAAATCCCCCATGCGCACAGAAAAACAAACTGAAATGGAACGGGCACATCGACCTCCACATCCCCATCTGCCACACACAAAAGATGAGAAAGATCAGGCGAAAAACAAGAATATAACAAAAAAGACATGAAAAAAAAGTCTATTGTCCAAGTCCATATCCACAATGCAGAAAACCTGTGTAACATTCTTTAGGCACAGTGGCAGGCTTTTTCCTCTCCGGCCACAGAGCGATCCCACCAGCGATCAAGACAGTCTCCCCTCTCCGGCCACAGAGCGATCCCACCACCGATCAAGACAGTCTCCCCTCTCCGGCCACAGAGCGATCCCACCACCGATCAAGACAGTCTCCCCTCTCCGGCAGCAGAGTGATCCCACCACCGATCAAAAGGCGGTCTCCCCTCTCCGGCCACAGAGCGATCCCACCAGCGATCAAGACAGTCTCCCCTCTCTGGCCACAGAGCGATCCCACCACTGATCAAAAGGCAGTCTCCCCTCTCCGGCCACAGAGCGATCCCACCACCGAACAAAAGGCAGTCTCCCCTCTCCGGCAGCAGAGTGATCTCACCACTGATCAAAAGGCAGTCTCCCCTCTCCGGCCACAGAGCGATCCCACCGCCGGTCAAAAGGTAGTCTCCCCTCTCCGGCAGCAGAGCGATCCCACCACTGATCAAAAGGCAGTCTCCCCTCTCCGACAACAGAGCGATCCCACCACTGATCAAAAGGCAGTCTCCCCTCTCCGGCAGCAGAGCGATCCCACCACTGATCAAAAGGCAGTCTCCCCTCTCCGGCAGCAGAGCGATCCCACCACTGATCAAAAGGCAGTCTCCCCTCTCCGGCAGCAGAGCGATCCCACCACTGATCAAAAGGCAGTCTCCCCTCTCCGGCAGCAGAGCGATCCCACCACTGATCAAAAGGCAGTCTCCCCTCTCCGGCAGCAGAGTGATCTCACCACTGATCAAAAGGCAGTCTCCCCTCTCCAGTAGCAGAGCTATCCCACCAGCAATCAAAAGGCAGTCTCCCCTCTCCGGTAGCAGAGCAATCCCTCCAGCGATCAAAAGGCAGTCTCCCCTCTCCGGCCACAGAGCAATCCCACTAGCAGACAGGTCACTGGCACTCACCTCCCATATTCACCTTGATGTTTCAATTTCCCTTGTTGCTTTAATCAGTGAAATAGAGTTGAACATTGGCTCACGACCCATCCCGTAGCCTTTTTGCCACAAGGTTCATGTACACTACCTCTGCCTCCTGGAATTCTCTTGGAAACTGTTGAGTACTGAAACACCCAAATGACCTCTAGCCAATTACAGGCTCCAACAATTCCAGAAACACTTTCAAGACAAAAAACAAATGTAAAAGATATGAAAGCAGTGAAATACTGTATATGTTTTAATGATCTATCCAGAAGAGGTTGACTGAAGGAGGGTTTGTATACAGGTATCATCTTGACTGGAAGACTGGGTTATGGTTAGGATTTCTGGAGAGGGATGTGGGGGAATTGGAGATCAGGCTGAAGTATGGACATGCCTCCGTGCTCAAATGTCACTGACGAGGACATGGGATAATGAATGTTTGTAATCGGGATGTTGGGCTGGCAGACTGGTGGCACTCCATGGTCAACAAGTTGTTAGCATGTTCCAGAATCAGAGTTTCGTGTGGGCAAGAGGTACGAGGGCCACTGACCCCTACGTATGAGTTGGTGAGGACAAAGCTCAAGTTTAGAGTTTGTGGTCTCATCATTGGTGAGTCCATTGTTCAAGGCCTGGAGCTCAGAGTCCTGCTTTTCAGCAGTGAGTCCTGGGGTCTGTTGGTGACTGTTGATGTTCTCCAATTATTCTCTTCCCTGTAAGCAAAATTTTCTTTGTACCCCTTTTATCAAAACCTTTCAGAATAATAAAGATCTTTGTTAAGTCACTACCCCTACCCAACCCTTCAACCTCTTTTGAAGAGAAAAGAAACTCAGTCTATTCATTGTTTCTTGAGTTGAGCCTGCTCACATTATGGTTTTATTGCAAATCTCCAGTGCACCTTCTCACTGCCCCATATCCTTTTTTAATTAATTGTCCACTGGGAACTAAGTTTGCAATGAGGTTTGCTACATTTGCTCTACTTTTCTGTTCTAATCCTCGAGAAATTAACTCAGTTTGCCTTTTCATAGCTTTGCTAATCTGTTTTGTAACCTTTGACAGATTTGAGGTCCGAGGTCCTCCTGTTCCTCTATTCCATCTAGACTAGCCTCTTTTCTTTCTTTTTAAAAATATTGCCTCAAGTGTACTTACATCTAAGATAAACAGCGTTATAAGAAACATAAACTTCCTCTGTTTTGGGTATAAATCCAGCCAGTGGTGATTTCTTAACTTAGCTGCTATAGGTTTCCATTTTACTTGGGCTTTTTGATGGTCAAATACTGCTTTGATGAAAGAATAGCTATAACTTTCACCTCAGCTCCACAATTCAACACAGTCCAAAGCTGTAGGGAAGTCCAGAGTTAAGTTGGTGTGAAAGATTCCAAACTATGTAACTGTGAGCAGATTATTGGTGAGAATATTTTACCTGATAGCAATGACACCTTTTTTCACTTTCATTTTGCCATGCTGTATCCTCAATCAAAGTAGCTGAAGAAGGTGCTGATAGAAACATGAGACTGAAAAAGATCATCCACTTAATTCACCTGGAGATGGATACAATCATTTCAATTGTATCTTTTGCTGTCATCTATTGGGCTCTGCCTTTATGGAGAGTCAGAATATTCTGGCTATGTATCTGCCATATGTGCAACAGGATGCAGCAGGAGTGCAGAGTTTTGATATGATCCAGTAGTTAGTAGATTTGCAGCTAATGGATTACTTACATACAATGTTTTAAATGATTGTGTCTTCCAAATCAACACTTCCACTGTAACAGTCAAGATTACTGTTGATATCTTCAAATTCCTCATAGTTCCTAAATTGAAATAGTGAATTTATTCGTTATCACTCCCAGCTGGTCCTGACATCTCCAAGCCTGAATGCTTGAAACCGCAGTGGCAAAACAGTTCCAAATTCTGAATTAGCTACTAGTCAACTATTAGTGGCAAAAATCACTCCTTTTTGAACACAAACATGCACCACTGATACTATTTAAAACTGATTGCTCTAAGCATGATGTGATGTCTAATGGCTATGCAAGTACACGCGACTGATGCTAGTAAGAAATTGTTTGGCGACAGTTTCTTGCCCCAATTAAGTGGCATAGTATCCCCAGTAAACAAAAGGAATCCCAGCTATATTAATGATCTAGTTTTTATTCTTTCAGAGTTGTCAGCCCCTATCAATAGATGGCCAGTTAACCAGAATCCCACCAGCAATTACTGTGGGTGTTTTGACAGAAGGGTGTGGGATATTAACAAAAGCATACAATTCTATGAATATAACAATGCTATTGACAAAAACATTTCAACAATATGTTTGAGCCTATACCATGAGGGACCACCTTTATATTGAATTTGAATATTTGATAGAATTTGAAAAGATCTCCGTTGACGGACTCAGCAAGGCAAATACCTTTTTGGTACAAATTCAAGTTCGCTCTTTAAGGTCAGGATATTTATAAGTGCCTGTCATTTCTGATGACAAAATGTCATGTGTAGTGCTATTGTTCAGCAGAGCAGATTCATCAAAAGTAAAGAGTTCTCTTCCTTTTGCTGTATCTGAAACTAGGATTAGTTTTCTTTAATGAGTTAACCTTCTTGAAAAAGTGGATTGTTTTATTCATTAAAGGTTAAATTAATTTTAAAGCTCAGCCTTTGTCCAACGACAAATGATGAGAATGAATAATAATGATGATTGTTAGTGACATCTTTAAATGCTGCAAGTGAAGCCAGTTAGACCATGAGATCATTAGAGATCATTAGGAACAGAATTAGGCCATTCAGCCCATTGAGTCTGCTCTGCCATTTGATAATGCCTGATCTATTTCCCTCTCAACCTCACTCTCCTGCCTTTCCTCCGTAACCTTTAACACCCTGACTAATCAAGAACCTATCAACCTCTGCCTGGCCTGGCCGATAAACCGATGACCTGGCTTCCACAGCCACCTGTGGCAATGAATTCTGCACCCTTTCCACAACCACTCCAGCTAGGCCTTTTTACTTCAAGAAGCACCGAAAAAGGTTTGGAATACTTCTTTCTAATATTTTTCAAGACTCGGACAAGTCCAAAACATATGAATTAGTGAATGGCTTCTCCATTGTTACATCTATCACAATAGGGAGATATATCAGAATAAAAACGAGACAGCTTATCTTTAGTCATGTGGGCCCACTTTAAATTGTAGAAGGGAATGACGGGCACATAACGATGAGGATAGGTTTCAATGAAATTCACCACCCTTTGGTTGAAGAAATTCTGCCTCATTTCCATTCTAAATGAATGTCCCTCTATTTTGTGGCTGTGCTCTCTGGTCCTATACTCCCTAACCATATAAAACATCCTCTCCATATCCACTCAATCTAGCCCTTTCAGCATTCAATAGGTTTCAATAAGATCCCCCGTAATTAATGGAGAATGTGTGGAGCAGGTTAAGACCTACAAGTATCTGGGAGTACAGTTAGACGAGAAGCTAGACTGGACTGCCAACACAGATGCCTTGTGCAGGAAGGCACAGAGTCGACTGTACTTCCTAAGAAGGTTGGCGTCATTCAATGTCTGTAGTGAGATGCTGAAGATGTTCTATAGGTCAGTTGTGGAGAGCGCCCTCTTCTTTGTGGTGGCGTGTTGGGGAGGAAGCATTAAGAAGAGGGACGCCTCACGTCTTAATAAGCTGGTAAGGAAGGCGGGCTCTGTCGTGGGCAGCTAACATCGGTAGCTGAGCGAAGGGCGCTGAGTAGGCTACGGTCAATTATGGAAAACTCTGAACATCCTCTACATAGCACCATCCAGAGACAGAGAAACAGTTTCAGCGACAGGTTACTATCGATGCAATGCTCCTCAGACAGGATGAAGAGGTCAATACTCCCCAATGCCATTAGGCTTTACAATTCTACCGCCAGGACTTAAGAACTTTTTAAAAGCTATTATTAATGCTTTTTGAGATAGTGATTTAGATGCATATCATATTTTTTACTGAGTTAAGTATTGTATGTAATTAGTTTTGCTACAACAAGTGTATGGGACATTGGAAAAAAGTTGAATTTCCCCATGGGGATGAATAAAGTATCTATCTATCTATCTATCATTCTTCTAAATTCTAGTGAGTGCAGGCCTAGAGCCATCAAATGCTTTTCATATGATAAACCTTTTATTCCTAGAACCATTCTCATGAACTTCCTCTGAAACTTCTCCAATGTCAGCACATCCTTTCTTCAATAAGGGGCCCAAAACTGCCCACAATACTCCAAGTGAGGCCTCACCACTGCTTCATAAAGCCTCAGCATCACATCCTTGCTTTTATATTCTGGTCCTCTAATGAAAATTAAATGACAATTCACTGATCCTAACTGACTACAATAAAGATTCAACAGTCTGCTCTCTATTCAGAAATCCCGAAGGATTGACACATACTGCACCATCTTTTACAACTCAGAAGGACTCATTCTCATGGTCCCCTTTCAGCTCACAGGGATTCCTCTTTTTGCACTCCCATAAATCTCACTGTAGCCTGTGTTCCACGTTCCCTTTAAACTGTCCATAATCCAATTTTCTTTGTTCCTTTTAAACTCATTGTGTTCACTGGGAAAACATCGTAATATTATGGCTAGTGCCCATGAATGAGCTGACTAAGTTTACAACTCTCTGCAGCTTACTTTGATCCTCCACTACTCCCATACCATTCGGTGATGCGGCCAGTTAGAATGCTCTCCGAGATGCTGGCATCCTATTCCATGCACTCACCACTTTCTGCATAAAACAAAAACTTACCCCTGATATCTCCTCTGTATCTACTTCCAAGCACCTTAAAACCCAAGTGGAGTCTGACCACAGTCCTATATAGCTGCAACATTATCTCTTGGCTCTTAAACTCAATCCCACAGTTGATGAAGGCCAATGCAACATATGCTTTCTTAGCTACAGAGTCAACCTGTGCAGCAACCTTGAGTGTCCTATGGACTCAGACTCCAAGCTCCCTCCGATCCTTCACTCTGCCAAGAGTCTTACCATTAATACTATATTCTGCCATCATATTTGACCTACCAAAATGAACCACCTCACACTTATCTGGGTTGAACTCCATTTGGCACGTCTCAGTCCAATTTTGCATCCTATCAATGTCCCGTTGTAACCTCTGACAGCCCTCCACACTATCTACAATACCTCCAACCTTTGTGTCGTATGTTTGTAGAAATTTCTGAGTGTCTTTGGTGGCATACCAAATCTCTGTAGTATCCAGGACAATCTTCAAAGACTGATGCCTCAAAAAGGCAGAATCCATCAATAAGGTCCCCTGTCACCCAGGACATGCCCTCTTCTCATTGTTACCAACAGAAGCCTAAAGGCACAAACTCAGTAATTCAGGAACAGCAACTTCTTCTCTACCATTCGATTTCTGAATGGACATTGTACCCATGAATACTACTTTTCTAATTTTTTCCTCCACTTATTCAATTTAACTATATATATACACACACACAGTAATTCATGATTTTTGCTCTATTATTATCTATACTGTTGCTGCAATAACATCAAATTCCATGACATATGCCGGTGATATTAATTCTGATTCTGAAAAGAAGTGAATTATGTGTGTTGGCATATTAATATAACATTCAATAGTGTGGAAATGATCCTAGCCCAGTACCATTAAAGTCTTGAGCTTGCTGGATGATTAGAGTTTACTGTATTGCATTATGCTTGTGAAGTCTCAAATTTGTTAAAGTCAGCAACAAGTTAGAGCTGAAATAACACTCACTGATGTTTGCAACAAGGCATGTAGCATGAGCTTTAATGTTTTATTGTTTAGTTCAGCTTGGAGATATTTCCTGATCTGTGTTCAGCAAAATGGTGTAGAAGATGGTAAGAGGCTTTTTCCTAGGGCTGAAATGGCTAACATGAGGGGTCATAGTTTTAAGATGCTTGGAAGTAGTTTCAAGGGGGGTGTCAGAGGTAAGTTTTTGACACAGAGAGTGGTGGGTGTGTGGAATGCACTGCTAGTGAAGGTGGTAGAGGCGGGTCATTTAAGAGACTCTCAGATAGGTACATGGAGCTTAGAAAAATAGAGGGCTATGCAGTAGGGTAATTCTAGGCAGTTTCTAAAGTAGGTTATATAGTTGGCACAACATTGTGGGCCAAAGGGCCTGTAATGTGCAGTAGATTTTCTATGTTCTAAAATTTGTGAATTTTGATTAAACTGCAAGCCTTAGTTATTCAGCTGCATTAATTTTCAGTCTCTTCCGATCTCTGTGAGCACAACATGACGATAAAGCTGTGGGCTGATGTGATCTGCCTGTCCACTCATTCTGTGAGATACAGTGGCATGCAAAAGTTTGAGCACCACTGGCCAAAATTTCTGATAATGTGAATAGCTAAGTGAGTAAAAGATTACCTGATTTCCAAAAGGCATGAAGTTAAAGATAACACATTTCTTTAATATTTTAAGAGATTACTTTTTTTTATTTCTATCTTTTACAGTTTCAAAATAACAAAAAGAAAAGGGCCCAAAGCAAAAGTTTGGGCACTCTGCATGGTCAGTACTTAGTAACACCCCTTTGGCAAGTATCACAGCTTGTCAACACTTTCTGTAGCCAGCTAAGAGTCTTTTGATTCTTGTTTGGGGGATTTTCACCCATTCTTCCTTGCAAAAGGCTTCTAGTTCTGTGAAGTTCTTGGGCCATCTTGCATGCACTGATCTCTTAAGGTCTATCCACAGATTTTTGATGATGTTTAGGTCAGGGGACTGTGAGGCCATGGAAAACCTTCAGCTTGCACCTCGAGGTAGTCCACTACGGATTTTGAGGTGTGTACAAGATCATTATCATTATTGTAGAAGCCATCCTCTTTTCATCTTCAGCTTTTATACAGACAATTTAATTCATTCTTCCCTCTACCAGTGAAATGTTCCCCATGCCACTGGCTGCAACACAAGCCCAAAGAGTGATCGATCCACCCCCGTGCTTAACAGTTGGAGAGGTGTTCTTTTCATGAAATTCTACATCCTTTTTTCTCCAAACATACCTTTTCTCATTGCAGCCAGAAAGTTCTATTTTAACTTCATCAATCCACAGGACTTGTTTCCAAAATGCATCAGGCTTGCTTAGATGTTGCTTTGCAAACTTCTGACGCTGAATTTTGTGGTGAGTACGCAGGAAAGGTTTTCTTCTGATGACTCTTCCATGAAGGTCATATTTGAGCAGGTGTCACTGCACAGTAGAACAGTGCACTATCACTCCAGAGTCTGCTAAATCTTTCTGAAGATCTTTTGCAGTCAAACGGTGGTTTGATTTGCCTTTCTAGCAATCCTACGAGCAGTTTTCTCAGAAAGTTTTCGAGGTCTTCCAGACCTCAACTTGACCTCCACCGTTTCTGTTAACTGCCATTTCTTAATTACGTTACAAACTGAGGAAACAGCTACCTGAAAACGCTTTGCTATCTTCTTATAGCCTTCTCCTGCTTTGTGGGCATTATTTATTTTAATTTTCAGAGTGCTAGGCAACTGATGATAGTTGGGACAAGATTTGAGGAATCAGGGTATTTATAAAGCTTTGAAAGTTGCATCACCTAGCCTTTCCTAACGATGACTGTTAACAAGCTAATTAACCTGGTCTTGTTAAAAAGACCAGGTGGTGGAATCCCAAAGTGGGTGTTTGGAAAAGCAGATTGGGGTAAGTTCCAGAAGTTAAGTGAAGAAGCATTGACAAAGATTGACATTTCTGGAAATATAGATGAATTAAACAGTCAGGTGCCTGCAGCAATTATAGCAGCAGAAGGATCTATACCCAGGAGTAAAATAGGATGAAAAGAAAACTGGTACCATGGTGGACAGAGGAATGTTGTCAGGCTGTAAAAAACAGAAATAGAGCAGTCAGGCTAGTTAAAAGAACCCATAATATGCAGCATTTGATTCAATATAAGAAGACACAGGCAGTAGTGAGAAGAACTATACGTCAAGCTAAAAGGGCAAGTTGGAGGAGTTTTTGCAACAAAATAGGAAGAACAACTTTCCTGATACGGTCTGCCCATGTTAATCGTGAATCAAATATAACTCCCAGAAATTTAAATGATCCAACCCTTTCTAATTCAATCCCATACATCCTTAACTTCTTCCCTACCTCAATTCTTTTCCTAGTGAAAAATACAGTTTGAGTTTTTTCTACTGAAAATCTACATCCTCAATCATAACCTCACTCTACCACTTCATCAATTTCTCCTTGTAGTTTCCTGATTATATGCTCCATGTTCCTGCCTCCAACACAGATCTTACTAAAGCCAGTATCAGCCCTGCAGGTAGAAATAGGAGTAATGCCTTTGGAATTAAGAAGGATGCAATTGATGGCAAACTACTGGGCTAATTTAAGTTGGAATTTAAATGGAGGAATTTAAGGTGGGGGGTTATATGGGAGGCAGGGTTTGAGGGTCGGCACAACATTGTGGGCCGAAGGGCCTGTAACGTGCTGTACTATTCTATGTCCTATGTTCTAATTTGCAGGGACACAATGATTCTCACCCTGCTAAAGGAGTGTTGCAGGAGTCCTGGGAAAATGGGAGGTTTCAGAGGGAAAACTTTAGTCAGGTAGGGAATGATATTGCTAGGGAATGTGGAGTGTTTGATCTAAGGATAAGTCCTTCAGTAGTTTATCCGGTTGTAGCTCCATGGAAGCTCATATGGCCTGACGTAGACTGGCATTTGTTAGAGGTAAAAAGGAAAGGAAAATATAAAACTGATTTGGTAAGTGCATTTAACTGTCATGTGATGGAAAAGTATAGTGATTATACTCAGATTTATATGGATGGTGCTAAGGAACCTGAGACAGGAGTGACAGGGTTTGGGGTGGCTATACCAGCAAAACCAATTGCAATCAGCAGAAGAACATCTGATAAGCTAGCGGTGTATACTGTGGAGATGATGGCAGTGTTGGTTGCGTTGGGTGGAGAAAACTAAACTAGTCAAAGCGTTGATATGCTCAGATTCATCTTCAGTACTAGCAAGTTTAAGCTCTTCTCACTCAAACAGCCGGCAAGATGTACTTCATGAAGTCCTTCAGTCAGTCACAAGAGTTGCAAATCAGGGAGGTCAGGTTAAATTTCTATGGGTTCCAGCTCGTGTAGGGGTGAAGGGCAATGAAAGGGTGGATGAGTTGGCAAAGAGGGCAATAAAGAAAGAAAATATAGAAATGCACATTAAGTGTGTAATCTGGGAAAAATTAACCAAATGTGGCAAGAAAGATGGGAAAGGGAGGCATTTATATCAAATACAAAAAAGTATTGCATGTACTAGGGTAGGTAGTAGATACAGAAGAGAGGAAATTGTGTGGACTAGGTTAAGGCTGGGGCACTGTGCACTAAACCAAACATTGAAAATGATAGGGAAACACCAGACAGGACTGTGTGAGGAATGTCAGGAAGAGGAGTCAGTAGAACATGTAATTCTGAGTTGCAGGAAGTATGGGATACAGAGAGATGATGAGAATTAATCTAAGGGAATTGGGGATTCAGGAATTCACATTAAAAGGGCATGGGTGAGAGAGCACAGGTTAGGGTATTTTTTAGCTTTCATAAGGGGTACAGGGGTTTTTTATAGGATATGATGGATAAACAGGAATAGGAAACTAGGATGGCCAAAGATGGGAGGATAAAGTGTAGGTTAGGGTATGTGTGTGTATGCGATTGGGTGAAGGGATTTAGAATGTGAGTCTATCGCACACTCTGGAGCAGAAGGTGGCGGTAATGCACCATTAAGCTGGGTGCTAACTGCCGTAAAACAAGATGGAGAGAGAGAGAGAGAGACCTTGGTAAAAGTTATCTGAGAGCTCAAATCTCTTGGGATGCCCAAACTTTTGCATGGTGCTCCTTTCATTTTTTTCACTCTAAAATTGTACAAAACAAAAATAATACACAAATGTTGCTTAAAATGTTCTTAACTATTCACAGTAACAGAAATTTTGACCAGGCATGCCCAAACCTTTGCATGCCACTGTAAATGGCACAACTGTTACCTGCTACCTGCAGTGAATTTAGAGGATCTCACACACAGATTGCCTGGTGTATTTTCACAACAAATAGCCTCAACACCATTTCACCTAAAGAGCCAGTAGATTTTGTTATTTACATTGGTGTTTTATTGAAACAATTATGGAAAGGTTGCTTTGCAATCTACTGAATTTTTACAAGGTGATGAATCTCTGGAGCAATATTCCTCAGACTTTTATTTTAACAAAATCTTGATTTTCTCTTCTTAACACAGACATTTTTAAAATTTGCTCTCTACTTCTGCCTGAATCATTACTCTTCTGTAATTGTTAATACCACCAGTTAGTGCATCTCTCACTCAAATATGATCAGTCAGTTAACTACATATGCACTTTAGAAGTCTGGGTTATACATGGACAGTTGATTATTGTCACATAGAATTTCACTGATGATGGAAATATAAAACCACAATGTTCCATGTAAACTTTTTGGAGTCTTTTTCACAAAATTCAGAACCTATAGGAACTATCATGTATAAAATAGAAACATAGAAAACCTACAGCACAATAAAGGCCCTTCAGCCCACAAAACTGTGCTGAACATGTCCTTACCTTGGAACTACCTACACTCTATTTTTCTAAGCTCCACTGGTCACTGGCCTCCATACAGAACATGACCAATCTACAACCACTCTGTGCCTTCTATGGGCAAGTCAGTTCTGGATCCACAAAGCAATGTCCCCTGGGATCCAATGCCTCCTTACTTTCTCAATAAGCCTTGCATGGGGTACCTTATCAAATGACTTGCTGAAATCCATATGCACCACATCTACTGCTCTACCTTCATCAATGTGCTTAGTCACATCTTCAAAAAATTCAATCAGGCTCGTAAGACATGACCTGTCTTTAACAAAGCCATGCTGACTATTCCTGATCATATTATGCCTATCCAAATATTCATAAATCCTGCCTCTCAGGTTCTTGTCCATCAATTTACCAACCACTGAAATAAGACTCACTGGTCTATAATTTCCTGCGCTATCCCTACTCCAGTTCTTGAATAAGGGAATATCCTCAGCCCTCCAATCCTTTGGAACCTCTCCTGTCCTCATTGATGATGCAAAGGTCATTGCCAGAGGCTCGGCAATCTCCTCCCTCGCTTCTCACAGTAACTTGGGGTACATCCTGTCTGGTCCCAGCAACTTATCCAACTTGATGCTTTCCAAAAGCTCCACCACATCCTCTTCCTTAATATCTACATTCTGAAGCTTTTCAGTCCATTGCAAGACATCCCTACAATCACCAAAATCCTTTTCCATAGTGAATACTGAAGGTAAGTATTCATTAACTACCTCCGCTATTTCCTCTGGTTCCATACACACTTTTCCATTGTCACAATTGATTGGTCCTATTCTCTCACAACTTATCCTCTTGCTCTTCACATACTTGTAGAATGCCTTGGGGTTTTCCTTAATCCTGTCTGCCAAGGCCTTCTCATGGTCCCTTCTGGCTCTCCTAATTTCATTCATAAACTCCTTCCTGCTACCCTTACAATCTTCTAGATTCATATCATTACCTAGTTTTTTGAACCTGTCGTAAGCTCTTCTTCTCTTCTTGACTAGATTTACAACAGCCTTTGTACACCACGGTCCCTGTACCCTACCATCCTTTACCTGTCTCATTGGAATGTAGCTACTCAGAACCCCACACAAATACCCCTGAACATCTGCCACATTTCTTCGGTACGTTTCCAATTTATGCTTCCAAGTTCCTTGCTGATAGCCTCCTAGTTCCCCTTACTCCAATTAAATGTTTCCCTAACTTGTCTGTTCCTATCCCTCTCCAATGTTATAGTAAAGGAGATAGAATTGTGATCTTTATCTCCAAAATGCTGTCCCACTGAGAGACCTGACACCTGACCAGGTTCATTTCCCAATATCAGATCAAGTACAGCCTCTCCTCTTGTAGGCTTATCTGTATATCGTGTCAAGAAACTTTCCTGAACACACCTAACAAACTCCACCCCATCTAAACCCCTCACTCTAGGGAGATGCCAATCAATATTTGGGAAATTAAAATCTCCCACCACAACAACCCTGTTATTATTACTCCTTTCCAGAATCTGTCTCCCTTTCTGCACCTTGATGTCCCTGCTACTATTGGGTGGTCTATAAAAAACACCCAGTAGAGTTATTGACAGCTTCCTATTCCTAACTTCCACCCACAGAGATCCGTAGACAACCCATTTATGACTTCCTCCTTTTCTGCAGCTGTGACACTAACCCTGATCAACAGTGCCATGCCCCACCTCTTTTGCCTCCCTCTGTCCTTTCTGAAACATCTAAAGCCTGGCTCTTGAAGTAACCATTCCTGCCCCAGCACCATCCAAGGCTCTGTAATGGCCACAACATCAGAGCTCCAAGTGCTGATTCATGCTCTAAGCTCATCCACTTTATTCATAATACTCCTCACATTCAAAAAGACACATCTCAAACCATCAGACTGTGTGCATCCCTTTTCTATCACCTGCTTATCCTTCCTTTCGCACTGTCTCCAAGCTTCCTCTCTTTGTGAGCTAACCTCCCTTTCATCTATCACTTCGGTTCCCAACCCCCTGCAATTCTAGTTTAAACTCTCCCCAGTAGCGTTAGCAAACCACCCTGCCAGGATATTGGACCCCTGGGATTCAAGTGCAACCTGCCCTTTTTATACAGGTCACACCTGCTCCAAAAGAGGTCCCAAATCTGAGGTAGCCTCCAACCTGATGGCATGAACATTGACTTCTCTAACTTCCGTTAATGCCCCTCCTCCCCTTCTTACCCCATCCCTGACATATTTAGTTGTTTGCCTGTTCTCCATCTCCCTCTGGTGTTCCCCCCCCCCCCCACTTTCTTTCTCCCGAGGCCTCCCATCCCATGATCCTTTCCCTTCTCCAGCTCTGTATCACTTTCGCCAATCACCTTTCCAGCTCTTAGCTTCATCCCACCCCCTCTGGTCTTCTCCTATCATTTCACATTTCCCCCTCCCCCCACTACTTTCAAATCTCTTACTATATTTCCTTTCAGATAGTCCTGACGAAGGGTCTCGGCCCGAAACGTCGACAGTGCTTCTCCTTATAGATGCTGCCTGACCTGCTGTGTTCCACCAGCATTTTGTGTGTGTTGTCCCAAATCTGAAACCCTGTCCCCTGCTCCAATCCCTCAGCCACGCACCTCATCCTATTCCTATTCTCACTGTAGTGTGGCACAGGCAGTAATCCTGAGATTACTACCTTTGAGGTCCTGTTTCTCAACTTCCTTCTGAACTCCCTGTAGTCTTTTTCAGGATCTCCTCCCTTTTCCTACCTATGTCGTTGGTACCAATATTACAACAACCTCTGGCTGTTCTCCTTCCCACTTCAAGATATCATGGACGCGATTAGAAAAATCCTGGACCTTGGCATCTAGGAGGCAAACTACCATTTGCATTTCTTTCCTGCGTCCACAGATTTTCCTGTCTGACCCCCTAACTATAGAGTCCCCTATCACTGCTGCCATCCTTTTCCTTTCCCTACCGTTCTGAGCCACAGGGCCAGGCTCTGTGCCAGAGGCACGACCACTGTTGCCCCCCCCAGGTAGGTCATTCTCCCCCCCCCCCCCCCCATCAGTACTCAAGCACTGTTGGGGGACAGTCACTGGGGTACTCTCTAGTACCTGCTTCCCTCTCCTGACTGTTACCCACTTCTCTGTCTCCCGTGGCCCCGGTGTGACCACCTGCCTATAACTCCTCTCTATCTATCACCTCCTCACTGTCCCTGACGAGACGAAGGTCATTGAGCTGCAGCTCCAGTTCCCTAAGGAGCTGCAGCTTGACACACCTGGTGCAGATGTGGTCATCCAGGAGGCCAGGAGACTCTAGGACCTCCCACATCTGACACCAAGCACAGAAAACAGGCCTCACACGCATACTTTCTGTCTTTATTTTAAACAGATGACCTACCTGGCCTCAACCGTTCAGCAGTTGATGTCTCACTGCTTTGACTTGCCAATTCTGCTTCCCATGTTCATTTTAAGCAGACTTGGGCACTCCCTTTTGATCATATCTTGGTCTGTCCCATTTCATGCAGTCTTGTTAAACTCATCAGGGCCCTGCTGTCTGCACTCACCAAGGCCCATTTCCCACTCTCCTTGTAAATTGTCTGGATACTGTTTCCTCTGCCAGGTTCATTGCATAATTAATTACTGTGTGTGCAATACCTAATAAAAAATGAATTAAAAGTTCACTGCAGGAATAATAGGAGCAATAAGCAATAGTCCAGAAAACTCTGCATGCCTCGGCCACTCGTATCCTTTTCTTTTTCCATCTTTTTATTATCATTATTAATAACAACAAAATAAAATTGATACATAGATAATGGGTTACAAACGTACATATTTCAACTAACTATAAAAGATTACAAGAACAATGATTACAGTATAAATGAGTATTCCCACATTGTAAATGATACAATATACAAATAGACAAGGCAAACCTAGGTGTATCATAATATAAAATAAAAAAAAGAAAAAGAAAAAAAGAAAAAATCATTATGCAAAAAACTAATCTAAAAATCTAATAACTAATAGAAGAGAAAAAAAACAAAAAAGAGTGAAAAAGAAAAAAGAGAAAAAAAGGGCTGTTTATAATATCTCACAAAAATACAACTCCGTCGTCAACTCCGATCCTCTTGACATATATGCAATCAAAATTGGAAAATCAAATAGGCCTGGAACAGGGTCCTATTACATCATATGAAAATATTGAATAAATGGTCTCCATATCTTTTCAAATTTAGTAGAAGTGTCAAATACACCACTTCTAATTTTTTCTAAATTTAAACATAACATAGTTTGAGAAAACCAATGAAATACAGTAGGAGGATTAATTTCCTTCCAATTCAACAAAATAGATCTTCTAGCCATTAGTGTAAGAAATGCAATCATTCGACAAGCGGAAGAAGATAAATGAAGTGAGTCCATCATTGGTAAATCAAAAATTGCGGTAATAGGATTGGGTTGTAAATCAATATTCAATACCGCAGAGATAATATCAAAAATATCTTTCCGATATTTTTTCAATAGCAGACACGACCAGAACATATGAGTTAAAGTCGCTATTTCAGATTGACATATATCACAAATAGGATTTATATAGGAATAAAAATGAGCCAATTTATCCTTGGACATATGAGCCCTGTGTACAACCTTAAACTGTATTAATGAATGTTTAGCACATATAGATGATGTATTAACTAATTGAAGAATTTTATCCCAATTCTCAATAGGAATAATAATGTTGAGCTCTCTTTCCCAATCATTTTTTGTCTTATAAAGGGGCTCTGAACGTATCTTCATAATTATATTATAAAGTTTTGATATAAGCCCTTTCTGAAAGGGGTTTAATTCAAACAAATTCTCCAAAATGCCTGAAGACACAAAGTTTGGAAAAGTAGGAAGTACAGTATTTAAAAAATTCCTAATCTGTAAATATCTAAAAAAATGAAATCTAGGCAAATTATATTTATTAGATAACTGCTCAAAAGACATAAAACAATTATCTAAAAATAAATCAGAAAATCGTAGTAATCCTTTAGTCTTCCAAGCCAAATAAGCTTGATCTATAATTGAAGGGTGGAAAAAACAATTGGATGCAATAGGAATATTTAAAACAAACTGAGTCAACCCCAAAAATTTCCGAAATTGAAACCATATACGTAAAGTATGTTTAACTATCGGGTTGTCAATTCGTTTTGGCAATTTAGAAAGAGAAAAAGGGAGAGAAGTCCCCAAAATAGAACCCAGTGCAAAACCTGGTACTGATTTAATTTCCAGGCTCACCCAATGAGGGCTAAAAGATCCATCCCAATCTTTCAACCAACATATCAAATATCTGATATTAACTGCCCAATAATAAAATCTAAAATTAGGCAATGCTAATCCACCTTCCTTCTTTGCCTTCTGTAAGTATATTTTACCTAACCTAGGATTTTTATTCTGCCAAATATATGAGGAAATTTTTGAATCAACATTAGTAAAAAAAGATTTCGGAATAAAAATTGGTACCGCTTGAAAAATATATAAGAACTTAGGTAAAATAACCATCTTAATAGTGTTAATTTGACCTATCAGAGATAAAGATAATGGTGACCACTTAGTAAACAAGCATTTAATCTGATCAATTAAGGGTACAAAATTAACCTTAAAAAAGTCTTTGTGGTTTTTTGTGATTTTAATCCCTAAGTAAATAAAAGAATCATTAACTAATTTAAAAGGTAAGTTTCCATAAATTGGGACCTGTCTATTTAAAGGAAACAACTCACTCTTATTATGATTTAACTTATACTCAGAAAAATCACTAAATTGAGCCAACAATGATAAAACTACAGGAATAGATTTCTCAGGATTGGAAATAAATAATAATAAATCATCTGCATACAAAGATAACTTATGAATATCTGTCCCACGATTAATACCAAGAATATCCTGTGATTCTCTGATAGCAATTGCCAAGAGTTCTAAAGCAATATCAAATAATAGTGGACTAAGAGGACAGCCTTGTCTAGTGCCCTGAAATAAACGAAAAAAGGGAGATCTTTGATTATTAGTAAACACCGAGGCTACTGGGGTATGATAAATCAGTTTAATCCAGGAAATGAATGTCAGACTAAAATTAAACTTCTCCAACACATTAAATAAGTATGGCCATTCAACTCTATCAAATGCTTTCTCCGCATCTAATGAAATAACACATTCTGAAATATTATGTGAGGGAGTATACACAATATTCAATAACCTCCTAACATTAAAAAAAGAATACCGATTTTTAATAAAACCGGTTTGATCCTCTGAAATAATTTGGGGTAATACCTTCTCCAATCTGGATGCAAGTAACTTGGAAAAAATCTTGGAATCTACATTCAGTAAGGATATTGGTCTATAGGATACACAATCAATAGGGTCTTTATCTTTCTTCAATATTAAAGAAATAGAAGCTCTATAAAAAGATTGTGGCAAATTGCCCAATCTAATTGCTTCCTCAAAAACCTTATATAACCAAGGAGAGAGAGTAGCGGAAAAACATTTTAAAAATTCTGCTGTATACCCATCCGGACCAAGTGCTTTCCCTGAATTCATGGAGGAAATAACCCCTTTGATTTCTGCATCAGTCATAGGAGTTTCCAATATTGAAAGATCATCTGGTGATAATCTTGGGAAATTCAATTTCCCAAGAAAATCACACATGGCACTGCAATCCTGAGGAAATTCAGAATGATACAGGGAAGTATAAAAATCTTGAAATGATTTATTTATCTCATCATGGTTAATTGTCAAATCCCTATTTTGCTGACAGATCTTAGTAATTTGACGTTTAACCAAAGCATTCTTCAATTGACTAGCTAATAGTTTACCCGATTTATCACTATGTATCTAAAAGTCAGATCTGGACTTCATCAGTTGATTTTCAATCGAAGATGTAAGTAATAAACTATATTCTGTTTGAAGTTCAACCCTTTGTTTGTAAAGCTCCTTACTAGGAGTAATCAAATATTTCTTGTCAATCTCTTTAATTTTATCAACCAATAAAAGAGTTTCCTTCTTTATGCGTTTTCTCAGACCAACAGAGTAAGAAATAATCTGTCCACGTATATATGCTTTAAAAGTGTCCCAAAGTGTTCCGTAAGAAATATCTTCTGTGGAGTTGGTTGAGAACAAAAAATCGATCTGTTCATTCATAAATTTAATAAAGTCCAGATCTTGCAATAAGGTAGAATCAAATCGCCATTGTCTAGCATTAGGAACTGTGTTCATAAATTTAATAGAAAATTTTAATGGAGCATGGTCAGAAATAGCTATATTATCATAATAACAACCATTTACCAAAGGAATCCAACAAGAGTCAATACAAAAATAATCAATTCTCAAATAAGAATGATAAACATGTGAGAAAAAAGAAAACTCTTTGTCCTTAGGATGCCGAAATCTCCAAATATCAAAAACTCCATTATCAGTCAAAAAAGAGTTGATACAAGTGGCCGACTTATTGGGTACAGTCTGAGTAGATATAGATTTGTCCATCAAAGGATTTAAACAACAATTAAAATCACCACCCATTATTAACTTATATTCATTTAGATTAGGTAAAGAAGTAAATAAGGACTTTAAAAAATCAGGACAATCCACATTTGGAGCATAGACATTTACCATAGCAACCTTTTTATTAAAAAGTAAACCCGTAATTAACAAAAATCTACCATTCGGATCCGAAAAGATATCATGTTGGACAAATGCAATAGAGGAGTCAATAAAAACTGAAACTCCCTTTACTTTGGCATTCGAATTCGAAAGATACTGTTGACCCCGCCAAAACCTAAAAAAGCGATAGTTATCCTTCTTCGTCACATGAGTTTCTTGTACAAAAATGATATGAGCATTAAGTCTTTGGAATACTTTGAAAATCTTCTTTCGTTTAATCGGATGGTTTAAACCATTAGTATTCCAAGAAACAAAATTAATGGTCTGAGCCATAGTTCTAAAATCAACCCTTTGGTATAAAAAGGGTTAACCAAATTATAAACTCATGCCCCCGGAAGAGGAACAAAAATAAAAAGTGGACCCGGAAGTGATGACATCGCGGACATATTTGTAGTTCAAAATCAGCCCAAATGAAAAAACTAAAAAATACTGGTAGAAAAAATATAGAATTAGAAAAAAGACCACCCCCCTCCCACTCAAGAAAGAGAAAAAAAACCAGAGCCAAAAAAAGGCCGGGAAAAAGAAAAAATGAAACTAACACTACCCCCATAGCAGCGGAAGACCACTCCATATATAAAGGATATATATTAAAAAAAACACCCAAACTTTAAAAATTATAATCACTATACTAAAACCAGACTTCTTTTTTTTTCTACTACCAATTATATTAAGAAGAAAATATAATGACTAAAAACTTATAAAACGGGTTAAAACCCAAACAAACCAAAAAAAAAATTTAAACTGTGATAAGCAATGCATTGTAGGAAGAAGACAAGAGAAAAAAATAGCGCCATCTTAAAAAAAACCACCAAAAATGTTTTTTCAAAAAACCACCATCTTAGTAAAAAAGTATTCACCTTTGAAGGATTAAAAATACACCTTCGAAGGAACAGAAAATAGCCAGCAATACAGTATAATGGTTAAAGTGTGTAAAACAAAACGATTAATATGTCGAAAGAACACTTTAACTTGAGTATAAAGTGTAGAGTAAACCTACACCAACAACCAGAAACAAAATCTGGTTTGGAGGATCAAAAACCATCTTACACGATCAAAATCACTCATTCATTTGGCCTGAGAGCCCGTAGCAATAGGGAAGTTCTCATTCAGAAAACTTCTCGCTTCAAATGTAGAAAGAAAAACCCGGCGAGGAGTGTTCGGCGGAGAGATTCTGAGCTTCGCAGGGTATAAGAGCGCTGGCTTTAAATTTTTCTCATAACATTCAGACATCAGTGGTTTAAAAAGAAGCCGTGCCCTCATTACCTCAGGACTAAAATCTTCTACTAAGTGGAAATTGTGATCTTGAAATTTAACCATTCCTACACGCCGAGCCACACGAATAAGTTGCTCTTTAACATGTACATAATGGAACCGGACAATTACAACCAAAGGTTTAGCTGAAGCACTCGCATAATTCTATGCGCGCGATCAAGTAACGGCGGACTGTCTGGAAAAACAGACGGGAACGCATCCTTTAAAAGTTGAGCAAAATATTCCCTAGGGTCGTCTTTTTCGATACCTTCTGGGAGACCAAGTATACGTAGGTTCTGTCTTCTGGACCGATTCTCAAAATCGACACTCTTGGCTTTAAGTGTTTCCACCAGTTTAGTGGTCGAAAGTAAGTCCTGTTGCAATTTTTCAATTATCAAATCTCGTTTCCGAGCGTCTTCTTGCAGAAATGCGATAAGAACTTGCTGCTGGTTAATTACTGAATCCGTCTTATCCATATAATCTTGAAAAGCCTTTATATCTTGTTTAAAAATTTGTTGTTGTTCATCAAATTTTTTATCCAAAACCTCCAATAACAATTCGTAAGTTAACTCAGTGCGTTGCGGTTGAGCTTGCTTCTTTCCATTACCGTTCGGGTTCCGCCCAGGTTCTCGTCCTTTAGATCTAAGAGCCATTTCTGAGTACATATCTTCAAAAATTCACAATAAACTCTTAACGATAAGTCCAAAAAAATAGCAAGAATCTTTTGGTGTAGGTAAAAATAAGTTGAATAAGGGTGATCAAAGGTTAAAAAAAGTAGAGGTTATGGAGCGAATCTAAAACAGTACTCACTCCATGAGCGTCTCCCGCTGACCACCGCCACTCGTATCCTAACCAGGCCAGATTCTCAGATTATAAATAATTCAGAAAAAAAATCTGAAACCTATTTCTGACCCTTCTCTCCCAACAGTTCCTTTCCATTGAAAGGAAAGAGGCCGCCAGAAGAACACCAGGATTAGCTGATTAATGTGAAACCTGAAAGTACTCCAGGATTAACCCTCCATGAGCGAATCTCCCCATCATAACTGCAGAATGCAATCGAGAGCTCCCACCTCACACTGAGAAGTCCATGTCTGGAGTACAGTCATTGGTGTGAGCAAGTTTTAACTCCCATGCTTCTTTTATTTATTGAGTCACAGCAGAGAATAGGCCTTCTGGTTCTTCAAGCCGTGCCACCCAGCAGCTCCCGATTTAACCTTAGCCCAATCACAGCACAATTTACAATGACCAATTAACCTACCAACCGGTATGTCTTTGAACTGTGGGGGGAAACTGGAGCACCCAAAGGAAACCTACAAAGTCATGGAGAGAATGTACAAACTCCTTACAGGCAGTCTTGACAACTGGACTTCTGGCTCAGAGCTGAAGCCATTGAGTAAACATGGCCTAATATCATATGGGTTGTTACAAGAACACCATACGTAGTAAACCTCTCATCTTACTCCATTGGAAGTGCTTTCAATAACGAGAGAGAAGAGGTGTAAGGTGAGAGGAAGAAGTTTTAAAGATATCAGTATCTTCTTATACTGGTTGCATCACAGCCTGTGGAAATACCAATGCCTTTGGATGGGAAATCCTACAAAACATAGTGGATATGGCCCTTAACAACTACGAATACAGTGTTAGCAAGTTCACTTCCCACGCAAGCTCAGGCCATCATAATAGTGTAACAGCTCATAACCTGAGAGTTACTTACAATTGTAAAGCTGAGCTTTGGACACTTCAGCAGCTCTCGTGTTTGTTATTGTTGTGCACATTTTATGCACCAAGCAAACTCAATGGCTCCACCAAGTGGCAGATTTAACAAGTGCCACTGGGCACTTCTGAAAAATGAATTCAGAAATCACAACGAAACTTAACCTCATAGTTAACAGAAAACTTACATTCGATATGTTGGAGTGTGGGCGAGATCAATAGCAGCCTACTAAAGGGCTTTGAACAGAGTGGATGTGTGGCTAAACCCCTTCAGCCACGTGTGCACATGGCCAGCAATCAGCATCTGAAAGCTGATTTTGGGACTTCCAGAAATCCATCCCCTGAATGGTGCAGAGGAACTTCACGCTGTTGATGCCAAAGGTTTACACTTTGTTAATCCATTGGCAGCTCACTTACATATTTATATATAAATATACATATACATTTGTCTGGTTGTGTTTTCACTGATATTTTATATGTGCTCATATATGTGTGGACTGGGCCGCTAAGCCATGGTATCACCTAGCGGGTCTGGGCCAGGTCGTCAAATGATATTGGTGGGCGGAGGGGGGGAACGTATTCTGCATCGTATTTTACTGATATTCTATGTATGTGCGAAGACTGGGCATCAAGCTGCGGGTGGGGATGGGATGGAGTATGTCAAGACTCTTTTATTCTGTGAGTGTGTTCTTGCATGCTCCTGTTGTTACTGTGTTTTAGCACCTTGACCCCGGAGTAACGCTCTTTTGTTTGGTTGTTTTCATGAGTATTCATGTATGGTTGAATGACAATTCAACTTGAATCAAACTGAATTTCAATAAAGTGGACTGGAAGCAATGACTTGAAGATAAAACAATTTTCTGGAAAAAGGGATTCAAAAGGAACTGTGTATATTCTCATAAAGGAAAAAAGTATGGCTGGCAGATCTAGAGCAGCTACAGGGGAGGACAGGGCAGAGAGCGAAATACTCTTTATTATTTACCTGTGCTGCTCCAAGAGGACCACAACCTTCTTGTTGGGTTTGGAGGCTTGTGTGCCTCAGTGACCTGGAGAGCTATGTAGGCTGGAGTCAGGGCTTTATGCTTTGGCTCTTGGTAGTGTCACCCATGCCAAAAAGGGTCAAAGGCCAGAGGACAGACTAAGAGTGGTCCACTGGTCCTCCAGGTTCAGGGGTTCAGCTCAGGGATAACAATGCTGACTGGTAAAACAAAACTGGTATGGAAAGAGCAATGATGAATCCTTCTACATCTGAGTGCAACTCCACCTGGGATTTGCATGAATAAGAGTAGTGAAAACCAAGAGGAAGCTACTGACATGATGAAGGAAGCCCTGAACACCACCAGAGATGGAGGACCTTCAACGCTGTTCTGAACATTAGTTGTGTAATGGACGGCAGGCAAGTAAGCTTACCCGTGTTGCCAACTGCATGAACTTTGAATTACATTTTATTAAATTATTTGTGGTAATATTTTGCTTTATGTGCTGTGTGTGATTTATGTTTTGTGGGTGCACCGTGGTCCGGAGCAACATAGTTTTGTTTGGTTATATATATGTACAGTCAGATAACAATAAGCTTGAACTTTGGAAGACAATGTCAGACACCCAGGGTTCAATATAACTGAAAATCTAGAGGAATTTCAAACATTGAGCTAGAATAGACATTAGGAAGTCAATGGCAAGATATGAAAATGTATAAAAAGTAAAATTGAAGAAAATCCAAAGATATTTTCTGAGTGAAAGACAAGCATGTGACTGGTGTAGCTGCATTAGTTACCTGATGTACCAATGTATACAGAAATATGTACAGAAAGGTATATAATCTGATGTACCAATATATACAGCAAGGTGCTGGAAGAAGGCCAGTAAAATCACGAAGACTCCCTTCCACCCTACACATGGACTATTTGTCCCACTCCCATCAGAGAAGAGGTTATGCAGCATCCATCCCAGGACAAACAGTTACCTTCCTGCAAGCCGAGAGGGTGATCTACACCTCCATCCATCAACCCACACACCACCCCCCCCACCAGCACGACATATACAAATCACCTAGTGTCACTGTATGTATGTACAAACAGTCTCTGTATATAACCATTACTTGTACATTGTGTTTTATAGGATTGCTTTTATACATTTATTGTACTGTAAACATGATAGCATGAATATCGATTTCTCCATCCGGTAAACAAATCTAAACCACACCCCCCATTCCCCACACTGACCTTTCACCTTCCAGTTAGCCTCCTTCCCCTCCCCCAGCCTTTTTTATTCTGGCATCTTCCCCTTCCCTTTGCAGCCCTGAAGAAGGGTCTCAGTGCAAAGCATGCTACGCAATCTGTTGAGTTCCTGCAGCGTTTTGTGTGTCTGTGTTGCATCTGAAAACTTCCTCGTGTTTGTACATTTATTGTGTTTTCCTTTGATATATTTTATAGTGTTCTTTATGCTTAATTAGTTTTCTTTATGCTGCGTCAGATTCAGCGTAGCAATCATTTTGCTCTCCTGTACTAAAGAATGACAATAAACAAGCTTGAGTTTTGAATTAGGACCTGTCCGTGGATGGATAAAGCTGCTATTGTAATTAACATTAATCAGCGTGGAATATTGAAGAGAATAAATATAGAAGAGAAAGCTTTGAGGGATTTGCCATCATGGAAAATGGATAAATTAACAGGCTCATGTGAGGCACTTCTCAAATAAAAATAGAAAATGTTAAAAACACTTGGCAAATCACCTGTGGATAGAAAAACAGAGTTAATATTTCCATGGAAGACCTGGGAGAGAGGGAAATCAAGCTGATTTTGTTTCTTAGAAGTTGGGAGAGGGAGGGATAATTTAAAGAAAATGTCACTTATAAGGGTTTCTGAGGAGAAAGTTTTTTCATACAGAGAGAGGCTAGAGGAGGCAGTGGAATCAGGTACAATTACTACATTAAGGAGAAAGTTAAATAGGTACTTAAATGTGCAGAGCATGGAAGGATACCATGCCAATGTGAGCAAACAGGATTAGTATAGATTGGTTAAAAGGTTGGCATCAACATAGTGGGCAAAATGAGCTGTCCTATGATTCTAAAGCTCTGAAATCATTTTGAGAGTAAGAACATTAACAAAGAGAAGTAAAAGTTGAAACACGCAGAACTCGCTGAAGTACCTGGCAGATCAGACCATGCTAATGCAGAGAGAAAAAGTGAGTCAGTATCACAGTTGGGTTGTTCAGCTTGTTGCAGACAAAAAAAGCAAATTATTAGTTGTGATTTCAGTACCAAGTCCGAAGGTTGCAGAGTGTCTAGATAGAAAACCTTCCTCAAGTTTTTGTGGACACATTGAGTACACTGCACTAGTTCAGAATGTAGAACACGGACCATACACAACTGCAACAGGCCCTTCACACCACAATGTTACACCAAGCCAGCTAAAAAGTAAATAAAAAAACCCAAAATCCCTCCTGTCTACACAATGTCTATATCCCTCAATCTTCCTCATATTCATGTGCTTATCTAAACACAGGAAAGAAACGCGGATGGTAGTTTGCCTCCCAGGCGCCAGGGTCCGGGATGTTTCCGATCGCATCCACGATATCCTGAAGTGGGAAGGAGAACAGCCAGAGGACGTGATACATATTGGTACCAATGGCACAGGTAGGAAAAGGGAGGAGATCCTGAAAAAAGATTACAGAGAGTTAGGAAAGAAGTTGAGAAGCAGGACCTCAAAGGTAGTAATCTCGGGATTGCTGCCTGCGCCACGTGACAGTGAGTATAGGAATAGAATGAGGTGAAGGATAAATGTGTGGCTGAGGGATTGGAGCAGGGGGCAGGGATTCAGATTTCTGGATTATTGGGACCTCTTCTGGGGCAGGTGTGACCTGTACAAAAAGGATGGGTTGCACTTGAATCTGAGGGGGACCAATATCCTGGCAGGGAGATTTGCAAAGGCTATTGAGGAGAGTTTAAAATAGAATTGCAGGGGGGTGGGAACCAAAGTGATAGATGAAAGGGAGGTTAGATAGATAGATAGATAGATACTTTATTCATCCCCATGGGGAAATTCAACTTTTTTCCAATGTCCCATACACTTGTTGTAGCAAAACTAATTACATACAATACTTAACTCAGTAAAAAAATATGATATGCATCTAAATCACTATCTCAAAAAGCATTAATAATAGCTTTTAAAAAGTTCTTAAGTCCTGGCGGTAGAATTGTAAAGCCTAATGGCATTGGGGAGTATTGACCTCTTCATCCTGTCTGAGGAGCATTGCATCGATAGTAACCTGTCGCTGAAACTGCTTCTCTGTCTCTGGATGGTGCTATGTAGAGGATGTTCAGAGTTATCCATAATTGACCGTAGCCTACTCAGCGCCCTTCGCTCAGCTACCGATGTTAAACTCTCCAGTGCTTTGCCCACGACAGAGCCCGCCTTCCTTACCAGCTTATTAAGACGTGAGACATCCCTCTTCTTAATGCTTCCTCCCCAACACGCCACCACAAAGAAGAGGGCGCTCTCCACAACTGACCTATAGAACATCTTCAGCATCTCACTACAGACATTGAATGACGCCAACCTTCTAAGGAAGTACAGTCGACTCTGTGCCTTCCTGCACAAGGCATCTGTGTTGGCAGTCCAGTCTAGCTTCTCATCTAACTGTACTCCCAGATACTTGTAGGTCTTAACCTGCTCCACACATTCTCCATTAATGATCACTGGCTCCATATGAGGCCTAGATCTCCTAAAGTCCACCACCATCTCCTTGGTCTTGGTGATATTGAGACGCAGGTAGTTTGAGTTGCACCATATCACAAAGTCCTGTATCAGTTTCCTGTACTCCTCCTCCTGTCCATTCCTAACACACCCCACTATGGCCGTGTCATCAGCGAACTTCTGCACATGGCAGGACTCCGAGTTATATTGGAAGTCTGATGTGTACAGGGTGAACAGGACCGGAGAGAGTACGGTTCCCTGCGGCGCTCCTGTGCTGCTGACCACCGTGTCAGACCTACAGTCTCCCAACCGCACATACTGAGGTCTATCTGTCAAGTAGTCCACTATCCAATCCACCATGTGAGAGTCTACTCCCATCTCCGTTAGTTTGTGCCTTAAGATCTTGGGCTGGATGGTGTTAAAGGCACTAGAGAAGTCAAGGAATGTAATCCTCACAGCACAACTGACCCCATCTAGGTGAGAGAGTGATTTGTGCAGCAAATACGTGATAGCATCCTCCACTCCCACCTTCTCCTTATACGCAAACTGAAGAGGATCCTGGGCGTGCCTGGTTCGTGTTGGCTCACGAACAGAGAAAGCTTGGAGACAGCATGAAAGGGAGGATAGGCAGGTGATAGAGAAGGGACGCACTTAGACCGTTGGTTTGAGATGTGTCTATTTTAATGCGAGGAGCATTATGAATAAAGCGGTTGAGCTTAGAGCATGGATCAGCACTTGGAGCTATGAGATGTTGTGGCCATTAGAGACTTGGGATGGCTCAGGGGCAGGAATGGTTACTTAAAGTGACAGGATTTCGATGTTTCAGAAAGGACAGGGAGGGAGGCAAAAGAGGTGGGGGCGTGGCACTGTTGATCAGAGATAGTGTCACGGCTGCAGAAAAGGAGGAAGTCATGGAGGGGTTGTCTACGGAGTTTCTGTGGGTGGAAGTTAGGAATAAGAAAAGGTCAATAACTCTACTGGGTGTTTTTTACAGACCGCCCAATAGTAAGAGGCACATCAAAGAGCAGAAAGGGAGACAGATTCTGGAAAGGAGTAATAACAACAGGGTTGTTGTGGTGGGAGATTTTAACTTCCCAAATATTGACTGACATCTCCCTCGAGTGAGGGGTTTAGATGGCGTGTAGTTTGTCAGAAAGGTTTCTTGACACAATATGTAGATAAGTCTACAAGAGGCGAGGCTATACATAGAACATAGAAAATAGAACAGTACAGCACAGTACAGGCTCTTTGGCCCACAATGTTGTGCCGACCCTTAATCCCTGCCTCCCATATAAACCTACACCTTAAATCCTCCATATACCTGTCTAGTAGTTTCACTAGTGTATCTGTCTCCACCACTGACTCGGGCAGTGCATTACACGCACCAACCACTCTCTGAGTAAAAATCCTTCCTCTAATATCCCCCTTGAATTTTCCACCCCTGACCTTAAAGCCACGCCCTCTTGTATTGAGCAGTTGTACCCTGGGGAAGAGGCGCTGGTTGTCCACTCTATCTATTCCTCTTAATATCTTGTATACATCTATCATGTCTCCTCTCATCCTCCTTCTCCCCAGAGAGTAAAGCCCTAGCTCCCTTAATCTCTGATCATAATCCATACTCTCTAAACCAGGCAGAATCCTGGTAAATCTCCTCTGTACCCTTTCCAATGCTTCCACATCCTTCCTATAGTGAGGCGACCAGAACTGGACACAGTACTCCAAGTGTGGTCTAACAAGAGTTTTATAAAGCTGCATCATTACATCGTGTCTCTTAAACTCTACCCCTCAACTTATGAAAGCTAACACTCCATAAGCTTTCTTAACTACCCTATCTACCTGTGAGGCAACTTTCAGGGATCTGGACATGTACCCCCAGATCCCTCTGCTCCTCCACACTTCCAAGTATCCTGCCATTTACTTTGTACTCTGCCTTGGAGTTTGTCTTTCCAAAGTATACCACCTCACACTTCTCTGGGTTGAACTTCATCTGCCACGTCTCAGCCCACTTCTGCATCCTATGAATGTCTCTCTGCAATCTTTGACAATCCTCAACATTATCCACAACACCACCAATTTGTGTCGTCTGCAAACTTGGCAACCCACCCTTCTATCCCCACATCCAGGTGGTTAATAAAAATCACGAAAAGTAGAGGTCCCAGAACTGATCCCTGTGGGACACCACTAGTTACAACCCTCCAATCCGAATGTACTCCCTCCACCACAACCCTCTGCTTTCTGCAGGCTAGCCAGTTCTGAACCCACCTGGCAAAACTTCCCTGGATCCCATGCCTTCCGACTTTCTGAATAAGTCTACCGTGTGGTACCTTGTCAAATGCCTTACTAAAATTGAAGAGTGCCTTGGGGTTTTCCTTTACCCTACTTGCCAAGGCCTTCTCATGCCCTCTTCTTGCTCTCCTTAGTCCCTCCTTTCTTGCTACTCTATATTCCTCAATAGACTCATCTGATCCTTGCTTCCTAAACCTCACATATGCTGCCTTCTTCCATCTGACTAGATTCTCCACCTCACTTGTCACCCACGGTTCCTTCAACCTACCATTCTTTATCTTCCTCACTGGGACAAATTTATCCCTAACATCCTGCAAGAGATCCCTAAATACCAACTACATGTCCATAGTGTTTTTCCCTGCAAAAACATCATCCCAATTCACACCCGCAAGTTCTAGCCTTATAGCCTCATAATTTGCCCTTCCCCAGTTAAAAATTTTCCAGTCCTCTCTGATTCTATCCTTTTCCATGATATTGCTAAAGGCCAGGGAGCAGTGGTCACTCTCCCCCAGATGCTCACCCACTGACAGATCTGTGACCTGACTCAGTTCCTTACCTAATACTTGATCTAATATGACATTCCCCCTAGTCGGCCTGTCAGCATACTGTGACAGGAACTCGTCCTGGACACACTTAACAAATCTGCCTCCCAATCTGCTCCTCGGTTTCTCATCTGCTACCAGGGGGTCTATAGAATACCCCCAGTAGAGTAACTGCTCCCTTCCTGTTCCTGACTTCCACCCATACTGACTCAAAAGAGGATCATGCTACATTACCCACCCTTTCTTAGTTGTAATAGTATCCCTGATCAGTAACGCCACCCCTCCTCCCCCTTTCCCCTCCTCTCTATCCATTTTAAAGCACTGAAATCCAGGAATATCGAGAATCCATTCCTGCCCTCGTGCCAGTACTTGATGTGGTATTGGGAAGTGAACCTGGTCAGGTGTCAGGTCTCTCATAGGGAGAACATTTTGGAGATAGTGATCACAATTCCATCTCCTTTACCATAGCATTGGAGAGAGATAGGAACAGACAAGTTAGGGAAACGTTTAATTGGAGTAAGGGGAGCTATGAGGCTATCAGGCAAGAATTTGGAAGCATAAATTAGAAACAGATATTTTCAGGGAAACGTTCCGCAGAAATGTGGTAAATGTTCAGGGAATATTTGCATGGGGTTCTGTGTAGGTATGTTCCAATGAGACATGGAAAGGATGGTAGGGTACAAGGTCCATGGTGTACAAAGGCCGTTGTAAATCTAGTCAAGGAGAAAAGAAAAGCTTATGAAAGGTTAAAAAAACTATGTAATGATAGAGATACAGAAGATTACAAGGCTAGCAGGAAGGAGCCTAAGAATGAAATTAGGAGAGCCAGAAGGGGCCATGAGAAGGTATTGGTGGACAGGATTAAGTAAAACCCCAAGGGATTCTACAAGTGTGTGAAGAGCAAGAGGATAAGACGTGTGAGATGGTCTGTTGCCTCCCTGGTGCCAGGGTCCATGATATCTCAGTATTCTCGAGAGGGAGGATGAGCAGCCAAATGTCGTGGTCCATGTAGGGATCAATGACATGGATAGGAAGAAGTAGGAGGTCCTGCAAAGTGAATTTAGGGAGTTGGGTGCAAAGTTGAAGGACAGGACCACCAGGGTTGCAATCTCAAGATTGCTACCCGTGCTACCTGCTAGTGAGGCTAGAAATAGGAAGTTAATGCAGCTAAAAACGTGGCGAAGGAGTTGGTGCAGGAGAGACGGCTTCATGTTCCTGGACAATTGGGCCTTGTTCCAGGGAGGGTGGGACCAGTTCTGATGGGACAAGTTGCACCTGAACTGGAGCGGGACTAACATTCTTGTAGGAAGGTTTGCTAGTGCTGCTCCGGGGGGCTTAAACTAGACTAGCAGCGGGAGGGGAACCAGAGTGTTAGAGCAGATAGTGAGGTGGAGGAGGATAAAGGTCATGCGAGAGCTGCAAGTATAGTGCATGGAGTAAAGCCAGATCTAACATATAAGGAGGCTTTGAGGAAAGAGAAACAGAATAAAGGGTGTAAGGGTAGTAAGGTAAAAGGGCTAAAGTGCGTGTACTTCACTGCAAGAAGCATCAGGAACAAAGGTGATGAACTGAGAGCTTGGATACGTACATGGAATTATGATGTAGTGGCCATTACAGAGACTTGGCTGGCACCAGGGCAGGAATGGATTCTCAATATTCCTGGATTTCAGTGCTTTAAAAGGAATAGAGAGGGGGGGAAAGGGGAGGAGGGGCGGCATTACTATCCAATAGTAAGGAAACTATTACAACTACAGAAAGGATGGTTAATGTAACAGGATCCTCTTTTGAGTCAGTATGGGTAGAAGTCAGGAACAGGAAGGGAGCAGATACTCTATCGGGAGTATTCTATAGGCCCCCTGGTAGCAGCAGAGATACCGAGGAGCAGATTGGGAGGCAGATTTTGGAAAGGTGCAAAATTAACAGGGTTGCTATCATGGGTGACTTTAACTTCTCTAATATTAATTGGTACCTGATTCGTTCCAATAGTTTAGATGGGGCAGAGTTTGTTAAGTGTGTGCAGGATGGATTCCTGTCACAGTATCTTGACAGGCCGACTAGGAGGAATGCCATACTAGATCAAGTACTAGTTAATGAATCGGGTCAGGTCACAGATATCTCAGTGGGTGAGCATCTGGGGAGAGTGACCACCGATCCCTGGCCTTTAACGTTATCATGGAAAAGGATAGAATCAGAGGGAACAGGAGAAATTTTAATTGGGGAAGGGCAAATTATGAGGCTATAAGGCTAGAACTTGCAGGAGTGAATTGGGATGATGTTTTTGGCAGGGAAATGTACTATGGACATGTGGTCAATGTTTAGGGATCGCTTGCAGGATGTTAGGGATAAATTTGTCCCAGTGAGGAAGGTAAAGAATGGTAGGGTAAAGGAACCATGGGTGAAAAGTGAGGTGGAATATCTAGTCAGGTAGAAGAAAGCAGCATACATGAGGTTTAGGAAGGAAGGATCAGATGGGGCTATTGAGAAATATAGGGTAGCAAGAGAGGAGCTTAAGAAGGGGCTGTGAAGAGCAAGAATGGGGCATGAAAAGGCCTTGGCGAGTAGGGTAAAGGAAAACCCCAAGGCATTCTTCAATTATGTGAACAAAAGGATGACAGGAGTGAAGGTAGGACTGATTAGAGATAACGGTGGGAAGATGTGCCTGGAGGCTGTGGAACTGAGCGAGGTCCTCAATGAATACTTCTCTTCAGTATTCACCACTGAAAGGGAACTTGATGATGGGGAGGACAATACGAGTGAGGTTGATGTTCTGGAGCATGTTGATATTAAGGGGGAAGAGGTGTTGGAGTTGTTAAAATACATTAGGATAGATAAGTTCCTGTGGCCTGACGGAATATTCCCCAGGCTGCTCCACGAGGAGAGGGAAGAGATTGCTGAGCCTCTGGATAGGATCTTTATGTCCTCGTTGTCCACGGGAATGATACCGGAGGATTGGAGGGAGGTGAATGTTGTCTCCTTGTTCAAAATCATTAGTAGGGATAGTCCGGGTAATTATAGACCAATGAGCCTTACGCCTGTGGTGGGAAAGCTGTTGGAAAAAATCCTTAGAGATAGGATCTATGGGCATTTAGAGAATCATGGTCTGATCAAGGACAGTCAGCATGGCTTTGTGAAGGGCAGACCGTGTCTAACAAGTCTGATAGAGTTATTTGAGGAAGTGACCAGGCATATAGATGAGGGTAGTGCAGAGGATGTGATCTACATGGATTTTAGTAAGGCATTTGATAAGGTTCCACATGGTAGGCTTATTCAGAAAGTCAGAAGGCATGGGATCCAGGGAAGTTTGGCCAGGTGGATTCAGAATTGGCTTGCCAGCAGAAAGCAGAGGGTTGTGTTGGAGGGAGTACATTTGGATTTGAGGGTTGTGACCAGTGGTGTCACACAAGGATCGGTTCTGGGACCTGGTAGTGTGGAGGAGCAGAGGGACCTGGGGGTACATGTCCACAGATCCCTGAAAGTTGCCTCACAGTAGTTAAGAAAGCTTATGGAGTGTTAGCATAAGAGTCACAAGGTAATGATACAGCTCCATAAAACTCTGGTTAGGCTAGACTTGGAGTACTGTGTCCAGTTTTGCTCGCCTCACTATAGGAAAGGGTACAGAGGAGATTTACCAAGATGCCGCCTGGTTTAGAGAGCACGGATTATGATCAGAGATTAAGAGAGCTAGGGCTTTACTCTTTGGAGAGAAGGAGGATGAGAAGAGAGATGATAGAGGTGTACAAGATATTAAGAGGAGTAGATAGAGTGGACAGCCAGTGTCTCTTCCCCTGGGCATGGCTTTAAGGTAAGGGGTGGAATGTTCAAGGGGGATGTTAGACGATTTTTTACTCAGAGAGTTGTTGGTGCGTGGAATGCACTGCCTGATCAGTGGTGGAGGCAGATACACTAGTGAAATTTAAGAGACTGGTGCTGGACCCCAGGATAGGGAGTTTGTAGAGCGCCTACGGGATGCATTCTTGGAACAGCTTGTATGAGAGCCGACCAGGGACAAGGCTATTCTGGATTTAGTGTTTTGTAATGAACAGGATTTGATAAGCGAGCTTGAAGTAAAGGAGCCATTAGGAGGTAGTGATCATAATATGATAAGTTTTAATCTGCAATTTGAGAAGGATAAGGGCAGCTCGGAGGTGTCAGTGTTGCAGTTGAACAAAGGAGACTATGGAGCCATGAGGGAGGAGCTGGCCAAAGTTAACTGGATGGATATCCTAGCAGAAAAGACAGTGGAACAGCAATGACAGGTATTCTTGGGAATGATGCACAAAGTGCAAAATCAGTTCATCCCCCGGAGAAGGAAGGATTCAAAGGGGGGAAAGGGGCCACAGTGGTTGACAAAGGAAGTCAGAGATTGCATAGCATTAAAAAAAAGGAAGTATGAGAGAGCTAAGGTGAGTGGGAGGACAGGTGATTGGGAAATTTTTAAGGAACAACAGTACTTAACTAAAAAGGCAATACGGGGCGAAAAAATGAGGTACGAACGCAAGCTAGCCTGGAATATAAAGGAAGATAGCAAAAGCTTTTTTAGGTATGTGAAGAGAAAGAAGATAGTTAAGAACAATGTTGGGTCCTTGAAGAATGAATTGGGTGAAATTGTTATGGGAAACAGAGAAATGGCAGAAGAATTTAATAAGTACTTTAGATCTGTCTTCACTAGGGAAGACACAAGCAATCTCCCAGATGTATTGATGGGCCAAGGACATAGGGTAACAGAGGAACTGAAACAGATTGACATTAGGAAGGAAATGGTGATGAGTAGACTGATGGGACTGAAGGCTGACAAATCCCCAGGTCCAGATGGTCTGCATCCTAGGGTACTAAAGGAGGTGGCCCTGGAAATTGCGGATGCATTGGTAATCATTTTCCAATGTTCCTTAGATTCAGGATCAGTTCCTGAGGATTGGAGAATGGCTAATATTATCCCACTTTTTAAGAAAGGAGGGAGGGAGAAAACAGAGAACTATCAACCTGTCAGCCTAACATCAGTAGTGGGGAAGATGCTAGAGTCCATTATTAAAGATGAAATAGTGGCATATCTAGATAGCAGTGATAGGATTGGGTCAAGCCAGCATGGATTTACCAAGGGTAAATCATGCTTGACTAATCTATTGGAGTTTTTTGAGGATGTAACCAGGAAGTTAGACAAGGGAGATCCAGTGGATGTAGTGTACCTCAATATTCAGAAGGCATTTGATAAGGTCCCACATAGGAGATTGGTGGGTAAAATCAAAGCTCATGGCATTGGGGGGAAGATATTGACATGGATAGAAAACTGGTTGGCAGATAGAAAGCAAAAGGTAGTGGTGAATGGGTGTTTCTTGGAATGACAGGTGGTGACTAGTGGGATGCCACAGGGCTCGGTATTGGGACCACAGCTGTTTATGATTTACGTCAATGATTTAGATGAAGGCATTGAGAATAACATCAGCAAGTTTGCTGATGATACTAAGCTGGGTGGCAGTGTGACATGTGATGAGGATGTTAGGAGAATTCAGGGTGACTTGGATAGGCTGGATGAGTGGGCAGATACTTGGCAGATGAAGTTTAATGTGAATAAGTGTGAGGTTATCCACTTTGGGAGTAAGAACAGGAAGGCAGATTGTTATCTGAACGGTGTAGAGTTAGGTAAGGGAGAAATACAAAGAGATCTAGGAGTCCTTGTTCATCAGTCACTGAAGGTGAATGAGCAAGTGCAGCAGGCATTGAAGAAGGCTAATGAAATGTTGGCCTTTATTACAAAGGGAATTGAGTATAAGAGCAAGGAAATCCTCTTGCATTTGTACAGAGCCCTGGTGAGACCACACCTGGAGTATTGTGTACAGTTTTGGTCTCCAGGGTTAAGGAAGGACATCCTGGCTGTAGAGGAAGTGCAGCGTAGATTCACAAGGTTAATTCCTGGGATGTCCGGACTGTCTTACACAGAGAGGTAAGAGAGACTGGGCTTGTACACGCTGGAATTAAGGAGATTGAGAGGGGATCTGATTGAAACATAAAAGATTATTAATGGATTGGACAAGATAGAGGCAGGAAATATGTTCCAGATGCTGGGAGAGTCCAGTACCAGAGGGCATGGTTTGAATTTCCCCATGGGGATGAATAAAGTATCTATCTATCTATCTATCTATCTAGTATAAGGGGTAGGTCATTTAGGACAGAGTTAAGGAAAAACTTCTTCTTCCAGAGAGTTGTGGGGTTCTGGAATGCACTGCCTCGGAAGGCAGTGGAGGCCAATTCTCTGGAAGCTTTCAAGAAGGAGCTAGATAGGTATTTTATGGATAGGGGAATCAAGGGATATGGGGACAAGGCAGGAACTGGGTATTGATAGTAGATGATCAGCCATGATCTCAAAATGGCGGTGCAGGCTCAAAGGGCTGAATGGTCTACTTCTGCACCTATTGTCTATTGTCTATTGAGACTACTAGACAGGTATATGGAGGAATTTAAGGTGGGGGGTTATATGGGAGGCAAGGTTTAAGGATCGGCACAACATTGAGGGCCAAAGGGCTCGTACTATGCTGTACTATTCTATGTTCTATAGAATAGGACCAATCAAGTGTGACAGTGGAAAAGTGAATATAGAACCAGAGGAATTAGCGGAGGAATTAGCGGTGAATACTTTGCTTCAGTATTCACTATGGAAAAGGATCTTGGTGATTGTAGGGATGTCTTACAGTGGACTGAAAAGCTTCAGAATGTAGATATTAAGGAAGAGGATGTGGTGGAGCTTTTGGAAAGCATCAAGTTGGATAAGTTGCTGGGACCAGACAGGATGTACCCCAAGTTACTGTGAGAAACGAGGGAGGAGATTGCTGAGCCTCTGGCAATGACCTTTACATCATCAATGAGGACGGGAGAGGTTCCAGAGGATTGGAGGGTTGCGGATGTTGTTCCCTTATTCAAGAAAGGTAGTAGGGATAGCTCAGGACATTATAGGCCAGTGAGTCTTCCTTCAGTGGTTGGTAAGTTGATGGAGAAGATCTGAGAGGCAGCATTTATGAAAATTTGGAGAGGTATAATATGATTAGGAATAGTCAGCATGGCTTTGTCAAAGGCAGGTCGTGCCTCACAAGCCTGACTGAATTTTTTGAGGATGTTACTAAACACATTATTGAAGGTAGAGCCATAGATGTAAAGTATACGGATTTTAGCAAGGTACCCCAAGTAAGGCTTATTGAGAAAGTAAGGAGGCATGGGATCCAAGGGGACATTACTTTGTGGATCCAGAACTGGCTTGCTCAGAGAAGGCAAAGAGTGATTGTAGACGGGTCATATTCTGCATGGAGGCCGGTGACCTGTGGTGTGCCTTAGGGATCTGTTCTAGTACCCCCATTCTTTGTGATTTTTATAAATGACCTGGATAAGGAAGTGGAGGTTAGTAAATTTGCTGATGACACAAAGGTTGGGGGTGTTGTGGATAGTGTGGAGAGCTGTCAGGGGTTACAGCAGGACATCGATAGGATGCAAAACTGGGCTGAGAAGTTGCAGATGGAGTTCAACCCAGAGAAGTGTGAGGTGGTTCATTTTGGTAGGTCAAATATGATGGCAGAATATAGCATTAATGGTAAAACTCATAGCAGTGTGGAGGATCAGAGGGATCTTGGGGTCTGAGTCCATTGGACACTCAAAGCTGCTACGGTTAAGGAGGTGGTTAAGGAGGCATATGGTGCATTGGCGTTCATCAATCGTGGGATTGAATTTAGGAGCCAAGAGGTAATGTTGCAGCTACATAGGACCCTGGTCAGACCCCTCTTGGAGTACTGTGTTTAATTCTTGTCACCTCACTACAGGAAGGATGTGGAAGCCATGGAAAGGATGCAGAGTAGATTTACAAGGATGTTGCCTGGATTGGGGGGCATAACTTATGAAAACAGGTTGAATGAACTCAGCCTTTTCTCCTTGGAGTGATGGAGGATGAGAGGTGACCCGATAGAGGTGTACAACATAATGAGAGGCATTGATCGTGTGGATTGTCAGAGGCTTTTCTCCAGGGCTGAAATGGCTAGCATGAGAGGGCATAGTTTTAAGGTGTTTCGAAGCGGGTACTGAGGAGATGTCAGGGGTAAGTTTTTTTACACAGAGAGTGGTGAGTGTGTGGAATGGGCTTCCGGCAATGGTGTTGGAGGTGGAAATGATAGGGTCTTTTAAGAGACTCCTGGATGGCTACATGGAGCTTAGAAAAATAGAGAGCTATGGGTAAGCCTAGGTAGGGACATGTTCGGCACAGGTTTGTGGGCTGAAGGGCCTGTATTGTGCTGTAGGTTTTCTATGTTTCTATCTCTTAAAAGCCTCTGATGTATTTGCCACTACCACCATACCAGGCAACAGAGTCCAGGCGTCCACCAGTCTGTGTAAAAATAAATAAAATACCCTTCACATCTCCTTTGAACCTGCCCCCTCTCAGCTTCAAGGCATGCCTCTGGTATTAAACATTTCAGCCCTGGGAAACAGATACACCCTGCTAACTCCATCTATGCGTCTTGTAATCTTGTAACTCCTATCAGACCTTCCCTCAGCCTCCACTGTTCCAGAGACATCAGCCCAAGTTTGTTCAGTCTCTCATGATATCTGATGCCCTTTAAAGCAGGCGGCATGCTGCTAAACCTCTTCTGCACCTTCCCCAAAGCCTCAGATCCTTCCTATTGTGGGATGACCAGAACTGTATGTAATACCCCAGATGTGGCCTAACCAAATTTCTACAAAGCTGCAACATAACCTCTTAACTTTTGAACTCAATGCCTAGACTAATAAAAGCAAGTGAATCATTGCTTCAGCTGCAAAGACTGCTTGGGACTTTAGATGGTGATAAGCATAGAGGTGAAAGGAGAGGTTTGCAGATCCTGCATTTGTGCTGGAAGTGCTGTACATACACAAGAACATAAGAAACTGAAGTAGGATTAGGTCACCTGGGCTCTCATGCAGCCCCGTGTTCAATGAGATCATTGATCATCTGTCCCAGACCTACAAGATAGAAGAGAACATCATGGAATATTCAAGAGGAATGTTCCTTCAAAGTACTGAAAGAGGAGGGGGAGGGAAGCTGATGGGATTGAAGTTAGCAGAAATTGTTAAATATGAGCTGTAGAATGCAAAGGCTGGAGCCTAGAAGATGAGGACCAGGGCTCCTTTGTTCTTGCTTGGCCTTGTAGGTGAGGGGACAACAGCAAAAGTGAGTGGAATAGATGAGTTGTGGTCAAGGGCTCTGTCCACTATGATAGGGGGATAGTCAAAAGTCAGGAAGAAGGAAGATCTGTCAAAGGCACTTTGTGGGAAGTCTCCTTACTTGATCAAATATAACAGGATTACAGATGGAAGGAGTGGAATGGAGTTTGTGCAGGATGCAGGGCAGAAGGAAGTATAAAATAACAAAAACAGAAAATGATGGAAACACACAGCAAGTTTGGGCTGAATCTTTGGGAAAGAAAAGAGAATTAACTTTTCATTTCTGATGGAGGGTCTTTACCTGAAGCCCACTGCACCTCTCTTTGCAGCCCATTCCATTTTCTAGCTATAGGACTCCCAAAAATACCCTGGTACCAAGTGTTCATTTTGGCCCACACCTGTGATTGAATGACCTGAAGAATTTCAAAGAAGTTCCAAACAACAGGCAGTAATCTCTCAGTAGAAGTATTAGGAAAAATACGTGGAAATGGGTGAAGTTTATCACTAGTGATTTGAAAAACAAACTGAAAGGGAAGAAACTCTGTGTCATTAAGTCATGAAGTCATAGAGAACTACAGCACAGTAACAGGTTGTTGGCCCACCTAGACCATGCGGAGCTGTTATTTTTCCTAGTCCCATTGACCCACACCTGGACCAAAGCCCTCCATACCCTTTTAGTGAGTTTTTCCTCCTCAGGTTCCCCTTAAATATTTCACTTTTCACCTTTAATCTATGACCTCTAGTTCTTATTTCATCCAACCTTAGTGGAAATAGCCTGTTTACATTTATGCTATCTATATCCCTCATAATTATACCTCTATCAAATCTCCCCCTTTCTCCTATACTAAAGGGAATAAAGTCCTAACCTATTCAAACTTACCCTATAAATCAGATCCTTAAGTCCCAACATATTCTTGAAAATTTTCTCTGCACTTTCTCAATCTTATTCATATATTTTCAGTAGTTAGGTGACCAGAACTGCACATAATACTCCAGATCAGGCCTCATCAATGTCTTATGCAAGTTCAATATAACATCCAACTCCTATACTCAGTACTTCTATATGTGAGCCAAAAGCTCTAATTAAGATCCTTTCTACCCCTGATGCCACTTTCAAGGAATTATGGATCTGTATTTCCAGATCCCTCTGCTCTACTATACTCCCTCATGCTCCACTGCCGTACCCTCTGGAATGAAGGAAAGATTAAAAGGAAAATATATTCCAAATTACCTTCCAATCAATAATGAGGAAGGACTGGAATCAGTCAGCAGAGGGTGCATGGATCCAGTCTGGTAACTTCAGCCTGCAAAATGTGGATGACACTGCAAAATATTCTTTGACTCAGGTTGGTTCTAGATGGCAAAATGCACTGCCACTGCAACCACATACATGTTGGCCATACAAGGCTTATACATACACAACAGTGATGTCAATCGTTATGCTATACAGATTTGACACCCATCCAAATTTTGTATACTTATGTCAGAGATCAAGGATCAAGGACTTTATTCAACATATGCATTCCCATGTATTAGGAATTCACTCTGGTGTGTTGGTCAGGGTGCAACATGCAACAAAAATCAGCAACGTTCGTCAATTATAAATAATTATATAAAAAATAAAAGTAGAGGATAAAGTACGGAACAAGAGAAAATCTGCAGATGCTGGAAATATGAGCAAAATGCTGGAGGAGCTCAGCAGCCCAAGCAGCATCTATGGAAAAAAGTACAGTCGATGTTTTGGACCAAGACCCTTCCGCAGGACTAGATATGGAATAGAATGTCAGAAATACATAAGTACCAGCACGTACAGTACTGTGAAAGTCTAAGGTACTCTGGATATTTTGTCTTCTGCATTAGTGTGTCAGTAGAAAAGAACAAATTTTAGATTTCCAAACATTAATTTTCCAAAAATTCAAATGTTACAGGGAAATGTTTGTATTTTATTAAAGGAAGTTGCATATTAAGTTATATTCCAGTGAATGATTAAACAAATATAGAAAACAGGTGCTAGTGTTTGGATGATTTAAATGTTGGGCCAGATGGATTGAAAGGCAGGGTGTTAAGACCAGGGGTGATGGTCGGGCCAGTTCTGCTCGCTGTTCTGTGACGTTTACTCACACTTTGCCGCTCTGAGGCTGAAGCTATAGGCCTGCTCCAGCTGCTCTGGGCTCCGCAACATTTACTCTGCGATCTACTGAACTGAGGTTGTTGCCTGCTGCAGGCTTTATGTCTGAGCACACCTGTGTTCTCAGTGCTATTTGCTTACTTCTATTGTTTGCACAATTTGCTTTCTCTCTCTCTCTCTCTCTGCACATTAGCTGTTTGTTGGGGTCTTCTTTTTATGGGTTCTTTTGGGTTTCTGGTAAAGAGATGAATCTCAAGGTTGTATAATGTATACATACTTTGATAGTGTTTTAATATACATTTTCTATGGACAATCACTTTAAAATGTTGGGAGAATGAGTGGCTTTTGGACATTGTTTGAGTTGTTACAAAGAGAGAGAGAGAGAGAGAGACAGAAACTGCTCAAAAGATTGATGTTATGGTTTCTCTGAAGGTTGTTTTCTTTCTGCAAGGCCACTTGCCCGCTTGTTAAAGTTCTTGCAAAGAGAGGAGGGTGGAGCAGGTTGATGGACAGCTGGTGTCCAACATGTGGAGATAAAAACCATGTCCGCTGATACACAGACAGACACACGGTTTTGGACACTGGACGAGCTTTGTTGTACCCACAGTAAGGTGGAGTTTTTAGAGGATCGATTCAGGGAGATCGATCAGTGGCTCTCACAGTGTGAAAAGGTGTAACCAGTGGGGAATTATTTGTGTGTCCACCCTTGCCTGGGTTGATAATTGAAGAATGGAAGAATGGTCGCCTTTGTTTTGTGGTCACATTTGGTGACTTTGAAGGAAGAGAATAGGGGAGAGGAAGGCTTGAAACAGAAGAAACCTAGTGACAAAGAGGTCACTGTCTGGACTCTCTCCTCTGTAGCCTGTAAGGGTGAGTTTGAGTTCCATTTGAATATGAGGGTGTGACTGTCATGTAGTTAATCCACAGGAGTGGGTTCTCTGGTGAGGGGAAGCCTTTTGTGATTACCACTTGTGTGTTACCCTTGGCTGGATGTGGTAGTTCACTGAAGAAAGGCAGCCCTGCGGCAAATCACTGAAGGAATTATTTTGTATGTCGTGGAACTGGATAAGTGGCTAACACAGTTGTGTGTTTGGGGTAACCTGGTGTGGAAACTACCTGTGTGTGATAATCCTGGCCTGGGTTGGTAGTTTTACCATTTGAAGATGGTACCTCAGTGATAAGCTACTGTTGGTGATAATCCATACATGGATTTTGTTTGAGTATCCTGTGGCCACCACTTTGAGATGTCCCGTAGCTGAATTCGGGTGTGGTACCACTTGTGTTGAAAGGATATTCGTTGAAGATCACTGTCCATGATACTTCGTGTGTGGAGTGGATCAACTTCGGAGATAAAACCCACTGTTATTGTTATTTTGGATTATCGACATAATTGCCTTCTCACAACATACGCCTTTGGATTACAAATCTCTCTCTCTCTCTCTTCAACGCTACTCAACTATACCTCAAACTGAACTGAACTTTCTTCATCATTGTAAGACTATATCCATTTGCCCCTAGGTTTGGAAGAGCCTAGTTTTGTTCATATTTCCACACTTATGTACATATATATCATTGCTAACCTGTTTGATATACTTGCATTTATAGTACTGTATTATGTAGTTTACTAATAAACACTATTAGTTTATAGCAATACTAGACTCCAGTGTGTTCTCCATTTCCTCAGATTCTTTAACTTGGTTATGGGGTATGTGACAATAGTAAGTGTACTTTGAACTTTGATCAATGACATAATAAGTTGACTAACTGAAACACGAACATGAATAGAAGAAATTTAATCGGGCAAAGGACAATCAAACTGAAATTTGAGGGTACGGTAGATGTGACAATTTAACCTTCAGATCATCACTTCTTACGCCATAGTAGGAGTGCATAGCAACAAGACACAAGGTGGCCATCCTGAATCTGCAAGGCCTCTCCCAAGCAGAAATTTTGCAACAGATGGGAGTTTCAAGGTCTCGTGAAGAAACAGAAAGAATCAGGCAAGGTTGAGGACCAATAAAGCAGCAGTAGGCCATGGAAACTGAGTGCAGCAAACTGATGTCTCCTCTAAATCAGAAGAAATCCAGTATTGCTACCAGCTCTGAACTCACAGAAACCATAGGAACCCAAGTTCACCCCTCTACAGTCTGGAGATGTCTTGTCAGAAATGGTCTTCATGGAAGAGCTGCTGTCAAAAAAAGCCATTCCTTCGAAGTGGAAACAAAGCCAAGAGACCCATCTACACACAAAAACACAAGGACTGGGGTGCTGAACAACGGGAGCAAGTGCTCTAGACTGATGTCAAGATTTGAAATTTTTGGCTCACACAGGAGGTAGTCTGTCTGCACAAGAGCTGGAGAGTGCTACATGGATGAGAGTCTGCAACAAGCAGTGAAGCATAGCGGAGATCCTGTGCAGGTTTGTGGCTTAATTTCTGAAAACGGAGTTGGTGATCTGGTCCATGAGTTGGTAATGGAATCCTCAATGCTGAGAAGTACAAGTAGATTCTCGACCATCATGCAGTAACACCAGGGAGGTGGGCGATCAGTCCCAACTTCATTCTGCAGCAGGGCAATGACCACAAACACACTGCCAAGGTCAGAAAAAACTGTCCTCAGTGACATAAAGAACAAGGAGTTCTTCAGCAGATGGTGTGGCCTCCACAGAGCCTCGACCACAACATTGGTGAGGCTGTCTGGGATCACCTGGAGATACCAAAGCAAATGAGACAGCCAAAGTCTACAGAAGATTTGTGGCAAGTTCTCCAAGGTATTTGCAGCTGATTTTCTTCTAAAATTGCACAACAGTGCACCTAAGGGAATTGATGCAGTTTTAAAGGCAAACGGTGCCACATTAAATATTAAATTGATTTTGTTTTTTACTGTTTACTGCTTTTTATAGTAAATTTAAAAAAATTGAAATTTCTCATTTCATTGTTTTGAAAGCAACTTTACAGAATTATTTTACATGTGCCTGAGACTTTTGCACTGTACTGTATTTACAATGTAAGCAGTCTTACCACAAGTGGTTAGAAGTGTTTACAGTACAGTAAGTGATGGGGATAATAGGTGGGGGTTGGGTTGGAGTGAGTAACCAGGCTGCTTGGAGGAAGAAAATTTTAAGATGTTGTGAAGTTTTGCCTTAATCGCTCTGTCGTGCTTTCTAGAAAGGAGCTTCTGGAAAATGCAGTTTTCAGGGTGGATAATCTCCAGGGACCTTCATACCAGCACTGTTGAAACAACTCCTTACAGTTTTGTTTCCATCTCTGTATGCATTACATAGATCCAAAGACCTGCAAGCGACTTCAAAGTTGTTGCATTTTACAGTGGCATGCAAAAGTTTGGGCACCCCTGGTCAAAATTTCTGTTACTATGAACAGCTAAGTGAGTAAAAGATGGCCTGACTTCCAAAAGGCATAAAGTTAAAGATGACACATTTCTTTAATATTTTAAGCAAGATTACTTTTTTATTTCCACCTTTTACAGTTTCAAAATAACAAAAAAGGAAAAGGCCCCGAAGCAAAAGTTTGGGCACCCTGCATGGTCAGTGCTTAGTAACACCCCCTTTGGCAAGTATCACAGCTCGTACGAGGGGTGGTTGATAAGTTCATGGCTTAGGATAGGAGGAGTCAATTTTAGAAAACCGAGCACATTTATTTTTCAACATAGCCCCTCCTACATTTACACACTTAGTCCAGTGGTCGTGGAGCACACGGATCTTGGACCTCCAGAAAGTGTCCACAGCATGGGTGATTGATAAATTCATGGCCTAATGTAGAAGGAGATGAGTTATTAACTTCAAACTTTCTGCATAATCACTCAAAGACCAGCATGTGCATGTAATGAGAGCTGTATAACTCATCTCCTTCTACCATAGGCCATGAACTTATCAATCACCCATGATGTGGACACTTTCTGGAGATCCAAGATTCGTATGCTGCATGACCACTGGACTAAGTGTGTAAATGTAGGAGGGGACTATGTTGAAAAATAAATGTGCTAGGTTTTCTAAAATAGACTCCTTCTACCTCAGGCCATGAACTTATCAATCACCCCTTGTAAACGCTTTCTGTAGCCAGCTAAGCGTCTTTCAGTTCTTGATTGGGTGATTTTCGCCCATTCTTCCTTGCAAAAGGCTTCTAGTTCTGTGAGATTCTTGGGCCATCTTGCATGCACTGTCTTTTGAGGTCTATCCACGGATTTTCGATCTTGCTTAGGTTGGGGGACTATGAGGGCCTTGGCAAATCCTTCAGGTAGTCAAGTGCCTCTTGAGGTAGTCCATTGTGGATTTTGAGGAGTGTTTAGGATCATTATCCTGCCGTTGAAGCCATCCTCTTTTCATCTTCAGCTTTTATACAGAGAATTGAATTCATTCTTCCCTCTACCAGTGAAGTGCTCCCCATGTCACTGGCTGCAACACAAGCCCAAAGCATGATCCATGCTTAACAGTTGGAGAGGTGTTCTTTTCATGAAATTCTGCACCCTTTTTTCTCCAAACATACCTTTTCTCATTGCGGCCAAAAAGTTCTATTTTAACTTCATCAGTCCACAGGACTTATAACCATATAACCATATAACAATCACAGCACGGAAACAGGCCATTCCGGCCCTCCTAGTCCGTGCCGAACTCTTAATCTCACCTAGTCCCACCTACCTGCACTCAGCCCATAACCCTCCATTCCTTTCCTGTCCATATACCTATCCAATTTTACCTTAAATGACACAACTGAACTGGCCTCTACTACTTCTACAGGAAGCTCATTCCACACAGCTATCACTCTCTGAGTAAAGAAATACCCCCTCGTGTTTCCCTTAAACTTTTGCCCCCTAACTCTCAAATCATGTCCTCTCGTTTGAATCTCCCCTACTCTCAATGGAAACAGCCTATTCACGTCAACTCTATCTATCCCTCTCAACATTTTAAATACCTCGATCAAATCCCCCCTCAACCTTCTACGCTCCAATGAATAGAGAACTAACTTGTTCAACCTTTCTCTGTAACTTAAGTGCTGAAACCCAGGTAACATCCTAGTAAATCGTCTCTGCACTCTCTCTAATTTATTGATACCTTTCCTATAATTCGGTGACCAGAACTGTACACAATATTCCAAATTTGGCCTTACCAATGCCTTGTACAATTTTAACATTACATCCCAACTTCTGTACTCAATGCTCTGATTTATAAAGGCCAGCGTTCCAAAAGCCTTCTTCACCACCCTATCTACATGAGACTCCACCTTCAGGGAACTATGCACTGTTATTCCTAGATCTCTCTGTTCCACTGCATTCCTCAATGCCCTACCATTTACCCTGTATGTTCTATTTGGATTATTCCTGCCAAAATGTAGAACCTCACACTTCTCAGCATTAAACTCCATCTGCCAACGTTCAGCCCATTCTTCTAACCGGCATAAATCTCCCTGCAAGCTTTGAAAACCCACTTCATTATCCACAACACCTCCTACCTTAGTATCATCAGCATATTTACTAATCCAATTTACCACCCCATCATCCAGATCATTTATGTATATTACAAACAACATTGGGCCCAAAACAGATCCCTGAGGCACCCCGCTAGTCACCGGCCTCCATCCCGATAAACAATTATCCACCACTACTCTCTGGCATCTCCCATCTAGCCACTGTTGAATCCATTTTATTACTCCAGCATTAATACCTAACGACTGAACCTTCTTAACTAACCTTCCATGTGGAACTTTGTCAAAGGCCTTGCTGAAGTCCATATAGACTACATCCACTGCCTTACCCTCGTCAACATTCCTCGTAACTACTTCAAAAAATTCAATAAGGTTTGTCAAACATGACCTTCCACGCACAAATCCATGCTGGCTACTCCTAATCAGATCCTGTCTATCCAGATAATTATAAATACTATCTCTAAGAATACTTTCCATTAATTTACCCACCACTGATGTCAAACTGACAGGTCTATAATTGCCAGGCTTACTTCTAGAACCCTTTTTAAACAATGGAACCACATGAGCAATACGCCAATCCTCCGGCACAATCCCCGTTTCTAATGACATCTGAAAGATCTCCGTCAGAGCTCCTGCTATCTCTACACAAACTTCCCTCAAGGTCCTGGGGAATATCCGGTCAGGACCTGGAGATTTATCCACTTTTAAATTTCTTAAAAGTGCCAGTACTTCCACCTCTTTAATTGTCATAGGTTCCATAACTTCCTTACTTGTTTCCCACACCTTACACCATTCAATATCCTTCTCCTTAGTGAATACCGAAGAGAAGAAATCTTTCAAAATCTCTCCCATCTCCCTCGGCTCCACACATAGCTGACCACCCTGATTCTCTAAGGGACCAATTTTATCCCTCACTATCCTCTTGTTTCCAAAATGCATCAGGCTTGTTTAGATGTTGCTTTGAAAACTTCTGGTGCTAAATTTTGTGGTGTGGATGCAGGAAAGGCTGTCTTCTGATGACTCTTCCATGAAGGTCATATTTGTGCAGGTGTCACTGCACAGTAGAACAGTGCACCATCACTCCAGAGTCTGCTAAATCTTCCTGAAGGTCTTTTGCAGTCAAACAGGGGTTTTGATTTGCCTTTCTGGGAATCCTACAAGCAGTTCTCTCAGAAAGTTTTCTTGGTCTTCCAGACCTCAACTTGACCTCCACCGTTCCTGTTAACTGCCATTTCTTAATAACATTACAAACTGAGGAAACGGCTACCTGAAAATGCTTTGCTATCTTCTTATAGCCTTCTCCTGCTTTGTGGGCATCATTTGTTTTAATTTTCAGAGTGCTAGGCAGCTGCTTAGAGGAGCCCATGGCTGCTGATAGTCAGGACAAGGTTTGAGGAGTCAGGGTATTTATAAAGCTTTGAAATTTGCATCACCTGGCCTTTCCTAATGATGACTGTTAACAAACAATAGCCCTAACAAGCAAATTAAGGTCTGAGATGTTGGTAAAAGTTATCTGAGAGCTCAAGTATCTTGGGGTGCCCAAACTTTTGCATGGTGCTCCTTTCCTTTTTTTTCACTAAAATCGTACGAAACAAAAATAATACACTAATCTTGCTTAAAATGTTGAAAAGAATGTTTCATCTTTAACTTTATGACTTTTGGAGATCAGTTTATCTTCTACTCACTTAACTATTCACAGTAACAGAAATTTTGACCAGGGGTGCCCAAACTTGTGCATGCCACTGTAAGTTTCAACTGTGAGTCCCTGCCTGTTTCAAGATTGAAAGGGGTTTTATGCCTTGAAAATGCAAATAATGTATGAATAAAATCAAAAGATCTTAATGGCCATTGCTACATAACTGCCAGCTCATGCCCCACAATCCCCTTCCTCATCTCTTTTCCTATCTCCCCTTTACACTCTTAGTCCTGATCAATGTTCCCTCTAATTGCTTTTTACAGCTGTGCAGACCAACCATTGCTCTAAACAGGAAGTTCTTACATGGCCTGAAAGTTGTGCAGCATTTTAAAAGATTTTATTTGTAATATGTGGACATGAATATTTAGAATGAAAATTGCAAAATCACATACTTCTGTTTTTATTTATGAAAGGTAGGGTATAATGGAAAACAGTACAACAAAGGATATCTTATCACATCTGTATTTATTCCCGCTGCGTGGCAACAACAGCTGTATGCGTGGGAGCATTTCGGTTACCGCACAGTCGAGCACCCGCGAAGTTTCGACAGAGCTGTGGGCCCAGTGAAGACTCTTGACCAAAACAAAGGCTATCCCTTTGCTCCCTCAGATGTTTCCTTGATCCATTGTTCTGCTAGCAGTTTGATTTTTCTTTTGCTTCAGATTCTCTTGTGCCTCCCCAGTAATTAATTCTCAATATCTGTCTTCTGCTTCTTTTTCTTTTATCTGACCCCAACAACCTTCAAAGTCCATACCAATACTTGTTAACCCTTCTTTTATCTTTACAGAAATATGTAGGTTTTGAATTCTTGCTAGTACTTGCTCCTAATCTACGTGCCTCTACCATGTCCTCTCTTAGGTTAATGAAATTGGACTTACCCCAATTTAAAGACTTTAATCACTGATCTATCCTCATTCATAACTGTTTTGAACTATACGGAATTATAGTCAGCATCATGCCACTGCAGTGAAACATTTATATTAATAACACAATGGTAAAAATAATGGCTATAACCCCAAAAAAGGTTCCTAATAAATGAACTGGACAACAATTTTTCTTTTGGAAGTGTTTCTTCCTCAGGATTTTATTTTGTTTATGATAGACCACTTGAAGCTGAACACAAATATAGTTTCAGCCTACTTGTATCACATAGGACTTTGGAGAAATAAGAAATTAACCTTTATAGGATATATTGCATTTAATTGCATATTGATGCTGACACTTTGCAATAGTTCAACTAAGCTAAACATGTTTTATTGATTATTTTCATTTGTACTCAGTGTCTGAAGTTTCTCACTTAACTGTACAATAATAACCAGCTAGCATTAATAGATTCCAGTTGCCCTGATACCTTTTCTCCATGATCGCAATGTCCTGGTGAAACCTATTGCCATTTTCATCACTGACAACACCAAGATTTTCAGGGAAGAAGTCCAAATGGGAAGGAAGAAAATGAATCTTTAGTGGCGTGTTGCTCTTTATGGGTTTATATGCCTGAAGCATGTTGTCAACCAACTGCATGTAGTTTGGTGCTCTGTAGTTGCCAAGAAAATCTTCAACAACATCCTTGACTGCCTTCAATACAATTTTCTCTGATCCTACTAGAAATTCTTTGAATTGCCTGTCATTGATGACTTGTTTGATTTGTGGACCAACAAAAATGCCTTCCTTAATCTTAGCATCAGTTACTCTGACTTGAATTAGGAATTGACATAACAAATACAGGCAGTTTTTAAAAAACTGGACATGATAGGGAAATTTCATGGTGTTTTTCATGATCAACAGCCCAAGATCCATAAGGTGCACCCAAAAGTATTCAGGAAGCAAGATCTTTATGTCCAGAGTTATTTGTGATTCCAGTTGCATATACTGATGAGGACAGTAAAGTTGAAGTGGTCTGCATTAACATCAGTTAGGCCTTTGATAAAGTTCCACATGGGAGACTGGTCCAAAATTTAAGAGTAATTGGGATGCAGGTCAGGCTGGCAAAATGGATTCAATTGGCACAGTAATAAGGGACAGAAGTGATTGGAAGCCTGTCAACAGTGTTGTCCCATTGGTGCTGATGCATTTGTTGTTATAGTTATTAATAATCTCAATATGAAAGTGGGAAATAGGATTAGTGAACTTGCAAACAACATAAAAATAGTTTGTAATGCTCAATGTGATAGTGTAGGCAACAGAGTTATAGTGAACCGATAACAGAGAGAGTTTGTACTGGTTGAGGTCATGAATTGGATTAGACATTGGATTCATGGGAAACGCCAGAAAGTGGTAGTTGATGGCTGCCTCTCTGACTGGAGGTCTATGACAAGTGGTGTGCCAAAGGGATCAGTGCTGGGTCCATTGTAGTTTGTCAGCTCTATAAACAATCTGGATGAGAATGTGGTAAACTGAATCAGCAAATCTGTAGACGACACTGAGATTGGGTGTGAAGTAGACAGCAAGGAAGGCTCTCGAAGTTTATAGCAGAATCTGGACCAGCTGGAAAAATGGGCTGTAAATGACAGATGGAATTCAATGCAGACAAGTGTGAGGTAGTACAGTCCAAGAGGACAGGGCAAGGTAGGACTTACACCATGAGCGGTAGGGCACTGAGGAATATGGTAGAATAGAGGGATCTGGGAAAACAAATCCATTATTCCTTTAAAGTGGTGTCACAAGTAGATAGAGTGATAAAGAGATCTTTTGCACACAGACTTCCATAAATCAAAGTATTGTGTACAGGAGTTGGATGTTATGTTGAAGTTGTATAAGACCATGGCAAGGCCTACTTTGCAGCTGGGGTCAATAAGATTGAAAGAGGGCAGAGAAAATTTACAAGGATGTTGCCAAGACTTGAGGACCTGAATAATAGGAAAGTTGAATAGGTTAAGACTTTATTCCGTACAGCAGGGTTTCCCAACCTGCGATACATGGACCCTCAGTTAATGATGGGGGTCCATGCATAAAAATGTTGGGAACCCCTGCCCTAGAGAATAGGAGAACAAGGGGAGATTTGATAGAGGTATACAAAATTTTAAGGGGTACAGATAGAGTAAATGCAAGCATATTTTTTCCACTGAATTTGGCTGGACTGGTAGACTGGTCATATTTTGCATGGCCAGTGGTGTGTTTCAGGGATCTGTCTGGGACCCCTACACTTTGTAATTTTTTTAAATGATCTGGATGAGGAAATGGAGGATTGGGTTAGTAAATTTGCTGATGACACAGAGGTTGGGGTGTTGTGGATACTGTGGAAGGACTGTCAGAGGTTACAGCGGAACATTGATAGGATGCAAAACTGGGCTGAGAAGTGGCAGATGGAGTTCAACCCAGATAAGTGTGAGATGGTTCATTTTGGTAGGTCAATTATGATGGCAGAATATAGTATTAATGGTAAGACACTTGGCAGTGTGGAGGATCAGAGGGATCTTGGGGTCCGAATCCATAGGACGCTCAAAGCAGTTGCACAGGTTGACTCTGTGGTTAAGAAGGCGTACGGTGTATTGGCCTTCATCAATTGTGGAATTGAATTTGGGAGCCAAGAGGTAATGTTGCAGCTATATGAGACCCTGGTCAGACCCCACTTGGAGTACTGTGCTCAGTTCTGGTCACCTCACTACAGGAAGGATGTGGAAGCCATAGAAAGGATGCAGAGGAGATTTACAAGGATGTTGCCTGGATTGGGGAGCATGCCTTTTGAGAATAGGTTGAGTGAACCTGGCCTTTTCTCCTTGGAGCAACGGAGGATGAGAGGTGACCTGATAGAGGTGTACAAGATAATGATTGATCATGTGGATAGTCAGAGGCTTTTCCCGAGGGTTGAAATGGCCAGCACGAGAGGGCATATTTTTAAGGTGCTTGGAAGTAGGTACTGAGGAGATGTCAGGGGTAAGTTTTTTTACACAGAGAGTGGTGAGTGCGTGGAATGGGCTGCTGGCAGCGGTGTTGGAGGTGGAAATGATAAGGTCTTTTAAGAGACTCCTGGATGGATACATGGAGCTTAGAAAAATAGAGGACTATGGGTAAGCCTAGGTAGTTCTAAGGTAAGGACATGTTCGGCACAGCTTTGTGGGCCGAAGAGCCTGTATTGTGCTGTAGATTTTCTATGTTTCTATGTCATGGATTGAGGGTGAAAGGTGAAATATTTAAGGGGAACATGATGGGGAACTTCTCTCTCTGAGAGTGATGAGAGTGTGGCACGAGCTGCTGGCAAAGACGGTGCATGTGAGCTTGATTTCAACGTTGAAGAGAAGTTTAGTTAGTACGTGGATGGAGGGCATGATATGATACAGGTTAATGGGAGTAGGCAGATGCGCATGGACTAGATGGGTTGAAGGGCCTGTTTCTGTATGGTAGTATTCTATGACTCCATGACTCTAATTTATTCTTAAGAGTGAGCAGAAACATTTTGGGAAGGAATTTCAGATTAACAGCCTAGACAGTTTGGTAATTGATGTCCAACATTTAAATAACACTTGAATAGTGAAGGTTTAAAGAGATATTGGCCAAACGTGGCCAAATAGGATCAGCTTAGGTGGACAACTTGGTTGGCATGCAGAACTGAGCCAAAGAGTTTCGTTCCACGCTGTTTTGCTCTATGACTCAACTTCCAAAATTCCTGATTGTGACAGCACAGCAGATAAGATTGTGATAATGGCATTGAACAAATCGGCATTCATTAGGTAAAGCACACTGTATAAAAGCAGGGAGGGTAATTGTGTGCTGGAAAGGGTCTGTTGGGGATTCATTAGGATGTTGCCTGAAATGGAGTGCTTCAATAAAGATAGCCACCACATAGAAGATTGTACTGGTGACAACAGACTGGTAGAACGTGTGAAGGAGAGGCCTGCACGCTCCAAAGGACCTCAGTCTCCTCAGAGAGTAGAGGTAGCTCTGGCCCTTCTTGTATACAGCCTCTGTTGGTGCTGCACTCAAGTGTGTCATCCAGGTGCACCCTCAGGTACTCGTAGGTCCTCACCACATCCACGTCCTCACCATCAATAGTAACAGGGAGCAGTGCAGGTTTAGTCTTAATATAAAAGCAAGTATGTAATGCTGAGGCTTTATAAGGCATTGGTCAGATAGCACTGTGAGCAGTTTTGTGCCCTTATCTGAGAAAGGATGAACTGGCATTGCAGTGGGTCCAGAGGAGGTTCATGGGAATGATTCTGGAATGAAAGGGTTAACATACGAGGAGCACTTTATGCCTCTGGGTCTGTACTTGCTGGAATTTAGAAGAATGGTGGAGGATCCATTGAAACCTATCGAATATTGAGAGGCCTATATGGAGTAGATGTGGAGAGGATATTCCCTATAGTGGAAGAGTCTAGGACCAGAAAACACAGCATTAAGATACAAGTACATCCCTTCAGAACAGAGATAAGGAAGGAATTTCTTTGGCCAGAGGGTGATGATTCTGTGGAATTCTTTGCTACATACTGTTGTGGAGGCCAAATAATTGGGCATATCTTAAGCAGGGTGTAATTAGTAATGGTGTCAAAGATTACAGGAAGAAAGCAGGAGAATGGGGTTCAGAAGCATAACGAATCAGCTATGATAGAATGGCAGAGGGAATAGCTGAATTCTCCTCCTCTGTATTCTGGTCTTGCAGTTTCGTTTTCACGAAGTGGAGAAGGCTGATGGGCGAAATGATAGAGATGTACCAAATTGATAGGAGTATAGATATGATAAATGGAAAGACTAAAGATTAACATCATGGGAATTAGTGAAGTTCGTTGGACAGGTGCTGGAACATGTCAAAATAGAAATAAAACACTAATTTATTCCTGTGGAATATCCCATACTAATGGAGTAGGAATTCTTATGATGAAAACATGGCAAAAAGTGTTTTAGGACATTGGGCAATATCAGAGAGAGAGTGCTCCTTGTTAGATTCAGAGGACAACCATCTGATTTAGCAATTATACAGGTATATGCACCAACAACAGATGGAACAAATGAGGATATAGAAAAATTCTATTAAGATCTGGAACAAGCAAAGAATGAATGCGAATCTCAAGATGTTGTTATTGTCATGAGAGATCTAAATGCTAAAATAGGACAAGGTGCTGATGGAAATACCACAGGAAAATTTGGACTAGGGACGAGAAATTGGTAGAATGGTTCAAGATGAATAATCAGGTCATTATGAATACCTACTTTGAAAAACTTTCAAGACACTTATGGTCCTGGAAAAGTCCAGGTGATAACACCAGAAATTACTATAAAACAAAGATTTAGAAACTCAGTGACTCAATGCAAAATGTATCCAGGTGCAGACTGTAATAGTGACCATAACCCAATAATATGTAAAAGTAAAACTTAAAAAACTAAAGAAGCAAAAACCTGAACAATCCCTTGAGTACTCGCAATTAATTAAAGAAGAAAACTTAAGACACAAATTTACAATTGAAGTAAGGAATAGATTTCAAAGTCTAGAAATAGAATCTGTTGAAGATGATACCAATCATGTAGAAATGAAGTTTAATTCTCTAAAAGATGCCTTGGTAGAATCAGCAAAGTCAGTGATTCCTAAAAAAGAAAAAAAGCACAAAGAATAAATGGATGATAGATGAAATCAAAAATCTAATGGAAGAAAGGAGATGGAAGAAAGCAAATCCTATAGAATATAACTCCTTATATAAAAAAGTTAAAAGCTTATGTTAAAAAAACAAAGAAGAATGGTTAAACCAGGAATGTGAGCATATTAGAAAGAATCCCTATTACTGATCCTATATACACCAACAAGTCGAATATAGATCATAAAACAGTACAGCACAGTAGAGGCCCTTGCCCCCCCATATAACCATCCACCTTAAATTCCTCCATATACCTGTCTAGTAGTCTCTTAAACTTCACTAGTGTATCTGCCTCCACCACTGACTCAGGCAGTGCAGTCCACGCACCAACCACTCTCTGAGTGAAAAACCTTCCTCTAATATCCCCCTTGAACATTCCACTCCTTACCTTAAAGCCATGTCCTCTTGTGTTGAGCAAGAGGAGAAGAGGCGCTGCCTGTCCACTCTGTCTATTCCTCTTAATATCTTGTACACCTCTATCATGTCTCCTCTCATCCTCCTTCTCTCCAAAGAGTAAAACCCTAGCTCCCTTAATCTCTGATCATAATCCATACTCTCTAAACCAGGCAGAATCCTAGTAAATCTCCTTTGTTCCCTTTCCAATGCTTCCACATCCTTCCAATAGTGAGGTGACCAGAACTGGACACTGTACTCAAAGTGTGGTCTACCAGAGTTTTGTAGAGCTGCATCATTACCCCGTGACTCTTAAACTAAAGATTTCTGTGGACATGTACCCCCAGATCCCTCTGCTCCTCCACACTCCCAAGTATCCTGCCATTTACTTTCTACTCTGTCTTGGAGTTTGTCCTTCCAAAGTGCACCACCTCACACTTCTCCAGGTTGAACTCCATCTGCCACTTCTCAGCCCACTTCTGCATCCTATCAATGTCTCTCTGCAATCTTCGACAATCCTCTACATTATCCACAACACCACCAACTTTTGTGTTGTCTGAAAACTTGCCAACTCACCCTTCTACCCCCACATCCAGGTCATTAATAAAAATCATGAAAAGTAGAGGTCTCAGAACAGATCCTTGTGGGACACCACTGGTCACAACCCTCAAATCCAAATGTACTCCCTCCAACACAACCCTCTGCTTTTTGCAGTCTAACCAATTCTGAATCCACCTGGCCAATCTTCCCTGGATCCCATGCCTTCTGACTTTCTGAATAAGCCTACCGTGTGGTACCTTGTCAAATGCCTTACTAAAATCCATGTAGATCACATCCACTACACTACCCTCAGCTATATGCCTGGTCACCTATCACTGGTAAAAAGCTCCTCTGTACTTCAGGTGGATGTTTGAAAGCAAAGGACGGTACCATTATCATGGAAAAAGATGAGATTATGAACAGACGGACTGAGTATATTCAGGAATTGTTTGAAGACGATCGAGGCGAAAAACCAGAAATTAAGAAGAACATTGAAGGTCCAAGTATTTTAAAATTTGAAGTTCATAATGCAATAAATAAGATGAAGAAAGGAAAAGCAGCAGTTCCTGACGAATTAGTAATAGAACAAATTATCGCCCTTGAAGATTATGGAATTGAAACACTTACTGATTTAATCAATTAAATTTATGAGAATGGAGTAATACCAGAAGAGATGAAAAAATCAGTATCACTCTTCAATAGACAATAGACGGTAGGTGCAGGAGTGGGCCATTTGGCCCTTCTAGCCAGCACCACCATTCACTGTGATCATGGCTGATCATACACAATCAGTACCCTGTTCCTGCCCTCTCCCATTATCCCTTGACCCTGCTATCTATAAGAGCTCTATCTAACTCTCTCTTGAATGCATCCAGAGACTTGGCTTCCACTGCCTTCTGGGGCAGAGCATTCCACATATCCACCACTCTCTGGGTGAAAAAGTTTTTCCGCATCTCTGTTCTAAATGGCCTACCCCTTATTAAACTGTGGCCTCTAGTTCTGGATTCACCCATCAGCGGGAACATGCTTCCTGCCTCCAGCGTGTCCAATCCCTTAATAATCTTATATGTTTCAATCAGATCCCCTTTCATCCTTCTAAATTCCAGTGCATACAAGCCCAGTCGCTCCAATCTTTCAACATATGACAGTCCCTAAGAAACCTGGAGCAATAGAATGTGAATTACATATGACCATCAGTTTAATGAGTCATATCACTAAGATACTTCTAAGAATTTTGATGACAAGAGCTAAAAGTAAGATACAAGCTGAAATAGGTAAAGAACAATGTGGTTTTGTGAAAGACAAAGATACAAGAAATGCGATATTGATGTTAAGGATACTATCAGAACAAGCTATTCAAGTGCAAGAAGATTTGTTTGTTTTATTGACTACACAAAAGTATTTCATAAAGTGAAACACAATAAGTTATTTGAAATATTACAGGAAACTCTAGATCTAGATTCGAAAGCCCTCCACTTAATCAGAAATCTGTACTGGGAACAAACTGCCTCTGTAAGAATAGATGGAGAAGTGAGTCAGTTTACGAAAATCAAGAGAGGCATTAGATAAGAGTGTGTTTTCTCCCCTGATTTGTTTAATGTGTACAGTGAAACAATATTACAAAAAATAAGAGACATCTTGGGTATCAAAGTTGGCGGTGAAAACATCAATAATTTTTGATACACGGATGACGCTGTGTTAATTGCAAGTACAGAGGAAGAACTACAAAACTTACTTGATATTGTTGTTGAAGAAAGTGCAAAAATGGGCCTATCTATCAATTGCAAAAAGACAGAATGTATGGTGATATCCAAAAAGGAGAATCCTATCTGCAGACTGAAAATAAACAGGGAAGACATAAAACAAGTACAGAACGTTTGCTACTTAGGAAGCTGGGTGACATCAGATGGCAGGTGCGACATGGACATCAAAAGAAGAATAGGGATGGCAAAAGACACCTTTACAAGAATGAAGAGTATACTGACCAACACTAAACTAAGCATGACAGCTCGCCTCAGAGTACTGAAATGTTTATCCGGTTATGTCATATGGCTCAGAATATTGAACAATATCAGTAACATGAGGAAACGAATTGAAGCAGCAGAAATCTGGTTTTTGAGGAGGATGCTAAGAATATCATGGACAAAATGAATATCTAATGAGGATGTCATGAACAGAGCCAGCACAAAAAGAGAATAATGTATGAGTTCATGAAAAGGCAATGTGACTTCATTGGACATATGATTAGGAAAGAGGAGTTAGAATGCATGGTAATTATGGGAAAGATTGAAGGGAGGAAAGCAAGTGGAAGGCAAAGACAAATGATGATGGAGCCAGTACCAGAGAACTGGAAATGAATACCAATGAATTGATCCACTTGACCTGAAACAGGAGTGTGTGGGCCATGGCAGTCAAAGCTCAAACTGGGCATGGCACCTGATGGTGATGATGATAGATAGGACAGATAGAAGGAAAATTTTCCACAGCAGAGGAACCTGGAATGAAAGGACATAGGTTTAGGATAAGTGGGTAAGAGGTACAGTATAGAGGGATCTGTGAAAGCATTATTTAGATTCATAAAGGGTGCTTTTAGTCTGGAACACCTACTAGAGTGGGGTGTTGGGGAAGGTACTCACAACATTTAAGAAATATCTAGAAACACTCTCACACCAACATGGCATAGGAGGCTAAGGGCCAAGTGTTTGTAAATGGCAGTAATATTGGCATGTATTCAATGGGCATGGACCCACTACTCTCTACATGTGAACATTGTCTTTACTAAAGAAGATACTTCATTAAAATGAAAACTTAATTACTTCTAAGTGTCCTGGTCCTTTAATTGTATTTTAAATGCTAAAGATGTACATCCAAGTGAAGTTTACAGTGTTTAATTCTAAGTAACAGCAACAATAGCAGCAGAGTACAACTCCAACAAATGGGAGCAAACTGCAGTAAATTCCACGTGAAGCTTTCAGAATAAATTATTAAAGTTGGCATTTAAAAAAATTGTCATCAGCTTACATGTTTTAACTAAGCAATGAAGAGTTGTGATTGGTGGAAGAGCTTGATTCAGAAGTTGAGTTCACAGTGGCTCACAAGACGAGGAAATATGGGAGGTGTGCAGTCTCAGTAAAAAAGATTCTTTTTTCCCATGCAATGTTCCCTTCGGATTTCTGTTGCATTGCTTTGATGAGTTGCTTCATTTAATGGAAATTTTCAGGATTTTGTGTTTGAATCTGCAATGAAGATATCAATAATTTAGAAATATTCCATTAGTAAATAAAATATAATATACACCCACAAAGTCCCACTGGCTATGTAGAAAATGATTTTTTCATGCAATCAAACGGTACACAGACAGAAGACATTGATGTCATGAGTCACTATGGTAGCACGATCAGGGAAAGTAAAGGAAATGGAGCTGTAAACAAAGAAAAAGATCTCCACTTGAATATAGAGATACAGGAGGAAAGTGTAAGGTTCATTTCCTGCAGCCAAACATCAGGTCCCAGACTGGATTTAAATGGTAACCAATAAAGCTGATCCAATATTTTCTCCTTCAAAGGATTGAATAAGTTCAACTAGTTCCCATGAAAGTAAATTTGTTCAACAGATACTTCTCCAACAGGCTTGAATTATTGTACTTCTGTTGAGTATCAATTTGCCTCCAGTATCAGTTGTGAATTTATAGCATTACACACTCCTAGGCAAATTAACTAATGTGTTGAGACTTGCTTTATCATGCTTGGGGTGACAGCTATCTTCCTCCAGTACTATTTTCTAGCTAATGTCACTTGTACATTGTGCACGGGAAAACTGGGGCCAGAAAGTCACTGAGACTGTAAGACCATAAGATATAGGAACAGATCTAGGCCCATTGACTTTGCGCTGCCATTTCATTATGGCTGATCCAGTTTTCCTGTCAGCCCCAGTCTCCAGCCTTCTCTTCGCATCCCTTCATGCCCTGAACAATCAAGAATCTATGAACCTCTGCCTGTGGCAATGAATTCCACAGATTCGACACTCTCTGGCTGAAGAAATTCCTCCTCTTCTCCATTCTAAAAGGACGCTCCTCTATTCCAAGGCTGTTCCCTCTGGTCTTAGAATCTCCGACCGTAGGAAAGATCCTCTCCACATCCACTCTATCAAGGCCTTTCACCATTCGACAGGTTTCAATGAGGTCAGCCTTATTCTTCAGAATTCCAGTGAATACAGGCCCAGAGCCATCAATTGCTCTTCATATGACAAGCTGATCAAACCTGGAATTATTTTTGTGAACCTCTTTGAACTCAGTCCAGTTTCAGCACATCCTTTCTGAAATGAGGGACCCAAAACTGCTCACAATATTCCAAGTGAGGCCTCATCAGTGCTTTATAATGTTTCAACATTACATTCTTGCTTTATATTCTAGTCCTCTTGAAATGAATGCTAACATTGCATTTGCCTTCCTCACCACTGACTCAACCTGCAAATTAACCTTTAGGGAATCCTGCATAAGGACTTCTAAGTCCGTTTGTGCCTCGGTTTTTTTGTATTTTTTCTCCATTTAGAAAATAATCAACCTTTTCATTTCTTCTTCCAAAGAACATTACCATACATATTCTGACACTGTATTCCATCTGCCACTTTTTTGCCCATTCTCTTAATCTGTCTCGGTCCTTCTGTTGTCTCTCTACTTCCTCAAAGCTACCTGCCCCTCCACCATTCTTCGTGTTATCTGAAAACTTTACCAGAAAGCCATCAATTCCATCACCCGAAACATTAACATATAAGTTAAAAAGAATCGGTCCCAATATAGACCCCTGTGGAACACCGCTAATCAATGGCAGCAAACCAGAAAAGGCTCCCTTTATTCCCACTCTGTCTTCTGCCAGTCAGCCACTGCTTTATCCATGCCAGCATCTTCCCTGTAATACCATGAGCTTGTAGTTTGTTAAGCAGCCTCATGTGTGGCATCTTGTCAAAGATCTTCTGCAAAACTAATTACATAACATCAACCGGTTTTTCTTTGTCTATCCTGCTTGTTATTTCTTCAAAGAATTCCAACAGATTTGTCAGACAGGATTTTCCCTTGAGGAAACCATGCTAACTGCAGCTTGTTTCATCATGTGCCTCCAAGTACCCCAAAACCACATTCTTAAAAATATACTCCAACATAACTGATGTCAGACTAACTAGCCTATAATTTCCTTTCCTCTGCCTTTATCCCTTCTTGAAGGGTAAAGAGACAATTACAATTTTTCAATCTTGTCCAGAACCATTCCAGAATCTTGTGTTTCATGAAAGATCATTACTAATGCCTCCACAATTTCTTCAGCCACCTCTTTCAGAACTCTGGGGTGTACACCATCTAGTCCAGATGACTTATCTACTTTCAGACCTTTCAGTTTCCCAAGAACCTTCTCCCTAATAATGGTAACTTCACACAGCTCATGCCCCGACACCTACAACTTCCACCATACAGCTGGTGTCTTCCACAGTGAAGACTGATGTAAAATATTATTCAGTTTGCCTTGTCCCCCATTACTACCTCTCCAGGATCATTTTTCAGCAGTCTGATATCCACTCTCACCTCTCTTTTACACTTTATATATTTGAAAAAGCTTTTGGTATCCTCTTTAATATTACTGGCTAGCTTACTTTTGTATTCCATCTTTACCTTCTTAATAACTTTTTTAGTTGCCTCTGTTTGTTTTTAAAAGTTTCCCAGTCCCCTAACTTCTCTTGTTAATAATGGTTGTGTCATCTTTCTTTTAGAATACTTCTTCCTCTTTGGGACATATACAGCATATATATTATGTGCCTTCTGAACTGCTGCCAGAAATTCCAGCCTTTGCTGCTCTGCTGTCATCCTGCCAGTGTTCTTTTCCATTCAATTCTGATCAACTCCTCTCTTATAGCTCTGTAATTCCCTTTACTCCACTGTAATACTGATACATCTGATTTTAGCTTCTCCTTCTCAAATTTCAGGTGAATTTGATCATATTCCCCAAAGGGTTCTTATACCTTAAGCTCTCTAAGCAATTCTGGTTCATTGCACAACACCCAATCCAGAATAGCTGATCCTCTGGTGGGCTCAACCACGATCTGCTTTAAGATGATATTAGCAAACTCTTGGTTCCTTAAGGTTGTCATAGCTGGAGGGGTGGGAAGTTGGTGGGAGTAAGCTCCCACTGTACATTAAATTCTCCCAATAGCTGTATGTCAAATAGCCTCTGGTAACCAAATCCAGCTCCTGGCTTTCATGTGTAGCTTAGCTGCTAGGCCTGGTAGAACCATTTCTACAGACAGGAGAAGAGGTAACGTTTGGTTACTGGCGCCTTAAAGCTAGTGGTTCTGGGTTTGTGTACACATTGATATGCAAGTTGCATCTGTATTTACTCCGGAGAGAGGCACAGAATCTATAGACATGAGGAGATGCAGCAGCAAGTTTCAAACTTAATATCAGAAAAATGTATACAATATACATCCTGAAATGCTTTTTCTTCACAAAATATACACACTATAAAGCTTACAAAGGAGGAGGTACTTGCTACCTTGAGGAAAATTAGGGTGGATAAATCCCCAGGGCCTGACAAGGTGTTCCCTGCAACTATTAGGAATGGTCAACGTGTCTTTGTGCATGGTCAGTCGTGTTTTTTGAGTAAGTTACCAGGAACATTGATGATAGAAAGGCAGTGGATGTTGTCTACATTGACTTTAGCAAGGCCTTTGACAAGATCCCGCATGGGAGGTTGGTCAAGAAGGTTCCGTTGCTTGTCATTCAAGATGAGCTAATAAATTGGATTAGACATCGGGTTCAGGGGAGAAGCCAAAGAGTGGTAGTGGATGCAAAGGTGGGTGGAGAGGCAGGTAATTCTCAGGAAGCAGGGAGGCTACAGAAGAATTGACTCAGATTAGGTGAAAGGCAGATGGAATACAGTGTCAGGAAGTGTATGGTCATGCACTTTGGTAGAAGAAATAAAGGCTAAGATTATTTTCTAAATGGAGAGAAATTTCAAATATATGAGGTGCAAAGGGACTTGGGCGTTATTGCGGAGGATTCCCTAAAGTTTAATTTTCAGGTTGCGTCAGTGGTGAGGAAGGCAAATGTGATGTTAACATTCATTTCAAGAGGACTAGAATAGAAACATAGAAAATAGGTGCAGGAGTAGGCCATTCAGCCCTTCGAGCCTGCACCGTCATTCAGTATGATCATGGCTGATCATCCAACTCAAAACCCTGTACCTGCTTTCTCTCCATACCCCCTGATCCCTTTAGCCACAAGGGCCATATCTAACATATCTAAATACAAAAGCAAGGATGTAATGTTGAGGCTTTATAAATCACTGGTGAGGCCTCACTTGGTTTTGCGAGCAGTTTTGAGCCCATTATGTAAGAAAGGATAGAAAGGATGTGCTGATAGTGGAGGGGGTTCAAAGAACATTCACAAAAATGAATCTGGGATTGAAAAACTTGTCACATGAGTGTTTGATCACTCTGGGCCTCTGCTGACTGAAATTCAGAAGAATGAGAGGTGACCTCATTGAAACCTGTTGAATGTTGATAGGCCTTGATAGAGTGGCTGTGGAGAGGATGTTTCCTACGGTGGAGGAGTCTAAGACCAGAGGGGACAGCCTCGGAATAGAGGGGAGTCCTTTTAGAACAGAGATGAGGAAGAATTTATTCATCCAGGGTGTGATGAATCTGTGGAATTTGTTGCCATGTGGCCTCCTATGGAGGCCAAGTCTGTAAGTATTTTAAGGCAGAGGTTAATTGATTCTTGATTAGTCAGGGCATGAAGGGATATGGGGAGAAGGCAGGAGATTGGGGCTGAGGGGGGAAATGGATCAGTCATGATGAAATAGTGGAGAAGGCTTGATGGGATAAGGAGCCTAATTCTGCTCCTAAATCTTATGGTCTTATAGTTGCCTGTGAGTAGTGGAATGCCGCAGGGATCAGTGCTGGGTCCATTGTTGTTTGTCATCCATATCTATATCAACAATCTGAATGATAATGTGTGAAACTGGATCAGCAAATCTGTGGATGGCACCAAGATAGGAGGTGTAGAAAACAGTGAGGAAGGCTATCAAAGTGTTCAGTAGGACCTGGACCAGGTGGAAAAATGGATTGAATAACGGCAGATGGAATTTAATGCAGACAAGTGTGAGGTGTTGCAGATTGGGAGAACCAACCTTTTGGTAGGTCTTACACAATGTGAGGTAGGGCACTGAGGAGGTCGGTAGAAAAAAGGGATCAATAAATCTATAATTCCTTGAAAGTGGCATCACAGATAGATAGGGTTGTAGAGAAAGCTTTTGGCACTTTGACCATCATAAATTAATGTATTGAGCACAGGTGTTGGGATGTTACGTTGAAATTGTACAAGAAGTTGATGAGACCTAATTTGGAGTATTGTGTGTAGTTTTGGTCACTTGTCTACAGGAAAGATGTAACTAAGATTGAATAAGAGATTTGCTGGGTCTTGAGGACTTGAATTAAGGAAAGGTTGAATATGATAGGACATTATTCTACAGTATAAAAGACTGAGAGAAGATTTTATAGAGGTATATAAAATTATGAGGGGTATTGATAAGGTAAGTACAAACAGTCTTTTCCCAGAAATGAGACTAGAGGTTATGGGTTAAAGCTGAAAGGTGAAATGGTTAAGAGAAGCATGAAAAGGAACTTCTTCACTCAGAGGGTGGTGAGAGCACGGAACAAGCTGCCAGTGAAAGTGGTGGATGTGGGGTCAATTTCAACATTGAAGAGGAACTTGGATAGTACTTGAATGAGAAGTGTATGGAGGGCCATGGCCAATGGGACTAGGCAGATTAGTGGTTCGCAGCAGACTAGACTGGCCAAATGGCTGTTTCTGTGCTGATGTTTTCTATGATTCTATGACACTATGAGGCTTGTCAGCCATATTTGGCAGCTCATCTAAGAGAAGGAAAACTCTGATCTCAGATCTCCGCTGCCTTGCAGCTATACTCACTCATGGGGAAGACTTTGGGTGTAAACCCCGAGGAAAAATCTGGAGTTGTAATCCCTAACTACATTGAGTTCAACAATGACTGCAATTCCTGCGATACCACAGGTGCCAAACTGTATCAGTCTCTGCTGTTCCTTTGGATCCAACAGTCGCATGGTGAAGGGGAGACTGCTCACCATATCGTACTTCGCTTGCTTGTGTACTGGCCTGCCTATATGCAGACAACTAGGACACAACATCCATGACCAATGGACAGCCTCAGGACTAAACTCTCGATCATTACTCAAAATGCTTTGAAGTTCTAAAACTGCACTAATAGTTTTCCTCATGCAAACCTGCTTTTCAGGAATGGCTTGGTTGAATTTCTTTCCTAGTAGTACCTTTTCTCATAGCTCTTGGCTCAAGAAAAAAAGTTCTCAGAGGATCACATGGCAATGTGAACCAGCACTCTTTTCATGGGGAGCGTTAGCAAGGCATGAGTGAATGCAGCAGTGGTTAGAGGGGAGGGCTGGCAGACTCCTGGGAGATACGGCAGAGGAGCTTGTGCAGGCTTCTGAAGAACAGTGAACAGGAATTAGCTTCCATGGAAGTGAGATCTGATAGGAGGTTATGAGGGCTCTCTATTAATGCTTGCATCTTTGAGGCCCTGCACTTAAATACTCTTTTGTTGTGTATTTAATATTTCAGCAATTTTTGAGTAATATTGTAAATATATTGTTTAATTAAGCATTCATTTTTTGTTTATATAATTCAATACAGGTTATATGAAAGAAGTACATGAATAGCATAAGTCATTATGCCACCACATTATATTTGTGTGTCTCACTAAAGTAAAAATGAAAAAGTCTCATTTTTATGGGCTCCCATGTTTTTCTTTTGATTAGATTTGGAGTTACAAAACTTAACAGTGGCAACAAATAAGTTTTAAAACAAACCTGAGATAATTCCCTATCTGTAGAAGCACAGCACGATTTTTCTTCACAAGGGGAAAAAGACAGTAGAGTTAAAAAGGCAGAAAATGGACAGAGTTCGTGGGTTTATAAATAGTGAGTGTAGGATGATAATAACAATAAAAACAAGTAGAAATGGCTGACTACATTAGAAAGATAGACACGTTAAGTTTGTAGAATCTTACAAAAAAGCATTCAAAAATGACTCCCAAATGAAGCACAACTCATATTTAAAGGAGTAGTTGAAATTGATGCTTCAATGGAAACAGCAACCAGAAATGCAATTGAGTTGCAGTGCGAATGCAAGTGGGTGTGAACAAAATTGCAGCTTCTAAACAGAAACTTGTCTGGCTGAACCAATTGTGTTACAGTTGGAGCAGTGGCTCATGTATACCAGCCCAGTGTAGGTTTAAAGATGAAATTTGCAGAAAATGCAACAAAGTAGGACATGTACAAAGAGCTTGACAGGCTCGAGGGACGGGTCTGTCAGGATCCATGGTGATTTTAAGCTCACCGTCACCCTAACACTGAAAGTAGATCAATTCCTTCTGCCCAGGATAGAGGACATCTTTGTAAACCTTTCAGGGGGGAAACACTTCTGCAAAATGGACTTTTCTGAGTCCTACATACAGGTGGAGATGGAAGAAGAGTCCAAAGTGTTTCTCATCATAATCACTCACAAAGGGCCTTATCACTATAATAAGCTTATTTTTGGAAAGCCATCTGCACCTGCACTCTGGCAGGAAGCTATGGACCAGTGCTGCAAGGCTGCCCAGGAGCTCAATGATACTTGGACGTTACCATTGTTACCAATGAAAATGACAAGGAACATCTCCAAACTCTGAAGATAGTGTTCAAATGATAGAAGATTATGGGTTCAGAGCATGGCACAAGTGTGAATACTTTAAACCAAGCATCACTTACTGCACAAGCATTTACACAAGTGTGCTGAGAAAATTCATGCAGTGGTGGTGCCCCAAGGCCAAAGAACGTGTCACAGTTGTGGTCCTTTTAGAATTTGTCAATTACTCTCAGAGATTCCTGCCAAACCTGGCTGCTGTGCTCCACCCCTTGAATTTATTACTGCAGTTTGGGAAAAATGGCAATGGATGAAGCAGTGTGAAGTGGCTTTCCAAAGGGCAAAGGAAATGGTGACATCAGCCACTGTATTCATACATTATGATCCACATTACCCACTGATGCTTGTCTGTGATGCCTTGCCTTATGGCGTAGGTGCAGTCATGTCACACATTATGAGTGATGGATGTAATTGCCCCATAGCCTTTGCATCACGTTCCCCTATCACTGCAGAGAAACATTACGCAGATTGACAGAGAGGCCTTGATTCTGGTTTGGGGTGTAAAACATTTCAAGTAGTACTTGTATGGGAGAGAGTTTACACTCAATACTGATCATCAGCCACTAGTGTCCATTTTCAATCCACAGAAGGGTGTTCCATGAGCAGCAAAACCACTAATGCAGATTTGGGCTCCTTTTCTTCAACGATACAATTGCAAGATTGAATTTAATCATAGAAATTCAGATTTGTTTTCCTGTTTACACTTGGAAAAATAAATACTTGAAAATTTTACAAAAGAGGACACTCCACTTGACATATTCTCCCAAATGCAAATCAAAAGTCTCCCTATTATACTGGAGATATTCCAAAGGGAAACCAGGAAATATCCCACGCTGTCTCAGGTTGGAATATAAAGCAGTAATTCCAGTTCCCCCACTTTTACCAGTGCTGGAATTAACTTGCCCTTGATGGGTGGGGTTGCCATATCTTGGAATTGGGAGTTGTTGTACCATCCAAGATGAGAGCTAAAGTTTTGGAGGAGCTACATGCCGATCACCTGGAGTGATCAAAATGAAAGTGTTAGCTCAAAGCTTTAACTGGTGGCCTGGGTCGGATCAGCAGATCGAGCAGCTTGTCATGCACTGTTTGGGATGCCAACACATCCAGAATATGCTAAGAGCAACACCCCTCCATACCTGGGAATGGCCTGCATTGCCCTGGCAAAGGATTCATGTGGATTTTGTCATCATGGGCACAATTTTTTGATAGTAGTGCATGCAGATACAAAGTGGCCAGAATTGCTCCTAATATCTTCCATTACAGCCTGACACATTGTTGATGTGTTCAGTTGGTGCGACTGTAACAAAACCCAATTTCCCTCAGGATCAATAAAGTATGTCTGTCTGTCTGTCAAACATCTTCTCAAGGACTGGTTTTCTGGAACACCTAGTTGGTAACAATGGAACCCAATTTTTGTGGAACAGTTTCAATCATTCCTGAAAATGAATGGAATAAGACATATTACAGTACATCTGTCCTGTATCATTCAGCTAATAAATGGCTTGGTGGAAAGGTTTGTCCAGAGTCTAAAGAAAACGCTGTGAGCAATGTCAGCAGAACACACTACACTGACACTGAATCACAAGCTCGTCAATTTCCTTCTTGCAATTTGCAACGCAGCACACCCCACCTCAGCTATGCTGTTCTGGGGTTGTCCCTTGCTCTCACACTTTTAGATCTTCTCAAACCCAATCTCAGAAGGAGTATACAGGACAGGCAGTTGAGACAAATTATAGGCTCCTCAAACAAGGATGTTCGATGTTTCACTCTGGACCAGCAGTCCTGGCAAAGGGTGAGTACAGAGGTGATCAAAAGTGGGTACTTGGATAGATTAAGGACAGAACTGGACTACTCAGTGGAGCTACCCAGTGGAGATGACACGTTGATCAGCTGAGGAGAGCAGAGTCAATTGTTAAGTGAAGAAAAATGTCCAGAGCTGTCAGAACCACGTCCTGCAGTCCCAGAGTTAACTCCTACAACCACCATGGAGGAAGCTCCAGAACATGAGATTGTTTCACAGCCACAAGTCTCTCAGATTGAACCCCATTGTCAGGAAAGACATTTTCCCTCAAGATTAAGAAATCTTCCACAGTGATTATATATGCAATATAGATGACTAGAGAGCAATATGTATATCTATATACTTATACATATACAATATACAATATGTATATGTATATACTCAACACGAAGTATATGTTATATATTTGTGTTGAGATGTATTCAATAGTGATTTAGCTAAGCAGGAAGGAGTGTTGTGTTTTTAATATTTCAGTAATGTTTGAGTAATATTATAAATAGATTGTCGGATTAAGTTTTGTTTATTGACATAATTCATTATAGGTTAGACAGTGTGTAATATGTGTGTTAGTGGCATTCATCATTACACAACCACGTCATATATGCATGCCTCACTAAAGTAAAAATGAAGTAAATGTTTTTCCTGGGCTCTCTAATTTTTCTTTCGTTAGTTTTGGAATGATAAGCCTTAATACCTTTCAGGCATAAAACCAAAAACTGCATTAACCCAAAAATCTGAGAAATTTCTTTAGCCAAAGGGTGGTGAGTTTGTGGAATTTGTTGCCACATACAGCTGTGGAAGCCAGGTCGTTGGGTGTATTTAAGGCAGAAATTGATAGGTTCTTGATTGGACATGGCATCAAAGGTTACGGGGAGAAGGCCAGGAACTGGGGTTGAGGGGGAGAAAAAAAAGATCAGCCATGATTGAATGGTGGAGCAGACTCAATGGGCCAGATGGCCTAATTCTCCTATGTCTTATGATCTAAAATCAAAAGTTCCCCACTTTGCTGGTTGACATTTGTTCTGACTTCACCAAAGTAGCAGTAAACAATTATGTGTTACATATGGCAGCCTGCAAAAATCCTGTTGGAATTGAGGCTGCTCTAATTTTGTGAGCAGTTGAGATATGCTAGACAAATTTCAAGAAGCAAACTAACACACCAATAATAAAAACCAATAATGCTGGGAAAACTTGACAGGTCAGGCAGTACCCAAGGGGAGAAAAAATATCAATACTTTAAGTTGAAGATCACATACAAGTTTGCCTTCAACCCACACATCACCCTATATACGTTTGTATTTTTCCGGTGGCTGATATTTTGTGTAGCTGCAACATCCCATGACTGCACAATGAGAATATCTTTATGATAAGCACAGTCAGGGTCAAGAAGGTTGATCCCTACCACCATCCCAAGAGCATTTAACTTGAACTGTTGATCAGCTTGCAACACCAACGTTCTGTGAGTGACTGAAAAACTCTCAAAAACCCTATTATATTCTCTATGTGGCTGATTATCAGAGCTGATGCTTCATCAAGAATCTTGAAGGTAAGACTGAGTACTTCATTATTCCAAGCTCTATTCAAATAACCATTCAACAACACCTTACAAATGTGTACCAGTTATATTTGTGCATACCATTAGTATCTGTGTGCACGATCACTTACTCCCTACACAACAAATATGGCCAAATATCTACATAAAATCAGCTTCAGGACTCTCTACATTACTATCAATCATGGATTCTATGGTTCCTGTTCTAATAATTGGCAGGACACTCTCTGTCCCCCTGGCTTTGTACAAATAGTCACGATCTGGTTCGGCAACAGTCTGCTGCAGCTTATGCCGGTTATGTCCCACTTTTGTTTCTCTGTGAGGGGGGATGTGCATTAATGACTGTACAATGTGCCTCAATGTCATGCATGCCAGGACTGAGCAGCTGTGAATAGATGTCAATTGTGAGATAGAGTGAAAAGGTTGGTGTAGTGTGCAAAGCAATATAATTGTTAGCAGGCATTCAGGATAGTGGATAATATTGTTAGGCACCTATCATTTTTGCATACAAAGGAATGGTTTGTCAGGCTTATTTTTATGAAATAATATATTTTGAATGAGACCATTGCTAATTGTGCCAGTATTTATTACATAACTCCCATTGCCCTTAACTGAATGGCTTTCTGGATTATTTCCATGATCATTTTAAGAAACAGACACACTGCTCGCATAGAGGTCAGACCAGTAAGTATGACAGACTTCCTCCCATGAAACTCATCCATAAGCCTGATATATCTTTCATGACAATCTGATAGTTTTGTGAAAATTCCACTAAAATACTGATGATTGCAACCAAAATATTAATTGCAGAGTTGCAAATTGATTTCAGGTCTCAGGATTGTTAGACCGAAGCCTTTGAGTTTCTGGTCCAATAACATAGTCACGCTGTGGGATTCACTAATGACTTTGCTGACACATCAATGTTAGTAATTTTTATGCATGTTATTTACGTCCTCAATTGCTGGCATTGATGTAGAGCAAGCTCTTCCTCCATTAATCAACACATCATTATTGATTTGAGTGGCACCCCAGCCCTGGTAAACTGAAGACCTCTCTCCACCTTCTCACATTGTTTACAAGGGGCTCAGAGATACTTTTAAGCTAATCTGTGCAAGCTTCAAGAAAGCTTCTCACCAATATTTGGAAACAACAAGCACTCCCCCTTTAAAAGATACAGCCATGACTTCAGTCAGTGACACCCGATTTTTGAAATTGCATCTTCTATAGAAAAGCTATTTGATAAATTCCACAAGAATTTACTGTGGGATCAAGAATTTTAAATACATTATTCATGCAGATTAGTCTGTGCTTTGCAAATCCACTGCACACTTGCAGTGTTATTCAACTTTCTAGCTTGAATTAGGAAATTGAATGAGAAAGTAGTCTAAAATAATATCCTTTCCTCCAACAATACCAAATAAAACAGTCAAAGGATTAGGCTTAAAGTTTACTTTGAAAAGTATCGAGAAAGTTGGAAATACTTTTTTCCAATATTTTCCAAGACTCAGACATGTCCAAAACATATGAATGAGTGAAGCTTCTCCATTATTACATTTATCACAATACGAAGATATATCTAAATAAAAATGAGACAACTTATCCCTGGTCATATGGGCCCTATGGACGACTTTAAATTGTAGAAGAGAGTGGCGAGCTCATAACGATGAAGTGTTAACCAATTTAAAAATTTGGTTCCACTTTTCCTCAGAAACTGAAGTCTGTAAATCTTGTTCCCAAAGATTTTTAATTTTATCTAAAGGAACACTTCTCATTCCCAAAAGTATATTATAAATATTAGATATAGATCCATTATAAAAAGGTTTCAAATTAAAAATTACATCTAGTAGATTCTTATCAGGACTTTTAGGAAATGTACTTACTTGAGACAGTAAAAAAAATCTTATTTGTAGGTATCAAAAAAAATGAGTTTTGGTTAAACTATATTTAGTTGACAGTTGTTCAAATGAAAAGAGACTTCCCTCATCTGACTTGCACATTTTGGTTTTTATTTCTCTTATGGCCGGAAGGACGCTCTTGCTTAAATGGAAAGATGCAGCCCCTCCTACTATATGATGTGATGTCATGTATAAATTTAGAGAAGATTCGATGTTCAATCTCTGAATCTATCCAAGACTTTCAAACATTGTGGGGACCTTTTTTGAATTATTTTCAAAACCTTTGATTTGCTGTTAAAGCACAGATGATGACTGATTTTTTTTCCCCCTTTTTCTCTTTACTAATCAGCTTCGGTCTTGGTAGTGGGTTAGATTTTTTTAATATATTAAAATTACTATATTTCAATGTTACAAATTAATTAATCTTTATGAATATAGGGTAAGGAGTCTTTATATGTGATTTAGTAAAATGTATTGATTTAATTTTTCTTGTACTCTGTATTCTTATATGTAAATTAATAAAAATATTGGAAAGAGAAAGTAGTCTAAATAATAAGGTCTTATTCTTTGATTTTCATTCCACTTACAACTTAAATTTTACAAGAGAACAGGAATAAATTGCAACTTACCATGTGTGAAATGTCTTTAGTTCAGTCATGGTCACCCACCAATCTGAACTGTTGAAATGATTGTTTAATCTGAAATGGATATTTTGCTATTATTAAGCAGAAATATTTAACATTTCCAAAAAATTTAACCAGAAAATTCACTTCAGCATGTGCATTTGTGAAATGGCTTTACAAACTGCATTGCTCATTTTGAACTTTGGCATTGCAATGCATTACTAGTCATTACACTTTAAGCTTTAAAGTGGCTAACTGAGTGACGTAGGAATAACACCATTAGCTACTACAACAGCTTTTAATGTGTGAGTAAACTTTTCAAGAAGATGCTAATGGAAAAAAAGCCTATGCTGCATTGGAGCTACCTGTGCAGAGCAGCTTTAGATCTGCATTAGTAGTAGGAGTGGGGAGGCCGCAATCATAAGTATCTTTGCCTCCAATCTTTCCAGGTGAAATGGACAATAATTTGCAACAAACCACCATATCGTGGAATTCAGAAACATCCCACTCAAGAAGGGCCAAACTCGTCCTTTTTCCCAATGATAGAGCAGCAGCCAACAATAGCAGGTGGATTCAGAAAAATGCCAGGGTTTCCTTAAAGTGTGGGGAGGTGCAGCATATATCCACATTGTCTTGAGAGCACTAAGTGAGTATCGTAAAATGATCTCAACTGTAGGAGATTTCACTTCTCATAAGATTATTATAGACTGCAATATTGTTGTGTTAAATGGAGCTAGTTATCATTTCCAAGCTGAAAGGAATGGATCAAAGTCACATGCAAAACATTTACAAGGTTAGGAGATGGTTGTTTCCATGTTTCTTTACACTTCATATATAGTTTCTGGCAGGTCAGACAATATACCATGTATTTCACTGTGCATGCTCCACTGTCCAAATTAAAACTATTTTTAATGAGTGCAAGATCCTACAATAAGAACTTAAAGTACTGCAGGTCTACACCATCAGCGAGTGGCTTGCTGGCGGAGAAAATGAAGAAGCTTATAGTCAGATAGTGAGTGGCCATCTTAGTGACTTCTCTTGTGATCAAAAGACCCTTTAGGACATTGCTAATCTGATATACCACAAGTTTGTTTTGCTGATTTATTGGCTAAGAGCAGAGGCGAATGGCAGAGGAGTTGCGTGGTCTCAGTCACAGCAAGAACTAGGCCTCAGGCTGCCGCGGGGTTGCCTGCTTTACAGTCGGCGGGAGAGAGACGACCGAGTCAGGTGTGTGAACTGGGCCTCGAGCTGCGGTGACTGGTGTGGGAAGGGGGTGCAGCGTTCGGGCTGGAGGAGTCGACTGTTCACCGATTTTTGCATTGACTACTTCAGTTGACTGTGGATTGATGATGCAAGTTTTTTTGTCTCTTTTATTGCATGATTGTGATACTATTTTGTGTGCCTAGGTGTGCTTTGTGCTCTATGTTACTGTACTGGGTTTTGCACCTTGACCCCCATAACAATGTTGTTTCATTTGGCTATATTTATGAGTACTCATGTATGGTTGAAATGACAATTAAGCTTGAATTAGACATCCCTTTGTAGGCTGATCAGGTATAGTTTTCATCTCAGTCTTCTGGACCAGAAGCTATATAGATCACTGCCATTGGTTAGTGGCACCTGGACAGACCACCACTCCTGCCAGTGCTGTATGTCACTTGGTTCTAACCTTCATCACATCCCCGTTCATGTTCAGCCCCAAATCCAACTTTTTCTTTATAATACTGTAAGTCCTGCTAAGTGAACAGGTGGGTGTGAAATGATGAGGTGCCATCGAGGTGGCAGTTAGAGCAATGACTTATACAGAGCCAGCACTGGTTTCCAAAGACATACAGATTAGGGTTAGTAACTTGTTGGTGCCAAAGCATGGCAACACTTGTGGGCTGCCCCCAGCACATATTTGGACTGCTTGGTTTTTGAAACAACTGACACATTTCACTGTTTGTTCTGATGTTTTGATGCCAATGAAAGCTAATCTTCTATAATTTGCTATTACAAAGGACAAACGAAAATCTGCTAGGCAAACCCAAAGGTCTTAAGTTGGATAAGTCACCTGGGCCAGATGGACTACATCCCAGAGTCCTGAGAGAGGCCGCTGAAGAGATAACAGGTGCATTGGGCATGCTCCTTCAGGAATCACTTGATTCTGGCATGGTCCCGGAGGCCTGGAAGATTGCAAATGTCACTCCACTCTTTAAGAAGGGAGAAAGACAACCCCTTTGCTTGCATCTTCGGAAACAGCTCTATTTATGTCTTTAATATCTCTATTTCTCCCTTTCAAGGCTCTTTTTGAAGACCCTGACCTGGAGTTACACGCTGATTTCGGGTCTTTGTGGGAATGGGTCCGGCTCTCGGAGTCTCACTGTTATTCGATATACCAAGGACGTAGCCTAGAAGATTAGCTCACCTTCAGACTTTTGGGATTTCGTGGCTCTGGAGGCTCTGGGCAGACTCGAGGTCAGTGCCTCTGCAAGAAATTGGTATATCATGGCAGACGGAAAATCTTTGGCTGTGTGCCCAGAGACCCAAGTTCTTTGGGCACAGAACTCAGAAAAAACGACACAACCGACTTTTAACATCATAAATCAGCGAGTTGTTTGTTATGTCTCCCCTCTCACTGTGAAAGACAGACTCATCTTTTTCCCTTAACAGCGAGGGAGAGAGAGCCTGCGGTATGTTGAGTTACCGGGTGAACAAGTAGTCCTTGGGGTACTGCAAGTCTGTGTCTTTATTGATGCTTTGCTGCACGCTGGAGTGCTCAGTGGGGGGCGCTGATGCTTTTTTTCTGGTGGGGGAGGGGAGATCATTGCTTTGCTACTGCTTACGCATGGGAGGGGGGAGCTGGGGGGGGCTTCGGGGTTCTAACAGTTAACTGTCATTCATTCTTTGGGGCACTCCTCTGTTTCATTGGATGGTTGCGAAGAAGAAGAATTTCAGGATGTATATTGTTTACATTTCTCTGACATTAAATGTACCTTGGACACCTTTGAAGGCAAAACAAAGGAAATTATAGGCCAGTTAGCGTAAACTCAGTGGTTGGGGAAGTGTTGGAGTCTATTATTAAGGATGAGGTTTCGAGGTACTTAGAGACTAATAATAAAATAAGTCGAAGTCAGCATGGTTTCTGTAAAGGGAAATCTTGTCTGACAAATCTGTTAGAGTTCTTCAAGGGAGTAACAAGCAAGCTAGACAAAGGAGAGGTAGCAGATGTCATTTACTTGGATTTTCAGAAGGCGTTTGATAAGGTGCCACACATGAGGCTGTTTAACAAGATTAAATCCTATGGTGTTACAGTAAAGGTACTGGCATGGATGGCTGACAGGCAGGAGGCAGCGAGTGGGAATAAAGGGGGCCTTTTCTGGTTGGCTGCCAGTGAGTAGTGGTGTTCCTCAGGGGTCAGTACTGGGACCACTGCTCTTCACATTGTCAATGATCTAGATAATGGAATTGATATTTTGTGGCAAAGTTTGTGGATGATACGAAGATAAGTGAAGGGGTAGGTAGTACTGAGGAAGCAATGCCATTGCAGCAGGAGTTAGACAAATTGGAAGAATGGGTAAAAAAAGTGGCAGATGGAATACAGTGTCAGAAAATGTATGATAATGTATTTTGGTAAAAGGACTATTATCTAAATGGGGAGAAGGTTCCAACATCAGAGGTACAGAAGGAGTTAGGTGTTCTCATGCAAGACCTCCTGAAGATTAATTTACAAGTTGAGTCTGGTAAAGAAGACAAGTGCAATGTTGGCATTTATTTCAAGGAGAATAGAATAAAAAAGCAAGGAGATAATGCTGAAGCTTTATAAGACACTAGTCGGGCCAAGTATTACTCCAAGTAATACTTGGAGTATTGTCAACAGTTTTGGGCCCCGTATCTCAGAAAGGATGTGTTGTCATTGGAGAGAGTCCAGAGGAGGTTCATGAGGATGATTCCAGGAGTGAAGTGGTCAGCACATGAGGAGTTTTTGGCAGCTTTGGGCCTGTACTCACTGGAATTTAGAAGAATGTGGGGGATATCATTGAAACCTACTGAATGCTGAAAGGACAAGATAGGGTGGATGTGGAGAGGATGTGTCCTATGGTGGGGGTATCCAGAACTAGAGGGCACCGCCTCAAATTTGAGGGGCGACCCTTTAGAACTGAAGAAAGGAGGAATTGTTTTAGCCAGAGAGTAGTAAATCTGTGGAATGCTCTGGCACAGACTGAGGTGGAGGCCAAGTCTGTGGGTATATTTAAGGCAGAAGCTGTTAGTTTCCTGATTAGTCAGGGCATCAAAGGAAATGGTGAGAAGGCAGGTGTATGGGGTTGAATGGGATCCGGGATCAGCTATGATGGAATGGTGGAGCAGATTTGATGGGCTGAATGGCCCAATTCTGCTGTCGGGTCTTAATTGTTTTAAATCTATTTCTGCTCAGCTACTGTTGCCCGGCTTGCGATTCTTAGTAGAAAAGCAATAGCTTGTGTTCTGGTGAGAGGAGCAGTTACACACTTTCACCATCTATAGCTTGTGAATTACCAGAGATCATGGGATGAAAGGGCAGTGGATTGGATGTGGGAGTACCATTGCCTTTGATCTTCCACACAGTGCTATTAGCTGGAGTCCATGATCGCTACTCTCACAGGATCAGCACATCTTTCCTCGGTGGAGGGTAGTGGCCCGATAGGGAGTTAAACTGATCTCCCATTGGTCGGTTGATAGTGATTCTATATTGTCCTGCAAGAGAATGTGATGTGCATTGTTGAGTGGCATGGCTGAGCAGTTGTCTGTGTGTGAAGGCAATGAGATGTCAGGAATGGCACTTGGAGTAGAGGTTGCTCTGTTAGGGCATTAGATTGTGAGATTCCAGCTCCTCTTCATAAAGACTTTTAGCTGATGAGTGATGGTGGTGATTGTACTGAGCAGTGTGTGAGGAAAATGGCATAAGTAATGATTAATGGGGTTGCAATGCACCATGTTAGAGATCAGAGATTATTAAATACTCTGTGCATTTGAATCTTTGTAAAATAACAATTTGCATTCACTGTAAGGCTGACTATCTCTCCCCTCCCCCCACTACTCCCTAGCTTTTTTCTCCAGTCCTGCCGAAGGGTTTCGGCCCAAAATGTCGACTGTACTTTTTTCTTTAGATGCTGCCTGGCCTGCTGAGTTCCTCCAGCATTTTGTGTGTGTTGCTTGGATTTCCAGCATCTGCAGATTTTCTCTTGTTTATTCCATTGCTACTTTTCTGTGTATCTGGAGGGCTTATTGTACCCCTGTGGCAAATGCCCTTTCTCCTCTTCCCTCTCCAAAGAGTGCAAAAAACATTAACAATGTTGCCAGGATTCAAAGGCCCGAGCTATGGCAGTGTTGGGCAGGCTGGACTTGAGCATGGGAGCGGAGGGGGTTGATCTAGTGGAGGTGTGTCTAGAACTGTATTAGAAACCAGGGAATCTCATCTAAGTTTGATCATGTCTTTTAACAAGTTATGAATACCAGGCGTTTGAATCCCAGCACTCCTTTTCCTTAGGAGTTACTGACAGAATCTTTAATCATTGCTTCCAGCTTGAGCTATTCCTAAGTAATCATAAAACTGCTGATGTTTATATTTATATCCTTATGCTGGGGCTAGGAACAACATGTAGTGCTGCATAGTTAGAGATGCCATTTTAATGATATTAGGGCATGAAGTTTATGCGTGTTATGCATTTAGTCAAATAGTCAAGATGTAAATAGTAGAGTGGATAGGGGAGAACCAGTGGATGTGGTATATTTAGATTTTCAAAAGGCTTTTGACAAGGTCCCACACAGGAACTTAGTGTGCAAACTTAAAGCACACGGTATTGGGGGTATGGTATTGATGTGGATAGAGAATTGGTTGGCAGACAGGAAGCAAAGAGTGGGAGTAAACGGGACCTTTTCAGAATGGCAGGCAGTGACTAGTGGGGTACCGCAAGGCTCAGTGTTGGGACCCCAGTTGTTTACAATATATATTAATGATTTAGACGAGGGAATTAAATGCAGCATCTCCAAGCTTGCGGATGACACGAAGCTGGGCTGCGGTGTTAGCCGTGAGGAGGATGCTAAGAGGATGCAGGGTGACTTGGATAGGTTAGGTGAGTGGGCAAATTCATGGCAGATGCAATTTAATGTGGATAAATATGAGGTTATCCACTTTGGTTGCAAGAACAGGAAAACAGATTATTATCTGAACGGTGGCCAATTAGGAAAAGGGGAGGTGCAACGAGACCTGGGTGTCATTGTACACCAGTCATTGAAGGTGGGCATGCAGGTACAGCAGGCGGTGAAAAAGGCAAATGGTATGTTGGCATTCATAGCAAAAGGATTTGCGTACAGGAACAGGGAGCTTCTACTGCAGTTGTACAAGGCCTTGGTGAGACCGCACCTAGAGTATTGTATGCAGTTTTGGTCCCCTAATCTGAGGAAAGACATTCTTGCCATAGAGGGAGTACAAAGAAGGTTCACCAGATTGATTCCTGGGATGGCAGGACTTTCATATGAAGAAAGACTGGATGAACTAGGCTTATACTCACTGGAATTTAAAAGATTGAGGGGGGATCTTATTGAAATGTATAAAATTCTAAAGGGATTGGACAGGCTAGATGCAGGAAGATTGTTTCCGATGCTGGGTAAGTCCAGAACGAGGGGTCACAGTTTAAGGATAAAGGGGAAGCCTTTAAGGACCGAGATGAGGGAAAACTTCTTTACACAGAGAGTGGTGAATCTGTGGAATTCTCTGCCACAGTAAACAGTTGAGGCCGGTTCATTGGCTATATTTAAGAGGAAGTTATATATGGCCCTTGTGGCTAAAGGGATCATGGGGTATGGAGAGAAAGCAGGTACAGGGTTTTGAGTTGGATGATCAGCCATGATCATACTGAATGGCGGTGCAGGCTCAAAGGGCCGAATGGCCTACTCCTGCACCTATTTTCTATGTTTCTATGTTTCTAGGCCAGTTCTACAGTTGTATCACAATTCAAGTAATTGCTTTATTGCATGATCTACAATCAGTGGCCACTTTATAACTTGTTAAGGCAAACATCTAGTCAGCCAATAATGTGACTCAATGCATAAAAGCATGCAGAAATGGTCAAGAGGTTAATTTGTTGTTCAAACCAAACATCAGAATGGGGAAAAATGTGATCTAAGTGGCTTTGACCGTGGAATGATTGTTGGTGCCAAATGGGGTGGTTTGAGTATCTCTGATCTCTGGGGATTTTCACACTCAACAAACTCTAGAGTTTACAGAGAATGGTGCAAGAAATAAAAAAAGACATCCAGCTTTGTGGGGGAAAATGCCTTGTTAATAAGAGGGAATGGCCAGACGGGCCAGACTGGTTCAAGCTGACAAGAAGGCGTTACCACACGTTACAACAGTGCTGTTTGGAAGAGCAACCATGAACGCACACTAAGTTGACCCTTGAAGTGGATGGGCTACAGCAGCAGAAGACCATGAACATACACTCAGTGGGCACTTTATTAGGTATAGGAGGTAACTAATGATATAGCTATTGGGTGTATGTTACAGTACAATGTAACATATAATGATGCTTCTTTCCCTCCACCATCAGATTTGTGAATGCTCCATCACTATTTTGCTCTCTTCTTGCACTTTGTTAGGGTTAATGTTAGGGTTAATTCGAGACTGCCATTACAGGTCAGGAGTGGCTCACGTAATATTAGGAGACCGGAATGCGAGGGGGGGGGGGAAGCGAAACTGGGGATTCGCTACACCGAAACTACCAGTGTCACGCGATTCAGTAAACAAAAGAAACAGGTAACTCGTGAGTGTATGGCATCGGGCCAATAAGATGGACACAAGTGCCCGATATTACCTAATATGTAGCGGGGGGTTGTGCTGGGGGGAAAAGGGGTATAAATAAGAGCAGATTGTAAGGGGAAGGGAGAACGCGCCTTCTCCAGCGACTCCGTGGATTCGCTGTGCCAGTTACGAATTCTGCAATAAACCCAAGTTTTGTAATATTCCGGTGTTGGTTGTCTCTCTTCCTAAACGAACACAGGGCAGAATTTCAAGCCCAACATTTGGTGACCCCGACGTGGGGAGGGAGAGACAACACAGGCTGGCGGGTCCGACAGCAGACAACTTGCGGCCGCAAGCTCGACTAAGGTCAGGAAGTGCCTGTTATATCGAAGACTTCCACTAGATAGTTAAATCACTGAGTTAGATCTTGTCTGCTGACGGATCCTCACCAACCCCAAATTACCCTGGGAGAGATCATTCCCGGTGCAGAATCGTGACTGGTAAGTACTAACTCTTATCTGTTTTTAGGAAGATCCTCCGCCCATGGAAAAGTCTTCTGAGTGAGGGTACCCGCCGCCCACGATGGGCATAAAAGTCTCAGGAGTGAGGAGAAAAGTGTCGCGGTACACCGTAGTACACAGGGATACTGACGGCGCCTACCTTAGACTGGTTGTTAAGAGGAGAAATCTCCCACGCGAAGGTCAGGTTTTGAAAGGAGACCGTCCCACATTTGATCCTCTCTGTGTACTAGGGAGCCATGGAGCACTTCAATTTCGAGTTACCAAAACTCAGACATTTGCGTGTTGAGTAACAGAGTATATGAGAGTTTTTAGAAATATGGTAAAATTGATAACTATGCGAGTTCAATAATCTAACAGTGAGCAGCCGCAGGGGTCAGACACCACCAAGGTAGGAGTGGAAGTGTTCCTCCGAGGCCCGGGGAAGCTCACCTGGAACGGAAAACGGTGGCATGGTCCATACCCTGTCACCGAGGTCTCCAACAGGGCATTAAAAGGTAAGAAGGGAGGGGGACAATAACTGGCATAATTTTCTACTGGCTAAATAAGACCTCTGGCAAGTGGGGAGCGTTTCTGGGACAGTCGGCTCTAGGACTGTCTATTTCAATTGCTATCTTTATTACGTGTGGTTGTTGTTGCATACCCTGTATCAGGACCCTAGTCATCCGGACTATAGATCGAGCCTTGACCGGAAAGGATGGACCTCCACCGGCGTACCAGGCACCCTTGTTCCCGGTGGAAGGGGAGGACACGGACTGAAATGGACCATGGCAAGGGGGGGATTGTGAATTTGTTCTTGAATAAGTTTTCTGAAATGTTGCATGCTACTTGTAAAAATTGCGGATGTTTAGGGAACCCCTACCCATATTTTGTGACCCTAGGTCGGACAAATCAGGATAAGCAAATAGGGAGGACATGCCAAAGAGTGCCGGGGGACGCTCACCTCCCTGCCTGATCCCGGCAGCCGCGGAAAAGATTGTAAGGGATGTGGCCTCTGGGAGGCCAAGGGAGGGAATGTTAGGGTTAATGTTAGGGTTAATTCGAGACTGCCATTACAGGTCAGGAGTGGCTCACGTAATATTAGGAGACCGGAATGCGAGGGAGGGGGGGAAGCGAAACTGGGGATTTCGCTACACCGAAACTACTAGTGTCACGCGATTCAATAAACAAAAGAAACAGGTAACTCGTGAGTGTATGGCATCGGGCCAATAAGATGGACACAAGTGCCCGATATTACCTAATATGTAGCGGGGGGGTTGTGCTGGGGGGAAAAGGGGTATAAATAAGAGCAGATTGTAAGGGGAAGGGAGAACGCGCCTTCTCCAGCGACTCCGTGGATTCGCTGTGCCAGTTACGAATTCTGCAATAAACCCAAGTTTTGTAATATTCCGGTGTTGGTTGTCTCTCTTCCTAAATGAACACAGGGCAGAATTTCAAGCCCAACAACTTCTTGCTTACTTTTTTTGCTATTTTTCTTATTGTAACTCATAGCAAGATTTTATGTATTGAGTTGTGCTGCTGTCTCCAAACAACAAATTTCACGACAGATGTCAGTGATAATAAACCTAGTCCTGATGCACAACTTTTGAGAGGGCATTAGAGTGCTTGCAAACTGTGAAAAATTTGCAATCAAATAAGTTACAGAAAGATTTGCAAAGTTTTTACCTGTTGCAGAATGGTTCTGAATTCCAGTGTTTCTTTCTGATGGGGTTTATTTTTGATTAATCCTGTATTTTTGACAGCTTCTGAACAGGCTTCAGCATCCGTTTGATTTGAAGCTGAAGTAGCTGGTGAACTGATCAGACTACGGCGTAACATGGAATACATAGAGAGACTTCTTCCTGGATTTGATTCCAGCTCCTCTGAGTTGGTGACGGCTGCTGACGCTGATGTCATACTGATGGATGAAGGGCAAGGCTGGCTATCTGATACCACATCCCCAGTTTGCTTCAGCACTTCCTGGTCTGGGTTGACTGCAGACTCTTCATCCAGTAAGTTCAGCAACCGCTGAAAGAAGAACCAGGTTTAATTCAGTTCTGTATGTTCCTGATCGTGTTATCACTGCTTTTCTCAAGTTATCAAAGTCAGAAATGATTGCAAAGAAATTAAATACAAATACTGCAATATTTATTGAAATTCAATAGGGGTTTGATGAAAACAATGTCTTACTAACACAGAATAGATACAAGTAATTGAACAATTCTCATTGTTGGCGGAATTTCAGATGGTGATAAGAGGGTGTACAGGAGTGAGATATATCAGTTAGTTGAGTGGTGTCACAGCAACAACCTGGCACTCAATGTCAGCAAGCCGAAAGAGCTGATTGTGGACTTCGGGAAGGGTAAGATGAGGGAACACATACCATAGAGAGATCAGAAGTGGAGAGAGTGAGAAATTTCAAGTTCCTGGGTGTCAAGATCTCTGAGGATCTAACTTGATCCCAACATATTGACACAGCTATTAAGAAGGCAGGGTGGTGGCTATATTTCTTTAGGAGTTTGATGGGACTTGGTTTGTCAGCTAAAATACTCGAAAACTTCCATTGACGTGCCATGGAGAGCATTCTGACAGGCTGCATTACTGTCTGGTATGAGGGGACTACAGCACAAGACTGAAAGAAACTACAGAAAGTTATAAAATTAGCCAGCTCCATCTTGGGTACTAGCCTCTGTAGTATCCAAGACACTTTCAAGGAGCCATGCCTCAGAAAGGTGACGCCCATTATTAAGAACCCCCATCACCCTTGCTACCATCAGGAAGGAGGTGCAGAAGTTTAAAGGCATACACTCAGTGATTCAGGAATAGCTATTTCCCCTCTGCTGTAAGATTTCTAAATGGTCATTGTACCCGCGAACACTACCTCACATTTTCTTTATTATTTCTGTATTTGTACTATATTTAACATTTTAATATACTTTCATATATATATATATACTTACTGTAATTGATTTTTTCTTTCAATGTTATCATGTATTGCATCGAACTGTTGCTGCTAAATTAACAAATTTCACAACACATGATGGAAATGATATACCTGATTCTGAATGAAAATCAATTTTATCCTGTCTTCACATTTCTTTTTTTTTTTGAAAACTTTTTTTTATTGCGTTTTTAAGTGATTACAAAGTATGGAAAAAAAATGTATATATCCCTTCCCCCCTAACTTCCCTATAAAAAAAAAGAGAAAGTAAGAAAGAAAAAAAAGAAAGAGTGCCTGATTGTTGGAAGATCTCCACATGCTCCATGGAGTTCTTAATAACTTTAGTATATATATTTATTTATTTCCCCAAGTAACCAATTGTTTCATCTTCAAAGCACCTATATATTTAGTCCTGTCTTTTGTAAATAAGGGCACCAAATTTTCAGAAATGTTTCATATTTATCTCTTAAATTATAAGTAATTTTTTCTAATGGAATACAGTCATAAATTTCTTTCTTCCAACAATCTATACTTAAATATGTATCCGATTTCCAAGTAACTGCAATAGCTTTTTTGGCTACTGCCAGTGCAATTTTTATGAATTCTTTCTGGTATTTATTTAGTTTGAGTTTCGGTTTTATCCCTTCAATATCACCTAGTAAGAGTAATATTGGATTATGAGGAAGTTGTATTCTTGTAATTTGTTCCAGTAAAAGTCTTAAATTTGTCCAAAAAGGTTGAATTTTAGAACAAGACCATGTAAAAATGTAAAAAAGTACCAGTTTCTTGGTTACATCGGAAACACTGATCAGATAAACTTGAATTTGATTTATTTATTTTTTGTGGTGTAATATATAATTGATGTAGAAAATTATATTGCACTAATCTTAACCAAACATTTATTGTATTTGTCATACTATCAAGACATAGTGTTGACCAATTTGTTTCTTCAATTTTAATATTCAAATCACTTTCCCATTTTTGTCTTGACTTATGTACTCCTTGTTTAATTGCCTGTTTTTGAATCAAATTATACATACAAGATATAAATTTTTTAATATTTCCTTTTTGAATTAAAATTTCTATTTCATTAGATTTCGGCAATAACATTGTTTGACCTAATTTTTCTCTTATATAAGCCCTTAGTTGAAAGTAACAAAATAAAAGATAAACCGGTATGGATTAGAATAGAACTAGATAAAATAGGAGAAAACGTACCAGAAGATTTTATATATAAATGGGAATCTAAATGGATACGGGAAAAGAAAGAATCTCCTATATTAATTTGATTGACTTATGGAATAAGATAAATGTTGATGATGAGACAAAAAAATCTTTATTAGCAAAGAGATCTTTAATTCAAAATAGACTTATTCCTTTTACAATGGACAATCAACTTTTATATAATTGGTTTCAAAAAGGGATTAGATACATAGGAGATTGTTTTGAAGGAGGTATATTAATGTCATTTGATCAATTAAAGAATAAATATAAAGTATCAAATAACACTGTCTTCACATTTCTGAATTGCAACTCAAAATTAAAGCCTCGTTCCAAGTAACAATTATTTTACGATTATTTCAGAATGTGTGGTGCTGGGCTCCCCTACCATTACATTGGAGAACAAAGATTTTGCTTCCTGAATACTTTTGGGTGTATCTTACAGGTTTTGAGCTGTTGATCATGAAAATCACCATGAAATTTCCCTATCACATGACATTTTTTAAAAAAATCAATGATATTTATTATTTTATTTAATAATTCAACTCAGAATAACTGATGTCAAGATTAAGGAAGACATTTTTGTTGGTCCACATATCAGTCAGGTCATCAATGACAGACAATTCAACGAACTTCTACTGGGACCGGAGAAAATTACATGGAAGGTATTCAAGGATGTCATTGAAAATTTTCTTGGCAACTACAGAGCATCAAGCTACGTGCAGCTGGTTGACAATATGTCACTAAAGATTCATTTCTTGCATTCCCATTTGGACTTCTCTGTAAATCTTGGCACTGTCAGTGATGAGCATGGTGAAAGGTTTCACCAGGACATTGTGGTCATGAAGAAATGGTATCAGGGCAACTGGAATCCATCAATGCTGGCTGATTATTGTTGAACACTTAAGCAAGAAGTTTCAGACACTGAGTACAAATGAAAATCAACGAACCATTTTTAGCTTAGTTGAACTATTGCAAAGCGTCAGCACCACTGTGCAATTAAACACATTATATTCAATAAAAGTTAATTTCTTGTTTCTCCAAATTCCTAGTGGTCCGTGAGCCAGTAGGGCTGGCCAGTACCATCTGAGGGTAATAATGCTCATAGTGATTTTTGGTAAGGTATACATCTCTAGAGTTAGAAAATATGTGATAGCATTGCACCAGTGGTAGCTTTATCATGCATTTTATAACACTACCCTAAAATAAGCATTTCTGAAAAGAGGCCAATATAAACATATATATTCAACCTAGTGGTATTTTGTCATCAGTGATCCATCAACATTGACATTTGTCACAATGGTAGCTGAGTTCAAGCACTTTTCATCAAATGTTGTTATAAAATTCTGCATTGAAGTACTTGCAGTACAGTGCCCAATTTCAGTAGAGTTAATCATTTCATTTTTAGAAAAATATTTTGTCTGTTGTTTATTTTGGAAAAGTCAATAGAAACCCTAGGTCACATATCATCACATGGATTTGTTGAGAATTTATTCGGGAATTCAAATAAGTAATCACTTTTTGTATACACATATCAACATCAGTACAGCAGAAAATGTTACCTCCACCCCCCAAAAGGTAAAAAACCTCATTTGGAGAAATTTCAGGAGTTTTATCAATGTCATGATATTTTCTATATTGTTGTATCAAATCAAAATAATCTTAAGCTTTTGTCATAGCATATAGAATTACAGTATAATAATTCAAATGTGGGGTTGCATACAGCCATAATCTAGGCCCCATTTGGTTGTAAAATGAATATATTTAATAAAAGACTGCTTTCCATACTTTGTTTTCCATACTTTCATAGCTTATTAATAATCATAATAATTTTCCAAGTCTTCCACGTCTTCATCTGAACTTCCCACACTCTCTGAGGTGGATGCCTGATTCTCACAGTCTGCCAGTCGACACATGTCAGTACACCTGAGGCCATTTGCAACACACATACATCTTGGAAGTGAACATTTTTTTGGACATTTACAGGCCAGTAGATCCAGGATGGCATCGGGTACTGGCTGGCCTTCCATCCAGTGCACCACCAACTGTTCAGCCTCCTCTTCGCTCTTCATCTTCCATCCTCTGCCAACAGGGCTTGGCACTTGTGGGTCCTTCTCCAAACAGCTTCTCCATATACCAGCATGGTAGTTGGCTCGCTGTGCATGTTTTGTTAAGCAGTCCTTGCATGGTGGGAGTTGATGACTTTCAATTTCACCTTTTTTGGCACAGAAAAGGTGATACCTGAGCTTGTTGACCTTGGTGGTCGATGTTTTGGGGGCATACAGGAGACATGTAAATGCCTCCAGTTTATTCATCAGTTCTGGGAAGAGGTCCCATTCCTGACCCAACTCTAGGAATGTGTCCTGAGTTTCCCTGTTGCTGGTCAGAAGTTTTAGGGCACTTGTCTTCCCTTTGCCTGCAAAGCGCTTACACTGTCATATCCTGTATATGCTTGCAACCCGATGAATGCCCTACAAATCTCCATGCCAACAGTGGCAGCAACCTTCCTGATGTCTACAAGCCTTGTACGGGTTCTAGTGCCACACTTCTGGAACAATGGGGCCTCAATCTTGTCACAAAATACTAAAGACATGATAAAGACATCTGTGTCTTCTAAGTAGATCACTACAGATTGGTATCCCTCTCTTGTGGCATGGGCAGCATGGAGAAGTAGGTGGCTATTTACTTCTTCTTGTTGACACTGAAGAGCCGACACTTCCTCACTGTCTTGAGATGTGAGTCTGTAACATTTGTCACTCACAGTTACGTACAGAATCTTCTCCTGTAGCTTTGCTCTGTACTCCGCCTTCCTCCATTCATGGACTACGAAGCTAATGAGACTATTTTTGTTACTGACTTTGGTCAGGAAGCCCCTCCACTGCCTCACCATCTGTGTGCCTGTGATACCTTACAACTCATGTTTGTTCACTGTGGCTTCAATAGCCTGGTCCGTAGGGATCTGACCCAGGGGGTTGTTACTTGACAGCTGCACTGCAGTTTCAATGCAAGCTACCACTGCTGCAATGTTATCACATATTTTCTAGCACTAGGGGTGTACACCTTGCCAAAAATCACTATAAGAATTATTCCCCCCAGGTGGTACTGGTGGCCCAAATTTGAGGTCCTGGCTTACAGATTATAGGTGATACATGTAGTCTGGAATTATATTTGTGTTCAGCTTCAAGCATTGTATCATAACCACTGAAGCTGTATGAGGAAGCAACACTTTCGAAAAAATTTACTGTCCTGTTTTATTATCTGGTGCTGAGGCATCTGTAACAGGTAGTGTGGTGAGGGTAAAGTAAGTATTTTTGTGTTTGTATTTTTCTGGTGCAGTGAAAACAAGAGTCCTTCTGCTGTGAGACTTCATGAAGTTCGTAGTTAATGTTCTGAATAAGACTGTCACTACTTTCCTGTCTTGATGGTGGGACAAGGAATACCCTGTGACTGTAATGATGGATGAAACCTATCAGATTTATTTATTTTGGGATAGTGTGTTTAATTAACCCACTCGCCCATACATCTTTGGAATGTAGGAGGAAACTGGAGCACCCGGTGAAAACCTGTAGAACATACAAACTCTTTGCAGACAGCTGTGGATCTGAAACTAGGTCGCTAGTTCTCAAACAGTGTTATGCTAACTGCTGTGCCACTGCACCATATAACATACCTCTGTGAATCTACACTATTTGCAACACCAATTGCTTTTAAGAAATTAGACAGGTAACAGTTCAAATACATGGCCCAAAGGAGAGCAACAGAACAGAATTGGCAAGTTCTATAATTTAAAGAAAGATAGTACAAATAGTTTTACCTAACATCCTACTTACTGTTCTCATTGCTTCTCTAAATTGTCGAGCCCGATCCTCAAGAAGAACCTCTAATTCTTTGACCTCTTCACGCACTGAATGGCGTAACTTCTGTAGCCATCTCACATCCTCTCTGTCAGAAGACAGTGATTAATTAAATAACCCTTGACTGATAGTCAAGCACAACATTTATTGATAAAAGAATGTATCAAATGAACTATCAATATTCATCCTGACAATGAACAGATACCTGGATATCCTCAAAGGGCTGGTGAATTTCAGACAGCTTTGGGTCAATCATATAATCAAGAATATCAAGTTCACTTGAAGATTATGAGTGAATTAATTGGGTTTCAGCCTTTGAAGTTTGTAAAGAGGATGGTAGCTAACTGCATTTAGTTTTACTGTAATTGGATTTGGTTTTGCTTCTCTGGGCTGCAAACTCAGTAAAATAAAACTTCACTAGTAAAAATGTCTATCTGATGAACGTCTAGATGTGTATACCTCCAATACCAGAAATTTGGTATGTTATCAAAGACTCAAGCAAACTTCTACAGATGTACTATGGAGAGCATTCAGACTGGTTGCACCTCTGCCTGGGATGGAGTTCAGATGCAGGATGGAAAGAGGCTGCAGAGTGTTATTGACTTCATCATGGGTACAATCCTCCACACCATCGAGGACATCTTGAAATGGTGATGTCTCAATAAGGTGCCATCCAGCATTAAGGACCATCACCATTCAGGTCATGCCCTCTTCTCATTACTACCATCAGGAAGGAGGAACAGGATCCTGAAAGACCCCCAGTCAGTATTTTAATAATAGCTTCTTCCCCTCTGCCATCAGATTTCTGGATGATCCATGAACCCATAAACACTACCTTGCTATCCCTCTTTTGTTTTTGTTACTTATTTACTTATTTGTTACTTATTTATTTATTGCAACTTATAGTATGTTTTTAAATGTTTTGCTGCCACAAAACTACAAATTTCATAATAATTCTGATTCTGAATTTGATTTAACAGCATAATTGTGAAATGGAGAATTCTTTAATTTTATCCAAGTGCTAAATGTGTGATGTGGTGGTTTATATATGTGATAGTCCACTGTCACATTTCCTTCAGAAGGGATGTAAATATGCATGTCCTATTAAGTATCATATAAAACATAAGCAACTGAGGACAAAAGCAATATGGACATGTTTCTGCCTCAATCTGAGCCAGTACTTATATTCACCAAAATTAATGAGCAGAATTATGTTTCCCAAAACAGCAATTAATCCCTTTGCATCAGATCACATAGATAAAGAGGTACTGTATATTGGGACACCAGAAATGTTGACTGTGGGCCACATTGGCTCCCAGCTGCCATTTTCTGACCCATGAACAATTTGTGAGATGCCACATGATGTGTGAAGACATCTTTGGAGTATTCCATAATTGTGCTCTGAAGCTTTCCATCACATCAACTCCCAATCTGTCAATGGTTATGATAACACTGTAAAAATTTTTACCATGCCAACCACAGGTACACCAGCACATAAATTTCACTGATTCAACAAAAACATTGCATTGTTAGTTAAAGTCATATTATTTCCTGGCTTATTACAATATTTATCAGGTTATTAAAATAATAATTAACACTGAACCCTAAACCATTTCACTGCATCACACATGCTTTCACTGAAGATAGTTGAAGATTCTTCTGGGAAGTACGGCTCATGTCTCAGGGAGAAACTGCTTGATGAATGGATTAAGACATTTTACAGCATGCACACCGGGAGAGACAAACTTTCAGGTCTGTGTTGCTCTCATGTATTCCCTCCCCCCAATTTCCATTCCTTTCTCCTGCTCTCCAGTGTGTGTTGTTTTCCCTTGCTCGCTCTCTCCCCATTCCTCTCTCCCTCCCCCTCTCCCTCTCTCTCCATGAATTTTTGCTCAGGGTTCAGGACATTCCGGACAAATTTTCTTGCTTCTTGTTGTGATAACTAGCAATGGAATGCCGTTTTTAATTCATGGAGATACACTCTAACACTACAAATGCATTTCAAACCATGGCAGTAGGGTAGTTCATATCAGTGACCAGATTTCATGAAGTTGCCCATCTTAGTAAATGGGAAACTTCTTGTTGTTCTAATAGACTCCCATTAAACATGGACTGGAAACGCTGTGTTGGAATCCAGACTTGTATCTCAGTCCAGCATTCAGAGGGTTCTACAATATTTTTAAAATCCCAACCTAGAGATGAGACAAATTTGGTAACTTACAGGTGGAAATAAAATACGACACCACTACTTCAAATCTGAATCCTGTCAGATGATTGTCCTCTGACTGATGTTGCATAGATTGGGGCTATTAAGATCATCTACAATATTCATGTGCCGTAAAAACACAAACATGCTATTAATACTCAGGAGGTTAGGTCACTTCTGTGGAAAGAGAAACAGAGCTGGCACTGCAGATCGTCAGATCTGGGAGTGAGACAAAAGAAGCTCGTTAAACTTAGAGCAACACACACAAAATGCTAGAGGAGCTCAGCAATTCAGGCAGCATCCACTGAATGGAATACACAGTTGACCTTTCATGCTGAGATGCTTCGTCAGGACTAATAAAGGGTCTAATCCCTAAACTTCGACCATTTATTCCCCTCCACAGATGCTGCCTGACATGCTGAGTTCCTCCAGAATCTCATGTGTGTTTCTATAAGCTTAACTTCCTTGCGTTTTGTTAAACATATATGTGTGTTTATTATTCACTACCAATTATTTCCCTGACTTTTTTTCCTGTTTTCATTTTTGTAATATCTATTGCAAGGAACCTAAAACAACAGCAATATGGCCTAAAATCTATTCCCTGAGTATGTTACATCAACTAGGCAATGAAGTACAGACAAGGCCAAACACCTGAGTAAACAATTTTACTGATGACACAGCAGTAGGGGTCTTATCATCTACAATGATGAGACAACCTATAGAGAGGAGATGCAACAGCTTGAGGACTGCTACCAGGAAAATAATCTCTTTCTCAATGTCATAGAGTCATAGAACACTACAGCATAGAAATAGGCCCTTCAGTTCACCTAGACCATGCCGAATTATTAATCTGCCTAGTCCCATCAATCAACACCCAGCTCATAGCCCTCCATACCCATCCCATCCATGTATCTATCCAATTTATCTTAAATGTTGAAATCAAACCTATTTACTCTACTACTGGCAGCTGGTTAAACACTCTCACTACATCTGAGTGAAAAAAATTCCCCCCTCATGTTCCCCTTAAATATTTCACCTTTCACACTTAACCCATGATTCTTAGTTCTAGTCTCACTCAACCTCAGTGGAAAAAGTTTACTTGCATTTACCCTATCTAGACTCTTCATAATTTGGTCGGCTGTATCAAATCTCCCCTCATTCTTCTGCGCTCCAGGGAATAAAGTTCTAACCTTTTCAACTTTTCCATATAATTTACATCCCAAAGTTCTGGCAACACCCTTGTAAACTTTCTCTGCACTCTTTCAATTTGATTAACATCTTTTCTGTAGATAGGAGACCTAAACTGCACACAATACCCCAAATTAAGCTTCATCAATGTCTTATACAACTTCAACATAACATCTCAACTCCTTTACTCAGTACTTTAATTTATGAAGGCCAATGAAGGTAACTCTGACTGTGGGATGATTGTGGTGCCAGACAGGGTGGTTTGAGTATTTCGGAAACCACTGATCTCCTGGGATTTTCATGCACAACAGTCTATAGATTTTACAGAGAACAGTGCAAGAAACAAATAAAAAATCCAGTGAGTAGCAGTTCTGTGGAAGAAAATGCCTTGTTGATGAGAGAGATCAGAGAAGAAAGGCCAGACTGGTTCAAGCTGCCAAGAAGGTGAGAGTAACTCAATAAAACATGTGTTACAACAGTGGCGTGTAGAAGATCATCTTTGAATGCTCTTTGAATGGGGCGGCATGGTAGTGTAATGGCTACCAAAGCATAGGTGCCCTGTATTCAATTCCAACTGCTGCCTGTAAGGAGCTTGTACATTCTCCCCATAACTGCGTGGGTTTCCTTCAGGTGCTCTGGTTTCCTCCCACAGACCAAAGGCATGACGGTTGGGATGTTAGTTGGTCATTGTGAACTTCCCCACGAGTCGACTGGGATGAAATCGGGGATTGTTGGGCAGTGTGGCTTGGTGGGCCAGAAGGGTCTATGTATCTCAATAAATAAACAAACAAATAAATATGTAATTGCATTACATCACTGTCAGATTTATACACAATACTATTGTTCTTACTTCACAATTAAATGTTTTACCAAACAATTGAGATATCCTTAATAATCCAACTCTTCCTCTGTAAAACTGCTCATACCTTTCTTCTTCAGTTAAAGCACTGTCGACTGAAGCCTGCTCTTCAATGATGTCCTGTTCTATGTCCCCCAATGTATTCTGAAAACTCTGCAGACATTGCTTCATGGTATCAATCTCCTGTATAGCCTGCAGGGAATTTCACAGGACATTCAATTAGTTTTATGAACTGTGATTGAAAATAAATAAAACTACAGATGCTGAGGACTGAAATAAAAACAAAAAGCACTGCAAAAACTTGGCAGGATCTGTGCAGAGAGAAAGAGTTTCTATGTCACATCCAAACATACTGTTGTACTTAGCCATGCTTCAGAATCATTGAATGGTGAATGTACAATTTGGATCCTTGATCCTTGGAACTGAAGTAACCTTTAGAAAGGTGAGGAATGCCAACCCTCAGTGGCAGCACACCATCTCACTCCTGTGACACGTACAATTTTACTTGGTTAAATTTCCTTTTCTTCTGCTAGTCAGGATCCTATCAAATCTGATATGGTGTAGCATCAGGTACAACACTTTAAAGGGAAATTGCATTCAGTTCAGTGTAAGGTTGTCTTTTTGATATCGTCTATGGGATGAATTCAACACATCAGCATTGGCCAGGCTGAGCATTATATGCTGGGAGCTCATAGAACACAGATAAGGCACTTGGGCCCAAAAAGTTTACCAATTTTGTCCCAATTTTCTGTGTTCAGCCTATAGCCCTCTCAGAACTGATTTTCCATGTAGCTTGGAAAATATGAGAGGTGACCTGATAAAGGTGTATAAAATGATGAGAGGCATTGATCGTGTGGATAGTTAAAGGCTATTTTCCCAGGGCTGAAATGGTTGCCACAAGAGGACACAGGTTTAAGGTGCTGGGGAGTAGGTACAGAGGAGATGTCAGGGGTAAGTATTTTACTCAGAGAGTGGTGAGTGTGTGGAATGGGCTGCCGGCAACAGTGGTGGAGGCAGATATGATAGGGTTTTTAAAGAGGCTTTTAGATAGGTACATGGAGCTTAGTAAAATAGAGGATTATAGGTAAGCCTTGTTATTTCTGAGGTAGGTACATGTTTGACACAACTTTGTGGGCTGAAGGGCCTGTATTGTGCTGTAGGTTTTCTATGTTTCTACCTACGCAAGTGCTTCTTAATTTACGCTATTGTACTGGCCTCAATCACTTTCCCTGGTAGCTCATTCCATGTACTTAACTATCACTGCATGAAAAAGTTACCCCTCAAGTTAGTTTTAATTCTTTTTCCTCTCACCCTAAATCTGTGCTTTCCTACCCTGAGGAAAAGATTGTTACCATCCACCTTATTTCTGCCCCTCATGATTTTATAAACCTCTTATAAGGTCGCCCCTCATTATCCAGCACTGGCGGAGACAGACAATGGGTTCCAACAACCAGTGCTGGACCCAAGCCATGGGTCTCAACAACTAGTGATGGACCCAGTTCATGGGTTCCAACAATTGGTGATGGACCCAGGCCATGGGCTCCAGCAATCACAGGCGTGCCCAGGCCATGGGTTCCAACAACTACAGGTGGGCCCAGGCCATGGGTTCCAACAACTACAGGCGTGCCCAGGTCATGGGCTCCAACAAATAGTGATGGGCCCAAGCCATGGGTTCCAACAAATAGTGATGGGCCCAAACCATGGGTTCCAACAACTACAGATGGGCCCAAGCCATGGGTTCCAACAAATAGTGATGGGCCCAAACCATGGGTTCCAACAACAACAGATGGGCCCAAGCCATGGGCTCCAACAAATAGTGATGGGCCCAAACCATGGGTTCCAACAAATAGTGATGGGCCCAAACCATGGGTTCCAACAACTACAGATGGGCCCAAGCCATGGGTTCCAACAACTACAGGCGTGCCCAGGTCATGGGCTCCAACAAATAGTGATGGGCCCAAACCATGGGTTCCAACAACAACAGATGGGCCCAAGCCATGGGCTCCAACAAATAGTGATGGGCCCAAACCATGGGTTCCAACAAATAGTGATGGGCCCAAACCATGGGTTCCAACAACTACAGATGGGCCCAAGCCATGGGTTCCAACAACTACAGGCGTGCCCAGGTCATGGGCTCCAACAAATAGTGATGGGCCCAAGCCATGGGTTCCAACAACTACAGATGGGCCCAAGCCATGGGTTCCAACAAATAGTGATGGGCCCAAACCATGGGTTCCAACAACTACAGGCGTGCCCAGGTCATGGGCTCCAACAAATAGTGATGGGCCCAAACCATGGGTTCCAACAACTACAGATGGGCCCAAGCCATGGGTTCCAACAAATAGTGACGGGCCCAAACCATGGGTTCCAACAACTACAGATGGGCCCAAGCCATGGGCTCCAACAAATAGTGATGGGCCCAAGCCATGGGTTCCAACAAATAGTGATGGGCCCAAACCATGGGTTCCAACAACTACAGATGGACCCAGACCATGGGTTCCAACAACTACAGGCGTGCCCAGGTCATGGGCTCCAACAAATAGTGATGGGCCCAAGCCATGGGTTCCAACAACTACAGATGGGCCCAAGCCATGGGTTCCAACAACTACAGGCGTGCCCAGGTCATGGGCTCCAACAAATAGTGATGGGCCCAAACCATGGGTTCCAACAACTACAGATGGACCCAGGCCATAAGTTCCAACAACTACAGATGGGCCCAGACCATGGGTTCCAACAACCAGTGATGGACCCAGACCATGGATTCCACCAACTACAGATGGGCCCATCCCATGGGTTTCAGCAAATAGTGATTGACCCAGGCCATGGGTTCCAACAACCAGTGATTGACCCAGGCCATGGGTTCCAACAACCAGTGATTGACCCAGGCCATGGGTTCCAACAACTACAGATGGATCCAGGCCATGGGTTCCTACAAGGCTCCATGGCTACATAGAAAGCTAAGGAAGTTCAGGATTACATTGAATACCACCTTGTGAAGGTCTGTGGTCAAGCAAAAGTTGGCTAAAACAAAATGAATAAAAAATAAATACGGTATATGAAAACAAACTGTATGTATTTCTATAAGTTATTAAAAGGAAGGTGGAAGCTGTATAAATGTGTGTTGCTCCGAAGATGTCACAGGGGAATTAATAAAGGGAAATACGTGAACAGCAGGAACTTTGAAAAAATATTTTTATTTGATTTCACAGTAGAAGATATAAAATGTATTCCAATAACAATGGAATATCAGGGGCAAAAGAAAAAAAAAGGAATTTCAAACAATCATTACATTGCAAATCCCCTCAGGCATGTATTTACCATCTGGTAGAGTTTTTTGACAGATCACCTCCAGGCAAAAATAAAACAATAAAACATCTCCTGCCATATCTTCTGAAGTACATGTAAATACCCCCTGCCCTTACTGAATGTAGATGGCCTTTAATGAATGATGTTAATAGCTCTCTTCTTGTTACTTGCCTTAATGAGCACAAGCACGTAGGAGCTTATGGACACGTTGCAGGTGACAAGAATAGGACTTTGCTGCTTGAAGGAAAAGCAGATGAGTATAGACTGTGAGTAGAGAATGGGATTTCCAGGTAAAGCATTAATAGTGCAGGCAGGTAGACATATTAGTGAATACAAGAGGTCTCAGTCATTATATATGGACAAGAAATGAAAGGAGATCTTCCTGAGAGTTCATAATATTTTCAAGTTATTGGGACAGGACAGAGAACAGAAAAAGATGGCTTTATACAGAAAAATGAGGGTGATATATTGTTTCCAATGGACCCTGAAACACGGACACTGGTGAATCTACAAATGCCATGACCAAGAAAGTCCTACAAAGTTCTGTAGGACTATTTTAATGTACAAACGTGTAGTACTTTCAGAGAGTTTTGAGAGTTATAAGATCAGCACATGCAGCCGAAGACCAGATAATATGGATCAAAGCATATGGGATCTAAGGATAAAGGTTAAACAATAAAATCTCTGACTTTCCTTAGATTGAGGATCCTTTAATTGTGCCGGCCGGCAAATGAAAGAAGTGAATCAAAGCTACTTGACTCTCTGGACCAACTATTTGAAGGATGAACTGTATCGGATTAGTTGCAAGAATATGGCAAATGTGAATGTGGACAATTGAAACCCTCATCACTAGCTTGGCCACCTTTAGATTTCACTATGCTCTTTGGGAGGTTAAATAAGGACAGAATATAGACAGTGAATAACAGTAAATGTGTGGAACAAGGAAGGTGGCAACAGGTAGACAGGGTGGTGAGAAAAAAGCACATGCCATGCTTGCCTTCACTGGCTGAGACACTGAAGAGCTGCACAGAACATCATTGGCCAGGCTGAACTTGGGATACTGTGTGCAGTCTTCATCACCACACAACAGGAAAGATGTGATTCTGTTGGGAAGTAACATGAACATACAATACTGAGAGGACTGAATAAGGTTAAACACACAAAGTTGTCTCCCAAGGTACGGATGTCTAAAACTGGAATCCATATACTTAAGGTGAAAATGAAGGGTTTCTGAGGGGCAAATCTTTAACATAAAGCAAAGCTGGTCTCTGGACCAAGCAGCCAGAGGGAGTTGTAGAGGAAAGGATGGTAAGAACAACAAAGAGGAATCTGGATGGCTACTTGGATGAGCAAGACAGGGAGAGATGGCGGATTAATGCTGGCATGTAGGGTTGGTGTTTATAAGGATGACAGTCAGCATAGAAGTGATGGGCCAAAGGGAGTTTACCTGTGCTGTACAACTCTATAACCCTAAACAGAAAAACAACTGGGGAATCATTGTTTTTACATGGAGAGCCATTATGATGTACAATGGTCTATATTATGCTCATAATGTTCATTATGATGTAGAAGGCTCTGTTTCCTGAAAAAGTAAAAGGAAATTCCATAAATTCTTTCAAAAGTAATTTAAAAAGAAAAAAAAAATTAGAGAGCTTTTCTTCTTTTTCTGCACGATTTTTTTAAAATTGAGATTTACAGCTCGGTTACAGGCCCTTCCAGCCCAATGAGCCTGTGTCACCCAATTACACCCATGTGACTAACTAACCAACTAATGCATACATCCTTGGAACATGGAGGGAACTGGAGCACCCAGAGGAAACCCACATGGTCAATTGGAGAACATACAGACAGTGGCAGATTTGAACCTGGGTCACTGGTGTTGCAATAACATTAACTATCCACTATGCTAGCAGGCTGCCCTCTTTCTTTGCTATCCTCCTTTCTATAAATTTGGTTCTTAAGGGCTCTATTAAACATCATCTAGCATATATTACCCAGATTCTGTGATCTCCCTTTATTGCCTTCTGCCGAACCTGAAAGAAGCTGTAGTCTACTCTTTAGTTAGCCACACATTTCCCTCGGTTCAATGAAAGGTCAACCTGGGTTGATAGTAGCCTCCATAACATTCAAAAAATGGTGATGATAGAAACTGAAAGGACTATCTGGTCCATGTGTGTATGTTACTGCTGGACACCTGCAAAGAGCAGCACTCACTGTGCTAGTCAGGAGCATCTCCATGTGGTGTGACAGCTGCACTTGTTCAGCCCTCACAAGCAGCCCCCCTACACTGAGTCGAGGTAAATAGCGCCAGCAGAACACAAGGATTTGAGCTATGTTTCCAGCACAGCAGTGGGCAGAAACATAAAGGGAAGGATTTTGTGCCAACTACACCAAATCCCTGAAAGTCCTGTACTCCAGACTGTCGAAGAAGTCAGAAAGAAATGTATTCACTGCAATGAAATTCAAGTTCATTTTCAACAGCAAAAGAACTTGTATTAAAACATCATTACCCCCCTAGTAATTTTGGAAGTGTAACAGAAATGAATTTAAAGGATAGATAAGACTTAGGGAACATCTGGCATCTGCTTGGAATGTAAGCACTTTGTCATCAAGCAACATCAGCTCAATACAAAATGACGATCAATTTGCAAATGATTGACAATAAAGGACAGAATATACAATTTAAAGTAAGAAAAGAAAGTTCCTGGAAATGGAGCAGGTAGTCTGAGAAAAATCCATTCATTTCTACTGCCATTTAATTGCTGCAGAACTGAATGAATGATTGGGCATGGGAAGATGTGACTGGCACACACCTAAGATTAGCCTCTGTATGTCTTTCTCTGTCATTCCAATTAGTTATTTATTTATTGACATATAGCAAGGAAATAGGCCTCTCTGGCCCTTTGAACCACACGGCCCAGCATTCCCCAATTAAACCTAGCCTAATCACAGGACAATTTACAATGACCAATTAACCTACTAATTGGTACGTCTTTGGACGGTGGGAGGAAACCAGAGCACCCAGAGGAAACCCATGGGGAGAAAGTACAAACTCCTTACTGGCAGCAGTGGAAATTGAACCCAGGTCACCTGTACAGTAGAGTGCTGTGCTAACCACTATGCTACCATGCTGCCCCTCAGTAAATTGTACAGGCTTTAAACCTGAACGCCAACACACTTGGGGAAAATGTGTCCCTCCAGTGTGGGCATTACAAATCTGAAAAACCTGGGAACAGACATACAATGAATTAGTAGGAAGTGTCCATTTGTAGGTTTGTGTCTTCACAGGTAGAACAGCCAAAGTGCTTGTTACCATGCAACGCCAGAGTCTGGAGTTAAGGAACTGGAGAATAAGTAATGTTGACTTCATGATCATCAATTTTACCTGATTTACAGCAATCACTTCATCCAGCCAGGGTATACTTACTGAAAGCAAGATTTGAAAATATTCAAATTGCTTTGCCCATTCCATCTGACATGGGAAGATCTGCTCAGAAATTCATTCATAATTCTATTTTTCTCTCAGGGCTATGCAATTAAAAAATACTTTTTTTCATTGTAAATCATCAAAAGTGACCATGCCCAGAGCATTTCAAAGATTCAAAGATTCAAAGTGCATTTATTATCAAAGAATGATAATAAATTATACAACCTTGAGATTTGTTTGCTTAACTGTCACCAAGCATGAATCCAAAACAACCTATTTAAAAATAATAAAACCAACCTCCAGCGCCCACAGAGAAAAAGAAACAAAACAAATCACGCAAACAGAAGAACCGAGCAACAACAACAGCATTCTGAACCAAATTGTGTCTCTAGATCCAAATTCCCAGAGCAGCCCAGAGTAGGCCCAAAGCCTCAGTATGCAGTACATCATATTAGCAGGGCAGGTCACTGCGAAGTTCACAGATACAAAGCACAGCAGCCGGGAGCAGTCTCATAGCCTTGGCATCGCGGAAAGAGGATCCCCAGACTATCTGGGCTGGCTTTCAAGTTGTCTGAAACTTGCAGTAGAAACTGGTCCCCGCCATGATGAATCATTCTGGGCCCAGAGACATAGATTTCAGTGCTGGTGAAGCTGTTTGTGACTTCTCCTAATCAACTCGGTGCTTAGGATGATCCACCTGGGTTAGTTGGATGGGCATCAGAGTGCCTCTATCCTATCTTCTCCCCTCCAAATAGACCACTCCAACCAGCACAGCCCCAACTCCAAGTGCGTTCATATTGTAGCGCAGCACCAGGGCACAGCTTGTGATGTGCTTTGCCCTCACTCGCCTCTTCATTGTTTGGGGTGATAGTTCACCACAATTTACTTCAAAAAAGGTGTTATTAATAATGTTCTTAATCAAATTCTTTTGCTTTCAAACCACCAGTAAGCCATAATATGTCTTCAGTAGTGCTATCTTAAACTGGAAGTACCATTTTGAATAAGTTGAAATATGAACAGGGACTTTTGGCAATGAATACATTTGTACCAAAGTGCTATTTTCTTTTGAGTCGTTATGGAGAAAGTTAGAAAATTATCTTGGCCAGCACCATCATTGGTCATTTTAAAGACAATGAGGACTGAATAGCATTATGATCCTTTAATAATCCTCTCAGATAAGTTCCATATTTTTCCCTCATACCCATAGTGTATTTCCTTTCTCCATCACAGATACTGAAGCAACCATACTCTTTCCTAACCCATGATTTCCCCCAGTCTCTGAGAGTATTGATAATGGCGGGGGTCACTAATCTTGAAAAGACACTGCTCAGAAGAAGGCAATGGAAAACCACTTCTGTAGAAAAATTAGCCGTATACAATTATGGTCACAGATTAGCAAAGGACCTGCACGGTAGTGTAATAGTTAGCACAATGCTTTATGGTACTAACAACCTGGGTTCATTTCCCGCTGCTACCTATAAAGAGTTTGTACGTTCTCCCCAAGACCACGTGGGTTTCCTCCAGGTGATCCAATTTCCTCCCACAGTCCAACGTCCTACCGGTTGGTAGGTTAATTGGTAATTGTAAATTGTCCTGCGGTTAGGCAAGGGTTAATTCAGAGGTTGCTGAGTGGTGCAGCTTGGAAGGGCCTGTTCTCCACTGCATCCCAATAGATAAATAGGTAGATAAGATCATGATCGCATGTCAATACAACATGGCACATAATGATGATAATGTAATATACAAAATGGAACAAAGAAACAAGCTGACGAGGAGCACAATAGATCAGGTAGCATCCGTAAAGAGAAATGGACGGTCAACAGTTCAGGTCCCTTATCTGGACTGAAAACAACTGGAGACAGACAGCTAGCTGCAACAATTTTAATTTCATTCCAGCTGAAGGTCAATGTAGTACAGAACATGTACAGGCCTTTTGCCCACAGTGCTGCAAACTAATGCTGCCTGATTGCATCTTGGTTCCTGTAGACCAATTCGGACAAGAATCCATTTCCATACTCTATCCCTCTATATCTACAACTGATCTCTTCTGCCTGCACATGGCCCAGTTCCCTCCATTGTTTGCTTATTCATGCGCCTATCTAAGAGCCTCTATTGTTTCTGCCTCTGGCAGTGCACAATCAATGACCTCTTTATAGTATAAACCTGTACACCTGCTCATCAATGCAAATATCTAATCAGCCAATCATATGTCAGTAGCTCAATGAGTGAAAGCACGCACACATGGTCATGAGATTTACTTGTTGTTCAGACCAAATATCAGAATGAGGAAGGAATGAGATCTAAGTGACTTGGACCGTGGAATGATTGTGGATGCAGGATGAGATGGTCGGAGTATCTCAGAAACAGCAGACCTTGTGGGATATTCAAATGCAACAGTCTCTAGAGCTTACAGAGAATGGTGCAATCAGCAAAATACACCCAGACAGCAGCCGTTCTGTGCGTGAAAACTCCTTGTCAACAAGAGAGCTTTGAGGAGAATGGCCAGACTCGTTCAAGCTGACAGGAAGGCGACAGTAACTCAAGTAACCACGTATTACAACAGTGGTGTGCAGAAAAGTATCTCTGAATGGACACCACACAGAAGCTAGAAGTGGATGGGCTGCAGCAGCAGAAGACCAGCAACATGCACTCATTAGGTACAGGAGGGAGCATCCCCCCACTCCCGTGTGAAAAAACGTGCTTTGCACATCTCCTTTGAACTTTACCCCATTCAGCTTAAATGCATATCCTCTTGTACTAGACATTTTGATCCTGGGAAAAGGGTGCTAATTTTTTTAAATGTTGAAGGATGAAGAGTTATTAATGCCTGCAAAATGAACAAAAACTGACATTGATTTTCACGAAATCTAATGTGCACTGGAGAAGCCAATTCCACTTAAACCTGTTGCAAAGATGTTGCATCAGAGAATGCATGGTGGGATTGGTTCTTATCACTTCTGGATATTTCCCTTAATCATCACCAACACCTTGCCCACAAGGTCAATAAATAAAAGAAAAAGACAGAATCGTATGAAAATCATAGGATAGTTTTCTTTTAATTGTTGCATTCTTAACACTCACCGGAGATCCAGAGATCACTTTTGTAGTTTCTTGTAACTGCTGTAAGGTCTTGACCAGCTGTGCCTCTGAGGGTGAGATTGGTATCTTTGGCAGGCATTTTACATTGTCACCTTTGAACCATTCTGCTGAACAATGATGACGGTGACAGGAACATTGGCGGCAGCAATGAGTTGGAGTGTTAGCAGTTAGCTTCTGAGCATTCTGTTCAATAATATGTAGTCCAGTGTCCACTGAAACTGATTTTCTTATTTGCCTGCCAGTCTGGAAGTCAGGTACAAGTAGAAAGGGATTCCTAACTTGGTCATATTTATTTGGTTCAATTGTGAACTCCTCAGTGTTATCTTCAGTCTGCGCTGAAGCTTCCCTCATCTTGCCACATTCTTTAATTTCGGAGTTTTCAGAAGAATCTTCATCTGATTGACATAAAAGTGGAACTGGTTCTAAAGAGCAAACCTCTGTGACACTTCTTTGTTCCAATTTCTCTTGAGGACTTTCAGTGGTCACTGCTTTGCTTAAAGCAGCAGGGTCTTGTACATGAGGGCTGGATTCTTGCTGAGTTTCACTATAGTTCACATTTACTGCTTCACTGCATACAGGGTCATTATTCTGATTATGTACATCACTATTTTCCTTCTGGATTTGGTTATTTTCCCAGAATTTTTCATCAACAATAAAATCATCTTTTAAAGCTTCCATGGGAAAATTGTTTTGGTCGTCGTTCAATTCACTTTTCTCCCCTGTGACTTTATCAATACATGGAACCGCTATCCCCAGCGGATCTCCAAAGGTGTGAGGAAGGAAATCTGAAGTTTCCACGTTGATACTACTCTCTTCTTGTGAAACTTGTAATTCTGTGGATGCTTCTGAAAACTTTGCTTGATCACAGTCACCAGACACAGGGGCCTGGGTTTGCTCAGTAATGTTACACGTTGCTTGCCCCAGATCCTCGATCGGGACAGGCCATTGTTTCTTTTCTTGGAAGGGGTCTTGGCTATTAATCCTGTCACAACCAACACTTTTGAATGTATTCAGATTCTGAAAATGTTCAAACAGAAAATTGAGAAATCAAATGTTTATTTTTACTATAACAGAGAGTGAAAATCTTACAACAGACAGCCCCCTGCAGATTGGACAACTGAACTGAGCCTGGCATTTTTTTTGGTTTTGTTTTGGATATCCAAAACCTGCAGTTTTTATTATATTCAACAATCTAACTGTGTCAGTATGATCACTTAATAAGCACAGCTCAAAGGTATCTGGAGATTTTTCTACCAGTTAAAAAGGAGTGGTCTTTAGCTCCCACTGTCCAAAGCTGTGTAATACCAGAGAATTAACTTTGAACATTCTGGCATAGCAGTCTGGCAGCAGAACATTCACGCAAAATTCACATATAACTGAGGTCAAGATCAGTCATATATCTTAATTATAATTTTTTTCTTCACTGACGCTGACTAAGTTGCTGACTGTCTCCCCCATTTTCTGTTTTTTTGTAAGTCAAATTCAGGTGTAGCCTTCAGGTCAAGTGGGTATGGTCATGCATTCTGGAGACATTTCCAAATAGTATCTCATGTTATTTATCAATAGGTTAAAACATATGCATAGCAGTCTGGGAGCAGAGATTGAAGATGATGAGTTTTATTGCAATTGACTTTGAATCTCCTTTGCTAGAATGAAGCCATTATAGTATTGCTTACACAGGCAGTGGCAAAGGGCTGAAAAAGCAAACTTTATGTTTTTCATATATTTCACAATCTTTTTAACAACAATTAAAAAATTCCTGACATATCCTATATTTTTGTTTTATAAAACTTGGTTGCATGCAAGGCCAGATTTTTGCAGAAAGATTCAATGGTACCAGAAGTGACAAATTAGATGTGCAGTGTGCAAGAAAGTATGCCACAGCAACTTTGTAATACTTACAGGATCTCTACTCTTTCAAAAGGCAGAACAAGTGGAGGAAATAAATCAGTTGTGTGTTGGGTCATTTAACCTCATGGGCCGGAACACGAAGAGGGAAGACAATCGGAGAGACGGGTAATTGCATCAGGGTAAAGTATTGGTAACCACTGGTAGCCAAGATTTTGTGGATGGGCATCAAAGAGGAACCAATACAAAAGTGTAATCGTGGTCACCTACCTTCACCCTATTCTCAATATCAGACTGCAGATGCTGACATCTACTTAACTAGTTTTCCTTCAAAAGTCAAAGTAAATCAAACTAAGTTTATTATCGAAGTATATATATGCCACCATATACAACCCTGAGATTAATTTTTCTTTGGGTACACTCAGCAAATCTATAGAATAATGACTACAACAGGATCAACGAAAGATCAACCAGAGTGCAGAAGACAACAAGCTGTGCAAATGCAAATATAAATAAATAACAATAAGTAACGACAACATGAGATAACAAGATAAAGAGTCCTTAAAGAGAAATCACTGGTTGTGGGAACGTCTCAATGGATGGGCAAAGCAGTGTATTTATCCACTTTTATTCAAGAGCTTGATGATTGTGAGGTAGTAAGTGTTCTTGAACCTGGTGGTATGAGTCCTGAGGAACCTGTACCATCTACCTGATTGCAGCAATGAGAAGAGACCATGACCTGGATGGTGGGGATATCTGATGATGGATGTTGCCTTCCTACGACAACATTTCATGTTGATGTGCTCAATGGCTGGGAGGGCTTTATCTGTGATGTACTGGGCCGAATCCACTACCTTTTGGAGGATTTTCAGTTTAAAGGCATTGCCGTTCACATACCAGGCTGTGATGCAGCCAGTCAATACATTGTTCATTGCACATCTATAGAAGTTTGTCAAGTTTTAGATGTCATGCCTTTAAATAGCAATGGAAAAGAAATATATTCACTGCAAAAAAATCATGAGATGTTAAGATAAAATAAGGCTAGCGACAATTGCATTTGCATGAATGGGGAACTTCAACAGAGTGACTCAGGATCTGGCCGATTTAGGATGAAGTAGTATTCTAGAGGGAGGATGAGGTAACTGGTTTCAAGGGAAATCAAAGACAGCATCAAAGCAAAAGGGAGGCAATATATAACAAAGATTAGTGGGATGATAGAGGATTGGGAAGCTTTTAAAAACCAGTGGAAACAACTAAAAAAGCCATAAGGTGAGAAAAAATGAAATATGAAGGTAATTTAGCCAATAATATAAAAGAGGATACAATAAGTATTTTCAGTAATATGAAGAGTATAAGAGAGATGAGAGTGGATATTGGACAACCCGAAAATAGTGCTGAAGAGGTATAGTAATAGGGGACAAAGAAATGGGGAGGAAATTCATAAATATTTTGTGTCAGTCTTAATTGTGGAAAACACTAGCAAAATGTCAGAAATGTGTAAGTGTCAGGGGCAGAAGTGGATGTCATTGCTATTATGTCAGAAGTTCGAGAGAGATGGGGGCAGAAATGAGTGCAGTTGAAATTACTGAGGAAAAGGTACCGTAGATTCCGGATTTTAAGCCGCTACTTTTTTCCCACATTTTGAACAGCTTTGAACTTTGCGGCCTTTAATCCGGAGCGGCTAATACATGATTTTTTTCATGCCGCCTCGTAAACATTTTGCCTCATAACAGTAGACCAATAAAATTGATGAGTAGTTCACAGAGGTCCAATGAAATTGTACGATAAATCAAGCGCACTTTCACAATTAAATTATTGTAAATCAGTCATTTGTACTCACCCTCATCAACATGGAAAACACTCGAAGAAAAGCATTGTGCTGCCTTTATGGCAGTTATTTAGTTTATAATATTTTTGCTTAGTAATTCATTTTCTAGTTAAAGTTAGAAGAGTTTTAACTATATTTGTTTTCTGTACTACATCGCGGGATGCTATGACGTCACACCCGGTTTCGCGGTGTCTTGTGGGAAAAATGCCAGTTTGCGATAAACGGAAAGGAGGGGGGAGCGCATTACGCGAGCGGCTTTGGATCTGAGCGAACGCTGCTTTTAAGTTAAAGGCGATCAATAACTTTTCCTGGTAGGCTGCAGTATATATATTTTTTACCAGTCGTTAGGAGATATTGGAATGTTGTTCAGTAAAGAAGTATGCGCAACGTATATTTAAAAGTAGCCGCGTTACGGGCACGGTTTGAAAAAAAGCATTTGCAATATGTATTTGTTTTTGTTACCATATGGATTTAATTAAAAGTTAAAAAATCCTCACGTGTAATATCTTTCTGTGTAAATATCTCATATTACAACGTGGGACACCTGCGGCCGAAAATCCGGCGCGGCCTAAAATCCGGTGCGGCCTTTACAATTAAAAAATTGATTTTATTTCTAAAATTAGAGCCAGCGGCTTTTAATCAGGTGCGCTCTGTAGTCCGGAATCTACGGTACTTGGAAAGCTGGAAGTTCTGAAGGTAGAGAAGTCACCTGGATGCACCAGGGTTCTGAAAGAGGTTGCTGAAGAGATTTTGGAGGCATTAGTAATGATCTTTCTTAAAGATGAATAAATTCCCAAGGTGTGATGGGATCTATCTCAAGATACTAACAGAAGCAAAGGAGGAGAATACTGGATCTCTGATGCAGATTTTGACTAGCTTCAACGGACATTGGTGAGCTACTGGAAGATTGGAGGATAGGTAATGTTCTGTTATTCAGAAGAGCAGCAAGGATAAGTCAGGAAACTCTCGGTGAATGGTAGGGAAGTGGGAGGAGCAACTTCAGAGGGACAAAACTTAAAATCACTTGAAAAGCCGTAACTGATTGAGAGGAGTCAGTATGGTTTTGTGCAGGGGAGGTCATATCTTATAAAGTCAAATGAATCTGTATTGAGGAGGTAGCTAAGAAAATTGATGAAAGCAGCATAGTTGATGTACTTTACGTGGACTTCAGTAAGAGTTTTGACAAGATTCTGTATGTGAGACTGTTCCATAAGGTTAAGGCACAAAGACGCCGAGGTGTGCTAGCAAACTAGATCCAGAATTGATTTGGTGATAAGGAGTGAACAGTAGTGGTGAATGAATATTCCACTAAATGAGAGCCTGTGACATGCGGTGTACTGCAAGATCAGGGCCTGAGCTTTTGTTGTTTGTAAATAACTCAGATGAGAATGGAGGTGCAATGGTTACTAAGTTTGCTAATAAATAGAAAATATCTGGAAATAGAGATAATGAAAAAGTGTTTGAAGGGTACTGGGGGCATGGATCATCAGAAAATTTTGGTAGATTGCTGGTAGATGGAACTTGGCAAAGTCAAATTCGAGTAGGGCATCTACAGTACCTGGCAGGCATCTTCAGGGTATTGACACACAGAGGGACTTCAGGGTGCAAATTGTAAATATCCCAGAAGTGGCTACAGAGGTGGAAACTCCTATACACATGCCTTCATAATCTGAGGCATTGAGTATAGGAGTTGTTAAATCATGGTACAGCTGTACAAAACATAAGCTTGGCCACATTTGGAGTATGGAATATATTTCTGTCATCACATTACAGGAAGGATATAGTAGCAGTAGAGCAAGTGCAGAAAAAATTCACTAGGTCATTGACTCTAGTGAATGGCTGGAGTTATAAGGAGAGATTGGTAGGTAGGGTTTATTCTTACTGGAACAGGAGATTTATGAAAGTATGAAATTATTGGTAGTAAAAATCTCATTTCATTGGAAAGAGGAATCTGGAACTGGAGACACAGAAGGGAGAAATTTAAAGGAGATGTGAGAGGCAAGTTTTTGAGAAAGTGGTGGGAATCAGGAACAGAGCAGATGTGTGGAGGCAGATGCAATTACAATATTTAAAATGCATTTGGGCAAGCACATAGATGGGGAAGGCATAGAGGAATAAGGGCCTAATACAGGCAAATGTGATTAGCATACATAGGAATCACAAACAAGGTGGAATGGAAGGGGCCACTTCTGTGCTAAACAATTCTATCATTTTATTATAAACATTGTACTCAACAATTGAATTTCTAGGACTTTATAGCTGGTAAATCTTATCTCTATCCCAATTCTGATTTTCTTTGACTTCAGGTTAATTTATAGCTCACAGGGGCACTGATCAATCAACCAAAAACACTTTATCATAACTGCTTTTAAGATTTTTTGACTGTTGAGGAACTGAACATTGGCATCAGAATAAAGAACCCATAAGTCTCAGCAATTTCCAGCAAAAAATGTACATTATTATCAAGCGAGAAAAATCTTGCTTTCTCACTTGTGGTTTTTTTGGTAGAAATATTTACCTATTTTCTTGTGATATCAACTGAAGTAGTAGAGCCAAAGTTACTAACAGACACTGAGTTCCCTCTGCATGAGAGCTGGTTTATTGTGACATAGAGTTATCTACCTGTGGTGGAATGAATGGCTCCTCCAGAAATCCACTACTATCCGACTGACAACTATTTTCTCTTTTAATATCTGCAAGGAAAAGATACATACATAATCAACATAGCATGGTAATCAACCAAAATCATTGTGACCGTAAAAGAGAGTCTTCATAAGTATTGTTTATCATTCATTTCCCCCAGATGTACCTTGAAACATTATTTTTGCACGTGGAGTCACTGTTGTCAACTTGAAAACCATGGTGGTCAATTTTCACCTGGTTTCTTGTAGTGAGGGTGACTATTGTGAGGGTACTAGTGAAAACTCTAGTGATACTTAGAACACCTGATACTTTCAACAAAAACAGTGATAGGAATGTAGGCTGTGAAAGGACATCAGGAAATTGTAAAGAGTTGTACAGTTGTAGAGAGATTCAGAAAGGAAACAGGTCCTTTGTTCAACTGGAGTCCACACCAACTATTACTAAACCATAATGGAAATAGATAGTTCAGTAAGACGGTATAGATTTGCCAGATGGAGCATAATGTAGGAAAATATGAAAATTGTCCACATTGCCAGCAATAAAGCTTATTATTTAAATTGCAAGAGACTGCTTGTCTCTGAGAGAGGAAGTGCCGTGCGTAACCGGTGTCCTAAAGGATTCATTAAATAGTTTGTAGGGAAGTGAGCCAATAGGAAAGCCATTCATTTTCCTGCACTGCCGCTATTGGAAGTGGTTCTGTAAGGAGTCTGTATGTCCTCCCCGTGGAATGTGTAGGCTTCCTCCCACAGCCCAAAGATACACTGGATGGATTAACTGGTCATTGTAAATTATCTTGTGATTAGGCTAGGGTTAGTTGGATTTGTCAAGGATTGCTGCGGCGGTGATGCTCTAAGGACCAGAAGAGCTGGAAGGGCCTATTCCTCGTTGTATCACTAAAGAAATAAAATGCTGGAGGAACTCAGCAGGTCAGGCAGCATCTATGGAAATGAATGAAAAGCCAGCCCCTTCATCAGGACTTTGTGTTTTACATGTTTGCTTGCTTTACACCCATTCACAAACTGAGAGAATTTAAAGGAAATACATGAGAAAACACTTCACTATAACATCTAATAACATTAGAACCACGGATTCATTATTTTCTTGCCTCATGTAACTAGAGCTTGTGGATTTTCAGAACCTAGCTGTAATGATACACAACCAACTGTGCCAGCTTCCAGAATGTCGATGCTCTGACCTGGAATATCGATGACTCTCCGGAATATGGATAGCTGGTGCAGCCTCTTTAAGGATTCACAACCTTTCTGCTAACTGGCCACTATGTTTTGATGCCAAGATCTCAGTATTTAAGGATCACCTGAACGAAGGGTTAAGTGCTCAATCATAAGCTCACTTGGATGTTTTGTACTCAGTTCTAGTTTCAGTCTTGTACCCTGTTTCGATACTAGTCTCAGATACTCAATCCTCATGGAGATCTCTCATCACACTACAATTGAGCCAAACATGTATCCAATGGGGTATCAGAGTCTCTTGGCCTCCATGGCCAGCCACAGTGAGAGGATTTCTAGACAGAACTTGCATGTACATGACCTCCAGGTTGCCATGGTCGATCACGTAAGGCTGTTAGACACTCTGCAGAGCTAGTACACCTTCTGACCCAGGGTAGTTTTGATGGTGATCCGGGTTCTTGCCATGGCTTCCTCACTCAATGCTCATTGGTGTTCAAATTCCTGCCGTTCCGGTTCCCTTCACAGCATGGAAAAGTGACCTTCATGATCTCTCTCTGACCGGGAGACCCCTGACCCGCACATTGGTAATGAAGGTCAGAGATATGTGTGGTTTTGGAAGGATTCATGGCCACCACGAGAAAGGTACATTATTATCCCTCCAGAGCAAACAGAGCCTTGGATGGTCTGATGAAGACGCATCAGAGCAGAATCAGCAGCCGACTATGTTATCGAGTTCTGGACTTTCTCACAAGGGAGTGACTGGAATGGGTAAGCCTTGGCCACTCTAAACCACCATGGACTCCAGGGCAAACTAGAGTATTTCCTCACCCTAGGAGAGCCAGCAGGGGACCTGATTGATCAGTCCATCCACTTCAATAGTCGTCTGGCAGAGCATTCAGGTGCAACTACATCAAGGTTGAAGAGGGTTAGCCCGAGCCTGGCATCAAAGCATCGCAGTTCCACCAATCACTCACCGCCCCTCCCACCCCCCCCCCCCCCCCAATGTCGGACCAAACCCTGCCCACCTCCTGTTCAGGACTCAGTCAAATCCTTGCAGATTGGTTATAGAAGGCTCTGTACCGATGCTAGGTCCCAGTGTTGGAGTCACATCTGCTGCTATTACTGTGGGGAGACTGGTCACCTGTGGGCAAAGTGCTTGAGGATGCAGTTGTTGTGAGAACTGCAAAGACTGTCCTGCGCTGGGAGGACTGCAATGGGAGCAGACACCACTCCTAACCCTATGGATTCTGGCATCATGCTGAAGGCAGAGATCTCCTGGGTTAAAATCCAAGGAGAGGTGATTCTGGAGCAGTTGTTAATTTCCTGAACTTGGGAACTGCCCGTCGGTTCAACGTACCACTGCAAGAGTTGAGCCAGTCCACGCCTGCAACTGTTTAGATTCAGGGCAGATCCAGCATCCAACACTGGTCTTGCAGATGAGGGTTGAGGATCATGTGGAGGACATTAGTTTCTACATCATTGACTCACTACTCACACCCCTGATCCTCAGGCACCCTTAGCCATCCCAGCATAAACCTTCATGAACTGGAAGGTATGGAGAATCATTGCTTGGTCCAATCATCGTAAGAGGGTATGGTTGCACTGTGGGGATCTGACCCCCAGGCTCTCCCAAGACCAACGACCATCAAGCATGCAGACTTCAGTGTGGGATAACCTGAAGCCTTCTGGAGACCTAGTTCTGACCTCAAAGACAGATGAGCAGTCCCAGCCAATGGGACTGTGTGACTTCCGACCCTGTGCACTGGAGAGTGGGAATCTCTAGTTCAGGAGATGCCGAAGCAGTCAGGAACTCTTGCAGATATGCTTTAAGGATCCTGCTGCCAGGTTCCAGCTAAGGGAAATACTCCTAAACACAGACCCTTGGAACCTGTTCTCGGTGGTGTAAGGACCAGCTGTAACACCTCGTTACCATCACCTGAGACTCTGAGGTCTGTCGAATTACCCGTCACCTAAAAAGCCTCAAGAGTCATCCTTGAAGGAATGTTCCGAGGAACTTGCAGCATTCAGACTGGTCAAAGTTGCTTCTATTTACAAGGACTTGGAAGAGGAATTCAGCAAGGGAAAGGCCTTGAATCTTCCACCGCTCCAACCCTACGACTGTGCTATAGACTTAATGTTAGGTACTTGTCCTCCATGGGGTTGCTCTCAAGTCCAGAGAAAAGTACAATGGAAGGGTATATAAAGCAGGATCTTGCCATGGGTTTCATTTGGCCCTGCACCTCACCAGTTGGCACAGGTTTCTTCTTTGTATATAAAAAAAATGATATATAGGAGCCTGTGGCCATGCATTCATTACAGAGGGGTAAACTGCATAATGGCCAAGAATCATTACTCCCTTCCACTCATGAATATGGCTTTTGGATTCTCCAAGAGTATTCACGAACCTAGACTTATGAAGTACATGCAATCTGGTCTGCATGGTCTGGAGGGCAATGTGTGGAATACCGCTTTCAATATGCTGACAGGGTACCTGGTTATGCCCTTCAGTCTTGTGAATGCTCCAGCAGTTCTTCAGACCTCTTCAAACAATGTGCTCTGGGATACTCTCCATAAGTACACCTTTGTCTACTTGGATAATAACCTAATCTTCTCGGAGTCCATGGAGGAGCACATCACTCACATCAGTGACATTTTAAAGAGGTTTCTAGACCATGGAATTTATGTCAAGCTGTTGGAGTCCTAACTTCACATGACCACTGTTTCATTTCTGTGTTTTATCATCTCTAATGACAATCTCAAGACCCAGGCAGTCAGAGATTGGCCACCACCATCCAGTGTGAAACAGGTCCAACAATTCCTGGGGCTTGCATCATCATCAGGAATGTCAGCTCAGTGGCGGCTCCACTGAAATCCACGGGCCCTTTTGTTTGGACTACTGAAGCGGAGGCTACCTTTGCAGAACATGAACAAAGGTTCTGATCAGCTCTCATCCTGGTTTCACCTAATGCAGACCTTCCCTTCGTCATGGAGGTGAGCACCTCAGACATCGGACTGGGTGCAGTGTCGTCTCAATGGTCACTTTTGCCTTCATGTGCATTCTTTTCCAGGTGATTATTCCTGCAGAGAGAAGCTATGACATCGCAAATCAGGAACTACTCGCGGTCAAGTTGGCATTGGAAGAATGACATCACTGGCAGGAGGGGGCTAAGAACCCTTTTGTCATTTGGACAGACCTCAAGAACCTGACTTACAATCAGAAGGCCAAGAGACTGAATTCCAGGTGAGCCAGATGGTCTCTTTCTTTAACTTCATCCTGACCTATCGACCAGGGTCAAAGAACCAGAAGCCAGTTCCCTTGCCCCATCAGTTCGATGAACCTGAGTGAGAGGAGCAGCCTACTACTGTTGTGCCCCAAGTCAAGGTAGTGGCACCAATTCATTGGGGAATCAATGCCCTTGTTCGCAAAGCCCATGCACAAGGGGAGGTTCCTAGGAACAGTCCTCTGGGTCGGCTGTTTATCCCAAGTTCCATCCAGTCTCAGGGACTCCAATGGGAACATTCAAGAATGACCCAGGTATTGCTATGTCCTTTGGCTTCATCAAGAGAAGGGACTCGTAACCCGGAATGGTGAAAGAGGTTCGACAATATGGGCAGGATGCGAACTGTGTGCCCAGAACAAGGAGCCCCATACCCAACCTCAAGTGCTCTTCCACCCTCTACATTTTCTGAACAGACCATGGGCAGACATCTCCATGAACTCTGTCATGAGTCTTCTGCCATCCTAGGGGAAGACTGTCATCATGGTCATTGCTATCAATTTTCAAAGGCCTACAAATTCATTGCCTTGGACAAGCTGCCGTCTGCGTCGGAGATGGCCGAAATTGTCCTAGACCAGGTCTTCAGGACCCATGGATTTCCAGTGGACATTTTCACGGATTGTGGTGCACAACTCATGTCACTTTTCTGGAGGGCATTCTGTAAGCTGATTGCAACAGCAAGTCTTTCCACTGCTCCAACAGTCAGATGGAGCAGGTCAGCCACAATTTGGAACAAACCCTGAGATGCCTAGTTTTAGAAGAACTGATGAGTGGTGCGACCATTTGATGGGAGCAGAGATTGCTCACAATACTGTTTGAGTGCCAGTTTGGGTATCCACTGCCACTCTTCCCAGAGCAGGAGGCCGAAGGTCTTGTCCGACACTGCAAGCAGAAATGGACTAGGGTGAGAGAGACTTTGCTGGTCTCTACACGGAAGGTGGAAACCAAGGCTAACTGAAGGAGAAAACAGAGACCTGCTTTGCAGCCTGGGCAACCGGTCTAGAAAGTTGGTGCCCAAATTCATTGTATCTTTCAAAGTCCTCAAGAAATTAAACCCTGTGGCTTACATCCTGCAGCTCCCCAAGACCTTGAAGATCTAAATTAAAAGCCCCTTAGCCCAAACACCATGAGCCCAGCTGCCACCCAGGTTAATCAATGGGGAACAGGTCTTCACAGTAAGAAGAATTTTGGATTCATGAACTGTTTGGAGTGTTGGGCAGTACCATGTAGACTGGGGAAGATTCCGACCCAAGGAGAGTAACTGGGTGCCTGAAAAGGACATCTTGGATCTTGCTCTTACCTATAACTACCATCACAGTCTCTCTGAGCAGCCAGGGCCGTCGGGAGATGGCCATGGGGAGGAGGGTCCTGTTACAATACGCACCCAACCACACAAGTTTCCAGAATTCCAACCCTCTGACTCTCTGGAGTCCGGAGTATGGATAGCTGGTGTGGCCTCTTTAAGGATTCATGACCACCACACTAATGTGCTGCCATGTTCTGATGCCAAGATTTCAGTATCTGAGGATCACTTGAAAGGAGGTTCAGTGCTTAATCGTAAACTCATTTGGTTTATCACCAAACATCTTGTTTTGTACTCAGTTCTAGTTTTAGTCTCGTATTGTGTCTCAGTCCTAGCCTCAGATACTCCATCACTTGGGTCCTAACCAACCTCATCAAGGTCTCTCATCAAACTAGCTAATTGAAATAATGTTAAGAGATGGCCCAACTGAAAGCTCAGAGAAAAGAACATGTAGGGGTATCTTGTTTCTTCATTACAAAGAGTAGCATAAATTTGCATTTTTTCTGGAACTGGATTCTTGACTTCGTCATTGGCAGATCTCAGTCAGCACCGATCAGTAACAACTCCTCACTCATCATCAGTGTAGATACACCTCAGAGCTACCTGATTAGTCCCCTGCTCTACTGTCTTTACACGCACGACCCTTGCTAAACTTAGCTCCAGTACTAACTACACATTCAGTGATGCTGCCCTCACTCATCACTGATGGTGATGAGTTAGTGTACAGGAGTTAGATAGAGTATCTTGTTGATTGGCGCCACAATAACAACCTCTTACCCAATGTCAATGAAACCAGGGAGCTAATCGTTGACTTTAGAAAGAGGAAGTCAGGAGGTCATACTGCTGGGTCAGAGGTCAAGTAATCAGCTTCAGTTTCCTGCGTGTTAACTTCTCAACTGACCTGTTCTTAGCCTAGCATTTTGAAGCAATCGCAAAGAAGTCATGGGACACCTCACTTTCATGTACGTTACCAATGACTCTTAACTAATTTCTGCAGATGCAGATGCTGGCTAGGATAGCAACTCCAACACATAGGAAAGCAAGAAGCTAGAGAGAGAAGTGGACATAACTTCTACAGGAAGTGTAGTTTCAAGAAGGCATCATCTCCACCATCCAGGTCATGCACTCTTCTCAATGTTACAATCAGGCAGGAAGCACAGATGCTTGTAGTCTCATGCCACCAGGTTCAGGAAGTTTCCTATAACTATCAGGTTCTTGAACCTACTTGCAAATCCCTAATCCTACCACAACAATGGAACACTGTGGACCAGCTCTTGCAATACTACAGACATCTTCTCAAAAATTTGCAGTTACGATGGTGCTATTGAATGCATGTGACATCTTCCTGGTAGTCGAAAAGCTAAGAAATCTGACTAAAAGACATCACTGAAAATACCTTTTCTGAGGTAAATTGAGTTAAATTATTGATGCAAAACAGTGAAGGGGTGAGCAATGGCGAGGCGAGTTTGGAGGATGAACCATTGCAGATGGAGTTCTGATGCCCGTACAACTGGCCCGGGAGTGAGGTTCCATCTCTCTGGGCGCCATGAGGAGAAATTGGAGCCCAGGGAGAGGAGATTCGATTTCAATGTTCGTACAACTGGCCTGGGTGACAAAATCTGGGTCAAGAGCGAGTAGCTGAGCAGCGTGGTCTAGGCCTGGGGCCCCTTTGCAGCAGCAGTGCCTGGGTCTTAGTGTGAGATACTTTCGGCTGTTTAGACAATTTAAACACTGGCCCAGATCAGAGGGGAGAGACAATTTCACTCATTCTCTGTGATGTTCACTCCTCTCTCCTGGGCACTGGAGCCTTTCGCTGGGGACAATTTAAATGCCATCCCAGATAGACTGAAAAGACAGGGTATTGGTTGGGACGAGAGGCGATTTCACTTGTTCTCCATGACAGTCTCTCTCCAAGGCACAGAGGCTATGAAGACTGCCCTGGCTGCTGTGCTCTGTGCCCACTAATATGATGAACTGAGAAGTGAGGTGTTGGGCCCAGCTGTTCCAGGGCTCGGATCTGAGGACGAATGCTGGTGTTGTTTGCATCAATTATTTGCTTGACTTGTATTTTTTTCTTTGTTCTCTTTCGCATTGAGTGTTGTTTTTTTATTTTTCTCTTTATTCTTTTTTTTTCTTTAAATTGGGCTCTTTCAGGTTTCTTGCTTTGTGGCTACCAGTGAACAAGCAAATCTCAAGGTTGTAAAATTTATACATTCTTTGATAATAAATGTACTTGAATGAATGAATGTAGGCCATGCCCTACTCCTTCAGTGTTACCAAGAGGACACGGCCACAATCATCATGAGGAAACGTTGGAGATGGATTGGGCACGTGATGAGAAGAGAGGCCAACTCCAATGCATACTGTATGTAACAATTTTATGTATAATTTAAATATAATTTATTTCTGTATGTCATCTACTGCTGCAAGCATTTTTTTTTATTTTACATGCTCCTCATGTAAAATAAACTTAACTTGAATACATACACCCATCAAATAGCAGGCCTGGTTTGTGCAAAGAGCGCAAGACCAAATATACCAGAAGGCCTCCATGATGAATTCATGGTGACTGGAAATAATAGTCTGGGCTTCCAGTCTCATCACTGTGTTAACCAAGACCTTAAAAAATATTTCATGTGTAAGGGGGTTTCTTCTTTGTATTGGGGTTCCTTCTTTTCTTTATGTTACTGCGTATATTCATCAAAATGGCTTCTTTGTTTTGTTAAAAGTAGGAATGCTTCTTTGTTATGATAAGTGCTTTCTCTCGCAGTTTGTTTGGGTTAAAATTACTGATAACGAGAATTGTATTCATTTGTTAACCAACTGGGAATAATGTTATTCTTCCTTCTGGGTTTGTAAGCTATTGTTGGCGGGCATTTTGGGGAGTCGGCGCGATGGGGTGAGAGAGAGAGGACGCGATGCTGTAAGCTGGGCGGCGGAATGGACCCCGAGCGGTGGTCCAAGGCCAGGATTGTCGGCGAGGAGAGGAGACGAAGACAGACGTGCTGGGGGTGCTTGGTTGATCGCTTCGGGTGGTCCTGAGCTGCGAGTCGAGGAGGTCTGAGGTGATCAAATGGTGGCCAGAAGACTTCGTTAACTGAGCTCCAACGGTTGTGCACGAAGTGGTTTGGACTTTGATAAGTTTGGCGCCTTTTCTTTATTTTCTTTTCCTTCATATATACTGTACCGTTATTAATCACTTAGTTCTAGTAATCGCTATAAAGTGTAATCATTTAATCGCATATGGTATACCGTCTGTTATTTGGCGAGGCGGGGACATCACACAGCATCTGCTCAAGCTGATTATCCAGTTTGGCGGGGCCAAAGGCTGCACCCCCTAGACGGAAGCGAGCTGAGCGAGCCTGAGGCGAGCCAGGGGGCTACACGTGCATGTGACCACGAGGAGAATGACTGATGAAGTAAACATGCTGTTTGTGCTGATCTTCCACTACGGCATGAATTAAATAATCAAATTTCCCATTCATGTCTCATTATGTAGAGACATTCATTAGGCCTCAATGGATAGTGCATTGATTCCCTGTGTAAAAAAAATCTATAATAAATCTATATAAATTCTATATAAACTCAAGTTTTGAACTTTAATACTCAAATTTCTCATTAATCCACATATTAGCCAGACTAACTGTATTGTAAAAGGTGAAAGATTTATATGATCTAAAGAAAAACCAGAGTGAGCCTCTCGAAGACTCTCCATATTTTCTGGCCAAGAAAGATTTCCAGCCATGCCCTACTCTTTCAGTGACATCAAGAGGACACGGCCACAATCATCATAAGGAAATGTTGGAGATGGATTGGGCACGTGCTGAGAGGAGAGGCCAACTCCATCATCAAGACAACACACACAAAATACTGGAGGAACTTAGCACGCCAGGCAGTATCCATTGAAAGAGTAGTTGACGTTTTGGGCCGAGACCCTTCGGCAGGACTGGCTCCATCATTAACACATCACTTTACTGTGTCCCTGAAGGGAGGGGGAAATGCCAGAGACCAAAGACAACTTGGCACCATACCATAGAGGCAGAAATGAGGTCCCTGAACCACACCTGTGGCACAATAGAGAAGATGGCCAAGGACAGACAGAGATGGAGGGTCTTCACTGCCCAAAATGCCAGTGGTGTAAGTACTAAGTTACTGTATTGTCACACGCGCTGCAAGCATTCAAATGATCTCTGCACTACTCAGTAATACCTCACCTACTAAATTTGCAATGCAAATGAGTTACTAAGAAATGAGATAAATCTGAAGATATGCAAGGAGATATCAGAGACTAGATTAGAAACATTACTGCACTGCAAGATAGTCAAATTTTTCTCATAAATAATAATGAATATTATAATCAATGTACCAACTACATTGAATTACATGGGCATCATCTACAGACAGAGCTGAATGGGTTCACTAGACTGGATTAAGATGCTGGTCATCAATTTTGGCTTTACACCATGCTCATTATTAGCCCAAAAAAAAAACAGAATACAGGAAGAACCCAGTGGGTCAAGCAACATGTATGTGGGCAAAAAATTTGAGTAAATATCTTGAGTCAAGCCCCTGCATTGATCCAAAGGCAGATTCACCACCTGAAATGTCAAATTGCATTTCTTAATCTCCTTATATACTGCTTGACCTACTGAGTTCTTCCATAATTTTGTTTTTTTGTTCCAGATTCTATCATTGACAGTTTTGTTTGCCTTCATTATTAGCCAACTTCACTTATCAAATTACTTTTATATTATTCCTAATACAACCTTTTCTATTTCTACTTTTCCACCTTCATTTACCTGGCTGTCTATTGATGAATTTGATTTGTTTACATCTTCTAGATTTTATTGCTGAATGATTGGAATCACTGTTTATGGAAACAGCAAGATTTGTGGAGACTTTGCAGCACTGAGGAGAAAATCAGACTAAATTCTCCCAAGAAGAACAATTCCAGCTTGTATCTCAGCCAATCAATGCAAATCAGGATTAGGACCACAAGAAGGTTTCTGTTGTCACCATTGATTCTTCATGCCGCTGTTCAGCCTCCCTAAAGGAAAGGCACAATAATAACCAGAGGCCTTATGGTGGACAAGGTTGGAACAAATATGATACTGTAGATGAGAGAATGCAAAAGTACTCAGACGGAGAAGATGGCAACTGGGTGGCAGTCTAATGGATACTGGTAAAGCCCACTAATGCCCAGGATGTCTATGGATGTAGAAAATGGACAGGGTGAAGAAAATAGGTCACCAGATTTGTTGGTGTGTTGTGGCTGGAGATCTTGCCTGCTCTCCTCACAGAATTGGCCTTTTTAACGACTTATCTTTCAGAATCCCAAGAACACTTGGAATTAAAACCAAAAAACAGGAGTCACTGTCAAAATGCTGGCAGAAGATCTTGTCTTGATCAGCAAGCAAATTAATTGGCCAGATCTGATGGCGCTAAACGGTAACTCTTTGGCTTGCATCTTTGGAAACAGCTTTATTTCTATCTTTAATATCTCTTTTCTTTTCCTTTACAGGGTTCTTTTGAAGACCCTGACCTGGAATTACATTCTGACTTCAATTCTTTGCAGAAGTGGGACCTGCTCTCGGGGCCTCACGTCAGGCAGCTTTTTGATATCCCAAGGACGCGGAAGATGAGTGCCTTCAGGGTTCTGGATTTTCGTGGCTCTGGAGACGTGTTGACTCTAGGCTGATACCCCTGACTGAAGTGTTGCAGGAGAACACAGAACATCGGGAGCAGTGGGTTGTGTGTCCAGAGATCTGAGACGTTCCGGGGCTGACTTTCTGGGTGCAGAGCTCAGAAAAAGTGACGCAACAGACTTTTAACATCGTAAATTAGCGAGTTGTTTGTAATGTTTCCCCTCTCACTGTGAAACGGGGACATCTCTTTTTCCCTTATTAGGGAGAGACAGAGAGAGAGAGAGCCTGTGGTATGTAGAACCAGGTGAATGTGTTGTCTTTGGGTGCTGTAAGTCTGTGTCTTTGCTGTTGCTTGCTGCATGCTTAAGTGTTTGGTGGAGGGCGCTGATGCTTTTACTCTGGTGGGGGTCCATTGCCATGCTGATGCTTCTGCATGGGGGGGGGGGCTTTGGGATTCTAAAGTTTAACTGTCAATCATTCTTTGGGGCACTTCTCTGTTTTTGTGGATGTTTGCGAAGAAAAATTTTCAGGATGTATATTGTATAGATTTCACTGACTTTCCACTAAAAACCAAAGCAATCAAGATCAAAATATTGCTCTTCTGGATGTTTGCATTAAATTTTTGACACTTCTCTTTCATTTATAAAAGTTAAATTTCAGTGAAATTCTCTACTCATTCAGCTACATATGTTATCTGCCTTTGTAATTTATTGAGTTATATTCTTTCCTCTAAATTGCATCACTTCTTGCTTTTTTGAATTTCATTCACTATGTGTTGCCCATCTCACCGGTTCCATTCAATTAAATCTGTTCCTTTAGATCTCATTATGAATCTGTTCATAAAGAATGTAGAAATGATTTTACACTAGATGGGAAAACGCTGTAGGAACTCAACAGGTCAAAGGAATAAACAGTCAACATTTTGGGGCCAGAAACCTTCATCAGCAATAGATGGGCTAGATTTGCCAGCTAAGGCTCATAAAACATCCAGGCATTTTTTACCATTACTGGTAACAGGAATCATGGGACTACATCCTTGATTTTTCAATAAATCAAGCACTTTCCTGATGGTGCTAATGATGTCACAAAGCTCAATGTCCTACCCCTCCCACAATTTCTGACTAATAACATACAAAGGAAAGATTGAATAGGTTAGGACTTTATTCCTTGGAATGTAGACGATTAAGAGGAAATTTGATAGCGGTATGCAAAATTATGACTGGTAAATGCAAGCAGACTTTTTCCACTGAGGTAGGGTGGGAGTACAACTAGAGGTCATGGGTTAAGGGTGAAAGATGAAAAGTTTAAGGGGAACCTGAGGGGAAACTTCTTCACTCAGAGGATCGTGAGTGTGGAATGAGCTGCCAGTACAAGTAGTGCATGCATGCTCGATTTCAACATTCAAGAGGAGTTTGAATAAGCACATGGATAGTAGAGGTATGGAGGACTATGGTCTATGGAGGGCAGGTTGATTGGAGTAGGCAGTTTAAATGGTTCAGCATGGACTTGTTTCCATGCTGTACTTTTCAATGACTTTATGACTGTAACGGCACTGATATCAGGAAACTAAGTACTTTCTCAATGGTTATTGCATGTACCAACACGTTTTCAAAGGTTTAATTTACTATCAGAGAAAGGATATAACCTGAAATCCTTTACACTTCGCAGACACCCATGAAATAGAAAAAAAACCGCAAAGAATGAATGAAAGAAAAATGTTAGAACCCTAAAGACGCTCCCCACTCACACAAAGGCAACAGCAAAAAAAAATCAACCCTCCCTCCCTGCTTCAGCAAAAGCATTGGTCTCCCCAGCACCCACCATGCAAGCCCCCAAAGAGACCATGACCTATAGTCCATTAAAAACTACTTTTAAAACAAATATCCCTGTATGATATACTTGATTATGTGTATGCTGTTGTGCTGTGCGTATGAATAGCTACAGTTCTCTGCAATTTCAGTGTCTGCAGGGATGCATACATCATATATATTAGATGAAACTGTCTTAGACTATGAATTTTTTTAATTTTAAGAAGTAATTCTTAGCAGTAATCTGTCTTAATATAGGTTCGTATTGCATCCTTATATTACATCTTATCCTCACTTCCATTGTCTGTTGCTTTTATTATGTACATTATTGAGACATTTTTAAGATGAAGGCAATAGACACATTTTAGTAAAGGCCAAAGAAAGGGCAATACTCCTGGAGAGGAGAAAGAATTATTTTGATAAAGGAAAATTATTGGATACTGATTCTTCCACATATTTCTGCCCTTCTGAGTTTGGTGAATCAGTCCATGAATACTACCTCACTATTCATCTTTTGTATGATGTATTTATTTTGTAATTCACAGTAATTTTATCTTTGGGTGGCGGGGTGGAAATTTATCTCTGCCAAAGGAGGTGTAGGGTGCTCCTTCCCTCCGCTAGCCTGCAGGACTCCTTTGGACAGGGTGTAGCACCAGTTTAGCCTCCCCATCAGGGTCACGTTAAACCAAGGGAGCTGGTGGTGTATGAGCAGCTGGTGCAGATCATGTCCTGGTTATGTGACCACTAACACCAGGCAGACAATCTCTGAAGAGTATTGATAATGGCTGGGGTCAAACATCTTGTAAAGACACATTGCCAGAAGAAGGGAATGGTACATAACGATGATGAAGTTAGTAATTTTTATGTATTGCATTCTGCTGCTGCCACAAAGCAACAAATTTCATGATGTCTGTCAATGATAATAAACCTGATTCTGAAGTCAGTAGGCAAGAATCACAAAAGGAAGGGATGAAAAGACAATGGTTATGCACATTTTCACCTTTTCAAAGGAACAACTGTAGGGCTCTGAGGAGTCATCATCATCATAATCATTATGTGCCATGTTGTATGAAGTCATCATTATGTGCTGTGTTGTATGAGATCATTATTATGTGCTGTGTCGTATGATGTGGGCGATCATGTTCTCATGACAATGACTGTTCTTCCCTTCTTCTGGAGAGTGTCTTTACAAGGTGGGTGACCCCAGCCATTATCTGTACTCTACAGAGATCATCTGCCTAGTGTCAGTGATCACATAAACAGAACTTGTGATCTGCACCAGCTGCTCATATGACCATCCACCTCCTGCTCTCAAGACTTCATGTGATCCTGATCTTGGTGGGGTGGGGAGCTCAATCAGATGCTACACCTTGCCCGAGGGTGACCTGCAGACTAGCAGAGGAAAGGAGTGCCTTACACCTCCTTGGGCAGAGACGTACGGTATCTCCACCCCACCACCCAATTACAAAGATAGGTAATAAGTACTGACAGCCACACATGGAAAAACTGAAATGTATTAAACGCCTGAGATTAAACAATATGTAAATATATTGCTAAGAAAACTATTGATAATTTGATTCTTCATTGGAACGATGAGATATTTACTTCCCATGTTCAATATTCTATGATTAAAATATATACTTACCTGAACAACTTTTGTTAGCAGCCATTCTTGGAGAACTATCTTCATCAAAACTCTGCATCTAAGACACAAAACAAATCACTTAATTTAGTTTGTTTTCCCCTTGGGTTTTCAACAGCTATATCCGTGTCAGTTTATTCCCCTTGGATTTTCAATGGCTATATAAGTGTCAGTTTATCAGTTGCTAAAATAATTAATCAAACAGAGCAAAAAATGTCACAAAAACCATGCAGAATGCTTTTCCCAGTATTGTACTGAGGAAGCATCCGAGCAGCAATTAAATCTTTTCAGGTGAAATGTTAAACATAAGTTAAAACAGAAATTACTAGAAATATTCAGTATATATGGCAGCATCTGTAGAGAGAGAAAAAAGTATGTTTGGAAACATCAATACATGAAACAGTAACTCTGCTTCTCTCTCCACAGATACTCTCTGATATGTTGAATATTTTAATAGTTTTTCTTTTTATTTCATATTTCTAGCATCTGTATTTTTTTTTGCTTTTCAGGTCAGGAGGGCATGAAATATGAGGCAACAATTAAAGATTCAAAAACTTCCTGCATTAAACAATTTTATCTTTCATGCAAAATAGGGCAGAATTTTGAATACATACTTCTGGAGTAACAAATTATTTGGAAAAGTAGTTTTAATTTTAAATAAAACTCTGTACAAGTTAAAGGAATGCATCAGTTAATTGGGAAATCAATTTAAGAATTTTCCAATAGATAAAGAAATGCTCAGAATCCTCAGTTAATAGATACTCAGTGGCCCACTTTATTAGGTACACCTGTACACCTGCTTGTTAATGCAACTATATCATCAGCCAATCATCTGGCAGCAATTCAGTACATAAAAGCATGCGGACATGGTCAAAAGTTTCAGTTATTATTCAGACCCAACATCATAATGGAGAATAAAAGTAATCTAAGTGAGTTTGACCGTGGAATGACTGTTGGTTCCAGATAGGGTGGTTTGAGTATTTTAAAAACTGATCTCCTGAGATTTTCCAGCACAATAGTTTACAGAGAACGGTGTGATAAACAAAAAGAACATCCAGTGAGCAGCAGTTCTGTCGGAGAAAATGCTTTGTTAATGAGGGAGGTCAGAGGAGAATGGCCAGCCTAGTTCAAGCTGAGAGAGGAAGCCGATAGTAACTCAAAAATCCACGTGTTTTGCAGAAGAGCATGTTTAAATGCTCTTTGAATGGGTGGCATGGTAGGATAATGGTTAGTACAATGATTAACAGTACAGGTGACCCAGGTTCAATTCCTGCTGCTGCCTGAGTTTGCACGTTGTCCCTGTGACCATGTCGGTTTCCTCTGGGTGCCTCAGTTTTTCCTACAGTCCAAAGACATATCAGTTGGTAGGTTAATTGGTCATTGTACATTGTCCCATGATCAACAATCACATGTTGTTGGGCATTGTGGCTCGAAGGGGTGGAGAAGCCTATTCTGCATTGTATCTCAATAAATAATTTTAGAAAAATGCACAACACATTGAACCTTGAGGTGGATGGGCTACAGCAGCAGAAGACCAGGAGTAAACACTCAGTGATCACTTCATTGTTTACAATAGTTACCGAACAATGTGGCCACTGATTGTACAGTGATGTTGTGAAGAAAATTAGAAAGTCTGCAGTTTGAGAAGTTTTAGAAGTAGCAGAAAATGACAAATGAACTATCAAAGAAAGAGAAAGATATACACAAGCTGTTTAACAAAATGAAATAAATTAATGTTTCCATAACCAAGTAGTATGGTGAAGCAGCAGTTAGCACTACAGGATTGCAGCTTTAAAACTTTGGGTTCCTTCCTAATGTTGGGAGCTCTCTGTGTCGGGTAGATATGTTTTGTTTATAACCATATGGTGCTCTGATTTCTTCCCAAATTCCAATGTTATTCTGGTGGTTACTGCAGGTTTTCCCTATACACAAACATGGAGTTAATGGGTAATTGCTGGTGGGCTATATGGCGTGTTTCTATACTATAAAATTCCATGACTCAATGACTCATTCAAAGAAAGAGCAAAAAATGTTAAATGTATATTAGACACTGTGTGGATAAATTGTGGTGGGCAGCAAAGAAATGGCTGTAACATTTAACATCCATTCTGCACCTCATATTCTGCCTTGGTAGTCTCCAAACTGATAGCATAAGTATCAGTTTCACTAACTTCTGGTAACAACAGCTCTCTGGCCTTCCTTTGTTTTCCCTTATCCCTCTGCCTCCATCACTCCATTTTTCCCTTCTTCCATTCTCTCCATGTGCCAATCACTCTCCTGCAGTCGGTTCCCCCCTCAACTCTTTCCCTTTATTTCATGGTCCACTGTCCTCTCTTAGCAGCCCTCCACTTTTTCCTACTGACCATCTGCTCTCTTTCTTTCCAGATCTGTTGAAGGATCTCAAGCTGAAACGTCGACTGTCTGCTTTCCCTTATGCTCCTCCATGCTGCCTCACCGGCTCAGTTCCTGATTTTCAACATTTGCAGTCTTTTGTGATTCTAGTCTGTTTCCAATTTTGTTTTCACTTCTGGAGGTACAGTAGAACAGTACAGCACAGGAAAAGGCAAACCAGCTAAAAAGTAAATCAAACCCCCCCAAAAAAACAAATCCCTCCACCTCCCCCATATTCATGTGCATGTCTAAACATCTCTGAAAAGGCTCTACCACCATACCAGGCATCCACCACTCTCTGAGTAAGAAACTTACCCTTCACATCCCCTCTCACCTTCAATATATGCCCACTGCTATTAAACATTACTATCCTGGGAAAAAGGTACTCCCTGACTATTCTGTCTATGCCTCTCATAATCTTATAAACCTCTATCAGATCTCCCTCAGCCTCCACCACTCCAAAGAAAACAACCCAATATTTTTTTCAGCCTCTCATGATAGCACATGCACTCTAAACCAGGCAGCATCCTGTTAAACCTCTTCTGCACCCCCTCCATAGCCTCAGCATCCTTCCTATAATGGGGCAATCAGAAATGTATGCAATACTCCAGATGTGGCTCAACCAGAGTTCTAAAATGTTGTAACATACCCTCTTGACTTCTGAACTCAATGCCTCAACTATTAAAGCAAGCATTCCATAACCCTTCTTAACCATCCTAAAAACCTATGTTTATGAATCTATGAACTCTCTGCTCACTGACATCGTTAAGGGTCTTGCCCTTAACAGTGTACAGTCTCCTTGCAGTTGCCCAGCCAGGGTGTAACTCCTCACATTTTTATGGTTTAAACTCCACCTGCCATTTCTCTGCCCAGCAGAAATGGGAGAATTCAATGATCCAAACAAATATCATCAAAGTATGAAAGATGTTAAGAGAGCACCGTTGGACAGATCAGAGCTAAACCCCTGGTGGGATACAATGCAGGTAGACAGACTAGTGACACTCCTTCAAAGCTCACTACAGAATAAGTTAAGTAAACAAAGTAAGGAGGCTAAATAAGAAAAAAAAATCGGGTGATGCTGGAAATCAGAGTAACACACACAAAATGCTGGAGGAACTCTGCAAGCCAGGCAGCGTCTAGGAAAAGAATACAGTCAATATTTCAGGCCAAAACCCTATTGTTAATCAATAAAGAGCTACTCACACTAATCTCGCCATAACTAACCATTATGAGCAGCATTGACTAGTCTTTCAGGCAGTAATCTCCAGATTCCTATCAATTTTTGAGTAACACTTTTTAAGGCTGGGGTAGGATATCCACATGGATGGAGTATTGTTCAATGGACAGAAATCAGAGTGGGAACATTCAGTTTTACAGACAGTTCCTAGTAGTTTGTCATAGATACTTGTCCTGGCCTCCAATAGTTCCAATTTATTTCCAAGACTCTGATGCACAGGGAGTGTAATACATTCAAATTAACTATTGACAGAGGTGAGTAGGAAAGTGAAATATAGAGAGACACAAAGAGAAAGGAAAGAGAAGGTAACTGAAGAAGGAGAAATGCTACAAAGTTAATCAGTTTACTAGATAGAGTAGACAAAAGATTTGATACAGAAGATGCAGATAACAGGAAGCATCAAGGGGTAGGGCAACATCTCCGAGTTTAGACAACACGTTGACTGTTTCTCTTTCCACAAAAGCTGTCTGACATGTGAATATTCACACCATTTGTACTTTTCACTAACATCAAAAGTTTTTTAAAAAATTTCAGAAAAGGGATTAGTCTGTAATTCAATCATTGAACTGCCATTTAATACACACTGGTATGCTGTCTAACATTCTCCAGTGAAATATGATAACAATATTTCCAGTTCAGAAACTTGATTTGGTACTTCCAGGCACCTTAACCATGACTTCTGCATCAGAGATGCGTGGAATGCCATTGATCCCTGTGGAGCCCTTGTGGGTCTCATTGTGCTGGAAATGACATTTAGTGGGCACTTTCTCAACAACTAGATCTTCCCAACACATTGCTGGATTGGTTCCACCATCAGGCTAAGTCCCTTAGTTACTTTCAATTATTCTTATACTTTCTCAACTTTACAGAAACCACCAGCACCATCCCCCATCCATCCCTAAGTTCCATACTGCAATAATCTAACCTCCAGCTAGCAAACCCATGTATACCACGCTGAAGTATGATTCCTGGCTTTGCTTACCTCTTCAATTTCAAAGGATTCTGGTAACTTGTCACATATGCCATGCTTCAGCTTCTTTGCATGGAGCATTTGAAATTGAAAGTTCATGTCTTTGGCTTTGGCAGATGCTTCTGGCAGGGGATAATCTTGGGCTATTTTCAAATCAAGAGACAAACCAGGTACATTTCTCTGATCTTCATTCTGTCCTACTTTCCATTGTGATATGATGCTGTCATCTTGAGGAGTAATTGTATGAGCACAGAGGAAAGCATATTTTCTTTCTCTTCCTAAAGTGCTCAAAGTATTCTCATTATTTCCCCAGTTTTCTTCAGGTTTTTGAGCATCCTCAATGTCTTTAGAGGGATTTCTCTGTGAAATGTTTTTCAGCAGTGCTCTGTGTTCATTTTTTGTGTCCACCAGTTGCATCTGCACACTGTTGAACTCAGACAAAACTTTTTGGCTGGTTATTTCTGTGAACAAGAACAAAAGTACATTACAACACACACAAAATGCTGGAGGAGCTCAGCAAGTCAGGCAGCATCTACAGAAATGCATAAACAGTCAACATTGCAAGCCAAGACCCTTCTTCAAGACTGAGGAGGAAGGGGGAAGATGCCAGAATAAAAAGGTGTGGAGAGGGGAAGGAGGCTAGAAGGAAGCTAGCTGGAAGGTGACAAGTGAGGCCCGGTGGGAGAGAAGCGGCCAGGAGTGGAGAAGAAGGAATCTGATAGGAGAGTTGGCCAATGGAGAAAGGGAAGGAAGAGGGGACCTGGGGAATGCAATAGGCAGGTGAGAAGGAGTAAAAGGCCAGAGTGGGGAATAGAGTGGGAGGGGGGAATCTGTTTACTGGAAGGAGAAATCAATATTCATACCATCAGGTTGGAGTACCGTGACAGAATATAAGGTGTTGCTCCTCCACCCTGAGCCTGACCACAAGAGGAGACTATGGACTGACATGTTGGAATGGAAATGGCAATCGGAATTTAGATAGTTGGCCACTGGGAAATCATCAGGTTTCATTGCAAACATTACCACTGCCAATAATGGTGCTTGTGTTGGATGAGATTCCAAATGATAAACACAAGAAATTCTGCAGAGTTAACATTTCCAAACTATTCCAAATGATTACTTTTTACACATACTTGTTCTTTCTTTTTATCATTGCCCCTACCGATTCAAAATCTCTTAATCGGAATTAAAATGTTTGGCCACTGGGCAGATGGAGCAGAGGTGCTCGACGAAGCAGAAAATACTTTAGTCACTTTTATGACTTCAAATAAGTGGAAGTGATTTAAATTAGAAAGAAAAGCAGACCCTGAACTTTAAAAAAATATCAAGTGCTACTTTGGAGAAGAAATTCTTATGATCAAATGCAAGTTTGTTGTGAACTATCAGTGTGGAATCTCATGTAATTCCAGGGACATTTCATGAAGCTTAGTTATATGGAGATTTCCTTACTGCATATATCAAGAATTTCCATATTCATTCGTGATTTCTGAGCTTCCAGAAAGACTCCTATGTTTATTCCAGTTGCAACAGAGGAGCTGTTGATGAAACGAGCTGGTATTTTGGTAGAGATGTCAGGTTCCTCTTTGCCAAACCCAAGGTCAAGTAGAAGTTCCTCAGGGTCATGGTGCCAGCGATCCAGAAATTCAAAAACGCTGAAAATTAGGCAAGTTAGGATGTTAAAAGTATATTGCATAACGTCAGAAATCAAGAAGTGTTAATTTGCTTAAGTTGTAGTGGTGTGATGTTATACTACTGGGTTAATAATTAAGAGGTCCAGTTATCTAGGAAACACAAATTTATATCTTGGCTTGGTAAAAATGTAAATTCCCTTTCAAAACTCACACTAACAAAAAAAAAGCAAGATTATTTTAAAAGACCAAGAACATAGGCTTGGATGTGAAAATGGCTTTATTTTAGTGATCAGCTAAACCTGGTAAATAAATGGCATTTATTGAATAGGTATTCATGTCCTGGTGATTAAGGGAATTAATTTTCTTTCTACCTGTTTTAATTTATTATATTTGTTATTTCTTAATGATATGTTTTCTCAAAATAATAACATTTATATTTTTAAATATTTACTGTAATCAGTGATTAAATACCACTGAAGAATCAGGACGTTTAAAAAGATTCCACAGAAAGGCAGGCTCTCAGCCAAAGACTGTAAAGGTGCTTGAGGATCATGGATTATGATGCATAAGACTCAGTCACTGCTGAGGTTTCACAAGCTACAATGGATGTCAGGATGCAGCTCACTGCCCACCACCTTAGCCACTCTGTTATGTTCATCAGCCTGCACCCCCCCCCCAAATAATAGTGGTAATTGTAAGGCTATTCCACTAAAATTCACCCCAAATGGCTCAAAACCCTCAAAGAAAGTTCCTTTCCCAAATACCTAATGACTCTGATTTGATTGGACCTGTGATGCAATGTCTGGAGTATCTGACTGATTTGATTGGATCTGTGATACAATGTTTGAACTGTCTGACTGATTTGATTGGACTTGTGATGCGATGTGTGGACTGCCTGACATCTGCTATAATTTCTACCTGTGAAGAGACTCTTGGCTTCTCCACCAGTAAAGATGGGGAATGGTTTGTTTGAGAATGACCAAGGGATGTATCAGTTGATTAATCAGAAATGCAAGCATTCTTGGATTGATAATTTCATCAAGCTTTGTGGGCATAAGATGGCAAAACTCAATCAAAAGCACAGAAGGCCCAGCAACAAGCTGAAACTAAGATACACATGGTTACCCTACCACCTAAAAGACAGTAGATGACAGCTTATCAAAGACAAAGCCACTAGATGAAACACTTTGAAGATCTCATCAATTTAGGCTCAAGTGTCCTTGGCTTCATTTCACAATGTACTATGTGGTGTAGTTTTTCTTCTAGGCTAGATTGACAGAAGGTTGACAGACTCAAAGTCAACTGAAAAAAAAATTCAAAGTTCATAGTTCAAAATAATAATTATTATAAAAATATACATATGTCAGCATAAACAACCCTGAGATTCATATTCATGTGGACAAACTCAGCAAGTCTATAAAACAGTTACTATAAGGATCAGTGAAACATCAACCAGAGAGCAGAAGACAACAAACTGCACAAATGCAAATATAAATAAATAGAATTAGAATCTGAATCAGGTTTAATATCACCAGCATATGTCATGAAATTTGTTAACTGTATAGCAGCAGTACAATGAAATGCAAGATAATTAAATATAGAGAAAAAACAGAATTATATTAAATATATATATATGTCTATTAAACAGTTAACTTAAAATAAGTAGTGCAAAAAAGTAGTGAGGTAGTGTTCTCGGGTTCAATGTCCATTTAGAAATCAGATGACAGAGGGGAAGAAATTGTTCCTGAACCGCTGAGTGTGTGCCTTCAGGCTTCTGTACCTCCTTCCTGATGGTAACAATGAGGGCATGTCCTGAGTGATGGGGATCCTTAATAATGGACACCGCCTTTCTAAGACACCACTCCTTATAGATGTCTTGGATACTATGGCCGTTAGTACCCATGATGGCGCTGACTAACTTTACAACTTTCTGCAAATTACTTCAATCTTGTGCAGTAGCCCCACAACCCCCTCCCCCCCCCCATACCAGGCAGTGATATGTATCCAGTCAAAATGCTCTCCGTGGTACATTTGTAGAAGTTTTTGTTAGCAAACCAAATCTCCTCAAATTCTTAATGAAATACAGCCGCTGTCTTGCCTTCTTTATATCTACATCGATATGTTGTGTCCAGGTTAGGTCCTCAGAGATACTGACACTCAGGAACTTGAAATTGCTCACTCTCTCCACTTCTGATCCCTCTATGAGGATTAGTATGTGTTCCTTTGTCTTACCCTTCCTGAAGTCCTCAATCAGCTCTTTGGAAGCCAAGATGATTAGTCTGTGTTCCTTTGTCTTACCCTTCCTGAAGTCCTCAATCAGCTCTTTGGAAGCCAAGATGATTGGTCTGTGTTCCTTTGTCTTCCCCTTGCTGAAGTCCTCAATCAGCTCTTTGGCCTTGTTGATAATGAGTGCAAGTTTATTGCCACAACACCTCTCAACTAACCGGTGCAGCTCGCTCCTGTACGCCCTTTCAACACTATCTGAAATTCTGCCAACAATGGTTGTATCATCAGCAAATTTATAGATGGCATTTGAGCTATGCCTAGCCACAGAGTCATGGGCGTGGAGAAAGTAGAGCAGTGAGCCAAGCCGGTGTTGATTGTCAGTGAGGTGGAGATGTTATTTCCAATCTGCACAGATTGTGATCTTCCACTTAGGAAGTCGAGGATCCAGTTGCAGAGAGAGATACAGAGGCCTAGGTTCTGTAGCTTTTCAATCAGAACTGTAGGGGTAATGGTGTTAAACACTGAGCTATAGTCAATAACAAACATCTTGACATGGGTATTTGCAATGCATCATTAAATGGCAATAAATAACAAGAACATGAGACATTGAGATATAGAATCCTTAAAAGTGAGATCATTGGCTCTGGGAACATATCAATGATGGGGCAAGTGAGTGTAGTTATCTGCTGTTATTTAAGTCCTGAATGTGCAAGCTCTTGTGCCTGCTACCTGATGGCAGCAGTGAGAAGAGAGCATGACCTGGGTGATGTTGGAAGCTGCCTACCCATGACAGTGTTTCATGTAGATGCGCCCAGTGGTTGGGAAGGGTTTACCCATGATGTACTGGGCCAAATCCACTACCTTTTGTAGGATTTTCCATTCAAAGGCATTGGTGTTTCCATACCAGGCTGTGATGCAACACACACTCTTCACTACACATCTATAGAAGTTTGTCAATGCTGTCGATGTCATGCTAAATCTCTACAGACTCCTAAGGAAGTAGAGATGCTGCTGTGCTTTCTTCACAATTTCACTTGCATGCTGGGTCCCGGACAGGTTCTCTGAAATAGTAACACCCAGGAATTTAAAGTTGCTGACCCTCTCCACCTCTGATGAGGACTGGCTCACATATCTCTGGTTTTCCCTCCTGAAATCTATAACCAGTTCTTTGGTCATGCTGACATGAAAGGTTGTTATGAGACCATGCAGCCAGATAGGGTCTCAGTTAAAAAAAGAGTTTGGAATGATAAGACAACTATCCTGAGTATTGGTGACAAAAAAATTATCAGACAGTTTTTGTAAAAATTTTGCACCTTAGGAAAAGAGTTCATTTTTGTGAAGTGCAGCCCATTTTATATACTGAGGAAGTGCACTATAATTGTGTTGGCATCTGTATATACTCCCCCCCCCCCACACACACAATAATGTCAGTGAGGCGCTGCGGGAGCCCTACAGCACCATCAGTAACTTTCAAACCAAATACCCTGATGGTATCTTCATTATCGCAGGTGATTTTAACCATGCGAACTTAAAACAGTCCTGCCGAAATTCCACAAGCATGTTAATTTTGCTACCAGAGGTGAAAATACACAAGACCTGGTTCATACTAACATACCAGTGTCTATAAAGCAGTCCTTTGACCCCACATTGGACTCTCAAATCATTTATCTGTAATGTTAATTCCAGCATACAAATCACTGATCAAACAGGTCAAACCAGTTCTAAAGATGGTGAAAACCTGGCCTGAGGGTGCAATCTCTTCACTGCAGGCCTGCTTTGATAATACGAACTGGAGAATATTCAGGGAGGCTGTTACCGATGGCAACCATGTTAACGTCAAGGAATATGTGGATCCTGTGACCAGCTACGTGGAGAAGTGTACTGAGGATGTTACCATCATGAAACACGTCTGGGCAAATCAGAAGCCACAGCTTAAAGCAGAGGTCTGTGCACGGCTGAGGGATCGTGATGCTGCCTTTCAACTGAAGGATGCAATGGCTCTCAGGGAAGCAAGATCTGTGCTTTCCTGCTCCATCAGGAAGGTGGAACAGGAGCCTTCTCAAAAGATTTATAGCCACTTCTGCGAACTAGGGGCATGTGACAGGGAATTCAGAGGATTACAGAATACAAGTCTACCCTGTGCGTCAGAGACCAGGATTCTTCACTCCCCGACAGGCTGAATGTCTTTTACACCCTGTTTGATGTGCTGGAGAGGAAGGCACCCCTCCGTCTAGAGGAGCAGACACTCCGTCTGGCTGAAACTGAGGTGAGGAACACCCGGGCCCGATAATATACCAGGTCGGGTTCTGAAAGACTGCACAACCCAGCGAATGGAGGTGTTGATGCTGTAATTTAGAAGGATGAGGGGGAAGCTCATTGAAACCTTTTGAATGTTGAAAAGCCTAGACAGAGTAGATATGGAAAGGATGTCTCCCATGGTGGGGAGTCTAGGAGAAGAGGGCACAACCTCAGGATGGAGGGACATCTATTTAAAATAGAAATGTAGAGAAATTTCTTTCAGGAGGGTGGTGAATTTGTTACTACATGCTGCTGTGGAGGCCAGGTTGTTGGGTGTATTTAAGGCAGAGATTGACAGGTTCTTGATTGGCCATGGCATCAAAGGTTATAGGGGAAGGCTGAGGAGGAGAAAAAAAAGGATTAGCCATGATTGAATGGCAGAGCAGACTTGATGGGCCAAATGGCCTAATTCTGCTCCTAAGTCTGATGGTGTTATGGTTTATAAAGTTTATCCTTACCTTCATTAGTTATTGTGTGTTGCGTGTGTTATTTGCACACTGTGCTTTACACCCTGGTTCAAAGAAACATTGTTTCATTTCTACATACTTTATATGATCATATATGTCAAGCTTGACTGACTTGACTTGAGAGGCCTATTGTCATTACTCATACTGGTCGCTACAGGTCTTCTGACTCACAGCAATGTAGATGATTTAATTTTCATTAGGTTAAAACAGAAAAAGGATAAACTGAGACAGTTCACCTAGCACCAACTTAAGCACTGAATTCACATATGCAAAGTGCTTCCCTCTCCCATTAACTTGCAAAGTCATCTTCAAAAACATTTGGTATCTAATTGGGAAAACAGTCCCTCTTATAAATGAAATAACACCCATTGAATTATACACTCCAGACAGTGAATCAGATTTCTCCTTCACAGTTCCTGGATACACTCTGTCCTACTCGTAAGCTGAATTCACTAAAGGTAGTGGTGATACAGTTTTATACACGTGCAAGGAACAGTTCACAATTTGTCAATATTGAGTCCAGACCTCGTAAAAACCAAACATGAGGAATAAAAATCCTCTTCATCCTCAATCTGCTGTGGAACCTGTCTTCCTTCAAATTGAACAGCATTTAGTATGGGCACAGAATGTGGGAACTTCTATGTTTATCACCCAGACTGACTTGGTAGCATCAGCGCTGATTGGACTGGATAAATCCTGAAGAACATAACTGCCGAGCTGGAAAGAGAGCAGGTACTGAGGGAAACTTTATGAGCAATGAATCTGTGTGAACCATCCTCACAAATGACAGATGCCTCTGTGCATGATTACATTGTATTTTTTTTAAATGTATTGAGATACATCACGGAATAGGCCCTTCCAGCCGTGTCACCCAGCAAGCCCCAATTTAACCCTAATCACAGAACAACTTACAATGATCAGCTAACCTACCAACTGGTACATCTTTGGATTGTGGGGCAAAACAGAAGCATCTGGAGGGAACCTACACAGGCACAAGGAGAACGTACAAACTACTTACAGACAGCGGTGGGAATTGTACCTGGGTCACCTGTATTGTAAAGCATTATGCTCCCTCTGCACAGCCTTTGTGAAAACCAAGTCTCATCTTCATACTAATAGTGATTCCTATCATATTGTGTGGCATTGCAATTGTGCTTAATGAGAAAGATTCAGAAATGAACTGGGAATTTAAACTTGGATATTCAGGAGGTACCTTGAATCATCAACATAAGCAGTACTGTGCATCAGCACAATCTGTAAATTTATGGCCTGATATATCTCTCACTCTGCCAGTTCAATCATGTATAGTTTGACTTGAATCACCCTGGTTCAATGAAGAATGCAAAAAGGCATGCTGAGATAGTATCAGGCACATTAAAATTAAAGTGATAACTTGATGATGAAGTGTTTTGAAAGATTGGTCCTGGCCAGAACTGGCTTCTGCCCAAGCAAGGACCTGCACCCACTACAATCTGCCCTATCGCCACAATATCTCACTGGCTCTCCACTTGGCTTTGGATCTCCTGGACAATAGCAATACCTGTTGTTTATTGATTACAGCTCAGCATTCTTACCTTCATTACTAATCAACAAGCTCCAAAACCTGATCATCTGTACCTCTTTCTGCAACTGGATTCTTGTTTTCCTCATCAGGAGACAACAGTCACTGCAGATCACAAATAACATTCCCTTCTTGCTGACAATCGACACTGGCGCACCTCAGGGGTGTGTGCTTAGCCCACTGTTCTACTCTCTCTACACCCATGACTGTGTAACTATGCATTGCTCAAACTCCATCTGTAAGTTTGCCAGTAACACAACTATTGTTGGTAGAATTTCAGATGCTGACGAGGTGGCGCACAGGAGTGAAATAGATCAGCTAGTTGGTGCCGCAACAACAACCTTTCACTCAATATCTGTAAGATCAAGGAACTGATTGTGGACTTCAGGAAGAGGAAGTCAAAGGAACACACACCAGTCTTCATCGAGGGATCAGCAATGGAAAGGGTGAGCAATTCCAAGTACCTAGGTGTCAGCATCTCTGAAGATCTATCCTGGACCCAATATATTGATGCAATTGCAAAGATGGCATGACAGTGGCTATATTTCATTAGGAGTTTGAGGAAGCTTGGTATGTAACCAAAGCTTCTTACAAATTTCTTCAACTGCACCATGGAGCACATTCTAACTGGTTGCATCACTGTCTGGTAAAGAAGGGTCACAGAACAGAAGCTGAAAAACCTGCAGAAAGTTGCAAACTCAGTCAGCTCACCAGCATCGAGGGCATCCTCAAAAAGCAATGCCTCAAAAAGGCCGAATCCATCTATGTTTCCATTAAGGACCCCCATTACCCAGGACATACCCTCTTCTCATTGCTATCATCAAGGAGAAGGTGTAGGAGCCAGAAGACACACACTCACAGTTTTAGGAACAACATCTTAGGCTTTAAGATCATGAGACCAGGAGCAGAATTAGGCCACTTGGCCCATCCAGTAGGCTCCACCATTCCATCATAGCTGATTTATTATCCCTCTCAACCCCCTACTTCCACCTTCTCCCTGTAACATCAGGCACCCTGATTAATCAAGAACCTATCAAACTCCCAATGACTTAGCCTGAACAGCTATCTGTGGTGAAGAATTCCACATATTCACCACCCTTTGGCCAAAGAAATCTTTCCCCAACTCTGTTCTAAATTTGTGTCCCTCAGTTCTGAGCCTGTGCCCTCTCATCCTAGACTCCCACCTATTGGAAGTATCTTCTCTACATCCACTCTATCCAAATCTTTCATCATTCAATAGGTTTCAATAAAACCTCCCTCATTCTTCTAAGCTCGAGCGAGTACAGGTCTAGAGCCATCAAATGCTCCTCATATGTTAAACCTTTCATTCCTGGGATCACTCTTGTGAACCTCCTTTGGATTCTCTCCAATGTCAGCTCATCCTTTCTAAGTTAAGGGGCACAAAACTATTCACAATACTCCAAGTGAGGCCTCACCAGTGCTTTATAACGCCTTAGCATTACATCCTTCTTTTTTTAATATTCTGGTCCTCTCAAAATGAATGTTAACATTGTATTTGCATTTCTCACCATTGACTCAACTTGCATGTTAACCTTTAGGAAATCCCTTTGCACTTCAGTTTTTAAATTTTTCTCTCAGTTTCAAAAATAGTCTCCCCTTTTATTCATTCTTCAAAGTGCATCACCACAAACTTCTCAGCACTGTATTCCATCTGCCTCTTTTTTGCCCATTCTCCTAATCTGTCTAATTCCTTCTACAGCTTCCCTACTTCCTAAACACAACCTGCCCCTTTACCGATTTTCATATCATCCGCACATTTGACCACAAAGCCACTGATTCTGTCATCCAAATCATTGACATATAATGTAAAAGGAATCGGTCCCAATTCTGACATTGTGGAACACCATAAGCAACTGGGAAAGAATGGATAGAATATTGGCTGACTGATAGCAGGAAAAGAATGGGAATAACAGGGGTCTTTACTAATTGGTTGCCAGTGACTAGAGTTGTGCCCCAAGAGTTGATATTGGGACCACTTCTTTTCACAGTGATGGCAAAAAGACTTAGATAGATTGGGGAAATGGGCAAAGAATTGGCAGGTGGATATAGTGCAGGGAAGTGGCAGAAGGAATAAAGAAGTGGACTATTTTGTAAATGGGAAGAAAATTTAAAAATCAATGGTGCAGAAGAACTCATGCAGGATCCTCTAATATTAACTTGCAGGTTGTGCTGATGGTGAGGAAGGCAAATATAATGTCAGCATTCATTTTAAGAGGACTAGAACATAAAAGCAAAGATGTAATGCTGAGGCTTTGTAAGGCACTGGTTAAACCACACTTGGAGTATTGTGTGCAGTTTTGAGCCCATTATCTAAGAAAGGATGTGCTGACACTGGAAAGGGTTCATAGAAGGTTCACGAAAGTGATTGCTGGGTTGGTTTATCATACGAGGAGCATTTGACAGCTCTGGGCCTATAGTCGCTGGAATTTAGAAGAATGAGGAGGGATCTCATTGACACCTATAGAATGTTGAAAGGCCTCAATAGAGTGGATGTGGAAAGGATGCTTCCCAGAGGTCACACCCTCAGAATAGAGGGACATCCATTTAGAATGGAGATGAGGAGGAATTTCTTTAGCCAGAGGGTGGCTATGGAGGCCAGGTTATTGAGTGTAGTTAAGATGGAGGTTGATAGATTCTTCTTAAGCCAGATCATGAAGGGTTATGGGGTGAAGGCAGGAGAATGGGTTTGAGAGAGAAATGGATTAGCCATGATCAAATGGTGGAATCAACTCGATAGGCTGAATGGTCTAATTCTGCTCCAATTTCTTATGACTTATGGTCTCATTCTGTATGCTGGGTGCATTCAAATATAACACTTTCAGTCCTGCATTCATTACCCTTTTTGATTTTGACCCCCTGTTATACTTCAACTCATACCACTGACTGCTATTTTTCCCTGTGGTCTGCCTGCCCTTCCTCACAGTCCACATGGAATCTACTGGTACACCAACTGTCCCATCCTCAGCTCTATCACTCTGGTTCCCATCCCTCTGCTAGATTAGTTTAAACCCTCCTCAGCTGCTCTGGCAAACCTGCCTGCAAGTATATTGGTCCCCCTCGGGTTCATGTTCATTATTATCAGAGTACATAGATGTCACCAAATATGACCCTGAGTTTCATTTTCTTAGCAAATATATAGAACAGTAACTAAACTGTAAACATCAGAAACTGTTAACTGTAAACAAACTGTAGAAATGCAGATATCAATAAATAATAAGCATGAAATAACAATATAATAGAGTCCTTAAATGAGTGTAGCTATCCCCTTTTTGTTCAAGAGTCCAATGGTTGAGGGGTAGTAATTGTTCTTGAACCCGGTTGTGTGAGTCCTGAGGCACTTGTACCTTCTACCTGATGGCAACAGCAAGAAAGAGCAAGGCCTGAGTGGTGAGGATCTTTGATGATGGATGCTGCTTTTGTACGGCAAACATTGCATGTAGATGTGTTCAATTGTTGGAGGGTTTTGCCTGTGATGTACTGGGCTGAATCCACTACATTTTGTAGGATTTTCCGCTCAAAGGCATTAGGGTTCCCATACCAGGCCATAATGCAGCCAGTCAGCACACTTTCCACAACACATCTATAGAAGTTTGCCGAAGTTTTCAATGAACTGCTGAACCTCCATAAACTCCTGAGGAAGTAGAGGTGCTGTTGTGCTTTTTCAACAATAATATTTATATGATGGGTGTTTGTAAACAATAATGGTTATATGACAGGAATTTAAAGTTACTGACCCTCTCCACCTCTGATCCTCTGATGATCACTGGTTTATGGATCTCTGGTTTCCTTCTCCTGAAGTCTACAATCAGTTCCTTGATCTTATTGACATTGAGTGAGGGGTTGTTGTTATTACAACACTCAGACAAGGTTTTAATCTCCTTCCTGTCTGCTGATTCATTCCCCCTCCCCCTTTGACACAGCCCACAACAGTGGTGTCATCAGCAAAGCCACACAGATGTGTAACTTGTCATTTTTGTGTGGGTCATACCTTCCCCAGAAGAGATCCTAATGAACCAGAGATCTGAAACCCTATAACAATACCCCACTCCAACAATGGCTGCTCGGCTTACACCTCCTTTCTTTTTATTGATCCCATGCTGATTGCCGCCTGCTGAGAAGTAACTAAGCTCTTTTTAAACCTCATGCTCTGTCACCAATGAATGACCTCTTACACTGATTGTCTTCCTCTACCATCAAATTTCTGAATGTGCAATACCCCACTGTTTTGCTCACTTTTTTCACTACTCACTTTTTTTTACTACTTTTTAAATTGTTTTATATATATTTCCTACTGTAATTTATTATATATTGCAGTGTATTGCTGCTGCAAAACAACAAATTTCATGACATACAGTATGGCAGTGATATTAAATCTGATTCTGGTGAAGTTGAAATGTGGGATTACTTGCAGAAGCAGCTTGAAATATACAGGGAATGAGATCCCACAATCAGCATATCAGGTCAAAACTCTATAGTGAGCCACACCCAGATGGCAATTCAGCAGCAATTGGGAGATGCTACAAATACACCTCCATCCTCTGCAGTGATCATGCTGTACCTCTGAATGCCAGAGGCATGCCTGAATCATTTGCAACCAAGCTCAGCCTGTAGGTGCCTTAGAAATGAGGGCCCGGAACACTAGTCAGTTTCGAGAAATGAACCCTTTTGGAAAGTTGTGTGTTAGACTCTAAGAAAGGAGCACAATTGCCATTTCAGGTTAGAATCTTTGAGCTGTTTCATGGCTACCTTCAGAGGACTGCAGCTTAGTAAACAAGAAACCAGGTAGTTCCCAGACCTGAAAGCACACCCTTCACCATTCTTTTGTAAACCCAACTTCACCACTGAAATCATAGGTTTCTTTGTTGCTGGCCAATCTAGCCCCCAGCAGTTATGTTAAAGTGAACTAATATATTTTAGATCAAAATCACCCCTGCCCCGCTATTTAAAATACCTATATGTCAATCTTCATGACTGGTGGTAGCAAATTTGTATTATCTTAGCACTATGCTGCCTTAGAATAACTCACCTTTTGGGTCCAATGTTCAAGGAGGTTGCTGAAGCTATGCTGTTCATTCTTGTCAGTGGATGTTTTTCAGAGTAGAAGGCACTATTGATTAACACAAACTAGTTATTTTTTAAAAAGGATTACAGAATCATAGAATCCAAAAAGATGACACTTGGTTCAGCATCTTTTTGGTTCCTTTGAAAGAATGGATCTAGATTGGGTGGAAAAGCAAATTGTGCAGAGGATACATAGAGTCTGCAGAGAGATATAGATAGGTTAAGTGAGTGGGAAAGGGTCTTGCAGATGGAGTACAATGTTAGTAAATGAGACGTCATCCAATTTGGAAAAATGGAATGGTAAAAGTTATTTAAATGGTAAAAATTCCAGCAAGCTGCTATGTAGAAGGACTTGGGAGTGCTTGTGCATGAATCACAGAAGGTTGGTTTGCAGGCGCAGTAGGCTATCAAGAAGGCAAATTGAATGTTGTCCTTCATTGCTAGAGGGATTGAATTTAACAGCAAGGAGGTTATGCTGCAAGCGTACAGGGTACTGGCACCTGGAGTACTGCATGCAATTCCGGTCTCCTTACTTGAGGAAGGATATACTGGCTTTGGAGGCAGTGCAGAGGAAGCTCACCAGGTTGATTCCAGAGATGAGGGGGTTAGACTATGAGAAGAGATTGAGTCACCTGGAATTCAGAAGAATGAGAGAAGATTTTATAGAAATATATACAATTATGAAAGGGATAGCTAAGACAAAGGGAGGAAAGTTGTTTCCACGGGTGTGTGAGACTAGAACTAGGGGACATAGCCTCAAAGTTCAGGGGAGTAAATCTAGGACAGAGATGAGGAGGAACTGCTTTTCCCAAAGAGTGGTGAATTTTTGGAATTCTCTGCCCAATGAAGCAAATATACCTCAGTAAATATATTTAAGACAAGGTTGGATAAATGTTTACATAGTAGGGGAATTAAGGGTTATGGGGAAAAGGCAGTTAGGTGCAGATGAGTCCATGGTCTGATCAACCATGATCTTATTGAATGACGGAGCAGACTCGATGGGCCAGATGGTCTACTCCTGCTCCTATTTCTTATATTCTTATGTAGACCATGACCTTGCATTTTTTTCCTTTAAAGGAAATTTCAAACTTGTTATTTGATTCTATTACCCTTTCTACACATGTTCTGACTAAATTTCAGTGTAAGAGGTATCGTAGGAAAGGCAGTTGAGCTCAGACATGGTTCAACACCTGGAATTATGACATTGTAGCCATTAGTGAGACTTGCTTGCAGGAGGGGCAGGACTGGCAGCTCAATATTCCGGGATTTTATTGTTTTGCACGTGACAGAGGTAGTTCAAAGAGGAAGGGTGGCGTTACTAGCCAGGGAAAATGTCACGGCAGTGCTCTGTCACAACAGACTGGAGAACTCAACTAGTGAGGCATTATGAGTGGAATTGAGAAATAAAAAAGGAAAGACCACATTAATGGGGCTATATTACAGACCACCCAACACTCCTGGAGATCTGGAGAAACAAATTTGTAAAGAGATCGCTGACTGTTGCAAGAAACATAATGTTGTTAGAGTAGGTGATTTTAATTTTCCACACATTGACTGGGACTTTCATGCTGTAAAAGGACTGGATAGGACAAAGCTTGTCAAATGTGTTCAAGAAAGTTTCCTTCATCAGTATGCAGAAGTCCCGACAAGAGAGCATGTGATACTGGAACTGCTATTAGGGAATGAGACAGGGCAGGTGACAGAAGTTTGTGTAGGGGAACACTTTGCATCCAGTGACCACAATGCCAATAGTTTCAAAGTAAATGTGCAAAAGGATAGGTTTGATCCACAATTTGAGATTCTAAATTGGAGAAAGGCCAATTTTAATGGTATCAGAAATTATCCGGCAAGTGTGGATTGAGAAAGGCTGTTTTCTGGCAAAGGTGTACTTGAAAAATGAGAGGGGTTCAGAAATAAAATGTTGAGAGTACAAAGCTTGTATGTGCCTGTCAGAATAAAAGGTAAAAATAACAGGTGCAGGAAATCTTGGTTTTCCAGACATATTGAGGCACTAGTTAAGAGAAAAAAGGTGTATAACAGATATAGGCAAGTAGGATCTAATGAGGTACTTATGGAGTATGAGTAATGCAAGAGTTTGCTTAAGGAGGAAATCAGGAAGGCAAAAAGAAGGCATGTTGCTCTAGTAGACAAGGTGAAGGAGAATCCTAAGGGATTCTACAGATATTTTAAGAGCAAAAGGATTGCAAGGGACAAAATTGACTTTTGTACCTCACATCCCCAGCATTTAGAATAATTTTTCCCCTCCACTACCATCACCAACTCACCTTTTGTTATCTCTTTTCTTTCTTTCTGTCAGTTTTATAGAGCCACATCTAGTGATAGTCATAGAGCACAGAAACAGGCCAGCATGGCCACACCAACCATTGTCCTTAACAGTTTTAATCCCATTTATCCACAGTCTGTCTGTAGCCTTCTCTGTCTTGGACGATTCATGTGCTTGTCTGGACTCTTCTTAAATGTTGTGATAGTACCTACCTTCATCAACTCCTCAAGCAACTTGTTCCAGATTGCAACCACACTTTGTGGTGAAAGATTATCCTCCTCAGATCCTCTCTTAAACCTCCCATCTTATATTTAAGCTCTCTTAAGCTGTCTTGTCAATGCCAACGAGGAAAACCCCTTCAAACCCCATTATAATTATGCATCACGAATGGAACCAGGCAAATACTCTCCCACCAGGAAATCACAAGTCAATGTAGATCTCATTATAAGTGGAAGATTATACAAAATAGCAAAAAAAAGCTAGGTTTTAAAGAATGTTGAAAGCATGCTGGGAGCCTTAAGTTTATCTTAATGAAGGAAAGGTTTTCTTTAAATAATGTTTACAGAAGCTACATGCCTAATAATTTTCTGAAGAGTTATAGGATGTTACCTCCAATCATCATACAGAGCTAGCATCAAGCACAGCCCTTATTAAAAAATAAGTGAGAAATGAACTGAAGAATGTAATTAGGAAAGCCAGCGGGGGGCAAAGAAAAGTCCATGGCAAGAAGGATTAACAAGAATCTCAAGGCATTCTATACATACATCAAGAGCAAGAAGGTAACTAGGGAGAGGGTAGGCCAGCTCAAGGCTAAAGGGGAGAACATCTGTTTGGACGTGGAGGATGTGGGTGAGGTCCTTCATAAGTGCTTTACATCAGTATTTACCAAGGAGAAGGACATGGACGGTAGGGAGATCAGTACTGAGCGTATGATAGGCTAGGGCATTTCAAGGTAAAGGAAGAGTTAGTGTTGAACCTCTTAAAGAGCATTAAAGTGATGTACCCAGGACCTGATAGGATATGCTCCAGGTTATTGAGAGTGGCAAGAGACGAGACTGGGGCCTTTACCTAGCCACAGGTGAGGTCCCAGAGGTCTGGTGAGTTGCTAATGTTGTTCCATTGTTCAAAAAGGGAAACAGGGATAATTCTGGAAACTAAAGACTGGCGAGTCTACACCAGTAGTAGGGAAGTTAATAGAGAATATTCTTAGGGATAAGATTTATGACCATTTGGAAAACCATGGCCTAATTCGGGAGAGCCAACATAGATTTGTGCGGGACAAGTTCTGTCCTACTAACTTGATGGAGTTTTTTGACAAGGTGACAAGTGTGATTGATGAAGGTAGAGCTGTGGATGTTGTTTACAGGGTTTTAGCAAGGCATTTGACAAGGGATACATAGTGATTTGGCCATTTGGATTCAGAACAGGCTTGTTCTGGCTGGAGGTCTGGCATTAGTCATGTTCATCAGTTCATCAGTCACTGAAGGTGAATGAGCAAGTGCAGCAGGCAGTGAAGAAGGCTAATGGAATGTTGGCCTTTATTACAAAGGGAATTGAGTACAAGAGCTAGGAAATCCTTTTGCATTTGTACAGGGCCCTGGTGAGACCACACCTAGAGTATTGTGTACAGTTTTGGTCTCCAGGGTTAAGGAAGGACTTCCTGGCTGTAGAGGAAGTGCAGCGTAGATTCACGAGGTTAATTCCTGGGATGTCCCGACTGTCTTATGCAGAGAGGTTAGAGAGACTGGGCTTGTACACGCTGGAATTAAGGAGATTGAGAGGGGATCTGATTGCAACATATAAGATTATTAAGGGATTGGACAAGATAGAGGCAGGAAATATGTTCCAGATGCTGGGAGAGTCCAGTACCAGAGGGCATGGTTTGAGAATAAGGGGTAGGTCATTTAGGACAGAGTTAAGGAAAAACTTCTTCTCCCAGAGAGTTGTGGGGGTCTGGAATGCACTGCCTCGGAAGGCAGTGGAGGCCAATTCTCTGGATGCTTTCAAGAAGGAGCTAGATAGGTATCTTATGGATAGGGGAATCAAGGGATATGGGGACAAGGCAGGAACCGGGTATTGATAGTAGATGATCAGCCATGATCTCAGAATGGCGGTGCAGGCTCGAAGGGCCGAATGGTCTACTTCTGCACCTATTGTCTATTGTCTAATAGTGGTGTTCTTAAGGATCTGTGCTGGGACCTCTGCTGTTTATGACATATATAAACGACCTGGATGGAAATGTAGATGAGTGGGTTAGTAAGTTTACAGATGACATGAAGACTGATTATGTTGTGGATTGTGTAGAAGACTGGCAAAGAGTACATGGGGATATAGATGTGGACAGAGAAATGACAGACGGTTTAACCAGGCTAAATGTGAAGTGCTGAATCTTGGTAGATCAAACGTGAGCAGAGGGATTTTGCAGTCCAAGTTCATAGCTTCCTGAAAGTGGCTATACAGATTTATAGGGTAGTTAAAAAGGCATATGGCATGTTTGCCTTTATTAGTCGAGGCATTGAGATCAAAAGTCAGGTCATTATACTGCAGCTTTATAAAATTCTAGTTAGGCTGCATCTGGAATTTTGCATATAGTTTTGGTCACCCCATTACAGGAAGAATGTTGAGGCTTTGGAAAGGGTGCAGAAAGGTTTACCAGAATGTTGCCTGGTTTTAGAGGGCATGTGTTGTAACAAGAAGTTGGACAAACTTGGATTGTTTTCTCTGGAGTGGTAGAGGCTGAGGGGAGATCTTTTGAGCTTATGAAAGCCATCGATAGAGTAGACAGACAATATCTTTTTCCAAGGAGACATAAGGAGCATGTTTTTTATGAAGAGTGGCGGATGCCTGGAATGTATTGTCTGGAGTGGTGGCAGAGGCAAAAACATTACAGACTCTTAAGAAATGATTATATAGACACATAAATATCAGGAATATGGAAGGATATGGGCATTGTGTAGTTAGAAGAGATTAGTTTAGTTAGCCATTTGATTTCTAATTTAATTGGTTCAACACAACATTGTAGACCAAAGAGCCTGCTCCTGTTCTGTTTTTACTTTGTTCTATGTTCTATGCTTTATCATCCAATTCAACCAAAGGGTCCTGATGTAGGCACCGAAGCCACACCATGTCAACTCAAAAGTGCTGGAACCAATATTGTGTCGTACCCATTCCAGTCCACTACCATCATTTATACAGTAGCACTGATTTTGGACGTAGCAGGTATAGAAATTATATTGCAATTGTGCCCCCAACATATTTGTCTAGACTTGTGAAGCTCTGTGCACATTCACCTTCAGGTCAACATTGTTTTCCAATTTACCTCTGGTACTCTCAACTCCCTCTTATCCTTTGACAGAAGAGATGCAAGTGTGGGCGACAGAGGGACTCAAAGTGATTCGTTAAGCAAGTACCTCTGCTATCCTTCAAAAACTGGCTTTCAGAATCAGCTTCTGAAAGCAGTCACGATCGTGAAATTATTTGGATGAAGTTGTTCTGCTCTATAAAACATAACCCGCGATGAATCTCCAATATACTGTGCCACATTCAATATTTCATTTTTGTCTTAAATTCAGTTATAAAAAATGAACTAACCTCACATACTCTTTGAAAGACATGTTTTGTATTGAACTTGGATATATCATAGCTGTAAGATTAAAAAGAAATATTTGTCAATGTATTAAACCGAGAAATAGATCTCACCAAATTGTCAGACATGACTGTATTTAAATACATTGCAAGTATTGTGTAACAGTCCTCCATTTTGATTGGTAGACAATCCATAGGGAGTCAACTTTTAATCACACACCCATATTCCAGCTGATGAATCTAAGTTATGGTTTGATCCAGCAAAACTCACACTTCTGTGGTTTGTCACAAATGAGTCTTGGCACAGATCAACACCTCAAAGTGTCTCCACTTTCCCATTAGTATTTGTTTTCTGGGAAATTATAAATGGTTAGTTGTTCTTCCAGGAAGCTATGTTTGAATGTGCAAATGGAGTTGATGCATTTGGAATTGAGGCTGGTCCATCTCTCAAAAATATTTAATTAACTTCTTATGAAATTCAAGTGACATGAGCATAGTAACAATAATTTTTTTTTAAAAACTCTTACTAGGAAATGGTTATCACAGGAGAGCCCAACTTTAAATACATGGATGGAAATTACAATGGACATTTACAAAATGGAGAAGATAACAGCATCTGTTAACCATAAGCTGGAACAATTTGATTCATACTGGGAAAAATGGTTTAACTACATAATGCCTCATAGGCCTGATTTTATTCTCACAAATCAATGAACCTGTTGTTAAAAAAAGATCACTCCTACTTGTACATAGTTCTTTCCTTTTGCTTGTTTTTTTCTTTCCACTCTTTTCTATAAGTGTATACCTCAGATAAATACTTTGTGGAGATTTGTGATATATATGATTATATGATATATATGTACAATGTCTGAAATACATCTTATGGAAATGTTTGTTTGATGATGAACTTAAATAAAAAATAAATTACAAAAAAAAATCCTTTTATTTTTGTCTTGGGAGTTCTCTGTCCTATCTTCACCATGGCCCTCCTCCTAGTTCTCCCTAGGACCAGCCTGTAAAAATCAGGAAACTGTCTCCATAGGGTCAACCTGTAAAAGTCAATGGGAAATGAGACTATTGCAAATTAATTCAAGTTATTTCCCACAGTTCCTGTCCCTGAATCACTGAAATAATGAACAGAACAGGATTAGAACTGAGCTGGTAGGGAACGCAAAGGAGAGAGAAAAATAAATACTGCTTACCTTCCACTCCCAGCATTAAGTCATCTTCTGTGCTGTTCATCCTCTGCATGATTTCTGATGGGCCAGACATGAGAGTTTATCAGTCCCTACCAACTTTATTCTCAGAAGCAGCAGTTGTTTAAATGAAAAATTGCAGAAGAGAATTTTACAGTCTCGTGATCACCTCAGGGTAAGAGCAGCATGTGCAGATTAATTTCACACTTCTGTCTGCTGTACTTCTATTAGGGTCTTAAGAAAGAGGCTGAAAAGCAGGACCTTGAAGATAGGAATCTTTGGATTACTTCCTGTGCCACATGCTAGTTAAGACAGGGATGGAGAGTTCAAAGTGATGAATGAGAGGCTGAGGAACTGGTTTAGGGAGCAGGGCTTCAGGTTCTTGAATCATTGGGCCTCTTCTGGGATAGGGTGATCTGTCCAAGAGAGATGGGTTGCAGCTTAACTGGAGGCAAACCAATATCCTGGGTGAAGGATTTGCAGAGGGTTTAAACTCATTTGGTAGGGTGTTGGGAACAAGAGAAATATGTCAGAAAATCAAGTGATCGAGAAGAAGGTAGGTATCATGACCAGCAAGAACAAAGGGGATCAAGGTAATAGACAGAATTGGATAGAAGGCTTGGAGCAGGTTTGTTTTAATGCTGGCAGCATTGTGAGTAAGATTAACTTAGAGCATGGATCAGTACATGGAACTACGATGTTGTAGCCATTACAAAGACTTAACAGAGAGAAGGAAAGCAATGGATGTTTTATTTTTCCAGGGTTTCAAAGCTTTAGAAAGGAAAGAGAGGGAGATAAACAAGAGGGGGCAGTATCACTCTTAATCAAAGTCAATGTCAGAGAGGATCCATAAGAGTGGGCTCATCCATTGACGCCATATGGGTAGAACTCAAAAATAAGATAGGTGTAATCACTCTGATGGGAATACACTACAGACTCCATTGTAGCCACCAGGATATTGAAGGACAGATATGCAGGCAGATTAGGGAAAGGTGAATAAACTGAAGGGTTATAGTTGTGGGTGACTTCTACTTCCTTAGTCTAAACAGGTACCTCCTCAGTGCAAGATGCTTAGATGGGGAAGGATTTGTTATGTGCATCCAGTAGGGTTTTTTAAATCAATATGTAGGCACTTTGCCAAGAGGAGAGACCATACTGGACCTGGAGCTGGACAATGAGCCTGGCCTGGTGACTGACCTTTCAGTCGGAGTACAGTTATGGATCAGTGAGCACAACTCCTTAAAGTTTAAGATAAGAATAAGTATGGATCTTATGGCAGAACCTCAAGATGGAGTAGGACAAATTATGAAAGTTTTAGGCAGAAACTAGGAGGAATTCATTGGAGACAGCTGTTTGTGGACAAGTCTACATCTGACATGTGGAGAATGATTCAAGTCCACTTTCACAGAGTAAATGACAGCTACTGTAGCTTAGATAGGATTGAAGGACAAGGATAGCAAGATCAGGGGACATTGAATGTTGGCAGAGGTAGTAAACTTCATCAAGGAGATAAAGGAAGCGTATGTAAGGCTTAAGAAGTTGAAATTAAATGGAGCCCAGATGTTACCGATTAACTGGACTTTGACAGCTTCCACTTGTGCAGCAAAGAGAACCATGTATCAAACTGCTGTGAAGTTTGAGGGGGAAAAAATGACATTTTAATACAGAAATTGACTAGCTGTAAACAAATATTAATCCAATAGAAATTTTGTGCACTTCTGAATCCCATTATTTGCATATTTAAATACCAATCATAATACATACTTCAGGTGTTATTACCCAATTAAAACTACATGATAAAGGCCAATAATATTTGAGAATTAGTAAAATAGCTTCCCAATAGTAAGTGTTTCCCTAGAAACCTTTGTTCACATCTTGATCTTTATCTTAGTGTGCTCAATGTCCTTGGTTCCCATGTATGAACAGGAAGGCTGTGCTGTACAAGAGTTCAGTGTTCAGGGGCCACGTTCAGCCTGGGTGACTGCACCATATCTGCACACTGTTGCTGTTAACTTATCATCTTGACTGTTGTCTTAGTGAACTTCAATGCATAGAAAGGCTATACAAAGTGTCTGCTCTGATCTGTTAGCACACCATTTTACCCTTTACTTTGCTGCAACTTCCACAGTCATTGAAGATTATAAAGAAAGAAAAGAACTCAAGAAGAGCATTAAGAAAGACAGGAAAAGAGTCCTTAGCAAGTAAGATTAAAGAGAATTCCAATATACTCTATACATACAGTACATCACGAGCAAGAGGATAATTAGGAGTGGTTAGGAACAGTCAAGGCTAAAGATGGGAAGGTGCACTTGGAGGCAGAGGATGAGGTCCTAAGTGAGTACTATGCATCAGTATTTACCAAGGAGAATATACAACAAAGGATAAGGAGAAATATGTGAAACATGCTTTGCCATTTTGAGATAAAGGAGGTAGTGTTGGTTCTCTTGAAGAACATTAAGGTGGGTAAGTCTTCAGGGTCTGATGGTATATATCCAAAAGTACTGAGCGAAGCAAGAGATGAGATTGCGAGAGCCTTTACCAATACTTTTGTGTCCTCTCTAGCCACAGGCAAGCAGTTAATGTTGTTCTATTCTTCGAGAAAGCAAATGGAGACATCACTGTAGTCTCACATCATTTGAGGAAAGTTACTGGAGAGGATTATAAGGGATAAGACCTATGAACAGTCTGAAAAACATTACTTCATTAGGGACAGTTAGCATGGTGAGGCAAGTTGAGTCTTACTATCTTAATTTGAGTTTTTTTGATTAGGTGTCAAAGCTAATGGAAGTAGAGCTGTAGATGTTGTCTACCTGGATTTTAATAAGGTGTTTGTAAAGGTCCCTCATGAGAAGGTTAGCCAAAAAATTAATTTGCATGGGATCCATGGTGAATTAGCTGTATGGATTCAGAATTAGCCATCCATAGAAGACAGAGGATGGTGGTTGATGGGACTTATTCTGGTTTGAGGTCTGTGACTAGTAGTGTTCTGAAGGGATACATACTGGGACCTCTGCTTTGATATGTATATATCAACTGCATGAAAATATAGATTGGTGGGTTAGTAATTGTGCAGACAATACAAAGATTTGTGGTGTTGTGGATAGCATAGGACACTGCTAATGGATACAACAAGATATAGATCAGTTGCAGGTATTGGCCGAGAAATGGCAGATGGAGTTTAACCCAGTCAAATCTGAGATGTTGCACTTTGGTAGATGAAATATAAAGGGACTGTACCCTGTTAATAGTGGGATTCTAAATGGAATTGATGTGCAGAGGGATGTTGAGAACCAACTCCATAGCTCCACAATGGCTACCCAGTCAATTGGGTGATTGTCATAAGGGGACAGGAGGCTGGACCCAAATGCAGGACGCAGGCACTGAAGTACTAGGGGCAGGAAGGTAACAACTAAATGAGAGACAAGATGTGGAGACTGTGGTGTGCATGAGGGACGTGACGTTCAAGGTGATGTGAGAGTCTTAGAGTTCAGGCAGGCAGGAGGATCCCGGAGTTCAGGCAGGCAAGGCAGGATCCCGGAGTTCAGGCAGGGTCTAGGAGGGGTCACTGGGTGGGCCGCATAACTCCTGGGCAGGGCCCGGACCTACCAGGCAGGAACACGGAGGCCTGAGCAGGTTGCCGGGCACCTGGGTAGGTTGCGGGTACAACCCGTCGGCAGCGAGGGATAGGTAGGGGCAGAGACCTCTGGGCAGGACGCATAACTCCTAGGCAGGGCCCGGACCTCTCAGGCAGGAACACAGGGGCTTGAGCAGGTTACGGGGCACCTGGGTAGGTTGCAGGGCACAACCCGTCGGCAAAGTCCCCCGCCAGGCAAAGGCAGTCTGGCCAGGCTTGCTCGATGGAGGCAAGGGACAGGAAGGGAACTAGGTCCAGGGTGACTGCCAGACTTACTCGAAGAACTCATCTTTAACAAGGGGAACTCCAAGCCAGGGCAACCGGAGGAACAGGATAAGCAAGACAACCCCCCAACTCCACTCAGTCCCAGAGCCCCCTATATACACCGCCAGCCGATGGGCATCAGGTGCACCTCCTTGAGTCCAAACAAGCCACGATGATCCACGAGTGTGACTACTTGGGCTCAAGGGCAAAAGGAGGGACGGCTACAAGACCCGGAGTCCGGAGCTCGCGGTCCAGATCAAGAACCGAAATGCGGGCTCCAGACCGGACCATAACAGTGATAAAGAACGCATGTGGTATGCTTGCCTTAATTAGTCAAGGAACTGAGTTTGTGAGTCAGCAAGTTGCATTGCAGCTTTAGTAAAACTCTCATTATTTTGTATTAGAGTAGTGCATTCAGTTCTGGTTCCACCATTATAGTAAGCATGGAGATGGTGCTGAAGAAGTTTACCTGGATTAGAGTACATGTGCTATAAAGAGAGGTTGAACAAATGAGGGCTGTTTTCTCTGGAGTGGCGGAGGCTGAGGTTTATAAGATGATGAGAAGCCACAAACTTTCTCCCAGAGATGACATGTCTAATACCAGAGAGCATGTATTTAAGGTGAAAGCAGGCAAGTTCAAAGGAGATGTACAGCGCAAGCTATTTTTAAACAAAGTAGAGGGTGCCTGGAATGTATTGCGAAGGGTGGCAGTGGAGGCAGGTATGATAAAGGCATTCAAGAAGCTCTTGGTTAGGCAGATGAATGTGCAGGAAATGGAAGGATATGACATTGGATAGGCAGATGTGATTAGTTTAGTTGGACATTTGATTATTAATTTATTCAGCACAATATCACTGGTTGAAGGGCGTTTTTCTGTTTTATGTTCTGTTAGTCCTCCTGTGCAAGCCTGAAATATTACCTCCCAGTTTAAAAAATATTGTGGGAATCAGAACACTATGTCAAATGAATTATTTGACAACAATTTCATTGAGGAAGTTTTGGGCATGAATAGGCTGGTTAAAATTTGTCAATCCATGGACTCCTCTACTGTCACAATGAGGCCACACTCAGATGGGAGGAACAACACCTTTGGGTAGCCTCCAACCTGATGGCATGAACATTGATTTCTTGAGCTTCCAATAATTCCTCCCCTCACCATTCCCCATCCCCTTTTCCCTCTCTCACCTTATCTTCTTGCCCGCCCATCGCCTCCCTCTGGTTCTACTCCCCCCTTTTCTTTCTTTCATGGCCTTCTGTCCTCTGCTATTAGAATCCCCCTTCTCCAGCCCTGTATCTCTTCCACCAATAAACTTCCAAGCTCTTTACTTCATCCCTCCTCCTCCCGATTTCACTTACCACCTTGTGCTTTTCCCTCCCTGCTTCCCACCTTTTAACTCTACGCCTCATCTTATTTTCTCCAGTCCTGCCAAAGGGCGTCGGCCCGAAACATCAACTGTACATTTTCCCATAGATGCTACCTGGCCTGCTGAGTCTCTCCAGCATTTTGTGTGTGTTGCTCAGATTTCTCGCATCTGCAGAGTTACTCTTGTTTTAGACTGGCTAAAGATTGTTTTTAACTTTCAGCTTCCATTTAAATTTTGTTCTTCTGATTCAGTACCAGTACTGTCTGTCTGAACTGAACTCAGGAGATGGACAGAGCTGATCCAGAGTGGTTGCTCATTAGAAGGTCCTGTTCCAAACTACTCTTCAGACTGCAAATCTGTCTCTTGAAACAGAACATGAAAAAAGTCAAAGCAAGTCACTTTGAAAGAAGGGTTGCTGGGACAATGCCATATAGTTGGCAACCTTTATTAGAATTAAAAATTGAAAATGATCATTAAGATTGAAGGGAGATCATGCATAAAAATTTCATCGTAAGTGCTGCTTGAATGAAATATGGCACAAGTGCATTAAAGACTAATGACATAGCTGGGTTTTGAATTTCAAGCTGAGCTGTTAAATACAATGCATGGAAATTTGAAGATGTGCAATAAATCTGTTCTACACTCTAGCCTTCAGATATTCTTCAGAGATACTTATTGCTTTCTTTTTGATCATAATCCTCAAATCCTCCATGTTCTCTTTTGCTAGTCTTTGTGCCCTCATCTATCCAGCTGGATACACTGCCTCCTTCCTGACCAACATTTCTATGATGCAGTCCTCTTACTGAGGATTAAACATCATTACCCTCTCTCCTACAGAACTAGTACATCTGCTTAAGACATATTAGCAACTTCTCAAGTTATTTTTAAATAAACATATAGTGTATTTTTATGTTGACTTTGGATATTGCTACAGTTTTGGCAATTTATATATAAGTTAGCTATAAAAGGATGTAGGAGCTTTAAACAAGATTGTTTATTCAAACTCAAGCAACAAGGACCTCCCAGTATCTAGAGCTTACATTATGTCATCACTATCTTTTATTATTATATTTCATATTCACAGAATATAAATATATAATACTCCTCTCTTATCCCATGAGGTAATCACGTTCATGGGATTATTCCAGAGTCATTTATTGTAAAATATGTCATTTTGCAACAGCAGTACATTACAAACATAGTAATTAAAAAACTATAAATTAAGTAAGTAGTACAAAAAAGGAGGAAAAAACAGTGAAGTATTGTTCATGGGTTCACCGTCCATTCAGAAATTGGATGGTGGAGGGAAGAAGCTGTTCCTGAAACTTTGAGTGCATGTCTTTAGGATCCTTTGCCTCCTACTTGATGGTAGCAACGAGAAGAGAGCACATCCTGGGTTATGGGGGTCCATAATGATGGATGCCACCTTTGAGGCATTGCCCTTTGAAGGTGTCCTTGATACTGTGGAGGCAAGTGCCCATGATGGAGCCGAGGTTACAGCTTTACGCAGTCTCTTCAATCCCCTAATGACATAGACATGCATCATGTCTTCTTTCTAATTGCATCAATGTGTTGGGCCCAGGATAGATCTTCAGAGAAGTTGCCTCCCAGGAGCTTGAAACAGATCAGTATTTCTACTCCTGATACCTTGATAAGGACTGATGTGTGCTCTCTCAATTTCCCCTTCCTGAAGTGTACAATTAATTCCTTGTTCTTACTCATGTTCAGCGTAAGGTTGTTGCAACACCACTCAACCTGCTGATTTATCTCACGCATGTAAGCTTCCTTGCCACTAGCTGAATTTCTGCCAACAATAATTGTGTCATCAGAAAATTTATAGATGGCATTTGAGCTGTGCCTAGCCACACAGCTGTTGGTGTAGAAAGAGCACAGCAGTGGGCTAAGCATGCATCCAAAGCAGTTCTGTTAAGTGCTTATTTGCCTCCCTTGACTTTGCAAAGTGTGGGTGTGGGATGGCACAGTAAATGTACTTGATACTGGGATAACAGTGGTCAAGTGTTCCAAGGGTGATATGTTGGTGGTAGTTGTGTGGAGAATTCTTCAAGTTGATCTGGTTGAAATACCCCAGAATCATAGTGGGGTGCATCAGGGTGCACTGTTTTGTGCCCGCTTATTATGGTGCTCAGCTCCTCCAGTGCCTGCCTGTTGCTAATTCGAGGTGGAATGAACACCACTATCAAGATGATGGTGGAAAACCCGCTCAGCAGATGAAATGGTCGACATTTGACTGCTCGATGCTCCAGGTCAGGTGAGCAGAATTGCCATGTCTGTGCAGCACGAAGAGTTAATCATAAAGCATACTCCACCTCCTTTGCCTTTAAAAACGGAGCTGTCTTGTCTTTGTGGAGAATGGTGAAGCCATCAAGCTGCAGCACGGTGTCTGAAAAGGCCGGGGATAGCCATGTTTCCTTGAAGCAAAGTACATAGCATTCCTTGATATCTCTACCTTGCTCTGTGGTTTTCAGTTTTACCTTCTAGAGACTGTACATTTGCCAAAAGGGTAGACAGGAATGGGGTCTAAAGCTTCTGTGTTTCAATAGTACCTATAGACGAACACGCCTTTCCTGCTTCCATTTTTTAAAGGGGAACTGCACTTGCCAGCTGAGTCTGCAGTACAGGATCCGCTGATTTTGAGTATCGATAGATTTTTTATAAATTTTAAAACAATGTACCCATGACTATGACTGTGGATTTCAGCTGTAGTCCTAAACAGGAATTCTTGATGATTCTCATTGGAGCTGTGCACAAGGAGACACCTCTTAGTGTTACCTTGGAATCTTCGCTCCTTCAAACCTATTCAACCTTTTTTCCTAGTGTTCAGGTTTAAGTGGAGTGGCCATTGTGTGAGTGGGCCAATGTTAGAGTGGGGAATTGAGGCTTTGGCGAGGAGGCATAGGCCGTAGGTTGACATTTCTTTCATTTTTTATTCATTCTTTCCTTTTTATTGCATATATAAAACAGTTGGAATGCCAGGCTGGATAGTGGAATGTTCCTAGAATGTTCCTGGATAGTGGTAGGTCTTATACTGTGAGCAGTAGAGCACTGAGGAGTGCAGTAGAACAGAAGGATTTGGGAATACAGATCCATAACTTATGGAAAGTGGTATCACAGGTAGATAGGGTGATAAGGAAAGCATTTGGTGCATTAGCCTTCATAAATCAGTGAACTGAGCACCAGAGATGGGGTGCTATGCTGATGTTTCAAGACTTTGCTGAGACCTAATTTGGAGCATTGTGTGCAGTTTTGGTCGCCTACCTATAAGAAAGATGTAAATAGGATCAAGAGGGTACAGAGAAAGTTTATGAGGATGCTGCCAGGAATTGAGGACCTGAGTTATATGGGTAGGACTTTAGTCCATAAAACATTGAAGATTCAGGGATGTTTTGATAGAGGTATACAATTTTATGATGGATATAGATAAGGTAAGTGCAAGCAGACATTTTCCACTGAGGTTGGGTGAAACTACAACTGGAGGTCATGGGTTAAGAGTGAAAGGTGAAATGTTTTAGGGAAACATGAGGAAGCACTTAATTACTCACAGGATGGTGAGAGTGTGGATCTAGCTTCCAGTGCAAGAGATGGATGCAGGGTTGATTTCAACTTTGACGAGTAATTTGGATAGGTACATGGATGGGAGGGGTGTGGAGGGCTGGTGTATGGAGTGCTAGGGTCTGGGTGCAGATCAATGGGACTGGGCAGATTTCTGGTTTGGCATGGGCTAATGGGCTGAAGGGCCTGTTTCTGTGCTGTACTTCTCTAGGATTCAAATCACAATCTCAGGATACATTGGCAATATATATTTATCATAAATCCATGTACTACTGTATTATCTTGACTATATCTTGCAGTGGGCTGTGGTCCTTATTCTCTTAGTATCTTTGTTCCATCATAGCTGTTGAGATGAAGATATTTTTCACCCAAAACTTCCTACTTTTCCTCAAATGTAGTTTCCTCTCTCTATCACTGATTATCAAAGCTCTGAAATGTGTTTACTTTGCACTTCTACTCACTTCTTTATTTCCATATCCGGCTCTCATTCTGATCATCTTTTCTTTGGGTTCCAACAAGACCCAACTATCCTTGAGCAACAAGGTCTCATCTTCTGACTTAGTATGCTTCAGCCTTCTAGATTTAACATTGAACATAATACAGTATTGTGCAAAAGTCCTAGGCACAGATACTATATGTAGCTAGGATTGTTACCCATGCCACATGCTAATGAGGCCAGAATTATGAAGATCATACAGTTTAACACTCCTGTGGGAGTCCATGAAGATACTGTATGCAACTACAGCCACCAATTACCTTGTGATTTTAGTCTCCAAGGCCAATGTGGGAGCATCCTTCAAGAGGGTGGGCCTACAGTTTAACAGGATGTTTGGTTATGGCCAAAGAGCAGAGAGAAAGAGAGGGAGGACACTGAACCAGATCAACGGTTCGCTGACTTTAATGGCAACTGTGCAGAAAATAACATAATACAGATAGGCCAACAGGGCCATTATCTAGAACTGTCAAGCTAAAGCTGACACAGTGGCTCAGCCGTAGTAGCTTAATGCTAAATGAATATTGCGCCTGAGCAGCGTCAAGCTAAACAGTAGTCTTCTTTCCTGGAAGCAGAACGATGGTAAGTATGGCATGTAGAGGTTGCTCTGATTTTGGTCAAGTCTCAGCAAGACTGGAAAGTGAGCAAGAGAGTTAAGTACCACCACAATGAAACAGTAACTGGCTGGAATGTGAATACTCATGAGTGTGATTGCTGAACCTGTTTGGAAGCTCACCCACGAGGGCGCGCAGACCCCGCAGCAGAGTGCGTGCTGGGACACTGACCCAGATGGGGTATCTGGCTGAGTACTAAAGATCTGTGCTGATCAACTGGCTGGAGTGTTCACCGATATCCTTAACCTCTTGCTTTGGCAGTCTGAGGTACCCACCTGCTTCAAGCAGGCTTCAATTATACTGGTGGTAAAGAAGAACGCGACAACTTGCTTCAGTACACTGATCCACAGTGATGAAGTGCTTTGAGAGGTTGGTGATGAAACATATCAATTCCTGTCTAAGAAGCCTCTTGAATCCACTCCAATTTGTCCACGGGCACAACAGGACCAGAGCAGATGCCATCTCATTGTTCTTCATTCAACCCTGGAACATCTGGACAGCAAAGATGCATACCTCAGGATCTCTTTATCAACTACAGTTTGGCATTCAATGCTATCATTCCCACAAAACTAATCAGTAAGCTTCAGAACTTGGCCTCAATACCTTCTTGTTCAATTAGATCCTCAATCTCCTTACTTGCAGAACCCAGACAGTTCGAATTGGCAACAACATCTCCTCCACAATTTCCATCAGCACAGATGCACCACAAAGCTATATGCTAAGCTACTTGCTCTAAACTTATGACTGTGATGCTAAACACAGCTTCAATGCCATATTTAAGTTTGCTGACAACACCACTGTTGTTGGCCAAATCAAAGTTGGTGACAAATCAGCATACAGGAGGAAAACTGAAAACCTGGCTGAGTAGTGCACAGCAACAACCTCTCACTCAATGTCAGCAAGACCAAGGAGCTGATTATTGACTTCAGGAGGAGGAAACCGAAGGTCCATGAGACAGTCCTCATCAGCAGATAAGAGATGGAGAGGGTCAGCAAATTCCTCAGTGTTATCATGCCCAGGACACAAGTGCAATTATGAAGAAAGCATGGCATAATCTCTAATCCCTTAAAGTTTTTGAAGATTCAACATGATATCCAGAACTTTGACAAACTTCTATAGTTGTGTCATAGAGTGTATATTGACTGATTGTACCACGGCCTGGTTTAGAAACACCAAATGACCTTAAACAGAAAATCCTACAAGAAGTATATGATATGGGCTTCTCCATTGCAGGTAAAGCCCTCCCCACATATATTCACATCTACACGGAGTGCTGTTGCAGCAAAGCAGCTTCCATCATCAAGGACTCTTACCACCCAGGTCATGACCTCTTCTTGCTGCTGCCATCAGGAAGTTACAGGAGCCTTAGTACCAACACCACCAGGTTCAGGACCAGTTATTACCCGTTAACCATCAGGAAGGAGGTACAGGAGCCTTAGTACCAACACCACCAGGTTCAGGACCAGTTATTACCCGTTAACCATCAGGAAGGAGGTACAGGAGCCTTAGTACCAACACCACCAGGTTTAGGAACAGTTACTGCTCCTCAACCGTCAGGCTCTTGAACCAACGGGGGTAACACAACTTCACTTACCCAATACTGAACAGTTCCCACAACCAGTTGGCTCACCTTTAAGGACTCATCATCTCATGTTGTCAATATTTATTGCTTATTTATTCATTATTATTTTTTCTTTCTTTTTGTATTGGCACAGGTTGTTGTATTTTGCACATTGATTGCTTGTTGGCTCTGTTGGATGTGGTCTTTCATTGATTCTATTGTATTTCTTGGATTTACTGTGTATACTTGCAAGAAAACAAACCTCATAGTTGTACTTGGGGACATAATGCATTTTGTTACTAAATTTGCTTTGAACATTGTACTTCGAAACATGACTTCCATTACTCACCACAGATACTGCCGGATCAGTTTTTATTTCAGATGTTCAGTGCTAGCTCCTTTTTTTGATTTAAGAATGCAGAACCAGCTAATACTTTCAGAAACTCTTGCTCATCACTGTCTCCAATTTGCTACAATGATCCTTCACGTGAAAAATTAAGCACTGATCCTTCTACCTTTGCAACAACTGTTTCATTTACCACTTCCAATTCCTCTCCAAAGCCCTTGAACATACTGCAGCCTCAAAATTTCCCTGGAAAACCATCCAAATTTCTCTAGTTGAGGTTTCATCCCATTCAAAAACAATTCAAAGGCATAAATGAAATCCATTGAGACCGTCGTACATGTTTGACAACACTACAATGTCTATTGACTGCAGGGTGCTTGGGACCTCACTCATCTTATTCCATTCTAATCAATCCAGTTGCTAGAGAATTACCTCTTGTTGTCCTCAGGTTCTCAATCCCTGCCCCAAGATTCCTCATCCATAGGCCAATATTTGTTGATATAATCACATAATAGAATGTCAGTTTCCTCACATATGGTATGTGGACAACACCCGTAGCAATTTCACCCACACCCCTCTCTCCCTTTTGACTCCCTGACAGTTTTAATTAGTCAATCTGCTTGTCTAATATCACCCAGCAGAAACTTACTTCAAATAGTGGCAAGACTAACGTCAGCTTTATTTAAAATTCTGCTCTGCAACTGCCAACTATATCCATTTTCCAGGCAATTATCTGCAAAAGACCACTACTCTTCACAATCCTGAACTTTAAAAGTTCAGAACAATATATCAGTGCCAGTACTGCTCTGCCCTTTTCTTCTTCCATAACACCAGCTCCTGCAGAAGTTCACCTCTGGTTTTAACTTTCATTGTTGCTCTAACTTTTGCTGCCTTTGGACTTGACCATTGTAATGTGCTCCTAGTTATCTTCCCTGGCTCTATTGTTTCTCAGCCTGAGGTAATCAAAACATGTCAGAAAATTACAGCTCATATTTTTATCTACAGTTTAAGTATCTTGGCCTCACAAGAAAGGAAGTCCATGGCCTTTCTCCTGTGAGTGAGCAGGGGATGTTCTGCTTTCAGATTTTCCGTTGCATAACTCTTCAGAGGAAATTTGAAAGTGCTTCAGAGGAACATTTCCAGATACTTTCATAGTCTTTATAATTCCTTACAGCACCCAGAAACCTTTCCTTCCAATCCTGACCAACTACACAACCCTGATTTTAATAGTTTCACCTAATGCTGCTGAATCCTTACCGCATCGCTTTGACTCTCTTCCTTTCTCATCCTTCAGGGTACCTATTACATCTATTTTGACTAAACTTTCACTTAGCTATCTCAAGATATTTTTCAGAATCTTGCTGACAAAACATGCTCACCCTATGAGCAACTGTTTTACAATGTCTCTGTATTCACTATATTACAAATGTCAAGCTCAGAGGTTTTTATATTTGCTGGGTGGAATGCAAATCTTGGTTTTGAAACTGAAAAATTCACCTAGTTTCTAAAAGTGCCCATGTGATCAGTTGAACTCTCACAATAGACCACTGTGATATTGGGAGAAAAAGGGCGGAATGCAGCTATGGACAGGGATTCTGGTTACTCCAAATTTATGATCTATTTCTAAAACCCATTTTTAGCCAATGCATGTAGTAGTAGTGCATTCCATTACAAGTCAGTAGCCCTTCATAAATGAAGCACTGCTATGTAGCTTTTATTTTATTTTACTTTCTTTAGAGATACAGCATAGAGTAGGCCCTTCTGGTTCAACAAGCCATGCTGCCCAGCAACCCATCCAACTAATACCAGCCTAATCACAGGACAACTTACATTAACCAATGAACCTACAAACCGGTACCTCTTTGGACTGTGGGACGAAACTGGTCACCTGTTGGAAACTCATGCAGTCATGGGAAGAATGTACAAACTCTTTGCAGGTGGTGCTGGAATCAAATTCCAAACTCTGGAATGCCCCGAGCTGCAAAACCATCGCACTAACAGCTATGCCACTGAGGCGCCTTCTTCATGCAGTGAAAAGGTTTTTCTTTTCTGTTCAAAATGGATTTTTTAAGCTATGTTTCTGTAGGGCTGTTATATGAACACCGTTGCTTGCATTGTGTTTATCTTGTAGTGGATCTGTTTTATTTCTATCAATTGCCTTTACTGGTTCCAACTCCAGTCAAAAGTTGAACAAGTGAGTCCATAATTACTGCTACTGGTTGTTACTCATTGTGCAGACTTGGTCTGAAGCATTCTTTCCAAGGATCAAATAATTTGCCAATAACTGTCTCAAGACAGGAAAAGATCATTTTAGCAATACTGTACACAAGTACAATGAGGACTTCCCTACTTTCTGGCTTTCGCCATTCCTGGTATTTGAAATACAATACTATAGGAAACTTACATTTTATCTCAAGAGAATATCTGTTTTATGTTAGTCCCGCTATGAAAGGCAAATTTGACTTGCAATAAAGGAAGCTGGTATGAAGAACTGTGTTTTACAAATGTGATTAAAATTAAGTAACAATAGCGCTGACAATCAGCCTAACAATGAAATGCCCTCAATGGTAATTCTAAGTTTTATTGTCATTACCTGCTTCCTGTGGGCTCAGAGGCCTGTCTTCATATACAAGTGATCTGTAAAACAAAATAGCACATTTGATATTTACAAAATACTCCCACACCTAACCAGGAAACCCAAAACCACAACCACATTTGAGGCAAACTCCATGTTATGGATATTTGGTGTATGGAAGTTCACCCCTTATAGAATCACCACTCAAAAGATCCCAAATAAAATTCACTTTCATGGAATTTGTGTGAGAAAAGGTAAAAGTGCGAAAACGTAAATAAATTTTATTTTTGACTCAAGTTTCTCGTCGCGTACACAGATGAGATGGCTTCACCTTACAAAAAGTCATGATACAGGCCATTTTCTAGGAATGCAAACTCCCACATAAAGTAGGGGTCATCAATATAGATATCTGTAAGAGAATGAAGCTTGGAAAAATGAAGAAATCAAATCATAAGCTTAAAATCAGAATCAGGTACATTATCATGTCATGAAATTTGCTGTTTGTGACAGCAATGCAGTGCAGGATTTGGATTGCTCCAATATGTTTACAGTCACTACAGGTCAACAGCAGATGCCATTTCATTCCTCTTGACTCAGCTCTGGAAATCTGGGAAGTGAAAATGCATTTATCAGGATGCTCTTCATTGACTACAGCTCGGCATTCAATGTCATCATCTCCTTGAAACTATTCACCGAGCTCCAAGACCTAGGCCTCGATATCTCCTTATGCAACTGGATCCTCAACTTCCTCACTTGCAGACCCCAGTCAGTATGGATTGGCCTTTCCTCCATAATCACCATCAGTGCATGTGCACTACAAAGCTGTGTGCTTAGCATCCTGCTCTACTCGTTTAATACCAATAAATGTGAGGATACGGCAGTGCCTCTACTTTGCGTAGATCAGGCATGTCATCTGAAACTTATATAGATTACAGAGGAGAGTATCCTAACTGATTGTATAATAGCCTGGTACGGAAACAGCAATGCCTAAGAACAAAAAGTCCTACAAATGGGGTGGACGCAGTCCAGTCCATCGCAGGCGAAGCCCTCCACATCATTGAGCACATCAGCAAGGAATGACTGCCACAGGAAAGCTGTATCTGTAATCATGGACATACCCACCCCCACCCATCATCCAGGACAAGCTCTAATCTCTCTGCTGCCATCGGGAAGGAGGTACAGGAGCCTCAGGACCCATACCAGCATGTTCAGGAACAGGTATTAATCCTCAGCTATCACACTGATGAACCAGCGTCAATATCCAGACTGATTCCATTACCTATGGACTCACTTTCAAGGACCTGCAACTCATGGCCATTATTTGTTTATTATTAATTTATATATATAACAATCATATAACAATCACAGCACGGAAACAGGCCATTCCGGCCCTCCTAGTCCGTGCCGAACTCTTAATCTCACCTAGTCCCACCTACCTGCACTCAGCCCATAACCCTCCACTCCTTTCCTGTCCATATACCTATCCAATTTTACCTTAAATGACACAACTGAACTGGCCTCTACTACTTCTACAGGAAGCTCATTCCACACAGCTATCACTCTCTGAGTAAAGAAATACCCCCTCGTGTTGCCCTTAAACTTTTGCCCCCTAACTCTCAAATCATGTCCTCTTCAGCATTAAACTCCATCTGCCAACGTTCAGCCCATTCTTCTAACTGGCATAAATCTCCCTGCAAGCTTTGAAAACCCACCTCATTATCCACAACACCTCCTACCTTAGTATCATCAGCATCATCCAGATCATTTATGTATATTACAAACAACATTGGGCCCAAAAACAGATCCCTGAGGCACCCTGCTAGTCACCGGCCTCCATCCCGATAAACAATTATCCACCACTACTCTCTGGCATCTCCCATCTAGCCACTGTTGAATCCATTTTATTACTCCAGCATTAATACCTAACGACTGAACCTTCTTAACTAACCTTCCATGTGGAACTTTGTCAAAGGCCTTGCTGAAGTCCATACAGACTACATCCACTGCCTTACCCTCATCAACATTCCTCGTAACTACTTCAAAAAATTCAATAAGGTTTGTCAAACATGACCTTCCACGCACAAATCCATGCTGGCTACTCCTAATCAGATCCTGTCTATCCAGATAATTATAAATACTATCTCTAAGAATACTTTCCATTAATTTACCCACCACTGATGTCAAACTGACAGGTCTATAATTGCCAGGCTTACTTCTCGAACCCTTTTTAAACAATGGAACCACATGAGCAATACGCCAATCCTCCGGCACAATCCCCGTTTCTAATGACATCTGAAAGATCTCCGTCAGAGCTCCTGTTATCTCTACACAAACTTCCCTCAAGGTCCTGGGGAATATCCTGTCAGGACCCAGAGATTTATCCACTTTTAAATTTCTTAAAAGCGCCAGTACTTCCACCTTTTTAATTGTCATAGGTTCCATAACTTCCTTACTTGTTTCCCACACCTTACACCATTCAATATCCTTCTCCTTAGTGAATACCGAAGAGAAGAAATCGTTCAAAATCTCTCCCATCTCCCTCGGCTCCACACATAGCTGACCACCCTGATTCTCTAAGGGACCAATTTTATCCCTCACTATCCTCTTGCTTTTAATATAACTGTAGAAGCCTTTCGGATTTACTTCCACCTTATTTGCCAAACCAAACTCGTAACTTCTTTTAGCTTTTCTAATCTCTTTCTTAAGTTTCCTTTTACATTCTTTATATTATATTTGCACAGCTTATATTCTTTTGCACATTGGTAGTTTGTCAGTGTTTGTATGTAATTTTTCATTGATTATATTGAATTTCTTTGTGCTGCTGTGAAAGCCTGCAAGAAAATATATCTCAAGGTAGTATATGGTGACATGTACGTGTTTTTGATAATAAATTTAATTCGAACTTGAACTTTGAAAGTTACTATAAGTTACAAATAAATAAAAAAGGAAACAAAAAGTTCAAAGTACATTTATTATCAAAGTATCTATGCTATATACAACCTTGAGATTCATCTCCTTACAGGCAGCCACAAAACAAAGAAAACCAGTAGAACCCTTGGAAAAAAAGGAATACCGTCAAACAGCCAAAGTGCAGAACAAAGAACAAATTATGCCAATAATAAAATGTAAGCAAATAACGTTCAGAACTGATGTTCATGAAAGTGAGTTCACAGCCACAAAGATAATTACAGCCGATCCAAGAGCCCATTAGTTGCAGGCCACAGCCTCAGTTCAGTGCAGAGATGAGTAAACCTCACTGAGCAGCAAGCTGAGCACCAGCCTGTCCCTCATCTCCAACCCTGACAACAAGACCTTTTCAATAAGGCCAGGTGCTTAAATTGGCTAAACCTCCGATCATTCCTCACTCTTAGATGTGGGCCCTGCCACTTTGATATGCCTTTGGGGCTGGTCCTGTCATCTTGATTCAGCCTGTACCTAACCTTTCAAGTTGGGCCTGGTGCTTTAATCGGCCAAACAGTGGGTCATCCCTCACTCTCAAAACCAGGCGCCGCCATCTCGACTCTACTTTGTCTCGGTTTGACTGCTTCAAATTGTCTCCAAGTCTTCTCCAGCAATGGGCAAACATTGGCTCATTTCCCGCTCTCGGCCCAGGTCCCACCACCTTGATTTGGCCCATACCCACCAGACTGCAACTGTCCTGCACTTTCGAGGCTTCAGTTCACACTACAAAAATGCCAGGCGATACAGGCGGTTCCAAAGCTCAAATCCAAAAAGGAAGTTGCAGGCTATTGATTGCAGTGATCATTTTTAAGAAAAAGTGTGATCAATAAAGTAGTTAATGGTTGTGTTTGCTGCCAGGAAGTCACCACTGAGTTTCATCAGCTCCATCTTAAACCAAGAGGAATACTGAGGTAGTGAGGTATTCATGGGTTCACGGACAATTCAGAAATATGATGATGAAAAGAAAGAAGTTTTTCCTATAACACTTGAGTGTGGATCTTCACCTCCCATACCTCCTCCCCAATAGCAATAATGAGAAGAGGGCGTGTCTTAGATGGTTAGAGTCCCTAATGGTGGATGCAGCACCTCTTGGGCACCACCTTTTGAAGCTATCATTGATAGTGGGGAGAGTTCTGCCCATCGTGGCAGAGTCTACAACCCCCTGCATCCACACCCTGGCCGCGATGCAACCAGTCAGAATGCTCTCCATGATACATCTGTAGAACTTTACTAGTCTTTGCTGACATACCAACTATCCTGAGAGTGGCATGCCTTCTTCATGACTGCATTAATATTTTGGGCCTCGGGTCGATCCTTTGAGATGCTGACAACCAGTGACTTGACACTGCTCACTTTTCCCACCAGTGATTCCTCAAGGAGGATGGGTGCGTGTTTTCCCACCTTCTCCTTCCTGAAGTCCACAATCAATTCCTTGATCTTGCTGACGCTGAGTGCAAGATTGTTGTCGTGACACCACTCAACCAGCTGATATATCTAACTCCTTTATGCCTCCTCGTTGCTTTCTGAGATTTTGGGTGCAGCAGTGCTGACACTGGCAAATTTATGTTGTGCCCAGCCATACAGCCATGAGTATAGAGATGGTAGAGCAGTAGGCATCCCTGAGGTGCACCTGCATTGATGTTAATACTGATGAGTCCTCGATACACAGTGTGCTCCTCATCCAATCACAATTCCTTCTAATTCCAGTCTCATGCTTAAAGTCAGAGATCAAAGATAGCACAGTTCTGCATAGAAAGAGGTCACAAAGGAACTGTTGATAGGACAGACTTGATGCATAATGAAATGGGTGCTGTGTTGGGAAGTGTAAGAAAGATATTTTGTGTACAGTTATTGAGCATAGAATCAGAATCAGGTTTATTGTCACTGACATTGTGAAATGTATTTGTTTGTGGCAGCGTTACAGTACAATACAAAGGAAATAAAGTAGAGGGCACCAAATAGCAATTCACATATGTTCAATTTTGTAACCCTGAAAACAGCTTTAAACAAAATGTGCAAGACCCTTCCCTAGCATAACTTTTGCTCCTTTACAGCTATACCAAAGGCTTGTTATTATGTCCATCTCACAAAGAAGAATGGTGCATGAGTGATATTGGCCTGAGCTACTGGATCCTGATGCTATGCCGCAGACAACCTGATCATTGCTGATAATGCATGCTGACAAAGGCCTTTTCCTCAAAGATCATTTACCCATTTCTGAAAGTTTCTGATTAGACTTGTTGAACAAATGTTGAAGTGTATTTTAATTATTCAGAAAGAAAAACTGAAAATAAAAATGCAGCCATTGAGCAGCATATTTAGCTCAATGCAAGATAACTAAAGATAAAAGAAACCACTTATATTTAATCTAACCCAATCCCAGAGACAGAGCAAATATGAGATGGGCCAGAACCTGTTCTGTTCCATTATTTCCTTCTACATAGGAAGGCAGAGCTACATTAAACAGCAGTGTGGATCCATTTGGAACTGCCAGCCGCATAAAGCGTGGTCCACCCCAATGACTGCTTATACCCTCGACTCTAGCTGTGACTCTGTGAGGTCTCAGGAGCAGCTTCCCCATTGTCATCATGGGAAGGTTTGGAAAGAACAAGTAGAAGATGGTTCTCACTGGTATTTTTGTATCAAGAGATTTTTAGAGGTAGGAAATGATTACTCACGTGCAATTACTGTTGAGCCAATCTTGAATATTCTGTTGCTTGTAGTCTCCTGTGGGAGCATAGAATAGGTACAGATTAAAAATACCATTCAATTCAATTCTACTGACCTCATCCAGTTTTCTATGGCTACGTTTAACTGCATGAATAATAATTTGAGAGCTTCCTCCAGCATTGCCCCAGCCTAATTTATTAGCAGTCAGATCAAAGGGAGACAAGGAGAGCTCCAGCCACATGTATTTGACTGTGAAGTAGCAGCTGCCATTATTAAAACACAACAACGAAGTTTTAGAATAAAATTGAAATACAAACTGTCCAAGGGGAAAAAAATTAAGCTTGTGAAATAATGACATCTTACCTGGAGCAACAGAATCACACAACACAAAAACTGGTCCTATGGTCCACTGATCATCAAGCACCTACTTCGTTCTCCCAGGTTACCATCAACTTGTCCTCACACTTGGGGCAACTTGCAGAGACCAATTAGCTTGTGAATCTTCAGGTGGAGAACATGCAAGCTTCACACATTCAGGCCAGGGCTGAAGCCTGTTCAGTCAAGCCACAAGGCAGATTGTGAACTTGCTGTCACCCTAGAGAGGAAGGAATGCTATCGAGAAAAATCTTCCAGCCTGCCTCCTTTCCCTCCCTCAATCTTTTTATTGTGGCATCTTCTCCCTTCCTTCTCAGACCCGAAGAAGGATCTTGGCCTGAAACATCGACTGTCAATTCATTTCCATGGATGCTGGCTGACCTGTTGAGTTCCTCCAGCATTTTGTGTGCGTTGCTCTGGGTTTCCAGCATCTGCAGACTTTCTTGTGTTTGCTATAACCAAATCTGTCTAGATACTCCAGGACTTAACTACAGGATCTCAGTCACATAGTCATAGAGCACTAAAGCACAGCAACAGGCTATTTGTCACATCTAGTCCGTGTCAAACTGTTGTTCTGCCTAGTCCCATCACTCACACCTGGACCAAAACCCTCCATACTCCTCACATTCACTTACTTATCGCAACTTTTCTTAAATGCTGAAAGTGAACCAGCATCCACCACTTTGTTTGGTAGTTTATTCCTCACTGTCACTACCCTTAAAAAAGTGTGATAAAGTTACCCTTAAGTATTTCACCTTTCACCTTTAATCTGTGACTTCTAGTTCTGGTCTCACCCAGCTTCAGTGGAAAAAGCCCGCTTGCATTTAACTTATCTGCATCCCTCATCATTTTATAAACCCCTCCCCTCATTTTGCTACATTCTAGTGAAGTGGTCCAAATCTGTGATGTATAATGGCTGAATTATCACAGTAGGAGACATAGTTACACAGATGCAATGCACAGTGATGACAATAGACAATAGACAGTAGGTGCAGGAGTAGGCCATTCGGCCCTTCTAGCCAGCACCGCCATTCACTGTGATCATGGCTGATCATACACAATCAGTACCCCGTTCCTGCCCTCTCCCCATATCCCTTGATCCCGCTATCTATAAGAGCTCTATCTAACTCTCTCTTGAATGCATCCAGAGACTTAGCCTCCACTGCCTTCTGGGGCAGAGCATTCCACATATCCACCACTCTCTGGGTGAAAAAGTTTTTCCGCATCTCTGTTCTAAATGGCCTACCCCTTATTCTTAAACTGTGGCCTCTAGTTCTGGACTCACCCATCAGCAGGAACATGCTTCTTGCCTCCAGCATGTCCAATCCCTTAATAATCTTATATGTTTCAATCAGATCCCCTCTCATCCTTCTAAATTTCAGTGTATACAAGCCCAGTCGCTCCAACCTTTCAACAAATGACAGTCCTGCCATTCCGGGAATTAACCTTGTGAACCTACGCTGCACTCCCTCAATAGCAAGAATGTCCTTCCTCAAATTTGGAGACCAAAACTGCACACAATACTCCAGGTGGGGTCTCACCAGGGCCCTGTACAGCTGCAGAAGGACCTCTTTACTCCTATACTCAATTCCTCTTGTTATAAAGGCCAGCATGCCATTAGCTTTCTTCACTGCCTACTGTACCTGCATGCTTGCTTTCATTGACTGATGGGGAAGTACAACGAGATCTAGGTGATCCTAACTTGACTCCATTTAGATAGTAATCTTCCTTCCTGTTCTTGCCACCAAAGTGGATAACCTCACATTTATCCACATTAAACTGCATCTGCCATACATTTGCCCACTCACCCAACCTGTCCAAGTCACCCTGCATTTTCATAACATCCTCCTGACATTTCACACTGCCACCCAGCTTTGTGTCATCGGCAAATTTGCTAATGTTACTTTTAATCCCTTCATCTAAATCATTAATGTATATTGTAAACAGCTGTGGTCCCAGCACTGAACCTTGCGGTACCCCACTGGTCACAGCCTGCCATTCCGATAGGGACCCGTTAATCGCTACTCTTTGTTTCCTGTCAGCCAGCCAATTTTCAATCCATGTCAGTACTCTGCCCCCAATACCATATGCCCTAATTTTGCCCACTAATCTCCTATGTGGGACTTTATCAAAAGCTTTCTGGAAGTCCAGGTACACTACATCCACTGGCTCTCCCTTGTCCATTTTCATAGTTACATCCTCAAAAAACTCCAGAAGATTAGTCAAGCATGATTTTCCCTTCATAAATCCATGCTGACTTGGACTGATCCTTCTACTGCTATCCAAATGTGTCATTATTTCCTCTTTTATAATTGACTCCAGCATGTTTCCCATCACTGACGTCAGGCTAACCGGTCTATAATTCTCTCTCCCTCCTTTCTTGAAAAGTGGGACAACATTAGCCACCCTCCAATCAGCAGGAACTGTTCCTGAATCTATAGAACATTGGAAAATGATTACCAATGCATCCACGATTTCTAGAGCCACCTCTTTAAGTACCTTGGGATGCAGACCATCAGGTCCCGGGGACTTATCAGCCTTCAGACTCAACAGTCTATCCAACACCGTTTCTTGCCTAATATAAATTTCCTTCAGTTCATCCTTTACCCTAGTTCCTTTGGCCACTATTACATCTGGGAGATTGTTTGTGTCTTCCCTAGTGAAGACAGATTCAAAGTACCTGTTCAACTCATCTGCCATTTCCTTGTTCCCTGTAATAAATTCACCCGTTTCTGTCTTCAATGGCCCAGTTTTGGTCTTAACTATTTTTTTGCTATTCACATACCCAAAGAAGCTTTTACTATCCTCCTTTATATTCTTGGCTAGTTTATCTTCGTACCTCATTTTTTTCTTGGCGTATTGCCTTTTTTGTTATCTTCTGTTGCTCTTTAAAAGCTTCCCAGTCCTCCGGTTTTCCGCTCATCTTTGCTATGTTATACTTCTTCTCTTTTATTTTTATACTGCCCTTTACTTCTCTCATCAGCCACGGCCCCCCCTTACTCCCCTTAGGATCTTTCTTCCTCTTTGGAATGAACCAATCCTGCACCTTCTGCATTATTCCCAGAAATACCTGCCATTGTTGTTCCACTGTCTTCCCTGCTAGAGTATTGTTCCATTGAACTTTGGTCAGCTCCTCCCTCATAGCTCCATAGATACCTTTGTTCAACTGTAATACTGACACATCCGATTTTCCCTTCTCCTTCTCAAACTGTAGGTTAAAACATATCATATTATGGTCACTACCTCCTAATGGTTCCTTTACCTTGAGGTCCCTGATCAAATCTGGTTCATTGCACAACACTAAATCTAGAATTGCCTTCTCCCTGGTAGGCTCCAGTACAAGCTGTTCTAAGAATCCATCTCAGAGGCACTCCACAAACTCCCTTTCCTGGGGTCCAGTACCATTTTGATTCCCTCAGTCTACCTGAGTCAGCAACTGTTTAAGACCAGCAACTAAAGAATTTGCATTTTCCGTAGTACCAAGAGACTAGTTAGTAAGTTTGCCAATGACACGATAATCAGTAATGCCATAGACAGTGACAATGGCTATCAGGATCTACAGAGGGATCTCAATCAGCTGGGCAGATAAGCCAAAGAAAGGCAAATGGAGTTTAATTTGGATATGTGTGTTGTTTGCATTTCAGGCAAGACAAATGAGGGTAGGACTTTCACAGTAAACAGTAGGGCTCTGGGAAGTGTTGTAGAACAGAAGAACCTAGAAGTACAAAGACATGGTTGTCTGGAAGTAGGTGCCACAAGTAGACTGGTTGATGAAGAAGGCTTTTGATATGCTGGCCTTTATCAGTCAGGGAAAGGAGTATAGAATTTAACATACTATGCTGCAGATATACAATGTTGGTGAGGATGCATTTGGAATACTGTGTTCAGTTTTAGTCACACTGCTGTAGGAAAGATGCCATTAAGTTGAAGAGAGTGCAGAGTATGCTTATGAGAATATCTCCTGGGCTCGATGGACTAAGCTATGGAGGAAAATTGGCCATTTTGAGACTTTCCTCATCAGGGTGTAGGAGAACAAAGGGTGAACTTACAAAAGTGTATAAGATCACAAGGGGCATAGATAAGGTCAATACGCACATTCTTTTTCCCATGGCTGGGTAATCAATAGGTTTAAGTTGGGAGGGAAGAGATTTAACAGGACCCTGAGGACCGAACCTTTTGACCAGAGGGTGGTTAGTATCTGAAAGATTTAGAAGCATATGAGTCAAACCTGGGCAAATTGGACTAGCTTGGATGGGATTCTTAGTTGGCCTGGATGACTTGGACTAAAGAGCCTTTTCCTGTGCTGTATGACTCCATAACTAACAACCACTGAGGAGAAAATCCAATCAAACTTGTCACATGGCTCATCGAGTGGAGCCCCCCGAGACAGCAATGCATCTTGCCCCAGCACTGGAACGAGATGCCCTGCGGGCCCTCCTCGACCTAACGCCAGCGGAGCTGCGTGATGACAGGGCCCTTGTTGTGGTGCAGGAGCGGCGTTTCGAGCAGAGGCCGTTGGCGGAAGCAATGAGGGAAGAACTGGGCAGCAGACGGTGCCGTCTGGGAGGAAGCCTGGGGGCATTAGCAGCTGATCCCCGCCACTGTGCTCGGCATGGCCACCCCTGGTTCCCTCCCGCGGCCCAGGGACAGCTTTCCCCCCCACACCTTTGTAAAGGCGCTGACGCCGGAGCGCCTTCGGCAGCATGTTCGCCTGACGTCGCCATCATCGCTGGACGAGGCGGAGAGGGCAGGAGCAAATTTAGCCCCCAGGGTGTTTCAATGTTACCCTGCACACAGCGAGCCCGGGCTTGTGTCACCGAGGGTTAGGAGGAATCTTGATGAGGAGGTGCCCATGAGACAAGTCCGACCAGCGCTACGCCGACCCCACCCTGGGCCACAAAATGACCTCTGTTCCCAGTGCGATGAGGCAGGTCATTTGGCCCGGGACTACCCTCGACCGGCACCACGCCACAGCCCAGCGCAGCCATTGGGAATCGCCGAGCGGGTAGCATCATCCAAATCCTCCAGCTGAACCCCTCCATTGTCGCCCCTCCGGGTGGTCCGTTTGGGTGAAGAGCGAGGCTTACATGTGGACTGCGTGGTGGAGGGCATCAGATGCCGTGTGTTGGTGGACACGGGGTCAACCATCACTACCATCCATCCCAGTGTTCTCCCCAATATGGACCACTGTCACCTGGGTGGACAGCAACAGTGGTCCGGTTGGCTATGGTCATCAGCAACTTTGCGGCGATGTGAGGGAAGAGAAGGCCGCGCATCGCAGTGGGGAACAACGTGTATGAGACTAGTTAGGTTCCTTCTCTGGGTCATGGTGCCTGGTCTGTTTTGTGCTTATCGCAATAAAGTGGTTGCTGAGTTTAACGAGCTTCCTCATCTGTCAAATGCCAGCCACAGTATTACCCATCTCTCCAAATGGGGAAATAAGGACTAACTTGCAGGTTGAGTTGGTGGTGAGGAAGGCAAATGCAATGTTAGCATTCATTTCCCGAGGACTAGAATATAAAAGCATGTAATGCTGAAGCACTTGGAATGGTGTGAGCAGTTTTGGACCTGCTATCTAACAAAGGATGTGCTGGCATGATGGAGAGGGCCACAAGAATGATCCCGGGAATGCAGAGTGTTCAATGGGCCGGTGGCCTGTGCTCGCCTGGGTTTAGAAGAATGAGAGGGGATTTCATTGAAACCTGTTGAATATTGAAAGGTGGACATAGAGTGGAAGTAGAGAGGTTGTTCCTATGGTTGGGGAGTCCAAGACCAAAGGATACAGTCTCAGAATCAAAGGATACTCCTTTAGAACAGAGACAAGGAGGAATTTTTTTTAGCCTGAGGATGGTGGATCTGTGGAATTCATTGCCCCAGGCAACTATGGAGGCCAAGTCATTGGGCAAATATAAAGTGGAGTTTGATAGGTTCTTGATCAGTAAAGGCATCGAAGATTATGGGGAGAAGGCAGGAGAATGGAGTTGAGATGGATAGTAAGTCAGCCATGACAGAATGGCAGGACAGACTTAATGGGCTGAGAGGCCCTATTCTGCTTCTGTGTCTAGTGGGAAAGCAGTACGGAGTTTTAATGTATTTACAACAAATTTAAATAAGCCAATGAGTTATAGAAATGTACAGCACAAATACAGAGCACAGAATGTACTTTATGGTGCAGCTCATCCACACGGATCACAATGTGTATCTACTCTAACCTAATTTGCCTATCTTAGCCCTCTATTCCTTTCCTATCTGATGTGTTTTTAATGCTATAACAACAAAATGCTGGAGGAACTCAGCAGGTCAGACAGTATCTATGGAAATGAATTAACAGTGGATGTTTCCAGCTGTTTCAGGATGATTAAATGTAATAGCATTTGTCTCTAATACTCTCTCTCATTCCACACTGTGTGGAAAAATTTACTCCTTAGATATGCTTTAAATTTCTTCACTCTTGCCTTATGTCTGTGCCTTTTAGTCCTCATGTCCTGTGTTGTAGAGGAGGTTTCTGACTGTCTATCCTGTCTTTGCCTTTCATAATTTGTAACTATCTATAAGATTGCCATCAGTCTGCCGCCTTTCAATGAAAATAAACCCAGCCTATTTCCTCTCTCCTTATAATGACTGCCCTCCATTCCTGTCAACAACCCGGTGAGTTTCACTGGCTCTTGCTCCATTGCTGCCATATGCATCCTGCATACAATACTCTAAATGCATTCTGACCAATGAACTAGAATGAACTCCTTCTTTAAAGTTGCTCTGTCCTTTAACAGATATTGTAACTAGAATTCATCAGGACTCTGGCAGAATCCTTAATATATCATATTTGTCATCCTTTGCGTGATGAACTTTATCATAGCAGTCCTTACATTGTCTTTCATTATATTTCAAAGATTAACTTTGCCTTTCAATGCAAAATTAGCAACTAATTGAAATAAGTAAGTTATTCTGACATGTTGCACCATGGCCTCCTCTGGTGCCATGCCAAGGCCATCCTCGGCATAGAGGCACAACTTCTGTATGGGTAACCACCATCCTGATGGCATGAATATCAACTTCTCCTTCTGGTAAAAAAAAAATTCTCCCCTCCCTCCTCCTTCCTCTAATCCACACTCTGATCTTTTACTATTTCTCACCTGGCTATCACTTCACCGGGGTCCCCTCTCTCCTATGATCCACTCTCCTCTCCTATTGGATTCCGCTTCCAGCCCTTGACCTTTCCCACCCACCTGGCTTCACCTATCACCTTCCAGCTAGCCTCCTTTCCCTCCCCCCAACCTTTTTATTCTGGGATCTTCCCCCTTCCTTTTCAGTCCTGAAGAAGGGTCTTGGTCCGAAACGTCGACTGTCTATTCATTTCCATAGATGTTGCCCAGCCTGCTGAGTTCCTCCAGCATTTTGTGTGTGTTGCTTACAAATGAACTGCCTTTTTGTTCTTGATTTTCATATTTGCAGTGTTACTTTTTTTTACCTGACCAAGAAATATTTCCTCTCATCCTATGAATACATAATAATTTAGTTCCATAATATTTCATAATACAATCTAATTCCTATACATAAAACCTCAATATTTTTCTGGGAACATTTGGAATTAAACCAAACAGGAAAGCGATCAATTGGTTGAAGCAGTTTAAAGAGATGATTCAGAAGCTGGATCCATGAAGTGGTTTGCACAAAAGGCTAAAACCTAAAGGCAAAAAAGCCTTCAGAAAAAACAAACTATCGAATGTAGCTGAGGTCTTCACTAACATAACAAAGTGGCACCGTTTGTTCCATTGTCTACACATCCGATGTACACACCTGGAAAAGTTCCATCTACTTTTGTAATTAGAGTCTGTATAAATTGTATTTTCTTAAATTATTTATCTCCATTTTCCAGTTGATGATCAGCTGGTATCAGTTTTCCACCTCAACAGTCATTTGCCTGTGTAAACTTGTCCTCATATAAAACAAATTCCCCTTTAATATCACTCACTTAGCTTTTCCAGTTCAAAGGTGTGGTTAATGGCATTTTGCACTTGCATAGGCCCAAGCTACACTTAACTTTCTGTGAAATACATGGAACAGTGCCAGCTCTTCTGATGATGCTATAAGAAAGATATGCTTAAATTAGAGGGATGCAGAATAGATTCACAAGAGTCCTGATGTTATGTTGCAGCTTTATAAAATATTAGTTGCGTTGTACCTGAAGTACCGTATTGAATTTTGTTCACCCTGCTATAACAAGGAAAGGCACTGGAAAGGCTGCAGAAGAGGTTTAATAGAATCCTGCATGAATTAGTGGACATGCGCATTCTGCAGAAGTCAGACGAATTTGAGGTTGTTTTTCCTGCAGCAACATAGAGTGAAGCAAGATCTGATGGAGGTTTGTAATGTTTGGGTTGAGTTGTTTTCCGATCCTGGCAGTTTACTTGCAAGCGTTTCGTCACTGTATGAGGATGCATCATCAATGCTGTTCATTTGTGGTGAGACCGCCGAATGCTTGGCCTTTATCAGTTAGCTGATTGGACGTCATTATGGAAACTCAATTGTGATGTAAGGAGGACATCTTGTCACTGATTGGTTTCGTGGCAAGCTCTGTGTGTTGTGGTCTGGAATTTTGCCCACATTGGTTTATAAATAGGATGGGGGTGTACATGACTGTTTACACATTTTCCCAAGCCATTTCCAGAGATTTATAAGACTAGGAGAGGCATAGATGGAGTAGACAGGTAGCATCTTTTTTTCCCAGGGCTACAATATCTAATGTTAGAGAGCATATATTTAAGGTAAGGGAAGAAAGTTCAAAAAAGATATGGAGGGAAAATCTTTAATTTTATGTTATAAACACAGAGAGGGCTAGGAGTCTGCAGTGCACTGCCAAGGGTGGTGGTAGAGGCAGATTCAAAATAGAGATTACTAAGGAACTCTTAGATAGGCAATAGCTGTGCAGAAAATAGAGGAATATGAAGGTTGTTTAGGCAGAAGGGGTTAGATCAGATGGGCATTTAATTATTAGTTTAATGAGTACAGTATAATATTGTGGGCCAAAGGGCCTGTTCCTCTGCTAGACTGCTCTATTTACTTAGAATACTTCCTAGATTGATGGGCGTGAATTACAAGGAGAGAGTGGATAAACTGGGTTGTTTTCCCTGGATCAGACGAGGCTGTAAGATGCAATGTTAGAGGTATGTAAATTAACGAGAGGCATAGATAGGCTATGTAGGTACTGTTTGTTTCGAAATGGTACGTCTGTCTGCAACTAGAGGGCAGAGGTTTGAAGTGGGAGGGAGGAGGTTGGCGCAGAATCTGAAAGGTACATTTTCAAACAAAGAGTAATTGAATGAGGGGCAAGTTGAGATGATAGAGGCAGAAACAATTACAATATCAAAAAGGTATTTGGACAGGGACTTGAATGAGCAAGGCAGAGAGCAGGGGTTCCCAACCTTTTTTATGCCAGGAGACAATATCATTAAACAAGGTGTGTGGACTCCAGGTTGGGAAGCCCTGGGATCAATGTATAAATATTGGAAGGCACCCTTTCCTCCTCCTGTAATCTTTGGTTGTGCAATGTTGAGTGAGATGCTGTTGTTGCTGTGACACCATTCAGCCAGATGGTGCCACAACCTCTCACTCAATGTGAGTAAAACCAAAAAGTTGATTATTGACTATGAGAGAAGGAAACCAGAGATCCATGAGCCAGTCCTGATCAGGGGATCAGAGGTGAAGAGGGTCAGTAACTTAACTTCCTCAGCATTACCATCTCAGGAACAAGTACAGAAGTGCCATTTCAAAGAAGATAAGGCAGTGCCTCTACTTTTTTAGCAGTTTGTACAGGTTCAGCATGTCATCTAAAACTTTGATGAACTTCTGTAGCTGCACAGTGGAGAGGATACTGACTGGATGCATCACGGCCTGGTATGGAAACACTAATTCCCATGAAGAGCAAAACCTGGAAAAGGCAATGGATATCATACAGCCCAGTCCATCACGGGAAAAGCCATCTCCACCATTGAGCACATGTATAAGGAGCTCTGCCATAAGTAAACAGCATCCATCTCAAGGACAACCACCATCCTGGCCATGCTCTCTTCTCGCTGCTACCATTGCAAAGGAGATACAGGAGCCTTTAGTCCTGTATTCACCAGTCTTCTTCTCAACTTTCAACAGGTTGGGTGATGCTCATTGAAATTTACCTGGAACATACCAGTCAGAATGGTGAGAAGTATTTGAAAGTGAAGGGGAAAAAAAGTAAGTTTTTTTTTTTGTGATCTGTTAATTATCCCTGTACGTATTTCAACTTGTTTTCGTAGTTGGAAGGGAGACTTTGAAAGATAGTGAATTTTATAATTTGAATAGTTTTAGGACTAAACAAATGAATTGGGAAGCTGATGGAAAATTGATAAACTACAGTTCTTTCCTCCAGTTACACAATATCTTGTGTAAACACAGCTTTTATCTTTGCACAGAATTCTAACACAGAATTATCTTTGATAATTCATTTTGCATGTGTAAGAATTCTATGTTAATTCCAGAAAGCTGTGCCTAATGCATGACACTGCCAAATAGCTGGAGCTTAGCTGATTTCCACATTATTATTGGTGTGGGTTATTAACATGCCCTTATTGGTATCTTGTTATTAAAATGTATTCATTTTTTTTTACTCCATTATACTTACCACCTGTTGCATGACGCTTGAGAAGGGGATGTTTCGATGCCTCTGCTGATGTATTTTCATCCATTACCATTCTTGCCTTCCTCACCAATTTTCAATTCGCTTCTTTAGGCTTGTCTTGGCTGGTGATGGTTTGCAATCTTCCAGCAATATATGGATCTTTGATTACACTAGCTGCGGAGCATAATATATATGGTTTAATTCCTCATAAGCCAATCTGATCAAAAAAAGGGTCTAAACTAGTTTCAGAGCAACTTTCTGATCACATCAATCATGTCAATGAATTATACCCTTTTTTTATTTTATGGAAGAAATAGTATCTCTATAGAGTCAGTAGAGTCCATTCTGCAAGTTGTTCCTATTAGTTGTAAAATGGGGGTGTATTGCAATCTGGTTCTGATTCAATCACTATATTCAAGAACATTATTTTATTATACAAGAGCAGCATACACTGTTCACGTAAACACATTTCTCATGTCCTTTCTGCTGTTTGTAGCGGCAAATGTAATAGTCTTCAGCCGCTCTTGAGACAACTCTGTCATGACCACAGATTAAAAGCAAAGTATGCTTGATTAATTCAAAAACACAGTTCTCAAGAGAGAACAAAACAATGCTCTCACGTTCATTATGTTGTTTTGACACTATGACTACACCAGTTTATGATCCTTAGCACTACATACAAATCCAGTCCAAAGAGATCACTCCATCAATGGCAAAATCTCCTTCCTTTATACACATGATCAAGCATCTTCTTGCTGCATGACAAGTACCTTCTATCACATGATAAATTACAGCAATCAGTTTTAATCAGTCCATTTACTGCACTCTTGATACATTAAAAAAGACACTGGTGTAATAGTGATTAACAATGTACATTGCACGTGTCACAAAATGTTCAACATCACTACTCTAAACCAATTACAAAGTTCTTGCTGTCTTCCACTACATACTCTATTCCACCACTTGATGCTTTTACTGAATAGCCACATAGTCCATATTCTAGGCTCTAGAATCTAGAGCATGTAACTCATACAAATGTTTTCATTCTGCAGAAGTACAAATACTAAGACCTTGCCTCTCACCTATCACCTGCCAGCTTGTATTCTTTCCTTTCTCTCCACCTTCTTCCGTTAGCTTCTGCCCCCTTCCTTTCCAGCCCTGATGAAAGGTCATCAACTGTTTATTCCCCTCCATTGACACTGCCTCACCTGCTAAACTCCTCCAGCATTTTGTGTGTGTTGCTCAAGATTTCCAGCATTTTCAGAATCTCTTGCGACGAAGTATGATTAAACCTGTTCCTGGATGGATAAATAAAATTGAGCAATAATTTTGGTTTGGTCTTGGTGACATTATTGTTGATTTGGCTCTTCTTTCTTGTTACTTTGAGTTCTAACTCTGAAGTTAGAGGGTTAACACTGTAACACTCAATATGCATTTACTTGATTAATAATTTCCCCATTTTTGACAACACTTTCTGAGTAATATTTCTGCACCTTTGCCCCTTTACAAATGTCTGCTTTTTGGGAGTCACTATTTTGCATTCCTCTGATGGTTTAGAAAATCAATGTGCATTCATTATATGTTGGAAGGATGACATTTTTGTTAGTGGTCAATTGTTGAGATTAAACTAGACCCAATTTAAAAGGCCTAACCATTCGTGTGTGTTGGGGTGGAGATATGTTGCTACCAAAACAGGAGTAAGACCTTCCCTCCACTAGCCTGTGGGTCACCCTTGGGTGAGGTGAAGCACCTGCTTAGTCCCCTGACCAGAAGCCATGGTAGCAGACTGACACCAGGCAGACAATCTCTGAAGAGTATTGATAATGGCTGGGGTCACCTGACTGGTAAGACACTGCCCAATAGAAGGGATTGACAAACCACTTCTGTAGAAAAAATTGCCATGAGACTATGATCACCTACATCATATGACACAACACATAACAAATAAGTGAACCATTCTTACAGAGTATGTCACAGTCTCAACATTTCTACATGTTGTTCAGTAACTCATTTAGCTGTTCAATTAATCCAGATACAGGTGAGGTACCAGTGGAGTGGAGGATAGCTGATGTTGTTCCACTGTTTAAGAAATTAAACCAGGAAATTATAGGCCGGTGAGACTGACATCAAGAGTGAGAAAGTTATTGTAAGGTACTCTAAGGGACCGGATATATGAATATTTGCATAGACAAAGATAGTCAGCGTGGCTTCATGCTTAACCTGTCCCACAGAGTTTTTTGGTGAATTAGAAGGAAAGTTGATGAAGACAAGGCAGTGGACGTTGTCTAGATGGACTTTAGCAAGGCATTAGGCAAGGTCCCGGGAGGTTGCTCAAGAAAGTTGTCATTCGGCATTCAATATGAGGTAGCAAATTTGAATAGATGTTCGCCTTGTGGGAGAGGCCAGAGAATGGTAGTGGATGGTTGCTTCTCTGTCTGGATGAGTGGAGTGCTGCAGGAATCAGTGCTGGGTCCATAGTTGTTTATCTTCTACAGGAATGATCTGCATGATAATGGGGTAAACTATATCAGCAAGTATGTGGATGACATCAAGATTGAGGGTGTAGTGCACTGTAAAGACTGCTATCATCAGTTACAGTGGACTACACCCTCTGGAAGAATGGGCTGAAAAGTGGTAGATGGAATTTAATGCAGCCGAATGTGAGGTATTGCACTTTGGTAGGACCAGCCAGGGTGGGTCTTACACAATGAGTGGTCGGGCACTAAGGAGTGCGGTAGAACAAAGGGATCTGGGAGTACAGGTCCATAAATAATCGAAAATGGCGTCATAGGTTGATAGGGTCATAAAGAAGGGTTTTGGAATATTGGTCTTCATAAATCAATGTACTAAGTGCAGGAGATGAGATGTTATGTTGAAGTTGTATAAGACATTAATGAGGCCTAATTTGGAGATTTGGAGTATTGTGTACAGTTTTGATCATCTACCTACAGGAGAGATGTAAATAAGGTTGAAAGAGTACAAAGAACATTTATAAGAGTGTTGCTGGGTCTGGAGCACATGAGTTATATGGAAAGATTGAATAGGTTAGGACTTTATTCCTTGGAATGTAGAAGATTCAGAGGAGATTTGATAGAGGTATACAAAATGATGAGGGGTATAGATCGGGTAAATGCAAGCAGGCTTTTCCGCTGTGGTTGGGTGGGACTATGACTAGAGGTCATCAGTTAAGGGTGAAAATTTTAAGGGGAACAAGGATTCCTTGTCTCATATTTTTAATATTTATTGCTTATTTAAATATTACTGTTATTATTATTGCTTTAATTTTCTTTTGCATTTGGACAGTTTGTTGTCTTTTGCACACTGGTTGATATGTTTCAGTTTTTTATTAATTCTATTATGGTCACTATTCTATGGAATTAATGAGTCTCAGGGTTGTATATGGTGATATATATTTACTTTGAACTTTCAATTCAGAAATGAACGAAAGCAAAATGTGGGAAAGAATCACAGAAACATCTGTGGACGGTAAGTGAGCATGCATGTGAAAGGCAGTCACTAGTCAGCCTCGTTGACTCTGTCAGTGTCAGTGAGCAGTTGTGTCTCCTTAGCACTACCCTCTCTGCGTGGTTTGACCCAGCCCTTGATTGTTGCAGTTCGATTGTGGGGCATGTGTGGGGGTGGGGAAAGAAGACCCACAGAAATACCCCATTCCCACCCAGCAGGCACACAACAGCTGGTAAATCCATCCACATCTATCCCATCAGTGTCACAAGGGCTTGTTCATGTGTACAGGGTGTCCATAAGTCACCAGTTTGTAATCTGGACAGGACTTGTAGGTGTTGATAGCTCTTTTGTAAAAGGGTTATACATAATCTACTTGCTGTACCTGAGCAAGACTAAGCCTCTTTTGGAATATGTAGTTGCCTTAAATGGAGAGGGTATTCCTCCATCATTTGAGAGAATCATACCGGTGGAGTGCTACAGCACAGAAACAGGTTCTTTGGCCCATCAAGCTGTTATTCTTCATAGTCTCTTCAACCAGACCGTAGCCCTCCAAAACCTTCCCATCCATGTACTTATCCAAACTTCTCTTAAGTGTTGAAATCATACCCAGATCCACCTCCTCCTTAGGCAGCTTGTTCCACACTCACACCACCCTCTGAGTGATGAAATTTCCCTAAGATTTCCTTAAATATTTCGCCTTTAATATTTAACCCATTACATTTAGTTCAAGTCTCACACAATCTCACTGGAAAAAGTCTGTTTGCATTAACACTATCTGTTTCCTCTATTACCTACTTCTCAAACTTGCACAATTTGATCAACACATTGGCCATACTAATGAGATAAATCATCTTCTTTTGCCTGAGCATCAACAAGATACACTGCAATTTGTGATTTTTGTGACATTTCTTATCTTTTGTCCAAGGTCCTGTCTCTATAGTAGCTTTCCTAGCATCCCACTGTTACTATTCTTCTGTTTGATTGTCCATATTCCTAGCCCAAATACTTTGGTCCAGAAACTCATGTATTTCTTGCCACAACGTCTTTCCACTTCAGAGCGTGACGTGTACCAGCGCCACAGCAATCAGTTCAGCATTTTGATTGGAGTGTCCATTCATAATACCAGTTAAAATAGTCTTGGACAAAGGATTGAAAGCTGCGATTTTCCTGACATGTTTCTCCCTAACCTCTCTGGCAGATCCGTCCATAAATCAAATGGCAACAACCTTGCACTCAACGTCAATAAGACCATAGAACTGATTGTGTATTTCAGGAAGGGTAAGACAAAGGAGCACACACCAGTCCTCATAGAGGGATCAGAAGTGGAGAGAGCGAGCAACTTCAAGTTCCTGGGTGATAGATCTCTGAACCCAACAAAGACATGACAGCGGCTATATTTCATTCGGAGTTTGAGATGTTTTGGTATGTCACCACAGACACTCGCAAATTTCTACAGATGTACAGTGGAGAGCATTTTAACTGGCTGCATCACTGTCTGCTATGGTGGGGGAGGTGGGGTGGCTACTGCACACAGTCAAAATAAGCTGCAGAGAGATGTAAACTTAGTCAGTTCCTTCATGGGCACTAGCCACTGTAGTATCCAAGACATCTTCAAGGAGCGGTGCCTCAAAAAGGTGACATCCATCATTAAGCCCCCACCACCCTCTTCTCCTTGCTACCATCAGAATGGAAGTACAGAAACCTGAAGGCACACACACAACAAATCAGGGACAACTTCTTCCCCTCTGCCATCTGATCTCTGAATGGATATTAAACCCATTAACACCATCTCACTTTTTAAAAATATATATATTTACTGTAATTCACACTTTTGTTCTATTAGTATGCAATATATTGCATTGTACTGCTGCTGCAAAGACAACAAATTTCATGACGTGCTAGTAATATTAAACCTGATTCTGATGTTTCTGCTCTGCCAAATGGTGGTCCCTAAAAGTGTGGAGATTAGGATAATTGTTTTGTCACCCCTTTCACAGTGCTTCTGCGTGGTGGAAGTGTCCAACTTTGTAGCAAAGTCATCACTCTAGCCGCAATGTACCATTTCTATTTTATTACAGAACTTTGCCAAGCATGACAAGTTTTATCATTGGTACTATTCACATATATCTAAATCATAATTGAAATAGCCAGCAAAGTATTACTATTCTTCCACCATAGCTTTTGTCTCCACCAATGCGCGATAACAAGCTAGTAATTGTTTTCAACAATGATCAACATAGTCTGAGGATTAATTTAATTAGTATATTTATTTTGTTATACAGTGCAGGGGGGTCCTTCGAGCCCCTCAAGCCATGCCACCCCAGCAAGCCCTCAACCCCAATTAACCCTAACCTAATCATGGGACAATTTACAATGACCAATTAAGCTACCTGGTACATCTTTGGACTGTGGGGAAAATCGGAACACCTGTGGAAAACCCTTGCATTTCACAGGGAGGACATACAGAGACCCCTTACAGAGTGGCACCAGAATTGAACTCTGAACTCCGCAACAGCCCGAGCTGTAATACCATCACAGTAACTGCTACGCTACTATGGTGCTGGGATGTACTGGGGGCAGCCTGCAAGTGTCACTATGCTTCTGGTGCCAACACAACATGCTCACAACTTAATCACCCTAAACCCAACCCATGCATTTCTGTAATGTGGTGTGAAACTGGAGCATCTTGGAGAAAGCCATACTGTAGCAGAGAGAACATACAAACAGCGGTGAGCATTGAACCTGGATGGCTGATGCAGTAAGCCTAACTGCTACACCACCGCGCTGTTCATTACCTGAGGATCCAATATGCAGTTAGGCTTCCTTAACGCTAAAGGTAGTCAGAAATACTTCTTTAGCAGCTTCGGATCCACATTTCTCCTTGTTAACTATCAGCTGTAGCATTATCATCAAGTGGGAAATGTGTCATATCCAGAAATCTAACTGAACTGCAAACTTCATGCCTATACCTTGGCTGTAGTTGTGCCATAACTTTATTCTTTTCTTCTCCTAGAGTGTCCAAAAGTACCACATTAGTGATTGGCCTTTGTGTTTTTGTTGGTTTAATTTCTCACACCGTGTTCTTCAACTGTTCAATAACATCATGTAAAACTTTACTTACCATTTCTCACTATATCCCTGCACTCTGTTAAATTATGACATAGGGTAGGATGACAGAAATTCTCTTGAGCTAACCTCTGAAAGGTATCCTGACATCCTTCCAACATGAAAGCAAATTGACCCGTGAAAATTGATTTAGTAAGATTGAAAAAAAATGTGTTTGCCAAATCCAAAACCGCACATCATCATTTCCCTCCCGAGAAATTCTGTCAATCAAAGTCACAATATCTAGGATATTAGCAGAGGGGTGTGTTCAATTTACTGACAATAATCTAGCTTTCATTCAGTTTGTTCAAAGGCCAGACTGGACAATTATAGGGAGCATCAGCTGGTTTTATTTCCTGCACATTTATAATATTAGACCCTTGTCAACTGATCCTGTTTAACATTAATTTCTAGAGATGGACCTGTGTCACGCAATGGTTTGATGACTCATGAATATCCTCTTTTCCATGCAAATGGATGCAGAACGTAAGGGTGAAATATTTAAGTTTATTGTCATTGTATACCACTAAAGGAAGCATTATTTCTCTGGGGCCAATGTGCAAAACTCTATCTACAGTCATACAGAGCACATATTGTTACAATAGCACGTACAATCACAAAGTAATATTCACCCAAGTCTCTGAGTGGCATGGCCTGAAGATTGATGGCGCGCGGGATGCTGACCGAGAGCCACTTTTCTGCACAAACAAGTACCAGGCATGCCACCATCTTACTGGAAGTAACAACTTCATCAGCTAAACTCCTGAATATAGACATTCAGCAGGAAACACAGCCTTCAGCACACTGGATCTGCACCAACCATCACCCATCCAGTCTACACAAGTCCTACATCAGTCCCTTTTCATCTTCTCTCCATATTCCCAGATGCTATATTCACCTACAGGGCCTATCAACTGAGCAACCCCCACATCTCTGGGCTGTGGGGGGAAGCCGAAGCAAACCCTTACGGTACACAGGGGAGATAAAAGAGACTGCTGATACTGGAATCTGGAGCAACACACAAACTGCTGGAGGATTTTAGCGGGTCGGGCAGCTTCTATGGGTGGAGGAGTGAGGCACAGTCGATATTTTGGATCAAGAATCTTCTTCTGGACAAGGTCAGGAGAACAATGTGAAAACTCCACACTGACAGCACCCGAAGATAAGAATGAACCTGGTATCTCTAGCAACATCTCTGTATTTCCCATGGATAATTGTAATACATGCATGCTTAGTGCCTTCTTTCCTAACTAGGTACATTACAGTGTACTGATGTGGGCAGGTGAGACACAAGAGACTCAGAATCTGTGCTGTTTGTCCAAAAATTCTTCACAGACTATCACAGGAACTTTCAGTAAACATTTCTGCAGTCCAGAGGAACAGTGTGGATTATAGGAAATTCCAATAAGAAGTGGCAGTCTGAATTAAACAACTCGTCTTCACAACTGATATTATATACATGTCATTATTTTTTTAAAAAACACAGATTTGTATTTATGTATCAGTTTTAAAAGCACACAAAACATAACAAGTAACCTCACAGAAATGTAAAAAAAATTGAGAATGCCATAAGAAGAATGGCAAGAGGTCTGTGACTAGTTCACTACCACAGGGATTGGTGCTGGGTCCATTGTTGTTTGTCATTTATATCAATGATCTGGATGATAATGTGGTTAATTAGATCTGCAAGTTTGCTGATGACACCAAGACTGGGACTGTAGTGGACAGCGAGGAAGACTATCATGACTTGCAGAGGGATTTGGGCCAGCTGGAAAAATGAGCTGAAAACTGGTAGATGGAATTTAATGGCAACACTTCAAGATCTTGCACTTCTATAGGACCAGCCAGGGAGGTCTTATACAGTGAATGGTAGGGCACAGAGGAGTGTGGTAGAACAAAGGGATCTGGGTACACAGGTCCATAATTGAAAGTGGTGTCACAGGTAGATAGGGTCTTAAAGTAAGGTTTGGCACATTGGCCTTCATAAATCAAAGTACTGAATACAGGAGATGGAATGTTATGCTGCAGTTGTATAAGACATTAATGAGGCCTAATTTGGAGTATCGTGTACAGTTTTTGTCACCTACCTACAGGAAAGATGTAAATAAAGTTGAAAGGGTACAGAGAAAATTTACAAGGATGGTGCTGGGCCTGGAGACCTGAGTTAAATAGAAAGATTGAATAGGTTAGGACTTTAATCCTTGGAAAGTAGAAGATTGAGAGGAGATTTGATAGAGACATACAAAATTCTGAAAAGTATAGGTAGGGTAAATGCAAGCAGGCCTTTTTCCACTGGGGTTGGGTAGGACTACTACTGGAGGTCATGGATTAAAGATAAAAGATGAAAAATTTAAGGAAAGATGAGGAGAAGCTTCTTCACTCAAAGGGTCATGAGAGGGTGGAACGAGCTGCCAACACAAGTGTGCATGCAAGCTCAATTTCAACATTTAAAAGAAGTTTGGAGGGCTGTGGTCCCGGTGCAGGTTGATGGGAGTAGGCAGCGTAAATGGTTTGGCATGGACTTGATGAGCTGGAGAGCCTTTTCTATGCAGTGCTTTTCTATGACTCATGACTATAATCTGAGGTTTTCAACTGCATCTGAATGGAACAGAGGGACTGCCAAGAAGTAGTCATCCTATCTAAAGACAAATTAATATTAAAGGCTGAGTAAATGTTTTAATCATTTGAAAAATGTTAAAGGATACAGTAATCCCCAACCTGAACAGCAGCAGTATCTACACAGAAGAAAGGCCTGGCAATCTACTTGCATATCTTGCCACAAAAACTCTATGGACAACTACACTATCTATAGGGTCACCATGTGTCAACAGTGACTCAATGGCACTCAACAACACCAATCTTCAATAGTTTGCTGGCAGTGTTACTTTATCTTTCATTAGTATGACCTAATTTTCAAGGAAATGTGACACCAAGCAATAATATCATTGAAATATTTACATATGCAAAATGTAGATGGCTTTGTTTCAGCTTGTGAAATTCTAGTGCATATTGCTTGTCTCATGCTTTCTCCATTCAAAAAACTCAACATTACAGCTTACAGACTCAGTCAGGTGAGAACCACGAAACTCAGAGACAAAAACGAGCCAAAATTGGGATCACTTGGACTACAAATAAATTAATTTTAGCAGATACTGGATGCTCAACTGCAAGTCTGCCACATTTCTGCTCCAAGCCTTTCTTGCTCAGTGTTTTTCTTTGTGGTTTACGTTCAGGAACACCTATTTTCACCTGGCATGCACAAAGCTATTTTAGTGCCTCTGAATACACAATGAATAATTAAATATGAAAAAAGCTTTTAAAACCAGAACAGAGCTTTATTCTTTCAAATGGAAGTATGTTCGATACAATGCAATTATTTCTCATCTTAATAACTCTTCCTACTTGGGAAGCAATATTAAAGCTGTTACAATTCCTCAGATACTGCATAGATGCTTCCAGATAAGATGAAATTGCTCTATTAAACATCTTAATTTCAAATATATACTTAGAAGTATCTCAGTTTTTCTAGTGCAACGCATAATCAAATAGCTATCACTAATGCATTTCTGGGGCTTGTTTTCCAAGCAGGAACAAACTGCTATCTGTGCTGACATTTAAAGGAAAAGTTACTGGGTGCAAAAAAAATAATTTTTCACACTGCTCAATAATAAACGCTGTCACAAACTTAGTTAAATTCAGGGTAAGTTCAAGTTTCTTGTCATGGGCATACATAACCAGGATATAAATGCCATGAAATTTGGCTTTTTGCAGCAAAGCACAATACATTACATAAACTTAAATTATGCATAACTTACACAAACAAAAATAACATAAAGACATTAGTGCAAGTTGAGGGAAGTACTATTTGAAGTAGAATTCGGGATTTTCAGATAAGTTCTAAAACCTGACGGCACTGGGGAAGAAGCAATTGTTGCACCGTGATGTGTGGTTCTTCAAGCTCCTGCACCTCTCGCCTTTTGGTAGTAATGAGAATAGAGCTTGGCCCAGATGATGGAGTTCCTTAGTAATGGATGTCACCATTTGCAGATGTACTCAACAATAGGGAGAGCTGTACCCATGATGGGAATGGCTGAATCCAGCACACCCTGTATCCCTTGCATTTCTATGCACTGTAGCTTTCAAGCCAGGCCATGATGCAACCATTCAGAATGTTTTCCACTGTGCATTTGTAGAAGATCGTCAGGAACTTAGATCACATGACAAATCTCAAAAGGCTTCCTTACGGCCCAAGGTAGGTCTTGTGAGATATTGATACCCAGGAACTTTGAGCTACTTACACTTTTCACCACAGACCATTCAACAAAGACTGATGTGTGTTCACTTGACTTTCCCTTCCTGAAGTCCACAATCGGGTCTTTGGTTTTGCTGACTTTGAATGCAACGTTGTTATTACAATAGCACTCAATCAGCTGACCCACCTCACTCCTCTCTGCTTCCTGGTCACCATCCATGTGTGACTCTGCTAACAACAGTGGTGTCATCAATGAGTCTGAACTATGCATAGCCATACAGTTGTAGGCATAGAGGCAGCACTTCTGGCTGTTCATTCCCTATAGTACCACCCTCTATATGAAAAGGTTGCCTCTCAAGTTCCTATTAAATCTTTCCCCTTTCACCTTTAACCCATGCTTCTAGTTCTTGATTCTCCAACCCTGGGAGAACACTGAATGCATTTACCCTATTAATTCCCGTAATGATAATATACATTTCTATAAGATTGCCCCTCAGTCTCCTGTGCTCCAAGGAAGGAAGTCCTAGCCTGTTGGAATGTACCATTCAGCTAGGTATTCTAATATACAGTAACAAGCTACAACAAATTCAGAGTAGATCAAATTCTAATCACATTTATTACTTGCAAGGGAAAGTCTACTTCCATACATTAACTCATTGGAAGGAAGCTTCAATATTGCAGCTCAAAACAAACTAATTTTATACATTTACAGAATCCAGTAATTCATCAACCTCATGTCTTTGAGGTCGTTCCAGCCCATAATTGCATTCCTTCCTTACCTGCATCGATCACATTTGTCTTTAATCTGTCCATTTACCTTTTGAGGCTCCTTCCCCTCATGACAACTTGTCCTGGTTTTCTCTGTTGTCAAAGCAAACCCCGCCATAAACACACCCCATGAAATAAAACACTCTCACACACATTTCTTGTAATCCTCCTTCCAAACCAGCGAAGCACTCTGGGATCACACAAGTTCCATTTTGTCGCATTACATTTTACAAAAGTTATAAATTCATGAAGACTTCAGGGTTACAGATATATTTCCAAATTGTCCAATCTCTTGAGTCCTGGAAACATTTGTTCTGCATTCTTTCCAGTTTAAAAAGATCTTTCCTACAGCAGGTTGACCAAAACTGAAAAACAATTATAGAAGGATCTTGGAGCCCAAATCCATAACTCCCTGCAAATGACAACACTAGCTGGCAGGGTGTACATAGGGTTTTTGGCAAGTCAAGGCATTGAGCTCAAGAGTTAAAATGTTAAGGTGCAGCTTTATAAAATCTAGTGCATTGAATTCAACTCTCAATGCCCATTGTAGGAATGATAGAGTCATAGGGAAGTACAGCACGGAAACAGGCCTCTCAGCTCATCTATTCTGTGCTGAACTATTTAAGTGCCCTACTCCCATCAACCTGCACTGGAACTAGAGCCTTCTATACCCCTACCATCCATGTATCTATCCAAACTTTTCTTAAACGTTGACATCAAGTTTGCACGCACCACTTGTACTTGCAGCTCCTTCTACACGCTCACAACTCACTGAGAGAAGAAGTTTCCTCTCATGTACCCTTTAAACTTTTCACCTTTTACCCTTATACAAAACCTCTAGTTGTAGTCCCACACAATCCCAGTAGGAAAGCCTGCATGCATTTACCCTATCTATACCCTTCATAATTGTGTATTCCACTATCAAATTTCCCATCAGTCTTCTATATTCCAAGGAATAAAGTCCTAACCTATTCAATATTTCCTTATAACTCAGGCTCTCCCATCTGGCAACATCTTTGTAAATTTTCTCTGTACTCTTTCAACCTTATATCTTTTCTGCAGCTGACCAAAGCTGCACACAATACTCCAAATTAGGCTTTACCACTATGTTATACAACTTCAACAAGGCTTTGGAGAGGGTGCAGAATAGAATTAGTAGGATGCTATAAGATGTTTACTTGGATTAGGTTTAATTGGATTAAGTGCTGAAAGGAGACATAGGACAAGCGAAGGTTGCTTTCTGTAGATATGTGAAAGAGGGGCTGAAGGCTGGAGGATGACAGAGTTACAAGAGAGGGAGTTTGAATTGAATTGACTTTATTACTTACATCCTTCGTATACGAGGAGTAAAAATCTTTTTTATATCTCTGGCTAAATCTGCAATTTATAGTAATTTGTAATAAGTAGTATGTACAACAGGACAATCAATATGACATAGAAATACGGTTGTGTCAGCATGAATTAATCAGTCCGAAGGCCTGGTGGAAGAAGCTGTCCTGGAGCCTGTTGGTCCTGGCTTTTATGCTACGGTATCATTTCCTGGATGGTAGCAGCTGGAACAGTTTGTGGTTGGGGTGACTCAGGTCCCCAGTGATCCTTTCAGGCCCTTTTTATGCACCTGTCTCTGTAAATGTCCTGAATAGTGGGAAGTTCACATCTACAGATATGCTGGGCTGTCTGAACTACTTTCTGCAGAGTCCTGCGATTAAGGGAGGTACAGTTCCCATACCAGGCAGTGATACAGCCAGTCAGGATGCTCTCAATTGTACCCCTATGGAAAGTACTTAGGAACCACCTTAACATGAGAACTCAACTAAAAGTATTACCTTGATTTTGATTTTGTTAAGTTGAGAGAAAGTCTTGAGAGCAGGATCAGTTATCTAAGTTAAATAATGAAATTGTGCACCAGAAGTTCTACCAGAACTTTAAATTCATAACTGTTTGCTCACTTTCTAGGGCTTGGTAAACCCTGCAGTCAAAGGCCAACAACCACCATAAGACCATAAGATATTGGAGCAGAATTAGGCCATTGGCTCCATCAAGTCTGCTCAGCCTTTTCATCATGGCTGATCCATTTTCCCTCACAGCTCCAACCTCCCACCTTCTCCCCGTATGCCTTCATGCCTTGACGAATCAAGAAACTATCAGCCTCTACCTTAAATATACCCAATGCTGTCACAGCTGCCTGTGGCAATAGATTCCACAGATTCACCATTCTCTGGCTTCCTCCTTATCTACCGTTCTAAAAGGATGTTGCTCTATTCTGAGGCTGTGTCCTCTGGTCTTAGACTCCCTCACCATAGGAAACATCCTCTCTACATCCACTCTATTCAATATTCGATAGATTTCAAAGAGATCCCTCCTCAGGCCCAGAGCCATCAAATGTTCAAACATCAAGGATCCAGCAAGTAAAAAACCACCTGTTGTGGACTGGAGCAGCAGAAATGTTGGAAGGTTTTTAAGATCACTTCGGATATTTTACAGAACTCTCTTTTTGCTGTTGCATTAGTTCCCTTGTTAATCTTATACCTTTCAATTTGACAGCTATAATCATTTCCTTCTCACAGTCACAGACAAACTTGTCTGGTAGAATGCACTATGTTATACAGATTAAATTGCCTGAAAAAAATGAGTGTATTGAATGCCTCTTGCTACGAGATATGAAAATAAAATTGCATCAAAACTGAGAGTGTTTGACCATACAGGTAGAACTTGCATCAATGACTAATAACTGTTTTCATAACAGTTTTTTTTGACCAATCAGGGTTGTTCGCCCTGAGCTGAACCCCCGAATCTGGAGGAACAAGAGTCAAAGCCCTCAGCCCTGACTCCAGCCAACATAGCTCTCTGGGTCATTGAGGCACACAAGTCTCCGGACCCTATGACAAAGCTGTGGTCCTCTTGTTGACCAGAGGTGTAACTGGCAGTAACTAACTCATGACTAGTAACACTTAATGAAAACCAGTCAAATAATCCAAACCAGCGTTTTAGCTCCTATATTTTTGTGTTTGTTAAATATTATAAATCAATTATTAACTTCTACTTTAAGATAGAAATTGCAAACTATTGTAACATCTCTTATTTCAAAAGATTGCACTTGGTTAAGGGAGTAATAGAAATATTGTATTGCTATTATTTGCTTGTTTAGCCCAGAATGTGATTTTGAATTATGCCATTCTATTGCTTTGAAGACCTGAAGAAATTATGTAGAAATATGGATTCAAGAATAGTAAGTTTCCTGTTCAAGTCATCAATGTTTTGCAAGAGACAAGAAGTAGGATCTCAGCCCGAGACATCGACTGTTTATCTATAGATGTTGCCTGACCTGCTCCAGCATTTCGTGTGTAATGTTTTGCAAGAGACCAGAACCTCTGAGAAATCTTGAAATATTATCTCATTAAGTTGCAACATGTAAATATTCCAAAATAGGGAAGCAAATTTAAATGAAGAGGAATGGAAATTATGACTAAACATACCACATTCTTTATAGTGAGTCATTCTGCATCATTTTACATAAGAACTCTGTTCGTTTATAATTTCTTTTTGCAAAATGTTAAAAATTCCAGATCTACAAATCTGAAATGTGCAGAAAATACTAGAAGTACTCAGCAGGTTAGGCAGCCTCTGAGGAAAGGGAAACTAAGCTAATCCTTTAGGTCTGCAACCTCTTATTAGTATTAGGAAAAGTTAAGAATCAAACATGATTTAAGATACATCACTGGCAGATATAATAAATAACCTTTCACCGACAGTCAGCACTAAATTGCAAAGAAACAGCTACTTGAAATGTTTTTCTCTCTCCACAAATGCCCTTTGATTTGCTGAGTATTTACAGCATTTTATTTCATTTTGAGTTGCCTTTCTTGAGCTCAAAAACTAACTCTTAAACTCATCAAAAGAAAAATAGTAATAGCTAATGAAAATATGCATCAGCTTTAAATTTGCTTACTGTTTTAGCAATTTTTGCAAGCCAGCAACTGCACCGCCGTTTGTTCTATTTACTTGATAAATTGGCACAAATTACATTCTGCTTGCGATCAAGTAAATAAAGTGTGATTGAGGAACAAGTGCAAGTTTTCAAAGTCCTGTTTACCATGGCAACAATCATTAAACCCTCCTTCAACAGGATTTTAAAAATCATACACATAAATGTAGAATTTTAAAACTAAACCAATTTCCTATTCCTTAGTCTAAAAGCAGTTACTCTGCTGCAACCAAGTGATTATTGAAAACAACACAGTGACATTGAGCTTACCTGGTACAGTAAAATGATTTACTGTTTCTACTGAGAAGTAAGGCAGCAAATCTTTCAAAAGTTTGTCTACTACCTTTCACAGCTGGTGAGTAGCTTAGGAACAATTAACTGAGCTTCTTCCTGCTTTTACTGAGCTTGACAGGGTTCACAAATTCTATTGGATATTTCAGTAGCCCAGCCTACTATTAGAGATAAATTCAGAAAGCTCATTTTTAAAGGAGCATCACTGCGAAGTGTTTGACAACTTTTCCAATGCATTTTACATTACCAAGTTATGCTGATAGGATTCATATACTGGACCTTCAGCACTTCATCCTTCCTTTCAATGGGGGCTTTCATTTATAGATTGACAGTTACAAAGTTAAACAGTATGGCAAAGGAGCCTTTGGCCTACTTTGACAATGATGACCAAGATGACCAATGATGCAATGATGACCAAGATGCTTACCTACACTAATATCTCTCTCCCTCCTTCTCCCTCTTTCCTTTCCTCTCCCTTCCCTCCCCCCACCACTCTCTCTCTCGAAGGAGCGTAGATGCTCGGCTATATAGGAGGCCAAACCATGAGCAGCAAATGCAGTAAACAGACTCACAGGTGAAGTGTCGCCTCATCTGGAAGGACTGTTTGGGGCCCTGAATGGTAGTGAGGGAGCAGATTTAGGGGTAAGTGTAGCACTTATTCCGCTTACCAGGATAAGTTTCGGGAGGGAGATCAGTGGAGAGGGACGAATGGAGAAGGGAGTCGTTTAGGAAGCGATCCCTGCAAAAAGTAGAAAGGGGGGGGGGGGGAGAGAAAGATGTGCTTGGTGGTGGGATCCAGTTGGAGATGGCGGAAGTTATGGAGAATTATTTGCTGGATGCGGAGGCTAGCGGGGTGGTTGGTGAGGACAAGAGGAACCCTAACCCTGGTGGGGTGGCGGAGGATGGAGTGAGGACAGACATGTGCGAAATAGAAGAGATGCGGTTGAGGGCAGCGTTGATGGTGGAGCAAGTGAAGAACCATTCTTTGAAGAAGGAGGACATCTCCTTTGTTTTGGAATGAAAAGCCTCATCCTGCGAGCAGATGCGACAGAAACGGAGGAATTGAGAGAAGGGGATGAAGTTTTTACAAGTGACAGTGTGGGAAAAGTATAATCCAGGCAGCTGTGAGAATCCATGGATTTATAATAGACATCGGTAGATAAGCTGTCTCCAGAGATAGAGACAGAGAGATCAAGAAAGGGGAGGGAGATGTTTGAAATAGACCGGATAAATTTAAGGGCAGGGTAGAAGTTGGAGGCAAAGCTGATGAAGTCAACGAGCTCAGCATGGGTGCAGGAAGCAGCACCAAAGCAGTCGTCAATGTAGCAAGGGAGAAGTAGGGGACGGTCACCAGTGTAGGCTTGGAACATAGAGTGTTCCATATAGCCAACAAAAAGGCAGGCAGAGCTGGGACCGATACAAGTGCCCATGGCTAAACCTTTCGTTTGAAGGAAGTGGGTGGAGCCAAAAGAGAAATTATTAAGAAGCTACCTAGACCATAGCTCTTCCCACGCTATTACACCACCCCCTTCCTTAATTCCTCCATCTCCATGCTCTCAGGATAGAACATAGAACAATACAGCACAGTACAGACCCTTCAGCCCACAATGTTGTGCCGACCCTTAACCCTGCCTCCCATATGACCCCCCACCTTAAATTCCTCCATATACTTGTCTAGTTCTGGATGAGGCTTTTCATTTCAGAACAAAGAAGCTTTCCTCCTTCTTCTCAGAAAGAGGCTTCCCTTCCTTCACCATCAACACTGCCCTCAACCGTATCTCTTCCATCTGCTCTCACCCCATCCACCCACTACCCCACCAGGAATAGGGTTCCGCTTGTCCTCACCTACCACCCCACCAGCCTCCACGTCTCTGTGACTTCCACCATCTCTAGCGGGATCCTACTAGCAAGCGCATTGTTCCCTTCCCCCAATTTTTGCTTTACACAGGGATCGCTCCCCTATGCAACTCACTTGTTGGGGACCGTTGGGGTCATATATTAGAAACATTGAAACATAGAAAACCTACAACACAATACAGGCCCTTCGGCCCACAAAGTTGTGTCAAACATGTCCCTACCTTAGAAATTACTAGGCTTACCCATAGCCCTCTATTTTACTAAGCTCCATGTACCTATCCAAAAGACTCTTAAAAGACCCTATCGTGGGGCGTCACGTGATGACGTAGGGTCGAGATGTTGGGAATCCAGCTCCCTCGTAAAAAGTAATGAAATAGGGTTTAAATGTAGAAGAGTTAATAAATATCTACTAGAAACTATTTATAAGCAACTCAGGATTATTTTTAGATATGGCTCCTAAACTGAAACAGAAGAAAGCTACTACTTCGAAGACTGCGCAAATCGGCAGGGAAAAAGGCCTAGCCGTCTCGGCGAAGCCTCGGACTCAAGTTGGATCTCCTCCCGGCGAAGTGCATGGCACTTCTGATGATGCGGGACAGGAAGTTGCAGCAATGTCAGCGGTCTCTAAGAAGAAACGGCAAGAACAACACATGCGCGAAGAAACAAGTATGCATGAACAGATATTAACAAAACTACAAATCCCAACTATGGCTGGAAGTGAAACTGGAAGTGAATCGGAAGTGGAATCAGACTCTTTGGGAAATTCAGAGGAAGAAGAAAAGGAAAAGAAGGAGGAGATTAAAGGAGACATAAAAGATATCCTGATATATATTATGAATGAATTAAAAGCTATAAGAAGGATGCAGAATACACTCGATAATGTGGTGGAAAAACAAAAGAAGATGGATAATAAAGTTAAAGAGATGGAAGTAAAAGTGGAAGAAAACACTGAAAGAATAGATAAGATAGAAGACAATAATCTTGCCTGGACAATAGAAAGAAAATGGATGTTGGAAAAAATAGATGCGCTTGAAAACTCTAGTAGACGAAATAATATCAAAATTGTTGGTCTTATGGAAGGTACAGAGGGAGAAAATCCAATAAAATTCTTTCAGGAATGGATTCCGAAACTTTTGGAAATGAAAGAAGGAAGCTAAGTAATTGAAATTGAAAGAGCACATAAAGCTTTAAGACCAAGACCTCAACAAGATCAAAATCCAAGATCAATTTTGATAAAATGCTTAAGGTACCAAGATAAAGAAATGATCTTGAAGGCAGCTACTCAAGGTGCTAAAAAGAGAAATGGGCCATTGATAATAGAAGGGAAAAGAGTTTTTTTTTATCCAGACATAAGTTACGATCTTCTGAAGAGGCGGAAGGAATTTAATCCAGTGAAAAAATCTTTATGGGAAAAGGGCTATAAATTTTTATTGAGCTACCCAGCAAAATTGATAATTTTCCTGGATAACAAAGAAAGAACATTTTTCATTGACTACCGGAAAGCGGAGAAATTTGTACAAGAATTACCTGATGTCCACGAAGAGAAGTAAAGAATTATAGAAATGAAATGGACTAATGATGAAGACTGAAACAAGGTTGGACTTGACGGACATTTATTAAAAAAAAAGTTGAGGAGTATTAATTGGGAGTAGAGACATTAATTATTTTCTTTTTTTTCTTCACTAATATATTTTCTTTTTTTTTGCGGGGGAGCTGGAGGAGCTCTTCTGATCGATGGCTGCGAGTTTCACGTGTACAATCATGGCGATTGCCATGACCTGTAAAATGGGGGGGGGGGTAATGTTGTGTTCTTTTTATTCGCAACATTAATGGGGGGGTACTTTGTTTTTTTTTCTTATATATTAGTTATCTTTCTCCTATTTTTCTTCTTTTTTGCCTGGATGGTTGGGGAGAAACTCATAGCAACATGGAGAATTTTAAAGAGTTCCCAAGGTATTATGAATGATTAATTTACTTAATTTTTAAAGTTTTAATGTTAATGGAATTAATGGACCTGTGAAAAGAAAAAAAGTTTTAACATATATTAAGAAAATGAAAGGAGATATAGTTTTTTTTACAAGAAACACATTTAACAGAAACAGAACATAAGAAATTAAAGAGGGATTGGGTTGGAAATGTCATTGCAGCTTCATTTAATTCAAAATCGAGAGGAGTTGCAATTTTGGTTAATAAATCTTTACCAATTAAAAAACAAAATGTAATAATTGATTCTGTGGGAAGATATGTGATTATACATTGTCAAATTTTTTCAGAATTATGGACTTTTATGAACATTTATGCACCAAATGAAAATGATGCAAAATTCATACAAGAATTTTTTTGAACTTGGCTGATGCACATGATAAAATATTAATATGTGGAGATTTTAATTTTTGTTTAGATCCAGCTATGGATAGGTCAACTAAAGTTGCTACAAAATCAAAAGTAATAAAACTAACTTTATCATTAATGAAAGATTTAAACCTGATTGATATATGGAGAAAAATTAATCCAAGAGAAAGAGATTATTCATTTTATTCAAATAGACATAAAACAAATATTTAGGTATAAGAGTTGATAATGATATAAAGAACTTATATAAATTAAATTACCATTATTGAAAAAAATTCAAGAAGATCTTGATAAATGGATGGTATTACCAATAACATTAGTAGGTAGAGTAAATACCATAAAAATGAATATATTCCCTAGACTACAATACTTATTTCAATCACTACCAATACAACTACCCCAGAAGTTTTTTCAAGAGTTAAACAAATATGTGAGGAAGTTTCTTTGGAAAGGTAAGATGTCAAGAATATCGTTGGAATAATTGACATGGAAATTTGATCTAGGAGGGTTACAACTTCCAAATTTTAAGAATTATTATAAAGCAAATCAACTTAGATTTATTGCATCTTTTTTTGAGAAAGATAGACCGGCATGGATTAGAATAGAACTAGATAAAATAGGAGAAAATACACCAGAAGATATAAATGGGAATCTAAATGGATACCGGAAAAGAAAGAATCTCCTATATTAAAACATTTGATTGACTTATGGAATAAGATAAATGTTGATGATGAGACAAAAAAATCTTTATTAGCAAAGAGATCTTTAATTCAAAATAGACTTATTCCTTTTACAATGGATAATCAACTTTTATATAATTGGTTTCAAAAGGGGATTAGATATATAGGAGATTGTTTTGAAGGAGGTATATTAATGTCATTTGATCAATTAAAGAATAAATATAAAGTATCAAACAACACTCTTTTTTGTTACTTCCAACTAAGGGTTTATTTAAGAGAAAAATTAGGTCAAACAATGCTATTGCTGAAATCTAATGAAATAGAAACTTTAATTCAAAAAGGAAAGATTAAAAAATTTATTTCTTGTATGTATAACTTGATTCAAAAACAGGCAATTAAACAAGGAGTCCATAAGTCAAGACAAAAATGGGAAAGTGACTTGAATATTAAAATTGAAGAAACAAATTGGTCAAGACTATGTCTTGATAGTATGACAAATACAATAAATGTCCGGTTAAGATTAGTGCAATATATTTTTTTACATCAATTATATATTACACCACAAAAAATAAATAAATTAAACCCAAATTTATCCAATCAGTGTTTCCGATGTAACCAAGAAATCGGTACTTTTTTACATTCTACTTGGTCTTGTTCTAAAATTCAACCTTTTTGGACAAATTTAAGAGTTTTATTGGAACAAATTATTGGAACACAACTTCCACATAATCCAATATTATTTTTACTAGGCGATATTGAAGGGATAAAACCGAAACCCAAATTGAATAAATATCAGAAAGAATTTATAAAAATTGCACTGGCAGTAGCCAAAAAGGCTTTTGCAGTTACTTGGAAATCGGATGCATACTTAAGTATAGATCGTTGGAAGAAGGAAATTTATAGCTGTATTCCACTTGAAAAAATTACTTATAATTTAAGAGATAAATATGAAACATTTTTGAAAATTTGGCGCCCTTATTTACAAAAGACAGGATTAAATATATCGGTGCTCCGAAGATGAAATAATTGGTTATTTGGGGAAAGAAATAAATATATATACTAAAGTTATTACGAACTCCATGGAACATGTGGGGATCTTCCGATATCCAGGCACTCTTTCTTTTTTTTTCTTTCTTTTTTTTTCTATAGGGATATTAGGGGGGAGGGGTTAAGGGGAGGGGGAAGGGTATATATATATTTTTTCATATATTTTCTTTTATTTCTGTAATTATTTGAAAACTCAATAAAAAAAAGTTTTTAAAAAATAGACATAAAACTTACTCAAGGATTGATTTGCTTTTATTATCAAAAAATATTCAAGATAGAGTGAAAAGTGTGGAATATAAAGCAAGAATACTGTCAGATCATTCCCCCTTGATAATGACAATGATAATGATGGATAAGGAGGAATCGATTTATAGATGGAGATTTAATTCAATTTTATTAAAACGTCAAGATTTTTGTGATTTTATGAAAAAACAGATTCAATTTTTTTTGGATGCAAATTTACATTCAGTTGAGGATAAAATTGTATTATGGGAAGCGATGAAAGCATATTTAAGGGGTCAGATTATAAGTTATACATCTAAAATTAAGAAGGAATACATGGTAGAAATAGATCAATTGGAAAAAGATATCATAAAGTTAGAAAAAGAATCTCAAAGATATATGACAGAAGAAAAATGAAGACAACTTGTTAATAAAAAACTACAATATAATACACTCCAGACATATCGTGCAGAAAAAGTAATTATGAGAACTAAACAGAAATATTATGAATTAGGTGAAAGATCACATAAAATTCTTGCTTGGCAGTTGAAAACAGAACAGGCTTCTAAAACAATAAATGCAATTAGAACAAGTGTAAATAAGGTTACTTATAAACCTTTAGAAATTAATGAAACTTTAAAAAAATTTTATACTGAACTATATCAATCAGAATCACAAAATAAGATTGCTGAGATAGATAAATTTTTATCACAAATAACCCTTCCAAAATTAAATTTGGAAGAACAGAAAGGATTAGATATGCCCTTTACATTAAAAGAGGTTGAAGAAGCTTTAGGATCACTTCAGAGTAATAAATCCCCAGGAGAAGATGGTTTTCCTCCTGAATTTTATAAAAAATTTAAAGATTTATTAATTCCTCCTTTTATGGAATTAATATACCAAGTGGAAAGAATGCATGAACTCCCACAATCTTTTTTAACAGCGATCATAACTGTATTGCCAAAAAAAGATAGAGATCCTTTAAAACCAACATCATACAGGCCTACTTCTTTGTTGAATACAGATTATAAAATAATAGCAAAAATTTTATCTGATAGAATATCTAAATATTTACCAAAATTAATACATATGGATCAAACAGGTTTTATTAAAAACAGACAATCAATGGATAATATAACCCGGTTACTTAGTATAATTCATTTGGCACAAAAAAGAGAGGAAAAGAGTGTGGCAGTTGCTTTGGATGCAGAAAAAGCATTTGATAGATTGGAATGGGATTTTTTATTTAAGGTATTGGAAAAATATGACTTAGGAAAATCTTTTATACAATGGATTAAAACCTTAAACACTAATCCTCAAGCTAAAGCAGTTACAAATGGTCAGATTTCAACACCATTTTGCTTAACTAGACAAGGCTGCCCATTATCACCTGCTTTATTTGTATTGGCAATAGAACCATTAGCTGAATTAATTAGAACAGATTCAGACATTGGGGGCTTTAGAGTTAATCAAGAAGAATATAAGATTAATTTATTTGCTGATGATGTTTTGATTTATTTAACAAACCCATTGCAATCTTTGCAAAGATTATCTTTTAGATTGGAAGAATATGGGAAAGTATCAGGGTATAAAGTAAATTGGGATAAAAGTGAAATTTTACCCCTCACCAAAGGAAATTATAATCAATGTCGATTAGTAACTCAATTTCGATGGTCAATAAATGGGATAAAATATTTAGGTATTAGAGTTGATAATGATGTAAAAAATTTATATAAACAAAATTATTTGCCATTATTTTAAAAAAAGAGGATCTTGATAAATGGATGATGTTACCAATAACATTAATAGGTAGAGTTAATGCTGTAAAAATGAATATATTTCCCAGATTGCAACATTTATTCCAAACTTTACCAATACAATTACCTCAGAAGTTTTTTCAAGAACTGAATAAATATGTAAGGAAATTTCTTTGGAAAGGAAAGATGTCAAGAATATCATTGGAAAAATTGACATGTAAATTTGATTTAGAAGGGTTACAACTTCCAAATTTTAAGAATTATTATAAAGCAAATCAACTTAGATTTATTGCGTCTTTTTTTGATGAAGAAAAACCAGCATGGATTAGAATAGAATTAGATAAGATAGGAGAAAACATACCAGAAGATTTTATATATAAATGGGAATCCAAATGGATATGGGAAAAAAAAGAATCTCCTATATTAAGACACTTGATTGATTTATGGAATATGGTAAATATGGACGATGAGATAAAGAAATCTTTATTAGCAAAAAGAACTTTAATTCAAAATAGACTTATTCCTTTTACAATGGATAATAAACTTTTATATAATTAGTTCCAAAAGGGGATTAAATATATAGGTGATTGTTTTGAAGGAGGTATATTGATGTCGTTTGATCAATTAAAAAATAAATATAAAATATCAAATAACACTCTTTTCTGTTATTTTCAATTAAAGGCTTATTTACGAGAAAAGCTGGGACAAACGATGTTGATGCCAAAACCTAGTGAAATAGAAATATTAATTCAAAAAGGAAAAATTAAAAAATTTACATCTTGTATGTATAATTTGATTCAAAAACAGACAATTAAATCAGGAATTCATAAATCAAGACAAAAATGGGAATCTGATTTGAATGTTAAAATTGATGAAAAAAACTGGTCAAGATTATGTTCTGATAGTATGAGAAATAGAATAAATGTTCCACTTAGATTAATATAATATAATTTTTTACATCAATTATATAGAACACCATAGAAAATAAATAGATTAAATTCAAATATGTCTGACCAATGTTTTCGATGTAATCAAGAAATTGGTACTTTTTTACATTCTACTTGGTCTTGTTTTAAAATTCAACCATTTTGGATAAATCTAAGACTTTTATTGGAACAAATTACTGGAGTACAACTCCCACATAGTCCAGTATTATTTTTATTAGGAGACATTGAAGGGACAATACCGAAACTTAAATTGAATAAGTATCAGAAAAAATTTATAAAAATTGCATTGGCAGTAGCCAAAAAATTTATCGCAGTTACTTGGAAATCTGATTTATATTTAACTATGGATTGTTGGAATAATGAAATACATAGTTGTATTCCACTTGAAAAAATTACATACAATCTAAGAAATGAATATGATATATTTTTGAAAATTTGGCTCCCATACTTACAAAAGATAGGATTAAATACATAGGTCCTTTGAAGATAAAATTATAAAGTAATTGGGGAAAGTAAAAATAAATATTAAAATTATTTTAAACTCCATGGAGCATGTGGGGATCCTCCGATATCCAGGCAATCTTTCTCTTCTTTTTTTTCTTTCTTTAGATAAGGGTTAAGGGGAGGGGGGAGGGTTAATATTATTTTTCTCACTATTTTATCATCACATTTATTCTTCGTAATTTTCTAAAATTTAATAAATAAATAAAAATAAAAATAAAAAGACCCTAACGTTCACCACAGTCACCGGCAGCCCATTCCACACACTCACCACTCTCTGAGTAAAATACTTACCCCTGACATCTCCTCTGTACCTACTCCCCAGCACCTTAAACCTGTGTCCTCTTGTGGCAACCATTTCAGCCCTGGGAAAAAGCCTCTGACTATCCACATGATCAATGCCTCTCATTATCTTGTACACCTCTATCAGGTCACCTCTCATCCTCCATCACTCCAAGGAGAAAAGGCTGAGTTCACTCAACCTATCCTCATAAGGCATGCTCCCCAATCCAGGCAAAATCCTTGTAAATCTCCTCTGCAACTTTTCTATGGTTTCCACATCCTTCCTGTAGTGAGGCGACCAGAACTGAGCACAGTACTCCAAGTGGGGTCTGACCAGGGTCCTATATAGCTGCACCATTACCTCTCGGTTCCTAACCTTAATCCCAGGATTGATGAAGGCCAATACACCGTACGCCTTCTTAACCACTGAGTCAACCTGCACAGCTGCTTTGAGCATCCTATAGACTCGGACCCCAAGATCCCTCTGATCCTCCACACTGCCAAGAGTCTTACCATTAATACTATATTCTGCCATCATATTTGACTTACCAAAATGGACCAACTCACACTTATCTGGGTTGAACTCCATCTGTCACTTCTCAGCCCAGTTTTGCATCCTATCAATGTCCCGCTGTAACCTCTGACAGCCCTCCACACTATCCACAACACCTCCAACCTTTGTGTCATCAGCAAACTTACTAACTCATCCCTCCACTTCCTCATCCAGGTCATTTATAAAAATCACAAAGACTTTGAATTTTGAGTGAAGCGCAGAAGATTTAAAAGGACCACAGCCTTATACAGTGGGAGCGTCATTTGTGGGCAGCGGAGTGAGCTGGGAGCAGAGTGAAGGCTTAAGGCCTTTGGCTCAACGGGCTTAGGCGGAAACGGGTGAGGCAAGGTAGGTTTAGTTTTCAATTTTTCCTGTTATTTGAGGAAAGGGGGAATTATGAGTGTGAGGGCAGCTTGTTGTTCTCAGTGTCGGATGTGGGAGGTCCTGGAGTATCCTAGCCTCCCAGACGTCCACATCTGCACCAGGTGCTCCGAGCTGCAGCTACAAGGGATCGTGTTAGGAACTGGAGCTGCAGCTCAATGACCTTCGTCTGGTCAGGGAGAGTGAGGAGTTGAGAGAGCGGAGTTACAGGCAGGTGGTCACACCGGGGCCACGGGAGGCAGACAGGTGGGTCACGGTTAGGAGGGGGAAGAGGAAGAGTCAGGTACCAGGGAGTACCCCAGTGGCTGTACCCCTTGACAATAAGTACTCCTGTTTGAGAACTGTTGGGGGGGGGGGTGGAGACAGCCTACCTGGGGGAAGAAACAGTGGCCATGCCTCTGGCACAGAGTCCGGCCCTGTAGCTCAGAAGGGTAGGGAAAGGAAGAGGAAGGCAGTAGTAATAGGGGACTCGATAGTTAGGGGGTCAGATAGGCGATTTTGTGGATGCAGTCAGGAGACCCGGATGGTAGTTTGCCTCCCTGGTGCCAGGGTCTGGGATGTTTCTGATCACGTCCAAGATATCCTGAAGTGGGAGGGTGAGGAGCTAGAGGTGGTTGTACATACCAATGACATAGGTAGGAAAAGGGAAGAGGTCCTGAAAGGAGAACATAGGGAGTTAGGAAGGGAGTTGAGAAGAAGGACAGCAAAGGTAGTAATCTCGGGATTACTGCTTGTGCCACGCGACAGTGAGAGTAGGAATGGAATGAGGTGGAGGATAAATACATGGCTGAAGGATCGGAGCAGGGGGCAGGGATTCAATTTTCTGGATCATTGGGACCTCTTTTGGGGCAGGTGTGACCTGTACAAAAAGGACGGGTTGCACTTGAATCCTAGGGGGACCAATATCCTGGCGGGGAGATTTGCGAAGGCTACTGGGGAGACTTTAAATTAGAATGGTTAGAGGGTGGGAATCAAATTGAAGAGACTAGGAGAGAGGAGGTTTGTTCACAAATAGAGAAAGCTAGAAGACAGTGTGTGAGGGAGGATAGGCAGGTGACAGAGAAGGGGAGCACTCAGACTGAAGATGTAGGGGAGAAGGAAGAAAAAGATAATAAAGTTGATTGCATCGTTAGGGATAAACAGAGAGGAAGAGCTGGAAAGTTTCTTAAATGCATCTATTTAAATGCTAGGAGCATTGTAAGAAAGGTGGATGAGCTTAGAGCATGGATTGATACCTGGAAATATGATGTTGTAGGTATTAGTGAAACATGGTTGCAGGAGGGGTGTGATTGGCAACTAAATATTCCTGGAATTCATTGCTTCAGGTGTGATAGAATTGGAGGGGCAGGAGGGGGAGGTGTTGCATTGCTTGTCAGAGAAAATATTACAGTGGTGCTCTGGCAGGATAGAGGGCTCGTCTGTTTGGGTGGAATTGAGGAATGGGAAAGGTGTAGTAATACTTATAGGGGTGTATTATAGACTACCTAATGGGGAGTGAGAATTGGAGGAGCAAATTTGTAGGGAGATAGCAGATATTTGTAGTAAGCACAAGGTTGTGATTGTGGGAGACTTTAATTTTCCACACATAGACTGGGAAGCCCATTCTGTAAAAGGGCTGGATGGTTTGGAGTTTGTAAAATGTGTGCAGGATAGTTTTTTGCAGCAATACATAGAGGTACCGACTAGAGAAGGGGCAGTGTTGGATCTCCTGTTAGGGAATGAGATAGGTCAAGTGATGGAGGTATGTGTTGGGGAGCACTTCGGGTCCAGTGATCACAATGCCATTAGTTTCAATATAATTATGGAGAAGGATAGGACTGGATGCAGGGTTGAGATTTTTGATTGGAGAAAGGTTAACTTTGAGGAGATGCAAAAGGATTTAGAAGGAGTGGATTGGGACAATTTGTTTTATGGGAAGGATGTAATAAGAAATGGCAGTCATTTAAAGGTGATATTTTGAGGGTACAGAATCTTTATGTTCCTGTTAGGTTGAAAGGAAAGGTTAAAAGTTTGAGAGAGCCATGATTTTCAAGGGATATTGGAAACTTGGTTCGGAAAAAGAGGGAGATCTACAATAAATATAGGCAGCATGGAGTAAATGAGGTGCTCGAGGAACATGAAGATATGAATATGAATATGATAGGAGAAGACCGGAGGGGGTGGGGTGAAGCTGGGAGCCAGAAAGGTGATTGGCAAAAGGGATACAGAGCTAGAGAAGGGAAAGGATCATGGGATAGGAGGCCTAGGGAGAAAGAAAGGGGGAATCGAGCACCAGAGGGAGATGGAGACCAGGCAGAGTGACGGGCATAGAGAGAAAAAAAAGAGGAGGGGGAGAAAACTAAATATATCAGGGATGGGGTAAAAAGGGGAGGAGGGGCATTAACGGAAGTTAGAGAAGTCAATGTTCATGCCATCAGGTTGGAGGCTACCCAGCCGGTATATAAGGTGTTGTTCCTCCAACCTGAGTGTGGCTTCATCTTGACAGTAGAGGAGGCCATGGATAGACGTATCAGAATGGGAATGGGATGTGGAATTAAAATGTGTGGCCTCTGGGGGATCCTGCATTCTACTGCTCTTCCTTCATCGATGTGTTTAGTCACATCCTCAAAAAATTCAATAAGGCTCATAAGTGCTCCCAGTGTGTCTTCCTGTATATAGGTGAGACCCAACGTTGATTGGGAGACTGCTTCACTGAACACCGCCAGAAAAAGCGGCATCTCCCAGTAGCCACCCATTTTAATTCCACTTCCTATTCCAATATGGGCTCCTTTACTGTCGTAATGAAGCCACACTCATGTTGGAGGAGCAACACCTTATATTCCGTTTGTGTAGCCTCCAATCTGATGGAATGAACATCATTTTCTTGAAATTCCGGTAATGTCCTGCCCTCTCCTTCACCATTCCTCATCCCCTTTCCCTCTCTCGCCTTATCTCCTTGGCTACAGATTGCCTCTCTCTGGTGCTCCTCTCTCTTTTCTTTCTTCTGTGGCCTTCTGTTCTCTCCTATCAGATTCCCCTTCTCTAGCCCTGTATCTCTTTCACCAATCAACTCCTTAGCTCTGTACCACCCCTCCCTGTCCCAGTTTCACCTATCACACTGTGTTTCTCCTTCCCCTCCCCCCACCTTTTAACTTCGACTTGTCATCTTTTTTCTCTAGTCCTGCCGAAGGGTCTTGGCCCGAAACATTGACTGTACTCTTTTCCACAGATGCTGCCTGGCCTGCTGAGTTCCTCCAGCATTTTGTGTGTGGTTTCCTCACTCCTAATCTCCCTTTCTTCCTTCTGTTCCCCTGTTTGCCCACCTCCAGCCTACCAACCTGCCTCTTTACCTCTGCTGTTTCCCTCTGCAACATCCTCTGCCTTCATCCTCTCCACAGTTTCAACTTTCACTGCTGTTATTTTCATTCCACTTACTTGTGCCCTGTTTTTGGTTTATTGTGCTCCCTCCTGTTTCCCCATGATGTCCCTCATTTTTTTCCACTCTCCTGTATTCTCTTTTCGATCCTACTGCTCCACCACTCCTTTTGCCATCAAATTCCTTCTTCTATTTGTCCTCCCTGCTGTTTCTGACTCTCTAATTTTATTCTGTTGTCCTATTCTTCCTGTTTTATTTCTGATCTACTTACCCCTTCTTTTCATATCTTTACCCCATTTTGTGCCTTTCTTTATCCCAAACTAATTCATCACTCCTTTTTTTAAAATTTCTGTTATTTTCTCACTTCCTTTTAGCTCTCCCCTCCCATCCAGTCCTGTTTTCATTGTTCTAGTTTTCCTGCCTCTGACTCCCTTCTTTTCTAATTCCCATTTACCTGCTTTCTGCATTCATCTCTCTCCCATTTACCTGGTTTCTATTGATCTTTCTCCTGTTTTCCCTTTATATTTACCTCTGTCTTCTCTCCAATTTCCTCCCTTCTGCATCCTTGTTCTTGATTTTCTGATCCTTATTTTCATTTTCGAGTCTCCTCTTTCCCTATCGCCTGCATTCCTCCTTCATCCTCCCTCCTGATTTGTTCCTCCCTACTCACATCTGTTCCATCCTTCTTATTTTCTTTCTCACCTTCTCGCCCTTTCTGTCCTGTTTTGCTTTCCTCTCTTGCCCATTACACTCCCCTCTCCAATCTTTCTCATTTCCATCTCTGATAAACTACAGTTTGGAAACAGCCTAGTCCCATCAGCCTGCACCTGGACCAAACCCCTCCATGCTGCTCATCCATGCATCTATCCAAATTTCTCTTAAATGTTGAAATCAAACCTGCATTCCCACTTCCGTTGCAGCTCATTCCACCTTCACACCACCCTCTGAGTGAAAAGTTCCCCTCCATGTTCCCCTTAACCCATGAGCTAGTTTCACCTCAACTCAGTGGAAAATGTCTGCTTGCATTCTCCCTATCTATACCCTTCATAATGTTCCATGCCTCTATCAACTCTCCCCTTTTTCTCCCACATTGTCATGAATAGAGTCCTAATCTATTCAACCTTTCCCTATAACTCAGGTCCTCAAGTCCTGGCAACATCCTTGTAAATTTTCTCTACACTCTTTCAATCTTATTGATATATCTCCTGTCATCTTTTCTTCCTTTAATCTTCCCTTCACTTTTCACTTCTCCTGTATCCCTCCTCCTATTTTCTCTCCTCCTTTCCCTCCAATTTCCATCTCTCCTATTCCGTACTCTTTGTTTTCCTCTTTGAAGGCATAATAATTGAGTTTATTTTAAACAGAGATCAATAGATTTTTGGATTTTAAAGGGATCAATGGTGAATTGAAAATGGTTTTGATGTAGATCAGCCCTGATCATGTTGTATGACAGGGAAGGTTCACGTGGCTACTGGTTCTATGTTTCCTTTGTGGCTGTGCCCAGGTAGAAGCCACACTGAGTACTACAGCAGGGTCTCAAGTCATACAAGCTTTGTCTCTGCTACATGATCAACATGAAACCCAGCACAGGTCGCTTGCTGCAAACTCAGCTGAGAATAGTACTGACAGTGTCCAATCTCAGTAATTTTCAATCCCTGGGTCCTTTTAGGAGTTCAAGAAAGAATGAGAAACTTTGGTTCCCCTGGGAAAGGTTTCACTGCTAATGTAATAGTCTTTCTTTAGAAGCACTGCTAATGTAACGGTTTCTCTGTAGCAGCAGTGTTTGGGGTATGGCTAGCGATAATGGGGGCTTTGGAATACGTGCTGCCCAATGAAGGGAGTGTTTTTTTTCTTGTTGTGTGCCTGAGTACAAAGTGATCTGGGTCTTTTGTTCAGCAGAAGATGAAGAGAGAAGATGCCAGAAAGAAGAGGTCGTAGACACCAGAAAGGTGTGGACTTGGAGTGGGTCAGGAGTCGACGAAGCCCGGGGACTGGCGGAAGGGAAACTATGAGTGTCAACTTGTGCACATTAGACTGCTTCATTAAAATGAGAAATGAGAAGGTGAGAAACTTTTTGTTTTACTTCACTAACCCTTTAGCAAATTAAGAATTATAAAGCTAATTGCATATGGTGTACTGTCTATTATTTTGTGGTATTGATTTATAACAGGGGAACGAATCACACAGCATCCACACAAACAAGAGATCTGACCCCTCAAATTTCACACGCTTGGCCTTCCCTAGACTTACGTTGCTGACAGAACCTGAGGGTTACATTTATTTTGAAGTTCAAGCAATGATACAGAACACTTGAAACTAAGTGAGGAGCTGAGAAGCAAAGCAGACATTCAATAAAAAAAAGACGATGGCTCATTTGAAAAATCTATCACCTTTATAATCCAGATAACAGAATCCAATCAAAAGGTTATATAATTTAAAAAATCATAACACAATGTATAACGTGTTAAAAATGGAAAGATATATGTAACTGCTATACTGCCTCCTGCCAGTAAGTGGGGACGAACACCATACTATGAAAAAAAACATGAGCTTGATAAAGATAGAAATAGTTAAAAATACAAATTATGTCAAGGAAACTATGATTCTAACTAGGATTTTAGTTTTGCATTCATTCAACTGATAATCGTATAAAGAGTATACAATAAACAACCATTTCCACCAAGAGGGTAAAAGCTTACCGCACTCTGATAATCCACCTTTCAACATATTTATGGAATATTTAAAATCACACTTGGGGAAAATAGCTTGTCTGTGCGGGGTATTATTTGCGTGTTTTCTCACAGGATGACAGCATTAATGATCCTGAGAGACATTTTACTACTCTCCTTGCAGTTGTCTGTCAGCCTATTGCGTGAGACTGTTTAGCTCCAGGCCTGCCTACTCCGCCTACGTCTACTGAGATCCTGTTCCAAGGCCACCTGCAGCCTGCACAACCATGGTAGCTAACCTAGCAACGGCCACGCCGCAGTCCAGGGAGTACAGTAGACAATGTGGCAGGTGGAAGATCCAGATGAAGGTTATTAACAAAGGTCATTAATTGTGAGCTGGAAATTTCATCTTTTAGTGGCACCAAAGCAGTTTTATTTTTAGGTTATCTTAAAGGTAAGTTGAAAGTTGTATAAAGAGAGAAGATTTTAGCTGCAAGGTTCACAGTACCGTCGGGCTTCCCTGCATAATGCTGTGCTGACATTGTCAAAACGTGGAATTTTCTATTAGTGTGTGCAAATTGTAACAGATGTTAGCATCTAGTACAGCAGACGAGATATTTGCCCTTAAAGGTACATTCACAATAAACACTAAACCACACTCTTTTAGCTAAAGGTCATTGCTTACTGAATGGATGCCATCCAGATGGGTGAAGCAGCTGGAAGAATGCAGCAGCGATCTGGGCAGGTGCAAGAACAATGACCACAGGATCATGCTGTTTGTGCATCGGAGCCACAGAAACCCTTCAGGCACTCCTGGCAAATGGATGTAATGAAATGATATAGTCTCTGAACGCATGCACTTTGAGGAAGATTGCACTGCAGGCTGTCTTTGCTCTATCTTTGGGCTGAAGGAAGAGTCGACACACTCCTCGTCTTTATTGGGTGGCCTCCATAACACATCAGTAAGCAACAAACTGTGAGGCATGGCTAAGATCAGCAACAACAATCTATTAAGTGAATATCTACTAAGTGAATAACATTGATTGAAATCCAAGGGTTGTATTTGAGGTCACAAATCTCACCCAGGGCAAAGAGTGTACCTTGAATCGGAGGAATAGGAACCAGTGTACCAGATCACAAAGCAGAGGGATTGAGAGGATGGTAGATGTCATGACCACTACGTCTGCAAGGAAGAACAGAAATAAGTAAGGTACAATTGCCTTGCTTATGGATGGATTATACTGTGGAGTATTTTAATGCTAGCAGTATCAGGGGTAAGGGTAATTAACTAAGAGCAGGGATCAGTCCATAATATTATGATGTTGTGGCTATTACAGAGACTTGATTAAGAGAGGGAAAGGCTGAATATATTCCATGATTTCAATGTTTTAGACAAGATAGAGAGGAAGGTAAAGGAGAGGGGGTGGTATCACTATTAACCAGGTACTGTCCTAGCTGCACTCTGAGGGGCACATTGCAGGGCTTATCCACTGAGCATATCTGGGTAGAATTATAAAAAAAGGAAGTTTAAATCACTCTGATGGGATTATATAACAGACCCCATAATAACCACCAGGGCATTGAGAAGCAGATATGGAGGCAGGTTAGGGAAAGGTGTAAAAACAACAGGTTTGTTGTCATGGGAGGAATCAGCTTAGAGTCATAAAGTCATAGAAAACTATAGCACAGAAACAGGCCCTTCTACCCATCTGGTCTGTGATGAACCATTTAAACTGCCTAGTCCCATCAACCTGCACCGGGACCATAGCCCTCCATACCCGTACTATCCATGTACCTATCCAAACTTCTCATAAACATTGAAATCGAGCTCACACCCACCACCTGCTCTGGCAGCTCATTCTGCACTCTCACCACCCTCTGAGTGAAAAGGTTTCCCATCATGTTCTCCTTAAACATTTCATCTTTCACCCTTAGAACATGACCTCTAGATGTAGTCTCTCCTAACTTCAGTGGAAGAAGCCTGTTTGCATTTACTCTGTTGGTACCCCTTATAATATTGTATACCTCTATTAAATCTCCCTCAATCTTCTACATTCCAGGGAATAAAGTTCTAACCTATTCAATCTTTCCTTAAAACTCAGGTCCTCCAGCTTGTCAACATCCTTGTAAACTTTCTCTGCACTCTTTCAATTTGATTAACATCTTTCCTGTAGGTAGGTGACCAAGACTGCACACAATACTCCAAATTAGGCCTCACCAAAGTCTTATACAACTTGAACATAACATCCCATCTCCTGTACTCAATACTTTCATTTGTGAAGACCAATGTGCCAAAAGTTTTCATTATGACCCTATTTATCTGTGACGCCACTTTCAATGAATTGTAGACCTGTATTCCCAGATCCCTTTGTTCTACCACACTCTTCAGTGTTCTGCTGCTCACTGTTTAACACCAACTCTGGTTGGTCTTCCCAAAAGTGCAAAACCTCACATTTGTCCTCATTTTCAGATCATTTTTCCAGCTGCTCCAGATCCCGCTGCAAGCTTTGATAGTCTTCTACGCTGTCCACTACACCCCCAATTTTCATGTCATTCACAAATTTACTGATGCAATTAACCACATTATCATCCAGATCATTGATATAGATGACAAACAACAACAGACCCAGCATCCCTGTGGCTCTCCACTGGTAACAGGTCTTCAGGCAGGGAATCAACCATCTACTACCACTCTCTGGCTTCTCCCACAAGGCCAATGTCTAATACAATTTTCTCATCTTGGAAGCCAAGCCTTTTTAACCAACCTGTCATGTAGGACCTTGTCAAATGCCTTGCTGAAGTCCATGTAGACAACATCCACTGCCTTGCCTTCATCAATTTTCCTGGTAGCTTCTTCAAAAAACTCTATAAGATTGTTCAGAATGTCCTACCATGCACAATAAAGCCATGTTGACTATTCCTAATCAGCAGCTGTCAATCCAAATACAGTCCTATATATCCCATCCCTTAGAATGCCTTCCAGTAATTTTCCCATTACAGATGTCAGTCTCACCAGCCTACAGTTTTCTGGCTTATTCTTTGAGCCTTTCTTAAACAGTGGAACAACATTGGCTATCCTCCGATCCTCTGGTACCTCACCTGTCACTAAGGATGATTTAAATATCTCTGCTAGGGCCACGGCAATTTCTTCACTCGCCTCCAACAGGGTCCGAGGGAACATCTTGGCTGACCCTAGGGCTTCCACCGCACTAATTTGTTTCAAAACAGCAAACAGCTTCTCCTCTGTAATTTATATAGGGCCCAGACCTCGCCACTGCTTTCTCTCACTTCTATAGACTGTGTGTCTGTCTCCCAAGTACATACAGATGCAAAAAATCTCCCCATCTCTTTTGGCTCCATGCATAGATTATCATTCTGATTTTCCGGAGGGCCAATTTAGTCCCTTGTAATCCATTTGCTCTTAACATATCTATAGAAGCCCTTAGGATTTTCCTACACCTTGTCTGCTAGAGCAACCTTATGCCTTCTCTTGGCCCTCCTGATTTCTTCCTTAAGTGCTCTCTTGCATTTCTTATACATCTCAAGTACCTCATTTGTTCCTACCTGCCTATACCTACTATGCACCTCTCGAGAACCAAAGTTCACTAAACCTGTTATCCTTAACTTTTATTTTGACAGGCACATAAAAGTTTTGTCCTCTCAAAGTTTCACTTTTGAAGGCCTCTCACTTAGAAGTATGCTTTTGCCAGAAAACAGAGTGTCCCAGATCCTTTCTGATACTATCAAAACTGGTCTTTCTCCAATTTTGAAACACAATCCAAGGAGCGGACCTATCTTTTTTGCATATTTATTTTGAAACTAATGGCATTGTGGTCACTGGATGCAAAGTGTTCTCTTACACAAGCTTCTGTCACCTGCCTTGTCTCATTCCCGAACAGCAGCTGAAGTATCACTCTCTCTTTGGGCTTCTACGTACTGCTTAAGGAAAACTTTCCTGAACACATTTGACAAACTCTATCCCATCTTGTCCTTTTACAGTATGGGTATCCCAGTCAATATGCAGAAAGTTAAAATCATTTACTATAACAATCGTATGTTTCTTGCAACAGTTGCGATCTCTCTACAAATTTGTTTCTCAAAATTTCCTGGACTGTTGGGTGGTTATTATATATCCCCATTAACATGGTAATACCTTTCTTATTCCTCAGTTCCACCCACAGGGCCTCACTAGATGAGTTCTCCAGTCTGTCCTGACTCAGCACTGCTGTGACATTCTTCCTGGCTAGTAAAGCCACCCTTTCTCCTTCAATTCCTCCCACTTTATCTCTAAAACAACAGAACCCTGGAATGTTGACCCGCTAGTCCTGCCCCTCCTGCAACCAAGTCTCACTAATGGCTCCAATATCATAATTCCACATGCTGGTCCATGCCCTGAGCTGATCTGCCTTTCCTACAGTACACCTTGCACTGAAATATACACAGCTCAGAACATTAGCCCCACCAGGCTCAACTTTTCGATTCCTGACTTCTTTGTATGTAGAATTAACAATATCTTTCCCCACAACCCCACTCCACCATCTATCTGCTCTGGCACTCTGGTTTCCATCTCCCTGCAGCTTGTTTAACCTCCCCCTCCCCCCCCCCACCCTTCTCCCCGTGCAGCACTCGCAAACCTTCCCTCAAGGATGTAGTCCCCCTCCAATTCAGATACAGACCATTGCATCTGTACAGGTCCACCTTTCCCTGGAAGAGAGCCCAACAATCCAAAAATCATATGTCCTCTCTTCTACGCCAACTCACATGTCAAACTGTATAATCAATTATCAAAGTATGTGCACTAGCAACCTTGAGATATGTTTCCTTACAGGTGTTACCTCTGTCACTTGGACCAATATGGACCATGAACTCTGGCTACTCACTCTCCCACTTAAAAATACTGAGGATTCACTCCAAGATGTCCGGGACCCTACCACCCAGGAGGCTTTGGTCACTGACCTCCATGCAGAATATGACCAGTCTACAACCACTCTTTGCCTTCTGTGGGCAAGCCAGTTCTGGATCCACAAAGCAATGTCCCCTTGGATCCCATGCCTCCTTACTTTCTCAATAAGCCTTGCATGGAGTATCTTGTCAAACGCCTTGCTGAAATCTGATCGGCAAACTTACCTAATATTGACTGGAACCTTCTTGGTGCAAGGGGTTTAAATGGGGTAGAATTTGTTGACTGCATCCAGGAAGGTTTCTTAAACCTGTGTGTAGATAGCATGACAAGAGGAGGAACCATACTGGACCTGGTGCTGAGTAATGAGCCTGGCCAGGTAACTGTGGGAGAACAGTTAATGAACAGTGATGACATCTCCATAAATTTTAAGATAGCTATGAATAAGGATAAGTATGGACTTGTGCGAGAGTATAAAAGTAGAGTAAGTCAAATTTCAAAGAGTATTAGGCAGAAACTAGTGAGAGTTAATTCAGAACTGATGTTTCTGGGCAAGTCCGTATCCGAAATGTTGAGGGTATTTAACTCCCAAGAGTATAGATCAGATATATTCCGATAATCAGGAAGGGTAAGCAAGACAAGGTCAGGGATGTCAAGACAGATAGTGAATTTAGTCAAGAAGAAAAAGGAAGTTTAATGTAAGACTTAGAAAGCTAAAATCCAATGGAGCTCTTGAGGATTATAAAGAAGCCAGAAAAAAACTCAAAAGGGGAATTTTAGGAGAGCCAGGTGGGTCCATGTAAAGTCCTTGCCAAATATGATTAAAGAGAACCCAAGGTATTCTATGCATATATTAAAAGGATAACTAGGAAGAGGGTAGTGCCTCTTAGGGATAAAGGAGGGAACATGCAATCTGAAGATGTGTGAGTGAATACTTTCAAACAGTATTTACCAGTGAGAAGGACATGGTGGATAGGGAAAAGAGTATGCTAATATACTGGAATATTTTCAGATAAAGGAAGAGGTAGTGTTGAGAACTTTAATGGGAACTCTGCTGTTTGTGATACACACACACATACATATTGTTTTTCTTTTAAAATACCTTTGTGGAATTATGGTGAGATGTTCCAGTTCATTTACTATTATGTTTTAGCCCGGGTTGTACAGTTGTTCGCTTGTGTGTTTGTGTGCCACCCTGAATGTAACTGGGGGGTGGGGGGGGGGGCAGGTGTAATAATCACCTCTCCTATCTGCACGTGATTGAGTTAGTTCTCACTGAGTTAGTTCATCTGTCATCATGGACCGAATGTTTGCCACTGTATGAAGATGAGGATGGGATGGGTGGATCAGTAAGTTTGCAGATGATATAAAGATAGGTAGTTTTTGTGTAGAAGATTGCCAAAGGGTATTGATCAGTTGCAGATATGGGCAGTGAAATGGTCAATGGAGTTTAACCCAGCCAAATGTGAGATGTTGCATTTAGGGAGATTACATGGACATTAGTGTTGATATGCTGATGGATCCAAGGCTATAGCTCCCTGAAAGTGGCTGCACAGCTTATAGGGTGATAACAAAGGCATATGACATGCTGGTCTTTATTAGTCAAGGAATTGAGATCAAGAATCAGAAAGTTTTGTTGCAGATTTATAAAACTCTAGTTAGGCTGCATAGAATCATACTGTCAGAGAGTCATAGAGGAGTACAACACAGAAGCAGGCCGTTTGGCCCATCTATTCCATGCTGAGCCATTTAAACAGCCTACTCCCATCAACCCGCACTAGGACCTGAGGCCTCTATATCCCTACTATCCATATACCTATCCAAACATCTCTTAAACTTTGGAATTGAGTGCACAGGCACTACTTGTACTGGCAGCTCATTCCACACTCTCATGAACCTCTGGAGAAGTTTCTCCTCCTGTTGTCTTTAAACTTCTCACCTTTCACCCTTAACCCATGACCTCTGGCTGTAGGTGCTCCCAACCTCAGTGGAAAAAGCCTGCTTGCATTTACCCTATTTATACCTCTTATAATTTTGTATACCTCCGCAATATCTCCTCTCAATCTGTTACGTTCTAAAGAAAACAGCCCTGTTCAATCTTTCCTCGTAACTCAGGAACTTCAATCCTGTCAACATCCTTGTAAATTTTCTCTGCACTCATTCAACCTTCTTTACATCTGGAGTAATGCATTCAATTCTCCATGCCCCATTATAGGAAGAGTATGGAGCCTTTGGCATGAATGCAGAAGAGATTTTCCAGTTACTCTCTGGATTAGAGAGTATGTACTATAAGGAGAGGTTGGATAAACCTGGGCTATTTTCTCGGGAGTGGCAGTGGTTGAGCAGAAATCTGATAGAGGCATATAAGATAATAATAGACAGCCAGTATCTTTTTCTGAGGGTTGAAGTGTCTAATCTAATTGGACATGAATTGAAGATGAGAGGGGGCGAGTTCGAGGGATATGTTCAGGGCAAGTTTTTAACACAGAGCCATGGATGATTGCGATGTGCTGCCAGGTATGGAGAGGAGGCAAATATGATAGAGGCATTCAAGAGGCTCTTATCAATATGCAGAGAATGGAGGGAGATGTTTCACCATTGTTGACACCATCTGGAGAGATTTTCACTGGAACAAAAGTAGTAGAACAAGCAAATATTTCATGGAAAGATCAGTTTAGGCCAGAAGCATATAGAATCACCATATTTCAGTCTATACCAAATTTTGAATTTGTAGCCATAATCTTTTTTAGAGTTTCAATGTATTTCTTTTATTATAGCTTAATATGATGAATGGCTATGTTTGTTTTAATACTTTATCTTATAACTGAACAAAAGGAGCCATTCAGATCACTGGCCTCAAGTTGGTTCCCAGGGAATGATATCATTAGTGTCGTTCCCTTCCACTTATTCCCCTCTATCACTGCCACTTATTCTTACATACATTTCTCATTGGTTCTCTTATGTTGCCATTATCTACACAAGGAGACGCTCGAGCATCTTCAGGATATGGGAGGGATCCAGAGGAGCTGGGGGAAACACACATAATTATGAAGGGAACGTTAAAACTATGAACAGATAATACTTAGGCCCCTGGAGGAGATCTGGTGTGAATTTAATTCATCTTGGTCTTTTTTTCAACATCCGATACAATTCCAAGTTGGGATGTTTAACATGAAAGGGCAACTTTATCTGATGATGTCCCAATGGATTCACTGCTCTGATCCCATTAGGATGGAAAATCTGCACGTTTAGTTTTATTGTTAAAGACCCCTTCAAAAGTGGACCTGTAGTCTTTATAAACTGTGCACATGTAGCCTCAGTTTGCTGGCAGTGAAGGAATGGAATATTTGTAATGGTGGATAGTCCGTAACAAGAAGAAGTAAACATAGGAGTAGAATTAGGCCATTTAGCCCATCGAGTCTGCTCCGCCATGGAATACTGGCTGATTTTTTTTCACCTCCTCAGCCCCACTCTCCAGCCTTCCCTCCATAACCTTTGATGGCGTGTCCAATCAAGAACTTACCAAGCTCTGTCTTAAATACACCAAACGACTTGGCCTCCACAGCTGCCTGTGGTAATAAATTCCACAAATTCACTACCCTCTGGTTAAAGAAATTTTTCTGCATCTCTGTCTTAAATGGATGTCCCACTATCCTGAAGCCGTGCACTCTTGTCCTGGACTATTCCACCATGGGAAACATCCTTTCCACATCTACTCTTTCTAGGCCTTTCAACATTCCAAAGGTTTCAATGACATCCTTCTAGATTCCAGCGAGTACAGACCTAGAGCTATCAAACGTTCCTCATATGATAACCCTTTCATTCCTGGAATCATCCTTGTGAACCTCGTCTGAACCCTCTGTAATGCCAGAGCATCTTTTCTTAGATGAGGAGCCCAGGACTGTTCACAATACTCAAGGTGAGGCCTCACCAGTGCCTTATAAAGCCTCAGCATCACATCCTTGCTCTTGTATTCTAGACCTCTTGAAATGAATACTAGCATACCTTCCTCACTACTGATTCTGCCTGCAAGTTAACCTTTAGGGTGTTCTGCACAAGGTCTCCCAAATCCCTTTGCATCTCAGATTTTTGGATTTTTTTTCCCCATTTAGAAAATAGTCTGCACATTTACTTCTTCTACCAAAGTGCATGACCGTGCATTTTCCAACATCGTATTTCATTTGCCACTTTCTTGCCATTCTCCTAATCTGTCTAAATCCCTCTGCAGCCTGCCTGTTCCCTCAACAATACCTGCCTCTCTACCAATCTTCATATCATCTACAAACTTGGCAACAAAGCCATCTATTCCATCATTTAAATCATTTATATACAGCATAAAAAGAAGTGGTCTCAACACCAATCCCTATAGAACACCACTAGTCACTGGCAGCCAACAAGAAAAGGATCCTTTTATTCCCACTCACTGCCTCCTACCAATCAGCCAATGCTCTAACCATGTTAGTAACTGTCCTGCACTGTTCACAATACTCAAGTGATAGAGAATCAATCAACTGGCTGCTTTGCCCTGGATGATGCTAAGCTTTATTGAGCATCATTAGAGCTACAGGTATCTCAGTAAGAACTGCAAATGCTAACACATTGCTGACATTTACTTTATAAATGCTGGAAAAGCTTTGAGGTATTAGGTGTCTAGTCTCTGACCTGCACAGTTCAACATATTGCTTGAGTCAGTAGAGATCTCCAGGAGGTACAACTGGAGGAACAAATGTGAACAATATTATTGAATAACTACCATTGAAAATGGTTATTTTTTATGCTAGTTATAAAAGTCAGTGCCTTGCAGCTTATACCTCAAAAGTATTACTTGCCACTTATCAACTAGAGCCGGAACTTTGTTTAGGATTTGTTGTAGGCAATTACTGACTGCTTTAATCCCATAGGCAGAATAATTCCATTCAGTGTCCTTATCACTCAATCCTGCTGGCTTGTCCTCGAACACCTGTCAGAACAAAATTCCCAATGTTCCCTTCATCCTTACTTCATTCCCCTTACTCTTTAACCCTTATAGTTTCCTCTTCCTCCTCTACTTACCCTTCCTTTATCTTTTATTGCGTCCCCAAGTAACCACCTTTTACCTTACCCAGTACCATCCTTTATCTCTCATTATCTCCTGTCCTTACAGACAAGCTGAACTGAAGGTCTACTGCCCCTCAGATTCAAATTCACTTACAGTCCCAGACTGCTTCAATGACTTTGTGGTTTGATGTTTTATATTCTGCATTTTTTGCTTGTTTTTTGCCGTTTGTGTGATTTCAGAGACAGAGAAGCAGTTTCAGTGACAGGTTACTATCGATGCAATGCTCCTCAGACAGGATGAAGAGGTCAATACTCCCCAATGCCATTAGGCTTTACAATTCTACCGCCAGGACTTAAGAACTTTTTAAAAGCTATTATTAATGCTTTTTGAGACGGTGATTTAGATGCATATCATATTTTTTTTACTGAGTTAAGTATTGTATGTAATTAGTTTTGCTACAACAAGTGTATGGGACATTGGAAAAAAAGTTGAATTTCCCCATGGGGATGAATAAAGTATCTATCTATCTATCTATCTATCTATCTATCTATCTATCTTCTTTTTTTTGCATGTTAAATGTTTGATGTTTTTCTTTGAACGGGTTCCATGGTGTTTCTTTTGTTTCATGGCTGAGTGTGGAAAGATGAATCTCAGGGTCGTATGCTGTATATATACTTTGATGATATTTGTACTTTGAACTTAGAAACATACAGTGAAATGCATTATTTGTGTTAACAACCCACGCAACCTAAGGATGAGCTGGAGGCAGCCTGAAAGTGTCACCACATTTCCAGTGTCAACATAGCATGCCCACTACATTTGCAGAACACACAAGTGGTTACACAACAACAAAAAAGCAACAGCACCGAAACGAACCTTAGGACAGGCCATGTCCAGGCCTCCAGTCACCAGTGGACTTGTAGTCTTGCAGACACATTAACACTGTAAATCAGTGAGTTGTTTTTGTTGCTCTCCCCTCTCACTGTATGACTCTTTATTACGGAAATAGACAGCATGTCGAATTGCCGGGTGAACGATTAGGTTTTCTGTACTGCAGATCATGGTCTTTCTTGGAGGCTTTGCTATTGCTTGCTTGGTGGCTGGAGGGTGCAGATGCTTTTTTGCTTAAATAAGTGGTGGAGGAGGAGGGTTGATGCTTTGCTGCTGTGTGTGTGAGAAAGGGGGGGAAAGTGGGCTTTGGGGTACTAATGGTTTTTACTGACATTCTTGCTTTTCTGTTTTTGTGTTACATCTGTGAAGAGCAAGAACTTCAGATTGTATATTGTGTACGTTCTCTGATATTAAATGGAACTATTAAACTATTGTACCTGTGGAGGCCACCAGCCCTCATTGCCACTGACCTGCTGGCCTGACATCAGATTGCTTTCATCACACATCCACATTGCTGGCCTTCAAACACAGAGCAAGAAGTGGAGGCCAAGAATCCAGCTTTGACCTCTAATTCCCACAAATTCCTGTCGCTAAACTCTACACTGACCTCTAACTTCCTGAAAGGGAGAATAAATGACACTTGTGTGAATCCTTGAAGCATCAGGTGACCCTGTGATCTCTGTCTCAGAGGCCCACATCAGAACATCTATCAAGAGGGTGAGCCCTCACAAGGTATCAGGGCCTGATAGTGTTCCTGGGAGGACTCTGAAAATCTGTGCCAACCAACCTTCGGGAGCATTCAAGGACATAGAACATAGAACATAGAACATAGAATAGTACAGCACGTTACAGGCCCTTCAGCCCATAATGTTGTGCCGACCCTCAAACCCTGCCTCCCATATAACCCCCCACCTTAAATTCCTCCATATACCTGTCTAGTAGTCTCTTAAACTTCACTAGTGTATCTGCCTCCACCACTGACTCAGGCAGTGCATTCTATGCACTAACCACTCTCTGAGTAAAAAACCTTCCTCTAATATCTCCCTTGAACTTCCCTCCCCTTACCTTAAAGCCATGTCCTCTTGTACTGAGCAGTGGTGCCCTGGGGAAGAGGCACTGGCTGTCCACTCGGTCTATTCCTCGTAATATCTTGTATATCTCTATCATGTCTCCTCTCATCCTCCTTCTCTCCAAAGAGTAAAGCCCTAGCTCCCTTAATCTCTGATCATAATCCATACTCTCTAAACCAGGCAGCATCCTGGTAAATCTCCTCTGTACCCTTTCCAATGCTTCCACATCCTTCCCATAGTGAGGTGACCAGAACTGGACACAGTACTCCAAGTGTGGCCTAACCAGAGCTTTATAGAGCTGCATCATTACCTCACGACTCTTAAACTCTATCCCTCAACTTATGAAAGCTAACACTCCAGAAGCTTTCTTAATTACCCTATCTACCTGTGAGGCAACTTTCAGGGATCTATGGACACGTACCCCCAGATCCCTCTGCTCCTCCACACTACCAAGTATCCTGCCATTTACTTTGTACTCTGCCTTGGAGTTTGTCCTTCCAAAGTGTACCACCTCACACTTCTCCGGGTTGAACTCCATCTGCCGTTTCTCAGCCCACTTCCACATCCTATCAATGTCTCTGCAATCTTCAACAATCCTCTACACTATCTACAACACCACCAACTTTTGTGTCATCTGCAAACTTGCCAACCCATCCTTCTACCCCCACATCCAGGTCATTAATAAAAATCACGAAAAGTAGAGGTCCCAGAAAAGATCCTTGTGGGACACCACTAGTCACAACCCTCCAATCTGAATGTACTCCCTCCACCACAACTCTCTGCCTTCTGCAGGCAAGCCAATTCTGAATCCACCTGGCCAAACTTCCCTGGATCCCATGCCTTCTGACTTTCTGAATAAGCTGACCGTGTGGAACCTTGTCAAATGCCTTACTAAAATCCATATAGATCACATCCACTACACTACCCTCATCTATATGCCTGGTCACCTCCTCAAAGAACTCTATTAGGCTTGTTAGACATGATCTGCCCTTCACAAAGCCATGCTGACTGTCCCTGATCAGACCATGATTCTCTAAGTGCCCACAGATCCTATCTCTAAGAATCTTTTCCAACAGCTTTCCCACCACAGACATAAGACTCACTGGTCTATAATTAGCTGGACTATCCCTACTACCTTTTTTGAACAAAGGGACAACATTCGCCTCCCTCCAATCCTCCGGTACCATTCCTGTGGACAACGAGGACATAAAGATCCTAGCCAGAGGCTCAGTAATCTCTTCCCTCACCTCGTGGTGCAGCCTGGGGAATATTCTGTCAGGCCCCGGGGACTTATCTGTCCTAATGTATTTTAACAACTCCAACATCTCCTCTCCCTTAATATCAACATGCTCCAGAACATCAACCTCACCCATATTGTCCTCACTGTCATCAAGTTCCCTCTCATTGTGAATACCGAAGAGAAGTATTCACTGAGGACCTCACTCACTTCCACAGCCTCCCGGCACATTTTCCCATCTTTATCTCTAATCGGTCCTACCTTCACTCCTGTTATCCCTTCACTCCTGTTATCCTTTTGTTCTTCTCATAATTGAAGAATGCCTTGGGATTTTCCTTTACCCTACTCGCCAAGGCCTTCTTCCACCTGACTAGATTTTCCACCTCACTTGTCACCCATGGTTCTTTCACCCTACCATTCTTTATCTTCCTCACCTTCAATCTTCAATCTCACACTGCTGCAGTCAGTTTCCCATCAGATTCAAAAGGGCGACGATCATACCTGTGCGAGAAGGGCAGGGCGAGATGCTTCAACGATCATCACTCAGCGGCAGTCACATCTACTATCATGAAGTGCTTTCACAGGTTAGTCATGGCCAGGATCAACTCCTGCCTAGACAAGGACCAGCTGCAATTTGCCAATCACCAGAATAGGTCTATAGTGGATGCAGTCTCACTGGCTCCGAGTTCAGCCTGGGATCACCGGGACAGTAGTAATACCTCCTTACTTTAAAGATGCGTGCTTAGCCCACTATTCTACTCTCTCTACACCCACGATTGTGTGTCTAGATACAGCTCGAATGCCATCTATAAACTTGCTGATGATACAACTATTGTTGGTAGAATTTCAGATAGGGATGAGGAAGTGTTCAAGAGTGAGATAGATCAGCTGGTTGATTAGTGTCACAGCAACAACCTTGCACTCAACATCAGTAAGAACAAGGAATTGATTGTGAACTTCAGGAAGGATAGGTCAAGGGAACACGTACCAGTTTTCATCGAGAGATCAGAAGTGAAAAAGGTGAGCAGTTTCAAGTTCCTGGGTGTCAGCATTTCTGAAGATCTGTCCTGGGCCCAACATACTGATGTAATCACACAGAAGGCACAACAGCAGCTATATCTCATGAGGATGTACTGCAGAGTGCATTCTCACTAGTTGCATGTTTGTCTGGTATAGAGGGGCCATGAGCTAAGATTGGAAAATGCTACAGAAAGTTGTAAATACAGCCAGCTCCACCATGGCACTGGCTTCCCCAATATCCAGGACAGCTTCAAAAGGCCATGCTTCAAAAAACTTCTCTTCAAAAAGATTTTCCCCCATTACCTTCTTCTCAGTGCTCACCTCGAGGAGGAGGTACAGGAGCCTGAAGATGCATTCTCAACTTTTAGTAACAGCTTCTTCCACTCTGCAATGAAATTTCTGAACTCATGAACACTACCTCAGTTTTTTTCATTATTTTTGTTTCTTTTCACATTATTTATTTAAGTATTATTTTTCTTTTTTACATATATTTCTCATTGTAATTTATAGTTTTTATTGTTATGTATTGCAATGTATTGCTGCCACAAGACAACAAATTTCATGGCATATGTCAGTAATATCAAACCTGTTTCTGATTCTGAAATCTTAATTCTGCTACATTGGCATAAATGGAAACTAGAAACCTACTTTCATAAGGTTGTTTATATTCCCTTCCCAGTTTAGTTTTAAAGTTACTTTAAGTGAAACTGCATTTTACAAAGGCCAATAATAAGTATACAACAGTTAAAATCTCTTATTACACTTCCAAACTGGGTTCCCTTACTGAATTTACCAGCAGATGTCAGTATGTTACAGGATAAAGCTCCAATTTGCATGAATCGAATTTCTTACTGATTGAAAAGCTCGCTGCTTTTAAACACGGTAATGGCCATTATAATAATGAGCCTGTTTGCCTTTTTATTTCTAAGATCGATCACTTTCTGTAAAGGAAGGGCTGACAAGCAATATTGAGGCTCTGGTTAAGAAAAATAGGGACCTAGTGCACCATGCATAAAGAATTGGGACTTAGTGAATTTGTTGATGACTACAAGAAGTGTACAAGTGCACTTAAGAGGGAAAAGAGGATATTGGAAGGATCTGGCAGGCAATGTGAAAAAAAATCCTAAGAGATTGAATAAAAGGGTTGCTATGGAGAGACTAGGTCATTTTAAAGATTAGCATGACTGCCTGAGTGTAGAACCAAAGGAAATGGGTGAGATTTTTAAAGAATATTTTCCTTCAGTTTTTACAGTGGAGTGAACAATGGAATCTATAGATATTATTGGTAATGTCTTGGGCCACATATACAAATTAACAGGGAGTAGGTATTGGAGGCTTTATAGTGCATTGAGATGAAAAGGTCCCCAGCATTTGAGCTTTGTAGGAAGCTAGAGAATTGATGGAAGCTCTGGCAGATAGCTGGAGGGGATTGTGAGGGACAGGATCGAGAGTCTGATTCAGGAAACTCAGCACGGCTGAGCATGTTTAGTTGCATGTGACAATCCTGTTGGAGTTCTTCGAAGGATGTAGCCAAGAGGGTAGATGAGGATAGGGCAGTGAAAGTTGTATATATGGCTTTAGAAAGTCCTTTGACAAGTCACTCATGCCAGGCAGGTCTGGAAGCTTAGACTGCATGGAATCCCGAAGGATTCAAACTACAGTACGTTTATTATCAAAGAGATAGTAGATTGGAATCCTAATTGGCTCAGAGGTAGGTGGCACCAAAGTGGCCACTGAGTGTATATTTGTGAAGGTCTGCTGCAGTTGACCATCCACTTCAAGGTTTGACATGTCGTGTTCTTCTGCACACCACTGTTGTACAGTGTGGTTATTTGAGTTATTGTCACCTTCCTGTCAGCTTGAACCAGTCTGGCCATTCTCCTCTCATTGACAAAGCATTCTTCTTTTTAATGTCTCTTCTTTCCTTTTCACAGTGTCTGGGGTCCTGTCGGAATCTGTGATCTACAGCTGCACACAAACTGTGGTTCTTCAGGGTGGTGGGTTCTCGCTCTCAGAGCTCGTCGAGCGGCATTTTTGATAACCCCAGGAGCAGCCTGGAAGATGTTGCATCTTTGGGGTGTGGCCCTGTGGACGACCTGGTTGGTGTCACCGACCAATGCATCGCAGGAGAATGGAACCCTGAGGCTGTCAGAGGCCTCGGCACTCACCCCTCTCTCTCCCTCCTCTCACCCCTCTCTCCCCTCCCTCCTCTCACCCCTCTCTCCCCTCCCTCCTCTCAAGAGTGAGTTTATGCCAATTCTCGAGTCAGAGAAACACACAATAAAGTGACACTGCAGACTGTAATATCAACAGTGGAATGTTGGTCTCTCCTCTTGCTGTGGCAGGAGTTATACCGCTCTCTCCTAGAGAAGGAGCCAATGGGATGAACAATGGCTTTTGATGGACTCAGAGATTTTAATGAGGACAAAGAATAATGTTTGAGTGATGTTTCTTTAAGTAGCATGTTTTCATGGGAAACAGAGCTAGTAAAAACTGATCTGAGAATAAACAGGAAATTGTGCCCAGTATGAGTGAAGATTTCACTAGAGATGATTTTCTTTTCTACTGCAGTACTGTTAAATACTACTAGAGGTGATATACTACTACAGAAAGGGGCTTAGAAGAACTAATGGAAAATGGAGAGAAATTTCTCTATGGTCCAAAAATGTGCAAAAAATCACTTCTAAAAAAAGCACTGAATTACACTATAAAGGAAATAGCATTCATAGAACTAAAAAATGAAGCCCCTGACACTAAATATTTAAGAGAAAGTACTCAAAAAATTATGTGTCATAAATTGATGGTCAAACAAATGATACTTAAACACATGGCATCACAGCACATGGTACTCAAACACATAATTTTTTGTAATGAGAAAGAAATTAGATATGCCTGGAAAGACATGCTAGAGATATGACATACAATTAACCTCTAGCTCTTTGAGTCAATGCAGTTAAAATTTGAGCTCCTCCACTATTATAATAATGACAGTGTCCAGCTGGTACTAACTGTGCTTCTTGGTGCATCAGGACAGTCCCACATGGTGCAATTTCATGACTGTCTCATGCCAGCTGAAACTGCCTGAAGCATGCCTACACTTCTTAAGTGGAGGTTTCCATTGTCTCTTATCTTAGGACCTTAATGGAAGCCAGATTGAAAAACAACAGAGTGAGACCTTGCACTCTTCCAATGCCTTACATCTCCACATCTCATTAAACATCACTCGGAAATCCCATCTAATATTAATAGTAACCATCACACTATGACACATTTACCTCCGCTCTAAACCTCAACATGCAAATCTCACAAGTAACACACACAACAAGCTAGTGGAACTCAGCAGGTCAGGCATTACCTATGTAGAGGAATAAAGTGTCAGCATTTCAGACTGAAACCTTCAGAACTAAACCTCCACATTTTATTTCTCACCATAGATGCTGCCTAACTTGCTGAGTTCCTCCAGCAAATTGTGTGTGTTACTCTGGATTTCCAGCATCTGTAGAATCTCTTGGGCAAATCTCATAGTCTGCACACTACTCCAGCTATTCAACCATGAGAGACATAATACCTAGACATGTTAAAGATGTGTTTAATGCACTTCCCTCTGTCACAGAGTGTGACACTGAATTGGTACAATGGTGACACAGTGGTTAAGTTACCAATCTAATAAGTCAGTTAACAATCTAAAGACCAGGGTTCAATCTGACTCTGGAGACAGTTGAATTTAAATTTCCATTATTAATTCTAAATTTGCAAAACCACACAGAATTTTATGAATGACGATTAAAAATCTACCAAGTTATTGTCAGTGCCCGCCTGGTTCACTAACCTCATCTTTTAAATGGATCTACCATCTTTTCATGGCAGCTCTAACCTCTGAATGAAAACTTAGTTTGCTGAAATCAAACAGCTGCACTGCATATTAGCGTTCAAACACACCTTAAGGTTTCACCATACTTCAGCAACTTTTTCCCCAAAGGAAATTTTAACAATCTACAGTTGGACCAAGGTGGACAAACTAGTTCTCCTCCCTCAGAGTTAAAGTCAACATTAATGACTCCTACCAATGTCCTTGATATTGTCAGTTTGCCAGATAATGCAGAATACTGCTGCTCATGCTGAGACTGTTCCATCTAAAGTCAAACTATCTAAGGCTAGGTAAGCTCTGGGTTGTCCGTCAGATCAATTTGCAGCCTCCTCTGCTGCAATGGTTGTAGATGCTGGAGGAGGCCTGTGGAGGACAAAGAGAGCAGGTAACTGCTAGAGAGTGCATTAGAATGACTGGTCACTAATTGGTTTTGATCATTAGATATATAAATATTGCCACATATTCTGGCACCAAAGTAGGTAGCAGAACCACAATGCTTGGCAGAAAAACAAAGAGCTCTTCAGGACAAAACACAACAAGCAGCAAAACAAAAACATCAAACCAAAAGCCCCTTTCCTGCCTCGCATCCAGTCCTCCAACTCCATGACTTCAACTTCTGGATGACTGATCAATCTTCGGTATCATCCCTGACCCCGAACTCTAGGTTTGAACTACGGGCTGAATGACCAAGCAGCCCTCGTGCCTCCTGCTTGCATGGACTCCTGGTTGCTGGCCTTTGAGTGATGGACAGGGTCTCAGACTGCGATGTCCTTCGTCACTGGACTTTGTAAGCTGAACCCAGAGCACACTTAAAAAACAAATCTAGTCTGAGCCATGATGTTGACGGAGGCTGCAGCTCGACACCATCATGAAAATCAATATATTTTTTGACTGATGATTTGCTTGAATAATGAATTACATACTAGAACTTAGAGATGATGCAGTAGATGGGCCACACCACTGAAGTCCAATAGGCTCCATCAAGCTCTGCCGAATTACTCACACACGCTCTTTCCTTTCCAGTGACATATTAATTATTCTGAAGGGGACAGTTCTCTTGCTTCTTATTTTCCCCTGCAATACTTACTAATTAAAATAGTAATTCCTGACATTTTGGCTAATATCAGGGTCCCAGAAAAAGTGAGCAAGTTTTCAGTGAGAACTTACAGTCTGTCATGACCAATTCACTCTCCCTTAAACCACCCTCCCTGGTCTCAGCTGAGGATGAGAAAGGAACTCAGGACAGTGCCACCCCTCCAACCCATTTCCCACATCCACATCCACATCTACAACCTCCATCACAGGCACTGAGCCAGGTGTCAACCTCATCCCTTCCCATGAATCAAAATGCTCACAACATCATTCCAGTGGATTTTTGAGCCCACCCCAAAGATGTCATTTCAGAGCCATGGTTTCTCTGCCTGCTCCCAGGCACAGATGCCCTCTGGAATGTCCCATGCTTGACAGGAAGCTAAAACTGTCTACGAAATCATTTTCTTCTGGACTGAAAAGTGAATTGGAAAGATCATACATATTCTTGGAGTTGAACATGAATTCCACAGAATCAGAGAATTGCTAAGGAGCAGAAGGAGCCATTCAGCCCACGCAAGTCTCTGCCAGCTCCCAGAACAGCAAACTTGACAGTCCTGTTCCCTCAACTTGCAGACTCTGAACCACAACCTAAAACTTTACAAATAAATTGCAACTTGAAACACCTGTTCCAGGGAAATCAAGGGCACTATTTCACAGTAAGGAAGCTGCTGATGCAGCCCTCCTTTCATGCTTCTACAGGGGTCTTTTGTGAACCCAGTCCTCAGTATGGTTAGTTGACTGGCTTTAGTGAATTCATTGTGATTCTCACATGAATGTTAGCAACTCCTGTTAGCTGAAGGGCAATGCATGTTTGGAGGTTGCAAGGCAAGTGAATTATTTCTAGATGAAAGAGTTTTCAATTTGTATTCTTGTAGGTTAAATTTCATTAGGTAATTTAACATCACCAGATGTACATCACCAAATGATAAAGGGCAAATGGTATTTTAATGATTATAAGTAACGAAAAGCAACAACCATATAGTTGCCATGAAAATAGCTTTCATGTTAATGGGCATATGAAATCTGAGCTACTGTTACAGGGTAATTAAGATACTGACCTTCAGATACGGTACAACAGACTAATGTTTGTGAAACATTAAACACTTCATTTTCCCTAAATATAAACTTACCTGAGAACAGTCAACTAATAACGAGGATGGCTGCAAGTTTTAACCCAGTTTATTTACTGTAAAAGAATACTGTGCAGTGGAGGGCGCTCTCAGCTTTTCAATGAAGATTTGCAAAGCAGCCAGAATCCAGAGAAACTGGAGGTGCTAAAACTGAGTTGTAACGCACGAGTTGGCTGGAGCAGTTTGGTCCTGTAGCTGCTGCACAAGAAACTTCTCTGCACATATGAAAATAGAAAAAATAAACAATTCAGGTCAGAGGACTCTGAGGCTCATCGTGGAAGAGGAGTGTCAAGGAGAGCAAAACGATAGGAGAGAAACAGGATAGATACTAGGACAGTGTGATGCCATCTGGATGCTAGGGTTAATGATGTCTCAGACCAGCTGTAGAATGTTCTCTAGAGGGCAGATGTGCAGACAGGGGTCATGGTGCACATTGGTACTATAACATAGGAGGAAACGGGCAAGAGGTACTAAGGTTTGGAAGTTAGGAAGGAGGCAGGAAAGTAAGATGTCAAAGGTAGTAATCTCTGGATTATTCCTGGTGCCATGTGTTAATCAGGGCAGGAATATAGCGATAGAACAGATGACCATGTAGCAGAGAATTTGGTGCAGGGGTCGTGGTTTCAGGTTCTTGGAGCATTGCACCCTTTTTTGGGGCAGAGATGACAATATAGAGGGATGGGCTGCACCTGAACTGGAGGGAAACCAATATCCTGGTCAGGATATTTGATAGTTCTATTGAGAAGGTTTAATTTAGTTTGGCAGGGGGTTGGGAAACATAGCACCAGGTCAAAAGTGGAGGGCTTGAGACGAAGGTAGATGTCAGAGCCAGAAAGAATTAGGAGGAGTGAGATAATAGATATAATGGGGCAAAGTGTGTGTATTTTAATACTAAGAGTATTACTATAAGAATAAGGAACTCTGTACTGTGACATTGTGATCTATACAGATGTTTTGTTGAGAGTGGGACAGGAATGATGTTTAATATTCCAGGGTTTTGATGGCTTAGAAAACACAGAGAAGGGGATATTAGAGAGAGGAGAGCTGTACTATTAATCATGGACAAAATCATAGTTGCACACAGAGGGGGCATAATAAAGGTAGAACTCAAACGTAAGAAAGGTGCGATCACTCTGTTTGGATAATACTGCAGACCCCCCTGAAACCACTCTGACATTGAGGAACAGATATGCAAGTAGATTGGGCAAAGATGTAAAAACAAAAAGGTTGTTGTCATAGTTGACATAAACTTGTCCAATATAAAGTGGGACTGGGTCCTTCTTAGTGCAAAAGATTTAGATGGTACAGAATTTGTTAGGTGATTTGGTGGGGTGGGTGGGGTTTCTTAAATCAATATGTAAACAGTTCAACAAGAAGAGAGGCCTTACTGGATCTAGTGTTGTCAAAGGAGCCTAGCCAGGTGACTGACATTTCAGTGGGAGAATATTTTGGGAACAGTGACCACAACTCCTTAAATTTTAAGACTGCTATATCTAAAGATAAAAATGGACCTTGCAGGAGAGTATTAAACTGGAACAGGTCAAATTGCAAGAGAATTATGAAGGAACTAGGGAAAGTTAATTAGGAACAGCTGTTTCTGGACAAGTCCACATCTAACATATGGAGGGTGTTTAAAGTCCAACTGTACAGAAGACAGAACAGGTATGTTCCAGTAGGAAGGGCAAGGATAGCAATGTAAGGGAGCCTTGGATATTGAGAGAGGAGCTGAATTTAGTCAAGAAGAAAAAGAAACTGTATGTAAGGTTTATGAAGCTAAAATCAAATGGAGCCCTAGAGGATTATAAAGAAATTAGAAATTAACTCAGGAAATGAATTGGGAGAATCAGGAGAAGCCATGAAAAGTCCTTGGCAAGTTGGATCAAAGAGAATCCCAAAACATTCTATACATACGTCAACAATAAAGGTATTCTATACGTACGTCAATGACACTAAGGAGTGGGTAGGACCACTCAAGGAAAAAGGAGAAAGCCTATGCCTGGAGGCAGAGGATGCAGGAGAGGTCCTAAATAAATATCTTTGTGTTGGAATTTACCAAGGAGAAGGATGGGGAGGACAGTGAGATCAGTAGAGAGTGTATTTATATGCTTGGACATTTTGAGATAAAGAAGAAAATAGTTTTGGGTCTCTTAATGAACATTAAGGTGAATAGGTTTCCAGCGCCCAATGGGATATACTCCAGGTCATTGAGAGAGGAAAGAGATGAAACTGCTAATATCTTCATATGTCCTCTGTAGCCACAAGCGAGGTCGAAGAGGACTGGTGAGTAGTTAATTTTGTTCTATTATTCAAGAAAGGAAATAATATTGGAAACTATAGACTAGCAATTTCCAGCCTTTTTAAGCCATGGAGCATTATCATTAACCAAAGGGACTGTGGAACCCAAGTTGGAAACCTCTGCATTAATAAGTCTCAGGTCTGGGGCAAGTTAGTTATTGTATTCTTAGGAACAGGATTTATAAACATTGTAAAACCATGGCTTAGTTTAATTACAGGCAGTCAACATGGCTTTGTGTGAAGCATCTCACATTTTACTAACCTGGATGGGTTTTTAGCAGGTGACAAAGATGCTTGATAAAGTAAGAGCTGTAGGTGCCATCTTCATGGTAGGCTCATCCAGAAGATTATGATCATAAAACCATTAGACAGAGGAACAGAAATAGGCCATTCGGTCCATCAAGTCTATTCTGCAATTTTATTATGGCTGATGCATTTCCATGCCTTCTCCCCATAACTTTCACACACTGACTAATCAAGAACCCATCAGCCTCCACTTTCACTACACCCAATCCCCTGCCCTCCACAGCTGCCTGTGACAACATCTTCCCAACCCCTGAAGTCAGGCTAACTGGCCTATAATCTCTTTTCTTCTGCCTCCCTTTCTTCTTGAAGAGTGGAGTGATGTTTGCAATTTTCAAGTCCACCAGAACCATGCCAGAATCTATTGATTCTTGAAAGAATACTAATGCCTGTACAATCTCTTCAGCTACCTCTTTCAGAACCCTGGGGTGTAGTCCATCTGTTTCAGGTGAGTTATCTACCTTCAGACCTTTCATTTTCCCAAGGACCGTCTCACTAGTAATAGCAATTGCACTCACTTCTGTCCCCTGACACTCTCGAACTTCTGGCATAACACTGGTGTCCTCTACAATAAAGACTGACGCAAAGTACTTATTCAGTTTGTCCACCATTTCCTTGTCCCCCATTACTACCTCTCCAGTGTCATTTTCCTGCAGTCCAATACCTATGCTCATCTTTCTTTTACCCTTTATATATCTGAAAAAAAAATTTTGGTATCATCCTAAGATTAAGATTCATAGGATCCAGAGTGACTGCTCATCCAGATTCTGAATTAGTTTTCCCATAGAACGCAGAGTGTATTGGTTGATGGGACTTATTCTGGCTGGAGGTCTGACACTTCTAGTGTTCCTTGGGGATATGTATTGGGATCTCTGCCATTTGTGATACATTTTGTGTATATAAATGACCTATATGAAAATGTAGATGAGTGAGTTTGCAAGTGGATAGTGTAGAAGATTGCCAAAGGATTCAGTGAGATATAGATCATTTGCAAATATGGGCTGAGAAATGGCAGGTGGAGTTTAATTCATCCAAATAGGAGGTGTTGCACTTCTGGAGATCAAATGAAATAAAACATGACACTACTAGAGGCAAGACCCTTACAAGTGTTGATCAACAGGGAGATCCTGGGGTTTAAGTCCATAGCACCCTGAAAGTGACTGCACAGTTCGATAGGGTGGTAAAGAAGGTATGGAGCATGCTTTCCTTTATCAGTCAGCCATTCTGCTCAAATGTCAGGAAGTTAATTTGCAGCTTTATTGTGTTCTCTTTATGTGTACCCTGATGGAGTACATGGGACAACTGGTGAGAGTATTCAAAGACAATTTCAACATCCCACTGCTATGGTCGGAAGTTCGCACCTGCTTCAGAAAGGCAACAATTACACCGGTGCCTAAGAGAGTAGTGTGAGCTTCCTTAGCAAGTATCATCCAGTAGTACTCACATCTATAGTGATGAAATGTTTTGAGAGGTTGGTCAAGGCTATTATCAACTCCTGCCTAGCAAAGGACCTGGACCCACTGCAATTTGCCTATTACCACAATAGGTCTACCACTCTCAATAGCTCTTCACATTGCCTTAGATCACCTGGACAATACAAATACCATGTCAGGATGCTGTTTGTTGAATATATCTCAGCACTTAACACCATCATTCCCACTGTCCTGATCCATAAACCACAGCACCTGGGCCTCTGTGCCTCCCTCTGCAATTGAATCCTTGACTTCATAACCAGAAGTCCACAGACTGAGTGGATTGGTGATAACATCTCCTCCTTGTTGACAATCAACACTGGCGCACCTCAGGAATGTGTGCTTAGCTACCTGCTCTACTTTCTCTATACCCTTGACTGTGTGGCAAGGTATGGCTCAAAAGCCATCTATAAATTTGTTGATAGAATCTCAGATGGAGATGAGAGAGTGTAGTTAATATCAAGATATGCCAGCTAGTTGAGGAGCAACAACCTTACACTCAATGTCAATAAGACCAAAGGGCTGATTGTGGACTTTAAGAAGGGTAAGATGAGGGAACACCAACCAATCCTCATAGAGGAATCGGAAGTGGAGAGAGTGAGCAATTTCAAGTTCCTGGGTGTCAAGATCTCTGAGGGTCCAATCTGGACCCAACATATTGATGCAGCTATAAAGGAGACAAGATAGTCTTCATTAGGAATTTGAAAGGATTTGCTTTGTCACCTAAATCACACAAAAACTTCTATAGATGTACCATGGAGAGCATTCTGACATGCTGCATCTCTGTCTGGTGGGGTGGCGGGGATAAAATTAGTCCATAGTATCCAAGAATTCTTCATAAATTGGTGCCTCAGAAAGGCAGTGTCCATTATTAAGGACCCCCACCACCCAGGTCATGCCCTCTTCTCATTGCTACCATCAGGAAGGAGGTACAGAAGCCGGAAGCACACACTCAGCGATTCCTAAATGGATATTGAACCCACAAACACCACCTCATTTTTTTATATTATCTCTGTTCTGTACTATTTTGTACTATTTTCAATCTAACAATTTAATTTTTATATATATATATATATATATATATAGACTCACATACTGTAATATACCTGATTCTGAGCATTGCATTCAAGATTTTGGTTGCCCTGTTACAGGAAGGATGTGGAGGCTTTGGGGAGTTGCAGAAGATGTTTACCAGGAATTGCCTCTGGATTAGAGTGCATGTGTTATGAGGAGAGGTTCGATAAACTAGGTTAGTCTTCTCTAGAGTGGTGGAGGCTGAGAGGAGACCTAATGGAAGTTTACAAGGTTATGAAAGCCACAGATAGAGTAGCCTTGGGTCATAACATCTAATACAGAGGACATGCATTTAAGGTGAGAATGGATAAGCTCAAAGAAGATGTGCAGGGTAAGATTTTTACATAGAGAGTGGTAGTTAGGTCCCTTGAATGCACTTGGAGGCAAATATGAGAGAGGCATTTAAAAAGCTTTTAGAAAGGCACATGAATGCACAGAGATAGGGATGCTTTGAACATTTTGTAGCCAGAACTGATTAGGCATTTAATCACTAGTTTAGTTAGCTCAACACAATATTGTGGGCCAAGGGATCTGTCCCTGAACTGAGCTATTGTAATAGGCTGGGTTGATTAGACTGAAAAATCCAAACCAGGGCGTGACCAGGGCATGGGGTAGTAAGCATAGAAGCACAACAAAGTAACTCAAGCCTCATTTATTATCATAGAACAGAAAGAACAAATGAACCACACTAAATATTATGTAGTCTGTCACAAAGATTTCTATAGAGATTTTAGGGCTCACAATTCGTGGTATGCGCTTGATTGTTGCTGCTGTCCAGGGATCTTCAAGTTCCAACATTTGAAATCATCCTGCGTCCATCATCACAATTCCTCAGACCGGGTAAAGTCCCAAAAACCGAGCAAAAGGTGTCTCAATAAATAGGGGTTCAATCCACAAGCAAAGCGAGACACACAGGGACAGAAAAACTATTGAATCTTTTGTTCTCATGCCTCTGTGCCAGAGGCCAGAAAGAATCCAGCCGCTATTAGCAAACATTTAACAAATGTTTAACTTGTACAGACACCTTAAATGCTGTAGGCTCACAAAGAGTTAAAGTGCCACTTGGAATTGTTCAGACTTACATCTAATACTTTCACAAAATTTAATATACCACAACACAACTGATCTATGGGCTGGTGCAACAAGGCCCAATACAAGCACAAGAAAAACATGGCATAATTACATCAGGTACATTACAGCCTGCAGGACGTAATATCAAATTCCCCAACTTCAGATAATGCAGTACTTCTTTCTGTATGTATCAGGACTAACCATTTTTGTCTGCCATCCACCATATTGTCTGATATCAATATAGGAGCAAGTGTTATGATCCATTAACTATATATCATAGCATTTAGAAATCAGTAAGCAACTCCAAGAGAATCAGCAACAATGTATTAAAAGTAAAAATAGTTTGAGGGTGTGACTAGTTGAGAGGATGTGGAGGAACTAATAAATGTAGTGTTGTTGGACATTCACAAGGATTTTATAAGGATTCCACAGCTCCTAGAAAACGACCACACAAGAAGAAACAGAGTAAAAGGTCTATGGTATTCTTGCCTCCATCGGTTAGGGCACCGAGTAATGGCATATTCCATTTATACAAAACGTTACTTGGGCCCCATTTGGAGTACCGTGTACAATTCTGGTTTCCCATTACAGGAAGGATCTAGAGGCTTTCGAAAGGGTGTAGAAGAGGTTTACCAGGATGCTGATTAGAGGGTATGAGCTACAAGGAGAGGCTAAAAACGTTGTGTTTTCACCAGAGCAGTGGAGGCTGAGGGGAGGCCTGATAGATTTTTTTAAAATTATGGAATAGACAGATTAGGACTGTTTTTCCCAGGATAGAAATGTCAAATAACTTGAGGATATGAAATGAAGATGAGAGGGCGGAAGTTTAAAGGAATGTACAGGGTAAGTTGTGTTGGATGCAGGTACTCTGGACTCAAAGGCCTGTCCCTGCACCTTACTGTTCCATTCTCTATGTCCCACCGGTGAGGCTGGAGCCCACACCTATCCAGATCAGACCATTCCTCCACTTGAAATACAACCAGCATTTCTAACTTCTCTGCTGTTAATTTTTCAGCATATTCTGAATCTCAAATGGTAGCTTCCTTCGTTATGATCCCAGGGAATGTTGTTCCTTGATAAATACTGATGCAAACCACTAACTTAGTACCTTAGCCACTTTCAGTGCCTTCTCTTCTGAGGGACAGGGTTTATTTCAGGGCCTCCTCCTGTGCCAAGATGAAGCCATCCTCAGGGTGGAGGAGTTGATATTCCGTCTGGATAGTCTCCAACCTGATGGCATGAATATTGATTTCTCCTTCTAGTAATTTTCTTCTCTCCCCCCTCCCCTCTTCTATTCCCCACTCGGGCCTTTCACCTCTTCTCAGCTGCCTATCTCTTCCCCTTGGGTCCCCTCCTCCTTCCCTTTCTCCTATGGTCCACTCTGCTCTCCTGTCAGATTCTTTCCTCTCCAGCCCTTTATCTCTTCCACCCACTTGGATTCACCTATCACTAGCCTCCTTCTCCTCCCCCACATTTTTATTCTGTCATCTTCTCGTTCCTTTCCAGTCCTGATGAAGGGTCTTGGCCCAAACGGCGACTGTTTATTTATTTCCATGGATGCTGCCTGACCTGCTGAGTTCCTCCAGCAATTTATGTGTGTTGCTTAGGGTTTGTTTTTATTTGGAAAGGCAAGGAATGCTGAGGGATAGTTAGTGTATCTTGGTGCATAGAAAATCATGTCTCAAAAATATGGAGATTTCAGAAGGGAATTTAGAAAGGCCTTGGTTCACATAGTAGGCTGGTTCAGAAGCTTAGGTCATAAGGGATCCAGGGTGAGCTAGCCAAATGGATTCAAAACTGGCCTGATGGTGGGAGACAGAGGCTATTATGGTAATTATGGTAATCTATTATGGTAATAGATGACTGTTTATCAGGTTAGTGACTGTACCAATGGAGTGCCATAGGGATTGGTGCCGCGTCCTCTGTTGTTTATTATATATAGCGATTGATTTGGATGAGAATGCAGGTGGCCTAATTAACAAGTTTACAGACAACCTTTGACAGAGTCTGGCATGAGAGGTTGGTCAAGAAGGTTAAGTCGCTTGGCTTAAACTTGGATGATGTATTAAACTGATATTAGAATTGGGTTTGCAGGAGAAGCCAGAGAGTGGTAGTAGGTTCTGACTGGAGGCCTGTGACCAGAGGAGTGCCACAGGGACTGGTGATGGATCTGTTGTTTTATGTTAATGATCTAAATGATAATATAGTAAACTGAGTCAGCAATTTCGTGGATGAAACAAAGATTGGGGGTGTAGTGGACAGCGAGAAAGGCTGTCAAAGCTTGCAGCAGGATCTGGACCTTCTGGGAAAATGAGCTGAAAAATGGCAGGTGGAATTTAATGCAAACTAGTGTGAGGTGTTGCACTTTCGGTGCACAATCCAAGGAAGCACCTACATGGTGAGTGATAGAGCACTGAGGAATCTGATAGAACAGAGAGATCTGTAAATACAAGTCCATAACTCCTTAGAAGTGATGTCACATGTAGGAAGGGTGATAAAGAAAGCTTTTGGCACATTGGCCTTCATGAATCAAAATACTGATTACAGGATCTGGGATGTTATGTTGAAGTTGTATAAAACATTGGTGTGGCCTAATTTGGAGTATTGTGTACAGTTTTGGTCACCTACCTACAGATAGATGTAAATAAGATTGAAAGAGGGCAGAGAAAATTTACGAGGATGTTGCCAGGACTTGAGCACCTGAGATTTAGGGAAAGGCTGAATAGGTTAAGACTTTTTCTCTAGAGTGTAAGAGAATGAGAGATTTGATAAAGATACACAAAATTATGAAGGGAATAGATGGGGTAAATGCAAGCAGATTTTTTCCACTAAGGTTGAATGAGACTAGAACTAAAGATCATGGTTTAAGGGTGAAAGGTGAAATAGTTAATTGCAACATGAGGAGGAACTTCATTCAGAGGGTGGTGAGAGTGTGGAACAAGCTGCCGGTGGAAGTGACAGATGGGGCTTCTATTGGAGCACTTGGGTAGATACATGGATGGGAGGGGTATGGAGGGCTATGATCCAGGTACAGTGTGATGGGACTGGGCAGATTAATAGTTTGGCACCGACTAGATGAGGGAAGGGTCTTTTTTCTGTGCTGTGCTGATCTATGACTCATTGATTCTACAACATTAAAAGTGATGGTGTAGTAGGTAGTGAACAAATATGTCCAAGGCTTCACCAGTATCTAGATCAACAGTGGGCAAATGAAAGTCACATGGAACTTAACTTGGAAATGGTGTGCTTACCTTCATCATTTAAGTCATTGAATATGATAGTTGGGATATTGATGCACCATCAATAACTCTCTGAGACGTGAAGGCGAGATATCGGCTTTTATTGACTGGAAGAAAGAACAAGCAGTAGTTGACCACCATACTACATCCTGGAGACTGAGGGCCGTGCTCAGGCCTCAATCGCCTTTATACCGGGGTCTGTGGGAGGAGCCACGGTCAGTGGGAGGGGCCACAGGAGCAGTCAGCAGGGGGCGTGTCCAGACAGGTATATGTAGTTCACCACAGATATCATGTTGGAATTGTACAAATCATTGGTTAGGCCACACTTGGAGTACTGTATGCAGTTCTGATCATCATACTTTTAGAAAGACATGATTAAAGTGGAGAGGGTGCAGATAAGATTCACAAGGGTGAGGCTGGTATTAGAATGTTTGAGCTATAAGAGCATAAAACCTTGGGCATAGGAGCAGAATTAGGCCACTTGGCCCATTAATTCTGCTTCATTGTTCCATCATGTTTGATTTATTGTCTCTCTTGACCTCATTCTCCTGCCTTCTCCCTTTAACCTTTAACACCCTGACTAATCAAGAATCTATCAACCTTCACTTTAAATATTACCCAATGACTCAGCCTCCGCAGCTGTCTGTGGCAATGGATTCCATAGATTCCCCACCCTCTGGCTGAAAACATTCCTCCTTATCTCTGTTCTAAATGGCTTTCTGTGTACGTATTTTAAGACTGTGCCCTCTGGTCCTAGACTCTTCCGCTATAGGAAACATCCTCTCTACATCCACTCTATCTAGGCCTGTCGATATTCAATAGTCTTCAAAGACATCTTCCATCATTCTTCTGAACTCCAATGATTACCTGCCCAGATGCCCCTCATACATTACCCCTTTCATTCCCAGGACAATTCTTGTGAACCACCTCTGGACCCTCTTCAATGCCAAGGAGAGATGTGGAGGAAAATGAGGCAAATAGAATGAGATAAGGAAGGCATCTTGGTTCACATGCATCACCATGCTGTATATCTGCATCAGCCTTGTTATCACAACATCCCAATCGTGGTAGTCATCCAAGCCAACTGAGACACAAGATGGACTCACAGAGCAAGCCCTGATCATTACTTCCGATTCTTTAAGACAAGTTTTGCAGCATTTGAAGTTGGAGCTTCCTGTGACACAAAGCACAATAATAAAATTTACTTTTGATAATAAAATCTCCTCCTCCTCATCTCCTCCCTCAAATTACACTGCTTGGTTCACTTGCTATATATTCCTGCATTCTGTGGAAATGGAAGCAGAGTAACTTATTCTAATTCCCTGAAAAGACACAACAAAAGGCACTTGTAAGTTGCTGCAAAAATACTTTAATAGTGATGCTAAATCATAAACAATGGTCAGATCAAAGGAGAGATCACAATCACACCAAATGTCAGTGAACTTAGCAGAATGTGAAAATCACAGCAACTCTTTAGGTGGCTTTGCAGATGCAAGAGATTCTTTTAGTGCTTGAAATCTTAAGCAACACACAAATGCTACAGGAACTTAGCAAGTCAGGCAGCACTGATGGAGTGAAACGGACAGTTGAAGTTTCGAGCTGAGATCTATCAGAACTGGAAAGGAAGAGGGCAGAAGGCAGGATAAAAAGATTGAGGGGGGGTGAAGGAGCAAAATTTGGTAGGAAATGGATGAGTTTAGATGAGAGGGGGAAGGTAGGTTGGGGATGTGGGATGAAAGGGAATGATGTGAGAAGCTAGGAGATGATAGCTGGAAGAGGCAAAGGGCTCAAGAAGAAAGAATCTGATAGGAAAGCACAATGGACCATGGAATAAAAGGGAGGAGGTGGGGAATCAGAAGAGGGTGGCAGGCAGGTCTTGAGGATGGGAGAATAACACTGACTGCATCTAGTGCTCCAGTTTTGCTTCCTCTGCTTCGGCGAGAGCCCAAGCAGACTGGGGGACCGTTGCATTCAGCACCTTTGCTCCATCCACTGCCAAGTCAGCATCTCCCAGTGGCTATGCACTTCAATTCAACCTTCCATTCCCACATTGACGTGGCTATCCATGGCTTCCTCTGCTGCCACAATGAGGCCATAAGCAGGGTGGAGGAGCAACACCTCATATTCCATCTGGGTAGTCTCCAACGTGAGGTCATCAATATTGCCTCGTCTAACTTCCGGTAACCACTCCCCTCTGTTTTCATATTCTCCCCCACCTCCTTTGCTTTCCCTCATTCTGGTGACCCTCTCACCCCTTCTCTTTCCCACACTTCACCCTTACAACCTGTTCATCACATCCCTCCGGTTCCCACCTCCTTCCCTTTGTTCCCTGGTCTACTTTTCAAGAGGTTTCCCCTCCCTTGTGGACTCTCTTCTGTTCTTACCTATATTGTAATCTTTTCACTTGCATCTTTCTGGAAATTTGACCTTTGAAGGTAGTAGAATGCAAAGTGAGGGTTTAGGGTGGTGTTGGAATCAGAATCAAAATCAGGTGTAATATCACTGGCAAATTTTGCAATACAATACAATACACAATAAATAAACTATAAATTACAATAAATATAAATAAAAAGAGATTGAATAAGTAATGCAAAATACAGGGGGAAAATATCAAGGTAGTGCTCTTGAATTCATTGTCCATTCAGTAATCTGATGGCAGAGGGGTAAAAGCTGTGCCTGAAACATTGAGTGTGTATCTTCAGACTCCTGTACCTCTTCCGTGATGATAGAAATGAGAAGAGGGCTTGCCCTGGGTGCTTGTGATCCTTAATGATGGATGCCACCTTTTTGAGGCATTGCCTTTTGAAGATGTCCTCAGTGCTGGAGAGACTAGTGTCCATGACGGAGCTGGTTGAGTTTACAGTTTTCTGATCCCATGCAGACAGTAATGCTACCAGTTCGAACGCCTCCACAGTACACCTGTGGAAATTTGCGAGATTCTTCGGTGATATTCCAAGTACCCTCAAACTCCTAATGAAATTTCGCCTTTGTCAAGCCCTTTTTTTGTAATTTCATCAATATGTTGTGCCCAGAATAGATCTTCAGAGATGTTATCACCCAGGAACTTGAAGCTGCTGATTCCCTCAATAAGGACTAATGTGTCTTCCCTCAACTTGCCCTTGCTGAAGTCCATAATCAATTTCTTGGTGATACTGATGTTGAATACAAGGTTGTTTTTGCAACAGCGCTCAACCAGCTGATCTATCCCACTCCTGTATGCCTCCTTGCCACCATCTGTAATTCTGCCAGTGATAGTTGTGTTATCAGCAAATTTAAGGATGCAGTTTGAGCTGTGCCCAGCCAGAGTCAGGGGAAGAGTGTGCTTGTACTGGAGCTGTGTGTGCTGTAAGTGTGCATGTTTGTGTGTCTGAGGAACTGCTAGTGTGAAAAAGGAGAATTCTGTTGTTCCAGAGCTCAGTTTGTTATATCTATTGAAATCATAGAATTCCTTGCACCACTGTGCTCTGCTATTTTACAGGTGTGCCAAATGGACATTAGCACTGAACACAATGACAGTTTAGCACACCAAAACAATGGTGAAATCTAATTTTGAGGGCAAGATGCCTAGAGCATGCTGTCTAGCATTAAATCATTTCAGTATTGAGATATTTATTAAACAAAGGATCATCTGGAGACTTGTAACAAAGGAAAATGAAATTATCAGGAGTCATGAAGACTGCATACTTACTGAAAGCTTTCCTTCTTTTTAATCCCATCGGTTCATTGAGCATCATTATGATTAGTAGCGTACATTAGCCTATTGTGGAGAATCAGTGTTTCTATGCTTCCTTTTATTTAAAATATCTGTACAGGCATCGGTAACACAGGTGGCACATTTTGCTGAGTGCCTCCTGTGAAACTCCCTTATCAATAAATTTGCCCAAAAAAATCACATTGACAGCTGTTTTCATTAAGCAATTTATTAGTGACATATAAAATTGCGGCTATTAGTATTCGTTTCAGCAACCAAGTGCTCAGAGCACTTAGGAATTCTTTCAGGATTTGGTCAATATATCATCTCTAAATCAATCATTGTTTCACGTACCAGACAGAATTGTTTCTCTTGCTCATTTTGTACTAGAATTTCTTTCCGCTACTGGAATGCTTTAGAATATACTCAACAAAGGCAAAATGCATAATCCTGCAAGCTGGTTATTGCTGTTTTTAGCCATTCAAATGCAGAATATCGACATCACTGACAAGACTCGCATGTACTGTCTGTCCCTCATGGCTAATAAATTGAGCAGGCAGTTAAGAGTCAACTACGTTTGTGGGTTCAGTGAGGTCAGACAGGGTTCAGATAGAAAATTCTCTTCCTTTAAGTATACTGGTAAACCAAGTGAGATTTTATAACAATCCAGTGATTTATTGGTCACTATTCTTGCTAGTCGATTTTAGATCTAGATTAAAGAGATAAATTTAAATATCCATTGATGTAAGAGGATACAACTCTATGTTCACTCCTTTATAATAGGGACCACCTTGTGCTACGTTCAGAGCACTGACTGGTGCCACCTGTCCGTACTTACTTAGTCACCTGCTAATCGCATGTACCACCTGCACCCTACAGCCAGATGGTGAAGTTTCAGCAGCGACTTGCCCTGATGCAAGGTGGTGTCGAGGGCATATCATTGGAATGCCCTGACAGTATTTCACTGAAGACAAAGCCATGGTGGAGCTCACTTCATTAAAAATAATTATAACATTTTGAACATTAGAAATTCTGCAGATGCTGGAAATCTAAAGCGCACAAAATGCTGGAGGAACTCAGTAGGTCAGGCACCACCTATGGAATTGAATAAACATTGACGATTTGGGCTGAGACCCTTCTTCAGGACTGGAGAAGGGTCTCGGCCCAAAACATCAACTGTTTCTTTAATTCCATGGATTCTGCCTAACCTGCTGAGTTCCTCCAGTATTTTGTGTGCTTTGCTATAAGATTTTGAAAAGGATTTATAACATCCAAAAATAATGTTAAAATTAATCCAGCGTGATTTTCAACGTTAACCTGAAAAGGTAACTCTGCTTCTCTGTCCGTGGATGCTGGGTGCTCACAGCATTTTCTGCTTTCACCTCTGTTACTATTCTTCATTAAACAAACAAAGGCAGCATAATAAGCTTTATGGAGCCAACTTAAGCATAAGCAATACTTCCTGGTACACATCTGACACATTGTCTCTCATGAATGCATTTGGTTCTGTCACCTCACATGTTGTTTCATGGACCACTTTAAGGTTTGGGCAGCTACTATTATTGAGGCAGGGTGAATAACCCCAATGACTTGCATCTTCTCTGATGAAGTGCTTTGAGATGATGGTCATGGCTGGAATTAATCCTGCCTGAGCAAGGACCTGGATCCACGCCAATTTGCTTACTGCCACAACAGGTCTACAATGCTTTTGCACAATTTTTAATCTATTTAATATACGTATACTGTAATTTATCTATCTATCTATCTATTTATTTATTATTTTATTTTATTTTCTTCTTCTACATTATGTAATGCATTGAACTGCATTGAACTAAGTTCCCAAATTTCACGACACATGCTGATGATAATAAAACTGATTCTGAATGCAATCTCACTGGCTCTCTGCTTGAATTTGATCCCCTGACAGGAGCAATACCTATGTAGGGCTGCTATGCAGTGATTGCACCTCAGCATTCAACATTATCACCACTCAGTACTAATGAACAAGCTTCAAAACCTGATCCTCTGTACCTCCCTCTGCGACTTGCTCAACGGGAGACCACAGTCTGTATGGATCAGTAATAACATCTCCTCCTTGCTGACAATCAACACTAACACACCTCAAGGATGTGTGAGCACACTGAACTACTTTCTGCACTCATGACTTTGTGGCTAAGTACAGCTCAAATCTCATCTATAAATTCCCTGAAGTCAGCACTGTTGTCTTAGTATTTTAAGGTGTTGGTGATGGAACATTTCAACTCCTGCCTGAGAAGTGACTTGGATCCACTCTGATGTGCCCACAACACAACAGGCCCACAGCAGCTGCCATTTCATTGGCCCTTCACTCAACCCTGGAACATCTGGACAGCAGAGGTGCAAACAGCAGGATGCTCTTCATTGACTACAGCTTGGCATTCAATACTATCATCCCCTCAAAACTAATCAATAAGCTTCAAAACCTCAGCCTCAATACACCTTTGCATTATCGGGTCCTTGATTTTCTCATTTGTAGACTCCAGTCAGTTCAGATTGGCAACAACATCTCCTTCATGATCACCATCAGCACAGGTGCACCACAAGGCTGTGTGCCCCCTGCCCTACTCGCTTTAAACATATGACTATGTGGCTAAGCACAGCTCCAATGCCACATTCAAGTTTGACCACTGTCACAGGCCAAATCAAAGGTGATGATGAATCAGCACATCGGAGGGAGATCAAGAATCTGTCTGAGTGGTGCCACAACAACAGCCTCTTACTCGACGTCAGCAAGACCAAAGAGCTGATTGTTGACTTCAGGAAGAGGAGACCAAAGGTACATGAGCCAGTTCTAATCGGAGGATCGGAGGTAGAGAGGGTCAGCAGCTTTAAATTCCCTGGTGTTATCATTTCAGAGGACCTGGCCTGAGCCCAGCATGTAAGTGCAATTATGAAGAAAGCAAGGCAGTGCCTCTACTTTCTTAGGAGTTTGCGAACATTCGGCAAGACATCTAAAACTTTGACGAACTTCTATAGATATGTGGTGGAGAGTATATTAACTGGCTGCATCTGTCATGGTCCGGTCCATGAAATCTGCATTCCGGTTCACAGTCCGGTCCATGTCCCTTATTCCAGGTTTTCTGGTTTTCCCCAATTTCTGTTGAGGCAGTTGATTCTCGTTTGGGTTGGCTTCCTAAATAGCTTCAGGATTCAGCCTCTAGCTGCTGGATTGTTCCTGTTCAAACCCCCTGTCTGTATCCCTTCCCTTCACCTTCCTCCTGGAGCCTCGCCTTCACTGCTGTCAAGTTCTACCACTGGAGCAAGATAAGGAACTGCCTTTCATTGTTTTGAACTGCCTCTGGGTCCACGCCTTCGCTAGGTAGGTCTGGCCGTTTGCCGCTACCTTGTGTTGGGAACCTTCTTGTCATATTCTGCATTCTGTGTAATGAGTCCTGGCCCTACATCCTGTACCCAAGGAGGGGTCCCGGCTCTGTGTTCTGTGTTCCTGTCTCTCCCTCGACCAAGGCTCTGCATTCCTGTCTCGGGGTCTCATCCAGTCCAAGAACCTTGTCCTGTCCAAGCTATGGCTTTGTGCTCTCATCTTGTCATGTGCCTCACCCAGCCCAGGAGTACCTTGCCCAGCCTGGTGCTGGGGTTCCCTTGTCCCGTTCAGGAGCCCCATGTCCAGTCCTGTTGCCTCTCCTCATCCTGTAGCCGTGTCTTGTCCTTGCTTAGTTGCGGGATCCGAGCCCGAGTCCAGACCCAGGTTCGAGTCCAGTCTCTGGCTCGGAGTCCAAGCCCAGGCTCCTAGTTCCCAGTTCCGCTATCCTAGTCAAGTCCTAGCCCAGGCTTGGAATCCTTGTCTTGTCCGGGGCCTGTGTCATGTCCAGCGTCTTTTCTTCCCCATTTTCCTTGCTTCCTTCTCACGCCTAGTCCTGATCCTGGTAGGTCAGTGTCTGTGTCTTGCATTTGGGTCTGCTCCCAATACCCACCATATGACAACATCATTGGAAACACCAATACTCTTAAATGGAAAATACTACAAAAAGTAGTGGATATGCCCCAGTCCATCATGGATAAACCCCTCCCTGTTACTGAGCATATCTATACAGAGCAGGAAATCAGGGATGCCCACCACCTAGGACATGCTCTTTTGTCACTGCTGTCATCAGGAAGAAGGTTCAAGTGCCTCAGGACTCACACCACCAGATACAGGAAAAATTATTACTCCTGAACCATCAGGATCTTGAACCAAAGGGGATAGTTTCATTCAATCTCACTTGCTCTATCACTGAAAAGTTCCCACAGTCTAAGAACCCACTTTCAAGGCAATTTCATCTCATGTTCTTGATATTTATTGCTTGTGTTTATTATTATTATTGTTACTTATTTCATTTGTATTTGCAAAGTTTACTGTCTTTTGCACATTGGTTGTTCTCAATGTTGGTGCAGTCTTTCATTGATTCTACAATGGTTATTGGATTTATTGAGTATGCTGACTAGAAAATGAACATCAGGGTTTTCTATGCTGATGTATATGTACTTTGATAACGAATACTCTTTGAACTTCTGAACTTTGTTGGCAGATGGTGACGAGAGGCATATGGGAGTATGTTAGTGTTTGGAGCCTCCTTTCTTCCTTCTTTTAAGAGAGGAGGAAGGAGAAAGAGAAGGAAATTATAGGCCAGTTAGCCTAACCTCAGTGGTTGGGAAAGTGTTGGAGTCTATTATTAAGGATGTGGTTTTGAGGTACTTGGAAACTATTGATAAAATAAGTCAAAGTCAGCATAGTTTCTGTAAAGGGAAATCTTGTCTGACAAAGCTGTTAGAGTTCTTTGAGGAAGTAACAATGGATGATATGAAGACAGGTGGAGAAGTAGGTAGTGCTGAGGAAGCAATGCAGGACTTAGATGAATTGGAAGAATGGGCAACAATGTGGCAGATGGTATACAGTGTTTGGAAATGTACAATAATGCACTTTGGTAAAAGGAACTATAGTGGGGAATATTATCTAAATGGGGAGAAGGTTCAAACATCAGAGGTGCAAAGGGAATTAAGATTCCTCGTGCAAATCTCCCAGAAGATTAATTTACAGGTTGAGTCCAGCTTAAAGAAAGCAAATGCAATGTTGGCATTTATTTCAAGGGGAATAGAATATAAAATCAAGGAGTTAATGCTGAGCCTTTATAAGACACTAGTCAGGCTGCACTTGGAGTATCGTCAACAGTTTTGGGCCCCATATCTCAGAAAGGATGTATTGTCACTGGAGAGAGTGCAGAGGTTGTTCACAAGAATGCTTCTGGGAATGAAGAGTTTGACATACGAGGTGTGTTTGGCAGCTTTGGGCCTGTACTCACTGGAATTTAGAAGAATGCATAGGGATCTCATAGAAATCTACCATATTTTGAAAGGTCTAGTATGGGTGGGTGTGGAGAGGTTGTTTCCTCTGATGAGGTGTCCAGAACTAGGGGGCACAGCCTTAAAATTGACGGGAAACCTTTTAGAACAGAGTTAAGGAGGGATTTATTTAGCCAGAGATTAGTGAACTTGTGGAATGCTTTGTCACAGACTGCAGTGCAGGCCAAGTTCATGCGTATATGAAGTTGATAATTTCCTGATTGGTCAGGGCATCAAAGGATATGGTGAGAAGGCAGGTGTATGGGGCTGAGTGGGATCTAGGATCACCCACAATGGAATGGTGAATCAGACATGATGGGCTGAATGGCCTAATTCTGTGCTCATGTCACATTAGTGGTGTTGCAATAGCAACTTTACACTCAAGATCAGCAAGAACAAGGAATTGATTATGGACTTCAGGAAGGAGAAATTGGGAGAACATATATCAGTCCTCATCGAGGGGTCAGCAGAGGAAAGCATGAGCAACTGTAAGCTCCTGAGCATCAACATCTCAGAGGATCTATCCTGGACCCAACATATTGATGCAATCACAAAGAAGGCATGGCAGCAACTACGTTTCATTAGGAGTTTGGGGATATCGGGGATGTCACCAACGACTATGGCAAATCTCTACAGATATACCACGGAGAGCATTCTGAATGGTTGCACTCCGACTGGTTGCATCCATTGGTAGGAGCTTCTAAATTCAGGATCAAAAGAGGCCGCAGAGGGTTATATTCAGCTCCAGCAGGGGTATAAGCCTCCACACCTCAAGGACATCTTCAAAAGGTGACTCCTCAAGTAAGCAGCATCCGTCATTAAGGAGTCTCACTGTGACAGAGTGCTCAGTAAATGGACTCCACACACACACACACACACACACACACACACACACACACACACACACACACACACACACACACACACACACACACACACACACACACACACACACACACACACACACACACACACACACACACACACACACACACACCCTTGTCATTCTGCTGTTGTTGTATGCACTTCAAAATCTTTCCCTCGTAGCAGGGAGCGAGAACCATCCTGGAAATGGTATGGAGCTATTTATTCAGTGTAACATCTTGACAATAGAGGAGGCCATGGTTAGACATATTAGAATGGGAATGGGACGTGGAATTAAAATGTGGGGCCACTGGGAGATCCTGCTTTCTCTGGCGGACACTCAGGTTGGAGGAACAACACCTTATATACAGGCTGGGTAGCCTCCAACCTGATGGCATGAACTTTAACTTCTCTAACTTCCGTTAATGCCCCTCCTCCCCTTCTTACCCCATCACTGACATATTTAGTTGTTTGTTTTTTTCTCTCTCTCTGCCCATCACTCTGCCTGTTCTCCATCTCCCTCTAGTGCTCCCCTCCCCCTTTCTTTCTCCCGAGGCCTCCCGTCCCATGATCCTTTCCCTTTTTCAGCTCTGTATCACTTTTGCCAATAACCATTCCAGCTCTCAGCTTCACCCCACCCCCATCGGTCTTCTCCTATCATTTCACATTTCCCCCTCCCCCTCCTATTTTCAAATCTCTTAGAACTTTCCTTTCAGTTCGTCCTGACGAAGGGTCTCGGCCCAAAACGTTGACAGTGCTTCTCCCTGTAGATGCTGCCTGGCCTGCTGTGTTCCACCAGCATTTTGTGTGTGTTGTTGGAGCTATTTATTGTGTTTTTCTGGCAGATACCATGACACTCACCACCCAGGACATGCCCAATTCTCATTATTACCACCAGTAAGGAGGGACAGGAGCTTGAAGATGCACACTCAGTCTTTTAGAACAGCTTCTTCTCCACCATCAGATTTCTGAGCAGTCCATGAACCCATGAACACTACCTCACCATTTTGCTCTCTTTATTTATGCTATTTCTTATTGTATCTCAGTTGGAATTTTTATATCATGCACTGTACTGATAGATAGATAGATAGATAGATAGATAGATAGATAGATAGATAGATAGATAGATAGATAGATAGATAGATACTTTATTCATCCCCATGGGGAAATTCAACATTTTTTCCAATGTCCCATACACTTGTTGTAGCAAAAACTCATTACATACAATACTTAACTCAGTAATAATATGATATGCATCTAAAATCACTAACTCAAAAAGCATTAATAATAGCTTTAAAAAAAGTTCTTAAGTCCTGGCAGTTGAATTGTAAAGCCTAATGGCATTGGGGAGTATTGACCTCTTCATCCTGTCTGAGGAGCATTGCATCGACAGTAACCTGTCGCTGAAACTGCTTCTCTGTCTCTGGATGGTGCTATGTAGAGGATGTTCAGGGTTTTCCATAATTGACCGTAGCCTACTCAGCGCCCTTCGCTCAGCTACCGATGTTAAACTCTCCAGTACTGCTGCCACAAAACAACATAAGTCAGTGATAATAAACCTAATTCTAATACAATTTACAGGAAACTCTCACTTTTTGTTGAAATTCTCATAAGCAACAGGCAAGGATCCTATTCATATGCCTGAATCATCAAAAGTTGGTCCAAGCTATCCTGCCAATTCATTGGCAGGCAGACATTGTGGGCAGCCATGATGCTGGCAGTTCAAGGATTCCCTTTTGGGTCTGTGGAAAGCTACCAAAACCCCCACCAAGCTTCCATATCTTGTCACCAAGCTTTCTCATCCAATTAAGGTTGCAGTATGTTTAAGAAATCACAAGGAACGTAGGAACACAAAGACGAAAAAAAGATGTTGGAGTAGGTCATACTTCTGAGCCAAACTGTTCCATTAGTCAATATGATCACTGCACCCATTTTTCAGTGCCTAAAAGGCTACAATGTCAGCCATGAATTAAACACTCACAACACATTAGGCTGGGGAAATCCAAAGATTAGCGCCCGCTACATGAAGAAATTATTTCTGTTTAGCAACTTAACCTGTGACTTTGTGCTCACAGAAGACAGAGAAAACAACATTTTGATATCAACTTTATGGAATTCCTCAGAACATTTTATGTTCAATTGTCATTTCTCTAAACTCCAGTGAGTATAATTTAATTGTACTCACCATCTCAACATCTCACTAAATCAGCTATATTCTTCATTAATTGGTTGGTGATTCATCGTATCTGATGATGACAGTTAGATTTTGGGCAGTTCTACTTTTTGAACTACACAAAGGAAACTTTACAGAAGTGTTTTTAAAGTAGAAAAGCTATTATACAGGGCAGTTCCACCTCTTGACAGATTTCAGAAGTCTGGGATCGTGGTATGAGTAGTTGTTGTCACTGGAGTCCTCCTTGGTTGCAATGAACGACCATGCTTCACTCTCCACAAAACATTTCAGAACTGCCTTCCTGGCCATTGGATCTCAATGTTGACCTCATCCACCCAGTCCACTGGAGCTAACTTTGCCTGCTAGTACAGGCATGTCTCCAACTCATCTGGTTTAGCCCGCCTGATGAAGTGATGTACTGGGGCGTGCCAACATGCAAACAGCTACTTGGAGCCACAGTTGGGAGCTGAGTACCTGCTGTCATTATGTACTAAGAACAAAACAGTGTGCAACAAATGTGAAGTGCAAAAACTCCTGAAGATGGTTGCAGCCTTTTAATTCATCTTTATTCACCTTTCCCTTGCTTCTCCACCACACACACTTCATCTCTTCCCATTCCCCTGCAGTCTCTCCCCCCACCAGAAACACTGGCAGCTTTGTTCCTATACCCGGTTCCCATGCCATCACCCCCTGTGTCACATTCACTTTCACACACACTCCAATACTTCTCCTTGCCCAGAGTCAGCTGTGGACCCAATAGCTCAGCACATCCTTTATCCCTTTGCTTGCTTTGCAATGAAACTCACCCAAAGGTTATTCTGAAGACACATGAAGTCTCGATGTGTGTTCAGAGAGCCATGGGACCTCAACTAATTTCTGGATGTGTATGTCTTCGGATTGTTTCAGTGGCTCAAGTATTATTCTTCACAGGTCTATTCATCTTTAAAGTATTATGGTTCTTTTGTGTGTTGCACGGGAAATTAATTAGCAAATCCTCAGCAACAAGGAAGCAGATAATAAGCCAATTTCCCTGATGTCTATTCCCCACACTTGGTCATAATATTCATCCTCTCAGAATTAAATTTCAGGTACAAGCCATTGGTCAGGGGAAGTGGGAAGCCTTACAGTAAAAGCTGTAAATGTTAACATGAATGGCCAGCAGTGGCCATAATCTGAAATCCACTCTAAGGCTTCCCCATGAATGCCCAGGACATAATTGTATGCAAAGTGTCTATGCATCATGCAATCCTGTGACACTAGAATTAAAAGCTTCAAAGAGAATAGTCCTTTGGTTGTTCATGATACAGAATGGATCACTGTAGCTCTTCATCTAGAGTCAGTGCAATAGACTCATACAACACAACATTGTTCCCTCTAAGCCTCCCGGTATGCAGCCATATGCACCTGCGCAATAGCATTTGTTGCCGCACTGCTGAAATTGGGCGCAGCTAGAAAATGTTAATAAAACATGGAAGATGTTCTTTGTTGTAACTCAATTCATTATATTCTTTGATTAGTAAATAATATCAAAAGTATGTGATTTTACTATTTTCACTCTAAATATGCATGGTATGCATATTACAAAAAAAAACGTTTAAAGTGCTGCACAATTTTCAGGTCACAGAAACAAACCCTCTGCCCACTGTGCCCATTTCGGCCATCAAAAACTTACCTACACCAACTCCATTCCTCAGTATTGGTGCATAACCTTCCATGCCAAGATGCTCCAAATGCCCCTCCAAACACAGCTGAACTCCAATATGGATCACCCCGCCAGGGGTGCTGATGGAGGCAGATAGATTAGGGGCATTTAAGAAACTTTTAAATAGGCACATAGATGATTGAAAAATGTAGGGTTATGTAGGAGGCAAAGGTTAAGTTGATACTGGAATAGTTAAAAAAATGTGCACAACATTGTGGGCTGAAAGGCCTATACTGTTGTAATGTTCTATATTCTATCTAATCTACTATCAAGCAATTTAAATTTCTGAAAGTTTGGCAACTGGCTCACATGTGATGAGTTCATGCTCCCCAAAACTCACCATGGCCCTGATTCCTACACTCCCCTGAAACTCTCAGGTATCAGTGGAAAATGTAATACTTTCTAACATCTGAAGACTTTTTATTCAAAATGTGTCTTGATATTAATAGCCTAATTAATGTTTAATAATCTGTCAGACCTGCACCACTGAAGTCCTGAGGCTGCTCAGGAATCAGATTTCTGTTGTACCTGCTAAAGTTGTGGGAGTATTTGCCTCCATCACCCCTCAAGTTCAAATGTAATTGTCATTCAACTATACATGAATATCCAAAGACAGGCAAATGTTACTCTGGGGCCAAGGTGCAAAACACAGTACCAGCAGTCACACACAGCACAAGGCACATGTAGCACATATAAGACAGAAAGCACATACAAGATTATCAATAAAATACAGTCAACAAGAAGTATAGTCTAAGCCCCTGAGTCCATGAATGTTGAGGTAGTCTGTCGAGGAACACAATATGGCTTGTCTTCTATACCAAGCCAGTACTGGAGAGCAGCACGGACCCCAGCTTGGATGCCATGCCACACCCTCTCCCTCCCCCGACAAAGAGTTTTTCAGATTTTACAACTGTCTGCATGTAAAACATTCTCCCTGAAACTCATTCCTCCCTACCTGTCCTTTCTGTGGCTCTCATACACCTTGTTCAGTCTTCACACAGGAGCTAACCCAAACAGATTTCAATTTCAAGTGGAACAAGTAAATAGTTATTCATATCTGGAGTCCAAATGAAAAAACGTGAGACAAATTGTATCTTTACACCAACATCAAGCTTCCCTACAAATGACTGAGAATCTCGATAATGTTGCTGATTGCAAATGACCTTTCATGCCATAGTTAAGTAAGATATAGTAAGCACAGATATCCAGAAGAAGTTAAGTGGATGCTAAGGGTGTAGGTCACTCTAAGTCCACAGTACCAATTCTTCACAGCGGAGAGTCAACAATTTCCATCACATCCAACAAGTCAGTGCGCTTGTCAGATCCACTCCTCAGTGCTTGGTATCACAACACCAGCCTTCACAGGCGCCTCTTCACGAGATCCATGGGGCCTTAATTTCTAAACCACCAGCATCAGAGGAAGTAGGATTATTCAAGGTTCCCAGCACAGCAATGGGCAACACCAGCAGAGGAAGCAGGTTTGTTCTAGGTTCCAAGCACAACAATCGGCAGCCCCAGCACAGGACTGGTGTTCACGCTAACATTTCAGCATTGCAACATGTAGTTATGGGAAAGGTAGGGATTTGTGCCAGGCTTCTGACATAGCAACATGCAACCCAAGGAGATGTCATTTTTAAAGCACAAAATTATGTAGCTGTGAGTGTACAGACCTCAGGCCATCAGTGCTCTACAGGATAGAACATTGGGGTTTCAGTTTACGCTAGACAGGACACTTTGGCCTCTGTCTCTCACAGTCAAAGAGGCTTTCTTCAGACAATGTCTCATGGCTGGAGCAATAATGACTTCATGCAGAGGTAAGAATGGAGTGTTGCATCGTTTCTATAGAAGCAAGAGTAGTCGAAAGTTGAAATGTGGCATATAATTCAGGCAGAATCTATGCCATGGTATACATTCTAGAGTTCAGGACAGTTCTTTTCCAACTCTGATGGAGAGCCACCAGCCTGAGAAAGCAACTGTTTTTCTTTCCCAAGCAGCTGCGTGACCTGCTGAGCATTTTCTGTTTAGGTGATATGATTCGTAAGTATGCAGATGTGACAAAACTGATGGAGTCCAGTAGCAAATAAAGCTTAGGGCTACTGCAGGGTCTAGATCAACTGGAACATTGAGCAAAGTGGTTGTAGATGAAATTGAATCCAGAGAAGTGTGAAGTAGGAGGTGGGAGGTCAAATTCTGGTGGGACATATAGAGATCTTAGAGATAAAAGTCAATAGGGTGCAAGTTTATACTCTCTGGAAGTGGTGACACAGGTGGACAGAGTAATGAATAAAAATATTTGGTACGCTATCTTTCATAGGCCAAGGCATTGAGTATAAAAGTTGAGATTGCATGCTGCACTTGTTCTAAAGATTGCTTAGACTGCACTTGTGTACAGTTTGGGTAACCACACTGCAGGAAGGATGTGGTAGCAATAGAGAGTGGAGAAGAGGTTCACCAGGATGTTGCCTGGAATGGAGGGCTGCAGTTATAATTACAGATGGTTTACTTTCATTGGAGTGTGAAGTCTAAAGGGTCACAACGACTGATGTGGCACAGATAGTATAGATAATCTGAATCTTTATTCCAGGGCAGTGGAGTCTAAAACTAGAGGCGAAAGGTTTTAAACACAAGAGATTCTGCAGATGCTAAAAATCCAGAGCAATGCACACAAAATTCTGAAGGAACTCAGCAGGCAAGCAGCGTCTATGCAAATAAATGAACTGTTGAAGTTTCAGGCTTCCCCCTTCATCAGGACTGGAAATGAAGGGGAAGGATACCAGAATAAGAAGGTGTGAGGGGGGGAGTAGGAAGTGAAGTAAGAAGCTGGGAGGTGATAGGTTTTTTAAAAAAGCAAGGGGCTGGAGAAGAAGCAATTTGATAGGACAGGAGAGTGAACCAAGGGGGAAAGGAAAGGAGGAGGGACATCAGGGGGAAATTGTAAGCAGGTGAGGAGAAGAGATAAGAGCCCAGAGTGGGAATTAAAGAAGAGGGAAGGGGGGGGGGGGCAAGAAATTACCAGAAATTGGAGAAATCAATGTTCATGCAATCAAGTTGGAGGCTATCTAGACAGAATATGAGGTTCTTTAGGTGAGGGGACAAAATTTAAAGGAGATTTGAGTGAGGAAAAGGCTTTTCACACAGAAAGTGGTGAATATTTGGAAGGAGTTACCAGTGGAGGTGGTAGAGGCAATATTTAAAATGCACAGACACATCCTTCGATAGGAGAGGCATGGAGGGATAAGGCCACAATGCAGGTAAATGTGATTAGTGTTGGAGGGCATCACAGTCAGCTTACATGAGATGGACAGAAAGGGCCTGTTTCTGCCCTCATGGAGCTTCAATGACCTGCTCTTTGCAGAAGCATGAACCATACAGTGGATTGCTTTAATTAGGCCATTGGTTAATTGGGGCAGTGCTTATTTGGGACAGCTCTTAAAGAGCAAAAACTAATTGAGAAAATGGCAGAAATTCCCTTTGTTTATTTGGAACACCATGCTGCTTAATTGGGGGAAGACTCTGTTGCTGAACAGTTTCTGACTAGCATCAGTCGTGTACACTTGTGTGGCCATTAGACACTACACGTACGTAGAGTGAACAGTTTTTAAATAGCATGTGTTTGTGTTCCAAAAGCAGTGATTTTTGTCTCTGATAATTGGCGAGAAATAAGCAGAAAGACAATTCGGAACTGTTTTGTTCACTGTGGCTTCAAACATTCTGACTTGGAGATGACAGAAATGGCCAGGAGTGAAAATGAAACGATTTCACAACTTCAACAAGTTAGGAACAATGAAGAAGTTGAAGGCATTAACATTCACCCTGAAATTTACAAAGAAAATGAAGATTTGGAGGATGCAATTGTCAAAAGCATTGTATGATGGCAGTCCATTATGTGCTTATGCTGATGTTGTTCATTTACAGTCAACCAAAAGAAACCAGCAGTGTACACAGAATAAATTCCTTCATCAATAACTGTTAGGAATGAATACACAATTTTATAGGAATGTAATAGTATTGGTAGTGTTTTAATTTGTTCTGCATTTCATTTAAATGCATAATTTGTTACTCAGGTAGACAGTAGCTTGTCTTTTTTATATCTTTTTAAATGTTTCCATGAAACGTCAGCTAATTGGAGCAGTTGTTTAATTGGGCCAAAATGTACTGGTGCCGATGTGTCCCATTGTGTCACAACTAACTGGAATCCATTGTATTTCCAGCCACCTTGAGCGGCTGTGAACCAGCAAAAGAAAATAACTTTGATTCCAGCTGAACTAAATCATTATCTGTCTGTTGCAAGAATTGAACTAACTATTTCCACATCTGGAGCAGAGCAGGAGGCAGCCACAGCTGAAGTTCTGATACACCAGAGTGACAATCTCCAAATCCTCCAAAATGATCAGCCTCACATTAATAAATGTACCTGCTGCACTTCATAGAAAATATATTGTCCAGCTTGCATTTCTGTGTTAAGTCAGAACCACTACTATGAGGTCTCACTTCAGATAGCCTTAAACTCAACCTTACTTCTCCACAAAGAGCTGATATTACCAGCTATGTCAAGCATCCCTGGAAACCTCTAGCATCTCGCACCTGAAAAATCACATGCTCCACATCAGTTATCCCCTCTCATAAAGCAGTTATAGTAGCACAGACACAGTTATATTCTGCTTCAAAGTACATTTTTCAATGGAGAAATCAGGATGGCCTCGTTGTCTTTGTGCAGCTGCCAAATCAAAATGGCTGCCTCTGGCCTAATGAAAATCAGCGGCAATTTATGTTCCATGACCACAAACACCTGCTGAGTAGAACCCCCAAAATTAAGTGACCCCCAACAATGATGGCCAGAGTTACACAGCATGAAAACAGTCCTTCAGTACAATTCTCCTCTGCTGAACAAAGTTCCTTCGTGTGTTTGGCACATTTGCCATTGGTCTCATATCCATATTCCTGACCAGGGACCTGTGCAAAATGAACTTTTAATATTGTAATTGTGCCAGCTTCTCCCACTTCTTCTGACAGATCATTTCATATACCTCTCAGATCTCCCTTAAAGCTTTCCCCTCTTAATCTGCGTCTGTGCACTACAATTTTACAATCTCCTACCCTGGGTAAAAGACTGTAATCTTTCATCTATCTACTCCCCTTATTGTTTTATGAACATCTACAAAATCACCCCTCAGTCTCCTTCGCTCAGGGAAAAGCACTCCTTGAATCTCAAGCCCTTCTATACCTGCACCATCTTGGTAAATCTTTTCTGCACCCTTTGTAGTTTAATCACCACCTCCCTATGCACACGGTACTCCAGGTCAGATCCTAAAGTCTTATTCAGTAGTAACATGACATTCTAATTCATGTATTCAGGCCTGCCATTACCTTCTTTCACCACCTTGGCTAGCTGGTGTCAGGGAATTCTACACTCTCTGTTCTGTGACACCAGGCATTCACTGTGTATGCTTCGCCCTGGTTTAACTTCCCAAAATGCTACAAAAAATCCATCTGCTACTTCCTGGCACACGTTCACAGTTCAGAATCAGAATCAGGTTTAAAATCACTGGCATATGTCGTGAAATTTGTTGTCTTTGCAGCAGCAGTACAATGCAATACATGATAATAGAGAAAAAATCATGAATTACGGTAAGTGTATATAGTAAAATCAAATAAGTAGTGCAAAAATATAAATTAAAATGTATGGCTTCAATGTCCATTCTGAAATCTGATGGCAGAGGGGAAGAAGCTGGTACTGAATCACTGAGTGTGTGCCTTCAGGTTCCTGTACCTTCTTCTTGATGCTAGCAATGAGAACAAGGCATGACCTGGGTGATGGGGGTCCTTAATGATTGATGCACCTTTTTTGAGGCATTATTCCTTGAAGATGTCCTGTATACTACGGAGGCTAGAGCCTATGATGGAGCTGATTAAGTTTACAACTCTCCGCAGCTTATTTCAATCCTTACCTACCTCTCCTCCAGACGATGATGCAGCCAGCTAGAATGCTCTGCACGGTACATCTGTAGGAATTTGCGAGTGACTTTGGTGACATACCAAACCTCCTCAAACTCCTAATGAAATATAGGCACTGCCATGTCTTCTTTGTAGCTGCATCGATATGCTGAGCTAGATCCTGTTGTAACTTGTACAACCCTCATCATTGTCCCCCACATAACCAATTTTGGTGTTGTCCACAAACTTTCTAACCATGCCACCTACTCTCTTGTCCAAATCATCAATATATGTTTTCAAATTTCAGGCTTTTATCTTCTTGCTGGATATGAGTGTGCAGGAACACAGGCAATTCACAGCTCATGGCCAGACTCCTAAATATCAGTGAGGAATACAAGTATCTGGTAGGGGGTGTCATCACACAACACCCAGGATGCTTTCCATAAGCTGTATTAGGTTATATAACAAAGCTTTATTTATTTATCTATCTATCTATCTATCTATCTATCTATCTATCTATCTATTTATTTATTTATTTATTTGTTCGTTCGTTCGTTCATTCATTCATTTATTTATTTATTTATTTATTTATTTATGTACTTATATAGAGATACAGTGCAGAACTGGCCCTCCCACCCACAACCCATCTATTTAATACTAGCCTAATCACAGGACCATTTACAATGAACAATTAACCAGTTTAAGATAGTGCTGGTGAAGCACAGCAGTGACTTGCTGGAAGCAAACAAAAAAAAACTATAATTTACTGTATTAATCACACTTTTCCTCAGATACAATCACCACAATCAATAGCCTGTAACTTCTCTTTAGGAATTAAGCTTTTGAAGAGTCTGTACAACCTGGCATCTTTGCAGTGTTAATTGAAGTCTCAAAGGTGCAGGGTGGTTGTGATATGGTGGTTATGAGCCAAATTGCGGGAGCAGGGCCTGGGCTTAAGAGTGAGGACTGAGCTAATGTGTGGCCATTGCTGGAGTAGATCTGGGGGCAAGATGAGTCAGACAGTGGGGCCCAAAGACAAGGAAGAGCCTGCTGTTTGGTCAATTTAAGTGTCAGGCCAGACTGGAAAGGTTGGCTACTGGCTGAATTGAAGCAGCTGGGCCCAGGTCTAAAGCCAAGGTTTGGCTGATTTAAGCACCGAGCCAGATTGAAAAGGTCAGGGTGTCGAGACCGGAAGAGAGGGCCTGGCCGGTATCAGCTCGCTGCTCTGAGAGGTTTACTCATCTCTGAGATGAACTGAGGCTGTGGCCTGCAACTAACAGGCTGCTGGATCAGCTGCAGTGATCACTGGCTTCATGGCTCTGGACTTCAATCCTGAATATTATTTGCTTACTTTTATTGTTTGTCTAATTTGCTTTTCTTCTGCATATTGGGTGTTTGACAGCCTTTTTTTAATAGGTTCCAATGGGTTTCTTTGTTTTGTGACTGCTGTAAGCAGAAGAATCTCAAGGTTGTTTATAGTATACATACATTGATAATAAATGTACTTTGAACTTCGAGATTAGTTAAATTTGTTTTTAAATTCCAAACTATCAGTTTGTAAATACATGCCATCTGCTAATGTACTCATATTATGTAATAGTGTAACATTAATTCTCATGAAAAGGGTGACTTGGATGGACAGTGTTTATTTGGAATTTGTATCAATAAAATATACATTGAGCTGGTACGACTTTGGGAGGAGGCCAAAGGACCCGGAGGAAACCCACGTGTTCACAGAAGGACATACAAACTCCTTACGGAGAACAGCAGAGCACAGCACTGAACTCTGATACCCTGAGCTGTAACAGCATCGCGCTAACCACTACACTACCATAGTGCCCCTGTATCACACACGTACAGACTTTACTCCGTATCTCTCTGACCTATAATCTTTCTCCTCAACATAGAACCAGAACTACCCTATCTTTAACAACCTGTGAAAAAGGTTCAATATAATGGCCAAATCTGGTAATGACTGTAGTCTGAAGTCCATATAAACAACTTACGACTGTCTAAGATGCAGATTTGTTCTATGGTTCAAATTCAAGTTTTATTGTCATTCAACCGTACATGAATATCCATGAATACAGCCAAGTGAAAAAGCGTTAGTGTGAGGCCAAGGAACAAACCACAGAACCCACATTCATAAACAGTACAAGGCACATATTGCATATTTAAGACAGCAAGTGCATATACAGTGTCAGTGAAATACAGTCACATAAGAAAGATAGTCCAAGGCACTGAGTTCATGAACATTGGACAAATCTGCAGTAGACCCGACCACAATACAGTTTGTCTTCTGCCAAGCCAACACTGGAGAGCAGCAGGGTCTTGTGATCATAAAAAATACATTTAAAAATTCCTTTGGTTGACCCCGTAGAATAGTGGTCGCCAACCCGTCGATCGTGATTGACTGGTCGATCTTTGAGACTTTCCCAGTAGATCCTGAAAAAAAAGAAAAATAAATACACAAATACCATTGAGAGATTGTTTCCAGGTTGCGGGGTTTTAGTTCCATTCTTTCTGCCCAGTGCACATGCATGTAGCTCCCCTGCCACGCACTTGACTACACAGTGTACTTCAGTGATCCCCAACCACTGGGCTGCAATGAAACGATATGAGTCAGCTGCACCTTTCCTCAGTCCCTGTCACGTTCACTGTTGAACTTGAACACACGCAAGTCACCTACACGCAGTGACACCCTCGCGCGGCAGGCAAGAAGTGCCGCTGCTACCGGCCTGGAGCGCAGACAGATCTAAACCTGTTCACCACACCGAATGTTCGTGGGGAACCCAGTGCTAAAATATTCGCAGACGACCTAATCCAGGCTCAGGGTTTTGTAAGTAGCAGAGCAGCTACTGCGCTGCGATCTACTGAAACAAACTTCTGTCCGCCGATAGATCCTACAAGGGGGGGGGGGGGGGCGGGTGCGCATCCTGTCTGACTCCTCGCTCGGTCAGTCGGTCGCTGTCTCTGGACTGCGACCGCCGCGGCCCCGGCATGGGGACCTCCGGCCTTGACCTTGTCTTCTCACCCCACCCATGACCAGCCGCACTTGGCCAAGGCATCTGGCGATGGGCGGACGGGAGGCTGTCTAATGAGTCAATGAAGCCCTCAAAACAGCTTCGGTACCTTAAGTCCAAGCACTCTGCACTTAGAGACAAACCTGTTGAGTTTTTCAGCGGGAAAAAACGTGAGCAAGCAGGACAGAAGCTGAGAGCCCCGAAAACTAAATTGTGGAATAGACTGGACATAAGGAACCAGCTTCGAGTTTCGAGTATCGCCGTATTCCGGTCATGTTTAACACCCCGCCCCCCCCCGTTGCACCAGTCCGCAAGAATATTGTCAATATTAAACTGGTCCGCGGTGCATAAAAGGGTGGAGACCCCTGGTGTTCATACATTATTTCTACTTCCGGGTTGCGGGGTTTTACTTCCGATATTTTCTGCCCCAGTGCACATGCGTGTAACTAATCGATTTGGAATCGATCTTGCCTTCACTAAAGTCGATCGAGGTAGGGGATCTTGGGCTTAAAGAGGTTGGTGACCACTACGGTAGAAGCTGCTGCAATCAAGCGCACCGCCCTCTTACCAGAAGATGTGGATTTACAATAAAAGCAGAAAATGTCAATATTCTGCAGGTTGGGTGGTATCTGTGGAGATACAAACAGGGTTAACACTTCAGGTCAATGCCATTTGATCCTGTAAGGTATTTCTAGCAATTTCTGGTTTTCTTCCATATTTCCATTATAATTTTTGAACAGGTCTGGTAACTTTCTGAGAACCTTCTCCAGAAGGTTCAAATGTTGCTGTTGAGTCTCTGTGGAAATAAAGGTGTCACCTTTGTTACACAAACTTCTTGGGATGCCCTGTATCATTTGGTCAATGAAGATCTTTGTGGGTGACTTAAACCTATGTACACCTTGAAGTGAATATGCAGCTCCTAATTCTCATTGTTCTGACAGCAGCTGTACAGGGGTATGAAACAGGTCCAGCTTACCCTGTCAATAAATCTTGTAAAATGAGCAAAAGGTATTTCTCATTATCAGTGGTTCAGCGATTTTGTCCTCCCCAATATTATACCAACAGATCTACTTTCGTAATCTATAGTAATAAGGTTGCCCATTCGCAATGTTGTACTTCAACCACGTCCCTTTCATTTTCAGTTTGCATATCTTTTTCTTCCACTTGTTACTCAAAGGCAAAGGAAGTTTTTATGCCCTGATCATAAGTGGTCTTGTCCTCCAGACACATTTAAAGTTAGGCTTCATTGAATCCATGAAAAGATACTTGCACTGTGCTGAAAGCACCTGCAGAATCAGTACAATCATACAAATACAATAGATCACAGAATATATTTTAAAAATCACACTATTCAATAATTAATAAGGAAGGAAATGTTGGAGTACATGATAAGACAGGAAGAAACAAAAAAAAAGATCAGGCATTTCCATTGAAATCAAAAATGAAAAGTAAGCATTGGTCTAACAGAAAATTGATCTGGGAAATTAAAGCAGGAAAGTAAAAGGATGGTAAATCTTCACTGAGGAAGATACATCTGAGATTAACTGGGAAATGGGAATAGGTGTGCTGCTGAGAAAACTGTTGGAGCTCTGATTTATAAGTAGCGGGCTCCTGAAGGACAGGTGGAAACAGGACCTTTAGTCAAATTGGTCTGTTGCATCATGAACAAAGTCACCAGAGAGACACCACTTCTTGTAGGATACAAGTGGATACACTTGCTAGTGGATACAGAAAAATTTATTTGGCAAAAACACAAGACACTCTTTCAGGAAGAGGCCTGCCTGACCCAATATCACATTACATTTTTATATGCTAAGGGTGAAAGATAAGAACAGGACATTTCTATAGTTACAATGTATCTACAATGCTTCCTTTGATTTACATATAGTTTTTAAACATTTCCCACTTTGCACCCACACTCTAGATACCTGAAATGAATGTTAATTCTCATTGACTCTAGGCCACATTCATGTATATGCAGGCATCTGAGATTTAAGTGGAGTGTTTCTTTGTTTGCAATTGACCCCAACCTGCAGCTCCAGGAATGCCATTGTTCTGAGCTGTATTTTAAATTCCATCTGCAATCCACATTCAAATCTGAAGAATGGCTGCTATTGAAATTAATATTTGTTCTCTACACTAACTCCAGAATACATCCTAACAGATCTATGATGACAAGATGCCAATCCAAACTCAAAGCTTGTCCAAGTTGCCCACATTTGATCCATATTCATGTACCCGTCAAAGATCATAGTAAATATATTATCGAAGTATGCATATGTCACCATATATAATCTTGAAATTCATTTTCTTGCGGACATATTCGCTATTCTTTTAACCATCTTTTAAAAGTTGTCTGTGTATCTGATCCTAGGATATGAAAAGAAGTGGTTACTAAGCTGATGTTGGATGCTTTGGTTTTAACTTGAGACAGGTTCCATTAGAATGGAAAACAGCAAAACCTAGCTTCTCTGTTCAACAAGGTACAGGCTCAGAGCTATAGGCCAACTCACTTAATATAACCATATAACAATTACAGCATGGAAGCAAGCCATCTCGGCCCTTCTAGTCCATGTCAAACGCTTACTCTCACCTAGTCCCACTGACCTGCACTCAGCCCATAACCCTCCACTCCTTTCCTGTCTATATACCTATCCAATTTTTTTTTAAATGACAATATCGAACCTGCCTCTACCACTTCTACTGGAAGCTCGTTCCACACAGCTACCACTCTCTGTGTAAAGAAGTTCTTCCTCGTGTTACCCCTTAACTTTTGCCCCAGCTCCCAACTCATGTCCTCTTGTTTGAATCTCCCCACTCTCAATGGAAAAAGCCTATCCATGTCAACTCTATCTATCCCCCTCATAATTTTAAATACCTCTGTAAGTCCCCCTCAACCTTCTACACTCCAAAGAATAAAGACCTAACTTGTTCAATCTTTTCCTGTAACTTATATGCTGAAATCCAGGTAACATTCTAGTAAATCTCCTCTGTACTCTCTCTATTTTGTTGACATCTTTCCTATAATTTGGTGACCAGAACTGTACACAATACTCCAAATTTTGCCTTACCAATGCCTTGTACAATTTTAACATTACATCCCAACTCCTATACTCAATGCTCTGATTTATAAAGGCCAGCATACCAAAAGCTTTCTTCACCACCCTATCCACATGAGATTCCACCTTCAGGGAACTATGCACCATTATTCCTAGATCATTCTGTTCTACTGCATTCTTCACTGCCCTACTATTTACCATGTATGTCCTATTTTGATTAGTCCTACCAAAATGCAGCACCTCACAGTTATCTGCATTAAATTCCATCTGCCATCATTCAGCCCACTCTTCTAACTGGCCTAAGTCTCTCTGCAAGCTTTGAAAACCTACTTCATTATCCACAACACCACCTATCTTAATATCATCTGCATACTTATAAATGCAATTTACCACCCCATCATCCAGATCGTTAATGTATATGACAAACAACATTGGACCCAGTACAGATCCCTGAGGCACACCACTAGTCACCGGCCTCCAACCTGACAAACAGTTATCCACCACTATTCTCTGGCATCTCCCATCTTTCATTTAAAAATATTAGACATCATTAATGATTACATGTAACAGGCTTATTCACTGTAAACAAGCCTTTGGCTTAATGCTGTTACATAAACTCTGCTATTGTCACGTAAATACTGTATTATTGAGACAGGTACCTTGAATTACATAGCTTTCAAAATACATGTGACAGAGGATTATTCACCAAGAGGCCTTTATATTAGAGGCACTAAACTTTCACAACTGAGCCACATTCAGGAGCTGTTACCAAGGAAAAGTGGGTAGAATAGAGACAATTCAAGGAAGCGGGAACAACCAAGCAAGGCAACTTTTCCTCAGATTGCAGTGTTCCTTTCACACAATGGCCACGGGAGTCCTCCTTACTTGGGAGAATGAAGAAACCACAACCCCAGCATAAACATGCTTGTTGCTTTATCCCAAGGTCAACCCTTGCACTTAATCAACTCCTGCCCGGAGCTGCAGCTGGTGGAATTACTGAACATTCAACACTTTGTTACACAATACTATAAAGTATACACAAATTACACTGGGCAACTTCCTCAGAAATGTTTTTGTATATGATAATTTGTAATGATACAACTAAGCTAAAAATATTTTACTGTTGATTTTCATTTGTACACAGTGTCTGACACTTCTCACTTAAGTGTCCAATAATAATCAGCCAGCATTGATAGATTCCAGTTGCCCTGATACTGTTTCTCCATGACTGCAATGTCCTGGTGAAACCTTTCACCGTGCTCGTCAATGATAGGCCAAGATTTGCAGGAAAGAAGTCCAAATGGGAATGCAGAAAATAAATCTTTAATAACATGTTGCTCTTCATGGGTTTGTATACTTGAAGCATGTTGTCAATCAGCTGCACATAGTTTGGTGTTCTGTAGTTGCCAAGAAAAATTTCAACAACATCCTGAATACCTTCCATGGAATTTTCTCCGGTCCCACTAGAAGTTCTTCAAATTGCCTGTCGTTGATGATTTGTGGACCAAGAAAAATGCCTTCCTTAATCTTGGCGTCAGTTATTCTGACTTGAATTATGAATTGAAATAACAAATATCGACAATATTTTTAAAAATGGTGTATGATAGGGAAATTACTTAGTGATTTTCATCAGCAGCAGCCCAAAATGCATAAGATACACCCAAAGGTATTCAGAAAGTAACATCTTTGTTATCCAGTGTTTTCTGTTTTCTCTGCTGACTTCAAAGAGATCATGGAAAATTATTGGTCCCAGAACATCCTGAAGTAAGTTAAATTCACTGATTTTGGGACAATATCCGTTTACCAGGATGTTTGGACATCCTAAATGTTTCCTGCATCTGGGGTAGGTCAGGCTTTTTGTGAGATTTTATACATAGGTTACAAAACCAAGTGGATTACACAGAATCTCTGAAGAACTGAATAGCTGCAACTGGAGTATTGTAGTCACTTCTAGATTCAAAGCTAGGAAAAGGACAGGTAGGTTTAGATTTGGTTCCAAAAAGAACTACTATAATTTGAGCAATAATGAGGAAGTTCAAAGGGAGTCTTTTCCAGCTCCACAGAAGTGACTAGTGCTGTTCCACAGAGGTCTGTGTTGGGACTGCTTCTTTTTATGTTGTATGTCAATGATTTGGATGATGGAATTGATGGCTTTGTTGCAAAGTGTGCAGATAATACGAAGATAAGTGGAGAGGTAGGTAGTGTTGTAGAGGCAGAGAGGCTAAAGAAGGACTTTAATTAGGAGAATGGGCAAAGAAGTGGCAGATGGAATATAGTGTCGGGTAGTGTCTGATCATGCACGTTGGTAGAGGAAATACATACGTCGACTATTTTCTAAATGGAGAGAAAATTCAAAAATCTGAGGTGCAAAGGGAGTCCTTGTGCAGCATTCCCTAAAGGTTAACTTGCAGGTTGAGTCAGTGGTGAGGAAAGCAAATGCAACATTAGCATTCATTTCGAGAAGGACTAGAATATAAAAGCAAAGATGTAAGGTTGAGGCTTTATAAAGCACTGGTGAAGCCTCATTTAGAATGAGAACTGCTCACAATATTCATTTAGAATATTGTGAGCAGTTTTGGCCTCTAAGAATGGATGTGCTGACTTAGGAGGAGGTTCACGAAAATGATTCTGAGATTGACAGGCTTCTCATATGAGGACTGTTTGATGGCTCTGGGCCTGTACTCACTAAAATTCAGAAGAATGAGAGTGTAATCTCATTGAAAAATGTTGAAAGGCTTCGATAGAGTGGATTTGGAAAGGATGGGGGGGGGGGGAGTCTAAGATGAAAGGACACACACTCAAAAAAAAGGGATGTCCATTTAGCATGGAAGTGAGGAGGAACTTTTTTAGCCAGAGAGTGGTGAATCTGTGGAATTTGTTGCCACAGGTGGTTGTGGAGGTTAAATCATTGGGTATATTAAAGGCAGAGGTTGATAGGTTCTTGATTGATCAGGGCACGAAGGATTATGGAGAGAAGGCAAGAGATTGGGGCTGAGAGGAAAAATAGATCAGCCATGATAAAGTGATGGAGCAGTTTTGATGGGCCAAATGGCCTAATTTTGCTCCTATATCTTATGGTCTTATGTTCTTATGAACAGACAGCAAATTGAGGGAGCAGGAAAATGCACAGTAACACAACCATGATGGGCCAACAAGCCTTTCCCTGTGCGATACTATTTATGTTCACCCTTTCATGTAATGAATTTCATATCCTAATTGCTTCTTCACACCACACCTACATTGAAGGCCAATCATTTTGCACTGATGTTCATTGGTTCCCAACATCACAACCAATAGAAACAGTTTATTTAAAATCCACCTTGTCTGGATCCTTCATGATTTTAAATACTTACTGAATCATGTGATCAATCGAATCACAACCTGGCCTTCTTTGTTCTAGGTAGAACAACCCAAGATTTTCAGCTTTTTCATGTAATTTGACCATAGGATCATAAGATTGAAGATCAGAGTTAGGCCATTTGGCCCATTGAGTCTGCTCCACTGTTTCATCATGGCTGATGCATTTCCTTCTCAGACCTAATCTTCCTCCTTTGTCCTGTATCCCTTTATGCCCTGACTAATCAAGAATCTATCAACCTCTTCCTTAAATATATCAATAAATTGGACACCACAGCTGCCTGTGGCAAAAAATTCCACACACTCACCACTATCTTGCTAACAAAATTCTTCCTCCTCTCTGTTCTAAAGGGATGCACCTCTATTCTGAGGCTGTGTTCTCTGGTCTTAGATTCCCCCACCATAGGAAATAACTCTCCACATCAAATTCATCAAGGTCTTTCAGCATTTGATAGGTTTCAAAGAGGTCAGCTCGAATTCTTCTGAATTCCAGTGACTAGAGACCCAGAGCCATCAAATGCTCCTCAAATGACAGCCTTTCAATCCCAGAATCATTTTGTGAACCTCATTTCAACCCTATCCAATGTCACCACATCCTTTTTAGATTAAGAGCCAAAAATTGCTCAGAATATTCCAATGAGGCCTCACCAGTGCCTTATAAAGCCTCTCTCCAACATGAGCCTCTCTACAAGCCTCGTAAACATTGTTATTGTTATCTGCTTTGACCATCTGCAAGGTGATAAAGACAGATTCCATTAATCAGAAGGGATCTTATTCAGTATTTGAATGCTGCTCCCAAGAAGCCAGCATTTCTCAATGGACCGAAAGGCCTCCATCTGTGTTTTAATGATTCTCTGGAAAGATGTGTCAAAATTGTAGAATCATCAAAGCAACAGAAAAATGTTGTAGTTTGGTTTTTGAGGACATTTTATCTCAAATGCCAGCCGGATAATATGCCAGGAAATATTTGAAGTATGTTAGCACATTGGATTTTTTTCTTCTCCCTCTGTGAATTGCCTTCCATGTTAAAGCTGTTAAATAAGTTAGGGTGTTGTTTACTAATGTTATGCAAGTCACCGCTGCATTTCCAAATAGCCACAAGCTATAAATCTGCTCAATACATTTTTAAATTAGTGGTGGTAATTTTTAACTTTGCCTCAAAATAGAGCACAGATTTAGTAGTGCAGCCAGGACACCCAAAGCCATTATCAGAGGCACAGGCACCTCTTGCTGCTGCACAGCTCCAGCAACCCCGAATCAATCTGACCTTGGGCATTGTCTGTGTGGCGTTTGCATGTTCTCTCCATGGCTACAGGGTTTATGGATTCCTCCTGCATCCCAAAGACTGTCCACAATGTTGAGTCAACATTTTAACCTACTCTAAGATCAACCAAACCCGACCCTTCTACATAGCCGTGCATTTTTCTGCCTTCTATGGTCAAGGCAATTCTGTATCCACACAGCCAACTTTCCATTGGTCCATGCCTCCTGACTTTTTGAGTGAGCCTACCATGGGGAACCTTAACAAATGCACATACTGAAATCCATATACACCACATCCACTGCTCTACCTTCATCAATCTGCTTTGTCACATTGTCTAATAATTTAATCAGACTCGTGAAGCATGACCTGCCCCTCACAAAGCCATGATGACAATCCCTAATCAGACTATACTTCTCCAAATACTTGTAAATCCTGTCTCTAAGAATCCTCTCCAATAATCGCAACACTGCAGTCAGACTCACTGGTCTAATTCCCAGGCTCATTCCAACTCCCTTTCTTGAACAAGGGAATAATATTTGCTACCATCCAATCATTTGGTACTGCTCCTGGGGCCAATACGGCACAAAAGTCTTTGCTAAAGGTGCAACAATCTCTTCCCTTAAGCTCCTTAGAAACCTGAGGCATATCCCATAAACCCCAGACTGATCTATCCTATTGCTTTTCAAAAGTTCTAGAAATCCTCCTTCTTAACATTACCATGTTCCAGCATATCAGTCTGCTTTTGTCAGGGTCCGGTCCGGTCCAGAATCCGCGTTCCGGGTCTTGATCCGGTCCAGGTCAGTTGCCCCTCCCGTCACCCGTGAACTAGTTAGGACCCTCCTGGCTCAAGGAGGCACACCTTTGACTCATTGAGCTGCAGGTGTTTATAAGGGGCCTTGGGATTGGGACCAGGCGGGTGGTCGTTTTGTTCTGTTTCCTGTTTCTCCGCCGGCTCCAAACTCTTCTCTGTATTCTGTTATCCTGCCCGGGCTCAGATCCACTCCTCATCTACTCTATCTACCTGAACCCCAGCTCTACCCTTAAATGCCATGGCATCCCCATCCTGTCCTCCCCCTAGTACTTCAGTGTCTGCGTCCTGCGTTTGGGTCCATCCGGCCCCGTTCCTGACAGCTTTACACAGTCCTCATGAACATCAAGGACTCTCTCACTAGTAAATATTGAAGCAAAGCATTCATTAAGGTCCTCCCCTACCTCCTACGACTCCATGCTTATGTTTCCAGTCCTATCCCAAATTGGTCCTACCCTCACTCTGGTCATCCTCCTGTCCTTCACATACATGTAGAATGCCTTGGGGTTTTCTTTAATCCTACCTGCCAAAGCTTTCTCATGTCTTCTTCTAGGTCTCCTGTCCATTCTTCAGCTCCATCTTGGCTACCTTGTAACTCTCTTGAGTCCTGTCTGATTCTTTCTTCCTAAACCTTCAGTAAGTTTCTTTCTTTCTCTAGACTCATCTCTGGTCAACCATTGAGCGGATGCATGATCTTCCTCTCTCACGTAAGGAAATAAGAGTGAAAAACTATGTTCAGACAAGTGTCTGTACAGATGTGACAAAGTGATTTGGCCTTTTGTGATGGACCTGGTGAAATAGAGGGAACAAAATTAGGTTGTACTTTTGAGACTTCAGGAAGCTGAAAGCCCATAGCTGTACAATCAATGGCTGCACCACATAGGATATATATAAACTACCCACTTGTACATTGTGATCTAGGTATAATTTTCTTAGGTTTACCCCCTATCCATATACTGTACCTGTCAGAGTGTCTTTAAAATATGTATTTTGTTATTGTCAGATCTCAAATAACTATGAGATGGAATAGAGAAAGGAGATAGAGAGCCTAATGGCTCGGTGTCAAAACAACAACCTTACCCTCAATGTCATCAAAAGAGCTGGTCATTGATCTCACAAAATGGGATGGAGCCCATGCCTCTGTATGGTGCTGAGATGGAGATGGTGACAACTGAGAGTTTCATGTTCTAAAGAATAAACAGTGGTTGACCAGAGATGAGTCTAGAGAAAGTAAGAAACTTACTGAAGGTTTAGGGAGAAAGAATCAGACAAGACTCGAGAGAGTACAAGATGGAGCTGAAGAATGGACAGGAGACCTAGAAGAAGACATGAGAAGGCTTTCACAAGTAGGATTAAAGAAAACCCCAAGGCATTCTACATGTATGAGAAGGACAGGAGGATAAATAAACAAATAGCTTGTCCTGCCTTGCCAGCCTTATCAGCCTTGCCTTTCACCCAAAAGTAATATGATGTCCTTGAACACTTTTAAAAACCTCTTTATTCCTTGCAAGTAATCTCACCCAATCTACCTCTATAAATTCCACCCTAATATCTCCAGAAGTGGCCCTGCCCAAATTAAGACTTAAATTTGTTAACCAGTCCTAACTTTCTCCTTAACAATTTTAAAAACTAATTGAATTATGGTCACTGGTCCCAAAGTAACCCCACTTTCACTCCAGTCACTTGACCTAGCTACGAGGAAGTTACACACTCTTGAGTGCAGCCCTCTCTGTGTTGGTGAAGGGAGCTTGTTCATATTTTACTTAGTGATACAGTATGGTAGCAGGCTCCCTTGGCCCAATGAGCCCACCCCACCGATTACCGCTATCTGACTAATTAACCTAATGACCTGCATGACTCTGGAATGTGAGAGGAAACTGGAGTCACCACGAAAACCCATGCAGTCATGGGGAGAATGTACAAAATACTTACAGACAGCAGCAGGATTTGAGCTTGAACCACTGGCACTGTAACAAAGTTACACTAACTGCTACACCACCACACCGCTCTTTCTCAGAGACATTTAACAAATTCCATCCTGTAGCCCTTTGCACTATGAGTGACCCTGTCAATATTAGAAAAATATTCCCTCTAATACTGCCCTACTATTCTGCTGTTCAGAGAAATCTCAACAACTTTGGACGAAAAGGTATATTAAGTGGCATCTCATAGTATGAAAGGGGAATTTTATTGAGGGAGTTCCACAGTTTAGGGCTTTGGTAAATGAAGCTACAGTTGCTAATGCTGAACAATGACCAGGCAACAGGTCTGGGAATGGAAGCGTCAACAGAATGGAAGGGGAAAACTCATGGAGACATTTGAAAGCAAGGATCAGAATTTTTAAATCAAGCTGTGCTTTATCAGGATCCAGTGTTTGTAGAAGGATAATAAGACCATAAGACGTAGGAGCAGAGTTGGGCCACTTGGCTCATCAAATGTTCCGCCGTTCCATCATGGCTGATTTATTATCCCTCTCAACCCCATTCCCTTCCTTCTCCACGTAATCTTTGCCCTGACTAATTAAAAAACAATCAACTTCTGCTTTAAGTATACCCAATGACTTGTCCTCCACAGCGGTCTGTGGCAATGAATTCCACAGATTCATCGCCCTTTGGCTAAAGAAATTCCTCCTCATCTCTGTTCTAAAGGGACATCCTTGTATTTTGAGGCTGTACCCTATGGTCATAGACTCCCCCACTATTGGACACATCCTCTCAAATTCCACTCCATCTCGACCTTTCAATATTCAGTAGGTTTCAATGAGTTTACCCTCATTCTTCTAAACTCCAGTGAGTATAGCCTCTGAGCCATCAAACACTCCTCATACATTAACCTTTTCATTCTCAGGATCACTTTTGTGAACTTCCTCTGCAATCTCTCCAATGCCAGCACATCCTTTCTTAGAAAAGAAGCCCAGAACTTCTAGTCTTCTCAAAATGAATGCTAATATTATATTTGTCTTACTTATCACAGAATATAACAGGCAAATAGGACCGGTAAGGACTCAGGCTTGAGTACAAAGTTGTGCATCAGCTCAAGTTTACAGGTATTGGAGCAAATGTGACCAGCCAAGCAGGCAGTGGAGCAGCCATCTATAACTTCAATCTCATGTGTGTTACCACAGTTAGTTCGTGCACATATCCGAAGTTATAGCTGGGATTGCAACACATCTGCTTTGTGGTGCCTCTGTCTGACAAAATTACAAAAAATAACCATCAAATTAAAATCAAATTACTCTTAAACCACTGACACGTGTAAAACAATATTGCAGGACAGCCTTCATAACCCTTGCTGAAGTGTAATGATTCACTGACACAGAAATTTCATCCCGATTCTGACTGTACTAGAGTGGTTAAGGAATACCTCCTTCCCCTCCCCCACCTTTTTATTCTGGCATCTTCCCCCTTCCTTCTCAGTCCTGAAGAAGGGCCTCAGCCCGAAACATCAACTGTTTATTCATTTCCATAGATGTTGCCTGACCTGCTGAGTTCCTCCAGCATTTTGTGTGCGTTGCTAAGGAATTCAATTGTTCAATTTCAAATGAATAGATAGGTGTCAGGCCTTAAAAGAGTTTCACTGTTGCTAACATAATAGAATGCTATAAAACCCAAAGAGCATTCGGAGAGTGTTTTACCTTTAATCTCAGCAGGGAAATAGAATGTGTAAGCCAAGCTGGAAAGTAGGGATAAAAATGTATGACAGAGAAGCAACCTGGAATCGGGTCTGAGTAAGTGTAACATTAACACTCGGTGTGTTGCTATAACAACATTGAATGATCACATGCATATTTGAGTCCACGTGGTGAAGTTCTAAAGTCAGGCTGTTAGCGAGGGGTCTAGAGCACAAACACTATTTCTCAACAGGAGAGGAAGGAGGATAGGTCAACCTCCACTCCAAATGGTCACAGTACTGTATTGGCACAGGCCTAGAAATAGGTCACCTGGCTGCGTTTCGCTTGGGGAACAGTGCACAACGTTAAGGGGAAGGAAAGCAGCACAACATAGCAGGCTTAGTGCAATACACTGAAGGCTGCAGAGGAAATCTGATCTAGGGGTGGGGGAGGGGGTGATATGCAGAGAGTCTCTCTATGACACACATGGTGTCTGCAGAAGCTGTGCCAGGCAGTTTACAACTTCAAGCTTGTCATTGCACAGCTCTGGCCTCAAACGGTGCAATTTAGATGCTATTCCCTTCCACGATTAAAACCTGCTTCATTTTCATATGGGTCATTAGTACTTGCTATTAGAACACACTGCTTCTATTAACAGACTGGTTTTAATTTATAAATTTATTTAAGCAATGCAGATGCCACTAGCATTAGATTGCCAGACAGGGGAGAAGAAAAAAAACAATGGTTTTCCAAAGTGATTCCATTATTTTACTGCTCTGCAAATTCAGGGCCTTTTAATCTAGTTATAAACATTAAGGGCTTTTAATGCAATTTCACTTTGCTGCAGCACTAGACTATTGGGTGCAATTTAATTCCAATAACACCAGATGAAGTTCTTCACTAAATTTTGGAGCAGAGTTCAATGATCATTTCATTAACAGAAAATAAAACAAATTTTGAAGGATATCTGGAAAGCTATTACACAGCACGTTCCTCTCTGTTTCACTGTGAAGTCTGAGATTCAACCCCATCCAATGAGTATGACACCACTCTAACCACGATTTCTTTCATTCTTTCAAATGTCCGCCTTTGTTCCTTTTAGTTTTTTATTTCATTACCCAGAACATAATCAGTTTCAGAAACAGCAGAAGTAACTGTTATGTTTTCAGCAAATATGTTAAACTGTAACTATAATTATGGGATTAATGCACTCAGATATGCATAAGCAATAAGTTATTGATAACCAAGGCATCATAGAACCTAGGAAAATTCATGAGGATAGCCAATGATTGCAAGCACAGCCATGCTGCCCGAAGGTGTCTTCCTTCCAGGGGACCTCAGATTTCCTCGCCTAAGCAGTTCTTGTAAGAAGAAGGGTACTTTAATTTCCCCCTGGGCCACCTCCCCCTTCCCTTTCTCCTATTGTTCACTTCCCTCTCCTATCAGATTCTTTTGTCTCCAGCCCTGACCTTTCCCACCCACCTGGCTTCACCTATCATCTTGCAGCCAGCCTCCTTCTCCTCCCCCTACCTTTTTATTCTGGCATCTTCCTCCTTCCCTCTCAGTCCTGAAGGGTGTCAGTCTGAAACGTCAACTGCTTACTCATTTCCATGGATGCTGCCTGACCTGCTGAGTTCCTCCAGCATTTTGTGTGTGTTGCGTTGGATTTCCAGCCTCTGCATACTTCCCTGTGTTTGAGGTAACTTCAATTTCCATGGTTCAGACTTTTTATTGCAGTGTATCGGGGTGATCCTGAGTTCTCCAGTATAAATTAATCACAGTAGTATTAATGCAAATCAGAGATCTATAAAACGAAAAAAAAGCTCTGTGATGCATTTTGCACAGAAAATCTCAAACCATTTCACTCCAAAGACAGATCAGAACTTTAGATTAACTCTGCTTGCATCCCAGAAAAATGTCATACCAAGACTAAATCGCTGCATAAACTTTTATGCTAAAAGATTCACGCATTTTATTTCATGCACTTTTGCAAAAGTAATTCACTTGCTTCAGAAACCCAGCCAAGCGGATTTTAATCTGGATTTATTTACTTCCTACAAGAAGTCATCATGAAGCAGTAGAATATGATTGGGATTAGCTTGACTGGTATTTCTTGGACGGCATCAATACATAGGGCCTGAAGGCTGTTCTCCTGTGCTGTTCAACCATATCATTCTAATATTTGACTATGCTTATGACTCAAATCTTACTGTATATTCTAGGTTATCAGCCCAGTGGAGGTCGGAGACATTGGTGTCCCGCATGCGACTGTTCTAGGGCTCCTCCTCTTTGTGATTTTTATAGCTGACTTGGATGAGGAAGTGGAAGGTTAGCAAGTTTTCAAATGACACAGGCTGGTTGTGTTGTCTGACAATGGGACGTTGATAGGATGGAGAGCTGGGCTGAGAAGTGTTGGCACGTGGCCAAGTGGTTAAGGCTTTGGGCTGGCGATCTGCAGGTTGTTAGTTTGAGCCTCAGCCGAGGCAGCATGTGTGTCCTTGAGCAGGGCACTTAACCACACACTGCTCCTGCACGTTTATAGCCCAGTGGTGGCGGTTGGTGCAGTATGGACAAGACAAGACAAGAAGTGGCAAATGGAGTTCAGGCCAGTAAAGTGTGAAGTAATACACTTTGGATGGTCAAACCTGAAGACGGAGTACAGGGCTAATGGCAGATGTTGCCTTCCTGAGGCAGCGCCTTTGAAAATTTCCTCAGTAGTGGGGAGGAATGATGGAGCTGGCTGAGTCTACAGCTCTCTGCACCCTGAGGGAACTGGGGGCACAAGTATATCGCTCGCTGAAGGGTGGTGAAGAAGGCTTTTGGCATGCTGGCCTTCATCAGTCAGGACATAGAGTAGATAAGTTGGAATGTTATATTGTGATTGTAGAAGATGCTGGTGAGACTGCATTTGTAATATTTTGTGCATTTTTGGCCACCCTGATAAAGGAAAGATGTGATTAAACTGGAATGACTGTACAAGGATGTTGCCAGGACTTGTGAGACTGGGTGACGGAGAGTGATTGAAAAGGTTGGGACTTCATTCACTGAAGTGTAAAAGAATGAAGGATGGTCTTATAATTGTATATAAAATAATGTTTGTGTATAGGATGAATATGCACCGACTTTTTTCCCAAGCTTGGGGAATCAACAACTACAGGACATAGCTTTAGGGTGTCAGGGGAGTGATGTCTTTGGAAACTGAGGGGTAACTTTTTCATCCAGAGTGGCCAAGTACACAGGATGAGCTACCAGAAGGGGAGGTTGAGGCAGCCACACAAACAACATTTAGAAGGTATTTTGATAGATGCATAGATAGAAATGGCTTAGAAGGATATGGGACAAACACGGTCAAATGGGACTAGCTTGGATGGAAATTTTGGTTGATATGGACCAGCTGAGCCAAAGGACATGTTTCAGCACACAGTTACTCTACGACTTCCCACCTGCAATAGCTCATCAGCTAATGCACTGTGACTGCCCATTCAGTGTGCCAAATTAAAATTACAGTGGGATCTTGTCATGGCAAAGGATCCTGCCACAGTTTTTAAAAATAATTCTGGAAGCACTAGCAGGCCAGACAACATCTGGGGAAGGAAAACAGAGATAATGTTTCAGGTCAAAGAATGTTTATTAGTGACATGTATAGAAGGACATCTAAGTCCCTATGGACATCAACAGTACACAAGATGCACTGCCTTCATGTTACATGTACCAAAGGGAATGACCTCATATTTTTCTACATTACATTCCACCTGCCGTGTCCTTGTGTTCTTCCCTACCCTCCCAACATGCGCAAATCCATTCCTAGCTCTTTAATCCCCCTCTATATTCACAATCCCACCTAATTTAGGCAGAAGTTGTATTTTATATTTACACACAAATCAAGGATTCCAGGCACTGATCCTTGCCAATCTCCACCAGTTACGAGATGCCAAAAAATTCTATTAGTCACACATCAACCCACTTTGCTTCAAGGAGAACAAGCTTCAATCCTCCAATCTAATCTTCTAGCTAAAATCCCTCAAACCCAGAACCATTCTGATAAGTCTCCTCTACACTCTCTCATAGATCATCACTTCGTTTACATTTAGAATTGTGTTGTTGTAAATCTGCCCAAAAAGTCTGTTTTGTTAAAATGCATCATTTCTCATGTCACAGAATTAAATTCCATCTGCTAAATGTCTGCCTATCCCCCAACCTATCTATGCCCTGCCATAACAAACTGGCATCATCCTCACTATGTGCCATACCCCAAGTTGCAGCTTTGGCAAAATTTCAAATTTTACTCTTTACTTCAATATCCAAGACTTTTATATATACAATACTGTGCAAAAGTCTTGGGCACATATACAGTATATAGCTAGGGTGCTTTGGTTCATTAGTTAATTTTTATCCAACCTAACAATGACCTTCCTTTATTGAGAGCCTCATTTTAGTTAAGTAATGCTTTCAGAAGATCTGTATAGACCCTTCACCATATTTCTCAATTGCAGTGTCAAAAAAATCATTCAAGTAGTTGACCTATTCTTGATAAGTCAATGTCAGCTGAAATGTATTCAGTGTCAGCTTAACTTTTCCCCAACCAAAGTTAAACTGACCAGTCTGTTGTAACTGGAAATGATCTTTCCTGAACATGGTAAAAATCCATCTGTTATATTTGAAATTTATTACAAGCCTTCTTGTTTTCTTCATCTTCACTTTCCTTACAACATGGGATGTAAAGCATCCAGAGAAGATGACACTAAGCACAGAGAGATGTACCAGAGCATCAAGCCTATCAATTTTGTTGCCCATCAATATTGTTCATAGATTTCCTTCTGTTAATAGGATGCTAGATGCTACTTTTTCAGCAGTTTACAACAGTTTCAGAGCCATCTTGGAGTTGCTAGTCAGTTTTCCGGATGCATTTTCCTAAAGTTCTATCAGCATTTGCACTGATCTGAACTTTGAAGTAAATGTACAGGAAGCTACAGAAATTATTTGGTCTGCAGAATAACTTTGAGGTTGAGGAATTATGGACAGAGAGTGCTGGTTATGTGGTTTTAGCTGGAATTAAAGACAAGATACCTGAGTCAAGCCAATCCTGGTCTGATTTTTTTTGTGTGTTTTGTGTTTATTCTTGGAGGCCCTTATCTCATATGGAAATTATTCATCTCTGCTACTTCCGAATCCAAATTAACAAGTTGGGCAAATGGAAATGATAATCATATTGTTGCAAGAGCCAGAGTATGATTTCACTGCTGGGACAATTGGAGCGCTCTCATCCGTTCAAGTGATTTACCCAACCTGCCACCTAAACAACAACTGACTGAAGTACATGGATGGTTGCTGACCTGCTTGGACGACCGAACTACTAGATTAGTGCCAGACCAATTATGCCAGAATTTTAGGTAAATGGTTAAGCAGAAGGCAGGCGGATCTGGAAAGCAGCATCTACAGAGACAGGATGAACTCAACAGCTGCAGAAATGTCATTCAAAGAACAAGAGGCAGTCTTTGAACTTGCTTTCCCTGAAAAAACAAAACACAGTAAGGGTTCGACATGGGAGCATCCATAAATGCTGGGAAAGATAGAACCAGTGTCTGAAAATACCAATATTAATAGATCCTTCCCCATCAGCCTTCTGCTCTATTAAACTAAGTAAATAAATAGATAAATTGTGGACTCAGAATTGGCTTGTCCATAGAAGGCAGAGGGTGACCTTAGAGGGACCATATTCTGCCTGGAAGTTAGTGTCCACTGGTGTTCCACAGGGATCTTTGTGATTTTTATCAATCAGTTCAATGAAGAAGTGAAAGGGCCGGTTTAATAAGTTTGCAGGTGACACAAAGGTTGGTGGAGTTGTGGATAGGGTAGAAGGTAGTTGTAAGTTATAACAGGGACATTGACAAGATGTAGACATGAGCAGAAGAGTGGCAGATGGAGTTCAACCCAGAAAACTGTGAAGCGATTCACTTTTGAAAGTTGAATTTGAAGACAGACTACGGGGTTAATCCTTGGTAGTGTGGGGGAACAGAGGGATCTTGGAATCCATGTCCATAGATTTCCCAAAGCTGCCATGCAAGTTATTAGGGTTGTTAAGAAGGCATATGGTGTGTTGGCCTTCAGTACAGGGGATTGAGTTCAAGAGCTATGAAATAGTACTGCAGTTCTATAGAGCGCAAGTTAGACCAGATTTATAATATTGTGTTTAGTTGTAGTCACCTCAATAAAAATGTGGAAGCTTCAGAGAAAGTGAAAAGGAGACTTATCAGGATGCTACCCAGATTAGAGAGCATGCCTTATAAAACACGCACAAAATGCTGGAGGAACTCAGCAAGTCAGGTTGCACATCTTGAAATGAATAAACAGTCAACATTTCAGGCTGAGTCCCTTCCTCAGGACTGGAGAGGAAGGGGGAAGAGACCAGAATGAAAAGGTGATGGGTTGTGAGGAAGGAGGATAGCTAGAAGGTGATAGCTGAAGCCGGGTGGGTAGGAAAGGTCAAGGGCTGGAGAGGAAGGAATCTGATAGGAGTGGAGAACAGGCCATAGGAGAAAGGGAAGGAGGAGGGACCCAGGGGGAGGTAATAGGCAAGTGAGAAGAAGTAAGAGGCCAGAGTGTGGAATAGAAGAAGAGTGGAGGGGAGAAAATATTGTTACCTGAAGGAGAAATTGATATTTGTGCCATCAGGTTGGAGGCTACCCAGATGGAATATAAGGTGTTATTCCTCCACCCTGAGAGTGGCCTCATAGTGGCGAAAAAGGATGCCATGGACCAGCATGTCAGAATGGGAATGGGAATTAAAATGTTTGCCCACTGGGAAGTTCCACTTTTGGCAGATGGAACGAAAGTCCCACAATTTATGACAGGGCTCACCAACATAAAGAAGCTGCATTGGGAGCACCAGACATAATAGACAACCCCAACAGATTTGCAGGTAAGCTGTTGCCTCACCTACAGGACTGTTTGGGGCTCTGAATGAAGGTGATGAGGAGGTGTATGGGCAGGTGTAGCACTTAAGCTGCTTGCAGGGATAAGTAAAAGATACTTATCTGCAGATAAGTACACTGCAGATGCTGTGGTTAAATTGTTACGTTCCCCAGTAACCGGGTGACTTACCAGCAAAGATAGAGAGGTCCGCTGAAGCCTGATGATACTATTTTCAAATGTTTTATTTATAAAGGGGCACAAACGTATGGTTAATACAAAACATTCAGATCATATACATCGTCAAAACTCAATCTAAAGCACAGGTATAGTAATAATCAATCAAAAATAAGCTCTATCGTTGCTAGGGGATACTGAGTCCAATGGAATATAAGAGTCACTCAAAGTCTGCGGGCTTCCCCGTTTCGGGAACCGCTGGCATTTCACGTGTTGGAGAGAGAGAGAAAGAACACTTGCCCGTCGTCCTTGCGAAGCAAATGCCTGTTGTTAGTTAAAGCGGTTTTTCCTTTTGGTTCCTGCCACAGACTCCCGATCCGGAATCTAACGCACGTGGCTTCCTTCAGAATGGCTTCCCGCTCTGACGGGAAGCGCTATCGTGTCTTCTTCGTAAGTCTCCTTGGTGTGTCTGAGGCCCCGCCTCGGCAGCCCACCTTTTATCTGGACTGACAGGGTTGTAAATGTCAATCAGGGTGGGGGTGAGGCAATCTTTCCCCCATCACCCATCTCACTTTGCCCTGAGGGTTTGCACGTAGTCCAGTTCCTTATTCCACAAAGGTGTCTCCCAAGACAATGGCTATGTCCAAGGCTTTTGTCTGGCTGAGCGGCCAGCCCACATTCCAAACCGTAAGGCTCTCTCTCTCTCTCTTGCGATTCTCACAAAGGAGGGGGCTGGGGTCATGACACCTCCCCTCTTAAAAGTTTTTTTACCAGCGGTTAAAAACAAGTTGGTACAGGATTTTTGGACCCTAACATACTACACAAGCTTTTCTCTTCACAGAGTACTACCGTTATACATTCCAGTCAGTATCTAAACAGGTAACAATTACAGTGCCCCTTTCTTTAATATCTTAACATCACGTACTGTGCTAAAGTCTGGTAGCATCAAACTTCAGCTCAATAACCACCTATTTTTATTTATTTTCTTCAGCAACACAACTAAGGAGGTGTGATCTTAGCTTAGGTGCATCTACAAAAGTTTAAACAAATACTAATCGTTTCGGTCGTGTTATTTCACCGGCAGGTCTCCAAAAGGGGTGTCTTTATTATTCACAGGCTTTGGCGCAAACCCGTACAACTGGCGTCGCTGTTTAAAAATGACAATTTCTATTAACCATCGCCTCTTTCCCGGGGAGCCCCCCCCCCCCCCCCCAGTGGGGAACTTGATTAATTTGGCGAGGTACTCTCCCGCCTTTCCTTTCCACGAGGGTTATTCTCTTAACTCCGTGTCCCCAACCTAGTCCATCATGGGAATTTCCACCCAATTCTTTAATGCTACACAGGGAGTTAACCCTTTTGTCAAGACAATACAGGCTGATGTGTTTCAGTTCGAACCTTTTTCTCCAGCCGCATTTAAATTTTGGCTTCCTCACAGCGCTTTCTTGAATAACAATAACGTGTGAGGCCCCTTTACATTCCAAATCAACCTGTAATCGATGCGCAGGCATCAATCTAGACTTTAACTTTTTTCCATTCGATTTGGGAACTACAGATTTACCGTTCTCCTCCACAACAACAGTTATCTCCCCATTCGTAAACTCCACCTTAACTCTGAACACCCCCTTCAGCACAGACACCTTCTTCCCCGAACCAAGTCTATCTGATCCAAAAGGACGGCCGTCTCATCCAGCCGAGTCAAATACCTCAGACTTTTTCTGAGCTCCGTGACTAGGTTTAGGACCACGGGCATCCCCATCTTGGACACACTCAAACGGGGAATTGGCCTCTTCCAGGCTTTCAATACCCATACCCTTTTCAAATTCTAAATTCCCCTGATCCTCCCAGTTACTCTCTGGGCAACTCACTTCCGGAGTAAACTCAACCCCTTGGGCTGAAAGAACCTCATCGGCCAACCCAGCAGACTTCTTCAAGGTAATGGCATCCTTTTCATCGAGGACTGCCCTCATTTCATTATCGGGAACACCTTTAGACTCATCCATGTCCAACCCTGGACCTTTTAACAGCTTTATCTGTTTCTCATCTTTATTTCCTACCTCTAGGACCTTTTTCTTTGCTAAGGGAGAATCTACCTTCTCTCCCTTACCCCCTTTTACGTTACTATTCCTCGTTTTACCACCCTCGAAACCCTCGTGGCACAGGGTCGGTAAAGACATCTGGGCCAATTTTAAACTGCTCGCTTTCTCAGCTGCCGCTCTCGACAGGCTGCGAGTGTCCGCGCATGCGGGATAGCTCGGGGACTCTGTGGGCGGGGCCTCAACTCTCACGGGCTGGGTTGTCAGCTTCACGGCTGCTCCCATCTTCCCACCCGCTAGGTCGTTACCCAGAAGGACGTCCACGCCTTCCCCCGACAACTCCGGCAGGACCCCCAGTTCCACTGGTCCCGACACCAACTCACAATCTAGAAGGACCCTATGCAAAGGCACTACCTCGGTCCAGTTTCCTATGCGTCTCAGGGCTACCTCGCCCGTCGGACGTCCGAATGGTAATACGTTACGGCTAATTAATGATAGCTCCGCCCCCGTGTCTCTCCAAATCCGTACGGGGATTGGCGGGTCCCCCTTCCTCACAGACACGGTTCCGGGTGACAGATAAATCTCCGACCCCTCACGCTCTCTGCTCCCCTGGGACCCTCTTGCCGATTTTCTGAGTACCACTGCACGCCCGATAGGGATCGCTGCTCTCTCTCTCTCTGGCTCCTTTCTTGGAGCAAAGCATTTAGATGCAATATGACCCACCTTTCCACAATTAAAACAGGTCAAGCCAGGACCTCTCCTGCCGTCTTGCCTCTCCTCAATTTTACCACTAGCTCCCAGCGGGATCTCCGCCTCAGCAGACGGGCTTTCCCTACCATTCCGACGGTCTCTCGGGTAACTTTTTGGCGAGGAAAACTTTGTCTTGTGGGTTAGGGCATATTCATCTGCGAACCTAGCAATTTCTGAGATGGACTGATTCGTCCTCTCATTTAAATACATCCGGATCTCTTCCGGAACACAACCTTTAAATTCCTCAGTCAAAAATATCTCCCTGAGACGCCCATAGTCCTCGGCCACCTGTTCCGTGGTGCACCAACGGTCCAAGAGCACACCCTTCTCATGGGCTAGCTCGGTATACGTTTGATTCCACCCTTTCCTTAAATTTCAGAACCTTTGTCTATATGCCTCAGGTACTAACTCGCAACCTCGGAGAATGGCCTCCTTTACTTGGTCATAATTCCCTTCCCCTTCCGGGGGCAACGCTGCATATGCCCGCTGTGCTTTCCCTCGTAACACACTTCGTAACAACGCCACCCACTGCTCTCTGGGCCACTTCTGATTCACTGCCACCTTTTCAAAAAGCAAGAAATAACTATCAACATCCGTCTCCTCGAACGGGGGGACCAACCTCAACGCCCGACTAACATCAAACCCCTCCTCTCTCTCTTGCCCTTGAGCTCTTTGCTCTTGCTTTTGCCTGTCCAGCTCCAATTCATGGCTCCTTTGTTTCTCTTTCTCTTCTGCTTCCAGCTGCTTTAGCTGGAGCTCATGACCCCGTTTCACCTCTAATTCCTTTAGTTTGAACGCCTGCTCCCTTTCCTTTTCTTTCTCAGCCCGTTCCTCAGCCCGTTCCTTTTCCTTCTCAGCTGCTTCTAGCTGCTTTACTTTAAGTTCATGTTCCAACCTTACTTTCTCCAACTCTAACTGATCTGTCCCACTCGCTAATCTCTTTTTGGGGATATTTTCCAAATCCTCAGCTGCAAACACCTTCTTCCCAATGTAATACTGATTTATGACCCTTCGCACTTCCTGCTTTTTCATTGATGACCTCACCTCTGCGAGGTCTAACCCCTTTGCCAGATTTACCAAGTCTAATTTGGTAGCTGTCCCTAGCGCCTCTACAGTCGGGTTTCTCATAAATTCATCCACATCCATCTTTGCTGGTTTCCTGTCTGGCTACCTGCGTAACCAGATTTAAGTTTGGACTTACAGCCCGATTCACTGACCCTCCCCTTTGGTTTCAAATCCCGGGACGAGGCCCCACTTGTTACGTTCCCCAGTAACCGGGTGACTTACCAGCAAAGATAGAGAGGTCCGCTGAAGCCTGATGATACTATTTTCAAACGTTTTATTTATAAAGGGGCACAAACGTATGGTTAATACAAAACATTCAGATCATATACATCGTCAAAACTCAATCTAAAGCACAGGTATAGTAATAATCAAAAATAAGCTCTATCGTTGTCTAGGGGATACTGAGTCCAATGGAATATAAGAGTCACTCAAAGTCTGCAGGCTTCCCCGTTTCGGGAACCGCTGGCATTTCACGTGATGGAGAGAGAGAGAAGGAACACTTGCCCGTCATCCTTGCGAAGCAAATCCCTGTTGTTAGTTAAAGCGATTTTTCCTTTTGGTTCCAGCCACAGACTCCCGATCCGGAATCTAACGCACGTGGCTTCCTTCAGAATGGCTTCCCGCTCCGACGGGAAGCGCTATCGTGTCTTCTTCGTGTGTCTCCTTGGTGTGTCTGAGGCCCCGCCTCGGCAGCCCACCTTTTATCTGGACTGGCAGGGTTGTAGATGTCAATCAGGGTGGGGGTGAGGCAATCTTTCCCCCATCACCCATCTCACTTTGCCCTGAGGGTTTGCACGTAGTCCAGTTCCTTATTCCACAAAGGTGTCTCCCAAGACAATGGCTATGTCCAAGGCTTTTGTCTGGCTGAGCGGCCAGCCCACATTCCAAACCGTAAGGCTCTCTCTCTCTCTCTTGCGGTTCTCACAAAGGAGGGGGCTGGGGTCATGACAAAATCAACACGTACAAACAAGCTGGATGACCTCAGCAGGTCTAGCAGCATCCGTTGAAGTGAGCAGTCAATGGATGCTGCCCGACCTGTTGAGTTCCTCCAGCTTGTTTGTACGTGCCGGGATAAGTGCTGGGAGGGAGATTAATGGGGAGGGATGAATGGGCAAGGGAATCACAGAGGGAGTGATCCCTGCAGAAAGCAGAGAGTAGGGGAGAGGTAAAAATATGGTGGGATACTTTTGGAGATGGCAGAAGCTGGATGTGGAGGTTCATGGGGTGGTAGGTAAGGATAAGAGGGTCTCTATCACTGTTAAGGCAACAGGAAGATGGGATGAGCACGGATGTTCAGGAAATGGAGGAGATGTGAGTGAGGAAAGCATCAATGGTGGAGGAAGGGACACCCCATTCTTTGAAGAAGGAGAACATCTCTGATGTCGTAGAAAGGAAAGCCTCATCCTGGAAACAGATGCAGCAGAGATGAAGGAACTGAGAAAAGGTAATAGCATTTTTACAGGAAACATGTCTTATGAAGGTAGGTTGAACAAGCTAAGGCTTTTCACGTTAGAGTGAAGGAGGATGAGAGGTGACTTGATAGAGGTGTATAAAATGATAAGAGGCATTCAGGAGGTTGTCAGAGGTTTTAATTTAAACACAGAGCGTGATGGGTGTGTGGAACGCGCTGCTAGGGGTGGTGGTAGAGGCAGCTACATTAGGGACTTTTAAGAAACTCTTAAATAAGCACATGGATGCTAGGAAAATGAAAACCATGTTGGGAAGGGTTAGACTGATCCTAGAGTAGGTTATAAGGTTGACAGAATGTCTTGGGCCAACGTGCCTGTGTTCTGTGTTCGATGATTTAATTTTGACCACATCTAGAATCTTTACTATCTCATTTTGTATTGATATTTTACAGAACTTTTTAGTAAGGGAATCATTCACAATTTTAGTCATGCCATGAGCCTCTAACCATACTTCACCTTTTATGTCCCTAATAGATCCAAAGCCGCATCATTGTGCCGTCTTCGTATATATATCTCAGTGGAGAATTTTGGGATCCCTTTTATGTTAACTGTTGTTCTTATTTTATTTCTTTGCAGGCCTTTCTCTTCACTTCCCTCTCTATTGTATTCAGCTTGGTTCTAGCTATTCCACTGATATCAACCATGATTATTTTTGTTTCACTTTTTTTAATCTCATAACATCATCATTCACGATGCTCTGTCTTTGATTTTCTTGCCTCTTCCTCATGTGGGAAAGTATCTATTCCATATCTGAAACATATCTCCCTTGCATAGTTTCTCTTTTTCCTGAATCCTTAGTCATTTTTTACCCTGGTAAGATCTCTATTGGACTCTGCCCTCTTCCAGTTCAGAAGTGTTCTTTTTGATGGTTCCTCTCTCTTTTCAAAAACTCATCTTAACCTTGCCCCTTTCAAGAGTTCCCCTACATTCACCTGGCCCACTAGGCCCACTTCAGTCGGAAGCACTAGATTCTGCCATGCCTCTTTTCAAAAGCTAAGATAATGCTGTCAAAGACGTTCTCCTTAACTCATTTCAGAAATTCACCTGCCCCCCTCCCTTTACTATAATGTTACCCAATTGCTATTCAGGAAGTTTGGATGTGAGTGTGCACAGCATGGTTAGTAAGTTCTTGAAAATGAATGGTGTTGTAGATAATGTGGGAGGTTATGAAAAAAGTCAGGTGATACTTGACCAGCGAGGAAACGGGCTGAGGATTGGCAAATGGCTTTCAATCCAGGTGAATATAATTTGGTAGCTAAAACCAGAATAAAGCATATACAGTGAATGGTAGGCCTCCAGGGATTGTTAGAGAACAGACCGAGTATTATGGATTAGCTCAGGGGTTCCCAATCTTTTTTATGCTTTCGACTAATATTATTAAGCAAGGGATCTGTGAACCCCAGGATTAGATGGACCTAGCAATGCAAGAACATGACACACCGAGAATGTCACAGGTAGAGAGGGTGATGAAGAACACGATACACTGAGAACAGTGTCACAGGTAGAGAGGGTGATGAAGAACACGATACACTGAGAACGGTGTCACAGGTAGAGAGGGTGATGAAGAACACGATACACTGAGAACAGTGTCACAGGTAGAGAGGGTGATGAAGAACACGATACACTGAGAACGGTGTCACAGGTAGAGAGGGTGATGAAGAACACGATACACTGAGAACGGTGTCACAGGTAGAGAGGGTGATGAAGAACACGATACACTGAGAACGGTGTCACAGGTAGAGAGGGTGATGAAGAACACGATACACTGGGAACGGTGTCACAGGTAGAGAGGGTGATGAAGAACACGATACACTGAGAACAGTGTCACAGGTAGAGAGGGTGATGAAGAACACGATACACTGAGAACAGTATCACAGGTAGAGAGGGTGATGAAGAACACGATACACTGGGAACGGTGTCACAGGTAGAGAGGGTGATGAAGAACACAATACACTGGGAACGGTGTCACAGGTAGAGAGGGTGATGAAGAACACGATACACTGAGAACGGTGTCACAGGTAGAGAGGGTGATGAAGAACACGATACACTGAGAACGGTGTCACAGGTAGAGAGGGTGATGATGAACACGATACACTGAGAACGGTGTCACAGGTAGAGAGGGTGATGATGAACACGATACACTGAGAACAGTGTCACAGGTAGAGAGGGTGATGATGAACACGATACACTGAGAACAGTGTCACAGGTAGAGAGGGTGATGAAGAACACGATACACTGAGAACAGTGTCACAGGTAGAGAGGGTGATGAAGAACACGATACACTGAGAACGGTGTCACAGGTAGAGAGGGTGATGATGAACACGATACACTGAGAACAGTGTCACAGGTAGAGAGGGTGATGATGAACACGATACACTGAGAACAGTGTCACAGGTAGAGAGGGTGATGAAGAACACGATACACTGAGAACGGTGTCACAGGTAGAGAGGGTGATGAAGAACACGATACACTGAGAACAGTGTCACAGGTAGAGAGGGTGATGAAGAATACGATACACTGAGAACGGTGTCACAGGTAGAGAGGGTGATGAAGAACACGATACACTGAGGACAGTGTCACAGGTAGAGAGGGTGATGAAGAACACGATACACTGAGAACGGTGTCACAGGTAGAGAGGGTGATGAAGAACACGATACACTGGGAACGGTGTCACAGGTAGAGAGGGTGATGAAGAACAGGATACACTGGGAACGGTGTCACAGGTAGAGAGGGTGATGAAGAACACGATACACTGAGAACGGTGTCACAGGTAGAGAGGGTGATGAAGAACAGGATACACTGAGAACGGTGTCACAGGTAGAGAAGGTACTTGTCAGTGTAATGAGAACAGGAGTTGGGAAGTTATGTTATTACAGTACATAAGAAGTTGGTGAGGTCATACTTGGAGTATTGTGAACAGATTTGGTACCCCTTTTATATGTATTAAGTTGGAAGATTGAAGAAAATATTTTACAGGAAATTGAGTTACAAGGATAAACTGTGTAGAGTAGGACTTTGTTCCCTGGGACATAGGAGACAGAGGGGTGACCATATAGAGGTGTACAGAATCATGAGGGCCAAAGAGCGGGTGAAAGCACATAGTCTTCTTCCCAGCAAGGATATGCAAAAACCACGATGTCATAGGTTTAAGATCTTTGTCCAGAGATTTCATGAGGAGTTTCTTTATGCAAAGGGGGTGTGTGTTTGGAATGAGCTGCCAGAAGTAGTGGTTAAAGCAGACATAATAGCAATGGATTGTAGGAGTCTGGAGGCCTATGGACCAAATGTGGATAAATAAGACTAGTTTGCTGGGCACCACAATCGGCATTGATCAGTTGGGCTGAAGAGCCTGTTTTCATGCTGTGTTTCTAAGAATCTTAGAATCAGATTTCCCAGAAGATTTGCTCATATAGCATCCACAAAATTCAATTTAATATCAAAGTATGTACAATGTCTATAAAAAGTATTCAATCACCCCTCGTAAGTCTCTTGGTGCCCTCCCTCACTAGTCCCCTTCTTGCACGGTCACTCAGTTTTTCAGGACAGCCTGCTCGAGGCAGATTTACAGCTGTGTCATATTCTTTCCATTTCTTGATGGTTGACTTAACTCTACTCCAAGGGATGTTTAAAGACTTGAAAAATTTCTTGTACGCATCTCCTGACTCTGCAGGAGTTACAGGTTTCAGTGGCTGAGCTGGGAGAGACAGTGCAAACAACAACTATTGCCTGGGTGCTTCACCAGTCGCAGCTTTATGGGGTAGGGGCAAAGAGAAAGCCACTGTTGGAAAAAAAAACTCACATGAAATCTCAGCTAGAGTTTGTGGGAGACTTTGAAGTCAGTTGGAAGAAGGTTTGGTGGTCTGATCAAACCAAAATTGAGATTTTTGGCCATCAGACTAAACACTATGCTTGGAGTAAACACATCATCAGAAACACACCATCCCTACCATGAAGCATGGTGGTGGCTGCATCATGCTGTGGGGATGCTTCACTGCACCAGGCCCTGGAAGGTTTGTGAAGGTAGAGGGTAAAATGAGGGCAGCAAAATACAAGGAAATTCTGGAGGAAAACCGGAAGCAGTCTGCAAGAGAACTGCGACTTGGGAGAAGATTTCTTTTCCAGCAAGACAATGACCCCAAGCATAAAGACAAAGCTATACAAGAATGGCTTAAAAACAACAAAGTTAATGTCCTGGAGTGGCCAAGTCAGAGTCAAGACCTCGATCCAATTGAGAATTTGTGGCTGGACTTGAAAAGGGCTGTTCACTCGCAATCCCCATGCAATCTGACAGAGCTTGAGCAGTTTTGTAAAGAAGTATGGGGAAAACTTGCAGTGTTCAAATGTGCAAAGCTGATTGAGACCTGTCTACATAGACTCAAGGCTGTGATTGCTGCCAAAGGTGCAGCTACTAAATACTGACTTGAAGAGGGTGAATACTTATACAATCAATTACTTTAAGTTTTACATTTATAATTAATTTAGATCACTTTGTAGAGTTCTGTTTTCAGTTTTACACAAAAGTCTTTTTCTGTTGATCAGTGTCAATTAAGCCAAACTAAATACATTATGATTCAATGTTGTAAAACAATAAAACATGAAAACTTCCAAGGGGGCATGAATAACTTTTATAAGTGCTGTATATGTTACCATATAAGATTCATTTTTTGCAGGCATTCAAAGAAAAAAAAGGAATACAATAACTTTTATGAAAAACTGCATAAACAGACAATGTCTGACAAAGAACCAAAGGGTAAAAGAGGACGAATCCTGCAAGTGAAAGTAACACTGAGAATGTGAGTTGTAAAGTCCTTGAAGGTGAGACCGTAGGTAATAGAATCAGTTGAGAATAGTGATGAATGTAGTTATTCATGCTGGTTCAGGAGCCAGATGGTTATAGAGTCATAACTGGTCCTGAACCTGTTGGTGTTGGTCTTAAGGTTTCTGTACTTCCTGTCCAATGGTAGTAGCAGACATAATATTCTCTGTATATCAAGCACTCAACTCCTTGTTATATTATAGTATCGCCATTACGACATATTCCAACATCGCCATTTCTACCTGCCAGTTTACCAACCTTATTCATCACTTTTTTGTACATTAAAGCAGGTCATGAATTTCTTCAAAATGGTTTGAGTTAAATATTCCTACAGAAATACTAATTCCTTAGACCATAAGATATAGGAGCAGAATTAAGCCATTTGGTCCATCAAGTCTGCTCTGCCATTTCATCATGGCTGATCCATTTCCCTCTCAACCCCAATCTCCTGTCTTCTCTCTGTATCCCTTCATGCCCCGACTAATCAAGAACCTATCAACCTCTGTGTTAAATATACCCAATGACTTGGCCTCCACAGCTGCCTGTAGCAACGAATTCCACAGGTTCACCACTCTTTGGCTAAAGAAATTCTTCCTCATCTCCATTCTAAATGTACATCCCTCTATTCTGAGGCTGTGACCGCATTTCTAAATATTCTAACATTTTATATTCGCAATGACACAAAACACAGCAGTACAGATTGTCTCCAGATTGGGGAAGAATTCCGTTGCTGTGAGAGATCATAATCTGAACAGTTTGTAAGTCAGAAATGCTGCTGCAAACGTAAATCCCACGCACACCAGCACTGCAGTAGACAGCAAATCCATCTCACCTGTTTCCCAAACATTCATTCAGAAAGACAGGGTGTATGTAAGTGAGATATCTTCAAGCTGAGGAGATCCTGTATTGTGAATAGTGGAATTGAAGAAGGGCTCAGTTGAACTATTTTGTTCAGTTCTAGTGGACTTGTTATAAAATAAGTGTGGAGATATTGGAGAGTCCAGAAAAGATTTACAATCATGGTTATAGGTATAGATTTGAGAGACTGGGACAGTTTGTGAAAGAGAAGACCTGAAGGAAGAGGAGGGCCTTGGATCCCATATGCCAAGATTCAGGAACAGTTATAACCCTTTAGCCATCAGACTCCCGAACCAGCCTGGAAAACTTCACTCTCCTCAACTCTGAACTGACACCACTGGACAACAAAGATTTTGCTTGAATATTTTTGGGTGTATCTCATGGATTTGAGGCTGCTGATCATAAAAATCAGCATGAAATTTCCCTATCATGCACCATTTTTAGCAATCACCTATATTTATTATCTCAATTCATAATTCAAGTCAATTTAAATGTTATCCCAGTTCCTTTTTGCCCACAATGTAAACTGTAAGGTTTTCTACCTTGTCCAGGCATACCTGGACAGGCTTTGGGTTGCCAGTATGAACCACAGCAATGGTGTCTTTTTATTGATTCTTTAATGTTAAGCCTGCACAATGGCAGTGCCCACCCTTCAATACCAATCACCTATACCGTACACATGAAGGAAATCTACGGAAATCTGCCAGTCTTGTTGAGACACGTACAGCACAGCATCTGCAACTGGAACATCTAGGGTCATCTGAAATAGGAGCACTGCTGCTATGAATGCAGCTCAGCTACACAAAATACTGTTGTTTCATTTGCAAATTGGACAGCCATGCTAAAGAATTTCATTATATTAAAAAGGATTGGCCACTCCATAAGCAGTTGGTTCCTGGGCAGGGAAGTGTGGCACTTTGTAGATTCAATAAAGATATTTTTCCTCATCCTCAGATAAAACTGGGGCTTAAGAAATAACGTATGCAAGCAATGAACAAGGAAAGTGAAGAATTTTGATATATAAGATAGATGTTCCCCAGAATAACTGATGCCAAGATTAAGGAGGCATTTTTGTTAGTCCACAAATCAAACAGGTCATCAATGACAGGCAATTATAAGAACTTCCAGTGGGACCAGAGAAAATCACATGGAAGACATTCAAGGATATTGTTGAAAGCTTTCTTGGGAACTACAGAGCACCAATCTACGTGCACCTGGTTGACAACATGTTTCTAGCATACAACATGTCACTAAAGATTAATTTTCTGCATTCCCATTTAGACTTCTTCCCTGCAAATCTTGACGCTGTCAGTGATGAGCATGGTGAAAGGTTTCACCAGGACATTGCAGTCATGGAGAAAAGGTATCAGGGAAACTGGAATCCATCATTGATGACTGATATTGTTGGACACTTAAGTGAGAAGCCTCAGACACTCAAACAAAAATCATCAACAAAACATCTTTAGCTTAGTTGAGCTATTGCAAAATGTCAACACCATTATGTCATTAAATACATTATATTCAATAAAAGTTAATTTCTTATTTCTCCAAATTCCAATGTGATACAAGTAGTCTGAAAGTAACTTTGCATTCACCTTCAAGCAGTCTATGACAATCATTCTGAGGAAGCAAACTTTCAGTATCACTGAACATCAATATGGATTCACTTTCAAGGGCTCTACAACTCATGTTCTCAGTGTTATTTATTTACTTATTATTATTATTGTTGTTGTTTTTGCACAGTTTGTCTTCTTTAGCACAGTGCTTTTCAGTGTTAGTGTGGAGTTTTTCACTGATTCTATTGCATTGCCTCAAGAAAATGAATCTCAGGGTGGCACATGATGACATGTACATACTTTGATTTAAAAAACTACATTGATGTTTGAACTTTGGAGGATATGACTGTGGTACATAAATGGACAGAATGGATTGTGGCAGGCTGTTCCTCTTAGTGGAGGGATTGAGGACTGAAGGTCGCAATTATAAATTAAACGGAATGAGAAATGACAAGGACGCAAGGAAATTTTTTTAATGTAGTATGTAGCAGGAACTTAGAATCCACCGCCTGTAGATGTGATGGAGGCAGGTGAACTGGAGAAATACATGCCACTAAAAATGTACAGAGAAGAGAACGAAGGGGTGGAAATGGAGTCCAGCATGAGCACAATGGGCTGAATGGCCTCCTGCTATGCGATAACAGTTTGCGATAACATCCATGAAACTAATCAGTTATTATTTTCTTCACGTGCAGAAAGCACATTTGTTTCTAATCCACAATACCAATTAACTCTATATTCATACGAGTACAATCATTTCCTTTGTACCATTTTACCATCCCTTTGGGTTTTTTTCTATCAGAATCAATGACATGTTGCAGTACAGATAAAATCCAATAGCCTATTAGTCCATTGAAGTAGAGTGGGATCTTCCATCACTCTGTCAATGTGGTCAAACTGATTGACAGGAGGAGTATGGCATGTTTACTTTCATTAGTCGAGGTACTGAGTTCAAGTGTCAGAAAGTTATGCAGCCGATTTGTGAAACTCTGATTAGGCACATCTAGAGTATTGCACTCTATTCTTTAAAATTAAACTGCATTAAATTTACTTTGAATCCTAGCATCCTAGCTGGATTAGAGGGTTTGTGGGAAAGGCTGGTCAAGCTAGGGTTGTTTACTCTGGAGCAGTGGAGGCTGAGGAGAGACCTGACTGAAGTTTATAAAATTATCAGATAGTGCAGACAACCCGCATTTTTCCCACGGGTGGATATCTAATATTAAAGGTCATACATTTCAGGTGAGTTGAAAAGAGATATGAAGAGCAGGGTTTTTTTATACTGAGCAGTGTCTGGAAAACACAGCCAGTGGTGACTGTGGAGGCAAACTTGACAGAGTCATTTTAGAATCTCTTAGAAAGGCACATATGAGCTGTGAGCAGGTAGAAGGGATTAGGTGTCATTATCTTAATTATTTTGGCATTACATTGTGGGCTGAAGGACCTGTAACTGCTCTGTGTTCCAGGGAATCGACACATACTTCACGGAAGAGCAAATCAGACAGCCTAACTCTCCCACCCTTTCCAAAAAGCTCGGTAATTCTACTTCTATTCAAACTCTTACCCAGTTCTCTGAATTTGCTCACAGCCAGCACAAAGGCTATATGGGAAATGAGAAGTATGGGATCCTGCAAGTCCTTGGAAATGAGGAGCTCTCAGTGTAACAGCCTCTCAAACATCACACTGATGTTATACAGAACGATGAAACATTAGTGATGTTTACTCTCTGTAATGGATAGCATAGTAGTGTAGTGGCTAGTATTATGCTTTACAGTACCAACGACCAGGGTTCAGTTCCCACCGCTGCCTATATGGAGTTCGCACAGAGGAGCACTTTTAGTAATAGACAACTGCGCTGTACCAAAGAGCATTCTTACCCTCGGCCATTTGGCTCTATAATGAGTCAACCTGCAGCTGGGGAAGTGATGACCCCCCCCCCCCCCCCCCCCGTTAAACTGTTTGTGGGAACTTACTTTTTATTCTTTCTACCTCTCTTCTAATATTTATATTTGTGCACTTGTAATACTACTGTGACACTGTAATTTCCATAGGGATCAATAAAGTACCTATCTATCTATCTACATTTTTCCCATGACTGCACAGGTTTCCTCCCACAGTTCAACATCCTACTGGTTGGTGGGTTAATTAGTCATTGTAAATTGTCCTGTGATTAGGCTAGGATTAAATCGGGGGCTTGCTGGGTGGCGTGGCTCGTAGAGCTGGAATGGCCTAATCCATGTGTAGCTCAATAAATAAATAAATAGAGTCATTAAACACGGAAACAGCCCCATTGGCCCAACTGGCCCATGCTGACCAAGTTTTCCATCTAAACTGGTCCACTTTGCCTGTGTTTGGCCCATATCTCTCTGAAACTTTCTTATTCAAGTAGCTGTCCAAGTTCTTTTTAGATGTTGTTATCAACCACTTCCTCTGGTAGCGCAGTCCATATGAATTGGACGTATTGAATCACTTTGTACAATGCATGTAGATTGACATGTCTGCTTGTCTTCACTGCATATAATATGAATAAAGTATATGTATGGATAAAGATGTTCACTGTTAAACCGCACAACAGAATCTGCCTCAAATACTCAGCAACCTCTTACCACCCTCCCAATCACAACGTCACCTCCTTCACCATTAACTCTTCTTCACCTCCCAACCCCACCTAATCTATCAATACATTTCAGATCCAAAACATTTGCTGCATTAAAACTAAACTTTTCTCCTGTAACATCTCGATCTTGTGCCAACTGCAATATCTTCAAAGTTGTCCGGTTCGTGGTCAACAGGAAAAGACTTTTCCTTCTGCAAGAAGATTTTAAGCAGGAACACAATATTTCAAAAACTAGATTTGGGTCCTCAGGTCTCAAAATGCGATTTCCCTGGATATGTGCTGGATAAAAAGATATCCAACTGAAAAAACTCTCGGTAGACGCTGCTTGACTTGCTGAGTATATCCAGTATTTCTGGTTTGTAATTTGGAAGGGAGCACCATCATTTTTGATGAAACTCCTGAGTTGAAAAGGAAATAGTGACATTATCTGCATGTGTTCGTATCTAACCATAGAATCACATTGTCATGGACTCAGACAGTATGGAAACAGCCCTATTGGCCTAATGTGCCTATACTGCCTAAGGTTCTACTGAAGCTAGGTGCCCATTTAATTTGCCCACAGTTGGCCCAAGTCCCTCTAGATCTTTCCTGTCCATTTAATTAGCTAAATGTATTTAGATTGCTGTTATAGTATCTGCCTCAACTACTTTCTCTGGCAGCTTATTCCAAATATGCACCGCCACTCTCTGCATGAAGAAAAGACTGGTGGGGCATACCCTCTAATTTCACCTTAAACCCCTGCCCTCTCATTTTTGGTTCCCTTTCCCTAGGAGTGCATACCTACTATCTATGGTGCTGGTGAGTTTATATGTTTCTATAAGGTCACCCCTTAGTGTTCCATGCTCTAAAGAATTAAGTCCTAGCCAGCCCAATCTCCCTATACCTCAGACACTCCCAGCAGTGTTTTTGTAAATCTTTTTTGCAACCTTTCCAGATGAATTATATTTTCCCTATAGCAGTGTGACCAAAACTCTAGACAACACTCCAGGTGTGGCATGCATTAAATGCTGGAGGAAATCAGCAGGCCAGGCAGCATCCATAGAAAAGAGTAAACAGTTGATGATTCGGGCTGAGACCCTTCATCAGGACTGGGGAAAAAGATGAGGAGTTAGAGCAAGAAGGTGGTTGGGGGGGAGGAAGTACAAAGGAGTTAGGTGAATCTGGGTGAGGGGGGACGTGCAGGGCCGCTATGGCACTTGTTCTGCATGTAAGGATGAGCAACAGGAGGGAAATCGGTGGGGAGAGATGAATGTACAAGGGAGTCGCATAGGGAGTGATTGCTGTGGAAAATGGAAAGTGGAGGGGGTGGAGAGGGAAAGACCCACCACCAGGCACCATCACCTTACCCTTGCAAGCAGAACAAGTGCCACACCTGCCCCTACATCTCCTTCCTCACCACCATTCAGGGCCCCAAATAGTCCTTCCAGGTGAGGAGGCACTTCACTGTGTGTTTGTTGGGGTCGTATATTGTGTCCAGTGCTCTTGGTGTGGCCTCTTGCATATCAGTGAGACCCAACGTAGATTGGGAGACCACTTCACTGAGCACCTACACTCCATCCACCGGGAAAAGCATGATCTCCTGGTGGCCACCCACTTTGATTCTATTTCCCATTCTCATCCTGACGTGTCAGTCCATGGCCTCCTCTACTGCTGCAATGAGGCCACACTCAGCTTGGAGGAAAAACACCTTATATTCCATCTGGTTAGCCTCCAACCTGATGGCATGAAATTCGAGCTCTCAACTTTCGATAATTGCCTCCCCTTCACCATTCCCATTCGTGATACCCTCTCTCACCTCATCTCCTTATTTGCCCATCACCTCCCTCTGTTGCTCTGCCCCCTTCCCTTTCTTCTATAGTCTTCTACCCTCTCCTATCTGATTCCCCCTTCTCCAGTTCTTTAACTCTGTCACCTATCAGCCTCCCAGCCCTTTACTTCAACCCTCCCTCTCTCCCAGTTTCATCAATCACCTACCACCTTGTACTTTTTCATCCCCTCTGCCCACCTTCTTGCTCTGACCTCACCTTTCTTCCCAGTCCTGAAGAAGGGTCTCGGCCCAAAACATCGACTGTTTACTCTTTTCCATAGATGCTGCCTGAACTGCCAAGTTCCTCCAGCATTTTGTGTGTGTTGCTTGAATTTCCAGCATCTGCAGAGGTTCTCATCTTTTTGCTACTCCAGGTGCAGCCTCACCAATTCTGTGTACAGCTGCAACATAACATCTCAACTCTTGTACCCAGGCCTTAACTGATGAAGATCAGTAGGTCAAAAGCCTTCTTCACCACCCTGTCTACTTGTGACACCACTTTCAGGGAAACATTCACTTTACTTCTAAGTTCCTCCGTTCTACAACACCCTGCTAGGTACTACCATTCACTGTATAATTTCTACCTGGTTAGACTTACCAAAATGCATCACCTTGCTCTTAGCTAGATTGGACGCCACTTACCAGTCCTTTGCCCATTTACCTAGCTGATCAGAATTGGCTTGTAATTTTTGATATTTTTCTTCACTTATTGTCACCAGCATATATACTAGCCATGACTCATACATTTTCATTAAATCAACAATGATTCCATGACTGCCCACCAGACACAGGCCTCCAGTCAAGGGAACAACCTTCCACCTTAAATTTCTGCCTCATAACATCAATTACGAATCCAATTAGCTAGTTCTCCCTGGATGCCTTGCAATATGATCTTCTAGACTAGCCTACCATTTGGACTTTGTTGGGGGCTTTGCTAAAGTTCACCATAACAACACCCACTGCTCAGCCCCTTGGTTGCCTCTTTGAAAGCACTTAGCGTATTTGTCATACACAAATTTGCATGCGCAGTTATGGTGAGTATTCCTAATCAGCCCTTGTCTATTGAAATGCTGCAAGATTCTCTTCCTCAGAATCCACTCCAGTAACTTACCCTGTCACTGGGTTCAGAAATGGCCCGAATACGGAGCGAGAAACATTGAAGCAGGTCGATAGTTCATAGACTTTAAGACGAACAGAGTTAGAGGGAAAAGAAAACAATAAACACTAGGCCATTAACTAAAACTCTTAAATGGAAAACAAAGCCTACACTGTGGCTGAAAGGAATAACTAAATATAATATGAATACTACTAGTCTTCAGAGTCAGTTGACTTGCGAGTCCAATTTCTCAGGCAAAGCTGAATGCGAGCTGGCGGCGAAGCGTTGCTGTGCTGGGTCCAAGTCTCAACAAGCACTATGACAGAATGAATGGAGTTAAATACTATCACAATGAAATAATAATTAGCTGACACATGCATATTCACGAGCGCAGTTGCTGTATCTGCTATGTTGCCGAATCCATGGTTGTGACATACCTACCAGTGATATCCGATTCACCATCCTGCAGGTTCCTGACTTGATTTTGATGCTCTTCTTAAATACTGAGAATTCTCCTTCTCTTACTCCCTTGTCACACAATTGCAGTTGATTTACAAGATCTAGACTCTATGATCATACCACTTTGACAATCATAAAGTCTGAAGTAGGAATGTTTGCTTATGATCGTATACAGTTCAGCACCATCCAGCTCTCCTCAGGTAATGAAATCTGCAACCAAGCTCAGCCAGAGCCAAACACTATTCAGGCTGGGCTGTTAGATTGCAAGCAACACTCACATTACATGTGTGTCAGGCAATGATGCTATCAAACAAATGAAAATCTCGCTATCATCCTTGGGCTTTCAATGTCATTATCTTCACTGAATCCTCCTTTGTCAATAACCTGGGGGTTGCCCTTGACCAGAAACTGAACTGGGAAAGCCATATGCATAAGAAACTCATCTCCTAACTCCACAAAGTCCAATGTCTGCCTCTCGTCTACAAGAGTACATTTCACCTACCTGGATGACTGTAAATCAAGAGGTTGACACTGTACAGGATACAGTAGCCCACTTGATAGACACCCTATCCACAACCATTCACTCACTTCACCACCAATGCACAGCAGCCACTGTTTGTAGCGTCTACAGGATTCACAGCAGCAACTCACCAAGACTCCTTAGACAGCATTTTCCAAACTGAGGACCTCTCCAGCTAGAAGGATAATGGAGGCAAATCCATGGAAATTGACGGGCAAACCACACACCATCCAGACTTGGAAATATTAACTGTTCCTTCACTGTCATTGGGTCAAAACCCTAGGGCTCTCTCCCTCATAGCATTGTGGGTAGAGCCACATCTGAAGGACAGCATCAAGAAGACAGCTCACCATCACCTTCTCAGAGTCAATTAGGGATGGCCAATTAAATGCTGGCTCAGTCTGTGAAGCCAACATCATGTCAGTGAAAAATAAAAAAATGATCCACCTCTTAATCATAAACACCTATCTGCCCTTCTTGTTTTAAGCTCTCAAGCCCCAGACCCCAGACCTAGTCCAGACCCCAGCTTTAGGGCAAGTGGATTCGAAATCAAAATTCGAAAGGCCAGGCCTGCTGTGTTCCACCAGAATTTTGTGTGTGTTGTTTGAATTTCCAGCATCTGCAGATTTCTTCATGTTTGCCCATTACTTGATCTGACATTCTTAGTCACCAGCTCAAATACTGAAGATATTGATGTCAGTGGTGGGTAAATTAATGGAAAGTATTCTTAGAGATGGTATATATAATTATCTGGATAATTAGGAATAGTCAGCATGGATTTGTGTGTGGAAGGTCATGTTTGACAAATCTTATTGAATTTTTTGAAGAGGTTACGAGGAAAGTTGACGAGGGTAAAGCAGTGGATGTTGTCTATATGGACTTCAGTAAGGCCTTTGACAAGGTTCTGCATGGAAGGTTATTTAGGAAGGTTCAATCATTAGGTTTTAATATTGAAGTAGTAAAATGGATTCAACAGTGGCTAGATGGGAGATGCCAGAGAGTAGTGGTGGATAACTGTTTGTCAGGTTGGAAGCCGGTGACTAGTGGTGTGCCTCAGGGATCTGTATTGGGTCCAATGTTGTTTGTCATATACATTAATGATCTGGATGATGGGGTGGTAAATTGGATTAGTAAGTATGCAGATGATACTAAGGTAGGTGGCTTTGTGGATAATGAAGTAGGTTTTCAAAGCTTGCAGAGAGATTTAGGCCAGTTAGAAGAGTGAGCTGAACGATGGCAGATGGAGTTTAACGCTGATAAGTGTGAGGTGCTACATTTTGGTAGGAATAATCCAAATAGGACATACATGGTAAATGGTAGGGCATTGAAGAATGCAGTAGAACAGAGTGATCTAGGAATAATGGTGCATAGTTCCCTGAAAGTGGAATCTCATGTGGATAGGGTGATGAAGAAAGTTTTTGGTATTCAGAGCATTGAGTATAGGAGTTGGGGTGTAATGTTAAAATTGTACAAGGCATTGGTAAGGCAAAATTTGGAGTATTGTGTACAGTTCTGGTCACTGAATTATAGGAAAGATATCAACAAAATAGAGAGAGTACAGAGACGATTTACTAGAATGTTACCTGGGTTTCAGCATCTAAGTTACAGAGAAAGTTTGAACAAGTTAGGTCTTTATTCTTCGGAGCGTAGAAAGTTGAGGGGGGACTTGATAGAATTATCTAAAATAATGAGGGGGATAGATCGCGTTGACATGGATAGGCTTTTTCCATTGAGAGTAGGGGAGATTCAAACAAGAGGACATGATTTGAGAGTTAGGGGGCAAAAGTTTAAGGGTAACACGAGGGGTATTTCTTTACTCAGAGAGTGGTAGCTGTGTGGAATGAGCTTCCAGTAGAAGTGGTAGAGGCAGGTTCAGTATTGTCATTTAAAGTAAAATTGGAGAGGTATATGGACAGGAAAGGAATGGAGGGTTATGGGCTGAGTGCAGGTCAGTGAGACTAGGTGAGAGTAAGCGTTCGGCACGGACTAGAAGGGCCAAGATGGCCTGTTACCGTATTGTAATTGTTATATGGTTATATGGTTATAGATCTACATGTGTTGAGTCACAAGGTGTAGTTATAATCCAAGCCAAGGAGTAGGGACAACCTGTGGCCCAGATCCTGTATAATTTGCATACAGGTTTTGCTCTAGACCCTTCAAGAGGACCACAACCTTGTCGTGGTTTGGAGACCTGCGTGCCTCAAAGACCCGGAGGGCTATGTTGGCTGGAGTCAGGGCTTTATGCGTTGGCTCTCGGTAGGGTCATCCATGCCAAACAGATCAAAGGGTAGAGGCCAGACTAAGAATGGTCCATCAGTTCTCCAGGTTCAGGGGTTCAACTCAAGGCTAACAATCCTGACTGGTAAAACAAAACTGCTATGGAAAAAGCAATGAAGAATCCTTCTACATCTGAGTGTGATGGTATTCCTGAGTCTCCATTCAGGACTTACATTACTGACAGCAGTGAAAATCAAGAAGAAGCTACTGACACAACTAAAGATGGAGGACCTTCAAATGGCATAACAGGCAGTAAGGAAGCAATTTTTTGCTCTCGAGAATGCTGACAAGAATTTTGGGCCTCCCTTGTTAAACTAAGATTGATGCTACTGCAGCATTTCAGTCTTACCTGAAATGTTCAAAGATTCAAAGTACATTTATTAACAGATAATGTACGCAGTATACAACCCTGAGATTTGCCTTCCCCACAGATGACCACAAAATAAAGAAACACCATGAAACCAACCCGTTCAAAGAAGAACATCAAACGTCAAACCCCACCTCCTACCTCACACAAAAGAAATCGCGCAAACGGCAACAAAGAAAAAGAATGAATATATAGACTATAAAACACAAACGCAAAGTTCAGTACAGTTCAACCCACTGTTCACTACCTGCAGGCCACCTGATTCAAAAATCACCCAAAAATTTATAACAAAGGAAGAGCGACCAGAACTAGAACTAGAAATAGAACCATCATAAAAAGTAAATTAGAAAACAAATCGACAATCCGCACCAATTAAACCTCGCTCTAGCCCCGTCTGCTGACAGCATTAAGGGAGAGAGGGAGAGAGATCACTCAAACGTAAGGACCTTCCCCGGGAGCAGACACCTTCTTTGGCAGCAGCATGCGAGAGGCAGATAGATGAGGCTGAGCACTTGCTCGTCTCTGCATCCACCTCAATGATTTTAGTCTTGCTCGGTGCCTTAATTGCTCTAATGGTGATGAGCATGTGGAAATCCTGCCCAATTCATCATGCACATGGTGATGTGCAGAACCTGGAGTCTATCCTTTACAGCACAGAAGAAAGAAACTGACCACAATGTCTAACAGTCAGAGTTTCTGCTTCTATTGCAAGCCAGCAGAAACAGCTTAGCTTGAGTTCCTGGGGTGAATAAATTGACGGTGTTCAGTTCTTCCTGCCCTTCACAGCATGCTTCTTTGGTGTGGTTCAAAGAGTAGTTCAGCTTCATCCACTTCAAACAATTTGGCAGGCCAGTCATCACATCAGTATAGCTCAAGAATAATGTCAACAGCTACCAATAGTAAACCTGACTAGAAATGAGCAACTCAGCCTGATAAGGAATACGAGTTAGACCACAATGCTGTAATACTGCAATCTACCCAAGGACGCAGCCTAGAAGCTGAGCACACCTTCGGAATTCTGAGGATTCGTGGTCCGGGGGACAAGCCGATTCTATGATGGTGCCACAGGAGAAAACGGGACATCAGGAACCACGGATCGGCTCTTGGGGGCTCTGTACTTGGCAAATTGCACACTCTCTGTCTTTCTGTCATTTGTGGGTGAGAGTTTGTTGCCTTTTCTCAAGTCGAAGAACTCAGGAAAAAAAGCGGCGTGGCAGACTTTAACAATGTAATCAGAGAGTTGCTTTGTCAGTGTCTCTTTTCTCGTTGCAAAGGGGTGACACCTCTCTGTCCCTTTATTAGGGAGAGAGAGAGCCTGTGCTATGTCGAATGGTTGGTTGAACATTTATTTTTTGTTGTAGTGCAGATCATGGTCTTTCTTGGAGGCTTTGCCATTGCTTACTTGGTGGGTGGAGGGTGCTGATGCTGAAGTAAGTGGGAAGAGGGTGCGGGGATCATTGTTTTGCTGCTGCTTGTGAATGGGAGGGGTGAGCTTTGGGATTCCAATATTTTTACTGTCACTCATTCTTTGGGGCACTTTTGTTTTCTTGGATGTTTGCAAAGAACAAGAATTTCAGGTAGAATATTGTATACATTTTCTGATATTAAATGGAACTATTGAACTATTGAATTATGTTCCTTCAGACAAAAGTAAGAATCTCTGGGAAGAAGATATACAGATGTCAATATCTGAGGAAACTTGGAATGAAATTTTTAAACTGGTTAATACTTCATCACTATATGCTCGTCATTCCCTCATACAATTTAAAGTGATACATAGAGCTTATATGACTAAGGAAAAGCTATCTCGTTTTTAGTCCGATATATCTCCCTACTGTGACAGATGTAATAATGGAGAAGCTTCATTAATTCATATGTTTTGGACTTGTCCGAATCTTGAAAAATATTGGAAGGAAGTTTTTCAAACTTTCCTTACTTTTTAAAGTCAACTTTAAGCCTAGCCCTCTGATGGCCCTATTTGGTATTGTTTCAGGACAAGGTATTAAGTTGAAGGCACCTGATTTACATATTTTGGCCTTTAGTTATCTTATAGCTAGGAGGACGCTTTTGTTTAAATGGAAAGATGTTCTTCCTCCTACTCATGCTCAATGGTTATGTGACATTACGGCAATTCATTGTTTAAACTCAGATGTTGGCTATTATTAATTTTTATTATATAAGAAGGTATTTTACCTTCTTTTCTCCTTAATGAGCAGCTTCGGTCTTGGTAGGGGTTAGATTCTTTTTTTTTTGTAATAAATTAGTATAGTTCAATATAACTATTGATTAACTTATATGAATACAGAGTTAAGTAATTGTTATTATGAACAGATATAATGTAGTTGGTAATTTTTTAAAATCTTTTTTGACCTTCTATACACACTTTCTTGTACTCTGTATTCTTCTATGTAGAAACTAATAAAGATATTGGAAAAAGAAAAAGAAACTATTGAAATATGAACCACAAATGAAATTCCAATCATATCAGGATCAACAGCACTGAAATACGTGTCACTTCAAAGTCCCATTTCTAAGCCATCTAGTATTGCTAATATTGAACTTTCCATTATTTGCATTAGCTTGGCTCAATCTTTGAGACAGAACATTAGCTAATACAGATCTGGGCATATAATTCAGGCTGACTCCTCAGTTTAGTGTCGAAGGAGTATTCACAAGCAGCAGCTGTGATGTAAAACCTACCTTTCAAATATCTTGTACATGTGAAGAAGAGTAGACAGGCTCTCCTTGCATCAAAAGTGGAAAACTGTCAGTTATCGTGTAGATTGTTTCTTCACATAAATTTGAGGACACAACAAATTAATTAGATGTCTCCGAAGCCAATTGCATTATCCTGAAGTTCTGAATGATAATATGTAAATGCATCTTTTCCCTTAACTTCTTGGATTCCACCCAACGTCACCATGGGAGGTTTGGTTCATATTCTCATTTTTCATTCTTACAATATGTACAAATACTAATTTAAGTTTTAAATAAGTTTCCAATCCTCACTGGAGGAGAGACTAAAGAATGGGATTTGTTTTCCTTTAAACAGAGGAGGCAGAGGTATAAAAAGTTATGAACAGCATACAGTAGAAGTGGACTTTTCTCCATAGCAGAAGTATCTGAAACAACAGTTACTGATTCAGATTAATGGGTCCGAGGTTGAGAAAGGATCTGAGAATGAATATTATCATGCAGAAAGTTGCTGTAATCCAGAATTCGTTGGATGAGAGGATGGTGAAGTCAGGTGCTCTCACAACACTTACGAAGTATCTTGATGAAACATTGTACCACTAAGGTATGGAAGTATACAAAAGTATAGAACAAACGAAGGGTAGGTAATATGAGATGGAAAATGCTCTCAGAAATAAGAGAGGAGGCTACTAGGGACCTGATCGATACTTTAGCATCTTTGTTAACCACAGAAGATATACTAGAAGACTTGAGAATGGCTAATGTTGCTGCTTTATTTAAAAAGAGCAGTGGTGATACCCCAGGTTTGTAAATCTGTAGTCAGTGGCAGGGAAATTCCTGGAGAAAATACGAAAGGACAGGATTGCTAACATTTGGAAAGGCAGGAATTAATTAGGAATAGGATGGCTTTATGCAGGATAAATACTGTTTCAATGATTTGATTGAATTTTTACAAAGGAGATTCATACAGGCAGGGCAGTAGGTGTTGTCTATGTGGAGTTAATAAGCCATTTGACATAGTCCCTCAAAGTTGTTTAGTCAGATGGTTAAGATATCCAATTGTCTTATTAATAGGACCATAATTGTGCTGACTGGAGGTCTGTGAGTAGTCATGCACCACAGGGATGGGTGCAGGGACCTTTGCTGTTTGTGATATAAATGACTTGGATGTGAATGCAGAAAGTATGATTAATAAGTCAATGGATGATGGATTGAGCACGCCCGGGATCCGCTTCAGTTTGCGTATAAGGAGAAGGTGGGAGTGGAGGATGCTATCACGTATTTGCTGCACAAATCACTCTCTCACCTAGATGGGGTCAGTTGTGCTGTGAGGATTACATTCCTTGACTTCTCTAGTGCCTTTAACACCATCCAGCCCAAGATCTTAAAGCACAAACTAACGGAGATGGGAGTAGACTCTCACATGGTGGATTGGATAGTGGACTACTTGACAGATAGACCTCAGTATGTGCGGTTGGGAGACTGTAGGTCTGACACAGTGGTCAGCAGCACAGGAGCGCCACAGGGAACCGTACTCTCTCCGGTCCTGTTCACCCTGTACACATCTGACTTCCAATATAACTCGGAGTCCTGCCATGTGCAGAAGTTCGCTGATGACACGGCCATAGTGGGGTGTGTCAGGAATGGACAGGAGGAGGAGTATAGGAAACTGATACAGGACTTTGTGATATGGTGCAACTCAAACTACCTGCGTCTCAATGTCACCAAGACCAAGGAGATGGTGGTGGACTTTGGGAGATCTAGGCCTCATATGGAGCCAGTGATCATTAATGGAGAATGTGTGGAGCAGGTTAAGACCTACAAGTATCTGGGAGTACAGTTGGACGAGAAGCTAGACTGGACTGCCAACACAGATGCCTTGTGCAGGAAGGCACAGAGTCGACTGTACTTCCTTAGAAGGTTGGCGTCATTCAATGTCTGCAGTGAGATGCTGATGATGTTCTATAGGTCAGTTGTTGAGAGCGCCCTCTTCTTTGTGGTGGCGTGTTGGGGAGGAAGCATTAAGAAGAAGGACGCCTCACGTCTTAATAAGCTGATAAGGAAGGCGGGCTCTGTCGTGGGCAAAGTACTGGAGAGTTTATCATCGGTAGCTGAGCGAAGGGCGCTGAGTAGGCTACGGTCAATTATGGAAAACCCTGAACATCCTCTACATAGCACCATCCAGAGACAGAGAAGCAGTTTCAGCGACAGGTTACTGTCGATGCAATGCTCCTCAGACAGGATGAAGAGGTCAATACTCCCCAATGCCATTAGGCTTTACAATTCAACTGCCAGGACTTAAGAACTTTTTTTAAAGCTATTATTAATGCTTTTTGAGTTAGTGATTTAGATGCATATCATATTATTACTGAGTTAAGTATTGTATGTAATGAGTTTTTGCTACAACAAGTGTATGGGACATTGGAAAAAATGTTGAATTTCCCCATGGGGATGAATAAAGTATCTATCTATCTATCTATCTATCTATCTATCTATCTATCTATCTATCTATCTATCTATCTAATAGGAGGTGATGAAGGTGAGTATGGAGCAGTGGATGTTGTCTTTATGAATTTCAGGAAGGTGTTTCAAGTCATTCATGTTAGGTTCATCCAGGAGATTAAGATGCTTGGGATCCATGGATTCATAGATAGAGAAGTGGCTAGCCCATAAAAGCCAGAGGGGAGTGGTCGATGAGACTTATTCTATGTAGCACTAGTTATTTTCCTTAGTGGAACATGTGCTATTTATGCTATGTGCAGTAATACCGACTTGGATGAAAACACAGATGGGTGGTTTAGTAAATTCAGATGGCACAAAGATAGGTGGCAATATGGATAGTGCAGATAATTGGTTAATGATTTAGAGGAGTATAGATCATTTGTAGATATGGACACAGAGCGTCATGGTCCCTTCTGGCAGGCGCCAGAATCTGGCTAGTTACCTCAGGAATTGGGCCTCAATCCCCTCGTTTAGTTCCAATCATTCCCAGGTACCATTAACTACAAACACCTGCTTTCCATCAGCCAGTGCAGTATAAGAATCCTGTGACCACAACTAGAAGGTGCCAGTTTGTTGGTTGACTTGTATATGAGTAACCTTGTTCCATGGTTCTTAGGACTATCAGTTCTAAGTCTGGCATCATTCCTGAATTCTCTACAAAAACCAAGACTCCGGGTAAAGACTCCCTTGGCACCAACTCTGCACTCGCTACGACCCTAACGCCTCCCAACTCGTTCTCCGCATCCGTGTTCAGCACTTGGGTTCATTCCACTGCCACATCCTTGCAACACTGAGATGGAAGATGGAGTTTAATCCAGCCAAGTATGAGGTGTAGCATGTTGTGAAATAAAATGTAATGGGAAAGTACCCAGTTAATGGCCCAACATTTAAGTGTTGATGTACAGAAGGATCTTATGATCCAAGTTCATAGCTCCTTGAAAGTGGCCACACAAGTTGATAGGGTGGTAAAGAAGGTATATGGCAACGTTGCCTTTATTGTTTGAGGCACTGAGTTCAAGAGTCAGGAAATTATGTTATATTTTTATAAAACTCTGTTCAGGCCACTTCTGGAGTTCCGGTTGTCCTGTTATAAGGAGGGTGCAGAGGCCTTGGAAAAGGTACAGAAGAGATTTACCAGGATGCTGCCTGGATTACAGGGCATGTACAATATGGACAGGTTGGACAAACTTAGCTGATAGAAGTTTATAAAATGCTGAAAGTCATATAGCAGACAATTAGTATCTTTATCCCAGGTTAAGGTGTCTCATATCAGAGGGCTTGCATTTAAGGTGAAAGTGGGAGAGTTTGAAGGAGATATGTGAGACAAGTTTTTTTTACACAGTGTTGGTTCTCTTACACAGGGAATGTTGGGTGTCTGGAATGTTCTGCCAAGCATGGTAGTGGAGGCAAATACAATAGAGGTGATTAAGAGGCTCCTAGATGGGCATCTAAATATACAGAAAATGAAATGATATGGACCATGCGCAGACAAAAGTGAGAAGTTCAGTTAGGGATCATTAGGTTGGCAAAATTAGTTCATTGCAGGCTGAAGAACTTGCACCTGTGCCCTACTACTCTATGTTGTTTAACACGGAAATTGTGATGTTGTGGATAGTGAGGGAGATTTTCTACGGCTACAGCAGAACAGAGATCAAATGGAAAGCTCGGTAGAGCGCTGGCAAATGGAATTTAACACTGACAGTTGTGAGGGAATGTAGTTGAGAATTCAAATAGGGATGGGACATATGTGGTAAAAGGAATTACAGTACATTGAACAGATAAACTTGGGGTCATAGTCTGTAATTCTTTGAAAATTGTTAAGAAGGCACATTGCATTTGTCAGGGCATGGAAGAGGAAAACTATGAAGCTATGTTACATCGTCACTGAACATTGTTTAAGGCATTCTTGGTATTGTATGTAATTCTGGTTGGCACACTACAGGAAGGAGGCAATTGTATTCCAGAGAGTGCAGAGGAGACTCACCAACATGTTTGGAGGACTTTGCTTATGGGAAGAGACTGAGCTGATTGGGCTTGAAGAAAGAAGGCTTGCAGGTGACTTTATTCAAGTATGAAATAGGGTTGATAGTCAAATTCTTTATCCTGTTATAGGAGTATCAAAAACAAGAGCACATGGGTTTAAGCTGAAGGGTAGGAGTTTTCAAGGGGATCTGAGGGCTAAGAATTTTACACAGAGAATGGTTGATGCTTGGAATGCACTTCCAGTGGAGTGTGTGAATTTAGATAATGTTTGAGAAGGTTTGAAGCAGATATGGTAGGCAAATGTGCTTGTTTCTGTGTTGTATGATTCTAAGGATCCAGGAGTCTGGCTCAAGTGTGATGCCAAGTAATTAGACATTGCTCCTGTGCTTTTTGTTTCGGGGAGAATGGGATGAAGTAGGTGATAACACATCTAATCACTTAACAACTCTGTAAAAGGAAGGGAGATTTGGATCATTGGAGGAAATTCTGAGGGCTGATGTGTATCACTTACAAAGCTGCAAATTAGTTAAGAACCATCATCACAGAAACATCATGCCTAATAAATTACATTTTCTGATGTGCTAACAATGAGTTTAGCACATTTAATGTAGTCTACATGAATTTTAGAAAGACTTTTGCTGAGAATGCTGTCTGCAGAGATATTCTACAGGTCCTGGTGGGTCTTTTGTTGCTTTGCCTGGCATTCATCAATTATTTAGTGTTAAATGTAGTGAGCATGATAATAAATTGTAGAAGAGACTAATTAATAAATAGCCCAAGGTTTCAGAAAGATATCTTTGAAAAAGAAAAGAGGAAATGGATTTTGCTGTGGTACTGGATGAGCAAATGCAGCTGAGGAGAAGACTTTCAAAACTGGTGAAAAGTCTAATGGAATATGTGCATTTATAGATGGAAGTCTAAAAGTATAAAAAGGGATATTAATTGCCCATAGATGGAATCATGGAGGGTGAACCTACAGAAAGCATCCAGCCCAAATAGGGTACTTGTCCGAGCACTAAAGACCTCTGCTGATCACCTGGCTGGAGTGTTTACTGATATCTATAACCTCTTGCTTCAGCAATCTGAGGTAGCCAAATGCTTCAAGTAGGCTCCCGTTATACCAGTGTCTAAGAAAAGTGTGGTAACCTGCATCAATGGCTATCGTCCAGTAGAACTTCCATCCACAGTGATGAAGTGCTTTGAGAAGTTGGTGAAGAAACATATCAACTCTGGCCTGAGAAGTAATTTAGATCTGCTCCAATTTGCATACCAGCATAACAGGTCCACAGCAGATGCCATTTCATTGGCTCATCACTTAATCCTGGATCAGCTGGACAAGATGCTTACATAAGGATGCATTGTATTGAATACAGCTTGATAATTAAAACTATCATCCCCTCAAAACTAATTAATAAGCTTGAAGACCTTGGTCTCAATAGATCTGTGTGCAATTGGATCCTCTAATTTCTCACTTGTAGGCCCAGTCAGTTCAGATTGGCAGCAACATCTTCTCCACAATCTCCATCAGCACAGGTGCACCACAAGGCTGTGTGCTTAGCTCCCTGCTCTACTTGCTTTACACATGTAATGTGAGGCTAAGCTCAGCTTCAATGCCATATTTAAGTTTGCTGAAGACGCCACTGACATTGGCCAAATCAAAGGTGAGGATGAATCAGCAAATAGGACAGAGATTGAAAATCTGGCTGAATGGTGTCACATCAACAACTTCTGACTTAATGTCAGCAAGACCAAGCAGCTGATTACTGGCTTCAAGAGGAAAAAACTGGAGATCTATGAGTCAGTCCTTATTGGAGGAGAGGGTCAGCAACTTTACATTCTTCATTGCTATCATTTCAGAGAACCTGTCAGCCCTGCACATAGTGTAAGTACAATTACAAAGAAAGCATAGCAGCGCCCCTACTTCCATAAGTGCTTGTGGAGATTTGACATGACATCTAAAACTCTGACAAACTTCTATAGATGTATGATGGAAAGTATATTGACTGGCTACATAACAGCCTGGTATGGAAACACCAATGCCTTTGAATGGAAAATCCCACAAAAAGTAAGGCCCTGTCCATCACAGGTAAAGCCTTCCCCACCACTGAGTGATGTTGCAGCATCTAACATCAAGGACTCCCTCCACCCAGACCATGCTTGCTTCTCATTGCTGCCATCAGGAAGAAGGGACAGGAGCCTCGGGACATGTAACACCAGGATTCAGGAACAGTTATTACCCCCTCAACCATCAACCAGTGAGGATAACGTCACTCAACTTCACTCGTCCCATCACTGAACTGCTCCCATAACCCATGTGCTCACTTTCAAGCACTCTACATCCACTGTTCTGAGAGGGTTCTGACAGGATGAGAGGGGATCTGATTGAAACATATAGGATTATAAGGGATTGGACACACTGGAGGCAGGAAGTATGTTCCCGCTGATGGGTGAGTCCAGAACTAGAGGCCACAGTTTAAGAATAAGGGGTAGGCCATTTAGAGCAGAGATGCAGAAAAACTTTTTCACCCAGAGAGTGGTGGACATGTGGAATGCTCTGCCCCAGAAGGCAGTGGAGGGCAAGTCTCTCAATGCATTCAAGAGAGAGTTAGATCAGCCATGATCACAGTGAATGGCGGTACTGGCTAGAAGGGCCTAATGGCCTACTCCTGCACCTATTGTCTATTGTCTATTGTTCTCTCTAATTTGTAATGACCAGTGTGCACAAAAATATTGTGCTGGGCAATTTTTTGCCCAGTGACAACAACATAGGCATGCTGAATTGTATGTGATTTCCTTGCTAAATGATGCTTTAAAAAGTCAAGTTTCTGAATATCACCACACTTCTTCCCACTTGCAAATTCTCCAGTAACTTTTTCATTGCAACAATAGGTGTAGGTAACACCAGTTTCTGTATTGTACATAAATATTTCTCATAGCTGCACATTCCTGATCTCATGAGCTTTCAGAGTAGCAATTTCTATTGCCATTCTGCAATTTTTTTGTGCTTCACACCCTTCGCTTCTTTGGAATTTGACATTGTGAATCAATAATTTCTTCAATACAAACAGTATAAATAAGCCAATTCCTGAATCTGCAGACAAATCATTGCAAACTCCACATTGTCAACACCATTGGCATCAGAAATTGGAGAAGGAAATGTGATTGTGTACAATTGTGAAATGTACTTAATATGCCAATGAGGTAGAGGGTGACAAACTTTTGAGCACAGTTTAAATTCCTTTGTGTGCTAGTAGCAAAAGATGTGTGCATATGCACACTTTTGAGGCAACATTGTCTACATCTCATGTTCTTGATATTTATTTCTTATTTATTTCTTATTATTTGTTTTTTTTCTTCTGTATTTGCATAATTTGTTGTCTTTTTCCCATTAATTGCTTGTACGTCCTGCTGAGTGCAGTCTTCCATTGATTCTATTGTGTTTTTTGGATTTACTGTGCATGCCCACAAGGAAATGAATCTCAGGGTTGTACATGATGTTCTATGCTGTATGCACTTTGATAATAAAGTTACTTTGAACATTTCCAGTCACCACATTATGGGAAAGATATAATGGTTGAAAGACCTTTGAGGTTGATACCATGGATGGAGGTTAATAGCATTTGGGAAGCACATTGCATAGCCTATTAGACCTAATACCTCACAGCACCAGACACCAAGGAGGTCAAGTCCTGGACTCGGGTGCTGTCTGTATGAAGTTTACGTATTCTCTCTGTGATCACCCAAGTTTCCTCTGATTGCCCTCGTGTCCACTCACTTCCCAAAGACGTACTGGTTGGTAGATTAATTGGCTGCCATAAATTGTCTAAGTGGCAGAATTTAAAAGAAGTTGTTGAGAAGGTAAGGCAAAGTTTTAAAAAAGGCATTAATGTAAATGGGTGGTTGATGCATCCAACTGAATCTCCAGTTTTATGAGTCACATAGTGAAGCAACCCACCTTGTCACTAACAACCATCAAACATTCATTTGCCCTAATCCATTTTTCTTTCCCATATTCAAAGTGCAGAAGTCCTTCTGCTCCCACCCCCCTACTTTGATTTCACCTGCGCAGGGGTGCATTAGCCTACCAACCAACATGTCCAGCATTTGGAAGGACAGTGAACCACCATATACAGAACACCCAAGCTCAGGATCTAACTCAGGTCTCTTCGATCTATAAGGCAACAGAACAATCTGCTGTGTCCACTGTACAGATTTCAGTGACAGACTTAGTGAACCCTGAATCCATAGCAAACACACATAGAGCGTGGACCTGGTTCCAATTGATTGGCCAAATACTGACAGTTCCCTTTGATACTGCTGGCAACAGATAGCTAGATCTCACTCACGTTCCCTTTTAATTAGCTGGCATGGTCAGATGATCTTGTCCGCTGTGGATTTCTATGATTCCACGGTATAATTCAATTGAATTAATGTTCAGTTCATACATTAAAGACTTTCCTCACTGGCAGGTATTAGAAAATGGATGATTTTAGAAGAAACTGAAAAGTTTTGTCATCTTGAATGATTACGAGTGATTTACAAAGTGACACAGTGACTGCCAAATGCTTCTGCGTTGAGGATGTAAACTTTGCCCAACACAAAGCGAGCAACAGAAGAAAAATAACTATCAAAAAAACAACAGATGCTGGGAATCTGAAATAAAAGCAGAAAATGCTAGAAAAACTCAGCAGGCCAGGCATCATCTGTGGAAAGTTAATGTTCCAGATTTAACCTCCTTCATCAGCAATGACCTTTCTGGACCCTCCAGCTGTTAACTGTTTTTCTTTCCATGAGTGCTGTCTGACCTATTATGATTTTTCAGTATTTTCTTTTTGGAAATCTAATAACAGGTAAATATATTAACAGTAAGGCATGGGGTAATCAGGGTCTCCTAGGCTCAGATTGTATTTTTGTGCTGTCCTTCGCCAAACTGAGGCAGAGGCTGTGATCTGCTCCTGCTATTCCGGGCTCATGTCTGAGGGATCTGCATTGGCTGAGGATGAAGATGTGGCCTGCTCCGGCTGCTCCAGGCTTCATGTCTACGGACTTACTTTTGTTTTGAATGTTATTTGCTAACTTTTATTGTTTGCACAATTTTTTTTCTCTCTCTCAGCACATTGGGTGTTTGCCTTTTTTTGTGGGTTCTTTTGGGTTTCTTTGTTTTGTGGCTGCCTGTAAGGAGACAAATCTCAAGTCAAGTCATGTTTATTGTCATTTCGACCATAGAGTGCTGGTACAGTACACAGTAAAAACAAAACAATGTTCCTCCAGGACCCTGGTGCTACATGAAACAACACAACACTACACTAGACTACGTGAGACAGCACAAGGCTACACTAGACTACGTAAAACAACATAAAAAGTGCACTAGACTACAGACCTGCACAGGACTACATAAAGTGCACAAAACAGTGCAGGGCAGTACAATCATTAATAAACAAGACAATAGGCACAGTAGAGGACAAATTGCAATATAATAATAAATGATGTAGATGTCAGTCTAGACTCTTGAGTATTGAGGAGTCTGATGGCTTGGGGGAAGAAACTGTTGCACAGTCTGGTCATGAGAACCCGAATACTTCAGAGCCTTTTGCCAGATGGCAGGAGGGAGAAGAGTTCGTGTGAGGGGGCATACAATGTATATACTTTGAGAATAAATGTACTTTGAACTTTGGTAGAAGACCAGTGATCCCATTCCTTGATTAATGATCATTCTTCAAAGCTGAACACATGGAAATCCATGTCTGGTTCATGGTATACATTCCTAGAGGTAACAAATGTTATAGAATCATCTTTCTCTCCACCCTGAGACTTATCTCTCAGTAACAGACACTTGCCCAAATCAGAGTGCACTTTACTTTGCAGGTGAGCCTTGTCATGCAAGCTCAGACATTGATGGGTTTTATGCCAAAATCAGTTTAGTGCTTCAGTTTAATCTAACAATTTTTTTTTCACTTGACTGATGCATTAATTTTCTTAAAAGTTAGGAATAATGAGAACATAGAAATAGGCCAATCCTGCATTTAAACCTGTTTCGGTGACATCTTTGCTTCCTGGATTGATCCATTCACCTTGTTCTACATCTCCTAAGACCACTGCCTTACAGAAAATATATAAAGTTAAAATGACCTGCTGCTTTTTGTTTGAATATTTTGTGTTTCTAAAGCCTTTCACACAAAGAAATGCTTCTAACTTCTCTAATGAATGACTTCAACCTAAATCTGCTCTAACTCATTATTCTAGATGCTCCTATGCAAATATTTATATAGATAGTATTATGTATGACATTAAATGTAACATGATGCAGAAAGTGAGCAAATGCAGTAGCAATCTTTGGCTTTCCATAATGCAATGAGTTGCTACTGCCTAGTATAACACAATATTCTTCCCTAATTATAAATTGTACAGTACACATTAATTAATACATTTAAATGGTTCCCAAGTTTCTTTCCAATCTCATCCAGTTCTAAAACTTGTAGACATATTTTACAGTTTTTTTGGTAAAATTGTCATAACTACATGTAAAAGTGAAGAGTGCAATCTCATTATCTGTGAGGATATGCTGCTGCCTCATATTTCAGCACCTCAGATCAGATTTAGCACTAGACTTCATTAGGTGTCAAACTGAATCCTGACATGCTAGAATTTTTTATAATGACACACTGTCTCATTTCATTTTTGTTAACAAAGAAACCATCTTTCCACAAATGTTGAAGTAAAAACATAATGTTCTCTTGCAAATAACCACCTTCCAATTTGCATGGATTTGATGCCCACAGTTGAAAGCTGCAAGTTTGAACGCTTTGGAAATGTTTTTGGTTGACATGTGTTGAGTGTGCAGTTTCAGCAAACCATTTGAATATTTGTCATTTTGCAATGAACTTGCAAGTACCTGTGTTTCGTTGCCTTTACTGTTCCACTTTAACAAGACCCACTGCAGAAACAGGTAACCTGGTGAGCATCAAAGCACTTCATTAGATATTTGAATCACAGGATGTCCATTCGACATCCTAAATGTGTTCATTTGCTTCTTTTGCACGGCGAGCATAAAGATTTTGCTATTTGGTTAAATGTGCGAACATACAAGCATTCAGCATCAGCCTCAAGCACAGCAAATTTGCTTTTTTGGAAGCTGATAATGTGATAATTAAATTGCTCACAGACACCTTGTTGATGGCATTTGCTGAAGATTTGAAAACCCTTTTACAATTATACCTTCCTGCGGGGGAATCATCACTGGAAGCGCAATGATCAGATTGGAGTTATTTTTGAAGGCATGTATTAAAATTTTATGTGGAGTGAAATGGGACAAGACCCGTTTCCTTTCTACTGCACAATGATTTATTACTCCAAAAGACCACAGAACTAATTAGCAGAGTAATTAATTAATATAAATTTGCATATTTGCATTCGCAATTAGTGCAGTCAACTGATTAGTCTGAAATGGGAAGTTTGACTCATCAGATGTTAGTGTCTGCTGGACCGGAAAAATACTGCCAGATGAGGCAGATAAATAAACAGGGCGCATGTGCAAAAGTCGTCTTTGTTGTAAAAATGAACTCACTCAAGTAATGAGGTCCTTATACCAAAGCAGATGAGAAAATTCACTGTGATTATTATAAAGACTACAAAATTATTGAACTTCACTGAGCTATGCCTGTGAAGGTAGTGTCACAACCTTCCTGACTTTACAATAAGATGATTTGTTTAAAGAAAATAAAAGATTAAAAGGCTATACCTTTATTGTAAAAATCCACATATTAAATTATATTTGTATATTTCCTATTCAGTACTGTTAAATTTTGATCCTCCTTAGTTCACCTATTAGGCCACAGTTTTCCTATAAGATTAAGAATAATCTTAGTCTTTACCCACAGCCTGTCCACCCCATTTTTGTTGTAGTATCATCCAGAGAGCATTTTTCCTTGCCTCACATAAGTCAAAGAATCAAACAGTATCAAAGAGGTCATTCAATCCATTATGAGTTACTAAATAAATCCACTACCTTTCCATTTCCTGGAAATAATGCATCTACTTCCTTTCTGAATGCTTGAGTTGAAGCTATAGTCAAAGCAATTCAAATCTTTCTCTCTTCTTTCCCATTGTGTGTGCATTGAATTTCCTGCCAATGGGGGAGAAAAAATCTCCCCACCTACACTTCTAGAATTCCAGAAGAATCTTCCCCTAATTGTTCTTGCTCAAAGAACAATAATACAAGTTCAATATTCAATGATTCAGGAACAATGTCTTCCCTTCTACCATCCGATTTCTGAACTGACATTGAACACCAACTCACTAATTTTTTATTTCTGCTTTTGCACTACTTATTTAATTTAACTATACTTACTATAGTTCATGTTTTTTTCTCTATTACTATATATTGCATTGTACCGCTGTCACGAAGACAACAAATTTCACAACATATGCCAATGATATGATTCTGATTCTGATTCTCCTCATTATATTTCTACTATCAATCTGACTAACAAAATATAAACCAAGAACAAAATTAATTGTTTTTATGCCAAACTTTCCCCCAAGTACTTAGTAATATTTTATTACAAAGATGATTGTGTAGCAACTCCATAGCCATACTGTTTGTGTGGAGTCCTCTTTGGAACTGTTCCTACAAAGACCAGTCAAGTTTCAGAACTGTCCATCCTCTTGTCGTTTTCCCATTGATTAACGTGATGTTTACCATTTCACTTAACCCTAAGCAATACTGTTCTATGTCTTCAATCATATTTCATTCTGTTCCATCCACAGCTTGGATGCTCAGCAGGCAAAACCTAACTTTGTAAACCTGACTTGAAGACATCAACGTGGATACCTATCCCTAAAAATTGGAATGAAGATTCAGGTGCACACTTCAGATGTGCATGATGCTAACAAGAATGAAGATAATTAAGTTCACACATTAACCGTAAAAAGATAAATACCAGGTAAATTATGATGTCAGTCAGCCCTGATGAACCAAGTTATTTTCAAATGTATAATATCCATGGCATTCACCTCAGCTATGCTCCTCATGATACTATACACCTCTATGAAGTGGCTTCTCAGTCTCCTATGCTCCAAGGAATAAAGTCCTAGCTTGCCCAACTTCTCCTGGTAACTCAGACCTCAAGTGCAGGCAACAGTCTTGTAAATGCTTGCAACTGGTGCCCATCAGTGCAGGCTGATTATTGTTGGGCACTTAAGTGAGAAGCCTCAGACAGTGAGTACAAATTAAAATCATCAACAAAGCTTTTTAAAACTAGTTGAACTATTGCAAAGCATCAGCATCATTAAGCAATTAAACATATTATATTCAATAGAAGTTAATTTCTTGCTTCTATGTAGTCTGATGCTATATTTGTGTTCAGCTTCGAGTAGTCTCTCATAAACAAAAAAAAATTTTTGTGGAAGCAACACCTCAGAAAAAAAATTGCTGTCCAGCGCAGTTAGTGGAGGAACATGCATAGCAAGAAAGACTATACCACCAGGGCTTTGTACAAATGCAAGAGGATTTCCTTGCTCTTGTACTCAATTCCCTTTGTAATAAAGGCCAACATTCTATTAGCCTTCTTCACTGCCTGCTGCACTTGCTCATTCACCTTCAGTGACTGATGAACCAGGACTCCTAGATCTCTTTGTATTTCTCCCTTACCTAACTCTACACCGTTCAGATAATAATCTGCCTTCCTATTCTTACTCCCAAAGTGGATAATCTCACACTTATTCACATTAAACGTCATCTGCCAAGTATCTGCCCACTCACCCAGCCTATCCAAGTCACCCTGAATTCTCCTAACATCCTCATCACATGTCATACTGCCACCCAGCTTAGTATCATCAGCAAATTTGCTGATGTTATTCTCAATGCCTTTATCTAAATCGTTGATGTAAATTGTAAGCTGTGGTCCCAATATCGAGCCCTGTGGCACCCCACTAGTCACCACCTGCCATTCCAAGAAACACCCATTCACCGCTACCCTTTGCTTTCTATCTGCCAACCAGTTTTCTATCCATGTCAATGTCTTCCCCACGATGCCCTGAGCTTTGATTTTAGATAGATAGATAGATAGATAGATAGATACTTTATTCATCCCCATGGGGAAATTCAACTTTTTTCCCACCAATCTCCTATGTGGGACCTTATCAAATGCCTTCTGAAAATCGAGGTACACTACATCCACTGGATCTCCCCCGTCTAACTTCCTGGTTACATCCTCGAAAAACTCCAACAGATTAGTCAAGCATGATTTACCCTTGGTAAATCCATGCTGGCTCGGCCCAATCCTATCACTGCTATCTAGATATGCCACTATTTCATCCTTAATAATGGACTCTAGCATCTTCCCCACCACCGATGTCAGGCTGACAGGTCGATAGTTCTCTGTTTTCTCCCTCCCTCCTTTCTTAAAAAGTGGGATAACATTAGCCATTCTCCAATCCTCAGGAACTGATCCTGAATCTAAGGAACATTGGAAAATGATTACCAATGCATCCACAATTTCCAGAGCCACCTCCTTTAGTACCCTAGGATGCAGACCATCTGGACCTGGGGATTTGTCAGCCTTCAGTCCCATCAGTCTTTTCATCACCATTTCCTTCCTAATGTCAATCTGTTTCATTTCCTCTGTTACCCTATGTTCTTGGCCCATCCATACATCTGGGAGATTGCTTGTGTCTTCCTTAGTGAAAACAGATCTAAAGTACTCATTAAATTCTTCTGCCATTTCCCTGTTTCCCATAACAATTTCACCCAATTCATTCTTCAAGGGCCCAACATTGTTCTTAACTATCTTCTTTCTCTTCACATACCTAAAAAAGCTTTTGCTATCTTCCCTTATATTCCTGGCTAGCTTGCGTTCGTACCTCATTTTTTCTCCCCATATTGCCTTCTGAGTTAAGTTCTGTTGTTCCTTAAAAACTTCCCAATCATCTGTCCTCCCCCTCACCTTCTCACCTTAGCTCTGTCATACTTCCTTTTTTTTTAACGCTATGCAATCTCTGACTTCCTTTGTCAACCACTGTGGCCCCTTTCCCCTCTTTGAATCCTTCCTTCTCTGGGGGATGAACTGATTTTGCACCTTGTGCGTTATTCCCAAGAATACCTGCCATTGCTGTTCCACTGTCTTTTCTGCTAGGCTATCCGTACAGTCAACTTTGGCCAGCTCCTCCCTCATGGCTCCATAGTTTCCCCTGTTCAACTGCAACACCGACACCTCCGAGCTGCCCATATCCTTCTCAAATTGCAGATAAAAACTTATCATATTATGATCACTACCTCCTAATGGCTCCTTTACTGCAAGATCGCTTATCAAATCCTGTTCATTACATAACACTAAATCCAGAATAGTCTTGTCCCTGGTCGGCTCTCGAACAAGCTGTTCCAAGAATGCATCCCGTAGGCACTCTACAAACTCCCTATCCTGGGGTCCAGCACCAACCTGATTCTCCCAGTTTACCTGCATGTTGAAATCCCCAATAACTACTGCGACATTACCTTTGCCACATGCCAATGTTAACTCCCTATTCAACTTGCACCCAATATCCATGCTACTGTTTGGTGGCCTGTAGACAACACCCATTTGGGTCCTTTTGCCCTTACTGTTCCTCAGTTCTATCCACACAGACTCTACTTCTCCTGACCCTATGTCCCCCCTTGCAAAGGACTGAATCTCATTCCTCACCAACAGGGCCACCCCACCCCCTCTGCCCACATTTCTGTCCCTACGATAGCACATATACCCTTGTACATTCATTTCCCAGGTCTGATCTCCCTGAAGCCATGTCTCCGTTATCCCAACAACATCATAGTTACCCATTCGCACCTGGGCTTCAAGCTCATCCGCCTTATTTCTGACACCGTGCATTCAGACATAGAATTTTTAGCCCATTTCTCCTCTCTCTGTTTGAATCGCTGCCTATTGTGCTTAACCCAGCTCCCCAAACTCCCATCGGGCAATATGCCCCTAGAATTTTGTTGTCCTTCCTAAATTTACTTATTCTTTCAACACATTTAACTCCATGTTCTGTCAGACCATCCCTCTGGTACGTGTGTCCTCCTTATCACTTGTTCCGCCTCACCTTTCTCTACTACACACTTCATATTCCGGAACCGTGTAGTCCCCACCTGTCCTTTATTCTTCCTCTCGCTATCCTCTCTCACATTCTGGATCCCCGCCCCCTGCAAATTTAGTTTAAACCCCCCCCCAAGAAGCACTGGCAAACTTCCCTGCAAGAATGTTAGTACCGCTCCAGTTCAGGTGCAAACCGTCCCTTCGGAACAGATCCCACCTTCCCTGGAACAAAGCCCAATTATCTACAAACCTGAAGCCCTCCCTCCTGCACAATCCTCTCAGCCACGTATTAATCTTTATAATCTTTCTGTTCCTTGCCTCATTCGCACGTGGCACAGGTAGCAATCCTGAGATTGTTACCCTGGAGGTCCTGCTCTTCAGCTTCGCACCTAACTCCCTGAACTCCCTACGCAGGACCCCCTCACTCATCCTACCCATGTCATTGGTCCCTACATGGACCACAACATCTGGATTCTTGCCCTCCCTCTCGAGAATAACCTGCACCCGATCTGAGATGTCTCGAACCCCGGCACCAGGGAAGCAACATACCATCTGAGACTCCCGATCTTCCCCACAAAATCTCCTATCTGCCCCCCTGACTATAGAATCCCCTATCAATACCGCTCTCTTCTCTTCCCTCCTCCCCTTCCTAGTCGAGGGTCCAACCTCAGTGCCAGAGACAGGACCACTGCAACTTGTTCCTGGTAGGTCATCCCCACCAACAGTATCCAAAACGGTATATTTATTGTTGATGGGAATGGCCACAGGGGTGCTCTGCTCTCTCTGTCTGCTCCCCCTGCCTCTCTTGACTGTCACCCATTTGCCTACCTCCTGTCTTTTCGGTGTGACTACCTCCTAATAACTCTTATCTACCTCTGCCTCTGCCTCCCGAATGATCCGTAGTTCATCCAGCTCCTGCTCCAATTCCCTAACTCGGTCTGATAGGAGCTGCAGCTGGATGCACCTATTGCAGGTGTGGTCATCAGGGACAACTGTGTAGACCCTGACCTCCCACATACTGCATACGGAGCACACCACTGCTCTAACCGTCTCCCCCATTACCTGATCCCAGATTAGTCAGAATAAATGAAAAGCAGGCTTCTTGCCGAAGTCCTCTTGCGCCAAAGCCCGCTGAGCCAAAGCCCAGCACTCTGCTCCTGTGCACTCCGCTGCCCGCTCCTGAAAGTGGGCCGCTTTTTAAAGCCCGCGCACGCCGCTGATGTCACCTGCGCTTACGCAGCTTTACCTTCCTCCTCAGGTACTCTCCAGGTAGGTCCGAGGGTCTCGGCCTACCTACAACGGCTGATCCTCCGATCCTCCGATCCTCCGATCTCCAGTCGTCTTTCGATCACGAGCACTCCTTTCTCCTGCTCCACTGCCTGCACCGACGGAATTGTGAAGTTAGTTAGGGACTGTTATTGTGAGGGCATGCTTATTTGGAATATGCATTTATGAAAGCAAAATTGAATGTTTTGTATGTATACAGTTTTATGATGCATTAATCTAAAGGGGAGGAAGTGTAATGAATGGATCTATTTCTTTTAGAGCAATGATTCCCCTTAGCACTACATATTGATCTGTTGTCTACGCATGCGCTGTTGTCCATGCATGTACATTGTTTTCTCTCACTTGGTGCAGTGTGAATACACCAGTTAATCTATCTCCCACATCTGTGCTTTTATTTAATTGATATGTAGTTGTACATAGATGCAACACCCACGGCTTCCAGGAAAACGGCATGACCAGGTAGAGACAAGCAGCCTTCAATCTGGCAAACTCTCCTGGCCTCGTATTCCAGTACCATAGTCTGACTCATTCTCTCTGCCCTCCCTCCACACCCCGATGGCTCTGTGCACACAGGAGGACTCCAGTGCAGTAGGAAATGTTCAGGGCTGGACTCTGTGTGTGCAGCTTGGACTCCCTATCGAGCCGATCTCTCACCCGTTCTCTGCATCAGGGCCTTTGACCAACATCCCTTAGAGTCTGGGATGGTCTGAGTGTGCACACAGTCTGTGCACATGAGCATCAGAGAGCACTGTGAGTCCATCTACTACCTCCTGATCAACTCATCCAGCACTCCTATCATTTTGGGTTATCCCTGGCTGTTCACTCATGACCTTCATTTCACCTGGTCATCCAGATCACTGCTGAGTTGGAAACCCACCTGCTTGCAGCCTCAGCTGACTTCATCCTGTAAGTCCGTAGAGACGGATTAAACTCTCGACCTCACTAAACTCTCGCAGAAACTTAGCCATCACTTTCAGTAATAGGGAACCTGCACTCTGCCATTTCCAGACCTTCTCCGTGAAGTCATTTGTTCTTTGTCTCCCCTCCTGAGACCCAAGCCACGAATGTCTTCATTGCCCAAGTGCCACAGCATGGCTTCATTCCATCATTCCAGTCTCCAGCCAGTGCAGCATTCCTCTTTGTCAAGAAGAATGATGGAGTTCTTTGATGCTGCATTGACTGCCGTGGAATCAACGAAATCAGCATTAAGAACCACTACTCTCTCCTCTTGATGGAAAGTGCATTCAAAACACCCCGCAGGGCCCAGATCTTCAATAAACAGGATCTACGGATTGCATACAATCTGATCCACAGCCACCAAGGGGGGATAAGTGGAAGACAGTGTTCATAACACCCACTGGCCTCTACAAATACTTAGTTATACCATTCAGATTCTCCAACAGTCCAGCCAATTTCCAATCCTTCATTAAAGCAATCCTTTGAGTCATGCTACATAAGTATGTGTTTGTCTACCTCAACAACATCATCATCTTCTCCAAGGACTTCCAAGAACACGTCTGTCACAATCTGTTCAGTCCTTCGGAGTCTCCTCAAAAACCAACTGTACTGGAAGTCAGAGAAATGTCAGTCATTTCCTTCTGAGAGTATGTCCTCAGATTATGGCATAACCATGGACCCAGAAGAAGTGAGTGCCATTGTTGAATTGTCCTGACTGCACTCCCATAAACAGCTACAGAGATTCATGGGCTTCTCCAACTTCTACCACCGGTTCACCAGGAACTACCGACAAATCACCTGCCTCATAGATAACCTGATCTACTGCTGTGGACCACATTTTTAAGGAGCTCAAGAGACACTTCACCACTGCTCCCATTCTCTGCCATCCGAACCCCTCTGGACCTTTTGTGGTAGAGATGTATGCATCTGACTTGGGCACCAGGGTCATCATCCCCAAGTGAGGACCAAATAATCTTGTGCCTTCTTCTTCACATAAGTTCAACTTTACAGACCACCATTGAGGAGTAGGCTGGGAGCTATTCATCATTAAATGGGCCTTCGAGGAATGGAGACATTGGCTGATGGGGAGCACTGAGCCCTTCCTAAACAGTCCTCCCAGGTGAGACAACACTTCACTTGTGAGTCTGTTGGGGACATCTATTGCATCTGGTGCTCCCGGTGTGGCCTCCTCTACATTGGCGAGACCCGACGCAGATTGGGGAACCGCTTCGTCGAGCACCTTGCTCCATCCACCACAACAGACAGGATCTCCCGGTTGTCACCCACTTCAACTCTGCTTCACATTCCCATTCGGATATGTCCATACATGGCCTCCTCTACTGCCATGATGAGGCCAAACTCAGGTTGGAGGAGCAATACCTCATATATCGTCTGGGGAGTCTCCAGCCCCTTGGCATGAACATTGAATTCTCCAACTTCTGGTAATTCCCTCTCCCTCCCTTCCCCCATCCCAGTTTCCCTCTGCCTCCTCCTCCAGCTGCCTATCAGCTCCCTCATAGTTCCGCCTCCTTCTACAACCCATAGTGTTTTCCCCTTACATTCCTTCTTCACCCTTCCTGCCTATCCCCTCCCCCACCCCTTGATCTTTCCCCTTACTGGTTTTTCACCTCACACCATACCAGCCTTCTCCTCCCACCCTCCCCCCATCTTCTTTAAAGAGCCCCTACTCCCTCCCTCTTCAGTCCTGATGAAGGGTCTCGGCATAAAACGTTGACTGCTCGTTTCCACGGATGCTGCCTGAGGCTAGTTCCCACGATGGAGCTGGCTGCGTTTGCAACCCTTTGTAACTTTTACCATTGATGGTTATTGGAGCCTTCATACCAGACAGTGATGCAACCAGTCAAAATACTCCCCTTGGTTCATCTGTAGAAATTTACTAGAATCTTCAGTGACAAAGCAATTCTCCTCAAACTCCTAATGAAATATAATCACTGCATGCCTTCTTCATAATTGCATCAATCTGCTGGGGCCAGGTTAGTTCTTTGGAGATGTTCACACATGGGAACTTGAAACTGCTCACCCTTTCCACTGCTGATCCCTTGATCAGGACTGATGTGTATTCGTCTAACTTCCCCTTCCTGAGGTCCACAATGAGTTCCTAGGCCTTACTTAAGTTGAGTGTAAGATTGTTGTGACGAGAGTGTAAAGAGAGTAGAGCAACGGGCTAAGCATGGAGCCTTGAGGTGCGCCAGTGTTGATTATCGGTGAATAGGAGATGTTATTTCCAGCCCACACTGACTGTGGTCTCCTGATGACCAGTTGCAGAAGGAGCTATGGAGGCCCAGGCCCAGGCACTGGATGTAGGTGGAAAGCACAGCCATTGTATTGGAGAGGACATGGCATCAATGTCACAGTTTGAGTTGAAATAGGACAAGCAGTTCATGCAGCAAAAGATTATGTTCAAACTAAGAAAGCAACTTCAAAGGAACTAAGGCTCTACATGAACATATGAGTCCAAATCATCTGACTGAATAAGCATAGGCTAAATGCATTTTGCCCTATGTGATCAGAAGAAAGCACAAAATATTTGCATATTTCCCTTCAGGACAATGACAATGAATGATACATTCAATTACTCCTCCCCAATTGTTCTCTGTGCTTCCCAGATGTACCATCTGAAGTCTAGTAACTTTGTCCCTTTCACGGCAACTCTGTGAAAGTCCTTTGGCTTTAGAAACCTGGTAATGTCTTCAAAGTGCCACTTGAAAGATGCTTTCTGGAAATCAAATCATTAGAAAGAGGTGACATAGGGTTGGAAGTTGTTGAATCATTGTGGTAGGTAGGTAGGCCTCCGTTAGTCTCGATAGACCATGGATTTGCGCCTTGGAAAGGTTCCAAGGCGCAAGCCTGGGGAAGTTTTTTTTATGGAAGACCAGCAGTTGCCCGAGCTTGCAAGTCTCCCCTCTCCACGTCACCGATGTTGTCCAAGGGAAGGTCATTAGGACCCTTACAGCTTGGCACCAGTGTCATTGCAGAGCAATGTGTCCTTGCTCAAGGACACACATGCAGCCTCAGCCAAGGCTTGAACTAGTGACCTTCAGATCACTAGGCAAATGCCTTAACCACTTGGTCATGTGCCAAAACGAATCATTGTGGATACAGCTAAGGAACTGCAAGGGTAAAAAGACCATGATGGGAGTTGCATACAGACCTCCAAACAGTAGTAAGGATGTGACCTACAAATACAACAGAAGATAGAAAATACATGCCAAAAGGGCAATGTTACAATAGTCATGGGGGACTTCAATATGCAGATAGATTGGGGAAAATCAGGTTGGTGCTAGATTACAGGAGGGGGAGTTACTAGAGTGCCTATAAGTAGCAGTTTGTCATTGAGCCGGCTAGGTGATCAGCTATTCTGGTTTGGCTGTTCTACAATGACCCAGAATTGACTTAGGACCTTAAGATAAAAGAATGAGGGGTGACCTCATTGAAACCTAAAAAGCCTTGATAGAGTGGATGTGGAGTGTGGAGTGGATGTTTTCTGAGGTGGGAGAGTTTAAGACCAGAGGATACAGTCTCAGAATAGAGGGGCATCCTTTTAGAGGAGAGATGAAGAGGAATTTCTTTAGTCAGAGAGTGGTGTATCTATAGAATTCTTTGTCACAGGCAGCTGTGATGGCCAGTTCTTTATGTATATTTAAGGCAGAGGTTGATAGATTCTTGATTGGTCAGGGCATGAAGGGATATGGGGAGAAGGCAGGAAATTGGGGCTGAGAGGGAAAATGGATCACTCATGATAAAATATGGAGTAGACTGGATGGGCCAAATGGCTGAATGTTGCTCACATCTGTATGGTCATACGATCTTAAGGAGATGATTTCCGGCAAGAAATCTCCGAGGAAATGGCTTAGGTGAGTTTATGAGAAAAGCCTGTTCCATTGCGTATAATGTAACAAGGAGCCTTGGTAGCAATAAAATACTGAAATCTGGAAGCCTGTCACAAACCCAACCCAGGTCTCCCATGTAGTAATGCAATTTGCAGACTTTTACAGTCTCCAGCATTATGATCAATGTTACCTCAGTGGCAACTCAGTTCACAGCATAATGGCATAACATGGGAGCTATCTCCCAAGGGTCAATTAAACCCAACTGCACCCTCTGTCAAGAAGAAAACTGGCATATCCTAAGTTTTTTTGGTACCTTTTTTCAGCTATTTCTACTTTTTTGGATTAAAACTTTTCCACAACCATTTGGTTATTAACAATAACATAGTCCCCTCCTACATCTACACACTTAGTCCTGCTGTCGTGGAGCATACGGATCTTGGATCTCCAGAAAGTGCCCACAGCATGGGTGAGTGTTAAGTTCATGGCCTAATGTAGAAGGAGATGAGTTATACAGCTCTCATTACATACACATACAGGTCAACTCTTTGAGTGATTATGCAGAAAGTTTGAAGTTAATAACTCACCTCCTTCTACCTTAGGCCACAAACTAATCAATCACCCCTGATGAGTTATTAGCTTCAACTTTCTGCATAATCACTCAGAGTTGACCTGCATGTGCATGTAACAAGAGCTGTATAACCCATCTCCTTCTACCTTAGGCCACAAACTTATCAATCACCCATGATGTGGACACTTTCTGGAGGTCCAAAATCCGTATGCTCCATGACCACTGGACTAAGTGTGTAAATGTACGAGTGGACTATGTTGAAAAATAAGTGTGCTAGGTTTTCTAAAATTGACTGCTTTTACCTTAGGCCACAATCTTATCTATCACCCCTCGTATATGCAGACCATCAACCACATTTTAATGCTAATCCTACTTGTATCCCATTTTCAAAGATCAAAGATTATTGGGGAAAACAATTCCCATGATGTAAGAGACATGGTAGCATAGCAGTTAGTACATTCCTTCACACTGCCCAAGATCAGGGTTCAATTCCTGATGCTGTCTGTGAGAAGTCTGTGCATTTTCCCTGTGATTGTGTGGGTCTCTTCCAGGTGCTCTGGTTTCCCCACACATTCCAAAGATGAATGGGTTATGGTTAGTACATTGTGGGAATTCTTTGTTGGCACCAGATTCATGGCACCACTTGTGGGCTGCCCCCAGCACATCCTTGGACAGGGAAATGAGGCTTCTCACTGCATGTTTCGGTACATGTGACAAATAAAGAAAATACAAGAAATAGAAGACCAGCTAACAGACAAAGTCAATGTGGCTTTGTGAAAGGAAAATTACGTTTATTATTGTCTTTTGAAGAAGAGTGTATGCTACAAATAAAGGCAAATTTGTAGGTGTCCATAAGCTTTCCAGAAGTAACCTAAAAAGGGGTTCATATGAAAGGTTATTGTGTTACATCTAAATTTAAGGTGCAGAAGGGGATACATTGCCATGGGGAGAAGAGTGGATGGTAACAGGAGACAGTAAGCATTTTCAGTCGTTTTCTGGTTTGTGAGATTTGCCAAGCGGGGTGCTACAGGAATCAGTGCTGCACTTCAATATTTTAACATTTATATAAATGACTAAGGTGAAGACACCTAAAGACATCTGAGAGGCATGGTTGCTGAATTTGCCGATGGGAAAGTATGTTGTAATCAAGCCACAACAGGACAGTTTGGTTTAAGAGAGTGACCAAAAAAATCTAGTAAATGCAATATAATGTGAGAAAATGTGAAATTATACATATTGAAAAAAACAATTTGTCTAAATGCTAAGAGATTGCATAACTCTTGGACTGTCAGGGATCTGGTGAGCAAAAGCCTAACTACAAATACATCGCACATAATTTGGAAGGCTAATGGAATGTGGTTCATTGCTACAAGAGTGGAATTTAAAAATTCCAAGGGTCTGCTTCATTGATGAGATCACATCTGAAGTAACCATGTGTAAGTATGTAATGCATTTGAGTCAGCTGGGAAATGATTTACCCAAATAATACATAGAAGAGGTGTATTATCTTATGAGGAAAGGCTGGATAAGCTAAGTCTTACATCTGCCTGGAGTTCAGAAGAGTGAAAGGGGGTGACTGAAAAATTAAGATCCTGAGCAGTTTTGACAGGCTAGAGATATTTTTTCTTCAGGAAGAGAATCTAGAAGTAGTAATCACAGTTTTAAAAAAGGTTATTGGACCATTGAAGACAGAAACGGGTGAATTTATTATGGGGAACAAGGAAATGGCAGATAAGTTGAACAAGTACTTTGGATCTGTCTTCACTAGGGAAGACACAAACAATCTCCCAGATGTAATAGTGGCCAAAGGAACTAGGGTAAAGGATGAACTGAAGGAAATTTATATTAGGCAAGAAATGGTGTTGGATAGACTGTTGAGTCTGAAGGCTGATAAGTCCCCGGGACCTGATGGACTGCATCCCAGGGTACTTAAAGAGGTGGCTCTAGAAATTGTGAATGCATTGGTAATCATTTTCCAATGTTCTATAGATTCAGGAACAGTTCCTGCTGATTGGAGGGTGGCTAATGTTGTCCCACTTTTCAAGAAAGGAGAGAGAGAGAAAACAGGGAATTATAGACCGGTTAGCCTGATGTCAGTAGTGGGAAAGATGCTGGAGTCAATTATAAAAGATGAAATTACGACACATTTGGATAGCAGTAGAAGGATCAGTCTGAGTCAGCATGGATTTATGAAGGGAAAATCATGCTTGACTTATCTTCTGGAGTTTTTTGAGGATGTAACTATGAAAATGGACAAGGGAGAGCCAGTGGATGTAGTGTACCTGGACTTCCAGAAAGCTTTTGATAAAGTCCCACTTAGGAGATTAGTGGGCAAAATTAGGGCACATGGTATTGGGGGCAGAGTACTGACATGGATTGAAAATTGGCTGGCTGACAGGAAACAAAGAGTAGTGATTAACGGGTCCCTTTCGGAATGGCAGGCTGTGACCAGTGGGGTACCGCAAGGTTCAGTGCTGGGACCGCAGCTGTTTACAATATACATTAATGATTTAGATGAAGGGATTAAAAGTAACATTAGCAAATTTGCTGATGACACAAAGCTGAGTGGCAGTGTGAAATATCAGGAAGATGTTATGAGAATGCAGGGTGACTTGGACAGGTTGGGTGAGTGGGCAAATGTATGGCAGACGCAGTTTAATGTGGATAAATGTGAGGTTATCCACTTTGGTGGCAAGAACAGGAAGGCAGATTACTATCTAAATGGAGTCAAGTTAGGAAAAGGGGAAGCAGAACGAGATCTAGGTGTTCTTGTACATCAGTCAATGAAAGCAAGCAGGTACAGCAGGCAGTGAAGAAAGCTAATGGCATGCTGGCCTTTATAACAAAAGGAATTGAGTCTAGGAGTAAAGAGGTCCTTCTGTAGCTGTACAGGGCCCTGGTGAGACCCCACCTGGAGTATCGTGTGCAGTTCTGGTCTCCAAATTTGAGGAAGGACATTCTTGCTATTGAGGGAGTGCAGCGTAGGTTCACAAGGTTAATTCCTGGAATGGCGGGACTGTCATATGTTGAAAGATTGGAGCGACTGGGCTTGTATACACTGGAATTTAGAAGGACGAGAGGGGATCTGATTGAGACATATAAGATTATTAAGGGATTGGACACGCTGGAGGCAGGAAGCATGTTCCCGCCGACGGGTGAGTCCAGAGCTAGAGGCCACAGTTTAAGAATAAGGGGCAGGCCATTTAGAACAGAGATGGGAAAAACTTTTTCACCCAGAGAGTGGTGGATATGTGGAATGCTCAGCCCCAGAAGGCAGTGGAGGCCAAGTCTCTGGATGCATTCAAGAGAGAGTTAGATAGAGCTCTTATAGATAGCGGGGTCAAGGGATATGGGGAGAGGGCAGGAACGGGTTACTGATTGTGTATGATCAGCCATGATCACAGTGAATGGCGGTGCTGGCTAGAAGGGCCGAATGGCCTACTCCTGCACCTATTGTCTATTGTCTATTATCCATCCAAGAGAGCGATGAGTTGAAGATTTCTCTCAGGAGTTTCTGATTTCTGAATGGACATTGAACCCACTACTACCTCACTACTTTTTTTTTACTTTTTTGCACAATTTACTTAACTTAACTTTTTAATACCTATCTCTCTCTCTCTCTCTCTCTATATATATATATATATATAAACAGAAATTCACAGTTTTATTATTATGCATTACACAAAACTGCTGCTGCATAACAACAGATTTCATAACATATGCCAGGGATATGATTCTGATTTTGATTTCTTTTAGAGATCGTTTCCTCTTTGGGCCTTGGAAGCTGCTTATGAAAGTTTGTAAGATTGGGGTAAATAAAATTCCTAATAAGCAATAAGATAAAAGCTTAAAACAGGAATTCAGGAAAACCACTTGAGCTGGGTTCAGGATAGGTTTATCCCATTGAGGCAAGGAAAAAATGGTAGGAAAAGGGAACCGTGGCTGATGAAACATGTGAGGCAACTCGTCAAGAGGAAAAAGGAAGCATATGTTAGATATAAGAAGCAGGAAGTAGGAGGGGCTTATGAGAAATATAGGGTAGCCAGGAAGGAGCTAAAGAAAGGACTTTAGTGTGGAGATTAAGGAAGAAGAAGTACTGGATCTTCTTAAAAACATTAATATTGATAAATCTCCAGGACCAGATATGATACACCCTAGGTTGTTGTGGGAATTGTGAGAAGAGATCATAGGAGCATTAGCCATGATCTTTGAATCCTCTTTGACTGCAGGGGAAGTGCCGGAGGACTGAAGAATGGCAAATGTAGTTCCCTTGTTTAAAAAAGGTAATAGGGAGAAACCTGGGAACTATAGACCGGTGAGTCTTACGTCAGTGGTATGCAAACTACTGGAAAGGATTCTTAAGGATAGGATCTATGAGCATTTGGAGAAGTACAGTCTACTCATGGATAGTCAACATAGCTTTGTGAAGGGAAGATCATGCCTCACGAGCCTGATTGAGTTTTTTGAAGAGGTAACAAAAGAAATTGATGAGGGTAGGGCAGTGGATGTGGTCTACATGGACATTAGCAAAGCATTTGACAAGGTCCCTCGTGAGAGACTCATCCAGAAAGTCATGAGGCATGGGATAAATGGAACCTTGGCTGTTTGGATAAAAAATTGGCTTAAAGGAAGAAAGCAGAGGGTAGTTGTGGAAGGAAAGTATTCTGCCTGGAGGTCAGTGACTAGTGAAGTGCCGCAGGGATCTGTTCTGGGACCGCTGCTATTTGTGATTTTTATAAATGACCTGGATGTAGAGGCAGAAGGATGGGTGAGTAAGTTTGCGGGTGACATGAAGATTGGAGGAGTTGTGGATGGAGCTGTAGGTGGTCGAAGGTTACAAGAGGATATAGACAGGCTGCAGAGTTGGGCAGAAAAATGGCTGATGGAGTTAATCCGGACAAGTGTGAGGTATTGCATTTTGGAAGGACAAACCAGAAGACTGAGTACAGGATTAATGGTCAATTACTTAAGAGTATGGATGAACAAAGGGACCTTGGGGTTCAATTCCATACATCCCTCAAGGTCGCTGCACAGGTTGATAGGGTAGTTAAGAAGGCCTATGGGATGCTAGGCTTAATTAACATGGGAATTGAGTTCAAGAGTAGAGAGGTCATGTTGCAACTCTACAAATCTCTGGTGAGACCGCACTTAGAGTATTGTGTTCATTTCTGGTCACCTCATTATAGGAAGGATGTGGAAGCTATGGAGAGAGTGCAGAGGAGATTTACCAGGATGTTGCCTGGTTTGGAGAACAAGTCATATGAAGCAAGGTTAACAGAACTGGGACTTTTCTCTTTGGAGCATAGAAGAATGAGAGGGGACTTGATAGAGGTCTACAAGATTATGAGAGGCATAGATAGGATGGATAGTCAGTACCTGTTTCCCAGGGCACCAATAGCAAACACCAGAGGGCATATGTACAAAATTAAGGGAGGGAAGTTTAGGGGAGACATCAGGGGTAAGTTTTTTACACAGAGGGTTGTGAGTGCCTGGAATGATTTGCCAGGGATGGTGGTGGAGTCTAAAACATTAAGGGTATTTAAGATCCTCTTGGACAGGCACATGGATGAAAGAAAAATGGAAGGTTATGGCGTAGTTTGGGTTTAGTACTTTTTTTTAAGGATTATATGGTTCAGCACAACATGGAGGGCTGAAGGGCCTGTACTGTGCTGTAGTGTTCTGTGGTTCTGTGGTTCTGTAGGAATATGGAATTGCAGAGTTTAAGTTACAATCAAATAAGCAGATGCAAATGACCAAGCAGCCCACTCCTTTTTACATTTTGCACATTTGTATAACATTTACAGAAATATTACCATTCATTGAAGTCTGAGTTCGCTTGCATATTGCCATTACATCTGGCACTGCCTCTGCAGGCTCAGGCTCAGGCTCAGTGGGACAGCGGACATTTCAGGAACTGTTTGTGAGGAAGAAAATCTTAAAGATGGACTAATATGAACATATGATTTGGACATTGATTCATCATCACACGTTTATGGAAAAATTATAATGGTAGCAGTCCTTTGTGATTTCAGTAATGTGCGCAGCTGACATTAAGGAAGTGAATAGTCTAAAGCAAAAATTACCCAGAAGCATTTACGTTAGGAAGTACTCAATCAGCCTTTGAGCATCGGATCAAGGCGAGCTCTCTAGCATTGGTAATCTACTGCCACATCAAAGCTTGGAATAGACTATTTCAGAAATCCAGGATCAGCATTCCCTGACCACTGGATCTAGCTGAGTGCAACCAGATTCACATTGCTGAGAATGTTAGCTTGGGTGAGAATGATGATGTTGGTTTGCTATGGATTTAGGATACTTTGTGGAAATAGTTCTAGGCAGTATCTCTCCAGGGCTATGAGTTATGACCTGTAGATAAGCCAGATCTCAGAATCACCCGGGACTTCAGAAATCATGTTGTGCCAGGGTTAAGATTTTGGTTTTTAAAGCCCTCATCTGTAGTAGGCCAGTGGTTGTGCTGTCACAATAGAACAGGAGAGTTTTATCTGCAATATCTGCCTTTGCTGACAGGTGGCTCTTGGGTAATGAGAGAGTGGTCTACCGTTACCAGAGTTTTAATGTGGACCTTTATTATCCCAGGTAAAAGAGGAGGGAGTATCTAGGGTTTAACATTTATAGTACAGGCCGGTTGATATAGAACTGCTTTGTAAAGACTTAATGTAAAAGCCCATTATCTAATATGGTTAAGTCTCCAAATGTGCACATCTACAAGCTTTATCTATGTATTGTAGCTCTTTGACTTCAACTTGGGTGAATATTGGTTCTGTATTATATGAGATGCAGAATAAACTGCTTTTCATTTGTAAAGTAGATTAGACACACTCCAGCACAGTGCTTGTTGGAGGAAGGTTCAGCACTGCAGCAAAAACAAAACATTGAGAAAAGTTTTGGGCATAGATGGAGCCTCGTTTGATGCTCTGCACTATTATGGGTGTCTTCCAATGGATAGAACATGTGTTTTGTTGTAATTTTACAGTCTCTCACTTTCGTCAGAACTTAAATGCTGATCCTTTCTTTCTATATACAATTATGTCTGACCTGGTAATTACTTGCAGGATTTTCTGCCTTTCATTTCAGATTTCCAGCATTGGCAGTTATTTTTGTGCATTTTCAGAACCCTAACTTTCATTGCCTCCAGTATAAAACCCATTCAACAGTGCAGGAGTTACCGTGTTTTCAAGAGCAGAATGGAGTGCTAAGAAAGTATTCAGAAGTTGTGGGCTCTGGACACATCCATAAGACCATAAGATATAGAAGCAGAAGTACGCCTTTCAGCCCATCAAGTCTGCTCTGTCATTCAATCATGGGCTGATCCAATTCTTCCAGTCATCCTCACTCGCTTGCCTTCTCCCCATACCCTTTGATGCCCTGGCTAATCAAGAACCTATCTATCTCTGCCTTAAGTGCACCTAGTGACTTGATGGAAATGGGTGTGAGAATATATTACAGGGAAAATTAGTAGTGAATGGGATTACTATGTGAGCTACCTTCGACTTAACAGTTGAAAATGGCTCATTCAATGTAGTAAAGGGAAATGGTATGGAATGTGGTATTTGATCTAAACAAGATCGCACATGATATGTCACAATATTATACTGAGTCATGCTGGTTGCCAATTAGATATTCTCCAAAGCACCACAAAAACCTTCCTTCATAAGCTCTGATATCAGAAATGTTCAATACATAGCTATATCATTTTTCAGATTATGAATCTGATTTTATAAAAATGAAACTAAATCCACAAGTATGGGACATTTTCTTTCTTCACCAGCATCCCTGTGGCCTTCCGAGTTGTGGACCAGGTTAGTGATGAAGGCAACTAATGTCAATGTTCACTCTGCATGGGTCCCCAGTCAAAAGGCATAGGAGACCAATGTCATCAGATGGCTTGGGTTTGAGCACAATTATTAAAGTATAATGTCTAATCGACTGCATTTAATGAAGGGTCTTGGCCCAAAACATTGACTGTTTATTCCTCTCCTTAGACCTGCCTGGCCTGCTGAGTTCCTCCAGCATTTTGTGTGTGTTACTTCAACTGATTTTGCTACCTAGTCCAAGAACTGACCAGATCCCAGTCTCAACATGCAGCTTGCAAAGACGCCGAACTTCTTGGTTAAGTGCAATAATTCAATAATTCAATAATATGAACAATCTTACATGACAACAATGGAAATCCAGGACTGAGCTCTGAGTTCAAACTACTGATTGCACTGAAGTTTCATAACACATTACCTTAGTCATAATTTTGTACAGCTCAGAAATGGGCCATGGCCCATCATGTCCATGCCAACCTTTTTGTCACCAACAATAATCAGTGAGCCTTGGCTTCTTCGAAACAGCTGGCACCAGGCGGTATTACTGAGAGGTGCTACATTTCTGAAATTGTAGAGCAAGTGAAACTGGGCAGGCCAGCAATCATTCTGTTCCAGGGTCCCTTGGATCCAAATCGTGTACTGCTTTATCCACGTCTTCTTGTTCAAAACTATTCCTTCACATAGTGGATCAAACAGGCTAGTATGATTGCTCTTATGGCTTACTAATACAAGAACTTTTATAGATTTTCCTAAAGCTTCGCAGCTTGGAAGCTGAAAGGTAAAACATTTTACTGGGAATTAGGAGATAGGTAAATCCTAACCTTCACTCTGTCCCCCAAACCGGCTCCGGTGAGGACCCCATCCTCTGCACCAGCTGCTGCCGGGTTCGTATCCCTTGCTTCCCACCCAGGGTACTGCCAGATTTCAAAGTACGAAGATCAAATAAATTTAATTACCAAAGCACGTATATGTCACCATATACAACCCTGAGATTGTTTTTCTTGGGGTCCCTGACTCCAAAGCTGTTACTACAGGTCCTCCCACCGGCTGCTGCTGGGTCTTTATCCCTTGAGCTATAGGACCCCGCGCCCACACTGGGTGCTGCTGGGACCCCGCGCCCACACTGGGTGCTGCTGGGTCTCTGTCCCCACACTGGGTGCTGCTGGGTCCCCGTCCCCACACTGGATGCTGCTGGGTCTCTGTCCCCACACTGGGTGCTGCTGGGTCCCCGTCCCCACACTGGGTGCTGCTGGGTCTCTGTCCCCACACTGGGTGCTGCTGGGTCCACGCCCCCACACTGGGTGCTGCTGGATCTCTGTCCCCACTCTGGGTGCTGTCGGGTCCCCGTCCCCAGAGCCAGTACCATACATTCCCATCCCCACACTGGGTGCTGTTGGGACCCCGTCCCCAGAGCCAGTACCATACATTCCCATCCCCACACTGGGAATGATTATAATGTTGTCATGTTAAGGAAGCTGACATTATAACAAACAAAATGACTGAAAAAAATTACCCCAGAATTCAGTTAATATACATGTAGAAGTGACTGATTATTTTTCTATTCTAATTGTGTTGTTTTGGGCAGATTATGGTGTTGACAGGGAAGAGTCGGGTGGTTGTGAAAATAATGACTGTTTCTCTCAGTCTGCAGCAGAATTTTTAAATTTAAGATATTTATTTTTTGTTTCGAGATGCCTCATGGTAACAGGCCCTTCAGTCCCAGTGAGCCTACATCACTGAATTACACCCATTTGACCAACTAACCTATACGTCTTTGGAATGGGGGAGGAAAGCAGAACTCCTGGAGGGAACCCATAGAGTGACTGGGAGAATGTACAAACTTCTTAAAGATCACAGCAGAACTGAATCCATGTCGCTAGTGCCGTAATATCATTACGTTACCATGCTGCCCTTATGTTGGCGTGCTGCCTTGACGTGTTGTAAAATAAAGCACAGGATCAGAGAACATTAGTGGCATAGAGAAAGGCCATTTGTGTTAAAAGTGAGCCACCCAGTCTCATTACCATTTTGTCACATGCTTTGTGGATCATATTTTTCTAGTATACATCCAATTACCTATTTAAGATAATGATACAGTGACCATGGGGGACTTCAATATGCAGGTAGACTAGGGGGAAAATCATGGTGGTAGTGGATCTCAAAAAAGGAATTTGTGGAATGTCTATGTGATGGTTGCTGGTAGAGCCCATAATGGAACAGACAATATCGGACTTGGTTTTGTATGAGGCAGACTTGATCAGGAAGTTGTAGGTGAAGGATCTCTTGGGAAGCAGTGCCCATAACATTATAGGCGGCTTCCTATAGTTTGAGGGGGAGAAGCTGAAATCAGATGTAATGGCATTACAGTTGAGTAAAGGCAAGGCAGATTCATGAGGAAGAGCTGGCCAAAGTTGATTGCAAGGAGACCTAAGCTGGAATGACATCGGAGCAGCAATGCCTGGAGTTTCTGGGAGCAATTCAGGACGCAAAGCAAACTTTTACCCCAAAGAGGAAGAAGCACTCTAAGGCAGGGTTCTCAACCTTTTTTATGCCATGAACCCCCTTACCGTTAACTGAGGGGTTGATCGTCAACCAAACGTTAGGAACAACTGCTCTAAAGGGAGGATGAGGCAACCACTGTTGTCAAGGGAAGTTGAGGACAGTATAAAACAAAAGGGAGGCATAAAATATTGCGAAGATTAGTGGGGAACAAGAGGATTGGGAAACCTTTAACAACAGGACAACTGAAAAGGCATTGGGTGTGGGGCAGGGGTAGAGAAGATGAAATATATGGCTAAACTAGCCATAACATAGAACTATCAAAAGTTATTTTTTCAGAGAACACAGGGTGAGGGAGAGTCAACAGTGGAACATGATGTTGGAGAAGTAGTAATGGACAAAAGAATTGGCAGACCAACTGAATAGATACTTTGTGTCAGTCCTGACAGAGACGTGCCAGAAATTGAAGAGAGTCGGGGCAGAGGTGTGTGTAGTGGCTGTTACTAAGGAGAAGGTGCTCCAGAAGCTAAAAGCCCAGAAGGTAAATAAATCATCTGGACCAGATGGACCTCAACTTTTCTATTAATATGTTAATGATGTAGATGAAGGAACTGATGGCATTGTGGCCAAGTTTGCAGAGAATACAACAATAAGCAGGGGAACGGGTCATGTAGTCGAGGCAGGAAGTTTGTAGGAGGACTTGGAATGAGGGCAAAGAAATGGCAGGCAGAGTACAGTGGACAGAAGTGTGTGGTAAGAAGAATATAGGCTATTTTCTAAATGGGGGAGAATGCAGAAATCGGGGGTGCAAAGAACTCCCTCAATATTAATTTGAGGGTGAGTTGATAGTAGGGAAGGCAAAAGGAATATAATCATCAATTTTGAGAAGACTAGAATATAAAAGCAATCATGTAATGACAATGCTTTATATGGCATCAGTCAGGCCACATTTGAAATATTGTGAGTAATTTTGGGCTCCATATCCAGAAGAAGATGTGCTGGCCCTGGAAAGGGTCTGGGCAGAACCACAAGAATGACCCTGGAATGGAAGGTTTAACATATGATGAGTGTTTGATAGCACTGGGCCTGGTTCTTGATGGAGATCATAAAGATGACTAGCAGATCTCTTTGAAACCTACCAAGTACTGAAAGACCTGGATACAGTGGACCTGAAGAGGATACTTCCATTAGTAGAAGAGTCTAGGATCCAAGGGCATAGCCTCAGAATAAAAGAATGTCCCTTTAGAACTAACTGAGAGAAGGAGGAATTTCATTGCCCAAAGAGTGGTGAATCAATGGAACTCATTGCCATAGAGAGCTTTGGAGGCCAAGTCACGGGGTATATTTTAAGGTAGATATTGATAGATTCTTGAATGATAAATGGGTAAAAGGTTGTGGGAAGAAGGCAGGAGAATGGAATTGGAAAGAAAATCAGCTGTGATTGAATGAAGAGGCAGACTCAATGGGCCAAAAATCCTAATTCTTCTCCTATATCTTATGATCTGATGTACAGTCAGAAGAGATTTCGTTTAATTCAACTTCATGTTCATTACAGACATTGGGGTGCTTGTTGCTGTGCTGTACTGTTCTACGTTCTAATAACAAACTTATTATTATTCATACCATTTTTCTATTCCAGATTATTCAGATATCTAAATTCAGTTCCCCAGATATAATTGAACTTGAATGCATCTATGCTTTCAAGTGCAGTTCTGGGTAACTAGTATATTGTATTGTATGCAGTTCCTATCCAGTGACTGTGTTACACGAGCATGGCGGTGGACGAACCCAAGTGCAGAACACTGGCGTGGAGGCAGAGTCGGGAGACATTATTAATGTAGCAAGCATGGAGTCGTTATCCAGGAGCGATGCTAGACCTAGAACTGGTAGTTCTAAGAACCATGAAATGAGGTTACTCACGTCGGAGTCGACCAACGAACTGGCAGCTCCTTGTTGTGGTCACAGGGTTTTTATACTGCAGTTGCTGATGGAAAGCAGGTGTTTGTAGTTAGTGGAACCTGGGAATGATTGGAACTAAACCAGGTGATTGAAGCCCAATTCCTGAGGAAAATAGCCAGGTGGGTGATTGCCAGAAGGGACCGTGACAGTATCCGTCCCTCAACAGGAGCCTCCAGGCCTGTCTGGATGGTCCCAATGAAAATCCTGGATGAGGGAAGGGTCTAGGATGAAGGAGCGGGGAACCCAGGAATGCTCTTCTGGACCGTACCCTTCCCAGTCTACCATGTATTGGAGACCCCTGCCCCTACAGTGTACATCCAGTAGTCTTCGGATGGTGTATACCGGATGGTCATCGATGATACGGGCAGTTGAGGGAGTCTCAGCCAGGGGACACAAGGGGCTGATGGAGACTAGCTTTAACTGGGAAACATGAAAAGTCAGTTGGATGCGCATGGATCTTGGCAATTTTAGGCAGACCACTGCAGGATTGATAACACTTTCGACCTTGAGTGATCCCAGAAAGCGAGGGACAAGTTTCCTATGCTTGTTCTTCAGCTAGATGTCCTTGGATGAAAGCCACACCATTTGCCCAGGTTGGTACTCAGGCACCGAAGACCAGTGTCGGTCAGCCATCTTCTTACGTTTTGCTGATCTGAGTAGGGCCGTGCATGTCTCCTCCCACACCTTAAGGCACCGATCGATATGGTCCTGAACCGATGGCACTGCAATCTCCTCTTCCTGCGCAGGGAACAGCGGGGGTTGGTACCCCAGGGAACACTCAAATGGAGACCTTTCAATGGCCGAGCTTACTAGAGAGTTATGGGGTGTACTCAACCCATGGGAGGTGGTCGCTCCAGATCAATAAGTTGTTTGCCTTTACACAACGTAGCGTCACCTCCAGGTCTTGGTTGACCTGTTCTGTCTGCCCGTTCGTCTGGGGGTGGAAGCCGGATGACAGGCTGACCGATGCACCTAAGGCTTGACAGAAGGCCTTCTATACCTGCAAGATGAACTGAGGACCTCAATTGGAGACAATGTCTACAGGGATTCCGTGGAGGCAGAAAACGTGGCAGATGAGAAGATAAGCGGTTTCTTGAGAGAAAGGGAGTTTAGGGAGGGCTATGAAGTGCACCACCTTCACAAATAATTGGTTTTCCCATAGTCTCTGGAGGACCTGATGGACATGGTGAACGTGTTCTTGTGGGGTGCTAGAAAATATCAGGATATCATCGAGGTAAATGAGTACAAACCGATTAATAAAGTCTCTCAGTACGTCATTAATGCTCTCGTCAAAAACGGCGGGAGCATTAGTGAGGCCAAACAGTATGACCAAATATTCGAAGTGGCCCAGAGGGGTATTAAAGGCCGTCTTCCACTCGTCCCCCTCCCTCACCCTGACTAGATGGTATGCGTTCCGAAGGTCCAGCTTTGAGAAAATGGTGGCTCCATGCAGTGGTTCAAAAGCTGAACTAATGAGGGGTAGAGGGTACATGTTCTTAACTGCTATACTGTTTAGGCCTCTAATCAATACAAGGATGAACCGACCCGTCCTTCTTTTCCACAAAGAAGAAACTGACACCTACTGGGGAAGATGAAGGACTGATAATGCCCGCCACGAGGGACTCGCTGATGTATTTCTCCTTGGCTTCTCTCTCCAGTCAGGATAGGTTAAAAAGGCAACTGGTGGGTAGCGAGGCCCCAGGCAGAAGGTCGATGGCACATTAACATGGGCAGTGCGGAAGCAGGGAAAGATCCCGTTGTTTACTGAATACTGGTCCCAGGTCATGGTATTCTGTGGGGACTCAGGACAAATCAATGGGTTCCGGGACAGGCAGGGTCACAGTAGCTTCCCTGGGAGATGGGGCTGACCGCAGACAGTTGGCATGGCAAGACGGACTCCATTTGGCTATCCTCCCGGTAGACCAGTCGATGTGGGGATTGTGTTGGGTCAGCCATGGGTACCCCAGAACTACCGGGGCTTGAGGTGAATGAATGAGACTGAACCGTACCTCCTCCCAATGGTTGCCAGATAGGATCAAGATCAGGGGAGGCATACAGTGGGTCACATGAGCCAGCAGTCTTCCGTCCAGGGCCCGGGCATCCAGGGGTGTAGTTAGCGGCTTGCAAGGTATTCCAGCCTGGGAGGCCATGTCTTCGTCCAGCAGATTCCCCTCAGCACCAGAATCCACCAAAGCGGATCGAGACAGAGACTGTCGTTGGTAATTCACGGTAGCCGGGATCTGCATCCGAGTCTGGGGGGCTGAAGGGAGTGTCATCGGATTCACCAGAACAGCAAGAGCGGGAGCTCTGCGAGGAACGGAAGGGGGAGAGAGGTTAGGGCTGGTAGAAGAAGGTAAGGTGGACCGTGGGGTGGCCCGAGGAACGGGGTAACCGGTCTTCTCTCTCAGATGTTCTCAGAGTCGGTTGTTCAGCCTGGTAGCTAGGGAGATCACTGAATCCAGGCTGTTAGTGTCATCCCTAGCCGCCAACTCGTCCTTTACCTTGTCACAGAGGCCTTGCCGGAATACCTCCTGGAGTGCCCGAGTCAACCGCTAGAGTCCGGAATTCCACGGAGTATTCGGCAACACTGCGTGAGCCTTGACGGAGGGTGAGTAGATGCCTAGTGGCATCTTTACCACGGTCGGGATGGTCAAAAATCTTCCTTATTTCTGAGATGAATGTGGGGAAGGAAGAGCAGGTCTCTGGCTGCTTATCCCAAGTCACAGCGGCCCATGCTAAGGCATTTCCCCGCAACAACCTCATAATGTACGCTATTTTTGAACTGACTGTGGTGTACGTGGATTGCTGCTGCTCAAACACCAAGAAGCATTGTAGTAGAAAAGCCCACACTTCCCCAGATCTCCAGCATAGGGTTCTGGTTCAGGTACGTGTGGCTCACTTGGCGGACGTGTTGTTGACGCATCGGGTGTCGTCACTACAGGCTGGTCAGACAGAGTTCCCGGAGTCAACGGGGTAAGATGGGCAGATACTCGGTCAACCTGTTCACTGACCTTTCTTACGTCCACTGACAGGGAACCGAGGTTCTCCATGACATCCTGGAATAGCTGATCGTGCAAGTAGGGAGCCCTGGCTGGCAAGGGCTTGTTGCAGGGGATTCGTGTCCACTGGGTTCATTATGGCCAGTTCGTTCTGTTACACAGCGTGGTGGTGGACAAACCCAAGTGCAGAACACAGAAGTGGAGGCAGAGTTGGGAGGCGTTATTAACGTAGCAAGCATGGAGTTGGTATCCAGGAGCAATGCTAGACCTAGAACTGGTAGTCCTAAGAACCATGAAACAAGGTTACTCACATCAGAGTCAACCAATGAACTGTCAGCTCCTTGTTGTGGTCACAGGGTTTTTATACTGCATTTGCTGATGGAAAGCAGGTGTTTGTAGTTAGTGGAACTTGGGAATGATTGGGACTAAACAAGGTGATTGAGGCCCAATTCCTGAGGAAAATAGCCATTGGGCGATTGCCAGAAGGGACCATGACACACTGACATCCGATCCAAGGCCTGTAATGTCCATACCAATCTCAGTCAATCTGTCTGAGAGCACCTCTCAATAATCACCATCCTTCCCCTATCCAGCCACGGAACTGCAAGACTTTTCCTATTGGACTTGCACTGTTCCTGAGGCCTAGAAATCACCCTTCCAAACCAAATAAATGCACAAAGTAACTCAATGTGCAACTGAAGCAGACAACACAGAGTCTGATAAAAGTGAACTGTCATGCCTAGAACTGCATAGTGTTACTGAAGCAGATCACAAAATCATATGGATCACAAGAGATATACCTGGTGTAAAACTGAAAATGGAGATGAATACAGGGTCAGTTTAGTCTATAATTTCAGAGGCTGACTACGACAGACTGTTTACTAAGCTACCATTAGAAAAGACCTTGGTGATGCTAAAATCCTACACAGGCTAAAAAGTGTTTCCCAAGGACAAACTAAAAGTAAATGTGAAATATGGAGGCCAAATGCAGCAATTATAGCTTTATGTGTTGGAAAGTGGAGGGCCAGCACTTTTCAGACATGAATGGTTGAGAAAAATCCAGTTTGATGGTCAAAGCTCTCAATGTGTTATCAACAGGAAACTGCAGACAAATGGTAGCACTAACTAGAGACTGTCACAACTACTTAATGCTAATGAGAAGGTGCTTGAGAAGGGGATTGGTAAACTCAAAGGCAGGAAGGCCAGATTTGAACTGGATGAAACAGCAACACCAAGATTCCATAAGCATGTCAAATACCTCGTGCACTATGTCCTAAAGTGGATGTTGAACTTCAGAGTCTGGAAGCGTCTGGCATACTCTCCAAGGTTGAGTGGAGCAATTGGTCCACACCCATTGTCCTGGCGATCAAGTAAATGAAGGCCAGAGCTGTTCACATCCGGGGGGGGGGGGGACTTCAAAATGAGTTTCAACCCTGTGCTGCGTACCGTGCAGTATCCCCGCCACAAATAAAAGATATTTGCGTCCTAGGCAGTCAGGTGAGGTTTTCAAAGACTTACTTGTCACAAGCCTATCTACAAATGGAGATTGAGGAGTGAAGCATGAAGTTCCTCACAATCAACACTCACAAGGGACTGTTCCAATATAATTGTCTCATCTTTGGCATCAGATCAGACCCAGCAATTTGACGAAGAGCAATGGACCAAGTTCTCCAAGATATCCCAGGAAAACAACGCTACCTTGATGACATCATCATGACGAGCAAGAATAATGAAGAGTACCTCTATAACCATGGTAAAGTGCTTATCAGGCTAAGTGAATATGGTCTGCATGCAAAGAGAGAAAGGTGAGTTTTTCAGGAATGAAATCTCATGTTGGGGATGTGTCATTCACAGGTCTGCTTACATAAGTCACAAGAGAAGGTTGTTTGGTTGCTACAGACACCCAAACCAGATTATGTGTCATAACTCAGGACACACTTGGCCTTGTTAACTACTACCCAGTTTCTCCCAAACATTGCTACAGTGCTGCATCCATTGAATGCACTGTTACAGACAGGAGCAAAGTGGGAGTGGACAGAAAAATGTGAAAAGACATTCAAGGAAACAAAGAGACTAATTACATCAGATGAACTGCCCACACATTATGACCCATCCCTACCCATCAGACTGGCGTGTGATGCATCCCCTAATGGTGTTGGAGCCATTTTGACACACACTATGGAAGATGGATCTGAATGTCCAATCATATTTGCATCAAGATCACTGATGAGTGCAGAACACAGCTCACACAGATCGACCGAAAGGCCCTTAATCTAGTATGGGGAATAAAGAAGTTCCACCACTACCTCTAGTCTAGTGACAGACCACCACCTCCTTGTGTTCATTTTCAATGCCAGTAATGTCTGCTACCCAGTTTCAACATTGTGCACTATTCCTAGGAATAGAGTATACTCTTATGACATAGAGTTCAAGGTACTAAATAACATAGCAACACTGATGGTTTGTCATGTTAGCAACTTAAGAAGATAAGTCTTCATCCTGTGACCCAGCAAAAGTGTTTCTCACAGCATTGGTGAACCAGTTGCCGGTAACAAATTCTGAAATACAAAGAGAAACAAGGAATGACCTGACATCAGCAAAAATCTATGACATCACCATGCAAAGATGGCCAGCTCATGATGAGCCTATGTTTCCAGTGTTCTCAGTAAAACGAGACCAACTCTCTGTATGTGAAAGAACTCTGATGTGTGGATCTCATGTTGTAGTTTCCTCTAACTGGTACACCAGAGTGTTACAAAACCTGCATGAAGAACACCTGGGTACAGTCAAGATAAAGAGCCTCACCTGGAGCTATGTGTGGTGGCCAGGAATAAATAGGAAGATTGAAGACATGAACAAAAATGGTTCAGGATGAACTAAGTTCAAAATGCAGCCCCACAGGCACCGTTACACCCATGGCAGTGGTTGTCTGCACAATTGCAAAGAGTACATTTTGACTTTGCTGGGCCATTCATGAACTCCATGTTTCTGATTGCTGTGGATGCTCATTTGAAGTGGCCCGAGGTCATACCCGTGAATTCAACCTCATCAGAAAAGACTGCTTCTGCTCTGAAGGACAATTTTCACCAGAAATGGCTTTTCTGATCAAATTGTGAGTGACAATGGACCTCAATACATGTCAGAAGAGTTTAGACTATTCATGAGGAAAATCAAACACCAGCAAAGCTGTTCCTGAGCTAGGATCTGAGATCTTACATAGACTTCCTGGAACCAGATCTACAGAGGAAGTGCAGAATAAACAGTTCAGCCAGTTGCCAAGTGAAACAGCAAGGAGCTTTGAGATTGTACAGAAAGTCCTATCAGAGAAGACAAGTGGACCCCTGATGTACACAGTGAATGTTGGAGATCATACATGGAGACATTATGTAGACTAGGTGCTGGATGCTCAGCCAAAGAACACTCCTGAGTTGACTGTATCCAACAAGACGGACACGTTACAGCCATCGGACCTACCTCTCAGTGACGATCATCAGGTGCCCGTGTGCTCAGAAGACATTCCCAAAACAGCTGTGATAACCCCATTTGGCCTTTTTGAGTTTCTGAGCATGCAGTTTGGACTAAAAATATACAGCACAGACTTTCTAATGGCTGATGGACTCTGTATTAACAGACTTAGATTTTCTTGTTGTTTCCTTGGATGACATACTTGTCACCAGTGCATCCAAATCCAAACACATATCTCATCTCTACACACTTTTCATGCCAACACGGGTTGATTATTAACCTGGCTATGTGCAAGATTGGGTTGTCAACCCTCGACTTTCAGCCATCACATCTCTGCAGAAGGTGCAGAACCCCTCCCATCCAAAGTAGCTGATATTATGGATTTCCCACCACCCAGCACTACTAAAATACTACTGGAGTTCTGAGGTATGGTGAATTTCTGTCATCTCTTCATTCTGCGAGCTGCTGAACTTATGGCCCCCCTGAATAGTGCGCTCAAAGACAATACCCCTAATCATGTGCTTGACTGGTCAGCCACATGACCAGAGCATTTGATGACACCAAATGAACTCTTTCTAACGTAACCCTACTGGTGCAACTGCTCCCAATGCACCCAGAGCCATTACACTGACCCCTCAGTCTATGCTGTGGGTGCTGTGCACAAATAGTTGCTTGGAAGTATGTGGCAGCCACTCACCTTTTTCAGTCAGCAGCTCCAGCACCCCAAAAGGAACTACAGCACATTTGACCATGAGCCATTTTCACTTTCCTCTAGAAGGTTGCCATTTCACAGCTTTCGTTGACCACAAACCCTGATGTACATGATGGCCAAAATATCGGACCCTTGGTCTGCATGGCAGCATTGCCACCTGACCTACATATCAGAGTTCTAAATGATATATGACATATCAAGGGGAAAAATAATGCTGTGGCCGATTGCCTGTCATGGCCAACCCCTACACATCAGGGTTGAATATGCTGGCATGGCAGTCAACCAAGTTACTGAAACAGAGGTCCAGGTTTATTGATCACTTACCACTGTGATTAGTGTTTTTTTTTAATCACCTATCAAATAGTGGTCACGGGCCTACAGTTGGCTGTCATTAAGTTCTGGCATGTAGAGACATCCATTAGTTTGAGAAACAGATTTCCAAAGCAAAGCAAAAACTTCTTACTCAGCTAGAGCAGGGGAAAAGGATGTTCTGAATATAGTTCCAGTGAAAATCAGTCCATTTTGTGTCATCCGGTTACATTGAAGTGTTGGGACTTCATGCTATAAATATGCTAGGTATTGTTGAGACTGCACATGCAATACTGTGTGAAGTTCTTAAGTTTTTGAGGAAAGTATCTCCCAAATGGAGTGTGTCCATTCTATAGAACAGGTGTGACTGAGATTGGAGAAAAGATTCATAAGGAAGTTGCTGGACCTGAAGTGCTTGGTTATAAGAACATATTTGGTAGGCTAGGATTGATCTTCTGGGAACAAAGAAATCTGAAAAGTGGCTTACAGAGATTTATAAAGTCATGAGGAGATAGATAAATCTTTACCCAGGGTTGAGGAATCTAAGATTTGACACCAGTGATTTGAGGTGAGAGGGAATAAGCTGAAGGGGATCTGAGAGGGAAGTTTCTCCCAAACGGAGTGTGGCAGGTTGTGTGGAATGAACTGTCAGAGGAAGTGGTAGAGCTAGGTACAATGACAGCACTTAAAAACATTTGGACAGATACATGAATAGGAAAAGTTTAGAGCTGTCATCAGCAAATTTATAGATGGCATGTGAGCTGTGGCTCTTCACACGATATCAGCTTGTATGTGATAGCTATATCCTATGACTGAATTACAAAATTTCCTTTTCCAGTAGAGATCCTATGTTACATTTCCCATGTTCTTGAACATCATTGAAAATCTTGTAAACACAAACTAAAAATTATATTAAACCATATTAAGCAACCTATCAAGGTAAAAACAAATCATGGACTTTTGTACAAAGCTTCAGTGCATATCACCATGGTGTACCTCCCTAGTAACTGAAACAGACCGGTGGAAGGCCATTGAGGAAACTAGGTAGGCTGTTAGGAGTGGATGCAAACACTTCCAGGCCTAGACTACCCAGCTACAGACTGTTTCATCTCACTGCGAGCAGCTGCACTTGTGCAGGTTTAGGGATTCAAGCTGAACTCACATTGGCCCATGTACACGTACAATGTAATACCACTGGGTCTGCTGACCACTGAATTCTAAACTCACATGCAGGACTTAAGCCCTACTCAATACACTGTAGATAGCTACGGGTAACTTCTCTAAAGGGATGTTATACTGTAGCCACCTCCTCCTCAAATGCTAGATCACTTCCCTGTTTATCCACCAAAGTGAGCTTACCTGCCAATACCCACGAATTGAGCAGAGGGTCCCCCCTCCCTCCCAAGGAGGAGATACTTCCACCTACAAAACAGTTTAAACACCATTCTGTTATTTTCAGTGATACACATTTAATTCCAAACAAAATTCTTAAAGCATATTTAAACCTAAAAGATTTCCAAATTACAAAAGATTTCCAAAACACGGGTACAATTCCTCGAAGCTAAAAAGATATGCCATCAAGTTGCAGATAAACGAATTGTCCATCACAGATATTAAAGATATGGATTCTAGTCACCATGTTTTTCTGTCATTCTTCTTGCTGTTCTGTGAGCATTTCTACCATGGCTGACAATTGGGTGACTTCAGAAACATATGATATTTCTTCAGATACTGTTTTACAGAAACAGTCCAGAAACTTCTGGAGAGAGAGTTCCCAGATTCCAACAATTAATTCTGTGAAGTTGACTCTGAGCACACAACCTTCCAACTATTGACGTATCAGCTATTTGATGTGCTAAGTGATAGTATCAACCTGGTCTGCAAGCTTCCTTGAACAAAATAACTTAACCAGAGTTGCCTGGTCTGAAATAGGCTAATTAACATAACCCTATTATTTTACAGTATATCTCTTGAGCAGGCAGTCTAGATGCTGTTGGCCAGCATCCTGTGCTCTATAGACAGTCCTGTTTGTTTGTAAAGCTGCCCTTTTAACTTCAGACTGATTATTGCTTTCCTATTTCATTAAGAACTCAAGACCGACTCCCATTAACGGCAAGAAGTTGAACAAAGAATATTGGTCAGAATTTTAACTTACTCAAAATCAACACTTTGATCTCTACAAGTGTGAGTTGCTAAGTTAGAAGGCTGAGCATGGCAAAAAATAAAAGAAGGCCTCCCAGTCCTGGGCAGTGAATATCCTTCACACCACACTCTTTCTAAGCGAAGGTTTCTAACCCAGATTCTTCCTACAGAAATATGTTTTGCATCTGTCACATATCTTTCCTTAAAACTGGACATGCATTTCTGTCTTCAAATATGCAACATCAATTGACCAATCAGATTGACTCCCAGAGTTGCTTCCTCTATAAACTTTCAAAAGTGGGTGAGCCTCTGATAGCTGTGTGTCTGAACAAATTTTGTCATCAGAAATTCCTTCCTTCCAAATGAACTGAATCATCAGTGCTATTGTGAGAGCGAGCATGCTTAAGACATGGTGGGATAGACAGTTTACTTTTATGAAAATATCATGAAAATTGTTCAGTGAGAAAATTATTTTTTCCTCACCTGTTGATAATACCATACAACTAAATACATAGCAATAATTGAAGGCATGTCTGAATATGTAACATTGTCCATTTAGGGATATGTTTTCAGTGCAACTCCAAAATTTAGTATTACCAATTGGTCCCCAACAGTACATTTGCTATAGCTTTGTTTACCCCGTTTTTCAAATTGTAGTCGAAGCCTACCTGAAATAAAATTGGATTTGTAAGGACACTATTAGGTCAGAATTAATTTTGTTGTAAGGTATTATTCGCAGCACAGCTTGAACTATTCCTGACTGTTTGATAATTGGGAAATTTGGGTCTATGAAACTAAAATCTCTAAGAAGCTGATTTGACTTAACAGTCTCAGTTGACCAGAGAGGAAAGTATTTTCATTTTATCATACATTCTGCTTCAGTGCATCTTTCCATCTTATCTCCCCATGCAAAAACTGAATCCAGGACTTCAGTGTACCATTTAGAACATAATCCAGAAATTCAGGGAATTGTCCTGTTACCTTGACATTTAACAATGGAGTGGAATAGTGACCATACTTGGAGAAATTGAAACACCTATAATCTTTGTATTAAGTATGTTCATATACTGCACCTGTTAGCCATAAAGGGGAAGTGCAATGAAATATCCATCTAAAATAGAAGAGTCTTCAATAAAAATGGTTTATGACAATGTTCTAGTCTAGCAGTTTCAATGTCTTCCCAGTCAAGATTCAAGATTCATTTGTTATCAAAGAATGTATAAATTATACAACCTTGAGATTTGTTTGCTTACAGGAAGCCAAAAGCATGAAACCTGAAAGAACCCAATTAAATTTAAAAAAAGAATTAAGAAGATAAAAATAAAAGACCAGCACTCAATGCGCAAGAGAAAGAAAAACAAACCACGTAAACAACTGAAGTGAACAACAGCATTCTGAACCAAAATTGAGTCCTCAGATCCGAACCCTGAAACAGCCAGGCCCAAAGCCTCGCTTATCAGTTCATCATATTAGCGGGCACAGAGTACAGCAGCCGAGCAGTCTCCATAGCTTCTGTGGTATGGAGATGACCATCACAGAGAACAAGAGAGATCAGCTCTCATCCTTACTGACACCCTGTAGTTTCAGTCTATCTGCACTGGTGTTTAAATTGACTCAATGACAGAACAGTGAGAGGCTTCAAAGCCCTGGAAAGAGGAGTGAAGATCATGGAGAGTGAGCGAAATTGGCTCATGTATTTAAATTGTCTAAACAGTGTAAAGTACCCCGCACTAGGACATGGGCACTGGGCCTAGACCACCTCTCCCAGTGACTCACTCCAGGCTGGATTCCATCACCTAGCCCGAAGCCACTCTCAGGCTCTTCAGATCAGCTTAACGCCCAACCTCACTTCCGGGACAGTTCAACAAGCATCAGAACTTCTCAGAACAAGCATCGACTTCTTCTTTCAATGCTCAGAGTGATACAGCCTTGCTCCTGGGCCAGCTGCTGGACCAGCTGTACGGGCATTGGCACCCCAACGGCAACGATTCTGTAACAAACCATCTTGACTCATCCTCTGAACTTGCCTCACCATCACTCATCCCTTCACTATTTGCGGCAATAATGTAACCCAATTTACCACAGGAAAGGTAATTTTAGTGATGCTTTTAGTTGGGTTTCTGTGGTGAACTACATATACCTGTCTGGACGCCCCCTGCTGACTGCTCCTGTAGCTCCTCCCACAGAACCCCGGTATAAAGGCGATTGAGGCCTGAGCCCGGCCTCTCAGTCTCCAGGATGTAGTATGGTGGTCAACCACTGCTTGTCCCTTCTTCCAGTCAATAAAAGCCGATATCTCGCCTTTACGTCTCAGAGAGAGTTATTGATGGTGCATCAATTTTATTGACTGGAAGTTTTAAAACATGGAAAGCATTTTATGTCCGGAAAGATTGGATTTGGACCCCCAAGACCCTGAAGCAGCTCTTGCCTTTGAACTCTGGCTTGCATGCTTCCAATCATACTTGGAGGAGGTTAGTGCAACTGAACCCGCTGTTATGCATCGAATTCTCCTCTTGAGGGTCACTCCGAAAGTTTACTCACTTATCAGGGGCCTGTCGACCTACGAAGGGGCACTGGATGCCCTCAAAAGACAGTACCTGCGGCCGGTGAACACCGTCTATGCAAGACATCGCTTAGCTATGCGACGACAGCGGCCTGGAGAATTGAGCGCCCAGTTTCTCCAAGCGCTACAGGCACTCGTCCGAACTTGTGACTTCAAAACTCTCACGGCGGAACAGCATGCGGAACTCTTGGTACGAGACACCTTTGTTACAGGAATCAGGTCAGTGTATGTGCACCAGTGGCTGCTGGAAAATGCCGATCTTACCTTACGCTCGGCGATCGAGACGGCCGACACGCTAGAGGCTGCGCTGCACAACGCTGACGCTGCCCAGCCGCGCGATCCCCCGCCGGTCCCGTGGACGCCTCAGACCCCGCCACCCACGAGCGAATCCATGGCCATCTTTGTCGGCGTCAACATGCCCTGCCCCCTACCCTCCGGTGCTTACCGGGCACCAAGACAGCAGTTCAACTCTGGCCCACACCAGCTTGCAAGGTCAATGATGGACATCCTGGTGGAGGGGCACAGGACTAGCCTCCTGTTTGACACAGGCAGCACTGAGAGTTTTATTGACCCGGACACAGTGCAATGCTGTGGACTCGTGACACGGCCAGTAAGTCAGAGGGTCACCTTGGCTTCTGGGTTGTATTCCACAGACATCCGGGGGGTTGTATAGCGACATTGGTGGTGCAGGGCACAGAATATCGGAACTTTGCGCTACTGGTCATGCCTCAACTGTGCGCACCTGTGCTATTGGGGCTGGACTTCCAGAGCCACTGTGAAAGTGTGACTATGGCATATGACGGGTCCCTCCCACCACTCACTGTCAGGAATCCTCAGTTTTGTGGGACTTCGTCACATACCCCGCTACTGACCACACACACACACCGACCCACACATCCCACCCAGCACCATGCCGACAGCTGCGCTATTGACACCACTTGCAGCCTCTCCACCCTCAAGATCCCTCCCCCACCGCTGTTCGCCAACCTGACCCCCGACTGTAAACCTGTGGCAACTAAAAGCAGGAGGTACAGCGCGGGGGACAGGGCCTTCATTCAGTCAGAGGTGCAGCGGCTACTCAGGGAGGGGATCATTGAGCCAAGCACAAGCCCTTGGAGGTCCCAGGTGGTTGTTGTTCGGACCGGGCAGAAAAATAGGATGGTTGTGGACTATAGTCAAACCATCAATAGGTTCACACAGCTTGACGCGTACCCCCTACCCCGCATCGCGGATATGGTCAACCAGATAGCTCAGTACAAGGTGTACTCGACCATAGATCTGAAATCCGCTTATCACCAGCTCCTGATCCGCCCAGAGGACCGCCCCTACACCGCCTTCGAGGTGGGCGGCAGGCTCTATCACTTCCTGCGCATCCCATTTGGTGTCACAAATGGTGTCTCGGTCTTCCAGAGGGAAATGGACCGGATGGTGGACCAGTGCCAACTGAAGGCCACATTTCCCTATCTGGATAACATCACCATCTGTGGTCATGACTGGCCGGATCACGACACCAACCTCCAACGATTTTTCCAAGTGGCCGAAGCCCTGAACCTTACCTATAACAGGGACAAGTGTGTGTTCGGAACCACCCGACTCGCTATCCTTGGGTATGTCGTGGAAAACGGGGTCATTGGCCCTGATCCCGACCGTATGCGCCCCTTGTTAGAATTCCCTCTTCCCACCACTCTCAAAGCCCTCAGATGGTGCCTGGGCTTCTTTTCCTATTACGCCCAATGGGTCCCCTATTATGCAGACAAGGCCCGCCCCCTGGTCAAGTCTACCACATTTCCCCTCTCTGCCGAGGCCCACGCGGCCTTCAGCTGCATTAAAGGGGACATTGCCAAAGCAACGATGCATGCGGTGGACGAGACCATTCCCTTCCAAGTAGAGAGTGACGCCTCCGATTTCACGCTTGCTGCTACCCTCAATCAGGCAGGCAGACCAGTAGCATTCTTTTCTCATACCCTTCAAGGCTCTGAAATTCGGCACTCCACGGTGGAGAAAGAAGCCCAGGCCATAGTGGAAGCTATTAGGCACTGGAGGCACTATCTCGCCGGCAAAAGGTTCACCTTGCTGACCGACCAGCGCTCGGTTGCGTTCATGTTCAGCAACCAACAGCGGGGCAAAATCAAAAATGATAAAATTTTGCGGTGGAGAATAGAACTCTCCATCTACAACTATGATATCCTGTACTGGCCTGGCAGACTCAATGAGCCCCCTGATGCCCTATCACGGGGAGCGTGTGCTAGCGCACAGCTCAACCAGCTACACGCCCTCCATGCACATCTTTGCCATCCGGGGGTCACCCGATTTTACCATTTTGCGAAAGCCTGGAACCTGCCTTACTCCCTTGAGGACATCAGGACGATGACCAGGGACTGCCAAGTCTGTGTTGAGTGCAAACCGCACTTCTACGGTCCTGAAACGGCGCAACTTATCAAGGCCACCCGCCCCTTTGAGTGACTGAGTGTTGACTTTAAGGGCCCCCTTCTCTCCGCCGACCACAATGTCTACTTTCTCAACATTATCGATGAGTACTCGCGGTTCCCCTTTGCCATCCCCTGCCCCGACACCACTACCACGTCTATCATAAAAGCTCTGTGGCAGCTCTTCACTCTGATCGGATATCCCTGCTATACCCACAATGATAGAGGGTCCTCCTTTATGAGTGACGAGCTGCGCCAGTACCTGCTGGCTAGGGGCATTGCTACTAGTCGGACCATGAGCTGTAATCCCCGGGGGAATGGACAGGTGGAGAGGGAGAATGCCACGGTGTGGAAGGCCACACTTTTAGCCCTTAAGTCAAAAGGGTTGCCGGTCTCTCGATGGCAGGAGGTCCTCCCTGAGGCACTCCACTCTATCCGCTCCCTGTTATGTACGTCCACCAATGCCACCCCTCACGAGCGCCTCTTTTCTTTTCCCAGGAAGTCTGCCACTGGGACCACCCTACCAGCTTGGCTGACGTCCCCAGGGCCAGTGCTGCTCCGGAAACATGTGAGGAGCAACAAATACTCCCCGCTGGTCGAGAGGGTTCACCTACTACATGTGAACCCCCAGTATGCCTACGTGGTCTTACCTGATGGGTGGGAGGACATGGTCTCTGTCCGCGACCTGGCGCCCGCAGGAGCAGCAGACCACTACCCCGAACACTCCACGGTAACTATGGACCCTGTACCCAAGGTGACACCGCGCACACCGAGCCCCACACAGACTCCTCACGACAGTCCTATACCGGGCGTCTCGTACGCGCATATACCAGGTGCCTCGCACACGCGTGAGGGATCACTGACGCCTAGTGGGCTGACACCTCCAGTTAGGCCGGAACCAGCACAACCACCGTCTCCAGTGCAATCACCACCGGCACCTGTGCAATCACCACCACCGGCACCTGTGCAATCACCACCTCCGGCACCTGTGCAATCACCACCACTGGCACCTGTACAATCACCACCACTGGCACCTGTGCAATCACCACCACTGGCACCTGTGCAATCACCACCACCGGCACCTGTACAATCACCACCGGCACCTGTGCAATCACCACCACCGGCATCTGTGCAATCACCACCACTGGCACCTGTACAATCACCACCACCGGCACCTGTACAATCACCACCACCGGCACCTGTGCAATCACCACCGGCACCTGTGCAATCACAACCTCCGGCACCTGTGCAATCACAACCTCCGGCACCTGTGCAATCACCACCACTGGCACCTGTACAATCACCACCACCGGCACCTGTGCAATCACCACCACCGGCACCTGTGCAATCACCACCGGCACCTGTACAATCACAACCTCCGGCACCTGTGCATCACCACCACTGGCACCTGTGCAATCACAACCTCCGGCACCTGTGCAATCACCACCACCGGCACCTGTACAATCACCACCGGCACCTGTGCAATCACCACCACCGGCATCTGTGCAATCACCACCACCGGCACCTGTACAATCACCACCACCGGCACCTGTGCAATCACCACCACCGGCACCTGTGCAATCACCACCGGCACCTGTACAATCACCACCGGCACCTGTGCAATCACCACCACCGGCATCTGTGCAATCACCACCACTGGCACCTGTGCAATCACCACCAGCACCTGTGCAATCACCACTGGCACCTGTGCAATCACCACCGGCACCTGTACAATCACCACCGGCACCTGTACAATCACCACCACCAGCACCTGTGCAATCACCACCACTGGCACCTGTACAATCACCACCACCAGCACCTGTGCAATCACCACCACCGGCATCTGTGCAATCACCACCGGCATCTGTGCAATCACCACCACCGGCACCTGTGCAATCACCACCACCGGCATCTGTGCAATCACCACCGGCATCTGTGCAATCACCACCACCGGCATCTGTGCAATCACCACCTCCGGCATCTGTGCAATCACCACCACCGGCACCTGTGCAATCACCACCACCGGCATCTGTACAATCATCACCACCGGCACCTGTGCAATCACAGCCGGTGCTACGTAGATCGCAGCGACAGATTCGACCACCTGCTAGACTTAACCTGTAAATATACTTTTAAGAAACATCGCCCCATGGGGACTCTCTTTTAAAACAAAGGGGGGGGGTGAATGTGGTGAACTACATATACCTGTCTGGACACGCCTCCCCCCCCCCCTGCTGACTGCTCCTGTGGCTCCTCCCACAGACCCCGGTATAAAGGCGATTGGAGGCACAGCTCCTCCCTCAGTCTCCAGGATGTAGTATGGTGGTCAACCACTGCTTGTTCCTTCTTCCAGTCAATAAAAGCCGATATCTCGCCTTTACGTCTCAGAGAGAGTTATTGATGGTGCATCAGTTACTTATCTTTTTGACCACAAGAAGCTGTAGCACACATTTGGACGGTAGTGTCATCTTACTCAGAAGCCGCCATTAACAATATTTATTAGAGTGATCTATAAGCAAGGGATTCCTCTATTAGTTTACTTTCAGAATCTGGGCTGGAATTTTTCACATTTGTCAGAGTGTCATTAATAATTTTTACAAGTGATTTTTTTTTGCCTTCCCATGTATCGATGTTCATTTAATCAGCAATGCAGTCAATGATTGTTGAAGTGGACAGGAACAATCACTTTGCCAGAGGCAAGGTTTAAGGGCTCCAGTGTATAAGTTCACATATGATCAAAGGGTAAGGGGTATTTGGTAATATTTAAATTAGAATTATCATTGCTCACAGATCTCCTTAATCTAATATTCTCTGAGTCATTTCAGTTTAGAGGTGTCTGAGCCAGAGGAGACAATTTCCATAGCAAATGCAACTTCATCTGCTAAAAAGCAAATGGCAGCATTGAACAATATTACTATAAGCACGTGTATTAAAGTAAAATACAACAAAAGAATCATTCCTTCCTGGAGTTTGAGTCTTATTTACTCTGAAAACAAAAACGCATTCTGGATGTATTATCCCTGGTTAATTGACCCATGAGATCCTCCGTAAATGAACAGAATTTTTACATTTCTTTTTAGATCTAATCATGTGTGTTATCTTTACAATACATCCCACTCCGCTTTCCCGTCAGGGGGTAGGTGTTCTGTACTGGTCTAATATAAGGCTTCCACTCATTCTGGGGGGATAAGTCCTGCTGGGGCAGCTTTGATGTTATCTATGTAGATGGTTTAACTTATAGTATTGTTCCCCCTCCTGGTCTCAATTACCACTGTCCTATTGTTGATAACCTGGGTAATGAAACAAGGAGGACTCCATCTAGCATGGAAAAAAGGATCAGAATTATGTTTATGCAATTTCTTTCCTTAGACACAGTCCCCTTTTTGTGTACTCCTATTTGGCATATTGTTTCCAGACAGTTGCACTTTAGGGATAAATATAGCCTACTTTTGGCCTCTAGAGTAAGCCAGTTTTGCCAGGCCTTGCTTAATCTCCTGATTCCTTCATTCCACTGTGCCACTTGATTGGGGTGGAACAGAGTGCTTACTGCACTCGTATACCTATTTGTTCACATGGCACCTGAAAGCCTTTACAGGGGTCGGTGTTGGGACCTCTGCTTTTTACGATATGTGTCAGTGATTTGGACTACAGTATTAATGGATCTGTGACTAAATTTGCCGATGATACAAAGATAGGTGGATGAGTGGGTAGTGTTGACGAAACAGAAAACCTGCAGAGAGATTTAGATAGTTAGGGGAATGGGCAAAGAAATGGCAAACGAAATACAACGTGGGAAAGTGTATGGTCATGCACTTTGTTGAAAGAAATAATCAGGCAGACTATTATTTAGATGGGGAGAAAATTCAAAATGCAGAAATGCAAAGGGACTTGGGAGTCCTTGTGCAAGATACCCTAAAGGTTAACCTCCAGGTTGAGTCGGTTTTGAAGTAGGCAAATGCAATGTTGGCATTCATTTCTAGTGTTAGGTACCCCTAGGGTTCATATTTTCTGTGGACAACCACTTGGACTGCAGTGTGTGAAGGCAGACCAGTGGGGGCTTGTGTGTGTGTCCACCCTCGCCTGGGTGACGAGCTCACCACTGAAGAACGGTCTGGCCTGGTACACAGGGGTCACAGTCGGTGACCACAACAGGACAAGAAGACAAAGGAAGGTTTGCCTGCTGCAACTGCTCACCTCTCTCTCTCTCTCTCTCTCTCTCTCTCTCTCTCTCTCTCTCTCTCTCTCTCTCTCTCTCTCTCTCTCTCTCTCTCTCTCTCTCTCTCTCTCTCTCTCTCTCTCTCTCTCTCTCTCTCTCCCCCTCCCCCTCTCTCCCTCTCTCCCTCTCCCTCCAACGGTACAACAGCAACTACCTCGACTCAAACTAAACTGAACTGAACTGAACTCTGCATCATCTTAAGACTATTCATTTACCCCTAGACTTCGATAGAGCTTGGTTTTGATTCCTATTTCTACATTTCTGTATATATCATTGCTAACTTGTTTTATATGTATATTTGCATTTTATAGTACTGTATTTCTTAGTTTACTAATAAACACTTTTAGTTACAGTACCACCAGACTCCAACGTATCATTCCATTTCTGCTGGTTTGGTAACCTGGTCACGGGGTATGTGACACTAGAGGTATAGAATATAAGAGCAGGGATGTGGTGTTGAAGCTCTATAAGGCACTCGTGAGACCACACTTGGAGTATTGTGAGCAGTTTTGGGCTCCTCATTTTAGAAAGGATATACTGACATTGGAGAGGGTTCAGAGAAGATTCACGAGAACGATTCCAGGAATGAAAGGGTTTCTATATGAGGAACATCTGGCAGCTCTTGAGCTGTATTCTCTGGAGTTCAGGAGAATGAGGGGGGAATCTCATAGAAACATTCTGAATGCTAAAAGGCCTGATCAGATTAGATATGGCAAAGTTATTTCCCATGGTAAGGAATCCTAGGACAAGAGGGCAGAACTTCAGGATTGAAGCACATCCTTTTAGAACTGAGATGCAGAGAAATTACTTTAGTCAGAGGGTGGTAAATCTGTTGAACTTGTTGCCACAAGCAGCTCTGGAGGCCAAGTCATAGGGTGTATTTAAGGTAGAGATAGATGGGTTCTTGATCAGCCAGTGCACTGAAGGATATGGGGTGAAAGCAGGGGAGTGCGGATGACTGGAAGAATTGGGTCAGCCCATGACCGAATGGCGGAGCAGACTCAATAGGCCGAAAGCTTCTATATCTTATGGTCTTATGGTCTAGTGAAGGAAAACAGTCAATTGACATTATTGCAGCTGGGGATGCCAGCATGTGAAATTATGGAGTTTTGGAGTGTTGTGATGCTTGTAGCCTCACTACAAGAATTTGTGGGAACTAACCATGTACAGTATATTCCGTACAAACATCAACTATCACAAGAATATACCTATTAGGTTTTCAGTAAGGTGGGTTGCTTTGGGATGCCAAAATAGACCTATATAATCAATCTCCCACACCTGCATTGGTGCAGTTGGTTTTGTTTGTCTGAGAGAAGAGGGATTTGTGACTGTTCCTTTGTGATAGGTCAGACATTCTTTACAATTTACAATGAGTTGCTTCCAGTCACTCAACTTGTAAGGCCACCAATCTAACATTGCTAATCTTGCATGCCTGTTCCTACCAGGATTATGTTGGAATTCTCGGTGGGCATCTTGAATCAATTATGGGCACTCCCAGAAACTTTGTGCTCCTTACTCTCTCCATAGAGGAGCCATGTATATGCAGTGAGGAGCATCTTCCTAAAGTCCACAATAATCTCTTTGGTCTTGTCCATGTTGAAACTGTACACTATCTCGTTGTCGTTGTCGAAGAGGCCAACCACTGTTGCGTCAGCAGCGAACTTGATGATTCAGTCTGAACTGGATCTAGCAGTGCAGTCATGTGTCAGCAGCATGAAGAGCAGTGGGCTGAGCACACATCCCTGGGGAGCGCCAGTGCCCAGAGCTAGAGATGTTTCTGCCAACACGGACTGACCTGTGCCTTTCTGTCAAGAAGTCTAGAATCCAGTTACAAAGAGAGGTGTTGAAACCCCACGAAGACAGTTCACCCACCATCTTCTGAGATATGATCATATTGAATGCTGAGCTGAAGACAATAAACAAGTCTTGACATATGAGGCACCATCTTCCGGATGGGACATGATTGAGTGCAAAGGCTACAACATCATCAGTGGACCAATTTGAGCGATAAGTGAACTGGAAAGGGTCCAATGTAGCAGGAAAATGCTATCCCTGACCAGCCATACAAAGCACTTCATCATTGTTGAGGTCAGTGCCACTGGATGGTGTCGTTGAAGCAGGTTTTTGTTGCCCTCCTGGGCGTCAGGATGATGGTGGTCAATTTGAAGTGTGAGTGGACAGTGGACTGCTCCAGAGAGATATTGAAGATGTTTGTTAGATGCTTCGTAAACTGGGCTGCATAGTCCCTCAGCACCTGACCAGGTATGATGTCAAGGCCCGCAGCATTATGTCAGTTGATCTTGGCTAGGGTCTTCCTCACATCAACTGCGGCCCGACAGAGTACCCACTCCTCAGAAGGAAAGGGGGCCTTTCTCATCGTCACATTGTTCTGTACATCAAAATGAGCATAAAAGGCATTCAGCCTATCAGGAAGAGAAGCACCACTATCATTGACACCCATTGTGGACTTGTCCATTATAATCTGGAGGCCCTGTCACATGTGCCTAATGTCTCCATATCTGAGAATAGAGCTTTAAAAAATGTTGTGCTACATTGGGTCATGGAGAAGATGATTTTGCATCTTCCATGACAGGTAAATTTGTAAGTCATAACTCTCAGGAACATATTCCAACTTAAATGTGCCATTTTATATGTGTTTGCCATTCCCCCATTCATTCACAGGTAATTTGCTATCATTTTTCAAACTACAATCTCTGTTTGTATAATAGAAGTTTGTCTCTTGCAGTAATGCAATAAGTGTATAGAATGTAAGGCATTGTTCTAAGGCAGTAAATTTCTGTTCCGTTGGGGTGAAATTATATGAGTCATAGTGTAGGCAAGCTTGTGTTTCTTCTGCCTCATTATAGCAGATGGGTACAGCAGATTTTGAGAAACAGGAATTCACAGAACAAGACATTTTATTAGGTCTCTTGTCTGGAGGTCCATTGCTTGCTGAACAGCATTCATCAATTTCTCTTATGCCTCATAATTTTCTAGGGTAAACATGAAAGGTTTTTCATTTTTCGGTGTACATATGTCCTATAATGATTTTGACAATGGATCATAGTCAGGTATGAAAGCTGTAACATAATTCAATAAGCCTAGGGTTAATTTTAAGGGTTTTAGCATCTTCAGATATCCTACTAAAGTGAAATTTTGTTTAAATTCATGTGTTAAACCTCATCCCTGATTGGTATTTGAAAATTTACTTCTGTATGATTTTTGTTTATGTTAATTGCATAGCCTCTGTCTGTCAGTCTTTAAATGACAATCTCAATCTGTGTGAAATGCTCATTCAATATGCTGGTGTGCAGTATATGTCATCCATGTATGCACAAATATCTGGTATTTCCTGTATAGACTGAATGGCTCCTGCTGAAAATATCTGTGGACTATTCTTGAAAACTTGTAGGAGTCTGGCCCTCTGATATTGAGAGCCATTGGATGCTGTAAAAGCTTTTTAACGTCTGTCACTTTCAGGGATTGGGTGTGACCAGAGCCACTAGCCAGATCTTTGCAAGATTTATACTTTTTACGAGTCTATCGTTGCAGCATTTGCTGCAATGACTATTGCCGGCACAAATTAGCTTCTGAGTGTTTATTCAAAATGATGCAGTTGATGACAAATCACCATCATCCATCAGGCTTTGCTACACCAAACATGGGTGACTTAAATTGAGAAGGTCCTTTCATTAAGACATGTTGTGTATAGATGGTGACTTCAATTTCCTGTAGGGATTACTTTCCTCTATACTTGGAATATGCCACTGTTTCTGCATGGAAAAGGACTGCATCCTAATTTAATTGGTTCAATAGCAAACTATATTACAATAGTTAGGATGCTGTTGTAGGTGGTCACAATATTTGTACAAAATATATTTCAACTTCACTCTCATCTTTTACCCTGATAATAGTCTAGCTGTATTGTCCGTGGATTGTCACCTTGTTGTGGTGGAGAAGCTTGTGTGGTTCTGAGATCCCAAGAGCGATGCCATCTGGAGCTATGCTCCTGGTAGGGTCACCCATGGCAGTAAGGTCAAGGGTGAGGTCCCTGACAAAGAACAATCCAACCAAGACCTCAACGATGGAACAGGTGAACAAAGTTGCTTCGAACTCAATGGCTGTGAAGGCAGATGAAGGCTTCAACAAATCCATCAGCTCCAATCGTCGTGGTTTCCATGACATTGGAATCAGTTGGTTGATTTGTGAAGTATCGTGTGCTTTTTGCAGCATCAAGTACACGTTAAACAAATACATGCACAGGCATCTTCGCTCTGTGATAGACCAACGGAATGAAGACCATCATCCTCGACCTCGAGGGATAGCCACGATATAGACTAGCAGTTTCTGAATATGTATGTCTCATTCACTCGGTGCAGTTGCATTGATAGTTGGTTTGATTATAGGACAAATCCAACAAGAAACATCTGGTGTTCCTATTAGAAATGCAGGTTTAGTACAATCTGGGGCAAGATTGTAAAGACTTTATGGCTACTTCCATTGTTTGCTTAATCCTGAATATATGTAGGGGAACCTTATAAATTGGGCACTCTACCTTGCTGCAATGTTTGCCTACAATTTTAATTTTCCCTGTCAGCTCCCCTAATTTATCACATAGAATAACATCAGAATTTAGCATTGAAATGTCTGCACCTGTATCAAAGCAGCAAGATCATACAATGAGGTTTGGTCTGCCTAATCTGTATTCTATTTTATGTTCTATCCCTTCATCATTCCAGTCTCTGACTTGAAGAATAAAATATTCATCATATTCAATTTGAAGAGCAGTCAGTGTATTATCCCATTTTTCTGCTATATTATTAACACATTTGTAATATCAAGGACCTTAATATCAGCCAGCATTTAGGTTTCAATAGGTACATTTAATGTTATAGAAATGTATACAATATACATCCTGAAATTCTTTTTCTTTGCAGACATCCACAAAACCAGAGGAGTGCCTCCCAACTTCCTCCCAATTCCCCCCCCCCACGCACAGGCAGCAGCAAGGGAACAGCCCCCACCAGGGTCTAACATTTATCTTTAGCTTCCAATGCCCATTACTTGAGTGATGAGTCCCTTCTCCCTACCAAGGAGGAGATACTACCAGCTAACAAAATTGTTTAAATACAGTACATTTATTTTTAGTGATACATATTTAAATACAAAGTCCTTAAAACTCATCTAAATGCAGAGGATTTCTATCTTATAAAAGGTTCTCAAATTATAAATGATTTCTAAAACACATATTTCCAAAACACAGAACAATTCTTATAAGAGACTACTAGACAGGTGTATGGAGGAATTTAAGGTGGGGGGTTATATGGGAGGCAGGGTTTGAGGGTCGGCACAACATTGTGGGCCGGAGGGCCTGTAATGTGCTGTTCTATTCTATGTCCTATGTTCTAAGTTAAAGAAATATCCCAACAAGTTGCAGATAAACGAATTGTCCATCACAAAAATCAAAGCTACAGGAATGGATTCTGGCCACCATGTCTTTCTGTCATTCTTCTTGCTGTTCCATGATAATTCCTGACTACTCTCTGACTACTATCAAACATGACTATTCTCTACATTTATACTGTTTTTTTTTGCTACTTGAGTGATGTCATACTCATGTGATATTTCATCAGAAACCTTTTTACACAAATGTTCTAAAAGCTTCTGGAGATAGAGTTCCCAGATTCCCACAATTAATGCTGTGAAGTTGGCTCTGAGTACACAAACCTTCCAGCTATTAACATATCAGCTATTTGATGTGCTAAGTGATTATATCAATCAGGTCTGTAAGCTTCCTTGAATTAAATAACTTAATCAGTGTTGCCTGGTTTGAAATAGGCCAATTAGTCTTACACTGCATCTCTTGTGCAGTCATCCTAGGTGCCGTAGGCCAGCATCCTATGTTTTATAGACAGTATTGTTTGTTTGTAAAGCTGTCCTTTTAACTTCAGACTGATTATTACTTGCCATTTGCACTAATAACTGAAGACTGGTTGCTGTTAATTAATAAACAAAAAGTATTGGTTGTAGCTCAATTTACTCAAAAACAAGTGATTGATTTCCACAAGTGTCAGCTGCTATGTCAGAAAGCTGAACTTGGCAAAAAAAGAAGGTCTCCAGCTCCTGGATATCCATCACAACCATTTTCATAATTTTACACTTGACATCAAATAAATTATACTCAATGTACTTTACAAGATCTAAAATGTGTGAGTTTTGAAGTTAACCAATTAATTTTATCTTAGCCTGTATTGTACAAATTAGGAATACAACTATTTTAACACAGTTGCACAGCTAAATGGTCAAAAATTCTATAGATTCCAATGCTTCAGCAGGAATATCAGCAGGATACCAGTCGAACTTGCAGACACGGCTGAAGGATCATAGTTGAGAACATAACATCGAAGGATGCACATTGTATCGGAAGGACAGGCAGGTAAGCGGGGGTGGGGGAGTGGGATGGCTCTATTGATAAAAAAATTAAATCAAATCCTTGGAAAGAGATGACACAGGATCAGAAGATCTAGTATCCTTGTGAGTGGACTTAAGAAAAATCAGATTGTACTGAACCCAAGAGAGAGAATTTATAGAATGTCTACAATATGGCTTTTTAGAGCAGCTTGTAGCTGAGCCCACGAGGGAAAAGACAATTACAGTCTGGATATAACTTAATGAATGAATGAGATTTGATTAGTGAGCGTAACATAAAGGAAACCTTAGATTTGCCTGACAAATCGATTGGAATTTTTTTGAAGAAAGAACAGGCAGGATAGAAGAAGGATAGTTTGAACTTGTTTACTTGGATTTTTAAAAGGTATTTGACAAGGTGCCACACATGAGGCTGCTTAACAAGAGAAGAGCCCATGGCATTACAGGAAAGATACTAGTATGGGTAGAAGATTGGCTGACTGGCAGGAGGCAAAGAGTGAGAATAATAGCAGCCTTTTCTGCTTGGCTGCCATTGATTACTGATGTTCTGCAGGGTCAAAGAACATTTGGCTGTCTACAAGAAGGGTCAGAGCCGTCTCTACTTCCCAAGGAGAATGAGGTCCTTTAACAACTGCCGGATGATGCTGAGGATGTTCTACGAGTCTGTGGTGGCCAGTGATATCATGTTTGCTGTTGTGTGCTGGGGCAGCAGGCTGAGGGTAGCAGACACCAACAGAATCAACAAACTCATTCGTAAGGCCAGTGATGTTGTGGGGGTGGAACTGGACTCTCTAACAGTGGTGTCGGAAAAGAGGATGCTGTCCAAGTTGCATACCATCTTGGACAATGTCTCCCATCCACTCCATAATGTACTGGTTAGGCACAGGAGTACATTCAGCCAGAGACTCATTCCACTGAGATGCAACACTGAGAGTCATAGGAAGTCATTCCTGCCTTTGGCCATCAAACTTTATAACTCCTCCCTTGGAGTGTCAGACACCCTGAGCCAATAGGCTGGTCCTGGACTTATTTCCACTTGTCATTATTTACTTATTATTATTATTTAATTATTTATTGTTTTATATTGCTATATCTCTACACTACTCTTGGTTGGTGCGGCTGTAACGAAACCCAATTTCCCTCAGGATCAATAAAGTATGTCTGTCTGTCTGTAGTGTTCAGATTGCTTCTTTTCACGTTGTAAGTCAGTGATTTGGATAACCGAAATGATGGCTTTGTGGCCAAATTTGTGAACAATTCAAGGATAGGTGGAGGGGATTGTAGTTTTGAAGAAGAAGAAATCTACAGAAGGACTTAGACAGATTGGGAGAATGGGCAAAGAAGAGGCAGATAGAATGTAGTGAAGGGAAGTGAATTGTCATACACATTGCTAGAAGGAATAAAGGCATAGACTATTTTCTAAACAAGGACAAAACTTAAAACTTTGAGATGCAAGGGGACTTGGAAGAGCTTGTGCAGGATCCTGTAGGTTGAGTTGATGGTAATGAAGAGAAATACTATTTTAGCATTCATTTCAAGAGGACTAGAATATATAACAGCAAGGATTTAATGCTGAGGCATTGGTCAGACTGCACCTAAAATATTGTGAGCAGTTTTGGCCCTTTTTCCAAGAAAATGTATGCTAGTATTGGAGAGGGTCTAGAGGATGTTCATGAGAATGATTTCTGGAATGAAAGGATTAACATATGAGGAGCATTTGATGGCCCTGGGCCTGTACTCGCTAGAGTTTAGAAGAATGAAGGGTAATCTTATTGGAACCTATTGAATATTGAAAAGTCTGGATAGAGTAGATGTGGGGAGGATGTTTCCTACAGTGGACCAAAGGGCACAGGCTCAGAATAGAGGGGTGTCCATTTAGAACAGAGATGAGGAGGAATTACTTTAGCCAGAGGATAGTGAACCTGTGGAATTTATTACCACAGATGGCTGTGGAGACCTAGTCATTGAGTATATTTAAAGCGAAGGTTGACAAACAATGAGCCCTGTACCAGTTCCAGTTCTAAAAACAATCTGCCAACATCATACTATGCATTTCACCATCAATCAAATATGTATCTAATTAGCCAGCTTTCCATCGATCCCATGCGATCTAAAGTTCCAGAGCAGTCTGCCATGTGGACTCTTGAAGATCTCCGATCTCCCTGAAGTCGGTATAAAATACGCCCATGACCCTGCCTGAATCAGTTCTGTTGGTCACCTCAAAAGCTCAATCAAGTTCTAAAGACATGACCTCCCATGCTGACAACCCATAAAAAACCCCTACATTTCCAAGTTTACTCATACCTTGTCTCTCAGAATCCTCTCAGTAGCACTGCTACCATAGATGGACTTACTGGCCAAAAGCTCCCATCCTTCTTAAAGGCACAACATTTTCTATCCTGCAGTCTATCGGCACTGCAATCTTGAATAATGATGCAAGTATCTCAGCCAGGGCTCCAGCAATTTCTTTTACAGCTTCCTACAGTGTTCTCGGATAAACCTGGTCAGGCCCTGAAGATTATTATACTTTTGTACCTTATACCATCCAGCACCTTCTCTGCTGTAATGTGGACTAACCTCAAGATCTCCCCAACTCATTTTTCCAGTTCTAATGTCTTCATCTTTCTCCATAGTAAGAATATAAGAGAAATATTCTCTAAGGACCTCACCCCTCTCCTGTGTCTTCACACAAAGGTCTTTCCTTTGGTCTTTGAGGGGCCCTTTTCTCACCAGTTACTATTTTCCCCTTAATATAGTTATAAAATATTTTTGATTTTACATAGTCTTCTCTGCCAATTCCTTTTTTTTTGCCCTTTTTGATTTCCTTCTTGAATAATCTCCTGCATCCCCTACACTCTTCCAGCGATTATTCAGATCCTGGCTGCCTCTACCAGAACCATGCCTCCTTTTCTTTAGCAAGGTCCTCAATATCCCCTTGTCATCCAAGGTTCCCTGCACCTCCTAGCCTTGCTCTTTAGTCTAACAGGAATATGCAGACCTTGTGCTCTCACTATCTCAATTTAAGTAGCCTCTACTTGTCTGTGTGTTGGCGCGTGGCCAAGTGGTTAAGGCATTCATCTAGTGATCTGAAGGTCGTTAGTTTGAGCCTTGGCTGAGGCTGTGTGTGTGTCCCTGAGCAAGGTACTTAACCACATATTGTTCTGCGACAATACCGGTGCCAAGCTGTATGGGTCCTAATGCCCTTCCCTTGGACAACATCGGGGGAGACTTGAAGCTTGGGCAACTGCCGGTCTTCCATTAAAAAAAGCCTTGCCCAGGCTTGCCAAGGTGTAAATCCATGGTCTATCAAGACTAATGGAGGCCTACCCACACTTGTTTATTGCCAGCAAACAGCCTTGCCCAAACAAACTTTGCTTGTGCCTGTCTCATACTGTAGACATTTGCCTTGCACCGATTTAGAACTTGAAACAATTGTGTTCATTTCCAGAACATTAGAACAATGGTCATTGATTCCAATGTCCTGAAAGACCACACCCCTCTGATACCTGCTGGAAGGCCACCTTGCTCTTTTCATACCTGCATTCAGATTTTAGTCTCACCCCCATCTCTCCACATACTGTCAAATCTTTTCACTATCCATTGGAAACAAGAGCTAATAAATGACAAGGCAATGTGTGCGTATTTCAAAGGTGGAGGATATATCATTAATACACATAAAATTCTGGAGGAACTCAGCAGTCCAGGCAGCATCTATGGAAAAGAATACAGTCGACATTTCAGCTCAAAAAGTCAAACTGTACCCTTTTCCATTGATGCTGCCTGGTCTACTGATTTTCTCTTGTTTGTGATTGAATGTACCATTAATAGTTTTGAAAACACAGGGTTCCTTCAGCTCCCAGACAATGGAGATTACCACTTATTGTTGTATTACATTGTTACAAGGATCACCCTTTAGTAATAATGATCAGTTAGGCACAGTGGCATTATGAATTTACTGACTAGCACTTTTACTGTCTCAGCTGAAGAACACGTGAATTTAGACAACCGAATACATGTGTGCAAACTTATGAAGTTTTCCTAACCCTCCATGAAAAGTCAAAGAATAGAAAAACTAACACCTGGTAAAGGAATCTGCACTAGTTGGGTATTCTTCATGGTCCTGATCTAATCTCCACGTATCCTTGGGGTACTCCACATCCAGGATGCTTGGTCTCTGGAGGGTTGTTGCTGCTTTGCTTTTGAAGCCTTGCTTTTATACTCTTTCCTTACCAGTTCAAGTGTCACATTTCAGTCTCATTGGCTGTGGGTCACCTGACCTATATCACCTTCTTATTAGCTCTTGTTCCATTTATTGCCCTCTTCCACAAGTGACAACTGGTAATTTGTGGCTTTTTGTTCTAACTCAGTTACCAAATCAATAACCAGTTCAAATCACTCAGGGTAGACACAGACCCCACCATTCACAAATCTGCATATTATACCTAACCAAAGAACATCTCACAAATGACTTCTTATTTGGAAGTTATCTGTAGCCAAATAGGACATTGTGTCTACATTAAAACACTGATTCAGTTCAGCAAAACTAATTCACAAAATGGAAGATGCAGAGTGGCTTCACAAAATGCCAGCCTCCATTCATTTAACCTCATGGCAAGAACAAAGACAGTCAGTTTGTCTACTTCCACTGTCCTTGATTCGTTTGAATCCATTGATTTGTAGACTGTAGTTCTTTCTGGCCAACCTGAATCCTCTCATCAGCCACACTATGCACCAAGTGATCCCACAACAGTCAATCTAAAACATCTGGAAATTAGGCCTTTTTGTGTCTTCAGCCTGACCATCCCTAAAGCAACAAAATCTCATCATTAATGCCATCCCTGCTAATAAGAGGAGAGTTTTCAACAGAATATCCTATAGCAATTACAGTAAAGTCTCAACTAAACAGCTATGGTTGTTAAAATAATACATTGACCTAATACCATGTGAACACTACACCATATTCATTTCCTTTCATGAGATTGTATTCTATATCATTCTCATGTTGCTCTACTGCTGAGTTGCTTAGCTTCTCCAGTCAAATAAAATTCCACAATTAAAAATAAGAATAAACTTTGTTTGAGAATAAGCCTTTTCTGTATCTATACAAGAGAAAACTTATGGTTTCTTGAGTTTTGCTTTTCATACATACCCTGTACATTTAGAAATAAGGGCTCCATTAACTTCGTAGGTTAGTTTATGTCGGGGAATAAGGAAATCATGGAATGTAGAACAGTACAGCACAGGACCAGGTGGTGCTGAACTAATTAAAAGTCCCACTTAACTAATCCCTTCTGCCTACACAGGCCATATTCTCCCATTTCAGCAACATTCATATGCCTCTCTAAGAATCTTTTGAGTGTCCCTACCGTATTTGCAGCATAAGCAAGATAACCAACAGTCTAAAAACAAAACTTGCCTAGAAATCTCCTTTGAAGTAATCTTATCTCACCTTAAACAAATGCCCTCTAGTATTAGATGTTTCAATCAAATGGAGAAAAGAAGAAAATGCAGGCCATTTATTCTATCTCTGCCTCTTAGTCCTATAAACTTCTATCAGGTCCCTTATCAGTTTACAGCACTCCAGATAAAATTACTTAAGTTTGAGCAATGTCTCCTTATAACACATGCCCTCTAATCCTGGGGAGCAGCTGGTAAATACCTATGGTCTAATCCTGGGGAGCAGCTGGTAAATACCTATGGTAAAGCTTCAACATCTTCCATATTATGGAGTTACCAGAACTGAATGCAATGTTCTAGATGTAGCCGACCAGAAGTTTTATAAACTTGAAATACAAGTTCCTGACTCTTGAACTCAGTTCCTCAACTAATAAAGGCAAGCATGCCACGTGCTTTCTTTACCACTTTATCAACTGTGTAGCTGCTTTCAGACGGCTATGAATGTGAACCGAGGGTCCCTTAGTTTACCAACATTAACAATGCCATTAGTAGTGTTCTGGCTCTTTATATTTGATCTCCACCTGACATCTGGATGAATTAAAACCCATATTCCATTACTTTGTCCATACCTGCCTACACTATCCACAACACCGGTCTTCGTATTATCTGCAAACAGTTGTCACCAACTTCATCAAGACCTGTGTGGATGAATGTGTGCCTTCAAGAACATACTGGACATACCCAAATCAAAAGACACAGATGAACCAGGAGATTCATAGTCTGCTGAGGGCTAGGTCTGTGGCATTCAAGACCGGTGATCCAGAACTATACAAGAAGTCCAAGTACAACCTTCAGAAGGCTACTTTAATAGTGAGAAAAAAATTCTGGCTGAGGCTAGAGATGGAATCAAATGGCCGTCAACTTTAGCAGGGTTTGCAGGCCATTACCTCCTACAAAGCGAAACCAAACGTCATGAATGGAAGAGATGTTTCACTTCCAGTTGAATTCAACGCCTTTTATGCTCACTTTGAAAGGGAGAATAAAACTACATCAATGCAAATTCCTGCAGCATCTACTGACCTTGTGATCTCTGTCTTGGAGGCTGATGTCAGAACATCTTTCAAAAGAGCAAACCCTCACAAGGAGTTAGGCCCTGATGGTGTACCTGGTAGGGGTCTGAAAGCCTGTGCCAAACCAACTGGCAGGAGTGTTCAAGGCCATTTTCAAACTCCCACTACTGCAGGTCAGAGGTTCCCACCTACTTCAAAAGTGCAGCAATCATACCAGTGCCCAAGAAGAGCTTGATGAGCTACTTCAACAACTATCGCCCAGTGGCACTCGCATCTATTGTGATGAAGTGGGTTGAGAGGTTGGTCATGGCTAGAATCAACTCCTGCCTAAGTGTAACACTTACCCAAAAGGCTAGTATATGTCTAGGGGAAAAGGAGAACCAGCCACTCACCAACCCCGCCTCCCGTACACGCAGGTGCTGTGAGAATCGCGTTTATGCCTCGCGCCCGCCAACAGTATCAAACCCACAACAAATACCGGTATGAAATACACTTTAAAGAGTTTACTAAAATTAAAAGAGTATTAGGCAATACAATATATATATATACAAAAAAAAACAAAAGGCGCCAACTTATCAAAGTTCAGTCAGTTTAGTGCACATCGGTGGAGCTCATCCAGCGAACCATTCGACTCCTCGTCGCTTGCCCTCCCGACTTCCACGTCTTCCACCTCGGAATCCCCGGTGGTCTTCCGAGCGCACGTCCTCCTTCCTCGGCGTCTCCCTCCGACTCCCTTCAACCCCAAGCCCGCGCAAACCCTCCCCCAAGTTCCCAGCCTCACAAAACACAATAACATTCTCCATTGATTAACAAATGAATACAATTACCATATCAGCCATTCTAAAGCGAAACAACGGCGAGAGAAACATTTAACAGACAAAGAAACATTCCTACTCGTAACAAACCAAAGAAGCCCTTTTCAGTAACATACACAGGACATTGTACATTCTCTCCCCACCAGCAAATGTCATGCCCTCATGGCATTACTAGAGTTCCCCAAAGCTTCTTGCAACACCCAAAACCCAACCCAGGTGCAGAAAGCAGTGACATAACTACCCAGAGCAGTAGAAATCACACTCGGTTCTCCGGGTACCACATATGTCAACCGCTCTGGGGGGCGCCTAATCCTCTGAGATCTCCATACCCCTTCTGCCCCACTCGGCTCCCTCTCCACCTGCAAACCCACTGTCTTGGACACCCCAGGTCTTCCTGACAGACCCTCACCCCCTTCCTCACGGGGGTCCTCCCTCACCTGAGATCTCTCCGGCTCACGCTCGGGCTCCACCCTCTCTCCCACCAATGTTGGCTGCCTCTCCATCTGAGTCTCAAGACCTTCCCTTCTCTCACCCAATTCAGTATGGGAAGGGCCAGGAGCATCCTCTCCTGGTACTGGAGCACCAGCGAATGGTAACAGGGGCCACTCATCTGAGTCGTCCTCTTCCGAATCAGTAGCCATTTCCGGGCGAGGGACCCGTCCCCGCTCTTCAGCAGTGGTCTCTTCCCTTTCTCTGTGCCCTCGCAGAGTCCTTGTACTGGGCGTAACCTCCCAATCTGGCTCCGTATCCACCTGCACCGCTTGACCCAGGGGCAGCAGGTGATTCCGATGGAGTACCTTGATAGGCCCTTTCCCATCCTCAGGTTTCACCTGGTAAACTGGCAGGTTCGGCATCTGGCTCTCTATTACATAGGGGCTGGCCGCCCAACGGTCTGCCAACTTGTGCTTACCAGGGAGTCCCAAATTCCGTAAAAGGACCCGGTCGCCCAGCAATAATTGAACAAACTTCACCTTTTGATCATACCGCATTTTATTCCTCTGATTTTGTTTGGTAGCCGCCGCCTCGGCCAACTCGTACGCCCGCTGTAACTCCCTCTTCATGTCGGACACATACTTTAGATGGGACTTCCCAGGTAATTCACCCACTTCACCCCCAAAACACAAGTCAATGGGCAACCTCGCTTCCCACCCGAACATCAAATAATAGGGCGAATATCCTGTAGCATCATTGCGAGTACAATTGTAACAGTGAACCCATAGTCCAATATGACGACTCCACCTGCTTTTCTGCCCAATCTCCAGCGTCCCGAGCATATCCAACAGGGTCCGGTTGAACCTCTCTGGCTGCGGATCTCCCTGTGGGTGATAAGGGGTAGTCCTGGATTTCTCAACCCCAAGCATAGTCAGTAATTCATGGATAAGGCGGCTCTCAAAGTCCCGCCCCTGATCGCTATGGATTCGCCTGGGAAGGCCGTAATGAACAAAATACTTCTCCCATAACACCTTCGCCACTGTCGTCGCCTTCTGATCCTTAGTGGGAAATGCCTGAGCATAGCGAGTGTAATGATCGGTGATGACTAAGACATTCGCGGTGTTGCTGGTGTCAGGCTCAATCGATAGAAAATCCATACATACCAGGTCCAGAAGTCCCGCACTCTGCAAGTGTGACAGTGGAGCCGCCAACGCGGGCAGGGTCTTCCTCCGGATGCAACGACTGCAGCCCCTACAGTATTCTTCGACTTCCCCCGTCACCCGGGGCCAGTAGAACCGGTCTTTGAGTAATCCATAGGTCTTTTCCACCCCCAAGTGTCCAGAATCATCATGTAGGGCCTGGAGTACAGCCTGCCGATACTCCTCCGGCAGGACCAGTTGCCAACAGTGGGGTTGGTCCGGAGGCGCCGTTACCCGGTACAAGATTTGGTTCTTTAACTTCAACCGAGACCACTCCTTCAACAACAGGGGCATGAATGGGTGTTTCGCTTTCTCAGCCAATGCCCCATCCCCCCTCTCGACCGCTCTCCACACTGTGCCAATGCCCTGGTCATTTTGCTGAGCAGCTGCCACTTCCCCCGGACTCAGTTCCGGCAACTGTTTAGTCCGCAGTGCGGTCAGGTCACAGTAAGCTAGGGGTATGGTGTCGTCAAAACCCCCCAAATGGTCCACGGCTCGTTCCAGCCTCCCACTTCCCTCGGCCTTCACGGTGATAGCAAACTGACACATCGCCTTCACTCCAGGGGCAGGGACACTCTCCCACTCCTCGTCCCTCTCCTGTTGCCCCGGCTCCCGACGAGACAAAGCATCCGCATTGACATTCTTGCTTCCGGGCCGGTACCTCAGGCTGAAATCATATACCGACAAGGCCGCCAGCCACCGATGTCCTGTGGCATCCAGCTTCGCCGAAGTCAAAATATAAGTGAGAGGATTGTTATCCGTTCGTACCTCAAACTTGGCTCCGTACAGGTAATCGCCCAACTTGTCCTCCACCGCCCACTTCAGCGCCAGGAACTCCAACTTGTGAGTGGGATAGTTTCTCTCCGATGGCGACAAGCTTCGGCTGACAAAGGCTACCGGCCTCAATGCTTTGCCATGCTCCTGGTACAGAACAGCCCCGAGACCCTCTCGACTGGCATCCGTGTGCAGCATATATGGCTTCTGGGGATCGGCAAAAGCCAACACCGGGGCCTGGGTCAGTGCCCTTTTCAAAGATCGGAACGCCTCTTCACATCGATCATCCCATCTCGAGCCAAAAGGTTCCGCCGGGTTCCAGTATCCTCCAGCGACTGCCTCTGGTCCCCCGTCCTTTTCTTTCCCACCGGGGGATAGCCACACAACAGCTGAGTCAACGGGTGACACACTTTGGCGTATCCTTTCACAAATCGCTGGCAATACCCACAGAACCCCAAAAATGAGCGCAGAGCACCCACTTTCTGGGGTCTCGGCCAGGTGGTCACGGCCTCTATCTTGGTTGGATCAGTAGCCACTCCCTCTCGCGAAATGATATGGCCAACGTAGCTAACCGACGACTTGCAGAACTGGCATTTGTCCAGGGAAAGCTTCAACCCTTCTTCATTAAGCCGGCCCAACACCTTCAACAGCCTCTCCTCATGTTCCTCCAAAGTCGATCCAAACACTATCAAATCGTCCAGGTACACCAGCACCTCTAACAGATTCATATCCCCCACAGTTCTCTCCATGAGTCTCTGGAAGGTGGCTGGGGCTCCCGATATGCCTTGGGTCATTCGTTCGAACTGAAAGAACCCCAGCGGGCAGATAAAAGCGGTCTTCTCTTTATCGCCCGCACTCATCGGGATCTGGTAATACCCACTTCTTAAATCCAGCACACTGAACCACTTCGCACCGCTCAGGCAGGCCAGCGCATCCTCGACTCTTGGGACAGTATATTGATCAGGGACAGTTCGCCGATTCAACGTCCTGTAGTCAACACACATGCGCACTCGCCCATTCTTCTTCCGTGCCACCACTATTGGGGACGCATAAGGACTTCGGGACTCAGCTATGATTCCGGCCTCCTTCAACTTGCGCAGGTGCTGCCGCACGTCCTCAACATCTGCCGGAGCCAGTCGCCGGGATCTCTCTCGGAACGGGGTGTCCTCCATCACCCGCATGGTGTGGCGAGTGCTTTTGGAGCAGCCAACATCAAACTCACCCCGAGAAAAAACAGCTTCCATCTTCAGCATCTTCTCCACTAGCCTGTGTTTCCACTCCGGCGACACAGGGGAATCCCCGAAGTTAAAGATTTCAGCGGTCAGCTCCCTTCGATGCTCCGATCCCTCCCCATTAGGGGTCCTCACTGGTGCGCTAGACATTACCGTCACCGGGAACAGATGTGCCAGCGGCATTCCCCTCTTAAAGGTGATTTCTCTTGCCGTGGTGTTCCTGACACTTATAACTATACGCTTCGCATGTACCACCCCTGGTCTCTGCACTTCGGGCCTCACGAGCGCCCCCGCCGGAAATCGTGTCTCCCCTTCAAGATCGTCCGGGGCGTCTACTAACAGGGCTTCGCCCGTCGGCACTCCTGTGAATCTGGGGGTCCCCATCACTAGTGCTACCTCCCCGGGTCGGATCACCTTGGGCCTCGCCTGCGTACACCACACTGTCCCTCGTTTACACTCCAGGTCCAGTCCTAGGGAGGCAACCCCTTCTTCGAACACTGCTCGAAACACTGGATGCACTGAGAGGGTCTCCAGAAAGTCTTCCCCCGCTTTCTCCTTACAAGCTCCCAGGAGCCGTCGCACAACAGGGGAATTAGTCCCCACCAGGAGGGCAGCACCACCGGTTTCCACCGGGTCAGGACACACCAACACCAACATTTCAATAGCTTCGGACACTCCCACATCGCCCTCCAAGAACTCCAATCTCACTGATAGGTACCCATTGTACGGGTAGTCACCCTCGCTCACACCCCAAATCTGCAGGGCGTCAAATGGGGTTACGGGCAAATGCTTTAGATATTGGTTGTAGAAAGACCGGTACAATAAGGTCACCTGCGATCCCGTATCCAGAACGGCTTTTGCGTAAACTCCCTCTATCCGTAGACCCACACTGGCACAGGGTCCTACCAGCCCATCTGGAATAGAGGCGGGGGCACCCGGTGGTCCCCTGGCTGATCTCTGGGAACGTGTTCCTCCAGAGGCTACAGTCCGTTCCCTCACTGAGCCTCTCCTAAGTTTCCCGACACCTCCCCCTTCTTAGTCGCAGGGGGCCTTGTCCTCCGCGGAACTCCTTGTCTCTCACAATCCCACCTAAAGTGTCCCTCCTCTCCACAGCTGAAGCACACCCTCGGCCGCCCACAGTCCCGCCTGAAATGCCCCTCTTTCCCACAGTTAAAGCACACGCTGCCTGCCGCCCCTCCTCTCCCAGGACGACTCCCGCTCCCAACCCACTGCACTGGTCGCCCCTGAGAGTGGGTACCTCCCCTGTCCCTCCCCTCCAGAGGGGGTTCTCTACCCCCCGGTGGGTTGTCATTCCTCCACCCAGCCACCACTTCCTGTATCGCTGAGGATCACTCCCGTAGGCCCGTGCCCCTTTTTCGCCCCAACGCTCTCTCTTCCTCCCGCACCTCTCTAATCAGTTGCCCGAATGATGGAGGGGGGCCTTTCCTATAAGCCTGCCGGATAGTCCATGCCACCTTGTCCTCCTCCAGAGAGCCACTGAATAACTGACTCATCCTCACGCTAGCCACGTCAGGCGCCTTCACTACCCCCCGGCGCCGCAGCCCCGAGAGCATCCCCTCCATCCTAAATATGTACTCGGAGAGCTTTTCTCCTCTCCATTGTTCCAGGCGTTGGAACTCTGCTAAAAGCAGCCAGGGTTCCCTGACAACCCAAACGCTCCCTCCAAAACTTCTATACATTCCTCCACTGAGGCCCCAGACTTTTCAGCTTTCAACTCCCGGACTGTTTTGGCTGCTAAACCCCTCAAACTTCCCACAAATCGCTGCCTCTTCTCCTCCTCCGAGCCTGGCCACTCCTCTAACATCAAGGACGTATGCTCGATCCAGGTTTCATAGTCCACCTCCCCGTCCGGAGTCGGATTGGCTCCGGAGAACACCCCCAGCTTCAGCCGTGGCCTCTCGGCCACTCCCACCAGGGAGTTAAGTGTGGCTGCCAGCTCCGAGGCTTCCCCACTACCTGGGGGGGCGGGGCCTAGTCACGACTCCCTCCTCCCTCCTCCCTTTGCTAATGCCGGCCACCTCTCTGGGGTTTTCCTCTAGCTCTAGCTCCTCCTGCGATGTCTCCTCCGCCTCATCCTCGGAGAAGGGGTGGAGCCCCCACAGCCCCTCCTCCCCCGGTACACTGACCGTCGCCGGCAGTTCCAACGTCCTGACGTCAGCACTCATACTAACCAACACCCAGCTAGACGCCATCTCTCTACCACACCATCTAGCTACCAATTCTACCTGCCCCATACCCTTCACCAAACTTAACCCCCACACTACCGCGTCTCCCGAAACTCAAAAATCCACTCCGCTCACTACGCATGCGTACTGTACCGGTACACCTTCAAATTCGCACCAGCGAACAATCTTATCCCTGTCCATCTCCGCTCTGCTGCCTGCGCGATTCCACAGCCCCATGACAATCCAATCCCGGATGAGCCCCCACAAATGTAACACTTACCCAAAAGGCTGGTATATGTCTAGGGGAAAAGGAGATCCAGCCACACACCAACCCACCTCCCGTACACGCAGGTGCTGTGAGAATCGCGCTTATGCCTCGCGCCCGCCAACAGTATCAAACCCACAACAAATACCGGTATGAAATACACTTTAAAGAGTTTACTAAAATTAAAAGAGTATTAGGCAATACAATACATATATATACAAGAAAAAAAACAAAAGGCACCAACTTATCAAAGTTCAGTCAGTTTAGTGCATTCGTTGGAGCTCAACCAGCGAACCATTCGACTCCTCGTCGCTTGCCCCCCCGACTTCCACGTCTTCCACCTCGGACTCCCCGGTGGTCTTCCGAGCGTACGTCCTCCTTCCTCGGCGTCTCCCTCCCGACTCCCTTCACCCCCAAGCCCACGCAACCCCTCCCCCAAGTTCCCAGCCTCACAAAACACAATAACATTCCCCATTGATTAACAAATGAATACAATTACCATATCAGCCATTCTAAAGCGAAACAACGGCGAGAGAAACATTTAACAGACAAAGAAACATTCCTACTCGTAACAAACCAAAGAAGCCCCTTTTAGTAACATACACAGGACATTGTACATAAGCAAGGAGAGTCAAGTGGGCCTGCTGCAATGTGCCTATCACCACAATAGGTCTACAGTGGATGCAGTCTCACTGGCTCTCCCCTTGGCCTTGGGTTGCCTGGACAATAGTACTACTTACATCAGACTGCTACTGATTGACTGCAGCTCGGCATTCAACACAATCAGACCCTCAGTTCTAATCAAACAGCTCCAAAACCTGGGCCTTTGTACCTCCCGCTGCAATTGGATCCTTGATTTCCTCACTGGGAGAACACAGTCCGTACAGATTGAAAATAATATCTCCTCCTCTCTCACAATCCATACTGGTGGACCTCAAGGATGCAGCCCGCCGCTCTACTTTCTCTATACCCACAATTGTGTGGCTAGGCACAGCTCAAACAGAATTTATAAATTTCCTGACAACACAGCTATTGTTGGCAGAACAACACATACAAAATGCTGGAGCAACTCAGCAGGACAGGCAGCATCTATGGAAAAAAAGTACAGTTGACATTTCGGCCCAAAATGTCAATTGTATTTTTTCCATAGATGCTGCCTAGCCTGCTGAGATCCTCCAGCATTTTGTGTGTGTTGGCAGAATTTCAGATGGTGATGAGGATGTATACAGGATCAGCTGGTTGAGTGGTGTCACAGCAACAATCTTGCACTCAACATCAATAAGACCAAGGAGTTGACTGTGGACTTCAGGAAGGCTAAGTCAAGGGAACACACAGCAGTCCTCATAGAAGGATCAAAAATGAAAAGGATCAGCAGTTTCAAGTTTCTCAGTGTCAACATCTCAATTGTAACTGTATATTTCATTAGGAGTTTGAGGAGAATTGGAATGTCACCAAAGATTATCACAAATTTCTACAAATGTACCATGGAGAGCATTCTAATTGGTTGCATTTCTGTCTGGTAGGAAAGAGCCATTGCACAGCATCAGAAAATGCTGTAGAAACTTGTAAACTCAACTCTAGCACTAGCCTCCCCAGCATCCCAGGACACCTTCAAAAGGCGGTGCCTCAAAGAGGCTCCATCCATATCAAGGATCCCCTTCGCCCAGGACATGCCCTCTTCTCATTGCTATCATCAGGGATCAAGTACAGGAGCCTGAAGGCATGCTGAATGTTTTGAAACAGCTTCTTCCTCTCCACCTTCAGATTTCTGAATACACAGTGAACCCATGAATTCTTGCTCAGTATTTTTCCTCACTTTTTGCACTACTTATTTAATTTATTTTTATATATACTTTTCATTCTAATTTATGGCTTTTATTATTATATATTGCACCATACTGGTCTGGCAGAATAGCAAATTTCACAACATATACCAGTGATATTGAACCTAATTCGGATTCTGAACTTACAAACTGACTGATCTAATTTTTCATCCTGGTCTCAGCAGTGGATCCCTGTGGAACAGCACTAATCACAGATCTCCAGACAAAAATAAGACCCATCAACCACTACCCTCTTTGTTTTATGGGCAAGCTAGTTTTGAACTGAAACAGCCAATTCACTATAGATCCCATACATTTTAATCTTCTGGATGAGTCTTCCACATGGACAACTTCCACAGCACGCCCTTCAATCACATTTCTCACCTCCTCAAAAAATTCTACTATGTTGTTAGGGCACGACTTGCCCCGTACAAAGTCATGCTGACTCTTCCTAATAGGCCATGGTTTTCCAATTGCTCATAAGTACAATCCCTAAGAATCCTCTCCAGTAACTTCCCTACCGGTGATGTGAGTTTCTAGGATTATTTGTTTCCGTTCTTGACTAATAGAATAGCATTGCCCACACCAGTTCTCCAGGACCTCAACTGTAGTTAGAGATGACACAAACATATTAGTTAAGGTTACAGCAATCATATCTCTTGCCTCAATCTATACTGTGGGATAGACATTATCAGGCTTGTGGACTTACCCACCTTAATGTTTTTAGGAGAACCCACACTATCTCCTTTATCTCAAAATTCTCTAGTGAATTAGTACATTCTACATTGATCTCTCTATCAACCATGTCCTTCTCCTTGAATCAGAATAAGGTTAATTATCATTAAGATACTTGCATGTTATGAAAATTGTTGTTTTCTGGCAGCAGTACAGTGCAATACAAAATCTGCTATAAATTACAAATATGAAAGATTGTAATAAATTATAACAAATTTCTTAAAATGAGAAATATTGTAAGAAATTAAAGTAAATTACAATAAGAAATACAAAAATATCAAATAAGTAGCATAAAGAGAGCAAAAATAGTGAGATAGTGTTCATGGGTCAATGTGCATTCAGAAATATAATGGCAGAGGGGAAGAAGTTCCCGAATCGTTGAGTGTGAGCCTTCAGGCTTCTGTACCTCCTCCCTGCCAGTAGCAATGAGAGCAGCGGGGGTCCTGTGTAGTGGGGGGTTTTAATCTTGGATACTGCTTTTTTGAGGCATTGCCTTTTGAAGGTGTCCTTGATGCTGGAGAGGTTAGTGATTATAACAGAGTGGGCTGCGTTTACAACTTTCTGCAGCTTTTTTCCAATCTTTTGCATTGGCCCCTCCATACCCGATGGTGATGCAACCAGTTAGGATGCTCTCCACAGTACATCTGTAGAAATTTGTTAGTCTTTGGTGACATACCAAATGTCCTTAAGCTCCTAATTAATTAAGCTGCAGGTGCACATTCTTCATAATTGTATCGATATTTTGGGCACAGAGAGGATAACATACAGGAACTTGAAACTGTTCATCTGTTCCACTGCTGACCACTGGAGGACGACTGGTGTCTGGTATCTTCCCTCACTTCCCCTTCCTGAGGGAAGATTCATTTCTCTTACTGATGTTGAGTGCAAGGTTGTTGTTATGACACCACTCAGCCATCCGGTCTACCTCACTCCTGCAATCACCACCTGAGATTCTGCTGAAAACAGTTGTGTCATTGGTGTATTTACAGATTTAATTTGCACTGTGCCTGGCCATAGTGCCTAGAGAGTTGAACAGCGGACCATGCACACATCCTTTAGGTCCATCTGTGTCGATTGTCAGTGAGGAGGAGATGTTATTTCTGATCCACACTGACTGTCGTCTCTCAATGACAAGTCAAGGATCCAGTTGCAAAGGGAGGTATGGAGCTTGTGAATTTGTACTGAGGGGATGATGATGAACACTGAGTATTGATCAATAAGCAGCAGCCTGACATAGGTATTGTAGATGTCCAGGCAGCTCAAGGCCAAGTGGAAACCTTGTGAGGTTGCATCTACTGTAGACCTATATAGCAGTCGGCAAATCCCAGCAGGTCCAAGTCTTTGCTCGGACAGAGTTAATTCTAGCCTTGATCAACCTCTTGAAGCACTTCATCACAGTAGATGTGAGTACAGCTAGACAATAGTCATTCAGGCAGCTCACGCGGCTCTTTGTGGGCTCCAGTATGACGGTTGTCCTTTTGAAGCAAGTGGAAACCTCCAACAGCAGCAGTGAGAGATTGAAAATTTCCTCGAACATTCCAGCCAGTTGGTTTGCACAGGGTTTTCATCCCCTACCAGGTATACCATTGTGGCCTGATGCTTTGTAAGGGCTCATCATTTTGAAAGATGTTCTGATGTTAGACTCTGAGAGAGGTATCAGTTACCAGGTGCTGCAGAGATTTACACAGGCATAGTTTTATTCTCCCTTTCAAAGCATGCATAAAAGGCATTGAGTTCACCTGGGAGTGAGGCATCACAACCATTTGGAATGTTTGTTTTCGTCTCGTAGGAAGTAACGGCTTGCAAAGCCTGCCAGAGCTGACATGCATCCAATTGAAATTCTAACTTCCCTCAGAATTGGTTTTTTTTGCTCTTAAATTAGCCTTTTGTAGGTTGCACCTGGACTTCTTGTAGAGTTATGAATCACTGGTCCTGAACTCTACAGATCTAGGCTTCAGCAGACTTGAGTGGTTCTCTCTGCTCCCTTGTTACCCTCATGTTCATTGATGCATAGAATGACTCATGATTCTTCTTAATCCTACTTGCCAAGGAATTCTTATGGTCCCACCTGGCTTTCCTAATTCCCTTTTGAGTTTTTTGCTGCCGACTTTATATTCTTCAAAGGCTCTGTTTGATCTTAGCTTCCTAAAGCTTACATATGTTTCTATTTTCTTCTTGACTAAATTCACCACTTCTCTTGATCTTGCCATCCTTGTCTTTCCTTCTCAATGGAACATGCCTGTCCTGTACTCTGGGCAGTTCTCCTTTAAACACTCTCCACATTTCAGATGTGGACTTGCTCAAAAACAGCTGTTCCCAATTAACTATCCCTGTTTCCTGTCTAATACTCTCATAAGTTGTCCTGCTTCAATTTAATACTCTCCAAGGTTCATAATTATCCTTATTCATAGTTACCTTAAGTTAAGGAGTAGGAGCTGTGATCACTGTTGCCTAACTGCTCCCCCACTGAAATGTCAGTCACCTGGCCCAGCACCAGGTCGAGCATGGCCCCTTCTTGTGATGGGCTACCAACATATTGATTTAAGAATCTCTCCTATATGTACCTCCCAAATTCTGTCCCAACTAAATATTTTACACTAATAAGTTACCAGTCAATATTAGTGAAGTTGAGGGTACCCTGTTGTTTTTACTCCTTTCCCTAATTGGATTGCATTTTTGTTCCTCAAAGTCCCATTGGCTATAAGAGGTGGTGCAGTCTGCCTTATAATTGTAGAGTGATTATACTTCTTTTGTTTTAGAGTTCTGCCCTTATAGGACTCAATGGATGTACCCTGCATTATGTCCCCTCTGAGTGCAGTTGTGATTATTGAGAATGATTAATAATGCACCTCCACTCACCCCGCCAAACTTTGACCTCCTTCTCTACCTTTTCTAAATATCAAAACCCTGGAACATTAAGCATCCATTCCTGTCCCTCTTTCAACCAAGTCTCTGTATTGGCGACAACATCATGGTCCCATATTCAGATCCATGTTCAGATCTGTTAATCATCCAGCATTATCCCAAGCACCCCAGCAACCCACCTATCCCATTGCATTCATCACCTTACTTCCCCTCCAGCAGTGTGCAAAGGGGTATACTTATTGCTTAGGGGAATGGTCACAGGGGAGGCCTTCACTGAACGCCTATTCCTTTTGCTTCTCCTGGTGGTTACCCATCCATCTGAAGCCTCCTCCTTGGGTATGGCCACCTCTGTAAGTCTCATCTACGTGGTTTTCAGCCTCCCAGATGGTCTTGAGTATATCCAGCTCCATTCCTAGACCCAGTCTGTAAGGAACTGCAGCAAAGTGCACTTCACACAAATGCAGTTGTCAGGGAGGTCCTCTAACTTCCATAATCTTGCAGGAAGAACATTTCTCTGTCCTAACTACTATCCTGTTAACCTATATTCAAGAATAAGGATTTACAGACAACAAAATAAAACCCTCACACTGAAGCTTTTACTTTTAACCAAAACTGCTCTCACACCCCACGCATGGACCATATATTCTGCCACTTGAGCTGAAGCCTTAGCTCCACACTCTTCTTCTGCTTCTGCTTCCTCGTCTTCTTGTAAAGTTTAACCAACAGGACAATATAGCCACCTACTGAAATAACTCAAATAATATCACTAAGTCTAATGGTTTTTAGAAAGTCAAATATGCCCTTATATACATTACATTGGCAGTGATATCCTAACAAACTTTTCATGTTAAACTGTGTCTGTCCCAAAGACTTCAATTTAGCAACTAGATGTTTCCTTTGTACCTCATAGGAGCTGTGTTCAAACAAGATATGCTGCACTGTTTCTTGACAAGTGCACTCCCTTCAAGTGCCTGTATCATGCAAATTAGTTCTGAACAAGGAATTATTCAACCTATTATGTACACTTAATATCAAAGTGTTTATGCAGTGTTTACTGCATAATGCTGGGAAGACAAATCTCAGGGTTGTATACTGCACACATACTTTGAATCTTCGAGATCATTGAATCTTTCCCACCTTTTATTCTCATCTCCCAGCTGAGTTCTCACCACCCTCTGAATATTATATAAATGCCACCCTTTCTGTTCTTTGTCCCAACCTTGTTGCCACAGTGATCAAATAGACTTCTTAATTATGGTTTTTGCCTCCACTTTATTCAAAGGCACCATTACATTTATATCGTTAATTTTAAGTAATTGCTTGGCTAGAATGTCTGCCACATTGTTTCCTTCAATTTCAGCTTGGGCAAGGACCCATAAGAAATGTATACACAAGCCTAGACCCTGCTGCCCCAACAAATGTTTTCCAATTTCAAGAAGAATATTTACCCCACGATTTGAAATTCCTGCATAATCAATGTTAAAACCAAGAACAAATCAGAGCAGAGAAGCAGAGAAGAGCATACTTCTTCAACTTATTCCAAGGCTAAAATGATAGCAACTATCTTAGATGTGAATACTGATACTTTGATAATCTTTTAATCTTTTCTTAATAGTCACCTGAAACTTTGGAATATAAACAGAAACACCTGAACATCAAGGGATCTATTGAACCACCTGTGAGGATATATAAGAAATACATCTGCCTACATATAGGGAGAATTCAGAGGACACCGCCTCAGAATAGAGGGACATCTTTTTCGAATGGAGATGAGGAGGTATTTCTTCAGCCAGAGAGTGGTGAATCTATGGAATTCTTTGCCATAGTCAGCTGTGGAGGCCAAGTCTTTATGTAATTTAAGGGCGAGGTTAATAGATTCTTGATTGGTCACGGCATGAAGGGATACGAGGAGAAGGCAAGAGATTTGGGCTGAGAAGAAAATTGGATCAGCCATGATGAAATGGCAGAGCAGGCTCGATGGGCCAACTGGCCTAATTCTGCTCCTATATCTTATGGTCTTATTGTCCTATACATTGCTGAACATCCTGTGCCATTGATATACAATCACTCCTAATCTTGATCATTTCCTGAAGGCCCAAATTAACCTCAGGCAAAGAGAAAAACCATGGAGGGGTGACAGAAAGGTGTACACTGGGACAATATTTTGTGCCCAGTCATTTTCCAACCACCCAAAACTGAAGGCCTTATGAATGCAGTGCTTCCAATACTCTACTAATTGGACGACCGATTTTTTGTCCTCATACATTAACCCAATAAACCATAGATCTGTAATCTATGTAGAGGTAAAGGTACTTCTCCCAGTGCTACTACTAATGCCAAAATTGGGGATGATTTAATAGAACACAGCATAATCTCAATGCTTGAGCTTGAAATTTATCTATGGGCTTTAAAACCACTGGTGAGGCTGACCCATAAGCAACACATCCATAATCAAAGACAGATCCGATTAAATATACATTTGACCTCATACTCACACACAAATCACACCCAACTAAGCACAGCAGCACATTTATACTTCTTGTACTTCTCTAGAATTTCACTCATTTGCACCTTCCACATTAGCCTGGTGTCCAACCACATACAGTACCCAGAAACTTTACCACTGACTCGTGTTTAAGAGATTGACCAAATAACTTGAGATCAATTATGGATGTAATGTTCCTTTTAGAAAGACAAATAACTTGAGTCTTTGCAACAGAAAATGTAAAGCTGCTCCGACATCCCCATTCCTCTACTTCATTAATAACTGCCTGCATTTCCCTAACTATACAATTTATATTCCTGAGCAAACACGAGGAAATCTGCAGATGCTGGAAATTCAAACAACACACACAAAATGCTGGTGGGACACAGCAGGCCAGGCAGCATCTATAAGGAGAAGCACTGTCAATGAAGGGTCTCAGCCCAACAGTGCTTATCATTATAGATGCTGCCTGGCCTGCTGTGTTCCACCAGCATTTTGTGTGTGTTATTTATATTCCTGCTTCGCTTCTACAGTGCACCACAATCGGCATATAATGACTTGGAAATATCTGAGCCTACATTTAAGAAAATATCATTCATCATAATATTAAAAAAGAGTGGGCTACACATACTCCCCTGTGGAGTCCCGTTCTCTATCTCATACTCATTAGAGAATGTTGTTCCCACCCTAACTTGTATCTTCCTATCACATAAGAAAATATTGAATCCAATTTTGAACATTTTACCACCTATTCCCATCTTTTCCAGTTTAACCAGCAACCCTTGTGTCCATTACATTTCACAAGCTTTCTCTGCATAAAATAAAACTGCTACTTCTGATTATTTAACATAGGAAATTCTGCAGATGCTGGAAATCCAAAGTAACACACACAAAATGCTGGAGGAACTCAGCAGGCCAGGCAGTATCCATGGAAATGAGCACACTGTCAACTTTTCAAGCCAACGCCTTTCTTCAAGATTGGAAAGAAAAGAGAAAGAATTCCTCATTCTTCCCTCTTATCTTCTCACCAGCAATTTTTTATTAGCTTGGACCATAGGACTATCAGAGTCCAAACTTAACAGAGACCATGGCCATTCTTAGTTTACAAATTCAGATTGGTATGCAACTAATTTCCCACTACTTTCCACCAAATAAATAAGCCTTGCTAAATCATTCATTCCATTATCTTACATCCATGAAGTTAGTGAAATATGTCTAAAACTGGAAGTACGTGATTAAACCATACCAGGTTTCAATATAGGGGTAACAACCATTAATTTCCAGGAAGTCACCCATATTGTATTAAAGACAATACCCTTGTGACAAGTCAATCTTTGAAAACCTCTCCCTGCCTGCAAAAATATCTTCTATTCACAGCAGGGGTACTGCACAGTATGCAGCACAGGGTCTTGATGCCCACTTTGAATTCCCACATATGCGAATAGCTCTTGCCTTCCCTTTCTTGATCACTGGGGCAATGGGCATGCCCAATCACTCCACTCAGTATTCCAGATACCTCCAAGTTCTGAAGATCAGCATCCACTTTAGGATGTAGTGTGTAAGGGACTGGATGCACTTTATGGAATCTTCCATAAAGCAATAGCCTTCAAAGCAAATGAACAGGAAACCTACTTGCACATAAATTGTCAAATACATCCCAATTTGCCTTTTAAAAATCCTGTCTGGGGATGTGAGAAGATTTCTGCAGATTCACATCTATTCCCATTGTGCAGATAATGGGGAAATGATAACTCACCACTGTTTTATCGTTATACACTTCCCAGTTACACACACTTGCCCTATCCCCAGATACCATCATGAGACTTATAGCAGAAACAGTGTTGTTAGATAGATTTATCCTTGTACTTCCACCATCATTCAAGCACACCAAACAGTTTTCTGCCAGAAAGTCTTCCACCACCACCTCATTCACATTTATGAAATTATAGGTCGGTAAGTTTGACATCGGTAGTAGTTAATTATTGGAAGGAGTACTAAGAGATAGGATCTACAAGTATTTGGATGGACAGGGACTAATTAGGGAGAGTCAACAGGGCTTTGTGCTGTTAGGTCATGTTTAACACATCTGTTAGAGTTTTTCGAGGAGGTTACAAGGAAAGTGGATGAAGGGAAGGCAGTGGATGTTGTCTACATGGACTTCAGTAAGGCCTTTGACAAGGTCCCGCATGGGAGGTTAGTTAGGAAGATTCAGTCGCTAGGTATACGTGGTGAGGTAGCAAATTGGATTAGATATTGGCTCAATGGGAGAAGTCAGAGAGTGGTAGTGGAGGATTGCTTCTCTGAGTGGAGGCCTGTGACTAGTGGTGTGCCACAGGGATCAGTGCTGGGTCCATTGTTATTTGTCATCTATATCAAAGATCTGGATGATAATGTGGTAAATTGGATCAGCAAATTTGCTGATGATGCAAAGATTGGAGGTGTAGTGGACAGTGAGGAAGGCTTTCAAAGCTTGCAGGGGGATCTGGACCAGCTGGAAAAATGGACTGAAAATGGCAGATGGAGTTTAATACAGACAAGTGTGTGGTATTGCACTTTGGAAAGAAAAACCAAGGTAGAACATACAAGGTAAATGGTAAGGCACTGAGGAGTGCAGTAGAACAGAGGGATCTGGGAATACAGATACAAAATTCCCTAAAAGTGGCATCACAGGTAGATAGGATAGTAAAGAGAGCTTATGGTACATTGGCCTTTATAAATCAAGGTATAAGAGTTGGTGAGGTAGTATAGGGCATTGGTGAGGCCAAATTTGGAGTATTGTGTGCAGTTTTGGTCACCGAATTACAGGAATGATATTAATAAGGTTGAAAGAGTGCAGAGAAGGTTTACAAGGATGTTGCTAGGACTTGAGAAATTGAGTTACAGTCAAACTATTTCTCAGTTGAATAGGTTAGGACTTTATTCCCTGGAGCGTAGAAGAATGAGGGGAGATTTGATAGAAGTAAATAAAATTATGATGGGTATAGATAGAGTGAATGCAAGCAGGCTTTTTCCACTGAGGTTAGGGGAGAAAAAAAAAACAGAGGACATGGGTTAAAGGTGAAGGGGAAAAGTTTAAAGGAACATTAAGGGGGCTTCTTCAAACAGAGAGTGGCGTGAGTGTGGAATGAGCTGCCAGATGAAGTGGTAAATGTAGGCTTACCTTTATCATTTAAGAAGAATTTGGACAGGTACATGGATGAGAGGTGTATGGAGGGATATGGTCCAGGTGCAGGTCAGTGGGACTAGGCAGAAAAATGGTTTGGCATAGCCAAGGAGGGCCAAAAGGCCTGTTTCTGTGCTGTAAAGCTCTATGGTTCTATGTCACCATAACCCCATGTAGTACCATGAACATTAAAATCCCCACACCATCTGACCTTATTTTTCCCATTTCCATCCACAGTTTTCCAATATATCAGGTTATATTTTCCAATATCACCTTTCCAAGGGTTATAAAAATTATCAGTATTTTATTATTCTTTCCCCAAATTTCAACCACAATTGACTCATAAGCAGCTCCAATATCTATAACTCCCATTTTTGACAAAGCTAGCCACTCCTCTATTACTCACTTTCTGATGCCATCTTCTATGAACATAATCTTGTACCTTAGACAATATCAAACTTGGACAATATTTCAGCTGTCTCCTATACATGTATAACATCAGGTTTCTTTGGTAAGTCTTCAATAAATTTCTTAAACTCTTAACCATTAGCTAACAGACTTCTAGCATTCCATTGTAAGATTAGAAAAACCATTATAAACTCTCCTTTGAAGTCTGAGCATTATTTACTTCTCCTTGTAAGGCATTAATAACATCTAGAGTAAAGTTTTTTTTATCTCTGTATATTTTTATGAAACTTTTAATATAATTTTAGTTCTTTTCAGTCCCAGTTTTAGTCTGCTGTACAATTTACCACATCTGCCATGAAAGTGACAAACTTCGGTTTATCAACAGTCAACGAATCATTTGTTATATAATCATGTACCTAGAGGGAAGTAACATGGAACTCCAGCTATGGCCTAACTAGTGTTTTATAAAGTTATAGCATAACCTCGTACCCTAATACTGTTTTCCCCAACTGGAACGAAGGAACTAACCCAACTACTTATCGTTTTCAGGGATCCTTGCATTTATACATCATGGTCCTTTGGATATTCTTTGTATGTCTCCGACCTCATTAGTCCCCCTAAATTGCATTACTTCACAACAAGCGGGATGAAATTCCATCTGCTATTGCTATGCTCATCATATTTACTCACCAATATCATCTTTTCATTTAAGACTGTCCTCCTCACTATCAAGAGCACTGACAATATTGAGGTTAAAATGCTGACATGGATTGAAAATTGGTTGACAGGCAAGACACAGAGAATTAGAATAAATAGGTATTTTTAGGGGAGATCGGCAATGACAAGTGGAGTTTTGCAGGTATCAGTGCTTATGCTTCAGCTATCTGAAAATATATTTTAATGACTTGCGTGAGAGATCCAAAAGTTCTACGTTTGCTGATGACAAGAAAGTATGTGACATCGTAAACTCTAAGGACAACACAGAAAATCTCCAAAGTGATTTAGGCAACTTGAGTCAATGAACGCATTGCAGAAGCACTATAACATGGATTAATCAGATGTTATCCACTTTAACTACAGAAACAAAGGCAGGGTGCTAGTTAAATGGTGAGAGGTTTACATACAGTGACCTACATGATCATTAACAGGAAATATGCATTGAGCAGTCAAGAATGCATATTGTGCATTGGCCTCCATTACAAGAGGAACAGGACATGATCTTCATAAACATACCATAGATAGGGAGTTCAGTGAAGATTTCTATTGTGTCTGTACAACTATGTATCAAATAAATAAAGGAATCACTCAGAGGTGAAGTTAACTATACTTCCTCCCCCTTTAAATTAATGTAACATAAAGCTGTATATTTAACAAAACGTTCAATTTCCTTTTAACAGAACATGTTCAAATAAACATGCTTTCACAATGACAGTGTTTACTTGATTTTCTTTTAAGTAACAGTCCATAACTAACTTCACTATACTCAGGATCCAGTTTTTTTGGTGGCGCTCTGTTTCTTTCAGGATGGCGCCTCTGTACCTGTGGAGTTGCATCAGGCTTGGCAGTTTCTTGACAAAGACAACTTTCTCTGTTGCAGGTGAGTCGTTGCTGTTAGTGACATGAAATCCAGTGGATGCAATGTGCATCTGTTTGGATGCAGACGACCCAAGTATATTCTTCAACTGAGCATCCAGTATCTGGTACACACGATGTCCCCATATATGATCTCCAACATTCACTGTGCACATCAGTGGTCCAGTTCTTGTAGCTGTCCTACTAGGTGTCCACTTGTCTTCTCAGTAATCACGCGCTAGGACTCCCTGTCCAAACATAAGCTCCTTGCTGGTTTACTTGGCAACTGGCTAAACTATTTATTCTGTATTTCCCTCCGGAGGTGTGGTTTCAGGCGGCCTATGTAAGATCTCAGATTCCTGTTCATGAACAGCATTGCAGGTGTTTAATTTGTCGTCACATGAATAGAGTTCCAATACACGAAAAGTAAGTTGTCCTCCTTGTGCTGGAGAGAAATGTCCACCTTGCCCATATCTTTAATGGACTTCTTGAAGCTTTGGATAAACAATTTAGCTAACCCATTCATTGCTGGGTGATGAGCAGCTGACTTGAAATGTTTGATGCCATTTTTCTTCATGAATATTCTGAACTCTTCTGACATGTACTGTGGTCAGTTGTCATTCAAAATTTGTTCAGATAAACCATTTCTGGTGAAGATAGGCCTCAGAGCGGAAACACTCTTTTCTGATGAGGTTGACTTCATTGGTATGATCTCAGGCCACTTCAAATGAGCATCCACAGGAATCAGAAATGTGACCCAACGAAGTCAATATGCACTCTTTGCCATGGTAAAGGTGGCCACTCCCACTGGTGTAAAGGTGTCTGTGGGGTGCATTTTGAACTGAACAGCTTTTTGTCAATCTTCAATCTATCAGCCACCACACATAGCTCTGGGTGAGACTTTTCATCTTGACTGTACCCCAAGTGTCCTTCATGCACATTTTCTAACACTCTGGTGCACAGTTTAGGGGAACCACAATATGAGAACCACAGATCAGGGTTCGTTGACATACAGACAGTTGATCTCATCTTGGATAGATGAGATCTCATCTGAGAACTTGGATACGTACATGGAATTATGATGTAGTGGCCATTACAGAGACTTGGCTGGCACCAGGGCAGGAATGGATTCTCAATATTCCTGGATTTCAGCGCTTTGAAAGGGATAGAGAGGGGGGGAAGGGGAGGAGGGGTGGCATTACTGGTCAGGGATACTATTACAGCTACAGAAAGGGTGGGTAATGTAGCAGGATCCTCTTTTGAGTCAGTATGGTGGAAGTCAGGAACAGGAAGGGAGCAGTTACTCTACTGGGGGTATTCTATAGGCCCCCTGGTAGCAGCAGAGATACCGAGGAGCAGATTGGGAGGCAGATTTTGGAAAGGTGCAAAAATAACAGGGTTGTTATCATGGGTGACTTTAACTTCCCTAATATTGATTAGCACTTGATTAGTTCCAAGGGTTTAGATGGGGCAGAGTTTGTTAAGTGTGTCCAGGATGGATTCCTGTCACAGTATGTTGACAGGCCGACTAGGGGGAATGCCATACAAGATCTAGTATTAGGTAACGAACTGGGTCAGGTCACAGATCTGTCAGTGGGTGAGCATCTGGGGGACAGTGATCATCGCTCCCTAACCTTTAGCATTATCATGGAAAAGGATAGAATCAGAGAGGACAGGAAAATTTTTAATTGGGGAAGGGCAAATTATGAGGCTATAAGGCTAGAACTTGCGAGTGTGAATTGGGATGATGTTTTTGCAGGGAAATGTACTATGGATATGTGGTCGATGTTTAGGGATATCTTGCAGGATGTTAGGGATAAATTTGTCCTGGTGAGGAAGATAAAGAATGGTAGGGTGAAAGAACCATGGGTGACAAGTGAAGTGGAGAATCTAGTCAGGTGGAAGAAAGCAGCATACATGAGGTTTAGGAAGCAAGGATCAGATGGGTCTACTGAGGAATAGCGGGTAGCAAGGAAGGAGCTTAAGAAGGGGCTGAGGAGAGCAAGAAGGGGGCATGAGAAGGCCTTGACGAGTAGGGTAAAGGAAAACCCAAAGGCATTCTTCAATTATGTGAAGAACAAAAGGATGACAGGAGTGAAGGTAGGACTGATTAGAGATAAAAGTGGGAAGATGTGCCTGGAGGATGTGGAAGTGAGCGAGGTCCCCAGTGAATACTTCTCTTTGGTATTCACCACTGAGAGGGAAATTGATGACGGTGAGGACAATATGAGTGAGGTTGATGTTCTGGAGCATGTTGATTTTAAGGGAGAGGAGGTGTTGGAGTTGTTAAAATACATTAGGACGGATAAGTCCCCGGGGCCTGACGGAATATTCCCCAGGCTGCTCCACGAGGTGAGGGAAGAGATTGCTGAACCTCTGGCTAGGATCTTTATGTCCTCGTTGTCCACAGGAATGGTACCAGAGGATTGGAAGGAGGCGAATGTTGTCCCCTTGTTCAAAAAAGGTAGTAGGGATAGTCCGGGTAATTATAGACCAGTGAGCCTTACATCTGTGGTGGGAAAGCTGTTGGAAAAGATTCTTAGAGATAGGATCTATGGACATTTAGAGAAACATGGTCTGATCAGGGACAGTCAGCATGGCTTTGTGAAGGGCAGATCATGCCTAACAAGCCTGATAGAGTTCTTTGAGGAGGTGACCAGGCATATCGATGAGGGTAGTGCAGTGGATGTGATCTACATGGATTTTAGTAAGGCATTTGACAAGGTTCCACATGGTAGGCTTATTCAGAAAGTCAGAAGGCATGGGATCCAGCGAAATTTGGCCAGGTGGATTCAGAATTGGCTTGCCTGCAGAAGGCAGAGGGTCATGGTGGAGGGAGTACATTCAGGTTGGAGGGTTGTGACTAGTGGTGTCCCACAAGGATCTGTTCTGGGACCTCTACTTTTCATGATTTTTATTATCAACCTGGATGTGGGGGTAGAAGGCTGGGTTGGCAAGTTTTGCAGATGACACAAATGTTAGTGGTGTTGTAGATAGTGTAGAGGATTGTTGAAGATTGCAGAGAGACATTGATAGAATGCAGAAGTGGGCTGAGAAGTGGCAGATGGAGTTCAACCCGGAGAAGCGTAAGGTGGTACATTTTGGAAGGACAAACTTCAAGGCAGAGTACAAAGTAAATGGCAGGATACTTGGTAGTGTGGAGCAGCAGAGGGATCTGGGGGTACATGTCCACAGATCCCTGAAAGTTGCCTCACAGGTAGATAGGGTAGTTAAGAAAGCTTATGGGGTGTTAGCGTTCATAAGTCGAGGGATAGAGTTTAAGAGTCACGATGTAATGATGCAGCTGTATAAAACTCTTGTTAGACCACACTTAGAGTACTGTGTCTATTTCTGGTCACCTCACTATGGGAAGGATGTGGAAGCATTGGAAAGGGTACAGAGGAGATTTACCAGGATGCTGCCTGGTTTAGAGAGTATGGATTATGATCAGAGGTTAAGGGAGCTAGGGCTTTACTCTTTGGAGAGAAGGAGGATGGAGGAGACATGACAGAGGTGTACAAAATACTAAGAGGAATAGACAGAGTGGACAGCCAGCGCCTCTTCCCCAGGGCACCACTGCTCAGTACAAGAGGACATGGCTTTAAAGTAAGGGGAGGGAAGTTCAAGGGGAATATTAGAGGAAGGTTTTTCACTCAGAAAGTGGTTGGTGTGTGGAATGCACTGCCTGAGTCAGTGGTGGAGGCAGATACACTAGTGAAGTTTAAGAGACTACTAGACAGGTATATGGAGGAATTTAAGGTGGGAGGTTATATGGGAGGCAGGGTTTAAAGGTCAGCACAACATTGTGGGCCGAAGGGCCTGTAATGTGCTGTACTATTCTATGTTCTATGTTCTATCTCATTGAGAACTCCGGAAACACAGGATTACCATGAGCTGGCCATCCTTGCATGGTGATGTCATATGCTTGTGATAATATTGGGTCATTCCTTGTACTCTTTGTATTTCAGAATTTCTTACCAGGAGCTGGTCCAACAAAAATGCATAGAACACCTCTGCTGGCTCAGAGAATGAAGACTTTTCACCTTCAGTTGTGGAAGACGTGACAAGCTGTCAGCATTGCTGTGTTGCCTGGTACCTTTGAACTCTATGTCATAACAGTGTACTCCTAGGAATAGTGCTCAGCATTGTAATCACTGCTTCAGTCTTCTCTTGTGACTTGTAGTGGCATGCAAAAGTTTGGGCACCTCTAGTCAAAATTTCTGTTGCTATGAATAGTTAAGTGAGTAGAAGATGAACTGATCTCCAAAAGGCATAAAGTTAAAGATGAAACATTCTTTTTGACATTTTAATCAAGATTAGTGTATAATTTTTGTTTTGTACAATTTTAGAGTGGAAAAAAGGAAAGGAGCACCATGCAGAAGTTTGGACACCCAAGAGATTTGAGCTCTCAGATAACTTTTACCAAGGTCTCAGACCTTAATTAGCTTGTTAGAGCTGTGGCTTGTTCACAGTCATCGTTAGGAAAGGCCAGGTGATTGGAAATTTGAAAGCTTTATAAATACCCTGACTCCTCAAACCTTGTCCCAACAATCATCAGCCATGGGCTCCTCTAAGCAGCTGCCTAGCACTCTGAAAATTAAAATAAATGATGCCCCAAAGCAAGAGAAAGCTATAAGAAGATAGCAAATGATTTTCAGGTAGCCATTTCCTCAGTTTGTAATGTAATTAAGAAATAGCAGTTAACAGAAATGGTGGAGGTCAAGTTGAGGTCTGGAAGACCAAGAAAACTTTCTGAGAGAACTGCTCGTAGAATTGCTAGAAAGGCAAATCAAAACACCCGTTTGACTGCAAAAGATATTCAAGAAGATTTAGCAGACTCCGGACTGTTCTACTGTGCAGCGACACCTGCGCAAATATGACCTTCATGGAAGAGTAATCAGAAGAAAACCTTTCCTGCATCCTCACCACAAAATTCAGTGCCAGAAGTTTGCAAAGGAACATCTAAACAAGCCTGGTGCATTTTGGAAACACGTCCTGTGGACTGACGAAGTTAAGATAGAACTTTATGGCCGCAATGAGCAAAGGTATGTTTGGAGAAATAGGGGTGCAGAATTTCATGAAAAGAACACCCCTCCAACTGTTAAGCACAGGGGTGGATCGATCATGCTTTGGGCTTGTGTTACAGCCAGTGGCATGGGGAATATTTCACTGGTAGGGGGAAGAAAGAATTCAATTAAATACCAGCAAATTCTGGAAGCAAACATCACACCATCTGTAAAAAAGCTGAAGATGATAAGAGGATGGCTTTTACAATGGGATAATGATCCTAAACACCTCAAAATCTACAATGGATTTGCCATGGCCCTCACAGCCCCTCGACCTAAACATCATTGAAAATCTGTGGATAGACCTCAAAAGAGCAGTGCATGCAAGACAGTCCAAGAATCTCACAGAAATAGAAGCCTTTTGCAAGGAAGAATGGGCGAAAATCCCCCAAACAAGAATTGAAAGACTCTTGGCTGGCTACAGAAAGCATTTACAAGCTGTGATACTTGTCAAAGGGGATGTTACAAAGTACTGACCATGCAGGGTGCCCAAACTTTTACTTTGGCCCCTTTTACTTTTTTTGTTATTTTGAAACTGTAAAAGATGGAAATAAAAAAGTAATCTTGCTTAAATCATTAAAGAATTGTTTCATCTTTAACTTTATGCCTTTTGGAAATCAGGTCATCTTTTACTCGCTTAGCTATGCACGGTAACAGAAATTTTGACCAGGGGTGCCCAAACTTTTGCATGCCACTGTTTGTAAACCATGCTTGTCAATGACATGGCCAGATTATGTGATTACATTCTTCAAAAACTTACTTTTGTCTCTCTTTCTATGCAGACCATACTCACTCAGCCTGATAAGCACTTTACCAAGGTTCTGGAGGTGCTCTTCATCATTTTTGCCAGTCATGATGATGTCATCAAGGTAACATTGTGTTCCTGGGATGTCTTGGAGCACTTGGTCCATTGCTCTTTGTCAAATTGCTGGTGCTGGTGCAATGCCAAAGACAAGACAATTATACTGGAACAGTCCCTTGTGAGTGTTGATTGTGAGGTACTTCCTGCTTGGCTCCTCAATCTCTATTTGCAGATAGGCTTGTGACAAGTCAACCTTTGCAAACCTCTTCCTGCCAGCAAAGTATCTTCTATTCACGGCAGGGGGTACTGCACAGTATGCAGCACAGGGTTGATGCTCACTTTGAATTCCCACATATGTGAATAGCTCCAGCCTTAATCACTGGGGCAATGGGCCTGGCCCAATCGCTACACTCAAATCTGGAGAGAATTTCAGCCACCTCCAAATCTGAAGTTCAGCATCCACTTTAGGATGTAATGCGTAAAGCACGGGATGCACTTTATGGAATCACAGTGTTGTTGCTTCATCCAGTTCAATTCTGGCCTTCATGCCTTTGAGTTTACCAATTCCCTACTCAAGCACCTTCTCATTTGCATTAAGCTGCTGCGATAGTCTCTAGTTAGTGTTACCATTTGGGCTGCCATTGCCTGTTGATGACACATTGAGAGCTTTGATTGTGTGCCAGTCTAGAAACACAGAAACATAGAAAACCTACAGCACAATTCAGGCCCTTTGGCCCAGAAAACTGTGCCAAAGATGTCCTTACCTTAGAAATTACCTAGGGTTACCCATAGCCCTCTATTTTTCTGAGCTCCATGTACCTGTCCAGGAGTATCTTAAAAGACCCTATCATATCCACTTCCACCACTATCGCAGGCAGCCCATTCCACACACTTACCACTCTCTGCGTAAAAAACTTATCCCTGACATCTCCTCTGTACCTACTTCCATGCACCTTAAAAATATGCTCCCTCGTGCTAGCCATTTCAGCCCTGGGAAAAAGCCTCTGACTACCCACATGATCAATGCCTCTCATCATCTTATACACCTCTATCAGGTCACCTCTCATCCTCCGTAGCTCTAAGGAAAAAAGGCTGAGTTCACTCAACCTGTTCTCATAAGGCATGCTCCCTAATCTAGGCAACATCCTTGTAAATCTCCTCTGCATCCTTTTTATGGTTTCCACATCCTTCCTGTAGTGAGGCGACCAGAACTGAGCACAGTACTCCAAGTGGAGTCCGACCAGGGTCCTATATAGCTGCAACATTACTTCTCGGCTTCTAAACTCAAACCCATGATTGATGAAGGTCAATGCACCGAATGCCTCCTTAATCACCTCCTTAACCGTAGCAGCTTTGAGTGTCCTATGGACTCAGACCCCAAGATCCCTCTGATCCTCCACACTGTTAAGAGTCTTACCATTAATACTATATTCTGCCATCATATTTGACCTACCAAAATGAACCACCTCACACTTATCTGTGTTGAACTCCATCTGCCTCTTCTCAGCCCAGTTCTACATCCTATCAATGTCCCGTTGTAACCTCTGACAGCCCTCCACACTATCCACAACACCTCCAACCTTTGTGGCATCAGCAAATTTACTAACCCATCCCTCCACTTCTTCATCCAGGCCATTTATAAAAATCACGAAGAGTAGGGGTCCCAGAACAGATCCCTGAGGCATCCCACAGGTCACTGACCTCCATGCAGAATATGACCCGTCTACAGTCACTCTTTGCCTTCTGTGGGCAAACCAGTTCTGGATCCACAAAGCAATGTGCCCTTGAATCCCATGCCTCCTTACTTTCTCAATAAGACTTGCATGGGGTACCTTATCAAATGCCTTGCTGAAATCCATATACACTACATCTACTGCTGTTCCTTCATCAATGTGTTTAGTGACATCCTCAACAAATTCAATCAGGCTGGTAAGGCACGACCTGCCCTTTACAAAGCCATGCTGACTAGTCCTAATCATATTATGCCTCTCCAAATATTCATAAATCCTACCTCTCAGAATCTTCTCCATCAACTTACCAACCACTGAGTTAAGACTCACTGGTCTATAATTTCCTGGTCTATCTCTACTCCCTTTCTTGAATAAAGGAACAACATTTGCAACTCTCCAATCCTTGGAACCTCTCCCCTTCCCATTGATGATTCAATGATCATTGCCAGAGGCTCAGCAATCTCCTCCCTCGCCTCCCACAGTAGCCTGGGGTACATCTCGTCTCGTCCCGGTGATTTATCCAACCATGTTTTCCAAAAGCTCCAGCACATCCTCTTTCTTATTATCTACATGCTCAAGCTTTTCAGTCCACTGTAAGTCATCCCTACAATCGCCAAGATCCTTTTCCGTAGTGAATACTGAAGCAAAGTACTCATTAATTAACTCTGCTATCTCCTATGGTTCCATACACACTTTTCCACTGTCACACTTGACTGGTCCTATTCTCTCATGTCTTATCCTTTTGCTCTTCATGTACTTGTAGAATGCCTTGGGGTTTTCCTTAATCCTATCCGGCAAGGCCTTCACATGGCCCCTTCTGGCTCTCCGAATTTCATTCTTAAGCCCGTTCATGCTAGCCTTGTAATCTTCTAGATCTCTATCATTGCCTAGTTTTTTGAACCTTTCATAAGCTCGTCTTTTCTTCTTGACTAGATTTACAACAGCCTTTGTAAACCACAGTTCCTGTACTTGACCATACTTTCCCTGTCTCATTGGAACATACATATGCAGAACTCCACGCAAATATCCCCTGAACATTTTCCACATTTCTTCCATACATTTCCCTGAGAACATCTGTTCCCAATTTATGCTTCCAAGTTCCTGCATGATAGGCTTATATATCCCCTTACTCCAATTAAACACTTTCCTAACTTGTCTATTCCTATCCCTCTCCAATGTTATGGTAAAGGAGATAAAATTTATAGAAATTTCCTTGCAGAACAGATGGAATTAATGAGAAAGGCAGCATTGGCTACTGGTTTTATCTGCAGGTCAGTAGGTACATATATAGTAGACCTTGTTCATGGATGTACTGTGTGCCAGAGTGTAAATAACATCTAGTTGGATTTTTCTCAACTATTCATGTCCAAAAAGTGCTGCCCCTGCACTTTTCAACACATAAAGCTCTAACTGCTGTGTTTTGCCTCTGTATGTCACATACACTTTTATTTCGCCTTTGGTTTTCTGTCTGTGTAGATCTTTACCATCACGGAGTTCTTTTCTAATGGTAGCCTAGATAACAGTCTGTTGTAGCCAGTGTCTGAAATTATAGCTGACTCTCTATCCAGCTCCATTTTCAGTTTTACACCAGACTCATCTGTTGTGATCCGTATGATTTTGTGATCTGCTTCAGGAATGCTATGCAGTTCCAGGCATGACAGTTCACCTTTGTCAGACTCTGTGCTTTCTGATGCAGTTTCACAGTCGGACACTTCAGTTTCTTGTTTAGTTTTGTGTTTGAAGTGTTTCACTCTGTGTGGTTTTTCTCTTTGGTTGTGCTTTTTATCAGACTTGCACACTCTCTATGTGATTTTGTCTATGGCACTTTCTGCAGAATTTTTCTTTGCATTTGCATCATGGGAGGATTTGCCACATCTGTAATATTTTTGTTTTTTTGCACTATTGACAGACATTTTGTGTGTTTCACATTCTAAACTCTTTTTCTGTCATTCTGACGCATCCTTTGCTGCAGTCTCTAACAATATTGTAATGGTCAATGTCCATTGTAAGGTTAGTTCTCTTTCTGACAGTAGCTTCTTTAGAGCATCTTGACTATGAATGACACATACAAGCCTATCCCTTAGTGCATCAGAAAGTCCATCTCCAAAGTAACAGTATTGGGAAAGTTTGCGCAGTACTGCAGTGCATTCAGAAATGCTTTCATCATTTGATTGGTTCTTTTGTGAAATCTAAATCTCTCAGCTATTACTAGCGATTTTGGGCTCAGTTTCATTGAACATCTTGCTTGCTGGTTTTACAGGAGTTATTAAGTTGAATAAGAGACTGTACATTTTAGTATCCATTAAGCTAAGATGTGTGGAGGCTTTATTATCATAGAACATAGAAATTTACAGCACATTACAGGCCCTTCAGCCCACAATGTTGTGCCAACCATGTAACCTACTCTAGAGACTGCCTAGAATTTCCCTAGCACATAGCCCTCTATTTTTCTGAGCTCCATGTACCTATCTAAGAGACTCTTAAAAGACCCTATTGTATCCGCTTCCATCACCGCTGCCGGTAGTGCATTCCACACACCCACCACTTTCTATCCTGATTCACATCATTAGCATAGTTCCACCCCCTCGATATATGATTCCCAGTCCTCATTAGCATGATCAAATTTGTCAACTTTCTCAACTAAGGCCATCGTCACGTTACTTTCACTTTAGCTTTGCTAATTTTGCATCTCTCACTGTCACTCACTCATCCCTGTGCTGGCATTCGTGACTGTCTTCTCTGTGCTGGTTTATTCTTTCCTCTTGCTGTCTCTCTCCCTTCCTCCAACTTCTGTCATCTCATAACTGTCAGTGCATTTGGTGATATTCACTGACATTCTGGTTCTTACTCATCGCCGGTTTGTTGCATCTGTACAATTACATATCAAATAAATAAAGGCACACACTCAGAGGTAGTTAACTTGTATATTCATTTTGCAGAGAGAACAACAAATTCAATGCACATGGGTGAATTATCAGTCAATAATGAGTGCTAAGGGGAGTCATTGCACTAAAAGAAATAGATCTGTACACTGCAATTTCCAAAGCAGATTCCTGGGATGGCATGACTAGCATATGAGGATATCTTCCATTGACCGGCATGACCTGTTCGAGTTTAAAAGATGAAGAGGGTTTGTACAAAATCTAGACCAGGCTAGATCAACTGGATGCAGAGAGAATCATTCCTTGGTCTGGGAGTTCACAATAACTCCTCATGGTGGACAAGTGTCAGTTCCGTCCCAGTCCTGCTTATCTGACCTGGAACACCTTGTGACCATTTTGTCATCTACTTTATCTACCAAAGGAGTTTTCAGCCATCATCTTGGTAGTGATAGACATCCCACCTCAGGCTCATGTTAAGCAGGAGCTGACAAACTGAGTGATATAATGAACATGTATGAAACAGCGCACGTAATGCCTTCCCAATTATTTGGGGGATTTTAACCAGTCAGCTTCAAAAAGTCTCTAAATAATTAGCATCAACATATCACTATGGAACCAGAGGAGCCGACACACTGGACCACTGTTACACCACCATTGAGAGCACTTACTGTGCCATCCCACACCCACACTTTGGAAATTCTGATCACCTGGCTGTACTCCTACCCCTTGAGTATAGGCAGAGACTGAAGACTGCAGCACTAGTAGTGAGGACCAAGAAGGAGGTGGACAAAAGGAGGTGCAGGAGCAATTACAGGACTGCTTTGTCAGTGAACTGGACTGTATTCAGGGATTCATCGTTGAATCTGAATGAACACGCTACAGTTGTCACTGACTTCATTAAAACCAATGTGGATGAGTGTGTGCCTATGAGAATATACCGTACACCACATCAAAAACTATGGATGAACCAGAAGATTCATAGACAGCTGAGGGCTAGATCTGTGGCATTCAAGTCTGGTGATCCAGGACTAAACAAGAAGGCCAGGTACAACTTATGAAGGGCCATCTCAAGAGCAAAAGAACAATTTCAATTAAGGTTAGAGGCAGAATTAGAGGCACATTAACTCTGGCAGGGTTTGCTTCGAAGAAAGCAAAATCTAACACTATGAATGGCAGTGATGTTTCAATCCCAGATGAGATCAACACCTTTTATGCATGCTTTGAAAGGGAGAATAAAACTACAACTATGAGGATCCCTGCAGCACCCAGTGACCCTGAGATCTCTGCCTCAGCGGCCGACGTCAGAACCTCTTTCAAGGGGGTGAAATCTCACAGATCTCCCAATGGTGTATCTGGTAAGCCAAGGAAAGAGCATATAAGGTAGCAAAAGGGAGTGGGAAGTTGGATGATTGGGAAGCTTTAAGAATCCAACAAACGGCAACTAAAAAAACTATAAGAAGGAAAAAAATGAATTATGAGAGCAGACCAGCCAATAATATAAAGCAGGATACCAAAAGTTTTTCCAGTTATTTAAAGAGTAAAAGGGAGGTGAGAGTTGATATTGGACCACTGGAAAATTATGTTGGTGAGATAGAAAGGGGGACAAAGAAATAACAGATCAGCTTAATGGGTACATTGCATCTCAGGGGTCAGTAGTGGGACCGCTGCTTTTTACATTGTCAATGATTTAGATAATAGAATTGATAACTTTGTGGCAAGGTTTGCAGATGATACAAAGATAGGTGGAGAGGTAGATAGTGCTGAGGAAGCAATGCAATTGCAGTAAGACTTAGACAAATTGGAAGAATGGGCAAAAAAGTGGCAGATGGAATACAGTGTAGAGAAATGTATGATAATGCATTTTGGTAAAAGGATTAATAGTCTATTATCTAAATCAGGAGAAGGTTCAAACATCAGAGGTGTAGAAGGACTTAGGAGTCCTCATGCAAGACTCCTAGAAGGTTAATTTACAGGTTGAGTCTGTGGTAAATGCAATGTTAGCAGTTATTTCAAGAGCAATAGAATATCAAAGCAAGGAGATAATGCTTTTATAGTACACTAGTCAGGCCACACAGAGTATTGTCAACAGTTCTGGGTCCCATATCTCAGAAAGGATGTGTTGTTATTGGAGAGAGTCTAAAGGAGGTTCATGAGTATGATTCTGGGAATGCAGGAGTTAACATGTGAGGAGCATTTGACAGCTTTGGGCCTGTACTCACTGGAATTTAGAAGAATGCAGGGGGATCTTATTGAAACCTACCAAATATTAAAAGGACTAGACAGGGTGGATGTTAAGAGAATGTTTCCTATAGTGAGGGTATCCAGAACCAGAAGGCACAACCTCAAAATTGAGGAGAAACCCTTTAGAAGGAGGAATTGTTTTAGTCAGAGAGTAGTAAATCTGTGGAATGCTCTATCACAGACTGCGGTGGAGGCCAAGTCTGTGGGTATATTTAAAGTAGAAGTTGATCATTTCCTGATCAGTCAGGCATCAAAGGATATGGCGAGAAGGCAGATGTATGGGTTTGAGTAGGGTTGGGGATCAGGCATGATAGAGTGGTGGGGCAGACTCGATGAGCTGAATTGCCTACTTCTGCTCCTATGTCCTGTGGTCTCAAGGTTCTGAAAAGCTATGCCAACCAACTATGTTCAAAGCCATTTTCAATCTCTCATTGATACAGTTGGAAGTTTTGCAGCAGCCTCAAGAGAGCAACAATTATACCAGTGCCCAGGAAGAGCTGGGTGAGCTGCCTTAACAACTAACTCATGTCAATGGTGATGCAATGCTTTGAGAAATTGGTTATGACTAGAATTAACTCATGTCTAAACAAGGACCTGGAGCCACTGCAATTTGCCTATCACCATACAACAACACACACAAAATGCTGGTGGAACACAGCATTTTGTGTGTGTTGTTTGAATTTCCAGCGTCTGCAGATTTCCTCATGTTTGCCTATCACCATAATATGTCTACAGAGGATGTGATCCCATTGGCTTTTCATGCAGCCTTGGATCACCATTGATAATAGCAATAACATCAGGCTGCTGTTTATTTACCACAGCTCATCATTTAACACAATCATTCCTACAGTCTGATCAAAAAGCTCCAAAAACTGGGTCTCTGTACCTCCCTCTGCAATTGGATCCTCGACTTCCTCACTGGAAGATGACAATCTGTGCAGATTGGAAATAACTTCTCCACTTCACTGATAATCAACACCGGTGCACCTCAAGGATATGTGCTTAGACCACTGCTCAACTCTCTCTACACCTATGATTGTGTGGTGAGGCACAGCTCAAATGCCATCTATATATTTCCTGATGACACAACTATTGTTGGAAGAATATCAGATGGAGACAAGAAGGCGAACAGGAGCGAGATAGATCAACTAGTTGGTGTCGCAGCAACAATCTTGTACTTAGCGTCAATAAGACCAAAGAGTTGATTGTGGACTTCAGAAAGGGTAAGATGAAGAAATGCACACCTGTCCTCATAGGGAGATCAGATGTAGAAAGGATAAGAAATTTCAAGTTTCTGGGTGTCAATATCTCTGAGCATCTATCCTGGGTCCAACATATCGATGAAGTTACAAAGAAGGCACAATAGTGGCTATATTTCATTAGCAGTTTGAGGATATTTGGTATGTCACCAAAGACACTCATAATTTTCTAAAGATGTACCACGGAGAGCATTCTATCTGCTTCATCACCGTCTGGTATGGGGAGAGGGAAGGCGCTACTGCACAGGATCGAAATAAGTTGCAGCAAGATGTAAACTGAGCAAGCTTCATCATGGGCATTAGCTTTCCCAGTATCCAGGATATCTTTAAAGAGCAATGCCTCAAAAAGGAGTCATTCATCATTATGGACTTCCATCACCCAGGACATGCTCTCTACTCATTGCTCCCATCAAGAAGGAGGTACAGGAGCCAGAATGCAAACACTCAACAGTTCAGGAACAGCTCCTTCCCCTCTGCAATCAGATTTCTGAATGGATAATGAACCCATGAACACGACCTCACTACTTTTTCCTCTTTTTGTGTTACTTATCTAATTTAACTTTATAAATATATATACACACACATATATATCTTACTGTAGTTTACAGTTTTTTATTATTATGTGTTGTAATGTATGGCTGCCACGTAACAACACATTTCATGACATATGCCAATAATATTAAACCTGATTCTGGTTCTGATTCTTATTACAATACATGGCTTGTCATTTAGGACAGAGTTATTTTTGGCATTTTAGGATGGAGTGATTTATTTAGATGGAAAAACTGTGGGATTTTCAGCCACAGAAAGCAATCGAGTACATGCCACTTAATATACTTGAAGGCATCAGATGACTAGAGGATAGACAATATTGTTCCCCTGTCTAATAAAGGCTTTAAGAACAAACCAGGACACCAGCAGTGGGAAAGTTATTGGAAGGTATTCTAAAGAACTGGATATATGAATATTTGGACAGACTAGGACTGATTAGGGATAGTCAACATGGCTTTGTGTGTGATAGGTCAATTATAACCAAGCTCACAGAGTTTTTCAAGGAAGTTACCAAGAAAGTTGGTGATGGCAAGACAGTGGATATTGTCTGCATGGGCTTTAGCACAGCATTTGACAAGGTCCTGCATGGAACGTTGATCATGAAGGTTCAGTTGCTCAGCATTCAAGATGAGGTAGTAAATTGGATTAGACATTGGCCTTGTGGGAGAAGCCAGAGAGTAGTAGCAGATGGTTACCTCTCTCACATGGTCTGTGACTAGTGGAGAGATACAGGGATCGGTACTGAGTCCATTGTTGTTTGTCATCTATATCAACAATCTGCTGATAATGGGGTTAATTGGATCAGCAAGTTTGCGGATACCACCAAGATTGGGGGTGTAGTGGACAGTGAGGAAGACTATCATGGCTTGCATCAGGATCTGGACCAGCTGGCAAAATGGGCTGAAAAATAGCAGAGGGAATTTAATGCAGACAAGTGTGAGGCGTTGCATTTCACTAGCACCAGCCAGTGTAGGTTGTAAACAGTGAACAATATGGCACTGAGGAGTGCTGTATGAACAAAGGGATCTGGGAATACAGGTCCATGAGGAGTGCTGTATGAACTGGGAATACAGGTCCATAATTCAATGAAAGTGACTTGACAGGTCGTCAGGAAGCTTTTGGCACATTGGACTTCATAAATCAAAGCACTGAGTTTCTGAAATGGAATGTCATGCTGAAGCTGTATAAAATGTTGATAAGGCCTAATTTGTAGTATCGTAGGCAGTTTTAGTCACCTACCTACAGGAAAGATGTAAACAAGGTTGAAGGAGTACAAAGGAATTTACAAGATCTTGCCAGGCCTGAGTTATAAGGAAAGATTGAATAGGTTAGGACTTTACTCCTTGGGACATAGAAAACTGAGGGGAGATTTGGTAGAGATATACAAAATTATAAGGGATATAGATAGAGCAATTGCAAGCAGGCTTTTCCCACTGATGGTGGGTGGGTCTACAATGAGAGGTTATGGGTTAAGTGTGTAAGGTGAAAAGGTTAAGAGGAACATGAGGGCAAACTTCGTCATTCAGAGGGTGGTGAGTGCAAGTGGTGCATGCAAGCTCAATTTCAACATTTAAGAGAAGTTAGGATGGTTGTATGAATGGTAGGGGTTATGAGGGCTATACCCTGGTTCTGGTCATTAGGAGTAGGCAACTTAAATGGTTTGACATGGACTAAATGAGCTAAAAGGCCTTTTTCTGTGCTGTAGTTTTCTATGAAGCCATGACTCTATTTAAAACAGAGATGGATAGGTTTCTAGACACAAAAGGCATGAAGTGTATGGAGAGAAAATAACGATGAGATGGAAAATCAGCCATTTTCATATTGAATAATGGAATAGGCTTGATAGTTGAATAGCTTACTATTGGTTTGACTTGTTATGTATATATATGTGGACAAAGAAACTCATCAGTAATAAAGTGGAGTATGAATTCATGAAGAGTACAATATATGATTTTCTGGATCTATATTTTGAGGAAATGGTGGTGTAGAAAGTGAGATGCTATTGTAGATTTAGTATTGTGCAATGACAAAAAAGGTACAGTAGTTAGTAATTAAGGGATTTTAAGGAAAGTGTGTTGGGGTCTGGTCCAGAGCCCGCCTTCCGGGTCTTGCTCCAGTCTGCGGACTCCGGACTCCGGGCCTTGCAGCCAGCCCTCCTGTCACACGGAGCCATTGGATCATCTTGGCTTAAGGAGGTATACGTCGCCTATTAGGGGGCAGGTGTTTATAAGGGGCTCGGGGACTGAGCCTGGTTGTGGGGTTGTCCTGCTCTGAATCCTGTCTGCACCTGTTTTGCCCGCTCTGGATCTGGTTCTACCCTGGTTGCTGCCCTGCTTGGAATCCTGTTCTGCCCTGGTTGCTGGCCTGTTTTGTATATGCTCTATCTGGTTGGTCTTGTTCCCCTGCTTCTCTCCTGTGTGCTGGTCCTGCTGTTCTGCCTTATTTGCCTTGCCTGTGCTGTTGGTTGCCTTTACCAATGTACCTGGTGTATCATGGTAGTCCTGCTGCTCACCCTGGACCCAGCTTCCTTCTGATCCCTTGCCTCTGTTGGGCAGGTCTGGCTGGACTGCTACTGCCTGGTTGGGGTTCTGCCCTTTCCACCTATTGCTCCCTAAGGGTTGTGCCCTGCACCTGCCCAGGTGTCCGCGCCTTGCCCTGGCCTTGGTGTTTCTGCCTGGAAGGTGGCCCTGCCCAGGATCCATGTGGTTGCCCTAAGGACTACTACCCTTTCTCTCCTCATTTCCCATGGGTTGTGCCCCGCACCTACCCAGGTGTCCGTGACTGGCCCAGGCCTCCGTGTTTCTGCCTGGGTGGCGGCCTGCCATGAGGAATCCTCCTGCCCTGTCTGAACTCTGAGATCCTCCTGTCTGTCACGAACTCTGGGATCATGAGGGATCCTCCTGCCCTGCCATGAACTCTGGGATCCTCCTGCCTTGTCTGACCTCTGGGATCCAGCTCCACCTGCCTTAACCCTTGCATGCCATGGCATCCCCATCTTGTCCTACCCGTAGTACTTCAGTGTCTGTGTCCTGCATTTGGGTCCAATCCTGCCCCTGTTCCTGACAAAGTGATCATATTTTATAATATGAAAATAAAATTAATAGTTTATGTAAATTTTATATAATGATCCAAAGTGAGTTTTTCAAATTCAAACCATGGTCTTGCATCTAAACAAAGAATCTACAAAGATATAAGATAATGGCTGTAATAGATCAAGAAACTGTTTCAAATAATTGACCACAAAAACATGATGATTAATGTCATAGAACTAAATAAGCTGTTCACAACAAATTTATACCCCTTTAGAGTGCAGAAATGAAACAGAAATGGTTAATAAGAGAAGTTAAAGATTAGCATTGGATCAATGTAACTGCTAAAAAGTGCAGTAAACCTGAAGGCTGCAAAAACTCTGCTTGTGCGAAGGGAGGGGAGGGGAGTGGGAGGCTTTGGGGCTTTGCTGTTTCAATCATTCATTCTGTGAGGTTTCTTGTTTTGTGGCTGTCTGTGAAGAGTGTGAATTTCAAGTTGTACACTGCATACTGATATTAAATGTCCCTTAGAAATTTTGAATCTTTGAAATCCAGAATTCTGCAGAGGACAAAGAAACAAGAAAAACAAAGTCAAAAGCAAAGGTCAGCATGGGAAAAGACACAGGTAAAAGATGCATAATTACTTATAAGAGACTATTCAGCCCAACAGGTCCGTGTCAGTTCCCAACGGTCTCATTCCCCCCTCTTTATTTTATTGTATAGATATGTGAAAAGGGAATGATTAACAGAGGTTACACATCAAAAATGCTGGAGGAACTCAAAGTCAGAGAGCATCTAGGGAGGGTAATACACAATCAATGTTTCAGGCTAAGAACCTGAAGTTTATACCCCTCCAGAGATGTTGCCTGATTTGCTGAGTTCCTCCAGCATTTTCTGTGTGTTGCTCAAGATTTCCAACATCTGTAAAATATCTTGTATTTAAGATTAACAGAAGTTGATCTGGATTCCGTAGTGGCAGACTCAGGAGAAATTATATTGGGGAATAAAGAAAAAGCAAGGGAAATCAAGCAAGTTTATTCTATGTCAGTCTTCAAGGAAGAATAATTCCCACAAATAGTTGAGAATAACAAAGTCTAGAATAACTAAGGATCCAAAAGAAATTAGTATTAATAATAAAAGGACAGCGCAGTAGCATAGCAATTAGCACAGTGCTTGATGCTGCCAGTGATCAGGGTTCAAATCCCACTGCTATCTATGCGAAATTTGTACATTCTCCCTATGACCTCATAATTTCCAGTTTCCTCCCATATGGGTGAGTAAGGGTTAGTAAGTTGTGGGTATGCTTTGTTGGCACCAGAAAAACAGTGCACTTGTGGGTTGCCCCCCCAAGCACATCCCCAGACTGCATTGGTCATTGATGTAAAAAATGTTTCAATGTATGTGAGACAATTAAAACTAATCTTATGATGAACATACAAACTGCCTACCGGTGTTTAGGGCAGCAATGAGGGTCATGCTTCTGTCTGTCCTTGGCCACTCAGATGTAGAAGGATTCTACATTGCTGTTCCTGTAACATTTTTGTTCTACTAGTCAGGGTTGTTAGCCCTGATCTGAAGCCCCTAAACCTGGAGGACTGATGGACCACTCTTAGTCTGGCCTCCACCCTTTGATCTGTTTGGCATGGGTGACCCTACCAAGAGCCAAACCGTAAAGCCCTGACTCCAGCTAAAGTGGCTCTTTGGGTCTTTGAGGCATTCAAGCCTCCAAACTCTATACCAAAGCTGTGATCATCTTGGAGGTTATGGTGAACATGCCAAGGGTTTAAAAGAGGCAGCTATGAAGATAGTGGCTAAAATTAAGTTCTACGTTACTATCCTCTCAAATTGGTAGGTAACACAACTATATTTTAAAAAAAAGACAAAGAGACCAAGAAGCTACAGACCAATTAGCCTGATGTCAGTAGTGGGCAAAGTTCTAGCATCTATTACTGAAGAAGGGGTACCAGAGCACTGAAGGAAATAATGATAAAAGTAGGTAGAGTCAATGTAGATCAATGGAACCTACTGTAAATCATACTTAAGAAATATGTTTAAGTTTTTGGAGTTTCTAACTAACAGAATTGATTTGGGAGCCTAGTGGGCATAGAGTGATTGGACATTCATAAAGCTTTTCACAAAGTACTATATATAAAGTAATCCTAAAAAGCTAGAGCTCACAGGATCGGACATATTATACAGATGTAGACTAAGGATTGGTTGATGGACAGAGAATCAAAATAGAAATGGGTTGGGATGTTGTAACCAATACAGGCAGCCAGAGTCAGTGCTGCAGCCCCAGTTGTTCAGATGAGGAAATGGTGTATTGTCAGCAAATGTGGAGACATTACAAATCCAGACAGGAAGGTAATGAAGAGTATGCAGAGAAACTTTATGGGAACAAGTTAAAAGAAAGGGCAAAGGCACAGCAGATGGAATATGATGTGGAGAAATGGTAAGTCATTCACTTTGCTTGAAAAAAAACAAGAAAAATATTATAAATGGTGAGACCTTGAATGGTGTTGGTTTCTGAAGACCTGGAAAGTCCTGAAAATGAATCTGCAGGAACGGGTGCAGTTAGAAACAGGAAGGGCAAATGGTATGTTGTTAGAGGATTTAAGTATTAAGGTAGAAATGGCTTGTTCCAATTGTATAGCATCCTGGAAAGCCAAAACCTGTAAATTTCTCCCCAAGGAAAAATATACTTTCAATAAAGGGACTACAGCAAATGTTTGTCTCGTTAAGTTGGTCCTATGAGGAGAGATTAAGCAGGTTAAATGCATATTCTCCATATTTCAGAGGAGTGAAAGGTGACCTCATTGAAACAAAACAAAAATTCTAATGGGCTTGACAGGGTAGGTGCTGTGATGATGTATCCTCAGGTTCAGTGTTTCTAATCAGGGGCTATTGCCAAGATTGTTCGATTTTATTACATCCAGTGCTTAAAAACACCACTGCAACATGTGATCTTTTAGTCCCTACCAGGTCAGTACTTGATTTTAGCTCACGACTAATTACCACACAAATACTTCACATCCTTTGTTTTGCTTATCAGAATTGGCCTACGTCAATGCACTTCGCCTTCTGGTTGCATTCCTAAAAAACATCAACAATGTTGCAGCTTCAATGAGTTGACATCTCATATTTACGTACAATTATGCTGCTGCCGCCATTTCCTTCAGCACTCCTCTTTGAACCAGGGTTGACCTACTGTCAATCCATCAATGAAAGTACATTTATTTTCATAGGATGCGTAAATTATACACCTTGAGATCTGTTTGCTTACAGGCAGCCACAAAGCAAGAAACTCAAAGAACCCAATTAAGAAAAAAAAAGTCCATAACCAGTGCATAAAGAAAGAGGGGAAAACACATACACACACATCATGGAAATAATAGATGCAAATGATAGTGTTCCAGGCAAAAAGGCTGTAAGTGTAGATTGAAAGATTTGGCAAGCTGTGAGCCAGGATATACAATTCTTCTGCTACTGGGAGTCCACAGCGCCTCTTGGATTCTTATTTATGAAGTGTCAGATATGTTCCATGTTTATCTCCAATAGCATGATTATAATGATGCACAACATGACATCAGCATGAAGATAGAATTGTCTCTACAAGAGATATGTGGTGGGCATTTCCACCAATACCATCACAGGCGATCACATCTGAACCCCAAAAACCCACCACATGGCTCACCAGTGTCTCCATCCCCCTGTTTGTGACATTTACTGGGAGCATTGTATACAAAGGGCCTGAAGCATTGTGAAGATCTCTACCGACCATCCCACAGTCCCTTTGACCCACTATCATCAAGAAGAAGGTACAAGAGCCTCAGGACTAGGACTGGGTAACAGCTTCTTCCCTCAGGCTGTGAGACTAATGAATACCCTGCCACAACCATGGTCTTGCCACGAGGACAGCGAACTGTTTAAGGTTTCCTGCTTACCTTTGCTACACACCACATGCACTTCAAATTATATTTATTAATTTATTTGTGGGAATGTTTTCTTTTATATGCTTTGTGTGATATATGTATTGTGGTCCAGAGGAACGTTATTTTGTTTGGTTGTTTATACCTGGAGTCAGATGACAACTAACTTGAACTTGAACTTGCAGATTGATGAGGCTGGATTCAGGTATATTTATTCTTCATGTTGGTTCATTCACTACCTGCCATAGACCCAGTCTGACAGTTATGTCCTTCAGGTCAGTTTGCTCAGGGTACTATCAGGCCACTGCTGGTGATGACATTGAGATCTACCCAGATGTACAGCATGCTCTTACTACTCTCTCTTTGGTGTTCCTACCAAATCCTGTTCAACGTAGAGAAACACTGGTTCTTCAGCTGAGAATGGAAGGTGAGTGATAATCAGGACAATGGTCCCTTGCTCCTATTGCACTGATATCATGAAACCTAATGCAGTCTGAAGTTGGGAGGATTTACCTGCCTATGGATAAGAAATACCTAGGAATTGTGATAGGTAAACCTGGCATATTGATTGGAAATTAAGATACTGTGGCGACCCAATTACTAGCACACTTGAACCGGCTGACAATTAGCCAGCGTGCAGGCACAAAGGCTAGGTCCGCAACAAAGGGAGAAAGCCTGAGGCGGTGTCAGTACGTGCCTCTCGAGGCATCCGGTGGCAGGGGAGAGAGGCTTTAAAGCAAGGCTGTGAAGTTGGAATAAACTTTATCTTTGACTGCAGTTTACCGACTCCGTGTCGTTATTTTAGCGCTGCGTGTAGCACACCGCTACAATACTGTGAAAACAAGTATATCAGTGTGTTGTTTGAGTAGTTTGCCTCAGGTTAGTTATAGCATAAATGCCAGCCACCAAATGTTTATGAGGAGGATTTCATAATGTTCAAATGGACATTTATTACACAAAAAAAACTGAGAAAGAACAGCCGAACAACACAGAACACAAACAAATATACGACTGGAAAAAAGTCCACAGTCCAAGTCCACATCCAAAACACAGAAAACCTAGGCAATATTCTCTCTCCATAGCAGAGTGATCTCACCAGTGATAGAAAGGCAGACTCCCCTCTCCATAGCAGAGCCACCTCAGCAGTCATAAATGGCTATCTCGCCTCTCCAGCAGCAGAACAATCCCACAGCAATAAAAAAAAGCAGGCAGCAGGCCTTTCAATCACCCTTGTGGCTTTAATCACCAAACGATGGAAGCATAATCGGTGAAATGAAATCGACCATCGGCTCATAGCCTTCTCACCACAAGGTTTCCAAAGCTGCATCTACCTCTCGGAATCCTCTCAGAGACTGCAGAGTGCTAAAACACCTAAATGATCCCCAAACTGAAAATCACAGTGTCCAACAGTTTCCAGAATCACATTCAAGATGAAAAACAAATGTAAAAGACGTAACAGAACTGAAATATATGGTTTCATGATCTATCCAGAAGAAGTCGATCAATGAAGCATTGTATATAGGTGCCATCTTGACCAGAATATCAATTCAGATGGGAAAAAGTTTGCTCTGTCCGCATTTGTTGTATTTTTGAATGCTTATAATCCATTTCAGGGAAAAATAAGAGTCAACAAGCTCACTGTGAATCAAAGCCACAAATAGACTAAACACACTAGGATGGCTAATTTTCTTTCCCTGAAGAATATTTGTGAACCAGATAGGTTTATAACAATCTGGTGGTTGTGTGGTCATCAGTAGTAAAATTAGCTGTGTATTTTTAAAAAGATTTTTGGCTCAAATTAAGTGCCATATTTGCCATGCTGAGATTTGAAGTTCTACCTCTGGGTGCAAATCCAGACTTGCAGGGTTGCTAGTTTAGTAATTTAACAACTATGCCATAATAGAACCCTTGAGAACAAAGAGTCTGCTATCCATGTAACATGTTCTCACTTCTCATATTCCACCGGTGCCAAATTGGAGCATAATATTGCCCCAACACATGCAGCTGCCCAGCGGCCATCACACAACTGTGACCCTTGGCTGGCCTTTCCATGGAAAAAGCAATTGGAAAAGGGCAAACTGCCTACTTCTGTAGGTGCTTAGATGCTGAAAAGAAACTATTGTTCATCAATTCATATGTCAAGACTCAAACGAGTGGCCAGGAGTGCCATAGATATCTACGCAAAAGAGTTCAGGTGTCCACAGAGTGAGGATCCCTTCCTGGTCAAGTATCCATAAAGGAAACAAAATATTACTTTCTCCTTCTCTGGAAGTAATGAACTATAAAAGCTAAGGGGAAGAGCCAGCTAATGTTGGAAGGGAGCTTAGAGTATGCAAGCGAGTAATTGATATGAAGATGAGTGAGTTGTCATTATTTAAGGTGTCAAATGAGAACATCCTCTATAAGATGAGCTGCTTGTGAAAATGGTACTTGAGGACAATGCAAAGTGTTCTTCTGGTCAAAGTGGGAAAAGTTGAAAATGGAAATCTATAATGCTTGTCACACAGGTGTCCTTCATATAATACTGGTCAAAGGACAATGTCTGTTTCACTGCCACTCTCAACTCTTTACAAACTACTTCATGGAACTAACTGCAGGCTATTGTTGCAACAACACACACAAAATGCTGGTGGAACACAGCAGGCCAGGCAGCATCTATAAGGAGAAGCACTGTTGACGTTTTGGGCCAAGACCCTTCGTCAGGACAACTGGATTTGTTAGAAAAGTTCCACAATGAGGCTTTTTGAAATAATGTATATCCAAGAATGATGACCAGCTCTTCATGCTGTTTCATGAATACAAGTACCTTTCTTGAAATTACTGACTTTTTCCTGTATCTCAGAACACTGAATGGGGGAGATGCTGAGACATGGTGCAAAAGTGCTAGTTGATGGAAATAGAAAATTAGATGGCTTGGAATCCTGAGCACTGGGCAAGAACATTCCAAATCAGAATAATAAGCAGATATACATATTGAACTGAATGAGTCAATTGAAAGAGCACATGACTGAACAAAAAAATTGCATGAGCAAGGTAGGTAACATCTAATGAATAGAGAGTGATGGAAAATAATCCATTGTATATTGAGTTTGCTCTGGCAGATAAACCAGAATATACACTTGTAACTCGTGCCTTCTTGAGAAAATTGTACCTTGACCATGTGAGATTTTGGAGAATGCATCAGATACATAAAAATAAACATCATTGCATCTTGTTTTGAAGTGAAGCAATTGACTGTTACTAGTTCTTTTACACTTAGTCAAGAGCAGGGAGAGTCCTTTCATACTTTGCTCATAAAGCTAAAATTGTGAGTAAATACTTGTAAATTTGCAGGTTTGAAATCTTACTCAGCAGAGATCGCACTATTTGAGGAATCTTGTGAACAGTTATTGTATGAGGCAGGCTTAATTACAGAAAAAGAATATATAGACATGTAAAGCTCTGGAGCATCCAAAGTTATTCAAGAAAAGTTAGAGAGCTAATAAAAGGAAGGAAATTCAGTGTATTCTCCTGAACAGGGAGAATACAGCAAATGCCAGATTTTCTTTTGTTGGACATCGTCAAGTACCAGGCAATGTGAAAATACAGTTATTAATGGCATTATTATAACTGAATCCACCACTGACAATATCTTAGGGGTTACAATTGAACTGCAGTATCCATACACACAATGTGGTTACAATAGCATGTCCCATTGTTACCCTTCAGCAAGTAACTCAACTCCTAATTCCCCAGATCCATCTACAAGGTTCAATTTGAGAGTGTGATGAAATATTCTCTACTAAACTGGAGAAGTGCAGTAACAACAACACAAGAAGCTCAGGATACTCATCATAGAAGCCCTCTTGATAGGAAAACCATCCACGATCATTCACTCATGCCACCACTGAGGCTGTAGAAGCAGTTTGCACTATCTGAAAGTTTCTCTGCAACTGACCAAGACATCTTAGAGAGCGCCATCCAAACCCTCAACCTCGATCAGCTAGAACAGGGATTCCCAACCTGGGGGCCACAAATCCTCGATCAGCTAGAACAGGGATTCCCAACCTGGGGGCCACGAATCCTTGCCTAATTGGTCCATAGCATAAAAAACGTAGACCCCAAGCACTATTCATTATATTTAGTCATTTCAGTATATTTACAATTTTGAAACTCTGGCATAGAACATAGAACAGTACAGAAACAGGCCATTTGACCAACAATACTGTGCTGAGCCAATTAAATTAGTAAGCAAGTGGCTAACTAAACGAACCTCTTCTGCCTAGGCAGTGCCTATATCCTTCCCTTTTCCTCACATTCATGTGCCTACCTAAATATCTCTCGTATGTCTCCAATGTTTCTGCCTCTCCCAACACCCTAGATAGTGCATTCCCCTCATAAATGTAAACAAACAAGTATAGATTATATATGTGAGGCATATAAACAATCCAAGCATACTGTGGTGGTATGCAGTTAGTGAGAACATCGGTGTCTACTTTCATTCATGTTTGTAAGGCACACAGTTATTACTACATTTGCTTTCTGTCCTTTACCAATTTCATGTCCACACTGCCCCATTTGATCCTATGGGTTTGAACTTGGCTAACGTAGTGTGATAGCTCTTCAAACAATACTGATATAATAGTGCAGTGTGTTATTATTTAACTTTGTTGAAAAATACAGTCAAGTTTGTCAGATATGATTTGCTTTTAACAAGCATCTGCCATCTGCCAATTTTTAATCCACATTTTTTAAAGGAATTCTTTATACTAACTGGGAGTATTGATTCTAAGAGATGCCCTCACTGGGCTGACTAACCTTCAGTTAGCAAGTTTTTCCTTCACTTGTTTTAAATGGTGGTGAAATTTGCAGAGGGTACCATATTTAGCATTGTGTTTAATCTGAGAAAGAAAGATGTGTGTTACCAGACAATGTCAACTGGGTGAGCACAAGTGGCAAACAGAATTCAGTCTGCCTACAGAGAAGAAGTCATCACCCTGACACAATGGTGTCAAGGAAACAACCTCTCCCTCAATGTCGCATAAACAAAGGAGCTGGTTGTGGATTACAGGAGGAATGGAGACAGGCTAACCCCTATTGCTATCAATGGATCTGGGGTTGCGAGGGTGAGCAGCTTTAAGTTCCTTGGCATACACATCAGCAATGACCTCACTTGGTCTATACACACTGGCTGCGTGGTGAAAAAAGCACAACAGCACCTCTTTCACCTCAGACAGTTGAAAAAGTTTGGCATGGACCCCCAAATCCTAAGAACTTTCTGCAGGGGCACAATTGAGAGCATCCTGACTGGCTGCATCACCGTGTGCTATGGGAACTGTAATTCCCTCAATCACAGGACTCTGCAAAGTGGTGAGGACAGCCCAGCATATCAGTAGATCAATTTCAGGACATTTACAAAGACAGGTGTATAAAAAGGGCCTGAAGGATCATTGGGGACCCGAGTCACCCCAACTACAAACCGTTCCAGCTGCTACCATCCGGGAAATGGTACCGCAATATAAAAACCAGGACCAACAGGCTTCTTCCACCAGGCCATGAGGCTGATTAATTCACACTGATACAGGTGTATTTCTATGTTATATTGACTGTCCTGTTGTACATACTATTTATTACAAATTACTATGAATTGCACATTGCCCATTTAGACAGAGACGTTACATAAAGATTTTTACATATGAAGGATGTAAGTAATAAAGTCAATTCAATTTGATAAGTTAAAGTGACACAAATGGGGAGAACAAAACTCAGAGTACACAATGAATGGTAGGATAAAAGTTATGTAGGCAATTTATCAAAATACATTTATTATCAGTATGTATTCAGTATACAATCCTGAGATTCATCTTCCCCACAGACAACCACAAAACAAACCATGGAATCCGTTCAAAGAAAAACATCAAACACAACCATCCCCATGCGCAACAAAAGCAAATCAAGCAAATGGCAACAAAAAAGAGCGAAAAACACAGAATATAAAACATAAGATCAAAAGAGTCCAGGCATGTGCAATTCAGCCATTTCATTGCCCGCAGGCTGCTCCGATCAAAATTGCCCAAAGCAGCAACAAAAACGAACAAGCAACCAGAAACCTCTATGACCACAGGCAATGGAACAAGCAGATGAATATAGAACTTAGAAGTGTAAAGCCTAGGAATAGGCCTGTCAGCCCACATTTCTGTGTGACCGTGATGCCAATCTAACCAATCCTATCTGCCTACACATAGTCCATAGACTTCTATGTGTTTGTCAAAATGCCTCTTCAACGTTGCTGTTGGATTTGCTTCTACCACCTCCCTTGGCAGCACATTCCAAACACCTGCCATTCTCTGTGTAAAAAAAATCATACTTTAAATTTCCCCCTCTCACCTAAACTTACCAGCAACCCAGGTTCAATTCCCACTGCTGCCTGTAAGCAAGTATGTTCTCCCCATGACCACATACAGTAGATTTCCTCCCAAGTTCTGCCTTCTTTACCATCCTATCTACTTATGATTCCACATTCAAAAAACAAAGAACTTACATCCCAATTTCCCTTTGAAAACCAGTGATTCTTGGGATCCTGCCATTTATAATAGACTTTCTTCTTTCATTGGTTTCCCAAAATGCTGTACTTCACACCTAGCTGAAGGATCCTGCTGAAGAGTCTCGGCCTGAAACGTCGACTGTACTCCCTTCCTGGCCTGTATTTTGTGTGTATTGCTTGGATTTCCAGCATCTGCAGATTTTCTCTTGTTTGTAAAAGGCTCACTTCACACTAGCTCAGATTAAGCTCCATTGACAACCTTCCTCACTATCAACAAGTCCACTAATTTTAATGTAATCTACAAGTTTATTGATAGATCGCCTACATTTTTATCTAAATCATTTAAAAAACACTCAGTCATCTATGACCAAGACAATTTCGTATCGTACTTAACAATTTACTACAGAATCATAAATCATATGTTTATCCAATGAGGAAACAGTCCTTCAGCAGAACACATCTCTGACAACTAAGGTGCCCAATTCCATGTACCTAGTTTCAGTTGTTTATTTATTTATTTATTGAGATACAGCACAGAATAGGCCCTTCTGGCCCTTTGAGCTGAACTGCCTAACAATTCCCCAATTTAACTCCAGCCTAATCACAGGACAATACACAATGACCAATTAACCTACTACCAGTACATCTTTGGACTGTGGGAGGAAACCAGAGCACCCGGAGGAAACCCATGCAGTCATGGGGAGAACCTACAAACTCAGAGTCAAAATCAGAATCAGGTTTATTATCACCATGAAATTTGTTAATTTAGCAGCAGCAGTTCAATACAATACATAATATAGAAGAAGAAAATATATAATAATTATTATTATTAATAATAAATAAGTATATATTACAGTGTATGTACATTGTATAGATTAAAAATCATGCAAAAAAGTAATATATATTAAAAAAGTGAGGTAGTGTTCACAGGTTCAATGTCCATTCAGAAATTGGATGGCAGAGTGGAAGCTGTTCCTGAATCACTGAGTGTGTGCCTTCAGGCTTCTGTATGTCCTCCCTGATGGTAGCAATGAGAAGAGGGCATGCCCTGGGTGCTGGGGGTCCTTAATAAAGGACGCTGCCTTTCTCAGACACCACTGCTTGATGATATCCTGGGTACTTTATAGACTAGTATCCAAGACTGAGCCAACTAAATTTACAACCCTCTGCAGCTTCTTTCGGTCCTGTGCAGTAGCCCCCCCCCCCCCCCCCCATACCAAACAGTGATGCAGCCTGTCAGAATGCTCTCAAAAATACATCAATAGGAGTTTTTTAGTGTATTTGTTGACATACCAAATCTCTTCACAACTCCTAATGAAGTATTGTTGCTGTCTTGCCTTCTTTATAGCTTCATCGATATGTTAGGACTAAGTTAGGTCCTCAGAGATCTTGACACCCAGGAACTTGAAACTGCTCACTCGCTGCATTTCTGATCCCTCTATGAGGATTGGTCTGTGTTCCTTCACCTTAACCTTCCGGAAGTCCACAATCAGCTCCTTTGCCTTACTGACATTGAGTGCAAGGTTGTTGCTACTAACAGGCAGTGACAGGAATTTAACCCCGGTCGCCTGTACAATAAAGTGTTGTGCTAATCATTATGGCTTATATCCCTCTAAACACTTCCCATTTAGCTATCTTTTAAACATTGCAATTGTGTCCACCTCTAACACCTCTACAGACAGCTTGTTCCATATTCGTACCATCCACAATGTGAAAATCTTGTCCCTCAGGTCCCCCTTAAATTTTAACCTCCTTAAACCTTAAACCTATTTCCTCTAGCTTTAGGCTCAGTATCCTGGGAAAAAAGATTGTAACCATTCTCCTTTTCTACGTCCCTCATAATTTTATATATCTCTTTAAGATTAACCTGCAGCCTCTTACACCCCAGAGAAAACACCATGATCTTATCCACCCTGTCCCTACAATTCAAACTGTCCAGTCCTGGCAACAGCCTTGTGAATCTTTGCTGCACTATTTCTAGCTTAATAGCATTGTTCCTACCCCTCAGTGACCAACAGGGTGCACAATACCCTTCAAGTCCCTACAAAGGATTGCAACGACTGCTGAGACGATCATCATGGTCTGTCTCCTGCTCATCGGAGATATTTATCAGGAGCGCTGCAGATGCAGGGCCCTTAGCATTGTCAATAATCCTTCCCATCTGTCCAACAATCTCTTTAGTCCTACCACCAAACAAGAGTTACTATAGCATTAGGACAGGAACTGTTAGGATGGGAAACAGCTTCTTCCCTAGGCCATAAGATTACTAAGCTCCCTGCAACTCCCTGGGCCACATTATGCATGAAACACCAGTAGTGTTAAACTGTTTACCTTTTAACTTGTATCGTTAATGCATCCTTTATTGGTTAAGTTACTAGTGGTAATATTACTTTGTGAGTATATCTATCGTGTTGTGCAGAGAACTGTTGTTTTGTTTGGTGGTATACATGTGTACGGCTGAATGACAATAATCTTGAATGTGAACTTCAACTTGAAATTGAACTTGAACTGCAGTCTTGTACAACTGTAACATGATGTCCCACCTCTGGTACTCAGTGCCCTAACTGATGAAGTCAAGCATAATAGACATCCTGTATACCCTGTATACCTGTGCATTGCCACTTTCAGAGAGCTCCAATCTTAAAATTAACCCTCCAGTACCAGCCTTTGACTTCTATCGCCAGGCAATTTTTGTATGCATTTGGCTAGTCCAACTGGATGCAATCTGCATGCGAGAACTTGTCAAAGGCCTTGTTAAAGTCCATGTGGACCACTCATTAGCCATCTTCATCACTTCCTCAGAGAACTCAGTCATATTTCTGAGACAGGATCTCTCCCCCATATGAAGCTACTGTATGCTATTACTGAGAAGTTCATTTTTTTCCAAATGTGAGTAAATCCTGTCCATAGGAAACTTCCCCAGTCACTTTCCCTATTTCACTGATACAAAGTTAACTTGCATATGATTTTCTAAATTGTTCCAATTCCCCTTCTTTAACAAGGGAACACCACTGGCTGTTCACCATACTGTGTAGTGATTGTAATAGCAGAGGCTGAGAGAGGGTAGAGATGTGAAAATCCCATCAAAACAATTAGGTTAAATTATCCTATAGGAGTTGGATCATGGAAAGATTTTGGTAGGCTCAATGAGCAGTTCCTCGTGTCTATATTTTTACAAAGCATTACTGCACACATACTTGCTTCATCTATCACTACTAGACTCAGATGACACTGAAGACCCTTAGATTGCCAGCAGGACATAGCAGACCAAATCCTGACTTCAAACAGAATTTACAGTATTTACTTCTAGTGAACAGGTAGTACAAGTGATCAAAATGCTCTGGTTACACTTACAGTCTTGCAGACCTTTCAACCAATTCACCTATGCTCACTGTGTTGTCCCATCTAACCACATTTGGCCTATAGCCCCCTAAATCTTTCCTATCCATGTACTTATCTAGATGGCTTTTAAATATTGTTAATATGCCTGCTTGTTCCAAATATGCACCACCCTTTGTTAGAAGAAGTTTCCCCTGATGTTCCTTTCAGATCTGTCACCTCTAATCTTAAAGCTATGCTCTCTAGTTTTTAGCACTCCTTTCCCTGGGAAAAACACTATGTAATTTCTCTCTGTCTATGCCCCTCATGGTCTTATAGACTTCTATCAGGACACTTCTCAATCTCCTATGTTCCAAAGAAAAGAACACAGAACAGTACAACACTGGGCGGGCTAGTTGGCTGACAATTTTGCCCTGATCTGGAACCAATTTGTACAAAATGTCCTCCTCCTGTGAATCACCTAAATCATTCTGTGTTCATATTTTCTATTGGAAAGCCTCTAAACTGCCTATTTCCCTAAATACCCATGGTAACTCATACCAGGACCTACCACAAACTGCATAAAAAGGCTTCCCCTCATGCCACCTTTAATCAACCCCCCTCCTAACCTTTTAAACATGTCTTCTTGTGTTTGACGTTTCTACCCTTGGGAAAATAATTCTGATTTCTCTAATTATGCCCTTCATAATTCTGATTTCTCTAATTATGCCCTTCATAATTTCTAAAGGCCTTCTTCTCCACCCTCTTCACAGTCTCTACATCCATCCTCTAATGTGTAACCAGAACTGCATACAATACTCTGAGTGTACTGTGACCAAAGCTATAATGGCTGCAGCATTCTTCCTTACTTTTAAGCTCAACACCCCTGCTAGTGAAGGCAAGCACACCATGTGCCTTTTATACCACCTTTTCTATTTTTGCAGCCACTTCCAATGAACTGTGGACCTGGAACCCAAGATCCTCTGTACCAAATAAGGAGACTACCATTCACTGTATACTTTCTCCTTCCATGTGACCTTGCAAAGTGCAACACTTCATACTTGCTTGAATTAAACTCCATCTACCACTCTCTGCTGACTTGGTCAAATGGTGCAGGCTGAATCATCTGCAGCTCAACATTAGTAAGATGAAGGAGATGGTGATGGACATTAGGAAGACTAAGCCTGTGCTGTTCCCTGTTACTATTGATGGCGAGGACGTGGATGTGATGAGGATCTACAAGTACCGGGGGTGCACTTGGATGACAGGCTTGAGTGGAGCACCAACACAGAGGCTGTGTACAAGAAGGGCTAGAGTCGCTTGTACTTCCTGAGGAGACTGAGGTCCTTTGGAGGTATGCAGGACTCTCCTTTGCATGTTTTACCAGTCTGTTGTCACCAGTCCAATCTTCTATGCAGTGGTGTGCTGGGGCAATGGCATCACGTGGATGATGCCAACAGGCTCAATAAACTGATTAGAAAGGCTGGTTCTGTTATAGGAGTCAAACTGGACTCACTAGAGACTGAGGTAGAACAAAGGACCCTATAGAAAATCCTGGCAATTCTGGACAATGTTTCTCACCCTCTGCATGTCACCTTGGCTGAACAGAGGAGCACTTTTAGAAGTACCTTACCCTTGGCCTTTAGGCTCTATAATGAGTCAGCCTATAGCTGGGGAAGTGATGACCCCCTCCTGTTGGACTGTTTGAGGTAACTTTTTTAAAATTCTTTCTTACTTACCTTCTAATACTTATATATCTGTGCACTTGAAATGCTACTGTGACATTGTCAATTTCCTTTGGGATCAGTGAAGTATCTATCTATATCTGTTACTGATTCATATCCAGCTGTATTCCTTAATAGTCCTTTACACTGTCTGTATCTCCAACAATATCATGGCATCTGCAAACTTGCTAATCCACCTATTGACATTTTCACAAGCAAATCATCGATACTTACCACAAATAAAGTCATAGTCTACACAATCTCTTCTTGGGATTCCTGCAGTTTGAAACCTTGTCTTCCACATCCAGTGGTAAATTAATTCATTCCTCAAAGCCACCTGCATTACTCTGAACTGAAGTTCATTACTATTTACCTCATGACCTCTATCAGATCACCCCTGATCTCCTGCATTCCAGGGATTAAAGTCCTGGTCTACACAACTTCTCCTTGGAATACAGATCCCCAAGCCCAGTCAATGTCCTGGTAAATCTTTTTTGAACTCTTTCTAGTTTAGTAACAGGTTTCCTATAAAACAATTGCCCAATTTGTGTACAATCCTCCAAGTAAAGCCTCACTATCGTCTGCAGCATAATGTTCTAACTCCTATGCTCAGTGACCTGATTGATGCAGGCCAGCAGGCCAAACATCTTCTTCACCACTCTCTCTGCTTAGGATGACAGTTTCTGTGAACTATGTACTTGCTCTCGTAAATTGTGTACAGTTCTGGTCACCGAATTATAGGAAAGATATCAATAAGTTAGAGAGAGTGCAGAGACGATTTACGAGGATGTTACCTGGGTTTCAGCACTTAAGTTACAGAGAAAGGTTGAACAAGTTAGGTCTCTATTCATTGGAGCGTAGAAGGTTGAGGGGGGATTTGATCGAGGTATTTAAAATTTTGAGAGGGATAGATAGAGTTGACGTGAATAGGCTGTTTCCATTGAGAGTAGGGGAGATTCAAACGAGAGGACATGATTTGAGAGTTAGGGGGCAAAAGTTTAAGGGAAACACGAGGGGGTATTTCTTTACTCAGAGAGTGATAGCTGTGTGGAATGAGCTTCCTGTAGAAGTAGTAGAGGCCAGTTCAGTTGTGTCATTTAAGGTAAAATTGGATAGGTATATGGACAGGAAAGGAGTGGAGGGTTATGGGCTGAGTGCGGGTAGGTGGGACTAGGTGAGATTAAGAGTTCGGCACGGACTAGGAGGGCCGGAATGGCCTGTTTCCGTGCTGTGATTGTTATATGGTTAAATCCCATTGTTCCCTAACGTTCCTCAGGGTCCTGTCATTCACTGCATAAGGCCAACCCTGGTCTGATCTCCCAAAATGCAACACCTCACACTTATCTGGATTGAAAGTCCTTTGCCAACTCTCAGGACACATATTAAATTGATCAAGATTTCCCTGTAATTTTTCATTACCTTCTACATAATATCTGTTTTAGTATCTTCCACAAACCTACCAGTCACACTTTGTACATTCACATCTAAATTGAGTATATGTAAATTACAAACAATAAAGATCCCAGCACTAACCTTTGTGGCACACCACTAGACATAGGCCTCTAGTTTGAGAAATAAAACTGACCTTCACCTTCTGTTCCCTATTGAGCCAGTTGTGATTCTAATATGCTGTCTCCCTCTGGATTCCATGCATTCTAACCTTCCAAACTAGCCTGTCATGAGGGACCTCATCAAAGGCCTTGCTAAAGCTCGCCTAGACAACATCCATTGCTCTACCCTCATCAACTGTCTTTACTACCTCCTGTGAGAACTCCAAGAGATTCATCAGACATGACTTCCCACCCACAAAGCTGTACTGACTGTCCTGAATAAGACCCTGTCTCTGCAAAAGTTGGTAGATTCTGGTCCTCAGAAATATCTCCAGTAATTTACTCACTATTAGTGTCAGCCTCACTAGACTGCAGTCTCCTGGCTTGTGTTTGCTACCTTTTTAAACAATGGTACAATATTAGTCACTCTCCAGTCCTCTGGAACTTCACCTGTGGCAAAGGTGAAGGAAAATTTTCTATAAGAGCCTCTAAAATTTCTTCTCTCCCTTCCCATAAAGTCCGAGAATGTACCCTGGGGATTTTTCCACCTAAGTGCACTTTAAGGCCTTCAATATCTCCTAACAGCTTATTGTTATGTGTCCAAGAAAACTCATTGCCCTATGTTTTTAGATTCCATCTTTCTTTTTTCCACAGTAAGAACTGAAGAGATACATTTATTAAAAATCTCACCCTTTTCCATTGGTTTCACACTCACAGAACCATGCTGACCTTTAAGAAGACCCATTATCCCTCTAGCCATCCTTCTTATCTAACAAATCTCTTGGGATTTTGCCTCACCTTGGCTGACAGATCTTCTCTTATCCTCTTTTTGCTCCCTTATCATCTCTCTTAAGTGTACTCCTATACTTTTGATAGCCATCAAGAGATTTACTAGCTCCCAACTGCTTAAACATAGTGGTATGTTTCACTGCTTTTCAAAGTTCAAAGTAAATGTATTATCAAATTATGTATATGTCACCATACACTACCTTGAAGTTAATTTTCTTGCAGATTTTCACAGTAGAACAGAGCAATGCAACTGAGTCAATGAAAAACTATGTACAATTAATGTGCAAAAGAAGACAAACTGTGCAAATTAATTTAAAAAAAGTAAATATATAATACTGAGAAAATGAGTTGTAGAGTCCTTGAAAGTGAGTTCATAGTTTGTGGACTAGGCAACATTTATGGAAAAGAGTAAACAATCGATGTTTCATGCTGAGACCCTTTATTAGGACAGTTCCTCCAGCATTTTGTGTGTATTTGATTTCCAGCATCTGCAGATTTTCTCCCGTTCATAGTTAATAGAATCCGTTCAGAGTTGAGGTGAGTTAAGTTATCCATACTGGTTCAGGAGCCTAATGGTTGAAGGGTAATAACCATGTCTGGACCTGTTTGTGTGGGACCTAAGGCTCCTTCTTGATGGTAACAATGAGAAGAGAGCATGGATTGGATGGTGGGATCCTTGATGATGGATGTTCTCTTTCTTAAGTGTTCCCTATAAATATGTTCAACGGTAGGGAGGGTTTTTCTGTTATGGATTGGGCTGTGTCCAACAGATTTTGTAGCATTTCTGTTCATGGGCATTGGTGTTTCCATACCAGGCCATGAGGCAACCAGTTGGGATACTCTCCACTGTGCATCTATAGATATTTGTCAAAGGTTTAGATGATGTACTGAATCTAGGTGAACTTCTAAGGCATTTGAGGCATTGTTGTGCTTTCTTTGTGATGGCACTCTTCTTAACCATAGTCTCAATATCTTATCCATGGTCTCATTTTCTTATTTATATATATCGTATCATGGCTATCCCTCAAGGTCGAGGAAGATGGTCTTCGTTCCTTTGATCTATTTATGGTCTCTCAAGTGGCTTATGAGTCCAATCTTGGCTTTGAAAGAGCCCACAGAGCCAAGACACCTGAGCGTGTATTTGTTTAATGTGTACTTGATGTTGCACTCCAAGAAGCACGGGATACTTCACAGATCAACCAACTGATTCCAATGGCATGGAAACCACGATGGCTGGAGCTGATGGATTTGTTGCAGCCTTCATCCGCCTTCACAGCCGTTGAGTTCGAAGTAACTTTGTCCGCCTGGTCCACCATTGATGTCCTGGTTGGATTGTTCTTTGTCAGGGACCTCACCCTTGACCTTACTGCCATGGTATACACTATACATGGTAGTGTATAGTGAGCATAGCTCCAGACGGCATCGCTGTTGGGATCTCAGGACCACACAAGCTTCTCCACCACAACAAGGTGACAATCCACGGAGAAGTTATATATATATAAAAATGCTCCCAAAACCTGCCATCCTTGCCCTCCACTCTAACAGGAACATGAGGTCCTAAACTTTTGACATCACACTTCTAAAGGCCTCTCATTTCACAGAAGCTCCTTTCCCTGCAAACATTCTCACCCATTCAATCACTGCAAGATCCCACCCAAAAGATCCAAATTTTTTCTGTCCAAGGTCAGGACCCTAAGCTGAGAAAAATCCATATTACATCCTTTCTTTAAAACAAATGCTTGTAGAATAAACAGCGATCTAATAATTTACTAAAGACTTTTAATCATGGCTTCAGTCTTGGCTAGCATGGGACGACACTGCCAAACAGAATCCTTCATGGAAAACTAACTTTCTCCCTTCCGTGTGTGGTGGAATGAAGTCGGTTGCCTTAATCCAGAGTTAATCTTTGCTTCCAAGTTCGAGTTTCCTGAAATACTCAATGAAAGTACAGTATGCCTTAATATCTGCAATGTTCTTCTACCACGTTATGTCCATCGGGACTTAATCAGAAATGAACAGTGACCTGATGCTTTAATCAGGTCTTATTGATATTCTATGTCAAATTATTAAGGGCAATTCAATCTGTTGCCCCGAAAGAGATTCTTACACAGACGGCAGAAATCCAATTCACTTCCGTAAATACTCAAAACCATAACTCTCCAGTCTCACTTCTGTATCCTGCGCAACCTAACTTTATTGGTCTTGAGCGAGAACCGGATATTTCTCTGATATTTCTCTGAAATATCCCTGATATTTCTCTTTCGTTGCATTGAGACTTTTGAAAGTAATCAGCGCTTTTATTATGGAAAATAAAATCTCGGAAAGAGCTTATCAGGGATTTATTCGGTTTATTGCTAATGTTTTATCTCACATGATCGTCCAAAGACAAAGTGGCTACTGACAACCTCCAGCACCAAACTAAACTTTGGAAACGGAGGCCCTAGAACCAACTGGCCCTTGTTACACTTTTAGTATCATGGATTTAGTCAGATTTTAAATTTCTTCCTCTCCTCATCCCACATCTCAATCCTTGTGGGACGGGAGAATGCCACAAAGAAAGACCAGGCGAAGTGTTAAAGTTGCATAGCTATCTCTGCCAGGGAAACCGCTCTTATTACAACGCCGTCACTAAAGAACGTAACCACGGAAGAAGGCTTCCACTTCTCACCACCAATGTAAATGGAGAGATTAACGACCCGGCGATCTCCCTTAAAGAAAGTCACACCGGGACATCTGGGCCAACGGGAAATGAGGTGAACGGTATAATCTGGCTATATAGCTGAATGTGTGCTTAATCAATGTAGAAAACGGGAGATGTAACAATTTCTCTATATTCTCATTGATGTTTCTTGTGAGGACTTAACTAAGATATTCAATTTAAATTCACTCTAATACTAATTTCTCATCAACAAAATGAAAATAAAAAACAACTTGCGCGGAAATAGATAATGGGGGAAAGAATGCTTTTGTGTACATAAAATGATTTCCGGTCTATTCCTGAACGTGCAGGATTCTGGAACCAACTCCCGAAGGGCTGTGGTACCAAGGCGTTTATCAGATTCTTAAATGTCAGCTTTTCCTGTGAGATTCTATTATCATCATATTTTACTTTCAGCTGCTGTAGAAACTGTCATTGTGTTTGAAAACGCAAGATAGATGTATTTTTGGCCCTGTCCATTCGTAATTTGCTTTAACAGTTGTTTGACTTGTCAGATAAGTATCCTGAACAGTAAATGCTCAATATTATTCCATTTTGCCTTTTGTTTTGTTCTGTATTAAAGCACACAGCATAAGTTTTTTTTTCTAATACATGAACACAGCCTAAAATGCCTACGTCTCAGTGGGTATTGCCAGTGGCTACTGCAAGCTGGCAGCGCAGCAGGCTTCGAATGAGATGCGGCTCCGTGCCGAACTAGGGAAAAGAAAAAAACAGTTAGACTGACAATTTTTGCTCCATACTTGCTGTCAACTGATTCTTCGGGTTAATTTCGAATGAAATTTCAGTTCAGTATGAAAGCAAAGAAAATAATTAGAAGATGGCTGTTTTTGAGCGTCAACTGTCTGTCCTAGTACATTATTAAGTGGAAAACAAGATCTTCACAATGTGTTTCAATCTTCGCATGTGCTTTAATGGCTCAGTAGATGGAATGGAGAAATCGTCAATAAATTGCCACTCTTTAAACTGAGAAATGCAGAGAATTGATTCGTTGCTGGCTTAGTAAAATTAAATGCTGTGCCTGCTTTATTCCTACTATGATGTATTTTAAAACAGGAAATAAATTTCCATAGCATCTATATGACGTCGCATTAAAGATGAATTAAGTTAATGTTTGTAGTTTCAGGCAACGAGGCCTGATAGCGGTGTCACTGGGTGTGCTGGTTCAGTTTTCCTCACAATAAAGGAAATCACCAAACGTGACGACGAAGTTTACCCACTTATGTTTGTCCCAATCAGTTATAGTCCTATTTTTTCGCTTCTGAAAATTCTACATCAAAAATATCAATTAAGCATTCTTTTCGAATTGGAGTACTGGGTGGAACGCTTCGGTAAATTATCATTACGCTTGCAGATTGCAATTTTAAATGTAAATACAACTGCAAGCGGGGCTGTATCTACAAATTGGAAATTTTGGGAAACGGCTGAAAGTCTGGAACGTTGTGATAATATGAAAGCTGCATATCTCATCAATTATAAACACAAGAAAATTTGTAGACGCTGTAAGTCGAACACAGCACACACACAAAATGCTGGAGGAACACAGCAGGCCAGGCAGCATCTGTGTAAACAGTAATCAGTCGACGTTTCAGATCAAGTCCTGAAAAGAGGCCTTGGCCCGAAACGTGGACCGTTTACTCTTTTCCATAGGTGCTGCCTGGTCTCCTGGGTTTCTGCGGCATTGAGTGTGTTGCTATCTAATCAATTGTAGTTTTGGCTCTAGCTTTTCTACAGCAAATGATGGAGAAGTTTGTGTGTACATGACGCAAAAGGCAGAAGTAAGACTGAACAATAAGAAAGCCCGGGCCTGTGGGAAATAATGGATGATCTACTACTCAAATCGCTAGGTGACACAATGTTGCTGCGAACCATGTGAAGCCCTCCAATTAAATTAATCTGCAATATTGACATTCAACATTGACATTGCTGACCTGTATTGATATTAGAACTCTGCCGTTTATAATGTTGAATACTATTAGATTGATCAATCATTAATTTCCTTTCGCTTAGGCATGATTTGATGGAGCAAAACTCATCACAGTGGCACAGCTAACCACCGCACAAGGCTAGTGATTAGTCGATAAATACACCGCGACTGTGGCGAGGCATATGGTTGCTAACATACAAACTCACTACCATGTGGTAAATGCGTCAATGTTGGAATCTGCGGCAAACTATCATTTGGAAATTGCCAATACATTGAAATCGCTGTTCCTTTAAGATGTACAACCCAAAGTAATATGCATATCTGAACCATCTATGCTGGCATCTGACATGGGCATTCTTAATAACATCCATAGCATACAATTTAATCCATAATATTAATCAATCAACGATAAATATCAGAACCAACGTATAAAGTTTCCACGAAATGTTACAACGTGTAAGGCTTTTAACAAAAGAAGGAGGATTTTTCTTCCATCATTTCTAAATAGTGCACCATGCTCAGATGTACCGGGTTGGTGCTGACATGTGGAAAGACTGTTTAATAAGATGTGCGCGCCATACTTTTCCCTTTATTTTAAACGACTAGCTGATCCTCCTAGCCTCGTTGCTGTCAGCTCGACTGCCCCATGGAGATGATGATAATATTTGATGTCTATGGGCTGCTGCCCCAGCTCCTGTCTCCCTCGGGGCGCAAGATGCCAGCGTCTGCACCTGCCAATCAGCGGCGGCTGCCCGCTGACGTCAGCGGCAGATGGCATGGTACCAGTGCAGGCAGTTGGCATCACTGTCACTTCTCAGAGCGATCACACACCGATCCTGCGGAGAGATCCTACCACTGCTGTCAGCCTACGGTGGAACAGCCAACAAGAGCTGAAAATGAGCATTCTTTCTCAACAGTGATTTCAGGTAAGAATTCAAAAATAAAATCACGGAAATAACCAAATCATTAGCGCACTAAAAACAGATGCAGAGTCGTTTTAATTGTTGTCCCCTAGTATGCAACCCTCTTGTTATTGCCTATTTAAATGCTAATATATTGACTTTGCATACAATTCGAAAATTACCAACCTTCCCTGTAACTGATGACTTCCTTATTTTTGATTGTTATTTCATTCATAGATTTGACGGGACTTTCGTTTAACTTGCCTATATTTGCGTACGATTTTGATTTGCAAGGCGCTCGCTTGTCTCCTGAATAACGATGATATGCTAAAATCAAATCTAATCTTGATTGCGTTCCGAATGCTATGTTTTAAAATTAGTTGCCCAAGTAAACAAAATCGGCGTCTGAAATGTGGGACAATGTCCTGATATAGAGAAACTTCGAGGCGCAGCAGATTAACTTCGAGGTGAATGTCGAAAATGCAATTGCAAATTGCAATTTTTCATACTAGGAAGCAAACCCATGACCCTCCATCTGTCAAATGATTTATTACACTGCATAACTAGTGCCGGGGTTGGTGCTGTATAACACGTGAAACACTTTAAAAATGATTCTTCTCGATCTCTATCACGGCGCTTAATATTTCATTGAAAATATATATATTTCGGAATCGTTTCTCAGTCGATCATTTAACTTCCCAGCTCAATGCCGATCTCTGACTATTGTTAAAGCTTGTGAAACGAAACAGACGAACCGGCGACATTCCGTACAATATGGGCTTCCTTTGCAATTCTGATTCCAGCAAATAACGTCTAATTTATTCCTCCTGAAAAAAACACGTCGCTTATCGATGTCAGCATTGAACTGGCCGCCGATATCCGCTTCCCGGTAACAATAATATTATTGTGGACCCCGATGTGCTGTTCCAAGCGGACCCGCAATTTTAATTACTATTCATGGGAGATTTAAGGCCCGTGGGAATCAAACCAAAACGATGGAGCTGTCCAGTTTTCATAACCATATCAATTAAATACTCGCTTTAATATTAACTAAAGTTTTCCAATATTTTCAAAAATAATACTGTGATAGGCCACCCTTCACTAAATTCAAGAAAAACCCAGCCGAAAGATGGTCCTGTACACCACTACTTTTTATTTATAATTTATATTTAAAAGACCTATGTAAATTGTTTGACTTTGCCGTAAAAATGATGAAATGTAGCCGGTTAATTCTAATGTATTACTGGTATAATTTAAAGTATATCCTGTATCGATAACTACATTGTTTCTCTTCCCTGCTCCTAAACCCTAACACCCCCCTCCCCAACCTACTCCCCCGACTCCCAAAGCTGACAACATGTTGACATTACCAATTGATGAAGCTGTCATGATGCCGGGAACCAACTTTGATGATGTTAGTGAAACCGAGGACAAAGAATCGGAAATCTGCCCCGAGCACGAACAGTGCTCTGTTGATCTTAGCAACATTACCCCTTCGGTAGAGTCAGAGAAGGATGACAATGAAAAGGTGGGCGAAGAGGACGAGGAATTACCCAAAAAGAGAGGGCCCAGGAAGAAGGCGATGACCAAAGCAAGGATTGAGCGAGTCAAAGTGAGGAGAACAGAGGCGAATATGCGAGAAAGAAACCGGATGCACGGTCTGAACAATGCCCTGGACAACCTTCGCAAAGTTGTCCCATGTTATTCCAAAACACAGAAACTATCCAAGATAGAAACTCTGCGCTTAGCTAAAAACTACATTTGGGCCCTATCTGAGATCCTACGCATTGGCAAGAGACCCGATCTGCTTACCTTCGTACAAAGTTTGTGCAAGGACTTATCCCAGCCAACTACCAACCTCGTTGCTGGTTGTCTGCAACTCAATACCAGAAACTTACTGTTGGATCAGAGCGGAGATGGAGCTCATATTGCGAGATCCCAATTTTCCTCCACCCTCTATACATATCAAAACCCAGATCTGGGTAGCCCCTCGGCACCGAGTTCGATGGATAGCTCCTCAAAGTCCATGAAACCTTACAGCTACTGTGGTGCTTACGAGTCTTTCTACCAAAACGCATCTCCAGAGTGTGCGAGCCCACAATTCGAAGGTCCCCTAAGCCCTCCAATTAACTTTAATGGGATTTTCTCCCTGAAGCAAGAAGATCCATCTGACTACGTGAAGAATTATCACTATGGCATGCATTATTCCGCCGTGCCAGCCAGCCGTCCCTTCGGACAGAGCTACATGTTCAGCCCAGCCATGCGATGTGTGATGCCCACAGACAGTACATTTCCTTACGATTTCCATCTGCGCGACGAGACGCTTTCGATGCAGGACGAATTAAATGCGGTTTTTCATAATTAATGTGCAAAATGGTGGTTATATAGATCACAGGTGATTAAGATAAAATAGTGGGTGGTACATTAAATAATTGATGGAAAAATTGTTTCTAACAGGATGTCTGCGATCATATTCGAATGTTACATGATGGCAGAGAAGCAATAATCTAAAAACTATGCAAGTGAGTAAATTACATATTAAGCAACTACCCCTTCAAAATATACACCATTTGCCCTCCGTTACCTCTCGCGTACACTTTTCATTTAATGGTCTCATTTGTAAATATTTTTTCTTAGTTTCACGGACAGAATAACACATTAGTGTGGACTCTGCGGCACAACGGTATTTTGGTCAATTTTACGCTAATGGATCTTAAATGGAGAAATGGGATGTGGAATAATTTTAAGTGCCACCTGACACTGAAGGATGCAAGCTCAATATTGTATATAGCAGGCCACAGTCTAACTCCAGAAACAGCAAATAAATAATTGGTTTGACAATTTACTTTTTTTTTGCCTTTTAGTCCTGATTCAGCGTTGTTAACTATCAGTTAGGGGAAACTCATTTTAACAATGATTGTTCCGAAAGGTCAATCTTTTCGACAATCTCAGAACTGGTATTTATATTAAACAACATTTTAAAAAATATTTATTTTAAAACACGCTGACTATTTCCATTCAATTAATTTGATCCTGTCGAATACTTATTCATATAATCGGAATGATTTGATGTTTGCTCGCATCTTTCTTTTGTAATCGGCAGTCAGAAACATTTGGGAGTAATCTGTATGAACGAAGTTTTTAAACAAAAATGTGAAAAGTAGTCGAAGTGGCCTACGAAATGCACTAACATATTTCTTCGCCTTAAGGATGTGGAAGTACGGTCTGTATGAATTAACAGACAGAATGAAAAATAAGATCGATTGACAATATTTTCTATTTATCGTTTATTCTTCCGTGCTTCTAAACAGTGAAATGAGCTTCCTTCCCCCCATCCCACAATAAACTTGTTTTGTTTTGAATAATCTGTGGATTTCTTAAGGATTTTTCCCCCACCGTTTTCAATCTTAGGGGTTTGGTAAAACAGTTCAAGAAAAATTCGTCTCTCTCAACCACAAATCTCATTCACCGGAGTTCTGTTATAAACCAGAAACAGCGCTTCGCAAATATTTCATATCAGTCTAATATTAGTGAGCACGGTAGATCAAACTTTGAGCATTTTGCATAAAGATGGTGTCGATCTGCCGAACAGCATGCTAATCATATCAATAAATCGATAAGTTCGGCAGTGGTTGGTCGAACATCCTCTTTTTAGCAACTCATCTTTAACATGCACGATTGGTCATCAATAGGATTGTTTTCCGAGTCTTGTATGCTGTGTGAGAAGAATGAGTTGGCATCCATGGGCAAGACAATTGTAACTGGGCCTTACAAATTGCTTTCTAAACGGGCGAACGTCCAAACTTGAAGCGAGCGGACAGAACTGTTGGTCCGCGGGGTTTAACTGTCCTTCTCAACGCATGGGAATTTCACTTCTAGAATTTCACTTTTAGAATTACACTTTTTGTAGTTTGCCTTTTTCCCCCCGCGCATACAAGATTAATGTATGCATTTATCTCACTGCCGGAATATGTTTTACCGTGGGAAAAACGCTGAATATTTCATGACCAAACAGGTTATGTACCATTTAGTAAAATGTGTATAAGTAAGAATTCGGTCGGAATGGCTCGAATCAGGGCTGGGAACCATAAGATATTGAAGCACAGAAGTATAATTAATACAGTAGCATTAATTCCTTTCGGTCCAGTATTCAAATTCCTTTTGGAATTTGAGAATAGTTAACACTGGCATCAGTCAGATTAACACTGCCCCACATCCCCTCCGAAGCTCTTTCTGAAAGAAGTTTCAGAATAACGAATTGGATTTTATCACGGAAAATATTGAGATCCAGAAATATTATTTTCCTAGAATTTCCATTCATGTTATAGGAAATGAAATCTCCGGCAGATCAAAGGCGCCCTGCCCAGGTAGACTACGGCGACTGTGCCACGGGCGGTACGAAAGTGTAAAGAAACCTGCGGGGAGTGTCACAGGTGTTGCAAATTGTGTCTTCAGCAACTGGTGACTTCCGAACCTCACAGAAATGCACACATTCTAAAGTGCCATTTTGGGACTATTAATCTTAATGCAACACTTGACAACCCGCACACGCGTTGATATAACGATAATATATCGATATTTTGAGGAATACAAAAAATGTATTAAAATAAGTCGTTAAGGCTTCACGAACTGCTCCGATCGCTAGTTGAGGTTTATGTTTGAACCAGATTCTCCATAAGGGGCAAGTTGAAGAATCGTTCTAAATACGTCGATGTAATACGAGAGGATTGTTAGATTTGCACACTGAATGGAGACACGCCTAAAACATAAATGATAAGATTTAAATTAGATACGTAACCAATGCATTTCAAAAGAAAAATCACTTGCTTGATCCCACGGTCCAGGGAAGGGATTTAGCTTGCAATGTTTAAAATATTTTAATGAAAACATGATACGTTACGCGGAATTTTAGGAAAAAAACGTCGTAGGTAGGTTGAGTTTTGGTTACAGAATTTCTTTGATATAGCAAACACTTTTAATTTAATCGGGACGTAAAAGCATTTAAATATAGTATTTTAGATATTCACAGTTAAAATTGTATTTCTTTTAAATTTAATACGCTTTATAAAATCTTCTTCAAACACCCCAGACTTCATTCTCCTGTCTTCCTTTACTCACAATATTACAGCGACCACCCCGCATAAATTGCGTTACATGAAAATAAGCTATATGTATTAATTGAATATATCCGCTTAATTAATCGGTGCAGTCGTTAAACATATGGGGGCATTTTGAAAAGAAAAGATTTTGCACTCAGTGCCATAATAATAATAAATTAATTCCTGCTATCGGATTCGCAGGGCAGTGGCAGTTGAGCAGCTCTTTTGAGTGAAGTGACCAGAATGTCGTGCAGGATTCTGTAACCTACTGGGGAACCGTGCCAGAATACTAACGATTTTATCGCTGCTCAGGTCCCAAGCCACCTCTGCCTTCCACCCGGATTTCACAGGGTAGTAATATTTCTTTGGCAATTAGTTTCTCAACAATGCATCTGTTCTCACCAAATTGTGCATATGTCCCTCAGTTGTTAAGTATGCAGAATGCGTGAGATAGCCACGTCGCAGCAGCGTTTCCCTTTCAACAAGCAGAATACATTTAGCTGTGCAATCTCGCCGTCAACTACACATACTGAGCGAAGTGCAAATAAATTCAATTTCAACTAGTAAATTTAAACAAAAACAGCAAAAATCCCTACAGGATGCTCACAGCGAGGGTGTCAGTAACTGCCACTCGTTCCCAATCCAATTCGTGTATCTATTGAACTAACGTCTAGATTGGTGGTTTAAAAATATCAGCGCTTCCGGATTTGCAACATGGTCAATCCGATATTCTGCAGAAGCCAGAATATCAAGTTATTACTCGCGGAGCAAACTTTGTTTCTAAAAAAAAACACAGGAGATTCTGCAGATGATGAAAATCTTGAACAACGCACACAAAATGCTGAAGGATCTCAGCAAGTCGGGTAGCGTCAACGGACGGGAATAAACAGGCGGAGTTTATTTCCCAGTCCCGATGAAGGGTCTCGGTCCTAAACGTTGACTGTTTTTGTTTACTTTCAACAAATGAGCCAATATGTATTTTTTTTCTATTTGTCATGGTTTGAGAAGGGCTGTCCTGTTTTATCAATGTCTTTGATTTCTGAGGCTGATTAATTGAGCTCAAACACATCGATTTCGGACAGCTCTGTGTATGAACTGGAAATTCTTCACAAGGACTTTGAACTGTGACAACGAACAATAAGCGACATTTAAACGCCTGTTGTGCAGGGTGATATCTGGAACTTGACGGAGGATAAAAATATTTTGAAGAGGCTTCCGCCTCGCTGATATCCACATTTAATGCACAAAAGCGCGAAGCAAAGACGGTTTGCCAATTTGAACATGTTAGTAAACCATTAAGAGCGACCTAAACAGGACCTTCGAATTCTAACTCCTGTCGGTAGGGAGCGAACAAGTTTCGTGAAAAGAAGATAACGAGGTAGACGATTTGACAGCTACTGTGTCAATAAATACAGCTGCTTTAAAAAAAAGAACGTTATTTAGGGAGGTTACCTGAACATTTTGGAATAAATTCTGTTGCATTTAGAGTTAGATTTGTAAACTTGTTGTTCAGTTGAAAACTTTAATAATGGGAAGGCCACTTTGCAAGTTTGGACAGCCATATAATTGTGTGCGGTGGCAGTATAAGACTTGAGCGGAACGAAAATATACCTGCAGGAACCTCAACAGCGACCCGCTTCGTGTATATTTTCAGCTCATGGGAAGGAGACGAATCAGTTTACACCTGCCACACAAGGTGCAGAGAAAGCGGAAATGCTCCTTCACTATGCTAGAACGTCAGTTCAGAGGTTTTGTTGTCACATCAGCTATTTACAGCTTACTGACTCGTTAGCTGCTGGATCAGGTGGGGTTACTTAAGCAAAACCTGTCGGAGGCATCAGTCTTGGCCCATGATCACTCCAGAGCTCTGCTGAAATTAACAATTATTGTTTCAGATTGAACTGGAGTTCTGGCTAGTTTTCCAGAGGTGCAGGGAGCTTTTAGTGATAATATATGAGGAGTATTTGATGGCTCTGCACCCATACTTACTGGAGTTTAGGAGAATGAGGGAGGGGGATCTCATTGCAACCTAACAGACAGTGTAAGACCAAGGCAGAGTGGATGTGGAAAAGGTGTTTCCAATAGTGGGGGGTTCTAGGACCAGAGGCTCAGCCTTGGAACACAAGGACCTTGTGAACAAAATTTTTAGAACAGAAATCCCTTTAGAACAGAAATGAGGAGGAATTTCCTTAGCCAGAGGGTGGTAGATCTGTGCAATTCATTGCATGATGGGTGTGGAGGCCAAGTCATTGGGCCTATTTAAAGCAGAGGTTGACAGGGGAGAAGTCAGGAGAAAGGGAGGAAACATAAATTGAGGAATCATAAATTAGCCATGATAAAATGGCAGACACAATGGTCCAAATGGCCTAACTCTGCTCCTCCTAACTCTGATCATAATTGATGATCAAAAGAAGTTCTGCAATAGTTTAAAATTGGCTTAACACTAAATTTTCTGGACAATAAGGGAAGTAGTAATTGCTGCCCAACCAGCAAAGTGATTATGTGAAATGAAGGCATGTTCATTAGCCACAGACATTACCATTCCATCAACACAAAGACAGTCTACAATCAGAAAAAGATCTTGAATGGACAATCCATGCTCCTAATTTGTGTGTTCATTCAAATGTGCACACAATTCCTATAGATAGAGATACTGTCATGTTTTGTGTGACTGCTTCCTTCTTGCATGAACTGCTGGCTGCTTAGATCATCCATTTCAAACTTAATGATACTGATAATGAGCAAGATGAAGGAGGATAGTGAAGATACTGGTCAGTGCAAGAGGAGTGCTGCACATTAACAAACATCAAAAAATTAAACAAACAGATGCTGGAAAACAAATACAGAACAGAAAAGGTTGGAATAACTTTGTGAATAGAACATCATGTCTCACAAAATTGACTGAGTTTCTGGAAGTGAACACGAAGGTTGATGAGGGCAGTAAGGTTGATGTAGGCTATATAGACTTCAGTAAGGTTCTCAATGGCAGGATGCTATGGGAGGTTAGATCCCAGGGAGAACTGCCTATTTGTATACATAATTAATGTGATGGTAGGAGGCAGAGGGTGATGGTGGAAGATTGGAAAGTTGTTTTTCAGACTAGAGTCCCATAATGAGTAGTGATCTACAGGCCATTACTATTTGCCATCTCTATCAGTGACTTGGATGAAAATGTACGAGGCATGGCATGTTTACAAATTACACTAAAATAAGTGCTGTTGAAAAGAATGAAGATGGGAGCTTGATCTGTCAGAAGTCATCATCGAGCCCTCTGGAGATATAGTGGGCTAATCAATGAAACATCAAGGAAGGAGGGTGCCCACTTGAAATCCCCTGTGTGTCACCCCTGTGCCATTCTCAACATTAAGGTGGCCTCGAGCAAGAGCTCATGGCCCATTGGCATGAGGGATATTAACATCTTATCCTGTGATTTTTGATTCTGCTGGGTAAGGAGGCCAATAATGGAAAATAGAGTTTAATGCAGATAAATTCATTATTACTGCATTTTGGGGGAAAAATTAGGATAAGATGATTATAGTGAATACTAAGCCCTGGGAAATGTTGTAGAACACACAGTTTTGGGACATGGTTCCCTGTAAGTGACATCACACAAAGACAAGGTGGTAAAGGTTTTTAGGAAGCTGGACTTCATCAGTCAGGACATTGAGTATAGAGGTTACGATGTTATGTTGCATTTACACAAGATGTTGGTAAGGCTGTATTTGAATACTGGGCTCAGTTTTGGTTTCCCTGTTATAGGAAAGTTACCATTGGTCTGGAAGGAGATCAGGTGAGATTTATGAAGATGTCTAAGTATTGAGCAACTGATTTATGGAGAGATATTGAGCAGGTTAGGACCTTCTACATTAGAGCATAGGAAAATGAGAGGTCATCTTACATAAATGTACAAAATTATGAGGAGCATAGACAGTGTCAATGTACAGAGTCTTTTTCTCAGGGTTGGGGAAAACAGAGCTGGGGAAATGCATAAGTTGAAAGGAGAGAGATTTAGTAGGAATTTGCGGGGCAACCTTTTCACCCAAAGCATGGTCAGTACATGGAATGAGCTGCTAAAAGAAGTGATTGACTCAGGCATCATTAACAACATTTAAAAAGTATTTGGATGGGTTCATGGATAGGGAAGGTTTAGGAGGATCTGGACCAAATGGAAATCTTGGTTAGCATAAACAATTTAGACTGAAGAATTAGGCTCTTTAACTCTGCAGGTCAAGCTCACTTTAGTGGGAGAAGAAACAAAGCTGACATTTCAGGTCAAAGGCCCATAATCAGAGGTGGGAAGGAGAGAAAGACTTAGGGAGCATGGTGGGGGGAGGGGTAGGAAATAGAGCAGACCTAGGAAGGCATACACAGGAGGTGAGGCTGTCCATATTCTACATTTCTAGACAAATAACAGGTGATCCATTATTGTAGAGTTACTTTGAAGCTCCATTTGTCTACCATTGGTCAGATTGATGCTAAATCTCCAAACCACATTCCCAAGGCACCCAAATTCAAGCCAATTCCTCAAGTGTCTGTCTGTAAGCACTTCTAGGTCAGCATTCTTTTCCACAAACCTTTCTGGCTACAGCCCATTGTGGTTCTAGCAAAAATGGATGCAAGCTGCTTTGATCCATGATTTGTTCGTCGAGATGCCCTTACATGACATTCACCTGCTATAGACTGGGCTACTTCTACCTTGGCATCCAGTTACAATGCAGCACACGGTAAGCTGACTGAAGGTGAGGCAATGGCTGAAAAGAGAAGTTGTGTCAAGGAGAAACCCTTCTTCCTTATGCCCTTGACTATCATTCCACATGTTAGCTCTTCCAGTACATTTGGTCTCTTTATCTAAAAATCACTAATAGTAATTGTAAATAATTGACACCAAAACATCAATTACTGAGTGTCAATCAAAAATGGTTACCAACTTCACAGTCTGTATTCTCAACCCCACATACTCTTATCTAGTGACGTACTTACATGGCACCTTATCAAAAGTCGCCTGGAAATCCAGATCCATACATCTTCTGGTGTTCTTTCACAGCGGCACAGAATGCTTCAGTGCAGGTGACCATTGACTCCATCATGTCTAGCCTGGCCATCTACCAGAACAATTCTCTAGTTCCACTCACCGACCCTTTCTCTGTAATACTGCAAAGTTTTTTCAACATATATTTAGCCAATTCCCTGTTGAAGGACACAGTATAACCCACTACTGCCATGCCTGTAAGAACACTTTGTCCAGACACCTCACTAAGTTACAGAGAGATTTTGAGGTCCAGGATCTTTGTTCATTGAAAGTGGCTACTCAAGTAGATGTGCTTATATCCACTTAGCATAGTATATGTCTTACTTGCCTTCATTGCTGGAATTGTTGAGTAGAAGACTAAATAAAACTTTAGGAAGACCACAGACGGAGTACTCTATGCAGTTCTAGAGGTTCCATTATATGAAGGATGTGGCGAAGCTGCAGAAAAGATTTACAGGAGGATATCCAATACAGGAGGATATGAGCTATAAGGAATGGTTGAAAAACTCAGGTTGACCTCCATAGTGTGTCAGAGGTTGAGGGGAGACTGGCAGATATTTTTTAGAATTACAAAAAGCCTAGTTAGGATAGGCTGTCAGAATATTTTCCCGGGTAGAAATAACATTAGAGAACATTTTTAACATGTTGTAAGGTTTTAAGGTTAGGGGTGGGGGGGGGGGGGGTGGTGGGGGTTGGTGTGGAGATGTGTGGAACACAGAGAGTGGAAGGTGCCTGGGACAGATTACCCAAGTTAGTAGTGCAGCAGGCAGTTTAGTGAAATTTAGGAAACTTTTGGATGGACAAATGAATATGAAGGGAATGGGGAGATATGGTTGATACACAGAAAGAGGGCATTTAGTGCAAATTGACATTAAGATTGGCACATCTTGAGCTGAGTAGCCTGTCCAGTGCTGTATTATTCTATGTTACACATTATGTTCAAAGAGCACTGAAAGATTATGCTCAATGTCCTCATGATTTTCTTCTGCAATCCCCTCTAAGTCTTAGGATGACTCTCAACCATCCTAGAAGAGACCTGGATCAACTCCAATTTGCCTACTATCACAACAGGACCACAGCAGATACCATTCCATTGGCTTCTCACTCAACCTGTAACATCTGGCCAGTGAGGATGCATAGATCGGGATGCTCTGTATTGACTACAGCCTGGTATTCAATACCATCATCCTCTCAAAACTAATCCTAGGATTCAATACCTCCTTGTGCTCGATTTCTTGATTTCTTCACTTGCAGACCCCAATCAGTTCAGATTGTCAACAACATCTCCTCCACAATCTCCATCAGCACAGGTGCACTACAAGGCTGTGTTTATCCCCCTGCTCTAATTGCTGTATACTTACATCTGTGAGGTTAAGCACAGCTCAAATGACATATTTAAGTTTGCTGACAACACCACTGTGTCAGGGTCCGGTCCGGAATCCGCTTTCTGGGTCTTGATCTGGTCCGAGGGCTCCGGACTCCAGGTCCTGCAGTTGTCCCTCCCATCACTCGTGATCTAGTTAGGACCCTCCTGGTTCAAGGAGGCACACCTGTAACTCATTGAGCTGCAGGTGTTTATAAGGGGCCTTGGGACTGGGAGCAGGCGGGTGGTCGTTTTGTTCTGTTTCCTGTTTCTACGCCGGCTCCGAACTCTTCTCTGCATTCTGTTATCCTGTCCGGGCTCAGATCTAATCTTCATCGTGCTTCTCTGCCCTGTACCGGTACTGCCAGGTTGTTCTGCTCCCCCACCTTTCTTCCCATGCGCTGGTCCCGCTTCTCCGCTCGTTTGTTTTGTTTGCGCGGTTGCGCTGTTTGCTGGCCGTTCCCGATTTTCCCGTTATCATCACTGTTGTGTTGGTCACCCTGGGTCTATGCACATTCCTACCCCTTGCCTCCGTCGGGCGGGTCCAGTCGACCTGCCGCTGCCTGGCAGGGGTTCTGCCCCATCCTCCTCTTCCGCCCGAACCCTGGGATTGTGCCCCATACCCGCCTAGGGGTCCTTGTTGTGCCCAGGCCTCCGGTGTTTCCGGGGACCTGTCTACTTGAACTTGAACTTCGGGAGCCCGCACCGCTCTGCCTGCCTGAACTCTGGGAGCTCACTCCGCTCTGCCTGCCTGAACCCCGGGAGCTCGCTCCGCTCTGCCCGCCTGAACCCCGGGAGCTCGCTCCGCTCTGCCCGCCTGAACCCCGGGAGCCCTCTCCGCTCTGCCTGCCTGAACTTGGGAAACTCACTCTGCTCTGCCTGCCTGAAACCCGGGAGCCCGCTCCGCTCTGCCTGCCTGAACTTCGGGAGATCGCTCCGCTCTGCCTGCCTGAACCCCGGGAGCTCACTCCGCGCTGCCTGCCTGAACCCCGGGAGCTCACTCCGCTCTGCCTTCCTGAACTTGGGGAACTCACTCCGCTCTGCCTGCCTGAACCCCGGGAGCCCGTTCCGTTCTGCCTGCCTGAACCCCGGGAGCTCACTCCGCTCTGCCTGCCTGAACTGCGGGAGCCCGCTCCGCGCTGCCTGCCTGAACCCCGGGAGCCCGCTCCGCTCTGGCTGCCTGAACCCCGGGAGCCCGCTCCGCTCTGGCTGCCTGAACCCCGGGAGCCCGCTCCGCTCTGGCTGCCTGAACCCCGGGAGCCCGCTCCGCTCTGCCTGCCTGAACCCCGGGAGCCCGCTCCGCTCTGCCTGCCTGAACTCCGGGAGCCCACTCCGCTCTGCCGGCCTGAACTTCGGGAGCCACTCCGCTCTGGCTGCCTGAACCCCGGGAGCCCGCTCCGCTCTGCCTGCCTGAACCCCGGGAGCCCGCTCCGCTCTGCCTGTCTGAAATTTGGGAACTCGCTCCGCTCCGCCTGCCTGAAATTTGGGAACTCGCTCCGCTCCGCCTGCCTGAACCCCGGGAGCCCGCTCCGCTCCGCCGGCCTGAACCCCGGGAGCTCGCTCCGCTCTGCCCGCCTGAACCCCGGGAGCTCGCTCCGCTCTGCCCGCCTGAACCCCGGGAGCTCGCTCCGCTCTGCCCGCCTGAACCCCGGGAGCTCACTCCGCGCTGCCTGCCTGAACCCCGGGAGCCCGCTCCGCTCTGCCTGCCTGAACTTCGGGAGATCGCTCCGCTCTGCCTGCCTGAACCCCGGGAGCTCACTCCGCGCTGCCTGCCTGAACCCCGGGAGCTCACTCCGCTCTGCCTTCCTGAACTTGGGGAACTCACTCTGCTCTGCCTGCCTGAACCCCGGGAGCCCGTTCCGTTCTGCCTGCCTGAACCCCGGGAGCTCACTCCGCGCTGCCTGCCTGAACCCCGGGAGCCCGCTCCGCTCTGCCTGCCTGAACCCCGGGAGCCCGCTCCGCTCTACCTGCCTGAACCCCGGGAGCCCGCTCCGCTCTGCCTGCCTGAACTTTGGGAGCTCACTCCGCTCTGCCTGCCTGAACCCCGGGAGCTCACTCCACTCTGCCTGCCTGAAATTCGGGAGCTCACTCTGCTCTGCCTGCCTGAACTTTGGGAACTCACTCCGCTCTGCCTGCCTGAACTTTGGGAACTCACTCCGCTCTGCCTGCCTGAACCCTGGGAGCTCACTCCGCTCTGCCTGCCTGAACCCCGGGAGCTCACTCTGCTCTGCCTGCCTGAACTTTGGGAGCCCGCTGCACTCTGCCTGCCTGAACCCCGGGAGCCCGCTCCGACACTCTATCTACCTGAACGCCAGCTCTACCCTTAAATGCCATGGCATCCGCATCCTGCCCTTCCCCTAGTACTTCAGTGTCTGCGTCCTGCGTTTGGGTCTATCTGGCCGCGTTCCTGACACACTGTCATTAGCCGATTCAGAGATCGTGACAAATCAGCATACAGGAGGGTGATTGAAAATCTGGCAGAGTGTTGATGCAACAATAACCTCTCATTCAACACCCGAAAGACCAATGAGTTGATTATTGACACAAACATGAGGAAATCTGCAGATTATTGACTTCAGGAGGAGGAAACTGGAGGTCCATGAGTCAGTTTTCGTCGTGGGATCAGAGGGTTACAGGGTCAGTAACTTCCTTGGTGTTATAATTTCAGAGGATCTGTCCTGTGACCAGCACGTAAGTACCATTATGAAGAAAGCAGGGCAGCAAATCTACATTTTTAAAAGTTTTCAAAAATTCGTCATGTCATCTAAAACTTAGACAAACTTCTATAGATAAGTGGTGGAAAGTATACTGACTGATTGCATCATGGAAACACCAGAGCCCTTGGATGGAAAAGCCTACAGAAAGTAGTGGACGCAGCCCAGTAGTGGATTGAGCACACGGTTCATGGAGCACTGTCACAGGAAAGCAGCATACATCATCAAGGATCCCCATCAGCCAGGACACGCTCTCTTCTTGCTGCTGCCATCAGGAAGCAGATTCAGAAGTCTTAGAAACCACACCACTAGGTTCAGGAACAGTTATTACCCCTCAACCATCAGGCTCTTGAACCAGAGGGGATAACTTCACTCAGCTTCAATCATCCCAACACTTAACTGTTCCCACGACACTGTGGACTCACCTTCAAGGACTCCTCATCTCTTCTTTTTGTATTTGCACAGTTTGTTGTCCTTTCCACATTGGTTGTTCACCCTGCTGGTTGCAGTCTTTCATCATTCTATTCTGTTTCTTGTAGTTACTGTGAATGCCCCAAGAAAATGAATCTCAGAATTGCATATAGTGATATATATATATACACACACATACATACAATATAACACTATATAAGTAGATATATATATATATATGCTTTGATAATAAATTTACTTTGAACTTGAGCTTTGAACCAGTTGTAACACTTACCCAACAGGCTGGTATATGTCTAGGGGAAAAGGAGATCCAGCCACACACCAACCCACCTCCCGTACCTGCAGGTGCTGTGAGAATCGCGTTTATGCCTTGCGCCCGCCAACAGTATCAAACCCACGACAAATACCGGTATGAAATACACTTTAAAGAGTTTACTAAGATTAAAAGAGTATTAGGCAATACAATATATATATATACAAGAAAAAAACAAAAGGCGCCAACTTATCAAAGTTCAGTCAGTTTAGTGCACATCGGTGGAGCTCATCCAGCGAACCATTCGACTCCTCGGTGGTCGTCCTCCCGAAACTCCCACTTCGGATTCCCCGGTGGTCATCCGAGCGCACGTCCTCCTTCCTCAGTGTCTCCCTCCGGACTCTCCTCACCCCCAAGCCCGTGCAACCCCTCCCCCAAGTTCCCAGCCTCACAAAACACAATAACATTCCCCATTGATTAACAAATGAATACAATGACCATATCAGCCATTCTAAAGTGAAACAGCGGCGAGAGAAACTTTTAACAGACAAAGAAGCATTCCTACTCGTAACAAACCAAAGAAGCCCTTTTTAGTAACATACACAGGACATTGTACATTCTCTCCCCACCAGCAAATGTCATGCCCTCATGGCATTACTAGAGTTCCCCAAAGCTTCTTGCAACACCCAAAACCCAACCCAGGTGCAGAAAGCAGTGACATAACTACCCAGAGCAGTAGAAATCACACTCGGTTCTCCGGGTACCACATATGTCAACCGCTCTGGGGGGCGCCTAATCCTCTGAGATCTCCATACCCCTTCTGCCCCACTGGGCTCCCTCTTCACCTGCGAACCCACTGTCTCGGACACCCCAGGTCTTCCTGACAGACCCTCACCCCCTTCCTCACGGGGGTCCTCCCTCACCTGAGATCTCTCCGGCTCACGCTCGGACTCCACCCTCTCTCCCACCACTGTTGGCTGCCTCTCCATCTGAGTCTCAAGACCTTCCCTCCTCTCACCCAATTCAGTATGGGAAGGGCCAGGAGCCTCCTCTCCTGGTACTGAAGCACCAGCGAATGGTAACAGGGGCCACTCATCTGAGTCGTCCTCTTCCGAATCAGTAGCCATTTCCGGGCGAGGGACCCGTCCCCGCTCTTCAGCAGCGGTCTCTTCCCTTTCTCTGTGCCCTCGCAGAGTCCTTGTACTGGGCGTAACCTCCCACTCTGGCTCCGTATCCACCTGCACCGCTTGACCCAGGGGCAGCAGGTGATTCCGATGGAGTACCTTGATAGGCCCTTTCCCATCCTCAGGTTTCACCCGGTAAACTGGCATGTTCGGCATCTGGCTCTCTATTACATAGGGGCTGGCCGCCCATCGGTCTGCCAACTTGTGCTTACCAGGGAGTCCCAAATTCCGTAAAAGGACCCGGTCGCCCGGCAATAATTGAACAAACTTCACCTTTTGATCATACCGCATTTTATTCCTCTGATTTTGTTTGGTAGCCGCCGCCTCGGCCAACTCGTACGCTCGCTGTAACTTCCTCTTCATGTCGGACACATACTTTAGATGGGACTTCCCGGGTAATTCACCCACTTCACCCCCAAAACACAAGTCAATGGGCAACCTTGCTTCCCGCCGGAACATCAGATAATAGGGCGAATATCCTGTAGCATCATTGCAAGTACAATTGTAACAGTGAACCCATTGTCCAATATGACGACTCCACCTGCTTTTCTGCCCAATCTCCAGCGTCCCGAGCATATCCAACAGGGTCCGGTTGAACCTCTCTGGCTGCGGATCTCCCTGTGGGTGATAAGGGGTAGTCCTGGATTTCTCAACCCCAAGCATAGTCAGTAATTCATGGATAAGGCGGCTCTCAAAGTCCCGCCCCTGATCGCTATGGATTCGCCTGGGAAGGCCGTAATGAACAAAATACTTCTCCCATAACACCTTCGCCACTGTCGTCGCCTTCTGATCCTTAGTGGGAAATGCCTGAGCATAGCGAGTGTAATGATCGGTGATGACTAAGACATTCGCGGTGTTGCTGGTGTCAGGTTCAATCGACAGAAAATCCATACATACCAGGTCCAGAGGTCCCGCACTCTGCAAGTGCGACAGTGGAGCCGCCAACGCTGGCAGGGTCTTCCTCCGGATGCAACGACTGCAGCCCCTACAGTATTCTTCGACTTCCCCCCTCATCCGGGGCCAGTAGAACCAGTCTTTGAGTAATCCATAGGTCTTTTCCACCCCCAAGTGTCCAGAATCATCATGTAGGGCCTGGAGTACAGCCAGCCGATACTCCTCCGGCAGGACCAGTTACCAACGGCGGGGTTGGTCCGGATGCGCCGTTACCCGGTACAAGATTTTGTTCTTTAACTTCAACCGAGACCACTCCTTCAACAACAGGGGCACGAATGGGTGTTTCGCCTTCTCAGCCAACGCCCCATCCCCCCTCTCGACCACTCTCCACACTGTGCCAATGCCCGGGTCATTTTGCTGAGCAGCTGCCACTTCCCCCGGACTCAGTTCCGGCAACTGTTTAGTCCGCAGTGCGGTCAGGTCACAGTAAGCTAGGGGTATGGCGTCGTCAAAACCCCCCAAATGGTCCACGGCTCGTTCCAGCCTCCCTCTTCCCTCGGCCTTCACGGTGATAGCAAACTGACACATCGCCTTCACTCCAGGGGCAGGGACACTCTCCCACTCCTCATCCCTCTCCTGTTCCCCCGGCTCCCGACGAGACAAAGCATCCGCATCGACATTCTTGCTTCCGGGCCGGTACCTCAGGCTGAAATCATATACCGACAAGGCCACCAGCCACCGATGTCCTGTGGCATCCAGCTTTGCCGGTCAAAATATAAGTGAGTGGATTGTTATCCGTTCGCACCTCAAACTTGGCTCCGTACAGGTAATCGCCCAACTTGTCCACCACTGCCCACTTCAGCGCCAGGAACTCCAACTTGTGAGTGGGATAGTTTCTCTCAGTTGGCGACAAGCTTCGGCTGACAAAGGCTACCAGCCTCAATGCTTTGCCATGTTCCTGGTACAGAACAGCCCCGAGACCCTCTCGACTGGCATCCGTGTGCAGCACATACAGCTTCTGGGGATCGGCAAAAGCCAACACTGGGGCCTGGGTCAGTGCCTTTTTCAAAGATCGGAACGCCTCTTCACATTGATCATCCCATCTCGAGCCAAAAGGTTCTGCCGGGTTCCAGTATCCTCCAGCGTCCTGCCTCTGGTCCCCTTTTCTTTCCCACCGGGGGATAGCCACACAACAGCTGAGTCAACGGGTGACACACTTTGGCGTATCCTTTCACAAATCGCCGGTAATACCCACAGAACCCCAAATGAGCGCAGAGCACCCACTTTCTGGGGTCTCGGCCAGGTGGTCACGGCCTCTATCTTGGTTGGATCAGTAGCCACTCCCTTTCGCGAAATGATATGGCCAGCGTAGCTAACCGACGACTTGCAGAACTGGCATTTGTCCAGGGAAAGCTTCAAACCTTCTTCATTAAGCCGGCCCAACACCTTCAACAGCCTCTCCTCATGTTCCTCCAAAGTCGATTCAAACACTATCAAATCGTCCAGGTACACCAGCACCTCTAACAGATTCATATCCCCCACAGTTCTCTCCATGAGCCACTGGAAGGTGGCTGGGGCTCCCGATATGCCTTGGGTCATTCGTTCGAACTGAAAGAACCCCAGCGGGCAGATAAAAGCGGTCTTCTCTTTATCGCCCGCACTCATCGGGATCTGGTAATACCCACTTCTTAAATCCAGCACACTGAACCACTTCGCACCGCTCAGGCAGGCCAGCGCATCCTCGACTCTTGGGACAGTATATTGATCAGGGACAGTTCGCCGATTCAACGTCCTGTAGTCAACACACATGCGCACTCGCCCATTCTTCTTCCGTGCCACCACTATTGGGGACGCATAAGGACTTCGGGACTCAGCTATGATTCCGGCCTCCTTCAACTTGCGCAGGTGCTGCCGCACGTCCTCAACATCTGCCGGAGCCAGCCGCCGGGATCTCTCTCGGAACGGGGTGTCCTCCATCACCCGCATGGTGTGGCGAGTGCTTTTGGAGCAGCCAACATCAAACTCACCCCGAGAAAAAACAGCTTCCATCTTCAGCATTTTCTCCACTAGCCTGTGTTTCCACTCCGGCGACACAGGGGAATCCCCGAAGTTAAAGATTTCAGCGGTCAGCTCCCTTCGATGCTCCGATCCCTCCCCATTAGGGGTCCTCACTGGTGCGCTAGACATTACCGTCACCGGGAACAGATGTGCCAGCGGCATTCCCCTCTTAAAGGTGATTTCTCTTGCCGTAGTGTTCCTGACACTTATAGCTATACGCCTCGCATGTACCGCCCCTGGTCTCTGCACTTCGGGCCTCACCAGCGCCCCTGCCGGAAATCGTGTCTCCCCTTCAAGATCGTCCGGGGCGTCTACTAACAGGGCTTCGCCCGTCGGCACTCCTGGGAATCTGGGGGTCCCCATCACTAGTGCTACCTCCCCGGGTCGGATCACCTTGGGCCTCGCCTGCGTACACCACACCGTCCCGCGTTTACACTCCGGGTCCAGTCCTAGTGAGGCAACCCCTTCTTCGAACACTGCTCGAAACACTGGATGCACCGAGAGGGTCTCCAGAAAGTCTTCCCCCGCTTTCTCCTTACAAGCTCCCAGGAGCCGTCGCACAACGGGGGAATTAGTCCCCACCAGGAGGGCAGCACCACCAGTTTCCACCGGGTCAGGACACACCAACACCAACGTCTCAATAGCTTCGGACACTCCCACATCGCCCTCCGAGAACTCCAATCTCACCGATAGGTACCCATCGTATGGGTAGTCACCCTCGCTCACACCCCAAATCTGCAGGGCGTCAAATGGGGTTACGGGCAAATGCTTTAGATATTGGTTGTAGAAAGACCGGTACAATAAGGTCACCTGCGATCCCGTATCCAGAACGGCTTTTGTGTAAACTCCCTCTATCCGTAGACCCACGCTGGCAAGGGGTCCTACCAGCCCATCTGGAATAGAGGCGTGGGCACCCGGTGGTCCCCTGGCTGATCTCTGGGAACGTGTTCCTCCAGAGGCTCCAGTCCGTTCCCTCACTGAGCCTCTCCTAAGTTTCCCAACACCTCCCCCTTCTTAGTCGCAGGGGGGCTTGTCCTCCGCGGAACTCCTTGTCTCTCACAATCCCACCTAAAGTGTCCCTCCTCTCCACAGCTGAAGCATACCCTCGGCCGCCCACAGTCCTGCCTGAAATGCCCCTCTTTCCCACAGTTAAAGCACACGCTGCCTGCCGCCCCTCCTCTCCCAGGATGACTCCCACTCCCAACCCACGGCACTGGTCGCCCCTGAGAGTGGGGACCTCCCCTGTCCTTCCCCTCCAGAGGGGGGTCCCTACTCCCCTGGGGGTTGTCAGTCCTCACCCAGCCACCACTTCCTGTATCACTGAGGATCGCTCCCGTAGGCCCGCGCCCCTTTTCCGCCCCAATGCTCTCTCTTCCTCCTGCACCTCTCTAATCAGTTGCCCGAACGATGGAGGGGGGCCTTTCCTATAAGCCTGCCAAATAGTCCACGCCACCTTGTCCTCCTCCAGAGAGCCACTGAATAACTGACTCATCCTCACGCTAGCCACGTCAGGCGCCTTCACTACCCCCCGACGCCGCAGCCCCGAGAGCATCCCCTCCATCCTAAATATGTACTTGGAGAGCTTTTCCCCTCTCCATTGTTCCAGGCGTTGGAACTCTGCTAAAAGCAGCCAGGGTTCCCCTGACAACCCAAACGCTCCCTCCAAAACTTCTATACATTCCTCCACTGAGGCCCCAGACCTTTCAGCTTTCCACTCCCAAACTGTTTTGGCTGCTAAACCCCTCAAACTTCCCACCAATCGCTGCTGCTTCTCCTCCTCCGAGCCTGGCCACTCCTCTAACATCAAGGACGTATGCTCGATCCAGGTCTCATAGTCCACCTCCCCGTCCGGAGTAGGCTTGGCTCTGGAGAACACCCCCAGCTTCAGCCGTGGCCTCTCGGCCACTCCCACCAGGGAGTTAAGTGCGGCTGCCAGCTCGGAGGCTTCCACCCTACCTGGGGAGCGGGGCCTAGTCACGACTCCCTCCTCCCTTTGCTAGTGCCTGCCACCTCTCCGGGGTTTTCCTCTAGCTCTAGCTCCTCCTCCGATGTCTCCTCAGCCTCATCCTCGGAGAGAGTGTGGAGCCCCCCACAGCCCTTCCTCCCCCAGTACACTGACCGTCGCCGGCAGTTCCAACGTCCTGACGTCAGCACTCGTACTAACCAACACCCAGCTAGACTCCATCTCTTTACCACACCGTCTAGCTACCAATTCTACCTGCCCCATACCCTTCACCAAACTTAACCCCCGCACTACCGCGTCTCCCGAAACTCGAAAATCCACTCCACTCACTACGCATGCGTACTGTACTGGTACACCTTCAAATCCGCACCAGCGAACAATTTTATCTCTCTCCATTTCCACTCACTACCTGCGCGATTCCACAGCCCCATGACAATCCAATCCCGGATGAGCCCCCACAAATGTAACACTTACCCAACAGGCTGGTATATGTCTAGGGGAAAAGGAGATCCAGCCACACACCAACCCACCTCCCGTACCTGCAGGTGCTGTGAGAATCGCGTTTATGCCTTGCGCCCGCCAACAGTATCAAACCCACGACAAATACCGGTATGAAATACACTTTAAAGAGTTTACTAAGATTAAAAGAGTATTAGGCAATACAATATATATATATACAAGAAAAAAACAAAAGGCGCCAACTTATCAAAGTTCAGTCAGTTTAGTGCACATCGGTGGAGCTCATCCAGCGAACCATTCGACTCCTCGGTGGTCGTCCTCCCGAAACTCCCACTTCGGACTCCCCGGTGGTCGTCCAAGCGCACGTCCTCCTTCCTCGGCGTCTCCCTCTGGACTCTCCTCACCCCCAAGCCTGCGCAACCCCTCCCCCAAGTTCCCAGCCTCACAAAACACAATAACATTCACCATTGATTACCAAATGAATACAATTACCATATCAGCCATTCTAAAGCGAAACAACGGCGAGAGAAACTTTTAACAGACAACGAAGCATTCCTACTCGTAACAAACCAAAGAAGCCCTTTTTAGTAACATACACAAGACATTGTACACAGTTTTCGTGGCTTACCTACTATAAGTTTCAACCAGGCCAGCTTGATGAAGTCTCTCATGGTGCACACTGACAAATGACTGAAACCAGGTGCTGAGCAACTACAGACTCCCATGGAGAGACAGAAACAAGAGTTTGTTCATAGGAATTCCAAAAGAACAACGGTGTCTCAAACATTTCAAATCATTCTCGAAACACAACACCCCACAACAAACTCTAATCAGGAGTCCACTTTAAATAATCACAGTACACAAAAAACATGTGTCAAACTAAACTCGATAAGAGAACAATTAACAAAGACAGATGAACAGGCCCACAGCATTCATGACAATACCGCCCTCTCTAGGGCCAGCTCCTGATGGTTGATAAATGCGAGACAGATCTGATGCGCTTGAGACAGGGCTGGTAAGCTCAGGAACTCGAGAACATGGAATATTCTTCAGAAACCTGGAGGGCCATAGGAGATCCAGGAAACATTGACAACCTTGAATGTAAACTAGAGAAGCTCAGAACTTGGACTCAGAATGTGGACTCAGAAAACTCAGAAGATAGCCTTGGGAAACTTGGAACATAGCCTCGGGAAAGTCAGAATGTAGACTTGGCACTAGCACTGACAATAAAGCCAACCAATGTCCAATCTGACATCCTGACATTTAACTTCTGCTGGGTCCATTTATGGCAGGGTCTTACTGTCACGGGGTGCGGTGACATACCACTGAACCCAGATGAGGAAGAACAACAGACTCCCATGTAGAGATAGAAACAAGAGTTTATTCATAGGAATTCCGAAAGAACATTGGTGGCTTGACCAATCAAAACCACAAGACAAGTCATTCTAGAAACACAAAGACACCACGATAAGTACTATTTAGGAGTCCATTAAATAATCATAGTATGTGAAAAACCCATGCCAATCAAAATAAACGTGAAAAGATTAAACAGAAAGCACAAAGGCTTAAAGACTTTAGACAAGACAACTACAGGCCCACAGGGCTCAGGACAATCACCAACATAACACTTGTAGAACCAGAGGAGCCAACGCATGTGACCACTGTTACACCACAATCCAGAACATTTACTGTGTCATTTAACGTCTACACATTGGGAAGTCCGATTACGTGGTTGTTCTTCTACTTTGAGTGTACAGGCAGATTCTGAGGACTGCAGCACCAGTAGTGAGGACCACAAACATATAGTCAATGGAGGGTGAGGAACACTTACAAGACTGCTGTAAATTGGCAGCCTGTTCAATATTCAAGGATTTATCTTTGAATCTGAATGAATACGTCATTGTTGTCGCCAACTTTATCTAGGCTGTCAAGAACATACTGTACATCTCCAAATTAAAGGTAATAGATGAACTCGGAAACTCACAGTCTACTGAGGGCTAAATTGTGATACATCACTCCCAATTGAGTTCACCGCCTTTTATGCACACTTTGAAAGGGAGATTGAGACTATACAGGTAGCCCCCATTTTTCGAACGTTCGCTTTATGACAGCTCGCTGTTATGAAAGACTTACATTAGTACCTGTTTTCACTAATAAAAGAGGATTTCCGCTTTTATGAAAAAAAGACGCCCGCTTTATTCGTGTGTTTACCCCGAGAAAGACTACCATGACCGTGAAGCCTTGTGCGGGCAGTTGTGTGCGCACGCGTGTACGTGCATAGGCAAGTACGTGCGCATGCGTGTATGTGCCGATTTTTTTTCCTCCAGATTGATTTTGGCTTGCTGTCTTCCGATTATGATAAGTGAAACTACACCGTACATACAATATTTCTACTTTATATAGGCTGTATATTTATCATATCATTCCTGCTTTTACTATATGTTTGTGTTATTTTAGGTTTTATGTCTCATTTGGTATGATTTGGTAGGTTATTTTCTGGGTATGGGAACTCTCAAAAATTTTTCCCATATAAATTAATGGTAATTGCTTCTTCGCTTTATGACATTTCGGCTTACAAACGGTTTCATAGGAACGCTCTACCTTCAGATAGCGGGGGAAACCTGTTTCTGTGTGATTTCCTGAAGAATCTAGTGACCCTATAATGTCAGTCTCAGATATCAATGAAAGAGCATCTTCCAAGAGTGTGAATCCTCGATAGGCATCAGGCCCTGATGGTGCATCTGGTAGAGCACTGAAATCTGTTGCAACCAACTGGTGGCAGTGTTCAAGGACATCTTCAATCTCTCACTACTGGAATCAATTTCCCACCTGCTTCAAAAGGATGACAATCAAACCAGTTCCTATGAAGAGCAGGGTGAGCTGCCTCAATGGCCATCACCAGGTTGTACTCAGATCTACTGTAATGAGGTGCTTTGAGAGGTTGGTTATAGCCAGAATCAACTCCTGTCTAAGCAAGGACCTGGATCTACTGCAGTTTACAATTAGCCAACTAGGTCTCCAGTGGATGCAATCTCACTGGTTCTTCACTTGACCTTGGACAAGCTGGACAATAGCAACACGTACATTGGGCTATAATCTTAATTGATTACAGTTCAACATTCAACATCATCATACTCTGAGTACAAATCAATAAGCTTCAAAACATAGGCCTCTGTACCCTCTGCAACTGGATGCTTGACTTCCTCTACAGGAGACTACAGCCACTATGGATCAGAAATAGCATTCTTCCTCACTGATAATCAATACTGGCACACCTCAGTGATGCATTGTTAGATAACTGCTCTACTCTCTCTCTCTACACCCATATCTGTGTGGCTATGGACGGCTCAAATGCTATCTATAAACTTTACGATAGCATTACTATTGTTGGTAAAATTTCAGATGGTGACCGGAGGCGTAGAGGAATGAGATAGATCAGCTGGTTGAGTGGTATCGCAACAACAACCTCAACATCAATAAGACCAAGGAATTGATAGTGAGCTTCAGGAAGGTGAAGTCCAGAGAGCACATACCAGTCATTAGCAAAGGAACAGCAGTGGAAAAGGTCTGGACATTCAAGTTCTTCTCTGTCAGCATCTCTGAAGATCTATCCTGGGCTCAACTTATTAACGCAATTACTTACTTCAGTGGTTGGTATGTTGATGGAGAAGATGCTGAGGGGCAGGATTTATGAACATTTGGAGAGGCATAATATGATTAGGAATAGTCAGCATGGCTTTGTGAAAGGTAGGGCATGCCTTATGAGCCTGATTGAATCTTTTGAGGATGTGACTAAACACATTGATGATGCTAGAGCAGTAGATGTAGTGTATATGGATTTCAGCAAGGCCTTTGACAAGGGATCCCATGCAAGGTTTATTGAGAAAGTAAGGAGGCATGGGATCCAAGGAGACATTGCTTTGTGGATCCAGAACTGGCTTGCCCACAGAGTGGTTGCAGACGGGTCATATTCTACATGGAGGTCAGTGACCAGTGGTGTGCCTCAGGGATCTTTTCAGGGACCCTTACTCTTCTTGGTTTTCATAAATGACCTGGATGAAGAAGTGGAGGAATAGGTTCATAAATTTGCTGATGACACAAAGGTTGGAGGTGTTGTGGATAGTGTGGAGGGCTGTCAGAGGTTACAGCGGGACATTGATAGGAGGCAAAAATGGGCAAGAAGCGGCAGATTGAGTTCAACCCAGATAAGTGTGAAGTGGTTCATTTTGGTAGGTCAAATATGATGACAGAATATAGTATTAATGGCAAGACTCTTGGCAGTGTGGAGGATCAGAGGGATCTTGGGGTCCGAGTCCATAGGACACTCAAGGCTGCCGCGCAGGTTGACTCTGTGGTTAAGAAAGCATACAGTACATTGACCTTCATCAATTGTGGGATTGAGTTTAGGAGCCAAGAGGTAATGTTGCAGCTAAATAGAACCCTGGTCAGACCCCACTTGGTGTACTGTGCTCAGTTCTGGTTGCCTCACTAAACTTGGCCTTTTTTCCTTACAGCGACAGAGGATGAGAGGTGACCTGATAGAGCTGTACAAGATAATGACAGACATTGCTCATTTGGATAGTCAGAGGCTTTTTCCCAGGGCAGAAATGTCTCGCACGAGAGGGTACAGTTTGAAGGTGCTTGGAAGCAGGTACAGAGGAGATGTCAGGGGTAAGTTTTTTACGCAGAGAGTGTGGAATGGGATGCCGGTGACGGTGATGGAGGCAGATATGATAGGGTCTTTTAAGAGACTCCTGGACAGGTATATGGAGCTTAGAAAAATAGAGAGCTATGGGTAACCCTAGGTAATTTCTCAGGTAAGGACATGTTCGACACAGCTTTGTGGGCTGAAGAGTCTGTATTGTGCTGTAGGTTTTCAATGTTTCTATGTTTCTAATTACAAAGAAGCCAAAACAGCAATTATCTTTCATTAGGATTTTGAGAAGATTTGGTATGCTACCAAGGACTGTAGGAAATTTCTACAGATGTACAGTGAAGAGCATTCTGACTGGTTGCATCACCATCTAGTATGGAGATGATAGGATTGGAAAAAGCTGCAGAGCCTTATAAACTCAGCCAGCTCCATCATAGTCACTAGCCTTTCCAGCATTGAGGATATCTTCAAAAAACAAGGCCTCAAGAAGGCGGCATCCATCATTAACGATCCCCATCACCCAGGACATGCTCCCTTCTCATTACTGCCATCAAGGAGGAGGTCCAGGAGCCTGAAGACACACACTCAACATTTTAAAAACAGCTCTCACACCCCGCCATCAAATTTCTGAATGGAACATGAACCCATGTGCACTACCTCACTATTTTTTGCTCTCACTATTTACTTAATTTAATTTGATGTGCTGTACATATATATTTTATTGCAATTTACAGATCTTTTATTGTCTATTGCAGTATACGGCAGCCGCAAAACAACAAATTCTACAACGTACGTTATGCCAGTGATAGTAAACCTGTTTCTGAAATTCATCTAGTGTTTCTATGGCCTCCATACAATTATTTAATTAATTATTTTTTTCTATGAATTTTTTTTTCTCCTTTATCAAACTAACCTCTGTCTTTTAATGTAATGATCACCAACTCTTAAATGAAACTTGATACACTTGGTCCGCCTCATTTCCCAGAACCAGAGTCAGATTGGATTTTATTGCCTAATGCACAAATATGATGAAAAAGCTACTTGCAGCAGCATTACTGCATCACGGATACATTATAGCTGTACTGGATTCAGTCCTAATGAAGTCTCTTTCCTCATTGGAGCAGAAACATATTATTCCTAAATCACTCTTTAGAAACTCTTCACTCTCTGAATTATGGTGTGGAAAATGGAAAGAAATTTGCAATCAGTTTAGACTAGTGATAATTATACATTCTTTTTGGTTTATCAAAGCTTCATGACATGTGCAGCTAACATTAACCATCATCATACCAGTGGTTTTAATAAAATATCTAAAACGTGGTAAACACTTTGATGGAGGGTAATTGCTACAGTGGTAATCATGTGACAGGAAATATGTGTCATGGAACAGGAAGTTGTCTGATCAAGTGTTTAAAGGAAGGTGATTAAGAGAGCAAAAATAGAGAATTTCTTTGGCGTTGAGGCATGCTAGGACATAACAAAGAAGTCAAGACTTCATAAGCTCATGTTTGGTTTTGCCAGCCCTTCAGAAAAGCACTGCTTTTCTCAATAGAACTGTTGCTTCCTGGATCAACAGAGTAGACTTTGCCGTCATGTTGTAGACGTGGCCAAATGGTGTCAAAGGTGTTGAAGACTCTTAGATTTGTTGTGAACAGTAACAGAAAAATGTATGTGAGAAATGCATTTACTGGAATGATGTACCGTAGATTCCGGATTATAAGCCGCTACTTTTTTCCCACATTTTGAACAGCTTTGAACTCTGCGGCCTATAATCCAGAGCGGCTAATACATGGTTTTTTTTCATGCCGCCTCGTAAACATTTTGCCTCGTAACAGTAGACCAATAAAATTGATGAGTAGTTCACAGAGGTCCAATGAAATTGTACGATAAATCAAGCGCACTTTCACAATTAAATTATTGTAAATCAGTCATTTGTACTCACCCTCATCAACATGGAAAATACTCGAAGAAAAGCAAGACCCAAGCGCGTCAGAGCCGATTAGACCCGATCGCATTGCGCAAGCGCGTCAGAGCCGATTAGACCCGATCGCATTGCGCAAGCGCGTCAGAGCCGATTAGACCCGAGCGAAAACGCTGCTTTTAAGTTAAAGTCGATCAATAACTTTTCCTGGTAAGCTGCAGTATATATATTTTTACCAGTCGCTAGGAGATATTGGAATGTTGTTCGTGCTATTCAGTAAAAAAGTATATGCAACGTAATTTGTGTTACCGATACGTATGTATATTTAAAAGTAGCGGTGCGGCCTAAAATCCGGTGCGGCCTTTACAATTAAAAAATTGATTTTATTTCTAAAATTAGAGCCTGCGGCTTTTAATCAGGTGCGCTCTGTAGTCCGGAATCTACGGTAATTAGCAAAGTTCTTTAATTAAATCAGAACCACATTCAGTAAGTCAGTATTTTGAAACTCCCTTTCTGGTGTTAATACCGTTGCTATGCCAGTTTGTAGTGGAAGAAACATGGTCCCCTATTACAACTCCATTGTAGATCAGGGTTTCTCCAACGGGGTTCCACGGAACCACTAGGACTGTAGAAGCCAATTCTGGATCTGCAGACTCTGGAGCAGTAAGGACATGGGAACAGCTGGATGCAACTTTTACATTAAAAAACTACGATGAAAAAGTAAGCACAAGAGATCGTGATAAAAAAAATAAACATCATTCTTTGAACTTCGCATGATGCGTGATGCTAGCACTTGCAGTGGTGGGCAGTGACCGAGCAGCCCCGTTGGCAATCTTGTTAGAGATCTCTCAGCCCAGTATGGCAGTGCGAAGTTGGGCCATGTTTATTTGGTCGAGTCCATTCTCAGTTTTTGACGCGAGATAGGGGAGGCTGCTATTAATTGGTGAGTGCTGTATTGCACAGAGGGGAGGATGGTAGGGTTGATAATTGGTGAGCACTGTATTGCACAGAGGGCAACACAGTAGGCTGATGAGGAGTATGAAGTGCGTTTTCCAAACATTGAATGGACTCGCCCACTTTTATATTTTATTAACCCCTGTGTTTTACAGACATGTCTGACAGCCCAATGTGACAATTTTTGAATTACAACCTTCTGAGTCATTTCACTGCACTTCATTTCACATTTCAACAACAGACACAGAAAGGTCCGTCTTTACAATGAAAGCTACCTATCAATGTGTTTTGCATGGACTGGTGATCCACGTTGTCCTATTCCACTGTGCCCGGTCTGTGGCAAACAACTTACCAATGCAGCAATGGCTCCAACAAAATTAAAAAGACACTTAACTACAAATCATAGCCATGTTACTCATAAAGTGCTAATTATTTTAACTGGCTATTGGAGTCTCAAAACAAACAGAGTAAAGCTTTTATTAATAATATCACAGTCATTAAAAAGATTCTGGATCTGCAGACTCTGGAGCAGTAAGGACACGGGAACAGCTGGGATGTGGGTGCATGGATAGTGGGATCCTTCCTGTGTCACCTCTTCACCTCAGCAGTCGCTCCGCACCGTGGATCAGCGTTCTCCAGCGGTCTCTGTCACAAGCCAGCTGCTGCCACTCATTGACCTCGATATTTGCCTGAGACAGCTGCTGCTTAAGTTAGTCTTTGTATCTCTTGCATGGGGCATCTCGATCTCTCTTGGCCTGAGAGAGTTCTCCGTGGATTACTGCTCTTGGTAACCAGGAGGTGTCCATGTGAGACACATGGCCTGACCAGTGGAGCTGCTTGAGCAGCAAAATGGCTTCAATGCTTGGAAGTTGAGCCTTTTCCAGGACCTCGTTGTTGGAGACAAGGTCCTACCAGCTGATACCATGATGGAGCCGAGACAGCAGTGATGGAAGTGCTTGAGCAACTAGATTTGCTTAGGGTACAAGACCCAAGCTTTGGAGTCGTATAGCAGTGTTGAGACGATGGCAGCCCTGTACACCTGGACTTCTGTGGACAGACACAGCTGGTAGTTCTTCCTTACACACATTTCTGAAGGCCGCCACTCTCAAACAATACAATGTCAACATATTGATGACATGTCACATGATGCTGAAGAGGGTTTCTCTGATAAACTGAGAAAAACAGCTTCTCTATCCAAGTTGATGAGTCAACAGATTTCACCAATAAATGTCATTTTGTAACATTTGTGAGATTTGTAAATTATGGTAAAATTCAAGAAAACTTTTTCTGTTGCAAAGAACTGCCCGAAACAAGCACAGGCCAAGATATATTTAACATTTTGTCTTCATATCCAGTAACAGAAGGTCTGTCTTGGAGGAACTGTGTGCCCCATCGAGTCTTACTGAAAACTACCTAGAAGAACTGCAGAACAAGATTGAACAGTATTTTTCCTCCTTTTCAATACAAATGTATGAATGGGTGAGGGACATTTTTTCTGAATCTTCTGCTCAGCCTGAGAACTTGACTTTGAGAGAGGAGGAAGAACTTTAAGAGCTGGAGTCTGATTGAGCACTTCTGTGGATTTCTGTGAAAGAAGAGAATCCTGCCATTCATAGGAAAGCAATGAACGTTTTGCTGCAGTTTTCAACTACTTACATGTGTGAGCAAGCTTAACCTTGTTTAACAAGAATCAAGAGCAAGGACAGAGATTATCCCACTTCAGATGAAGGTGAAACCCATGTGTGCTTATGACAAGTTCAAGTCAAGTCAAGTCAAGTCAAGTCAACTTTTATTGTCATTTCGACCATAACTGCTGGTACAGTACATAGTAAAAATGAGACAATGTTTTTCAGGACCATGGTGTTACATGACACAGTACAAAAACTAGACTGAACTACGTAATAAAAAAAAACAACACAGAGAAAGCTACACTAGACTACAGACCTACACTGGACTGCATAAAGTGCACAAAAACAGTGCAGATATCACAATAAATAATAAACAGGACAGTAGGGCAAGGTGTCAGTCCAGGCTTTGGGTATTGAGGAGTCTGATAGCTTGGGGGAAGAAACTGTTATGTAGTCTGGTTATGAGAGCCGAATGCTTCGGAGCCTTTTCCCAGACGGCAGAAGGGAGAAGAGATTGTATGAGGGATGCATGGGGTCCTTCATAATGCTGTTCCCTTTGCAGATGCAGCATGTAGTGTAAATGTCCGTGATGGCAGGAAGAGAGACCCCGATAATCTTCTCAGCTGACCTCACTATCCACTGCAGAGTCTTGTGATCCGAGATGGTGCAATTTCCGAACCAGGCAGTGATGCAGCTGCTCAGGATGCTCTCAATACAACCCCTGTAGAATATGATGAGGATGGGGGGGGGGGGGGGGTGGGAGATGGATTTCCCTCAGCCTTCGCAAAAAGTAGAGACGTTGCTGGGTTTTCTTTACTATGGAGCTGGTGTTGAGGGACCAGGTGAGATTCTCCGTCAGGTGAACACCAAGAAATTTGGTGCTCTTAATGATCTCTACTGAGGAGCCGTCGATGTTCAGCGGGGAGTGGTCGCTCCGTGCCCTCCTGAAGTCAACAACCATCTCTTTTGTTTTGTTCACATGAAGAGACAGATTGTTGGCTCTGCACCAGTCCGTTAGCCGCTGCACCTCCTCTCTGTAGCTGACTCGTTGTTCTTGCTGATGAGACCCACCACGGTTGTGTCATCGGCGAACTTGATGATGTGGTTCGAGCTGTGTGTTGCAGCACAGTCGTGGGTCAGCAGAGTGAACAGCAGTGGACTGAGCACACAGCCCTGGGGGGCCCCGTGCTCAGTGTGATGGTGTTGGAGATGCTGCTCCCGATCTGGACTGACTGAGGTCTCCCAGTCAGGAAGTCTAGGATCCAGTTGCAGAGGGAGGTGTTCAGGCCCAGTAGGCTCAGCTTTCCAATCAGTTTCTGAGGGATGATTGTGTTGAATGCTGAACTAAAGTCTATGAACAGCATGCCAACGTATGTGTCTTTTTTGTCCAGGTGGGTTAGGGCCAGGTGGAGGGTGGTGGCAATGGAGTCATCTGTTGAGCAGTTGGGACGGTACACAAACTGCAGGGGGTCCAGTGAGGGGGGCAGAAGGGTCTTGATATGCCTCATGACGAGTCTCACGAAACACTTCATGATGATGGATGTAAGTGCAACGGGACAGTAGTCATTTAGGCAGGACACTGAAGATTTCTTCGGCATGGGGACAATGGTAGTGGCCTTGAAGCACGTTGGAACAGTGGCGCTGCTCAGGGAAACGTTGAAGATGTCAGTGAGAACATCTGCTAGCCGGTCTGCACATCCTCTGAGCACTCTACCAGGGATGTTGTCTGGTCCAGCAGCCTTCCGTGGGTTGACCCTGCACAGGGTTCTTCTCACGTCGGCCACGGAGAGACAAAGTACCGGGTCATTCGCAGGAGGCGTGGATTTCCTCGCCGCCACGTCATTTTCTGCCTCAAATCGGGCGTAGAAGTTACTCAGCGCATTTGGGAGGGAGGCATCTCCTGCACAGTCAGGTGATGTTGTCTTGTAATTGGTGATGCCCTGGATGCCCTTCCTCATGCGCCGTGTGTCGCTGCTGTCCTGGAAGTAACTGTGGATTAGCTGGGCACGTTCCACCCAGAAGTGAGTATTTGTGCAGCAAAAAATAAGCACAGGTTTCACATGCCAGGCCTATATTTGAGCCTGGTCATGTCACTTAGTAAGAAAATGTTTTTCAATGCCTTGTATTTAATTGTATTAGGCTGTTATCATTAATATTGCATTGGTTTATGGTTTTAGTAACTTTGCTATTCAATATTGTCAATATATATTCATGTTGTAAATTGATTTAATTAAGATCAATTTTCAACCTCATTTTAAATTAAATCTACTGAGCCTAACTTTAGAAATATAAATTCCCATTTTAGCTTAAGCCAGTTATTTAAAAGAAATTTATTATGTTTGCCTTATGAGTTTTTAAAATTTATGAAAGGGAAATTGATTAATTTCAAGAAAGGTAAGCTGAGATTAACTACATGTTTTTTCAAGAAAGGTTGGCTAAAAATTCATTCTCTACTTAAAAGAGCATTGACAATTATTTTTGGATTATTATATCTACAAATTACTGATCACACTAACATACCATGAGCTGAAAATACAATAATTTTTATGCAGGGGTCCCCTGAGACCTGAAGATTAATTCAAGGGTTATTCCAGGATAAAAAGATTGATAAGGACTGCTATAGATTTTGAACTTCTCTAATAGATTTGTATAATTGTTTGCATTCTCAGAGGTGAACTACAGATTATATCCAGTAGTGTGTATTCCCATCACAAAGATGAACTATAGAGTATATCCAGCAGTGTGAACAACGGACTATATCCAGCAGCGTGAACTACGCACTATATCCAGCAGTGTGAACTACGCACTCTATCCAGCAGTGTGAAATACGGACTATATCCAGCAGTGTGAACTATGCACTATATCCAGCAGTGTAAACTACGCACTATATCCAGCAGCGTGAACTACGGACTATATCCAGCACCGTGAACTACGGAGTATATCCAGCAGCTTGAACTAAGCGTTTTATCCAGCAGTGTCAATTAAGATCTATATCCAGCAGTGTGAACTATGGACTATATGCAGAAGTGTGAACTACGGAGTATATCCAGCAGTGTGAACTATGCACTATATCCAGCAGTGTGAACTACGCACTATATCCAGCTGTGTAAACTATGCAGTATATCCAGCAGTGTGATCTACGCACTATATCCAGTAGAGTGAACTACGCACTATATCCAGCAGTGTGAACTACGCACTATATACAGTAGAGTGAAATACGCACTATATCCAGCAGTGTGATCTACGCACTATATCCAGTAGAGTGAACTACGCACTATATCCAGCATTGTGAACTATGCCCTATATCCAGCAGTGTGAACTCCGGACTACATCCAGCAGTTTGAACGACGGACTATATGAAGCAGTGTGAACTACGCACTATATCCAGCAGTGTGAACTACGGACTATATCCCGCAGTGTTAACTACGCACCATATCCAGCACTGTGAACTATACACTATATCCAGCAGTGTGAACTATGCACTATATGCAGCAGTGTGAACTACGGACTATATCCAGCAGTGTGAACTAAGGACTATATCCAGCAGTGTGAACTACGGACTATATCCAGCAGTGTGAACTACGCACTATATCCTGCAGTGTGAACTACGGACTATATCCAGCAGTGTGAACTAAGGACTATATCCAGCAGTGTGAACTACGGACTATATCCAGCAGTGTGAACTACGGACTATATCCAGCAGTGTGAACTACGGACTATATCCAGCAGTGTGAACTAAGGACTATATCCAGCAGTGTGAACTATGGACTATATCCAGCAGTGTGAACTAGGCACTATATCCAGCAGTGTGAGCAACGGACTATATCCAGCAGTGTGAAAAACGGACTATATCCAGCAGTGTGAACTACGCACTATATCCAGCAGTGTAAACCACGCACTGTATCCAGCAGTGTAAACTATGCACAATTACCAGCAGTGTGAACTACGCACCATATCCAGCAGTGTGATCTACGCACAATATCCAGTAGAGAGAACTACGCACCATATCCAGCAGTGTGAACAACGCACTATATCCAGCAGTTTGAACAATGCACTATATACAGCAGTGTGAACTTCTGACTATATCAAGCAGCGTGAACTATGGACTATATCCAGCAGTGTGAACTATGGAGTATATCCAGCAGCGTGAACTACAGTCTATATCAAGCAGCTATAACTGCGCACTATATCCAGCAGTGTGAACTATGCACTATATCCAGCAGTGCGAACTATGCACTATATCCAGCAGTGTGAACTACGGACTATATCCACCAGTGTGAACTACTGACTATATCCAGCAGTGTGAACTACGGAATATATACATGAGTGTGAACTACGGACTATATCCTGCAGTGTGAACTATGGACTATATCCAGCAGTGTGAACAAAGCATTTTATAGAGCAGTGTCAATTAAGATCTATATCCAGCAGCGTGAACTATGGACTATATGCAGCAGTGTGAACTATGGACTATATCCAGCAGTGTGCACTACGGTCTATATCCAGCAGTGTGAACTACCGACTATATCCAGCCGTGTGAACTACGCACAAAATTCAGCAGAGTAAACTACGCACTATATCCAGCAGTGTGAACTATGCACTATATCCAGCAGTGTAAACTACGCACTATATCCAGCAGTGTGATCTACGCACTATATCCAGTAGAGTGAACTACGCACTATATCCAGCAGTGTGAACTACTCACTATATCCAGCAGTGTGAACAACGCACTATATCCAGCATTGTGAACTACGGAATATATACATCAGTGTGAACTAAGGACTATATCCAGCATTGTGAACTACGCTCTATCTCCAGCAGTGTGAACTACGGACTATATCCAGCAGTATGAACTACGGACTATATCCAGCAGTATGAACTACGGACTATATCCAGCAGTGTGAACTACGGTCTATATCCAGCAGTGTGAACTATGGACTATATCCAGCAGTGTGAAGTATGGACTATATCCAGCAGTGAGAACTACGGTCTATGCCCAGCAGTGTGAAATAAGGACTATGTCCATCAGTGTGAACTACGGGCTATATCCAGCAGTGTGAACTACAGTCTATATCCAGCAGTGTGAACTATGGACTATATCCAGCAGTGTGAACTATGGACTATATCCAGCAGTGTGAACTAGGCACTATATCCAGCAGTGTGAACAACGGACTATATCCAGCAGTGTGAAAAACGGACTATATCCAGCAGTGTGAACTACGCACTATATCCAGCAGTGTGAACTACGCACTATATCCAGCACAGTGAACTACGGACTATATCCAGCAGTGTGAACTACTCACTATATCCAGCAGTGTGAACTACGGACTATATCCAGCAGTGTGAACTAATGACTATATCCAGCAGTGTGAACTACGGAATATATACATCAGTGTGAACTACAAACTATATCCTGCAGTGTGAACTACAGACTATATCCAGCAGTGTGAACTAAGCGTTTTATCCAGCAGTGTCAATTAAGATCTATATCCAGCAGTGTGAACTATGGACTATATGCAGAAGTGTGAACTACGGAGTATATCCAGCAGTGTGAACTATGCACTATATCCAGCAGTGTGAACTACGCACTATATCCAGCTGTGTAAACTATGCAGTATATCCAGCAGTGTGATCTACGCACTATATCCAGTAGAGTGAACTACGCACTATATCCAGCAGTGTGAACTACGCACTATATCCAGCAGTGTGATCTACGCACTATATCCAGTAGAGTGAACTACGCAATATATCCAGCAGTGTGATCTACGCACTATATCCAGTAGAGTGAACTACGCACTATATCCAGCAGTGTGAACTACGCACTATATCCAGCAGTGTGAACTCCGGACTACATCCAGCAGTTTGAACGACGGACTATATCCAGCAGTGTGAACTAAGCACTATATCCAGCAGTGTGAACTACGGACTATATCCCGCAGTGTTAACTACGCACCATATCCAGCAGTGTGAACTACGCACCATATCCAGCAGTGTGAACTACGCACCATATCCAGCAGTGTGAAATACGCTCTATATCCAGCAGTGTGAACTACGGAATATATCCTGCAGTGTGACTCCGCACAATTACCAGCAGTGTGAAATACGCTCTATATCCAGCAGAGTGAATTACGGACTATATGCTGCAGTGTGACTCCGCACAATCACCAGCAGTGTGAAATACGCTCTATATCCAGCAGAGTGAACTACGGACTATATGCTGCAGTGTGACTCCGCACAATTACCAGCAGTGTGAAATACGCTCTATATCCAGCAGTGTGAACTACGGACTATATGCTGCAGTGTGACTCCGCACAATTACCAGCAGTGTGAAATACGCTCTATATCCAGCAGAGTGAACTACGGACTATATCCTGCAGTGTGACTCCGCACAATTACCAGCAGTGTGAAATACGCTCTATATCCAGCAGAGTGAACTACGGACTATATGCTGCAGTGTGACTCCGCACAATCACCAGCAGTGTGAAATACGCTCTATATCCAGCAGAGTGAACTACGGACTATATGCTGCAGTGTGACTCCGCACAATTACCAGCAGTGTGAAATACGCTCTATATCCAGCAGAGTGAACTACGGACTATATGCTGCAGTGTGACTCCGCACAATTACCAGCAGTGTGAAATACGCTCTATATCCAGCAGAGTGAACTACGGACTATATACTGCAGTGTGAACTACGGACTATATCCAGCAGTGTGAACTACGGACTATATCCAGCAGTGTGAACTAAGGACTATATCCAGCAGTGTGAGCAACGGACTATATCCAGCAGTGTGAAAAACGGACTATATCCAGCAGTGTGAACTACGCACTATATCCAGCAGTGTAAACCACGCACTGTATCCAGCAGTGTAAACTATGCACAATTTCCAGCAGTGTGAACTACGCACCATATCCAGCAGTGTGATCTACGCACAATATCCAGTAGAGAGAACTACGCACCATATCCAGCAGTGTGAACAACGCACTATATCCAGCAGTTTGAACAATGCACTATATACAGCAGTGTGAACTTCTGACTATATCCAGCAGTGTGCACTACGGTCTATATCCAGCAGTGTGAACTACCGACTATATCCAGCCGTGTGAACTACGCACTATATCCAGTAGTGTGAACTACGCACAAAATTCAGCAGAGTAAACTACGCACTATATCCAGCAGTGTGAACTATGCACTATATCCAGCAGTGTAAACTACGCACTATATCCAGCAGTGTGATCTACGCACTATATCCAGTAGAGTGAACTACGCACTATATCCAGCAGTGTGATCTACTCACTATATCCAGCAGTGTGAACAACGCACTATATCCAGCATTGTGAACTACGGAATATATACATCAGTGTGAACTAAGGACTATATCCAGCATTGTGAACTACGCTCTATCTCCAGCAGTGTGAACTACGGACTATATCCCGCAGTGTTAACTACGCACCATATCCAGCAGTGTGAACTACGGTCTATATCCAGCAGTGTGAACTATGGACTATATCCAGCAGTGTGACTCCGCACAATTACCAGCAGTGTGAAATACGCTCTATATCCAGCAGAGTGAACTACGGACTATATCCTGCAGTGTGACTCCGCACAATTACCAGCAGTGTGAAATACGCTCTATATCCAGCAGAGTGAACTACGGACTATATGCTGCAGTGTGACTCCGCACAATTACCAGCAGTGTGAAATACGCTCTATATCCAGCAGAGTGAACTACGGACTATATGCTGCAGTGTGACTCCGCACAATTACCAGCAGTGTGAAATACGCTCTATATCCAGCAGAGTGAACTACGGACTATATACTGCAGTGTGAACTACGGACTATATCCAGCAGTGTGAACTACGGACTATATCCAGCAATGTGAACTAAGGACTATATCCAGCAGTGTGAGCAACGGACTATATCCAGCAGTGTGAAAAACGGACTATATCCAGCAGTGTGAACTACGCACTATATCCAGCAGTGTAAACCACGCACTGTATCCAGCAGTGTAAACTATGCACAATTTCCAGCAGTGTGAACTACGCACCATATCCAGCAGTGTGATCTACGCACAATATCCAGTAGAGAGAACTACGCACCATATCCAGCAGTGTGAACAACGCACTATATCCAGCAGTTTGAACAATGCACTATATACAGCAGTGTGAACTTCTGACTATATCCAGCAGTGTGCACTACGGTCTATATCCAGCAGTGTGAACTACCGACTATATCCAGCCGTGTGAACTACGCACTATATCCAATAGTGTGAACTACGCACAAAATTCAGCAGAGTAAACTACGCACTATATCCAGCAGTGTGAACTATGCACTATATCCAGCAGTGTAAACTACGCACTATATCCAGCAGTGTGATCTACGCACTATATCCAGTAGAGTGAACTACGCACTATATCCAGCAGTGTGAACTACTCACTATATCCAGCAGTGTGAACAACGCACTATATCCAGCATTGTGAACTACGGAATATATACATCAGTGTGAACTAAGGACTATATCCAGCATTGTGAACTACGCTCTATCTCCAGCAGTGTGAACTACGGACTATATCCAGCAGTATGAACTACGGACTATATCCAGCAGTATGAACTACGGACTATATCCAGCAGTGTGAACTACGGTCTATATCCAGCAGTGTGAACTATGGACTATATCCAGCAGTGTGAACTATGGACTATATCCAGCAGTGTGAACTACGGTCTATGCCCAACAGTGTGAAATAAGGACTATGTCCATCAGTGTGAACTACGGGCTATATCCAGCAGTGTGAACTACAGTCTATATCCAGCAGTGTGAACTATGGACTATATCCAGCAGTGTGAACTATGGACTATATCCAGCAGTGTGAACTAGGCACTATATCCAGCAGTGTGAACAACGGACTATATCCAGCAGTGTGAAAACGGACTATATCCAGCAGTGTGAACTACGCACTATATCCAGCAGTGTGAACTACGCACTATATCCAGCACAGTGAACTACGGACTATATCCAGCAGTGTGAACTACTCACTATATCCAGCAGTGTGAACTACGGACTATATCCAGCAGTGTGAACTAATGACTATATCCAGCAGTGTGAACTACGGAATATATACATCAGTGTGAACTACAAACTATATCCTGCAGTGTGAACTACGGACTATATCCAGCAGTGTGAACTAATGACTATATCCAGCAGTGTGAACTACGGAATATATACATCAGTGTGAACTACAAACTATATCCTGCAGTGTGAACTACAGACTATATCCAGCAGTGTGAACTAAGCGTTTTATCCAGCAGTGTCAATTAAGATCTATATCCAGCAGTGTGAACTATGGACTATATGCAGAAGTGTGAACTACGGAGTATATCCAGCAGTGTGAACTATGCACTATATCCAGCAGTGTGAACTACGCACTATATCCAGCTGTGTAAACTATGCAGTATATCCAGCAGTGTGATCTACGCACTATATCCAGTAGAGTGAACTACGCACTATATCCAGCAGTGTGAACTACGCACTATATCCAGCAGTGTGATCTACGCACTATATCCAGTAGAGTGAACTACGCAATATATCCAGCAGTGTGATCTACGCACTATATCCAGTAGAGTGAACTACGCACTATATCCAGCATTGTGAACTATGCCCTATATCCAGCAGTGTGAACTCCGGACTACATCCATCAGTTTGAACGACGGACTATATGAAGCAGTGTGAACTACGCACTATATCCAGCAGTGTGAACTACGGACTATATCCCGCAGTGTTAACTACGCACCATATCCAGCACTGTGAACTATGCCCTATATCCAGCAGTGTGAACTCCGGACTACATCCAGCAGTTTGAACGACGGACTATATGAAGCAGTGTGAACTACGCACTATATCCAGCAGTGTGAACTACGGACTATATCCCGCAGTGTTAGCTACGCACCATATCCAGCAGTGTGAGCAACGGACTATATCCAGCAGTGTGAAAAACGGACTATATCCAGCAGTGTAAACCACGCACTGTATCCAGCAGTGTAAACTATGCACAATTTCCAGCAGTGTGAACTACGCACTATATCCAGCAGTGTGATCTACGCACAATATCCAGTAGAGAGAACTACGCACCATATCCAGCAGTGTGAACAACGCACTATATCCAGCAGTTTGAACAATGCACTATATACAGCAGTGTGAACTTCTGACTATATCAAGCAGCGTGAACTATGGACTATATCCAGCAGCGTGAACTATGGAGTATATCCAGCAGCGTGAACTACAGTCTATATCAAGCAGCTATAACTGCGCACTATATCCAGCAGTGTGAACTATGCACTATATCCAGCAGTGCGAACTATGCACTATATCCAGCAGTGTAAACTACGGACTATATCCAGCAGTGTGAACTACTGACTATATCCAGCAGTGTGAACTACTGACTATATCCAGCAGTGTGAACTACGGACTATATCCAGCAGTGTGAACTACTGACTATATCCAGCAGTGTGAACTACGGAATATATACATGAGTGTGAACTACGGACTATATCCTGCAGTGTGAATTATGGACTATATCCAGCAGTGTGAACAAAGCATTTTATAGAGCAGTGTCAATTAAGATCTATATCCAGCAGCGTGAACTATGGACTATATGCAGCAGTGTGAACTACGGACTATATCCAGCAGTGTGCACTACTGTCTATATCCAGCAGTGTGAACTACCGACTATATCCAGCCGTGTGAACTACGCACTATATCCAGTAGTGTGAACTACGCACAAAATCCAGCAGAGTAAACTACGCACAATATCCAGCAGTGTGAACTATGCACTATATCCAGCAGTGTAAACTACGCACTATATCCAGCAGTGTGATCTACGCACTATATCCAGCAGTGTGAACTACTCACTATATCCAGCAGTGTGAACAACGCACTATATCCAGCATTGTGAACTACGGAATATATACATCAGTGTGAACTAAGGACTATATCCAGCATTGTGAACTACGCTCTATCTCCAGCAGTGTGAACTACGGACTATATCCAGCAGTATGAACTACGGACTATATCCAGCAGTATGAACTACGGACTATATCGAGCAGTGTGAACTACGGTCTATATCCAGCAGTGTGAACTATGGACTATATCCAGCAGTGTGAACTATGGACTATATCCAGCAGTGTGAACTACGGACTATATCCATCAGTGTGAACTACGCACTATATCCAGCAGTGTGAACTACGCACAAAATCCATCAGTGTGAACTACGGACTATATCCAACGGTGTGAATTACGCACTATATCCAGCAGTGTGAACTACAGACGATATCCAGCAGTGTCAACTACTGACTATATCCAGCAGTGTGAACTACGGACTATATCCAGCAGTGAGAACTACGGTCTATATCAAGCAGTGTGAAGTACGGACGATATACAGCAGTGTGAACTAAGCGTTTTATCCAGCAGTGTCAATTAAGGTCTATGTCCAGCAGCGTGAACTACGGACTATATGCAGCAGTGTGAACTGCGGACTATATCCCTCAGTGTGAACTACGCACCATATCCAGCACTGTGAACTATACACTATATCCAGCAGTGTGAACTACGCAATATATCCAGCAGTGTGAACTACGCACTATATCCAGCAGTGAGAAATACGGTCTATATCCAGCAGTGTGAACTACTGACTATATCCAGCAGTGTGAACTACGGACTATATCCAGAAGTGTGATCTACTGACTATATCCAACAGTGTGAACCACGGAATATATACATCAGTGTGAACTACGGACTGTATCCAGCAGTGTGAACTACGGAATATATACATCAGTGTGAACTACGCACTATATCCAGCAGTGTGCACTACGGTCTATATCCAGCAGTGTGAACTACCGACTATATCCAGCCGTGTGAACTACGCACTATATCCAGTAGTGTGAACTACGCACAAAATTCAGCAGAGTAAACTACGCACTATATCCAGCAGTATGAACTATGCACTATATCCAGCAGTGTAAACTACGCACTATATCCAGCAGTGTGATCTACGCACTATATCCAGTAGAGTGAACTACGCACTATATCCAGCAGTGTGAACTACTCACTATATCCAGCAGTGTGAACAATGCACTATATCCAGCATTGTGAACTACGGAATATATACATCAGTGTGAACTAAGGACTATATCCAGCATTGTGAACTACGCTCTATCTCCAGCAGTGTGAACTACGGACTATATCCAGCAGTATGAACTACGGACTATATCCAGCAGTATGAACTACGGACTATATCCAGCAGTGTGAACTACGGTCTATATCCAGCAGTGTGAACTATGGACTATATCCAGCAGTGTGAAGTATGGACTATATCCAGCAGTGAGAACTACGGTCTATGCCCAGCAGTGTGAAATAAGGACTATGTCCATCAGTGTGAACTACGGGCTATATCCAGCAGTGTGAACTACAGTCTATATCCAGCAGTGTGAACTATGGACTATATCCAGCAGTGTGAACTATGGACTATATCCAGCAGTGTGAACTAGGCACTATATCCAGCAGTGTGAACAACGGACTATATCCAGCAGTGTGAAAAACGGACTATATCCAGCAGTGTGAACTAGGCACTATATCCAGCAGTGTGAACTACGCACTATATCCAGCACAGTGAACTACGGACTATATCCAGCAGTGTGAACTACTCACTATATCCAGCAGTGTGAACTACGGACTATATCCAGCAGTGTGAACTAATGACTATATCCAGCAGTGTGAACTACGGAATATATACATCAGTGTGAACTACAAACTATATCCTGCAGTGTGAACTACAGACTATATCCAGCAGTGTGAACTAAGCGTTTTATCCAGCAGTGTCAATTAAGATCTATATCCAGCAGTGTGAACTATGGACTATATGCAGAAGTGTGAACTACGGAGTATATCCAGCAGTGTGAACTATGCACTATATCCAGCAGTGTGAACTACGCACTATATCCAGCTGTGTAAACTATGCAGTATATCCAGCAGTGTGATCTACGCACTATATCCAGTAGAGTGAACTACGCACTATATCCAGCAGTGTGAACTACGCACTATATCCAGCAGTGTGATCTACGCACTATATCCAGTAGAGTGAACTACGCAATATATCCAGCAGTGTGATCTACGCACTATATCCAGTAGAGTGAACTACGCACTATATCCAGCAGTGTGAACTACGCACTATATCCAGCAGTGTGAACTCCGGACTACATCCAGCAGTTTGAACGACGGACTATATCCAGCAGTGTGAACTAAGCACTATATCCAGCAGTGTGAACTACGGACTATATCCCGCAGTGTTAACTACGCACCATATCCAGCAGTGTGAACTACGCACCATATCCAGCAGTGTGAACTACGCACCATATCCAGCAGTGTGAAATACGCTCTATATCCAGCAGTGTGAACTACGGAATATATCCTGCAGTGTGACTCCGCACAATTACCAGCAGTGTGAAATACGCTCTATATCCAGCAGAGTGAATTACGGACTATATGCTGCAGTGTGACTCCGCACAATCACCAGCAGTGTGAAATACGCTCTATATCCAGCAGAGTGAACTACGGACTATATGCTGCAGTGTGACTCCGCACAATTACCAGCAGTGTGAAATACGCTCTATATCCAGCAGTGTGAACTACGGACTATATGCTGCAGTGTGACTCCGCACAATTACCAGCAGTGTGAAATACGCTCTATATCCAGCAGAGTGAACTACGGACTATATCCTGCAGTGTGACTCCGCACAATTACCAGCAGTGTGAAATACGCTCTATATCCAGCAGAGTGAACTACGGACTATATGCTGCAGTGTGACTCCGCACAATCACCAGCAGTGTGAAATACGCTCTATATCCAGCAGAGTGAACTACGGACTATATGCTGCAGTGTGACTCCGCACAATTACCAGCAGTGTGAAATACGCTCTATATCCAGCAGAGTGAACTACGGACTATATGCTGCAGTGTGACTCCGCACAATTACCAGCAGTGTGAAATACGCTCTATATCCAGCAGAGTGAACTACGGACTATATACTGCAGTGTGAACTACGGACTATATCCAGCAGTGTGAACTACGGACTATATCCAGCAGTGTGAACTAAGGACTATATCCAGCAGTGTGAGCAACGGACTATATCCAGCAGTGTGAAAAACGGACTATATCCAGCAGTGTGAACTACGCACTATATCCAGCAGTGTAAACCACGCACTGTATCCAGCAGTGTAAACTATGCACAATTTCCAGCAGTGTGAACTACGCACCATATCCAGCAGTGTGATCTACGCACAATATCCAGTAGAGAGAACTACGCACCATATCCAGCAGTGTGAACAACGCACTATATCCAGCAGTTTGAACAATGCACTATATACAGCAGTGTGAACTTCTGACTATATCCAGCAGTGTGCACTACGGTCTATATCCAGCAGTGTGAACTACCGACTATATCCAGCCGTGTGAACTACGCACTATATCCAGTAGTGTGAACTACGCACAAAATTCAGCAGAGTAAACTACGCACTATATCCAGCAGTGTGAACTATGCACTATATCCAGCAGTGTAAACTACGCACTATATCCAGCAGTGTGATCTACGCACTATATCCAGTAGAGTGAACTACGCACTATATCCAGCAGTGTGAACTACTCACTATATCCAGCAGTGTGAACAACACACTATATCCAGCATTGTGAACTACGGAATATATACATCAGTGTGAACTAAGGACTATATCCAGCATTGTGAACTACGCTCTATCTCCAGCAGTGTGAACTACGGACTATATCCAGCAGTATGAACTACGGACTATATCCAGCAGTATGAACTACGGACTATATCCAGCAGTGTGAACTACGGTCTATATCCAGCAGTGTGAACTATGGACTATATCCAGCAGTGTGACTCCGCACAATTACCAGCAGTGTGAAATACGCTCTATATCCAGCAGAGTGAACTACGGACTATATCCTGCAGTGTGACTCCGCACAATTACCAGCAGTGTGAAATACGCTCTATATCCAGCAGAGTGAACTACGGACTATATGCTGCAGTGTGACTCCGCACAATTACCAGCAGTGTGAAATACGCTCTATATCCAGCAGAGTGAACTACGGACTATATGCTGCAGTGTGACTCCGCACAATTACCAGCAGTGTGAAATACGCTCTATATCCAGCAGAGTGAACTACGGACTATATACTGCAGTGTGAACTACGGACTATATCCAGCAGTGTGAACTACGGACTATATCCAGCAGTGTGAACTAAGGACTATATCCAGCAGTGTGAGCAACGGACTATATCCAGCAGTGTGAAAAACGGACTATATCCAGCAGTGTGAACTACGCACTATATCCAGCAGTGTAAACCACGCAGTGTATCCAGCAGTGTAAACTATGCACAATTTCCAGCAGTGTGAACTACGCACCATATCCAGCAGTGTGATCTACGCACAATATCCAGTAGAGAGAACTACGCACCATATCCAGCAGTGTGAACAACGCACTATATCCAGCAGTTTGAACAATGCACTATATACAGCAGTGTGAACTTCTGACTATATCCAGCAGTGTGCACTACGGTCTATATCCAGCAGTGTGAACTACCGACTATATCCAGCCGTGTGAACTACGCACTATATCCAATAGTGTGAACTACGCACAAAATTCAGCAGAGTAAACTACGCACTATATCCAGCAGTGTGAACTATGCACTATATCCAGCAGTGTAAACTACGCACTATATCCAGCAGTGTGATCTACGCACTATATCCAGTAGAGTGAACTACGCACTATATCCAGCAGTGTGAACTACTCACTATATCCAGCAGTGTGAACAACGCACTATATCCAGCATTGTGAACTACGGAATATATACATCAGTGTGAACTAAGGACTATATCCAGCATTGTGAACTACGCTCTATCTCCAGCAGTGTGAACTACGGACTATATCCAGCAGTATGAACTACGGACTATATCCAGCAGTATGAACTACGGACTATATCCAGCAGTGTGAACTACGGTCTATATCCAGCAGTGTGAACTATGGACTATATCCAGCAGTGTGAACTATGGACTATATCCAGCAGTGTGAACTACGGTCTATGCCCAGCAGTGTGAAATAAGGACTATGTCCATCAGTGTGAACTACGGGCTATATCCAGCAGTGTGAACTACAGTCTATATCCAGCAGTGTGAACTATGGACTATATCCAGCAGTGTGAACTATGGACTATATCCAGCAGTGTGAACTAGGCACTATATCCAGCAGTGTGAACAACGGACTATATCCAGCAGTGTGAAAACGGACTATATCCAGCAGTGTGAACTACGCACTATATCCAGCAGTGTGAACTACGCACTATATCCAGCACAGTGAACTACGGACTATATCCAGCAGTGTGAACTACTCACTATATCCAGCAGTGTGAACTACGGACTATATCCAGCAGTGTGAACTAATGACTATATCCAGCAGTGTGAACTACGGAATATATACATCAGTGTGAACTACAAACTATATCCTGCAGTGTGAACTACAGACTATATCCAGCAGTGTGAACTAAGCGTTTTATCCAGCAGTGTCAATTAAGATCTATATCCAGCAGTGTGAACTATGGACTATATGCAGAAGTGTGAACTACGGAGTATATCCAGCAGTGTGAACTATGCACTATATCCAGCAGTGTGAACTACGCACTATATCCAGCTGTGTAAACTATGCAGTATATCCAGCAGTGTGATCTACGCACTATATCCAGTAGAGTGAACTACGCACTATATCCAGCAGTGTGAACTACGCACTATATCCAGCAGTGTGATCTACGCACTATATCCAGTAGAGTGAACTACGCAATATATCCAGCAGTGTGATCTACGCACTATATCCAGTAGAGTGAACTACGCACTATATCCAGCATTGTGAACTATGCCCTATATCCAGCAGTGTGAACTCCGGACTACATCCATCAGTTTGAACGACGGACTATATGAAGCAGTGTGAACTACGCACTATATCCAGCAGTGTGAACTACGGACTATATCCCGCAGTGTTAACTACGCACCATATCCAGCACTGTGAACTATGCCCTATATCCAGCAGTGTGAACTCCGGACTACATCCAGCAGTTTGAACGACGGACTATATGAAGCAGTGTGAACTACGCACTATATCCAGCAGTGTGAACTACGGACTATATCCCGCAGTGTTAGCTACGCACCATATCCAGCAGTGTGAGCAACGGACTATATCCAGCAGTGTGAAAAACGGACTATATCCAGCAGTGTAAACCACGCACTGTATCCAGCAGTGTAAACTATGCACAATTTCCAGCAGTGTGAACTACGCACTATATCCAGCAGTGTGATCTACGCACAATATCCAGTAGAGAGAACTACGCACCATATCCAGCAGTGTGAACAACGCACTATATCCAGCAGTTTGAACAATGCACTATATACAGCAGTGTGAACTTCTGACTATATCAAGCAGCGTGAACTATGGACTATATCCAGCAGCGTGAACTATGGAGTATATCCAGCAGCGTGAACTACAGTCTATATCAAGCAGCTATAACTGCGCACTATATCCAGCAGTGTGAACTATGCACTATATCCAGCAGTGCGAACTATGCACTATATCCAGCAGTGTGAACTACGGACTATATCCAGCAGTGTGAACTACTGACTATATCCAGCAGTGTGAACTACGGAATATATACATGAGTGTGAACTACGGACTATATCCTGCAGTGTGAATTATGGACTATATCCAGCAGTGTGAACAAAGCATTTTATAGAGCAGTGTCAATTAAGATCTATATCCAGCAGCGTGAACTATGGACTATATGCAGCAGTGTGAACTACGGACTATATCCAGCAGTGTGCACTACTGTCTATATCCAGCAGTGTGAACTACCGACTATATCCAGCCGTGTGAACTACGCACTATATCCAGTAGTGTGAACTACGCACAAAATCCAGCAGAGTAAACTACGCACTATATCCAGCAGTGTGAACTATGCACTATATCCAGCAGTGTAAACTACGCACTATATCCAGCAGTGTGATCTACGCACTATATCCAGCAGTGTGAACTACTCACTATATCCAGCAGTGTGAACAACGCACTATATCCAGCATTGTGAACTACGGAATATATACATCAGTGTGAACTAAGGACTATATCCAGCATTGTGAACTACGCTCTATCTCCAGCAGTGTGAACTACGGACTATATCCAGCAGTATGAACTACGGACTATATCCAGCAGTATGAACTACGGACTATATCGAGCAGTGTGAACTACGGTCTATATCCAGCAGTGTGAACTATGGACTATATCCAGCAGTGTGAACTATGGACTATATCCAGCAGTGTGAACTACGGACTATATCCATCAGTGTGAACTACGCACTATATCCAGCAGTGTGAACTACGCACAAAATCCATCAGTGTGAACTACGGACTATATCCAACGGTGTGAATTACGCACTATATCCAGCAGTGTGAACTACGGACTATATCCAGCAGTGTCAACTACTGACTATATCCAGCAGTGTGAACTACGGACTATATCCAGCAGTGAGAACTACGGTCTATATCCTGCAGTGTGAAGTACGGACGATATACAGCAGTGTGAACTAAGCGTTTTATCCAGCAGTGTCAATTAAGGTCTATGTCCAGCAGCGTGAACTACGGACTATATGCAGCAGTGTGAACTGCGGACTATATCCAGCAGTGTGCTCTACGGACTATGTCCAGCAGTGTGAACTACGCACTATATCCCTCAGTGTGAACTACGCACCATATCCAGCACTGTGAACTATACACTATATCCAGCAGTGTGAACTACGCAATATATCCAGCAGTGTGAACTACGCACTATATCCAGCAGTGAGAAATACGGTCTATATCCAGCAGTGTGAACTACTGACTATATCCAGCAGTGTGAACTACGGACTATATCCAGAAGTGTGATCTACTGACTATATCCAACAGTGTGAACCACGGAATATATACATCAGTGTGAACTACGGACTGTATCCAGCAGTGTGAACTACGGAATATATACATCAGTGTGAACTACGCACTATATCCAGCAGTGTGAACTGCGCACTATATCCAGAAGTGTGAACTACGCACTATATCCAGTAGTGTGAACTACGCACTATATCCAGCACTGTGAACTACGCACTATATCCAGCAGGGTGAACAACGCACTATATCCAGCAGTGTGAACTTCTGACTATATCAAGCAGCGTGAACTACGGACTATATCCAGCAGTGTGAACTACGGAGTATATCCAGCAGCTTGAACTAAGCGTTTTATCCAGCAGTGTCAATTAAGATCTATATCCAGCCGCGTGAACTATGGACTATATGCAGCAGTGTGAACTACGGACTATATCCAGCAGTGTGATCTACGCACTATATCCAGTAGAGTGAACTACGCACTATATCCAGCAGTGTGATCTACGCACTATATCCAGTAGAGTGAACTACGCACTATATCCAGCATTGTGAACTATGCCCTATATCCAGCAGTGTGAACTCCGGACTACATCCAGCAGTTTGAACTATACACTATATCCTGCAGTGTGAACTACGGACTATATCCAGCAGTGTGAACTAAGGACTATATCCAGCAGTGTGACCTATGGACTATATCCAGCAGTGTGAACTAGGCACTATATCCAGCAGTGTGAACAACGGACTATATCCAGCAGTGTGAAAAACGGACTATATCCAGCAGTGTGAACTACGCACTATATCCAGCAGTGTGAACTACGCACTATATCCAGCACAGTGAACTACGGACTATATCCAGCAGTGTGAACTACTCACTATATCCAGCAGTGTGAACTACTGACTATATCCAGCTGTGTGAAATACGCACTATATCCAGCAGTGTGAACTACGGACTATATCCAGCAGTGTGAACTACGCACTATATCCAGCAGTGTGAACTACGGACTATATGCAGCAGTGTGAATTACGCACTATATACAGCATTGTGAACTACGCACTGTATCCAGCAGTGAGAACTACTGACTATATCCAGCAGTGTGAACTACTGACTATATCCGGCAGTGTGAACTACGGAATATGAACATCAGTGTGAACTACGGACTATATCCTGCAGTGCGAACTACAGACGATATACAGCAGTGTGAACTAAGCATTTTATCCAGCAGTGTCAATTAAGGTCTATATCCAGTAGTGTGAACTACGCACTATATCCCGCAGTGTGAACTACGCACCATATCCAGCACTGTGAACTATGCACTATATCCAGCAGTGTGAACTACGCACTATATGCAGCAGTGTGAACTACGCACAATACCCAGCAGTGTGAACTACGCACTATATCCTGCAGTGTGACTCCGCACAATCACCATCGGTGTGAAATACGCTCTATATCCAGCAGCGTGAACTACGGACGATATCCTGCAGTGTGAACTACGGACTATATCCAGCAGTGTGAACTACGGACTATATCCAGCACCGTGAACTACGGAGTATATCCAGCAGCGTGAACTACAGTCTATATCAAGCAGCTATAACTGCGCACTATATGCAGCAGTGTGAACTACGCACTATATCCAGCAGTGTGAACTACGCACTATATCCAGCAGTGTGAACTATGCACTAAATCCAGCAGTGAGAACTACACACTATATCCAGCAGTGTCAACTACGGACTATATCCAGCAGTGTGAACTAATGACTATATCCAGCAGTGTGAACTACGGAATATATACATCAGTGTGAACTACAAACTATATCCTGCAGTGTGAACTACAGACTATATCCAGCAGTGTGAACTAAGCGTTTTATCCAGCAGTGTCAATTAAGATCTATATCCAGCAGTGTGAACTGTGGACTATATGCAGAAGTGTGAACTACGGAGTATATCCAGCAGTGTGAACTATGCACTATATCCAGCAGTGTGAACTACGCACTATATCCAGCTGTGTAAACTATGCACTATATCCAGCAGTGTGATCTACGCACTATATCCAGTAGAGTGAACTACGAACTATATCCAGCAGTGTGAACTACGCACTATATCCAGCAGTGTGATCTACGCACTATATCCAGTAGAGTGAACTACGCACTATATCCAGCAGTGTGATCTACGCACTATATCCAGTAGAGTGAACTACGCACTATATCCAGAATTGTGAACTATGCCCTATATCCTGCTGTGTGAACTCCGGACTACATCCAGCAGTTTGAACGACGGACTATATGAAGCAGTGTGAACTACGCACTATATCCAGCAGTGTGAACTACGGACTATATCCTGCAGTGTGAACTACGCACTATATCCTGCAGTGTGACTCCGCACAATCACCAGCAGTGTGAAATACGCTCTATATCCAGCAGTGTGAACTACGGACTATATCCTGCAATGTGAACTACGGACTATATCCTGCAGTGTGAACTACGGACTATATCCAGCAGTGTGAACTATGCACTATATCCAGCAGTGTGAACTACGAACTATATCCAGCAGTGTAAACTATGCACTATATCCAGCAGTGTGAACTACGGACTATATCCAGCAGTGTGAACTACGGACTATATCCTGCAGTGTGAACTACGGACTATATCCAGCAGTGTGAACTAAGGACTTTATCCAGCAGTGTAAACTATGCACTATATCCAGCAGTGTGAACTAGGCACTATATCCAGCAGTGTGAACTATGCACTATATCCAGCAGTGTGAACTACGAACTATATCCAGCAGTGTAAACTATGCACTATATCCAGCAGTGTGAACTACGGACTATATCCAGCAGTGTGAACTACGGACTATATCCTGCAGTGTGAACTACGGACTATATCCAGCAGTGTGAACTAAGGACTTTATCCAGCAGTGTAAACTATGCACTATATCCAGCAGTGTGAACTAGGCACTATATCCAGCAGTGAGATCTACGCACTTTATCTAGTAGAGTGAACTACGCACTATATCCAGCAGTGTGAACAGCGCACTATATCCAGCAGTGTGAACTTCTGACTATAAACAGCAGTGTGAACTACGGACTATATCCAGCATTGTGAACTATGTGCTATATCCAGCAGTGTCAACTACGGACTATGTCCAGCAGTGTAAACTGTCGGCGAAATCCAGCAGTATGAACTACGGTCTATGTCCAACAGTGTGAACTACGGGCTATACCCAGCAGTGTGAACTACGGTCTATATCCAGCAGTGTGATCTACGCTCTATATCCAGTAGAGTGAACTACGCACTATATCCAGCAGTGTGAACTATGCTCTATATCCAGCAGTGTGAACTACACACTATATCCAGCAATGTGACCTACGGACTATATCCTGCAGTGTGAACTACGGACTATATCCAGCAGTGTGAACTACGGACGATATACAGCAGTGTGAACCAAGCGTTTTATCCAGCAGTGTCAATTAAGGTCTATATCCAGCAGCGTGAACTACGGACTATATGCAGCAGTGTGAACTGCGGACTATATCCAGCAGTGTGATCTACGGACTATGTCCAGCAGTGTGAACTACGGACTATATCCTGCAGTGTGACTCCGCACAATCACCAGCAGTGTGAAATACGCTCTATATCCAGCAAAGTGAACTACGGACTATATGCTGCAGTGTGAACTACTGACTATATCCTGCAGTGTGAACTAAGGACTATATCCAACAGTGTGAAATATGGAGTATATCCAGTTGTGTAAACTATGCACTATATCCAGCAGTGTGAACTATGCACTATATCCAGCAGTGTGAAATATGGAGTATATCCAGTTGTGTAAACTATGCACTATATCCAGCAGTGTGATCTACGCACTATATCTAGTAGAGTGAACTATGTACTATATCCAGCAGTGTGAACTACGCACTATATCCAGCAGTGTGAACAGCGCACTATATCCAGCAGTGTGAACTTCTGACTATATCAAGCAGCGTGAACTACGGACTATATCCAGCAGTGTGAACAGCGCACTATATCCAGCAGTGTGAACTTCTGACTATATCCAGCAGCGTGAACTACGGAGTATATCCAGCAGCGTGAACTACAGTCTATATCAAGCAGCTATAACTGCGCACTATATCCAGCAGTGTGAACTACGCACTATATCCAGCAGTGAGAACTACGCACTATATCCAGCAGTGTGAACTACGCACTATATCCAGCAGTGTGAACTACGGACTATATCCTGCAGTGTGACTCCGCACAATCACCAGTGGTGTGAAATACGCTCTATATCCAGCAGTGTGAACTACGGACTATATCCAGCAGAGTGAACTACGGACTATATCCTGCAGTGTGAACTAAGGACTATATCCAGCAGTGTGAAATACGCACTGTATCCAGCAGTGTGAACTATGCACTATATCCAGCAGTGTGAACTACGCACTATATCCAGCAGTGTGATCTACTCACTATATCCAGTAGAGTGAACTACGCACTACATCCAGCAGTGTGAACTACGGACTATATCCTGCAGTGTGAACTACGGACGATATACAGCAGTGTGAACTAAGCGTTTTATCCAGCAGTGTCAATTAAGGTCTATGTCCAGCAGCGTGAACTACGGACTATATGCAGCAGTGTGAACTGCGGACTATATCCAGCAGTGTGATCTACGGACTATGTCCAGCAGTGTGAACTACGCACTATATCCCTCAGTGTGAACTACGCACCATATCCAGCACTGTGAACTATACACTATATCCAGCAGTGTGAACTACGCACTATATCCAGCAGCGTGAACAACAGTCTATATCAATCAGCTATAACTGCGCACGATATGCAGCAGTGTGAACTGCGCACTATATCCAGCAGTGTGAACTACGGACTATATCCAGCAGTGTGAACTACGGACTATATCCTGCAGTGTGACTCCGCACAATCACCATCGGTGTGAAATACGCTCTATATCCAGCAGTGAGAACTACGGACGATATCCTGCAGTGTGAACAACGGACTATATCCAGCAGTGTGAACTAAGGACTATATCCAGCAGTGTGAACTACGCACTATATCCAGCAGTGTGAACTATGCACTATATCCAGCAGTGTGAACTACGCACTATATCCAGCAGTGTAAACTATGCACTATATCCAGCAGTGTGAACTATGCACTATATCCAGCAGTGTGAACTACGCACTATATCCAGCAGTGTAAACTATGCACTATATCCAGCAGTGTGAACTACGCACTATATCCAGCAGTGTGAACTACGCACTATATCCTGCAGTGTGACTCCGCACAATCACCATCGGTGTGAAATACGCTCTATATCCAGCAGCGTGAACTATGGACGATATCCTGCAGTGTGAACTACGGACTATATCCAGCAGTGTGAACTACGGACTATATCCAGCACCGTGAACTACGGAGTATATCCAGCAGCGTGAACTACAGTCTATATCAAGCAGCTAGAACTGCGCACTATATGCAGCAGTGTGAACTACGCACTATATCCAGCAGTGTGAACTACGCACTATATCCAGCAGTGTGAACTATGCACTAAATCCAGCAGTGAGAACTACACACTATATCCAGCAGTGTGGACTACGGACTATATCCAGCAGTGTGAACTAATGACTATATCCAGCAGTGTGAACTACGGAATATATACATCAGTGTGAACTACAAACTATATCCTGCAGTGTGAACTACAGACTATATCCAGCAGTGTGAACTAAGCGTTTTATCCAGCAGTGTCAATTAAGATCTATATCCAGCAGTGTGAACTGTGGACTATATGCAGAAGTGTGAACTACGGAGTATATCCAGCAGTGTGAACTATGCACTATATCCAGCAGTGTGAACTACGCACTATATCCAGCTGTGTAAACTATGCACTATATCCAGCAGTGTGATCTACGCACTATATCCAGTAGAGTGAACTACGCACTATATCCAGCAGTGTGAACTACGCACTATATCCAGCAGTGTGATCTACGCACTATATCCAGTAGAGTGAACTACGCACTATATCCAGAATTGTGAACTATGCCCTATATCCTGCTGTGTGAACTCTGGACTACATCCAGCAGTTTGAACGACGGACTATATGAAGCAGTGTGAACTACGCACTATATCCAGCAGTGTGAACTACGGACTATATCCTGCAGTGTGAACTACGCACTATATCCTGCAGTGTGACTCCGCACAATCACCAGCAGTGTGAAATACGCTCTATATCCAGCAGTGTGAACTACGGACCATATCCTGCAGTGTGAACTACGGACTATATCCTGCAGTGTGAACTATGTGCTATATCCAGCAGTGTCAACTACGGACTATGTCCAGCAGTGTAAACTGTCGGCGAAATCCAGCAGTATGAACTACGGTCTATGTCCAACAGTGTGAACTACGGGCTATACCCAGCAGTGTGAACTACGGTCTATATCCAGCAGTGTGATCTACGCTCTATATCCAGTAGAGTGAACTACGCACTATATCCAGCAGTGTGAACTATGCTCTATATCCAGCAGTGTGAACTACACACTATATCCAGCAATGTGACCTACGGACTATATCCTGCAGTGTGAACTACGGACTATATCCAGCAGTGTGAACTACGGACGATATACAGCAGTGTGAACCAAGCGTTTTATCCAGCAGTGTCAATTAAGGTCTATATCCAGCAGCGTGAACTACGGACTATATGCAGCAGTGTGAACTGCGGACTATATCCAGCAGTGTGATCTACGGACTATGTCCAGCAGTGTGAACTACGGACTATATCCTGCAGTGTGACTCCGCACAATCACCAGCAGTGTGAAATACGCTCTATATCCAGCAAAGTGAACTACGGACTATATGCTGCAGTGTGAACTACTGACTATATCCTGCAGTGTGAACTAAGGACTATATCCAACAGTGTGAAATATGGAGTATATCCAGCAGTGTGATCTACTCACTATATCCAGTAGAGTGAACTACGCACTACATCCAGCAGTGTGAACTACGGACTATATCCTGCAGTGTGAACTACGGACGATATACAGCAGTGTGAACTAAGCGTTTTATCCAGCAGTGTCAATTAAGGTCTATGTCCAGCAGCGTGAACTACGGACTATATGCAGCAGTGTGAACTGCGGACTACATCCAGCAGTGTGATCTACGGACTATGTCCAGCAGTGTGAACTACGCACTATATCCCTCAGTGTGAACTACGCACCATATCCAGCACTGTGAACTATACACTATATCCAGCAGTGTGAACTACGCACTATATCCAGCAGCGTGAACAACAGTCTATATCAATCAGCTATAACTGCGCACTATATGCAGCAGTGTGAACTGCGCACTATATCCAGCAGTGTGAACTACGGACTATATCCAGCAGTGTGAACTACGGACTATATCCTGCAGTGTGACTCCGCACAATCACCATCGCTGTGAAATACGCTCTATATCCAGCAGTGAGAACTACGGACGATATCCTGCAGTGTGAACAACGGACTATATCCAGCAGTGTGAACTAAGGACTATATCCAGCAGTGTGAACTACGCACTATATCCAGCAGTGTGAACTATGCACTATATCCAGCAGTGTGAACTACGCACTATATCCAGCAGTGTAAACTATGCACTATATCCAGCAGTGTGAACTATGCACTATATCCAGCAGTGTGAACTACGCACTATATCCAGCAGTGTAAACTATGCACTATATCCAGCAGTGTGAACTACGCACTATATCCAGCAGTGTGAACTACGCACTATATCCTGCAGTGTGACTCCGCACAATCACCATCGGTGTGAAATACGCTCTATATCCAGCAGCGTGAACTACGGACGATATCCTGCAGTGTGAACTACGGACTATATCCAGCAGTGTGAACTACGGACTATATCCAGCACCGTGAACTACGGAGTATATCCAGCAGCGTGAACTACAGTCTATATCAAGCAGCTAGAACTGCGCACTATATGCAGCAGTGTGAACTACGCACTATATCCAGCAGTGTGAACTATGCACTAAATCCAGCAGTGAGAACTACACACTATATCCAGCAGTGTGAACTACGGACTATATCCAGCAGTGTGAACTAATGACTATATCCAGCAGTGTGAACTACGGAATATATACATCAGTGTGAACTACAAACTATATCCTGCAGTGTGAACTACAGACTATATCCAGCAGTGTGAACTAAGCGTTTTATCCAGCAGTGTCAATTAAGATCTATATCCAGCAGTGTGAACTGTGGACTATATGCAGAAGTGTGAACTACGGAGTATATCCAGCAGTGTGAACTATGCACTATATCCAGCAGTGTGAACTACGCACTATATCCAGCTGTGTAAACTATGCACTATATCCAGCAGTGTGATCTACGCACTATATCCAGTAGAGTGAACTACGCACTATATCCAGCAGTGTGAACTACGCACTATATCCAGCAGTGTGATCTACGCACTATATCCAGTAGAGTGAACTACGCACTATATCCAGAATTGTGAACTATGCCCTATATCCTGCTGTGTGAACTCTGGACTACATCCAGCAGTTTGAACGACGGACTATATGAAGCAGTGTGAACTACGCACTATATCCAGCAGTGTGAACTACGGACTATATCCTGCAGTGTGAACTACGCACTATATCCTGCAGTGTGACTCCGCACAATCACCAGCAGTGTGAAATACGCTCTATATCCAGCAGTGTGAACTACGGACTATATCCTGCAGTGTGAACTACGGACTATATCCTGCAGTGTGAATTACGGACTATATCCAGCAGTGTGAACTAAGGACTTTATCCAGCAGTGTGAACTACGCACTATATCCAGCAGTGTGAACTATGCACTATATCCAGCAGTGTGAACTACGAACTATATCCAGCAGTGTAAACTATGCACTATATCCAGCAGTGTGAACTACGGACTAAATCCAGCAGTGTGAACTACGGACTATATCCTGCAGTGTGAACTACGCACTATATCCAGCAGTGTGAACTAAGGACTTTATCCAGCAGTGTGAACTACGCACTATATCCAGCAGTGTGAACTATGCACTATATCCAGCAGTGTGAACTACGAACTATATCCAGCAGTGTAAACTATGCACTATATCCAGCAGTGTGAACTACGGACTATATCCAGCAGTGTGAACTACGGACTATATCCTGCAGTGTGAACTACGGACTATATCCAGCAGTGTGAACTAAGGACTTTATCCAGCAGTGTGAACTACGCACTATATCCAGCAGTGTGAACTACGAACTATATCCAGCAGAGTGACTCCGCACAATCACCAGCAGGTTGAAATACGCTTTATATCCAGCAGAGTGAACTAAGGACTATATGCTGCAGTGTGAAATACGCACTATATCCAGCAGTGTGAACTATGCACTATATCCAGCAGTGTGAAATACGGAGTATATCCAGCTGTGTAAACTATGCACTATATCCAGCAGTGTGAACTAGGCACTATATCCAGCAGTGTGATCTACGCACTTTATCTAGTAGAGTGAACTACGCACTATATCCAGCAGTGTGAACAGCGCACTATATCCAGCAGTGTGAACTTCTGACTATAAACAGCAGTGTGAACTACGGACTATATCCAGCATTGTGAACTATGTGCTATATCCAGCAGTGTCAACTACGGACTATGTCCAGCAGTGTAAACTGTCGGCGAAATCCAGCAGTATGAACTACGGTCTATGTCCAACAGTGTGAACTACGGGCTATACCCAGCAGTGTGAACTACGGTCTATATCCAGCAGTGTGATCTACGCTCTATATCCAGTAGAGTGAACTACGCACTATATCCAGCAGTGTGAACTATGCTCTATATCCAGCAGTGTGAACTACACACTATATCCAGCAATGTGACCTACGGACTATATCCTGCAGTGTGAACTACGGACTATATCCAGCAGTGTGAACTACGGACGATATACAGCAGTGTGAACCAAGCGTTTTATCCAGCAGTGTCAATTAAGGTCTATATCCAGCAGCGTGAACTACGGACTATATGCAGCAGTGTGAACTGCGGACTATATCCAGCAGTGTGATCTACGGACTATGTCCAGCAGTGTGAACTACGGACTATATCCTGCAGTGTGACTCCGCACAATCACCAGCAGTGTGAAATACGCTCTATATCCAGCAAAGTGAACTACGGACTATATGCTGCAGTGTGAACTACTGACTATATCCTGCAGTGTGAACTAAGGACTATATCCAGCAGTGTGAAATATGGCGTATATCCAGTTGTGTAAACTATGCACTATATCCAGCAGTGTGAACTATGCACTATATCCAGCAGTGTGAAATATGGAGTATATCCAGTTGTGTAAACTATGCACTATATCCAGCAGTGTGATCTACGCACTATATCTAGTAGAGTGAACTATGTACTATATCCAGCAGTGTGAACTACGCACTATATCCAGCAGTGTGAACAGCGCACTATATCCAGCAGTGTGAACTTCTGACTATATCAAGCAGCGTGAACTACGGACTATATCCAGCAGCGTGAACTACGGAGTATATCCAGCAGCGTGAACTACAGTCTATATCAAGCAGCTATAACTGCGCACTATATCCAGCAGTGTGAACTACGCACTATATCCAGCAGTGAGAACTACGCGCTACACCCAGCAGTGTGAACTACGGACTATATCCTGCAGTGTGAAATACGGACGATATACAGCAGTGTGAACTAAGCGTTTTATCCAGCAGTGTCAATTAAGGTCTATGTCCAGCAGCGTGAACTACGGACTATATGCAGCAGTGTGAACTGCGGACTATATCCAGCAGTGTGATCTACGGACTATGTCCAGCAGTGTGAACTACGCACTATATCCCTCAGTGTGAACTACGCACCATATCCAGCACTGTGAACTATACACTATATCCAGCAGTGTGAACTACGCACTATATCCAGCAGCGTGAACAACAGTCTATATCAATCAGCTATAACTGCGCACTATATGCAGCAGTGTGAACTGCGCACTATATCCAGCAGTGTGAACTACGGACTATATCCAGCAGTGTGAACTACGGACTATATCCTGCAGTGTGACTCCGCACAATCACCATCGGTGTGAAATACGCTCTATATCCAGCAGTGAGAACTACGGACGATATCCTGCAGTATGAACAACGGACTATATCCAGCAGTGTGAACTAAGGACTATATCCAGCAGTGTGAACTACGCACTATATCCAGCAGTGTGAACTATGCACTATATCCAGCAGTGTGAACTATGCACTATAACCAGCAGTGTGAACTACGCACTATATCCAGCAGTGTGAACTATGCACTATAACCAGCAGTGTGAACTACGCACTATATCCAGCAGTGTGAACTATGCACTATATCCAGCAGTGTGAACTACGCACTATATCCAGCAGTGTGATCTACGCACTATATCCAGTAGAGTGAACTACGCACTATATCCAGCAGTGTGAACTACGCACTATATCCAGCAGTGTGAAAAACGCACTATATCCAGGAGTGTGAACTTCTGACTATATCAAGCAGCGTGAACTACGGACTATATCCAGCACCGTGAACTACGGAGTATATCCAGCAGTGTGAACTACAGTCTATATCAAGCAGCTACAACTGCGCACTATATGCAGCAGTGTGAACTACGCACTATATCCAGCAGTGTGAACTACGCACTATATCCAGCAGTGTGAACTATACACTATATCCAGCAGTGAGAACTACGCACTATATCCAGCAGTGTGAACTACGGACTATATCCAGCAGTGTGAACTACTGACTATATCCAGCAGTGTGAACTACAGAATATATACATCAGTGTGAACTACAAACTATATCCTGCAGTGTGAACTACGGACTATATCCAGCAGTGTGAACTAAGCATTTTATCCAGCAGTGTCAATTAATATCTATATCCAGCAGTGTGAACCATGGACTATATGCAGAAGTGTGAACTACGGAGTATATCCAGCAGTGTGAACTATGCACTATATCCAGCAGTGTGAACTACGCACTATATCCAGCTGTGTAAACTATGCACTATATCCAGCAGTGTGATCTACGCACTATATCCAGTAGAGTGAACTATGCACTATATCCAGCAGTGTGAACTACGCACTATATCCAGCAGTGTGATCTACGCACTATATCCAGTACAGTGAACTACGCACTATATCCAGCAGTGTGATCTACGCAGTATATCCAGCATTGTGAACTATGCCCTATATCCAGCAGTGTGAACTCCGGACTATATCCAGTAGTGTGAACGACGGACTATATGAAGCAGTGTGAACTACGCACTATATCCCTCAGTGTGAACTACGCACCATATCCAGCACTGTGAACTATACACTATATCCAGCAGTGTGAACTACGCACTATATCCAGCAGTGTGATCTACGCAGTATATCCAGCATTGTGAACTACTGACTATATCCAGCAGTGTGAACTACGGAATATATCCAGAAGTGTGATCTACTGACTATATCCAACAGTGTGAACCACGGAATATATACATCAGTGTGAACTACGGACTGTATCCAGCAGTGTGAACTACGGAATATATACATCAGTGTGAACTACGCACTATATCCAGCAGTGTGAACTGCGCACTATATCCAGTAGTGTGAACTACGCACTATATCCAGTAGTGTGAACTACGCACTATATCCAGCAGTGTGAACTATGCACTATAACCAGCAGTGTGAACTACGCACTATATCCAGCAGTGTAAACTATGCACTATATCCAGCAGTGTGAACTACGCACTATATCCAGCAGTGTGATCTACGCACTATATCCAGTAGAGTGAACTACGCACTATATCCAGCAGTGTGATCTACGCACTATATCCAGCAGTGTGAAAAACGCACTATATCCAGGAGTGTGAACTTCTGACTATATCAAGCAGCGTGAACTACGGACTGTATCCAGCACCGTGAACTACGGAGTATATCCAGCAGTGTGAACTACAGTCTATATCAAGCAGCTACAACTGCGCACTATATGCAGCAGTGTGAACTACGCACTATATCCAGCAGTGTGAACTACGCACTATATCCAGCAGTGTGAACTATACACTATATCCAGCAGTGAGAACTACGCACTATATCCAGCAGTGTGAACTACGGACTATATCCAGCAGTGTGAACTACTGACTATATCCAGCAGTGTGAACTACAGAATATATACATCAGTGTGAACTACAAACTATATCCTGCAGTGTGAACTACGGACTATATCCAGCAGTGTGAACTAAGCATTTTATCCAGCAGTGTCAATTAATATCTATATCCAGCAGTGTGAACCATGGACTATATGCAGAAGTGTGAACTACGGAGTATATCCAGCAGTGTGAACTATGCACTATATCCAGCAGTGTGAACTACGCACTATATCCAGCTGTGTAAACTATGCACTATATCCAGCAGTGTGATCTACGCACTATATCCAGTAGAGTGAACTATGCACTATATCCAGCAGTGTGAACTACGCACTATATCCAGCAGTGTGATCTACGCACTATATCCAGTACAGTGAACTACGCACTATATCCAGCAGTGTGATCTACGCAGTATATCCAGCATTGTGAACTATGCCCTATATCCAGCAGTGTGAACTCCGGACTATATCCAGTAGTGTGAACGACGGACTATATGAAGCAGTGTGAACTACGCACTATATCCCTCAGTGTGAACTACGCACCATATCCAGCACTGTGAACTATACACTATATCCAGCAGTGTGAACTACGCACTATATCCAGCAGTGTGATCTACGCAGTATATCCAGCATTGTGAACTACTGACTATATCCAGCAGTGTGAACTACGGAATATATCCAGAAGTGTGATCTACTGACTATATCCAACAGTGTGAACCACGGAATATATACATCAGTGTGAACTACGGACTGTATCCAGCAGTGTGAACTACGGAATATATACATCAGTGTGAACTACGCACTATATCCAGCAGTGTGAACTGCGCACTATATCCAGTAGTGTGAACTACGCACTATATCCAGTAGTGTGAACTACGCACTATATCCAGCACTGTGAACTACGCACTATATCCAGCAGGGTGAACAACGCACTATATCCAGCAGTGTGAACTTCTGACTATATCAAGCAGCGTGAACTACGGACTATATCCAGCAGTGTGAACTACGGAGTATATCCAGCAGCTTGAACTAAGCGTTTTATCCAGCAGTGTCAATTAAGATCTATATCCAGCCGCGTGAACTATGGACTATATGCAGCAGTGTGAACTACGGACTATATCCAGCAGTGTGATCTACGCACTATATCCAGTTGAGTGAACTACGCACTATATCCAGCAGTGTGATCTACGCACTATATCCAGTAGAGTGAACTACGCACTATATCCAGCATTGTGAACTATGCCCTATATCCAGCAGTGTGAACTCCGGACTACATCCAGCAGTTTGAACGACGGACTATATGAAGCAGTGTGAACTACGCACTATATCCAGCAGTGTGAACTACGGTCTATATCCCGCAGTGTTAACTACGCACCATATCCAGCACTGTGAACTATACACTATATCCAGCAGTGTGAACTATACACCATATCCAGCACTGTGAACTACACACTATATCCAGCACTGTGAACTATACACCATATCCAGCACTGTGAACTATACACTATATCCAGAACTGTGAACTACGCACTATATCCAGCAGTGTGAACTATACACCATATCCAGCACTGTGAACTATACACCATATCCAGCACTGTGAACTATACACTATATCCAGCACTGTGAACTACACACTATATCCAGCACTGTGAACTATACACCATATCCAGCACTGTGAACTATACACTATATCCAGCACTGTGAACTACGGACTATATCCTGCAGTGTGACTCCGCACAATCACCATCGGTGTGAAATACGCTCTATATCCAGCAGAGTGAACTACGGACTATATCCAGCAGTGTGAACTAAGGACTATATCCAGCAGTGTGACCTATGGACTATATCCAGCAGTGTGAACTAGGCACTATATCCAGCAGAGTGAACTACGGACTATATCCAGCAGTGTGAACTAAGGACTATATCCAGCAGTGTGACCTATGGACTATATCCAGCAGTGTGAACTATGGACTATATCCAGCAGTGTGATCTACGCACTATATCCAGCAGTGTGAACTACGGACTATATCCAGCAGTGTGAACTAAGGACTATATCCAGCAGTGTGACCTATGGACTATATCCAGCAGTGTGACCTATGGACTATATCCAGCAGTGTGAACTATGGACTATATCCAGCAGTGTGATCTACGCACTATATCCAGCAGTGTGAACTACGGACTATATCCAGCAGTGTGACCTATGGACTATATCCAGCAGTGTGAACTGCGGACTATATCCAGCAGTGTGAACAACGGACTATATCCAGCAGTGTGAACAACGGACTATATCCAGCAGTGTGAACTACGCACTATATCCAGCAGTGTGAACTACTCACTATATCCAGCAGTGTGAACTACTGACTATATCCAGCTGTGTGAAATACGCACTATATCCAGCAGTGTGAACTACGCACTATATCCAGCAGTGTGAACTACTCACTATATCCAGCATGTAAACTACTGACTATATCCAGCTGTGTGAAATACGCACTATATCCAGCAGTGTGAACTACGGACTATATCCAGCAGTGTGAACTACGCACTATATCCAGCAGTGTGAACTACGGACTATATCCAGCAGTGTGAACTACGGACTATATCCAGCACCGTGAACTACGGAGTATATCCAGCAGCGTGAACTACAGTCTATATCAAGCAGCTATAACTGCGCACTATATGCAGCAGTGTGAACTACGCACTATATCCAGCAGTGTGAACTACGCACTATATCCAGCAGTGTGAACTATGCACTAAATCCAGCAGTGAGAACTACACACTATATCCAGCAGTGTGAACTACGTACTATATCCAGCAGTGTGAACTAATGACTATATCCAGCAGTGTGAACTACGGAATATATACATCAGTGTGAACTACAAACTATATCCTGCAGTGTGAACTACAGACTATATCCAGCAGTGTGAACTAAGCGTTTTATCCAGCAGTGTCAATTAAGATCTATATCCAGCAGTGTGAACTGTGGACTATATGCAGAAGTGTGAACTACGGAGTATATCCAGCAGTGTGAACTATGCACTATATCCAGCAGTGTGAACTACGCACTATATCCAGCTGTGTAAACTATGCACTATATCCAGCAGTGTGATCTACGCACTATATCCAGTAGAGTGAACTACGCACTATATCCAGCAGTGTGAACTACGCACTATATCCAGCAGTGTGATCTACGCACTATATCCAGTAGAGTGAACTACGCACTATATCCAGCAGTGTGATCTACGCACTATATCCAGTAGAGTGAACTACGCACTATATCCAGAATTGTGAACTATGCCCTATATCCAGCTGTGTGAACTCCGGACTACATCCAGCAGTTTGAACGACGGACTATATGAAGCAGTGTGAACTACGCACTATATCCAGCAGTGTGAACTACGGACTATATCCTGCAGTGTGAACTACGGACTATATCCTGCAGAGTGACTCCGCACAATCACCAGCAGGTTGAAATACGCTTTATATCCAGCAGAGTGAACTAAGGACTATATGCTGCAGTGTGAAATACGCACTATATCCAGCAGTGTGAACTATGCACTATATCCAGCAGTGTGAACTAGGCACTATATCCAGCAGTGTGATCTACGCACTTTATCTAGTAGAGTGAACTACGCACTATATCCAGCAGTGTGAACAGCGCACTATATCCAGCAGTGTGAACTTCTGACTATAAACAGCAGTGTGAACTACGGACTATATCCAGCATTGTGAACTATGTGCTATATCCAGCAGTGTCAACTACGGACTATGTCCAGCAGTGTAAACTGTCGGCGAAATCCAGCAGTATGAACTACGGTCTATGTCCAACAGTGTGAACTACGGGCTATACCCAGCAGTGTGAACTACGGTCTATATCCAGCAGTGTGATCTACGCTCTATATCCAGTAGAGTGAACTACGCACTATATCCAGCAGTGTGAACTATGCTCTATATCCAGCAGTGTGAACTACACACTATATCCAGCAATGTGACCTACGGACTATATCCTGCAGTGTGAACTATGGACTATATCCAGCAGTGTGAACTACGGACGATATACAGCAGTGTGAACCAAGCGTTTTATCCAGCAGTGTCAATTAAGGTCTATATCCAGCAGCGTGAACTACGGACTATATGCAGCAGTGTGAACTGCGGACTATATCCAGCAGTGTGATCTACGGACTATGTCCAGCAGTGTGAACTACGGACTATATCCTGCAGTGTGACTCCGCACAATCACCAGCAGTGTGAAATACGCTCTATATCCAGCAAAGTGAACTACGGACTATATGCTGCAGTGTGAACTACTGACTATATCCTGCAGTGTGAACTAAGGACTATATCCAGCAGTGTGAAATATGGCGTATATCCAGTTGTGTAAACTATGCACTATATCCAGCAGTGTGAACTATGCACTATATCCAGCAGTGTGAAATATGGAGTATATCCAGTTGTGTAAACTATGCACTATATCCAGCAGTGTGATCTACGCACTATATCTAGTAGAGTGAACTATGTACTATATCCAGCAGTGTGAACTGCGCACTATATCCAGCAGTGTGAACTACGGACTATATCCAGCAGTGTGAACTACGGACTATATCCTGCAGTGTGACTCCGCACAATCACCATCGGTGTGAAATACGCTCTATATCCAGCAGTGAGAACTACGGACGATATCCTGCAGTATGAACAACGGACTATATCCAGCAGTGTGAACTAAGGACTATATCCAGCAGTGTGAACTACGCACTATATCCAGCAGTGTGAACTTCTGACTATATCAAGCAGCGTGAACTACGGACTATATCCAGCAGCGTGAACTACGGAGTATATCCAGCAGCGTGAACTACAGTCTATATCAAGCAGCTATAACTGCGCACTATATCCAGCAGTGTGAACTACGCACTATATCCAGCAGTGAGAACTACGCGCTACACCCAGCAGTGTGAACTACGGACTATATCCTGCAGTGTGAAATACGGACGATATACAGCAGTGTGAACTAAGCGTTTTATCCAGCAGTGTCAATTAAGGTCTATGTCCAGCAGCGTGAACTACGGACTATATGCAGAAGTGTGAACTGCGGACTATATCCAGCAGTGTGATCTACGGACTATGTCCAGCAGTGTGAACTACGCACTATATCCCTCAGTGTGAACTACGCACCATATCCAGCACTGTGAACTATACACTATATCCAGCAGTGTGAACTACGCACTATATCCAGCAGCGTGAACAACAGTCTATATCAATCAGCTATAACTGCGCACTATATGCAGCAGTGTGAACTGCGCACTATATCCAGCAGTGTGAACTACGGACTATATCCAGCAGTGTGAACTACGGACTATATCCTGCAGTGTGACTCCGCACAATCACCATCTGTGTGAAATACGCTCTATATCCAGCACTGAGAACTACGGACGATATCCTGCAGTATGAACAATGGACTATATCCAGCAGTGTGAACTAAGGACTATATCCAGCAGTGTGAACTACGCACTATATCCAGCAGTGTGAACTATGCACTATAACCAGCAGTGTGAACTACGCACTATATCCAGCAGTGTAAACTATGCACTATATCCAGCAGTGTGAACTACGCACTATATCCAGCAGTGTGATCTACGCACTATATCCAGTAGAGTGAACTACGCACTATATCCAGCAGTGTGAACTACGCACTATATCCAGCAGTGTGAAAAACGCACTATATCCAGGAGTGTGAACTTCTGACTATATCAAGCAGCGTGAACTACGGACTATATCCAGCACCGTGAACTACGGAGTATATCCAGCAGTGTGAACTACAGTCTATATCAAGCAGCTACAACTGCGCACTATATGCAGCAGTGTGAACTACGCACTATATCCAGCAGTGTGAACTATACACTATATCCAGCAGTGAGAACTACGCACTATATCCAGCAGTGTGAACTACGGACTATATCCAGCAGTGTGAACTACTGACTATATCCAGCAGTGTGAACTACAGAATATATACATCAGTGTGAACTACAAACTATATCCTGCAGTGTGAACTACGGACTATATCCAGCAGTGTGAACTAAGCATTTTATCCAGCAGTGTCAATTAATATCTATATCCAGCAGTGTGAACCATGGACTATATGCAGAAGTGTGAACTACGGAGTATATCCAGCAGTGTGAACTATGCACTATATCCAGCAGTGTGAACTACGCACTATATCCAGCTGTGTAAACTATGCACTATATCCAGCAGTGTGATCTACGCACTATATCCAGTAGAGTGAACTATGCACTATATCCAGCAGTGTGAACTACGCACTATATCCAGCAGTGTGATCTACGCACTATATCCAGTACAGTGAACTACGCACTATATCCAGCAGTGTGATCTACGCAGTATATCCAGCATTGTGAACTATGCCCTATATCCAGCAGTGTGAACTCCGGACTATATCCAGTAGTGTGAACGACGGACTATATGAAGCAGTGTGAACTACGCACTATATCCCTCAGTGTGAACTACGCACCATATCCAGCACTGTGAACTATACACTATATCCAGCAGTGTGAACTACGCACTATATCCAGCAGTGTGATCTACGCAGTATATCCAGCATTGTGAACTACTGACTATATCCAGCAGTGTGAACTACGGAATATATCCAGAAGTGTGATCTACTGACTATATCCAACAGTGTGAACCACGGAATATATACATCAGTGTGAACTACGGACTGTATCCAGCAGTGTGAACTACGGAATATATACATCAGTGTGAACTACGCACTATATCCAGCAGTGTGAACTGCGCACTATATCCAGTAGTGTGAACTACGCACTATATCCAGTAGTGTGAACTACGCACTATATCCAGCACTGTGAACTACGCACTATATCCAGCAGGGTGAACAACGCACTATATCCAGCAGTGTGAACTTCTGACTATATCAAGCAGCGTGAACTACGGACTATATCCAGCAGTGTGAACTACGGAGTATATCCAGCAGCTTGAACTAAGCGTTTTATCCAGCAGTGTCAATTAAGATCTATATCCAGCCGCGTGAACTATGGACTATATGCAGCAGTGTGAACTACGGACTATATCCAGCAGTGTGTTCTACGCACTATATCCAGCAGTGTGATCTACGCACTATATCCAGTAGAGTGAACTACGCACTATATCCAGCATTGTGAACTATGCCCTATATCCAGCAGTGTGAACTCCGGACTACATCCAGCAGTTTGAACGACGGACTATATGAAGCAGTGTGAACTACGCACTATATCCAGCAGTGTGAACTACGGTCTATATCCCGCAGTGTTAACTACGCACCATATCCAGCACTGTGAACTATACACTATATCCAGCAGTGTGAACTATACACCATATCCAGCACTGTGAACTACACACTATATCCAGCACTGTGAACTATACACCATATCCAGCACTGTGAACTATACACTATATCCAGCACTGTGAACTACGCACTATATCCAGCAGTGTGAACTATACACCATATCCAGCACTGTGAACTATACACCATATCCAGCACTGTGAACTATACACTATATCCAGCACTGTGAACTACACACTATATCCAGCACTGTGAACTATACACCATATCCAGCACTGTGAACTATACACTATATCCAGCACTGTGAACTACGGACTATATCCTGCAGTGTGACTCCGCACAATCACCATCGGTGTGAAATACGCTCTATATCCAGCAGAGTGAACTATGGACTAAATCCAGCAGTGTGAACTAAGGACTATATCCAGCAGTGTGACCTATGGACTATATCCAGCAGTGTGAACTAGGCACTATATCCAGCAGAGTGAACTACGGACTATATCCAGCAGTGTGAACTAAGGACTATATCCAGCAGTGTGACCTATGGACTATATCCAGCAGTGTGAACTACGGACTATATCCAGCAGTGTGATCTACGCACTATATCCAGCAGTGTGAACTACGGACTATATCCAGCAGTGTGAACTAAGGACTATATCCAGCAGTGTGACCTATGGACTATATCCAGCAGTGTGACCTATGGACTATATCCAGCAGTGTGAACTATGGACTATATCCAGCAGTGTGATCTACGCACTATATCCAGCAGTGTGAACTACGGACTATATCCAGCAGTGTGACCTATGGACTATATCCAGCAGTGTGAACTGCGGACTATATCCAGCAGTGTGAACAACGGACTATATCCAGCAGTGTGAACAACGGACTATATCCAGCAGTGTGAACTACGCACTATATCCAGCAGTGTGAACTACTCACTATATCCAGCATGTGAACTACTGACTATATCCAGCTGTGTGAAATACGCACTATATCCAGCAGTGTGAACTACGGACTATATCCAGCAGTGTGAACTACGCACTATATCCAGCAGTGTGAACTACGGACTATATCCAGCAGTGTGAACTACGGACTATATCCAGCACCGTGAACTACGGAGTATATCCAGCAGCGTGAACTACAGTCTATTTCAAGCAGCTATAACTGCGCACTATATGCAGCAGTGTGAACTACGCACTATATCCAGCAGTGTGAACTACGCACTATATCCAGCAGTGTGAACTATGCACTAAATCCAGCAGTGAGAACTACACACTATATCCAGCAGTGTGAACTACGTACTATATCCAGCAGTCTGAACTAATTACTATATCCAGCAGTGTGAACTACGGAATATATACATCAGTGTGAACTACAAACTATATCCTGCAGTGTGAACTACAGACTATATCCAGCAGTGTGAACTAAGCGTTTTATCCAGCAGTGTCAATTAAGATCTATATCCAGCAGTGTGAACTGTGGACTATATGCAGAAGTGTGAACTACGGAGTATATCCAGCAGTGTGAACTATGCACTATATCCAGCAGTGTGAACTACGCACTATATCCAGCTGTGTAAACTATGCGCTATATCCAGCAGTGTGATCTACGCACTATATCCAGTAGAGTGAACTACGCACTATATCCAGCAGTGTGAACTACGCACTATATCCAGCAGTGTGATCTACGCACTATATCCAGTAGAGTGAACTACGCACTATATCCAGCAGTGTGATCTACGCACTATATCCAGTAGAGTGAACTACGCACTATATCCAGAATTGTGAACTATGCCCTATGTCCAGCTGTGTGAACTCCGGACTACATCCAGCAGTTTGAACGACGGACTATATGAAGCAGTGTGAACTACGCACTATATCCAGCAGTGTGAACTACGGACTATATCCTGCAGTGTGAACTACGCACTATATCCTGCAGTGTGACTCCGCACAATCACCAGCAGTGTGAAATACGCTCTATATCCAGCAGTGTGAACTACGGACTATATCCTGCAGTGTGAACTACGGACTATATCCTGCAGTGTGAACTACGGACTATATCCAGCAGTGTGAACTAAGGACTTTATCCAGCAGTGTGAACTACGCACTATATCCAGCAGTGTGAACTATGCACTATATCCAGCAGTGTGAACTACGAACTATATCCAGCAGTGCAAACTATGCACTATATCCAGCAGTGTGAACTACGGACTATATCCAGCAGTGTGAACTACGGACTATATCCTGCAGTGTGAACTACGCACTATATCCAGCAGTGTGAACTAAGGACTTTATCCAGCAGTGTGAACTACGCACTATATCCAGCAGTGTGAACTATGCACTATATCCAGCAGTGTGAACTACGAACTATATCCAGCAGTGTAAACTATGCACTATATCCAGCAGTGTGAACTACGGACTATATCCAGCAGTGTGAACTACGGACTATATCCTGCAGTGTGAACTACGGACTATATCCAGCAGTGTGAACTAAGGACTTTATCCAGCAGTGTGAACTAGGCACTATATCCAGCAGTGTGAACTACGCACTATATCCAGCAGTGTGAACTACGCACTATATCTAGCAGTGTGAACTATGCACTATATCCAGCAGTGTGAACTATGCACTATATCCAGCAGTGTAAACTATTGCACTATATCCAGCAGTGTAAACTATTGCACTATACCCAGCAGTGTGAACTACGGACTATATCCTGCAGTGTGACTCCGCACAATCACCAGCAGTGTGAAATACGCTCTATATCCAGCAAAGTGAACTACGGACTATATCCTGCAGAGTGACTCCGCACAATCACCAGCAGGTTGAAATACGCTTTATATCCAGCAGAGTGAACTAAGGACTATATGCTGCAGTGTGAACTACGGAGTATATCCAGCTGTGTAAACTATGCACTATATCCAGCAGTGTGAACTAGGCACTATATCCAGCAGTGTGATCTACGCACTTTATCTAGTAGAGTGAACTACGCACTATATCCAGCAGTGTGAACAGCGCACTATATCCAGCAGTGTGAACTTCTGACTATAAACAGCAGTGTGAACTACGGACTATATCCAGCATTGTGAACTATGTGCTATATCCAGCAGTGTCAACTACGGACTATGTCCAGCAGTGTAAACTGTCGGCGAAATCCAGCAGTATGAACTACGGTCTATGTCCAACAGTGTGAACTACGGGCTATACCCAGCAGTGTGAACTACGGTCTATATCCAGCAGTGTGATCTACGCTCTATATCCAGTAGAGTGAACTACGCACTATATCCAGCAGTGTGAACTATGCTCTATATCCAGCAGTGTGAACTACACACTATATCCAGCAATGTGACCTACGGACTATATCCTGCAGTGTGAACTACGGACTATATCCAGCAGTGTGAACTACGGACGATATACAGCAGTGTGAACCAAGCGTTTTATCCAGCAGTGTCAATTAAGGTCTATATCCAGCAGCGTGAACTACGGACTATATGCAGCAGTGTGAACTGCGGACTATATCCAGCAGTGTGATCTACGGACTATGTCCAGCAGTGTGAACTACGGACTATATCCTGCAGTGTGACTCCGCACAATCACCAGCAGTGTGAAATACGCTCTATATCCAGCAAAGTGAACTACGGACTATATGCTGCAGTGTGAACTACTGACTATATCCTGCAGTGTGAACTAAGGACTATATCCAGCAGTGTGAAATATGGCGTATATCCAGTTGTGTAAACTATGCACTATATCCAGCAGTGTGAACTATGCACTATATCCAGCAGTGTGAAATATGGAGTATATCCAGTTGTGTAAACTATGCACTATATCCAGCAGTGTGATCTACGCACTATATCTAGTAGAGTGAACTATGTACTATATCCAGCAGTGTGAACTACGCACTATATCCAGCAGTGTGAACAGCGCACTATATGCAGCAGTGTGAACTTCTGACTATATCAAGCAGCGTGAACTACGGACTATATCCAGCAGCGTGAACTACGGAGTATATCCAGCAGCGTGAACTACAGTCTATATCAAGCAGCTATAACTGCGCACTATATCCAGCAGTGTGAACTACGCACTATATCCAGCAGTGTGAACTACGCACTATATCCAGCAGTGTGAACAGCGCACTATATCCAGCAGTGTGAACTACGCGCTACACCCAGCAGTGTGAACTACGGACTATATCCTGCAGTGTGACTCCGCACAATCACCAGTGGTGTGAAATACGCTCTATATACAGCAGTGTGAACTACGGACTATATCCAGCAGAGTGAACTACGGACTATATCCAGCAGTGTGAACTATGCACTATATCCAGCAGTGTGAACTACGCACTATATCCAGCAGTGTGATCTACTCACTATATCCAGTAGAGTGAACTACGCACTACATCCAGCAGTGTGAACTACGGACTATATCCTGCAGTGTGAACTACGGACGATATACAGCAGTGTGAACTAAGCGTTTTATCCAGCAGTGTCAATTAAGGTCTATGTCCAGCAGCGTGAACTGCGGACTATATCCAGCAGTGTGATCTACGGACTATGTCCAGCAGTGTGAACTACGCACTATATCCCTCAGTGTGAACTACGCACCATATCCAGCACTGTGAACTATACACTATATCCAGCAGTGTGAACAACGCACTATATCCAGCAGCGTGAACAACAGTCTATATCAATCAGCTATAACTGCGCACTATATGCAGCAGTGTGAACTGCGCACTATATCCAGCAGTGTGAACTACGGACTATATCCAGCAGTGTGAACTACGGACTATATCCTGCAGTGTGACTCCGCACAATCACCATCGGTGTGAAATACGCTCTATATCCAGCAGTGAGAACTACGGACGATATCCTGCAGTGTGAACAACGGACTATATCCAGCAGTGTGAACTAAGGACTATATCCAGCAGTGTGAACTACGCACTATATCCAGCAGTGTGAACTATGCACTATATCCAGCAGTGTGAACTACGCACTATATCCAGCAGTGTAAACTATGCACTATATCCAGCAGTGTGAACTACGCACTATATCCAGCAGTGTGATCTACGCACTATATCCAGTAGAGTGAACTACGCACTATATCCAGCAGTGTGAACTACGCACTATATCCAGCAGTGTGAACAGCGCACTATATGCAGCAGTGTGAACTTCTGACTATATCAAGCAGCGTGAACTACGGACTATATCCAGCAGCGTGAACTACGGAGTATATCCAGCAGCGTGAACTACAGTCTATATCAAGCAGCTATAACTGCGCACTATATCCAGCAGTGTGAACTACGCACTATATCCAGCAGTGTGAACTACGCACTATATCCAGCAGTGTGAACAGCGCACTATATCCAGCAGTGTGAACTACGCGCAACACCCAGCAGTGTGAACTACGGACTATATCCTGCAGTGTGACTCCGCACAATCACCAGTGGTGTGAAATACGCTCTATATACAGCAGTGTGAACTACGGACTATATCCAGCAGAGTGAACTACGGACTATATCCAGCAGTGTGAACTATGCACTATATCCAGCAGTGTGAACTACGCACTATATCCAGCAGTGTGATCTACTCACTATATCCAGTAGAGTGAACTACGCACTACATCCAGCAGTGTGAACTACGGACTATATCCTGCAGTGTGAACTACGGACGATATACAGCAGTGTGAACTAAGCGTTTTATCCAGCAGTGTCAATTAAGGTCTATGTCCAGCAGCGTGAACTGCGGACTATATCCAGCAGTGTGATCTACGGACTATGTCCAGCAGTGTGAACTACGCACTATATCCCTCAGTGTGAACTACGCACCATATCCAGCACTGTGAACTATACACTATATCCAGCAGTGTGAACAACGCACTATATCCAGCAGCGTGAACAACAGTCTATATCAATCAGCTATAACTGCGCACTATATGCAGCAGTGTGAACTGTGCACTATATCCAGCAGTGTGAACTACGGACTATATCCAGCAGTGTGAACTACGGACTATATCCTGCAGTGTGACTCCGCACAATCACCATCGGTGTGAAATACGCTCTATATCCAGCAGTGAGAACTACGGACGATATCCTGCAGTGTGAACAACGGACTATATCCAGCAGTGTGAACTAAGGACTATATCCAGCAGTGTGAACTACGCACTATATCCAGCAGTGTGAACTATGCACTATATCCAGCAGTGTGAACTACGCACTATATCCAGCAGTGTAAACTATGCACTATATCCAGCAGTGTGAACTACGCACTATATCCAGCAGTGTGATCTACGCACTATATCCAGTAGAGTGAACTACGCACTATATCCAGCAGTGTGAACTACGCACTATATCCAGCAGTGTGAAAAACGCACTATATCCAGGAGTGTGAACTTCTGACTATATCAAGCAGCGTGAACTACGGACTATATCCAGCACCGTGAACTACGGAGTATATCCAGCAGTGTGAACTACAGTCTATATCAAGCAGCTACAACTGCGCACTATATGCAGCAGTGTGAACTACGCACTATATCCAGCAGTGTGAACTACGCACTATATCCAGCAGTGTGAACTATACACTATATCCAGCAGTGAGAACTACGCACTATATCCAGCAGTGTGAACTACGGACTATATCCAGCAGTGTGAACTACTGACTATATCCAGCAGTGTGAACTACAGAATATATACATCAGTGTGAACTACAAACTATATCCTGCAGTGTGAACTACGGACTATATCCAGCAGTGTGAACTAAGCGTTTTATCCAGCAGTGTCAATTAATATCTATATCCAGCAGTGTGAACCATGGACTATATGCAGAAGTGTGAACTACGGAGTATATCCAGCAGTGTGAACTATGCACTATATCCAGCTGTGTGAACTACGCACTATATCCAGCAGTGTGATCTACGCACTATATCCAGTACAGTGAACTACGCACTATATCCAGCAGTGTGATCTACGCAGTATATCCAGCATTGTGAACTATGCCCTATATCTAGCAGTGTGAACTCCGGACTATATCCAGCAGTGTGAACGACGGACTATATGAAGCAGTGTGAACTACGCACTATATCCCTCAGTGTGAACTACGCACCATATCCAGCACTGTGAACTATACACTATATCCAGCAGTGTGAACTACGCACTATATCCAGCAGTGTGATCTACGCAGTATATCCAGCATTGTGAACTACTGACTATATCCAGCAGTGTGAACTACGGACTATATCCAGAAGTGTGATCTACTGACTATATCCAACAGTGTGAACCACGGAATATATACATCAGTGTGAACTACGGACTGTATCCAGCAGTGTGAACTACGGAATATATACATCAGTGTGAACTACGCACTATATCCAGCAGTGTGAACTGCGCACTATATCCAGTAGTGTGAACTACGCACTATATCCAGTAGTGTGAACTACGCACTATATCCAGCAGGGTGAACAACGCACTATATCCAGCAGTGTGAACTTCTGACTATATCAAGCAGCGTGAACTACGGACTATATCCAGCAGTGTGAACTACGGAGTATATCCAGCAGCTTGAACTAAGCGTTTTATCCAGCAGTGTCAATTAAGATCTATATCCAGCCGCGTGAACTATGGACTATATGCAGCAGTGTGAACTACGGACTATATCCAGCAGTGTGATCTACGCACTATATCCAGTTGAGTGAACTACGCACTATATCCAGCAGTGTGATCTACGCACTATATCCAGTAGAGTGAACTACGCACTATATCCAGCATTGTGAACTATGCCCTATATCCAGCAGTGTGAACTCCGGACTACATCCAGCAGTTTGAACGACGGACTATATGAAGCAGTGTGAACTACGCACTATATCCAGCAGTGTGAACTACGGTCTATATCCCGCAGTGTTAACTACGCACCATATCCAGCACTGTGAACTATACTCTATATCCTGCAGTGTGAACTATACACCATATCCAGCACTGTGAACTACACACTATATCCAGCACTGTGAACTATACACTATATCCAGCACTGTGAACTATACACTATATCCAGCAGTGTGAACTATACACCATATCCAGCACTGTGAACTACACACTATATCCAGCACTGTGAACGATACACTATATCCAGCACTGTGAACTATACACTATATCCAGCACTGTGAACAGCGCACTATATCCAGCAGTGTGAACTACGGACTATATCCTGCAGAGTGACTCCGCACAATCACCATTGGTGTGAAATACGCTCTATATCCAGCAGAGTGAACTACGGACTATATGCTGCAGTGTGAACTACGGACTATATCCAGCAGTGTGAACTAAGGACTATATCCAGCAGTGTGAACTAAGGACTATATCCAGCAGTGTGACCTATGGACTATATCCAGCAGTGTGAACTAGGCACTATATCCAGCAGTGTGAACTACGGACTATATCCAGCAGTGTGAACTAAGGACTATATCCAGCAGTGTGACCTATGGACTATATCCAGCAGTGTGAACTAGGCACTATATCCAGCAGTGTGAACAACGGACTATATCCAGCAGTGTGAACAACGGACTATATCCAGCAGTGTGAACTACGCACTATATCCAGCAGTGTGAACTACTCACTATATCCAGCAGTGTGAACTACTGACTATATCCAGCTGTGTGAAATACGCACTATATCCAGCAGTGTGTACTACGCACTATATCCAGCAGTGTGAACTACTCACTATATCCAGCATGTGAACTACTGACTATATCCAGCTGTGTGAAATACGCACTATATCCAGCAGTGTGAACTACGGACTATATCCAGCAGTGTGAACTACGCACTATATCCAGCAGTGTGAACTACGGACTATATCCAGCAGTGTGAACTACGGACTATATCCAGCACCGTGAACTACGGAGTATATCCAGCAGCGTGAACTACAGTCTATATCAAGCAGCTATAACTGCGCACTATATGCAGCAGTGTGAACTACGCACTATATCCAGCAGTGTGAACTATGCACTATATCCAGCAGTGTGAACTATGCACTAAATCCAGCAGTGAGAACTACACACTATATCCAGCAGTGTGAACTACGGACTATATCCAGCAGTGTGAACTAATGACTATATCCAGCAGTGTGAACTACGGAATATATACATCAGTGTGAACTACAAACTATATCCTGCAGTGTGAACTACAGACTATATCCAGCAGTGTGAACTGTGGACTATATGCAGAAGTGTGAACTACGGAGTATATCCAGCAGTGTGAACTATGCACTATATCCAGCAGTGTGAACTACGCACTATATCCAGCTGTGTAAACTATGCACTATATCCAGCAGTGTGATCTACGCACTATATCCAGTAGAGTGAACTACGCACTATATCCAGCAGTGTGAACTACGCACTATATCCAGCAGTGTGATCTACGCACTATATCCAGTAGAGTGAACTACGCACTATATCCAGCAGTGTGATCTACGCACTATATCCAGTAGAGTGAACTACGCACTATATCCAGAATTGTGAACTATGCCCTATATCCAGCTGTGTGAACTCCGGACTACATCCAGCAGTTTGAACGACGGACTATATGAAGCAGTGTGAACTACGCACTATATCCAGCAGTGTGAACTACGGACTATATCCTGCAGTGTGAACTGCGCACTATATCCTGCAGTGTGACTCCGCACAATCACCAGCAGTGTGAAATACGCTCTATATCCAGCAGTGTGAACTACGGACTATATCCTGCAGTGTGAACTACGGACTATATCCTGCAGTGTGAACTACGGACTATATCCAGCAGTGTGAACTAAGGACTTTATCCAGCAGTGTGAACTACGCACTATATCCAGCAGTGTGAACTATGCACTATATCCAGCAGTGTGAACTACGAACTATATCCAGCAGTGTAAACTATGCACTATATCCAGCAGTGTGAACTACGGACTATATCCTGCAGTGTGAACTACGCACTATATCCAGCAGTGTGAACTAAGGACTTTATCCAGCAGTGTGAACTACGCACTATATCCAGCAGTGTGAACTATGCACTATATCCAGCAGTGTGAACTACGAACTATATCCAGCAGTGTAAACTATGCACTATATCCAGCAGTGTGAACTACGGACTATATCCAGCAGTGTGAACTACGGACTATATCCTGCAGTGTGAACTACGGACTATATCCAGCAGTGTGAACTAAGGACTTTATCCAGCAGTGTGAACTACGCACTATATCCAGCAGTGTGAACTATGCACTATATCCAGCAGTGTGAACTACGAACTATATCCAGCAGTGTAAACTATGCACTATATCCAGCAGTGTGAACTAGGCACTATATCCAGCAGTGTGAACTACGCACTATATCCAGCAGTGTGAACTATGCACTATATCTAGCAGTGTGAACTATGCACTATATCCAGCAGTGTGAACTATGCACTATATCCAGCAGTGTGAACTACGCACTATATCTAGCAGTGTGAACTATGCACTATATCTAGCAGTGTGAACTATGCACTATATCCAGCAGTGTAAACTATTGCACTATATCCAGCAGTGTGAACTACGCATTATAACCAACAGTGTGAACTACGCGCTACACCCAGCAGTGTGAACTACGGACTATATCCTGCAGTGTGACTCCGCACAATCACCAGCAGGTTGAAATACGCTTTATATCCAGCAGAGTGAACTAAGGACTATATGCTGCAGTGTGAACTACGCACTATATCCAGCAGTGTGAACTAGGCACTATATCCAGCAGTGTGATCTACGCACTTTATCTAGTAGAGTGAACTACGCACTATATCCAGCAGTGTGAACAGCGCACTATATCCAGCAGTGTGAACTTCTGACTATATCCAGCAGAGTGAACTACGGACTATATCCAGCATTCTGAACTATGTGCTATATCCAGCAGTGTCAACTACGGACTATGTCCAGCAGTGTAAACTGTCGGCGAAATCCAGCAGTATGAACTACGGTCTATGTCCAACAGTGTGAACTACGGGCTATACCCAGCAGTGTGAACTACGGTCTATATCCAGCAGTGTGATCTACGCACTATATCCAGTAGAGTGAACTGCGCACTATATCCAGCAGTGTGAACTATGCACTATATCCAGCAGTGTGAAATACGGAGTATATCCAGCTGTGTAAACTATGCACTATATCCAGCAGTGTGAACTAGGCACTATATCCAGCAGTGTGATCTACGCACTTTATCTAGTAGAGTGAACTACGCACTATATCCAGCAGTGTGAACAGCGCACTATATCCAGCAGTGTGAACTTCTGACTATAAACAGCAGTGTGAACTACGGACTATATCCAGCATTGTGAACTATGTGCTATATCCAGCAGTGTCAACTACGGACTATGTCCAGCAGTGTAAACTGTCGGCGAAATCCAGCAGTGTGAACTACGGTCTATGTCCAACAGTGTGAACTACGGGCTATACCCAGCAGTGTGAACTACGGTCTATATCCAGCAGTGTGATCTACGCACTATATCCAGTAGAGTGAACTACGCACTATATCCAGCAGTGTGAACTATGCTCTATATCCAGCAGTGTGAACTACACACTATATCCAGCAATGTGACCTACGGACTATATCCTGCAGTGTGAACTACGGACTATATCCAGCAGTGTGAACTACGGACGATATACAGCAGTGTGAACCAAGCGTTTTATCCAGCAGTGTCAATTAAGGTCTATATCCAGCAGCGTGAACTACGGACTATATGCAGCAGTGTGAACTGCGGACTATATCCAGCAGTGTGATCTACGGACTATGTCCAGCAGTGTGAACTACGGACTATATCCTGCAGTCTGACTCCGCACAATCACCAGCAGTGTGAAATACGCTCTATATCCAGCAAAGTGAACTACGGACTATATGCTGCAGTGTGAACTACTGACTATATCCTGCAGTGTGAACTAAGGACTATATCCAGCAGTGTGAAATATGGAGTATATCCAGTTGTGTAAACTATGCACTATATCCAGCAGTGTGAACTATGCACTATATCCAGCAGTGTGAAATATGGAGTATATCCAGTTGTGTAAACTATGCACTATATCCAGCAGTGTGATCTACGCACTATATCTAGTAGAGTGAACTATGTACTATATCCAGCAGTGTGAACTACGCACTATATCCAGCAGTGTGAACAGCGCACTATATCCAGCAGTGTGAACTTCTGACTATATCAAGCAGCGTGAACTACGGACTATATCCAGCAGCGTGAACTACGGAGTATATCCAGCAGCGTGAACTACAGTCTATATCAAGCAGCTATAACTGCGCACTATATCCAGCAGTGTGAACTACGCACTATATCCAGCAGTGTGAACTACGCGCAATACCCAGCAGTGTGAACTACGGACTATATCCTGCAGTGTGACTCCGCACAATCACCAGTGGTGTGAAATACGCTCTATATCCAGCAGTGTGAACTACGGACTATATCCAGCAGAGTGAACTACGGACTATATCCTGCAGTGTGAACTAAGGACGAGATCCAGCAGTGTGAAATACGCACTGTATCCAGCAGTGTGAACTATGCACTATATCCAGCAGTGTGAACTACGCACTATATCCAGCAGTGTGATCTACTCACTATATCCAGTAGAGTGAACTACGCACTACATCCAGCAGTGTGAACTACGGACTATATCCTGCAGTGTGAACTACGGACGATATACAGCAGTGTGAACTAAGCGTTTTATCCAGCAGTGTCAATTAAGGTCTATGTCCAGCAGCGTGAACTACGGACTATATGCAGCAGTGTGAGCTGCGGACTATATCCAGCAGTGTGATCTACGGACTATGTCCAGCAGTGTGAACTACGCACTATATCCCTCAGTGTGAACTACGCACCATATCCAGCACTGTGAACTATACACTATATCCAGCAGTGTGAACTACGCACTATATCCAGCAGCGTGAACAACAGTCTATATCAATCAGCTATAACTGCGCACTATATGCAGCAGTGTGAACTGCGCACTATATCCAGCAGTGTGAACTACGGACTATATCCAGCAGTGTGAACTACGGACTATATCCTGCAGTGTGACTCCGCACAATCACCATCGGTGTGAAATACGCTCTATATCCAGCAGTGAGAACTACGGACGATATCCTGCAGTGTGAACAACGGACTATATCCAGCAGTGTGAACTAAGGACTATATCCAGCAGTGTGAACTACGCACTATATCCAGCAGTGTGAACTATGCACTATATCCAGCAGTGTGAACTACGCACTATATCCAGCAGTGTAAACTATGCACTATATCCAGCAGTGTGAACTACGCACTATATCCAGCAGTGTGATCTACGCACTATATCCAGTAGAGTGAACTACGCACTATATCCAGCAGTGTGAACTACGCACTATATCCAGCAGTGTGAAAAACGCACTATATCCAGGAGTGTGAACTTCTGACTATATCAAGCAGCGTGAACTACGGACTATATCCTGCAGTGTGAACAACGGACTATATCCAGCAGTGTGAACTAAGGACTATATCCAGCAGTGTGAACTACGCACTATATCCAGCAGTGTGAACTATGCACTATATCCAGCAGTGTGAAATACGGAGTATATCCAGCTGTGTAAACTATGCACTATATCCAGCAGTGTGAACTAGGCACTATATCCAGCAGTGTGATCTACGCACTTTATCTAGTAGAGTGAACTACGCACTATATCCAGCAGTGTGAACAGCGCACTATATCCAGCAGTGTGAACTTCTGACTATAAACAGCAGTGTGAACTACGGACTATATCCAGCATTGTGAACTATGTGCTATATCCAGCAGTGTCAACTACGGACTATGTCCAGCAGTGTAAACTGTCGGCGAAATCCAGCAGTGTGAACTACGGTCTATGTCCAACAGTGTGAACTACGGGCTATACCCAGCAGTGTGAACTACGGTCTATATCCAGCAGTGTGATCTACGCACTATATCCAGTAGAGTGAACTATGCACTATATCCAGCAGTGTGAACTATGCTCTATATCCAGCAGTGTGAACTACACACTATATCCAGCAATGTGACCTACGGACTATATCCTGCAGTGTGAACTACGGACTATATCCAGCAGTGTGAACTACGGACGATATACAGCAGTGTGAACCAAGCGTTTTATCCAGCAGTGTCAATTAAGGTCTATATCCAGCAGCGTGAACTACGGACTATATGCAGCAGTGTGAACTGCGGACTATATCCAGCAGTGTGATCTACGGACTATGTCCAGCAGTGTGAACTACGGACTATATCCTGCAGTCTGACTCCGCACAATCACCAGCAGTGTGAAATACGCTCTATATCCAGCAAAGTGAACTACGGACTATATGCTGCAGTGTGAACTACTGACTATATCCTGCAGTGTGAACTAAGGACTATATCCAGCAGTGTGAAATATGGAGTATATCCAGTTGTGTAAACTATGCACTATATCCAGCAGTGTGAACTATGCACTATATCCAGCAGTGTGAAATATGGAGTATATCCAGTTGTGTAAACTATGCACTATATCCAGCAGTGTGATCTACGCACTATATCTAGTAGAGTGAACTATGTACTATATCCAGCAGTGTGAACTACGCACTATATCCAGCAGTGTGAACAGCGCACTATATCCAGCAGTGTGAACTTCTGACTATATCAAGCAGCGTGAACTACGGACTATATCCAGCAGCGTGAACTACGGAGTATATCCAGCAGCGTGAACTACAGTCTATATCAAGCAGCTATAACTGCGCACTATATCCAGCAGTGTGAACTACGCACTATATCCAGCAGTGTGAACTACGCGCAATACCCAGCAGTGTGAACTACGGACTATATCCTGCAGTGTGACTCCGCACAATCACCAGTGGTGTGAAATACGCTCTATATCCAGCAGTGTGAACTACGGACTATATCCAGCAGAGTGAACTACGGACTATATCCTGCAGTGTGAACTAAGGACGAGATCCAGCAGTGTGAAATACGCACTGTATCCAGCAGTGTGAACTATGCACTATATCCAGCAGTGTGAACTACGCACTATATCCAGCAGTGTGATCTACTCACTATATCCAGTAGAGTGAACTACGCACTACATCCAGCAGTGTGAACTACGGACTATATCCAGCAGCGTGAACTACGGACTATATGCAGCAGTGTGAGCTGCGGACTATATCCAGCAGTGTGATCTACGGACTATGTCCAGCAGTGTGAACTACGCACTATATCCCTCAGTGTGAACTACGCACCATATCCAGCACTGTGAACTATACACTATATCCAGCAGTGTGAACTACGCACTATATCCAGCAGCGTGAACAACAGTCTATATCAATCAGCTATAACTGCGCACTATATGCAGCAGTGTGAACTGCGCACTATATCCAGCAGTGTGAACTACGGACTATATCCAGCAGTGTGAACTACGGACTATATCCTGCAGTGTGACTCCGCACAATCACCATCGGTGTGAAATACGCTCTATATCCAGCAGTGAGAACTATGGACGATATCCTGCAGTGTGAACAACGGACTATATCCAGCAGTGTGAACTAAGGACTATATCCAGCAGTGTGAACTACGCACTATATCCAGCAGTGTGAACTATGCACTATATCCAGCAGTGTGAACTACGCACTATATCCAGCAGTGTAAACTATGCACTATATCCAGCAGTGTGAACTACGCACTATATCCAGCAGTGTGATCTACGCACTATATCCAGTAGAGTGAACTACGCACTATATCCAGCAGTGTGAACTACGCACTATATCCAGCAATGTGAAAAACGCACTATATCCAGGAGTGTGAACTTCTGACTATATCAAGCAGCGTGAACTACGGACTATATCCAGCACCGTGAACTACGGAGTATATCCAGCAGTGTGAACTACAGTCTATATCAATCAGCTACAACTGCGCACTATATGCAGCAGTGTGAACTACGCACTATATCCAGCAGTGTGAACTACGCACTATATCCAGCAGTGTGAACTATACACTATATCCAGCAGTGAGAACTACGCACTATATCCAGCAGTGTGAACTACGGACTATATCCAGCAGTGTGAACTACTGACTATATCCAGCAGTGTGAACTACAGAATATATACATCAGTGTGAACTACAAACTATATCCTGCAGTGTGAACTACGGACTATATCCAGCAGTGTGAACTAAGCATTTTATCCAGCAGTGTCAATTAATATCTATATCCAGCAGTGTGAACCATGGACTATATGCAGAAGTGTGAACTACGGAGTATATCCAGCAGTGTGAACTATGCACTATATCCAGCAGTGTGAACTACGCACTATATCCAGCTGTGTAAACTATGCACTATATCCAGCAGTGTGATCTACGCACTATATCCAGTAGAGTGAACTATGCACTATATCCAGCAGTGTGAACTACGCACTATATCCAGCAGTGTGATCTACGCACTATATCCAGTACAGTGAACTACGCACTATATCCAGCAGTGTGATCTACGCAGTATATCCAGCATTGTGAACTATGCCCTATATCCAGCAGTGTGAACTCCGGACTATATCCAGCAGTGTGAACGACGGACTATATGAAGCAGTGTGAACTACGCACTATATCCCTCAGTGTGAACTACGCACCATATCCAGCACTGTGAACTATACACTATATCCGGCAGTGTGAACTACGCACTATATCCAGCAGTGTGATCTACGCAGTATATCCAGCATTGTGAACTACTGACTATATCCAGCAGTGTGAACTACGGACTATATCCAGAAGTGTGATCTACTGACTATATCCAACAGTGTGAACCACGGAATATATACATCAGTGTGAACTACGGACTGTATCCAGCAGTGTGAACTACGGAATATATACATCAGTGTGAACTACGCACTATATCCAGCAGTGTGAACTGCGCACTATATCCAGTAGTGTGAACTACGCACTATATCCAGTAGTGTGAACTACGCACTATATCCAGCACTGTGAACTACGCACTATATCCAGCAGGGTGAACAACGCACTATATCCAGCAGTGTGAACTTCTGACTATATCAAGCAGCGTGAACTACGGACTATATCCAGCAGTGTGAACTACGGAGTATATCCAGCAGCTTGAACTAAGCGTTTTATCCAGCAGTGTCAATTAAGATCTATATCCAGCCGCGTGAACTATGGACTATATGCAGCAGTGTGAACTACGGACTATATCCAGCAGTGTGATCTACGCACTATATCCAGTAGAGTGAACTACGCACTATATCCAGCATTGTGAACTATGGCCTATATCCAGCAGTGTGAACTCCGGACTACATCCAGCAGTTTGAACGACGGACTATATGAAGCAGTGTGAACTACGCACTATATCCAGCAGTGTGAACTACGGTCTATATCCCGCAGTGTTAACTACGCACCATATCCAGCACTGTGAACTATTCACTATATCCAGCAGTGTGAACTATACACCATATCCAGCACTGTGAACAACGCGCTACACCCAGCAGTGTGAACTACGGACTATATCCTGCAGTGTGAACTAAGGACTATATCCAGCAGTGTGACCTATGGACTATATCCAGCAGTGTGACCTATGGACTATATCCAGCAGTGTGAACTAGGCACTATATCCAGCAGTGTGAACTACGGACTATATCCAGCAGTGTGAACTACGGACTATATCCAGCAGTGTGAACTATGGACTATATCCAGCAGTGTGAACTAAGGACTATATCCAGCAGTGTGACCTATGGACTATATCCAGCAGTGTGAACTAGGCACTATATCCAGCAGTGTGAACAACGGACTATATCCAGCAGTGTGAACAACGGACTATATCCAGCAGTGTGAACTACGCACTATATCCAGCAGTGTGAACTAGGCACTATATCCAGCAGTGTGATCTACGCACTTTATCTAGTAGAGTGAACTACGCACTATATCCAGCAGTGTGAACAGCGCACTATATCCAGCAGTGTGAACTTCTGACTATAAACAGCAGTGTGAACTACGGACTATATCCAGCATTGTGAACTATGTGCTATATCCAGCAGTGTCAACTACGGACTATGTCCAGCAGTGTAAACTGTCGGCGAAATCCAGCAGTATGAACTACGGTCTATGTCCAACAGTGTGAACTACGGGCTATACCCAGCAGTGTGAACTACGGTCTATATCCAGCAGTGTGATCTACGCACTATATCCAGTAGAGTGAACTACGCACTATATCCAGCAGTGTGAACTATGCTCTATATCCAGCAGTGTGAACTACACACTATATCCAGCAATGTGACCTACGGACTATATCCTGCAGTGTGAACTACGGACTATATCCAGCAGTGTGAACTACGGACGATATACAGCAGTGTGAACCAAGCGTTTTATCCAGCAGTGTCAATTAAGGTCTTTATCCAGCAGCGTGAACTACGGACTATATGCAGCAGTGTGAACTGCGGACTATATCCAGCAGTGTGATCTACGGACTATGTCCAGCAGTGTGAACTACGGACTATATCCTGCAGTCTGACTCCGCACAATCACCAGCAGTGTGAAATACGCTCTATATCCAGCAAAGTGAACTACGGACTATATGCTGCAGTGTGAACTACTGACTATATCCTGCAGTGTGAACTAAGGACTATATCCAGCAGTGTGAAATATGGAGTATATCCAGTTGTGTAAACTATGCACTATATCCAGCAGTGTGAACTATGCACTATATCCAGCAGTGTGAAATATGGAGTATATCCAGTTGTGTAAACTATGCACTATATCCAGCAGTGTGATCTACGCACTATATCTAGTAGAGTGAACTATGTACTATATCCAGCAGTGTGAACTACGCACTATATCCAGCAGTGTGAAATATGGAGTATATCCAGTTGTGTAAACTATGCACTATATCCAGCAGTGTGATCTACGCACTATATCTAGTAGAGTGAACTATGTACTATATCCAGCAGTGTGAACTACGCACTATATCCAGCAGTGTGAACAGCGCACTATATCCAGCAGTGTGATCTTCTGACTATATCAAGCAGCGTGAACTACGGACTATATCCAGCAGCGTGAACTACGGAGTATATCCAGCAGCGTGAACTACAGTCTATATCAAGCAGCTATAACTGCGCACTATATCCAGCAGTGTGAACTACGCACTATATCCAGCAGTGTGAACTACGCGCAATACCCAGCAGTGTGAACTACGGACTATATCCTGCAGTGTGACTCCGCACAATCACCAGTGGTGTGAAATACGCTCTATATCCAGCAGTGTGAACTACGGACTATATCCAGCAGAGTGAACTACGGACTATATCCTGCAGTGTGAACTAAGGACGAGATCCAGCAGTGTGAAATACGCACTGTATCCAGCAGTGTGAACTATGCACTATATCCAGCAGTGTGAACTACGCACTATATCCAGCAGTGTGAACTATGCACTATATCCAGCAGTGTGATCTACTCACTATATCCAGTAGAGTGAACTACGCACTACATCCAGCAGTGTGAACTACGGACTATATCCTGCAGTGTGAACTACGGACGATATACAGCAGTGTGAACTAAGCGTTTTATCCAGCAGTGTCAATTAAGGTCTATGTCCAGCAGCGTGAACTACGGACTATATGCAGCAGTGTGAGCTGCGGACTATATCCAGCAGTGTGATCTACGGACTATGTCCAGCAGTGTGAACTACGCACTATATCCCTCAGTGTGAACTACGCACCATATCCAGCACTGTGAACTATACACTATATCCAGCAGTGTGAACTACGCACTATATCCAGCAGCGTGAACAACAGTCTATATCAATCAGCTATAACTGCGCACTATATGCAGCAGTGTGAACTGCGCACTATATCCAGCAGTGTGAACTACGGACTATATCCAGCAGTGTGAACTACGGACTATATCCTGCAGTGTGACTCCGCACAATCACCATCGGTGTGAAATACGCTCTATATCCAGCAGTGAGAACTACGGACGATATCCTGCAGTGTGAACAACGGACTATATCCAGCAGTGTGAACTAAGGACTATATCCAGCAGTGTGAACTACGCACTATATCCAGCAGTGTGAACTATGCACTATATCCAGCAGTGTGAACTACGCACTATATCCAGCAGTGTAAACTATGCACTATATCCAGCAGTGTGAACTACGCACTATATCCAGCAGTGTGATCTACGCACTATATCCAGTAGAGTGAACTACGCACTATATCCAGCAGTGTGAACTACGCACTATATCCAGCAGTGTGAAAAACGCACTATATCCAGGAGTGTGAACTTCTGACTATATCAAGCAGCGTGAACTACGGACTATATCCAGCACCGTGAACTACGGAGTATATCCAGCAGTGTGAACTACAGTCTATATCAATCAGCTACAACTGCGCACTATATGCAGCAGTGTGAACTACGCACTATATCCAGCAGTGTGAACTACGCACTATATCCAGCAGTGTGAACTATACACTATATCCAGCAGTGAGAACTACGCACTATATCCAGCAGTGTGAACTACGGACTATATCCAGCAGTGTGAACTACTGACTATATCCAGCAGTGTGAACTACAGAATATATACATCAGTGTGAACTACAAACTATATCCTGCAGTGTGAACTACGGACTATATCCAGCAGTGTGAACTAAGCATTTTATCCAGCAGTGTCAATTAATATCTATATCCAGCAGTGTGAACCATGGACTATATGCAGAAGTGTGAACTACGGAGTATATCCAGCAGTGTGAACTATGCACTATATCCAGCAGTGTGAACTACGCACTATATCCAGCTGTGTAAACTATGCACTATATCCAGCAGTGTGATCTACGCACTATATCCAGTAGAGTGAACTATGCACTATATCCAGCAGTGTGAACTACGCACTATATCCAGCAGTGTGATCTACGCACTATATCCAGTACAGTGAACTACGCACTATATCCAGCAGTGTGATCTACGCAGTATATCCAGCATTGTGAACTATGCCCTATATCCAGCAGTGTGAACTCCGGACTATATCCAGCAGTGTGAACGACGGACTATATGAAGCAGTGTGAACTACGCACTATATCCCTCAGTGTGAACTACGCACCATATCCAGCACTGTGAACTATACACTATATCCAGCAGTGTGAACTACGCACTATATCCAGCAGTGTGATCTACGCAGTATATCCAGCATTGTGAACTACTGACTATATCCAGCAGTGTGAACTACGGACTATATCCAGAAGTGTGATCTACTGACTATATCCAACAGTGTGAACCACGGAATATATACATCAGTGTGAACTACGGACTGTATCCAGCAGTGTGAACTACGGAATATATACATCAGTGTGAACTACGCACTATATCCAGCAGTGTGAACTGCGCACTATATCCAGTAGTGTGAACTACGCACTATATCCAGTAGTGTGAACTACGCACTATATCCAGCACTGTGAACTACGCACTATATCCAGCAGGGTGAACAACGCACTATATCCAGCAGTGTGAACTTCTGACTATATCAAGCAGCGTGAACTACGGACTATATCCAGCAGTGTGAACTACGGAGTATATCCAGCAGCTTGAACTAAGCGTTTTATCCAGCAGTGTCAATTAAGATCTATATCCAGCCGCGTGAACTATGGACTATATGCAGCAGTGTGAACTACGGACTATATCCAGCAGTGTGATCTACGCACTATATCCAGTAGAGTGAACTACGCACTATATCCAGCAGTGTAAACTATGCACTATATCCAGCAGTGTGAACTACGCACTATATCCAGCAGTGTGATCTACGCACTATATCCAGTAGAGTGAACTACGCACTATATCCAGCAGTGTGAACTACGCACTATATCCAGCAGTGTGAAAAACGCACTATATCCAGGAGTGTGAACTTCTGACTATATCAAGCAGCGTGAACTACGGACTATATCCAGCACCGTGAACTACGGAGTATATCCAGCAGTGTGAACTACAGTCTATATCAATCAGCTACAACTGCGCACTATATGCAGCAGTGTGAACTACGCACTATATCCAGCAGTGTGAACTACGCACTATATCCAGCAGTGTGAACTATACACTATATCCAGCAGTGAGAACTACGCACTATATCCAGCAGTGTGAACTACGGACTATATCCAGCAGTGTGAACTACTGACTATATCCAGCAGTGTGAACTACAGAATATATACATCAGTGTGAACTACAAACTATATCCTGCAGTGTGAACTACGCACTATATCCAGCATTGTGAACTATGGCCTATATCCAGCAGTGTGAACTCCGGACTACATCCAGCAGTTTGAACGACGGACTATATGAAGCAGTGTGAACTACGCACTATATCCAGCAGTGTGAACTACGGTCTATATCCCGCAGTGTTAACTACGCACCATATCCAGCACTGTGAACTATACACTATATCCAGCAGTGTGAACTATACACCATATCCAGCACTGTGAACTACACACTATATCCAGCACTGTGAACTATACACCATATCCAGCACTGTGAACAACGCGCTACACCCAGCAGTGTGAACTACGGACTATATCCTGCAGTGTGACTCCGCACAATCACCATCGGTGTGAAATACGCTCTATATCCAGCAGAGTGAACTACGGACTATATGCTGCAGTGTGAACAACGCGCTATATCCAGCAGTGTGAACTACGGACTATATCCAGCAGTGTGAACTACGGACTATATCCAGCAGTGTGAACTACGGACTATATCCAGCAGTGTGACCTATGGACTATATCCAGCAGTGTGAACTAGGCACTATATCCAGCAGTGTGACCTATGGACTATATCCAGCAGTGTGAACTACGGACTATATCCAGCAGTGTGAACTACGGACTATATCCAGCAGTGTGAACTAGGCACTATATCCAGCAGTGTGAACTACGGACTATATCCAGCAGTGTGAACTACGGACTATATCCAGCAGTGTGAACTAAGGACTATATCCAGCAGTGTGACCTATGGACTATATCCAGCAGTGTGAACTAGGCACTATATCCAGCAGTGTGAACAACGGACTATATCCAGCAGTGTGAACAACGGACTATATCCAGCAGTGTGAACTACACACTATATCCAGCAGTGTGAACTACTCACTATATCCAGCAGTGTGAACTACTGACTATATCCAGCAGTGTGAACTACTGAATATATCCAGCTGTGTGAAATACGCACTATATCCAGCAGTGTGAACTACGGACTATATCCAGCAGTGTGAACTACGCACTATATCCAGCAGTGTGAACTACGCACAAAATCCATCAGTGTGAACTACGGACTATATGCAGCAGTGTGAATTACGCACTATATACAGCAGTGTGAACTACGCACTCTATCCAGCAGTGTGAACTACGGACTATATCCAGCAGTGTGAACTAAGGACTATATCCAGCAGTGTGACCTATGGACTATATCCAGCAGTGTGAACTAGGCACTATATCCAGCAGTGTGAACAACGGACTATATCCAGCAGTGTGAACAACGGACTATATCCAGCAGTGTGAACTACGCACTATATCCAGCAGTGTGAACTACTCACTATATCCAGCAGTGTGAACTACTGACTATATCCAGCTGGTGAAATACGCACTATATCCAGCAGTGTGAACCACGCACTATATCCAGCAGTGTGAACTACTCACTATATTCAGCAGTGTGAACTACGGACTATATCCAGCAGTGTGAACTACGCACAAAATCCATCAGTGTGAACTACGGACTATATGCAGCAGTGTGAATTACGCACTATATACAGCAGTGTGAACTACGCACTCTATCCAGCAGTGAGAACTACGCACGATATCCAGCAGTGTGAACTACTGACTATATCCGGCAGTGTGAACTACGGAATGTGAACATCAGTGTGAACTACGGACTATATCCTGCAGTGCGAACTACAGACGATATACAGCAGTGTGAACTAAGCATTTTATCCAGCAGTGTCAATTAAGGTCTATATCCAGTAGTGTGAACTACGCACTATATCCCGCAGTGTGAACTACGCACCATATCCAGCACTGTGAACTATGCACTATATGCAGCAGTGTGAACTACGCGCAATACCCAGCAGTGTGAACTACGGACTATATCCTGCAGTGTGACTCCGCACAATCACCATCGGTGTGAAATACGCTCTATATCCAGCAGCGTGAACTACGGACTATATCCAGCACCGTGAACTACGGAGTATATCCAGCAGCGTGAACTACAGTCTATATCAAGCAGCTATAACTGCGCACTATATGCAGCAGTGTGAACTACGCACTATATCCAGCAGTGTGAACTACGCACTATATCCAGCAGTGTGAACTATGCACTAAATCCAGCAGTGAGAACTACACACTATATCCAGCAGTGTGAACTACGGACTATATCCTGCAGTGTGAACTAATGACTATATCCGGCAGTGTGAACTACGGAATATATACATCAGTGTGAACTACAAACTATATCCTGCAGTATGAACTACAGACTATATCCAGCAGTGTGAACTAAGCGTTTTATCCAGCAGTGTCAATTAAGATCTATATCCAGCAGTGTGAACTGTGGACTATATGCAGAAGTGTGAACTACGGAGTATATCCAGCAGTGTGAACTATGCACTATATCCAGCAGTGTGAACTACGCACTATATCCAGCTGTGTAAACTATGCACTATATCCAGCAGTGTGATCTACGCACTATATCCAGTAGAGTGAACTACGCACTATATCCAGCAGTGTGATCTACGCACTATATCCAGTAGAGTGAACTACGCACTATATCCAGAATTGTGAGCTATGCCCTATATCCAGCTGTGTGAACTCCGGACTACATCCAGCAGTTTGAACGACGGACTATATGAAGCAGTGTGAACTACGCACTATATCCAGCAGTGTGAACTACGCGCAATACCCAGCAGTGTGAAATACGCTCTATATCCAGCAGTGTGAACTACGGACTATATCCAGCAGTGTGACTCCGCACAATCACCAGCAGTGTTAAATACGCTCTATATCCAGCAGTGTGAACTACGGACTATATCCTGCAGTGTGAACTATGGACTATATCCTGCAGTGTGAACTACGGACTATATCCAGCAGTGCGAACTAAGGACTTTATCCAGCAGTGTGAACTATGCACTATATACAGCAGTGTGAACTATGCACTATATCCAGCAGTGTGAACTACGAACTATATCCAGCAGTGTAAACTATGCACTATATCCAGCAGTGTGAACTACGGACTATATCCAGCAGTGTGAACTACGGACTATATCCTGCAGTGTGAACTACGGACTATATCCATCAGTGTGAACTAAGGACTTTATCCAGCAGTGTGAACTACGCACTATATCCAGCAGTGTGAACTATGCACTATATCCAGCAGTGTGAACTACGAACTATATCCAGCAGTGTAAACTATGCACTATATCCAGCAGTGTGAACTAGGCACTATATCCAGCAGTGTGAACTACGCACTATATCCAGCAGTGTGAACTACGCACTATATCTAGCAGTGTGAACTATGCACTATATCCAGCAGTGTGAACTATGCACTATATCCAGCAGTGTAAACTATTGCACTATATCCAGCAGTGTGAACTACGCACTATAACCAGCAGTGTGAACTACGCACTATATCCAGCAGTGTGAACTATGCACTATATCCAGCAGTGTGAACTACGAACTATATCCAGCAGTGTAAACTATGCACTATATCCAGCAGTGTGAACTAGGCACTATATCCAGCAGTGTGAACTACGCACTATATCCAGCAGTGTGAACTACGCACTATATCTAGCAGTGTGAACTACGCACTATAACCAGCAGTGTGAACTACGCACTATATCCAGCAGTGTGAACTACGCGCTACACCCAGCAGTGTGAACTACGGACTATATCCTGCAGTGTGACTCCGCACAATCACCAGCAGTGTGAAATACGCTCTATATCCAGCAAAGTGAACTACGGACTATATCCTGCAGAGTGAACTACGCACTATATCCAGCAGTGTGAACTATGCACTATATCCAGCAGTGTGAAATACGGAGTATATCCAGCTGTGTAAACTATGCACTATATCCAGCAGTGTGAACTAGGCACTATATCCAGCAGTGTGATCTACGCACTTTATCTAGTAGAGTGAACTACGCACTATATCCAGCAGTGTGAACAGCGCACTATATCCAGCAGTGTGAACTTCTGACTATAAACAGCAGTGTGAACTACGGACTATAGCCAGCATTGTGAACTATGTGCTATATCCAGCAGTGTCAACTACGGACTATGTCCAGCAGTGTAAACTGTCGGCGAAATCCAGCAGTATGAACTACGGTCTATGTCCAACAGTGTGAACTACGGGCTATACCCAGCAGTGTGAACTACGGTCTATATCCAGCAGTGTGATCTACGCACTATATCCAGTAGAGTGAACTACGCACTATATCCAGCAGTGTGAACTATGCTCTATATCCAGCAGTGTGAACTACGCACTGTATCCAGCAGTGTGAACTATGCACTATATCCAGCAGTGTGATCTACTCACTATATCCAGTAGAGTGAACTACGCACTACATCCAGCAGTGTGAACTACGCACTATATCCAGCAGCGTGAACTACGGACTATATGCAGCAGTGTGAACTGCGGACTATATCCAGCAGTGTGATCTACGGACTATGTCCAGCAGTGTGAACTACGCACTATATCCCTCAGTGTGAACTACGCACCATATCCAGCACTGTGAACTATACACTATATCCAGCAGTGTGAACTACGCACTATATGCAGCAGTGTGAACTGCGCACTATATCCAGCAGTGTGAACTACGCACTATATCCAGCAGTGTGATCTACGCACTATGTCCAGCAGTGTGAACTACGCGCAATACCCATCAGTGTGAACTACGCACTATATCCAGCAGTGTGAACTACGGACTATATCCAGCAGTGTGAACTACGCACTATATCCAGCAGTGTGAACTACGCGCAATACCCATCAGTGTGAACTACGGACTATGTCCAGCAGTGTGAACTACGCACTATATCCAGCAGTGTGAACTACGCACTATATCCAGCAGTGTGATCTACGCACTATGTCCAGCAGTGTAAACTATGCACTATATCCAGCAGTGTGAACTACGGACTATATCCAGCAGTGTGAACTACGGACTATATCCTGCAGTGTGAACTACGGACTATATCCAGCAGTGTGAACTAAGGACTTTATCCAGCAGTGTGAACTACGCACTATATCCAGCAGTGTGAACTATGCACTATATCCAGCAGTGTGAACTACGAACTATATCCAGCAGTGTAAACTATGCACTATATCCAGCAGTGTGAACTAGGCACTATATCCAGCAGTGTGAACTACGCACTATATCCAGCAGTGTGAACTACGCACTATATCTAGCAGTCTGAACTATGCACTATATCCAGCAGTGTGTACTATGCACTATACCCAGCAGTGTAAACTATTGCACTATATCCAGCAGTGTGAACTACGCACTATATCCAGCAGTGTGAACTACGCGCTATATCCAGCAGTGTGAACTACGGACTATATCCTGCAGAGTGACTCCGCACAATCACCAGCAGGTTGAAATACGCTTTATATCCAGCAGAGTGAACTAAGGACTATATGCTGCAGTGTGAAATACGCACTATATCCAGCAGTGTGAACTATGCACTATATCCAGCAGTGTGAAATACGGAGTATATCCAGCTGTGTAAACTATGCACTATATCCAGCAGTGTGAACTAGGCACTATATCCAGCAGTGTGATCTACGCACTTTATCTAGTAGAGTGAACTACGCACTATATCCAGCAGTGTGAACAGCGCACTATATCCAGCAGTGTGAACTTCTGACTATAAACAGCAGTGTGAACTACGGACTATATCCAGCATTGTGAACTATGTGCTATATCCAGCAGTGTCAACTACGGACTATGTCCAGCAGTGTAAACTGTCGGCGAAATCCAGCAGTATGAACTACGGTCTATGTCCAACAGTGTAAACTACGGGCTATACCCAGCAGTGTGAACTACGGTCTATATCCAGCAGTGTGATCTACGCACTATATCCAGTAGAGTGAACTACGCACTATATCCAGCAGTGTGAACTATGCTCTATATCCAGCAGTGTGAACTACACACTATATCCAGCAATGTGACCTACGGACTATATCCTGCAGTGTGAACTACGGACTATATCCAGCAGTATGAACTACGGACGATATACAGCAGTGTGAACCAAGCGTTTTATCCAGTAGTGTCAATTAAGGTCTATATCCAGCAGCGTGAACTACGGACTATATGCAGCAGTGTGAACTGCGGACTATATCCAGCAGTGTGAACTACGGACTATATCCAGCAGTGTGAACTACGGACTATATCCTGCAGTGTGAACTACGCACTATATCCAGCAGTGTGAACTACGCACTATATCCAGCAGTGTGAACTAAGGACTTTATCCAGCAGTGTGAACTACGCACTATATCCAGCAGTGTGAACTATGCACTATATCCAGCAGTGTGAACTACGAACTATATCCAGCAGTGTAAACTATGCACTATATCCAGCAGTGTGAACTACGGACTATATCCAGCAGTGTGAACTACGGACTATATCCTGCAGTGTGAACAACGGACTATATCCAGCAGTGTGAACTAAGGACTTTATCCAGCAGTGTGAACTACGCACTATATCCAGCAGTGTGAACTATGCACTATATCCAGCAGTGTGAACTACGAACTATATCCAGCAGTGTAAACTATGCACTATATCCAGCAGTGTGAACTAGGCACTATATCCAGCAGTGTGAACTACGCACTATATCCAGCAGTGTGAACTACGCACTATATCTAGCAGTCTGAACTATGCACTATATCCAGCAGTGTGAACTATGCACTATATCCAGCAGTGTAAACTATTGCACTATATCCAGCAGTGTGATCTACGCACTATATCCAGCAGTGTGAACTACTCACTATATCCAGCAGTGTGAACAACGCACTATATCCAGCATTGTGAACTACGCGCTACACCCAGCAGTGTGAACTACGGACTATATCCTGCAGAGTGACTCCGCACAATCACCAGAAGGTTGAAATACGCTTTATATCCAGCAGAGTGAATTAAGGACTATATGCTGCAGTGTGAAATACGCACTATATCCAGCAGTGTGAACTATGCACTATATCCAGCAGTGTGAAATACGGAGTATATCCAGCTGTGTAAACTATGCACTATATCCAGCAGTGTGAACTAGGCACTATATCCAGCAGTGTGATCTACGCACTTTATCTAGTAGAGTGAACTACGCACTATATCCAGCAGTGTGAACAGCGCACTATATCCAGCAGTGTGAACTTCTGACTATAAACAGCAGTGTGAACTACGGACTATATCCAGCATTGTGAACTATGTGATATATCCAGCAGTGTCAACTACGGACTATGTCCAGCAGTGTAAACTGTCGGCGAAATCCAGCAGTATGAACTACGGTCTATGTCCAACAGTGTGAACTACGGGCTATACCCAGCAGTGTGAACTACGGTCTATATCCAGCAGTGTGATCTACGCACTATATCCAGTAGAGTGAACTACGCACTATATCCAGCAGTGTGAACTATGCTCTATATCCAGCAGTGTGAACTACACGCTATATCCAGCAATGTGACCTACGGACTATATCCTGCAGTGTGAACTACGGACTATATCCAGCAGTATGAACTACGGACGATATACAGCAGTGTGAACCAAGCGTTTTATCCAGCAGTGTCAATTAAGGTCTATATCCAGCAGCGTGAACTACGGACTATATGCAGCAGTGTGAACTGCGGACTATATCCAGCAGTGTGATCTACGGACTATGTCCAGCAGTGTGAACTACGGACTATATCCTGCAGTGTGACTCCGCACAATCACCAGCAGTGTGAAATACGCTCTATATCCAGCAAAGTGAACTACTGACTATATGCTGCAGTGTGAACTACGGACTATATCCAGCAGTGTGAAATATGGAGTATATCCAGCTGTGTAAACTATGCACTATATCCAGCAGTGTGAACTACGCACTATATCCAGCAGTGTGAACAGCGCACTATATCCAGCAGTGTGAACTTCTGACTATATCAAGCAGCGTGAACTACGGACTATATCCAGCAGCGTGCACTACGGAGTATATCCAGCAGCGTGAACTACAGTCTATATCAAGCAGCTATAACTGCGCACTATATCCAGCAGTGTGAACTACGCACTATATCCAGCAGTGAGAACTACGCGCTACACCCAGCAGTGTGAACTACGGACTATATCCTGCAGTGTGACTCCGCACAATCACCAGTGGTGTGAAATACGCTCTATATCCAGCAGTGTCAACTACGGACTATATGCTGCAGTGTGAACTACGGACTATATCCTGCAGTGTGAACTAAGGACTATATCCAGCAGTGTGAAATACGCACTGTATCCAGCAGTGTGAACTATGCACTATATCCAGCAGTGTGATCTACTCACTATATCCAGTAGAGTGAACTACGCACTACATCCAGCAGTGTGAACTACGCACTATATCCAGCAGCGTGAACTACGGACTATATGCAGCAGTGTGAACTGCGGACTATATCCAGCAGTGTGATCTACGGACTATGTCCAGCAGTGTGAACTATACACTATATCCTTCAGTGTGAACTACGCACCATATCCAGCACTGTGAACTATACACTATATCCAGCAGTGTGAACTACGCACTATATGCAGCAGTGTGAACTGCGCACTATATCCAGCAGTGTGAACTACGCACTATATCCAGCAGTGTGATCTACGCACTATGTCCAGCAGTGTGAACTACGCGCAATACCCATCAGCGTGAACTACGCACTATATCCAGCAGTGTGAACTACGCGCAATACCCATCAGTGTGAACTACGGACTATGTCCAGCAGTGTGAACTACGCACTATATCCAGCAGTGTGAACTACGGACTATATCCAGCAGTGTGAACTACGCGCAATACCCAGCAGTGTGAACTACGGACTATATCCAGCAGTGTGACTCCGCACAATCACCATCGGTGTGAAATACGCTCTATATCCAGCAGTGAGAACTACGGACGATATCCTGCAGTGTGAACAACGGACTATATCCAGCAGTGTGAACTAAGGACTATATCCAGCAGTGTGAACTACGCACTATATCCACCAGTGTGAACTATGCACTATATCCAGCAGTGTGAACTATGCACCATATCCAGCACTGTGAACTATACACTATATCCAGCAGTGTGAACTACGCACTATATGCAGCAGTGTGAACTGCGCACTATATCCAGCAGTGTGAACTACGCACTATATCCAGCAGTGTGATCTACGCACTATATCCAGCAGTGTGAACTACGCGCAATACCCATCAGTGTGAACTACGGACTATGTCCAGCAGTGTGAACTACACGCAATACCCATCAGTGTGAACTACGGACTATATCCAGCAGTGTGAACTACGCGCAATACCCAGCAGTGTGAAATACGGACTATATCCAGCAGTGTGAACTACGCACTATATCCAGCAGTGTGAACTACGGACTATATCCAGCAGTGTGAACTACGCGCAATACCCAGCAGTGTGAACTACGCGCAATACCCATCAGTGTGAACTACGCACTATATCCAGCAGTGTGAACTACGCGCAATACCCATCAGTGTGAACTACGGACTATGTCCAGCAGTGTGAACTACGCACTATATCCAGCAGTGTGAACTACGCGCAATACCCATCAGTGTGAACTACGGACTATGTCCAGCAGTGTGAACTATGCACTATATCCAGCAGTGTGAACTACGGACTATATCCAGCAGTGTGAACTACGCGCAATACCCAGCAGTGTGAACTACGGACTATATCCAGCAGTGTGACTCCGCACAATCACCATCGGTGTGAAATACGCTCTATATCCAGCAGTGAGAACTACGGACGATATCCTGCAGTGTGAACAACGGACTATATCCAGCAGTGTGAACTAAGGACTATATCCAGCAGTGTGAACTACGCACTATATCCAGCAGTGTGAACTATGCACTATATCCAGCAGTGTGAACTACGCACTATATCCAGCAGTGTAAACTATGCACTATATCCAGCAGCGTGAACTACAGTCTATATCAAGCAGCTATAACTGCGCACTATATGCAGCAGTGTGAACTACGCACTATATCCAGCAGTGTGAACTATGCACTATATCCAGCAGTGTGAACTATGCACTAAATCCAGCAGTGAGAACTACACACTATATCCAGCAGTGTGAACTACGGACTATATCCAGCAGTGTGAACTAATGACTATATCCAGCAGTGTGAACTACGGAATATATACATCAGTGTGAACTACAAACTATATCCTGCAGTGTGAACTACAGACTATATCCAGCAGTGTGAACTAAGCGTTTTATCCAGCAGTGTCAATTAAGATCTATATCCAGCAGTGTGAACTGTGGACTATATGCAGAAGTGTGAACTACGGAGTATATCCAGCAGTGTGAACTATGCACTATATCCAGCAGTGTGAACTACGCACTATATCCAGCTGTGTAAACTATGCAGTATATCCAGCAGTGTGATCTACGCACTATATCCAGTAGAGTGAACTACGCACTATATCCAGCAGTGTGAACTACGCACTATATCCAGCAGTGTGATCTACGCACTATATCCAGTAGAGTGAACTACGCACTATATCCAGCAGTGTGATCTACGCACTATATCCAGTAGAGTGAACTACGCACTATATCCAGAATTGTGAGCTATGCCCTATATCCAGCTGTGTGAACTCCGGACTACATCCAGCAGTTTGAACGACGGACTATATGAAGCAGTGTGAACTACGCACTATATCCAGCAGTGTGAACTACGGACTATATCCCGCAGTGTTAACTACGCACCATATCCAGCACTGTGAACTATACACTATATCCAGCAGTGTGAACTATACACTATATCCAGCAGTGTGAACTACGCGCAATACCCAGCAGTGTGAAATACGCTCTATATCCAGCAGTGTGAACTACGGACTATATCCTGCAGTGTGAACTACGAACTATATCCAGCACTGTGAACTATACACTATATCCAGCAGTGTGAACTACGCACTATATGCAGCAGTGTGAACTGCGCACTATATCCAGCAGTGTGAACTACGCACTATATCCAGCAGTGTGAACTACGCACCATATCCAGCAGTGTGAACTACGGACTATGTCCAGCAGTGTGAACTACGCGCAATACCCATCAGTGTGAACTACGGACTATGTCCAGCAGTGTGAACTACGCGCAATACCCATCAGTGTGAACTACGGACTATGTCCAGCAGTGTGAACTACGCACTATATCCAGCAGTGTGAACTACGGACTATATCCAGCAGTGTGAACTACGCGCAATACCCAGCAGTGTGAACTACGGACTATATCCAGCAGTGTGAACTACGCACTATATCCAGCAGTGTGAACTACGGACTATATCCAGCAGTGTGAACTACGCACTATATCCAGCAGTGTGAACTACGGACTATATCCAGCAGTGTGAACTACGCGCAATACCCAGCAGTGTGAACTACGGACTATATCCTGCAGTGTGACTCCGCACAATCACCATCGGTGTGAAATACGCTCTATATCCAGCAGTGAGAACTACGGACGATATGCTGCAGTGTGAACAACGGACTATATCCAGCAGTGTGAACTAAGGACTATATCCAGCAGTGTGAACTACGCACTATATCCAGCAGTGTGAACTATGCACTATATCCAGCAGTGTGAACTACGCACTATATCCAGCAGTGTAAACTATGCACTATATCCAGCAGTGTGAACTACGCACTATATCCAGCAGTGTGATCTACGCACTATATCCAGTAGAGTGAACTACGCACTATATCCAGCAGTGTGAACTACGCACTATATCCAGCAGTGTGAAAAACGCACTATATCCAGGAGTGTGAACTTCTGACTATATCAAGCAGCGTGAACTACGGACTATATCCAGCACCGTGAACTACGGAGTATATCCAGCAGTGTGAACTACAGTCTATATCAAGCAGCTACAACTGCGCACTATATGCAGCAGTGTGAACTACGCACTATATCCAGCAGTGTGAACTACGCACTATATCCAGCAGTGTGAACTATATACTATATCCAGCAGTGAGAACTACGCACTATATCCAGCAGTGTGTACTACGGACTATATCCAGCAGTGTGAACTACTGACTATATCCAGCAGTGTGAACTACACAATATATACATCAGTGTGAACTACAAATTATATCCTGCAGTGTGAACTACGGACTATATCCAGCAGTGTGAACTAAGCATTTTATCCAGCAGTGTCAATTAATATCTATATCCAGCAGTGTGAACCATGGACTATATGCAGAAGTGTGAAATATGGAGTATATCCAGCTGTGTAAACTATGCACTATATCCAGCAGTGTGAACTATGCACTATATCCAGCAGTGTGATCTACGCACTATATCTAGTAGAGTGAACTACGTACTATATCCAGCAGTGTGAACTACACACTATATCCAGCAGTGTGAACAGCGCACTATATCCAGCAGTGTGAACTTCTGACTATATCAAGCAGCGTGAACTACGGACTATATCCAGCAGCGTGAACTACGGAGTATATCCAGCAGCGTGAACTACAGTCTATATCAATCAGCTATAACTGCGCACTATATGCAGCAGTGTGAACTGCGCACTATATCCAGCAGTGTGAACTACGGACTATATCCAGCAGTGTGAACTACGCACTATATCCCGCAGTGTGAACTACGCACTATATCCAGCAGTGTGAACTACGCACTATATGCAGCAGTGTGAACTACGCGCAATATCCAGCAGTGTGAACTACGGACTATATCCTGCAGTGTGACTCCGCACAATCACCATCGGTGTGAAATACACTCTATATCCAGCAGTGTGAACTACGGACTATATTCAGCAGTGTGAACTAAGGACTATATCCAGCAGTGTGAACTACGCACTATATCCAGCAGTGTGAACTATGCACTATATCCAGCAGTGTGAACTACGCACTATATCCAGCAGTGTAAACTATGCACTATATCCAGTAGAGTGAACTACGCACTATATCCAGCAGTGTGAAAAACGCACTATAGCCAGGAGTGTGAACTTCTGACTATATCAAGCAGCGTGAACTACGGACTATATCCAGCACCGTGAACTACGGAGTATATCCAGCAGCGTGAACTACAGTCTATATCAAGCAGCTACAACTGCGCACTATATGCAGCAGTGTGAACTACGCACTATATCCAGCAGTGTGAACTACGGACTGTATCCAGCAGTGTGAACTACTGACTATATCCAGCAGTGTGAACTATGCACTATATCCAGCAGTGAGAACTACGCACTATATCCAGCCGTGTGAACTACGGACTATATCCAGCAGTGTGAACTACTGACTATATCCAGCAGTGTGAACTACAGAATATATACATCAGTGTGAACTACAAACTATATCCTGCAGTGTGAACTACGGACTATATCCAGCAGTGTGAACTGAGCATTTTATCCAGCAGTGTCAATTAAGATCTATATCCAGCAGTGTGAACATGGACTATATGCAGAAGTGTGAACTACGGAGTATATCCAGCAGTGTGAACTATGCACTATATCCAGCAGCGTGAACTACGCACTATATCCAGCTGTGTAAACTATGCACTATATCCAGCAGTGTGATCTACGCACTATATCCAGCAGTGTGATCTACGCACTATATCCAGTAGAGTGAACTATGCACTATATCCAGCAGAGTGATCTACGCACTATATCCAGTAGAGTGAACTACGCAGTATATCCAGCATTGTGAACTATGCCCTATATCCAGCAGTGTGAACTCCGGACTATATCCAGCAGTGTGAACTACGGACTATATCCCGCAGTGTTAACTACGCACCATATCCAGCACTGTGAACTATACACTATATCCAGCAGTGTGAACTACGCACCATATGCAGCCGTGTGAACTACGCGCAATACCCAGCAGTGTGAACTACGCACTATATCCAGCAGTGTGAACTATGCACTATATCCAGCAGTGTGAACTACGCACTATATCCAGCAGTGTGAACTACGCACTATATCCAGCAGTGTGAACTATGCACTATATCCAGCAGTGTGAACTACGCACTATATCCAGCAGTGTGAACTACGCACTATATCCAGCAGTGTGAACTACGTACTATATCCAGCAGTGTGAACTACGCACTATATCCAGCAGTGTGAACTATGCACTATATCCAGCAGTGTGAACTTTGCACTATATCCAGCAGTGTGAACTACGCACTATATCCAGCAGTGTGAACTACGCGCTACACCCAGCAGTGGGAACTACGGACTATATCCTGCAGTGTGACTCCGCACAATCACCAGCAGTGTGAAATACGCTCTATATCCAGCAGAGTGAACTACGGACTATATGCTGCAGTGTGAAATACGCACTATATCCAGCAGTGTGAACTATGCACTATATCCAGCAGTGTGAAATACGGAGTATATCCAGCTGTGTAAACTATGCACTATATCCAGCAGTGTGAACTACGCACTATATCCAGCAGTGTGATCTATGCACTATATCTAGTAGAGTGAACTACGCACTATATCCAGCAGTGTGAACAGCGCACTATATCCAGCAGTGTGAACTTCTGACTATATCAAGAAGCGTGAACTACGGACTATATCCAGCAGCGTGAACTACGCACTATATCCCGCAGTGTGAACTACGCACTATATCCAGCAGTGTGAACTACGCACTATATGCAGCAGTGTGAACTACGCGCAATATCCAGCAGTGTGAACTACGGACTATATCCTGCAGTGTGACTCTGCACAATCACCATCGGTGTGAAATACGCTCTATATCCAGCAGTGTGAACTACGGACTATATTCAGCAGTGTGAACTAAGGACTATATCCAGCAGTGTGAACTACGCACTATATCCAGCAGTGTGAACTATGCACTATATCCAGCAGTGTGAACTACGCACTATATCCAGCAGTGTAAACTATGCACTATATCCAGCTGTGTGAACTACGCACTATATCCAGCAGTGTGATCTACGCACTATATCCAGTAGAGTGAACTACGCACTATATCCAGCAGTGTGAAAAACGCACTATAGCCAGGAGTGTGAACTTCTGACTATATCAAGCAGCGTGAACTACGGACTATATCCAGCACCGTGAACTACGGAGTATATCCAGCAGCGTGAACTACAGTCTATATCAAGCAGCTACAACTGCGCACTATATGCAGCAGTGTGAACTACGCACTATATCCAGCAGTGTGAACTACGGACTGTATCCAGCAGTGTGAACTACTGACTATATCCAGCAGTGTGAACTATGCACTATATCCAGCAGTGAGAACTACGCACTATATCCAGCCGTGTGAACTACGGACTATATCCAGCAGTGTGAACTACTGACTATATCCAGCAGTGTGAACTACAGAATATATACATCAGTGTGAACTACAAACTATATCCTGCAGTGTGAACTACGGACTATATCCAGCAGTGTGAACTGAGCATTTTATCCAGCAGTGTCAATTAAGATCTATATCCAGCAGTGTGAACCATGGACTATATGCAGAAGTGTGAACTACGGAGTATATCCAGCAGTGTGAACTATGCACTATATCCAGCAGCGTGAACTACGCACTATATCCAGCTGTGTAAACTATGCACTATATCCAGCAGTGTGATCTACGCACTATATCCAGCAGTGTGATCTACGCACTGTATCCAGTAGAGTGAACTATGCACTATATCCAGCAGAGTGATCTACGCACTATATCCAGTAGAGTGAACTACGCAGTATATCCAGCATTGTGAACTATGCCCTATATCCAGCAGTGTGAACTCCGGACTATATCCAGCAGTGTGAACTACGGACTATATCCCGCAGTGTTAACTACACACCATATCCAGCACTGTGAACTATACACTATATCCTGCAGTGTGAACTACGCGCAATACCCAGCAGTGTGAACTACGCACTATATCCAGCAGTGTGAACTACGCACTATATCCAGCACTGTGAACTACGCGCTACACCCAGCAGTGGGAACTACGGACTATATCCTGCAGTGTGACTCCGCACAATCACCAGCAGTGTGAAATACGCTCTATATCCAGCAGAGTGAACTACGGACTATATGCTGCAGTGTGAAATACGCACTATATCCAGCAGTGTGAACTATGCACTATATCCAGCAGTGTGAAATACGGAGTATATCCAGCTGTGTAAACTATGCACTATATCCAGCAGTGTGAACTACGCACTATATCCAGCAGTGTGATCTATGCACTATATCTAGTAGAGTGAACTACGCACTATATCCAGCAGTGTGAACAGCGCACTATATCCAGCAGTGTGAACTACCGTCGATATCCAGCAGTGAGAACTACACACTATATCCAGCAGTGTGAACTACGGTCTATATGCAGCAGGGTGAACTACGCACTATATCCAGCAGTGTGAACTCCGCACAATAACCAGCAGTGTGAGATACGCTCTATATCCAGCAGTGTGAACGACGGACTATATCCAGCATTGTGAACTATGTGCTATATCCAGCAGTGTCAACTACGGACTATGTCCAGCAGTGTAAACTGTCGGCGAAATTCAGCAGTGTGAACTACGGTCTATGTCCAACAGTGTGAACTACGGGCTATACCCAGCAGTGTGAACTACTGTCTATATCCAGCAGTGTGATCTACGCACTATATCCAGTAGAGTGAACTACGCACTATATCCAGCAGTGTGAACTATGCACTATATCCAGCAGTGTGAACTACGCACTATATCCAGCAGTGTGACCTATGGACTATATCCAGCATTGTGAAATACGCACTATATCCAGCAGTGTGAACTATGCACTATATCCAGCAGTGTGATCTACGCACTATATCTAGTAGAGTGAACTATGTACTATATCCAGCAGTGTGAACTACGCACTATATCCAGCAGTGTGAACAGCGCACTATATCCAGCAGTGTGAACTTCTGACTATATCAAGCAGCGTGAACTACGGACTATATCCAGCAGCGTGAACTACGGAGTATATCCAGCAGCGTGAACTACAGTCTATATCAAGCAGCTATAACTGCGCACTATATCCAGCAGTGTGAACTACGCACTATATCCAGCAGTGTGAACTACGCGCTACACCCAGCAGTGTGAACTACGGACTATATCCTGCAGTGTGACTCCGCACAATCACCAGCAGTGTGAAATACGCTCTATATCCAGCAGTGTCAACTACGGACTATATGCTGCAGTGTGAACTACGGACTATATCCTGCAGTGTGAACTAAGGACTATGTCCAGCAGTGTGAACTATGCACTATATCCAGCAGTGTGATCTACTCACTATATCCAGTAGAGTGAACTACGCACTACATCCAGCAGTGTGAACTACGCACTATATCCTGCAGTGTGAACTACGGACGATATACAGCAGTGTGAACTAAGCGTTTTATCCAGCAGTGTCAATTAAGGTCTATATCCAGCAGCGTGAACTACGGACTATATCCAGCAGTGTGATCTACGGACTATGTCCAGCAGTGTGAACTACGCACTATATCCCTCAGTGTGAACTACGCACCATATCCAGCACTGTGAACTATACACTATATCCAGCAGTGTGAACTACGCACTATATCCAGCAGTGTGATCTACGCGCTACACCCAGCAGTGGGAACTACGGACTATATCCTGCAGTGTGACTCCGCACAATCACCAGCAGTGTGAAATACGCTTTATATCCAGCAGTGTGAACTACGGACTATATCCTGCAGTGTGACTCCGCACAATCACCAGCAGTGTGAAATACGCTCTATATCCAGCAGTGTGAACTACGCACTATATCCAGCAGTGTGAACAGCGCACTATATCCAGCAGTGTGAACTTCTGACTATATCAAGCAGCGTGAACTACGGAGTATATCCAGCAGCGTGAACTAAGCGTTTTATCCAGCAGTGTCAATTAAGATCTATATCCAGCAGCGTGAACAACAGTCTATATCAATCAGCTATAACTGCGCACTATATGCAGCAGTGTGAACTGCGCACTATATCCAGCAGTGTGAACTACGGACTATATCCAGCAGTGTGAACTACGCACTATATCCCGCAGTGTGAACTACGCACTATATCCAGCAGTGTGAACTACGCACCATATCCAGCACTGTGAACTATACACTATATCCAGCAGTGTGAACTACGCACTATATGCAGCAGTTTGAACTACGCGCAATACCCAGCAGTGTGAACTACGGACTATATCCTGCAGTGTGACTCCGCACAATCACCATCGGTGTGAAATACGCTCTATATCCAGCAGTGAGAACTACGGACGATATCATGCAGTGTGAACAACGGACTATATCCAGCAGTGTGAACTAAGGACTATATCCAGCAGTGTGAACTACGCACTATATCCAGCAGTGTGAACTATGCACTATATCCAGCAGTGTGAACTACGCACTATATCCAGCAGTGTAAACTATGCACTATATCCAGCAGTATGTACTACGCACTATATCCAGCAGTGTGATCTACGCACTATATCCAGTAGAGTGAACTACGCACTATATCCAGCAGTGTGAACTACGCACTATATCCAGCAGTGTGAAAAACGCACTATATCCAGGAGTGTGAACTTCTGACTATATCAAGCAGCGTGAACTACGGACTATATCCAGCACCATGAACTACGGAGTATATCCAGCAGCGTGAACTACAGTCTATATCAAGCAGCTACAACTGCGCACTATATGCAGCAGTGTGAACTACGCACTATATCCAGCAGTGTGAACTACGCACTATATCCAGCAGTGTGAACTATACACTATATCCAGCAGTGAGAACTACGCACTATATCCAGCAGTGTGAACTACGGACTATATCCAGCAGTGTGAACTACTGACTATATCCAGCAGTGTGAACTACAGAATATATACATCAGTGTGAACTATGCCCTATATCCAGCAGTGTGAACGACGGACTATATGAAGCAGTGTGAACTACGCACTATATCCAGCAGTGTTAACTATGCACTATATCCAGCAGTGTGAACTACGCACTACACCCAGCAGTGGGAACTACGGACTATATCCTGCAGTGTGACTCCGCACAATCACCAGCAGTGTGAAATACGCTTTATATCCAGCAGAGTGAACTACGGACTATATGCTGCAGAGTGAAATACGCACTATATCCAGCAGTGTGAACTATGCACTATATCCAGCAGTGTGAAATACGGAGTATATCCAGCTGTGTAAACTATGCACTATATCCAGCAGTGTGAACAGCGCACTATATCCAGCAGTGTGAACTTCTGACTATATCAAGAAGCGTGAACTACGGACTATATCCAGCAGCGTGAACTACCGTCGATATCCAGCAGTGAGAACTACACACTATATCCAGCAGTGTGAACTACGGTCTATATGCAGCAGGGTGAACTACGCACTATATCCAGCAGTGTGAACTACGGTCTATATGCAGCAGGGTGAACTACACACTATATCCAGCAGTGTGAACTACGGTCTATATGCAGCAGGGTGAACTACACACTATATCCAGCAGTGTGCGCTACGCGCTATATCCAGCAGTGTGAACTCCGCACAATAACCAGCAGTGTGAGATACGCTCTATATCCAGCAGTGTGAACGACGGACTATATCCAGCATTGTGAACTATGTGCTATATCCAGCAGTGTCAACTACGGACTATGTCCAGCAGTGTAAACTGTCGGCGAAATTCAGCAGTGTGAACTACGGTCTATGTCCAACAGTGTGAACTACGGGCTATACCCAGCAGTGTGAACTACTGTCTATATCCAGCAGTGTGATCTACGCACTATATCCAGTAGAGTGAACTACGCACTATATCCAGCAGTGTGAACTATGCACTATATCCAGCAGTGTGAACTACTGTCTATATCCAGCAGTGTGATCTACGCACTATATCCAGTAGAGTGAACTACGCACTATATCCAGCAGTGTGAACTATGCACTATATCCAGCAGTGTGAACTACGCACTATATCCAGCAGTGTGATCTACGCACTATATCCAGCAGTGTGATCTACGCACTATATCCAGTAGAGTGAACTATGCACTATATCCAGCAGAGTGATCTACGCACTATATCCAGTAGAGTGAACTACGCAGTATATCCAGCATTGTGAACTATGCCCTATATCCAGCAGTGTGAAATACGCTCTATATCCAGCAGTGTGAACTACGGACTATATGCTGCAGTGTGAACTACGGACTATATCCAGCAGTGTGAACTAAGGACTATATCCAGCAGTGTGAACTATGCACTATATCCAGCAGTGTGAACTACGCACTATATCCAGCAGTGTGATCTACTCACTATATCCAGTAGAGTGAACTACGCACTACATCCAGCAGTGTGAACTACGGACTATATCCTGCAGTGCGAACTACGGACGATATACAGCAGTGTGAACTAAGCGTTTTATCCAGCAGTGTCAATTAAGGTCTATGTCTAGCAACGTGAACTACGGACTATATGCAGCAGTGTGAACTGCGGACTATATCCAGCAGTGTGATCTACGGACTATGTCCAGCAGTGTGAACTACGCACTATATCCCTCAGTGTGAACTACGCACCATATCCAGCACTGTGAACTATACACTATATCCAGCAGTGTGAACTACGCACTATATCCAGCAGTGTGATCTACGCGCTATATCCAGCAGTGTGAACTACGCACTATATCCAGCAGTGTGAACTACGGACTATATCCAGCAGTGAGAACTACAGACTATATCCTGCAGTGTGACTCCGCACAATCACCATCGGTGTGAAATGCGCTCTATATCCAGCAGTGAGAACTACGGACGATATCCTGCAGTGTGAACAACGGACTATATCCAGCAGTGTGAACTACGCACTATATCCAGCAGTGTGATCTACGCACTATATCCAGCAGTGTGATCTACGCACTATATCCAGTAGAGTGAACTATGCACTATATCCAGCAGAGTGATCTACGCACTATATCCAGTAGAGTGAACTACGCAGTATATCCAGCATTGTGAACTATGCCCTATATCCAGCAGTGTGAAATACGCTCTATATCCAGCAGTGTGAACTACGGACTATATGCTGCAGTGTGAACTACGGACTATATCCAGCAGTGTGAACTAAGGACTATATCCAGCAGTGTGAACTATGCACTATATCCAGCAGTGTGAACTACGCACTATATCCAGCAGTGTGATCTACTCACTATATCCAGTAGAGTGAACTACGCACTACATCCAGCAGTGTGAACTACGGACTATATCCTGCAGTGCGAACTACGGACGATATACAGCAGTGTGAACTAAGCGTTTTATCCAGCAGTGTCAATTAAGGTCTATGTCTAGCAGCGTGAACTACGGACTATATGCAGCAGTGTGAACTGCGGACTATATCGAGCAGTGTGATCTACGGACTATGTCCAGCAGTGTGAACTACGCACTATATCCCTCAGTGTGAACTACGCACCATATCCAGCACTGTGAACTATACACTATATCCAGCAGTGTGAACTACGCACTATATCCAGCAGTGTGATCTACGCGCTATATCCAGCAGTGTGAACTACGCACTATATCCAGCAGTGTGAACTACGGACTATATCCAGCAGTGAGAACTACAGACTATATCCTGCAGTGTGACTCCGCACAATCACCATCGGTGTGAAATACGCTCTATATCCAGCAGTGAGAACTATGGACGATATCCTGCAGTGTGAACAACGGACTATATCCAGCAGTGTGAACTAAGGACTATATCCAGCAGTGTGAACTACGCTCTATATCCACCAGTGTGAACTATGCACGATATCCAGCAGTGTGAACTACGCACTATATCCAGCAGTGTAAACTATGCACTATATCCAGCAGTGTGAACTACGCACTATATCCAGCAGTGTGATCTACGCACTATATCCAGTAGAGTGAAAAACGCACTATATCCAGGAGTGTGAACTTCTGACTATATTAAGCAGCGTGAACTACGGACTATATCCAGCACCGTGAACTACGGAGTATATCCAGCAGCGTGAACTACAGTCTATATCAAGCAGCTACAACTGCGCACTATATGCAGCAGTGTGAACTACGCACTATATCCAGCAGTGTGAACTACGCACTATATCCAGCAGTGTGAACTATACACTATATCCAGCAGTGTGAACTACGGACTATATCCAGCAGGGTGAACTACGCACTATATCCAGCAGTGTGAACTACAGACTATATCCTGCAGTGTGAACTAAGGACTATATCCAACAGTGTGAAATACGCACTATATCCAGCAGTGTGAACTATGCACTATATCCAGCAGTGTGAAATATGGAGTATATCCAGCTGTGTAAACTATGCACTATATCCAGCAGTGTGATCTACGCACTATATCTAGTGGAGTGAACTACGTACTATATCCAGCAGTGTGAACTACGCACTATATCCAGCAGTGTGAACAGCTCACTATATCCAGCAGTGTGAACTTCTGACTATATCAAGCAGCGTGAACTACGGACTATATCCAGCAGCGTGAACTACGGAGTATATCCAGCAGCGTGAACTACAGTCTATATCAATCAGCTATAACTGCGCAATATATGCAGCAGTGTGAACTGCGCACTATATCCAGCAGTGTGAACTACGCACTATATCCCGCAGTGTGAACTACGCACTATATCCAGCAGTGTGAACTACGCGCAATATCCAGCAGTGTGAACTACGGACTATATCCTGCAGTGTGAACTACAAACGATATCCTGCAGTGTGAACTAAGGACTATATCCAGCAGTGTGAACTATGCACTATACCCAGCAGTGTGAACTACGCACTATATCCAGCAGTGTGAACTACGGACTGTATCCAGAAGTGTGAACTACTGACTATATCCAGCAGTGTGAACTACTGACTATATCCAGCAGTGTGAACTACAGAATATATACATCAGTGTGAACTACAAACTATATCCTGCAGTGTGAACTACGGACTATATCCAGCAGTGTGAACTATGCACTATATCCAGCATCATGAACTACGCACTATATCCAGCTGTGTAAACTATGCACTATATCCAGCAGTGTGAACTACGCACTATATCCAGCAGTGTGAACTACAGAATATATACATCAGTGTGAACTACAAACTATATCCTGCAGTGTGAACTACGGACTATATCCAGCAGTGTGAACTATGCACTATATCCAGCATCATGAACTACGCACTATATCCAGCTGTGTAAACTATGCACTATATCCAGCAGTGTGAACTACGCACTATATCCAGCAGTGTGAACAGCGCACTATATCCAGCAGTGTGAACTTCTGACTATATCAAGCAGCGTGAACTACGGACTATATCCAGCAGTGTGAACAACGGAGTATATCCAGCAGCGTGAACTAAGCGTTTTATCCAGCAGCGTCAATTAAGATCTATATCCAGCAGCGTGAACAACAGTCTATATCAATCAGCTATAACTGCGCACTATATGCAGCAGTGTGAACTGCGCACTATATCCAGCAGTGTGAACTACAGACTATATCCAGCAGTGTGAACTACGCACTATATCCCGCAGTGTGAACTACGCACTATATCCAGCAGTGTGAACTACGGACTATATCCAGCAGTCGGAACTACGGACTATATCCTGCAGTGTGACTCCGCACAATTACCATCGGTGTGAAATACGCTCTATATCCTGCAGAGAGAACTACGGACGATATCCTGCAGTGTGAACAACGGACTATATCCAGCAGTGTGAACTAAGGACTATATCCAGCAGTGTGAACTACGCACTATATCCAGCAGTGTGAACTATGCACTATATCCAGCAGTGTGAACTACGCACTATATCCAGCAGTGTAAACTATGCACTATATCCAGCAGTGTGAACTACGCACTATATCCAGCAGTGTGATCTACGCACTATATCCAGTAGAGTGAACTACGCACCATATCCAGCAGTGTGAACTACGCACTATATCCAGCAGTGTGAAAAACGCACTATATCCAGGAGTGTGATCTTCTGACTATATCAAGCAGTGTGAACTACGGACTATATCCAGCACCGTGAACTACGGAGTATATCCAGCAGCGTGAACTACAGTCTATATCAAGCAGCTACAACTGCGCACTATATGCAGCAGTGTGAACTACGCACTATATCCAGCAGTGTGAACTACGCACTATATCCAGCAGTGTGAACTATACACTATATCCAGCAGTGAGAACTACGCACTATATCCAGCAGTGTGAACTACGGACTATATCCAGCAGTGTGAACTACTGACTATATCCAGCAGTGTGAACTACAGAATATATACATCAGTGTGAACTACAAACTATATCCTGCAGTGTGAACTACGGACTATATCCAGCAGTGTGAACTAAGCATTTTATCCAGCAGTGTCAATTAATATCTATATCCAGCAGTGTGAACCATGGACTATATGAAGAAGTGTGAACTACGCACTATATCCAGCAGTGTGAACTACGCACTATATCCAGCAGTGTGATCTACGCACTATATCCAGTACAGTGAACTACGCACTATATCCAGCAGTGTGATCTACGCAGTATATCCAGCATTGTGAACTATGCCCTATATCCAGCAGTGTGAACTCCGGACTATATCCAGCAGTGTGAACGACGGACTATATGAAGCAGTGTGAACTACGCACTATATCACTCAGTGTGAACTACGCACCATATCCAGCACTGTGAATTATACACTATATCCAGAAATGTGATCTACCCGCTACACCCAGCAGTGTGAACTACGGTCTATATCCTGCAGTGTGACTCCGCACAATCACCAGCAGTGTGAAATACGCTCTATATCCAGTAGAGCGAACTACGGACTATATGCTGCAGTGTGAACTACTGACTATATCCTGCAGTGTGAACTAAGGACTATATCCAGCAGTGTGAAATACGCACTATATCCAGCAGTGAGAACTACGCACTATATCCAGCAGTGTGAACTACGGACTATATCCAGCAGTGTGAACTACTGACTATATCCAGCAGTGTGAACTACAGAATATATACATCAGTGTGACCTACAAACTATATCCTGCAGTGTGAACTACGGACTATATCCAGCAGTGTCAATTAAGATCTATATCCAGCAGTGTGAACCATGGACTATATGCAGAAGTGTGAACTACGGAGTATATCCAGCAGTGTGAACTATGCACTATATCCAGCAGCGTGAACTACGCACTATATCCAGCTGTGTAAACTATGCACTATATCCAGCAGTGTGATCTACGCACTATATCCAGCAGTGTGATCTACGCACTATATCCAGTAGAGTGAACTACGCACTATATCCAGCAGAGTGATCTACGCACTATATCCAGTAGAGTGAACTACGCAGTATATCCAGCATTGTGAACTATGCCCTATATCCAGCAGTGTGAACTCCGGACTATATCCAGCAGTGTGAACGACGGACTATATGAAGCAGTGTGAACTACGCACTATATCCAGCAGTGTGAACTATGGACTATATCCCGCAGAGTTAACTACGCACCATATCCAGCACTGTGAACTATACACTATATCCAGCAGTGTGAACTACGCACTATATGCAGCAGTGTGAACTACGCACTATATCCAGCAGTGTGAACTACGCGCTACACCCAGCAGTGGGAACTACGGACTATATCCTGCAGTGTGACTCCGCACAATCACCAGCAGTGTGAAATACGCTTTATATCCAGCAGAGTGAACTACGGACTATATGCTGCAGTGTGAACTATGCACTATATCCAGCAGTGTGAACTATGCACTATATCCAGCAGTGTGAAATACGGAGTATATCCAGCTGTGTAAACTATGCACTATATCCAGCAGTGTGAACTACGCACTATATCCAGCAGTGTGAACTATGCACTATATCTAGTAGAGTGAACTACGCACTATATCCAGCAGTGTGAACAGCGCACTATATCCAGCAGTGTGAACTTCTGACTATATCAAGAAGCGTGAACTACGGACTATATCCAGCAGCGTGAACTACCGTCGATATCCAGCAGTGAGAACTACACACTATATCCAGCAGTGTGAACTACACACTATATCCAGCAGTGTGAACTACGCACTATATCCAGCAGTGTGCGCTACGCGCTATATCCATCAGTGTGAACTACGGACTATATCCAACAGTGTGAATTACGCACTATATCCAGCAGTGTGAACTACGGACTATATCCAGCAGTGTCAAATACTGACTATATCCAGCAGTGTGAACTACGGAATATATACATCAGTGTGAACTACGGACTATATCCTGCAGTGTGAACTACGGACTATATCCTGCAGTGTGACTCCGCACAATCACCATCGGTGTGAAATACGCTCTATTTCCAGCAGTGTGCGCTACGCGCTATATCCATCAGTGTGAACTACGGACTATATCCAACAGTGTGAATTACGCACTATATCCAGCAGTGTGAACTACGGACTATATCCAGCAGTGTCAAATACTGACTATATCCAGCAGTGTGAACTACGGAATATATACATCAGCGTGAACTACGGAGGATATCCTGCAGTGTGAACTACGGACTATATCAAGCAGCTATAACTGCGCACTATATGCAGCAGTGTGAACTACGCACTATATCCAGCAGTGTGAACTACGCACTATATCCAGCAGCGTGAACTACAGTCTATATCAAGCAGCTATAACTGCGCACTATATGCAGCAGTGTGAACTAGGCACTATATCCAGCAGCGTGAACTACAGTCTATATCAAGCAGCTGTAACTGCGCACTATATGCAGCAGTGTGAACTACGCACTATATCCAGCAGTGTGAACTACGCTCTATATCCAGCAGTGTGAACTATGCACTATATCCAGCAGTGAGAACTACGCAATATATCCAGCAGTGTGAACTACGGACTAAATCCAGCAGTGTGAACTACTGACTATATCCAGCAGTGTGAACTAGTGAAAATATATACATCAGTGTGAACTACAAACTATATGCAGCAGTGTGAACTACGCGCAATACCCAGCAGTGTGAACTATGCCCTATATCCAGCTGTGTGAACTCCGGACTACATCCAGCAGTTTGAACGACGGACTATATGAAGCAGTGTGAACTACGCACTATATCCAGCAGTGTGAACTACGGACTATATCCCGCAGTGTTAACTACGCACCATATCCAGCACTGTGAACTATACACTATATCCAGGAGTGTGAACTACGCACTATACCCAGCAGTGTGAACTACGGTCTATGTCCAACAGTGTGAACTACGGGCTATACCCAGCAGTGTGAACTACGGTCTATATCCAGCAGTGTGATCTACGCACTATATCCAGTAGAGTGAACTACGCACTATATCCAGCAGTGTGAACTATGCTCTATATCCAGCAGTGTGAACTAGGCACTATATCCAGCAGTGTGAACTACGCACTATATCCAGCAGTGTGAACTACGCACTATATCTAGCAGTGTGAACTATGCACTATATCCAGCAGTGTGAACTATGCACTATATCCAGCAGTGTGAACTATGCACTATATCCAGCAGTGTGAACTATGCACTATATCCAGCAGTGTGAACTATGCACTATATCCAGCAGTGTGAACTATGCTCTATATCCAGCAGTGTGAACTAGGCACTATATCCAGCAGTGTGAACTACGCACTATATCCAGCAGTGTGAACTACGCACTATATCTAGCAGTGTGAACTACGCACTATATCTAGCAGTGTGAACTATGCACTATATCCAGCAGTGTGAACTATGCACTATATCCAGCAGTGTGAACTATGCACTATATCCAGCAGTGTGAACTACGCGCTACACCCAGCAGTGTGATCTACGCACTATATCCAGCAGTGTGAACTACGGACTATATCCTGCAGAGTGACTCCGCACAATCACCAGCAGGTTGAAATACGCTTTATATCCAGCAGAGTGAACTAAGGACTATATGCTGCAGTGTGAAATACGCACTATATCCAGCAGTGTGAACTATGCACTATATCCAGCAGTGTGAAATACGGAGTATATCCAGCTGTGTAAACTATGCACTATATCCAGCAGTGTGAACTAGGCACTATATCCAGCAGTGTGATCTACGCACTTTATCTAGTAGAGTGAACTACGCACTATATCCAGCAGTGTGAACAGCGCACTATATCCAGCAGTGTGAACTTCTGACTATAAACAGCAGTGTGAACTACGGACTATATCCAGCATTGTGAACTATGTGCTATATCCAGCAGTGTCAACTACGGACTATGTCCAGCAGTGTAAACTGTCGGCGAAATCCAGCAGTATGAACTACGGTCTATGTCCAACAGTGTGAACTACGGGCTATACCCAGCAGTGTGAACTACGGTCTATATCCAGCAGTGTGATCTACGCACTATATCCAGTAGAGTGAACTACGCACTATATCCAGCAGTGTGAACTATGCTCTATATCCAGCAGTGTGAACTACACACTATATCCAGCAATGTGACCTACGGACTATATCCTGCAGTGTGAACTACGGACTATATCCAGCAGTATGAACTACGGACGATATACAGCAGTGTGAACCAAGCGTTTTATCCAGCAGTGTCAATTAAGGTCTATATCCAGCAGCGTGAACTACGGACTATATGCAGCAGTGTGAACTGCGGACTATATCCAGCAGTGTGATCTACGGACTATGTCCAGCAGTGTGAACTACGGACTATATCCTGCAGTGTGACTCCGCACAATCACCAGCAGTGTGAAATACGCTCTATATCCAGCAAAGTGAACTACTGACTATATGCTGCAGTGTGAACTACGGACTATATCCAGCAGTGTGAAATATGGAGTATATCCAGCTGTGTAAACTATGCACTACATCCAGCAGTGTGAACTACGCACTATATCCAGCAGTGTGATCTACGCACTATATCTAGTAGAGTGAACTATGTACTATATCCAGCAGTGTGAACTACGCACTATATCCAGCAGTGTGATCTACGCACTATATCTAGTAGAGTGAACTATGTACTATATCCAGCAGTGTGAACAGCGCACTATATCCAGCAGTGTGAACTTCTGACTATATCAAGCAGCGTGAACTACGGACTATATCCAGCAGCGTGAACTACGGAGTATATCCAGCAGCGTGAACTACAGTCTATATCAAGCAGCTATAACTGCGCACTATATCCAGCAGTGTGAACTACGCACTATATCCAGCAGTGTGATCTACGCACTATATCTAGTAGAGTGAACTATGTACTATATCCAGCAGTGTGAACAGCGCACTATATCCAGCAGTGTGAACTTCTGACTATATCAAGCAGCGTGAACTACGGACTATATCCAGCAGCGTGAACTACGGAGTATATCCAGCAGCATGAACTACAGTCTATATCAAGCAGCTATAACTGCGCACTATATCCAGCAGTGTGAACTACGGACTATATCCTGCAGTGTGACTCCGCACAATCACCAGTGGTGTGAAATACGCTCTATATCCAGCAGTGTCAACTACGGACTATATGCTGCAGTGTGAACTACGGACTATATCCTGCAGTGTGAACTAAGGACTATATCCAGCAGTGTGAAATACGCACTGTATCCAGCAGTGTGAACTATGCACTATATCCAGCAGTGTGAACTACGCACTATATCCAGCAGCGTGAACTACGGACTATATGCAGCAGTGTGAACTGCGGACTATATCCAGCAGTGTGATCTACGGACTATGTCCAGCAGTGTGAACTACGCACTATATCCCTCAGTGTGAACTACGCACCATATCCAGCACTGTGAACTATACACTATATCCAGCAGTGTGAACTATGCACTATATCCAGCAGTGTGAACTGCGCACTATATCCAGCAGTGTGAACTACGCACTATATCCAGCAGTGTGATCTACGCACTATGTCCAGCAGTGTGAACTACGCGCAATACCCATCAGTGTGAACTACGCACTATATCCAGCAGTGTGAACTACGGACTATATCCAGCAGTGTGAACTACGCGCAATACCCAGCAGTGTGAACTACGGACTATATCCAGCAGTGTGACTCCGCACAATCACCATCGGTGTGAAATACGCTCTATATCCAGCAGTGAGAACTACGGACGATATCCTGCAGTGTGAACAACGGACTATATCCAGCAGTGTGAACTAAGGACTATATCCAGCAGTGTGAACTACGCACTATATCCAGCAGTGTGAACTATGCACTATATCCAGCAGTCTGAACTACGCACCATATCCAGCACTGTGAACTATACACTATATCCAGCAGTGTGAACTACGCACTATATGCAGCAGTGTGAACTGCGCACTATATCCATCAATGTGAACTACGCACTATATCCAGCAGTGTGAACTACGCACTATATCCAGCAGTGTGAACTATGCACTAAATCCAGCAGTGAGAACTACACACTATATCCAGCAGTTTGAACTACGGACTATATCCAGTAGAGTGAACTAATGACTATATCCAGCAGTGTGAACTAATGACTATATCCATCAGTGTGAACTACGGAATATATACATCAGTGTGAACTACAAACTATATCCTGCAGTGTGAACTACAGACTATATCCAGCAGTGTGAACTAAGCGTTTTATCCAGCAGTGTCAATTAAGATCTATATCCAGCAGTGTGAACTGTGGACTATATGCAGAAGTGTGAACTACGGAGTATATCCAGCAGTGTGAACTATGCACTATATCCAGCAGTGTGAACTATGCACTATATCCAGCTGTGTAAACTATGCACTATATCCAGCAGTGTGATCTACGCACTATATCCAGTAGAGTGAACTACGCACTATATCCAGCAGTGTGAACTACGCACTATATCCAGCAGTGTGATCTACGCACTATATCCAGTAGAGTGAACTACGCACTATATCCAGCAGTGTGATCTACGCACTATATCCAGTAGAGTGAACTACGCACTATATCCAGCAGTGTGATCTACGCACTATATCTAGTAGAGTGAACTATGTACTATATCCAGCAGTGTGAACAGCGCACTATATCCAGCAGTGTGAACTTCTGACTATATCAAGCAGCGTGAACTACGGACTATATCCAGCAGCGTGAACTACGGAGTATATCCAGCAGCGTGAACTACAGTCTATATCAAGCAGCTATAACTGCGCACTATATCCAGCAGTGTGAACTACGCACTATATCCAGCAGTGAGAACTACGGACTATATCCAGCAGTGTGAACTACGCACTATATCCAGCAGTGAGAACTACGGACTATATCCAGCAGTGTGAACTACGCACTATATCCAGCAGTGAGAACTACGCACTATATCCAGCAGTGTGAACTACGCACTATATCCAGCAGTGTGAACTACGCGCTATATCCAGCAGTGAGAACTACGGACTATATCCAGCAGTGTGAACTACGCACTATATCCAGCAGTGTGAAATACGCACTGTATCCAGCAGTGTGAACTATGCACTATATCCAGCAGTGTGATCTACTCACTATATCCAGTAGAGTGAACTACGCTCTACATCCAGCAGTGTGAACTACGCACTATATCCAGCAGCGTGAACTACGGACTATATGCAGCAGTGTGAACTGCGGACTATATCCAGCAGTGTGATCTACGGACTATGTCCAGCAGTGTGAACTACGCACTATATCCCTCAGTGTGAACTACGCACCATATGCAGCACTGTGAACTATACACTATATCCAGCAGTGTGAACTACGCACTATATGCAGCAGTGTGAACTGCGCACTATATCCAGCAGTGTGAACTACGCACTATATCCAGCAGTGTGATCTACGCACTATGTCCAGCAGTGTGAACTACGCGCAATACCCATCAGTGTGAACTACGCACTATATCCAGCAGTGTGAACTACGGACTATATCCAGCAGTGTGAACTACGCGCAATACCCAGCAGTGTGAACTACGGACTATATCCAGCAGTGTGACTCCGCACAATCACCATCGGTGTGAAATACGCTCTATATCCAGCAGTGAGAACTACGGACGATATCCTGCAGTGTGAACAACGGACTATATCCAGCAGTGTGAACTAAGGACTATATCCAGCAGTGTGAACTACGCACTATATCCAGCAGTGTGAACTATGCACTATATCCAGCAGTCTGAACTACGCACCATATCCAGCACTGTGAACTATACACTATATCCAGCAGTGTGAACTACGCACTATATGCAGCAGTGTGAACTGCGCACTATATCCAGCAGTGTGAACTACGCACTATATCCAGCAGTGTGAACTATGCACTAAATCCAGCAGTGAGAACTACACACTATATCCAGCAGTGTGAACTACGGACTATATCCAGCAGTGTGAACTAATGACTATATCCAGCAGTGTGAACTACGGAATATATACATCAGTGTGAACTACAAACTATATCCTGCAGTGTGAACTACAGACTATATCCAGCAGTGTGAACTAAGCGTTTTATCCAGCAGTGTCAATTAAGATCTATATCCAGCAGTGTGAACTGTGGACTATATGCAGAAGTGTGAACTACGGAGTATATCCAGCAGTGTGAACTATGCACTATATCCAGCAGTGTGAACTATGCACTATATCCAGCTGTGTAAACTATGCACTATATCCAGCAGTGTGATCTACGCACTATATCCAGTAGAGTGAACTACGCACTATATCCAGCAGTGTGAACTACGCACTATATCCAGCAGTGTGATCTACGCACTATATCCAGTAGAGTGAACTACGCACTATATCCAGCAGTGTGATCTACGCACTATATCCAGTAGAGTGAACTACGCACTATATCCAGCAGTGTGATCTACGCACTATATCTAGTAGAGTGAACTATGTACTATATCCAGCAGTGTGAACAGCGCACTATATCCAGCAGTGTGAACTTCTGACTATATCAAGCAGCGTGAACTACGGACTATATCCAGCAGCGTGAACTACGGAGTATATCCAGCAGCGTGAACTACAGTCTATATCAAGCAGCTATAACTGCGCACTATATCCAGCAGTGTGAACTACGCACTATATCCAGCAGTGAGAACTACGGACTATATCCAGCAGTGTGAACTACGCACTATATCCAGCAGTGAGAACTACGGACTATATCCAGCAGTGTGAACTACGCACTATATCCAGCAGTGAGAACTACGCACTATATCCAGCAGTGTGAACTACGCACTATATCCAGCAGTGTGAACTACGCGCTATATCCAGCAGTGAGAACTACGGACTATATCCAGCAGTGTGAACTACGCACTATATCCAGCAGTGAGAACTACGCACTATATCCAGCAGTGTGAACTACGCACTATATCCAGCAGTGTGAACTACGCACTATATCCAGCAGTGAGAACTACGCACTATATCCAGCAGTGTGAACTACGGACTATATCCTGCAGTGTGAACTACGGACTATATGCTGCAGTGTGAACTACGGACTATATCCTGCAGTGTGAACTAAGGACTATATCCAGCAGTGTGAACTATGCACTATATCCAGCAGTGTGATCTACTCACTATATCCAGTAGAGTGAACTACGCACTACATCCAGCAGTGTGAACTACGCACTATATCCAGCAGCGTGAACTACGGACTATATGCAGCAGTGTGAACTGCGGACTATATCCAGCAGTGTGATCTACGGACTATGTCCAGCAGTGTGAACTACGCACTATATCCCTCAGTGTGAACTACGCACCATATCCAGCACTGTGAACTATACACTATATCCAGCAGTGTGAACTACGCACTATATGCAGCAGTGTGAACTGCGCACTATATCCAGCAGTGTGAACTACGCACTATATCCAGCAGTGTGATCTACGCACTATGTCCAGCAGTGTGAACTACGCGCATTACCCATCAGTGTGAACTACGCACTATATCCAGCAGTGTGAACTACGCGCAATACCCATCAGTGTGAACTACGGACTATGTCCAGCAGTGTGAACTACGCACTATATCCAGCACCGTGAACTACGGAGTATATCCAGCAGTGTGAACTACAGTCTATATCAAGCAGCTACAACTGCGCACTATATGCAGCAGTGTGAACTACGCACTATATCCAGCAGTGTGAACTATACACTATATCCAGCAGTGAGAACTACGCACTATATCCAGCAGTGTGTACTACGGACTATATCCAGCAGTGTGAACTACTGACTATATCCAGCAGTGTGAACTACACAATATATACATCAGTGTGAACTACAAATTATATCCTGCAGTGTGAACTACGGACTATATCCAGCAGTGTGAACTAAGCATTTTATCCAGCAGTGTCAATTAATATCTATATCCAGCAGTGTGAACCATGGACTATATGCAGAAGTGTGAAATATGGAGTATATCCAGCTGTGTAAACTATGCACTATATCTAGCAGTGTGAACTATGCACTATATCCAGCAGTGTGATCTACGCACTATATCTAGTAGAGTGAACTACGTACTATATCCAGCAGTGTGAACTACACACTATATCCAGCAGTGTGAACAGCGCACTATATCCAGCAGTGTGAACTTCTGACTATATCAAGAAGCGTGAACTACGGACTATATCCAGCAGCGTGAACTACGGAGTATATCCAGCAGCGTGAACTACAGTCTATATCAATCAGCTATAACTGCGCACTATATGCAGCAGTGTGAACTGCGCACTATATCCAGCAGTGTGAACTACGGACTATATCCAGCAGTGTGAACTACGCACTATATCCCGCAGTGTGAACTACGCACTATATCCAGCAGTGTGAACTACGCACTATATGCAGCAGTGTGAACTACGCGCAATATCCAGCAGTGTGAACTACGGACTATATCCTGCAGTGTGACTCCGCACAATCACCATCGGTGTGAAATACGCTCTATATCCAGCAGTGTGAACTACGGACTATATTCAGCAGTGTGAACTAAGGACTATATCCAGCAGTGTGAACTACGCACTATATCCAGCAGTGTGAACTATGCACTATATCCAGCAGTGTGAACTACGCACTATATCCAGCAGTGTAAACTATGCACTATATCCAGCTGTGTGAACTACGCACTATATCCAGCAGTGTGATCTACGCACTATATCCAGTAGAGTGAACTACGCACTATATCCAGCAGTGTGAACTACGCACTATATCCAGCAGTGTGAAAAACGCACTATAGCCAGGAGTGTGAACTTCTGACTATATCAAGCAGCGTGAACTACGTACTATATCCAGCACCGTGAACTACGGAGTATATCCAGCAGCGTGAACTACAGTCTATATCAAGCAGCTACAACTGCGCACTATATGCAGCAGTGTGAACTACGCACTATATCCAGCAGTGTGAACTACGGACTGTATCCAGCAGTGTGAACTACTGACTATATCCAGCAGTGTGAACTATGCACTATATCCAGCAGTGAGAACTACGCACTATATCCAGCCGTGTGAACTACGGACTATATCCAGCAGTGTGAACTACTGACTATATCCAGCAGTGTGAACTACGGACTATATGCTGCAGAGTGAAATACGCACTATATCCAGCAGTGTGAAATACGGAGTATATCCAGCTGTGTAAACTATGCACTATATCCAGCAGTGTGAACAGCGCACTATATCCAGCAGTGTGAACTTCTGACTATATCAAGAAGCGTGAACTACGGACTATATCCAGCAGCGTGAACTACCGTCGATATCCAGCAGTGAGAACTACACACTATATCCAGCAGTGTGAACTACGGTCTATATGCAGCAGGGTGAACTACGCACTATATCCAGCAGTGTGCGCTACGCGCTATATCCAGCAGTGTGAACTCCGCACAATAACCAGCAGTGTGAGATACGCTCTATATCCAGCAGTGTGAACGACGGACTATATCCAGCATTGTGAACTATGTGCTATATCCAGCAGTGTCAACTACGGACTATGTCCAGCAGTGTAAACTGTCGGCGAAATTCAGCAGTGTGAACTACGGTCTATGTCCAACAGTGTGAACTACGGGCTATACCCAGCAGTGTGAACTACTGTCTATATCCAGCAGTGTGATCTACGCACTATATCCAGTAGAGTGAACTACGCACTATATCCAGCAGTGTGAACTATGCACTATATCCAGCAGTGTGAACTACGCACTATATCCAGCAGTGTGACCTAATGACTATATCCAGCATTGTGAAATACGCACTATATCCAGCAGTGTGAACTATGCACTATATCCAGCAGTGTGAAATATGGAGTATATCCAGCTGTGTAAACTATGCACTATATCCAGCAGTGTGAACTACGCACTATATCTAGTAGAGTGAACTATGTACTATATCCAGCAGTGTGAACTACGCACTATATCCAGCAGTGTGAACTACGCGCTACACCCAGCAGTGTGAACTACGGACTATATCCTGCAGTGTGACTCCGCACAATCACCAGCAGTGTGAAATACGCTCTATATCCAGCAGTGTCAACTACGGACTATATGCTGCAGTGTGAACTAAGGACTATATCCAGCAGTGTGAAATACGCACTGTATCCAGCAGTGTGAACTATGCACTATATCCAGCAGTGTGAACTACGCACTATATCCAGCAGTGTGATCTAGTCACTATATCCAGCAGTGTGATCTACTCACTATATCCAGTAGAGTGAACTACGCACTACATCCAGCAGTGTGAACTACGGACTATATCCTGCAGTGTGAAATACGGACGATATACAGCAGTGTGAACTAAGCGTTTTATCCAGCAGTGTCAATTAAGGTCTATGTCTAGCAGCGTGAACTACGGACTATAAGCAGCAGTGTGAACTGCGGACTATATCCAGCAGTGTGATCTACAAACTATATCCAGCAGTGTGAACTACGCACTATATCCAGCAGTGTGATCTACTCACTATATCCAGTAGAGTGAACTACGCACTACATCCAGCAGTGTGAACTACGGACTATATCCTGCAGTGTGAAATACGGACGATATACAGCAGTGTGAACTAAGCGTTTTATCCAGCAGTGTCAATTAAGGTCTATGTCTAGCAGCGTGAACTACGGACTATAAGCAGCAGTGTGAACTGCGGACTATATCCAGCAGTGTGATCTACGGACTATGTCCAGCAGTGTGAACTACGCACTATATCCCTCAGTGTGAACTACGCACCATATCCCGCACTGTGAACTATACACTATATCCAGCAGTGTGAACTACGCACTATACCCAGCAGTGTGAACTACAGACTATATCCTGCAGTGTGACTCCGCACAATCACCAGCAGTGTGAAATACGCTCTATATCCAGCAGAGTGAACTACGGACTATATGCTGCAGTGTGAACTACTGACTATATCCTGCAGTGTGAACTACGCACTATATCCAGCAGTGTGAAATACGCACTATATCCAGCAGTGTGAACTATGCACTATATCCAGCAGTGTGAAATATGGAGTATATCCAGCTGTGTAAACTATGCACTATATCTAGCAGTGTGAACTACGCACCATATCCAGCACTGTGAACTATACACTATATCCAGCAGTGTGAACTACGCACTATATCCAGCAGTGTGAACTACGGACTATATCCTGCAGTGTGACTCCGCACAATCACCATCGGTGTGAAATACGCTCTATATCCAGCAGTGAGAACTACGGACGATATCCTGCAGTGTGAACAACGGACTATATCCAGCAGTGTGAACTAAGGACTATATCCAGCAGTGTGAACTACGCTCTATATCCAGCAGTGTGAACTATGCACTATATCCAGCAGTGTGAACTACGCACTATATCCAGCAGTGTAAACTATGCACTATATCCAGCAGTGTGAACTACGCACTATATCCAGCAGTGTGATCTACGCACTATATCCAGTAGAGTGAACTACGCACTATATCCAGCAGTGTGAACTACGCACTATATCCAGCAGTGTGAAAAACGCACTATATCCAGGAGTGTGAACTTCTGACTATATCAAGCAGCGTGAACTACGGACTATATCCAGCACCGTGAACTACGGAGTATATCCAGCAGCGTGAACTACAGTCTATATCAAGCAGCTACAACTGCGCACTATATGCAGCAGTGTGAACTACGCACTATATCCAGCAGTGTGAACTACGCACTATATCCAGCAGTGTGAACTATACACTATATCCAGCAGTGAGAACTACGCACTATATCCAGCAGTGTGAACTACGGACTATATCCAGCAGTGTGAACTACTGACTATATCCAGCAGTGTGAACTACAGAATATATACATCAGTGTGAACTACAAACTATATCCTGCAGTGTGAACTACGGACTATATCCAGCAGTGTGAACTAAGCATTTTATCCAGCAGTGTCAATTAATATCTATATCCAGCAGTGTGAACCATGGACTATATGCAGAAGTGTGAACTACGGAGTATATCCAGCAGTGTGAACTATGCACTATATCCAGCAGTGTGAACTACGCACTATATCCAGCTGTGTAAACTATGCACTATATCCAGCAGTGTGATCTACGCACTATATCCAGTAGAGTGAACTATGCACTATATCCAGCAGTGTGAACTACGCACTATATCCAGCAGTGTGATCTACGCACTATATCCAGTACAGTGAACTACGCACTATATCCAGCAGTGTGATCTACGCAGTATATCCAGCATTGTGAACTATGCCCTATATCCAGCAGTGTGAACTCCGGACTATATCCAGCAGTGTGAACGACGGACTATATGAAGCAGTGTGAACTACGCACTATATCCCTCAGTGTGAACTACGCACCATATCCAGCACTGTGAACTATACACTATATCCAGCAGTGTGAACTACGCACTATATCCAGCAGTGTGATCTACGCAGTATATCCAGCATTGTGAACTACTGACTATATCCAGCAGTGTGAACTACGGACTATATCCAGAAGTGTGATCTACTGACTATATCCAACAGTGTGAACCACGGAATATATACATCAGTGTGATCTACGGACTGTATCCAGCAGTGTGAACTACGGAATATATACATCAGTGTGATCTACGCAGTATATCCAGCATTGTGAACTATGCCCTATATCCAGCAGTGTGAACTCCGGACTATATCCAGCAGTGTGAACGACGGACTATATGAAGCAGTGTGAACTACGCACTATATCCCTCAGTGTGAACTACGCACCATATCCAGCACTGTGAACTATACACTATATCCAGCAGTGTGAACTACGCACTATATGCAGTAGTGTGATCTACCCGCTACACCCAGCAGTGTGAACTACGGACTATATCCTGCAGTGTGAACTAAGGACTATATCCAGCAGTGTGAAATACGCACTATATCCAGCAGTGTGAACTATGCACTATATCCAGCAGTGTGAAATATGGAGTATATCCAGCTGTGTAAACTATGCACTATATCCAGCAGTGTGATCTACGCACTATATCTAGTGGAGTGAACTACGTACTATATCCAGCAGTGTGAACTACGCACTATATCCAGCAGTGTGAACAGCTCACTATATCCAGCAGTGTGAACTTCTGACTATATCAAGCAGCGTGAACTACGGACTATATCCAGCAGCGTGAACTACGGAGTTTATCCAGCAGCGTGAACTACAGTCTATATCAATCAGCTATAACTGCGCAATATATGCAGCAGTGTGAACTGCGCACTATATCCAGCAGTGTGAACTACGCACTATATCCCGCAGTGTGAACTACGCACTATATCCAGCAGTGTGAACTACGCGCAATATCCAGCAGTGTGAACTACGGACTATATCCTGCAGTGTGAACTACAAACGATATCCTGCAGTGTGAACTAAGGACTATATCCAGCAGTGTGAACTACGCACTATATCCAGCAGTGTGAACTATGCACTATACCCAGCAGTGTGAACTACGCACTATATCCAGCAGTGTAAACTATGCACTATATCCAGCAGTGTGAACTACGCACTATATCCAGCAGTGTGAACTACGGACTGTATCCAGAAGTGTGAACTACTGACTATATCCAGCAGTGTGAACTATGCACTATATCCAGCAGTGAGAACTACGCACTATATCCAGCAGTGTGAACTACGGACTATATCCAGCAGTGTGAACTACTGACTATATCCAGCAGTGTGAACTACAGAATATATACATCAGTGTGAACTACAAACTATATCCTGCAGCGTGAACTATGGACTATATCCAGCAGTGTGAACAACGGAGTATATCCAGCAGCGTGAACTAAGCGTTTTATCCAGCAGTGTCAATTAAGATCTATATCCAGCAGCGTGAACAACAGTCTATATCAATCAGCTATAACTGCGCACTATATGCAGCAGTGTGAACTGCGCACTATATCCAGCAGTGTGAACTACGGACTATATCCAGCAGTGTGAACTACGCACTATATCCCGCAGTGTGAACTACGCACTATATCCAGCAGTGTGAACTACGGACTATATCCAGCAGTCGGAACTACGGACTATATCCTGCAGTGTGACTCCGCACAATCACCATCGGTGTGAAATACGCTCTATATCCAGCAGTGAGAACTACGGACGATATCCTGCAGTGTGAACAACGGACTATATCCAGCAGTGTGAACTAAGGACTATATCCAGCAGTGTGAACTACGCACTATATCCAGCAGTGTGAACTATGCACTATATCCAGCAGTGTGAACTACGCACTATATCCAGCAGTGTAAACTATGCACTATATCCAGCAGTGTGAACTACGCACTATATCCAGCAGTGTGATCTACGCACTATATCCAGTAGAGTGAACTACGCACTATATCCAGCAGTGTGAACTACGCACTATATCCAGCAGTGTGAAAAACGCACTATATCCAGGAGTGTGATCTTCTGACTATATCAAGCAGCGTGAACTACGGACTATATCCAGCACCGTGAACTACGGAGTATATCCAGCAGCGTGAACTACAGTCTATATCAAGCAGCTACAACTGCGCACTATATGCAGCAGTGTGAACTACGCACTATATCCAGCAGTGTGAACTACGCACTATATCCAGCAGTGTGAACTATACACTATATCCAGCAGTGAGAACTACGCACTATATCCAGCAGTGTGAACTACGTACTATATCCAGCAGTGTGAACTACTGACTATATCCAGCAGTGTGAACTACAGAATATATACATCAGTGTGAACTACAAACTATATCCTGCAGTGTGAACTACGGACTATATCCAGCAGTGTGAACTAAGCATTTTATCCAGCAGTGTCAATTAATATCTATATCCAGCAGTGTGAACCATGGACTATATGAAGAATTGTGAACTACGCACTATATCCAGCAGTGTGAACTATGCACTATATCCAGCAGTGTGAACTACGCACTATATCCAGCTGTGTAAACTATGCACTATATCCAGCAGTGTGAACTACGCACTATATCCAGCAGTGTGATCTACGCACTATATCCAGTACAGTGAACTACGCACTATATCCAGCAGTGTGATCTACGCAGTATATCCAGCATTGTGAACTATGCCCTATATCCAGCAGTGTGAACTCCGGACTATATCCAGCAGTGTGAACGACGGACTATATGAAGCAGTGTGAACTACGCACTATATCACTCAGTGTGAACTACGCACCATATCCAGCACTGTGAACTATACACTATATCCAGCAGTGTGAACTACGCACTATATCCAGCAGTGTGATCTACGCAGTATATCCAGCATTGTGAACTATGCCCTATATCCAGCAGTGTGAACTCCGGACTATATCCAGCTGTGTGAACGACGGACTATATGAAGCAGTGTGAACTACGCACTATATCCCTCAGTGTGAACTACGCACCATATCCAGCACCGTGAACTATACACTATATCCAGCAGTGTGAACTACGCATTATATCCAGAAATGTGACTCCGCACAATCACCAGCAGTGTGAAATACGCTCTATATCCAGTAGAGCGAACTACGGACTATATGCTGCAGTGTGAACTACTGACTATATCCTGCAGTGTGAACTAAGGACTATATCCAGCAGTGTGAAATACGCACTATATCCAGCAGTGAGAACTACGCACTATATCCAGCAGTGTGATCTACGGACTATATCCAGCAGTGTGAACTACTGACTATATCCAGCAGTGTGAACTACAGAATCTATACATCAGTGTGACCTACAAACTATATCCTGCAGTGTGAACTACGGACTATATCCAGCAGTGTGAACTGAGCATTTTATCCAGCAGTGTCAATTAAGATCTATATCCAGCAGTGTGAACCATGGACTATATGCAGAAGTGTGAACTACGGAGTATATCCAGCAGCGTGAACTACGCACTATATCCAGCAGTGTAAACTATGCACTATATCCAGCAGTGTGATCTACGCACTATATCCAGCAGTGTGATCTACGCACTATATCCAGTAGAGTGAACTACGCACTATATCCAGCAGAGTGATCTACGCACTATATCCAGTAGAGTGAACTACGCAGTATATCCAGCATTGTGAACTATGCCCTATATCCAGCAGTGTGAACTCCGGACTATATCCAGCAGTGTGAACGACGGACTATATGAAGCAGTGTGAACTACGCACTATATCCAGCAGTGTGAACTATGGACTATATCCCGCAGAGTTAACTACGCACCATATCCAGCACTGTGAACTATACACTATATCCAGCAGTGTGATCTACGCACTATATGCAGCAGTGTAAACTATGCACTATATCCAGCAGTGTGAACTACGCACTATATCCAGCAGTGTGAACTACGCGCTACACCCAGCAGTGTGAACTACGGACTATATCCTGCAGTGTGACTCCGCACAATCACCAGCAGTGTGAAATACGCTTTATATCCAGCAGAGTGAACTACGGACTATATGCTGCAGTGTGAAATACGCACTATATCCAGCAGTGTGAACTATGCACTATATCCAGCAGTGTGAAATACGGAGTATATCCAGCAGCGTGAACTACAGTCTATATCAAGCAGCTATAACTGCGCACTATATGCAGCAGTGTGAACTACGCACTATATCCAGCAGTGTGAATTACGCACTATATCCAGCAATGTGAACTACGGACTATATCCAGCAGTGAGAACTACGCAATATATCCAGCAGTGTGAACTACGGACTAAATCCAGCAGTGTGAACTACGGACTAAATCCAGCAGTGTGAACTACTGACTATATCCAGCAGTGTGAACTAGTGAAAATATATACATCAGTGTGAACTACAAACTATATCCAGCACTGTGAACTATACACTATATCCAGCAGTGTGAACTACAGACTATATCCAGCTGTGTGAACTCCGGACTACATCCAGCAGTTTGAACGACGGACTATATGAAGCAGTGTGAACTACGCACTATATCCAGCAGTGTGAACTACGGACTATATCCCGCAGTGTTAACTACGCACCATATCCAGCACTGTGAACTATACACTATATCCAGGAGTGTGAACTACGCACTATATCCAGCATTGTGAACTATGCCCTATATCCAGCTGTGTGAACTCCGGACTACATCCAGCAGTTTGAACGACGGACTATATGAAGCAGTGTGAACTACGCACTATATCCAGCAGTGTGAACTACGGACTATATCCCGCAGTGTTAACTACGCACCATATCCAGCACTGTGAACTATACACTATATCCAGGAGTGTGAACTACGCACTATACCCAGCAGTGTGAACTACGGTCTATGTCCAACAGTGTGAACTACGGGCTATACCCAGCAGTGTGAACTACGGTCTATATCCAGCAGTGTGATCTACGCACTATATCCAGTAGAGTGAACTACGCACTATATCCAGCAGTGTGAACTATGCTCTATATCCAGCAGTGTGAACTACGCACTATATCCAGCTATGTGACCTACGGACTATATCCTGCAGTTTGAACTACGGACTATATCCAGCAGTGTGAACTACGGACGATATACAGCAGTGTGAACTAAGCGTTTTATCCAGCAGTGTCAATTAAGGTCTATATCCAGCAGCGTGAACTACGGACTATATGCAGCAGTGTGAACTGCGGACTATATCCAGCAGTGTGATCTACGGACTATGTCCAGCAGTGTGAACTACGGACTATATCCTGCAGTGTGACTCCGCACAATCACCAGCAGTGTGAAATACGCTCTATATCCAGCAAAGTGAACTACGGACTATATGCTGCAGTGTGACTCCGCACAATCACCAGCAGTGTGAAATACGCTTTATATCCAGCAGAGTGAACTACGGACTATATGCTGCAGTGTGAAGTAAGGACTATATCCAGCAGTGTGACTCCGCACAATCACCAGCAGTGTGAAATACGCTCTATATCCAGCAAAGTGAACTACGGACTATATCCTGCAGTGTGACTCCGCACAATCACCAACAGTGTGAAATACGCTCTATATCCAGCAAAGTGAACTACGGACTATATCCTGCAGTGTGACTCCACACAATCACCAGCGGTGTGAAATACGCTTGATATCCAGCAGTGTGAACTACGCACTATATCTAGTAGAGTGAACTACTGACTATATCCTGCAGTGTGAAGTAAGGACTATATCCAGCAGTGTGAAATACGCACTATATCCAGCAGTGTGAACTATGCACTATATCCAGCAGTGTGAACTACGCACTATATCCAGCAGTGTGAACTACGCACTATATCCAGCGGTGTGAACTTCTGACTATATCAAGCAGCGTGAACTACGGACTATATCCAGCACCGTGAACTATGGAGTATATCCAGCACTGTGAACTACAGTCTATATCAAACAGCTATAACTGCGCACTATATGCAGCAATGTGAACTGCGCACAATAACCAGCAGTGTGAACTACGCACTATATCCAGCAGTGACAACTATGCACTATATCCAGCAGTGAGAACTACGCACTATAACCATCAGTGTGAACTACGCACTATATCCAGCAGTGACAACTATGCACTATATCCAGCAGTGTGAACTACAAACTATATCCAGCAGGGTGAACTAAGCGTTTTATCCAGCAGTGTCAATTAAGATCTATATCCAGCAGCGTGAACTATGGACTATATGCAGCAGTGTGAACTAAGGACTATATCCAGCAGTGTGAACTACGCACTATATCCAGCAGTGTGAACTAAGCGTTTTATCCAGCAGTTTCAAGTAAGATCTATATCCAGCTGCGAGAACTATGGACTACATGCATCAGCGTGAACTACGGACTATATCCAGCAGTGTGAACTACGGACTATATCCAGCACCGTGAACTACGGACTATATCCAGCAGCGTGATCTACGAACTATATCCAGCACCGTGAACTACGGAGTATATCAAGCAGCGTGAACTACAGTCTATATCAAGCAGCTATAACTGCGCACTATATGCAGCAGTGTGAACTGCGCACTATATCCAGCAGTGTGAACTACGCACTATATCCAGCAGTGTGAACTATGCACTATATCCAGCAGTGAGAACTACGGACTATATCCAGTAGTGTGAACTACTGACTATGTCCAGCAGTGTGAACCACGGAATATATACATCAGTGTGAACTACAAACTATATCCAGCAGGGTGAACTAAGCGTTTTATCCAGCAGTGTCAATTAAGATCTATATCCAGCAGCGTGAACTATGGACTATATGCAGCAGTGTGAACTACGGAGTATATCCAGCTGTGTAAACTATGCACTATATCCAGCAGTGTGAACTACGCACTATATCCTGCAGTGTGACTCCGCACAATCACCAGCAGTGTGAAATATGCTCTATATCCAGCAGAGTGAACTACGGACTATATGCTGCAGTGTTAACTATGCACTATATCCAGCAGTGTGATCTACGCACTATATCCTGCAGTGTGAACTATGCACTATATCCAGCAGTTTGATCTACGCACTATATCCAGTAGAGTGATCTACACACTATATCCAGCAGAGTGAACTACGCACTATATCCAGCCGTGTGAAAAACGCACTATATCCAGCAGTGTGAACTTCTGACTATATCTAGCAGCGTGAACTACGGACTATATCCAGCATCGTGAACTACGGAGAATATCCAGCAACGTGAACTACAGTCTATATCAAGCATCTATAACTGCGCACTATATCCAGCAGTGTGAACTACGCACTATATCCAGCAGTGTGAACTAGGCACTCTATCCAGCAGTGTGAACTATGCACTATATCCAGCAGTGTGATCTACGGACTACATCCAGCAGTGTGAACTATGGTCTATGTCCATCAGTGTGAACTACGGGCTATATCCAGCAGTGTGAACTACGGTTTATATCCAGCAGTGTGAACTACGGACTATATCCAGCAGTGTGAACTACGGACTATATCCAGCAGTGTGATCTATGCACTATATCCAGTAGAGTGAACTATGCACTATATCCAGCAGTGTGAACTACGCACTATATCCAGCAGTGTGATCTACGCACTATATCCAGTACAGTGAACTACGCACTATATCCAGCAGTGTGATCTACGCAGTATATCCAGCATTGTGAACTATGCCCTATATCCAGCAGTGTGAACTCCGGACTATATCCAGCAGTGTGAACGACGGACTATATGAAGCAGTGTGAACTACGCACTATATCACTCAGTGTGAACTACGCACCATATCCAGCACTGTGAACTATACACTATATCCAGCAGTGTGAACTACGCACTATATCCAGCAGTGTGATCTACGCAGTATATCCAGCATTGTGAACTATGCCCTATATCCAGCAGTGTGAACTCCGGACTATATCCAGCTGTGTGAACTACTGACTATATCCTGCAGTGTGAACTAAGGACTATATCCAGCAGTGTGAAATACGCACTATATCCAGCAGTGAGAACTACGCACTATATCCAGCAGTGTGAACTACGGACTATATCCAGCAGTGTGAACTACTGACTATATCCAGCAGTGTGAACTACAGAATCTATACATCAGTGTGACCTACAAACTATATCCTGCAGTGTGAACTACGGACTATATCCAGCAGTGTGAACTGAGCATTTTATCCAGCAGTGTCAATTAAGATCTATATCCAGCAGTGTGAACCATGGACTATATGCAGAAGTGTGAACTACGGAGTATATCCAGCAGCGTGAACTACGCACTATATCCAGCAGTGTAAACTATGCACTATATCCAGCAGTGTGATCTACGCACTATATCCAGCAGTGTGATCTACGCACTATATCCAGTAGAGTGAACTACGCACTATATCCAGCAGAGTGATCTACGCACTATATCCAGTAGAGTGAACTACGCAGTATATCCAGCATTGTGAACTATGCCCTATATCCAGCAGTGTGAACTCCGGACTATATCCAGCAGTGTGAACGACGGACTATATGAAGCAGTGTGAACTACGCACTATATCCAGCAGTGTGAACTATGGACTATATCCCGCAGAGTTAACTACGCACCATATCCAGCACTGTGAACTATACACTATATCCAGCAGTGTGATCTACGCACTATATGCAGCAGTGTAAACTATGCACTATATCCAGCAGTGTGAACTACGCACTATATCCAGCAGTGTGAACTACGCGCTACACCCAGCAGTGTGAACTACGGACTATATCCTGCAGTGTGACTCCGCACAATCACCAGCAGTGTGAAATACGCTTTATATCCAGCAGAGTGAACTACGGACTATATGCTGCAGTGTGAAATACGCACTATATCCAGCAGTGTGAACTATGCACTATATCCAGCAGTGTGAAATACGGAGTATATCCAGCTGTGTAAACTATGCACTATATCCAGCAGTGTGAACTACGCACTATATCCAGCAGTGTGATCTATGCACTATATCTAGTAGAGTGAACTACCGTCGATATCCAGCAGTGAGAACTACACACTATATCCAGCAGCGTGAACTACAGTCTATATCAAGCAGCTATAACTGCGCACTATATGCAGCAGTGTGAACTACGCACTATATCCAGCAGTGTGAATTACGCACTATATCCAGCAATGTGAACTACGGACTATATCCAGCAGTGAGAACTACGCAATATATCCAGCAGTGTGAACTACGGACTAAATCCAGCAGTGTGAACTACGGACTAAATCCAGCAGTGTGAACTACTGACTATATCCAGCAGTGTGAACTAGTGAAAATATATACATCAGTGTGAACTACAAACTATATCCAGCACTGTGAACTATACACTATATCCAGCAGTGTGAACTACAGACTATATCCAGCTGTGTGAACTCCGGACTACATCCAGCAGTTTGAACGACGGACTATATGAAGCAGTGTGAACTACGCACTATATCCAGCAGTGTGAACTACGGACTATATCCCGCAGTGTTAACTACGCACCATATCCAGCACTGTGAACTATACACTATATCCAGGAGTGTGAACTACGCACTATATCCAGCATTGTGAACTATGCCCTATATCCAGCTGTGTGAACTCCGGACTACATCCAGCAGTTTGAACGACGGACTATATGAAGCAGTGTGAACTACGCACTATATCCAGCAGTGTGAACTACGGACTATATCCCGCAGTGTTAACTACGCACCATATCCAGCACTGTGAACTATACACTATATCCAGGAGTGTGAACTACGCACTATACCCAGCAGTGTGAACTACGGTCTATGTCCAACAGTGTGAACTACGGGCTATACCCAGCAGTGTGAACTACGGTCTATATCCAGCAGTGTGATCTACGCACTATATCCAGTAGAGTGAACTACGCACTATATCCAGCAGTGTGAACTATGCTCTATATCCAGCAGTGTGAACTACGCACTATATCCAGCTATGTGACCTACGGACTATATCCTGCAGTTTGAACTACGGACTATATCCAGCAGTGTGAACTACGGACGATATACAGCAGTGTGAACTAAGCGTTTTATCCAGCAGTGTCAATTAAGGTCTATATCCAGCAGCGTGAACTACGGACTATATGCAGCAGTGTGAACTGCGGACTATATCCAGCAGTGTGATCTACGGACTATGTCCAGCAGTGTGAACTACGGACTATATCCTGCAGTGTGACTCCGCACAATCACCAGCAGTGTGAAATACACTCTATATCCAGCAAAGTGAACTACGGACTATATGCTGCAGTGTGACTCCGCACAATCACCAGCAGTGTGAAATACGCTTTATATCCAGCAGAGTGAACTACGGACTATATGCTGCAGTGTGAAGTAAGGACTATATCCAGCAGTGTGACTCCGCACAATCACCAGCAGTATGAAATACGCTCTATATCCAGCAAAGTGAACTACGGACTATATCCTGCAGTGTGACTCCGCACAATCACCAACAGTGTGAAATACGCTCTATATCCAGCAAAGTGAACTACGGACTATATCCTGCAGTGTGACTCCACACAATCACCAGCGGTGTGAAATACGCTTGATATCCAGCAGTGTGAACTACGCACTATATCTAGTAGAGTGAACTACTGACTATATCCTGCAGTGTGAAGTAAGGACTATATCCAGCAGTGTGTAATACGCACTATATCCAGCAGTGTGAACTATGCACTATATCCAGCAGTGTGAACTACGCACTATATCCAGCAGTGTGAACTACGCACTATATCCAGCGGTGTGAACTTCTGACTATATCAAGCAGCGTGAACTACGGACTATATCCAGCACCGTGAACTATGGAGTATATCCAGCACTGTGAACTACAGTCTATATCAAACAGCTATAACTGCGCACTATATGCAGCAATGTGAACTGCGCACAATAACCAGCAGTGTGAACTACGCACTATATCCAGCAGTGACAACTATGCACTATATCCAGCAGTGAGAACTACGCCCTATAACCATCAGTGTGAACTACAAACTATATCCAGCAGGGTGAACTAAGCGTTTTATCCAGCAGTGTCAATTAAGATCTATATCCAGCAGCGTGAACTATGGACTATATGCAGCAGTGTGAACTAAGGACTATATCCAGCAGTGTGAACTACGCACTATATCCAGCAGTGTGAACTAAGCGTTTTATCCAGCAGTTTCAAGTAAGATCTATATCCAGCTGCGAGAACTATGGACTACATGCATCAGCGTGAACTACGGACTATATCCAGCAGTGTGAACTACGGACTATATCCAGCACCGTGAACTACGGACTATATCCAGCAGCGTGATCTACGAACTATATCCAGCACCGTGAACTACGGAGTATATCAAGCAGCGTGAACTACAGTCTATATCAAGCAGCTATAACTGCGCACTATATGCAGCAGTGTGAACTGCGCACTATATCCAGCAGTGTGAACTACGCACTATATCCAGCAGTGTGAACTATGCACTATATCCAGCAGTGAGAACTACGGACTATATCCAGTAGTGTGAACTACTGACTATGTCCAGCAGTGTGAACCACGGAATATATACATCAGTGTGAACTACAAACTATATCCAGCAGGGTGAACTAAGCGTTTTATCCAGCAGTGTCAATTAAGATCTATATCCAGCAGCGTGAACTATGGACTATATGCAGCAGTGTGAACTACGGAGTATATCCAGCTGTGTAAACTATGCACTATATCCAGCAGTGTGAAATACGCACTATATCCTGCAGTGTGACTCCGCACAATCACCAGCAGTGTGAAATATGCTCTATATCCAGCAGAGTGAACTACGGACTATATGCTGCAGTGTTAACTATGCACTATATCCAGCAGTGTGATCTACGCACTATATCCTGCAGTGTGAACTATGCACTATATCCAGCAGTTTGATCTACGCACTATATCCAGTAGAGTGATCTACACACTATATCCAGCAGAGTGAACTACGCACTATATCCAGCCGTGTGAAAAACGCACTATATCCAGCAGTGTGAACTTCTGACTATATCTAGCAGCGTGAACTACGGACTATATCCAGCATCGTGAACTACGGAGAATATCCAGCAACGTGAACTACAGTCTATATCAAGCATCTATAACTGCGCACTATATCCAGCAGTGTGAACTACGCACTATATCCAGCAGTGTGAACTAGGCACTCTATCCAGCAGTGTGAACTATGCACTATATCCAGCAGTGTGATCTACGGACTACATCCAGCAGTGTGAACTATGGTCTATGTCCATCAGTGTGAACTACGGGCTATATCCAGCAGTGTGAAGTACGGATTATATCCAGCAGTGTGAACTACGGACTATATCCAGCAGTGTGAACTACGGACTATCTCCAGCAGTGTGAACTACGGACTATATCCTGCAGTGTGAACTAAGGACTATATCCAGCAGTGTGAAATACGCACTATATCCAGCAGTGTGAACTATGCACTATATCCAGCAGTGTGAACTATGCACTATATCCAGCAGTGTGATCTACGCACTATATCCAGTAGAGTGAACTACGCACTATATCCAGCAGAGTGAACTACGCACTATATCCAGCCGTGTGAACAACGCACTCTATCCAGCAGTGTGAACTTCTGACTATATCAAGCAGCGTGAACTACGGACGATATCCAGCACCGTGAACTTTGGAGTATATCCAGCAGCGTGAACTACAGTCTATATCAAACAGCAATAACTGCGCACTATATGCAGCAGTGTGAACTGCGCACTATATCCAGCAGTGTGAACTGCGCACTATATCCAGCAATGTGAACTACGCACTATATCCAGCAGTGAGAACTATGCAGTATATCCAGCAGTGTGAACTAAGCACTATATCCAGCAGTGAGAACTACGCACTATATCCAGCAGCGTGAACTATGGACTATATGCAGCAGTGTGAACTACGGAGTATATCCAGCTGTGTTAACTATGCACTATATCCAGTAGTGTGAACTATGCACTATATCCAGCAGTTTGATCTACGCACTATATCCAGTAGAGTGATCTACACACTATATCCAGTAGTGTGAACTACGCACTATATCCAGCACTGTGAACTACGCACTATATCCAGCAGGGTGAACAACGCACTATATCCAGCAGTGTGAACTTCTGACTATATCAAGCAGCGTGAACTACGGACTATATCAAGCAGTGTGAACTACGGAGTATATCCAGCAGCGTGAACTAAGCGTTTTATCCAGCAGTGTCAATTAAGATCTATATCCAGCCGCGTGAACTATGGACTATATGCAGCAGTGTGAACTACGGTCTATATCCAGCAGTGTGATCTACGCACTATATCCAGTAGAGTGAACTACGCACTATATCCAGCAGTGTGATCTACGCACTATATCCAGTAGAGTGAACTACGCACTATATCCAGCATTGTGAACTATGCCCTATATCCAGCATTGTGAACTATGCACTATATCCAACAGTGTGAACTACGCGCTATATGCAGCAGTGTGAACTACGCGCAATATGCAGCAGTGTGAACTACGCGCAATACCCAGCAGTGTGAACTATGGACTATATCCTGCAGTGTGAACTACGGACTATATCCAGCAGTGTGAACTAAGGACTATATCCAGCAGTGTGACCTATGGACTATATCCAGCAGTGTGAACTAGGCACTATATCCAGCAGTGTGAACAATGGACTATATCCAGCAGTGTGAAAAACGGACTATATCCAGCAGAGTGAACTACGCACTATATCCAGCCGTGTGAAAAACGCACTATATCCAGCAGTGTGAACTTCTGACTATATCTAGCAGCGTGAACTACGGACTATATCCAGCATCGTGAACTACGGAGTATATCCAGCAACGTGAACTACAGTCTATATCAAGCATCTATAACTGCGCACTATATCCAGCAGTGTGAACTACGCACTATACCCAGCAGTGTGAACTACGCACTATATCCAGCAGTGTAAACTATGCACTATATCCAGCAGTGTGAACTACGCACTATATCCAGCAGTGTGAACTACGGACTGTATCCAGAAGTGTGAACTACTGACTATATCCAGCAGTGTGAACTATGCACTATATCCAGCAGTGAGAACTACGCACTATATCCAGCAGTGTGAACTACGGACTATATCCAGCAGTGTGAACTACTGACTATATCCAGCAGTGTGAACTACAGAATATATACATCAGTGTGAACTACAAACTATATCCTGCAGCGTGAACTATGGACTATATCCAGCAGTGTGAACAACGGAGTATATCCAGCAGCGTGAACTAAGCGTTTTATCCAGCAGTGTCAATTAAGATCTATATCCAGCAGCGTGAACAACAGTCTATATCAATCAGCTATAACTGCGCACTATATGCAGCAGTGTGAACTGCGCACTATATCCAGCAGTGTGAACTACGGACTATATCCAGCAGTGTGAACTACGCACTATATCCCGCAGTGTGAACTACGCACTATATCCAGCAGTGTGAACTACGGACTATATCCAGCAGTCGGAACAACGGACTATATCCTGCAGTGTGACTCCGCACAATCACCATCGGTGTGAAATACGCTCTATATCCAGCAGTGAGAACTACGGACGATATCCTGCAGTGTGAACAACGGACTATATCCAGCAGTGTGAACTAAGGACTATATCCAGCAGTGTGAACTACGCACTATATCCAGCAGTGTGAACTATGCACTATATCCAGCAGTGTGAACTACGCACTATATCCAGCAGTGTAAACTATGCACTATATCCAGCAGTGTGAACTACGCACTATATCCAGCAGTGTGATCTACGCACTATATCCAGTAGAGTGAACTACGCACTATATCCAGCAGTGTGAACTACGCACTATATCCAGCAGTGTGAAAAACGCACTATATCCAGGAGTGTGATCTTCTGACTATATCAAGCAGCGTGAACTACGGACTATATCCAGCACCGTGAACTACGGAGTATATCCAGCAGCGTGAACTACAGTCTATATCAAGCAGCTACAACTGCGCACTATATGCAGCAGTGTGAACTACGCACTATATCCAGCAGTGTGAACTACGCACTATATCCAGCAGTGTGAACTATACACTATATCCAGCAGTGAGAACTACGCACTATATCCAGCAGTGTGAACTACGGACTATATCCAGCAGTGTGAACTACTGACTATATCCAGCAGTGTGAACTACAGAATATATACATCAGTGTGAACTACAAACTATATCCTGCAGTGTGAACTACGGACTATATCCAGCAGTGTGAACTAAGCATTTTATCCAGCAGTGTCAATTAATATCTATATCCAGCAGTGTGAACCATGGACTATATGAAGAAGTGTGAACTACGCACTATATCCAGCAGTGTGAACTATGCACTATATCCAGCAGTGTGAACTACGCACTATATCCAGCTGTGTAAACTATGCACTATATCCAGCAGTGTGATCTATGCACTATATCCAGTAGAGTGAACTATGCACTATATCCAGCAGTGTGAACTACGCACTATATCCAGCAGTGTGATCTACGCACTATATCCAGTACAGTGAACTACGCACTATATCCAGCAGTGTGATCTACGCAGTATATCCAGCATTGTGAACTATGCCCTATATCCAGCAGTGTGAACTCCGGACTATATCCAGCAGTGTGAACGACGGACTATATGAAGCAGTGTGAACTACGCACTATATCACTCAGTGTGAACTACGCACCATATCCAGCACTGTGAACTATACACTATATCCAGCAGTGTGAACTACGCACTATATCCAGCAGTGTGATCTACGCAGTATATCCAGCATTGTGAACTATGCCCTATATCCAGCAGTGTGAACTCCGGACTATATCCAGCTGTGTGAACGACGGACTATATGAAGCAGTGTGAACTACGCACTATATCCCTCAGTGTGAACTACGCACCATATCCAGCACTGTGAACTATACACTATATCCAGCAGTGTGAACTACGCACTATATCCAGAAATGTGACTCCGCACAATCACCAGCAGTGTGAAATACGCTCTATATCCAGTAGAGCGAACTACGGACTATATGCTGCAGTGTGAACTACTGACTATATCCTGCAGTGTGAACTAAGGACTATATCCAGCAGTGTGAAATACGCACTATATCCAGCAGTGAGAACTACGCACTATATCCAGCAGTGTGAACTACGGACTATATCCAGCAGTGTGAACTACTGACTATATCCAGCAGTGTGAACTACAGAATCTATACATCAGTGTGACCTACAAACTATATCCTGCAGTGTGAACTACGGACTATATCCAGCAGTGTGAACTGAGCATTTTATCCAGCAGTGTCAATTAAGATCTATATCCAGCAGTGTGAACCATGGACTATATGCAGAAGTGTGAACTACGGAGTATATCCAGCAGCGTGAACTACGCACTATATCCAGCAGTGTAAACTATGCACTATATCCAGCAGTGTGATCTACGCACTATATCCAGCAGTGTGATCTACGCACTATATCCAGTAGAGTGAACTACGCACTATATCCAGCAGAGTGATCTACGCACTATATCCAGTAGAGTGAACTACGCAGTATATCCAGCATTGTGAACTATGCCCTATATCCAGCAGTGTGAACTCCGGACTATATCCAGCAGTGTGAACGACGGACTATATGAAGCAGTGTGAACTACGCACTATATCCAGCAGTGTGAACTATGGACTATATCCCGCAGAGTTAACTACGCACCATATCCAGCACTGTGAACTATACACTATATCCAGCAGTGTGAACTACGCACTATATGCAGCAGTGTAAACTATGCACTATATCCAGCATTGTGAACTACGCACTATATCCAGCAGTGTGAACTACGCGCTACACCCAGCAGTGGGAACTACGGACTATATCCTGCAGTGTGACTCCGCACAATCACCAGCAGTGTGAAATACGCTTTATATCCAGCAGAGTGAACTACGGACTATATGCTGCAGTGTGAAATACGCACTATATCCAGCAGTGTGAACTATGCACTATATCCAGCAGTGTGAAATACGGAGTATATCCAGCTGTGTAAACTATGCACTATATCCAGCAGTGTGAACTACGCACTATATCCAGCAGTGTGATCTATGCACTATATCTAGTAGAGTGAACTACGCACTATATCCAGCAGTGTGAACAGCGCACTATATCCAGCAGTGTGAACTTCTGACTATATCAAGAAGCGTGAACTACGGACTATATCCAGCAGCGTGAACTACCGTCGATATCCAGCAGTGAGAACTACGAAGTATATCCAGCAGCGTGAACTACAGTCTATATCAAGCAGCTATAACTGCGCACTATATGCAGCAGTGTGAACTACGCACTATATCCAGCAGTGTGAATTACGCACTATATCCAGCAGTGTGAACTACGGACTATATCCAGCAGTGAGAACTACGCAATATATCCAGCAGTGTGAACTACGGACTAAATGCAGCAGTGTGAACTACGGACTAAATCCAGCAGTGTGAACTACTGACTATATCCAGCAGTGTGAACTAGTGAAAATATATACATCAGTGTGAACTACAAACTATATCCAGCACTGTGAACTATACACTATATCCAGCAGTGTGAACTACAGACTATATCCAGCTGTGTGAACTCCGGACTACATCCAGCAGTTTGAACGACGGACTATATGAAGCAGTGTGAACTACGCACTATATCCAGCAGTGCGAACTACGGACTATATCCCGCAGTGTTAACTACGCACCATATCCAGCACTGTGAACTATACACTATATCCAGGAGTGTGAACTACGCACTATATCCAGCATTGTGAACTATACCCTATATCCAGCTGTGTGAACTCCGGACTACATCCAGCAGTTTGAACGACGGACTATATGAAGCAGTGTGAACTACGCACTATATCCAGCAGTGTGAACTACGGACTATATCCCGCAGTGTTAACTACGCACCATATCCAGCACTGTGAACTATACACTATATCCAGGAGTGTGAACTACGCACTATACCCAGCAGTGTGAACTACGGTCTATGTCCAACAGTGTGAACTACGGGCTATACCCAGCAGTGTGAACTACGGTCTATATCCAGCAGTGTGATCTACGCACTATATCCAGTAGAGTGAACTACGCACTATATCCAGCAGTGTGAACTATGCTCTATATCCAGCAGTGTGAACTACGCACTATATCCAGCTATGTGACCTACGGACTATATCCTGCAGTTTGAACTACGGACTATATCCAGCAGTGTGAACTACGGACGATATACAGCAGTGTGAACTAAGCGTTTTATCCAGCAGTGTCAATTAAGGTCTATATCCAGCAGCGTGAACTACGGACTATATGCAGCAGTGTGAACTGCGGACTATATCCAGCAGTGTGATCTACGGACTATGTCCAGCAGTGTGAACTACGGACTATATCCTGCAGTGTGACTCCACACAATCACCAGCAGTGTGAAATACGCTCTATATCCAGCAAAGTGAACTACGGACTATATGCTGCAGTGTGACTCCGCACAATCACCAGCAGTGTGAAATACGCTTTATATCCAGCAGAGTGAACTACGGACTATATGCTGCAGTGTGAAGTAAGGACTATATCCAGCAGTGTGACTCCGCACAATCACCAGCAGTGTGAAATACGCTCTATATCCAGCAAAGTGAACTACGGACTATATCCTGCAGTGTGACTCCGCACAATCACCAACAGTGTGAAATACGCTCTATATCCAGCAAAGTGAACTACGGACTATATCCTGCAGTGTGACTCCACACAATCACCAGCGGTGTGAAATACGCTTGATATCCAGCAGTGTGAACTACGCACTATATCTAGTAGAGTGAACTACTGACTATATCCTGCAGTGTGAAGTAAGGACTATATCCAGCAGTGTGAAATACGCACTATATCCAGCAGTGTGAACTATGCACTATATCCAGCAGTGTGAACTACGCACTATATCCAGCAGTGTGAACTACGCACTATATCCAGTGGTGTGAACTTCTGACTATATCAAGCAGCGTGAACTACGGACTATATCCAGCACCGTGAACTATGGAGTATATCCAGCACTGTGAACTACAGTCTATATCAAACAGCTATAACTGCGCACTATATACAGCAATGTGAACTGCGCACAATAACCAGCAGTGTGAACTACGCACTATATCCAGCAGTGACAACTATGCACTATATCCAGCAGTGAGAACTACGCACTATAACCATCAGTGTGAACTACAAACTATATCCAGCAGGGTGAACTAAGCGTTTTATCCAGCAGTGTCAATTAAGATCTATATCCAGCAGCGTGAACTATGGACTATATGCAGCAGTGTGAACTAAGGACTATATCCAGCAGTGTGAACTACGCACTATATCCAGCAGTGTGAACTAAGCGTTTTATCCAGCAGTTTCAAGTAAGATCTATATCCAGCTGCGAGAACTATGGACTACATGCATCAGCGTGAACTACGGACTATATCCAGCAGTGTGAACTACGGACTATATCCAGCACCGTGAACTACGGACTATATCCAGCAGCGTGATCTACGAACTATATCCAGCACCGTGAACTACGGAGTATATCAAGCAGCGTGAACTACAGTCTATATCAAGCAGCTATAACTGCGCACTATATGCAGCAGTGTGAACTGCGCACTATATCCAGCAGTGTGAACTACGCACTATATCCAGCAGTGTGAACTATGCACTATATCCAGCAGTGAGAACTACGGACTATATCCAGTAGTGTGAACTACTGACTATGTCCAGCAGTGTGAACCACGGAATATATACATCAGTGTGAAGTACAAACTATATCCAGCAGGGTGAACTAAGCGTTTTATCCAGCAGTGTCAATTAAGATCTATATCCAGCAGCGTGAACTATGGACTATATGCAGCAGTGTGAACTACGGAGTATATCCAGCTGTGTAAACTATGCACTATATCCAGCAGTGTGAACTACGCACTATATCCTGCAGTGTGACTCCGCACAATCACCAGCAGTGTGAAATACGCTCTATATCCAGCAGAGTGAACTACGGACTATATGCTGCAGTGTTAACTATGCACTATATCCAGCAGTGTGATCTACGCACTATATCCTGCAGTGTGAACTATGCACTATATCCAGCAGTTTGATCTACGCACTATATCCAGTAGAGTGATCTACACACTATATCCAGCAGAGTGAACTACGCACTATATCCAGCCGTGTGAAAAACGCACTATATCCAGCAGTGTGAACTTCTGACTATATCAAGCAGCGTGAACTACGGACTATATCAAGCAGTGTGAACTACGGAGTATATCCAGCAGCGTGAACTAAGCGTTTTATCCAGCAGTGTCAATTAAGGTCTATATCCAGCAGCGTGAACTACGGACTATATGCAGCAGTGTGAACTGCGGACTATATCCAGCAGTGTGATCTACGGACTATGTCCAGCAGTGTGAACTACGGACTATATCCTGCAGTGTGACTCCACACAATCACCAGCAGTGTGAAATACGCTCTATATCCAGCAAAGTGAACTACGGACTATATGCTGCAGTGTGACTCCGCACAATCACCAGCAGTGTGAAATACGCTTTATATCCAGCAGAGTGAACTACGGACTATATGCTGCAGTGTGAAGTAAGGACTATATCCAGCAGTGTGACTCCGCACAATCACCAGCAGTGTGAAATACGCTCTATATCCAGCAAAGTGAACTACGGACTATATCCTGCAGTGTGACTCCGCACAATCACCAACAGTGTGAAATACGCTCTATATCCAGCAAAGTGAACTACGGACTATATCCTGCAGTGTGACTCCACACAATCACCAGCGGTGTGAAATACGCTTGATATCCAGCAGTGTGAACTACGCACTATATCTAGTAGAGTGAACTACTGACTATATCCTGCAGTGTGAAGTAAGGACTATATCCAGCAGTGTGAAATACGCACTATATCCAGCAGTGTGAACTATGCACTATATCCAGCAGTGTGAACTACGCACTATATCCAGCAGTGTGAACTACGCACTATATCCAGTGGTGTGAACTTCTGACTATATCAAGCAGCGTGAACTACGGACTATATCCAGCACCGTGAACTATGGAGTATATCCAGCACTGTGAACTACAGTCTATATCAAACAGCTATAACTGCGCACTATATACAGCAATGTGAACTGCGCACAATAACCAGCAGTGTGAACTACGCACTATATCCAGCAGTGACAACTATGCACTATATCCAGCAGTGAGAACTACGCACTATAACCATCAGTGTGAACTACAAACTATATCCAGCAGGGTGAACTAAGCGTTTTATCCAGCAGTGTCAATTAAGATCTATATCCAGCAGCGTGAACTATGGACTATATGCAGCAGTGTGAACTAAGGACTATATCCAGCAGTGTGAACTACGCACTATATCCAGCAGTGTGAACTAAGCGTTTTATCCAGCAGTTTCAAGTAAGATCTATATCCAGCTGCGAGAACTATGGACTACATGCATCAGCGTGAACTACGGACTATATCCAGCAGTGTGAACTACGGACTATATCCAGCACCGTGAACTACGGACTATATCCAGCAGCGTGATCTACGAACTATATCCAGCACCGTGAACTACGGAGTATATCAAGCAGCGTGAACTACAGTCTATATCAAGCAGCTATAACTGCGCACTATATGCAGCAGTGTGAACTGCGCACTATATCCAGCAGTGTGAACTACGCACTATATCCAGCAGTGTGAACTATGCACTATATCCAGCAGTGAGAACTACGGACTATATCCAGTAGTGTGAACTACTGACTATGTCCAGCAGTGTGAACCACGGAATATATACATCAGTGTGAAGTACAAACTATATCCAGCAGGGTGAACTAAGCGTTTTATCCAGCAGTGTCAATTAAGATCTATATCCAGCAGCGTGAACTATGGACTATATGCAGCAGTGTGAACTACGGAGTATATCCAGCTGTGTAAACTATGCACTATATCCAGCAGTGTGAACTACGCACTATATCCTGCAGTGTGACTCCGCACAATCACCAGCAGTGTGAAATACGCTCTATATCCAGCAGAGTGAACTACGGACTATATGCTGCAGTGTTAACTATGCACTATATCCAGCAGTGTGATCTACGCACTATATCCTGCAGTGTGAACTATGCACTATATCCAGCAGTTTGATCTACGCACTATATCCAGTAGAGTGATCTACACACTATATCCAGCAGAGTGAACTACGCACTATATCCAGCCGTGTGAAAAACGCACTATATCCAGCAGTGTGAACTTCTGACTATATCTAGCAGCGTGAACTACGGACTATATCCAGCATCGTGAACTACGGAGAATATCCAGCAACGTGAACTACAGTCTATATCAAGCATCTATAACTGCGCACTATATCCAGCAGTGTGAACTACGCACTATATCCAGCAGTGTGAACTAGGCACTCTATCCAGCAGTGTGAACTATGCACTATATCCAGCAGTGTGATCTACGGACTACATCCAGCAGTGTGAACTATGGTCTATGTCCATAAGTGTGAACTACGGGCTATATCCAGCAGTGTGAACTACGGTTTATATCCAGCAGTGTGAACTACGGACTATATCCAGCAGTGTGAACTACGGACTATCTCCAGCAGTGTGAACTACGGACTATATCCTGCAGTGTGAACTAAGGACTATATCCAGCAGTGTGAAATACGCACTATATCCAGCAGTGTGAACTATGCACTATATCCAGCAGTGTGAACTATGCACTATATCCAGCAGTGTGATCTACGCACTATATCCAGTAGAGTGAACTACGCACTATATCCAGCAGAGTGAACTACGCACTATATCCAGCCGTGTGAACAACGCACTCTATCCAGCAGTGTGAACTTCTGACTATATCAAGCAGCGTGAACTACGGACGATATCCAGCACCGTGAACTTTGGAGTATATCCAGCAGCGTGAACTACAGTCTATATCAAACAGCAATAACTGCGCACTATATGCAGCAGTGTGAACTGCGCACTATATCCAGCAGTGTGAACTGCGCACTATATCCAGCAGTGTGAACTACGCACTATATCCAGCAGTGAGAACTATGCAGTATATCCAGCAGTGTGAACTAAGCACTATATCCAGCAGTGAGAACTACGCACTATATCCAGCAGCGTGAACTATGGACTATATGCAGCAGTGTGAACTACGGAGTATATCCAGCTGTGTTAACTATGCACTATATCCAGTAGTGTGAACTATGCACTATATCCAGCAGTTTGATCTACGCACTATATCCAGTAGAGTGATCTACACACTATATCCAGTAGTGTGAACTACGCACTATATCCAGCACTGTGAACTACGCACTATATCCAGCAGGGTGAACAACGCACTATATCCAGCAGTGTGAACTTCTGACTATATCAAGCAGCGTGAACTACGGACTATATCAAGCAGTGTGAACTACGGAGTATATCCAGCAGCGTGAACTAAGCGTTTTATCCAGCAGTGTCAATTAAGATCTATATCCAGCCGCGTGAACTATGGACTATATGCAGCAGTGTGAACTACGGACTATATCCAGCAGTGTGATCTACGCACTATATCCAGTAGAGTGAACTACGCACTATATCCAGCAGTGTGATCTACGCACTATATCCAGTAGAGTGAACTACGCACTATATCCAGCATTGTGAACTATGCCCTATATCCAGCATTGTGAACTATGCACTATATCCAACAGTGTGAACTACGCGCTATATGCAGCAGTGTGAACTATGCCCTATATCCAGCATTGTGAACTATGCACTATATCCAACAGTGTGAACTACGCGCTATATGCAGCAGTGTGAACTACGCGCAATATGCAGCAGTGTGAACTACGCGCAATACCCAGCAGTGTGAACTATGGACTATATCCTGCAGTGTGAACTACGGACTATATCCAGCAGTGTGAACTAAGGACTATATCCAGCAGTGTGACCTATGGACTATATCCAGCAGTGTGAACTAGGCACTATATCCAGCAGTGTGAACAACGGACTATATCCAGCAGTGTGAAAAACGGACTATATCCAGCAGAGTGAACTACGCACTATATCCAGCCGTGTGAAAAACGCACTATATCCAGCAGTGTGAACTTCTGACTATATCTAGCAGCGTGAACTACGGACTATATCCAGCATCGTAAACTACGGAGTATATCCAGCAACGTGAACTACAGTCTATATCAAGCATCTATAACTGCGCACTATATCCAGCAGTGTGAACTACGCACTATATCCAGCAGTTTGAACTAGGCACTCTATCCAGCAGTGTGAACTATGCACTATATCCAGCAGTGTGATCTACGGACTACATCCAGCAGTGTGAACTATGGTCTATGTCCATCAGTGTGAACTACGGGCTATATCCAGCAGTGTGAACTACGGTTTATATCCAGCAGTGTGAACTACGGACTATATCCAGCAGTGTGAACTACGGACTATCTCCAGCAGTGTGAACTACGGACTATATCCTGCAGTGTGAACTAAGGACTATATCCAGCAGTGTGAAATACGCACTACATCCAGCAGTGTGAACTATGCACTATATCCAGCAGTGTGAACTATGCACTATATCCAGCAGTGTGATCTACGCACTATATCCAGTAGAGTGAACTACGCACTATATCCAGCAGAGTGAACTACGCACTATATCCAGCCGTGTGAACAACGCACTCTATCCAGCAGTGTGAACTTCTGACTATATCAAGCAGCGTGAACTACGGACGATATCCAGCACCGTGAACTTTGGAGTATATCCAGCACCGTGAACTTTGGAGTATATCCAGCAGCGTGAACTACAGTCTATATCAAACAGCAATAACTGCGCACTATATGCAGCAGTGTGAACTGCGCACTATATCCAGCAGTGTGAACTGCGCACTATATCCAGCAGTGTGAACTACGCACTATATCCAGCAGTGAGAACTATGCAGTATATCTAGCAGTGTGAACTAAGCACTATATCCAGCAGTGAGAACTACGCACTATATCCAGCAGTGAGAACTACGCACTATATCCAGCAGCGTGAACTATGGACTATATGCAGCAGTGTGAACTACGGAGTATATCCAGCTGTGTTAACTATGCACTATATCCAGCAGTGTGAACTACGCACTATATCCAGCCGTGTGAAAAACGCACTATATCCAGCAGTGTGAACTTCTGACTATATCTAGCAGCGTGAACTACGGACTATATCCAGCATCGTGAACTACGGAGTATATCCAGCAACGTGAACTACAGTCTATATCAAGCATCTATAACTGCGCACTATATCCAGCAGTGTGAACTACGCACTATATCCAGCAGTGTGAACTAGGCACTCTATCCAGCAGTGTGAACTATGCACTATATCCAGCAGTGTGATCTACGGACTACATCCAGCAGTGTGAACTATGGTCTATGTCCATCAGTGTGAACTACGGGCTATATCCAGCAGTGTGAACTACGGTTTATATCCAGCAGTGTGAACTACGGACTATATCCAGCAGTGTGAACTACGGACTATATCCTGCAGTGTGAACTAAGGACTATATCCAGCAGTGTGAAATACGCACTATATCCAGCAGTGTGAACTATGCACTATATCCAGCAGTGTGAACTATGCACTATATCCAGCAGTGTGATCTACGCACTATATCCAGTAGAGTGAACTACGCACTATATCCAGCAGAGTGAACTACGCACTATATCCAGCCGTGTGAACAACGCACTCTATCCAGCAGTGTGAACTTCTGACTATATCAAGCAGCGTGAACTACGGACGATATCCAGCACCGTGAACTTTGGAGTATATCCAGCAGCGTGAACTACAGTCTATATCAAACAGCAATAACTGCGCACTATATGCAGCAGTGTGAACTGCGCACTATATCCAGCAGTGTGAACTGCGCACTATATCCAGCAGTGTGAACTACGCACTATATCCAGCAGTGAGAACTATGCAGTATATCCAGCAGTGTGAACTAAGCACTATATCCAGCAGTGAGAACTACGCACTATATCCAGCAGCGTGAACTATGGACTATATACAGCAGTGTGAACTACGGAGTATATCCAGCTGTGTTAACTATGCACTATATCCAGTAGTGTGAACTATGCACTATATCCAGCAGTTTGATCTACGCACTATATCCAGTAGAGTGATCTACACACTATATCCAGTAGTGTGAACTACGCACTATATCCAGCACTGTGAACTACGCACTATATCCAGCAGGGTGAACAACGCACTATATCCAGCAGTGTGAACTTCTGACTATATCAAGCAGCGTGAACTACGGACTATATCAAGCAGTGTGAACTACGGAGTATATCCAGCAGCGTGAACTAAGCGTTTTATCCAGCAGTGTCAATTAAGATCTATATCCAGCCGCGTGAACTATGGACTATATGCAGCAGTGTGAACTACGGACTATATCCAGCAGTGTGATCTACGCACTATATCCAGTAGAGTGAACTACGCACTATATCCAGCAGTGTGATCTACGCACTATATCCAGTAGAGTGAACTACGCACTATATCCAGCATTGTGAACTATGCCCTATATCCAGCATTGTGAACTATGCACTATATCCAACAGTGTGAACTACGCGCTATATGCAGCAGTGTGAACTACGTGCTATATGCAGCAGTGTGAACTACGCGCTATATGCAGCAGTGTGAACTACGCGCAATATGCAGCAGTGTGAACTACGCGCAATACCCAGCAGTGTGAACTACGGACTATATCCAGCAGTGTGAACTACGGACTATATCCAGCAGTGTGAACTAAGGACTATATCCAGCAGTGTGACCTATGGACTATATCCAGCAGTGTGAACTAGGCACTATATCCAGCAGTGTGAACAACGGACTATATCCAGCAGTGTGAAAAACGGACTATATCCAGCAGAGTGAACTACGCACTATATCCAGCCGTGTGAAAAACGCACTATATCCAGCAGTGTGAACTTCTGACTATATCTAGCAGCGTGTACTACGGACTATATCCAGCAGTGTGATCTACGCACTATATCCAGTAGAGTGAACTACGCACTATATCCAGCAGTGTGATCTACGCACTATATCCAGTAGAGTGAACTACGCACTATATCCAGCATTGTGAACTATGCCCTATATCCAGCATTGTGAACTATGCACTATATCCAACAGTGTGAACTACGCGCTATATGCAGCAGTGTGAACTACGCGCTATATGCAGCAGTGTGAACTACGCGCTATATGCAGCAGTGTGAACTACGCGCAATATGCAGCAGTGTGAACTACGCGCAATACCCAGCAGTGTGAACTACGGACTATATCCTGCAGTGTGAACTAAGGACTATATCCAGCAGTGTGACCTATGGACTATATCCAGCAGTGTGAACTAGGCACTATATCCAGCAGTGTGAACAACGGACTATATCCAGCAGTGTGAAAAACGGACTATATCCAGCAGAGTGAACTACGCACTATATCCAGCCGTGTGAAAAACGCACTATATCCAGCAGTGTGAACTTCTGACTATATCTAGCAGCGTGAACTACGGACTATATCCAGCATCGTGAACTACGGAGTATATCCAGCAACGTGAACTACAGTCTATATCAAGCATCTATAACTGCGCACTATATCCAGCAGTGTGAACTTCTGACTATATCAAGCAGCGTGAACTACGGACTATATCAAGCAGTGTGAACTACGGAGTATATCCAGCAGCGTGAACTAAGCGTTTTATCCAGCAGTGTCAATTAAGATCTATATCCAGCCGCGTGAACTATGGACTATATGCAGCAGTGTGAACTACGGACTATATCCAGCAGTGTGATCTACGCACTATATCCAGTAGAGTGAACTACGCACTATATCCAGCAGTGTGATCTACGCACTATATCCAGTAGAGTGAACTACGCACTAGATCCAGCATTGTGAACTATGCCCTATATCCAGCATTGTGAACTATGCACTATATCCAACAGTGTGAACTACGCGCTATATGCAGCAGTGTGAACTATGCCCTATATCCAGCATTGTGAACTATGCACTATATCCAACAGTGTGAACTACGCGCAATATGCAGCAGTGTGAACTACGCGCAATACCCAGCAGTGTGAACTACGGACTATATCCTGCAGTGTGAACTACGGACTATATCCAGCAGTGTGAACTAAGGACTATATCCAGCAGTGTGACCTATGGACTATATCCAGCAGTGTGAACTAGGCACTATATCCAGCAGTGTGAACAACGGACTATATCCAGCAGTGTGAAAAACGGACTATATCCAGCAGAGTGAACTACGCACTATATCCAGCCGTGTGAAAAACGCACTATATCCAGCAGTGTGAACTTCTGACTATATCTAGCAGCGTGAACTACGGACTATATCCAGCATCGTGAACTACGGAGTATATCCAGCAACGTGAACTACAGTCTATATCAAGCAGCTATAACTGCGCACTATATCCAGCAGTGTGAACTACGCACTATATCCAGCAGTGTGAACTAGGCACTCTATCCAGCAGTGTGAACTATGCACTATATCCAGCAGTGTGATCTACGGACTACATCCAGCAGTGTGAACTATGGTCTATGTCCATCAGTGTGAACTACGGGCTATATCCAGCAGTGTGAACTACGGTTTATATCCAGCAGTGTGAACTACGGACTATATCCAGCAGTGTGAACTACGGACTATCTCCAGCAGTGTGAACTACGGACTATATCCTGCAGTGTGAACTAAGGACTATATCCAGCAGTGTGAAATACGCACTACATCCAGCAGTGTGAACTATGCACTATATCCAGCAGTGTGAACTATGCACTATATCCAGCAGTGTGATCTACGCACTATATCCAGTAGAGTGAACTACGCACTATATCCAGCAGAGTGAACTACGCACTATATCCAGCCGTGTGAACAACGCACTCTATCCAGCAGTGTGAACTTCTGACTATATCAAGCAGCGTGAACTACGGACGATATCCAGCACCATGAACTTTGGAGTATATCCAGCACCGTGAACTTTGGAGTATATCCAGCAGCGTGAACTACAGTCTATATCAAACAGCAATAACTGCGCACTATATGCAGCAGTGTGAACTGCGCACTATATCCAGCAGTGTGAACTGCGCACTATATCCAGCAGTGTGAACTACGCACTATATCCAGCAGTGAGAACTATGCAGTATATCTAGCAGTGTGAACTAAGCACTATATCCAGCAGTGAGAACTACGCACTATATCCAGCAGTGAGAACTACGCACTATATCCAGCAGCGTGAACTATGGACTATATGCAGCAGTGTGAACTACGGAGTATATCCAGCTGTGTTAACTATGCACTATATCCAGCAGTGTGAACTACGCACTATATCCAGCCGTGTGAAAAACGCACTATATCCAGCAGTGTGAACTTCTGACTATATCTAGCAGCGTGAACTACGGACTATATCCAGCATCGTGAACTACGGAGTATATCCAGCAACGTGAACTACAGTCTATATCAAGCATCTATAACTGCGCACTATATCCAGCAGTGTGAACTACGCACTATATCCAGCAGTGTGAACTAGGCACTCTATCCAGCAGTGTGAACTATGCACTATATCCAGCAGTGTGATCTACGGACTACATCCAGCAGTGTGAACTATGGTCTATGTCCATCAGTGTGAACTACGGGCTATATCCAGCAGTGTGAACTACGGTTTATATCCAGCAGTGTGAACTACGGACTATATCCAGCAGTGTGAACTACGGACTATCTCCAGCAGTGTGAACTACGGACTATATCCTGCAGTGTGAACTAAGGACTATATCCAGCAGTGTGAAATACGCACTATATCCAGCAGTGTGAACTATGCACTATATCCAGCAGTGTGAACTATGCACTATATCCAGCAGTGTGATCTACGCACTATATCCAGTAGAGTGAACTACGCACTATATCCAGCAGTGTGAACTACGGACTATATCCAGCAGTGTGATCTACGCACTATATCCAGTAGAGTGAACTACGCACTATATCCAGCAGTGTGATCTACGCACTATATCCAGTAGAGTGAACTACGCACTATATCCAGCATTGTGAACTATGCCCTATATCCAGCATTGTGAACTATGCACTATATCCAACAGTGTGAACTACGCGCTATATGCAGCAGTGTGAACTATGCCCTATATCCAGCATTGTGAACTATGCACTATATCCAACAGTGTGAACTACGCGCAATATGCAGCAGTGTGAACTACGCGCAATACCCAGCAGTGTGAACTACGGACTATATCCTGCAGTGTGAACTACGGACTATATCCAGCAGTGTGAACTAAGGACTATATCCAGCAGTGTGACCTATGGACTATATCCAGCAGTGTGAACTAGGCACTATATCCAGCAGTGTGAACAACGGACTATATCCAGCAGTGTGAAAAACGGACTATATCCAGCAGAGTGAACTACGCACTATATCCAGCCGTGTGAAAAACGCACTATATCCAGCAGTGTGAACTTCTGACTATATCTAGCAGCGTGAACTACGGACTATATCCAGCATCGTGAACTACGGAGTATATCCAGCAACGTGAACTACAGTCTATATCAAGCAGCTATAACTGCGCACTATATCCAGCAGTGTGAACTACGCACTATATCCAGCAGTGTGAACTAGGCACTCTATCCAGCAGTGTGAACTATGCACTATATCCAGCAGTGTGATCTACGGACTACATCCAGCAGTGTGAACTATGGTCTATGTCCATCAGTGTGAACTACGGGCTATATCCAGCAGTGTGAACTACGGTTTATATCCAGCAGTGTGAACTACGGACTGTATCCAGCAGTGTGAACTACGGACTATCTCCAGCAGTGTGAACTACGGACTATATCCTGCAGTGTGAACTAAGGACTATATCCAGCAGTGTGAACTACGCACTATATCCAGCCGTGTGAACAACGCACTCTATCCAGCAGTGTGAACTTCTGACTATATCAAGCAGCGTGAACTACGGACGATATCCAGCACCGTGAACTTTGGAGTATATCCAGCAGCGTGAACTACAGTCTATATCAAACAGCAATAACTGCGCACTATATGCAGCAGTGTGAACTGCGCACTATATCCAGCAGTGTGAACTGCGCACTATATCCAGCAGTGTGAACTACGCACTATATCCAGCAGTGAGAACTATGCAGTATATCCAGCAGTGTGAACTAAGCACTATATCCAGCAGTGAGAACTACGCACTATATCCAGCAGCGTGAACTATGGACTATATACAGCAGTGTGAACTACGGAGTATATCCAGCTGTGTTAACTATGCACTATATCCAGTAGTGTGAACTATGCACTATATCCAGCAGTTTGATCTACGCACTATATCCAGTAGAGTGATCTACACACTATATCCAGTAGTGTGAACTACGCACTATATCCAGCACTGTGAACTACGCACTATATCCAGCAGGGTGAACAACGCACTATATCCAGCAGTGTGAACTTCTGACTATATCAAGCAGCGTGAACTACGGACTATATCAAGCAGTGTGAACTACGGAGTATATCCAGCAGCGTGAACTAAGCGTTTTATCCAGCAGTGTCAATTAAGATCTATATCCAGCCGCGTGAACTATGGACTATATGCAGCAGTGTGAACTACGGACTATATCCAGCAGTGTGATCTACGCACTATATCCAGTAGAGTGAACTACGCACTATATCCAGCAGTGTGATCTACGCACTATATCCAGTAGAGTGAACTACGCACTATATCCAGCATTGTGAACTATGCCCTATATCCAGCATTGTGAACTATGCACTATATCCAACAGTGTGAACTACGCGCTATATGCAGCAGTGTGAACTACGCGCTATATGCAGCAGTGTGAACTACGCGCTATATGCAGCAGTGTGAACTACGCGCAATATGCAGCAGTGTGAACTACGCGCAATACCCAGCAGTGTGAACTACGGACTATATCCAGCAGTGTGAACTACGGACTATATCCAGCAGTGTGAACTAAGGACTATATCCAGCAGTGTGACCTATGGACTATATCCAGCAGTGTGAACTAGGCACTATATCCAGCAGTGTGAACAACGGACTATATCCAGCAGTGTGAAAAACGGACTATATCCAGCAGAGTGAACTACGCACTATATCCAGCCGTGTGAAAAACGCACTATATCCAGCAGTGTGAACTTCTGACTATATCTAGCAGCGTGTACTACGGACTATATCCAGCAGTGTGATCTACGCACTATATCCAGTAGAGTGAACTACGCACTATATCCAGCAGTGTGATCTACGCACTATATCCAGTAGAGTGAACTACGCACTATATCCAGCATTGTGAACTATGCCCTATATCCAGCATTGTGAACTATGCACTATATCCAACAGTGTGAACTACGCGCTATATGCAGCAGTGTGAACTACGCGCTATATGCAGCAGTGTGAACTACGCGCTATATGCAGCAGTGTGAACTACGCGCAATATGCAGCAGTGTGAACTACGCGCAATACCCAGCAGTGTGAACTACGGACTATATCCTGCAGTGTGAACTAAGGACTATATCCAGCCGTGTGACCTATGGACTATATCCAGCAGTGTGAACTAGGCACTATATCCAGCAGTGTGAACAACGGACTATATCCAGCAGTGTGAAAAACGGACTATATCCAGCAGAGTGAACTACGCACTATATCCAGCCGTGTGAAAAACGCACTATATCCAGCAGTGTGAACTTCTGACTATATCTAGCAGCGTGAACTACGGACTATATCCAGCATCGTGAACTACGGAGTATATCCAGCAACGTGAACTACAGTCTATATCAAGCATCTATAACTGCGCACTATATCCAGCAGTGTGAACTTCTGACTATATCAAGCAGCGTGAACTACGGACTATATCAAGCAGTGTGAACTACGGAGTATATCCAGCAGCGTGAACTAAGCGTTTTATCCAGCAGTGTCAATTAAGATCTATATCCAGCCGCGTGAACTATGGACTATATGCAGCAGTGTGAACTACGGACTATATCCAGCAGTGTGATCTACGCACTATATCCAGTAGAGTGAACTACGCACTATATCCAGCAGTGTGATCTACGCACTATATCCAGTAGAGTGAACTACGCACTAGATCCAGCATTGTGAACTATGCCCTATATCCAGCATTGTGAACTATGCACTATATCCAACAGTGTGAACTACGCGCTATATGCAGCAGTGTGAACTATGCCCTATATCCAGCATTGTGAACTATGCACTATATCCAACAGTGTGAACTACGCGCAATATGCAGCAGTGTGAACTACGCGCAATACCCAGCAGTGTGAACTACGGACTATATCCTGCAGTGTGAACTACGGACTATATCCAGCAGTGTGAACTAAGGACTATATCCAGCAGTGTGACCTATGGACTATATCCAGCAGTGTGAACTAGGCACTATATCCAGCAGTGTGAACAACGGACTATATCCAGCAGTGTGAAAAACGGACTATATCCAGCAGAGTGAACTACGCACTATATCCAGCCGTGTGAAAAACGCACTATATCCAGCAGTGTGAACTTCTGACTATATCTAGCAGCGTGAACTACGGACTATATCCAGCATCGTGAACTACGGAGTATATCCAGCAACGTGAACTACAGTCTATATCAAGCAGCTATAACTGCGCACTATATCCAGCAGTGTGAACTACGCACTATATCCAGCAGTGTGAACTAGGCACTCTATCCAGCAGTGTGAACTATGCACTATATCCAGCAGTGTGATCTACGGACTACATCCAGCAGTGTGAACTATGGTCTATGTCCATCAGTGTGAACTACGGGCTATATCCAGCAGTGTGAACTACGGTTTATATCCAGCAGTGTGAACTACGGACTATATCCAGCAGTGTGAACTACGGACTATCTCCAGCAGTGTGAACTACGGACTATATCCTGCAGTGTGAACTAAGGACTATATCCAGCAGTGTGAAATACGCACTACATCCAGCAGTGTGAACTATGCACTATATCCAGCAGTGTGAACTATGCACTATATCCAGCAGTGTGATCTACGCACTATATCCAGTAGAGTGAACTACGCACTATATCCAGCAGAGTGAACTACGCACTATATCCAGCCGTGTGAACAACGCACTCTATCCAGCAGTGTGAACTTCTGACTATATCAAGCAGCGTGAACTACGGACTATATCAAGCAGTGTGAACTACGGAGTATATCCAGCAGCGTGAACTAAGCGTTTTATCCAGCAGTGTCAATTAAGATCTATATCCAGCCGCGTGAACTATGGACTATATGCAGCAGTGTGAACTACGGACTATATCCAGCAGTGTGATCTACGCACTATATCCAGTAGAGTGAACTACGCACTATATCCAGCAGTGTGATCTACGCACTATATCCAGTAGAGTGAACTACGCACTAGATCCAGCATTGTGAACTATGCCCTATATCCAGCATTGTGAACTATGCACTATATCCAGCCGTGTGAAAAACGCACTATATCCAGCAGTGTGAACTTCTGACTATATCTAGCAGCGTGAACTACGGACTATATCCAGCATCGTGAACTACGGAGTATATCCAGCAACGTGAACTACAGTCTATATCAAGCATCTATAACTGCGCACTATATCCAGCAGTGTGAACTTCTGACTATATCAAGCAGCGTGAACTACGGACTATATCAAGCAGTGTGAACTACGGAGTATATCCAGCAGCGTGAACTAAGCGTTTTATCCAGCAGTGTCAATTAAGATCTATATCCAGCCGCGTGAACTATGGACTATATGCAGCAGTGTGAACTACGGACTATATCCAGCAGTGTGATCTACGCACTATATCCAGTAGAGTGAACTACGCACTATATCCAGCAGTGTGATCTACGCACTATATCCAGTAGAGTGAACTACGCACTAGATCCAGCATTGTGAACTATGCCCTATATCCAGCATTGTGAACTATGCACTATATCCAACAGTGTGAACTACGCGCTATATGCAGCAGTGTGAACTATGCCCTATATCCAGCATTGTGAACTATGCACTATATCCAACAGTGTGAACTACGCGCAATATGCAGCAGTGTGAACTACGCGCAATACCCAGCAGTGTGAACTACGGACTATATCCTGCAGTGTGAACTACGGACTATATCCAGCAGTGTGAACTAAGGACTATATCCAGCAGTGTGACCTATGGACTATATCCAGCAGTGTGAACTAGGCACTATATCCAGCAGTGTGAACAACGGACTATATCCAGCAGTGTGAAAAACGGACTATATCCAGCAGAGTGAACTACGCACTATATCCAGCCGTGTGAAAAACGCACTATATCCAGCAGTGTGAACTTCTGACTATATCTAGCAGCGTGAACTACGGACTATATCCAGCATCGTGAACTACGGAGTATATCCAGCAACGTGAACTACAGTCTATATCAAGCAGCTATAACTGCGCACTATATCCAGCAGTGTGAACTACGCACTATATCCAGCAGTGTGAACTAGGCACTCTATCCAGCAGTGTGAACTATGCACTATATCCAGCAGTGTGATCTACGGACTACATCCAGCAGTGTGAACTATGGTCTATGTCCATCAGTGTGAACTACGGGCTATATCCAGCAGTGTGAACTACGGTTTATATCCAGCAGTGTGAACTACGGACTATATCCAGCAGTGTGAACTACGGACTATCTCCAGCAGTGTGAACTACGGACTATATCCTGCAGTATGAACTAAGGACTATATCCAGCAGTGTGAAATACGCACTACATCCAGCAGTGTGAACTATGCACTATATCCAGCAGTGTGAACTATGCACTATATCCAGCAGTGTGATCTACGCACTATATCCAGTAGAGTGAACTACGCACTATATCCAGCAGAGTGAACTACGCACTATATCCAGCCGTGTGAACAACGCACTCTATCCAGCAGTGTGAACTTCTGACTATATCAAGCAGCGTGAACTACGGACGATATCCAGCACCATGAACTTTGGAGTATATCCAGCACCGTGAACTTTGGAGTATATCCAGCAGCGTGAACTACAGTCTATATCAAACAGCAATAACTGCGCACTATATGCAGCAGTGTGAACTGCGCACTATATCCAGCAGTGTGAACTGCGCACTATATCCAGCAGTGTGAACTACGCACTATATCCAGCAGTGAGAACTATGCAGTATATCTAGCAGTGTGAACTAAGCACTATATCCAGCAGTGAGAACTACGCACTATATCCAGCAGTGAGAACTACGCACTATATCCAGCAGCGTGAACTATGGACTATATGCAGCAGTGTGAACTACGGAGTATATCCAGCTGTGTTAACTATGCACTATATCCAGCAGTGTGAACTACGCACTATATCCAGCCGTGTGAAAAACGCACTATATCCAGCAGTGTGAACTTCTGACTATATCTAGCAGCGTGAACTACGGACTATATCCAGCATCGTGAACTACGGAGTATATCCAGCAACGTGAACTACAGTCTATATCAAGCATCTATAACTGCGCACTATATCCAGCAGTGTGAACTACGCACTATATCCAGCAGTGTGAACTAGGCACTCTATCCAGCAGTGTGAACTATGCACTATATCCAGCAGTGTGATCTACGGACTACATCCAGCAGTGTGAACTATGGTCTATGTCCATCAGTGTGAACTACGGGCTATATCCAGCAGTGTGAACTACGGTTTATATCCAGCAGTGTGAACTACGGACTATATCCAGCAGTGTGAACTACGGACTATCTCCAGCAGTGTGAACTACGGACTATATCCTGCAGTGTGAACTAAGGACTATATCCAGCAGTGTGAAATACGCACTATATCCAGCAGTGTGAACTATGCACTATATCCAGCAGTGTGAACTATGCACTATATCCAGCAGTGTGATCTACGCACTATATCCAGTAGAGTGAACTACGCACTATATCCAGCAGTGTGAACTACGGACTATATCCAGCAGTGTGATCTACGCACTATATCCAGTAGAGTGAACTACGCACTATATCCAGCAGTGTGATCTACGCACTATATCCAGTAGAGTGAACTACGCACTATATCCAGCATTGTGAACTATGCCCTATATCCAGCATTGTGAACTATGCACTATATCCAACAGTGTGAACTACGCGCTATATGCAGCAGTGTGAACTATGCCCTATATCCAGCATTGTGAACTATGCACTATATCCAACAGTGTGAACTACGCGCAATATGCAGCAGTGTGAACTACGCGCAATACCCAGCAGTGTGAACTACGGACTATATCCTGCAGTGTGAACTACGGACTATATCCAGCAGTGTGAACTAAGGACTATATCCAGCAGTGTGACCTATGGACTATATCCAGCAGTGTGAACTAGGCACTATATCCAGCAGTGTGAACAACGGACTATATCCAGCAGTGTGAAAAACGGACTATATCCAGCAGAGTGAACTACGCACTATATCCAGCCGTGTGAAAAACGCACTATATCCAGCAGTGTGAACTTCTGACTATATCTAGCAGCGTGAACTACGGACTATATCCAGCATCGTGAACTACGGAGTATATCCAGCAACGTGAACTACAGTCTATATCAAGCAGCTATAACTGCGCACTATATCCAGCAGTGTGAACTACGCACTATATCCAGCAGTGTGAACTAGGCACTCTATCCAGCAGTGTGAACTATGCACTATATCCAGCAGTGTGATCTACGGACTACATCCAGCAGTGTGAACTATGGTCTATGTCCATCAGTGTGAACTACGGGCTATATCCAGCAGTGTGAACTACGGTTTATATCCAGCAGTGTGAACTACGGACTATATCCAGCAGTGTGAACTACGGACTATCTCCAGCAGTGTGAACTACGGACTATATCCTGCAGTGTGAACTAAGGACTATATCCAGCAGTGTGAAATACGCACTACATCCAGCAGTGTGAACTATGCACTATATCCAGCAGTGTGAACTATGCACTATATCCAGCAGTGTGATCTACGCACTATATCCAGTAGAGTGAACTACGCACTATATCCAGCAGAGTGAACTACGCACTATATCCAGCCGTGTGAACAACGCACTCTATCCAGCAGTGTGAACTTCTGACTATATCAAGCAGCGTGAACTACGGACGATATCCAGCACCATGAACTTTGGAGTATATCCAGCACCGTGAACTTTGGAGTATATCCAGCAGCGTGAACTACAGTCTATATCAAACAGCAATAACTGCGCACTATATGCAGCAGTGTGAACTGCGCACTATATCCAGCAGTGTGAACTGCGCACTATATCCAGCAGTGTGAACTACGCACTATATCCAGCAGTGAGAACTATGCAGTATATCTAGCAGTGTGAACTAAGCACTATATCCAGCAGTGAGAACTACGCACTATATCCAGCAGTGAGAACTACGCACTATATCCAGCAGCGTGAACTATGGACTATATGCAGCAGTGTGAACTACGGAGTATATCCAGCTGTGTTAACTATGCACTATATCCAGCAGTGTGAACTACGCACTATATCCAGCCGTGTGAAAAACGCACTATATCCAGCAGTGTGAACTTCTGACTATATCTAGCAGCGTGAACTACGGACTATATCCAGCATCGTGAACTACGGAGTATATCCAGCAACGTGAACTACAGTCTATATCAAGCATCTATAACTGCGCACTATATCCAGCAGTGTGAACTACGCACTATATCCAGCAGTGTGAACTAGGCACTCTATCCAGCAGTGTGAACTATGCACTATATCCAGCAGTGTGATCTACGGACTACATCCAGCAGTGTGAACTATGGTCTATGTCCATCAGTGTGAACTACGGGCTATATCCAGCAGTGTGAACTACGGTTTATATCCAGCAGTGTGAACTACGGACTATATCCAGCAGTGTGAACTACGGACTATCTCCAGCAGTGTGAACTACGGACTATATCCTGCAGTGTGAACTAAGGACTATATCCAGCAGTGTGAAATACGCACTATATCCAGCAGTGTGAACTATGCACTATATCCAGCAGTGTGAACTATGCACTATATCCAGCAGTGTGATCTACGCACTATATCCAGTAGAGTGAACTACGCACTATATCCAGCAGAGTGAACTACGCACTATATCCAGCCGTGTGAACAACGCACTCTATCCAGCAGTGTGAACTTCTGACTATATCAAGCAGCGTGAACTACGGACGATATCCAGCACCGTGAACTTTGGAGTATATCCAGCAGCGTGAACTACAGTCTATATCAAACAGCAATAACTGCGCACTATATGCAGCAGTGTGAACTGCGCACTATATCCAGCAGTGTGAACTACGCACTATATCCAGCAGTGAGAACTATGCAGTATATCCAGCAGTGTGAACTAAGCACTATATCCAGCAGTGAGAACTACGCACTATATCCAGCAGCGTGAACTATGGACTATATGCAGCAGTGTGAACTGCGCACTATATCCAGCAGTGTGAACTGCGCACTATATCCAGCAGTGTGAACTACGCACTATATCCAGCAGTGAGAACTATGCAGTATATCCAGCAGTGTGAACTAAGCACTATATCCAGCAGTGAGAACTACGCACTATATCCAGCAGCGTGAACTATGGACTATATGCAGCAGTGTGAACTACGGAGTATATCCAGCTGTGTTAACTATGCACTATATCCAGTAGTGTGAACTATGCACTATATCCAGCAGTTTGATCTACGCACTATATCCAGTAGAGTGATCTACACACTATATCCAGTAGTGTGAACTACGCACTATATCCAGCACTGTGAACTACGCACTATATCCAGCAGGGTGAACAACGCACTATATCCAGCAGTGTGAACTTCTGACTATATCAAGCAGCGTGAACTACGGACTATATCAAGCAGTGTGAACTACGGAGTATATCCAGCAGCGTGAACTAAGCGTTTTATCCAGCAGTGTCAATTAAGATCTATATCCAGCCGCGTGAACTATGGACTATATGCAGCAGTGTGAACTACGGACTATATCCAGCAGTGTGATCTACGCACTATATCCAGTAGAGTGAACTACGCACTATATCCAGCAGTGTGATCTACGCACTATATCCAGTAGAGTGAACTACGCACTATATCCAGCATTGTGAACTATGCCCTATATCCAGCATTGTGAACTATGCACTATATCCAACAGTGTGAACTACGCGCTATATGCAGCAGTGTGAACTACGCGCTATATGCAGCAGTGTGAACTACGCGCAATACCCAGCAGTGTGAACTACGGACTATATCCAGCAGTGTGAACTACGGACTATATCCAGCAGTGTGAACTAAGGACTATATCCAGCAGTGTGACCTATGGACTATATCCAGCAGTGTGAACTAGGCACTATATCCAGCAGTGTGAACAACGGACTATATCCAGCAGTGTGAAAAACGGACTATATCCAGCAGAGTGAACTACGCACTATATCCAGCCGTGTGAAAAACGCACTATATCCAGCAGTGTGAACTTCTGACTATATCTAGCAGCGTGAACTACGGACTATATCCAGCAGTGTGATCTACGCACTATATCCAGTAGAGTGAACTACGCACTATATCCAGCAGTGTGATCTACGCACTATATCCAGTAGAGTGAACTACGCACTATATCCAGCATTGTGAACTATGCCCTATATCCAGCATTGTGAACTATGCACTATATCCAACAGTGTGAACTACGCGCTATATGCAGCAGTGTGAACTACGCGCTATATGCAGCAGTGTGAACTATGCACTATATCCAGCAGTGTGAACTACGCGCTATATGCAGCAGTGTGAACTACGGACTATATCCAGCAGTGTGAACTACGCGCAATACCCAGCAGTGTGAACTACGGACTATATCCTGCAGTGTGAACTACGGACTATATCCAGCAGTGTGAACTAAGGACTATATCCAGCAGTGTGACCTATGGACTATATCCAGCAGTGTGAACTAGGCACTATATCCAGCAGTGTGAACAACGGACTATATCCAGCAGTGTGAAAAACGGACTATATCCAGCAGAGTGAACTACGCACTATATCCAGCCGTGTGAAAAACGCACTATATCCAGCTGTGTGAACTTCTGACTATATCTAGCAGCGTGAACTACGGACTATATCCAGCATCGTGAACTACGGAGTATATCCAGCAACGTGAACTACAGTCTATATCAAGCATCTATAACTGCGCACTATATCCAGCAGTGTGAACTACGCACTATATCCAGCAGTGTGAACTAGGCACTCTATCCAGCAGTGTGAACTATGCACTATATCCAGCAGTGTGATCTACGGACTACATCCAGCAGTGTGAACTATGGTCTATGTCCATCAGTGTGAACTACGGGCTATATCCAGCAGTGTGAACTACGGTTTATATCCAGCAGTGTGAACTACGGACTATATCCAGCAGTGTGAACTACGGACTATCTCCAGCAGTGTGAACTACGGACTATATCCTGCAGTGTGAACTAAGGACTATATCCAGCAGTGTGAAATACGCACTATATCCAGCAGTGTGAACTATGCACTATATCCAGCAGTGTGAACTATGCACTATATCCAGCAGTGTGATCTACGCACTATATCCAGTAGAGTGAACTACGCACTATATCCAGCAGAGTGAACTACGCACTATATCCAGCCGTGTGAACAACGCACTCTATCCAGCAGTGTGAACTTCTGACTATATCAAGCAGCGTGAACTACGGACGATATCCAGCACCGTGAACTTTGGAGTATATCCAGCAGCATGAACTACAGTCTATATCAAACAGCAATAACTGCGCACTATATGCAGCAGTGTGAACTGCGCACTATATCCAGCAGTGTGAACTGCGCACTATATCCAGCAGTGTGAACTACGCACTATATCCAGCAGTGAGAACTATGCAGTATATCTAGCAGTGTGAACTAAGCACTATATCCAGCAGTGAGAACTACGCACTATATCCAGCAGCGTGAACTATGGACTATATGCATCAGTGTGAACTACGGAGTATATCCAGCTGTGTTAACTATGCACTATATCCAGCAGTGTGAACTATGCACTATATCCAGCAGTTTGATCTACGCACTATATCCAGTAGAGTGATCTACACACTATATCCAGTAGTGTGAACTACGCACTATATCCAGCACTGTGAACTACACACTATATCCAGCAGGGTGAACAACGCACTATATCCAGCAGTGTGAACTTCTGACTATATCAAGCAGCGTGAACTACAAACTATATCCAGCAGCGTGAACTAAGCGTTTTATCCAGCAGTGTCAATTAAGATCTATATCCAGCCGCGTGAACTATGGACTATATGCAGCAGTGTGAACTAAGGACTATATCCAGCAGTGTGAACTACGCACTATATCCAGCAGTGTGAACTAAGCGTTTTATCCAGCAGTTTCAAGTAAGATCTATATCCAGCTGCGAGAACTATGGACTACATGCATCAGCGTGAACTACGGACTATATCCAGCAGTGTGAACTACGGACTATATCCAGCACCGTGAACTACGGACTATATCCAGCAGCGTGATCTACGAACTATATCCAGCACCGTGAACTACGGAGTATATCAAGCAGCGTGAACTACAGTCTATATCAAGCAGCTATAACTGCGCACTATATGCAGCAGTGTGAACTGCGCACTATATCCAGCAGTGTGAACTACGCACTATATCCAGCAGTGTGAACTATGCACTATATCCAGCAGTGAGAACTACGGACTATATCCAGTAGTGTGAACTACTGACTATGTCCAGCAGTGTGAACCACGGAATATATACATCAGTGTGAACTACAAACTATATCCAGCAGGGTGAACTAAGCGTTTTATCCAGCAGTGTCAATTAAGATCTATATCCAGCAGCGTGAACTATGGACTATATGCAGCAGTGTGAACTACGGAGTATATCCAGCTATGTAAACTATGCACTATATCCAGCAGTGTGAACTATGCACTATATCCAGCAGTGTGATCTACGCACTATATCCAGTAGAATGATCTACACACTATATCCAGCAGTGTGAACTACGCACTATATCCAGCACTGTGAACTACGCACTATACCCAGCAGTGTGAACTACGGACTATATCCTGCAGTGTGATCTACGCACTATATCTAGTAGAGTGAACTAAGCACTATTTCCAGCAGTGTGATCTACGGACTATATCCAGCAGTGTGATCTACGCACTATATCCTGCAGTGTGACTCCGCACAATCACCAGCAGTGTGAAATACGCTCTATATCCAGCAGAGTGAACTACGGACTATATGCTGCAGTGTGAACTACGCACCATATCCAGCAGTGTGATCTACGCACTATATCCTGCAGTGTGAACTATGCACTATATCCAGCAGTTTGATCTACGCACTATATCCAGTAGAGTGATCTACACACTATATCCAGCAGAGTGAACTACGCACTATATCCAGCCGTGTGAAAAACGCACTATATCCAGCAGTGTGAACTTCTGACTATATCTAGCAGCGTGAACTACAGACTATATCCAGCATCGTGAACTACGGAGAATATCCAGCAACGTGAACTACAGTCTATATCAAGCATCTATAACTGCGCACTATATCCAGCAGTGTGAACTACGCACTATATCCAGCAGTGTGAACTAGGCACTCTATCCAGCAGTGTGAACTATGCACTATATCCAGCAGTGTGATCTACGGACTACATCCAGCAGTGTGAACTATGGTCTATGTCCATCAGTGTGAACTACGGGCTATATCCAGCAGTGTGAACTACGGTTTATATCCAGCAGTGTGAACTACGGACTATATCCAGCAGTGTGAACTACGGACTATCTCCAGCAGTGTGAACTACGGACTATATCCTGCAGTGTGAACTAAGGACTATATCCAGCAGTGTGAAATACGCACTATGTCCAGCAGTGTGAACTATGCACTATATCCAGCAGTGTGAACTATGCACTATATCCAGCAGTGTGATCTACGCACTATATCCAGTAGAGTGAACTACGCACTATATCCAGCAGAGTGAACTACGCACTATATCCAGCCGTGTGAACAACGCACTCTATCCAGCAGTGTGAACTTCTGACTATATCAAGCAGCGTGAACTACGGACGATATCCAGCACCGTGAACTTTGGAGTATATCCAGCAGCGTGAACTACAGTCTATATCAAACAGCAATAACTGCGCACTATATGCAGCAGTGTGAACTGCGCACTATATCCAGCAGTGTGAACTACGCACTATATCCAGCAGTGAGAACTATGCAGTATATCCAGCAGTGAGAACTACGCACTATATCCAGCAGCGTGAACTATGGACTATATGCAGCAGTGTGATCTACGGAGTATATCCAGCTGTGTTAACTATGCACTATATCCAGTAGTGTGAACTATGCACTATATCCAGCAGTTTGATCTACGCACTATATCCAGTAGAGTGATCTACACACTATATCCAGTAGTGTGAACTACGCACTATATCCAGCACTGTGAACTACGCACTATATCCAGCAGGGTGAACAACGCACTATATCCAGCAGTGTGAACTTCTGACTATATCAAGCAGCGTGAACTACGGACTATATCAAGCAGTGTGAACTACGGAGTATATCCAGCAGCGTGAACTAAGCGTTTTATCCAGCAGTGTCAATTAAGATCTATATCCAGCCGCGTGAACTATGGACTATATGCAGCAGTGTGAACTACGGACTATATCCAGCAGTGTGATCTACGCACTATATCCAGTAGAGTGAACTACGCACTATATCCAGCAGTGTGATCTACGCACTATATCCAGTAGAGTGAACTACGCACTATATCCAGCATTGTGAACTATGCCCTATATCCAGCATTGTGAACTATGCACTATATCCAACAGTGTGAACTACGCGCTATATGCAGCAGTGTGAACTACGCGCTATATGCAGCAGTGTGAACTACGCGCAATACCCAGCAGTGTGAACTACGGACTATATCCTGCAGTGTGAACTACGGACTATATCCAGCAGTGTGAACTAAGGACTATATCCAGCAGTGTGACCTATGGACTATATCCAGCAGTGTGAACTAGGCACTATATCCAGCAGTGTGAACAACGGACTATATCCAGCAGTGTGAAAAACGGACTATATCCAGCAGAGTGAACTACGCACTATATCCAGCCATGTGAAAAACGCACTATATCCAGCAGTGTGAACTTCTGACTATATCTAGCAGCGTGAACTACGGACTATATCCAGCATCGTGAACTACGGACTATATGCTGCAGTGTGAACTACGCACCATATCCAGCAGTGTGATCTACGCACTATATCCAGCAGTGAGAACTATGCAGTATATCTAGCAGTGTGAACTAAGCACTATATCCAGCAGTGAGAACTACGCACTATATCCAGCAGCGTGAACTATGGACTATATGCATCAGTGTGAACTACGGAGTATATCCAGCTGTGTTAACTATGCACTATATCCAGCAGTGTGAACTATGCACTATATCCAGCAGTTTGATCTACGCACTATATCCAGTAGAGTGATCTACACACTATATCCAGTAGTGTGAACTACGCACTATATCCAGCACTGTGAACTACACACTATATCCAGCAGGGTGAACAACGCACTATATCCAGCAGTGTGAACTTCTGACTATATCAAGCAGCGTGAACTACAAACTATATCCAGCAGCGTGAACTAAGCGTTTTATCCAGCAGTGTCAATTAAGATCTATATCCAGCCGCGTGAACTATGGACTATATGCAGCAGTGTGAACTAAGGACTATATCCAGCAGTGTGAACTACGCACTATATCCAGCAGTGTGAACTAAGCGTTTTATCCAGCAGTTTCAAGTAAGATCTATATCCAGCTGCGAGAACTATGGACTACATGCATCAGCGTGAACTACGGACTATATCCAGCAGTGTGAACTACGGACTATATCCAGCACCGTGAACTACGGACTATATCCAGCAGCGTGATCTACGAACTATATCCAGCACCGTGAACTACGGAGTATATCAAGCAGCGTGAACTACAGTCTATATCAAGCAGCTATAACTGCGCACTATATGCAGCAGTGTGAACTGCGCACTATATCCAGCAGTGTGAACTACGCACTATATCCAGCAGTGTGAACTATGCACTATATCCAGCAGTGAGAACTACGGACTATATCCAGTAGTGTGAACTACTGACTATGTCCAGCAGTGTGAACCACGGAATATATACATCAGTGTGAACTACAAACTATATCCAGCAGGGTGAACTAAGCGTTTTATCCAGCAGTGTCAATTAAGATCTATATCCAGCAGCGTGAACTATGGACTATATGCAGCAGTGTGAACTACGGAGTATATCCAGCTATGTAAACTATGCACTATATCCAGCAGTGTGAACTATGCACTATATCCAGCAGTGTGATCTACGCACTATATCCAGTAGAATGATCTACACACTATATCCAGCAGTGTGAACTACGCACTATATCCAGCACTGTGAACTACGCACTATACCCAGCAGTGTGAACTACGGACTATATCCTGCAGTGTGATCTACGCACTATATCTAGTAGAGTGAACTAAGCACTATTTCCAGCAGTGTGATCTACGGACTATATCCAGCAGTGTGATCTACGCACTATATCCTGCAGTGTGACTCCGCACAATCACCAGCAGTGTGAAATACGCTCTATATCCAGCAGAGTGAACTACGGACTATATGCTGCAGTGTGAACTACGCACCATATCCAGCAGTGTGATCTACGCACTATATCCTGCAGTGTGAACTATGCACTATATCCAGCAGTTTGATCTACGCACTATATCCAGTAGAGTGATCTACACACTATATCCAGCAGAGTGAACTACGCACTATATCCAGCCGTGTGAAAAACGCACTATATCCAGCAGTGTGAACTTCTGACTATATCTAGCAGCGTGAACTACAGACTATATCCAGCATCGTGAACTACGGAGAATATCCAGCAACGTGAACTACAGTCTATATCAAGCATCTATAACTGCGCACTATATCCAGCAGTGTGAACTACGCACTATATCCAGCAGTGTGAACTAGGCACTCTATCCAGCAGTGTGAACTATGCACTATATCCAGCAGTGTGATCTACGGACTACATCCAGCAGTGTGAACTATGGTCTATGTCCATCAGTGTGAACTACGGGCTATATCCAGCAGTGTGAACTACGGTTTATATCCAGCAGTGTGAACTACGGACTATATCCAGCAGTGTGAACTACGGACTATCTCCAGCAGTGTGAACTACGGACTATATCCTGCAGTGTGAACTAAGGACTATATCCAGCAGTGTGAAATACGCACTATGTCCAGCAGTGTGAACTATGCACTATATCCAGCAGTGTGAACTATGCACTATATCCAGCAGTGTGATCTACGCACTATATCCAGTAGAGTGAACTACGCACTATATCCAGCAGAGTGAACTACGCACTATATCCAGCCGTGTGAACAACGCACTCTATCCAGCAGTGTGAACTTCTGACTATATCAAGCAGCGTGAACTACGGACGATATCCAGCACCGTGAACTTTGGAGTATATCCAGCAGCGTGAACTACAGTCTATATCAAACAGCAATAACTGCGCACTATATGCAGCAGTGTGAACTGCGCACTATATCCAGCAGTGTGAACTACGCACTATATCCAGCAGTGAGAACTATGCAGTATATCCAGCAGTGAGAACTACGCACTATATCCAGCAGCGTGAACTATGGACTATATGCAGCAGTGTGATCTACGGAGTATATCCAGCTGTGTTAACTATGCACTATATCCAGTAGTGTGAACTATGCACTATATCCAGCAGTTTGATCTACGCACTATATCCAGTAGAGTGATCTACACACTATATCCAGTAGTGTGAACTACGCACTATATCCAGCACTGTGAACTACGCACTATATCCAGCAGGGTGAACAACGCACTATATCCAGCAGTGTGAACTTCTGACTATATCAAGCAGCGTGAACTACGGACTATATCAAGCAGTGTGAACTACGGAGTATATCCAGCAGCGTGAACTAAGCGTTTTATCCAGCAGTGTCAATTAAGATCTATATCCAGCCGCGTGAACTATGGACTATATGCAGCAGTGTGAACTACGGACTATATCCAGCAGTGTGATCTACGCACTATATCCAGTAGAGTGAACTACGCACTATATCCAGCAGTGTGATCTACGCACTATATCCAGTAGAGTGAACTACGCACTATATCCAGCATTGTGAACTATGCCCTATATCCAGCATTGTGAACTATGCACTATATCCAACAGTGTGAACTACGCGCTATATGCAGCAGTGTGAACTACGCGCTATATGCAGCAGTGTGAACTACGCGCAATACCCAGCAGTGTGAACTACGGACTATATCCTGCAGTGTGAACTACGGACTATATCCAGCAGTGTGAACTAAGGACTATATCCAGCAGTGTGACCTATGGACTATATCCAGCAGTGTGAACTAGGCACTATATCCAGCAGTGTGAACAACGGACTATATCCAGCAGTGTGAAAAACGGACTATATCCAGCAGAGTGAACTACGCACTATATCCAGCCATGTGAAAAACGCACTATATCCAGCAGTGTGAACTTCTGACTATATCTAGCAGCGTGAACTACGGACTATATCCAGCATCGTGAACTACGGACTATATGCTGCAGTGTGAACTACGCACCATATCCAGCAGTGTGATCTACGCACTATATCCAGCAGTGAGAACTATGCAGTATATCTAGCAGTGTGAACTAAGCACTATATCCAGCAGTGAGAACTACGCACTATATCCAGCAGCGTGAACTATGGACTATATGCATCAGTGTGAACTACGGAGTATATCCAGCTGTGTTAACTATGCACTATATCCAGCAGTGTGAACTATGCACTATATCCAGCAGTTTGATCTACGCACTATATCCAGTAGAGTGATCTACACACTATATCCAGTAGTGTGAACTACGCACTATATCCAGCACTGTGAACTACACACTATATCCAGCAGGGTGAACAACGCACTATATCCAGCAGTGTGAACTTCTGACTATATCAAGCAGCGTGAACTACAAACTATATCCAGCAGCGTGAACTAAGCGTTTTATCCAGCAGTGTCAATTAAGATCTATATCCAGCCGCGTGAACTATGGACTATATGCAGCAGTGTGAACTAAGGACTATATCCAGCAGTGTGAACTACGCACTATATCCAGCAGTGTGAACTAAGCGTTTTATCCAGCAGTTTCAAGTAAGATCTATATCCAGCTGCGAGAACTATGGACTACATGCATCAGCGTGAACTACGGACTATATCCAGCAGTGTGAACTACGGACTATATCCAGCACCGTGAACTACGGACTATATCCAGCAGCGTGATCTACGAACTATATCCAGCACCGTGAACTACGGAGTATATCAAGCAGCGTGAACTACAGTCTATATCAAGCAGCTATAACTGCGCACTATATGCAGCAGTGTGAACTGCGCACTATATCCAGCAGTGTGAACTACGCACTATATCCAGCAGTGTGAACTATGCACTATATCCAGCAGTGAGAACTACGGACTATATCCAGTAGTGTGAACTACTGACTATGTCCAGCAGTGTGAACCACGGAATATATACATCAGTGTGAACTACAAACTATATCCAGCAGGGTGAACTAAGCGTTTTATCCAGCAGTGTCAATTAAGATCTATATCCAGCAGCGTGAACTATGGACTATATGCAGCAGTGTGAACTACGGAGTATATCCAGCTATGTAAACTATGCACTATATCCAGCAGTGTGAACTATGCACTATATCCAGCAGTGTGATCTACGCACTATATCCAGTAGAATGATCTACACACTATATCCAGCAGTGTGAACTACGCACTATATCCAGCACTGTGAACTACGCACTATACCCAGCAGTGTGAACTACGGACTATATCCTGCAGTGTGATCTACGCACTATATCTAGTAGAGTGAACTAAGCACTATTTCCAGCAGTGTGATCTACGGACTATATCCAGCAGTGTGATCTACGCACTATATCCTGCAGTGTGACTCCGCACAATCACCAGCAGTGTGAAATACGCTCTATATCCAGCAGAGTGAACTACGGACTATATGCTGCAGTGTGAACTACGCACCATATCCAGCAGTGTGATCTACGCACTATATCCTGCAGTGTGAACTATGCACTATATCCAGCAGTTTGATCTACGCACTATATCCAGTAGAGTGATCTACACACTATATCCAGCAGAGTGAACTACGCACTATATCCAGCCGTGTGAAAAACGCACTATATCCAGCAGTGTGAACTTCTGACTATATCTAGCAGCGTGAACTACAGACTATATCCAGCATCGTGAACTACGGAGAATATCCAGCAACGTGAACTACAGTCTATATCAAGCATCTATAACTGCGCACTATATCCAGCAGTGTGAACTACGCACTATATCCAGCAGTGTGAACTAGGCACTCTATCCAGCAGTGTGAACTATGCACTATATCCAGCAGTGTGATCTACGGACTACATCCAGCAGTGTGAACTATGGTCTATGTCCATCAGTGTGAACTACGGGCTATATCCAGCAGTGTGAACTACGGTTTATATCCAGCAGTGTGAACTACGGACTATATCCAGCAGTGTGAACTACGGACTATCTCCAGCAGTGTGAACTACGGACTATATCCTGCAGTGTGAACTAAGGACTATATCCAGCAGTGTGAAATACGCACTATGTCCAGCAGTGTGAACTATGCACTATATCCAGCAGTGTGAACTATGCACTATATCCAGCAGTGTGATCTACGCACTATATCCAGTAGAGTGAACTACGCACTATATCCAGCAGAGTGAACTACGCACTATATCCAGCCGTGTGAACAACGCACTCTATCCAGCAGTGTGAACTTCTGACTATATCAAGCAGCGTGAACTACGGACGATATCCAGCACCGTGAACTTTGGAGTATATCCAGCAGCGTGAACTACAGTCTATATCAAACAGCAATAACTGCGCACTATATGCAGCAGTGTGAACTGCGCACTATATCCAGCAGTGTGAACTACGCACTATATCCAGCAGTGAGAACTATGCAGTATATCCAGCAGTGAGAACTACGCACTATATCCAGCAGCGTGAACTATGGACTATATGCAGCAGTGTGATCTACGGAGTATATCCAGCTGTGTTAACTATGCACTATATCCAGTAGTGTGAACTATGCACTATATCCAGCAGTTTGATCTACGCACTATATCCAGTAGAGTGATCTACACACTATATCCAGTAGTGTGAACTACGCACTATATCCAGCACTGTGAACTACGCACTATATCCAGCAGGGTGAACAACGCACTATATCCAGCAGTGTGAACTTCTGACTATATCAAGCAGCGTGAACTACGGACTATATCAAGCAGTGTGAACTACGGAGTATATCCAGCAGCGTGAACTAAGCGTTTTATCCAGCAGTGTCAATTAAGATCTATATCCAGCCGCGTGAACTATGGACTATATGCAGCAGTGTGAACTACGGACTATATCCAGCAGTGTGATCTACGCACTATATCCAGTAGAGTGAACTACGCACTATATCCAGCAGTGTGATCTACGCACTATATCCAGTAGAGTGAACTACGCACTATATCCAGCATTGTGAACTATGCCCTATATCCAGCATTGTGAACTATGCACTATATCCAACAGTGTGAACTACGCGCTATATGCAGCAGTGTGAACTACGCGCTATATGCAGCAGTGTGAACTACGCGCAATACCCAGCAGTGTGAACTACGGACTATATCCTGCAGTGTGAACTACGGACTATATCCAGCAGTGTGAACTAAGGACTATATCCAGCAGTGTGACCTATGGACTATATCCAGCAGTGTGAACTAGGCACTATATCCAGCAGTGTGAACAACGGACTATATCCAGCAGTGTGAAAAACGGACTATATCCAGCAGAGTGAACTACGCACTATATCCAGCCATGTGAAAAACGCACTATATCCAGCAGTGTGAACTTCTGACTATATCTAGCAGGGTGAACTACGGACTATATCCAGCATCGTGAACTACGGAGTATATCCAGCAACGTGAACTACAGTCTATATCAAGCATCTATAACTGCGCACTATATCCAGCAGTGTGAACTACGCACTATATCCAGCAGTGTGAACTAGGCACTCTATCCAGCAGTGTGAACTATGCACTATATCCAGCAGTGTGATCTACGGACTACATCCAGCAGTGTGAACTATGGTCTATGTCCATCAGTGTGAACTACGGGCTATATCCAGCAGTGTGAACTACGGTTTATATCCAGCAGTGTGAACTACGGACTATATCCAGCAGTGTGAACTACGGACTATCTCCAGCAGTGTGAACTACGGACTATATCCTGCAGTGTGAACTAAGGACTATATCCAGCAGTGTGAAATACGCACTATATCCAGCAGTGTGAACTATGCACTATATCCAGCAGTGTGAACTATGCACTATATCCAGCAGTGTGATCTACGCACTATATCCAGTAGAGTGAACTACGCACTATATCCAGCAGAGTGAACTACGCACTATATCCAGCCGTGTGAACAACGCACTCTATCCAGCAGTGTGAACTTCTGACTATATCAAGCAGCGTGAACTACGGACGATATCCAGCACCGTGAACTTTGGAGTATATCCAGCACCGTGAACTTTGGAGTATATCCAGCAGCGTGAACTACAGTCTATATCAAACAGCAATAACTGCGCACTATATGCAGCAGTGTGAACTGCGCACTATATCCAGCAGTGTGAACTACGCACTATATCCAGCAGTGAGAACTATGCAGTATATCCAGCAGTGTGAACTAAGCACTATATCCAGCAGTGAGAACTACGCACTATATCCAGCAGCGTGAACTATGGACTATATGCAGCAGTGTGAACTGCGCACTATATCCAGCAGTGTGAACTGCGCACTATATCCAGCAGTGTGAACTACGCACTATATCCAGCAGTGAGAACTATGCAGTATATCCAGCCGTGTGAACAACGCACTCTATCCAGCAGTGTGAACTTCTGACTATATCAAGCAGCGTGAACTACGGACGATATCCAGCACCGTGAACTTTGGAGTATATCCAGCACCGTGAACTTTGGAGTATATCCAGCAGTGTGAACTACGGTTTATATCCAGCAGTGTGAACTACGGACTATATCCAGCAGTGTGAACTACGGACTATCTCCAGCAGTGTGAACTACGGACTATATCCTGCAGTGTGAACTAAGGACTATATCCAGCAGTGTGAAATACGCACTATATCCAGCAGTGTGAACTATGCACTATATCCAGCAGTGTGAACTATGCACTATATCCAGCAGTGTGATCTACGCACTATATCCAGTAGAGTGAACTACGCACTATATCCAGCAGAGTGAACTACGCACTATATCCAGCCGTGTGAACAACGCACTCTATCCAGCAGTGTGAACTTCTGACTATATCAAGCAGCGTGAACTACGGACGATATCCAGCACCGTGAACTTTGGAGTATATCCAGCACCGTGAACTTTGGAGTATATCCAGCAGCGTGAACTACAGTCTATATCAAACAGCAATTACTGCGCACTATATGCAGCAGTGTGAACTGCGCACTATATCCAGCAGTGTGAACTGCGCACTATATCCAGCAGTGTGAACTACGCACTATATCCAGCAGTGAGAACTATGCAGTATATCTAGCAGTGTGAACTAAGCACTATATCCAGCAGTGAGAACTACGCACTATATCCAGCAGTGAGAACTACGCACTATATCCAGCAGCGTGAACTATGGACTATATGCAGCAGTGTGAACTACGGAGTATATCCAGCTGTGTTAACTATGCACTATATCCAGCAGTGTGAACTACGCACTATATCCAGCCGTGTGAAAAACGCACTATATCCAGCAGTGTGAACTTCTGACTATATCTAGCAGCGTGAACTACGGACTATATCCAGCATCGTGAACTACGGAGTATATCCAGCAACGTGAACTACAGTCTATATCAAGCATCTATAACTGCGCACTATATCCAGCAGTGTGAACTACGCACTATATCCAGCAGTGTGAACTACGCACTATATCCAGCAGTGTGAACTAGGCACTCTATCCAGCAGTGTGAACTATGCACTATATCCAGCAGTGTGATCTACGGACTACATCCAGCAGTGTGAACTATGGTCTATGTCCATCAGTGTGAACTACGGGCTATATCCAGCAGTGTGAACTACGGTTTATATCCAGCAGTGTGAACTACGGACTATATCCAGCAGTGTGAACTACGGACTATCTCCAGCAGTGTGAACTACGGACTATATCCTGCAGTGTGAACTAAGGACTATATCCAGCAGTGTGAAATACGCACTATATCCAGCAGTGTGAACTATGCACTATATCCAGCAGTGTGAACTATGCACTATATCCAGCAGTGTGATCTACGCACTATATCCAGTAGAGTGAACTACGCACTATATCCAGCAGAGTGAACTACGCACTATATCCAGCCGTGTGAACAACGCACTCTATCCAGCAGTGTGAACTTCTGACTATATCAAGCAGCGTGAACTACGGACGATATCCAGCACCGTGAACTTTGGAGTATATCCAGCAGCGTGAACTACAGTCTATATCAAACAGCAATAACTGCGCACTATATGCAGCAGTGTGAACTGCGCACTATATCCAGCAGTGTGAACTACGCACTATATCCAGCAGTGAGAACTATGCAGTATATCCAGCAGTGTGAACTAAGCACTATATCCAGCAGTGAGAACTACGCACTATATCCAGCAGCGTGAACTATGGACTATATGCAGCAGTGTGATCTACGGAGTATATCCAGCTGTGTTAACTATGCACTATATCCAGCAGTTTGATCTACGCACTATATCCAGTAGAGTGATCTACACACTATATCCAGTAGTGTGAACTACGCACTATATCCAGCACTGTGAACTACGCACTATATCCAGCAGGGTGAACAACGCACTATATCCAGCAGTGTGAACTTCTGACTATATCAAGCAGCGTGAACTACGGACTATATCAAGCAGTGTGAACTACGGAGTATATCCAGCAGCGTGAACTAAGCGTTTTATCCAGCAGTGTCAATTAAGATCTATATCCAGCCGCGTGAACTATGGACTATATGCAGCAGTGTGAACTACGGACTATATCCAGCAGTGTGATCTACGCACTATATCCAGTAGAGTGAACTACGCACTATATCCAGCAGTGTGATCTACGCACTATATCCAGTAGAGTGAACTACGCACTATATCCAGCATTGTGAACTATGCCCTATATCCAGCATTGTGAACTATGCACTATATCCAACAGTGTGAACTACGCGCTATATGCAGCAGTGTGAACTACGCGCTATATGCAGCAGTGTGAACTACGCGTTATATGCAGCAGTGTGAACTATGCGCAATACCCAGCAGTGTGAACTACGGACTATATCCTGCAGTGTGAACTACGGACTATATCCAGCAGTGTGAACTAAGGACTATATCCAGCAGTGTGACCTATGGACTATATCCAGCAGTGTGAACTAGGCACTATATCCAGCAGTGTGAACAACGGACTATATCCAGCAGTGTGAAAAACGGACTATATCCAGCAGAGTGAACTACGCACTATATCCAGCCGTGTGAAAAACGCACTATATCCAGCAGTGTGAACTTCTGACTATATCTAGCAGCGTGAACTACGGACTATATCCAGCATCGTGAACTACGGAGTATATCCAGCAACGTGAACTACAGTCTATATCAAGCATCTATAACTGCGCACTATATCCAGCAGTGTGAACTACGCACTATATCCAGCAGTGTGAACTAGGCACTCTATCCAGCAGTGTGAACTATGCACTATATCCAGCAGTGTGATCTACAGACTACATCCAGCAGTGTGAACTATGGTCTATGTCCATCAGTGTGAACTACGGGCTATATCCAGCAGTGTGAACTACGGTTTATATCCAGCAGTGTGAACTACGGACTATATCCAGCAGTGTGAACTACGGACTATCTCCAGCAGTGTGAACTACGGACTATATCCTGCAGTGTGAACTAAGGACTATATCCAGCAGTGTGAAATACGCACTATATCCAGCAGTGTGAACTATGCACTATATCCAGCAGTGTGAACTATGCACTATATCCAGCAGTGTGATCTACGCACTATATCCAGTAGAGTGAACTACGCACTATATCCAGCAGAGTGAACTACGCACTATATCCAGCCGTGTGAACAACGCACTCTATCCAGCAGTGTGAACTTCTGACTATATCAAGCAGCGTGAACTATGGACGATATACAGCACCGTGAACTTTGGAGTATATCCAGCACCGTGAACTTTGGAGTATATCCAGCAGCGTGAACTACAGTCTATATCAAACAGCAATAACTGCGCACTATATGCAGCAGTGTGAACTGCGCACTATATCCAGCAGTGTGAACTGCGCACTATATCCAGCAGTGTGAACTACGCACTATATCCAGCAGTGAGAACTATGCAGTATATCTAGCAGTGTGAACTAAGCACTATATCCAGCAGTGAGAACTACGCACTATATCCAGCAGTGAGAACTACGCACTATATCCAGCAGCGTGAACTATGGACTATATGCAGCAGTGTGAACTACGGAGTATATCCAGCTGTGTTAACTATGCACTATATCCAGCAGTGTGAACTACGCACTATATCCAGCCGTGTGAAAAACGCACTATATCCAGCAGTGTGAACTTCTGACTATATCTAGCAGCGTGAACTACGGACTATATCCAGCATCGTGAACTACGGAGTATATCCAGCAACGTGAACTACAGTCTATATCAAGCATCTATAACTGCGCACTATATCCAGCAGTGTGAACTACGCACTATATCCAGCAGTGTGAACTAGGCACTCTATCCAGCAGTGTGAACTATGCACTATATCCAGCAGTGTGATCTACGGACTACATCCAGCAGTGTGAACTATGGTCTATGTCCATCAGTGTGAACTACGGGCTATATCCAGCAGTGTGAACTACGGTTTATATCCAGCAGTGTGAACTACGGACTATATCCAGCAGTGTGAACTACGGACTATCTCCAGCAGTGTGAACTACGGACTATATCCTGCAGTGTGAACTAAGGACTATATCCAGCAGTGTGAAATACGCACTATATCCAGCAGTGTGAACTATGCACTATATCCAGCAGTGTGAACTATGCACTATATCCAGCAGTGTGATCTACGCACTATATCCAGTAGAGTGAACTACGCACTATATCCAGCAGAGTGAACTACGCACTATATCCAGCCGTGTGAACAACGCACTCTATCCAGCAGTGTGAACTTCTGACTATATCAAGCAGCGTGAACTACGGACGATATCCAGCACCGTGAACTTTGGAGTATATCCAGCAGCGTGAACTACAGTCTATATCAAACAGCAATAACTGCGCACTATATGCAGCAGTGTGAACTGCGCACTATATCCAGCAGTGTGAACTGCGCACTATATCCAGCAGTGTGAACTACGCACTATATCCAGCAGTGAGAACTATGCAGTATATCCAGCAGTGTGAACTAAGCACTATATCCAGCAGTGAGAACTACGCACTATATCCAGCAGCGTGAACTATGGACTATATGCAGCAGTGTGAACTACGGAGTATATCCAGCTGTGTTAACTATGCACTATATCCAGTAGTGTGAACTATGCACTATATCCAGCAGTTTGATCTACGCACTATATCCAGTAGAGTGATCTACACACTATATCCAGTAGTGTGAACTACGCACTATATCCAGCACTGTGAACTACGCACTATATCCAGCAGGGTGAACAACGCACTATATCCAGCAGTGTGAACTTCTGACTATATCAAGCAGCGTGAACTACGGACTATATCAAGCAGTGTGAACTACGGAGTATATCCAGCAGCGTGAACTAAGCGTTTTATCCAGCAGTGTCAATTAAGATCTATATCCAGCCGCGTGAACTATGGACTATATGCAGCAGTGTGAACTACGGACTATATCCAGCAGTGTGATCTATGCACTATATCCAGTAGAGTGAACTACGCACTATATCCAGCAGTGTGATCTACGCACTATATCCAGTAGAGTGAACTACGCACTATATCCAGCATTGTGAACTATGCCCTATATCCAGCATTGTGAACTATGCACTATATCCAACAGTGTGAACTACGCGCTATATGCAGCAGTGTGAACTACGCGCTATATGCAGCAGTGTGAACTACGCGCTATATGCAGCAGTGTGAACTACGCGCAATACCCAGCAGTGTGAACTACGGACTATATCCAGCAGTGTGAACTACGCGCAATACCCAGCAGTGTGAACTACGGACTATATCCAGCAGTGTGACCTATGGACTATATCCAGCAGTGTGAACTAGGCACTATATCCAGCAGTGTGAACAACGGACTATATCCAGCAGTGTGAAAAACGGACTATATCCAGCAGAGTGAACTACGCACTATATCCAGCCGTGTGAAAAACGCACTATATCCAGCAGTGTGAACTTCTGACTATATCTAGCAGCGTGAACTACGGACTATATCCAGCAGTGTGATCTACGCACTATATCCAGTAGAGTGAACTACGCACTATATCCAGCAGTGTGATCTACGCACTATATCCAGTAGAGTGAACTACGCACTATATCCAGCATTGTGAACTATGCCCTATATCCAGCATTGTGAACTATGCACTATATCCAACAGTGTGAACTACGCGCTATATGCAGCAGTGTGAACTACGCGCTATATGCAGCAGTGTGAACTACGCGCTATATGCAGCAGTGTGAACTACGCGCAATACGCAGCAGTGTGAACTACGCGCAATACCCAGCAGTGTGAACTACGGACTATCTCCTGCAGTGTGAACTACGGACTATATCCAGCAGTGTGAACTAAGGACTATATCCAGCAGTGTGACCTATGGACTATATCCAGCAGTGTGAACTAGGCACTATATCCAGCAGTGTGAACAACGGACTATATCCAGCAGTGTGAAAAACGGACTATATCCAGCACTGTGAACTACACACTATATCCAGCAGGGTGAACAACGCACTATATCCAGCAGTGTGAACTTCTGACTATATCAAGCAGCGTGAACTACAAACTATATCCAGCAGCGTGAACTAAGCGTTTTATCCAGCAGTGTCAATTAAGATCTATATCCAGCAGCGTGAACTATGGACTATATGCAGCAGTGTGAACTAAGGACTATATCCAGCAGTGTGAACTACGCACTATATCCAGCAGTGTGAACTAAGCGTTTTATCCAGCAGTTTCAAGTAAGATCTATATCCAGCTGCGAGAACTATGGACTACATGCATCAGCGTGAACTACGGACTATATCCAGCAGTGTGAACTACGGACTATATCCAGCACCGTGAACTACGGACTATATCCAGCAGCGTGATCTACGAACTATATCCAGCACCGTGAACTACGGAGTATATCAAGCAGCGTGAACTACAGTCTATATCAAGCAGCTATAACTGCGCACTATATGCAGCAGTGTGAACTGCGCACTATATCCAGCAGTGTGAACTACGCACTATATCCAGCAGTGTGAACTATGCACTATATCCAGCAGTGAGAACTACGGACTATATCCAGTAGTGTGAACTACTGACTATGTCCAGCAGTGTGAACCACGGAATATATACATCAGTGTGAACTACAAACTATATCCAGCAGGGTGAACTAAGCGTTTTATCCAGCAGTGTCAATTAAGATCTATATCCAGCAGCGTGAACTATGGACTATATGCAGCAGTGTGAACTACGGAGTATATCCAGCTATGTAAACTATGCACTATATCCAGCAGTGTGAACTATGCACTATATCCAGCAGTGTGATCTACGCACTATATCCAGTAGAATGATCTACACACTATATCCAGCAGTGTGAACTACGCACTATATCCAGCACTGTGAACTACGCACTATACCCAGCAGTGTGAACTACGGACTATATCCTGCAGTGTGATCTACGCACTATATCTAGTAGAGTGAACTAAGCACTATTTCCAGCAGTGTGATCTACGGACTATATCCAGCAGTGTGATCTACGCACTATATCCTGCAGTGTGATCTACGCACTATATCCTGCAGTGTGACTCCGCACAATCACCAGCAGTGTGAAATACGCTCTATATCCAGCAGAGTGAACTACGGACTATATGCTGCAGTGTGAACTACGCACCATATCCAGCAGTGTGATCTACGCACTATATCCTGCAGTGTGAACTATGCACTATATCCAGCAGTTTGATCTACGCACTATATCCAGTAGAGTGATCTACACACTATATCCAGCAGAGTGAACTACGCACTATATCCAGCCGTGTGAAAAACGCACTATATCCAGCAGTGTGAACTTCTGACTATATCTAGCAGCGTGAACTACAGACTATATCCAGCATCGTGAACTACGGAGAATATCCAGCAACGTGAACTACAGTCTATATCAAGCATCTATAACTGCGCACTATATCCAGCAGTGTGAACTACGCACTATATCCAGCAGTGTGAACTAGGCACTCTATCCAGCAGTGTGAACTATGCACTATATCCAGCAGTGTGATCTACGGACTACATCCAGCAGTGTGAACTATGGTCTATGTCCATCAGTGTGAACTACGGGCTATATCCAGCAGTGTGAACTACGGTTTATATCCAGCAGTGTGAACTACGGACTATATCCAGCAGTGTGAACTACGGACTATCTCCAGCAGTGTGAACTACGGACTATATCCTGCAGTGTGAACTAAGGACTATATCCAGCAGTGTGAAATACGCACTATGTCCAGCAGTGTGAACTATGCACTATATCCAGCAGTGTGAACTATGCACTATATCCAGCAGTGTGATCTACGCACTATATCCAGTAGAGTGAACTACGCACTATATCCAGCAGAGTGAACTACGCACTATATCCAGCCGTGTGAACAACGCACTCTATCCAGCAGTGTGAACTTCTGACTATATCAAGCAGCGTGAACTACGGACGATATCCAGCACCGTGAACTTTGGAGTATATCCAGCAGCGTGAACTACAGTCTATATCAAACAGCAATAACTGCGCACTATATGCAGCAGTGTGAACTGCGCACTATATCCAGCAGTGTGAACTACGCACTATATCCAGCAGTGAGAACTATGCAGTATATCCAGCAGTGAGAACTACGCACTATATCCAGCAGCGTGAACTATGGACTATATGCAGCAGTGTGATCTACGGAGTATATCCAGCTGTGTTAACTATGCACTATATCCAGTAGTGTGAACTATGCACTATATCCAGCAGTTTGATCTACGCACTATATCCAGTAGAGTGATCTACACACTATATCCAGTAGTGTGAACTACGCACTATATCCAGCACTGTGAACTACGCACTATATCCAGCAGGGTGAACAACGCACTATATCCAGCAGTGTGAACTTCTGACTATATCAAGCAGCGTGAACTACGGACTATATCAAGCAGTGTGAACTACGGAGTATATCCAGCAGCGTGAACTAAGCGTTTTATCCAGCAGTGTCAATTAAGATCTATATCCAGCCGCGTGAACTATGGACTATATGCAGCAGTGTGAACTACGGACTATATCCAGCAGTGTGATCTACGCACTATATCCAGTAGAGTGAACTACGCACTATATCCAGCAGTGTGATCTACGCACTATATCCAGTAGAGTGAACTACGCACTATATCCAGCATTGTGAACTATGCCCTATATCCAGCATTGTGAACTATGCACTATATCCAACAGTGTGAACTACGCGCTATATGCAGCAGTGTGAACTACGCGCTATATGCAGCAGTGTGAACTACGCGCAATACCCAGCAGTGTGAACTACGGACTATATCCTGCAGTGTGAACTACGGACTATATCCAGCAGTGTGAACTAAGGACTATATCCAGCAGTGTGACCTATGGACTATATCCAGCAGTGTGAACTAGGCACTATATCCAGCAGTGTGAACAACGGACTATATCCAGCAGTGTGAAAAACGGACTATATCCAGCAGAGTGAACTACGCACTATATCCAGCCATGTGAAAAACGCACTATATCCAGCAGTGTGAACTTCTGACTATATCTAGCAGCGTGAACTACGGACTATATCCAGCATCGTGAACTACGGAGTATATCCAGCAACGTGAACTACAGTCTATATCAAGCATCTATAACTGCGCACTATATCCAGCAGTGTGAACTACGCACTATATCCAGCAGTGTGAACTAGGCACTCTATCCAGCAGTGTGAACTATGCACTATATCCAGCAGTGTGATCTACGGACTACATCCAGCAGTGTGAACTATGGTCTATGTCCATCAGTGTGAACTACGGGCTATATCCAGCAGTGTGAACTACGGTTTATATCCAGCAGTGTGAACTACGGACTATATCCAGCAGTGTGAACTACGGACTATCTCCAGCAGTGTGAACTACGGACTATATCCTGCAGTGTGAACTAAGGACTATATCCAGCAGTGTGAAATACGCACTATATCCAGCAGTGTGAACTATGCACTATATCCAGCAGTGTGAACTATGCACTATATCCAGCAGTGTGATCTACGCACTATATCCAGTAGAGTGAACTACGCACTATATCCAGCAGAGTGAACTACGCACTATATCCAGCCGTGTGAACAACGCACTCTATCCAGCAGTGTGAACTTCTGACTATATCAAGCAGCGTGAACTACGGACGATATCCAGCACCGTGAACTTTGGAGTATATCCAGCACCGTGAACTTTGGAGTATATCCAGCAGCGTGAACTACAGTCTATATCAAACAGCAATAACTGCGCACTATATGCAGCAGTGTGAACTGCGCACTATATCCAGCAGTGTGAACTACGCACTATATCCAGCAGTGAGAACTATGCAGTATATCCAGCAGTGTGAACTAAGCACTATATCCAGCAGTGAGAACTACGCACTATATCCAGCAGCGTGAACTATGGACTATATGCAGCAGTGTGAACTGCGCACTATATCCAGCAGTGTGAACTGCGCACTATATCCAGCAGTGTGAACTACGCACTATATCCAGCAGTGAGAACTATGCAGTATATCCAGCCGTGTGAACAACGCACTCTATCCAGCAGTGTGAACTTCTGACTATATCAAGCAGCGTGAACTACGGACGATATCCAGCACCGTGAACTTTGGAGTATATCCAGCACCGTGAACTTTGGAGTATATCCAGCAGTGTGAACTACGGTTTATATCCAGCAGTGTGAACTACGGACTATATCCAGCAGTGTGAACTACGGACTATCTCCAGCAGTGTGAACTACGGACTATATCCTGCAGTGTGAACTAAGGACTATATCCAGCAGTGTGAAATACGCACTATATCCAGCAGTGTGAACTATGCACTATATCCAGCAGTGTGAACTATGCACTATATCCAGCAGTGTGATCTACGCACTATATCCAGTAGAGTGAACTACGCACTATATCCAGCAGAGTGAACTACGCACTATATCCAGCCGTGTGAACAACGCACTCTATCCAGCAGTGTGAACTTCTGACTATATCAAGCAGCGTGAACTACGGACGATATCCAGCACCGTGAACTTTGGAGTATATCCAGCACCGTGAACTTTGGAGTATATCCAGCAGCGTGAACTACAGTCTATATCAAACAGCAATAACTGCGCACTATATGCAGCAGTGTGAACTGCGCACTATATCCAGCAGTGTGAACTGCGCACTATATCCAGCAGTGTGAACTACGCACTATATCCAGCAGTGAGAACTATGCAGTATATCTAGCAGTGTGAACTAAGCACTATATCCAGCAGTGAGAACTACGCACTATATCCAGCAGTGAGAACTACGCACTATATCCAGCAGCGTGAACTATGGACTATATGCAGCAGTGTGAACTACGGAGTATATCCAGCTGTGTTAACTATGCACTATATCCAGCAGTGTGAACTACGCACTATATCCAGCCGTGTGAAAAACGCACTATATCCAGCAGTGTGAACTTCTGACTATATCTAGCAGCGTGAACTACGGACTATATCCAGCATCGTGAACTACGGAGTATATCCAGCAACGTGAACTACAGTCTATATCAAGCATCTATAACTGCGCACTATATCCAGCAGTGTGAACTACGCACTATATCCAGCAGTGTGAACTACGCACTATATCCAGCAGTGTGAACTAGGCACTCTATCCAGCAGTGTGAACTATGCACTATATCCAGCAGTGTGATCTACGGACTACATCCAGCAGTGTGAACTATGGTCTATGTCCATCAGTGTGAACTACGGGCTATATCCAGCAGTGTGAACTACGGTTTATATCCAGCAGTGTGAACTACGGACTATATCCAGCAGTGTGAACTACGGACTATCTCCAGCAGTGTGAACTACGGACTATATCCTGCAGTGTGAACTAAGGACTATATCCAGCAGTGTGAAATACGCACTATATCCAGCAGTGTGAACTATGCACTATATCCAGCAGTGTGAACTATGCACTATATCCAGCAGTGTGATCTACGCACTATATCCAGTAGAGTGAACTACGCACTATATCCAGCAGAGTGAACTACGCACTATATCCAGCCGTGTGAACAACGCACTCTATCCAGCAGTGTGAACTTCTGACTATATCAAGCAGCGTGAACTACGGACGATATCCAGCACCGTGAACTTTGGAGTATATCCAGCAGCGTGAACTACAGTCTATATCAAACAGCAATAACTGCGCACTATATGCAGCAGTGTGAACTGCGCACTATATCCAGCAGTGTGAACTACGCACTATATCCAGCAGTGAGAACTATGCAGTATATCCAGCAGTGTGAACTAAGCACTATATCCAGCAGTGAGAACTACGCACTATATCCAGCAGCGTGAACTATGGACTATATGCAGCAGTGTGATCTACGGAGTATATCCAGCTGTGTTAACTATGCACTATATCCAGCAGTTTGATCTACGCACTATATCCAGTAGAGTGATCTACACACTATATCCAGTAGTGTGAACTACACACTATATCCAGCACTGTGAACTACGCACTATATCCAGCAGTGTGAACTTCTGACTATATCAAGCAGCGTGAACTACGGACTATATCAAGCAGTGTGAACTACGGAGTATATCCAGCAGCGTGAACTAAGCGTTTTATCCAGCAGTGTCAATTAAGATCTATATCCAGCCGCGTGAACTATGGACTATATGCAGCAGTGTGAACTACGGACTATATCCAGCAGTGTGATCTACGCACTATATCCAGTAGAGTGAACTACGCACTATATCCAGCAGTGTGATCTACGCACTATATCCAGTAGAGTGAACTACGCACTATATCCAGCATTGTGAACTATGCCCTATATCCAGCATTGTGAACTATGCACTATATCCAACAGTGTGAACTACGCGCTATATGCAGCAGTGTGAACTACGCGCTATATGCAGCAGTGTGAACTACGCGTTATATGCAGCAGTGTGAACTATGCGCAATACCCAGCAGTGTGAACTACGGACTATATCCTGCAGTGTGAACTACGGACTATATCCAGCAGTGTGAACTAAGGACTATATCCAGCAGTGTGACCTATGGACTATATCCAGCAGTGTGAACTAGGCACTATATCCAGCAGTGTGAACAACGGACTATATCCAGCAGTGTGAAAAACGGACTATATCCAGCAGAGTGAACTACGCACTATATCCAGCCGTGTGAAAAACGCACTATATCCAGCAGTGTGAACTTCTGACTATATCTAGCAGCGTGAACTACGGACTATATCCAGCATCGTGAACTACGGAGTATATCCAGCAACGTGAACTACAGTCTATATCAAGCATCTATAACTGCGCACTATATCCAGCAGTGTGAACTACGCACTATATCCAGCAGTGTGAACTAGGCACTCTATCCAGCAGTGTGAACTATGCACTATATCCAGCAGTGTGATCTACAGACTACATCCAGCAGTGTGAACTATGGTCTATGTCCATCAGTGTGAACTACGGGCTATATCCAGCAGTGTGAACTACGGTTTATATCCAGCAGTGTGAACTACGGACTATATCCAGCAGTGTGAACTACGGACTATCTCCAGCAGTGTGAACTACGGACTATATCCTGCAGTGTGAACTAAGGACTATATCCAGCAGTGTGAAATACGCACTATATCCAGCAGTGTGAACTATGCACTATATCCAGCAGTGTGAACTATGCACTATATCCAGCAGTGTGATCTACGCACTATATCCAGTAGAGTGAACTACGCACTATATCCAGCAGAGTGAACTACGCACTATATCCAGCCGTGTGAACAACGCACTCTATCCAGCAGTGTGAACTTCTGACTATATCAAGCAGCGTGAACTATGGACGATATACAGCACCGTGAACTTTGGAGTATATCCAGCACCGTGAACTTTGGAGTATATCCAGCAGCGTGAACTACAGTCTATATCAAACAGCAATAACTGCGCACTATATGCAGCAGTGTGAACTGCGCACTATATCCAGCAGTGTGAACTGCGCACTATATCCAGCAGTGTGAACTACGCACTATATCCAGCAGTGAGAACTATGCAGTATATCTAGCAGTGTGAACTAAGCACTATATCCAGCAGTGAGAACTACGCACTATATCCAGCAGTGAGAACTACGCACTATATCCAGCAGCGTGAACTATGGACTATATGCAGCAGTGTGAACTACGGAGTATATCCAGCTGTGTTAACTATGCACTATATCCAGCAGTGTGAACTACGCACTATATCCAGCCGTGTGAAAAACGCACTATATCCAGCAGTGTGAACTTCTGACTATATCTAGCAGCGTGAACTACGGACTATATCCAGCATCGTGAACTACGGAGTATATCCAGCAACGTGAACTACAGTCTATATCAAGCATCTATAACTGCGCACTATATCCAGCAGTGTGAACTACGCACTATATCCAGCAGTGTGAACTAGGCACTCTATCCAGCAGTGTGAACTATGCACTATATCCAGCAGTGTGATCTACGGACTACATCCAGCAGTGTGAACTATGGTCTATGTCCATCAGTGTGAACTACGGGCTATATCCAGCAGTGTGAACTACGGTTTATATCCAGCAGTGTGAACTACGGACTATATCCAGCAGTGTGAACTACGGACTATCTCCAGCAGTGTGAACTACGGACTATATCCTGCAGTGTGAACTAAGGACTATATCCAGCAGTGTGAAATACGCACTATATCCAGCAGTGTGAACTATGCACTATATCCAGCAGTGTGAACTATGCACTATATCCAGCAGTGTGATCTACGCACTATATCCAGTAGAGTGAACTACGCACTATATCCAGCAGAGTGAACTACGCACTATATCCAGCCGTGTGAACAACGCACTCTATCCAGCAGTGTGAACTTCTGACTATATCAAGCAGCGTGAACTACGGACGATATCCAGCACCGTGAACTTTGGAGTATATCCAGCAGCGTGAACTACAGTCTATATCAAACAGCAATAACTGCGCACTATATGCAGCAGTGTGAACTGCGCACTATATCCAGCAGTGTGAACTGCGCACTATATCCAGCAGTGTGAACTACGCACTATATCCAGCAGTGAGAACTATGCAGTATATCCAGCAGTGTGAACTAAGCACTATATCCAGCAGTGAGAACTACGTACTATATCCAGCAGCGTGAACTATGGACTATATGCAGCAGTGTGAACTACGGAGTATATCCAGCTGTGTTAACTATGCACTATATCCAGTAGTGTGAACTATGCACTATATCCAGCAGTTTGATCTACGCACTATATCCAGTAGAGTGATCTACACACTATATCCAGTAGTGTGAACTACGCACTATATCCAGCACTGTGAACTACGCACTATATCCAGCAGGGTGAACAACGCACTATATCCAGCAGTGTGAACTTCTGACTATATCAAGCAGCGTGAACTACGGACTATATCAAGCAGTGTGAACTACGGAGTATATCCAGCAGCGTGAACTAAGCGTTTTATCCAGCAGTGTCAATTAAGATCTATATCCAGCCGCGTGAACTATGGACTATATGCAGCAGTGTGAACTACGGACTATATCCAGCAGTGTGATCTATGCACTATATCCAGTAGAGTGAACTACGCACTATATCCAGCAGTGTGATCTACGCACTATATCCAGTAGAGTGAACTACGCACTATATCCAGCATTGTGAACTATGCCCTATATCCAGCATTGTGAACTATGCACTATATCCAACAGTGTGAACTACGCGCTATATGCAGCAGTGTGAACTACGCGCTATATGCAGCAGTGTGAACTACGCGCTATATGCAGCAGTGTGAACTACGCGCAATACCCAGCAGTGTGAACTACGGACTATATCCAGCAGTGTGAACTACGCGCAATACCCAGCAGTGTGAACTACGGACTATATCCAGCAGTGTGAACTACGGACTATATCCAGCAGTGTGAACTAAGGACTATATCCAGCAGTGTGACCTATGGACTATATCCAGCAGTGTGAACTAGGCACTATATCCAGCAGTGTGAACAACGGACTATATCCAGCAGTGTGAAAAACGGACTATATCCAGCAGAGTGAACTACGCACTATATCCAGCCGTGTGAAAAACGCACTATATCCAGCAGTGTGAACTTCTGACTATATCTAGCAGCGTGAACTACGGACTATATCCAGCAGTGTGATCTACGCACTATATCCAGTAGAGTGAACTACGCACTATATCCAGCAGTGTGATCTACGCACTATATCCAGTAGAGTGAACTACGCACTATATCCAGCATTGTGAACTATGCCCTATATCCAGCATTGTGAACTATGCACTATATCCAACAGTGTGAACTACGCGCTATATGCAGCAGTGTGAACTACGCGCTATATGCAGCAGTGTGAACTACGCGCTATATGCAGCAGTGTGAACTACGCGCAATACGCAGCAGTGTGAACTACGCGCAATACCCAGCAGTGTGAACTACGGACTATCTCCTGCAGTGTGAACTACGGACTATATCCAGCAGTGTGAACTAAGGACTATATCCAGCAGTGTGACCTATGGACTATATCCAGCAGTGTGAACTAGGCACTATATCCAGCAGTGTGAACAACGGACTATATCCAGCAGTGTGAAAAACGGACTATATCCAGCACTGTGAACTACACACTATATCCAGCAGGGTGAACAACGCACTATATCCAGCAGTGTGAACTTCTGACTATATCAAGCAGCGTGAACTACAAACTATATCCAGCAGCGTGAACTAAGCGTTTTATCCAGCAGTGTCAATTAAGATCTATATCCAGCCGCGTGAACTATGGACTATATGCAGCAGTGTGAACTAAGGACTATATCCAGCAGTGTGAACTACGCACTATATCCAGCAGTGTGAACTAAGCGTTTTATCCAGCAGTTTCAAGTAAGATCTATATCCAGCTGCGAGAACTATGGACTACATGCATCAGCGTGAACTACGGACTATATCCAGCAGTGTGAACTACGGACTATATCCAGCACCGTGAACTACGGACTATATCCAGCAGCGTGATCTACGAACTATATCCAGCACCGTGAACTACGGAGTATATCAAGCAGCGTGAACTACAGTCTATATCAAGCAGCTATAACTGCGCACTATATGCAGCAGTGTGAACTGCGCACTATATCCAGCAGTGTGAACTACGCACTATATCCAGCAGTGTGAACTATGCACTATATCCAGCAGTGAGAACTACGGACTATATCCAGTAGTGTGAACTACTGACTATGTCCAGCAGTGTGAACCACGGAATATATACATCAGTGTGAACTACAAACTATATCCAGCAGGGTGAACTAAGCGTTTTATCCAGCAGTGTCAATTAAGATCTATATCCAGCAGCGTGAACTATGGAGTATATGCAGCAGTGTGAACTACGGAGTATATCCAGCTATGTAAACTATGCACTATATCCAGCAGTGTGAACTATGCACTATATCCAGCAGTGTGATCTACGCACTATATCCAGTAGAATGATCTACACACTATATCCAGCAGTGTGAACTACGCACTATATTCAGCACTGTGAACTACGCACTATACCCAGCAGTGTGAACTACGGACTATATCCTGCAGTGTGATCTACGCACTATATCTAGTAGAGTGAACTAAGCACTATTTCCAGCAGTGTGATCTACGGACTATATCCAGCAGTGTGATCTACGCACTATATCCTGCAGTGTGACTCCGCACAATCACCAGCAGTGTGAAATACGCTCTATATCCAGCAGAGTGAAGTACGGACTATATGCTGCAGTGTGAACTTCGCACCATATCCAGCAGTGTGATCTACGCACTATATCCTGCAGTGTGAACTATGCACTATATCCAGCAGTTTGATCTACGCACTATATCCAGTAGAGTGATCTACACACTATATCCAGCAGAGTGAACTACGCACTATATCCAGCCGTGTGAAAAACGCACTATATCCAGCAGTGTGAACTTCTGACTATATCTAGCAGCGTGAACTACGGACTATATCCAGCATCGTGAACTACGGAGAATATCCAGCAACGTGAACTACAGTCTATATCAAGCATCTATAACTGCGCACTATATCCAGCAGTGTGAACTACGCACTATATCCAGCAGTGTGAACTAGGCACTCTATCCAGCAGTGTGAACTATGCACTATATCCAGCAGTGTGATCTACGGACTACATCCAGCAGTGTGAACTATGGTCTATGTCCATCAGTGTGAACTACGGGCTATATCCAGCAGTGTGAACTACGGTTTATATCCAGCAGTGTGAACTACGGACTATATCCAGCAGTGTGAACTACGGACTATCTCCAGCAGTGTGAACTACGGACTATATCCTGCAGTGTGAACTAAGGACTATATCCAGCAGTGTGAAATACGCACTATATCCAGCAGTGTGAACTATGCACTATATCCAGCAGTGTGAACTATGCACTATATCCAGCAGTGTGATCTACGCACTATATCCAGTAGAGTGAACTACGCACTATATCCAGCAGAGTGAACTACGCACTATATCCAGCCGTGTGAACAACGCACTCTATCCAGCAGTGTGAACTTCTGACTATATCAAGCAGCGTGAACTACGGACGATATCCAGCACCGTGAACTTTGGAGTATATCCAGCAGCGTGAACTACAGTCTATATCAAACAGCAATAACTGCGCACTATATGCAGCAGTGTGAACTGCGCACTATATCCAGCAGTGTGAACTACGCACTATATCCAGCAGTGAGAACTATGCAGTATATCCAGCAGTGAGAACTAAGCACTATATCCAGCAGTGAGAACTACGCACTATATCCAGCAGCGTGAACTATGGACTATATGCAGCAGTGTGATCTACGGAGTATATCCAGCTGTGTTAACTATGCACTATATCCAGTAGTGTGAACTATGCACTATATCCAGCAGTTTGATCTACGCACTATATCCAGTAGAGTGATCTACACACTATATCCAGTAGTGTGAACTACGCACTATATCCAGCACTGTGAACTACGCACTATATCCAGCAGGGTGAACAACGCACTATATCCAGCAGTGTGAACTTCTGACTATATCAAGCAGCGTGAACTACGGACTATATCAAGCAGTGTGAACTACGGAGTATATCCAGCAGCGTGAACTAAGCGTTTTATCCAGCAGTGTCAATTAAGATCTATATCCAGCCGCGTGAACTATGGACTATATGCAGCAGTGTGAACTACGGACTATATCCAGCAGTGTGAAAAACGGACTATATCCAGCAGAGTGAACTACGCACTATATCCAGCCGTGTGAAAAACGCACTATATCCAGCAGTGTGAACTACGCACTATATCCAGCAGTGTGATCTACGCACTATATCCAGTAGAGTGAACTACGCACTATATCCAGCAGTGTGATCTACGCACTATATCCAGTAGAGTGAACTACGCACTATATCCAGCATTGTGAACTATGCCCTATATCCAGCATTGTGAACTATGCACTATATCCAGCAGTGTGAACTACGCACTATATCCAACAGTGTGAACTACGCGCTATATGCAGCAGTGTGAACTACGCGCAATATGCAGCAGTGTGAACTATGCGCAATACCCAGCAGTGTGAACTACGGACTATATCCTGCAGTGTGAACTACGGACTATATCCAGCAGTGTGAACTAAGGACTATATCCAGCAGTGTGACCTATGGACTATATCCAGCAGTGTGAACTAGGCACTATATCCAGCAGTGTGAACAACGGACTATATCCAGCAGTGTGAAAAACGGACTATATCCAGCAGAGTGAACTACGCACTATATCCAGCCGTGTGAAAAACGCACTATATCCAGCAGTGTGAACTTCTGACTATATCTAGCAGCGTGAACTACGGACTATATCCAGCATCGTGAACTACGGAGTATATCCAGCAACGTGAACTACAGTCTATATCAAGCATCTATAACTGCGCACTATATCCAGCAGTGTGAACTACGCACTATATCCAGCAGTGTGAACTAGGCACTCTATCCAGCAGTGTGAACTATGCACTATATCCAGCAGTGTGATCTACGGACTACATCCAGCAGTGTGAACTATGGTCTATGTCCATCAGTGTGAACTACGGGCTATATCCAGCAGTGTGAACTACGGTTTATATCCAGCAGTGTGAACTACGGACTATATCCAGCAGTGTGAACTACGGACTATCTCCAGCAGTGTGAACTACGGACTATATCCTGCAGTGTGAACTAAGGACTATATCCAGCAGTGTGAAATACGCACTATATCCAGCAGTGTGAACTATGCACTATATCCAGCAGTGTGAACTATGCACTATATCCAGCAGTGTGATCTACGCACTATATCCAGTAGAGTGAACTACGCACTATATCCAGCAGAGTGAACTACGCACTATATCCAGCCGTGTGAACAACGCACTCTATCCAGCAGTGTGAACTTCTGACTATATCAAGCAGCGTGAACTACGGACGATATCCAGCACCGTGAACTTTGGAGTATATCCAGCAGCGTGAACTACAGTCTATATCAAACAGCAATAACTGCGCACTATATGCAGCAGTGTGAACTGCGCACTATATCCAGCAGTGTGAACTGCGCACTATATCCAGCAGTGTGAACTACGCACTATATCCAGCAGTGAGAACTATGCAGTATATCCAGCAGTGTGAACTAAGCACTATATCCAGCAGTGAGAACTACGCACTATATCCAGCAGCGTGAACTATGGACTATATGCAGCAGTGTGAACTACGGAGTATATCCAGCTGTGTTAACTATGCACTATATCCAGCAGTGTGAACTATGCACTATATCCAGCAGTTTGATCTACGCACTATATCCAGTAGAGTGATCTACACACTATATCCAGTAGTGTGAACTACGCACTATATCCAGCACTGTGAACTACGCACTATATCCAGCAGGGTGAACAACGCACTATATCCAGCAGTGTGAACTTCTGACTATATCAAGCAGCGTGAACTACAAACTATATCCAGCAGCGTGAACTAAGCGTTTTATCCAGCAGTGTCAATTAAGATCTATATCCAGCCGCGTGAACTATGGACTATATGCAGCAGTGTGAACTACGGACTATATCCAGCAGTGTGATCTACGCACTATATCCAGTAGAGTGAACTACGCACTATATCCAGCAGTGTGATCTACGCACTATATCCAGTAGAGTGAACTACGCACTATATCCAGCATTGTGAACTATGCCCTATATCCAGCATTGTGAACTATGCACTATATCCAACAGTGTGAACTACGCGCAATATGCAGCAGTGTGAACTACGCGCAATACCCAGCAGTGTGAACTACGGATTATATCCAGCAGTGTGAACTACGGACTATATCCAGCAGTGTGAACTAAGGACTATATCCAGCAGTGTGACCTATGGACTATATCCAGCAGTGTGAACTAGGTACTATATCCAGCAGTGTGAACAACGGACTATATCCAGCAGTGTGAAAAACGGACTATATCCAGCAGTGTGAACTACGCACTATATCCAGCAGTGTGAACTACGCACTATATCCAGCACAGTGAACTACGGACTATATCCAGCAGTGTGAACTACTCACTATATCCAGCAGTGTGAACTACTGACTATATCCAGCTGTGTGAAATACGCACTATATCCAGCAGTGTGAACTACGGACTATATCCAGCAGTGTGAACTACGCACTATATCCAGCAGTGTGAATTACGCACAAAATCCATCAGTGTGAACTACGGACTATATGCAGCAGTGTGAATTACGCACTATATACAGCAGTGTGAACTACGCACTGTATCCAGCAGTGAGAACTACGCACAATATCCAGCAGTGTAAACTACTGACTATATCCGGCAGTGTGAACTACGGAATATAAACATCAGTGTGAACTACGGACTATATCCTGCAGTGCGAACTACAGTCGATATACAGCAGTGTGAACTAAGCGTTTTATCCAGCAGTGTCAATTAAGGTCTATATCCAGTAGTGTGAACTACGCACTATATCCCGCAGTGTGAACTACGCACCATATCCAGCACTGTGAACTATGCACTATATCCTGCAGTGTGAACTACGCACTATATCCAGCAGTGTGAACTACGCACTATATCCAGCAGTGTGACTCCGCACAATCACCATCGGTGTGAAATACGCTCTATATCCAGCAGCGTGAACTACGGACTATATCCTGCAGTGTGAACTACGGACTATATCCAGCAGCGTAAACTACGGACTATATCCAGCACCGTGAACTACGAAGTATATCCAGCAGCGTGAACTACAGTCTATATCAAGCAGCTATAACTGCGCACTATATCCAGCAGTGTGAACTACGCACTATATCCAGCAGTGTGAACTACGCACTATATCCAGCAGAGTGAACTATGCACTATATCCAGCAGTGAGAACTACGCAATATATCCAGCAGTGTGAACTACGGACTAAATCCAGCAGTGTGAACTACGGACTAAATCCAGCAGTGTGAACTACGGACTAAATCCAGCAGTGTGAACTACTGACTATATCCAGCAGTGTGAACTCGTGAAAATATATACATCAGTGTGAACTACAAACTATATCCTGCAGTGTGAACTACGCGCAATACCCAGCAGTGTGAACTACGCACTATATCCAGCAGTGTGAACTACGCACTATATCCAGCAGTGTGAACTACGCACTATATCCAGCGGTGTGAACTTCTGACTATATCAAGCAGCGTGAACTACGGACTATATCCAGCACCGTGAACTATGGAGTATATCCAGCACCGTGAACTACAGTCTATATCAAAAAGCTATAACTGCGCACTATATGCAGCAATGTGAACTGCGCACAATAACCAGCAGTGTGAACTACGCACTATATCCAGCAGTGACAACTATGCACTATATCCAGCAGTGAGAACTACGCACTATAACCATCAGTGTGAACTACAAACTATATCCAGCAGGGTGAACTAAGCGTTTTATCCAGCAGTGTCAATTAAGATCTATATCCAGCAGCGTGAACTATGGACTATATGCAGCAGTGTGAACTAAGGACTATATCCAGCAGTGTGAACTACGCACTATATCCAGCAGTGTGAACTAAGCGTTTTATCCAGCAGTTTCAAGTAAGATCTATATCCAGCTGCGTGAACTATGGACTACATGCATCAGTGTGAACTACGGACTATATCCAGCACCGTGAACTACGGACTATATCCAGCAGCGTGATCTACGAACTGTATCCAGCACCGTGAACTACGGAGTATATCAAGCAGCGTGAACTACAGTCTATATCAAGCAGCTATAACTGCGCACTATATGCAGCAGTGTGAACTGCGCACTATATCCAGCAGTGTGAACTACGCACTATATCCAGCAGTGTGAACTATGCACTATATCCAGCAGTGTGAACTACGGAATATATACATCAGTGTGAACTACAAACTATATCCTGCAGTGTGAACTACAGACTATATCCAGCAGTGTGAACTAAGCGTTTTATCCAGCAGTGTCAATTAAGATCTATATCCAGCAGCGTGAACTATGGACTATATGCAGCAGTGTGAACTACGGAGTATATCCAGCTATGTAAACTATGCACTATATCCAGCAGTGTGAACTATGCACTATATCCAGCAGTGTGATCTACGCACTATATCCAGTAGAATGATCTACACACTATATCCAGCAGTGTGAACTACGCACTATATCCAGCACTGTGAACTACGCACTATACCCAGCAGTGTGAACTACGGACTATATCCTGCAGTGTGATCTACGCACTATATCTAGTAGAGTGAACTAAGCACTATTTCCAGCAGTGTGATCTACGGACTATATCCAGCAGTGTGATCTACGCACTATATCCTGCAGTGTGACTCCGCACAATCACCAGCAGTGTGAAATACGCTCTATATCCAGCAGAGTGAACTACGGACTATATGCTGCAGTGTGAACTACGCACCATATCCAGCAGTGTGATCTACGCACTATATCCTGCAGTGTGAACTATGCACTATATCCAGCAGTTTGATCTACGCACTATATCCAGTAGAGTGATCTACACACTATATCCAGCAGAGTGAACTACGCACTATATCCAGCCGTGTGAAAAACGCACTATATCCAGCAGTGTGAACTTCTGACTATATCTAGCAGCGTGAACTACGGACTATATCCAGCATCGTGAACTACGGAGAATATCCAGCAACGTGAACTACAGTCTATATCAAGCATCTATAACTGCGCACTATATCCAGCAGTGTGAACTACGCACTATATCCAGCAGTGTGAACTAGGCACTCTATCCAGCAGTGTGAACTATGCACTATATCCAGCAGTGTGATCTACGGACTACATCCAGCAGTGTGAACTATGGTCTATGTCCATCAGTGTGAACTACGGGCTATATCCAGCAGTGTGAACTACGGTTTATATCCAGCAGTGTGAACTACGGACTATATCCAGCAGTGTGAACTACGGACTATCTCCAGCAGTGTGAACTATGGACTATATCCTGCAGTGTGAACTAAGGACTATATCCAGCAGTGTGAAATACGCACTATATCCAGCAGTGTGAACTATGCACTATATCCAGCAGTGTGAACTATGCACTATATCCAGCAGTGTGATCTACGCACTATATCCAGTAGAGTGAACTACGCACTATATCCAGCAGAGTGAACTACGCACTATATCCAGCCGTGTGAACAACGCACTCTATCCAGCAGTGTGAACTTCTGACTATATCAAGCAGCGTGAACTACGGACGATATCCAGCACCGTGAACTTTGGAGTATATCCAGCAGCGTGAACTACAGTCTATATCAAACAGCAATAACTGCGCACTATATGCAGCAGTGTGAACTGCGCACTATATCCAGCAGTGTGAACTGCGCACTATATCCAGCAGTGTGAACTACGCACTATATCCAGCAGTGAGAACTATGCAGTATATCCAGCAGTGTGAACTAAGCACTATATCCAGCAGTGAGAACTACGCACTATATCCAGCAGCGTGAACTATGGACTATATGCAGCAGTGTGATCTACGGAGTATATCCAGCTGTGTTAACTATGCACTATATCCAGTAGTGTGAACTATGCACTATATCCAGCAGTTTGATCTACGCACTATATCCAGTAGAGTGATCTACACACTATATCCAGTAGTGTGAACTACACACTATATCCAGCACAGTGAACTACGCACTATATCCAGCAGGGTGAACAACGCACTATATCCAGCAGTGTGAACTTCTGACTATATCAAGCAGCGTGAACTACGGACTATATCAAGCAGTGTGAACTACGGAGTATATCCAGCAGCGTGAACTAAGCGTTTTATCCAGCAGTGTCAATTAAGATCTATATCCAGCCGCGTGAACTATGGACTATATGCAGCAGTGTGAACTACGGACTATATCCAGCAGTGTGATCTACGCACTATATCCAGTAGAGTGAACTACGCACTATATCCAGCAGTGTGATCTACGCACTATATCCAGTAGAGTGAACTACGCACTATATCCAGCATTGTGAACTATGCCCTATATCCAGCATTGTGAACTATGCACTATATCCAACAGTGTGAACTACGCGCTATATGCAGCAGTGTGAACTACGCGCTATATGCAGCAGTGTGAACTACGCGCAATACCCAGCAGTGTGAACTACGGACTATATCCTGCAGTGTGAACTACGGACTATATCCAGCAGTGTGAACTAAGGACTATATCCAGCAGTGTGACCTATGGACTATATCCAGCAGTGTGAACTAGGCACTATATCCAGCAGTGTGAACAACGGACTATATCCAGCAGTGTGAAAAACGGACTATATCCAGCAGAGTGAACTACGCACTATATCCAGCCGTGTGAAAAACGCACTATATCCAGCAGTGTGAACTTCTGACTATATCTAGCAGCGTGAACTACGGACTATATCCAGCATCGTGAACTACGGAGTATATCCAGCAACGTGAACTACAGTCTATATCAAGCATCTATAACTACGCACTATATCCAGCAGTGTGAACTAGGCACTCTATCCAGCAGTGTGAACTATGCACTATATCCAGCAGTGTGATCTACGGACTACATCCAGCAGTGTGAACTATGGTCTATGTCCATCAGTGTGAACTACGGGCTATATCCAGCAGTGTGAACTACGGTTTATATCCAGCAGTGTGAACTACGGACTATATCCAGCAGTGTGAACTACGGAGTATCTCCAGCAGTGTGAACTACGGACTATATCCTGCAGTGTGAACTAAGGACTATATCCAGCAGTGTGAAATACGCACTATATCCAGCAGTGTGAACTATGCACTATATCCAGCAGTGTGAACTATGCACTATATCCAGCAGTGTGATCTATGCACTATATCCAGTAGAGTGAACTACGCACTATATCCAGCAGAGTGAACTACGCACTATATCCAGCCGTGTGAACAACGCACTCTATCCAGCAGTGTGAACTTCTGACTATATCAAGCAGCGTGAACTACGGACGATATCCAGCACCGTGAACTTTGGAGTATATCCAGCAGCGTGAACTACAGTCTATATCAAACAGCAATAACTGCGCACTATATGCAGCAGTGTGAACTGCGCACTATATCCAGCAGTGTGAACTGCGCACTATATCCAGCAGTGTGAACTACGCACTATATCCAGCAGTGAGAACTATGCAGTATATCCAGCAGTGTGAACTAAGCACTATATCCAGCAGTGAGAACTACGCACTATATCCAGCAGCGTGAACTATGGACTATATGCAGCAGTGTGAACTACGGAGTATATCCAGCTGTGTTAACTATGCACTATATCCAGCAGTGTGAACTATGCACTATATCCAGCAGTTTGATCTACGCACTATATCCAGTAGAGTGATCTACACACTATATCCAGTAGTGTGAACTACGCACTATATCCAGCACTGTGAACTACGCACTATATCCAGCAGGGTGAACAACGCACTATATCCAGCAGTGTGAACTTCTGACTATATCAAGCAGCGTGAACTACAAACTATATCCAGCAGCGTGAACTAAGCGTTTTATCCAGCAGTGTCAATTAAGATCTATATCCAGCCGCGTGAACTATGGACTATATGCAGCAGTGTGAACTACGGACTATATCCAGCAGTGTGATCTACGCACTATATCCAGTAGAGTGAACTACGCACTATATCCAGCAGTGTGATCTACGCACTATATCCAGTAGAGTGAACTACGCACTATATCCAGCATTGTGAACTATGCCCTATATCCAGCATTGTGAACTATGCACTATATCCAACAGTGTGAACTACGCGCAATATGCAGCAGTGTGAACTACGCGCAATACCCAGCAGTGTGAACTACGGATTATATCCAGCAGTGTGAACTACGGACTATATCCAGCAGTGTGAACTAAGGACTATATCCAGCAGTGTGAACAACGGACTATATCCAGCAGTGTGAACAACGGACTATATCCAGCAGTGTGAACTACGCACTATATCCAGCAGTGTGAACTACGCACTATATCCAGCACAGTGAACTACGCACAATATCCAGCAGTGTAAACTACTGACTATATCCGGCAGTGTGAACTACGGAATATAAACATCAGTGTGAACTACGGACTATATCCTGCAGTGCGAACTACAGACGATATACAGCAGTGTGAACTAAGCGTTTTATCCAGCAGTGTCAATTAAGGTCTATATCCAGTAGTGTGAACTACGCACTATATCCCGCAGTGTGAACTACGCACCATATCCAGCACTGTGAACTATGCACTATATCCTGCAGTGTGAACTACGCACTATATCCAGCAGTGTGAACTACGCACTATATCCAGCAGTGTGACTCCGCACAATCACCATCGGTGTGAAATACGCTCTATATCCAGCAGCGTGAACTACGGACTATATCCTGCAGTGTGAACTACGGACTATATCCAGCAGCGTAAACTACGGACTATATCCAGCACCGTGAACTACGAAGTATATCCAGCAGCGTGAACTACAGTCTATATCAAGCAGCTATAACTGCGCACTATATCCAGCAGTGTGAACTACGCACTATATCCAGCAGTGTGAACTACGCACTATATCCAGCAGTGTGAACTATGCACTATATCCAGCAGTGAGAACTACGCAATATATCCAGCAGTGTGAACTACGGACTAAATCCAGCAGTGTGAACTACGGACTAAATCCAGCAGTGTGAACTACTGACTATATCCAGCAGTGTGAACTCGTGAAAATATATACATCAGTGTGAACTACAAACTATATCCTGCAGTGTGAACTACGCGCAATACCCAGCAGTGTGAACTACGCACTATATCCAGCAGTGTGAACTACGCACTATATCCAGCAGTGTGAACTACGCACTATATCCAGCGGTGTGAACTTCTGACTATATCAAGCAGCGTGAACTATGGAGTATATCCAGCACCGTGAACTACAGTCTATATCAAAAAGCTATAACTGCGCACTATATGCAGCAGTGTGAACTGCGCACAATAACCAGCAGTGTGAACTACGCACTATATCCAGCAGTGACAACTATGCACTATATCCAGCAGTGAGAACTACGCACTATAACCATCAGTGTGAACTACAAACTATATCCAGCAGGGTGAACTAAGCGTTTTATCCAGCAGTGTCAATTAAGATCTATATCCAGCAGCGTGAACTATGGACTATATGCAGCAGTGTGAACTAAGGACTATATCCAGCAGTGTGAACTACGCACTATATCCAGCAGTGTGAACTAAGCGTTTTATCCAGCAGTTTCAAGTAAGATCTATATCCAGCTGCGTGAACTATGGACTACATGCATCAGCGTGAACTACGGACTATATCCAGCAGTGTGAACTACGGACTATATCCAGCACCGTGAACTACGGACTATATCCAGCAGCGTGATCTACGAACTATATCCAGCACCGTGAACTACGGAGTATATCAAGCAGCGTGAACTACAGTCTATATCAAGCAGCTATAACTGCGCACTATATGCAGCAGTGTGAACTGCGCACTATATCCAGCAGTGTGAACTACGCACTATATCCAGCAGTGTGAACTATGCACTATATCCAGCAGTGAGAACTACGGACTATATCCAGTAGTGTGAACTACTGACTATGTCCAGCAGTGTGAACCACGGAATATATACATCAGTGTGAACAACAAACTATATCCTGCAGTGTGAACTAAGCGTTTTATCCAGCAGTGTCAATTAAGATCTATATCCAGCAGCGTGAACTATGGACTATATGCAGCAGTGTGTACTACGGAGTATATCCAGCTGTGTAAACTATGCACTATATCCAGCAGTGTGAACTATGCACTATATCCAGCAGTGTGATCTACGCACTATATCCAGTAGAATGATCTACACACTATATCCAGCAGAGTGAACTACTCACTATATCCAGCCGTGTGAAAAACGCACTATATCCAGCAGTGTGAACTTCTGACTATATCAAGCAGCGTGAACTACGGAGTATATCCAGCAGCGTGAACAACAGTCTATATCAAGCAGCTATATCTGCGCACTATATCCAGCAGTGTGAACTACGCACTATATCCAGCAGTGTGAACTGCGGACTATATCCAGCAGTGTGATCTACGGACTATGTCCAGCAGTGTGAATTACGGACTATATCCTGCAGTGTGACTCCGCACAATCACCAGCAGTGTGAAATACGCTCTATATCCAGCACTGTGAAATACGCTCTATATCCAGCAGTGTGAAATACGCTTTATATCCAGCAGAGTGAAATACGCTTTATATCCAGCAGAGTGAACTACGGACTATATCCAGCAGTGTGAACTATGCACTATATCCAGCAGTTTGATCTACGCACTATATCCAGCACTGTGAAATACGCTCTATATCCAGCAGTGTGAACTACGCACTATATCCAGCAGTGTGATCTACGCACTATATCCTGCAGTGTGACTCCGCACAATCACCAGCAGTGTGAAATACGCTCTATATCCAGCAGTGTGAACTACGCACTATATCCAGCAGTGTGAACTATGCACTATATCCAGCAGTTTGATCTACGCACTATATCCAGCAGTGTGACTCCGCACAATCACCAGCAGTGTGAAATACGCACTATATCCAGCACTGTGAAATACGCTCTATATCCAGCAGTGTGAACTACGCACTATATCCAGCAGTGTGAACTATGCACTATATCCAGCAGTTTGATCTACGCACTATATCCAGCAGTGTGACTCCGCACAATCACCAGCAGTGTGAAATACGCACTATATCCAGCACTGTGAAATACGCTCTATATCCAGCACTGTGAAATACGCTCTATATCCAGCAGTGTGAACTACGCACTATATCCTGCAGTGTGACTCCGAACAATCACCAGCAGTGTGAAATACGCTCTATATCCAGCAGTGTGAACTACGCACTATATCCAGCAGTGTGATCTACGCACTATATCCTGCAGTGTGAACTATGCACTATATCCAGCAGTTTGATCTACGCACTATATCCAGTAGAGTGATCTACACACTATATCCAGCAGAGTGAACTACGCACTATATCCAGCCGTGTGAAAAACGCACTATATCCAGCAGTGTGAACTTCTGACTATATCTAGCAGCGTGAACTACGGACTATATCCAGCATCGTGAACTACGGAGTATATCCAGCAACGTGAACTACAGTCTATATCCAGCAGTGTGAACTATGCACTATATCCAGCAGTGTGAACTACGCACTATATCCAGCAGTGTGAACTACGCACTATATCCAGCAGTGTGAACTACGGAATATATACATCAGTGTGAACTACAAACTCTATCCTGCAGTGTGAACTACGGTCTATATCCACCAGTGTGATCTAAGCGTTTTATCCAGCAGTGTCAATTAAGATCTATATCCAGCAGCGTGAACTATGGACTATATGCAGCAGTGTGAACTACGGAGTATATCCAGCAGTGTGAACTATGCACTATATCCAGCAGTGTGAACTACGCACTATATCCAGCAGTGTGAACTAAGCACTATATCCAGCAGTGTGAACTACGGACTATATCCTGCAGTGTGAACTACGGACGATATCCAGCAGTGTGAACTACGGACGATATCCAGCAGTGTGAACTATGCACTATATCCAGCAGTGTGAACTACGCACTATATCCAGCAGTGTGATCTACGCACTATATCCAGCAGTGTGAACTTCTGACTATATCAAGCAGCGTGAACTACGGACGATATCCAGCACCGTGAACTATGGAGTATATCCAGCAGCGTGAACTACAGTCTATATCAAGCAGCTATAACTGCGCACTATATGCAGCAGTGTGAACTGCGCACTATATCCAGCAGTGTGAACTACGCACTATATCCAGCAGTGAGAACTATGCACTATATCCAGCAGTGAGAACTACGCACTATATCCAGCAGTGTGAACTACGGACTATATCCAGTATTGTGAACTACTGACTATATCCAGCAGTGTGAACTAAGCGTTTTATCCAGCAGTTTAAAGTAAGATCTATATCCAGCATCGTGAACTACGGAGTATATCCAGCAGCGTGAACTACAGTCTATATCCAGCAGTGTGAACTACGCACTATATCCAGCAGTGTGAAATACGCACTATATCCAGCAGTGTGAACTACGCACTATATCCAGCAGTGTGAACAGCGGACTATATCCAGCAGCGTGAACTATGGACTACATGCAGCAGCTTGAACTACGGAGTATATCCAGCAGCGTGAACTACTGTCTATATCAGGCAGCTATAACTGCGCACTATATCCAGCAGTGTGAACTACGCACTATATCCAGCAGAGTGAACTACGGACTATATGCTGCAGTGTGAACTACGGACTATATCCAGCAGTGAGAAATACGCACTATATCCAGCCGTGTGAAAAATGCACTATATCCAGCAGTGTGAACTTCTGACTATATCAAGCAGCGTGAACTACGAACTATATCCAGCACCGTGAACTACGGAGTATATCAAGCAGCGTGAACTACAGTCTATATCAAGCAGCTATAACTGCGCACTATATGCAGCAGTGAGAACTACGCACTATATCCAGCAGTGTGAACTACGGACTATATCCAGTAGTGTGAACTACTGACTATATCCAGCAGTGTGAACTACGGAATATATACATCAGTGTGAACTACAAACTATATCCAGCAGCGTGAACTAAGCGTATTGTCCAGCAGTGTCAATTAAGATCTATATCCAGCAGCGTGAACTACGCATTATATCCAGCAGTGTGAACTACGGACTATATCCAGCAGTGAGAACTACTGACTATATCCAGCAGTGTGAACTACGGAATATATACATCAGTGTGAACTACAAACTATATACTGCAGTGTGAACTACGGACTATATCCACCAGTGTGATCTAAGCGTTTTATCCAGCAGTGTCAATTAAGATCTATATCCAGCAGCGTGAACTATGGACTATATGCAGCAGTGTGAACTACGGAGTATATCCAGCAGTGTGAACTATGCACTATATCCAGCAGTCTGAACTATGCACTATATCCAGCAGTGTGATCTACGCACTATATCCAGTAGAGTGAACTACGCACTATATCCAGCAGAGTGAACTACGCACTATATCCAGCTGTGTGAACAACGCACTCTATCCAGCAGTGTGAACTTCTGACTATATCAAGCAGCGTGAACTACGGACGATATCCAGCACCGTGAACTATGGAGTATATCCAGCAGCGTGAACTACAGTCTATATCAAACAGCAATAACTGCGCACTATATGCAACAGTGTGAACTGCGCACTATATCCAGCAGTGTGAACTACGCACTATATCCAGCAGCGTGAACTACAGTCTATATCCAGCAGTGTGAACTACGCACTATATCCAGCAGTGTGAACTACGCACTATAACCAGCAGTGTGAACTGCGGACTATATCCAGCAGTGTGAACTAAGCGTTTTATCCAGCAGTTTAAAGTAAGATCTATATCCAGCAGCGTGAACTACGGAGTATATCCAGCAGCGTGAACTACTGTCTATATCAGGCAGCTATAACTGCGCACTATATCCAGCAGTGTGAACTACGCACTATATCCAGCAGTGTGAACTACGCACTATATCCTGCAGTGTGAACTATGGACTATATCCTTCAGTGTGAACTAAGGACTATATCCAGCAGTGAGAAATACGCACTATATCCAGCAGTGTGAACTTCTGACTATATCAAGCAGCGTGAACTACGAACTATATCCAGCACCGTGAACTATGGAGTATATCCAGCAGCGTGACCTACAGTCTATATCAAGCAGCTATAACTGCGCACTATATCCAGCAGTGTGAACTACGCACTATATCCAGCAGTGTGAACTCTGCACTATATCCAGCAGTGAGAACTATGCACTATATCCAGCAGTGTGAACTACGCACTATATCCAGCAGTGTGAACTACGGACTATATCCAGTAGTGTGAACTACTGACTATATCCAGCAGTGTGAACTACGGAATATATACATCAGTGTGAACTACAAACTATATCCAGCAGGGTGAACTAAGCGTTTTATCCAGCAGTGTCAATTAAGATCTATATCCAGCAGCGTGAACTACGCACTATATCCAGCAGTGAGAACTACTGACTATATCCAGCAGTGTGAACTACGGAATATATACATCAGCGTGAACTACAGTCTATATCAATCAGCTATAACTGCGCACTATATGCACTATATCCAGCTGTGTGAAATACGCGCTATATCCAGCAGTGTGAACTATGCACTATATCCAGCAGTGTGAACTAGGCACTATATCCAGCAGTGTGATCTACGGACTATATCCAGCAGTGTGAACTATGCACTATATCCAGCAGTTTGATCTACGCACTATATCCAGCACTGTGAAATACGCTCTATATCCAGCAGTGTGAACTACGCACTATATCCAGCAGTGTGATCTACGCACTATATCCTGCAGTGTGACTCCGCACAATCACCAGCAGTGTGAAATACGCTCTATATCCAGCAGTGTGAACTACGCACTATATCCAGCAGTGTGAACTATGCACTATATCCAGCAGTTTGATCTACGCACTATATCCAGCAGTGTGACTCCGCACAATCACCAGCAGTGTGAAATACGCACTATATCCAGCACTGTGAAATACGCTCTATATCCAGCAGTGTGAACTACGCACTATATCCAGCAGTGTGATCTACGCACTATATCCTGCAGTGTGACTCCGAACAATCACCAGCAGTGTGAAATACGCTCTATATCCAGCAGTGTGAACTACGCACTATATCCAGCAGTGTGAACTATGCACTATATCCAGCAGTTTGATCTACGCACTATATCCAGCAGTGTGACTCCGCACAATCACCAGCAGTGTGAAATACGCTCTATATCCAGCAGTGTGAACTACGCACTATATCCAGCAGTGTGATCTACGCACTATATCCTGCAGTGTGAACTATGCACTATATCCAGCAGTTTGATCTACGCACTATATCCAGTAGAGTGATCTACACACTATATCCAGCAGAGTGAACTACGCACTATATCCAGCCGTGTGAAAAACGCACTATATCCAGCAGTGTGAACTTCTGACTATATCTAGCAGCGTGAACTACGGACTATATCCAGCATCGTGAACTACGGAGTATATCCAGCAACGTGAACTACAGTCTATATCCAGCAGTGTGAACTATGCACTATATCCAGCAGTGTGAACTACGCACTATATCCAGCAGTGTGAACTACGCACTATATCCAGCAGTGTGAACTACGGAATATATACATCAGTGTGAACTACAAACTCTATCCTGCAGTGTGAACTACGGTCTATATCCACCAGTGTGATCTAAGCGTTTTATCCAGCAGTGTCAATTAAGATCTATATCCAGCAGCGTGAACTATGGACTATATGCAGCAGTGTGAACTACGGAGTATATCCAGCAGTGTGAACTATGCACTATATCCAGCAGTGTGAACTACGCACTATATCCAGCAGTGTGAACTAAGCACTATATCCAGCAGTGTGAACTACGGACTATATCCTGCAGTGTGAACTACGGACGATATCCAGCAGTGTGAACTACGGACGATATCCAGCAGTGTGAACTATGCACTATATCCAGCAGTGTGAACTACGCACTATATCCAGCAGTGTGATCTACGCACTATATCCAGCAGTGTGAACTTCTGACTATATCAAGCAGCGTGAACTACGGACGATATCCAGCACCGTGAACTATGGAGTATATCCAGCAGCGTGAACTACAGTCTATATCAAGCAGCTATAACTGCGCACTATATGCAGCAGTGTGAACTGCGCACTATATCCAGCAGTGTGAACTACGCACTATATCCAGCAGTGAGAACTATGCACTATATCCAGCAGTGAGAACTACGCACTATATCCAGCAGTGTGAACTACGGACTATATCCAGTATTGTGAACTACTGACTATATCCAGCAATGTGAACTATGGAATATATACATCAGTGTGAACTACAAACTATATCCAGCAGGGTTAACTAAGCGTTTTATCCAGCAGTGTCAATTAAGATCTATATCCAGCAGCGTGAACTATGGACTATATGCAGCAGTGTGAACTAAGGACTATATCCAGCAGTGTGAACTACACACTATATCCAGCAGTGTGAACTAAGCGTTTTATCCAGCAGTTTCAAGTAAGATCTATATCCAGCAGCGTGAACTATGGACTACATGCATCAGCGTGAACTACGGACTATATCCAGCAGCGTGAACTAAGGACTATATCCAGCAGTGTGAACTACACACTATATCCAGCAGTGTGAACTAATCGTTTTATCCAGCAGTTTCAAGTAAGATCTATATCCAGCAGCGTGAACTATGGACTACATGCATCAGCGTGAACTACAGTCTATATCAATCAGCTATAACTGCGCACTATATCCAGCTGTGTGAACTACGCACTATATCCAGCAGTGTGAACTACGCACTATATCCTGCAGTGTGAACTACGTACTATATCCAGCCGTGTTAAAAATGCACTATATCCAGCAGTGTGAACTTCTGACTATATCAAGCAGCGTGAACTACGAACTATATCCAGCACCGTGAACTACGGAGTATATCAAGCAGCGTGAACTAAGCGTTTTATCCAGCAGTGTCAATTAAGATCTATATCCAGCCGCGTGAACTATGGACTATATGCAGCAGTGTGAACTACACACTATATCCAGCAGTGTGAACTAATCGTTTTATCCAGCAGTTTCAAGTAAGATCTATATCCAGCAGCGTGAACTATGGACTACATGCATCAGCGTGAACTACAGTCTATATCAATCAGCTATAACTGCGCACTATATCCAGCTGTGTGAACTACGCACTATATCCAGCAGTGTGAACTACGCACTATATCCTGCAGTGTGAACTACGTACTATATCCAGCCGTGTTAAAAATGCACTATATCCAGCAGTGTGAACTTCTGACTATATCAAGCAGCGTGAACTACGAACTATATCCAGCACCGTGAACTACGGAGTATATCAAGCAGCGTGAAATACAGTCTATATCAAGCAGCTATAACTGCGCACTATATGCAGCAGTGTGAACTACGGACTATATCCTGCAGTGTGACTCCGCACAATCACCAGCAGTGTGAAATATGCTCTATATCCAGCAGTGTGAACTACGGACTATATGCAGCAGTGTGAACTACGGACTATATCCTGTAGTGTGAACTAAGGACTATATCCAGCAGTGTGAAATACGCACTATATCCAGCAGTGTGAACTATGCACTATATCCAGCAGTGTGAACTGTGCACTATATCCAGCAGTGTGATCTACGCACTATATCCAGTAGAGTGAACTACGCACTATATCCAGCAGAGTGAACTACGCACTATATCCAGCCGTGTGAACAACGCACTCTATCCAGCAGTGGGAACTTCTGACTATATCAAGCAGCGTGAACTACGGACGATATCCAGCACCGTGAACTTTGGAGTATATCCAGCAGCGTGAACTACAGTCTATATCAAACAGCAATAACTGCGCACTATATCCAGCAGTGTGAACTACGCACTATATCCAGCAGTGAGAACTACGCACTATATCCAGCAACGTGAACTATGGACTATATGCAGCAGTGTGAACTACGGAGTATATCCAGCTGTGTTAACTATGCACTATATCCAGCAGTGTGAACTATGCACTATATCCAGCAGTTTGATCTACGCACTATATCCAGTAGAGTGATCTACACACTATATCCAGCAGAGTGAACTACGCACTATATCCAGCCGTCTGAAAAACGCACTATATCCAGCTGTGTGAACTTCTGACTATATCAAGCAGCGTGAACTACGGACTATATCCAGCATCGTGAACTACGGAGTATATCCAGCAGCGTGAACTACAGTCTATATCCAGCAGTGAGAACTACGCACTATATCCAGAGGTGTGAACTACGCACTATAACCAGCAGTGTGAACAGCGGACTATATCCAGAAGTGTGAACTACGGACTATATCCAGCAGTGTGAACTAAGCGTTTTATCCAGCAGTTTAAAGTAAGATCTATATCCAGCATCGTGAACTACGGAGTATATCCAGCAGCGTGAACTACAGTCTATATCCAGCAGTGTGAACTACGCACTATATCCAGCAGTGTGAAATACGCACTATATCCAGCAGTGTGAACTACGCACTATATCCAGCAGTGTGAACAGCGGACTATATCCAGCAGCGTGAACTATGGACTACATGCAGCAGCTATAACTGCGCACTATATCCAGCAGTGTGAACTACGCACTATATCCAGCAGAGTGAACTACGGACTATATGCTGCAGTGTGAACTACGGACTATATCCAGCAGTGAGAAATACGCACTATATCCAGCCGTGTGAAAAATGCACTATATCCAGCAGTGTGAACTTCTGACTATATCAAGCAGCGTGAACTACGAACTATATCCAGCACCGTGAACTACGGAGTATATCAAGCAGCGTGAACTACAGTCTATATCAAGCAGCTATAACTGCGCACTATATGCAGCAGTGAGAACTACGCACTATATCCAGCAGTGTGAACTACGGACTATATCCAGTAGTGTGAACTACTGACTATATCCAGCAGTGTGAACTACGGAATATATACATCAGTGTGAACTACAAACTATATCCAGCAGCGTGAACTAAGCGTATTATCCAGCAGTGTCAATTAAGATCTATATCCAGCAGCGTGAACTACGCATTATATCCAGCAGTGTGAACTACGGACTATATCCAGCAGTGAGAACTACTGACTATATCCAGCAGTGTGAACTACGGAATATATACATCAGTGTGAACTACAAACTATATACTGCAGTGTGAACTACGGACTATATCCACCAGTGTGATCTAAGCGTTTTATCCAGCAGTGTCAATTAAGATCTATATCCAGCAGCGTGAACTATGGACTATATGCAGCAGTGTGAACTACGGAGTATATCCAGCAGTGTGAACTATGCACTATATCCAGCAGAGTGAACTACGCACTATATCCAGCCGTGTGAACAACGCACTCTATCCAGCAGTGTGAACTTCTGACTATATCAAGCAGCGTGAACTACGGACGATATCCAGCACCGTGAACTATGGAGTATATCCAGCAGCGTGAACTACAGTCTATATCAAACAGCAATAACTGCGCACTATATGCAACAGTGTGAACTGCGCACTATATCCAGCAGTGTGAACTACGCACTATATCCAGCAGCGTGAACTACAGTCTATATCCAGCAGTGTGAACTACGCACTATATCCAGCAGTGTGAACTACGCACTATAACCAGCAGTGTGAACTGCGGACTATATCCAGCAGTGTGAACTAAGCGTTTTATCCAGCAGTTTAAAGTAAGATCTATATCCAGCAGCGTGAACTACGGAGTATATCCAGCAGCGTGAACTACTGTCTATATCAGGCAGCTATAACTGCGCACTATATCCAGCAGTGTGAACTACGCACTATATCCAGCAGTGTGAACTACGCACTATATCCAGCAGAGTGAACTACGGACTATATGCTGCAGTGTGAACTACGGACTATATCCTGCAGTGTGAACTATGGACTATATCCTTCAGTGTGAACTAAGGACTATATCCAGCAGTGAGAAATACGCACTATATCCAGCAGTGTGAACTTCTGACTATATCAAGCAGCGTGAACTACGAACTATATCCAGCACCGTGAACTATGGAGTATATCCAGCAGCGTGACCTACAGTCTATATCAAGCAGCTATAACTGCGCACTATATCCAGCAGTGTGAACTATGCACTATATCCAGCAGTGTGAACTACGCACTATATCCAGCAGTGTGAACTACGGACTATATCCAGTAGTGTGAACTATTGACTATATCCAGCAGTGTGAACTACGGAATATATACATCAGTGTGAACTACAAACTATATCCAGCAGGGTGAACTAAGCGTTTTATCCAGCAGTGTCAATTAAGATCTATATCCAGCAGCGTGAACTACGCACTATATCCAGCAGTGAGAACTACTGACTATATCCAGCAGTGTGAACTACGGAATATATACATCAGCGTGAACTACAGTCTATATCAATCAGCTATAACTGCGCACTATATGCACTATATCCAGCTGTGTGAAATACGCGCTATATCCAGCAGTGTGAACTATGCACTATATCCAGCAGTGTGAACTACGGAGTATATCCAGCCGTGTTAAAAATGCACTATATCCAGCAGTGTGAACTTCTGACTATATCAAGCAGCGTGAACTACGAACTATATCCAGCACCGTGAACTACGGAGTATATCAAGCAGCGTGAAATACAGTCTATATCAAGCAGCTATAACTGCGCACTATATGCAGCAGTGTGAACTACGCACTATATCCAGCAGTGTGAACTACGCACTATATCCAGCAGTGTGAACTACGGACTATATCCAGTAGTGTGAACTACTGACTATATCCAGCAGTGTGAACTACGGAATATATACATCAGTGTGAACTACAAACTATATCCAGCAGCGTGAACTATGGACTATATCCAGCAGCGTGAACTACGCACTATATCCAGCAGTGTGAACTACGGACTATATCCAGCAGTGAGAACTACTGACTATATCCAGCAGTGTGAACTACGGAATATATACATCAGTGTGAACTACAAACTATATACTGCAGTGTGAACTACGGACTATATCCACCAGTGCGATCTAAGCGTTTTATCCAGCAGTGTCAATTAAGATCTATATCCAGCAGCGTGAACTATGGACTATATGCAGCAGTGTGAACTATGCACTATATCCAGCAGTGTGAACTATGCACTATATCCAGCAGTGTGAACTATGCACTATATCCAGCAGTGTGATCTACGCACTATATCCAGTAGAGTGAACTACGCACTATATCCAGCAGAGTGAACTACGCACTATATCCAGCCATGTGAACAACGCACTCTATCCAGCAGTGTGAACTTCTGACTATATCAAGCAGCGTGAACTACGGACGATATCCAGCACCGTGAACTATGGAGTATATCCAGCAGCGTGAACTACAGTCTATATCAAACAGCAATAACTGCGCACTATATGCAGCAGTGTGAACTGCGCACTATATCCAGCAGTGTGAACTACGCACTATATCCAGCAGTGAGAACTATGCACTATATCCAGCAGTGAGAACTACGCACTATATCCAGCAGTGTGAACTACGCACTATATCCAGCAGTGAGAACTATGCACTATATCCAGCATTGAGAACTACGCACTATATCCAGCAGTGTGAACTACGGACTATATCCAGTATTGTGAACTACAAACTATATCCAGCAGGGTGAACTAAGCGTTTTATCCAGCAGTGTCAATTAAGATCTATATCCAGCAGCGTGAACTATGGACTATATGCAGCAGTGTGAACTACGGAGTATATCCAGCTGTTTTAACTATGCACTATATCCAGCAGTGTGAACTATGCACTATATCCATCAGTTTGATCTACGCACTATATCCAGTAGAGTGATCTACACACTATATCCAGCAGCGTGAACTATGGACTATATCCAGCCGTCTGAAAAACGCACTATATCCAGCAGTGTGAACTTCTGACTATATCAAGCAGCGTGAACTACGGACTATATCCAGCATCGTGAACTACGGAGTATATCCAGCAGCGTGAACTACAGTCTATATCCAGCAGTGTGAACTACGCACTATATCCAGCAGTGTGAACTACGCACTATAACCAGCAGTGTGAACTGCGGAATATATCCAGAAGTGTGAACTACGGACTATATCCAGCAGTGTGAACTAAGCGTTTTATCCAGCAGTTTAAAGTAAGATCTATATCCAGCAGTGTGAACTACGGACTATCTCCAGCTGTGTGAACTACGGACTATATCCAGTAGCGTGAAATACGGACTATCTCCGGCAGTGTGAACTACCGACTATATCCAGCAGTGTGAACTACGGACTATATCCAGCAGTGTGGACTACGGACTACATCCAGCAGTGTGAACTACCGACTATATCCAGCAGTGTGAACTACGGACGTTATCCAGCAGTGTGAACTACGCACTATATCCAGCAGTGTGAACTACCGACTATATCCAGCAGTGTGAACTACACACTATATCCATCAGTGTGAATTACGGACTATGTCCAGCAGTGTGAACTACGGTCTATGTCCAGCAGTGTAAACTGCGGACTATATCCAGCAGTGTGAACTACGGTCTATGTCCAGTAGTGTGAACTAAGGACTATGTCCATCAGTGTGAAATACTGACTATATCCAGCAGTGTGAACTACGCACTATATCCAGCACTGTGAACTACGCACTATTCCAGCAGTGTGAACTATGCACTATATCCAGCAGTGTGAACTAGGCACTCTATCCAGCAGTGTGAACTATGCACTATATCCAGCAGTGTGATCTACGGACTATATGCAGCAGCGTGAACTACAGTCTATATCCAGCAGTGTGAACTACGCACTATATCCAGCAGTGTGAACTACGCACTATAACCAGCAGTGTGAACTGCGGAATATATCCAGAAGTGTGAACTACGGACTATATCCAGCAGTGTGAACTAAGCGTTTTATCCAGCAGTTTAAAGTAAGATCTATATCCAGCAGTGTGAACTACGGACTATCTCCAGCTGTGTGAACTACGGACTATATCCAGTAGCGTGAAATACGGACTATCTCCGGCAGTGTGAACTACCGACTATATCCAGCAGTGTGAACTACGGACTATATCCAGCAGTGTGGACTACGGACTACATCCAGCAGTGTGAACTACCGACTATATCCAGCAGTGTGAACTACGGACGTTATCCAGCAGTGTGAACTACGCACTATATCCAGCAGTGTGAACTACCGACTATATCCAGCAGTGTGAACTACCAACTATATCCAGCAGTGTGAACTACACACTATATCCATCAGTGTGAATTACGGACTATGTCCAGCAGTGTGAACTACGGTCTATGTCCAGCAGTGTAAACTGCGGGCTATATCCAGCAGTGTGAACTACGGTCTATGTCCAGTAGTGTGAACTAAGGACTATGTCCATCAGTGTGAAATACTGACTATATCCAGCAGTGTGAACTACGCACTATATCCAGCACTGTGAACTACGCACTATTCCAGCAGTGTGAACTATGCACTATATCCAGCAGTGTGAACTAGGCACTCTATCCAGCAGTGTGAACTATGCACTATATCCAGCAGTGTGATCTACGGACTATATCCAGCAGTGTGATCTACGGACTACATCCAGCAGTGTGAACTATGGTCTATGTCCATCAGTGTGAACTACGGGCTATATCCAGCAGTGTGAACTACGGTTTATATCCAGCAGTGTGAACTACGGACTATATCCAGCAGTGTGAACTACGGACTATCTCCAGCAGTGTGAACTACGGACTATATCCAGCAGCGTGAACTACGGACTATATCCAGCAGTGTGAACTATGGTCTATATCCTGCTGTGGTGAACTACACACTATATCCATCAGTGTGAATTACGGACTATGTCCAGCAGTGTGAACTACGGTCTATGTCCAGTAGTGTGAACTAAGGACTATGTCCATCAGTGTGAAATACTGACTATATCCAGCAGTGTGAACTACGCACTATATCCAGCACTGTGAACTACGCACTATTCCAGCAGTGTGAACTATGCACTATATCCAGCAGTGTGAACTAGGCACTCTATCCAGCAGTGTGAACTATGCACTATATCCAGCAGTGTGATCTACGGACTACATCCAGCAGTGTGAACTATGGTCTATGTCCATCAGTGTGAACTACGGGCTATATCCAGCAGTGTGAACTACGGTTTATATCCAGCAGTGTGAACTACGGACTATATCCAGCAGTGTGAACTACGGACTATCTCCAGCAGTGTGAACTACGGACTATATCCAGCAGCGTGAACTACGGACTATATCCAGCAGTGTGAACTACGGACTATATCCAGCAGTGTGAACTATGGTCTATATCCTGCTGTGGTGAACTACATATACCTGTCTGGACACGCCACCCCCCCCCCCCCCCCCCCCCCGCTGACTGCTCCTGTGGCTCCTCCCACAGACCCCTGGTATAAAGCCGATTGAAGGCACAGCTCCTTCCTCAGTCTCCAGGATGTAGTGTGGTCGTCACTTGCTGCTTGTTCTTTCTTCCAGCCAATAAAAGCCGATATCTCGCCTCACGTCTCCGAGAGTTATTGATGGTGCAGCAGTTTTATTGGCTGTATGTTTTAAAACATTGAAAGTATTTTACGTCCGGTAAAATTGGACATTCATCGTTAAGACTCAGATGCAGCTCTTGCCTTTGAACTCTGGCTTACATGTTTCCAATCATACTTGGAAGATATTCACGTGACTGAGCCCGCTATCATGCACAAAATCCTCCTTTCAAGGGTCAGCCCAAAAGTATACATCCTTATCAGGGACCTGCCGACCTAACAAGGGGCACTGGATGCCCTCAAAAGACAGTTCCTGCGGCCGGTGAACACTGTCTACGCAAGACATTGCTTAGCGACAGAGCGGCAGGGGACTGGAGAGTCGAGCGGGGAGTTTGTCCGTGCCCTACAGACACTCGTGCGAGCCTGCGACTGCAGGGGACTGACGGTGGAACAGCATGCGGAGCTCCTGGTACGAGACACCTTCGTTACGGGGATCAGGTCAGTGTACGTGCGCCAGCGGCTGCTGGGAAACACCGATCTTATCTTACGCTCGGCGATTGAGATGGCCGACACGCTGGAGGCTGCTCTGCTCAACGCTGACGCTGTCCAGCCGCGTAATCCCCCACCGGTCCTGTGGACGCTGCAGACCCCGCCAGCGAATCCACCACCGCTGCTGCCACTCGTGAGTCCACGAACTCCCCGAAACCGACCACGGCTGATGCCAGTCACAAGTCCGTGCAGTGTTACTTCTGCGGACTCGAGAAGCACCCCCTAAAACGCTGCCTGGCCCGAGAAGCTACCTGCTCCACCTGCGGAAAGAAGGGCCATTTCGCCAAGGTCTGTAAGTCTAAACCACGAGCGGGGTCAGGCAGCGCCACGTGCGAGGCATGGGGGTCGCAATCTTGCCTGCCCGCCTCGTGTGAGACATGGGGGCGGCCATCTTTGTCGGCGCCACCTCACCCCGCCTCTGACCCACAGGTGCTTACCGGGCACCAAGACAGCGATTCAACTCTGGCCTCTGTAACCCTCGACCAAAGCGCTCCACACCAGCTTGCAAGGTCAATGATGGACATCTTGGTGGAGGGGCACAGGACTAGCTGCCTGTTTGACACAGGCAGCACTGAGTGTTTTATTCACCCAGACACGGTGCAACGCTGCGGACTCGTGACACAGCCGGTAAGCTAGAGTGTCACCTTGGCTTCTGGGTTGTATTCCACAGACATCTGGAGGGGTTGTGTAGCAACATTGGTGGTGCAGGGCACAGAATATCAGGACTTTGCATTACTGGTCATGCCTCAACTGTGCGCGCCTATGCTATTGGGGCTGGACTTCCAGAGCCACCTAAAAAGTGTGACTATGGCATATGATGGGCCCCTCCCACCACTCACTGTCAGGAATCCTCAGTTTTGTGGGACTTGGTCATATACCCCGCTACTGACCACACACATACACCGACCCGTACATCCCACCCAACACCAAAGATCCCTCCCCCACCGCTGTTCGCCAACCTGACCCCCGACTGTAAACCTGTGGCAACTAAAAGCAGGAGGTACAGCGTGGGGGACAGGGCCTTCATTAAGTCGGAGGTGCAGCGGCTGCTCAGGGAGGGGATCATTGAGCCAAGCACAAGTCCTTGGAGGGCCCAGGTGGTCGTTGTTCGGACCGGGCAGAAAAATAGGATGGTCGTGGACTATAGCCAGACCATCAATAGGTTCACGCAGCTTGACGTGTACCCCCTACCCCGCATCGCCGGTACAAGGTGTACTCGACCATAGATCTGAAATCCACTTACCACCAGCTCCCCATCCGCCCGGAGGACCGCCCCTACACTGCCTTCGAGGCGGGCGGCAGGCTCTATCACTTCCTGCGCGTTCCCTTCGGTGTCACAAATGGTGTCTCAGTCTTCCAGAGGGAAATGGACCGGATGGTGGACCAGTACAACCTGAAGGCCACATTTCCCTATCTGGATAACATCACCATCTATGGTCATGACTGGCCAGATCACGACACCAACCTCCAACGATTTTTCCAAGTGGCCAAAGCCCTGAACCTTACCTATAACAGGGACAAGTGTGTGTTCGGAACCACCCGAATCGCTATCCTTGGGTATGTCATGGAGAACGGGGTCATTGGCCCTGATCCCGACCGTATGCGCCCCCTGTTGGAATTCCCTCTTCCCACCACCCTCAGAGCCCTCAGACGGTGCCTGGGCTTCTTTTCCTATTTCGCCCAATGAGTTCCCCATTACGCAGACAAGGCCTGCCCCCTGGTCAAGTCTACCACATTTCCCCTCTCTGCCGAGGCCCGCGCGGCCTTCAGCTGCATTAAAGGGGACATTGCCAAAGCAGCGATGCATGCGGTGGACGAGACCATTCCCTTCCAAGTAGAGAGTGACGCCTCCGATTTCGGGCTGGCTGCTACCCTCAATCAGGCAGGCAGGCCAGTAGCATTCTTTTCTCGTACCTTTCAAGGCCCTGAAATTCGGCACTCCGCGGTGGAGAAAGAAGCCCAGGCCATAGTGGAAGCTATTAGGCACTGGAGGCACTATCTCGCCGGCAAAAGTTTCACCTTGCTGACCGACCAGCGCTCGGTTGCATTCATGTTCAGCAACCAACAGCGGGGCAAAATCAAAAATGATAAAATTTTGCGGTGGAGAATAGAACTCTTCACCTACAACTATGATATCCTGTACCGGCCTGGAAGGCTCAATGAGCCCCCTAATGCCCTATCCCGGGCAGCATGTGCAAGCGCACAGCTCGACCAGCTATACACCCTCCATGCAGATCTTTGCCACCCGAGGGTCACCCGATTTTACCATTTTGTGAAAGCCCGGAACCTGCCTTACTCCCTTGAGGACATCAGGACGATGACCAGGGACTGCCAAGTCTGCGCTGAGTGCAAACCGCACTTCTACCGTCCTGAAAATGCGCAACTTATCAAGGCCACCCGCCCCTTTGAGCGACTGAGTGTTGACTTTAAGGGCCCCCTTCCCTCCACCGACCGCAATGCCTACTTTCTCAACATTATCGATGAGTACTCGCGGTTCCCCTTTGCCATCCCCTGCCCCGACACCACTGCCACGTCCATCATAAAAGCTCTGCGCCAGCTCTTCACTCTGATTCGATATCCCTGCTATATCCACAGTGATAGAGGGTCCTCCTTTATGAGTGACGAGCTGCACCAGTACCTGCTGGCTAGGGGCATTGCTACTAGTAGGACCACGAGCTGTAATCCCCGGGGAAATGGACAGGTGGAGAGGGAGAATGCCACGGTGTGGAAGGCCACACTTTTAGCCCTTAAGTCAAAAGGGTTGCCGGTCTCTCGATGGCAGGAGGTCCTCCCCGAGGCACTCCACTCCATCTGCTCCCTGTTATGTACGTCCACCAATGCCACCCCTCATGAGCGCCTCTTTTCTTTTCCCAGGAAGTCTGCCACTGGGACCACCCTACCAGCTTGGCTGACGGCCCCAGGGTCAGTGCTGCTCCAGAAACATGTGAGGAGCAACAAATACTCCCCGCTGGTCGAGAGGGTTCACCTACTACATGCGAACCCCCAGTATGCCTACGTGGTCTTACCTGGTGCCCGCAGGAGCAGCAGACCACTACCCCGAACACTCCACGGTAACTATGAACCCTGTACCTGAGGTGTATACCCACCTGACACCGCGCACACCAAGCCCTACACAGACTCCTCATGACACTCCCATACCGGGCGCCTCGCACACGCGTGAGGGATCACTGACGCCTAGTGGGCTGACACCTCCAGTTAGGCCGGAACCAGCACAACCACCGTCTCCAGTGCAATCACCACCGGCACCTGTGCAATCACCACCACCGGCACCTGTGCAATCACCACCACCGGCACCTGTTGCAATCACCACCACCGGCATCTGTACAATCACCACCACCGGCACCTGTACAATCACCACCACCGGCACCTGTGCAATCACCACCGGCACCTGTGCAATCACCACCACTGGCACCTGTACAATCACCACCGGCACCTGTGCAATCACCACCACCGGCACCTGTGCAATCACCACCACCGGCACCTGTACAATCACCACCACCGGCACCTGTGCAATCACCACCACCGGCACCTGTGCAATCACCACCGGCACCTGTGCAATCACCACCACCGGCACCTGTACAATCACCACCGGCACCTGTACAATCACCACCACCGGCACCTGTGCAATCACCACCACCGGCACCTGTGCAATCACCACCGGCACCTGTGCAATCACCACCACCGGCACCTGTGCAATCACCACCACCGGCACCTGTACAATCACCACCACCGGCACCTGTGCAATCACCACCACCGGCACCTGTGCAATCACCACCACCGGCACCTGTGCAATCACCACCACCGGCACCTGTACAATCACCACCACCGGCATCTGTGCAATCACCACCACCGGCACCTGTACAATCACCACCACCGGCACCTGTGCAATCACCACCGGCACCTGTACAATCACCACCGGCACCTGTGCAATCACCACCGGCACCTGTACAATCACCACCACTGGCACCTGTGCAATCACCACCACCGGCACCTGTACAATCACCACCACCGGCACCTGTACAATCACCACCTCCGGCACCTGTGCAATCACCACCGGCACCTGTACAATCACCACCACCGGCACCTGTACAATCACCACCACCGGCACCTGTGCAATCACCACCGGCACCTGTACAATCACCACCACCGGCACCTGTACAATCACCACCACCGGCACCTGTGCAATCACCACCACCGGCACCTGTGCAATCACCACCACCGGCAACTGTACAATCACCACCACCGGCATCTGTGCAATCACCACCACCGGCACCTGTACAATCACCACCACCGGCACCTGTGCAATCACCACCGGCACCTGTACAATCACCACCGGCACCTGTGCAATCACCACCACCGGCACCTGTACAATCACAACCTCCGGCACCTGTACAATCACCACCGGCACCTGTGCAATCACCACCACTGGCACCTGTGCAATCACAACTTCCGGCACCTGTACAATCACCACCGGCACCTGTGCAATCACCACCGGCACCTGTACAATCACCACCACCGGCACCTGTGCAATCACCACCACCGGCACCTGTGCAATCACCACCACCGTCTCCAGTGCAATCACCCCGGCACCTGTGCAATCACAGCCGGTGCTACGTAGATCGCAGCGACAGATTCGACCACCTGATAGACTTAACCTGTAAATATACTTGTAAGAAACTTCGCCCCATGGGGACTCTCTTTTAAAACAAAGGGGGGGGGTGAATGTGGTGAACTACATATACCTGTCTGGACACGCCCCCCCCCCCCCCCCCGCTGACTGCTCCTGTGGCTCCTCCCACAGACCCTGGTATAAAGGCAATTGGAGGCACAGACCCTTCCTCAGTCTCCGGGATGTTGGGTGGTTGTCACTTGCTGCTTGTTCTTTCTTCCAGCCAATAAAAGCCAATATCTCGCCTCACGTCTCCGAGAGTTATTGATGGTGCATCACCAGCAGTGTTAACTACGGACTATATCCAGCAGTGTGAACTACGGACTATATCCAGCAGTGTGATCTACGGACTATGTCCAGCAGTGTGAACTAAGGACTATATCCAGCAGTGTGAACTAAGGACTATATTCAGCAGTGTGAATTCCCTTCTAATGTGGTTTAGTCTTAATCAAACAGATTCCATCCTCTCTCATAAGCCGATAAGATTCTCCTCAAGGTTGCTACCTCTTGTCCTTTCTTCTCTATTCTTCTGAAATACTTCTCATCCTAGTTCCCATCCTGTTCCTTTCTGAGCCAAGTTTACGATGCTGGCATCATATCGTACTGTCAATACCATCATCCCGCAGAGACTAGTGGAGAAGCTGTCCCTGCTTGGCCTTAACACTGCCATGTGTCACTGGATTCTGGATTTCTTGACAGAGAGACCACAGTCAGTCCGTGTTGGCAGGAACATCTCTGACTCCATCACACTGAGCACTGGATCCCCACAAGGTTGTGTGCTTAGCCCATTGCTGTTTACACTGCTAACACATGACTGTGCAGCCAGATTCAAGGAGAACCTGATCATTAAATTTGCTGATGATACCACAGTGGTGAGGCTCATCAGCAAAAATGATGAAACATTGTACAGGGAGGAGGTCAAACACCTAGAGAGTTGGTGCAGTGACAACAACTTGATGCTTAATGTCACCAAAACCAAGGAGATGATTGTCGATTTCAGACGGTCTCAGCCTGAGCACACACCCCTCAGCATCAGTGGCTCCACAGTGGAGAGAATGGAAAACATCAAGTTCCTTGGGGTGCACATCTCGGATAATCTCACCTGGTCCAGAAACACCACTGGGATTGTGAAACGAGCCCAGCAGAGATTGCAGTTTCTGAGGAAGCTTAAACAAGCATCACTCCCCACTAACATCTTAACTACATTCTACAGAGGCGTGGTTGAGAGTGTGCTGACCTTTTGCATCACAACCTGGTACTCCAGCTGCAGTGCTGCCGACAAAAAAGCCTTGCAGAGGGTGGTTAGGGGAGCAGAGAAGGTTATTGGGGTCTCCCTACCTTCTGTCCAAGATCTCTTTCTGAGTCGATGCCTCCAGAAGACACGGTACATCATTAAAGACCCCTCACACCCACTCCATGAACTGTTTGTTCTTCTGCCATCAGGTAAACGTTACAGGAGCATCAAAACTAAAACCACAAGGCTACTAAACAGCTTCCTCCCACAGGCAGTCAGACTGCTAAATAGCTGCTCTACCTGACTCTGCTTTGGACACTTATAACTTGTTTTTAACTGACATGTGGCTGTTGTGTTTTACTATTTATTGTTATGTTTATTATTTAGTGTTGCATTTGTTATGTTATGATTGCACTGCTCCTGGAAAACGCTGTCATATTCTGCCCTGCAGAGCTGATGTACGGTTAGAATGACAATAAAGTTTTTGAATCTGAATCTTGAATCAATGATCAATTTGTGTCTGTAGATTCAGCCTTATTTACTACAATCTGCACAGTCATCAACATGCACAGTGTATGGATGCTCAAAAAGGCAGCAAACATCATGGTAAACTTCCTTCACCCAGAACATCCTCTTCTCATTGCTACCATCAGGAAGGAGGTACAGGAGCCTAAAGACACACTCTCAATGATTCAGGAACAGCTTCTTCCCCTCTGCCATCAGGGAGGGGGTACAGGAGCCTAAAGACACACTCTCAATGATTCAGGAACAGCTTCTTCCCCTCTGCCATCAGGGAGGGGGTACAGGAGCCTAAAGACACACTCTCAATGATTCAGGAACAGCTTCTTCCCCTCTGCCATCAGGGAGGGGGTACAGGAGCCTAAAGACACACTCTCAATGATTCAGGAACAGCTTCTTCCCCTCTGCCATCAGGGAGGGGGTACAGGAGCCTAAAGACACACTCTCAATGATTCAGGAACAGCTTCTTCCCCTCTGCCATCAGGGAGGGGGTACAGGAGCCTAAAGACACACTCTCAATGATTCAGGAACAGCTTCTTCCCCTCTGCCATCAGGGAGGGGGTACAGGAGCCTGAAGACACACTCTCAATGATTCAGGAACAGCTTCTTCCCCTCTGCCATCAGGAAGGAGGTACAGGAGCCTAAAGACACACTCTCAGTGATTCAGGAACAGCTTCTTCCCCTCTGCCATCAGGGAGGGGGTACAGGAGCCTGAAGACACACTCTCAATGATTCAGGAACAGCTTCTTCCCCTCTGCCATCAGGGAGGGGGTACAGGAGCCTGAAGACACACTCTCAATGATTCAGGAACAGCTTCTTCCCCTCTGCCATCAGGGAGGGGGTACAGGAGCCTGAAGACACACTCTCAATGATTCAGGAACAGCTTCTTCCCCTCTGCCATCAGGGAGGGGGTACAGGAGCCTGAAGACACACTCTCAATGATTCAGGAACAGCTTCTTCCCCTCTGCCATCAGGGAGGGGGTACAGGAGCCTGAAGACACACTCTCAATGATTCAGGAACAGCTTCTTCCCCTCTGCCATCAGGGAGGGGGTACAGGAGCCTGAAGACACACTCTCAATGATTCAGGAACAGCTTCTTCCCCTCTGCCATCAGGGAGGGGGTACAGGAGCCTGAAGACACACTCTCAATGATTCAGGAACAGCTTCTTCCCCTCTGCCATCAGGGAGGGGGTACAGGAGCCTGAAGACACACTCTCAATGATTCAGGAACAGCTTCTTCCCCTCTGCCATCAGGGAGGGGGTACAGGAGCCTGAAGACACACTCTCAATGATTCAGGAACAGCTTCTTCCCCTCTGCCATCAGGGAGGGGGTACAGGAGCCTGAAGACACACTCTCAATGATTCAGGAACAGCTTCTTCCCCTCTGCCATCAGGGAGGGGGTACAGGAGCCTGAAGACACACTCTCAATGATTCAGGAACAGCTTCTTCCCCTCTGCCATCAGGGAGGGGGTACAGGAGCCTGAAGACACACTCTCAATGATTCAGGAACAGCTTCTTCCCCTCTGCCATCAGGGAGGGGGTACAGGAGCCTAAAGACACACTCTCAGTGATTCAGGAACAGCTTCTTCCCCTCTGCCATCAGGGAGGGGGTACAGGAGCCTGAGACACACTCTCAATGATTCAGGAACAGCTTCTTCCCCTCTGCCATCAGGGAGGAGGTACAGGAGCCTGAAGACACACTCTCAATGATTCAGGAACAGCTTCTTCCCCTCTGCCATCAGGGAGGGGGTACAGGAGCCTAAAGACACACTCTCAATGATTCAGGAACAGCTTCTTCCCCTCTGCCATCAGGGAGGGGGTACAGGAGCCTAAAGACACACTCTCAATGATTCAGGAACAGCTTCTTCCCCTCTGCCATCAGGGAGGAGGTACAGGAGCCTGAAGACACACTCTCAATGATTCAGGAACAGCTTCTTCCCCTCTGCCATCAGGGAGGGGGTACAGGAGCCTAAAGACACACTCTCAATGATTCAGGAACAGCTTCTTCCCCTCTGCCATCAGGGAGGGGGTACAGGAGCCTAAAGACACACTCTCAATGATTCAGGAACAGCTTCTTCCCCTCTGCCATCAGGGAGGGGGTACAGGAGCCTAAAGACACACTCTCAATGATTCAGGAACAGCTTCTTCCCCTCTGCCATCAGGGAGGGGGTACAGGAGCCTAAAGACACACTCTCAATGATTCAGGAACAGCTTCTTCCCCTCTGCCATCAGGGAGGGGCTACTTGAGCCTAAAGACACACTCTCAATGATTCAGGAACAGCTTCTTCCCCTCTGCCATCAGGGAGGGGGTACAGGAGCCTAAAGACACACTCTCAATGATTCAGGAACAGCTTCTTCCCCTCTGCCATCAGGGAGGGGGTACAGGAGCCTAAAGACACACTCTCAATGATTCAGGAACAGCTTCTTCCCCTCTGCCATCAGATTTCTGAATCGACATTGAACTCATGAGCATTACCTCTTTACTTATTATTTTTGCGTTAATTCTCCGTAACTTCCGCCACCTCCAACAGGATCCCACTACCAAGCACATCTTCCCTCCCCCCCTTTCTGCTTTCCGCAGGGATCGCTCCCTACACGACTCCCTTGTCCACTTGTCCCCCCCATCCCTTCCCACCGATCTCCCTCCTGGCACTTATCCTTGTAAGTGGACCAAGTGCTACACCTGCCCTTACACTTCCTCTCTCACCACCATTCAGGGCCCCAGACAGTCCTTTCCGGTGAGGCGACACTTCACCTGTGAGTCGGCTGGTGTGGTATACTGCGTCCGGTGCTCCTAGTGTGGCCTTTTATATATTGGTGAGACCCAACGCAGACTGGGAGACCGTTTCGCTGAACACCTACGCTCGGTCCGCCAGAAAAAACAGGATCTCCCAGTGGCCACACATTTTAATTCCACGTCCCATTCCCATTCTGATATGTCTATCCATGGCCTCCTCTACTGTCAAAATGAATCCAAACTCAGGTTGGAGGAACAACACCTTATATACCGGCTAGGTAGCCTCCAACCAGATGGCATGAACATTGACTGCTCTAACTTCCGTTAATGCCCCTCCTCCCCTTCTTAACCCATCCCTGACATACTTAGTTGTTTGCCTGTTCTCCATCTCCCTCTGGTGCTCCCCCCTCCTTCTTTCTCCCGAGGCCTCCCGTCCCATGATCCTTTCCCTTCTCCAGCTCTGTATCACTTTCACCAATCACCTTTCCAGCTCTTAGCTTCATCCCACCCCCTCCGGTCTTCTCCTATCATTTCGCATTTCCCCCTCCCCCCACTACTTTCAAATCTCTTACTATCTTTACTTTCAGTTAGTCCTGACGAAGGGTCTCAGCCCGAAACGTCGACAGTGCTTCTCCTTATAGACACTGCCTGGCCTGCTGTGTTCCACCAGCATTTTGTGTGTGTTGTTGTTTGAATTTCCAGCATCTGCAGATTTCCTCGTGTTTGCTATATTTCTCTGTATTTTGTTTTATGCTTTCCACTTGACTTGGCGTCATTCAATGTTTGTAGTGAGATGCTGAAGATGTTCTATAGGTCAGTTGTGGAGAGCGCCCTCTTCTTTGTGGTGGCGTGTTGGGGAGGAAGCATTAAGAAGAGGGACGCCTCACGTCTTAATAAGCTGGTAAGGAAGGCGGGCTCTGTCGTGGGCAAAGTACTGGAGAGTATAACATCAGTAGCAGAGCGAAGGGCGCTGAGTAGGCTACGGTCAATTATGGAAAACCCTGAACATCCTCTACATAGCACCATCCAGAGACAGAGAAGCAGTTTCAGCGACAGGTTGCTATCGATGCAATGCTCCTCAGACAGGATGAAGAGATCAAGACTCCCCAATGCCATTCGGCTTTACAATTCAACCGCCAGGAGTAAGATATGTTAAAGTGCCAGGGTTAGGACTCAATGTATTTAAGTAAACTACTTAAGAACTTTTTAAAAGCTATTATTAATGCTTTTTGAGAGGGTGATTTTAGATGCATATCATATTTTTACCGAGTTAAGTATTGTATGTAATTAGTTTTGCTACAATAAGTGTATGGGACATTGGAAAAAATGTTGAATTTCCCCATGGGGATGAATAAAGTATCTATCTATCTATCTATCTATCTATCTATCTATCTATCTATCTATCTATCTATCTATCTATTATACTTGGACAGGTTTTGCTTAGTTAATTTGCAGGATTTCTCTGAAAAATTAGTGTAGCTAGTGATGTTATTATCATTAAATGCAGTATCCTCAGTAATTACATAAAATTTTCTTGCTTAATTCACTTGCCTTGATATAGTCAGAATGGATGACTTTCTTTCACAAATTTCTCATCTTTATATGACCACGAGTATAATTTGTTACGTACCCCGTAACTGGGTCACTTACCAGCAAAGATAGAGAGGTCTGTTGAAGTCTGATGGTACTATTTTTAAATGTTTTTATTTATAAAGGGGCACAAAAGTAAGGTTAATACAAACATTCAGATAATATACGTCGTCAATACTCAATCTAAAGTGCGGGTATAGTAATAATCAACAATAAGAAGTAGCTCTATCGTTTGTCTAGGGGTAAAAATATTGTCCGATGGAAATATCAAAGTCTCTGGAGTTCATGCAGGCATTTTGCCTTTTGGGGACCGCTGGGTTTCACGTGTTGGAGAGAGAAAATAAACTTGCCAGCCTTTTGGACTCAAATCATTGAATCGGGAATGTGGGTTCCCCGTTGTCAGTTCGAAGTCCTTTTCGGTGTTATCAGCCACCCATTCCCCCAGGCCAGGGGAAACGGACCACACGTGGCTTCCGAATAGCTTCCCGTTATCACGGGAGCGATGAGCGATGGTGTCTCCTTCTGGTGCGTCGCTGGGGTACGGCCTCCTGCAGTCCCCTTTTTATCTTGACTTGCAGAGTTGTAGATGTCAATCAAGGTGGGGTGATACAATCCCCACCCCACATTGCCCGAGGGTGTCCATGTAGCCATGATAGCGGGCACGTAGCATAGAGTCGCAATCCACAAAGGTGTCTCCAAGTAACAATGGTCAAAATCCGTTGCTTTGTATTTCTGAGGATTCTGTCTCATTTCCTGGGTCCCAGACCCGAATTAATAGCGATCTTGTGATTCTCAGGAAGGAGGGGGCTGGGATCATAACAAATTCTACAATTGTAGAACACAACAGGAACATGCCCTTCACTCCACAATGTTGTGTTAAACCAGCTAAAAAGTAAATCAACGTCCCCCCAAAATAAATGCCTCCTACCTACACAATGTCCATATCCCTCCATCTTCCTCATATTCATGTGTTTATCTAAATGTCTCTTAAAAGACTCTACCACGACACCAGGCAGCACATTCCAGGCATCCACCACTCTCTGAGCAAAAACACTTACCCTTCACATCCCCTTTCAACCTACCCCCTCACACCTTCAGTATGTGCCCTCTGGTTTTAGACATTTCTAGCCTAGGGAAAAGACACTCCCTGTCTACTTAGTCTATGCCTCTCATCTTATAAACCTCCATCAGATCTCCCCTCAGCCCCCACTGCTCCAGAGAAAACAACCCTGGTTTGTCCAGCCTCTCCTGATAGCACATGCCTTCTAAACCAGGGAGTATCCGGGTAAACCTCTTCTGAGCCCTCTCCAAAGCCTCAATATCTTTCCTATAGTGGGTCAACCAGAACTGTATGCAATACTTCAGATGTGACCTGACCAGAGTTTTATAAAGTTGCAACATAACCTCCTGACTTTTGAACTCCAGTGCCTCAACTAATAAAAGCAAGCATTCCATAAGCCGCCTTAACCACCTTATCGACCTGTGTAGGAGCTGTGAACTTGGAACTCAAGGTCTCTGCTCAGCTACATTACTCTTGTTCTGTCTTTGCTTATTGATCTGTGCAAGAAAGGAAGCTCCATGCAACACCAGTAGCAAATGTTGGGCAGATAGCTGTGAAATATTTCTTGATGGTGACTAGGAAGAAGTATATCACTGCCTGAGGTTGAAATTTAAATGGACAGATAATGATGTTGGCAGCACAAGGAGAGACTAATAGTGCACAAAGAAAAAGAGAACAAGATGGAGAAGAAATATTCTGGATTTAATTTAAATGGGCAGATTTAAAGATGCAGAAATACACACATTGAGCAATTAAGTCAGTTTTCCTTTTCCAATCTTTGACCATATTGCTGAATCCACTTCTGAGGACCTCACACTGACTTATCACTTCCACAGCAAACTCTTTTCAATGGCCTATTTATGTTGTCAGCAGGTCTTTTCATCCCATCTGAAGACAGTGTTAGGTTTCTACTAGCCTCAGATAAAATAATCGTGAAGTGTTGTCATTGTTCATTCATGAATAATCATGAATGAGTCAAATTGTCTACAGACAATTTGCACTCCATAGTTTATCATCCTTTTGCTCTGTAATAAATTCCTAAAAGAACAAAATGTAATAATCAAAGTGTCTTATTAAAGAATGGAGCTGAAGTTAATTTATGCACATCAAAAACATGCCTGCTTAACCATATCAGCCGAGAAACCGTGAATGGATGTGGAGTATTTGGATGAAAAAGCCAAAGTTGAGGTGATACGTTCTTTCCCCTGGATTGAGAACAATTAAGAACAGATAATAAATAGATTAAAATGAGGGAGCATGTGGTTAAAAATTAAATTAAAACATCTGACTCATACAAAACTCAGTTTTTTTCTATTAGCATCAAAGGACCAATAACAACCAAACGCACATGGAATTCAGTCTTCCTCAGAATTAGAATCAGGTTTTATTGCCAATGATACATTATGAAAATTGTCCTTATGTGGCAGCAGTACTGTGCAAGAGATATTTTAAAAATCACTGTAAGTAACACACACAAAAAACCATAAGAGCTCAACATCTATGGAAAAGAGTGAATAGTTGGTGTTACAGGCCAAGAAGTCCTGAAGAAGGGTTTCGGCCCGAAACGTTGACTGGTCACTCTTTTCTATAGATGCTGGCTGGCCTGCTGAGTTCCTCCAGCATTTTGTGTGTGTTGCTTTGGATTACCAGCATCTGCAAACTTTCTTCTGGTTGTGATTTACTATAAGTTATAATAAGAAATAAAATAGTGTAGAAGAGGAATATCAAGGTAGTGTTCATGGGTTCATGAATCGTTCAGAAATATGATAGCGGCCAGGAAGAAGCTGTTCCTAAAATTTTAACAGACAGACAGACATACTTTATTGATCCCGAGGGAAATTGGGTTTCGTTACAACCGCACCAACCAAGAATAGTGAAGAAATATAGCAATATAAAACCATAAATAATTAAATAATAATAAGTTAATCACGCCAAATGGAAATTAGTCCAGGACCAGCCTATTGGCTCAGGGTGTCTGACACTCCGAGGGAGGAATTGTAAAGTTTGATGACCACAGGTAGGAATGACTTCCTATGACGCTCAGTGTTACATCTCAGTGGAATGAGTCTCTGGCTGAATGTACTCCTGTGTCTAACCAGTACATTATGGAGTGGATGGGAGTCATTGTCCAAGATGGCAAGCAACTTGGACAGCATCCTTTTTACCAACACCACCGTCAGAAAGTCCAGTTCCACCCCCACAACATCATTGGCCTTACGAATGAGTTTGTTGATTCTATTGGTGTCTGCTACCCTCAGCCTGCTGCCCCAGCACACAACAGCAAACATGATAGCACTGGCCACCACAGCCTCATAGAACATCCTCAGCATCGTCCAGCAGTTGTTAAAGGACCTCAGTCTCCTCAGGAAATAGAGATGGTGCTGACCCTTCTTGTAGACAGCCTCAGTGTTCTTTGACCAGTCCGGTTTATTGCCCATTCGTATCCCCAGGTATTTGTAATCCTCCACCATGTCCACACTGACCCCTTGGATGGAAACAGGGGTCACCGGTGCCTTAGTCCTCCTCAGGTCCACCACCAGCTCTTTAGTCTTTTTCACATTAAGCTGCAGAAGTGTGCATCTTCAGGCTCCTGTTGTTCCTTCCTGATGGTCGGAATGAAAAGAAAGTGTGTCCAAGATGGTGAAGGTCTTTTAATGATGGATGCTGCTTCCGTAACAAGCTGCCTTTTGAAGAAGTCCTCAATGGTGGGGAGCTTCATACCAGTTTTGAACTGGCTGAGTCTACAACCCTCTGCAGTCTCTTTGATCCTGTGCCTTGGAACCCCCATACCAGGTGATGCTGCAACCTGACCGCCATCTGTGCGACACCTGTAGAAATTTGTTAGTTTTTGGTGAATCACCAAATGGTGAAAAAGGAAAGAAAGTGTCCGTACTAAACACCATAAAGCTTACTGGCTGTGAGCTGTAGCAGAACAAAATACTGGTCAGAACTGAGATTCTGATGTGTTTCTGAAATAAAATTAGTTGTGTTTCAGTGTAACAATATCCTGTATTTTATGGAAGAACGATGTGCATCACTTCGTTATGTGCAATTATGAACCACATATCCATAGAGGAACTCTCACAGATGTTGCATACATGAAAAGTGAAGAGAAAGATGCCTTTTAACATGTGTTTCTAAATCTAAATTTGCAACAAACAGGATCTCATAGGCACTTGCCATCATCAGTGTTTGCCTCGACGTGAGGAGGAGACCGCCTGCTGAGAAAAGCTGCCCCTGCGTGAGGTAATCCCGTCACTCTGATTCTGAGGACTGTCCCAGCACCAGTCTGGGATCAGTGCTCAAGGTTCTACAGTATGATCTGACACAGAGCACAAGGGAGTTTGGGGAGAGCATGGGGGCATAGTATTGATCTAGAGGATCTGTCATGGTCCGGTCCGTGAAATCCGTATTCCGGTTCACAGTCCGATCCATGTACCTCATTCCAGGTTTTCCAGTTTTTCCCAGTTTCTGTTGAGGCAGTTGATTCTCGTTTGGGCTGGCTTCATAAATAGCTTCAGGATTCAGCCTCTGGCTGCTGCATTGTTCTTGTTCAAACCCCCTGTCTGTATCCCTTCCCTTCACCTTCCTCCTGGAGCCTCGCCTTCACTGCTGTCAAGTTCTACCACTGGAGAAAGATAAGGAACTGCCTTTCATTGTTTTGAACCGTCTCTGTGTCCACGCCTTTGCTAGGTAGGTCCAGCTGTCTGCTGCTACCTTGTGTTGGGAACCGTCTCGTCGTATTCTGCATTCTGTGTAATGAGTCCTGGCCCTACGTCCTTTACTCAAGGAGGGGTCCTGGCTCTGTGTTCTGTGTACGAGTTGCAGCCTGTTTCCAAAGAGGAGTCCTGGCTCTGTGTTCCATGTTCCTGTCTCTCCCTTGACCAAGGCTCTGCGTTCCTGTCTGTTCCTCGACCAAGTCAAAGCTTTACCTTGCCCAGCCCTGTGTTGGGGTTCCCTTGTCCTGTCCAGGAGTCTCACGTCCAGTCCTGTTGCCTCTCCTCGTCCTGTAGCCATGTCTTGTCCTCACCCAGTTCTGGAGTCGAAGACCGAGTCAAGACCCAGGTTCTGGGTCCTTGCCCAGTCTCTGGCTCGGAGTCCAAGCCCAAGCCCCTAGTTCCCAGTTCCATGTCCTGGTTCCGCTTTCCTAGTCAAGTCCTAGCCCAGGCCCGGAATCCTTGTCTCGTCCAGGGCCTGTGTCATGTCCAGCATCATTTCTTCCCCACTTTCCTTGCTTCCTTCTCACGCCTAGTCCTGTTCCTGGTAGTTCAGTGTCTGTGTCTTGCACTTGGGTCTGCTCCCAACACCCCCATTATGACGGGATCAACCTGATGGCCAAAGCCCTGGGTTGAGTCTGTGAGTCCACTGGTGAAGTTGAAGGCCCAATCTCTGTGAGACCACAAATTTGCTGGAAGGCCAAAGATGGCCTGTCCTGGGGTTAGAGAATGGCTTCTCACTGTGCATGGAGGGGTGGGAGAGAGGTAGGGGGAGAGAGCATATTACTGGGTGGGTTTGTGGTTTACACAAGTGAGGCATTTCACTGTATGTTTTGATGTACGTAGGATAAATAAATGAATCTGAAGGTGATGGTGATGTATATGACATGATTAAAAATAATAGTCTACCAACAAGTGAAAGGAAATGCGTTGCTGACACAGAATAATATACCTTAGCTGTGTTGGAGTCTTCACAGAAATGAAGGAATCTGGTCGTATTCTGCTAAGATGGCGGTGCACTTGGTCGCGGAGCCCTCTCTGATTCCAAACAAAGGTGTAATTGTTTGACCTTTACACCTTTTTAATGTTTGCAAGACACTGCTGGGTATTAAGAATATCAAGTACTCTAGGTTTAGCTCACTGGTGAGCTGCTCGATAGTGGTGGAGCAGGACTTGATGAATGTCTGCTACAGCCACCCAGGGAGGATGGCGGCAGAATTGGCACACGGAGGTGGTGCAAATGATTCTCTTGGATGTGTTTGCAAGACCCTGGTGGACATCGGTCATGTAGGCTGCAGCAAGTCCAGATCACCGTGGGGGAGCTGCATGGCCTCTGCTGTTGTGCTGAAAATGCCCTCTTGCCATAGGGTCTCCTGTTGCTGTCACCCAGGTGACGAGACACTGGAGGCAGTGTGGGAGAGTTTGTGCTGGGTGGGGACTGACCCCTCCCATTGGTGCTGCCCTCCAGTGTTCACTCAGTGGAAGACATCTTGGATTGCATTCATCTGCGGCTGCAATAGTGTGTGATGAGGACTGCTGCGTAATTGCTCATGCAGAAATGAGGCTCCAGGACAACATCACATGCACCATCAATCTACAGGCCATGGCACTTAGGGGCTTCAGCTATGTTATTGTTTTGTGACTATGTTTTACTGCAATCTTAATATATGTAATACACTATGTGTTGTGTGCTGTCTGTAAGTGATGGTACTGTCCTGTCTTTTGCACCTGCCATAATAATCACATGGCTTGCAGGATGCTACTTTGCCTATATTATATTTTAATAATACAGAAAATAGAACATGTAAAGTCAATGTCCAAAACATGATTGCCAAAAAAATCTTTTATCAGTTTGACTTGCAGGTACATCAAATCCCCTTCCTTAACTATGTCTCACATAACATATCCGTCAAAATGGATATGCAGCAAAATCTGGATAAGCTGGAGGCTTGAGCTGCTGTGGCAAATAGTATCTTCACTACACGTACCAAGCAATTACTATTTCCAACAAAGCCTGACTCACAGTATTCAACAAAATTGTTCAATACCCAACATTGACATCCTAACCATCCTAAGCAAATCCATTGACCAGATAATTAACTGTACCAGATATAAATACTTCAGTGATAAAAATAGGTTGGAAGCTGGGTATTCTGTGGCAGGTGAATCTCCTCCTAATTCTCTAAAGTCTTTTCTTTCTTTTTCAATCTTTTTATTAATTTTCAAATTCATATACATAACAGCAGTAACAGTGCAAAGAGAGTGGGATTACATCATTGATAAATGCATATACGAATATAAACTAGAAATAACATAAGTACACTAAGCCTCCCAAACCCTTAATGTAATTAAGCATGATGAAAAAAAGTGAAAAAATATCCAAAGAAAAAAACCCAAATTGAAAAAGGAAGAAAAAAAATAAAATATACTAAACAAAACTAAACTAAACAAAGCTGGGCTATTATATTACATCAGATAGAATCATTAATGTCGTTAGTTCCACTCCTCTATCCATACATTTAAGGTTGATGATAGGAATTCGGAAAGGTCAAGTTACATCATATGAAAATGTTGAATAAATCATCTCCAAGTTTCTTCAAATGTAACGGAAGGGTCAGAAGTGACACTTCTGATTTTTTCTAAACTTAAACATGATATAGTTTGGGAAAACCATTGAAGGAGGGTTAATCTCTTTCCAATTTAACAGAATAGATCTTCTAGCCATTAATGTAGCAAAGACGAGCTGAGGAGGATAAATAACTATGTTCCAACATTGGTAAACCAAAAATTGCAATAATAGGATGGGGTTGCAAATCAATCACAAAACTGTTGAAATAGTATCAAAAATATCTTTCCAATATTTTTTCGAAAGCGGACATGACCAGAACAGATGAGTCAGAGAAGCTACCTCAGAATGACATCTATCGCAGACAGGATTTATATGAGAGTAAAAATGAGTTAGTTTATCTTTAGACATGTGGGTCCTATGCACCACCTTAAGTTGTATTAACGCGTGTTTAGCACATATCTAAAGTCTTTCTGCTATCTATGAAGCCTAAGCCAGGAATCCATCAAAAATCTCCACATGTCCTGATAAGTGCACATCTAAATGGGAATCGCAAGCTACTGCAGGATGTTGTAAACTAATCCATTTCCAACGTAGACAGCCCTCCCTACCATCAAGAACACCTTTAAGTCGTTGCCTCTCAAGAAGGTGGCATCCATCAACGAAAACCTTCACCATGCCCTCTTTGCATTAGCACCATCAGGAAGGAAATACAGGAGCTTGCAGACCATCATTCAACATTTTAGGAACAGTTCTTCCCCTCTGCCATCAGATTTCAGAATGGTCCATGAATACATGAACATGACCTCGTAATTCAGCTTTTGATTGATTTATTTATTTTTCTAACTTATAGTCTTACACTGTACTGCTGCCACAAAACAACAATTTCACAACATACATCAGTGATTGAAGTCCCTAAGGCAGCCCTACATTGAGCTCAATGTTCATTGCCAGCTACTAAGCACCACTGCTCTCAAACTGTATCGGTCTCTGCTGTTCCTTTGGATTCGGCAGCTGTGTGAAGAGGGTGATCCTGCTAAATGGGCCTGTTCTTCACACTGTACTTCCCTGGCTTGTTTGCTGGTTTGCATATCAAATGGACAATTGGGATGCAACATCCATAGTCAACCCCAACCAATGGTGAGCCTCATCAGTGATAATAACCCTGATTCTGATTCTGAACACTCAAATCCATCCAGACCAAAAGAAACTCTTTCAGTGCTTCAAATATTCACTCCTGCAGTCACCACACTGTCTATGCTGCTTGCCAAGCCGCCGTTGAGAGTAGCTCCAAACCCACCAGCTTGGCTACCCAAAATGGGAATGTCAAAAAGAACACAAACATTGTTTTCATGTCACATGTGCTGAGTTGGAAATATACTGCCCTGATTTCACTGTCACCCACTTAAAATCTTGAAAGTCTGGAATGATTGTTCTCCTTTTGAAGCAGGTGGGAACTTCCGCCTGTAGCAATGAGAGATTAAAAATGTCTTTGAACATTTTTGCCATCGGTTGGCACAGGTTTTCAGAGCCCTACTATCAGGGCCAATCACTTTATGAGGATTCACTCTCTTGAAAGGCGATCTGACATTGGCTTCCAGAGTCACCAGATACTACAGGTACCTCATAGCTGAATTTTAATTCTCCCTTTCAAAGGGAGCATAAAAAATGTTGAGCTCATCTGGGAGTGAATCATCACTGTCATTCATGAAGTTAGGTTTTGCTTTGCAGGAAGTAATGGCCTGGAATCCCTGCCAGAGTTGACGTGCATCTGAATCCACATCTAACCACATTTAGAAATGTTGTTTTGCTCTCGAGCTACGTTGTACCTGGCCTTCTTGTATAGTCCTGGATCGCCCAGACTTGAGTGTCACAGATCAGTCCCTCAGCAGACCACGATTACTGGAGATGGATAGATATTTAGACATGGAGGGTCTCAAGGGTTGTGGGAACCCTTGAAGTTGAGCACAAGATGAGATTGGCCCTTATTTCATTGATTGCACAGCATATTTGATGGCCCATTTCTCATGGCCTTATGTGCAACATAAAGAGGATCATGAGCATAATCTTATATAGGTAAAGTTTGCTTAACTACAATGCTGAGCTCTATGAAGAAGGCGGATAAAGCAATAGGGGTCTATTTGCCAGTTATAATAAACTGGACAGAATATTCCCTGCCTATCACAGTTCGCAGTTTTCCCTGAAAGGCATTAAATACTATATGAATGGATTATATTATTTAGGACAAATTGAGAGTTTCATTTATCCTCAGAAATAAAGCAGAAAATACAATGGCCAGAAATTCATATGCATTCCACAAACTCCAACTTGACATTGATTACTAAACTCTATTAGCACAATTTATAGGATTAGTGAAATATCTAAACTTCGATTTTTGTAGCATAATTCCTATAAGGTAAACCCAACATCATGAATGTCAGCAATGCTTCACTACCAGATGAGCTCACCACCTTTTATGCCTGCTTTGAAAGAGAGAATATAACTACAACTGTGAGGATTGCTGCTGCACCCGGTGACCCTGTGATCTCTGTCTCGGAGGCCAATACCAGGATGTCTTTAAGGAGGGTGAATCCTTGCAAGGCAGCAGGTCCCAATGGAGTACCTGGTAAGGCTTTGAAAACTTGTGCCAAACACCAGGAGGGTGTATTCAAGGAGAGTTTCACCTCTCACTGCTGAGGTTGTAAGTTCCCACCTGCTTCAAAAGGCAACAATTATACCAGTGCTTAAGAAGTGTAATGTGAGCTGCCTTAATGACTATCGTCCAGTAGCACTCACACCTAGGGTGGTGAAATGCTTCGAGAGGTTTTGTCATGGCTAGAATCAATTCCTGCCTCAGCAGGGACCTGGACCCACTGCAATCTGCCTATTGCCACAATAGGTCAATGGCAGGTGCAATCTCAGTGGCTCTCCACAAGGCCTTAGATCACCTGGACAACACAAACACATTTGTCAAGATGCTGTCAATCGATTTAGCTCAGTATTTAAACCATTATTCCCACAGTTCTTAACAAAAAGCTGCCGACAGAACCTGAGCCTCTGCACCTCCCTCAGCAATTGAATCCTCGACCTCCTTACTGGAACACCACAATCTGTACGGATTGGCAATGACATCTCCTCTTCCCTGACGATCAGCACTGGCAATTCTCAGGGGTGTGTGCTTAGCCCACTGCTCTACTCTCTCTATACCCATGACTATGTGACTAGGCATAGGTCAAATGCCATCTATAAATTTTCCGATAGTATAACCTTTGTTGGCAGAATCTCAGATGGAGATGAGAGAGTGTACAGGAATGAGATATTCCAGCTAGTTGAGTGGTGTCACAGCAAAAACCTTGCGTTCAACATCAGTAAGCCCAAAGAGCTGAGGGTAGAACAAGGGAACACCAACTAATCCTCAGGGATCAGAAGTAGAGAGAGTGAGCTATTTCAAGTTCCTGGGTGTCAATATCTCTGAGGACCTAACCTGGTCCCAACATACCAATGTAGCTATATTTCACTAGGAGTTTGAGGAGATTTGGTTTGTCACCTAAAACACTTGAAAACTTCTACAGATGTACTGTGGAGAGCATTCTGACAGGCTGTATGGAATACAGGAAGAGTTAGCTGATTAGATTTACAATTGGTTTGATGGTAGGAAGAAGAGAGTTATAGTCAAAGGCTATTTCTCAGACTGGAAACCTATGACCAATAGTGCACTACAGGGTCAGAACTCAGGCATTTGTTTTTATATAAACAAATTGGATCTGAATGTACAAGGCATAATTGGTAAGTTTACAGATGATAATGAAATAGGTGACATCATAGACAGTGAAGGTTTTCAAACTTACAGGAGTATTGAGATCATTTTGGAAAATGGGCCAAGGGCTGGAAAATAGCTTTCAACTTAGGTAAGGGTGAATTATTGTATTTTGAGAAGTAAGTCAAGTCAGTGTTGTGGAACAGAGGGACCAAGGCAAATAAATACATAGTTCACAACAAATGGCATCATGGTTAGACAGTGTGGTGAAGAAGGTATTTGGCATGCTGGCCTTCATCAATCAAGGCACTGAGTATAGGAGTTCGGATGTTCCAGTTGTACAGGATGTTGGTGAGGCGACACTGGGAATGATGTGTACAGTTTGGGACACCCTGTCATTAAGCTGACAGGAGCACAGAGAAGACTTACAAGCAAGCTACCAGGAGTGAGGGCCCTGAGTTATTGGAAAAGGTCGGGCAGGCTAAGGCTTTATCGCTTAGAACATAAAGGTGATGTTTTAGAGGTGAATAAAATCCTGAGGGGTACAGACAGAGTGTACTCACAGTATTTTTTCTTAGGGAAGAGCTAAAAGCAAAAGAGAATAAATTAAAGGAGAGAAGTGAAAGATTTAAAAGGAATCCGAGGGGTTTCTTCTTGTAGACCTCGATGCATACAGTATATGGAAAGAGCTGCAGGAGAAAGTGGTTGAAGAGGCACGATAGCCATGATTAAAATAAAACATTTGCATTTGTACATGGATAGGAAATACATGGGCCAAACATGGCCAAATAAGACTAGCACCATGCCTGGTATAGACAAATTATGCAGAGCGCTCTGCTTCCATGTTGTATTATTCTTTGCTCAATGATTATTATATTATAACATAAAAATAAATGTTGCCATAGACATTGAAAATAGTGATCAAGAATTACAGCAGGATCTCGATCAGTTGGGTGTGCACCGGGGAATGTCAAATAGAGCTTAATTCAGATAAGTGCAAGGTGTTAAACATCAGGAGGAGAACAAGGTGGAACATTCATCGTGAATAGTTAGGTTCTACAAGCACGTGGTACTCTGAAAATGCCATCACAGCTAAGCAGGAGAAGGCTTTTGGCATGTTGTCAATCAGAGTATTGAGTATCGAAGTTGGAATGCTCCGTCGCAAACTTTGGCAAGGCCACGTTTGGAATGTTATGTTCAGTTATGATCCCCTTGCTACAGGTAAGATGCTATTAAGATGGAAAAAGTGCAGGAGTGATTTATGAGGATGTTTCCAAGACTCAAGGGACTGAGTTATCAAGAGAAGCTGAGCATATTAGAACTTTATTTCCTGCAGTGTAGGAGAATGAGCGGTGACGTTACAGAGGTGGATAAAACCATGAGCATCAGAGATAAAGCAAATGCACACAGCCTTTTTCTCTGGGTCATTAAATGAAGAACTAAAGGATGCAGGTTTAAGGTGAGAGTGGACAGATTTAATTGGAACCTGAGGGGTACCTTTTTCACCCCAAGGGTGGTCTACTTATGGATGAGCTGCCAGAAGAAATGGTTGAGGCAGGTACATTTAGTAACATTTAAAAAGCACTTGGATAAGTCCATGGATCAGAATCAGAATCAAGTTTAATGTCACTGAAATTGTTGTCTTTGCAGCAGCAGTACAATACAATACATAGTAATAAAAATGTAAATTACAGTAAGTATGTATTATATATAATACATCAAATAGTTAAATAAGTAGTGAAAAAAATAAGTAATATTCATGAGTTCAATGTCCATTCAGAAATCAGATGACAGAGGGAAAGAAGCTGTTTCTAAAGCATGGAGTGTGTGTCTTCAGTCTCCTGCACCTCCTACCTAATGGTGGCAATGAGAAACAAAGCAGATCCTAGGTAGTGGGGGGTTCTTAATGACGGATGCCTCTTTTCTGGGGCATCGCTCCTTGAAGATGGTCTAGATACCATAGAGGCGAGAGCCATTGATGGAGCTGACCAAGTTTGCAACTCTCTGCAGTTTATTTTGATCTTGTGCAGTAGCTACCCACCCTCCCCCATTCCAGATGGAAATGCAGCCAGTTAGAATGATCTTCACAGTATATACTGTATGTAGTAATTTGCGAGTGACTATGGAGACATATCAAATCTCCCCGATCTCCTAATGAAATATAACCACTGTTGTGCCTTCTTTGTAGCTACATTCTTTGTAGTTGGGCCCAGGATGGGAAAGGTTTAGAATATACACTGAATTTGAAATTTCCTTGATTGAACTCAAACTGACAGCACTACAGATTACATCCCCTCCTCTTCCTCTATTCCTCACTCTGACATTTTACCTCTTCTCACCTCCCTATTACTTCCCCTTGTGTCCTGTCCTCCTTCCCCTTCTCCTAATGTTCACTCTCCTCTCCTATCAGATTCCTTCATCTCCAGCCCTTGACCCTTCCCACCCACCTGGCTTCACCTATCATCTTCCAGCCGGCCTCCTTCCCCACCCCCACCTTTTTATTACAGACCATAGAACAGTACAGAGCAGGAAGAGGCCATTCAGCCCACAATGTTGTGCCAAACCAGCTAAAAAGCAAATCAAAAACATCCCAACACTAATCTCTCCAACCTATACAATGTCCACATCCCTCCAATTTCTTTACATCTATGTGCCTATCCAAATATCTCCGAAAGGCCTCCAGTGTAATTGCCTCTGCCACCATATCAGGCAGAGCATTCCAGGTATCCACCACTCTCTGAGTACAAATTTATCCCTCACAGCCCCCTTGAAGCTACCCCCTTGAAGCTTGAATGCATGCCTTCTGGTATTAGACAGTTTCCCCCTGAGAAACAGATACTCCCTGTCTACTCTATTAGCCAGAAGGTCTGTTTGGGGCCCTGACACTTCACCTGTGACTCTATTGGGATCATATACTGTATCCGGTGCTCCAGGTGTCGCCTTGTATTTCGGTGAGACCCGACGTAGCTTGGGAGACCACTTCGCCAGAAAAAGCCGGATCACCCAGTGATGCACCATCAATAACTCACTCTGAGACGTAGAAGTGAGATATCGGCTTTTATTGACTGGAAGAATGAACAACACTACATCCTGGAGAATGAGGGCCGGCCTCAGGCCTCATTCGCCTTTATACAGGGGTTTGTAGGAGGAGCCACAGGAGCAGTCAGCAGGGGTCTGTTGGGAGCAAACCACTCTGGTATATGTAGTTCACCACACACCCAGTGGCCATTCAGTTTAATTTCACTTCCCATTCCCACTACGATATGTCCTCTACTGTCAAAATGAGGCCACATTGAGGTTGGAGGAACCACACCTTATATACCATCTGGGTAGCCTCCAACCTGATGACATGAATATCAATTTCTCACACTTCCAGTAATGGCCCACTCCCCTCATTCACCAGTCCCCATCCCCTTTTTCCTCTCTCCTTTATCCCTTTGCTCACCTATCACCTCTCTCTGGTACTCTTCCCCCCTTTTCTTTCTTCCATGGCCATTTGTCCTCTCCTTTTAGATTCTCCCTTCTCCAGCCCTGTATCCCTTTTACCAATCAACTTCCCAGCTCTTTATTTCACCCCTCAGCCTCCCAGTTTCCCCTATCACCTTGTGCTTCTCCCTCACCTCCTCCCAACTTTTAACTCTAATCCTCATTTTTTTTTCTCCAGTCCTGCTGAAGGGTCTCAGCCCAAACCGCCAACTGTACTCTCTTCTATTGACACTGCCTGCCCTGCTGAGTTCCTCTAGCATTTTATGTGCGTTGCTTGGATTTCCAGCATCTGCAGATTTTCTCTTGTTTTTTATGGACTTCCTTCAATGGGTACTTCAAAGCAAGAGAGATACCACAAAAATTGTCACTTAAACCATTCACTTTCACATGGAGGATAAGCAAAGCTCAGTGAGTATTATCTTCCACACCAACGTCCCCAGCACTGAGACCTAATTACACTGTTGGCTCCATTAGAAAGATCAGATTATTCACATCGCTGACAACAATCTCCTGAAGTAGCCACTCTAGTTCAAGCAGAAAGATAGTAGGTTATCAGAGAAAAAAATTCAAGGATGCCCTGAAAGCCTCCCAGGAAAAAATAAAATCAGATATCCTCACCAACTCTTTGGAGTCTTTGGTCTATTAACACTGACATGGAGAAAGATTGTTTGGAATGGAATGAATCCTAACAATGAGGGCATACAGAGGTTCAGCGTAAGTGCTGAAGAATTACACCACCTCCCAATTTATCCTGCCAGCTCCATTAAGCACCTCCTGCTCCAACTTCTACCAAAACCATATATCCAACATCGGCCTCAAAACCCATGGAATCTGGGTGAAACCAGGTCATTCTTGACCCTGAGGGACTGTCTAAGTGAGAGAAGGAGAATTAGAAACAATTGAATAAACTCAACACAAACAGCAGCGTATGTGTAACAAGAAGTAAGAAATTGCCCTCTTGGCTCCGAGCTTCCCACACTTGCAATTTTATCTCCAGATTACAAATCAAGTGTGCTGTCTTTTGCACTGTGTTTCCAAGACAAGCTCCAAACCCACAAGGTCCTATCAGAAGTGCTGAGCTTAATCTGCCAGCCTTATCACATCCGGTAAAGCTGACAGGCACAACAGGAGGAGCTAATGGAGGTCCCATCTCAGAACTTTGGGCACATAATACGGGCACGTAGTTTGTGCAGTCTTCACAGGAAATGCTGCACTGACTACTAGATGAAATTCAAACATGGTTAAAACTGTAAGAGATTCCTCCAAGATGAATGAAAGATGTTTATGGTACCATTTAAAAAAGGCAGAAATCCCCTCGATCATTCTATCAACGTTATCCATTATCGAACAATGAAAATAAAGAATGAGATTTATTTATTTTGATGCTGACTTCATCGGTGTTTCCAGGAGCTTGCTATGTGTTGTACTCTCCATTACAATGGGGTCTACACGTGGAATAGTTTACTGAAGGTGGAATTATTTAAGAGGTGTTTAAGATCTTTCTTCATTCAACATTTAAAATACCAATGGGATGCAAAAGTGGTAATGTTAGCATTCCAGTGCAATGGAGTTTGAAATTCAGTGTGCTGAATTTCTTTTCCTTCTTGCTTACATTTTTGAGTTTGTAATTTGTGTACAAAAATGCGTTATGTTGGATTTCACACATATTACCCCCTATCTGAGGGAACTTTGGAAGCTGAGTGATATCATTTGGAATCCCAGTAACACCTCAACCTTGTATAGCTACATCTCATTGTCTGAAGTCAATTCTGAGCCAGTATTCTGGTCAGAAATTAAGTTTAAGCATAGCTACGAATTTCAGTTTAAACCTCCAACTGTTTTCACCCTCCTACAGTATTCTGCTCAGTTGACCACATACCCATCATTTTCATATCCACAATAAACCCTCTCGCTGACCCTCCCAGATCCCAGCCTGATGCTGGCAAGATGCAGCTGCCAACAGCCTGCTGTGTAGCATTCAGAGAGGGTACGGGCCCTGAAAGGCACTCTCCTCATGATAGCTCTCCGTGTTCAGCAGAGCAGCAATCTACTTACAACTGGCATCTAGCTGCTGAATATTCCCATGGCAAACACACAGCAACACTGTTTGCCTTAGAGGAGGAAGAAGCTTTCTCCAGGTTGCTGCACAAGCAGAATTAATTTCTTATGTGAGCAGAGAGACGCCACATCTGAACTCATCTCTCTTGCAAGGTCACAGACACACACCCTACACTTGTACACCTATTCACCTCTTTTGCCCGTTAAGCCACTGGCACTTAGGGCAGCAATAAAGGTCCTCCATCTCTGGCAACCTTCACGCCTTCCTTCATCGTGTCAGTACCTTTCCACTCAGTTTACTGTCAATCACGCGAGTCCCGGGTGGAGACTCAGGAATACCACCGCACACAGGTGTAGAGGGATTCTTCTTTGCTGTGTCCGTAACAGTTTGACCAGTCTGGCTTGTTGGCCCGGAGCTGAACCCCTGAACCTGGAGGTCCAGTTGACCACTCTTGATCTGTCCTCTGGCCTTTGACCCTTTTTGGCATGGGTGACCCTACCAAGAGCCAAAGCATAAAGCCCTGACTCCAGCCAGTATAGCTCTCCAGGTCATTGAGGCACACAAGCCTCCAAACCACAACAAGTTTGTGGTCCTCTTGAAGGATGTCTATCCACTGCTCTCGGTTATTTCAGATCAGAGCAATAAACACAGCAGGAAAGCAGACATGGATGCTTAAGCTCAAAGAAAAGAAACTTTCAAGTTCACATTGTAAACTTTAATTTCATTGTATGAAAAGTAATGTTCATTATACAAATGACCTTTCAGTTCCTCTTCTTATTGTCCCTCCCCACCCCCGTATGACCTTTCGTTAGTGGAACACTGTGTGGTCATGCATTGATGGCGTTGATGCCTACCCACTAAACCTTCACATGGTCAGGACAAAACAGCACTTATTTCAGTACTAATGTTATTTAGACAATTGCTGCTAGTGCTGTTGGAGGCTTTTCAATTAATGACTGTCTCATTATTTAATTATTAATTTTTATTTATTTAATCATTATTTAACAGCAGATGAGTGTTAAATAATTAAGACCTTATAATCAGCAAATGAATATGATTTCTGATTTCAAGTATATTCCACTCTCAAAAACCACCACGTGTGCTGTGTGCAGGCTCACCACTGTGTAACTGGGTGCTGGATCACCAAACCAAGAGACCTCAGATAGTCAGGATGCACAACCAGCCCTCTCTCCTCATCATCCTCAACACGGGTGCCCGCCAGGCCTGTGTGCTGAGCCCATCGCTGTACACTCTGCTCACACGTGACTGCACTGCCAAACACCGGAGCAATCACGTTCACTGATGACAGGACAGTGGTGGGGCTCATCACAAACAATGATGAGACTGTCTACAGAGAGGAGGTGGAAGAGCTCGAGGCCTGGTGCCAGGCAAATAACCTCTTCCTCAACGTCAACAACAGAGATGGTTATTGACTTCAGGAAAACTTGCACCACTCACGCCATCTTTATATTGGCGCACAGCAGTTGGAGCTGCAAGCAGTTTCAAACTCCTGGGAGTGCACATCACACTCAGCCTCTTACAGTCCCAGACCACACTCGGCACAGTCAGGAAAGTTCACCAATGCCTTTCCTTTTTGAGGAGGCTGAAGAGACCTGGACTATGCACATCAAAGCTCACCAGCTTCTGCAGAGGTGCAGCGGAGAGCATCCCATCAAGCTGCATCACTGCATGGTTCGGAAAGTGTACTGCAGCAGACAGGAAGGCTCTGCAATGGGTAGTCAAAACTGCCCAACACATCACCCGCACCAGCCTATCAGCCAACAAGCAGAAAAAGGTGCCAATAAGGGCCCAGTAACATCAAGAAGGATCCCTCCCACCCTGCTCATGAACTGTTTGTTCCGCCACCATCAGGGAGCATCCGCACCAGCTCCACCAGACTCAAAAACAATTACTTTCCTCAAGCAGTAATGCTGATCAATACTTGCACCCATTAACCCACCCTACCATACACTCCCCTCCACAACTACTTTATCATTTCCTTATGTACAGACAGTCCTGTGCCTAGCAGGAGTTTATGGACAAGCAATTACAGTATCTAATCTCAGGGAGGGGAATTGTTGCTTGCCGCCACTTACACACAGGAGGGGGGAGCTGGCGGGGGGACTTTGGAGTTCTCACGTTTAACTGTCGTTCCTTCTTTGGGGCACTTCTCTGTTTTCATGGACATTTTGCAAAGAAAAAGCATTTCAGGATGTATATTGTATACATTTCTCTGACATTAAATTGAATCTTTGAACTTTTATATTTATTGTGTTTTTATTATTGTGATCTTTATCGTATTGTGTCTTTTTTGTGCTGCATCAGATCCAGAGTAACAATTCTGTGCTACATATTTTGTTCTCCTTTACCATTATGTACCGGAAATGAAATTAGACATTCTTGAATCTTGAATCTTCCCTTTCCTTAAGTTAATCTGTTCTTTAGTTTGACTGAAGTTGAGTAAGAGGTTGTTGCTGCAGCACCGCTCCGACATATCCTGCCACTGCATGCTGATGCATTACCCCCGATTCGTAAATCATCAATGGTGTTGTCAGCAAGTTTGTATATGGCACTGGTCTTGTGTGTATAAAGAGTAGAGCTGGGTGCTAAGCATGCAGTTTTGAAGATGAAGATTCGTCCCACAGAAGAAGAAGCATTCTAAAGAGAATGAGGCAATAATGGCTAACAAGGGATCTCAAAGACAGCATAAAATCAAAAGAAAGGACATAAAGAACAGCAAAAAAAATTAGCGGGAAGCTTTTAAAAATCAACAGGAGATAATTTTTTTTAAAACAAGAAGAAGGAAATAGTTGCAATTACTGAGGAGAAGGTGCTTCAGAATCTGAAAGGACTGAAGGTAGATAAGTCACCTGAACCAGATGGTGTTACACGTGAGGCTGCTAACAAGGTAAAAGCCCATGGTTTTACAGGAAAGATAGCATGGATAGTATATTGGCTGACAGGCAGAAGGTGAAGAGAGGGAATATAGGGGATCTTATCTGAATGACTGCCGATGTTTGTGGTGTTCCGTACGATTCAGTGTTGAATCCACTAATTTTCACATTATATGTTTCTGAGTTGGATGACAGAATTGATGGCTTTGTAGCCAAGTTTGTGGATGATACAAAGACAGGTTGAGGGGCAAGAAGTTTTGAGGAAGCATGGAGTCTGCAGAAGGACTTGGTTGGATTAGGAGAATGGGCAAAGAGGAATACACAGTGGGGTTGTGTATGCTCATGCACTGTGGTCGAAGGAATGGAGCATAGAGTATTTTCCAAATGCTTAGTGAACTCAGAAATCAGAGATGCAAGTGGACTTGAGAGTCCTGGTCCAGGAATCTCTAAAGGTTAACATGCAGATTTAGCTGGTAGAAAGAAAGGAAAATGCAATGTTAGCATTCATTTCAAGAGGACTAGAATATAAAAACAAAAATGGAATGCTGAGACTTTATAAGGCATTGGTCAGACCACATTTGGAGTATTGTGAACAGCTTTGGGCCTCGCTTCTAAGGAGGATGCGGTGGCATTGGAGGGGGTCCAGTGGAGATTTAGGAGAAAACTGTAAATCTGGAAATGAAAGGGTTAATGTATGAGGAGTGTTTGATGGCTCTAGGCCTGTATTCATTGGAATGTAGAAGAATGAGGGGGCATCTCATTGAAATATGCTGGCTACTGAAGGCCTAGATAGAGTGAATGTGGAGAGGATGATTCCTATACTGGGGTAGTCTAGGACCAAAGGGCACACCAAAGGCTATGCAGAAAAGTCAGAAGAATAGGGTTGAAAGGGAATATTTATCAGCCATGATTAAATGATGGAACAGATACAATGGAGCGAATAGCCTAATTCTGCTCCTGTGTCTTACAGGCTATTCACCTTGTAGTCTAAACTGTACACAGTGCTCCTGGAGCTCCCTCACTGATGACTTGTATAAATGCAACATAATGTCCCACTTCCTATGCTTAATGTCCTGGCTAATGAAGGTCAGTATGCCTGACACCTTCTTCACCTCCCTGTCTACCTGTGCTGTTGCATTTAATGAAAGATAACTTGTACTCCTGTGTCCCTTTGTTCCATGACACACCCTAATGCACTACGATTCAATGTAAAAGTCCTACATTGATTTGACTTGCCAAATTGCTTACCTCAGGTCAGCCAGGATACACAACTGACTACAGATAGGAGATGAAAGAGCTCAAAGCCTGGTACTGGGCAAATAACCTCTTCCTCAGTGTTAAGAAGACAAACAAGACTTCAGGAGAACTCATACCACTCTTTACATCAGTGGAGACTGCAAGCAGTTTCAAACTCCTAGGAGTGCTCATCCTGCACAACCTCTCATGGTCTCAGAACCCATCCCACATAATCAAGGAAGCTCATTACTGTCTCTAATTTTTGAGAAGGCTAAAGAGAGCTGGTCTATGCATATCAATACCAATGTCCTTTCATAGATGCGCATCCTAACATGCTGCATCACTACAGACACTGCACTGCAGCAGACAGGAAGTTTCTACAACCAAAACTACCCAAAGCATCACAGGCACCAGCCTACCCACCATCAAGCACATACTGTATATAAAGAAAGGTGCTGAAAAAAGGCCAGCTGTAACATGAAGGATCCCAACCACCCTGCTCATGGACTGTTTGCCCACTCCCATCAGGGAGAAGGTTACGCAGTGTCATTGGTGATTGACTGGACTCTGAAAATTCGCACTCTTTCCTCAATTACCCTTTATTTACTTGTGCAAACAAACAGCCCTGTCACCACACTGTTCTGAAGTTTAAACAAAGAAATGACTTATTTTTTTACAGAAATTGACTAATTATACAAACATTGATCCAATAGAAAAGAAGATTAGCAATATAGAGTGTATGTATTGTTACTTAGTCTAGATGCATTGGTTGGAGTCGTTTATAGGTAGTACAGTCCCCTACTCGAATCTTGTTACCAAACTAGAAAACAGAAACAAACACTAAGGCAGTTGGATAGGTTGGATTCAAAGTTCAAAGTTGCCTCGGCACTAAGGGCATCTTCAAGGCTAATAGCCAGGCTGTCTGTTAGCAAAACACATCCCTCATGCACATCCCCCTCTTTTACTCCGATCATGTCCACCGCCCCATCTCTATGTTTGTTAACATGAATCAAAAAAACTGTAAAAGTCATACCTTTAGTGTAGCATTATCTAAATAGTAAACTATACTGTTCAAACCAAAAACAATACCAGTCACAAGTGGGTTACATGAGCCAAATGCACATCAAGCAGGCAATGTTAAAACTTAGTTTTCAGTGAAATTGTGAGCAGAAGGATAAGCCAAACTGTGGTCACTGCCATTTAGTTAAATATAAAACAGTACTACAAGTTAAAATCACATTCAAATTGTATAGGGCAACTGTCACAAAGTTCTCTCTCTCTTCCCTTTCCCTGGAGAACTCTTCCAACTATTTCTGCATCTTATTTCTCCAGGGAACCACCTTACAGTTTCCATCCACTCCTCAACACAGTTAACACTGGTATATAATGCAAACGTGCACGGCCATCGGAGGACTCTCACACTACCATTCATGCACTCACAGTCATCCACACTCCAGAATTCCTTTACTCACTCACACTCACACACAGAAGAAAGTGAAAAAAAGAATGTTCTTACCCATAATGATCAGTCTCCATTTTTTCAGTTCTTTTTCTGTTTGTGGGAACTAGCTCACTGGTGTGCTCACATGACTTGAACCCTACCCAAGACACCTCAGGCAAGCCTGTGGGACCAAAACATGGCTCGAAGTACTCCCTTTTTCTTTTATTTTTACTGCTGCTGCTTTCCTTCATTAACTCCTATTTCTCAATATGTCAGTGACTAATGCGATAGCGTACAGTACCTTCAGTACTCCACACAGCAGGAAATTTGCTTTCCAACGGCAGACTCAGTCCTTTACTCAAATATGAGCTGCCTAGGATTTGGACCGATAACTACAAGGACACAATTTCAGTCCTCCCACATAACAAAATCAAGGATTAGCCATCTCAGTGGAACCTCCACTAACTGTCATCACCAATTAACTGGACTCCTCCAATTTACACTTGCTCCTCAATCACACTGTATTAACTTGTCCACAAGGAGAACAACGTGGCCCATCACCAAACTGCTCCAAAGTTTGAACAAAAAATTGTCATTTTTATACAGAAATTAACCAGTTGTACAAATATTGGTCCAATAGAAACTTTGTGCACTTCTGAATCCCATCATTTGCATATTTAAGTACCAATCATAATGCATATTTCAGGTGTTACTAGCCAGTTAAAAGTATGTATTAAAGGCCAATAATACTTGAAAATTAGCAAAGTAACTGTTCAATAGGAAGCGATTCCCTGGAATCCTTCACCTGCATCTTTATCTCGCCTTGGTTCACTTTTATTCAAGACCTGATGGTTGAGGGGGTGAAACCGTTCATGAACCTGGTGGTGTGAGTCCTGAGGCTCTTGTACCCTTTACCTGATGGCAGCAGTGAGAAGAGAGCATGGCCTGGGTGGTGAGGATCACTGTTGCTTTCCTACAACAGTTTTTTGGGTAGGTATGCATTATGATTTATGGACATACAATCAATCAATGTATGTAGGCTATCTTATGTATTTATATTTATTGTGAATTTTATTTTTGTCTTCTTTAGTTCATTATGTTTTTTTCTGCTGCATTGGATCTGGAGTAATAATATTTTTTTTCTCCTTTACACTTGTGTACTGGAAATGGTATCAAACAATCATGAAGCTTTCATTGAAATCCATTTTTCACTCCTTGGCCATTTCTCTAACTGTTCAAGATCCCCTGTCATTTACGATTTCCATCTTTACTTTCAATAAAATCCTTATAATTTCATGTTATCCACAACTTACTGATGCATTTGATTCTAAATAATTTATACACCATAAAGAACAAATAACAGGGGTTCCAGCACCTAACCCTGTGTCACACCACTACTCTCTGGCCTCCATTCTGAGAAATAATCTTCAACACCACCTTCTGATTCCCATCTGCAAGATAGTTTTGAGTCCAGTCAACTAGATCTTCATGGATTCCAGAGGGCCTGACCTTCCAGACCAGTCTACCATGTGGGATCTTGTCAAAGCTCTTGCAAAGGTCCAAATAAGCAACACTCACTGCCCTACCGTATTCTATCTTCTGGTTACCTCTTCAAATAGCTCTGAAAGATACATCAAGACACAACTTTATAGGCACAAAGCTCTGCTTATTCCTTCTAACCAGACTGTCTATCCAAATATTAGTAGATTCTGTCCCTCAGAAACCCCTACAGTAACTTCCCCACTACTAATATCAGGCTGACCAACTTATAGTTCTCTGTCTTGTCCTTGCTACCTTTCTTGAACAATAGATTGACATGAGCCACCTTCCATTCTTTAGAAACATCATTAAAGCAATGAAGCAAATATCCCTACAAGGAACAAATAACATACTTGAAAAGTGTTAAAAATGCAAGAGGGAAATCAGGAGAGCTAAAAGAAGGCAAGAGGTGGCACTAGCAGACCAGGTAAAGGTGAATTCCAAAGCTTTCTACAGATATAATAAAAGCAAAAGAATAGCATGGGCACGGAGCGACCACTCTCCACTGAACATTGACGGCTCCTTGGTAGAGATCGTTAAGAGCACCAAATTTCTTGGTGTTCACCTGGCGAAGAATCTCACCTGGTCCCTCAACACCAGCTCCATAGCAAAGAAAGCCCAGCAACATCTCTACTTTCTGCAAAGGCTGAAGGAAGTCCATCTCCCACCCCCCATCCTCATTACATTCTACAGGAGTTGTATTGAGAGCATCCTGAGCAGCTGCATCACTGCCTGGTTCAGAAATTGCACCATCTTGGATCGCAAGACCCTGCAGTGGATAATGAGGTCAGCTGAGAAGATCATCGGAGTCTCTCTTCCTGCCATTACAGACATTTAGACTACACGCTGCATCCGCAAAGCAAACAGCATTATGAAAGACCCCACACACCCCTCATACAGACTGTTCTCCCTCCTGCCATCTGGGAAAAGGCACCGAAGCATTCGGGCTCTCACCACCAGACAATGTAACAGTTTCTTCCCCCAAGCCATCATACTCCTCAATAGCCAGAGTCTGAACTGACACCAATTTACTGCCCTCTACTGTGCCTATTTTCTTGTTTATTATTTATTGTAATCCCTGCACTGTTTTGTCCACTTTATGCAGTCCTGGGTAGGTCTGTAGTCTAGTGTAGTTTTTTGTGTAGTTCAATGTAGTTTTTGTATTGTTTCATGTAGCACCATGGTCCTGAAAAACATTGTCTCATTTTTACTGTGTACTGTGCCAGCAGTTATGGTTGAAATTACAATTTTTAAAAAAGTGACGACTTGAAAATTGGTCCTTTTGAAGATCAGCATAGGGGAGATCTTAAATGGATTTTTTTGCATCTGTATTTACTTGGGAGACAGACACTGAGTCTATGGAAGTGAGGCAAAAACATAGTCAGGTCATGGACTGTGTACAGATTACAGGAGGAAGTGTCTGTTGTCTTAAAGCTAATTAGGGTGGATGAGTCTCCAGGGCCCTGACAAGGTGTTCTCTCGGACCTTGTGGGAGGCTAGTGCAGAAATTGCAGGGACACTAGCAGAGGCATTTAAAATGTTCTTTATCATTGTTGAGGTGCCGAAGGATTGAAAGATAGTTAATGTTGTTGCGTTGTTTAAGAAAGGCCCTAAATTTAAGCCAGAAAATTACAGGCCAGTGACCCTGATGTCAGTAGTAGGTAAGTTATTGGAAGGTATTCTAAGAAATTGGATCCATACTGTAAATATTTAGGTAGACAGGGACTGTTTAGGGACAGTTGACTTGGCTCTGTGTGTGGTAGGTTGTGTCTAACCAATGTTAGTGTTTTTCCAGCAGGTTACCAGGAAAGTAGATGAAGAAAAGACGGTGAATGGTGTCTGCCTGGACTCTAGCAAGGCCTTTGACAAGGTACCACATGGAAGGTTGGTTAGGAAGGTTCAGTCGTTTGGTATTCAAGGTGAGAAAGTAAATTGGATTAGACATTGGCTTTGTGGAAGAAGCCAGAGAGTGATATTAGATGGTTGCTTCTCTGACTGGAGGTCTGTGACTAGTGGTGTGACCCGTGGATCAACGCTGGGTCTGTTGTTTCTTTGTCATCTGTACCAACCATCTGGGTTAATACTGTATGTGGTAAACTGAATTAGCAAATTTGCAGAAAACACCAAGATTGAGGCATGGTGGAAAGTGAGGAAGGCTATGAAAGCTGGCAACAGGATCTGGACCAGCTGGAAAAATGGGCTGAGAAATGGCAGATGGAATTTAATACAGACAAGTGTAAGATATTACTCTTTGAGAGGACAAACCTGGTTTGGACATAGACAGCGAAGGGTAAGGCACTGAGGAGTGCCGTAGATCAGAGGGGTCTGGGAATACAGATCCATAATTTCATGAAGGTGGTGTCATGGGTTGATAGGTTTGTAAAGAGAGCTTTTGGCACATTGGTGTTCATAAATCAAAGTACTGAGTACAGGACTGGGATGTAATTTTGAAGTTGTGTAAGACATTGGTGAGGCCTAATTTGGAATATTGTGTGCAAGTCTGGTCACTTACCTACAGGAAAAACGTAAATAAGAATGAAAGAATTCAGAGAAGATTTATAAGGATGTTGCTGGTATTTGAGGATCTGAGTTATAGGAGAAGGTTAATAGGTTAGTACTTTATTCCCTAGAGCACAGGAAAATGAGGGGAGATTTGAAAGAGGTATAAAAAATATGAGGGGTATAGAAAGGATAAATACAAGCAGGCTTTTTCCACTGATGTTGGTTGAGACTAGAACTAGAAGTGATGGGTTAAGAGTAAAAAGTGAAAAGTTTAAGGGGATCCTGTGGGGGAACTTCTTCTCTCAGAGTGTGGTGAGAGTGTGGAACAAGTTGTCAGCAGAAGTGGTGGATGTAAGGTCAATTTCAACATTTAAGAGGTTTGGATAAGTATATGGAGGGAAGGGTATGGAGGGTTATTATTCAGGTGAAGGTCAATGATAGTTTAGCATGGACTAGATGGGCCAAAGGATCCACTTCTATGACTATGGCAATTCCCTCCAGAATTTCTTCTCTAGCCTCCCACAAAGTCCATTGGTGCACTTGGCAATGCCCCGGAGAATTATCCATCTTAATCTACTCTAAGTCTGAAAATGCTTTCACCCTGATAATATGAATGTTCTACATTTATTTCCCTCACCTCCTGAGCAACCATGATATTCTTCTCAGTTAACACAGGAGAAATATTCATTTAAAATGCCATCTCTAGTAAATTGAGCCCTGCTGGTCTCAAAGGGGACCTACTCTCTTCCCTAGCTGGCCTTTTACACTTAATATACAGTATCTATACAAACTCTTGGAATTTTCCTTAACCTTACCTTAATCTTAACCTTTTAAAACAATCATTAAGGATACAAGATGGATGTCAAGATCTCTAACCTGGTCCCAACATATTGATGTAGTTATAAAGAAAGCAAGGCAGTGGCTATACCTCATTGGGAGTTTGAAGAGATTTGGCATGTCAACAAATACACTCAAAAACTTCTATAAATGTACCATAAGGAGCATTCTAACAAGCTGCATCACTATCTGGTATGGTGGTGGGGACTACTGCACAGGACCAAAAGAAGCTGCAGAAGGTTGTAAATCTAGTCAGTTCCATCTTGGCTACTAACCTATAAAGTACCCAGGACATCTTCAGGGAGCAGTGTCTCAGAAAAGCAGCATCCATTATTAAGGACCTCCAGCACCCAGGGCATGCCCTTTTCTCACTGTTACCATCAGGTAGGAGGTACAGAAGCCTGAAGGCACACACTCAATGATTCAGGAACAGCTTCTTCTGCTCTGCCATTGGATTCCTAAATGGACATTGAACCCGTGAACACTATCTCATTTTTTAAATATATATTATTTCTGTTTTTTGCATGATTTTTAATCTATTCAGTATGTGTATGCTGTAATTGATTTACTTATTTATTATTATTATTTTATTTTATTTTCTCTTCCATATTATGTATTGCATTGAACTGCTGCTGCTATGTTAACAAATTTCATGTCACATGCCAGTAATAATAAACCAGATTCTGATATTCTGATTGGCAAGCTTTTAAAAATCAACAAAAGGCAGCTAACAAGTCATTAAGAAGGTAAATAAAAACACAAAATGCTGGCAGAACTCAGCACGCCACACAGCATCTATGGGAGGAGGTAGTGACGACGTTTCGGGCTGAAAGGGTTTCGGCCTGAAACGTCATCACTATCAGAAGTCGTGATACATGTTGGTACCAATGACATAGGCAGGAAGAGGGATGAGGTCCTGAAGTGTGAGTTTCGGGAACTAGGCAGAAGGCTGAAGAACAGGACTTCAAGGGTGACTTTCTCAGGATTGCTGCCAGTGCTACGTGATAGTGATGGTAAGAATTGGAGGAGATGGCAATTGAATGCGTGGCTGAGGAGTTGTGCATGGGGCAGGGTTTTAGATTTTTGGATCATTAGGATCTCTACTGGGGAAGGTGGGTCCTGTACAGATTGGATGGGTTGCACTTGAACTCAAGGGGAGAGCAATATCGTTGCAGGTAGGTTTGCTAGCATGGTTCGGAAGGGTTTAAACTAATTTGCAAGGGGGATGGGACCCGGAGCGATAGAGCAGTGGAAGAAGTGCATGGAGTAAAGCCATATCTAACATTTAGAGATGCTTTGAGGAAAGAGAAGCAGAATAAAGGGTGTAAAGGTAGTAAGGTAGAAGGGCTAAAGTGTGTGTACTTCAATGCAAGAAGCATCAGGAACAAAGATGATGAACTGAGAGCTTGGATACATACATGGAATTATGATGTAGTGGCCATTACAGAGACTTGGCTGGCACCAGGGCAGGAATGGATTCTCAATATTCCTGAATTTCAGTGCTTTAAAAGGGATAGAGAGGGGGGAAGGGGGAGGAGGGGCGGCATTACTGGTCAGGGATACTATTACAGCTACAGAAAGGGTGGGTAATGTAGCAGGATCCTCTTTTGAGTCAGTATGGGTAGAAGTCAGGGACAGGAAGGGAGCAGTTACTCTATTGGGAGTATTCTATAGGCCCCCTGGTAGCAGCAGAGATACCGAGGAGCAGATTGGGAGGCAGATTTTGGAAAGGTGCAAAAATAACAGGGTTATTATCATGGGTGACTTTAAATTCCCTAATATTGATTGGCACCCAATTAGTTCCATGGTTTAGACAGGGCATGGTTTAGAGTTTGTTAAGTGTGTCCAGGACGGATTCCTGTCACAGTATGTTGACAGGCCGACTAAGGGGAATGCCATATAGATCCAGTATTACATAACGAACTGGGTCAGGTCACAGATCTGTCAGTGGGTGAGCATCTGGGGGACAGTGACCACTGCTCCCTGGCCTTTAGCATTATCATGGAAAAGGATAGAATCAGAGAGGACAGGAACATTTTGAATTGGGGAAGGGCAAATTATGAGGCTATAAGGCTAGAACATGCGGGTGTGAATTGGGATGATGTTTTTGCAGGGAAATGTACTATGGACATGTGGCCGATGTTTAGGGATTGGCCTTGGAGGATGTTAGGGATAAATTTGTCCCGGTGAGGAAGATAAAGAATGGTAGAGTGAAGGAACCATGGGTGACAAGTGAGGTGGAAAATCTAGTCAGGTGGAAGAAGGCAGCACAAATTAGGTTTAGGAAGCAAGGATCAGATGGGTCTATTGAGGAATAGCAGGTAGCAAGAAAGGAGCTTAAGAAGGGGCTGAGGAGAGCAAGAAGGGGGCATGAGAAGGCCTTGGCGAGTAGGGTAAAGGAAAACCCCAAGGCATTCTTCAATTATGTGAAGAACAAAAGGATGACAGGAGTGAATGTAGGATCGATTAGAGATAAAGGTGGGAGGATGTGCCTGGAGGCTGTGGAAGTGAGCGAGGTCCTCAATGAATACATTTCTTCGGTATTCACCAATGAGAGGGAACTTGATGACAGTGAAGACAATATGAGTGAAGTTGATGTTCTGGAGCATGTTGATATTAAGGAAGAGGATGGATAAGTCCCCGTAGCCTGACGGAATATTCCCCAGTCTGCTCCATGAGGCAAGGGAAGAGATTGCTGAGCCTCTGACTAGGATCTTTATGTCTTTGTTGTCCACGGGAATGATACCGGAGGATTGGATGGAGACGAATGTTGTCCCTTTGTTCAAAAAAGGCAGTAGGGATAGTCCGTGTAATTATAGACCAGTGAGCCTTACGTCTGTGGTGGGAAAGCTGTTGGAAAAGATTCTTAGAGATAGGATCTATGGGCATTTACAGAATCATGGTCTGATCAGGGACAGTCAGCATGGCTTTGTGAAGGGCAGATCGTGCCTAACAAGCCTGATAGAGTTCTTTGAGGAGGTGACCAGGCACATAGATGAGGGTAATGTAGTGGATGTGATCTACATGGATTTTAGTAAGTCATTTGACAAGGTTCCACATGGTAGGTTTATTCAGAAAGTCAGAAGGCATGGGATCCAGGGAAGTTTGGCCAGGTGGATTCAGAATTGGCTTGCCTGCAGAAGGCAGAGAGTCGTGGTGGAGAGAGTACATTCAGATTGGAGGGTTGTGACTAGTGATGTCCCACAAGGATCTGTTCTGGGACCTCTACTTTTTGTGATTTTTATTAACCACCTGGATGTGGGGGTAGAAGGGTGGGTTGGCAAGTTTGCAGACGACACAAAGGTTGATGGTGTTGTTGATAGTATGGAGGATTGTTGAAGATTGCAGAGAGGGATTGATAGGATGCAGAAGTGGGCTGAGAATTGGCAGATGGAGTTCAACCCGGAGAAGTGTGAAGTGGTACACTTTGGAAGGACAAACTCCAAGGCAGAGTACAGTGTAAATGGCAGGATACTTGGTAGTGTGGAGGAGCAGAGGGATCTGGGGGTATATGTCCACAGATCGCTGAGAGTTGACTCACAGGTAGATAGGGTAGTAAAGAAAGTTTATGGAGTGTTAGCTTTCATAAGTCGAGAGATAGCGTTTAAGAGTCATGGGGTAATGATGCAGCTCTATAAAACCCTGGTTAGGCCACACTTGGAGTATTGTGTCCAGTTCTGGTCACCTCACTATAGGAAGGATGTGGAAGCATTGGAAAGGGTACAGAGGAGATTTATCAGGATGCTGTCTGGTTTAGAGAGTATGGATTATGATCAGAGATTAAGGGAGCTAGGGATTTACTCTCTGGAGGGAAGGAGGATGAGAGGAGACATAATAGAGTTATACAAGATATTAAGAGGAATAGGCAGAGTGGACAGCCAGCGCCTCTTCCCCAGGGCACCACTGCTCAATGCAAGAGGACATGGCTTTAAGGTAAGGGGAGGGAAGTTCAAGGGGGATATTAGAGGAAGGTTTTTTACTCAGAGTGGTCGGTGCATGGAATGTGCTGCCTGAGTCAGTGGTGGAGGCAGATACACTAGTGAAATTTAAGCGACTACCAGACGGGTATATGGAGGAAGTTAAGGTGGGGGTTATATGGGAGGCAGGTTTTAAGGCACAACATTGTGGGCCGAAGGGCCTGTACTGTACTGTACTGTTCTATGTTCTATAAAAAATTTCTAAAGTACTATGAAAAGGTCTTCGGCACCTGAGCTATACAGTATATATATATATCTAAGTCTTCTGCACAGTATTATATATGCTTTCTCTTTTGCTTCTATGTTGCCTTTGGCTTCCCTTGTCAGCACGGTTCTGTCATCCTGCCTTTAGAATTCTTCTTCTTTGGGACCTACCTACCCTGCACCTTTCACACTGCTGCTCTGCAATCATCCCTGCTAGTGACCCTTCTAATCAACTTTGGCCAGCTCCTCTCTCATGCCTCTGTAATTCCCTTTACTCCACTGTAATACTGACACATTTGACTTCAGCTTCTGCCTCTCAAAATGCAGGGTGAAGACCATCATATTATGATCACTGGCTCCTAAGGGTTCCTTGACACAACACCCAGTCCAGAATAGCTGATCCTTTAGTGGGCTCGACCACAAGCTGCTCTAAAAACTATCTCATTGACATTCTACAAATTCTCTCTCTTGGGATCCAAAATCAACACCAACCTGATTTTCCCAATCTACCTGCATAATTGAAATCCCCCATGACTATTGTAACATTACCCTTTTGACGTGCAATTTTTATCTCCCAATATAATTTGTAGCCCACATACTGGCTACTGTTTAGAAGCCTGTATAAACTGTAACTCCAGTCAGGGTCATTTTACCCTTACAGTTCCTTACTTCTACCCATAACAATTCTACATCTTCTGACCTTATGTCACCTCTTTGTATTTTTTACCAAAAGACCCATGCTACCCCTTCTGTCTACCTGCCTGACCTTTTGATATAATGTGTATCCTTGGATGTTAATCTCCCAACTGTAATCTTCTTTCAGCCGTGACTCTGTGATGCCCACAACGTCATACCTGCTAATCTCTAACTGCACTATGAGATCATCTATCTTATTCTGTATATTGTGTGCATTCAAATATAACACCTTCAGTCCGGTATTCATCACCCTTTTTGATTTTGTCCCCTTGTTATATTGCAACTCATCCCACTGACAGCAATTTTACTGTATCATCTGCCTGTCCTTCTGGACAGTCTCACTACACACTGACAGCAATTTTACTGTATCATCTGCCTGTCCTTCTGGACCGTCTCACTACACACTGACAGCAATTTTACTGTATCATCTGCCTGTCCTTCTGGACAGTCTCACTACGCACTGCCTCTGCTTGCTGCCCAACTGCCCTGTCCTCAGCCCTATCACTCAGTTTCCCATCCCCCTGCCAAATTAGTTTAAGCCCTCCCCAACAGTTCTAGAAAACCTGCCTTAAGTTTATTGGTCCCCTCAGGTTCAGCAAGGTATGACTTGTCCCTCTCATACAATATCATATTCCACAGAAGAGATACCAATGATCCTGAGATCTGAAACCCTGCCCTTGCACCAGTTCCTCAGTCATGCATTCATCTGTATTTTTATATCTGAATCATATATATATATATATATATATATATATCATATATCAAATATCTGAATCATCCTATTCGTACCCTCACTGGCATGAAATCCAGGCAGTAATCCAGAGGATTCAGACATGAGGGAAGGAATGAGAATCCGGACTTCCTCCTAACATCCACAAATTCAATTCATATCATGTAATACAAAGAAACTGCTGAAAACACTGAGTTCAGTTAAGATCATGGGGCCTGACAACATTTCAGCTGTAAAATTGAAGACATTCACCCCACAACTACGGTAGAAACATAGAAAACCTACAGCACAATACAGGCCCTTCAGCCACAAAGTTGTGCTGAACATGTCCCTACCCTAGAAATTACTAGGCTTACCCGTAGCCCTCTATTTTCCTAAGCTCCATGTACCTATCCCAAAGTCTCTTGATAGACCCTATCGTATCCGCCTCCACCACAGTTTCCGGCAGCCCATTCCACACACTCACCACTCTGAGTAAAAGGCTTTTCTGACAGCTCCTCTGTAGTTATTCCCCAGAACCCTAAACCTATGTCCTCTTGTGGCAACCATTTCAGCCCTGGGAAAAAGCCTCTCACTATCTACAGGATCAATGCCTCTCATCATCTTATACACCTCTATCAGGTCACCTCTCATCCTCTGTTGCTCCAAGGAGAAAAGGCCAAGTTCACTCAACCTGTTTTCATAAGGCATGCTCCCCAATCCAGGCAACATCCTTGTAAATCTCCTCTGCACCCTTTCTATGGTTTCCACATCCTTCCTGTAGTGAGGCAAACAGAACTGAGCACAGTACTCCAAGTGGGGCCTGACCAAGGTCGCATATAGCTGCAACATTACCTCTCTGCTCCTAAATTCAATCCCAAGATTGATGAAGGCCAATACACCATATGCCTTCCTAACCACAGAGTCAACCTGCACAGCTGCTTTGAGTGTCCTATGGACTCGGACCCCAAGATCCCTCTGATCCTCCACAGTACCAAGAGTCTTACCATTAATACTATATTCTGCCATCATATTTGACCTACCAAAATGAGCCACCTTACACTTATCTGGGTTGAACTCCATCTGCCACTTCTCAGCCCAGTTTTCCATCCTATCAATGTCCTGCTGTAACCTCTGACAGCCCTCCACACTATCCACAAAACCTCCGACCTTTGTGTCATCAGCAAACTTACTAACCCGTCCCTCCACTTCCTCATCCAGGTCATTTATAAAAATTACAAAGAATAAAGGTCCCAGAACAGATCCCTGAGGCACTCCACTGGTGACCAACCTCCATGCAGAATATGACTCGTCTAGAACCACTTTTTACCTTCTGTGGGCAAGACAGTTCTGGATCCACAAAGCAATGTCCCCTTGGATCCCATGCCGCCTTACTTTCTCAATAAGCCTTGCATGGGGTACTTTATCAAATGCCTTGCTGAAATCCATATACACTACATCTACTGCTCTTCCTTCATCAATGTTTTTAGTCACATCCTCAAAAAAATTCAATCAAGCTCGTTATGCATGACCTGCCCTTGACAAAGCCATGCTGTCTATTCCTAATCATATTATGCCTCTCCAAATGTTCATAAATCCTGCCTCTCAGGATCTTCTCCATCAACTTACCAACCACAGAGGTAAGACTCACTGGTCTATAATTTCTTGGTCTATCTCTACTCCCTTTCTTGAATAAAGGAACAACATTTGCAATCCTCCAGAACTTCTCCCGTCCCCATTGATATTGCAAAGATCATCATCAGAGGGTCAGCAATCTCCTCCCTCGCCTCCCACAGTAGCCTGAGGTACATCTCACCTGGACTTATCCAATTTGATGCTTTCCAAAAGCTCCAGCACATCTTCTTTCTTAATATTTACATGCTCAAGCTTTTCAGTCTGCTGCAAGTCGACACTACTATCACCAAGATCCTTTTCCATTGTGAATACTGAAGCAAGTATTAGCCAAGCTCTTCCAGTACAGTTACAATATTGGTATCTACTCAAGAATATGAAAATGGCATATTGCTTTCATAAAAGCTGAATGAATTCAATTACCACACAGTCAGTCTCCGCTCAATTAGCAACAAAGTGATAATGTCATTTGCAGTACTATCCAGTGCCACATATTCAATAACCTGCTCACCATGCCCAGTCTGGATTTTGCCAGGATCATTCCATTCCAGACATCATGATGGCCCTAAGCCAAACAGCAAAGCAAAGCTGAGGTGTACATGATCGTCTTTTCGATCAAGAAAGAATTTGAGTGAATATGGTATTGAAAAACATCATGGGAAATCTGCTTCACTACCAGAGTCAAAGCGCTGACAAAGAAAGATTGTTGTGCTTGTGAGATGACAATCATCCACTCCAGGACATCAGTGCACAAGTTCACCAGAGGGTGTCCTTAGTCTGTCCATCTACAGCAGCTTCACCAGGACCATATTGCAAACACAACATCAGAACTGCAAACAATTTCCAAGGAGAGAGGATTAATTCTCTAATCTTGATATTTAATGGCATATTAAATGACATCAAACACCCCCAAATCAGTATCCTGAGAGTTACTGTTGAGCAATCTGTCCAGCCACAGAAATACGACGTCCTTAAGAGCAGGTCAGAGGCTAGGAATCCTAGGGCAAATGAGTCGCATCCTTGAGAACTCAAAACTCGTCTACCACTTACACTGCACATCATGAGCATAATGCAGAGAAGATTCCCTCTACCTTCCTTGTAGATACAACAACTGAGAAGAAACTCCACAACATTCAAGATAAACCAATCCATTTCAATGACATCACATCCCCTCTAAACATTTTTTCCTTCTGTGCAAAGTGGCTCCAAACTTTGCCATATACTAAATGGCCCACAGTTACTCAGTCACTCCGAAGGTATTTCTGCAACACCAAGAAGGAAACAAGCTAAAGATACAAATCACTGCTACTGGCATGTTCTACATCATACAGACTTGGCAATGTATTGCTCCTTCTTTATCATTGCAAGTTCTCATTCTCAATCTGATCCTTTTACAACAATTGTACCAAGCAAAATTGGGTGTATGGGATGTCCAGGGAAGTGTAGCACCTCTGATTAACGTATCCAGTCTGGGGAAGCTCACTCACCTCTGGTCCTCACAGACACTCAGCTCTCACCTGTGGCTCCAAAGTAGCTGTTGGCATATGATAGTGGCCAACACCCCAGTACACCATTTCGACCGGCGAGGCAAACCAGGTGAGGGTAGCCATTGGGCCTCATACCCCAGTGAGATTGGGATATGCTTGTCCTAGCATGTGAAGTCAGCTCCAGTGAACTGGGCAGATGCAATCTACAGTGAGATCCATTGGTGGTTCTGCAATGCTCCGTGGAGAGCAAACTGCATGGTGAGGCACAGAAGAAGTGATATGGTCATCCATTGTAACCAAGGAGGACCACAGTTGTGATGACGACTCAAACCAGAGTCACTGGGATGTCCGAGGTTGAGAGAATGGAACTGCCCATTGGCTTTTCCATTTTAAAAACTCTCCCATGCAGGCTTCCTGTCATTGTTGGATACAGCAGCCAACCACCATCATGCAAATACCATTAACTAATGCTAACCACACAGACCCCAACCTAAATACAAAGTTCCAGCCATTCCCTATCCTAAACTATTAAACATGATGCCAAACGTTTCAAATTCCAAACTATAAAACATACTGTAAGTCTAGTTTTTCAGAAGTCCAACCATTGAACAGTTGTCTAATATTCAGAATGTCAAACCATTAAATATAATGCCAATATTCAGATTCCAATCAATGACAAAAATCCTAAACTATTAACTTATTTGGCTGACTGGTGTTATAACAACAACCTTTCACTCAATGTCAGCAAGACCAAGGAACTGATTGTAGACTTCAGGAGAGGGAAAACCATAGGCCCATGAACAAGTCCTCATCAAAGGTTCACCTCACTGGAGGATCAGAGGTGGAGAGGGTAAGCAACTTTAAATTCCTGGGTGTTACGATTTCAGTAACTCTGGGTGTTACTGAGCCTTGGACTCAGCACATACAGTAAGTGCAATTGCGAAGAAAGGACCTCTATTTCCGTAGGAGTCTGTGGAAATTCAGCATAACATCTAAAACTTTGGCAAACTTTGATAGAAGTATAGTGGAGAGTATATTGATTGTTGCATCTCAGCCTGGTATGGAAATACTTATGCCTTTGAATGGAAAATACTGCAAGTGATAGTGGATTCGGCCCAGTACATCACAGGTAAAACCCTCCCAATGCTTAGGCACATCTACATGAAACACTGTCATAGGCAAGTAGTATCCATCATCAGAGATTCCAACCACCCAGGTCATGCTCTCTTTTTGCTGCTGCCATCAGGTAGGGGATACAAGAGCCTCAGAACTCATGCCACCAGGTTCACAAGCAGTTACTACCCCTCAACCACCTGGCGCTTGATTAAAAGGGGTTAACTACACTCACTTGCTCTATTATTGAAATGTTCCTACAACCAATGACTTCACTTTAAGGACTCTTCATCTCATTATCTCATGTTCATGTTATTTATTGCTGTTTACTTATATTTGCATTTGCACAGTTTGTTTCCTTCTGCACTGGGGTGGATCTTTCATTGATCCTGTTATAGTTACTATTTTGGGCAGAGCTACGATGACACTCGACAACGACTTCTTCAAGCTCATCTGCAGAAACAGCTTAATTTTTATCTCTGATGTCTCTCTTTCCTTTTCAAGGTGGATGAGGTTCTGCTGAAGACCCTGACCTAGAGCTACACTCAAACTATGGTTCTTTGTGGTGATGGGACCCACTCCCAGTGCTACCTGACTGGTCATTTCTCGATATCCCCAGGACGTGGCCTAGACGACGAGCATGCCTTTGGGATTCCAAGGCTTTACAGCCCTCAGGACAAGCTGATTCAATGCTGATGCTGCCAACTGAAGCATCACAGGAGAAAACAGAATATCAGAAACAGTGGATCAGCTGTCGGAGGGCTCTATACTCAAATTGTGCACTCTCTTTCTCTCATTGGCGGGGGAGAGTTTGTTGCCGATTCTCAAATCAGAGAACTTGGGAAAAAAGCGACATAGCAGACCATAAATCATTAAGTTGTTTGCCTTTGTTCGGTTCCTCTCTCACTACAAAAGGGTGACTGACCCCTCTCTGCTCCTTTATTAGGGAGAGAGAGAGCCTGTGGTATGTCAAATTGTCGGGTGAATGACTAGTTTTTGTTTTACTGTAGATCATGGTCTTTCTTGGGGGCTTTGCTATTGCTTGTCTGGTGGGTGTAGGGTGCAGAAGTTTATTTGTGCTGAAGTAAGTGGGCAGGGGGAGGGTCACTGCTTTGCTGTTGCTGCTTGTGTGCGGAAGGGGGGATGTGGGTGGGGGCTTTAGGGTTCTAACATTTTTACTGTCACTAATTCTTTGGGACACTTCTGTTTTGTGGATGTCTGTGAAGAACAAGAATCTCAGGTTGAATATTGTATACATTCTCTGATATTAAATGGAACCATTGAACTATTCTGTAGATTTGCTGACTATACTCACAAGAAAATGAATCTCAGGGTTGTATATGGTGATATATATGTACTTTATAAAATTTTACTTTGAACTTTGAACCTTACTAAATACTGCTATTCAGAAACCCAACTATTGAGAATTTCAAGAAGATGGCTCACCAGCACCTTCTCATTTAGGGATGTCCATACTTGCTGGTCTTGTCAGCGATGTCTTTGTCCTAAATATTAATAAATAAGGAAAAAAGCTATGTACCAATAGATGAGTCCATTTACTCTCACTAATTATAAACTCCAATAATTTTCCAACCAAGAATATTTAGCAGCCTGGTTTATAACTCTTCAGCTTCCCTCTCTTTCTTTTCTTAAAATGTAAATTGTTTATTTTTAGTCAAAGATATGATGCACAAACTGAGGGAACATCAAGGGAATTGTGTTGCTTGCAGAGACATTTTGAGATGGAGCCCCTCTAATTCTGGGTGCTTGTTATTGTTTACTTCAGTTTCACAAATTGGCTTAGTTTCTTGGTGAGTCAGTCTCATTTTCAATATTAGTTTTCACAGAATTATATCATTTTCATGCAATGCAAATCCTGATACAGAATAATTATTTAATACATTCACCATTTCCTTTTATTCATTTACTTGTTAATCAACCATTTAAAATGGCATTTTTACCTCCTGATATAATCACAACAATTGTTATATTGATTGTGCAGCTTTCTTATCAAAATGTCTAGGAAAGATATTTTAGAAATAGATGCTGGAGAATTTCTCAGTGCTTCTGGTTCTCCACCATTGTAGCTTTGGCAGAAATCCTGTAAGCATACGTAAATGGATTTCTGCCAAGTTTATTGCAGAGGATCAGACGAAACCCCGGGGAAATTCCTGGCAGTGAATTTTACAAGATACTTTCCTGTACCTGCTGTGGCCCCTTTACATTTATTTGCACCTTTAACTTACTGTCCAGCAACGCTTGTTATATACAGGCATGAATATCAAGTGTAAATGAGGTGGTAATGCTGTAAATGTGTTGAATGATATCATTACCTTTGCCTGTAAATAAACCTGACAAATGTTGGAAATGTGTTTTGTTTCCTCTGCAGATTGATTCTAGAAATTTGAAATATATAAAGATATACATGGTACCATCACTGTACATTCTCACACAATTTTCAATGCTTTACTATCAAGAAATCCCTAGGAAAATCTGTTTGAAATCTCATACAATTTCCTGAAGAAGATGATTTTCTTGCATTGAAAATTTAGAGGAAAATATTATCACCATCCAGTTTTATCTAAGCTGCTTTATTGCTTACATAAAATTATTCTTTGAATATGGTGGTAAAATCTTCCTCTTAAAAGCCACATTCTTAAGGAATCTCCTTCCTCATTGATGGAGAACATCAGGTTCGATGAAGAAATGTGATCGATGTCTAAATCAAGAATGAATAAATGAAAGTCTAAGGGCTTTTCAATTGGGATTTTGGATCTGGAAATCAGTGGCAAGGCCAGAATTTATTGCCCATTTCAAGCTGCCCTTGAGAAAATGGTGGTGAGCTGCCTTCTTCAACCACTGGAGTTCTTTCGGTGAACACAATTCTACAGCACTTTGGAGGGATTCCAGAATTTTGAATTAGCAATGATAATGAAGGTTCCATAATATATTTCCATCTCTGTGGAGTGGGCGGAAACCTGCAAGTACTGGTGTTCCCATGTACCTGCTAACTTAGTCATTCTTGAAGATAGAGGTTATAGGTTTGGGAAATGCTCTTAGAGTAATCTGGTTGAGTATCTATAGTTGCAAACTGTATATATTGCAGCCATGTGCTGCTGGGATGTTAAGTGGGGGGGGGGGGCAGGGTGCTATATTTTTCTGGATAGTGTCAAGTATCACACACCAGACTTGTTCCATGCAAATAAAAGGTCTAGTGGTATCAGGAGGTTAATCACTCACAACAGCCTTTGACCTCTTTTTATGGCTGATCTATCTGATCAGTGGTAACATACAGAATATTGATATTGATAATCGCAGACACAGTGACTCATGTCATTTAATGTCAGTGGAAGGTGTTGAGACTCTCACTTGCCACAGCCTTGCATTATGGTGGTGTGAATGCTACCTGCCACTTATCAACACATCTGATTTGTTGCCTCTGGGCATGGAATGCTGCATTTGCTGAAGAGTTGTGAACCGAGTTGCAAGTTGCATCATCAGCAGCAAAGAGCCTCACTTCTGATGAAAAGACCATAGGTGAAACTGCTGTAGATGGTTGGGCCTGGGTCACTAACACACTCCTGCAGTAATGTCTCTGGACTGGAATAACTGTCCTCTGTTGACCACAGCTATCTTCCTACATGTGAGGTATAATTCCAGATAGTGATATATCTTCTCTCGGATACCCACTGACTTCCAGGTTACCTGGATGCATTGGTGCCACGCTGATTCAAGTGCTGCATTGATATTAAGTTCTTCTCACTTCACCTCTAGAATTCAGCTCTTTGGCCCACATTTGGCCTAATGTCATGATGGGGTATAATGCCTTTTTGTCCTGGCAAAAACTGGGCATTAGTGAGTAGATTACCAGGGAATAAGTGCCACCTTCAATTACTTCATTGATGATTAAGAGTAAACCAATTAGCCATATTGGATCGCTCCTGCTTTTTGCAGGTGGGACATCCCCTGAGCATTTTTTGTTACATTGTCAAATTAATGCCAGTATTGGTTAGAAGCATAACTTGTTCTGGTGTGGAGTTCTTTGTTAGTGCAGCTACAATCTTGTCTGGTCCAATAAATATTGCTGTTTGCAGCCTCTCAACCAATGCTTGACATCACATGAAGTGCATCACATCAGTTAAAAAAAACAGCTTCTGTGATGGTAACAATCTCAAGAGGATGCTGAAATAAATCCTATAATCAATACTACTGATTGAACATGGTTGTGAATGTTTCAAAAATTCTTTAGCTCTCCTTTGCAGGATTCTGTTCTTTCTGAGGACGGTGATATTGTTGGTGCCTCCTTCCATTACTTGTTCAATTGTCCACCACTATTCACAAGCCTATGCAATCCGATAGTTGTGAGCTGGCTTAGCTATGCCTAATGCATGCTACTGTGCTACTAACCACACGTGTACTTCTGAGTTGCACTATCGCTAGGCTGGTACCTCGTGATTTTCCCAGCGTGCACTTCTGTACTCCTAAATCAACCAATGTTGATTCTCCAGTTTGATCCTAATAGAGTCATAGAGCCATAGAGTCATAGAACTCTGCAGTTCAGAATAGGACAGTCTGCATACTTTCTCTGTGCCAAAATAATATTCTACCTTGCTCTGTTGACCCGCACCTGGAGCCCAGTCCGCAACACTCCTCACATCCATATACTTACCCAAATAAAGTGTTGAAATCGACCCCACATCCACTACTTGTGTTGGCAGCTCATTCCACACTCTCATCGTCCTCTGAGTGAAGAAGTTCCCCCTCATGTTGCCCTTAAACTTTTCACCTTTCACTCTTAACCCATGACCTCTAGTTGTAGGCCCGCCCAATCTCAGTGGAAAAAGCCTGCATGCATTTACCCTATCTATACTCCTCATCATTTTCTATATCTCTATCAAATCTCCTCTCATTCCACTACACTTCAGGGAATAAAGTCCTAACCTATTCAACCTCTCCTTACAACTCAGGTCCTTAAATCCCAGCAACATCCTTGCAAACTTACTCTGAATTCTTTCAATCTTATTGATATATTTCCTGTAGGAAGGTGACTAGAACTGCAGACAATACTCCAGATTAGGCCTCACCAATCTCTTACACAGCTTCAACATAACATCCTACACCTGTGCTCAATATTTTGATTTATGAAGGCCAATGTGGCAAAAGCTCTCTTTACAACCCTATCAACTTGTGATGCCACTTTCAAGGAATTATGGATCAGTATTCCCATATCCCTCTGTTCTACCACACTCTTTAGTATCATACCACTTACCATGTAAATCCTAGCCTGGTTAGTCCTCCCATAGTGCAACACCTCACATTGGTCTGCATTAAATTCACCACCCGCAATTTTTCAGCCCATTTTCCCAGGTAGTCCAGATCCCATTGCAAGATTTTGATTGGGTTCCTAACTGTCCACAACACCTCCAATCATGGTCTCATCCACAAGTTTGCTGATCCAGTTAACCACATTATCATCAATGATCATTAGATGACAAACAACAATGTACCCAGCGCTGATTCCTGGGGCACACCACTAGCTACAGGCCTCCAGTCAGAGAGGCAACCATCTACTACCACCCCCGGCTTCCCTTGCGAAGCCAAGATCAAATCCAATTTACTACCTCATCTTGAATTCCAAGCAACTGAACCTTCATGACCAACCTCCCTTGTGGGACCTTGTCAAAAATTCAAAGATTCAAAGCACATTTGTTATCAAGGTGTATATATATAGTATAAATCCTGAGGTTCATCTTCCTCACAGACAGCCACTAAACAAAGAAAGCCCATGGAAGCCATTCAAAGAAAAACGTCAAACCACACCCTACGCAAAAAGAACAACAAATCATGTAAATGGGACCAAAACAAAAAAACAAGCGCTAAACACAGAATATAAAAACACAAAATCAAAAGAGTCCTGGCATATTTACATTCAGCCCAGTGTTTGATTTCTGCAGACCGCCCCAATTCAAAATCACCTAAAATAGTAATAAAAAAAAGGATCAGGCAGAAACTAGAAATACATCATAACATGAACTACAGAGTCCAATCCACAAACCATATCGATTAAACTTGCTCCAGCACCATCCTCAGAAAGGATCAATGGAGAGAGAAATCATTTGAAAGCAGAGACTCTCCTTCAGTAGCAGCAAGCAACAGAGACAGGGAGAGCGTCACATGTAGACACCTTCCTCTGGCAGCAGTGAGACAGAGGCTGGTTGACGGCTCTGAACTCCCCTTGCCTTCCGCATTCATGTCGATGATTTCAATCTACTTCAGCTCTTTAATAGACAAGGTTACCAAGAAGTGGAGTCGATCGTGGGCTTGTGCCCAGTCTTCAGGCTTCTTGGCCTTCAAGCTGCACGTTTTGCTTGAAGACTCACAGAACTCTCTTGGAGACATCAAAGTGCAGATTGCTCAATTGCTCTGAAAACACACCACCAAAATATAGATCACAGACACTGAACGGTAGAACACAGGCTCCAACAGAGGCAGAACCACATTTGAAAGAAAAAGGAGATGCAAAAGAAGTGAAAGAAGTAATTTTGTGAACCATCTGGAGGATAGATAGATAGATAGATAGATACTTTATTCATCCCCATGGGGAAATTCAACTTTTTTTTCCAATGTCCCATACACTTGTTGTAGCAAAACTACTTACATACAATACTTAACTCAGTAAAAAAAATATGATATGCATCTAAATCACTATCTCAAAAAGCATTAATAATAGCTTTTAAAAAGTTCTTAAGTCCTGGCGGTAGAATTGTAAAGCCTAATGGCATTGGGGAGTATTGACCTCTTCATCCTGTCTGAGGAGCATTGCATCGATAGTAACCTGTCGCTGAAACTGCTTCTCTGTCTCTGGATGGTGCTATGTAGAGGATGTTCAGAGTTATCCATAATTGACCGTAGCCTACTCAGCGCCCTTCGCTCAGCTACCGATGTTAAACTCTCCAGTACTTTGCCCACGACAGAGCCCGCCCTCCTTACCAGCTTATTAAGACATGAGGCGTCCCTCTTCTTAATGCTTCCTCCCCAACACGCCACCACAAAGAAAAGGGCGCTCTCCACAACTGACCTATAGAACATCTTCAGCATCTCACTACAGACATTGAATGACGCCAACCTTCTTAGGAAGTACAGTCGACTCTGTGCCTTCCTGCACAAGGCATCTGTGTTGGCAGTCCAGTCTAGCTTCTCGTCTAACTGTACTCCCAGATACTTGTAGGTCTTAACCTGCTCCACACATTCTCCATTAATGATCACTGGCTCCATATGAGGCCTAGATCTCCTAAAGTCCACCACCATCTCCTTGGTCTTGGTGATATTGAGACGCAGGTAGTTTGAGTTGCACCATATCACAAAGTCCTGTATCAGTTTCCTATACTCCTCCTCCTGTCCATTCCTGACACACCCCACTATGGCCGTGTCATCAGCGAACTTCTGCACATGGCAGGACTCCGAGTTATATTGGAAGTCTGATGTGTACAGGGTGAACAGGACCGGAGAGAGTACGGTTCCCTGCGGCGCCCCTGTGCTGCTGACCACCGTGTCAGACCTACAGTCTCCCAACCGCACATACTGAGGTCTATCTGTCAAGTAGTCCACTATCCAATCCACCATGTGAGAGTCTACTCCCATCTCCGTTAGTTTGTGCCTTAAGATCTTGGGCTGGATGGTGTTAAAGGCACTAGAGAAGTCAAGGAATGTAATCCTCACAGCACAACTGACCCCCTCTAAGTGAGAGAGTGATTTGTGCAGCAAATACGTGATAGCATCCTCCACTCCCACCTTCTCCTTATACGCAAACTGAAGAGGATCCTGGGCGTGCCTGGTTTGTGGCCTCAGATTCTGTATTATCAGCCGCTCCATGGTCTTCATAACGTGCGACGTCAAGGCAACAGGTCTGAAGTCATTCAACTCCTTTGGTTGTGGTTTCTTCGGTACCGGGACAATACAGGATGTTTTCCACTGTCTGGGTACTCTTCTCTGCTCCAGGCTCATGTTGAAGATGCGCTGTAGTGGTTCTCCCAGCTCAGTCGCACAGGCCCTCAGTAATCGTGGGGAAACTCCATCCGGTCCAGCCGCCTTGCTGGTACAGATCTTCCTCAGTTGACCTTCCACCTGTGCAGCCGTAATCCTGGGCGTGGGCAAGGTCTCCTGTGAGTGGCTATTTTCCTGTGAGGGAAGTAAGCCTGGTGTGGATTTCTGCGGTGAGGATGAGATTGAGCTGTCGAACCTGTTGAAGAAGTTGTTCAGCTGGTTCGTTTTCTCCACATCTCCACTTATGTTCGCCCCCCGCTTTGCACCGCATCCGGTGATGATCTTCATCCCATCCCACACCTCCTTCATGCTTTTTTTCTGCAGCTTTTGTTCTAGCTTCCTCCTATACTGCTCCTTTGCCCCCCTTATCTGTACTCTGAGTTCCTTCTGAACTCTTTTAAGCTCCAACCGATCACCATCCTTAAAGGCCCTCTTCTTCTGGTTTAGGAGGCCTTTGATGTGACTAGTGATCCAGGGCTTATTATTGGGATAGCAGCGAACAGTTCTAACAGGGACAACTGCATCCACACAAAAGTTAATATAGTCCGTTGTGCATTCAGTGACCTCCTCAACGCCCCCACAGAGCCCCCCTTGCAGTACATCCCAGTTAGTAGTATCGAAGCAGTCTCTCAGGGCCTGTTCAGCTTCAGGAGTCCACTTCCTAAAAGAGCGTGTGGTAGTGGGATGCCTCATCACAATTGATTTATATCTGGGCTGTAACAAAACCAGGTTGTGATCAGCTTTCCCCAATGAAGGCAGTGGGGATGCACTATATGCCTCCTCTACGTTTGCATACAGTAGGTCAATAGTCCTATTACCCCTGGTGTAGCAATCCACAAGGGATGCTACCCTTGTTGTTTACTGGCACCATCTTCTTCAAAAGGCCTGCCAAAGTCAAAGTAGACACCATCCACTGCCTTACCTTCATCAAACTTCCTGGTAACTTCCTCAAGAAGATTGGTTAGACACAACCTACCACACACAAAGCCATGTTGACTATCCCTAAACAGTCCCTGTTGATCCAAATACATATATATCCAGTCCCTTGTAATACCTTCTAATAACTTACTCACTACTAATGTCAGGCCTATGATTTCCTGGCTTATTCGTAGAGGCTTTCTTAAACAATGGAACAACATTTTCAATTCCTCAATATCCACCACCTCTTCCATGGCTCAGCACGTTTAAATATCTCTGCTAGGGTCCTGGCATTTTCTGCATGAGGAGAATTTCTCTGAGCAAACACCTTGTCAGGCCCTGCGGACTTATCTACGCTAATTTTCCTCAAAGTAGCAAATACGTCTTCCTTTGTAATCTGTATGAGGTCCATGACTTCAATTCTATAGACTCTGTGTCCGTCTCCCAACAAAATACAGATACAGAAAATCCATTTAAGATCTCCCCCATCTCTTTCAACTTCATGCAGAAATGACCACAGGTCAAACTATGTCCCTTGCTATCCTTTTGCTCTTAATATATCTGTAGAAGCCCTTGGAATTCTCCTTCACCTTGTCTGCTGAGGCAACCTCATGCCTACTTTTAGCCCTCCTGATTACCTTCTTAAGTGTTCTCTTGCATTTCTTCAAGCACCTCATTTACGCCTCCCTGTCTGCGCGCCTCCTTCTTTTCCATAGCCAGGCCTCACTAACTCTCGATCTCCTGATAGGGCCCTCATCATTCTCATCATTTCTGCACTGATGACAGAAAAGGAATACACTGAATCATGAGGCTATGGTTGTGGAATTACACATTTCTTTTGCTAACGTTGATCCACAGCACTTTATGAATGTCCAGTTTTGAGCTACCATATCTGTTCTTGTTCCATCCATATTTCTTGCACCTCACAAAAGGATGGATTATATCCTTGGTGTGCACTTGGGAATTTATCTCCACTTGGACTACAATCATCCCTTCTGCCAATGCTACCATGACTAGATGCCACAGGCAGATTGATGAGGGTGAGGCCATGTAGGCTTTCCTCTAATGTTTATTCACTATCTCATGCAGGGCCATTTAATTAGCTGTGTCCTCCAAATCTTGGATGGTTTACTCTATGATGCTGCTAGGGGATAGGTGCTCAGAACCCCACCCACAAGGACAATGATGTGCTGAGAAATTTGAGAAAGCATCTCATAATCTGCATCAGCCAGCAGTGAAGTCTGAAACAACTTTTTAATGCTAGTCTGATCTAATAAATGAACAATGACAAATCAGTTCACCATTACAGTAAGGTACTCAGTGGCCACTTTATTAGCTGCATTTGTACACCAGCTCGTTGAGGCAACTATCTAATCAGCCAATCATGTGGCAGCAACTCAATACATAAAAGCATGTAAACATCGCGTGAGCCCATGACCGACTCCATTTCTCGCCACTTTGCCAATTAAAGCGCTGAGGTGAGTGTGGAAGGCGAACAAATGTTCGGCGCTGTCTACCATTTGCTTGCTCACGGCTGCCAGAGGAAGGTCCCCGCATTCAAATGATCTCTCCCTTGATGCTGTCGGAGGACGTTTACGAAGTTCCACATCCATGCTTTGTGGGCTGGACTGTAGTTCGATTGGATTCTTTCAAACTTGTGCTTTTATATTCTGTGTTTCCTCTCGTTCTTTCTTGATGCCATTTGCATGATTTGTGTTTTGTGTGGGGGGGTTGATATTGTTGTTGCTGTTTGTGATTTGTGTTTTGTGTGGGGGGATTGATATTGTTGTTGCTGTTTGTGATTTGTGTTTTGCGTGGGGGGTGATATTATTGTTGGTATTTGAACAATTTGTGTTTTGTGTGGGGGGAGGTTGATGCTCTTGTTTCCATTTGCTTGATTTGTTTTTCTTTGCACGTACATACTGTATAGTTAGTGGGCACGTTATTGTGTTTAGGATGTACTGAACCAAGTGACCACTAAATTCATTGCATAAAGTATTCAAACAGGACGGAATCATTTTATCTAACTGTGCCATGACTTTGGACACAAATTTTCTCTGATCCTTCATCTCAGCTGACCTTCTCAAAACCAACGCCAGCCTCTGGGAAAGAAACAACCAATGTGAAAGCCCATTTGGCCAAACCCTGTTTTAATTTATTTTGTTCTGTTTCGGGGAATCAAAGATTACAGGAAACAGGCTAGAATGTTGAAATGAGGCCAATATTAAATCAGCCACGATAGTACTGAATGATGAAGCAGGTTAAATTGCTGTGCGCACCAGTCCTGCCCCTAGTTCTGTTGTTTTTAATGTCTTAAGTCTCAATCATATGCACACATGTTTACATGCTCAGTGCATCAGTCACTGAGATGTATCAGTGAAGAAGAGAGTTACCCGGCCACTGCGTTTCTCAAGTCAGTCACAATGATTTGATTAACTGCTTCAGATCCTGCATAGAACATAGAACAATACAGCACAGGAACAGGCCCTTCAGCCCACAATATTATGCCAAAACAGCTAAAAAGTAAATTTAAAAAACCCCAAAGACTAGTCCCTCTTACCTGCACAATGTCCATTTCCCTCCATCTTCCTCATTTTCATGTGTCTATCAAAAAACATCTCTTAAAAGCCTCTGATGTACTTGCCCCTACCACCATACCAGGCAATGCATTCCAAGCATCTAATACTCTCTGAGTAAAAAACTTACCCCTCTCATCCCCTTTGAACCAACGCCCTCTCACCTTCAATGCATGTCATCTGGTATTAGCCATTTCTACCCTGGGAGAAAGATACTCCCAGTCTACTCTATCTATGCCTCTATCAGATTTGCCATCAGCCTCTGCCACTCCAAAGAAAACAACCCAATTTTATCCAGCCTCTCATGATAGCACATGCCCTCTAAACCAGGCCCTCTAAATCCTGGTAAACCTCTTCTGCAGCCAGAATAGAAGGACATCCCTTTACAACAGAGTTGAGGAGGAATTTCTTTAGCCAGAACTCATTGCCAGAGATGGCTGTGAAGGCTATGTCATTGGGGTTATTTAAAGTGGAGGCTGACAGGTGTTTAATAAGTAAGAGTGTCAGTAGCTATGGGGAGGAGGCAGGAGAATGGGGTTGAGAGGGAAAATAAATCTGCTGTGATCCAAAGGTACAACAGACTCATACAGCCAAATGGCCTAATTCTGTTCCTATGTTTTATGATCCATTCTGTCATGTGGCCAAAAGCTAAAATTTTTAATAAATGCAAAAAAAATTGCCCTTATTCTATGTTCTTCTGCACATTAACACACTTCTGTCCCAGTGGTAGCAAGCAGTCTTCATAGTGGCAAAAGTTAGACTTTTGAGCCTAAACGGGTCATGAAACGTACTGGGTCAAAATATTCTGCAGAGACCTATCCAGACTTGGACCACTGAAGCACTGTTATACCACTTACAGTGCCACCCCATGCCCACACCTCGGGAAGCCTGATCACCTGACTGTACTTCTACTCCCTGAGTATAGGCAGAGACTGAAGACTGCAGCACCGGTAGTGAGGAGCAAGAAGGTTTGGGCAAAGGAAGCACAGGAGCACTTACAAAACTGCTTTGAGTCAGTGGACTGGACTGTATTCAGGGATTCACCTTCATATCTGAATGAGTATTCCACAACTGTCACTGACTTCGTTAAAACCTGTGTAGACGAGCGTTTGCCTACAAGAACGTACTGTACATACCAAATCAAAAGCCGTGGATGAAACAGGAGGTTCATAGTGTGATATGGGCTAATCTGTGGCATTCAAGCCTGGAGACCTGGGATTATACAAGAAGACCAGGTACAAATTACAGGAGGCTCTCTCAAGAGCAGTGGAACAATTCCGAATGAGGTTGGATTGGAATTAGATGCATGACAATTCTGGCAGTGTTTGCAGGCCATTACTTCCTAAAAAGTGAAGCCTCACACTATGAATGGCAGAGATGTTTCATTCCCAGATGAGCTCAATGCCTTTTATGCTCACTTTGAAAGGGAGAATAAAACTACAGCTATGAGGATCCCTGCAGCATCTGGTGATCCTGTGATCTCTGTCTCGGAGGCCAACATCAGAATGTCTTTCAAGAGAGTCAACCCATGTAAGGTGACAGGCACCAATGCTGTATCCGGTCGGACTCTATAAAACTGTGCCTACCAACTGGCGGGTGTGTTCAAAGACATTTTCAATCTCTCATTACTACAGATGGAAGTTCCCACCTGCTTCAAAAGGGCTACACTCAAACCTGTGTCCAAAAAGAGCAGGGTGAGCTGCCTTAACTTCTATCATCCAATAGCACTCACATCTACGGTGATGAAGTTAGTTATGGCTAGAATCAACTCTTGCCTAAGCAAGGACCTGGACCCAATGCAATTTGCCAGTCGCCACAATAGATCTACGACAGATGTGATCTCATGGGCTCTTCAAGCGGCCTTGGATCACCTGGATAATGCTAATACTTATGACAGGATGCTGTTTATTGACTACAGCTGGGTATTTAATACCTAAAGCTCTGATTGAAAATCTCTAAAATCTGGGCCTTTTACCTCCCTCTGCAACCAGATCCTTGACTTCCACACTGGAAGACCACTGCCCATACAGATTGGAAATAAGATTTCCGCTCTGCTGGCGATCAGTACTGGCACACTTCAGGGATATGTGCTTGGCTTACTGCTCTACTCTCTCTACACTCATCACTGTGTGGTGAGGCACAGCTCAAAAGCCATCCATAAATTTGCTGATGACACAACCAGTGTTGGCAGAATTTCAGATGGTAACAATAAGGCATAAAGGAGAGAGATGTATCAGCTAGTTGAGTGGTGTCGCAGCACCAACCTTGTACTCAATGTCAGTAAGACCAAAGAACTGATTGTGGACTTCAGAAAGGATAAGACAAGGGAAGGCACACCAGTCCTCATAGAGGGATCAGAATCGGAAGGAGTGAGCAATTTCAAATTCCCAAGTGTCAATATCTCTGAGGATTTAATGTGGGCCCAACATATCAATGCAGCTACAAAGGAGGCTTTGAAGAGATTTAGTATATCACCAAAGACACTCGCAAATTTCGACAGTTGTGCTGTGGAAAGCATTCAAACCGGCTAAATCACCATCTGTTATGGTGGGGGGGGGGTTGGGGGTTCTGCTGCACAGGATTGAAAGAAGCTGCAGAAAGTTGTGAACTCAGTCAGCTCCATCCTGGGCACTAGCCTCCATAGCAACCAGGACACTTCAAAGACCTATGTCTCAAAAAAGCTGCATCCATCATTAAGGAACCCCCATCATTCAGGACATGCCCTCTTGTCATTGTTACCATTGGGAGGGAGGTACAGAAGCCTGAAGGCACACACTCAATGATTCAGGAATAGTTTCTTCCCCTCTGCCATCTGATTTCAGAATGGACATTGAAGTCATGAACACTTCCTCACTACTATTTTTGCAGGACTTATTTAACTTAATCGGACTCAGGTTGAACTACAGAAGACGGCGAGGAGGTTTAGCCCCTACACACATAACACGCAGGCCCACAGGCTTGTAGGCACGCTGTGGTGTTAATGAGCTAGATCCCCAGCTATGGGTAAATAGTCCCACTACCTTGTTGGCAGCCTCATGAGAGACGAAGGCTACGGGAGTAAACCCAGTTAGAAAATCCGGAGTGAAGCCCCTGAGGCAGCTGGACATCACTGAACATCCTTCCGGCACCTCGTGCACCCAAGCTGATGTCAAACATATCACCTTGCTTTCTTTTGGACTACATTGGTGAGAAGGAGAGGGGAATCGTGACAGGACCTGGCATCCCAGAATCTCGACTCCTTCCACCCAGGCTTATGCCCTGGAGAGATCACCTACTCCATTGTCCTTCAAGACAGATGGACACCATCAATATCAATATATAATTTACTAACAAATATGTATACTTACTGTAAATTCCAGTTTTTATTATTATCTACTGCATTGTACTGCCGCTGCAAATACAACAAATCTCACGACATATGCCAGTGATATTAAATCTGATTCTGATTCTAAACATGAGCAGTAGATGTTCATTAAGTATGTGCAAGTGCTTTCTGACTTTAAACTTTTAAGTAACTAAAATTAATAAAAATAGATGTAACTTTATTTTTACTTTCTCAGTCTCAGTAAAATTGAATACATGCAAATGTCGAAGTCATTCATGAATATTCATTTTAAACAGAAGATCTGACTGCCTGTGGGATTGGGGCTGTGGCCTCAATAGCTGTCAAAGTTATTATAAATGCAATCAACAACTTACACTTGAGAAGCTCGGTGCAGTCCCACACTGTGCCATGCACAGCGTATTGATTGCACCCAAGATCATGCTGGAAGAAACAACATTGCCCAAGATGCAGACAAGCGGTAGTCTCAAGGATGACCAAGATCTATCCCAGATTTGGTTTTAGAGCAGAAAAATACATTGTACATTACGTGCTTCAGTCAACACAAAATGTAAAGCAATACCATAGGTAACACTCATTTTCTTTTTAGGTAAATATAACATCAATTTATATTCAAAATGACACAGTCATTAACAAAAATAGATCAATCTACAGAAATATTTTTATAAAGATTGCTGATGAAAATAAAATGGCAGATAACATTAGCATCATCAAAAAGATTTACAAATTTAAAAATTAAAATTTGCATTTTTATTCTAAATGCAGAATAGTGAATTTATGATATAAATCTGGTATTTTGTTTTAATTTATTGAGCATTATAAACAAAATATTGAAGTTCACTGTTACCTGAATTTTTTTCTGAAATGCTCTGCGAAGTATTGTGGCAACCAACTGAATTAGCAATTTGTCACGTGATTTGTAAACTTAGTCAGGCAGCCTCCATTGTTTTTAGAACCTCTCGGAGGTAAAACTAGTTCTAGTGCTTCCTTTGTGTTAAAAGAACAGAAGGTGTGGATTACTGCAACACTACATTTCTGCACCATCTATGTAGATGTGATATGAAGATCCCTTTCTTTCCCATTTCAGAAATGCTCACAGTGCCTCAGGTCACAGATGGTCAGGGATGAGATTTTCCCCATTAAATTCCTAATAATCTTTTTGGAGGATGATTCATGGAAGCTTGGGGATTTCTCATTTTAATTAGTGGGTTTAAGGAGCTAAGATTATTTGAAATTCCCTCCTCAGAGAGCTGGGTGCAGGTGAACCCACTCTAAAAAGTGACACCATATCAGGTCTATATGCCAATTACCATTTCTGATTTGTGTTACTCTGGCACAAATCCTAGTTTTGACAAGAACTCCTTCTTTATCACACTGGCAGGATACTGTGACATGTCTAATTGCTCAGGGAATTTTGTAGTTGGAATGGGAAATCAAACAGAATTCTTTAAACACACCATTCAACATTTTATTCTTTCTTATAAATAACATGTTTTGCTATAAAATTTAAGCTTATTTCCTGTCATTCTCACTCTCTGCTGGCACGCACCCCAATGCGATGGATAAGCCCTGGCAACATTACAACTGAGTGAAATGGCAAGGAGCCAATTCATTGAAACTTTTGATAAAGTCTCAAATATTAGGTTAGTGCACAAGGTATTGAGTGTAAGATACTGGTATGATTGAAGATTGACTGACAAGTCAGGAAACAGAGAATAGGTTTGAAAGGGTCTTTTATAGGATGGCAAGTAGTAACTGTAGATACCATCAGCGCTCAAACCTCATCTATTCATAGCATAAGGGATAAGAGAAGTAAACATAATATTTTGAAGTCTGCTAACATCACTAAACTAGATGGAACTATGAACTATGAGCAGGATGCAAACCAACTACATGGTGACATAGACAGATTAAGTGAGTGGGTGAAAACATGGCAGATGCACTATAAATATTTGGATAAATGTGACATTTTCACATTGATAGGAAACAGAAATTCTGTATTACTTAAAATAAAATGACAGAACAGTGCATAAACAGGGCCTTCAGCCCACCTTGACCATGATTGCCTGTCTACACTAATCCCACTATAGCAACTTTGCACTAAAGTGGACTTCGGTGTTCCCTTTGCTCTAACAATGTTTTCTTGCAAAAATGTGTATAATTTATGTTCCATTTAATCTTTTTATAAAAATACTGCTGATATGATATTATGAGCCCGTGATGCTGCTGCAATTATTTTTCATTGCACCTGTGCAATAAACTCGTTATCAATTGGATTGAATTGAATTGACTTTATTTCTTACATCCTTCACATACATCAGGAGTAAAAATCTTTACGTTACTTCTCCATCTAAATGTGCCATGTGCAATCATAGTCATTTATAAAAAAATATAATAAATAGAACAGTCAATGTAATATAGAGTACACTCAAGTCAGTGTGAGTTCATCAATCTGATGGCCTGGTGGAAGAAGCTGTCCTGGAGCCTGTTGGTCCTGGTTTTTATGCTGTGGTAACACTTTCCGGATGGTAGCAACTGGAATAGATTGTGGTTGGGATGGCTCAGGACTCCAATGATCCTACGGACCCTTTTTACACACCTGTCCTTGTAAATGTCCTGAATCATGGGAAGTTCACAACTACAGATGCGTTGGGCTGTCCACACCACTCTCTGCAGAATCCTACAATTGAGAGGTACAATTCCCATGCCAGGCAGTGATGCAGCCAGTCAAGATGCTCTCAATTGTGCCCCTGTAGAAAGTTCTTAGGATTTGGGGGCCCGTACCAAACTTCCTCAACTGTCTGAGGTGAAAGAGGCGCTGTTGTGCTTTTTTCACCACACTGCTAGTGTGTACAGACCACTTATTCCTTTCTTATCCAAGTACCTGTCTAATTATTTTTTAAATGCTGCTATTGTATCTTCCTCTACCACAGGGGTTCCCAATCTTTTTTATGCCATGGACCAATATCATTAAGGAAGGGGTGCATGGACCCCACCCATTTGGGAACCCCTGCTCTACCACTTCCTCTGGCAGCCAGTTCCATATAACCACTAATCTTTGTGGAAAAACCTGGCCTTCTGATCTTATTATTACTCTCTGGTCTCCTTAAACCTTTACCCTCTAGTTTTAGACTTCCATGCTCTAGGAAATGGACTCTTAATATTTACCTTATCTATGATTTTATAAACCTCAGTAAAGTCAAACTTCATCCTCATGCAACAGCTTGGTGAATCTCTTATGCTCCCTTTCTAATGTTACTGCATCTTTCCTGGAGCGTGTCAACCAGAACAGTACACAATAGTTCAAGTGTGTGCTGACTAATGTTTTGCTGAATCAAAACATGATATTCCAGCTCTTATACTCAATGTTGATGCCTAGAGAGACTCGATTCCCAGGGAAAGGAAGCATCCAGAAAGCAGTGTGTTCCAAACCGAATCAAGTCTCTGGAAAAAAAAGGCTTAATTTTCCCTCTTTTTTTTATATCACAGCATACAGTAGAAACAGATCCTGCTGCTCTGTGAAATACCAAACCCCTTAATTTCACCAGAAGCTTGCTAAAAAAAAAAAACATGCTATCTTGGAATCAGTGATGTTGACTAGCTAGAAACTGGAAGGGTGAGATGATCAAAATAAATGGCTGGCTGATGCGAGTACGTAACTCGTCTCAAAGATTGATTTCCGGGAAATGAGAGAAAAAGCAGAAAAATCATTGCCTAGAAATTCCTTTACACCCTAATGGGAGCCTGGAATGATATTTAATAATTGGAAAAAGCCACTATTTAATTAGCTGTCAGAATACACCAAATTCATTTGCTCATAGCCTTACTCGCGAGCCACCAGGTGTGCATGTTTTCCTGTACAAAAATGTGCCATCTGCCACATATCTCCTGAGGCATCAGGCATGGGAGGCTGCACAGCAACACCAGCAAGGCTGGTCTGACAGTTTACAGGGAGGCATCGAGTAGGCATTAGAGAGGCTGCCCTGAATTGGACAGCATGGTTAGCACAACGCTTTACAGTTCCAGTGACCCTGGTTCAAGTCCCACAGATGCCTGTAAGGAGATTGTACATTCTTCCCATTACTGCCTGGGTTTCTTCCAGGTGCTCCAGTACCACCTGGTAAGTTAATTGGTCATTGTAAATTGTCCCGTGATTAAGCTAGAATTAAATCGAATACTTCTGGACAGTAAGTCTTGAAGGGTTGGCAAGGGCTATTCTGCACTGTATCTCAATAAGAAAATAAATAAAAAGAATCATCAGAGAGGAGGAATTGTGAAGGCCAGCATCATATATGGTTCTGAAAGTGGAAAGCACTAGTCTGGACAATACTGGGAGGTCGGTCACAGATAAGGTATTTGTGGCAAAAGCACAAAACCAGATCCTTTGAAAGGGCTGTGCAGATTGGAAGTTGGACAATTTGTCATTTGACTGCAAGGTTGATGATAGAATTAATAATGCATTGCATCAAAACTGTAACACTCTGGCTAATGTGGCTCAAGGAGTATATCTCATGTATAATCACTGACCCAAAAACACATTGAGGTAACAAGTACAATTCATGACCTGAACTCCCCAAATGAAATTCACAAGTGACATTAAATGGTCTCAAATGCAATTTAGCCCAAATTAAATCAAATTTCAATTGTTTAGCACTGACAAATACTACATTATGTGATCAGATTTCTAAGCTTATGATCATAATTCGCAATGCCAAGGAAAATAATGTTACCACATACAAATGGATGGGTGTTGAATGCTTTGGCAGAAGTTACCCACAGTTATCTCGGATTACTGCATGTGTATGGGAGGATATAAATTTCTATGAGGATACGAAGCGAATATTTCAGTGTGCAGGTTCTCCCTCTTCATAACGGTCCATTGGAGTCAACCTGGATAAGTAAAAATAAAGATAAACTTTATTTGTCACATTTACATTAAAACATTGAAACGTGCAGTGAAAATGCATTACAAAACCCATACAAAATGCTGGAGGAACTCAGCAGACCAGGCAGCATCTAGGAAAAGAGTACAGTCGAGATTTTGGGCCGAAACCCTGAGTCCTGCCGATATTTTTACACAGAGTGGTATAATAGCAATATTTAAGAGGCAACTAAAATGGCAGCCTAGATATGGTGGGCCATTTGACCTGTCATGTGATTTCCTTTTCTATGTTTTAATGTTCTGAACTTGGTGATGAATTTCAGCATTAATCCTTGTCTTTGCAGAGAGGTGGTTCCCAGTGTATAGAAAATTCCTATATTTTCCTGAGTTACATCTGGGATCATGATGACTATGGAGCCTGGTTGTGTGACAGGGGTACGTGGGAAGAGGACTTTCATCTTCCAGATCATTAATATAAAATCCATCCTCTGGTGCACTGGAGTGAAGATATCAAAAATCATTTGGAGCTTACCCCCTGAATGTGAATATACTCAAACATCATCTATGAACTTTAACTTGATATCTGATGTTAGGGTAATCTTGTTTCTGGAACAGAAGCAGCTAAGGTTGCACAGTTTCCTATTCAAACAGTGGTTAACTCTACTCCAGTGGGACATCTGTTGTGGGTTAACTGCAATATTATGGCCAGGAAAGCTGGGGAAAGGATCTAGTGCTGCTGCCATTGGTACATGGTGGATTGGTTGGTTAGAATCACTGTTGGCATGTTGAAGATGTTGAATAGTAATAAATGTATAAAGACTATCAAATTTGAGTTGGATACTCCACACTGCTGGTTGGCTGGTAAAGTCAATGGCACTTGTGACATTGAGGAAGACTGCACATAATGACTTGTGTTGCTCCCTACCCTACCATTGAATTTATCTGGTGGTGAAGATTGTGTCCGTTATACTGATTAATGGACGAATGTGCACTGCATTACCAAGAGGAAGTGCTTATGATACTCCCCTTGGCAATTAGCAATCTACAATTGCCACAGTCACACTTGCCTCCTTTCTTGCAGACGCTCAAAATTACAGCATCTCAGAGACCCCCTTCCTCTTCCTGGATGGTGGGGAGATAAGGAAAAGATTCTGTGCCAGAGGTATTTTCCTGCCATGTGTCAGCATTTCAGGAAAGAATGCATCTGCTCCAGAAGTAATGTTGTTTTCAAATCTTTTCAGCCTCTGCTATTCTGGCAAGGTCCTGGAGTTGATGGCAGAAAATGAGTTGTAGGAAGGAATTGATGACAGTGGCATTGAAAACATTATCAGTTGAGAGGTCTCTAAAGAGCTCTTTTAAGCAGTTCTCAGTGTCTCTATCTTAACTCTACTGCCTTCTTAGCTTTCCACAGACCATGTCCTTTGGCCACAGAAGCAAAGGATAAACATTACAGAAAGCCAGCTTCATGGGAGGGTACAATCAGGTTGGATTTCTCTGCTGGAGTCAGAATGGATTGCAACAAATAAATGGCCTTTCTCTGTGCCCTGTTGGTAAAACATTCTTATCTGCATTGGAAAATCCACATACAATATTTTGCTGGCCCCTGTCCTGCTTTCACCCACAAATCTGTATAATTGGTTACAGATTATTTGTAATAAAAAAACAAAAAAAAACAAATAATCTGTATAATTGGGAGGCACTGCAGCTGCTGGATACATTGAGAAACATATAGAAAATGCTGGAGGAACTCAGCAGGTCAGGCAACATCTGTGGAGGGGAATAAACAGACAACATTTCAGACCAAGGCCCTTCATGAGGATTGGAAAGGAAGGTGATCGAAGCCAGGATGTGGAGGGATGTAAGGAGTACAAGCTAACAGTGACAGGTGAGACTGGGTGAGGGGTGAATGAAGTAAGAAGCTGGGAAGTGATAGGTGAAAGGGCTGGAGACGAAGGAATGTTATAGGATAGGATAGTGGAGCATTGAAGAAGGGGAAGGAGGTGATGGGCAGGTGAGGAGAAGAGAAGTGGTGGGAGGGTAACCAGAATGGGGACTAGAACAGGAGAGAAGGAGGGAGAGGGCACAGTTACCAGGTTAAAAAAAACTCATGTTCATTCCATCAGATTGGAAGCTACCAAGATAGGTGATGCTCCTCTAACCAGAGTCTGGCATCACCATGGCAATAGAGGAGGCTATGGAGCGACATGTCAGAATGGGAAGTTGAATTAAAATTGGTAGCCACTGAAAGATCCTGCTTTTTTGTGCCAGACAGAGTGAAAGTGCTTATTGAAGTGATCCCCCAATCTATATCAGGTAGCATTGATGTGGAGCATACCACACCAGGAGCACCAGGTACAATAGATTGTTGCTTCACCTAGAGGGATGGTTTGGGGCCCTGAATGGTGGTCGAGGAGGAGGTGCATGGGCAGGTGCAGCACTTGTCATGTTTTCAGGAATAAGTGCCAGAAGGGAGATTAATGGGAAGGGATGAGTAGGCAAAGGAGTCATGTAGGGAATGATCTCTTTGGAAAGCTTTGACAGAGGATGGGTTGTAGGGGGGAGGGTGGGGAAAGATACGCTTAGTAGTAGGATCCCATTGGAGATGGCAGAAGTTATGGCGGATAATGTCCTGGATATGGTGGCTTATGGAGTGGTAGATAAGGAGAGAGGAAACCTTATCCCTGTTCTGGCAGCGGGAGGATGGGGTGAGGGCACATATGCAGGAAATGGAAGAGATGAGGGTGAAGCCAGCACCAATAGTGGTGGAAGGGAAACACTGTTCTTTTAAAACAAGAGGACTTCTCAGTTATTCTAGAATGGAAAGCCTCTTCGTTAGAAAAGATGCGGCAGAGACAGAAGAAACGAGAAAAAGGAATAATGATTTTACAAGTGGAACAGGTTTAGTCAAGAGAACTGCAAGTTTCAGGTGATTTGGAAAAGATGTCAGTGATGCCAGAGATGGAAACAGTGAACTCAAGAAAGAGGAGAGAAGTGTCAAAGATGGACTAAGTAAATATGAGGATAGGGTGGAAGTTGGATGCAAAGCTGGTGAAATTGATGAGCTAGGCATGGGTGCAGAAAGTAGCTCCAATGAAGTCATCAGTATGGTAGAGAGCAAGCTGGGGTCTAATCTGCTCTCACCTGTCACTTGCCTTCCCCACACTTTCTTATTCTGGTTTCCGCCCCCTTCCTTTCCAGTCCTGATGAAGGGTCTTGACCCGAAACATCAACTGTTTATTCCCCTCCATGGTTGCTGCTTAGCCTGTTGCGTAGCCCCAGCATTTTGTGTGTGTTTCATTAGATAGGAGCTTTTGTTGGACTTTAGCCTTCAGATGCCTGTATATTTTTTTCCTCCCCTTTGAAACAGAATTGTGTTTCCAGACCAAAAAACTGTTCTAATTAATTATGATTAATTAGTTTTTGGATCTCTGAGTTATTCTCATCAAAGCGGCTTTGGTATTTCCTAGTCTTATCACAAGTGCTAATTATGGAGGACTTCAGGGCAGTCACTGTCAGACACTGTGAAGCCTCTGCAGCTCTTCTTGGTTGGGAATCATCAGGTTGTGTGTGAGGTACTGACTATTTCTCTTGCTGTAGCCACTTAGGGACTATGTTGATGGTGATGACAGATGGGATTAGGCAGTGAACATCCTTGAGCTCTCTCAGTCAGAAAATGACGTGATTTAGCAGGTGACAATGCTTGTATCGTGTGCATTAGAATGACGAATTGTACTTGATTCTCAAACATTTCTCAGACATGGTTTTGATATAAAAAGTTAAAGAAATCACTTTGAATTAGCTTTCTCTAGTCTGTCCTTACCAATCACAACTTTCTATAGTTTGATTATAATGTTGATTACTAACCTGAAGCACCATTTAACATAGTGGTCCTACTCTCTCCCTGGCTCGATACTTCTTCCTAATGTATGTGTGCAGTGCCTTTGGATATTCCTTAATCATATTCACAAAATACATTTTATGGCCCCTTTTAGCCTCCTTGATTCCCTGCTTGAGTTTCTTCCTGCTTTCTTTACATTCCTCATGGCGTCTGTCTGATTTCATGTTCCTAAACCTTACAGGTGTTTCCTTTCACTTTTTGACTCATTTACTTAAACCTGGGGTTCAAATTGATGGGAGAGGAATGAGGTGCTCTTGCCAGCAAGCTCCTGTGATTTCTGTGCTTTTCCAGACAGTACTATCTGAGATCGGATTGTCTGGTACTTCCAAGGTGCAACTTCTCACTTAACTTCTATTGTGATTGCTCAAGCTTTAAGAAAAACTCTCTTTTAGCCTCATCCACAACTTTGAGGCTCCGCATACATGCTGATGACAGTAGTATGCGGCTTCTGCAATAGAGCAAGCCAGGAGTCACAGAGAGGGAGGCATCATTGGTGGAAAAATTATTAGCATAAAGATGGGGTTCCTCTTCCACTTTGCCTTTTCAGAGGAAGGTTCTTTCATTGCTAAGACCAACTGCAGATCCACCCTCTAATTACAGTGCACCTGCACACTATGGCAGTTCGGGTAACAGAAATTCACCCATAAGAAATTCAGAGCTAGGGAGCAAAATTCACTGTTACACAATTTATATGAACAATATTAAATAAGTAAACATAAATTTGATTGAGCTTTTTGATGATGAATCACCCTGATTATTTTGACCATGTGATTAAAAAGGTCAATGAGGGCAGCAGGGTAGTTTATATGGCCTTTGATAAGGTTCAATGTGGTAGCTGGCTCTGGAATGTTAGGCAGCATGGAATGCAGGGAGCACTGACTAATGGATACACAGGTAAATGACACAAACAGAGGGGAAGGAGACCCTGTTGATCCTCTGTAGGGTCTTGCACCCTGATGCCTTGCAGTTTCCATACTACACAATGATGTAGACAGACAGGACACTCTCAGTGGTGCTCGATGATACTTCCTCTGCCTCCAGGCACATTTCCCCCTTTATCCCTACCCTCACTCTAGTCATCCTCACGTACAGGTAGAATGCATTGGGATTTTCCTTAAAACCATTTTCAAAGGAATAGTGCAAAAAAGGTCATTTCATTCAGTGGTGTAAACTCTTAAAAAACACAAAGTAGCACCTTTGCCACTCAAGTGGCTCCATGAGGTGAAAACATTTTCATTGTTTGAAGGACTTCCCCTCCTAACTCTGCCCCTCCATCTGCAGTAGCAGATGGAGCCTATACTGTGGTCCTTTTTGTTGTGTCCCTCAGCACATACTCCTGCAGCCTGAACTGTTCCAATTGGTAACATTCCTTTATGGCATCTTACTGTCCTGGAAGACCGCAAAGTTTTAGGCAGATCAGAGTCCTTCACTGAGTTGATGATCTTCCCTCGGTTTCAGTGTGCGTTACGGGGAGCAGCCTGGAGCTCAGTGTCCTTTGTTAAGCAGCTGCTGGGGATGAAACGGGTTTTGGACCCTTTCATCCGTCTCCACAATGTCCTAACAAATCCAGTCACCAGAGAGTTGGGTGACGGTTTCTTCCCCACCAAGGGCAGTGCACCATCTGAAAAGGCAAGCTCCAACAGGAAAGGTACCTCTCACCACCAGCTAAACAAGGTCTTGGTGCTTGTTGGTCAGGTCTGTCAATGAGGCATTCCGCTCAGGGAACAAGTGCAAAATCCACAATGTCTCTGTCTCAAAGTGTTGGTAGTGCATTCTGCACTGACCATTGCCTGATGGACTTGTGGTCAAAGGTGTTTACCTGAAAGAACTTTTCCACAAAGGACAGAAAGTACAGCAACACCCAGTTGAGTTGGGTGTTGTGAGGTAGGGGTGGTATGCTTACATTCCACAAAACCAGGGACATAGTCATCCTATCCAAACTTAGCATCAAGCTTCATTATACCTCCCTCTCCAATGGCAGCCCTCAATCAGTTAGGATTGGTAACAGCATCTTTTCCTCATGGCCCATCAGCAAGGCTGTGTGCTTAGCCCCCTGTTTTACCTCCTATACACATGATTGTAAGCACTGCTCCAATGCCATATACAAATTAGCCAACAACAGCATTGTTGTTTCCTGAAGCACAGGTCGTCATGAGCGAGGTAAGATATTTGGGTGAGTAGTGAGTGGTGCTGCAACAACAGGCCCTCGATCATCATCAGCAATACAAAACTAACTGATTGTTCACTTGAGGAAGGGGAAGGAGGGTAATTGTGCCAGTCTGCAATGGGGAATCAGTGATGGAGAGTGTCAGCAGCTTTAAGTTCCTGGGGGTTAACATATTGGATGGCCTGTCCTGGGCCCAGCACATAAGTATCATCACAATGACTTTATCGTAAGTAACTTTATTTTCTCAGAAGTTTAAGGAGGTTTGGCATGTGATCAAACAATTGAACTAATTTCTACAGATGTATTGTTTAAAGTATCCTGATGAGTTGCATAGGGGTCTGATACAGCAACTGATGCAAATGATTTGGATTATGGAATGGATGGCTTTGTGGCTAAGTTTGCTGATGATACAAAGATAGGTGGAGGGGCCAGTAGTGCTGAGGAAACAGAGAGTCTGCAGAGAGACTTGGATAGATTGGGAGAATGGGCAAAGAAGTGGCAAATGAAATACAATGTTAGAAAGTGTATGGTCATGCACTTTGGTAGAAGAAATAAATGGGCAGACTATTATTTAAATGGGGAGAAAAAGTTCTGAGATGCAACGGGACTTGGGAGTCCTCGTGCAGGATACCCTTAAGGGTTTAGAAGAATGAGGGGGGACCTCATAGAAACATTTCTAATGTTGAAAGGCATGGACAGAGTGGATGTGGCAAAGTCGTTTCTCATGGTGGGGGAGTTTAGTACGAGAGGGCATGACTTAAGGATTGAAGGGTGCCCATTCAGAACAGAGATGCAAAGTAATTTTTTTAGCCAGAGGTTGGTGAATCTGTGGAATTTGTTGCCACGGGCGGCAGTGGAGGCCAAGTCATTGGGAGTTTTTAAGGTAGAGATTGATAGGTATCTGAGTAGCCAGGGCATCAAAGGTTATGGTGAGAAGGCAGGGGAGTGGGACTAAATAGAAGAATGGATCAGCTCCTGAGAAAATGGCAGAGCAGACTCGATGGGCTGAATAGCCGACTTCTGCTCCTTTGTCTTATGGTCTTATGGTCTTAAATGCACAGGAATGTAAGAAGTGGCATATAGTCGTGGACTCAGTCCATACATCATGGGCATATCCCTCTTTACCATCTAAAGCAAGGATTCCCAACTTGCTTTTTGCCATGGATCCCTACCATTAACCAAGGGGTCCATGGACTCCAGGTTGGGAATCCCTGAAGAAAATCTACACAAAATACTTCCTCAAGAAGACAACATCTGTCATCAAAGATCCCCAGTAACCTGGCCATGCTATCTTCACACAGCTACCACTGGCAAGCCTGAAGTTGCACACTAGCAGGTTCAAGAAAGTAATCAATAGGTTCTTGAACTCTAATCAACAGACAGACAGACAGACATACTTTATTGATCCCGAGGGAAATTGGGTTTTGTTACAGTCGCACCAACCAAGAATAGTGTAGAAATATAGCAATATAAAACCATAAATAATTAAATAATAATAAGTAAATTATGCCAAGTGGAAATAAGTCTAGGACCAGCCTATTGGCTCAGGGTGTCTGACACTCCGAGGGAGGAGTTGTAAAGTTTGATGGCCACAGGCAGGAATGACTTCCTGTGACTCTCAGTGTTGCATCTCTGTGGAATGAGTCTCTGGCTGAATGTACTCCTGTGCCTAACCAGTACATTATGGAGTGGATGGGAGACATTGTCCAAGATGGTATGCAACTTGGACAGCATCCTCTTTTCAGACACCACCGCCAGAGAGTCCAGTTCCACCCCCGCAACATCACTGGCCTTACGAATGAGTTTGTTGATTCTGTTGGTGTCTGCTACTCTCAGCCTGCTGCCCCAGCACACAACAGCAAACATGATAGCACTGGCCACCACAGACTCGTAGAACATCCTCAGCATCGTCCAGCAGATGTTAAAGGACCTCAATCTCCTCAGAAAGTAGAGACGGCTCTGACCCTTCTTGTAGACAGCCTCAGTGTTCTTTGACCAGTCCAGTTTATTGTCAATTCGTATCCCCAGGTATTTGTAATCCTCCACCATGTCCACACTGACCCCTTGGATGGAAACAGGGATCACTGGTGCCTTAGCCCTCCTCAGGTCCACCACCAACTCCTTAGTCTTTTTCACATTAAGCTGCAGATGATTCTGCTCACATCATGTGACAAAGTTACCAACTGTAACCCTGTACTCCACCTCATCTCCCTTCCTGATGCATCCAACTATGGCAGAGTCATCAGAAAACTTCATTATATTACAGACCACCCAACACTCCTTGGGATTTAGAGGAACACATTTTAGAGAGATCACAGACTGTTGCAAGAAACATAAGGTTGTTATAGTAGGTGATTTTAACTTTCCACATATTGACTGGGAATCCCACATTGTAAAAAAAAACTGGATAGAGTTTGTCAAATGTGTTCTGGAAAGTTTCCTTCATCTGTATGTAGAAGTTCCATTGAGAGAGTGTGCGATTCCTGAACTGCTAGTAGGGAATGAGACAGGGAAGGTGACAGAAGTTTGTGTGGGGAAACATTTTGCATCCAGTGAACAAAATGCTATTAGTTCCAAAGTAAGTATGCAAAAAGATAGGTCTGGTCTGCGGATTGAGATTCTAAATTGGAGAAAGGCCAATTTTGATGGTATCAGAAATTATTTGACAAGTGTGGATTGGGATGGGTTGTTTTCTGGCAAAGGTGTACTTGGTAAGTTGGAGGCCTTCAAAAATGAAATTTTGATAGTACTGTTACGAAAACCCCGTAACCAGGTAACTTACCAGCAAAGATAGATGGATCAGCTGAGTCGGATGCTACTATTTTCAAACGTTTTATTCAAAAAGGGGCACAAACGTATGGTTAATACAAAACATTCAGATCATATACATCGTCAAAACTCAATCTAAAACACCGGTGTAATAATAATCATTCAAAACACAAGCTCGATCGTCGTCTAGGGGTAATGTAGATTTTATATCGTTCGCTGGATATCTAAAAGTCTTTTAGATCACGGCAGTTTCACTTAGTTGCCAGCGGAAGTGTCGCGTTGGTGCACTTTTGTTAAAAAGACAGAGAACATGAAGCATTTACCCGACAGGTTTTCCAACCTGTAGGAGGTAGTCGGAAGTCTCGTTGGGGGAATGGACTCTCATTTGTGGCTTCCCCTGTAGCTAAGCCGTCTTCCGTGGTGAAGTCGCCAATCCCAGGCAAGGGAAGGACGCACACGAACCCCACCACCGGCTGTAGCTATTAAAACGCTGTCGCGGGATTTCTAGCGTTTCTCCTTCGTGTGTTTCCTTGGTGCATCTGGGTGCGTCTGAGGGTCCTCCCCTCAGACATTCCTTTATACTTCTTCACGGGATCGCAGGTGTCAATCAAGTTGCAGGTAATGCGATCTCTCTCTCAACCAGCCCACTTTGCCTGAGGGCTTTTCAGGTGGTCTCCAGGAGACAATAGTCAAAGTCACCTTTATTCTGCTTCTTGAGAGAACGTGGTCTTCCGCACGTCTCTCTCTCTTGGGTCAGTTGACCCCCCTTAACTAGAGTTCTTGCGATTTTCACAAAGGAGGGGGCCAATGGCATAACACCTCCCCCCATAATGGGTTTTTAACCAGCGGTTAAAAACAGGTTGACACAGGAATTTTTTTTTTGAATCTACATACTACACAAGCTTTTCTCTTCACAGAGTACTACTGTTATACATTCAAGTCAGTATCTAAACAGGTAACAAGTACAGTGCCCCTTTTCTTTAATACCTTAACCTCATGTGCCATACTAACGCCTGGTAGCATCAAACTTCAGCTCAATAACCACCTTATTTATTTGCTTTCTTCAGCAACATAACTAAGGAGGTGTGATCTTAGCTTACATACATCTACAAAGGTTCATGCAAAAGACAAATTTTTTTATGCTACTTTCAAACTTAACAGTCAAGCTTCCATGGGTGTTGTCTTTATTATTCACATACTTTATCAAAATCCCTTAAAACCGGCTTCTGCTATTTTAAAAATCGCGTCCCCATTAACCCTCGCCTCTTTTCCGGTTAATTCCCTCGTGGCGATCTTGGGCACCCTGGCGAAATAGGCTTTCGCCTGCTCCTTTCATAGGAGTTATTTTATCAGCGTGTTCCAAACTTAGACCACCCAATTCCTTAATTTTAGGCAATTTGTCGTTTTTCTCTTCAGGACCCGTCATGCTATTAGTTTCCAATTTAAGATCCGCAAGCGATCCCGCTTTGTTCAGACAGCATTTCAACTTCTGCCTTTTCACACCACACTCTGGAATAACAATAGCGTGTGGGGCCCCTTTACCTTCCAACACAACCTGTAATTGATTCACAGGCTTTATGGTACCAAGCCATTGTCTCTGTAGCCTGGTTGCTGCTTTTGATATCAGTCCAGCCTTTAAATTTTCTTCATTCAATTTGGGAACTACACATTCCCCTTTCCCTTGAGTTCCGTGACTAGGTTCAGCACCATGTGCATCCCCATCTTGGACACACTCAAACGGGACATTGGCCTCTTCCAGGCTTTCAACACCCGTACCTTTTTCAAATTCTAACGTCCCCCCCTCCTTCCAGTAACTCTCCAGGCAGCCCCCTGTTGGGGAAGGCGCAACCCTGCGAGCTGAAACAACCTCCTCGGCCATGTCAGCTGACTTCTCCACAGCAAGGATACCCTTCTCCTCTAAGACTGCCCTCATTTCACTCTCGGGACCATCGAGAACATCTTTAGAACTCTCAACTTCTCTAAACAATTCTGCCAAACCAGACAGATCAACCACGTCCAACTCTGGACGTTTTAACAGCTTTATCCGTTTCTCATCTTTATTTCCTACCTCTAGGACCTTTCTCTTCACTAAGGGGGGAGCTATCTCCTCGCCCTTACCCCCTTTTACTTTACTACCTTCCGTTTTACCACCCTCTGAACCCTCGTGGTGTAGGGTCGGTAAAAACGTCTGGGCCAATTTCAAACTGCGCGCTGTCCCAGCCGCCGCTCTCGACAGGCTGCGAGTGACCGCGCATGCGCGATAGCTCGGGGACTCCATGGGCAGGGCCTCAACTATCAGGGCGGTTCCCATCTTCCCACCCGCAAGGTCATTACCCAACAGGAGGTCCACGCCCTCCCCCGGTAATTCCGGCAGGACTCCTAGTTCCACAGGTCCCGACACCAACTCACAATCGAGAAAGACCCTATGCAAAGGCACGACCGCGGTCTGGTTCCCGATTCCTCTCAGGGCAACCTCCCCCGTCCGAGGGCCGAAATTTAACACATTACGGCTAATTAACGATAGTTCCGCCCCCGTGTCTCTCCAAATTCGTACGGGGATGGGGGGGTCCCCTTCCCTCAAAGACACGGTTCCTTCGGAACTAAATGTCTCCCGCCCCTCCGGTACTCCATCTACCTGGGGCCCTCTTGTCAATTTCCTGATTACCACTGCACGCCCGATAGGGGTCGCTGCTCTCTCCCTCTCTGGCTCCTTTCTCGGAGCAAAGCAGTTTGATGCGATATGACCCACCTTCCCACAATTAAAACAGTTTAAACCAGGAGATCTCCAGGTCTCCTGTCTATTATCCTCACTTTTTCTGCTAGCTCCCGGCGGGATCTCCGCCTCAGCCGGCGGACTTTCCCTACCATTCCGACGGTCTCTCGGGTAACTTTTTGGCGAGGAAAACTTTGTCTTGTGGGTTAGGGCATATTCATCTGCAACCCTAGCCATCTCTGAGATGGACTGATTCGTCCTCTCATTTAAATACATTCGGATCTCTTCCGGAACGCAACCTTTAAATTCCTCAATCAAAATTAACTCCCTGAGACGCCCATAGTTCTCGGCCACCTTTTCAGCTGTGCTCCAACGGTCCAAGAGCACACCCTTCTCATGGGCTAGCTCGGTATATGTTTGATTCCACCCTCTTCTTAAATTTCGGAACCTTTGTCTATACGCCTCAGGTACTAACTCGTAACCTCGGAGAATGGCCTCCTTTACTTGAGCATAATTTCCGTCCCTTTCTGGGGGCAGCGCGGCATATACCCGCTGTGCCTTCCCTCGTAACACACTTTGTAACAACGCCACCCACTGCTCTCTGGGCCACTTTTGATTCCTTGCCACCTTCTCAAAAATCAAGAAATAACTATCAACATCCGTCTCCTCGAACGGGGGGACCAACCTCAACGCCCGGCTAACATCAAACTCCTCCTCTCTCTCTTCCCCTTGAGTTCTTCGCTCTTGCTTTCGCCTGTCCAGCTCCAATTCATGGCTCTTTTGTTTCTCTTTCTCTTCTGCTTCTGCTTCTAGCTGCTTTAGTTTGAACACATGCTCTCTTTCCACAGCCCTTTCCTTTGCGGCTCTCTCGGCCTCTTTTTCCCTCTCAGCTCTCTCCGCAGCTTTTTCAGCTGCTTCTACGTCTAGCTGCTTTACTTTAAGCTCATAGTCCAGCCTTGCTTTCTCCAACTCTACCTGATCTGTCCCACTCGCTAATCTCTTTTCAGGGATATTTTCCAAATCCTCAGCTGCAAACACCTTTTTCCCAACGTAATGCTGTTGTATGACCCTTCGCACTTCCTGCTTTTTCATTGCTGGCTTCACCGCTGTGAGGTCTAACGCCTGCGCCAAATTTACCAAGTCTGATTTTGTAGCCTTCCCTAGCGCCTCTACCGTCGGGTCTCTCATAAATTCACCCACATCCATCTTTGCTGGTTTCCCGTCTGGCTACCTGCGTAACCAGATTTAAGTTTGGACTTACAGCCCGATTCACTGACCCTCCCGTTTGGTTTCAAATCCGGGACGAGAACCCCACTTGTTACGAAAACCCCATAACCAGGTAACTTACCAGCAAAGATAGATGGATCAGCTGAGTCGGATGCTACTATTTTCAAACGTTTTATTCAAAAAGGGGCACAAACGTATGGTTAATACAAAACATTCTGATCATATACATCGTCAAAACTCAATCTAAAACACCGGTGTAATAATAATCATTCAAAACACAAGCTCGATCGTCGTCTAGGGGTAATGTAGATTTTATATCGTTCGCTGGATATCTAAAAGTCTTTTAGATCACGGCAGTTTCACTTAGTTGCCGGCGGAAGTGTCGCGTTGGTGCACTTTTGTTAAAAAGACAGAGAACATGAAGCATTTACCCGACAGGTTTTCCAACCTGTAGGAGGTAGTCGGAAGTCTCGTTGGGGGAATGGACTCTCATCTGTGGCTTCCCCTGTAGCTAGGCCGTCTTCCGTGGTGAAGTCGCCAATCCCAGGCAAGGGAAGGACGCACACGAACCCCACCACCGGCTGTAGCTATTAAAACGCTGTCGCAGGATTTCTAGCGTTTCTCCTTCGTGTGTTTCCTTGGTGCGTCTGGGTGCATCTGAGGGTCCTCCCCTCAGACATTCCTTTATACTTCTTCACGGGATCGCAGGTGTCAATCAAGTTGCAGGTAATGCGATCTCTCTCTCAACCAGCCCACTTTGCCCGAGGGCTTTTCAGGTGGTCTCCATGAGACAATAGTCAAAGTCACTTTTATTCTGCTTCTTGGGAGAACGTGGTCTTCCGCACGTCTCTCTCTCTTGGGTCAGTTGACCCCCCTTAACTAGAGTTCTTGCGATTTTCACAAAGGAGGGGGCCAACGGCATAACAGTACAAAGCTTGTATGTGCCTGTCAGAATAAAAGGTAAATATAACAAGTGTAGGGAACCTTAGTTTTCAAGAGATATTGAGGCCCTGGTTGACAAAAAAGGAGCTGCATAGCAGATATAGGCAAGTAAGAACAAATGAGGTGTTTATGGAATACAAGAAATGCAAAAGAACACTTAAGAAAGAAATCAGGAGGGCTAAAAGAAGGCATGGAATTGTTCTAGCAGACAAGGTGAAGGAGAATCCTAAGGGATTCTACTGATATGTAGGATTACAAGGGACAGAATTGGTCCTCTGGAAGATCAGAATGGTAATCCATGTGTGGAGCCAAGAGAGATGGCGGACATCTTAAACAAATTTTTTGAATCTGTATGTTCTCAGGAGACAGACACAGAATCTATAAAAATGACGTAAAGCATCATCATGAACCCTGTATAGATGATAGAGCAGGAGGTCTTTGCTATCCTGAAGCAAATCATGTTGGATAAGTCTCCAGGCCTAACAAGGTGTTCCCTCAGACCCTACAGGAGGGAAGTGCAGAAATTGCCAGGGCTCTGGCAGAGATATTTAGATCATCCTTAGTGACAGGAGAGGTACCTGAGGATTATAAGACAGCTAATGTTGTCCTGCTGTTTAAAAATGGTTGTAAACATAAACAAGGAAATTAAAGGCCACAGGAAGTCTGACATCAGCTATGGGAAAGTTTTTGGAAGTATTCTAAGGGACCGGATATATAAATATTTGGACAAACTTGGCCTTATTAAGGATAGTCAGCATGGCTATGTGTGTGGTTGGTCATGTCTAACCAATCTTATAGAGTTTTTCGAGCAAGTTACCAGGAAAGTGTATGAAGGCAAGGCAGTGGAAGTTCTACATGGACTTCAGCAAAGTACTCGACAAGTTCCCACATGGGAGGTTGGTCAAGAAGCTTCAGTTGCTTATCATTCAAGATGAGGTAGTAAACTGGACTGGACATTGGCTTTGAGGGAGATGCCAGAGAGTAGTGGTAGATGGTTGAATCTCTGACTAGAGGCCTGTGTCTAGTGGCGTGCCCCAGGAATCAGTGCTGGGTCCTTTGTCGTTTGTCATCTATATCAATGATCAGGATGATAATGTGGTTAACAGGATCAGCAAATCTGTGATGACACCAAGATTGGGGGGTGTGGTGGACAGTGAGGAAGGTTATCATGGTTGCCAAAGGGATCTGCATCATATGGAAAAATGAAATGATAAAGGAACTTAATAGAGACCAGTGCAAGGTGTTGCATTTTGGTAGGACTAACCAGGACTTACACAGTGAATGGTAGGGCACTGAGGAGCGTGGTAGAACAAAGGTATCTGGAAATACAGGCCCATAATTTGTTGAATTTGGTGCCACAGGTACATAGGGTCATAAAGAAAGCTTTTGGCATATTGGCCCTCATAAATCAATGCATTGAGTACAGGAGTTGGGATGTTATGTTGAAGTTGTATATGACATTGGTGAGGCCTTAATTTGGAGTATTATGTACAATTTTGGTCACCTACCTGCAGGAAAGATGCAAGCAAGATTGAAAGAGTACAGAGAAAGTTTATAAGGATGTTTCCAGGTCTGGATGACCTGAGTGAAAAGGAAAGATTGAATAGGTTAGGACTGTATTCCTTACAATATCCAAGATTGAGATTTGATAGAGGTATACAAAATTATGAGGGGTATAGATGGGGTAAATGCAAGCAAGCTTTTTCCACTGAGGTTGGGTGGTACTACAATCAGAGATCATGGGGTAAGGGTCAAAGTTTAAAGTGAACATCAGGAAAAACTTCCTCACTCAGAGGGTTGTGATAGTGTGGAATGAGCTGTTGGCATAATAGGTGCATGCAAGCTCGATTTCAACATTTAAGTGAAGTTTGGATAGGTACATGGATGGTAGGGTCATGAAGGTCTATGGTCCCAGTGCAAGTCAATGGGTGTAGGTAATTTAAATGGTTTTGGCATGGACTAGATGAGCCAAAGGGCCTATTTCTGTGCTATACTTCACAATGACTCTTTGACTACCTTGGTATAACAACACAATGACCACTTGGCACTACAAATGACTTTGTTTATTTTGTGTTCTTTCTTGTATAATTTTCTTTAATTTATGTTTAATTGATGTTTTCCTGGTCAATGCTGTTTATATGGCACAATGTGCCTGTGATACTGCAGCAAGTAAAACTACTCATTACACCTATGTATACATTTACTTGTGCATATGAAAATAAACTTGACTTTGACTCGGTAAATGGTGGCCAAGATATTGCAAGAGATACTGTTTATTTGCAAACAGTAAAAACCATTCAGGGGTGAGGACTTCTCAGTTTCAAGGAAGAAAACATTAAGAAAAACTTAAGGTGGAAACTGGGATTATGACACTTGGAAAAATTGTAATTCCTGTAGTGTTTCATAGGTACATCAACCTGTGCAATTAAAAACAAAAGAAACTGGGAATTCTGGACATGAGAAAGTCTACAGATGCTGGAAGTCCAAAGCAACATACATAAAATGCTGGAGGATCTCAACAGGCCAGGCAGCAATAGAAAAGAGTGAACAGCTGACGTTTCAAGCCAAGACATCGAGATCCTTCTTCAGGAGGAGCATTTCCTGCAAATTCTGGAAAGCTGCAATATCAGTGAAATGCTGGAAGTAGTCAGCATTTCTGACAGCAATTTTGGAGAGCAAAATAAAGTTAATGTTTCAAATTGATAATTATATATAGAGAAAATAACTCTTCAATACAGGATAAGAGATTTCTCATCTGTGAAATCTATTAGAGTTCATTCACTGGTTTTATCAATAACAGGGGTGTATACTGTACCACTGTTAAAATGAGGTTTTATTCAAATGTTGTTTATGTTTGGACTTTCGAAGAGGACTATTAGTGTCCACACAATGCCAAGTTTTTCTTTCGATATTAATGACATGCCTACATATTGTTTAATTCTATGATTATGCGCATTTTTCTATTTATAAAACTGGTAATTTGAGGGTGACAGATGGTTTTGTTTCATTGTTGTTCTAAATAAGCCCTGTACTTCTTTCTTTAAATGATACTGTATCAGATTCACTGTCGTTGTGAAGTGGCTTTCTTCAGTCTATTGTTCAGCTGAGGTAACCCAACTCTACCAATGCCGATCTTGCAGCAAACTCACCTCAGTTTTATGTAGCATAGTCAATTATAATTAAAGCTGTATGATAATCACGTATTAACCCCCATTCTAATATTAAGGATTCTTCAAAATTTTTCTCCTAGATCATGTGAAAAGATACCAATGAAATGACCATCATTCCCCACCATCAGTGGCAGTTTCACTTTCCATGCTGGTGCATGAGAAGATGCTACAAACTGATCTCCATTAGAGAGTGCCAGTTGGTACTTCCGAAGGCATGCGACAGATTACTGGGGGCTTCTAAAGCAAAGAAAGTAATTAAAAACATTAGTAATAACACTTTTTTTGAAATAAGTTATAGTAAACTTTGCCTTCTGGTAATTCCCTCAAGGATTATCATTTGGTAGTTCTGACCACTACAATATGATCACCAGATCACCGTTTACTCCCCCCTGCTCATCATGATGGTGGCCAGAATTAAATCCCATCTGACCAACATTTGATTGCTCCAATCACCAAAAGCCAATGCCAGTCACCATCAGACTACCATACTACATACAAGCACAGGAAGCATTGTGTACTGTAAATTTTGGCACACTGGCTTCAAAAGTTCCAGTTCACTGTGTTAGAAGTAAAATAACAGATTAAACTCCTTCCATGAAATCTCATTTTAACCCCTTTGACAGAAATCTAGGTCTAAAGAAATAGCTAAAAAGAAAATACTCTTTTTATAAAGTTAATGATATTGAACCCAAAAGGTGTCAAAGATGTTCCCTGGCATCTGACTGCCTGATGAAGACTTTCAGCAGCAATGACTTGGGATGTCCATGGAAATGAACATCTCTCTGCAAATGAAGTACTCTCCCACTAAAACCCTCATACTTTGGCAAGGTTAATGCTGAAGGTTAGCAGTGTGACAACACTGGATTCAAATGCTTGAGAATTCTCAAACCATTTAACTCAATTTCCTCCATTTCCCTTTCACTCCATTCTCCTTTCAGCTCCTCTCACCATGCAGAAATCTAAATGAAATAGAACAGATACATGAGATCAAATTATATCCAAACTAATGGGGACAATTTACATTTTGATGCAGTTAGTAGAAGATCCAATCAATTTTCCTGGTCACACCTCATTTAAATTAAATTGGCAAGCTGCCAGAGCTAATCTCACTTCTTATAGGCAGCTAAACAATGGGAGTGTGGGAAATGCTGTCACTGAAAGGAAGATGTCAGTCACAAAGAGGAGCTTCAGTCTTCAAAAGCAGCAGACAACACGTCATCAGAGCACCAAGAAGCATGATGTTGTTCAGTTTGATGCAGCTTTCTGTTGCAACCATGGGCAGTGGGTGACAAACAGGAGAAGGGTTTTCTTCCCCTCCAGTGAACAATGATAACTCTGACAAACTAGAAATAGAAGAAATAATCCAAGCAACCGTTCAAGATCATTGCAACAGCTCCAGTGAAAATTTAACAGCCTCACCAGGACAGATAAGGTAAATTCCACTCATACTTCAAGACCTAAGATTCAGGATTCAGGATAGTTTAACATCATTTCCAGTGCACAAGTGTAAAGGAGAACAAGCTTATTGCTATTCTGGATCCAATGCAGCAAAAAACATCCACAATAAGATGAAGATACAATAAATATAAAGCTTATGTACCAAGATTGATTGTATGTCCATAAAGTGATGCTAGGCACTGTAAAAGGTAGCTGACAGGAAATGATAAAGTAGTGGTGGTGGGACAATGGGTTCATGGGTGGAGGTGGAGGTGTTGATCAACTTTACTGCTTAGGGAAAGTAACTGTTTCTCCTACTTGTACTGTACTCCAGTTCTGCACTATTTGACATTTTCCCCCAAATGCACTATATTCATGCCTCTTGTATGTCCCTCCTCTCTCTTTTTACACAATGGAATGTGTCCTTCTGCTCACACATGCACAATCAACTCCTACTACCCCATAATAAGGAAGAGGATAATGGTTCCCAATAGCACCTTCCTTGCTAATCAGATTCCAGCAGCCTTTGTGCCTCTGGTTATGAGTCTCTGTCTCCATCTTCAACAACCCTCATTCCTCTGGATGGCTCCATCTGCTCATTATCCTTCACCCCTCCCCAGTCCACATATCACATTTCAGATCCTGTAACACCACTCCCCTCTCTTTGTTACATTGGCTGTCTCCCCTCTCCTCTCTCAGTCTTGGTGCAGGGTCTTGACCAGAAACGTCAACAGTTCTTCACCCCCCCCCCCCCCCTTACCCTACAGCTGCCTCTTGACCTGAGTTTCCCCAGTAGGTTGCTTCTTGCTCCTGTTACTTTCAACATGACTAACTTCATCTTGCCATTTCTTCACATTATGCACATAATTCCAAACAGCATTATTTTGTCCTACCCTAATGCAGTTGATCCTCTGTGATGAAAATAGGTAAGATTACATTTTAATTACTTTTCAGTGATAAACAAATGTAATAGTATTTTGCAGATCTAATTTGAAAGGAAGTAAACCGAAGTGGAAATTGTGTGTTGATGTAAATATCCTTATGGATATTGAAATGGTTATTCCTGAAAACCTATCCACTATAGACTGAGAATAAGGAGAGCCTGAATTTGCAGGTAACTATCAATGGTTCTGAACAGAATTGTTGCAATTTATCTAAAAATTCTGTACCTCTGTGCACAGACAGTCAATTTCTCAGCATTCAAATGTAAAGCTAGAATTTTTTGATTTCTTAAGGAATTTGGGAAATTGTCTCTTGTACCTTGTAGCAGGACCTGGCACAGGATACACAGTCGTTTCACAAGGTTTGTAGGACTGGGTGGAAGAAATGTTTTCTGGGTTCCATTTTCCTTAACATGAGAAAATCTGCAGATGCGGGAAATCCAAAGCAACACACACAAAATGCTGGAGGAACTCGGCAGGTCAGGCAGCATCGATGGAAAAGAGTAAACAGTCAGTGTTTTGGGCTGAGACTTTCAAGATTGGAAAGGAAGGGGGAAGATACCAGAATAAAAATGTCGGGAGAAGGTAAGGTGGATAGCTAGAAGGTGATAGGTGAAGCCAGGTGGGTTGGAAAGGTAAAGAGCTGGAGATGAAGGAATCTGGTAGGAGAGGACCATAGGAGAAAGGGAAGGAGGAGTGACCCAGGGGGAGCTGAAAGGCAGGTGAGAAGAGGTAAGAGGCCAGAGTGGGGAATAGAAGAAGAGGGGACAAGGAGGAAAGAATTTCCTTTTTTTAAATGACTTGTAATTAAAAAAAATATGTATATCTCCAAGTGTCATTGGTAACATTGTTTTTTCTGAGAAAGAAGTAATTTTAAAATATTCTTTGTTTCATTTTTCACAATTATGAATATTTGAAAATCCCTACGGTTTAAGCAGCCAGAAAAACTGTGAGAGGACTTTGCCACTGTCAAAGTTGTCAGCAAGAGTTTCAGGAGCAGGGCTTTAGCTGTCACTCAGGTCTTCATCATTGGACACTGGAAACTTTCGACCAACCCGTTGAGCTTTGTGCATTCAGTTTAGGTGGTTTGGGAGAACAGAGCTTTCAGTGATGATCGTGTATGCCTGGGCATGTGAATGAAGTGGTGTTCATCTACCTGAAATGAATAACAATTAAAGAGCAAAGAAGATTATGTCACATTTTTATCTTTTATACTGTGCTGTATTCTTCTTGGCCTCCCAATTAACCCGTGTATACCATTTGCCAGATTCTTCATAGCTCATTTTCTCATATAGATTTTTCTCATCAGCAAACACTACATTCTGTCTTTTTATGTACAGTACTTGCTCAGATTTCCACTGATAAAAATACAGTATTATACCTTAAAAGACCTCATGCAAATGAACTTGTAAATTTGGGGAAAAATCATGTTTTCTGTTCTTTATCCAAATTCTTATTTATGCTAAAATATTTCCACAACCAGATCAGAATCAGGTTTATCATCATGTGTCGTGAAATTTGTTAACTTAGCAGCAGCAGTTCAATGGAATGCATAATATAGTAGAAGAAGAAAAAATATATTAATAATAATAATAAATAAATAAATTACAGCATACATATACCAAATAGATTAAAAATCATGCAAAAAAACAGAAATAATATATATTTAAAAAGTGTGGTAGTGTTCATGGGTTCAATGTCCATTTAGGAATAGGATAGCAGAGGGGAAGAAGTTGTTCCTGAATCGCTGAGTGTGTGCCTTCAGGCTTCTGTATCTCCTACCTGATGGTAACAGTGAGGAAAGGGCATGCCCTGGGTGCTGGAGGTCCTTAATACTGGACGCTGCTTTTCAGAGACACCGCTCCCTGAAGATATCCTGGGTACTTTGTAGGCTAGTACCCAATATGGAGCCGACTAAATTTACAACCCTCTGCAGCTCCTTTCAGTCCTGTGCAGTAGCCCTCCCCCCATACCAGACAGCGAAGCAGCCTGTCAGAATGCTCTCCATGGTACAACTATGGAAGTTTTTGAGTGTTTTTGTTGACATACTAAATCTCTTCAAACTCCTAATTGAAGTATAGTCACTGTCTTGCCTTCTTTATAATTACATCGATATGTTGAGACCAGGTTAGTTCCTCAGAGATCTTGACACCCAAGAACTTGAAACTGCTCACTCTCTCCACTTCTGATCCCTCTGAGGATTGGTATGTGTTCCTTTGTCTTAGCCTTCCTGAAGTCCACTATCAGCTCTTTTGTCTTACTGATGTTGAGTGCAAGGTTGTTACTGCAACACCACTCCATTAGTTGGCAAATCTCACTCCTGTATGCCCCCTTGTCTCCACCTGAGATTCTACCAACAATGGTTGTATCGTCAACAAATTTATAGATGGTATTTGAGCTATGCCTAGCCACAGTCATGGGTATAGAGAGGGTAGAGCAGTGGGCTAATCACACACCTCTGAGGTACACCAGTGTTGAGCATCAGCGGGGAGGATATGTTATCACCAATCTGCACTCTGGCGGTTGAACTCAGCCACTTTCTCATTGCGTGTTGTTCCGCGAAGCAGACCTTCTCGAGGTGCCCTATATTTTGATAGCTACAGCCCAAGATGGATTGGGTCCTTGGAGTAGAGAGGCCATCCTTCATCAAGAAGAATTCTCTTTTGTGTACAACTTTCGAGTGCACATGTCTTCTGTCTTAGCGGGCCTGGTCTGTAGCTCCTGCACTGTAAGCTGCAAAATGTGTACCTTACTAATATGACTCAGCAAACACGTTTAATCATACTATTTCGAGGTAGTTCTTGCTCTGCGCTATAAGTAATAATTTGGCAAAGACGATCAAAACAAGGATGGCCACCAAGGATGCGTGGTGCATTTACTGCAGAAGTAGTTTACCAGACGGGCCTGTTACATTTACCCGTAAATGTGGTTGGGGAGGCCAACAGACAAAACAGCTGTGCAGAAATTAGATTCAAAATATGCCATCAGAGCCATCCTGCATCAACCATATTGGAGGAAAGCTCGCATTGAATTCTCCATTAAAAAGGTTAACCAAGCTGACACTTCATGTCTATACTATGGTCTGGTGGCTAAGCTCAAGTTTAAAGAGAAGTTTCGATGTTGTGGTGTTCGTCGAACTTGGCAATTAGCTTGCAGACATTTCATCATCAGTTGAGGTGACATTCTCAGAGCGCAGTTGTTGGTCTTTCTCTCTGAGAGTGCTCACATTTATATTGGCTCCTATTTGTTTACCTCGGTCCTGATTGGCTACCCCTTCAGTTGACCGTTGAATTCCATTGACTTGCATTTCTTTGGCTCTTAGGGATTTGTAGATGGCATCAGGGATTTTGATGTGTTTGTTTATGGAGTCATCAGAAGAGACCCATGCTTCTAAAAATTCTTGTGCCTGCTTTGTGCTTTGTGCTTTGTGCCTGCTGAGTCAGAACCTCCAACAACTGTGCACTAAGGATATCACCTCCACGAGTGATGAAAGGTCTGCAAGCTAATTACCAAGCTCGGCAAACACTGCAACATCAACCTGAGCTACCGATACTCACCACCATCTTAAGAGAACTGCCAGCCGATGTTTTACAAGGTCCTCCCAGTGCTCTCTGCAGTGGGCTCAAAGGACTTGTCTAATGGCAGAAATCAGATCTCCATCCAGAAGTGAATCTGTGGCAAGCATGGAGTCATGAAACAAAAATATGACATGCATACCAGGCCACAAATGTTTGGTGCCAGAAACAAAGTCTACTCACACATCTCCAGGAAGAAAATTGGCTACTGGCTGTCATTTGGGCATTGTCACACTCAAGTCACAGAACTTGAGCTGATACACAGACGAATTGTCAGACTACATTTGGATCACTTATGTCAGCAGAAGGGTGGGTGTCTCAAGGAAGCTGCAGAATTGTGCTCTGCTGATGAAGCCAGCACCCCAGCAGATGAACCAATGGACACTTCATCAAGAGAAAAGGAGATTCACAGAACACTGTCCTCAACAGCAGCTAACCAGGAAGGCACAGAGAGGAAAGCTGCTCCCTTGAAGTAGTGTACAAAGGTGCGCCGGCCAGTTATCAGCTACCAAACGGGATAGGCATTTCATTATTTTGCCCAGTTTACCTCACTAATTCCCTTCCTCTGTGTCTCCCTCCTCAGGGGGATGTACCATATCAGACTGATTCTGAGAATGTGGTGAGTACTCATTCTCATCGACGCCTGGTGAATCGAGAGGACTCCAATGCATGGGAGGCGCTCTCTTTGTGACGTAGGTCTTCGAGTGCACATCATTTCATCTCAGCAGGCCCAGTGAGTAGCTCCCGCACTGTAAGTTATACAACATGTACTGTTGCTACCATGACTCAGTAAGAGCATTTTAACATACTACTCCGTTGTTGTTCTTGCCCCGCATTGATAGTTTCACCATGTCAGAATTAAAGTAGTGTTGGTTGATATCACAGAATATAAAATCATGAAAATACATCCCTAGGAACAGATGAGATCTATCCCAGGTTGCTATGGTAAACAGGGGAGGTGCTTGCTAGGGCTCCACAGGCAGGGTTCTTTAGCCCAAGGATAGTGAATATGTGGAATTTGTTGCCACATACAGCTGTGGAGGCCAGGTCATTGGGTGTATTTAAGGCAGAGGTTGATAGGTTCTTGATTGGACATGGCATTAAAGGTTACAGGGAGAAGGCCAGGAACTGGGGTCGAGGAGGAGATAGAAGAAAGGATCAGACATGATTGAATAGCAGAGCAGACTCAATGTGCCAGATGGTCTAATTCTGCTCCTATGTCTTATGGTCTTATGGTACTAGAAGCCTGAAGGACAGTTAACATTGTCCCTCTCTTGATGAAGGACAATAGGGATAAGCCAGGAAACTATAAGCTTGTCACCCTTACATCAGTGGTGAGAAAGATATTGAAAGGAATTCTGAGAGGTGGAATTGACGTACAGTATGTTTGGAAAGGCAGAGACTGATTAGGAAGAGTTGGTGTGTCTTTATGCAGGGAAAATCCTGCCTTAGTGATTACTCTTTTTTTGAAGTGGCAATAAAGGGGATTGATGAAAGCTGGATGGAGGTGCTGTCTATGTGGACTTTTGTAAGGTACTTGACAAGGTCCTGCATGGTATGCTAATCCAGAAGATTGGTGGTTGGCCTCCATCTGTCTTGAAGGACAATCATCACAAGCCTGGGCAGAAGGAATGGAGATCCTGAGATGCCCAGTCATCAAGATCGTCCTTCTCGGCCTCACCAGTGTAGTCCAAAGGAAAGCTTATGAAACAATATGTTTGCCACCAGCTTGGCTGCAGGAGCTGTCAGAAGGATGTTCAATGACGTCCAGCCACCTTCTGCATTGTTGTCTGGGTTTACTCCCATAGCCTTCATCTTTCCCTAGGCTGCCCACAAGGAAGTGGGGCAATTTGCCCTTAGCTGGGGATCTGGTTCATGAGCACCAGGACATTTCCAAACACGAGTGGGCCTGTATGCTATGTGTGCAGGGGCCAGCCCTCCTCCTCATCCTCTGTAGTTCAGCCTAAGTCCGAAAGGAGTTCAGTTTCCATGTGTCACCAGCGAGGAGGCACTACATGAGGCTTGTTGTTGGAGAGGCTGTGTACTGGCAGGGAGAGACTTACGCATTCAGCTCTCATTTTCACAAGATCGCTAGCCAGCGGTGGAAGCTGAGAATGAGATTAACAAGCGTTACCCACTACACTATCACACTAGATGTATCACAACAACCACTTGGACACGTGGATTAATGCACATGGAAACTTAGGCAAGCTGGCTAATTGAATCCAAAATGGGATTAATGATAGCAGACAGAAGGTAGTGGTGGGGGAATATTTTTACTGATTGGAAATCTATAGCTAGTGATATACCACAGGGATCAGTAAAGGGATCTTCGTTGTTTGTGATATGTATTAATGATTTAAGACCATAAGGGCATAAACCATAGGAACAGCATTAGGCCAATCAGCCCTTCGAGTCTGCACCACTACTCAATCATGGCTGATTTATTATTCCTCTCAGCCCAATTCTCCTGCCTTTTCCCCATAACTTTTGACACTCTTACTAGTCTGAACCTATCAACCTCTGCTTTACATATAGCCAATGACATGGCCTCCACAACCATCTGTGGCAATGAATTCCACAGATTCACCACCCTCTGGCTAAAGAAATTCCTCCTAATCTCTGTTTTAAAAGGATGCTCTTCTATTCTGATGCTGGTCCAAGACTCCTTCACTATGGGCAACATCCTCTCCATGTCCACTCTATTTAGGCCTTTCAATATTTGATAGGTTTCAATGAGATCCCCACATCTCATTCTTTTAAACTTTAGCAAAAGTCCTCATACTTTAACCCTTTTAATCCCGGGATCATTCTTGTGAACCTCCTCTGGATGCTCTCCAATGCCTGCACTTCCTTTCTTAGATAAGGGGTCTAAAATTGCGCACAATTCTCCAAGCACATGCAGTCCAAAGCTTCAAGATTCAAGATTGTTTAATGTTATTTCCAGTACACAAGTTGAATGGAGAACAAAATTATTGCTACTCTGGACCCAATGCAGCACAAAAAACACAGTAAGTACAGAACACAGTAATAAAAAAACACATCAAATATAAATACATAGGATAGCTTATATACATATATTGATTGTATGTTCATAAAATGACGCTAGGTACAAGTGTGTCTGTGGATAAGGTGACTGACAGGAAATGATGGTAACACACACAACACGCTGGAGGAACTCAGCAGGTCGGGCAGCATCCGTGGAAACGAGCAATCAATGTTTCGGGCCGAGACCCTTCGTCAGGACTGAAGAGGGAGGGGGCAGGGGCCCCATAAAGAAGGTGGGGGGAGGGTGGAAGGAGAAGGCTGGTAGGTGCCTGGTGTAAAACCAGTAAGGGGAATGATCACGAGGTGGGGGAGGGGAAGCAGGGAGGAGATAGGCAGGAGAGGTGAAGAAGGAATGTAAGGGGAAAGCACAATGGGTAGTAGAAGGAGGCAGAACCATGAGGGAGGTGATAGGCAGCTGGAGGAGGAGGCAGAGTGAAACTGGGGTGGGGGAAGGGAGGAGGAGGGAATTAATGGAAGTTGGAGAATTTAATGTTCATGGCAAGGGTTCATGCATGAATGTTCATCACCTCCTCCACCCCTTGATCTTTCCCCTTCTGGTTTTTCACCTGGCACCTACCAGCCTTCTCCTTCCCACCCTCCCCCCACCTTCTTTATAGGGCCCCTGCCCCCTCCCTTTTCAGTCCTGACGAAGGGTCTCAGCCCAAAACGTTGACTGTTCGTTTCCAAGGATGCTGCTCGACCTGCTGAGTTCCTCCAGCGTGTTGTACGTGTTGTTTTGACCCCAGCATCTGCAGAGTATTTTGCGTTTAGGAAATGATGGTGTGCATTAGTGAGCTTAGGTGTTGATCAGCCTTACTGCTGGGGAAAGTAACTGTTTTTGAGTCTGGTGGTCCTTGTGACAATGCTGCATAGCCTCCTCCCTAAACGGTCCATGTACTGAGAATCTTCACCATACTGCTGGCCCTTACTACAGCACATCTCTTTGTTTTTGTCCTTAATGGTGGGTAGGCTGGTGCCAGTAAATCATTGGGCAGTTTTGATGATACGTTGTAGACTCTTCCTGTCCATCACAGTGAAGTTTCCATACCAGGTGATGATGGAGCATGTTAGGATGCTTCCTACTGCACCTTTGTGAGTATTGATGTGCATAGATCAGCTCTCTTCAGGCTCCTCAGGAAGTAAAGATGTTGATGAGCTTTCCTGATTGTGCTCTGGGACCATGAGAGATCTGTGAGATGTGCACTCCCAGGAGTTTGAAACTGCTCACAGTTCCCATTGAGCCTTGTGAGTGGTGTGAGTTCTCCTCAAGTCGATAACCATCCCCTTTGTCTTGTTAACATTGAGGAAGAGGTTATTTGCCTGGCACCAGGCTTCGAGCTCTTCCACCTCCTCTCTGTAGGTCATCTCATCATTGTTGGTGATGGCCCCACTGTGGTTGTGTCCTCAGCAAAGTTGAAGATGTGGTTACTCAGGATTTTGGCCTTGCAGTCGTGTGTGAGCAGAGTGGATTCTGCACATAGCCCAAAGCACAGAGGTGTATGTGAGTGCAGAGGGTGTGATGAGCAAGTTTAAGATGACACAGCAATTGGTCATTGTAGATAATAAAGAAGGTTTTCTAAGGTTTTCAGAATATCAGCTGGAAAGGAGTTTTGATAGCTTTGATGAGTGTGAGTGTGGCATTTTTGAAATATATAGGAAAAGATATACGCCATAAGTGAGAGGACACTGGATTTGGTGCCATGGTACTGTAGCTGTAAGCGCAACAATATTATAGCTTGGGACATTGAATTTCAGAGTTCAATTACAGCATCATCTGTAAGGAGACTGTACATTGTTCCTGTAGAATGTGTGGTACTCCAATATCTTTCCACAGTCGAAGGGTGTACTGGGAAGGGTAATTAGTCAATGTAAATTGTTCTGTGATTGGGTTAGGATTAAATTGGGGTTATTGGGGGTTGCTGGTGCCACGTGATTCGAAGGGCCAGAAGGGCCTACTCCGTACTGTATTGCTATGTTTTGATGAACAGAATAGCCTTGGGATTCAGGTCCATAGCTCCCTGAAAATGACAATGCAAGCAGATAGTGTGGTGACAAAGGCAACCCAGTGTGGAGTGGGGCTGAGGACAAAAGAATAGAATATTTATAGAATCAAGGCAATATGCAGCTCAAAAATGGACCTTTACCACCATCTCACTCATACCGGTAATCATTTTTGACAGAATTAGGCCTGTATATTTCTACTTCTTACCTATTCAAGTACCTGCTCAAAAGCATTTAAAAGATAGGTATTTTAATCTGGCTCCACCACCTCCTGCAGCAGCTCATTTTAGATAATTACCACCCTCTGTGTGAAAAATATACCCTTCAATCTCTTAAGTTACTCCTCTCTCATCTTAAACCTGTGCCCTTTAGGACTCCCCTGCTGAATAAGCAATGCAGAATAACTAATCTTTTGTTAAGCTGCAACATTGGATCAGAACTCTTCCACTCAATGCCTTGGTCTATAAAGGCAAATGTAACAAGTGCCTTCTTCAATACTGTATCCACCTATGTTGCCACTTACAGTGAGTAATGACTTTGCAGCCCTAGCTCCCTCAGGCATCAGGCATGTCAACTTTCTGCAGATCCACTCATTACTCCTTTCAATCTATTGTAAATTCTATGTCTCAAAGACTTTCATATCATGTTTCTTTACATCCTCTTTCAGATCAGGCCCATCCACAAATGACAGCAGGGACCAAGGCCTGAGACCCAACCCAGCCCAATGCATCAAGGGGCATGAGTGGAAGTGGCCGGGGTTAAGATCTGACCTGACGTGAGGCCCAAGACCTGAGCTTCCTTAGATAACCCCACTTACCCACTGGACCTTCTAACCTGGATGGGAACATCAATTTACCTTACGAGCCAGCTGAACCCACTCCAATTCTTCCATGTTTGGCCTTAAGTGGTCACTTACCTTCCACCCCAGGACTGACCCGTCATAGCCACTTACCTATGAAGTGTGGTAAGAGGGCTGAGCTGCAGGTGACACAACTCTCTAGCATAACACTAGTTAAGGTCCAGGTCACCAAAAACAAAGCTAATGAACTAAGGGCAAGAATGATTTACCAAAGATAATTGAGGTTTGGCTGTGTTATATGTATTACCAAAAAAATAGTTTTCACCAACTTTACATGACTGTGCTATTCAACCTAGGGGCTTCGCAAGACATAGATGGGTTGTATGGTGTCTTCGAACATACAAATGAAGGATTGAGTACAGAAAGTTATACAATACTGGTCTGAGGAAACAGATGAACATCTTTAGGATTGCTATGAGTTTGTAGACTGATCCATGTTCAAAGACCCAGCTGCCAGCCCAGATGAGTTTGCCACCACCATCATTGTCTTTATCAGCAAACATTGTTGAGGCCTGTTTTACACTGTTCTCAGAAACTTTCAAGGTCCCTGCCATTGGTAAATACTGAAGCAAAGTATTCATATAGGAACTCCCCTACCGCCTCCAACTCCAAGCACGTGTTTCCTCTACTATCCCTGATTGGTCCTACCCTCACTCTAGCTATCCTCCTGTTCTTCACATACGTGTCGAATATTTTGGAGTTTTCCTTAATCCTATTCACCAAGCCCTTCTCATGCCCACTTCAAGCTCTCCTAAGTTCATGCTTAAGCTTTTTCCTGGCTACCTTGTAACACTCCAGTGTGGTGAACTAGATATACCTGTCTGACTGCTCCTGTGGCTCCTCCCACAGACCCTGCTGACTGCCCCTGTGGCTCCTCCCACAGACCCCTGTATAAAGGCGACTGTGGCCTGCTGCTCTCCCTCATTTTCCCAGGATGTAGTGTTGTTCTTCAGTCAATAAAAGCCGATATCTCACTTCCTAAGTCTCAGCGTGAGTTATTGATGGTGCATCAATCCCTTGTGACTTAAGGGCTAAAAGTATGGCCTTCCACACTGTGGCATTCTCCCTCTCCACCTGGCCATTCCCCCGGGGATTATAACTCGTGGTGCGACTAACAAGCAGGAACCGGCGCAACTCGTCACTCATAAAGGAGGACCCTCTATCACTGTGGACATAGCAGGGATATCCGAACAGAGTGAAGAGCTGGCGCAGGACTTTTATGACCGACGTGGTAGTAGTGTCGGGGCAGGGAACGGCAAAGGGGAATCGCGAGTACTCGTCAATAATACTGAGAAAGTAGACATTGCGGTCGGTGGAGGGAAGGGGGCCCTTAAAGTCAATACTCAGTCACTCAAAAGGGCGGGTGGCCTTGACAAGCTGCGCAGTGTCAGGACGGTAGAAGTGCGGTTTGCACTCAGCGCAGATCTGGCAGTCCCTGGTCATCGTCCTGATGTCCTCCAGGGAGTACGGCAGGTTCCGGGCTTTAATGAAATGATAAAACCGGGTGACCCCCGGGTGGCAAAGTTGGGCATGAAGGGCATACAGCTGGTCGAGCTGGGCACTAGCACACGGTCCCCGGGATAGGGCATCAGAGGGTTCATTGAGCCTGCCAGGCCGGTACAGGATATCGTAAGTGTAGGTGGAGAGTTCTATTCTCCATCGCAAAATTTTATCATTTTTGATTTTGCCCCGCTGTTGGTTGCTGAACATGAACGCAACCGAGCGCTGGTCGGTCAGCAAGGTGAACCTTCTGCCGGCGAGATAGTGCCTCCAGTGCCGAATAGCTTCCACTATGGCTTGGGCTTCTTTCTCCACCGTGGAGTGCCGAAGTTCAGAGCCTTGAAGGGTACGAGAAAAAAACGCCACTGGCCTGCCTTCCTGATTGAGGGTAGCAGCCAGCGCGACGTCAGAGGCGTCACTCTCTACTTGGAAGGGAATGGTCTTGTCTACCGCATGCATCGTTGCTTTGGCAATGTCCCCTTTAATGCAGCTGAAGGCCGCGCGGGCCTCGGCAGAGAGGGGAAAAGTGGTAGACTTCATCAGGGGGGCGGGCCTTGTCTGCGTAATGGGGGACCCATTGGGCATAATAGGAAAAAAAACCCAGGCACCGCCGGAGGGCCTTGAGAGTAGTGGGAAGAGGGAGTTCTAACAGGGGGCGCATACGGTCGGGGTCAGGGCCAATGACCCCGTTCTCCACGACATACCCAAGGATAGCAAGTCGTGTGGTTCTGAACACACACTTGTCCTTGTTATAAGTGAGGATCAAAGCATCGGCCACTTGGAAAAAGCGTTGGAGGTTGGCGTCATGATCCGACCAGTCGCGACCACAGATGGTGATGTTATCTAGATAGGGAAATGTGGCCGTCAGTTTGTACTGGTCCACCATCCGGTCCATCTCCCTCTGGAAGACTGAGACCCCATTTGTGACACCAAATGGGACGCGCAGAAAGTGATAGAGCCTGCCACCCGCCTCGAAGGCGGTGTAGGGGCAGTCCTCTGGGCGGATGGGGAGCTGGTGATAAGCCGATTTCAGATCAATTGTCGAGTACACCTTGTACTGAGCTATCTGGTTGACCATATCCGCGATGCGGGGTAGGGGGTACGCGTCAAGCTGCGTGAATCTATTGATGGTCTGGCTGTAGTCCACAACCATCCTATTTTTCTGCCCAGTCCGAACAACGACCACCTGGGACCGCCATGGGCTTGTGCTTGGCTCAATGATCCCCTCCCTGAGCAGCCGCTGCACCTCTGAATGAATAAAGGCCCTGTCCCCCGCACTGTACCTCCTACTTTTAGTTGCCACAGGTTTACAGTCGGGGGTCAGGTTGGTGAACATCGATGGGGGAGGGATCTTGAGGGTGGAGAGGTTGCAAATAGTGTCAGCAGCACAGCTATCGGCATGGTGCTGGATGGGATGTGGGGTTCGGGGTGTATGTGCGTGTGGTAACGGAGTATATGGCGAAGTCCCACCAAACTGAGGATTCCTGACAGTGAGTGGTGGGAGGGGCCCGTCATATGCCATAGTCACACTTTCGAGGTGGCTCTGGAAGTCCAGCCCCAATAGCACAGGTGCGCACAGCCGAGGCATGACCAGGAACGCAAAGTTCCGATATTCTGTGCCCTGCACCACCAATGTCGCTACACAACCCACCCGGATGTCTGTGGAATGCGACCCAGAAGCCAAGGTGATCTTCTGACGTTCCGGCCGTGTCACGAGTCCACAGCGTTTCACTGTGGCCGGGTCAATAAAACTCTCAGTGCTGCCCGTGTCAAACAGGCAGCTAGTCCTGTGCCCCTCCACCAGGATGTCCATCATCGACCTTGCGAGCTGGTGTGGGGCGCTTTGGTCGAGGGTCACGGAAGCCAGCATTGAACGGGGCGTGTCAGGGGCGGGGCCTGGTGACGCCGGCAAAGTTGGCCGCTCACATCCGGGCATGCAAGATGGCGAGTCGGGGGCGGGGCCTGGTGACGCCGGCAAAGATGGTTGTCCACATCCGGTCATGCAAAATGGTGGCCCCCAGGTCTCAGACGCAGCGCTGCTCGACCCCGGGCGCGGTTTAGACTTACATACTTTGGCGAAATGGCCCTTCTTCCTACAGCTGGAACAAGTCACTTCGCGTGCTGGGCAGCTGTTTCTGGGATGTTTCGGAAGCCCACAAAAGTAACAGAGTTTTATACCTGGCGAATTCGTGGGGTTTGAGATACCGCGACTGGCAGCGGCGTTGGCGAATTCGCTCGGAACCGGGGAATTGCGCGGCTGGACCTCTTCGGCGTACAGCTGCGCAGCCTCTATCGTATCGGCCGTCTCTATCGCGGAGCGTAAGGTAAGATCAGCTTTTTCCAGCAGCCGCTGGCGTATACACACTGACCGGACCCCAGTCACAAAAGCGTCTTGGACCAAGAGTTCCGTATGCTGTTCCGCTGTGAGCACTTGGCAGTCACAAGTCCGCGCGAGTGCCTGTAGTTCTCGGAGAAATTCAGCAGTCGACTCCGTAGGCCGCTGTTTTCGTGTTGCCAAGCAGTGCTGTGCATAAACTGGATTTACTGGCCGCAGGTACTGTCTTTTGAGGGCGGCAAGCGCCTCCTCGTAGGTGGATATGTCCCTGATGAACGAATAAACTTTTGGGGCGACCCTCGAGAGGAGAAGTTTGAGCCGAACAGCCGAGTCGGTGGCACGAACCTCCTCTAAGTACGATTGGAAGCACACCAGCCAGTGTTCAAAGGCAAGAGCTGCTCCAGGGTCTTGGGGGTCCAAGTCCAGGCGTTCTGGGCGTAAAGCGGTTTCCATGTTGTAACTTTCAGTCAATAAAATTGATGCACCATCAATAACTCACGCTGAGACTTAGGAAGAGAGATATCGGCTTTTATTGACTGAAGAACAACACTACATCCTGGGAAAATGAGGGAGAGCAGCAGGCCACAGTCGCCTTTATACAGGGGTCTGTGGGAGGAGCCACAGGGGCAGTCAGCAGGGTCTGTGGGAGGAGCCACAGGAGCAGTCAGACAGGTATATCTAGTTCACCACATCCAGAGCCCTGTCTGATCCTTGTTTCCTAAATCTTAAATAAGCTCCTTTTTTCCCTCTTTACTGGATGTTCCATATCTCTTGTCAGCCATTATTCCTTTACCCTATCATCCTTTCCATGCTTCAATGACACGAACCTATCCAGAACTCCCAGCAAGCACTCCCGAAAAAACTCCACATTCCTGTTGTGCATTTCCATGAGCATGTGTTCCCAATTGATGCTCCCCAGTTCCTGTCTAATAGCACAATTCCCACTCCTTCAGTTAAATAATACCCATACCATCTGCTCCTATCCCTCTTAAGGCTATAATAAAGGTCAGGGACTTGTGGTCACTGTCAAGACCACTTTATTATCCCGGTACCTAATAGAAACAAGATCACAAGCCTTAATGAACATTAGCCAGTGGCACTGACATCCACCATCATAAAATGCTTTAAGAGTGGTCATGTCAAGTATTAACTCCATCCTTCCAAACTACCTTGAGCCATTGTGATTTTCCTACCACTAAAATAGGTGGCATCTCCCTGGCCCTATGCTCATCTCTGGAGAATCTAGACAGTAAAGACACTAAGGATGTTGTTTATTGACTACAACTCTACCTTCAATATTATAATTCCAAGCAAACTCATTGCCAAGCTCCTAGACCTGGGACGCAATGCCTCCCTCAGCAAGTGGAAGCTCAGCTTCCTGACCAATAGACCTCAGTCAATAGGATAGATAACAACTCCTCTCACCCTCCTATTCTAAACCCTGTACACTCATGATTGCATAGTGTGACTCTGTATCTAGTGAGGTAAAAGCTGTCCTTGAACCTGGTGGTACATACTCTCATTTTTTTAAAATTTCTTTTGCCTCATGGAAGAGTGGTGAAGACAGGGTGTTCCAGGAATGTGGGGCCTTTGGTTATGCTTTACTGAGGCAGTGTGACGTACGGACCAAGTTCATAGAGGGGAGGCTGTTTTCCATGTTGTGCTGAGCTGCATCCATAACTCTCTGCAGTTTTGTGTGCTCATGGGCAGAACAGTACAGAACCTTACCAAATCATTGTGCACCTAGACAGGATGCTTTCTATGGAGAATCAATTAACAATGCAAGGGTTGACAGGGACATGACAAATTTCATTAGCCTCCTGAGAAAGCAGAGACATTGGTGAGCAAGACAGACTATTGGCAATGTTCACAGCTGTACACCATCTGCTTCCTGAAGTTAATGACCAGCTCTTTTGTTTTGCTGACTTTGGGGTAAAAGTTGATGTCATGACACCATGTTACTAATCTCTCTATCTCCTTCCTGTACTTGACTCATTGCTACTTGAGATAAGACCCACTATCCACATGGCCTGCCAACTTGTAGGTGGAGTTCAAGCAGAATCTGGCCATACAGTCATGAGGGAATAGAGTAGGAGGCTGTGGACATAACCTTGTACAGCACTAGTGTTTAGAATAACCGTGGCAGAGGTGTTGCTACCAATCCTTTCTGATTGTGGTCTGTTGGACAGTAAGTCAAGGATCCAGCTGCAGCAATGAGTTTGCTTGGAATTAGTCTATTAAAAGTGGATCAATACACAAGAATCTGACATAGTTGTCTAGATGCTCCAGAGATGAGTGTAGGGCATCCACCCAAGACCTGTTTCAGCCATAGGTGAATTGTAGTGGGTCAAAATTGTGTGGAAGGCTGGAGTTAACATGTGTTAGGACCACTTTGTAATGGTACATGTCAGAACCACAGTTGTTAAGATGTGTTATGTTGTTTTTAGACCATAAGACATAGAAGCAGAATTAGGCCATTAGGCCCATTAAATCTGCTCCACCATTCAATCATTACTGATACTTTTTCTTCTCCTCATGGCCACTCCGTGGCCTTTTCCCCATAACCTTTGATGCCATGGACAATCAAGAATCTATCAGTCTCTGCCTTAAATACACCCAATACACCCTTTCCTAAATACTAAGATGCTAGTGGTCTTCTTGGAGCAGATGGGAATCGTAGACTGCAGCAGGTGTGGAATTAATTACTATTTCTATGTTCAGGAGGTATCTAGACAGATACTTCAATAGGCAAGGTACAGAACAGGGGTTTCCAACTTTTCTTATGTATGGACCCTTGCCATTAACCAAGGGGGTCCATGGACACCAGGTGGGAGCCCCTGGCATAGAGGGATACATCCTAATGCTGATTAGTATAAACAGGTTAAATGGTTGCCATGGATGTGGCAGGTTTAAGACCCATTTCTGTGCTGTGAACCTACAATCTACAACCATATATAAAAACCATGCTGACTTTTTCTACTCAGATAATTATTTCTATGTGGTGTATTCACAACTGATTAAAAATGGATTCCAGCATTTTGCTAATAGCTAATATCAAGTTAGCTTGTCTGTAGTTCCCAACTATGACTTGATTTATGTGAATAGCAATGTAAAATATACCTTCTTCCAAACTTGAAGCTAGGTATTTCTGGAAGGTCCAAACCAAATCACTAGCCATTCAGCTCTTTTATGACCTTAGATCAGGGATGGCCAACCTATGGCGCATGCACCAATGGTGGCGCATTGGATGATTAGAAGTGGCGCATTGCACCCCAGTGATAATAATAAAAAAGTAAAGTATTAACCAAAAACCGATTTGTAGAAAAATAAATCTATAACAGGAATTCAAGTAGCTTAGAGCTAGAAATGGGATTTACTGAGAATAAATCTAAAACCTAGCAATTATTTTTAGTGATCTTATTATTTCATGCACATCTTTTGGTGAATGTTATCTTCTTTTACATTAATCTGTTTTCAATTTTAAAAAAATGTTCAATAAGTCAAGCTAGGAAAGAAGGGCTTTTGTTCTGCAGTCGTTCCATAACTGTTCAATACACGTTTGATACTTGTTTGATCCTGAGGTGCCGGGCGTCTGCACCAGCGGTGTGTCGCAGGTTTTTGCCAGTCAGTTTACAATTGACACGTGCACTACGGAGTTGTGCTTTGTTCGTCCTTCATGAACATTTGCAGTTTTGTACTTTTTTGAAAATTAAGCCTTGTTTTTACATTCAGTTACCCATCACGGTGCAAAAGAAAATGAGCAAAAGAAAAGCAGAAAGTGATAGTAAGCGTGAATTCAATGAACAGTGGGAAAATTAGTTCTTATTTATAGTCAGGAAAACCGTTGTGCATAGTTTGTGAAAACACTTTCTCACATAATAGAAGACATGATCTTAATAGGCACTATAAAACACAACATCAGTCTGAAATAAAAGGAAAACTGAAGCTAGTGCTTGGGTCTGAGTTACGGAAAGAATACGTGATTAAGAAAAAGGAAGACATCAAAAGAAGATGAAATATATTTGTTAAATTCTTATTAAGGTAAGTAATGTTTATCTGATTTTTATATTAAATCAATATATCATGTAAAAATGCTAAATATGTCTATATTAACATATTTTTACAAGAATTGAATGGGGGTACAAGAGTTGTATGGTGCATCTGAACTCGTGCGTGAAAAAATTGACGCATGGAATGTAAAAGGTTGGCCAGCCCTGTCTTAGATGTTCTTTCTGATTTAATCATTTACCCTTTTTCATAATCTAAATCTAGTCTTCATCATTGTTATTCCCAGCATCTTGATAAACTACTATTCACTTCGCTAATAGAATTGAATATTCATTAAATTCACCACTGTTTTCCTTGAACTGTGAAGTAATAATTTTCTGGCTTTGCCACATCTAGTTGCTCCTTTCCTATTCACTATGATTGTGCCATAGCCTAAGAAGTCAATCTTTTCAAAATCCATGATTTCATTAATAAGAGATTAATTATTAGAATTATAGAAGAAATACTGTCTTTGCTGAGTGGCTGATGTTGTCCCTTTGTTTATTTCCTCGGAATTCATGTTTGTAATTCTATATTCTGCAGGATTATTGATAGCAGGACTTTGGTGGACAGTGAGGAAGACTATCATGCATTGCAGTGGGATCTGGACAAGCTGGAAAAATAGACCAAAAATGGCAGATGGAAGATAATACAGACAAGTGCAAGGTGTTGCACTTCAGCAGGACCAACCAGGGCAGGCTTACACAGTGAACGGTAGAACACTGAGCAGTATAGTAGAACAAAGGGATCTGTTTATACAGGTCATAATTCATTGAAAGTGGTGTCACAGGTTGATAGGGTCATAAAGAAAGCTTTTGGCACATTGGCTTTCATAAATCAAAGTATTGAGTACAGGAGATGAGATTTTATGTTGAAGTTGCATTGGTGAAGCCTAATTTGGAGTATTGTTTGCAGTTTTGATCACCTATCTACAGGAAAGATGTAAGATTGAAGGAATAAAAAAAACATTTACAAGGATGTTGCCAGGTCTGGAGGACTGAGTTATGTGGAAAGATTGAATAGGCAAGGACTTTATTCCTTGGAGTATAGAAAATTGAAAGGAGATTTGATAGAGCTATACTTATGAGATTAGACAAGGAGGCCTTTCCCACTGAAGTTGTGTGGGACTACAACTAAAGGTCATGGGTTAAAGGTGAAAGGTGAAAAGTTTATGGGAATAAGGAGGGGAAACTTCTTCACTCAAAGGGTTGTAAGAGTGTGGATTGAGCTGCCAGTGCAAGTGGTGTATACGAGTTCGATTTCAACGTTTAAGAGAAGTTGGTTAGGTGCATGGTTGGTAGGGGTATGGAGGGGTATAATCCTCATGGGGTTGGCAGTTTAAATGGCTCAGCATGGACCAGATGATCTGAAGAGCCTGCTTCTGTGCTGCACTTTCTGTGATTCTATGACAGAGCTTCAATATTAAGAGCTCATTATAATTTCTTATGTGTTGCGGAACCGGATCAGAATTGGATATTAGTATTTAGCCAGTATACCACAATTTTTGAGTCCATAAGACCATAAGACATAGGGGCAGAATTAGGCCCTTTGGCCCATTGAGTCTGCTCCGCCATTCAATCATGGCTGATCCATTTTTTTTTGCCCCTCCTCAGCCCCACTCTCCGGCCTTCTCCCCGTAACCTTTGATGCCGTGTCCAATCCAGAACCTGTCAAGGTCTGCCTTAAAGAGACCCAATGACCTGGCCTCCACAGCTGTCTGTGGTAATAAATTCCACAGGTTCACCACCCTCTGGCTAAATAAATTTCTCTGCATCTCTATTTTAAATGGATGCCCCTCCATCCTGAGGCTGTGTCCTCTTGTCCTAGACACCCTACCATGGGAAATATCCTTTCCACATCTACTATGTCTAGGCCTTTCAAAATTAAAAATGTTTCAATGAGATCCCTCTTCATCTTCTAAATTCCAGTGAGTACAGACCCAGAGATATCAAATGTTCTTTGTATAATAACCCTTTCATTCCTGGAATAACCCTCTCCAATGCCAGCACATCTTTTCTTAGATGTGAAGCCCAAAACTGTTCACAATACTCATGGTGAGGCCTCACCAGTGCCTTATAAAGCCTCAGCATCACATCCCTGCTCTTGTATTCTAGACCTCTTGATAAAAAAGCTAACATTGCATTTGCCTTCCTCACCACCAACTCTACCTGCAAGTTAATCTTTAGGGTGTTCTGCACAAGGACTCCCAAGTCCCTTTGTGTCCTAGGTTTCTGGATTTTCTCCCCATTTAGAAAGTAGTCTGCACATTTATTTCTTCTACCAAAGTGGATAACCATGCATTTTCCAACATTGCATTTCATTTGCCACTTTCTTGCCCATTCTCCTAATCTGTCTGACTCCTTCTATAGCCTACTCATTTCCTCCACATTACCTGCCTCTCCACCAATTTTCATATCATCTGCAAACCTGGCAACAAAGCCATCTATTCCATCATCTAAATCATTGGTATACAGCAATGAACTGCAGCAGAACACCATTACCCACTGGCAGCCAACCAGAAAAGGATCCTTTTATTCCCACTGCCTCACTGCCTCCTAACAATCTGCCAATGCTCTAAACATGCCAGTAATATTCCTGCAATAACATGGGCTCTTAACTTGGTAGCAGCCTCATTTGTGGCACCATGTCAAAGGCCTTCTGAAAGTCTAAATATACAGCATCCACTACATCCCCTTTATCTATCCTACTTATAATCTCCTCAAAAAATTCCAACAGGTTTGGCAGGCAAGATTTTCACTTAAGGAAGCCAAGCTGATTTTGTCCTATCTTGTCCTGCGTCACCATGTACTCTATAGCCTCAACCTTAACAATTGACTCCAATATCTTCCCAGCCACTGAGGTCAGACTAACTGGTCTGTAATTTCCCTTTGATGCCTTCCCCCGCTTCTTAACCAGTGGAGTGACATTTGCAATTTTCCAGTCCTCCAGAACATGCCAGAGTTCAATGATTTTTTGAAAGATCATTACTAATGCCTCCACAATCTCTACAGCTACTTCTTTCAGAACCCTTGCATGAAGTTCATCTGGCCCAAGTGACTTATGTACCTTTAGCTCTTTCACTTTTTGAGCACCTTCTCCCTTGTAATAATAACTGCACCCACTTCTCTTCCCTCACACCCTTCCACAGCAAAGACTGATGCAAAATACTATTTTAGTTCACTTGCCATCTCCTTGTGCCCCATTATTATTTCTCCAGCCTCATTTTCTAGTAGTCCTACATCTACTCTCATCCCCCTTTTCTTTTTTACATGCTTGAAAAAGCGTTTACTATCCACTTTGATATTGTTTGTTAGCTCACTTTCATATTTAATCTTTTCCCTTCTAATGACTCTTTTAAAGCTCTCTGTAGGTGTTTAAAAGCTTCCCAATCCTCTGTCTTCCCACTAAATTTTGCTTTGTTGTATGCCCTCTCTTTTAGCTTTACATTAGCTTTGACTTCCCTTGTCGGCCACGGCTGTACTATTTTGCCATTTGAGTATTTCTTCAATTTTGGAATACATCTCTCCTGCTCCTCCTCATTCTCCCTGGAAACTCATGCCATTGCTGTCAGAAGGCTGGGGTGCATTGCTGATGAAAGGCATATTTTTTAATGTAAGTTGAATAGAAGCCCAAACCCAAAGTGAAACAGCTTTCTGAGCCACAGGTGAAACCTGACATAGCATTACACCAGGTCTCTGATCCTAGCCACCACATTGCCACTTCTATGTAAATGTCAGCAATCATTAAAATGGAGATAATTTCCTTCTACTGTCCTAGGCAGTCACCTGATGCATTCCAGCAGCCAGCAGTTCAGACTTCTGCTTTAGATTCAGTCCCCAAGGTCAGATATTAATGTACTCAAAACTATTAATTTAATAAACAAAGTATGGACAAGATAGAGGCAGGAAATATGTTCCAGATGCTGGGAGAGTCCAGTACCAGAGGGCATGGTTTGAGAATAAGGGGTAGGTCATTTAGGACAGAGTTAAGGAAAACCTTCTTCTCCCAGAGAGTTATGGGGGTCTGGAATGCACTGCCTCAGAAGGTAGTGGAGGCCAATTCTCTGGATGCTTTCAAGAAGGAGCTAGATAGGTATCTTATGGATAGGGGAATCAAGGGATATGGGGACAAGGCTGGAACCGGGTATTGATAGGAATTGATCAGCCATGATCTCAAAATGGCGGTGCAGGCTCGAAGGGCCGAAAGGTCTACTTCTGCACCTATTGTCTATTGTCTATTGTCTATTATATGAACCTTTGTAAATAATACCAATCCCTACAGAAGTAAATAACAGTTTTTTCATCTCCTAATGGTTTTAGTTGAACAGATGTGTTAGGTTTATTCAATAAGACTGCAATAGATGCAATGGAATTATATTTCATCAATTGGTGTGTGTTTGTTGGTTTATGGTATATTGATGTTTGAAATGAACCATCTGGCATTTCCTTTGTGAGTGCATCGAGAAAAGGCGAAACACATCCATTTTTTCCTCCTTTGTGAATTTGTTTGTTGCCCTGATATTATTGGTGACTCAGTGGAAACTATTAAAATATTACAAGAAGTATCTATGTTGCATTAACCTTTTAAAAAAAAATATAGGAAGCTTCTCTGCTGGTACCTACAAGACAAAGATGGAAATGCTATGCAAGCAAAGGCTCTTGAACCCAATGCTAAGGCAATAATTTATTCATAAATTTGCTTCCAAATTAAAAAGAGTTAAAACAGACATATGTTGAAAATTTAAATTAATATCAGTTTATTCAGAGCCTATTTCAGGTGATTGCGCAATTCAATGTACTCTGGAGTATATATCAAGTACTACAGCCATGTACAACATATGTTTTTTATTTGTTGATATTGCTGCATATCAAACTATTAAAACATAGAATTACAGAGTCAGACAGAAGCAAACCATCAACTTACCTTGACCATACTGATTATTAAATATATCTATACCAATCACATTATCAAAATTCACTTCAAAGCCACCGGCTGGAAATATTCTTGCTGCGATCTCCTTTAAATTTTCTACTCTTTACCTTAATCATCTGCAGTTAGAATGGTGGAGCTTGACAGGAGCCACTGTCTGTACATTTCTCTCCACAAAATGTTGCCTGACCCACTGAAATCCTACAGTCCATCATGATGTCCAACTTTTCTACTGCTGCCAATGCACTTCTAGCGAAGTTCATCACCCCAGAAAAATGACCCATTCTCCCATCTCCAGTCTTCCCAATCCACCTAGATCTGACCACCCACCTCCACCTCCAGCCTCTTCCCCTCCTTTGATCTATTAATTACTGCCATGAGATTGACTAATTTTATTTCTCTACTTTTTTCACTGGCAACACTTCATGTTCCAGGTTTATTTAGGGCCATGCACCCAACTCTTTCTCTGATATCTTGGTGGCTTCATTGGTGCCACATCTGCACCCATACATAACTAAAAAACTTCAACATTTTTTCTACCAAGTTCCAGCCTGCTCTTGCAGTCATCCAATCCTTCTCAAACATTTCCCTTCCCTTTCTGGAATCTTCATCTTCATTTCAGGATATGTACTCAACATTAACATCTGTTACAATTTTGAAGACTTCCCCCACTACTTTGCCTGTATATTCTTTTATATAGCTTCTTATGAAGACACCATTCATTTTTCCCAGTTTCTTCATCTCCAATATGAGGGCTTCGGTTCTGGTGCCTGAAAAGTCCTTCTTCCTGAAAAGTGGTTTTCTCTCTGCAATCCAGACAAATGGTCTCAGCTTGAAACATCAACTGTTCATATCACTCCATAGATGATGCCTGACCCACTGAGATCCCCTAGCATTTTGCATGTTGCTCCACATCCCATCATTGGCACTTTCTTCTGTCTCAGTGTCTTTGGTAATTATCTTCCACGTCAACAGCCTTCACATTCAATGTATTTCCTGCTAGCTCCGACATGATCTGACTGCCAGTCACATCTTCCCCTCTCCTCCTCTACCTGCATTTCACATGGATCACATATTTTGTGAATCCCTGGTCTTCTCTTCTATCCTAACCTAATACTTTACATCTGATGGCAGTTTACTGTGCAAATGGAGGAACTACCATACTGTCCTCTCCCCTTCCCACCACCTAGGGATCCAAACAATCATTCCAGATGAAGCAGCGATTTATCCATCTTCCAATCTACTCTACTGTATTCACTGTTCACAGTGTGGCTTCCTCTACATTGGAGAAAGCACCTTTCTCCAATGCACTTTAATTCATTCTGCATGGGTGGTCCTGACACTTCTGTTGGCTACTAATTTAATTCTCTATCCCACACCTGTGAGAATGTAAAGCATAAAAATGTAGAGCAGAGGAACAGGTCCTTGGGCATATGAAGACACATATGATGCAAAAAGTCTTAGGTACATATAAATATAGCTAGGGTGTCAAGGATATTTGCACAGTACTGTAGAAATTTTATGTATTGCACTGTACTACTGCCACAAAAAATAAACGTGAGTGATAATAATCCTGATTCTGATACGGGTCTCTATTGTGGACTGAGAGTTGGAATGGGGCAGGGAAAGGGGAATCATGATTGGGAAAAGGGGAAGGGAGAGGGCAAGGAGAAGAAAGCACCGGAAAGATATTCTGTAATGATCAATAAACCAATTGATTGAATTAAATGACCTTGCCTGTTGTCTCAGGTCATGCTCCACCTTCACTATTCCCAGCAACTTTTGCTGCCGCCAGATTTGCAAACTCTCTCTCCGCTCCATGTTGACAAATACAGTATTGTGCAGAAGTCTTAGGCACCTGAGCTATATATATGTGCCTGAGGCTCTTGCATAGTAATGTAAATGCTAACTATGATACTAATCTGAATTAATCCCAAGTTCTGCACATGTTCGATATCCTTCCATTCCTTGGGTAAGAGTGACCATAATATGGTGGAACTCTTCATTAAGATGGCGAGTGACATAGTTAATTCAGAAACAAAGGTTCTGAACTTAAAGAAGGGTAACTTTGAAGGTATGAGACGTGAATTAGCTAAGATAGACTGGCAAATGATACTTAAAGGGTTGACAGTGGATATGCAATGGCAAGCATTTAAAGATCGCATGGATGAACTACAACAATTGTTCATCCCAGTTTGGCAAAAGAATAAACCAGGGAAGGTAGTGCACCCGTGGCTGACAAGGGAAATTAGGGATAGTATCAAGTCCAAAGAAGAAACATACAAATTAGCAAAAAAAAGCGGCACACCTGAGGACTGGGAGAAATTCAGAGACCAGCAGAGGAAGACAAAGGGCTTAATTAGGAAAGGGAAAAAAGATTATGAGAGAAAGCTGGCAGGGAACATAAAAACTGACTGTAAAAGCTTTTATAGATACGTGAAAAGAAAAAGATTGGTCAAGACAAATGTAGGTCCTTTACAGTCAGAAACAGGTGAATTGATCATAGGGAACAAAGACATGGCAGACCAATTGAATAACTGCGTTGGTTCTGTCTTCACTAAGGAGGACATAAATAATCTTCTGGAAATAGTAAGGGACCAAGGGTCTAGTGAGATGGAGGAAGTGAGGGAAATACATGTTAGTAGGGAAGTGGTATTAGGTAAATTGAAGGGATTAAAGGCAGATAAATCCCCAGGGCAAGATGGTCTGCATCCCAGAGTGCTTAGGGAAGTAGCCCAAGAAATAGTGGATGCATTAGTGATAATTTTTCTAAACTCCTTAGATTCTGGATTAGTTCCTGAGGATTGGAGGGTGGCTAACGTAACCCCACTTTTTAAAAAAGGAGGGAGAGAGAAACCAGGGAATTATAGACCGGTTAGTCTGACATCGGTGGTGGGGAAAATGCTAGAGTTGGTTATCAAAGATGTGATAACAGCACATTTGGAAAGAGGTGAAATCATCGGACAAAGTCAGCATGGATTTGTGAAAGGAAAATCATGTCTGTCGAATCTCATAGAATTTTTTGAAGATGTAACTAATAGAGTGGATAGGGGAGAGCCAGTGGATGTGGTATATTTAGATTTTCAAAAGGCTTTTGACAAGGTCCCACACAGGAGATTAGCGTGCAAACTTAAAGCACACGGTATTGGGGGTATGGTACTGATGTGGATAGAGAATTGGTTGGCAGACAGGAAGCAAAGAGTGTGAGTAAACGGGACCTTTTCAGAATGGCAGGCAGTGACTAGTGGGGTACCGCAAGGCTCAGTGCTGGGACCCCAGTTGTTTACAATATATATTAATGATTTAGACGAGGGAATTAGATAGATAGATAGATACTTTATTCATCCCCATGGGGAAATTCAACATTTTTTCCAATGTCCCATACACTTGTTGTAGCAAAAACTCATTACATACAATACTTAACTCAGTAATAATATGATATGCATCTAAATCACTAACTCAAAAAGCATTAATAATAGCTTTAAAAAAAAAGTTCTTAAGTCCTGGCAGTTGAATTGTAAAGCCTAATGGCATTGGGGAGTATTGACCTCTTCATCCTGTCTGAGGAGCATTGCATCGACAGTAACCTGTCGCTGAAACTGCTTCTCTGTCTCTGGATGGTGCTATGTAGAGGATGTTCAGGGTTTTCCATAATTGACCGTAGCCTACTCAGCGCCCTTCGCTCAGCTACCGATGTTAAACTCTCCAGTACTTTGCCCACGACAGAGCCCGCCTTCCTTATCAGCTTATTAAGACGTGAGGCGTCCTTCTTCTTAATGCTTCCTCCCCAACACGCCACCACAAAGAAGAGGGCGCTCTCAACAACTGACCTATAGAACATCATCAGCATCTCACTGCAGACATTGAATGACGCCAACCTTCTAAGGAAGTACAGTCGACTCTGTGCCTTCCTGCACAAGGCATCTGTGTTGGCAGTCCAGTCTAGCTTCTCGTCTAACTGTACTCCCAGATACTTGTAGGTCTTAACCTGCTCCACACATTCTCCATTAATGATCACTGGCTCCATATGAGGCCTAGATCTCCTAAAGTCCACCACCATCTCCTTGGTCTTGGTGACATTGAGACGCAGGTAGTTTGAGTTGCACCATATCACAAAGTCCTGTATCAGTTTCCTATACTCCTCCTCCTGTTAAACGCAGCATCTCCAAGTTTGCGGATGACACGAAGCTGGGCGGCGGTGTTAGCTGTGAGGAGGATGCTAAGAGGATGCATGGTGACTTGGATAGGTTAGATGAGTGGGCAAATTCATGGCAGATGCAATTTAATGTGGATAAATGTGAGGTTATCCACTTTGGTTGCAAGAACAGGAAAACAGATTATTATCTGAATGGTGGCCGATTAGGAAAAGGGGAGATGCAACGAGACCTGGGTGTCATTGTACACCAGTCATTGAAGGTGGGCATGCAGGTACAGCAGGCGGTGAAAAAGGCAAATGGTATGTTGGCATTCATAGCAAAAGGATTTGAGTACAGGATCAGGGAGGTTCTACTGCAGTTGTACAAGGCCTTGGTGAGACCGCACTGAGAATATTGTGTGCAGTTTTGGTCCCCTAATCTGAAGAAAGACATTCTTGCCATAGAGGGAGTATAGAGAGGGTTCACCAGATTGATTCCTGGGATGGCAGGACTTTCATATGAAGAAAGATTGGATCGACTAGGCTTGTACTCGCTGGAATTTAGAAGATTGAGGGGGGATCTTATTGAAACGTATAAAATTCTAAAGGGATTGGACAGGCTAGATGCAGGAAGATTGTTTCCGATGTTGGGGAAGTCCAGAACAAGAGGTCGCAGTTTAAGGATAAAGGGGAAGCCTTTTAGGACTGAGATGAGGAAAAACTTCTTCACACAGAGAGTGGTGAATCTGTGGAATTCTCTGCCACAAGAAACAGTTGAGGCCGGTTCATTGGCTATATTTAAGAGGAAGTTAGATATGGCCCTTGTGGCTAAAGGGATCAGGGGGTATGGAGAGAAAGCAGGTACAGGGTTCTGAGTTGGATGATCAGCCATGATCATACTGAATGGCGGTGCAGGCTCAAAGGGGCGAATGGCCTACTCCTGCACCTATTTTCTATGTTTCTACATGTTTATATTCCTGTCTAAATATCTGCTAAATAACATTGTTGTATCTGCTTCAACCACTTCCCCTGGCAGTATGTTCCTGGCACCTACCACTCTCCATGCTAAAAACAATCTTGCTTTGTAAATGGTTTACAACTTTGAACTTTACCCCTCCCACCTTAAAGCTATGCCTTCCAGTATTTGGCATTTCCACCCTGGGAAAATGAGTTTTGTCTTTATGCCTCTCATAATTTTATATACTTCTAGCATGGATCTAGCACTTCCCCAGCATTTATGACAAATAAACTCTTCTCAGGCTTCCAGGTATCAATTATAACCAACAGGAACTCAGGATGAATCTCTGATGAAGATGGTAGAGTTTTTCGTCAAAACATCGGTTATAATCAATACCTGCACCGGCTGGAAGCCCGAGTAGACTTTATTCGTACTCCTATTATATTGCCCCTCAGCCTCTGAGATTTCAGAGAAAACAATCCAAGTTATATCTAATCCAAGTTAAAATTAATACTTTCTATTGCAGGCTCCATTCCACTGAACTTCTATACATCTTCAAGCCTTCCACATCCTTCCTATAATGAGGTAACCAGAACTGTACACAATATTCTAAATGCGACCTAATCAAAGTTTTATGCAACTGCCACTAGACTTCCTGACTTTTATACTGTGTATAACACCTTGACTGATAAAGGCAAGCATACCATTTGCCTTCTATACCACTTTATCTTCTTCTGTTGCCATTTTCAGGGAGTTATGTACTTGCACCCCATCATCCCTCTGCAGATCAGTGCTCCTAACCGTCCTGCTATTTACTGTATACTTTCCTCTTACATTTGACCCCGACACTTCACACTTCTCCATGCTATTCCAACTTGTTTGTCTGCTCTCCCCCATAACAGTGCTTCCAACATAAACTCGAGGAACATCTTTGCAATCCTCTGGAGTGAACAACTGAACCTTCTGGCTTCATATACAGTAAATGGCTCTCTCATTTATTTCCTAGTATCACCCAATGTTGCATTGTCATCCGACTTTTTGAAAATGCCTTGCTAATGGTCAGTACTGATGCTCGCTATCATTTGATCTGGCTTAACCAATCTTGATATAGTCTTGAGTGGACCTCACTCCTCCCCTCAGTTCTGCTTTGAAAACCATAAGCCCACTTTTCCTGCAGCTCTAAAAACCCCCTGACCTTAAACACTAACTCATTTCTCTTTCAGCCAGTGCTGCTTGACCAGCGGAGTTCTTCCAACATCTCTGTTTTTGTTGCAGGCGAGGAAAATCTATTTCATTTAGAGATTTGTTATGATGCAGAAATTATTTCCTGAAAGGGTGGCTGAAGCAGATTTAACAGGGAATGGTAACATAAAAAGCAGTAATTTAAAAAAAAAGAAATAGCATCACACAAAAAATGCAGGAGGAAGTCAGCAGATCAGGCAGCATCTAGGGAAATGAATGACAGACATACTTTATTGATCCTGAGGGAAATTGGGTTAAACAGTTGATGTTTCAGGCTGAGATCCTTCTTCAGGACTGAAAAGGAAGGGGGAAAGACGCTAGAGTAAAAAAGGTGAGGGGAGGGGAAGGAGGCCAGCTGGAAGGTGATAGGTGAAGCCAGATGGATGGGAAAGGTAAAGGCTGGAAAAGAAGGAATTTGACAGGAGAGCAGATTAGACCATAGAATAGCATTATAGCATTGATGGTAGTTCTTTCAGAGTGTTAATCCTTGGTCAATACTATTTAATTCTAGAAGAGCTAAACTGAATAATCCCTAAAAAGACATAGTTTAGAGTTAACTCAGACTAGTCCATCATGATGCAGAAGGAAATTTTAATTCTCACTGTCTACATATTCCAAACACTTCTGTGGGTAGCTTGAAGGCAACTCATTGATTAGCCAATAGTCCTGTACTACTAGTGCTATTAATTCTATGTGGTTACAGGAGGCAATGAAGTTCCTTTGCCCAGGCAAATACTTATATCAGGATGCTGTTTATTGACTATAGCTGAGCATTTAACATAATCATTCCTAAAGTCCTGATGATAAACTACAGAAACTAGGCCTCTGTACCTCCCTCTGCAAATGGATCCTCGGTTTCCTAACTGGAAGACCACAATCTGTTGAGATCGAAACTAACATCTCCACCTAGTTGATAATCAACACTGGTGCACCAGCACTGGAACGTGTGCTTAGCCCACTGCTCTTTTCTCTCTACATCCATGACTGTGTGGATAGGCAGAGCTCAAATGCCATCTATAAATTTGCTGATGACACAACTGCTAATGGCAGAATTTCAGATGGTGACGAAAGGGTATAGAGGAGCGAGATACACCAGTTAGTTGAGTGGTTTTGCAGTAACGACCTTGCAATCAATGTCAGCAAGATCAAAGAGCTAATTGTGGACTTCAAGAAGGGTAAGTCGAGGGAACACAAACCAATCCTCATAGAGGGATCAGAAGTGGACAGAGTGAGCAATTTCAAGTTTCTGGATGCCAATATCTCTGAGGACCTAACCTGGATGCAACATATTGATGCAGCTATAAATAAGACAAGACAGTAGCTATATTTCATTCAGATTTTGAGGAGATTTCGTTTGTTAACTAAAACACTTGAAAACTTCTACAAATGTACCGTGGAGAGCATTCTGACTGGCTGCATCACTGTCTGGTGGGGGGGGGGGGGGTAGCAGGGTTACTGCACAAGTTGCAGAAGTCTGTAAAGTTAGTCAGCTCCATCACGGGTACTAGCCTCTGTAGTATCCAGGACATCGTCAAGGAGCGGTGCCTTAGGAAGGCAGCGTCCATCATTAAGGACCCTCACCACCCAGTTCATCCCCTATTCACACTGTTAACATCGGAAAGGAGGTACAGAAACCTAGAGGCACTCGCTCAGCTATTCAGGAACAACTTCTTCACCTCTGCCGTCCAGTTTCTAAATGGACATTGAACCCACAAACACTAACTCACTACTTCATTTGTTTTTTTGCACTACTTGTTTTAACTTAACTAATAGACATATATATACTTAGTTTTTTATATATATATAACTCAGTTTTTTTCTCTATATTTATCAGTCATGTATTTCATTGTACTGCTGCTGTAAAGCTAGCAAATTTCACGACATATGCCAGTGAATTAAATCTAATTCTGATTTTGATGTCTGATGATCTAACTGAGTGCCAATATCCTTGGATGACATATTGGAGAAGACAGAAGGGCAATCTGCTTTGCAGAGAAATGCTCAGGAGGGTGAAGGAAAATCAAAAGACAGCACTAGTACTGTTGGTGCAACCCTCGAATGCAGTGTAGGAGGAAATACCTACAGGAGTGAATTCATCTTTAAATATTATAGGGTGAAGTTGACGGGTATGTGAGAGACAGTGGATTACAGAGGGAATAGAGGAAATGCTCAGAGAGCCAGAATAGATTATAGCTTTCCTTCAAGTTGTAAAGAAACATGGATAAAATAAACACGAGGAAATCTGCAGATGCTGGAAATTCAAACAACGACACACACAAAATGCTGGTAGAACACAGCAGGCCAGGCAGCATCTATAGGGAGAAGCGCTGTCGACGTTTCGGGCCAAGACCCTTCGTCAGGACTAACTGAAAGGAAAGATAGTAAGAGATTTGAAAGTAGTGAGGGGAGGGGGAAATGCAAAATGATATTAGAAGACCGGAGGGGGTGGGATGAAGCTAAGAGCTGGAAAGGTGATTGGCGAAAGTGATACAGAGCTGGAGAAGGGAAATGATCATGGGACGGGAGGCCTCAGGAGAAAGAAAGGGGGGGGGAGCACCAGAGGGAGATGGAGAACAGGCAAACAACTAAATATGACAGGGATGGGCTAAGAAGGGGAGGAGGGGCATTAACGGAAGTTAGAGAAGTCAATGTTCATGCCATCAGTTTGGAGACTACCCAACCGGTATATAAGGTGTTGTTCCTCCAACCTGAGTTTGGATTCATTTTGACAATAGAGGAGGCCATGGATAGACATATCAGAATGGGAATGGGACGTGGAATTAAAATGTATGGCCACTGGGAGATCCTGCTTTTTCTGGCGGACCGAGCGTAGGTGTTCCACGAAAAGGTCTCCCAGTCTGCGTCGGGTCTCGCCAATATATAAAAGGCCACACCGGGAGCACCGGACGCAGTATACCACACCAGCCAACTCACAGGTGAAGTGTCGCCTCACCTGGAAGGACTGTCTGGGGCCCTGAATGGTGGTGAGGGAGGAAGTGTAAGGGCAGGTGTAGCACTTGTTCCGTTTACAAGGATAAGTGCCAGGAGGGAGATCGGTGGGAAGGGATGCGGGGAACAAGTGGACAAGGGAGTCGCGTAGGGAGCGATCCCTGCGAAAAGCAGAAAGAGGGGGGGAGGGAAAAATGTTTTTGGTAGTGGGATCCCGTTGGAGGTGGCGGAAGTTACGGAGAATTATATGTTGGACCTGGAGGCTGGTGGGGTGGTAGGTAAGGACAAGTGGAACCCTATCCCGAGTGGGGTGGCGAGTTGATGGGGTGAGGGCAGATGTGCGGGAAATGGGAGAGATGCGTTTGAGAGCAGAGTTGATGGTGGACGAAGGGAAGCCCCTTTGCTTAAAAAAGGAAGACATCTCCTTCGTCCTGGAAAGAAAAGCCTCATCCTGAGAGCAAATAATGGATAAAATAATTTGGATTATAAATCATGAAATTTCACGGGACATCTCACTGCCCCATTATCTAACAAGGAAAAACTTGTCAATTAGTAATTAATCTGCGATTCAATTAATAAAATTATCTCACCCATAAATTAGAACATAGAACATAGAACAGTACAGCACATTACAGGCCCTTCGACCTACAATGTTGTGCTGACCCTCAAACCCTACCTCACATATAACCCCCCACCTTAAATTCCTCCATATACCTGTCTAGTAGTCTCTTAAACTTCACTAGTGTGTCTGCCTCCATCACTGACTCAGGCAGTGCATTCCACGCACCAACCACTCTCTGAGTGAAAAATCTTCCTCTAATATCCCCCTTAAACTTCCCTCCCCTTAACTTAAAGCCATGTCCTCTAGTACTGAGCAGTGGTGTCCTGGGGAAGAGGCACTGGCTGTCCACTCTGTCTATTCCTCTTAATATCTTGTACACCTCTATCATGTCTCCTCTCATCCTCCTTCTCTCCAAAGAGTAAAGCCCTAGCTCCCTTAATCTCTGATCATAATCCATACTCTCTAAACCAGACAGCATCCTGGTAAATCTCCTTTGTACCCTTTCCAATGCTTCCACATCCTTCCTATAGTGAGGCGACCAGAACTGGACACAGTACTCCAAGTGTGGCCTAACTAGAGTTTTATGGAGCTGCATCATTACATCACGTCTCTTAAACTCTATCCCTCGACTTATGAGAGCTAACACCCCATAAGCTTTCTTAACTACCCTATCTAGCTGTGAGACAACTTTCAGGGATCTGCGGACATGTACCCCCAGATCCCTCTGCTCCTCCACACTACCAAGTATCCTGCCATTTACTTTGTACCCTGCTTTGGAGTTTGTCCTTCCAAAGTGTACCACCTCACACTTCTCTGGGTTGAGCTCCATCTACCACTGCTCAGCCCACTTCTGCATCCTATCAATGTCTCTCTGCAATCTTCGACAATCCTCTACACTATCTACAACACCACCAACTTTTGTGTCATCCGCAATCTTGCCAACCCACACTTCTACCCCCACATCCAGGTCATTAATAAAAATCACGAAAAGTAGAGGTCCCAAAACAGATCCTTGTGGGACACCACGAGTCACATCCCTCCAATCTGAATGTACTCCCTCCACCACGACCCTCTGCCTTCTGCAGACAAGGCAATTCTGAATCCACCTGGCCAAACTTCACTGGATCCCATGCCTTCTAACTTTCTGAATAAGCCTACCGTGTGGAACCTTGTCAAATGCCTTACTAAAATCCATGTAGATCACATCCACCGCACTATACTCATCTATATACCTGGTCACCTCCTCAAAGAACTCTATCAAGCTTGTTAGACACGATCTGCCCTTCACAAAGCCATGCTGACTGTCCTTGATCAGACCATGATTCTCTAAACGCCCATAGATCCTATCTCTGAGAATCTTTTCCAACAGCTTTCCCACCACAGACATAAGGCTCACTGGTCTATAATTACCCGGACAAGGTGAATGTTGTCCCCTTTTTTGAACAAGGGGACAACATTCACCTCCCTCCAATCCTCTGGTACCATTCCTGTGGACAACGAGGACATAAAGATCCTAGCCAGAGGTTCAGCAATCTCTTCCCTTGCCTCATAGAGCAGCCTGGGGAATATTCCGTCAGGCCCCGGGGACTTATCCATCCTAATGTATTTTAACGACTCCAACACCTCCTCTCCCTTAATATCAACATGCTCCAGAACCTCAACCTCACTCATATTGTCCTCACCGTCATCAAGTTCCCTCTCATTGGTGAATACTGAAGAGAAGTATTCATTGAGGACCTCGCTCACTTCCTCAGCCTCCAGGCACATCTTCTCACCGTTATCTCTAATCAGTCCTACCTTCACTCCTGTCATCCTTTTGTTCTTCACATAATTGAAGAATGCCTTGGGGTTTTCCTTTACCCTACTCGCCAAGGCCTTCTCATGCCCCCTTCTTGCTCTTCTCAGCCCCTTCTTAAGCTCCTTTCTTGCTACCCTATATTCCTCAATAGACCCATCTGATCCTTGCTTCCTAAACCTCATGTATGCTGCTTTCTTCTACCTGACTAGATTTTCCACTTCACTTGTCACCCATGGTTCCTTCACCCTACCATTCTTTATCTTCCTCACCGGACAAATTTATCCCTAACATCCTGCAAGAGATCCTTAAACATCGACCACATGTCCATAGTACATTTCCCTGCAAAAACATCATCCCAATTCACACTCGCAAGTTCTAGCCTTATAGCCTCATAATTTGCCCTTCCCCAATTAAAAAGTTTCCTGTCCTTTCTGATTCTATCCTTTTCCATGATAACGTTAAAGGCCAGGGAGCGGTGATCACTGTCCCCCAGATGCTCACCCACTGACAGATCTGTGACCTGATCCGGTTTGTTACATAATACTAGATCTAATATGACATTCCCCCTAGTCGGCCTGTCAACATACTGTGACAGGAATCCATCCTGGACACACTTAACAAACTCTGCCCCATCTAAACCCTTGGAACTAAACAAGTGCCAATCAATATTAGGGAATTTAAAGTCACCCATGATAACAACCCTGTTATTTTTGCATCTTTCCAAAATCTGCCTCCCAATCTGCTCCTCGGTATCTCTGCTGCTACCAAGGGTCCTATAGAATACCCCCAGTAGAGTAACTGCTCCCTTCCTGTCCCTGACTTCTACCCATACTGACTCAAAAGAGGATCCTGCTGCATTACCCACCCTTTCTGCAGCTGTAATAGTATCCCTGACTAGTAATGCCACCCCTCCTCCTCAATCCCCCCGCCCCATCTCTAACCCTTTTAAAGCACTGAAATCCAGGAATATTGAGAATCCATTCCTGCCCTGGTGCCAGCCAAGTCTCCGTAATGGCCAATACATCATAATTCCATGTATGTATCCAAGCTCTCAGTTCATCACCTTTGTTCCTGATGCTTCTTGCATTGAAGTACACACACTTTAGCCCTTCTACCTTACTACCTTTATACCCTTTATTCTGCTTTTTCATCAAAGCCTCTCTATATGTTACATCTGGCTTTACTCCATGCACTTCTTCCACTGCTCTATCGCTCTGGGTCCCATCCCCCTTGCAAATTAGTTTAAACCCTCCCGAACCATGCTAGCAAAACTACCTGCAAGGATATTGCTCCCCCTCGAGTTCAGGTGCAACCCATCCAATCTGTACAGGTCCCACCTTCCCCAGAAGAGATCCCAATGATCCAAAAATCTAAAACCCTGCGCCCTGCACAACTCCTCAGCCACGCATTCAACTGCCATCTCCTCCAATTCTTACCATCACTATCACGTAGCACTGGCAGCAATCCTGAGAAAGTCACCCTTGAGGTCCTGTTCTTCAGCCTTCTGCCTAGTTCCCGAAACTCACACTTCAGAACCTCATCCCTCTTCCTGCCTATGTCATTGGTACCAACATGTATCACGACTTCTGGTTGCTTTTGCTTCTCATAACAGTGTGTCATGCACCCAGTCGGAGACATCATGGACCCTGGCACCTGGGAGGCAACAAACCATGCGGGTGTCCTTCTCACGTGCACAAAATCTCCTGTCTGCTCCCCTGACTATTGAGTCTCCAATGAAGACAGCTCTCCTCTTCTCCGTCCCATCCTTCTGCACCACAGGGTCAGACTCAGTGCCAGAGGCCCTGCCACCGTGGCTCACACCTGGTCAGTCATCCTCGCCAACAGCATCCAGGAGGGTAAACTTATTATTCAGGGGAATGGCTACAGGGGTGCTCTGCACTCCCTGTCTATTCTCCTTTGCTTTCCCCCCCTCGGACTGTCACACAATAACCTGCTTCCGGCAGCCTAGGTGTGACTACCTCCCTGTAGTTCTCATCTATGACTGCCTCATTCTCCCTTATGAGTCGAGGTCATCCAGCTGCTGCTCCAGATTCCTCACACGGGCTTCCAGATTGCCCAGCCGCATGCGCTTCTGGCAGATGTGACTCTGCGGGAGAGGGGAGTTACCCCAAGACAGCCACATCTCACAGGAGAGGCACATCACCGTCTCAGGAGGCATTCCAAAGACTAACTGGGAACAAACTCGTCCTCTGCCTCTTCTCATCGAAGCCTCTCGAGTCAAAGCCTCAGATCTCCACTCCTTCACTGGCCCACTCACTCACTGGCTGCTTTCCACAGGCTGCTCCGCTTGAGGAAAATAATTCTTAACATTATTGTACATTTCACATGTGCAATCCACAGATTGAACAGTGAGCCATGGATGTGATTTATCCAGATTTACTGTCCACCATCTTTGAACTATTTCTCCCTTTCCTGTGAGAGGCAGCAGGAACAAAAGTCAAGATGGACAATGTTGACTACAAAGTATAATCCTAATGAAGAAATTACCCATTTTAGAAAAGGCCATGACTGATACTGTACCCCAGCAGTTCTGAAGGAATTGGGATTATTAATTTTAGTATGACAAAGTCAATGAAATTTGTGACAGAAGCCTTCCCAACCATTGAGCACATCTACATGAAATATTATCACATGAAAGGAGCATCTGTATTCAGGGACTCCTGCCATCCAGAACAGGCTCTCTTCTCGCTGCTGCCATCAGGAAGAAGGTACAAGATCCTCAGGATTCACAACACCAGGTTCAAGGACAGTTACTACCCTAGCTTTTGAACCAAAGGGGATACCTTCACTCAACTTCACTTTCCCCATCATTGAGATGTTCCCACAACCAATGGACTCACTTTTAAGGACTCTTCATCTCATGTTCTCAATACTTATTTATTATTATTGTTTCTTTGTTTTGCCTTTGCACAATTTGTTGTCTTCTGCACTCTGGTTGAATGTCCTAGATGGGCAGTCTTCATTGGTTCTACTATAGTTATTATTCTATAGATTTACTGAGTATGCCCACAAGAATATGAATCTCAGGGCTGTATATGGTGACATTTATGTACTTGGATAATAAATTTACTTTGAACATTGAGCTTTTATCCTATTGTGTCCATTCTTGTCTAGAACATTTGCTTGTATTGGACAAGGGGTCAGCAGACTGTGAAGGGTAGGGATATACCCGAGTCAAATTTTCATCTTCACAGCTCACAGCCATCTGAGGAATATTTTTCTTTTTTTTTTGCTCTCAGTGTCATAAACCTACAGACTGTTTTTGCCATCTATGGTCGTGACTTGGATAAGTAAGTATAGATAAAGGGTGCTGGACTTGGTTATAGGTTGCTGCATGCTGTTAGGATGGGCCATTATATTTTCTCTTTGGGTGTAGAACAATGGAATAGGGTTGAGGAATTCTCTGGGCTAATGCTTGTGTTCTGGCAGTAGTTTCAGAATGTTTCCTTTCTCTGCCATGTGCAGTCATGCTCCTCCTCAGCCAATCCTTCTGCCAGCTCGACCCCCTTCTCCTCGGCTCCGGCTGCAAGCCTCCAGGCAATACTGAGCCGTCATCCTGGAGAGATTTTGCACCAGGCAGCAAATGATAACAAAGTTCCTAACCCTCTCAGGGGAGTACTGCAGAGTGCATCAGCATTTTGCTCATGGAACACATAAAAGCATTGCACTACCTGAATGCTTTTTCAATCCTTTATTTGAAAACTGCTCGACTACTCGATGTTTCAACACACTCAAATGCAATTTCAGTTCATGCTGGCAAAATCTTAATTCATTCTGTCTAATTTAGAACTAATAGATTAACAACCACTGTTGACTTTTCATCAAATCATATCAATTAAAACACAGTAGGAGGTCTTTCTGGCCACTTCATTTGTGCCAGTTCTTGCACTTGGATAGGAGCTCTCATGATTGAGTTGCCTCTGCCTTTCCAGAATAATAATGCTGGTCAAAATAGGGATTGGAGGATTTGACCTTGCTCGGACATAATTTCAACTCGTTTCAAAATTTCCCTCCCTTCTGTGGCTGCAGAAAAAAAATGTTTGTATATGAGAAATTTTATAACCTGCCAAGATACATCAAGGTGAGCTGTACCCCTATAAAACACTACTCACTCATACAGAAACATGCATTTACACACACACGCACAGCACCCACACACTTCACCCTCTTCTAGACTATCAGTCACCTACACTCGCACACCGCTTCATTGACTTGCTCAATGTAGGGCTGTAAACAGGCTGTAAACAATGCTCTCCATCTCCTCTCTTTACACCATAGCAGCAAAGAACAAAGAGAAAAGTGTCCAGAAAGGAGTGGTGAGCCCTCTCAAGTGCAGTCCATGAGTAAGTTGGAAAAGGGGGTCAATCCTCTCAGGCCTGCAGAGAGGATCAAACCACTTCAGAAGTGAAGACTGCGTGGAATTTGACAGGTTCACTCTTGAACATTTCATTCTGATAACTAAACAAATCGCAAAAAGTTTGTACATTCTCCACATGACCACTAGACTAACCTCACATGTAAACAGGGTGATGAACAATATACCCAGGATACTGGCCTTCATCTGTCAGGATACAGAGTATTAGAACTGAGACATTATGTTGCAGGCATATAAGGGTGCATCATAAGGTTTATACCATAAGGCTATTAGACCATAAATAAGGAGCAAAATTGGGCTATTTAGTCCATTAAATATGCTCTGGCATTCAATCATGGCTGATTTATTTTCCCTCTCAACCCCATTCCTCTGCCTTCTTTCCATAACCTTCGATGCCCTTACTAATTAAGAACCTATTAACCTCCAGTTTAAATACACTCAATGACTTTGCCTCCATAGCATCTGTAGCAATGAATTCCATAGATTTACCACCCTCCAGCTAAATAAATTCCTCCTCAATTCTGTTCTAAGGAGATGTACTTGTATTCTGAGGCTGTGCCCTCTGGCCCTAGACTCCCCCACTATTGGAAACACCCTCTCCACATCCATTTTACCTAGGCCTTTCAATATTCGATAAGTACTTTAGTTTCCTCGCACATTCCAAAGACGTTCGGGTTATTATGTTAATTGCTCACATGGGTGTAATTGGGTGGCACAGACTTTTATGGGCTGGGAGGGCCTGTTACCATGCTGTATCTCTACATGAATGAACAAAACAATCAATTAATTCCCTTCATGTGATCCATCGTGTTTTTATCATCATATACATTGGTGCATCACTATCAAGATGTTTTTTACACATTTCATGTTCACCTCTTTTTTGTTTTGTTTATGCAGTGTATGAGGAGAAGCCTAAGTTTCTTCTCACTTCTACACCAGGACAGCAATCAGAAGTAGTCAGAAGACACAGCGGAATCAGAAGTAGCCAATGGAAAAGTGAAGTGGATGGGAGGCGAATCCTAATGGTCACAGAATGCCATTGCACCTGACATTACAAAGCACCACCCGAGAAACTGACATTATGAGGATGGGGAAATTAAGAAAACCTCAATCAACGAAACTGCTAATGTGTGGAGTGGTCATTTCGGTCCAGAGTCTCCAATACTCACTTACCTGTCTGCAAGCTCAAAGCCTCCATCTAAAGCCAAAGTCAAAATGTATGATCAGGCTGTGTATATATTACCATGTACTACCTTGAGATTAAATTTCTTCTAGTCATTTACAGGAAAGTAACAAAATATAATAGAATTTATGAAAACTATACATAAACAAAGACTGGCAAACAAGGTGCAAAAGAAAACAAATAGTGCAAATAAAAAATGAATAATACTGAGAAAATAAGCTAAAACTGGTTGCTGGTAGTACAGGCACAGAAACACTTTCTAAAGTATTGTTCAGGAGTTAAGTACATTAACAAACATTCCTTGCTTGCTTGAAAAGTGTCTGATCAGGCTGTAGCCAGTTCTGGAGTTACCTAGTGAGGTTGCTGATCTCAAGAAAGTGGTCCTTTAACTAATACCTAAATGAAGAAATTTTTATGCCATGCTTCTAATTTTCCCATGACTGTTCAGCAATAGCTGGTTTCTGGAACTGTGAGCTCCAGTTTATGGTGGGAGAAGTTGAAATGTGTTACATGAAAATTAACATCATGTGGACTGTGACTGAAATTGGTTGGCACAGTTTCATAATCAGCACAATTCTACTTAGAACACAACTTTCTCTCTCAATATCTTTTCATTTGAGATCAAATTGATAGCATTGTATCAAAAGGGAAAGGAGCTATGCAATTCACCTCAATGTGCTCTATTACTCACCTACTGCTCACCCCAAGCGCCTGCATTTTCAATACAACCATTCAACTCCCTTTCAAGTTATGTAAAAATTTCTGCCCTTCAGTTATAACTAGGAGAGGAAAAGCAAACTTTAATGAATTCTTCCTGATGATAAACTGCTTGTCATCACCAACATCCTTAATTTTTCCAAGAGTTTCATTTATAGAGTGAAGGACAATTCTGGTTGCAATAGTGAACCCCAGCTGACTAGGAATATTAATGCGCTGATCAAAAAAAAGAGGTATATGTCAGCTATACGCAGCTGGGTCAAATGATTTCCTTGGTGAATATAATGTATATAGGAGTACACTTAAAGAAATCTGGAGGGCAAAGAATGGATGAAAGATACTCTTGGCAGAATACTTGGGGATGTCAAAAGGTGGTGGTTTGTGTCTCGTGGTAAAATCTTCATGCTGCTCAGACTTAGCAGGCTTAGACCATAAAACCATAAGAGATAGGAGCAGAATTAGGCCATTCAGCCCATTGTGTCTGCTCCACCGTTTCATCATGCCAATTTTCCCCTCAAACCCTTTCTCCCTGTAACTTTTCATGCCCTGTAAAATCAAAAATGTATCAACCTCCACCTTAGATGCACCAGATGACCCGGCTTCCTCAGCTGCCTGTGGCACAGAATCATCACCTTCTGGTTAAAGAAATTCCTCTTCATCTCCATTATAAATGGACATCCCTCAATTCTGAGACTGTGCCCTCTCGTCCTAGGTTCCCCCACCATAGAAACAGTCTCTTCACATCCACTCTAGGCATTTCAATATTCAATAGACTTCAATGAGATGCCCCCTCATTCTTCTAAATTCCAGCCAGCAAAGACCAGCAATTGCTGCTCATATGATAAGCCTTTCATTCCCAGAATTAATTTCGTGAACCTCCTCAGAACCCTCTCCAATGTCAGCAAATCCCTTTTATAAAAGGGGCCAATAAATGCTCACAGTACTCCAAGTGAGGCCTCACCAGTGCCTTAAAAAGCTTCAGCATTACATCACTGCTCCTATATTCTAGTCCAAAAAATGTTATATTCTAGTTTAAGAAATAACAATTTTGTGAACCCAGTGCATCTGTACACATTTGTTATACCCGTGCATCAGAACAAGTATGTTGTATCAGTGCATCTGCACAAGCTTGCTAAACCATGGCATCTGTACAAGTTTCTTTACCAGTGCACCTGTACAAGTTTGTTGAACTTGTGCCTCTGTAAATGTTTGTTATATTGGTGCTTATTATACTGGTGTATCTCTACAAGTTTGCAGTACAGTGCATCTTTATGAGTTTCTTATACCCTTCCTTCTGTACAAGTTTGTGATACTGGTGCAGCAGTAGAAGTTTGTTATACCCCTGCATCTGTAAACATTTGTTATACCGCAAGTCTGTGATACTGGTGCATCTGCATAAATTTGTTATTCTGGCGCAATTGTACAGGTTTGTTACACCTCTGCATCTATACAACATTGTTACAACCCTGCATCTGTATAAGCTTGTTATACAACTGCATCTGTACAACTTTGTTATACAGGTGTATCTGCATAAGTTTGTTGTGCCCCTGCTTCAGCACAAGTTAGTCATACTGGTGCATCCATACAAGTTTGTTATACCCCTGCAGCTGTACAATTATACATGTGCACCTGAACAAGTTGTTGTTCTGGTGCATTTCTACAACTTTGTTATACTGGGGTACGTGCACAACCTGTGCATCTCTGCAAGTTTTTTGTAACAGTGCATCTAATCAAGTTTGTTACATCAGTGCACCTGTACAAATTTGTGTACTGGGGAACCAGTACAAGGTTCTTATGCTGGTGTATATGTATAAGTTTGTTACACTCCTGCATCTGCGCAAGATTGTTTTACCCCTGTATCTGTACAAGTTTATTATAGCTCTGCATCTGCACAACTTTGTTATACCCCTGTATCAGCAGAATTTTGCCCCTCAGGGCTATGTCCTAAGCCCCCTCCTTTACTCTCTGTATGCCCATGACAAAAAGGACGGGTTGCACTTGAATGCGAGGGGAACCAATATCCCCGCAGGAAGGTTTGCTAAGGCTATTGGGGAGAGTTTGAACTAGATTTGCAGAGGGGTGGGAATGAAGTAAAGAGGCAAAGGATGGGGAGGTTGGAGCACAAGTAGAGACAGCTTGTAGGGAGCTTGTGAGGAAGGATAGGCAGATGTTAGAGCAAAGATGCACTCAGTGGTGGTTTGAGATGTGTCTATTTTAATGCAGGGAGTATCATAAATAAGGCAGATGAACTTAGAGTGTGGATCAATGCGTGGAACTGTGACATTGTGGCCATTACAGAGACTCAGGCGTCTCAGGAGCAGGAATGGCTGCTTAGAGTGCCAGGCTTTAGATGTTTCAGAAAGGGCAGTGAGGGAGGCAAAAGAGGTGGGGCCGTGTCATTGCTAATCAGGGAGAGTGTCAGGCTGCAGAAAAGGAGGAAGTCATGGAGGGATGGTTTACTGAGTCAGTGTGGGTGGAAGTCCAGAAACAGGAAAACGGTCAGTAACTCTACTGGGTGTTTTTTATAGACCTCCCCCCCCCCTCCCCAATAGTAACAGGGATGTTGAGGAGCAGATAATGAGGCAGATTCTGGAGCGGTGCAATAATAATAGGGTTGTTGTGATGGGAAATTTTAACTTTGCTAATATTGACTGGCATCTCCTTAGTGCAAGAGGTTTAGACGGGGTGGTGTTTGTTAAGTGTGTTCAGGAAGTTTTCCTTACGCAATATGTAAATAAGCCAACTAGAGAAGAGGCTGTACTTGATCTGGTATTGGGAAATGAACCTGGTCAGGTGTCGGATCTCTCAGTGGGAGAGCATTTTAGAGGTAGTGACCGCAACTCTATCTCCTTCACCATAGCGCTGAAGAGGGATAGGAGCAAACAATTTGGAAAAATATTTAATTGGGGTAAGGGGAAATATGATGCTATTAGGCAAGAACTTGGGAGCAGAAAATGGGAGCAGATGTTCTCAGTGATGTAGAAAATCTAGTTAAGAAGAAAAGAAAAGTTTACATGGAGCTTAGAAAAATAGAGGGCTATAGGTAACCCTAGGTAATTTCTGAAGTAAATACACGTTTGGCACAGCAACAAGTAAACACACGTTTGGCAAGAGCCTGTATCGTGCTGTAGGTTTTCTATGTTTCTTACGAAAGGTTCAAGAAACTAGGTATTGTTAGAACTCTAGAAAATTACAAGGTTGCTTGGAAGGAGCTTAAGAATGGAATTAGGAGAGCCAGAGGGGCCAAGAGAAGGCCTTGGTGAACAGGATTAATGAAAACCCCAAGGCATTCTACAAGTACGTGAAGAGGAAGAGGATAAGCTGTATGAAAATAAGATCAATCAGATGCGATAGTGGAAACGTGTGCATGGAGTCGGAGGAGGTACTTAATGAATACTTTGCTTCAGTATTCACCAAGGAGAAAGACCTTGGCAATTGTGGGGATGACTTACAGTGGACTGAAATGCTTGAACATATAGACATTAAGAAAGAGGATGTGCTAGAACTTTTGAAAAGCATTAAGTTAGATAAGTCACTGGGTCTGGATAAGATATACCTCAGGCTACTGTGGATACGAGGGAGGAGATTGCTGAGCTTCTTGTGATGATATTTGCATCATCAATAGGGATGGGAGAAGTACCGGAGGATTGGAAGGTTGCAAATTTTGTTGCCTTGTTCCAAGAAAGGGGGTAGAGATAACACAGTAAATTATAGATCAGTGAGTCTGACTTCAGTGGTGGACAAGATATTGGAGAAGATCAATAAGAGGCAGGATTTATGAGCATTTGGAGAGACATAATCTGATTAGGGATAGTCAGCATGGCTTTGTCAAAGATAGATCATGCCTTACGAGCCTGATTGAATTCTTTGAGGATGTAACAAAACACATTGATGAAGGCAGAGCAGTGGATGTAGTGTATATGGATTCCAGTAAGGTATCTGATAAGATTCCTAATGCGAGACTCATTCAGAAAGTAAGGAGGCATGGGATCCAAGGAGACCTTGCTTTGTGGATCCAGAACTGCCTTGCCCACAGAAGGCAAAGGGTGGTTGTGGATGGTTTGTATTCTGCATGGAGGTTGGTGACCAATGGTGTTCCACTGGGATCAGTTCTGAGACCCCTCCTCTTTGTGATTTTTATAAATGACCTGGTTGAGAAAGTAGAAGGGTGGGTAAGTAAGTTGCTCATGTCACAAAGGTTGGGTGTGCTGTGGATAGTCTGGAGGGGTGTCAGAGGTTATAGTGGGATGTCGATAGGATGCAGAACTGGGCTGAGAAGATGCAGATGGACTTCAATCCAGGTAAGTGTGAAGTGGTTCATTTTGGTAGGTCCAGTTTGAAGACAGGATATATTATAAATGGTAAGACTCTTGGCAGTGTGGAGGATCTGAGAGATCTTGGAGTCCATGTCGATAGGACACTTAGAGCTGCTGCGTGGGTTGACAGCATTATTAAGAAGGCATATGGTGTGTTGGCATTCAGTAACCATAGGATTGAGTTCAAGAGCTGTGAGGTAATGTTACAGCTATATAAGACCCTGGTCAGACCCCATTCGGAGTACCGTGTTCAGTTCTGGTCACCTCATTACAGGAAGCATGTAGATACTATAAAGAGAGTGCAGAGGAGATTTACAAGGATGTTGCCTGGATTGAGGAGGATGCCTTATGAAAACAGGTTGAGTGAACTCGGCCTTTTCTCCTTGGAGCAATGGAGGATGGAGGATGAGAGGTGACCTGATCAATGTGTATAAGATGATAAGGGGCATTGTCATGTGGATAGATAGAGGCCTTTTCCCAGGGCTGAAATGGCTAATACGAAGACTGCCTAGAACTTCCCTAGCGCATAGTAGTCTATTTTTCTAAGCTCCATGTACCTATCTAAGAGGCTCTTAAAAGACCCTATTGTATCCGCTTCCACCACTGCCGCTGATGGTGCATTCCGCGCACCCACCACTCTCTGTGTGAAAAATTTACCCCTGACATCCCCTCTCTATACCTATTTTCAAACACCTTAAAACTATGCCCCTCGTATTTAATGAGCTTGCTGGGAATGACAGTATTAAAAGCAGAGCTATAATCAACAAACAACATCCTCATGTATGTGCCCTTTCCCTCCAGGTGTGTCTGGACAATGTGAAGAGCTAATGAGATGGCATCCTCCGTGGACCTGGTTGCTTTATAGGCAAACTGGTGTGAGTCCAGTGTAGCAAGAATAGTGACTTTAATGTAGGAGAGGACCAATCTCTCAAAGCACTTCATTATTGTTGGTGTGAGGGCGACCGGACGATAGTCATTCAAATTGTTGATGTTTGTTTTCTTCCAGACAGGCACTATGATGGCTGACTTCAGGCACTTGGAGACCGTTGCCTGAAATAGAGACGGATTGAAAATTCTCATAAATACATCAGCCAGTTGTTCAGCATGGACTTTAAGTACCTGTCCTGGAACTCCATCTGGGCCTGCAGCTTTTCGTGGATTGGCCCTCTGCAGCGTGTGCTGTACATCATGTGTGCTCAGTGTAAGAGCCTGTTCATCCTCTACGGCCGGATTCTTGCACTCCACACATTGTTGTTAATTTCAAACCGGCCAAAGTAGGTGTTGAGTTCGTTGACCAGTGTGACATCACTGTGGGGGCAGACAGGGTTACTCTTGTGGTCAGTAATAGCCCTGATGCCTTGCCACATGCTCCGATCGTTAGCACTGTTGAAGGGGTCCTCTACCCGTTGCCTGTGGATGTCTTTGGCCTTTTTTCAGGTTTGACCTGGCAACACTGTATGCTGAGGCATCACCAGATTTTAAAGCATTATAGCGTGCTTTTAAAAAATTTTCTACCTCTTTATTCATCCACGGTTTCTGGTTTGGGAATATCTTTATTTTCTTGTCTATTGTTACACTGTCCACACAACTGTTGATGTAGAAAAGCACAGTGAATGCGTACTCCTCCAAGTTCACCTCTGTACCGTGGGCAGCATGTTGTGCAAACAGGTCCCAGTGGGTGTGATCAAAGCAATCTTGGAGTTGTAAAGAGGCATCTTCTGGCCATATTTTGACTGCTTTGTTGCAGGTTTAGTTTTGTGGGTAAGCGGTCTGTATGCTGGCATCAAAAACAGTGAAAGATGATCAGATTGTCCCAGGGGTGGGCTGGAGGAGGCTCTGTGTGAGTCTTTGACATTCGTGTACACATGATCCAGAGTGTTTAATCCCCTGGTAGGACACCACACGTGCTGAGAGAATTTCTGGGGCACAGATCGTAGGTTGACCTGGTTAAAATCCCCTGCAACAATGAAGGCACCGTCAGGATGAACATCCTGCTGTTTACTGAGGGCTGAGTATAGCTGTGTTAACCCTAGTTTAGCATTAGCTATCTGTATAGATTTGGTGTTCCAGTGCATCTATATAGATTTACCATACCTCTGCATCTGTAGAAGTTTGTTATACGGGTGCATCTGTAAAAGATTTTTTTTACCCAACATTTCTACAAGTTTGTGATGCCGGTGCATCTGCATAACTTCGTTATACCCCTGCATATGCCCAAGGTTTTTTTATACTGGTGCATTTGCTCAAGTTTGTTATAATGGTGCCTCTGCACAAATTTGTTATACCAGTGCATCTGCAGAAGTTTGTTATACCCTTCCATCTGCACAAGTTTGTTACATCGGTGCATCTGTACAAGTTTGTGATACCAGTGCATCTGCACAAGTTTGTTATACCCTGCATATTTTCAAGATTGTTATTCCCCTGCATGTGTACAAGTTTTTTATACCTGTGCATCTCTACAAGTTTGTTATACGCCTCCATCTGCACAAGTTGGTTATACCCCGGTATCTCTACAAGTTTCTTCAGCAGTTTGAACAGGGCATGACTGCGCAAGCACGTGAAGGTTGGCCTGTGAGACAGCGGGAGAGTTTAAACAGTGAGCAGATTAATGGAGCGGGCATCATAGGAGCGGGCAATGGAGTAGGAAGGCTTTGGCTTGAGAGGCTTCGGCGAGCAGAGGCTGAGGACGAGCTTGATCCCAGTCAGGTAAGCTCCTTTTTCATTATTCAGTTCTTAATTCGGATATAAAGTTCCATAAGGTCTGGGGACCTTTTATTGAGTACTTTCATAACCTTCCTCTTAACTAAGGTTTTTTTTTTGGTCCCTTGCTTTCAGCTCCTTTTTATTGGTAGTAGGCATTAATATCTTCTGTTTTTAAGTGTATTTACAGTTTTGGGGGTTTGAATGTCCTGATTTATATTCTCTATATTATGTTGTGGTTGGTCTGGAGTTTTTTTTTGTTGCGGGGCTTGGGGAGGATATTAATTTTACATGTCTTCAATTTGGGTGCTTTCTCAATTATCTTTTTTTGTATTATATTATTATTGTATGTTTATTTTTGCACTGTATTAATGTTCTTCATTTTGATTTGGGGTTTTTTTTCTATCTGTAGCAATGTAGAAAATGCATAAAAAAACAAATTTAAAAAAATTTAAAAATTTAAAAAAAGCTCCTTTAATTAATCTAATTAGCTTAGAAGTAGGTAATGGAGATAGCAGTTAGGGCAGTCGGGTGCTCCGTTTGCAGTATCTGGGAAGTCAAGGCGAGCACAGTTGTCCCTGATGACTACACCTGCAAAAGGTGCATCCAGCTGCAACTCCTGACAAACCGAGTTAGGGAACCGGAGCTGCAGCTGGAAGAACTTCGGATCATTTGTCAGGCAGAGGCAGAAATAGACAGGAGATTCAGGGAGACAGTCATCCCTACAAGTCAGGAGACAGGTAGCTGGGTGACTGTCAGGAGAGGAGAGGGGAATAGACAGTAAGAGCAGAGCACCCCTGTGGCCATTCCCATCAACAATAAGTATACCGTTTTGGATACTGTTGGTGGAGATGACCTACCAGGGACAAGTTGCAGTAGTCGCATCTCTGGCACCGAGACTGGACCCTCAGCTCAGAAGGGAAGGAGGGAAAAGAGGAGAGCAGTAATGATAGGGGATTTGATAGTTAGGGGGACAGATAAGAGGTTCTGTGGGAGAGATCGAGAATCCCGGATGGTATGTGGCCTCCCTGCTGCCAGGGTCCGCGATATTGTGGTGACCCACTTTCCAGCGCACTCAAACCGGCTCACAAAACGGTGCGCACCGGCAGAGAGGCCGGCCCCAAAAAGGGCGCCAGGCCTTCTTCACCAGCAAGGGGAAAAGCGGGACGGGACTGTGAATATGCGCCCCCTACAGCATTCCCACCTGGGGAGGGTGGAAACGGGAAGGCTTAAAAGCGAGGCAGCAAAGTTTGAATAAATCTTTAATGCAACTGCAACTCACCATCTGTGTGTCATTATTCCAGCACTGTGTGTAGCACTCCGCTACAATTGGTGACTCCGATGGCCCAAATGATATTTGGACCGAAGATGAACGACGCCACATCTGTTCATGCAGTTTTGTTAAAACTGCCAAGCTTCTGGATGCTGCGACCTCACCTATGGTTCCAGCAAGCAGAGGCCCAATTCCACATTTGGCAGATAACCTCGGATGCCACACGTTACTACTACGTGGTGAGCTCCCTCGACCAGGAGACAGCCGCCCAGGTTGAGGAGTTCATACAGTCGTCCCCGGAGGACAGCAAATACACAGCATGGGAAGATAATGCAGCTAAATACGTAGCTAAGGAGTTTATGTAGGAGGGAGGGATTCATATTTCTGGACAATTGGGCCTTGTTCCAAGAAAGGTGGGACCAGTTCTGATGGGACGGGTTGCACCTGAACTGGAGCTGGAAGGTTTGCTAGTGCTGCTCCGGGGGGGGGGGGGGAGGGTGGTTAGACTAGTTTTGCAGGGGGAGGGGAACCAGAGTGTTAGAGCAGATAGTGAGGTGGAGGAGGATAAAGGTTATGGGAGAGATGCAAGTATTGTGCATGGAGTAAAGCCAGATCTAACATATAAAGAGCCTTTGAGGAAAGAGAAGCAGAATAAAGGGTATAAAGGTAGTAAGGTAGAAGGGCTAAAGTGTGTGTATTTCAGTGTAAGAAGCATCAGAAACAAAGGTGATGAACTGAGAGCTTGGATACCTACATGGAATTATGATGTAGTGGCCATTACAGAGACTTGGCTGGCACCAGGGCAGGAATGGATTCTCAATATTCCTGAATTTCAGTGCTTTAAAAGGGATAGAGAGGGGGGAAAAGGGGAGGAGGGGTGGCATTACTGGACAGGGATACTATTACAGCTACAGAAAGGGTGGGTAATGTAGCAGGATCCTCTTTTGAATCAGTATGGGTAGAAGTCAGGGACAGGAAGGGAGCAGTTACTCTATTGGGAGTATTCTATAGGCCCCCTGGTAGCAGCAGAGATACCGAGGAGCAGATTGGGAGGCAGATTTTGGAAAGGTGCAAAAATAACAGGGTTGCTATCATGGGTGACTTTAAATTCCCTAATATTGATTGGCACCCGATTAGTTCCATGGTTTAGACGGGGCATGGTTTAGAGTTTGTTAAGTGTGTCCAGGACGAGTTCCTGTCACAGTATGTTGACAGGCCGACTAGGGGGAATGCCATATTAGATCTAGTATTAGGTAACGAACTGGGTCAGGTCACAGAGCTGTCAGTGGGTGAGCATCTGGGGGACAGTGACCACTGCTCCCTGGCCTTTAACATTATCATGGAAAAGGATAGAATCAGTGAGGACAGGAACATACTGAATTGGGGAAAGGCAAATTATGAGGCTATAAGGCTAGAACATGCGGGTGTGAATTGGGATGATGTTTTGGCAGGGAAATGTACTATGGACATGTGGCCGATGTTTAGGGATTGGCTTTGGAGGATGTTAGGGATAAATTTGTCCCAGTGAGGAAGATAAAGAATGGTAGAGTGAAGGAACCATGGGTGACAAGTGAGGTGGAAAATCTAGTCAGGTGGAAGAAGGCAGCGTACATGAGGTTTAGGAAGCAAGGATCAGATGGAGCTATTGAGGAATATAGGGTAGCAAGAAAGGAGCTTAAGAAGGGGCTGAGGAAAGTAAGAAGGGAGCATGAGAAGGCCTTGGCGAGTAGGGTAAAGGAAAACCCCAAGGCATTCTTCAATTATGTGAAGAACAAAAGGATGACAGGAGTGAAGATAGGACCAATTAGAGATAAAGGTGGGAAGATGTGCTTAGAGGCTGTGGAAGTGAGCGAGGTCCTCTATGAATACTTCTCTTCGGTATTCACCAATGAGAGGGAACTTAACGGTGAGGGCAATATGAGTGAGGTTGAAGTTCTGGAGCATGTTGATAGTAAGGGAGAGGAGGTGTTGGAGTCGTTAAAATACATTAGGATGGATAAGTCCCCGGAGCCTGACGGAATATTCCCCAGGTTGCTCCACGAGGCAAGGGAAAAGATTGCTGAGCCTCTGACTAGGACCTTTATGTCCTCGTTGTCCACAGGAATGATATCAGAGGATTGGAGGGAGGCAAATATTGTCCCCTTGATCAAAAAAGTTAGTAGGGATAGTCCAGGTAATTATAGACCAGTGAGCCTTACGTCTGTGGTGGGAAAGCTGTTGGAAAAGATTCTTAGAGATAGAATCTATGGGCATTTAGAGAACCATGGTCTGATCAAGGACAGTCAGCATGGCTTTGTGAAGGGCAGATCGTGTCTAAAAAGCCTGTTAGAGTTCTTTGAGGAGGTGACCAGGCATATAGATGAGGGTAGTGCAGTCGATGTGATCTACATGGATTTTAGTAAGGCATTTGACAAGGTTCCACATGGTAGGTTTATTCAGAAAGTCAGAAGGCATGGGATGCAGGGAAGTTTGGCCAGGTGGATTCAGAATTGGCTTGCCTGTAGAAAGCAGAGTGTCGTGGTGGAGGAAGTACATTCAGATTGGAGGGTTGTGACTAGTGGTGTCCTACAAGGATCGGTTCAAGGACCTCTACTTTTCGTGATTTTTATTAACCACCTGGATGTGGGGGTATAAGGGTGGGTTGGCAAGTTTGCAGACGACACAAAGGTTGGTGGTGTTGTGGATAGTTTAGAGGATTGTCGAAGATTGCAGAAAGACATTGATAGGATGCAGGAGTGGGCTGAGAATTGGCAGATGGAGTTCAACCCGGAGAAGTGTGAGGTGGTACACTTTGGAAGGACAAACTCCAAGGCAGAGTACAAAGTAAATGACAGGATACTTGGGAGCGTAGAGGAGCAGAGGGATCTGGGGTTACATGTCCACAGATCCCTGAAAGTTGCCTCACAGGTAGATAGGGTAGTTAAGAAAGCTTATGGGGTGTTAGCTTTCATGAGTCGAGGGATAGAGTTTAAGAGTCACGAGGTAATGATGCAGCTCTATAAAACTCTTGTTAGACCACACTTGGAGTACTGTGTCCAGTTCTGGTCACCTCACTATAGGAAGGATGTGGAAGCATTGGAAAGGGTACAGAGGAGATTTCCAAGGATGCTGCCTGGTTAGAGAGTATGGATTACGATCAGAGATTAAGGGAGCTAGGGCTTTACTCTTTGGAGAGAAGGAGGATGAGAGGAGACTTGATAGAGGTGTACAAGATATTAAGAGGAATGGATGGAGTGGACAGCCAGCGCCTCTTCCCCAGGGCACCACTGCTCAGTACAAGAGGACATGGCTTTAAGGTAAGCGGTGGGAAGTTCAAGGGGGATATTAGAGAAAGATTTTTTACTCAGAGAGTGGTTGGTGCCTGGAACACGCTGCCTGAGTCAGTGGTGGAGGCAGACACACTAGTGAAATTTAAGAGACTACTAGACAGGTATATGGAGGAATTTAAGGTGGGGGATATATGGGAGGCAGGGTTTAAGGGTCGGCACAACACTGTGGGCAGAAGGACCTGTACTGTGATGTACTATTCTATGTTCTATGTTCTATTAAGTTCGTCACACCCATGCACCTGTACAAGTTTGTTATACTGGGACATCTATATAGGTTAGTCTTACCCCTGCATCTGTACACGTTTGTTATAGCCTTACATCTGCAGAGGCTTGTTACACCCCTGCAACTGCACAAGTTTCTGATACCGGTGCATCTCTGCAAGTTTGTTTACCCATGCATTTGCACAAGTTTGTTATATCCCTGCACCTGCACAAGTTGTTTATACACCTGCATCTCTACAAGTTTATCATACCAGTGCACCTGTACAAGTTTTTTATATCTGAGTACCTGTAGAAGTTTGTTATACTGGAGCATTTGTAAAGTTCATGGTACCAGTGCATCTGTACAAGTTTGTTCTACCCCTGCATCATTACAAATTTCTTATACACCTGCATATGTATAAGCTTTTTATAACCCTGCATGTTTACAGGTATGTTCTACCCCTGCATCTGTACAAGTTCATTGTACCGGTGCATATGTACAAGTTTGTTCTACCCTCCATCTGCACAAATTTTTTTTATAGCAGGGCACCTGCCCAAGTTTGTGAAACCGGTGCATATTTACAAGTTTGTTATCACCTTGCATGTGTACAAGTTTGTCATACTGGTGCATCTGCACAAGTTTGTTATACCCCTGCATCTCTACAAGTTTTTATTATAACAGTGCACCTGTACACATTTGTTATACATGAGTACCTCTAGAAGTTTGTCATACCACAGCATCTGCACAAGATTGTGCTACCGGTGCGTCTGTACAAGGTTGTCATCTCAGTGCATTTCTACACATTTGTCATACCGATGCACCTGGAGAATTTGTTATAACGGTGCATCTATACACGTTTGATATACCCCTAAATCTGTACAGGTTTGTCATTTTCATGCATCTGCACAAAGTTGTGATACCCCTTCATCTGTGCACGTTTGATATACCCCTGCATCTGTATAGGTTTATTATCTCCCTGCATCCACACAGGTTTGCTATCTCCCTGCATCTGCACAGGTTTGTCATTCCTTTGCATCTGTACAAGTTGGTGATACTGGTGCATCTGTACAACTTTGTTACTGTGGTGAATCTGTACAACTTTGTTACTGTGGTGAATCTGTACAAGTTTGTTATACCCCTGCATCTGGACACATTTGTTATTCCCCTGCATTTTAAAGTTTGTTGAATCGGTGCATCTGTACAAGTTTGTGACATTGGTGCACCTGTAAATCCTTGATATACAGGCGCATCTGCACAAGGTTTTATACCCCTGCATGTTTATAAGGTTGATACACCCCTACATCTGTACAGGCTTGACATACCCCTGCATCTGGACAAGTTTTTATACCTCTGGCATACTTACAAATTTGTTATACCCCTGCATCTACACAGGTTTGTTATACTGTTGCTTCTGTACAGGTTTGTTGTACCACTGCAACTGCACAGATTTGTCATACCCTGCATCTATATAAGTTTGTTATATGCCTGCATCTGTTCAAGCTTGTAAACCTAAGCATCTGTACAAATTTGTTACACAGATGCATCTGTACAAGATTGTTATACCCCTGCATGCTTACATGTTTGTCATACCTCTGCATAAGCACATATTTTTCATACCCCTGCATCTGCAGAGGTTTGTCATATCCCTGCATCTGTACAGGTGTGTCATACCATTGCATCTGTACAGGTGTGTCATACCATTGCATCTGTACAGGTTCGTCGTAGCCCAGCAGCCGCATAAGTTTGTTACACCCCTGCACTGGTACAAGTTTGTTATTCTCCTGCATCTGTACGTGTTTGTGATACTGGTGCATCTGTACAAGTTTTTTATACCCCTGCATGTTTACAAGTTTGTTATACCCCTGTACCTGTACCAGATTTCTCTAACGGTGCTTCTATACAAATTTGTTCTACCAGTGCATCTGTACAAGTCTGTTACACCAGTGCATCTGTTCAAGTATGTCGTACCACTGCATCTCACAGGTTTACCATACTCCTGCATCTGCACAGGTATTTTTTTATATAGCATTTGTACAAGATAGTGATACTCCTGCATCTATACAGGTTTGTCTGTCCCCTGCATCCACACAGGTTTGCTATCTCCCTGCATCTGCACAAGTTTGTCATTCCTTTGCATCTGTACAAGTTGGTGATACTGGTGCATCTGTACAACTTTGTTACTGTGGTGAATCTGTACAAGTTTGTTATACCCCTGTACTGCACAGGGTTGTCATAACCTGTACATCTGTATACTTTGTCATAACTGCATCTGCACAGGTTTGTCATACTTGTGCATCTGTACAAGATTTTTTTGTACTGGTGCGTCAGAAGAACATGTTAACCTGCCTTGATGACTATTGTCCTGTAGCACTTATTTCCATAGTGATGAAATGTAATAACTCTTGCCAGGAAGTAACTTGGATCTGTTCCAGGTCCACAGCAGATGTCATCTCATTGGCTCTTCACTCAACCCTGGAACATCTGGTCAACAAAGATACATACATCAGGATGCTCTTTATCGACTACAGTTCAGTATTCAATACCATCATCCCCTCAAAACTAGTTAATAAGCTTCAAGACCTTGGCCTCAATACCTCTTGGCATAATTGCATTCTTGATTTCCTCACTCGCAGACCCCAGTCATTTCAGATTGGCAACGACATCTGCTCCATGATCTCCATTAGCACAGGTGCCCCCCAGGGCTGTGTACTTGGCCCCCTGCTCTACTGTCTTTACACTTACGACTCTCTGGCTAAGTACCATTCCAATTACATACTCAAGTTTGCTGATGCCACCACTGTCATTGACCAAATCAAAGGTGGTGATGAATCAGCATATAGGAGAGAGATTGAAAATCTGGTTGAGTGGTGCCACAACAATAACTTCTCACTCAACGTCAGCAAGACCAAGAAGTTGATTATTGACTTACGGAGGATGAAACCAGAAATCCAGAGGTGCATGAGCCAGTCCTCATCAAAAGATCAGATGTGGAGAGGGTTAGCAGCTTTAATTTCCTAATGTTATTATTTCGGAGGACATGTCCTGGTCGCAATACATAAGTGCAATTATGAAGAAGTATGGCAGCATCTTTACTTCTTTAGCATTTTATGAAAATTTGGCATGACATGTAAAAGTTTGACAAATTTCGATAGACAGCATCACGGCATGGTTTGGAAACCCAACACCCTTGAATGGAAAATCATGCAGAAAGCCCACTCCATCACAGTGAAGGCCTCCCCACCATTGAGCACATCTCCATGGAATGCCTTCATAGAAAAGCAACATCCATCATCAAGGACCCCCACCATCCAGGACACGCACTCTGCTGGCTGTGGCCACCAGTAAGAAGGTACAGGAAACTCAGGACTCATACTACCAGGTTCAGGAACAGTTATTACCCCTCAGTCATCAGAACCTTGAACCAGAGAGGATAACTTCATTCAAATTCACTTTCCCCATCATTAAAATGTTCCCACAACAGATGAACTCGCTTTCAAGGACTCTTCATTGGAAGGAGTACCTTCTAAGAGTAGGTTGAGTGTACTTGGCCTTTTCTCCTTGGAGCGACTGAGGATGAGAGGTGACCTGATGGAGGTGTATAAGATAATGAGAGGCATTGATCATGTGGATAGAAAGAGGCTTTTTCCCAGGGCTGAAATGGCTAGCACAAGAGCGCATAGTTTTAAGGTGCATGGAAGTAGAGAGGAGATGTCGGGGTAAGTTTTTTACGCAGAGAGTTATGAATGCTTGGAATGGGCTGCCAGTGACAGTGGTGGAGGCAGATATGACAGGGTCTTTTAAGAGACTCCTGGATAGGGACATGGAGCTTAGAAAAATAGAGGGCTATGCGCTAGGGAAATTCTAGGCAGTTTCTGGAGTAGGTTACATGGTTGGCACAGTGTTGTAATGTGCTGTAAATTTTATGTTCTATGTTCATCTCATGTTATTTATATTTATTGCTTATTTATTTATTATTATTATTTCTTTCTTTTTGCATTTGCACAGTTTGTTGTCTTTTGCACTCTAGTTGAACACCCAAGTTGGTGCGGTCGTTCATTGATTCTGTTATGGTTATTATTCTATTATGGATTTATTGAGTGTACACACAAGAAAATGAATCTCAGTATTGAATATGGTGATGTAGATATACTTTGATAATAGATTTACTTTTAACTTCAAACTTTGTTGGAGTATTTGGTGACATGCCAATTCTCTTTAATCTTGTCACGTCTCAGGTGTAACTACATCAGAATCAACAAAACCAAGGTGGAAGTAAGTCATCCTGGAACTTGGGAACTGACTGAAAGAAGAAAACGTAACAAAGTGCCACAGTCTAGTTTCACTGTATGTTTTGGATTTGACCTTCTGTATTTTAATACTTCTAGTAGCAGCTTTGTTCCTGGGTGTTCCGATTTTACTAATTTTAGCGCAATAATTTTGATGCAGAAACAAACAATTTTAATCAATATTGTTAACATCATTTCCTGAAAAAATAAAATCCATACAGAGTGACCTTGTCCAGTTACAAATTAAGCGGAGGGATATGTCCTTAAATGATGCAAGTTTAATTATGAGAACAGTGTAATGCAGCAGCATTGCAAAAGGTTATTTTAATTGATCGTATAAACAACACCATGATTTTGGTAACATTTTCTTTCTTTCTCATTTTAGACACCAAATACAGAAAAAAATAATATATATTTGTTGAATGTTGTACTTACGGAGACAAAGTGAGACCTGAAACCTGCAATTCCAATGTCCCTGCCCATCTGTTGAGTTGTACACATGCCATTAAGTCTGTAACTGAGACTGATAAGTCATAATATTGCACTTAAGTATGCAGAAACTGATGAGTTGTTAGATTAATTTGATTGAAACAAAAATATCTACTATAGTCCAGACACATGTATCTTTCAAACACAAAGTTGACTTTAATATGCTCAGTCTTTACTGTGATTTTTAAAGTTAGCAAAAAGTGCTCTGACATTCAGTACATATATGAAATAAATTTTGCCCTATTATGCAATAATTATTAAACGATTCTCTGATAACCCAGCTGGACCATAATAGACTTATCCTATCTTGTTACTATGTGCACATTGTCTTCTGAAAGCGCTTACCGCCAGCTCAAGGGCAGTTTCTATTCCACTGTTAAAGACTATTAACAGTCCCCCACTACAATAAGATGGACCTCCTTTGTTCTGACCTTGCTCCCTGTTATCTGCCTGCACTGCTATTTCTCTGCAACTGTAACACTTTATTCTGCATTCTGTTATTGCTTTTCTCTTGTATCACCGGCATATGTCATGAAATTTGTTGTTTTTGCTGCAGCAGTACAATGCAATACACACCAATAATAACCATGAATCACAATATAATGTGTATGTATGTCAGTTAAATTAAATAAGTAGTGCAAAAAAGTAGTGGGGTACTGTTCATGGGTTCAATGTTCATTCGGAAATCTGATGGCAGAGGAGAAAAAGCTGTTCCTGAAATGTTGAGTGTGTGTCTTCAGGCTCCTGCACTTCCTCCCTGATGGTAGAAATGAGAAGTGGACATGTCCTGGGTGGTGGGGGTCCTTAATGACAGATGCCACCTTTTAGAGGCACCTCTCCTTGAAGATACCCTGGATACTACAGAGGCTAGTGCCCATGATGGATCTGACTGAGTACTGCTCAATGTACTGTTGTAATGAAATTATCTGTATGGATGGCACGCAAGTTTTTCCAGGAGAGTTTCTGACTTTGAAAACTCTCAGTGTTGAAGGACCAGCACCTACCCCTACAGCTGCCCACTGAGGAGACTTCGCATTTTTCAGCAGCAGCTGATGATGGGGTGGAGGGGAAGTGGTGTTGGTTGGTGGGAAAAGGCACAATAGGCTGAGGTTGTGATGCGTTATTGATTTGGGAGTGCCTGATCTGGTGTAAGATACAGGCAAAATTTATGCCCTGATTGAACATAAAACATAGTACAGCATTGAATACGTACGCAACGCTGGAAGAACTCAGCAGGCCAGGCAGCATCCGTGAGAAAAGAGTTTTACTGGGCTTCGGCCCTCCCTTTCCCCCCCCCCCCCACCCCATTCCTGATGAAGGGTCTCGGCCCGAAACGTTGGCTACTCTTTTCTCACGGATGCTGCCTGACCTGCTGAGTTCTTCCAGCGTTGTGTACGTATTCTTTGATCCACAGCATCTGCAGTTCTATTTTTGTATGGTACAGCATTGTACAGGCCCTTCAGCCCACAATGTTGTGCCAACCTACTGCAAGACCAATCTAATTTCATAAATATGAAATCATTATCCAGTAACTACTGGCCTTACTATACATCCATACATCACAATACTTCGTTAATTGCACCAGTAGCTGCCTGTAGTGACCTGTCCCCGTACAAAATTACAAACTGAGTTAAGTCTGTGAAGGAGGATTCCAAGGACTTCTACATACACAGTATACTGAGAGCAGAAAGGATAGCAAAGGAAAAACTTGTCTTGACAGGATATAGAAATATGGTTTGGTGTGATCTTGCATTCACTCAATGTGGTCAGGTATATGATAAGGAAGGTAAGATGGGAACCACAGTGTATTATGTAGAACATAGGACAGTTCCTAATACCAGTTGTCTAACTGGTTGTTCAGCACAGGAACAGGACCTTCAGCCTACAGTGTTGTGCCGAACCAGCTAAAAATATAAAACAAAAAAACCCAAAAATTAATCCTTCCTACTGACGCAATGTCCATACCCCTCCATCTTCCGCATATTCATGTGTCTATCTAAACATCTCGTAAAAGCCTATGATGTATTTGCCTCTACCGCCATACCAGGCATCCACCACTCTGTGAGTAAAAAAATTTAACCCTCCCCTCCCCTTTGAACCTACGCCCTCTCAGCTTCAATGCATGCCCTCTGGTATTAGACATTTCAGCCCTAGGGAAAAGATACTTCCTGTCTACTCTATCTATGCCTCTCATAATCTTATAAACCTCTATCGAGTAACTCTCAGTCTCCACCGCATCATTAGCTGTGATCATTCATTTATTTTTGCTTAGACTCAGAAAAAAGTACAGCTCAGAAACAGGCCATTTGGCCCATCTAGTCCATGCTGAGCCATTTAAACTGCCTAGTCCCATCGGCCTGCCATCCACGTACCTATCCAAACTTCCCTTAAATGGCTCACATCCACCACTTGCACTGACACCTTATTCCACACTCTCACTACCCTCTGTGTGAAGTAGTTTCCCCTCATGTTCCCCTTGTTCATGAAACATTCTTATTACTGGCAAGGTCAACAGTTAATACTCGTCTTTAATTGCAAAGGCAGGCACTGCAATTATCTTTGCCGGTGCTATCCTTTGTGATCAGAGTGACAAGGAAGTTTATCTCTGAGTAAGGTGGTTTGTAAGTTAAAGGTATATTTTCATGCACTTGGTGTCGGTTTTCCTTTGAATAGGCTTTCCACAAATGCAGCACTGCGTTAGTGAGTTGTAGCTGTCTGCATTGACCTGGAGTTGGTAAAAGTAAAACCCAATCTAACATCACTCTCATCTTCATTTTTTCAACTCTTAAAAGTATTCAATGTTGAAAAACCCACCAGCACCGTTTGATTTCAATGGCCCAATTGCTGCTAATTAATATCAAAGTCAAAGGCAAAGCATATTCATTATTAAAGTATGTATAACTCACCATATGCTAACTTGAGATTTACTTTCTTGCAGCAAGACAAAGAAATACAATAGAATTTATGAAAACTATGCACAAAGACTGATGAACAACCAATATACAAAAGAAGCCAAATTGCACAAATACAAAAAATAAATGAATAATACAGGTGTACCCCACTTTACGAATGTTTGCTTTACGCCACTTTGCTTTTATAAAATACCTGTTTTCGCATTACAAAAGAGGATTTTCGCTTTTACGAAAATTTTTCCCATATAAATTCCTTTATATGGAAGCCATTTCGGCTTAAAGTCAAGTCAAGTCAAGTCACTTTTATTGTCATTTCGACCATAACTGCTGGTACAGTACATAGTAAAAATGAGACAACGTTTTTCAGGACCATGGTGTTACATGACACAGTACAAACACTAGACTGAACTACGCAAAAAAAACAACACAGAGAAAGCTACACTAGACTACAGACCTGCACAGGACTACATAAATGCACAAAATCAGTGCAGGCATTATAATAAATAATAAACAGGACAATAGGGCAAGGTGTCAGTCCAGGCTTCAGATATTGAGGAGTCTGATAGCTTGGGGGAAGAAACTATTACATAGTCTGGCCGTGAGAGCCCAAATGCTTCGGAGTCTTTTCCCAGACGGCAGGAGGGAGAAGAGATTGTATGAGGGGTGCATAGGGTCTTTCATAATGTTGTTTCCTTTGCGGATGCAGCGTGTAGTATAAATGTCCATGATGGCGGGAAGAGAGACCCCGATGATCTTCTCAGCTGAACTCACTATCCGCTGCAGAGTCTTGCAATCCAAGATGGTGCAATTTCCGCACCAGGCAGTGATGCAGCTGCTCAGGATGCTCTCAGTACAACCCCTGTAGAATGTGATGAGTTTGGGGGCTGGGAGATGGATTTTCCTCAGCCTTTGCAGAAAGTAGAGAATCTGCTGGGCTTTCTTTGCTATGGAGCTGGTGTTGAAGGACCAGATGAGATTCTCCGTCAGGTGAACACCAAGAAAGGTTTCATAGGAACATTCTACCTTTGTAAAGGGGGGTGGGGGGGGGACCTGTACTGAGAACATGAGTCCTTGAAAGTGAGTCAGTAGGTTGTGGAATCAGTTCAGAATTTAGGTGAGTGAGTTTAGGTCAGGAACTTGATGGTTGTAGATAATAACTGTTTCTGAACCTGTTGGTCCAGGACCTAAAACATGATGGTGGTAACGAGAAGAGAGCATGGCCTGGATCGTGGGGTGCATTGATGATGGAACATAGAAGGGTATGATGATCTTCAAGAACATGATGAAACATAATGGCCTGTATTTATGCTGCGTGACCCTGTGACTAGAAACCAGCAGAGCATTGATGATCCCTTTAAACAGAACAAATGGGGCTGGGGTCTCTTCTAGTTATAAACTGCAACATTGCTTTTTTTGTGTATGTGCCATACTCTGCCAGAGCCTCGGTGACTACTTACTTTTTTTCAAGTGGTTGTCTTGGAGGAAAGATTCTGTGAGTGGGCCCCCACGTCCTCCTCACAGCGCAGTGTATTATTTTTACGAGGCAGAGTTGCGAGCTCGACCCTCAACCCAGCACGGATGGAAATCATGTTCGGGAGCAGACTGACTGGATTCGAACTCGTGAACCTTCGCTCCAGAGTCCGGTATTGATGTCAGTGCACCACCAGCTGGCACCTAAACATTGCTTACATGCACTTAAAATGAGGGCTAGCTTGGTCTGATTTGGTGGTGCTGCAATCAATCAATGATGGTAAAAGATAGCCTTCAAAATCTTCCCATTTTGCATCCTCCGGAGTGTCCAGAAGGCCATGTGCTATCTGATTGTCCAAGTGCTGTTGATCCAGCATATGTTGATAACCAATTAAGTGCAGATGATCTAACTGTGTGCTTCTGATTTGCTATCATCGCTGCCCTAGCCAGATACCATCCAGTTAGCTTAGTACTGTTGGCCTGGCCATGTGCAAAAGGCTTAGTTGCTTTCAGTTAGGGGCTTTTAGCCTAGTCACATGCAATCTATTGAGATCTTGGATGAGTTCGAGTTTATTGTCATCTGACTGTACACACTGTATACACAACCAAACCAAACAACGGTTCTCCAGATCACAGTACATCCACAAAATATGCATCACATGCGGCACATAAACCAAAATAAGTTAATAAAATATAATTCAAAATGCATTAGTAAACTGCATAAAGAGTAAACAGTATAATAAACAGCTCACTGTCCTAATGACGAGACCTCGGTGGTGGCAAGGTATTCATTAGTCTCACAGCTTGGGGGAAGAATCTGTTACCCAGTCTGACAGTCCTAGTCCTGATGCTCCTGTACCTCCTTCCTGACAGTATTGTGTCAAAGAGATTGTGACCAGGATCTTCAACAATGCTTTGGACCTTCTGTATTCAACTCTCCCAGTAAATGTCACAGTGGGGGGTGGGAATGCTGGAGAGAGAACCAGATGATTCTCTCAGTGGCTTTTCCTGCCCTCGGTAGCATCTTGTGAGTCTGATAGATAGATAGATAGATAGATAGATAGATACTTTATTCATCCCCATGGGGAAATTCAACATTTTTTCCAATGTCCCATACACTTGTTGTAGCAAAACTAATTACATACAATACTTAACTCAGTAAAAATATGATATGCATCTAAATCACTCTCTCAAAAAGCATTAATAATAGCTTTTAAAAAGTTCTTAAGTAGTTTACTTAAATACATTAAATACAATCAACCCCGGCACTTGAACATATCTTACTCCTGGCGGTTGAATTGTAAAGCCTAATGGCATTGGGGAGTATTGACCTCTTCATCCTGTCTGAGGAGCATTGCATCGATAGCAACCTGTCGCTGAAACTGCTTCTCTGTCTCTGGATGGTGCTATGTAGAGGATGTTCAGAGTTATCCATAATTGACCGTAGCCTACTCAGCGCCCTTCACTCAGCTACCAATGTTAAACTCTCCAGTACTTTGCCCACGACAGAGCCCGCCTTCCTTACCAGCTTATTAAGACGTGAGGCGTCCCTCTTCTTAATGCTGCCTCCCCAACACGCCACCACAAAGAAGAGGGCGCTCTCCACAACTGACCTATAGAACATCTTCAGCATCTCACTGCAGACATTGAATGACGCCAACCTTCTAAGGAAGTACAGTCGACTCTGTGCCTTCCTGCACAAGGCATCTTACAGCTTCCATACCGCACAATGATGCTGTCAAATAGGACAGTCTTGACACCTTCAATTTCCTCAGAAAGTGTAGATGCTACTGTGCCTTCTTGACTATTGAGGAGGTGTTGTGGGTCCAGGTTAGATCTCCTGCTATACGCACACCGAGAAACTTTATACTCTTCACAGCTGAGCCATTGATGTTCAATGGAGAGTGGTCAACCTGCGCCTTCCTGAAGTTCACAGTCGTCTTTTCTGTCTTGTTCACGTTGAGACTCAAGTTGTTGTTCTCACACTTTTAGGGAAGCCGCTCTACCTGCTCTTGCATTCTGAATCATCACTGTTGCAGATGAGGCCAGCCACTGTCATATCATCAGTGAGTTTGTGCTGGATCTGGTAATGCAGTCGTGAGTCAGCAACAGAATAAGCACACAGTGCTCAGCGTCATGGGGCTTGAAATGTCCCTGCCAACTCAGATCAACTGGGATCTTCCCATCAAGAAGTCCAAGATCCCAAGCAGGACATTTAACTGGGCCGCACTTCCCTCAGCACCGGACCAGGTATGTTGTCCAGCCCTGCAGCTTTGCGTGAGTTCACCCTGGCTGGGGTCCTCCTGTCCTCGGCTGCAGCCAGATAAAGGTGCCATTCAGAGAAAGAGACACTGAAGCAGGTCAACAGTTCCCTGGCTTCAATGAGAACGGATGCAGAAGTTAAAGGAAAAGGAACAAAAGGAACAAACTCAAGGCCAACCAAACTAAAACTCTCAAACTAAAAGTGAAATACTGACACTGCAGCTGAAACCAATCTCCAATTACTAAAAGAATACTGCTCTTATATAACGTCTGTCTAAACGGTTGTCCCCTTTCCCAGACAAAGATGAGGGTAATTAGGGAGTGTAATGATCCTGCGCTTTTGGACAAGTCTCGACAAGACTTCAACAAAAAGAAGGGAGTTAAATACCACCATAATGAAGCAGTAATTAGCTGGAATGTGCATATTCACATGTACAATTCCCAAACCTGCTGGGCAGCTCACCTACAGGACGTGTAAACTATGGAGTAGAGTCCGTGGTTGTGACACAGAAAGAGAAGGGGTTTTCCTCAATGTCACACAAAAGGGAGTCTGTAGATGCTGGAAATCCAAGTTTGTGTGTCTCTCTCTCTCTCTCTCTCTCACACACACACACACACACACACACACACACACACACACACACACACACTCACTCACACACACACACACACACTCACACACAACACACACACACACACACACACACAACACACACACACACACACACACACACACACACACAACACACACACACACACACACACACTCACTCACACACACACACACACACACACACACACACACACACACACACACACACACACACACACACACACACACACACACACACACACACACACACACACACACACACACACACACACCAGGCAGCGTCTGTGGAAAAGCGTACAGTTGGTGTTTCAGGCTGAGACCGTACATTGGGGCTAGAAAAAGAGATGTGGAGTCAGAGTAAGAAAGTGGGGGTTGTGGGGAAAGAGCCACAAGTGATGGGAGAAACCGGGGAGGGGAGGGAAGGGTGAAGTAAAGAGCTGGGAAGTTGCCGGGTGAAAGAGATACAGAAGGGGGAATCTGATAGGAGAGAACAGAAGGCCATGGAAGAAAGAAAAGGGGGAGGAGCACCAGAGAGAGGTGATGGAGAAAAGGAGAAAAGGTGAGAAAGGGAAATGGAAACGGTGAAGGAGAGGGAGTGGGAATCACCAGAAGTTCAGGAAATCAGTGTTCATGCTGTCAGGTTGGAGGCTACCCAGATGGAATATAAGGTGTTGCTCTTCCAACCTGAGTGTGGCCTCATTACAACAGTGGAGGAGGCCATGGACACACATGTCAGAATGGGAATGGAAAGTGGAATTAAAATGGTTGGCCACTGGGGGAACCCACTTTTTCCTCAATGTCACATCATTCAATTGGTCGAATGGTACATTCATCCTGTCGGCAAGGATGCGCAAACTTACTGTTGTCGATGCGCAGAGTGGACTTGTAATTGGTTATGGTTGACGGTCGGACTGTCCTTGTCAGAAGCTGTCTGAAACATGTGATATCAATCTGACCACATTTTTGTCCTATTCACATGTTATCCAATTAGCCATGTTCTATTAGCCTAAGTACCTGTTTATAGAAATTAGAATGGCACAACACAGGGACAGGCCCTCTAGCTCATAATATCTGCACCAACCATGATGCCAATTTAAACTGATCCCATCTGCCTACTATCATCTCCTGACAGTTCATGGTTCGTAAATCTGGAAAAAGCTTTTAAAAATGAGTTTTATTAGTGTTGGTCAGCATGGTTTTGTGCAGTACAGGTCATATTACAAACTTGATTAAGATTTTGAGATGTTGACAAAAATGAGAGACGAATGGATATTATCTGCATGGATTTTAGAAAGGCCATTATACAAGCTCTCTAAAGGAAGGATGGTTCAAAAGATTAAGATGCATGGGATACGTGGTGTTTTGGTAGATCGGATTGAAAATTTCTTGGCTATGGAAGGCAAAGGGTACTGGCAGAGGGGTGTTATTCTGACTGGAGGGCTGTGACCAGTGGTGTTCCAAACGAATCAATGTTGAAACATCTATTGTTTGTGATACAAATAAATGACTGAGCTGATTAGTAAGTTTGTGAAGGAGTTGTGAATAAAGAAGAAGATCAAAGAAAAGAGTACAATGTAGATTAGTTGTATATATGGACAGAGAAATGACAGACAGCGCTTAACAAGGGCAAGTGTGAAGTGTTACACTTCAGGAGATCAAATGAAAGGGGCAAGGATGCACTAAATGGCCAAATCCTCAGGAGGTTTGATATAGAAGGGGATCTTGGAGTCCAGCTCCATTGTTCTCTACAAGCAGCAACACAAGTAGATCGGATAGTAAAGAAGGCTTATGTCATTCGTTCCTTCATTGGTCAGGGCATGAGAGCCAAAAAGTCCATTTGAAGCTGCATAGAACTGGTTGGCTCTTTTTGGCGTAGTTTGTGCATTTCTGGTCACCCCATTATTGGAAGGATGTTGAGGCTTTGGAGAAGGTGCAGAAGAGTTCACCAGGATCCTGCCTGGATTATAGAATATTAGCAGTAAGGAGAATTTTTGATTTAGAGATACAGTGGTAATAGGTCTGTTCTGCCCAATGAGCCTGTGCTCCCCAAATACATTAGATTTACAAGGATGTTGCCTGGATTAGGGAGCATGCCTTATGGGAATAGGTCGCATGAACTTGGCCTTTTCTCTTTGGAGTGACGGAGGATGAGAGGTGACCTGATAGAGGTGTATAAGATAATGAGAGGCATTGATGGTGTGGATAGTCAGAGACTTTTTCCCAGGGCTGAAATGGATAACACAAGGAGCTTTAAGGTGCTTGGAAGTAGATACAAGGGGGGATGCCAGGGGTAAGTTTTTCACAGAGAGTGGTGTGTGTGTGGAATGCACTGCCACACATTAGTTAGATAGAGCTCTTATAGATTAGCGGGGTCAAGGGATATGGGGAGAGGGCAGGAACGGGGTACTGATTGTGTATGATCAGCCATGATCACAGTGAATGGTGGTGCTGGCTAGAAGGGCCGAATGGCCTACTCCTGCACCTACTGTTGATTGTCTATTGCCAGTGATGGTGGTAGAGGCAGATACAATAGGGTCTGTTAAGAGACTCTTAGATAGGTACATGAAGCTTAGAAAAAATAGAGGGCTATGTGGTAGGGTAATTCTTGGCAGTTTCTAGAGTAGGTTACGTGGTCAGCAGAACATTGTGGGCTGAATGGCCTGTATTGTGCTGTAGATTTCTATGTTCTATGCACATTAAAGAGACCTACTAATGTACTAACCCATACGAATTTGTAATGTGGGAGGAGACCAAAACACCCATCGGAAACCAACATGGTCAAGGTGAGAATGTACTAACAGCGACAGAGTTGAATGCAGGCCACTGGCGCTGTAGTGGCATTACGCTAACTGCTACCCTGCTGTGCCATCCCAAAGGTGTCTGGAGTGTCAGAGCTGTCAGAGATTTATAAAAATTATGAGTGTTATAGATGGGGTAGATAGTCAGAATCTTTCCCAGAATAGAAAATTCAAATACCACATAGATTTAAGGTGGGGGGAGGGGACGAAGTAGAAGTTTAAAGGAGATATGAAGGGTAAGTTTATTTTAACAACGAGAGGTATAAATGGCTGGGATGGACTGCTGTGAGTTCTGGTGGAAGCAGATAGGGTAGTGGCATTTAAGAAGCATTTAGACAGACACATGAACAGACAGGAGATGATATTTCCACTCAGAGAAAAAAGACTTTCTCCCATGTCCATATGTCACATAATTTTCTATTGTCCAATCACACTGACCGTCAACGTCTAATGCTCTAGAGAAAATAACCTACATTTGTCTAACTTCTTACGTAGAACGGTTCAGCACAGGAACAGCCCCTTTGGCCTGTGCCAACCATAATGCTAGATTAAACCAATTCTACAGCTAATAGGTTCTATCCCACCTTAATCAGGCATTTACCTTTTCCAGAAAACTTCCTGCCCTTTTGAGCAGGCTTCAGACAAACCTATAGACAGTTTGCAATGTCTCAATACCAGTCCCAAATCATCTTCCCACCTACTGGAACAGTTCTGCTGTGACAACTTGTTGCATCTAAACTCAGAAGAGCTGTGGTTAAAGTTGGACCATGTTTAATTTCCTGCAGAGATTAAACCAGGAATTATCTATTGAAGTATTTCATTCAAGCAAATTACAAACTGAAATGAAGACAGGCAAAGAAAACTGAGAGTCAATGCAATTGACTGAAGAGTCATAAGGTAAATTTTAGCTACTTTAAACATCTGTAACTGCAATAACCAAAAGCCAAAAGATAGTCAGCATATTTATGAAAGCCAATGTTCAGTCCCTGACAAATTCTTTCAGAGCAATTAATTAGGGATCAATGAAAACAGCAAATTGACATGATATTTTTTCAGAGATATTGAGGGAGAGTTTGGAGAGCACACCAGCACAGCAGTATACAGGCTTTTCAACTGAACTTTATTGATAACCCTGCTTGTACAGTGTGTGAAATCCTCCCATGTGGGAGTGGCTAATTGAGTGGCATGGGAATAACACTATTAACTACCACAGCAAAGAATTACACCTTCACCACCCAGCCCGGCAAAGATATGATGACCTGAACTGTCTCTGTCACAAACTTTCTATGATTCCATGACTCATATACTTCTACACCAAACCTTTCAGCCAGGTTCTTTCAAAGTGTGTCTCATGGGAAACACGGTATAAACCAGGACAGACATGGGAAAACCCTTTCCTATTTATTCCATAACATCAGTGAGCAACTATCACTTTCTTCCTTCCTTCCTTCATTTAAAATCTAAATCTAAATCAAAGTTATTGAATTGCTACCTCAGTCCAGGTGCTGATATTAGTGAGTGCTGAAAATGCTTGATTGATAATTAGTGTAACTTCTGAACTTTTTGTCAGAAATAAGGGTTTGACATTTCAGACCCAATATTACTATTTTAAACTTATCTAATGAACAATATTATGTTCTTTATGACGCTTATTGTAGGACTTTGCTGTGTTAAACATCAAATTTTCTCACTGCAGCAATGATTATACCTTAGAAAATCCATAATTTGCGCTATAGCACATTAGGATCTTTTGAGATAATTTTTTATTTGAATGCAAATCTTCATTGCTTTCTTGCTACTTTAAAAGGTAAGAAAATAGTCCAAATGTAGATAATTCCAATTACCAGGAAAGGATCTAAATTTGGCAACTGTGGCTAATACATTCTGACTTTATTAGCTTACCAAACCTACAGATCTCACTACAAACCATAATTAGCTTGTTTTAAAATGCCTCCTACAGATTTCTCAACACCTCCGAGTGGCTGTGAATATATGCAGCATGGCTGTTAAAAGATGACTCAGAATAAGATATTAATTTTCTTTTTATTTTAATTTTCCTTGTTTGTATCAACCAGTTATTTGTTGCTAAACATTACTCCAGACGTCAACTTCTGAGTTGGTTTTGATCAAGGCACTCAAACCTTTTATTCAGCCGTGAATCTGTAATTGGTCTTTGTTATTCATGAAAATTGGAAGGTCTGTTGTTCACAATCCTGTTTATTGCTTCATCAGATGAAATAATTCACGTCTGATGAATGGAGAGTTTCATTTTGCAGAGAGGCTGTGTGGCAACGTGCAATGGTACTAACATTCTGGAAACACCTTACCAAACCACAAAGTTGGAGTGGACTACCGAAGGCAAGATGGTTATGCCTACACATTGTAATAATAGTTGCTTTGTGAACTTAGAAAGATGTCATGAGAGATAAGCTCCTGGCTCACAGAGAAGAGGCAATCCAGCGATGAATCCTTGACCAACCAGTATGTACCCATTAAATAGCCTCAGAAAGGTGGCATCCACCATTAAGAACCCCCATCACACAAGTCATGATCTGTTCTCCATGCTACTATCAGGGAGGAAGTACAGGAGTCTGAAGGCACACACCCAAGGATTCAGGAACCGTTTCTTCCTCTCTGCCATCCAATTTCTGAATGGACATTGAACCCACGAACACTACCTCACTGTTTTGTCATTTTTATTTTTGCACTACTTATTTAATTTAACTAATTAATATATATACTTACTGTAATTCAGTTTTTTTATATTATTAGGTATTGCATTGTACTGCTGCCACAAAGACAACAAATTTCATGACATATGCCAGTGATATTAATTTTGATTCTGACTTAGTGAGCTGTTACATTGAATTAGGAGAAACTCACCTATAACCATATAACAATTACAGCACGGAAACAGGCCATCTCGGCCCTTCTAGTCCGTGCCGACGCTTACACTCACCTAGTCCCACTGGCCCGCACTCAGCCCATAACCCTCCATTCCTTTCCTGTCCATATACCTATCCAATTTTACTTTAAATGACCTATTTGCTTTCTTTCTTCAGAAGCTGAGAGAAAAAAATCAGAATGGGAAAGGGAAGTAATAATAGTTTCTTGCTCATCCAACTTTTCCAGTGAAGAAAACTGAATAAAATCAAATGTTTAAAACAGAACGTGAAAGTAGCAAGAAGATATAAGAACAGAGGCATCAGAAGCAGGAGTAGATGATCCAGAGCCTTATACCTGCTCCTTCGTTCATATCATAGCAAACTTTTACTGAACTAACCAATCCTTCAGTCATTAACTATCCAAAATTGTATCATTCTCTGTCCTGAATATAATCTCCACAGCCTTTAGGTAGACAATTGAAGAGATTCACTATCCCATGGAAAGATGTAACTGTGAATTGCTACAAATTTTGGCAAGCAAAGAGTTAATCTGAGGTCTGTACTACAACACTGATTAATGACCAGGGACTCCCAAAGCTATTTTATCTACATCAGCAATATATGGCTTGAGCAGCAGTGTAATATATAATAACTAATTACTGACACACGAATTAAGTCATTTTGCCATGAACAGATCATTATGGGCCATATTTAATTATAAGCAATGCAAATTCTATTGAGACATTCAAGGGACAATAAATTGATTCATTTTAACAATAACATTTTTGTATTTTATTAAATTGATGTAAATTCTGTGAAAAAGAAGGCAATATATAAACAGGGCAGGTGTTGATGATGCAAATGAAATAGATGACAGATGGTTACCAGTGAGATCACTGGCTGTGCCTATAATGGATTGAGGTAATCAAAATCCACAGTGAATATGTAACTTTGTTTAGATGTACAACTTTCAAATATACTGAAGGCAAACTGAGAATACAATTTTGGGAGCAATGCAGTAGACCGTTTTTACCTTTTAAAAGCAGGAACCAAGTTGCAATATATTAATGACAGGATTTTATTTTAATGAGGCCCTCTGTTGGTCAGGGTCGACCATGGATGTTGCCTCCCAGCTGTCTACCTGATACACAAGTCAGGGCAGTACGATATGGAGAGCAAGCTGTTGCCCACGTAGCAGGCTCCCCCTCTCCATGCAGCTGATGAATCCCAAGGAATGGCAGAGACCGATACAGTTTGGCACCAGTGGCATGGCAGGAGTTGCCAGTCAGCATTGAACTCAATGTAGGACTGCCTTAGGGACTCCAGCTCTGCATTTTTGCTTGGGGTTTGCTCCGCAAGGATGTAATGGTAAGTTTTTATAAAGCATTGGTGAGGCCTCACTTGGAGTATTGTGAGCAGTTTTGGGCCCCTTATTTGAGAAAGGATATTGGAGAGGGTTCAGAGGAGGTTCACAAAAATGATTCTGGGAATGAAAGGATTTTCATACCAGCAGTGATTGAAGGCTCTGAGCCTATACTCACTGGAATTTAGAAGAAAGAGGGGAATCCCATTGAAACCTATCGACTGTTGAAAGGCCTAGATAGACTAGATGTGAAGAAGATGTTTCCTTTGGTGGGGGAGTCTAGGACCAGAGGGCAAAGCCTCAAAATAGAGGGCTGTCCATTTGAAACAGAGATGAGGAGGAATTTTTTTAGCCAGAGGGTGATGAATCTGTATAATTCATTTCAACAGATGGCTGTGGAGGCCAGGACACTGGATGCATTTGAGGCAGAGCTTGATAGCTTCTTGATCAGTCAGGGCAGGAAAGGTTGTGGGGAGAAGGCAGGGGAATGGGGATGAGAGGGAATGAATCAGCCATGATACCAGACTATTATATCCGACCAGATGATCCTATATCTTATGGAAGCCTTCCCCATGAACAGCAGCAAGGCAGAGGAGGTTTGAGATGAGTTTTCCTTCTCCTTGATGAGCTGTCATCCACAGCTGATGAGCCATATCTGCCCAAAGCGACTGATTTTAGGCTCCAGTAACCTGCCTTTGCCCCTTCTCCTATCGATGGAAAGAGTTCTGCCAGACTAAGTAGATACGCACAAGGGAAGGCCAGGAGCTGGACGTGGTTGTCAGAGGCTATTTGAGATGCATGCCATTGGGAGGCCCACTACCACCTGCTGGCTATAACAACCTTAAGGCACGTATATTATTTTAACCTCGGCATCCAGGTATACACCTTTGCATTTTAATTATCTTTGTCTACTATGTTTCTAAATTATACACAGTAAATTGTTTGAGTTGACAAAACAATGTTCTTTTCTCTACAAACTCATGCTAATCTGCTCAAATATAGGCTTACACAAAGTAAATTAACAGCATTTCTGTGAATGGATTTTTCCATTTTAAGGAATACTTAATATAGTTTAAAAGTTAAAATATTTTAGAATAAAAACATTAATTTCATGAATTACTGCACATGTAGGCTAAAGAAAATACAAAGTAAGCACCCGGGTTTTATAATCAGAACAAGCTGTGCCAATTCCAGTCTGCATTAGAAATTATGTCTGTGTTATGACTAGTTATGTGCTATCTTTGTTTCTTTGTGCGTGTTCTTAGGACAGCAGTGTGTAGTTTTCCTTGAATACGTTCTTGTCCTCTTAAGTACTAAAACTCTACTTTCTCTCCCACAGTTGGCTCCCCAATATTAATAAAACTTATTCATTCAACTATCACAAATATTAAATCATAGATTAATAGCTGCAATTCTAATTCCTGTGCTATTTTACATACCTATTCAAATGCTTAAAGTACTCCGAGAGAGATGCATGACTGACAAAATTAGGATCAGATGTCATGGACCTATGCACCTGAGTAAAATTTCAATGACCCAGGGCATGAAATGGTTTAATTGGAACACGGGACCAAGAATAATGCATTCAATTCTTGGAACCCATGTTGTCATTAAATCAGATCTGTACCATAGTTCTATCATGGTCCCACAACCATAATAAAAAATCATCATTAAGTTCTCCCATTTTGAACTACCCGAGTCTCAGCAGCTCATTTGTAGAAAGAGATTCAGAAATTTGAATTAGACTACATGAAGAGGTAACACACAAAGTGCTGGAGCAACTCAGCAGGTTAAGCAGCATTAACAGAGAGGAACAGACAGTCAGCATTTCATGTTGAGGTCCTTCATCACCTCAAGAAAGTGAGGATACAGCCAGTATCAAAAAATGGAGGGAAGATGGGGCTAGAGCTGGCAGGTGATGCAGGTGGGTGGTGTAGTGGTATTTAATTGTGTTATGCTTATGCCACTCCCACATGGGAGGAGTTCACATACCGTATCAGCCTGCGTATCACCCCCCTCCTGGTGTGCTCTTCAGTCACCCTCAATATCAACCACACCAGGAGGGGGGTGATACGCAGAGAAGCGAGGGGGAAGAGTGCGTATGTCTGAAGTTGGGAAGTGATAGATGAAGTGACAAAGGGCTGAAGATGATAGACTCTGATAGGAGGGGAAGGTGGAGCATCTTATCTTCCACCTGGTCAGTCTCTAACCTAGTGGCATGATCATGGAAATGTCAAATTTCTGGTAATGAGCATCCCTCCACCACATTTCCTTTTTCTCTCTCCTCCTGATTCACCTGGCCCCCATCACCCTATCTTTTCCCCTCCCCCACCTCCTTCCCTTTATTCCATGCTCAAAGCACACAAACCCATTAAAAACTTACTAAAATTGAATCAGTCCCCTAGCAGACTCCCAAGAATTGGTCAGTTATCTGCACCCACCCCTGAAAAGCATTATAGAACCATTGAAAATCTATAACACCGTTGATTCTGTGTCCATGTATAAAAAGATACTCTAGCTGCTCCTTGCTTCTCAAACTGGGTCAGTAGCCCTCCAGGTCACAGATCTTCAAGTACTTATCCGGCTATTTTTGAAATTGATGAGGATTTCTGCAAGACTTGAGACTGTGAGTTACAGGCCCCAAATGTGCTCTGGATATGTTCCTCTCTAAAATTTCCATCAATGTCTCAAACTCCAGGCCCTTGGTTTTTGACCCCCACTGCTAAGGTAAACAGGTTCTTTCTATTTTCTCTCTCTAGATGCATATTATTTCAATTAAACTTCCCTCTGCTTCAAAGAAAATTGGCTTAGCTATAATCATTCAGACCTGACAAAATCTCCTTTGTAATCCCTCCAAAATAAGCACAAACTTGTTGTAATATGGTGATTAGAACCAACGTTCCTTCTAATTTTTTTTACGGCTGCACGGACCAGCTATTGCCCAGACAGTCTGAGAACTGCATGGCACTTCATTTTTTTTAATATAATATGCTCATCAAACAAACACGAACCACAACTCACAACACAAATAAACGATGTCTGGCATTCCAGGTGTAAGGCAGGCACAATGGCAAAAATAAAATGTTTTGACTAGATGGCATCAGCATTCTGCGGGCGGGCAGTTCATTAGCTACCGACATCCATTCTGTGTTTATTGTTACTGTTACGTGGTGGGCAACAATGAATATAGAATTGAGTCAGGTTTTATAAACAAACAAACATTTATTAAACTCTGCTCAACAGAAGTGAAAAGTAAACAAACGACTATCTTAACCGGAAGTTAACTGCTATACAGCAATTTAACAAACAGCCAAACACTGGAATAGTTCTTAAAGTGGTAAATTCGAATGCAGTCTTAAAGTGGTAAATTCGAATGCAGTCTTAAAGTGGTAAATTCAGAAGTCCCAGTTATTTATACAGTCAGTGAGGAGAGACTTCCCTGAAAACTGATTTCTTTGAAGACGTGATGTTACTGCTGATCCCAGCCGAGTGATGCCTTGTCCAAAGGATTCACGACAAAGGAAATGAAACGGCTTCAAGGAACTGACCTTTTTGCTGGAGGGTGAACACTGTACAAACCTTCCTGATCATGCAGGGTTTATCTCAGATGCAGGCCACTATTCCTGAATGAAGATTCAATAGGGTCGATCCTTTACAAAACCACCAAACGACACCAACTTTACTCAATCCTTTGGGTTCCTGTACTTTGGTAAAGTCTTCACTCTCCAATACTAGACTGTGAAGGTTAAACAAAGGTGCAACAAACCAGAACTGGCAGCGACTGGCGAATCTGCTGGCATAATGGTTTTGCATCTTACAATAGAAAGTAAAACTCCAGTTTAAAACGAAATTGTGTCATGAGACGAATACACAGCATTAACGAACTAACTGCGTGACAACAGGGGTTTCTCCTTATATACCTATTGGAACATGCCATCACGGGACCTCACACCAGCGGGAAAATTATATCACCCCACCATCACAAGACAATTACATCATGCTCACAAGATACTCGATTACATCATGGTCACATGACAGTCACAAGATACCCACGGGGTATGCAACATTACAATTTATAACAGTGTTGTAACTTGCAACACTGACAATGTACGTTTGTAAGTACTTTGAAGCTCTAAAATATTTCAAAGTAATGCATTAATTATTTAGAAAATTTATGGATTATATTCATTAACATATAATTAATTACAGGTTGTAATTAAAACTATATTAGCATAACTTCAAAATTACATTAACATTAAATAATAGAAAATTCCAGATGTGCGGCAACAAAGGCTATGTGCGTGGGAGCATAGCAGCTGCACACCCGTGCAGCTCAGAAGGAACACTGACTAGAAATGTATTTGGAACTTGAGGTATGACTAATAAGATATGTCTGTTGTTATATACTTGCGCTTCAGCTAATAAAAATAATCACATTGCATCCTTGACCCAAGTGCAGAGCCACGGAGACAACTTAGTGGTGAGAGATCACTTTAACGATAACTTGTAAAATAACAAGCCACAGAGGATCACAAGACAAGAGTGAACACACGACAAAGCAAAAAGGTGACTGAAGGGTAGGGGCAACTTGTTGAGGCCGGCTGGTTTGATGGGTGAACAAGAACTGCTGGGCTTAAATAGGCTGCAGGTGATGGATTGGAAACAAGTGCCAGTTAACTCCAGTTAGCTGGGTGGAGACAGGGCGATATCTACCTGCACAGGCCTGACAGGCCCATCCCTCCTACGGCTGGCACCCAAAGGCCCAGGACGATCCAGATAGGTCCGGTGGAACTCCTCATCGAGTGATGGATCCAAGACGAAACTGGATGACACCCAAAGCCTCTCCTCCAGGCCGCACTCTTCCCAGTCAACCAGGTACTGCACACACTGTGCACGATGCTGTGAATCTATTAATGGGTGAACCTTGTGCATTGGATCGCCTTCCAAGATCCTAAGTTCCGGAGGTTCAGGCTCAGGTGGGCTAAGTGGTCCATGGATAATGGGGTTGAGGCAGAACCCAAGGAAGGCAGGTGTGATCCTCAGGGATGGTGGCACCTGGAGATGATAAATGACTGGATTGATGCAATGGGTGATCTTGAAGGGACCTTGTGGGAGTTCTCCACTTGCAGATTCGTTCTTTCTGACTGACTGTTGGTCTGTAGATTAAAGCCAGAGGATAAACTCACTGAGGTTCAGAGGAGGGTGCAGAGGGCTCCCAAGAAATTTGGCGATGAATTCTAGGCCTTAGTCTGACACAATGTCCTGAGGAAATCCATGGAGACAAGCTACATGTTGGAAGACCAGGTTCACTGTCTCAGTTTCTGATGGTAGTTTGGGAATGGCAATGAGGTGGGCTTGAAGAACTGCTCCACCACTGTCATGATCACCATGGCCCCCCTGGAAGGATGTAAACACGTGATAAGATCCATGGCAATGTGGGACCATGGGTGTTGAGGGACCAGTAGGGGCCACAGGAGCCCAGAAGGCTGCTGGTTGTAGGAATTGGACTGGGCACACTGAGGGTAGGCAACAACAAACTGACTTATATCTGCGATCATTGTGGGCCACCAGAACCGGCATCGCAGAAAATCCAGGCACATTCCTTTTCCTGGATAGCTAGAGTGGAGTGAAGTATGGGCCCACTGGAGTGACAGGGCATACACCTTGGTGTTCTTGGAGCTGGGTTGGTTGGAAATAGTGACATTTAATGGCTCAAAGAAAGCACTGTGAGTTGTTTTGGTGGGTTTTTGTATGAATATGAGGTTCTGGTGGACAGTCTAGATCAGGAAGGCTCAGTGTTCCCCATCAGCTGATGTCTCCATTCATCCAAAGCCCATTTAATAGCAGGAATCTCCATGTCTCCTACTCCATAATGAAGCCTTGGAAAAGAACTGGTCTGTTGCTGAGTTCACGGTAGTCAATACAGAGACGTTAGTCTTTGTCATCTTTCTTCTTGACAAAAAAGAATCCTACACCAACTGGGGACTGGGATGGTTGACTGAAGCTGTGCTGTGACACTTCAGCAATGTAGTCATTCAGGGCTTGGGGCTCAAGAGGAGAGAGGGAGAACAGATGACCTGAGGAAGAGCTGATGCCCTGGAAGAGGTCGTGTGGTCTGTGAGGCAGCAGAGTGCTGGCCTTCCTATGACCAAAAGTGATAGCTAAGTCATGGTATTGCTGAAGGAGATCCAGGGTTTCCTCGGTCTTCACAGGGCGAAGTCACCTGAGGTTCCCAACTCAACATGAACCGGATGATCAGGTTTAGTGAGGGTCATGAGTGGAGAGCCAGGGTTAACCCAATAAGAGGAGAGTGTTGGGTGAGTCTATTAGGAGGAATTGGATGGACGTGGTGCACTTTCTGATGTTCATCTGCACAAGCCGTATGTGGACACTGAACTTCCCCAACCCAAAGGGATGTCTGACTATGGCCATGATGCAGAAAGAGTGAGAGGTCTGCTCAGCAGAGAGTAAAAACTGCACACGCGGCGTCCAGTCCAGGAAAGTGTCCGCTGCACTGGAATCCACCAGAGCCTCCTGTGTGCGTAGAGCTATCTATCTATCGGTGTGTGGAGGAGGACAGAGAGTGAGTCACCTGACTCTCATGAAAAAGAAAATGAACCAATACTCACAAGCCCCAAACCTCCCCAACCCCTCCTTCACACAAAACTAGCAGATTACCCACCCGAACCTGGCAGCAAAAACATAAAACCCCAAACCCCAGGCCCTTCCCATGCAAAAAAAACAATAGTAGCATCAAACCCCCAAACCCTCTCATTCCCCCACACAAAAATACAACAGACCACTCACACAGAAAAACACCAGCAAGTACCGTAGATTCCGGACTACAGAGCGCACCTGATTAAAAGCCGCTGGCTCTAATTTTAGAAATAAAATCAATTTTTTACTTGTAAAGGCCGCACCGGATTTTAGGCCGCACCGGATTTTAGGCCGCAGGTGTTCCACGTTGTAATATGAGATATTTACACAGAAAGATATTACACGTGAGGATTTTTTAACTTTTAATTAAATCCATATGGTAACATAAACAAATACATATTGCAAATGCTTTTTTTCGAACCATGCCTGTAACGCGGCTACTTTTAAATATACGTTGCGTATACTTCTTTACTGAACAACATTCCAATATCTCCTAACGACTGGTAAAAAATATATATACTGCAGCCTACCAGGAAAAGTTATTGATCGCCTTTAACTTAAAAGCAGCGTTTTCGCTCCGCCGCTCCGCCGCTCCCCCCTGCCGTCCCGTTTATCGCAAACCGGTATCCCACAAGACGCGGCGAAACCGGGTGTGACGTCATAGCATCCCGCGATGTAGTACAGAAAACAAATATAGTTAAAACAGTTCTAACTTTAACTAACAAATGAATTACTAAGCGAAAATATTATAAACTAAATAACTGCCATAAAGGCAGCACAATGCTTTTCTTCGAGTGTTTTCCATGTTGATGAGGGTGAGTACAAATGACTGATTTACAATAATTTAATTGTGAAAGTGCGCTTGATTTATCGTACAATTTCATTGGACCTCTGTGAACTACTCATCAATTTTATTGGTCTACTGTTACGAGGCAAAATGTTTTTGGCGGCATGAAAAAAAATAATACATTAGCCGCTTCGTATTAAAGGCCGCAGAGTTCAAAGCTGTTCAAAATGTGGGAAAAAAGTAGCGGCTTAAAATCCGGAATCTACGGTACATCAGTGCTCAAATCCCCAACCACTGCCTCACCCAAAAAAGTAACATATCACCCACCCCGCCCTAGCTGGCAACAAGAAACAAAGGACAGAAAAACTGAAGGGGACCAATATTAACTAGAGTCCACACCAATGATCACATGTGTCTCAGAGTTTTGAAAACATTCACTGAGAGTGGGAGCTCGAGCTCAGTTCTTCCATGGGGAGCAACCACTAAACCATGGGCTTCATCCGCCAAGCTGCAGCCTCTCAACTTCCGGTCTGACACATGAAAAGCAACCACTGATCCAGCCTCCCCCCCCCCCCCCCCCCCATCTGCCTCGGTATTTGAATCTCCCTCAGTACTTCGATCAGCAAGAAACGGAGTCGATCGTGGCCCCTCGCCCCATGTCTGTGGTCTCCTGCTTGGGACAACTCATGCTTGTGACTGTCCTGGAATTTTCCTGGGGACAGCAGAACAATAGATCACTCGATTGAACTCCAAACTGTAAGTCACCATCTCCAACAATTTTTGAGACACAATTAAGATAAAAAAATAAGCAAAAGGTGTATAAAAGGTGAAATAATTGACTATCTGGAAGATGTCTCCTGAGGAATCATTGTTTGCTGGCACAATCTTGACCAGAAGATGGCTTTTGCTGCATATCTCAAAACGTACTGGAACGATGTTGTCCATGGGTTTATAAATACAGGATTCTGAACTTTGATTAAGAACTGTGGACAAAGACTTTGTGGGTTTAAAAAGGAGAATGTCATTTCTTATCTAGCAGAGGCCTCTTGAACAACTCATCTTGCTCCTGAACCAGAACCTCACTGAGAAACATCAGACACTGTCTCCCACACCATCACCAACCTCACCACCTCCAGAGATTTCCCAGTACAACCTCAAACCTCACTGTTCTCCAGCACCGTACTGCCCATTTCTACTTCCCACCCAAGGTTCACAAAACAGAATGTGCCAATAGGCCTGTTATTTCTGCCTGCTCCTGCCTTACAAAGTTGCATCCTTAATAGTCTTGTGGGCAGGTTTATAGAGCATTTGGGGAGGATTTAAGCTAATCTCACAGGGGACTGGTAACTGGAATGATATGGTTGATGATAAGGCAGTAGGTGCACAAGTAGATGCAGTGTATAGTGAGAGTGTGGGGAACGACAAGAGGTGGATGATTTGACGTGCAACATGGAAGCATAGTTGAAAAGACTGATGAATACAGGACTGAAGGTGTTATATTTGAATGCAGTATACAGAATAAGGTAGATGGTCTTGTAGCACAGTTAGAGATTGGTAGAAATGATGTCGTGGGCATCACTGAGACGTGGCTGAAAGAAGATCATAGCTGGTAGCTTAACACGCAGAACGGATTGGATGGCTCTGTTGGTAAAAAAAATTAGAAAGAGGTGACATAGGATCAGAAGATGTAGATTCTTTATGGGTAGAGTTAAGAAACTGAAAGATTAGCGGTAGCGCTACAATGTGGTGTCCGTGCTCAGCTGGGGCCTGGCCTCTCCCATCAGTGCTGCCCTCCTGTGTTTAAACGGTGGAATGACAGGCTGGATTGCGTACACCTGCGCACTGCCGGGAGACTGTACCATCAATTGCCAAACATTGTCATCAGCTTCTTTGACAATTTATTTATGTTTTTTTTTTCGATTGTATGTGCTTCTTTGCTCACTTTTTTTTTAGTTATGTACTCACTCTTTGAATATTACTCACTATTTTCAAGTTTGCTTGAATCTTTAGCACCTTGGCCCCGAGGAACGCTGTCTTGTTCAGCTGTATCTATGTATGCTTTGAATGATAATTAAACTTGATTTGATTTGATTTGAGTAAAAGACGCCCCAATGGGAGTTACTTACAGGAATCTGAACAGTAGCCAGAATGTGGGAAACAAATTATAATGAAAGATAGAAAAGGCATGTAAAAAGAGCAGGCAACATTATAATACTCATCGGGGACTTCAATTTGCAGGTACAGTAGATTGGGAAAACCAGGTTGGTCCTGGATCCCAAGAGAGGGAATTTGTAGAATGTCTACAAGATAGCTTTTTAGAGCAGCTTGTAGCTGTGCCCACTAAGGGAACAGTAATTCTGGATTGGATGATGCATGATGAGCTGGCCAACGTTGATTGAGAAGTGACACTAGCGGGGTTGATAGTGCAACAGCAATTGCTGGTGTTTCTGGGAGAAATTTAGAAGGTGCAGGAAAAATATATTCCACAGGTAAAGAAGTATTCTAAAGATAGGATGAGGCAACAGAGGCTGACAAAGGAAGTCAAAGCTGCATAAAGGCAAAAGAGATGGCACATAATACAAAAATAATTAGTGGGAAGTTAGAGGTTTGGAAGCTTTTAAAAACCAACTAAAGGTGCCCAAAAAGCCAAAAGGAGAGAAAAAATGAAATATGAAGAAAAGACAGCCAATAATATAAAAGAGGATACCAAACACTTTTTTTCAGATATATAAAGAGTAAAAGAGCAGCAACAGTGGATATTGGACTGCTGGAAAATGATACTGGAGCAGTAGTAATGGAGTAGAAGTGAGTGCAGATGTTATTACTAAGGAGAAGGTGTTTAGGAAGCTGAATGGTCTGAAAGTAGATATGTCACTTGCAGCAGAGGGACTAGGGTTCTGAAGGAGGTAGCTGAAGAGATTGTGGAGGCATTAGTAATGATCTTTCAAGAATCACAAGATTCTGGAATAGTTCTTAAGGACTGGAAAACTGAAATATCACTCCACTCTTTCAGAAGCCAGGAGGCAGAAATTATAGACCTCAGTGGTTGGGAAGATGTTCGAGTCAATTTTTAAGAGTGAGGTCTCACGGTGCTTGGAGGCACATGATAAAACAAGCCAAAGTCTGCATGGTTTCCTTAAAGGAAAATCTTGACCTGACAAACCTGTTGGAATTTTTTGACGTAATAACAGGCAGAATGGACAAAGGAGGATGTTGTTTACTTTGATTTTCAGAAGGACTTTGACAAGGTGCCGCACATAAGACTGCTTAACTAAATAAGATACCATGGTGTTATAGGAAAGGTACTAACATGGGCAGAAGATTGGTTGATGGGCAGGAGGCAAAGAGTGGGAATAATGGGAGCCTTTTCTTGTTGGCTGCTGGTGACTAGTGGAGTTCTGCAGGAATCATTGTGGGACCACTTCTCTTCACATTAATTGTCATTAACTGTCATTAATTTGAATGATGGAATGGATGGCTTTGTGGCCAAGTTTGTTAATGATACAATAATAGGTGGAGGGGCAGGTAGTGTTGGGGAAGCAGGGGGAGAGCAGAAGGTCTTGGACTGAGAGAATGGGAAAAGAAGTGTGAGATGGAATATTGTGTTGGGAAGTGTAAAATCATGCACTATGGTAGAAGGAATAAAGGTGTGGACGATTTTCTAAATAACCATATAACAATCACAGCACGGAAACAGGCCATTCCGGCCCTCCTAGTCCGTGCCGAACTCTTAATCTCACCTAGTCCCACCTACCCGCACTCAGCCCATAACCCTCCACTCCTTTCCTGTCCATATACCTATCCAATTTTACTTTAAATGACACAACTGAACTGGCCTCTACTACTTCTACAGGAAGCTCATTCCACACAGCTATCACTCTCTGAGTAAAGAAATACCCCCTCGTGTTTCCCTTAAACTTTTGCCCCCTAACTCTCAAATCATGTCCTCTCGTTTGAATCTCCCCTACTCTCAATGGAAACAGCCTATTCACGTCAACTCTATCTATCCCACTCAAAATTTTAAATACCTCGATCAAATCCCCCCTCAACCTTCTACGCTCCAATGAATAGAGACCTAACTTGTTCAACCTTTCTCTGTAACTTAAGTGCTGTAACTTAAGTTCAAGGGGGATGTTAGAGGAAGGTTTTTCACTCAGAGAGTGGTTGGTGTGTGGAATGCACTGCCTGAGTCAGTGGTGGAGGCAGATACACTAGTGAAATTTAAGAGACTACTAGACAGGTATATGGAGGAATTTAAGGTGGGGGGGATATATGGGAGGCAGGGTTTAAGGGTCGGCACAACATTGTGGGCTGAAGGGCCTGTAGTGTGCTGTATTGTTCTATGTTCTATGTTCTATAAGGCATTGGTCAGACTGCACTCGGAGTATTGTGAGCAGATTTAGAAAAGATGTGTTCTTTTCTAAAGAAGGAGGAGGAGGTTCATGGGATTGATTCCAGGAATGAAAGGATTGATGTCTGAGGAGTGTTTGACTGCCCTGAGCCTGTACTCACTGGAGTTTAGAAGAATGCAGGGGGGGGGGGGGTATCTCATTGAAACTTATCAAATGTTGAAAGGCCTAGCTAGAGTGGACGTAGAGAAAATGTTTCCTGTAGTGGAAGAGTCTAGGACCAGAGTACACAGCCTCAAAACAGAGGTTGTCCAGTGAGAACAGCTGTAAGGAGGAATGTCTTTAACCAAAGGCAGTGATTCTGGGCAATTCATTGCTGTAGATGGCTCTGGAGGCCAAGTCATTGGATATATTTAAAGTGGAGGTTGATAAGTTCTTGACTATTCAGGGCATCAAAGTGAGAAGGCAGGAGAATGGGGTTTGGAGGGATAATAAATTAGTCATAATGTAATAGTGCAGCAGACTCGGTGAGCTGAATGACCTAGTTCTGCTCCTGTGTCTTATGGTCTTACGTCCACTGCACATTGGGAGGTCGCTTTGCCAGCCAAGATCTCTTGGCTGCCAGTCACTTTAATTCCACTTAGCATTCCTGCACCAACTTATCTATCCCTGACCTCCTCTACTGCCTTGCAGTTAAAATTGGTCCTCTCTAACTTGACCACATGTACATTGTTTTCTCTAATCTCCCCGTCCCCTCTGACCCCCTTCCCCTTATCTCTCTAGCCCATCAGCCCATCTCTTACCCCTTTCCCCACCCTCTTCATCTACCCATCGATTATTTTTCCTTTGCCGGTTCCTCTCCCCGCCTCCTCCCCCTTATGCCCTGGTGCACTCTTTTATCGGATCTACTCTTCTGGGGCGAGGGGTTGATTGGGCCGAAGAAGCTTCGGTTGTTGAGAACAGCGAGATACAGACCCACGAGTTTAATGTGAGCATGGAACGAAGCATTTGTGAGTTTACAAACAACGCGGGACGAGGCACGGTCACTTGACGTTGAGAGCGAAAGGTGGAATTGGTGAGCTTAGAAAATGAGACTACACGGGCTCGATGAGTTGAAAATATTGCGCGGAAATGTAAATCCTGCGCGGAAGACCGGTGCTGGCTTCAACCTGGTCGGGAAGGTGACCAAGGAGGGTTAAAACAGCCAGCGCGAGAGAAAACCACGAGATTTTAAAAGAAGCGGGAAAGCACTTGAGAGGAACTGTTGAAGTCAGTTTGAATCGGCATGGTCCAGGCAAACTGCTTGTGGGCGGGAAACTGTACTTGTACTCTGAGGAGTGCGCAGGGAGAGCGGGGACTCGAGTTTAATGGGTACGCAGGAGAGAGCGGCGCGGCTAGAATATCGCTGAGTTTAAGAGGTGTCTGGGACAGGAGCCTTTTGGACTTGGTGGGAAGGAAATAAAACTTGCTGATAGTTCACAAGAGCGCAGAATCGGCGCGTCCGCCGATGGGTAAGAGGTTAAGGAAACAGCCGCATTCGGTGAGGGGTTGGTGAGTTCAGTTACAACACGGCAGTCAAGATCGAGCGGTCCACGGGAAAGTGAGACAGTGTGAGTGGTGCGCGGGAAAGAGAGCCCCCGTGAGTTTAAAACCAGCGCGGCAGGCCGAGCATGGGCGCGACAAACAGCAATGAATGAATGATTCGTTTAAATCAGTACGCTGGGTAGACCCGCTAAATATAGCGTGCTGTCACTGAACTCACCGCGCAGGATGGATCAGAATCAAGTTTCTTATCACCGGCATGTGTCCTGGAATTTGTTAACCTAGCAGAGGCAGTTCAACGCGATACAAAATATAGGAGAGGAAAAAAAGTAAAAATAAACAAACAAGTAAATCAATTACAGTATATGTATATCAAATAGATTAAAAATCGTGCAGAAACAAATAATATATATATTAAAAAGTAAGGTAGTGTCAAAGCTTCAATGTCCATTTAGGAATCGGATGACAGAGGGAAAGAAGCTGTTTGTGAACTGCTGAGTGTGTACCTTCAGGCTTCTGTACCTCTTACCTGACGGTAACAGTGAGAAAAGGGCATGCCCTGGGTGCTGGAGGTCCTTAATAATGGACGCTGCCTTTTTAAGACACCGCTCCTTGAAGATATCCTGGGTACTTTGTAGACTAGTGCCCAAGTTGGAGCTGACTAGATTTACAACCTTCTGCAGCTTCTTTCGGTCCAGCCCCCACCCTGCCCCCGTACCAGACAGTGATACAACCTGTCATAATGCTGTCCACGGTACAAGTTTTTGAGTTTTTATTGACGTACCAAATCTCTTCGAACTACTAATGAAGTACAGTCGCAGTCTTGTCTTCTTTCTAGCTGTATCAATATGTTCGGACGTCCTGGGAGATTTCGACATCCAGGAATAAGATCCCAAAGAATAAGAACTATTCTAAAGGGGGGGGGGGGGGGATGAGGCACCTGTGGCTGACAAGAAGAAGCAAAAGATCAAAAAGAGGGGGCATATAATTTTGCAAAAAATTAGTGGGAAACTAGAGGATTGGAAAGATTTTTAAGAAACAACAGAAAGCAACTAAAAAAGCAATACAGAGAGAAAAGATGAAATATGAAGGCAAGCTAGCCAATAACGTGTTTTTTTTTTCCAGATATATGAAGATTAAAAGAGACCAGAGTGGATATCGGACTGCTGGAATGTGAAGCTGGAAAGATAGTAATGGCAGGCAAAAAAATAGTGAATGAACTCAATAAACATCTTCATCGTGGAGGAGACCAGCAGTACGCCAGAAAATTGTAGACAAATATTATTTGGAATATTGTGTGCATTTCTGGTCTCTGAACTTTAGTAGACATGTGGTTACACTGGACAGACTGCAGAGAACTGGAGAGCATGTTGACAAAAGAGAGAACAGATGTTGAAGTCTAGAACAAAAATAGAGAATGTGCAAGAACACAGCAGGTTGAGCAGCATCTGTAGAGACAAAATAGGCAGACAGACCAGGAGGAAATAAAAAGAGTACAGAGTTGTGCAGCACAGAAAACAAGCCATATGGCCCACTAAATCCACAACCAATGATCATCACTGGGATTCAGAAGAATGAGGTGGGACCTCATTGGAACCTATCAAATGTTGAAAGGGCCTTGATAGAATAGATTTGGAAAGTATGTTTCCTATGGTGGAGGAGACTAAGACCAGAGGACACAGCCTCAGAATAGAGGGACATCCATTTAGAATGGGAGATGAGGAGGTATTTGTTTAGTCAGACAGTGGAAATCTGAAGAGTTCATTGCCATAGGCAGCCAAGGAGGCCAAGCCAGTGGGAATACTTAAGGCAGGGATTGAGAGATTTCTGATTAGTCAGGGGATGAAGGGTTATGGAGAGAATGCAGGAGACTAGTGCTGAGAAAAAAATGGATCAGCCATGATGAAATGGTGGAGCAGACTTGGTGAACCAAATGGCCTAAATCTGCTCCTGTATCTTACAATCACATGACCATCCATTTGTTTATAGCAATACAACAAGGGTAGGCCCACTCCAGAAACCCCTGACAAACTCAATTAACCCTAAACTAATCATGGGGCAATTTACAATGACCAATCTTTGGACTGTGGGAGAAAACTGGAGAACCCAAGTAAAACCCATGCATTCCACAGGGAGGACATGCAGATGCCTTACTGATGGCGTTGGAATTGAACTGCAGACTCCAGAAACACTCCAAGCTGTCTGCCCTGTTGGTGTGGTGTTTCATCGGTTCTATTATGATAATTTGATTTATTGAGTATGTCTGCAAGAAAATTAATCTCAGGGGTGTATATGGTGATATATATGTACTTTGATAATACATTGCTTTGAACTGTAATAGCATCGCACTAATTGTCACACTACCATGGTGACAATCTTATTCCTATTTTCTCATCAATAGCCCCCCACCCCACGCTCTGCTCGATTCTGCCACTCAACAGCACACGAGAGGAAATTTATAGAGGCTAATTAATCCACCAATCCACATATTTTTTTGGTGTCTGAAAGGAAACCAGAGCACAGAGAGAAAAAATAGAATGAGGCGCTGACATCAGTTGTAGGAAAATTATTGGAGAAAATTCTAAGAGATAGCATATATGTAAATTTGAAAAGTCAGGAATCATTGCTTTGTACAGCTGAAATCCTGTCTCACAGTATCATTGAATATTTGAGGATGCGTAATGTCCAAAGTTATATATTCGTTGCCCCATCATGTGAAGGTTACTGTGCATATGCTTTCTTCACGCTGTATCGACCTCACTTTGTCTATGGCATTGTCCATTACACTATTCCCATTTGCCTTCATTCAGCATGTATCCCTCTGTGCCTTTCCAAATGCCTTTTAAATCCAGTGATTATACCTGCTTCTACCACCTCTTCTGGCAGCTCATTCTATATAATTGCAAACCTCTGTGTAGAAAAACTTACCCCTCAGATCTCCTTTTTAGCATAACGTTTTACAGTACAGACAACCCTGCAGCCTGTACAGAGTAACCCAGCAATTCTCACTGCAGCCTGTAAGGAGTTTGTATGTTCTCCCCGTGAGTTTCCTCCAAGTGCTCTGGTTTCCTCCCACAGTCCAAAACCCTGGCGGTTAGTAGGCTAATTGGTCATTGTAAATTGTCCCGTGACTTGACTGGGATTAAATCAAGCAGTTGTTGGTGGCGTGGTTCAAAGTGCTAAAATATCCTATTCCATCTACTTCAATAAATATTGTAAATTTTAAAAATATATAAATTACTTCCCTCTCACTTTAAAACTATGCCCTTTAGCTCCAGACTCTCCTACCCTGGCAAAAAGACTCTATCTGTCCTATCCATGTCCCTCATAATTTTATAAACTTCTATAAGGTCACCCCTAATTCTGCATAGTAAGAATCAACTCAGCCTATCCAATCCCTCTTTCTAACCCAATGTCATTCGTTTATTCACATTTCTCGGCACTCTATGTGTCTTACCTCTATTGAATTAACAAAATGCATCACCTTGCACTTGTTGTATGCTGTTACTTGCCTCTTAAAGATGGTGCCAATAAGCGGTGACTCTGTGTTTAGTTCCAAACGGAATCATCAAATATTCCCTTTAGGGTTACTCCAGTCACAGCCGTGCATACTTCAGTACGCAACATCATTTTAAGATATTTTTTTAAATTATCGATTCTCAAGATTGTCAGACTCAGGTCGTGAGTGCAGTTCCCCTTTAAGAAAAGGAAATGAGTAAAGTGTGCCAGTCTGCGAGTAAGTTAAAATACAGAGCCCTTAGTCCCCCCCCCCCCCCAACCCCAACCCCACCCACTCCCTACTATCCTGCTGGTGAATGTACAGTCTCTGGAAAATAAAACTGGGGCATCAGATCAGGATTGCTGATTCAGAGGGACATCAGATCAGGATTGCTGATTCAGAGGGACAATCAGATCAGGATTGCTGAATATCAGAGGGACATCAGAGATGCTGTGTACTCTGCTTCGAAGAAACATGTCTCATCCCTCAGGGTTTCACCATCCACTGCGAAGACAGGACAGGCTGAGTCTTTTGGAGGCAGACGAGGTGGAGTATGCTTATGATTAACTCATCGTAGTGCACAGACATGGTGGTTCTGTCTCAGTCCTGCTCACCCAACCTGGAGCATCAGCAGTCAAATGTTGTCCACTTTATATAACCATATAACAATTACAGCACAGAAACAGGCCATCTCAGCCCTTCTAGTCCTGTGCTGAATGCTTACTCTCACCTAGTCCCACTGGCCTGCACTCAGCCCGTAACCCTCCATTCCTTTCCTGTCCATATACCTATCCAATTTTACTTTAAATGACAATACCGAACCTGCCTCTACCACTTCTACTGGAAGCTCGTTCCACACAGCTACCACTCTCTGAGTAAAGAAATTCCTCCTCGTGTTACTCTTAAACATTTGCCCCTAACTCTCAAATTGTGTCCTCTTGTTTGAATCTCCCCTACTCTCAATGGAAAAAAAAGCCTATCCATGTCAACTCTATCTATCTCCCTCATAATTTTAAATACATCTATCAAGTCCCCCTCAACCTTCAACGCTCCAAAGAATAAAGACCTAACTTGTTCAACCTTTCCCTGTAACTTAGGTGCTGAAACCCAGGTAACATTCAATTAAATCTTCTCTGTACTCTCTCTATTTTGTTGATATCTTTCCTATAATTCGGTGACCAGAACTGTACACAATACTCCAAATTCGGCCTTACCAATGCCTTGTACAATTTTACCATTACATCCAACTCCTATACTCAATGCTCTGATTTATAAAGGCCAGCATACGAAAGGTTTTCTTCACCACCCTATCCACATGAGATTCCACCTTCAAGGAACTATGCACCATTATTCCTAGATCACTCTGTTCTACTGCATTCTTCAATGCCCTACCCATTTACCATGTATGTCCTATTTGGATTATTCCTACAAAATGTAGCACCCTCACACATCAGCATTAAATTCCATCTGCCATCATTCCAGCCCACTCTTCTAACTGGCCTAAATCTCTCTGCAAGCTTTGAAAACCTACTTCATTATCCACACTTTATCTGCCATCACTCTGGTGGTGGTGTACTCCACCTCTGCCAACATCTGCCTAAGCAAGGACCTGTGCTCACAACCATGGACCCCATCACATGGTCTGGGTGTCCTCACAAGTGGGCTGCGGAACGGGTACGTACATTCCAGCCAATTAGTGTTTCATTACATTGGTAGTTAACCCCTTCCTCTTGTTTTAGTCTTGTCAAGAAGACTTGACCAAAAACAGGTCAATGTTAATGCTTCCTGCTTACCGTTGTCCTGGTTCCGGGAAAGAAGACTACCGTTTAGACTGGCGCTTTTACAGAGTAGTATTTATTTAGTATTAAGCTATGACAACTGAGCCACTGTTTCGATATTAGCTTTAGATTGACAGTTCTAGTTAGCAGCCCTGTTGGCCTAGTGTTTTATTGTTTTTCTTTATATCTGTACAGTTCCTAATAAAAATCAATGAACTATTGATTCAGTGTCTCTCACTCTCTCTCTCCCCCTCTCCCCCCTCCCCCCTCCCCCTCTCTCTCCCCTCCCCTCCCCTCCTCCCCTTCTCTCTCTCTCTCTCTCCTCTCTCACTCTCTCTCTCCCCCTCCCCCTCCCCTCTCTCTCTCCCTCTCTCTCCCCCCTCTCCCCTCCCCCTCCCCCTCTCTCTCCCCCTCCCTCCCCTCCCCTCCCCCTCCTCCCCCTTCTCTCTCTCTCTCTCTCTCTCCTCATCACTCTCTCTCTCTCTCTCTCTCCTCTCTCTCTCTCTCTCTCTCCCTCTCCCTTTCCCTCCCTCTCTCAGCGAACAGCTGACCTTGGCCCTGATATTCATTGGTGGGATAGGAGAGAATTTACAGTTAGTTGAAGCTGCATTGGGAAAAGCGACTCAAGCAGTGAAAAGCTCTCAGGATGAAAAGCCCAATCCAGACCGTAGTCTGGAGGAGAAACTAATATCAGTAGAAGCTGATTTGGACAATGTTTCTCACGCAGCACAACAGCAAGCCTAGTCCAAGCTGGAAGAACAGATGTCAGCCTTCACAGCGGCAGTTCAGCGACTAACCGCAGACAGCCGGACTCAGGTTGCAGCGATTATTGCTCTCACAGCCGCAGTTCAGTAGCACACTACCAACAGTCAGAATCAGGTGACTGCCGCTGTCACTCTCACTGCCACGATTCAGCAGCCTTTAGTCATGTCAGTCCCACTCTCAGCATCTCAGAGATATTCCTCTTCAACGGCCACATCAACCTCAATCATTAATGCCCCAACTCCCATAACCACGTCCAGACCAGAACCGAGTATCCCTCCACTAGGCAGATACTCTGCTGACCCCAATGGCTTTTTATTACCCAGTGTGACCTGACATTCCTAGTCCAGCTTGATTGGTTCAGTGTTAATGCGCATAAACTGGCGTATATGGTGACTCTCTTAAATGGACTCCCACTCACCCTGTTCAATGCCGTACGGAAGGGGTTCCCTCCCTGGGGTCCATGGACCCCTTGGTTAATGATAGGGGTCCATGGCATAAAAAGGTTGGGAACCCCTGCTCTATGGGATAAAGGTCCCCTGTAGCCCAGTCATTTTGGCAATTTGTTGAGTTCAAGAGTTTTTAATCTTCAGTATGGGATCAGAAGCTGACCACCAAGGTAGAGGAACACAGTAAAGTTCCACATGCTTGCCGTGGAGACAGGGTGGAATAACACTGCTTTCCAGTGGGGACTGAGCGTAGGGGTCTGGCACGCGATCGCAATGTGTAACGAGCAGGACAGCCTCACTGACCTGAATAAACCGGCCATTTGAATCGACAACTGGCCAACAGAATGCCGCAGAGAAAGAATGCCCTGAGCAACTCCTTCAATCACCATGTATCTGTATCTTCTCCCACATCACCTAGCACACAGTCCACAGAGGAGCCCATTCAGCTGGGGCATATGCAGGGGGAACAAGATCAGTTTTGTAGGCCTCTATTGTAGCAATTCAGGACACTTTCAGGCTTCACATCCTAAGTGCCCTGGAAAAGCAGGGAGGGGAGTTCTGATGAGGCAGTTCTCCCTGCAAGCATCTTCCCTTAATTGTGTTATGCTTTCAGCTTCCTTCTTGTGGAAGTCTCAGACCCATGAGCTTCAGACGTTTATTGACTCTAGTGTAGCCACGTTCCTCATGGATATCTCTCTGGCTCAAAAATGGAGAGTTCTAACTCGGCAACTGAGAAAAAATATTGACATTGAGGCCCTGGATGGTCAGCCTCAGTGCACCAGCAAAATCCACCTTTCCACAGAACCCCTCCAACTTATGTTAGAAGGCAACCATAGGGAACAGCTCTCATATCTCGGTTAATTCACCTGAACTGCTGCTGGTGCTTGGGTTGACTATCTCAACACAATTCATGATTGATTGGTCCCTAAGTGCGTCCAAGCGTGGGGGCCGGCGGGCTTGTCTATCTGACTGTGTCCAGCTGAAGCCCATGCCTGCAAATCCCCTCCTGTGTCAGCTGCTAGTGTGGACCTATCTGTGTTTCCGACTGGATATGCTGACCTTCTTGAGGTGTTCAGGCACCTCCATGCCGCCACACCAGCCATACAAATATGCCATGGACCCTTTACCCAGTACTCGTCCTCCCTGAGGCTGGCTCTTTTCCCTCTCTTGTCCTGAAATGGAATACGTTAATGAGTCGTTGGCCTTAGGATTTATCCATCCCTCAACCACACCAGCAGGAGCAGGCTTCTTTTTGTGAGCAAGAAGAATGGCAACCTCCATCCCTGCATCAGTTATCAGCCCCTCAATAACATCATAGTATCCTTTCCCCCTGCTTGCCTCGGCATTCAAACCGCTTCAGGAAGCAACTATTGTACATTTCCAAGATAGATTTGCGCAATGCTTTATATCTGAGAAGGAAACAAGTGGAAGCCAGCCTTCAATATCTCCACTGGCTAATATGAGTGCCTCACAATGCCCTTTGGTCTGGCCAGTGCCTTGGGTGTTTTTCAGACCCTGGTCAATGATGTGCTCAGGAATATTCTGAATCAGTTTGTTCTTGTGTATTTAGATGGCATTCTGATCTATTCTCACTCTTGCCAGGAACACACCCAGCATGTCTGCGAAGTTCTCAGGTGGCTCCTTACAAATAAACTTTACAACAAGCCAGAGAAGTGTAAGTTCCACAAGGAACAGATGCTGTTTTTGGTCCATGTCCTCACCCCATGCAGTGTTCAAATGGACCCTTGTAAAGTTCAGGCAGTTACAGAGTGGCCCAAATCAGCGATGATCAAACAGCTGCAGTGCTTCATGGGGTTAGCAAACTTTTATCCTTGCTTCACAATAAACTTCAGCTGTATTATGGCTCCCATATATGTACTCAGCAAGACCTCCGCAGGATTCCTCTGGACAAGTGGCGCTGACCAAGCACTCTCAGAACTAAAATGAGACTTCACCACTGTCCCAGTGCTATAACACACAGACCCATCCCATCCATTCATCGTTGGATTGGATGCAACAGATATCAGCATTGTATCAGTACTCTTCCAGTGTTCTTCTGCAGATAACCAGCTGCATGTCTGTGTCTTTCATTCCTGCTGAGTGTAACTAGGATGTCAGGAACTGAGAACTTCGGGCTGTCAAGGAGGCCATAGCTTTGGCAACACTGGCTGGAGGGGGCATAGCTCCAGTTTTTGGTATGGCCAGATCACTAGAACAGCTCCTACATTCAAGAAGCCAAGACCCTCAACTCCTTCTCGCCTGGTTTAATTTCACCTTCACCTACTGTCCCAGCAGCAAGAATACCAAGGCCGATCCTCTCTCCCAGCAGTTCAGCATGTCTAAGGATAATGCCAATCCAGAGCCCATCCATCCTCACTCATTAATTGCTGCTCTGGTGATTTGGCGAATAGAGGTGAAGATGGGGTCTCCCAGTAGTCAGATCAAGGCCAAGGATCTCCCAATTGGCTGTTTGTCCCTGCCACAGTACACCCCAGGGTGTTGGAAAGAGGTCACTCATCCCATCTGGTTGAATATCCAGTAATTCAACGGACCCTGGAATTTATCAAGAGATGATTTTGGTGGACATCTATGTCCCAGGATGTCCACGACTTTGTCTCTGCCTTTCCCACTTGTGCCCAGAACAAGACGTCACCCCAGCACCCTGCAGGTCTGCTATATCAGCAGCATGTGCCTCACTGTCCCCTGGTTCCGATATCAGCAGCATGTGCCTCACTGCCCCTGGTTCCGATATCAGCAGCATGTGCCTCACTGCCCCTGGTTCCCATATCAGCAGCATGTGCCTCACTGCCCCCTGGTTCCAATATCAGCAGCATGTGCCTCACTGCCCCTGGTTCCAATATCAGCAGCATGTGCCTCACTGCCCCTGGTTCCAATATCAGCAGCATGTGCCTCACTGCCCCTGGTTCCGATATCAGCAGCATGTGCCTCACTGCCCCTGGTTCCGATATCAGCAGCATGTGCCTCACTGCCCCTGGTTCCGATATCAGCAGCATGTGCCTCACTGCCCCCGGTTCCGATATCAGCAGCATGTGCCTCACTGCCCCCGGTTCCGATATCAGCAGCATGTGCCTCACTGCCCCTGGTTCCAATATCAGCAGCATGTTCCTCACTGCCCCTGGTTCCAATATCAGAAGCATGTGCCTCTCTGCCCCGGGTTCCAATATCAGCAGCATGTGCCTCACTGCCCCCGGTTCCGATATCAGCAGCATGTTCCTCACTGCCCCTGGTTCCAATATCAGAAGCATGTGCCTCACTGCCCCTGGTTCCAATATCAGCAGTATGTGTCTCACTGCCCCCGGTTCCGATATCAGCAGCATGTTCCTCACTGCCCCCGTTTCCGATATCAGCAGCATGTGCCTCACTGCCCCCGGTTCCGATATCAGCAGCATGTGCCTCACTGCCCCTGGTTCCGATATCAGCAGCATGTGTCTCACTGCCCCTGGTTCCGATATCAGCAGCATGTGCCTCACTGCCCCTGGTTCCGAAATCAGCAGCATGTGTCTCACTGCCCCTGGTTCCGATATCAGCAGCATGTGTCTCACTGCCCCTGGTTCCCATATCAGCAGCATGTGCCTCACTGCCCCGGGTTCCGATATCAGCAGCATGTGCCTCACTGCCCCCGGTTCCGATATCAGCAGCATGTGCCTCACTGCCCCTGGTTCCGATATCAGCAGCATGTGCCTCACTGCCCCTGGTTCCCATATCAGCAGCATCTGTCTCACTGCCCCCGGTTCCGATATCAGCAGCATGTGCCTCACTGCCCCCGGTTCCGATATCAGCAGCATGTGCCTCACTGCCCCTGGTTCCCATATCAGCAGCATGTGCCTCACTGCCCCTGGTTCCGATATCAGCAGCATGTGCCTCACTGCCCCCGGTTCCGATATCAGCAGCATGTGCCTCACTGCCCCTGGTTCCAATATCAGCAGCATGTGTCTCACTGCCCCTGGTTCCAATATCAGCAGCATGTGTCTCACTGCCCCCGGTTCCCATATCAGCAGCATGTGCCTCACTGCCCCTGGTTCCAATATCAGCAGCATGTGTCTCACTGCCCCCGGTTCCCATATCAGCAGCATGTGCCTCACTGCCCCTGGTTCCGATATCAGCAGCATGTGCCTCACTGCCCCTGGTTCCCATATCAGCAGCATGTGCCTCACTGCCCCTGGTTCCGATATCAGCAGCATGTGCCTCACTGCCCCTGGTTCCGATATCAGCAGCATGTGCCTCACTGCCCCTGGTTCCAATATCAGCAGCATGTGCCTCACTGCCCCTGGTTCCAATATCAGCAGCATGTGCCTCACTGCCCCCGGTTCCGATATCAGCAGCATGTGCCTCACTGCCCCTGGTTCCAATATCAGCAGCATGTGCCTCACTGCCCCTGGTTCCCATATCAGCAGCATGTGCCTCACTGCCCCCGGTTCCGATATCAGCAGCATGTGCCTCACTGCCCCCGGTTCCGATATCAGCAGCATGTGCCTCACTGCCCCTGGTTCCCATATCAGCAGCATGTGCCTCACTGCCCCCGGTTCCGATATCAGCAGCATGTGCCTCACTGCCCCTGGTTCCGATATCAGCAGCATGTGCCTCACTGCCCCTGGTTCCGATATCAGCAGCATGTGCCTCACTGCCCCTGGTTCCGATATCAGCAGCATGTGCCTCACTGCCCCCGGTTCCGATATCAGCAGCATGTGCCTCACTGCCCCTGGTTCCGATATCAGCAGCATGTGCCTCACTGCCCCCGGTTCCGATATCAGCAGCATGTGCCTCACTGCCCCTGGTTCCGATATCAGCAGCATGTGCCTCACTGCCCCTGGTTCCGATATCAGCCGCATGTGCCTCACTGCCCCCGGTTCCGATATCAGCAGCATGTGCCTCACTGCCCCCGGTTCCCATATCAGCAGCATGTGCCTCACTGCCCCTGGTTCCGATATCAGCAGCATTTGTCTCACTGCCCCTGGTTCCAATATCAGCAGCATGTGCCTCAATGCCCCTGGTTCCAATATCAGCAGCATGTGCCTCACTGCCCCCGGTTCCGATATCAGCAGCATGTTCCTCACTGCCCCCGGTTCCGATATCAGCAGCATGTGCCTCACTGCCCCCGGTTCCGATATCAGCAGCATGTTCCTCACTGCCACTGGTTCCAATATCAGAAGCATGTGCCTCACTGCCCCTGGTTCCAATTTCAGCAGTATGTGCCTCACTGCCCCCGGTTCCGATATCAGCAGCATGTTCCTCACTGCCCCTGGTTCCAATATCAGAAGCATGTGCCTCACTGCCCCTGGTTCCAATATCAGCAGTATGTGCCTCACTGCCCCCGGTTCCGATATCAGCAGCATGTTCCTCACTGCCCCTGGTTCCAATATCAGAAGCATGTGCCTCACTGCCCCGGGTTCCAATATCAGCAGCATGTGCCTCACTGCCCCCGGTTCCGATATCAGCAGCATGTTCCTCACTGCCCCTGGTTCCAATATCAGAAGCATGTGCCTCACTGCCCCTGGTTCCAATATCAGCAGTATGTGTCTCACTGCCCCCGGTTCCGATATCAGCAGCATGTTCCTCACTGCCCCCGTTTCCGATATCAGCAGCATGTGCCTCACTGCCCCCGGTTCCGATATCAGCAGCATGTGCCTCACTGCCCCTGGTTCCGATATCAGCAGCATGTGTCTCACTGCCCCTGGTTCCGATATCAGCAGCATGTGCCTCACTGCCCCTGGTTCCGAAATCAGCAGCATGTGTCTCACTGCCCCTGGTTCCGATATCAGCAGCATGTGTCTCACTGCCCCTGGTTCCCATATCAGCAGCATGTGCCTCACTGCCCCTGGTTCCGATATCAGCAGCATGTGCCTCACTGCCCCCGGTTCCGATATCAGCAGCATGTGCCTCACTGCCCCTGGTTCCGATATCAGCAGCATGTGCCTCACTGCCCCTGGTTCCCATATCAGCAGCATCTGTCTCACTGCCCCCGGTTCCGATATCAGCAGCATGTGCCTCACTGCCCCCGGTTCCGATATCAGCAGCATGTGCCTCACTGCCCCTGGTTCCCATATCAGCAGCATGTGCCTCACTGCCCCTGGTTCCGATATCAGCAGCATGTGCCTCACTGCCCCTGGTTCCGATATCAGCAGCATGTGCCTCACTGCCCCTGGTTCCAATATCAGCAGCATGTGCCTCACTGCCCCTGGTTCCGATATCAGCAGCATGTGCCTCACTGCCCCTGGTTCCGATATCAGCAGCATGTGCCTCACTGCCCCTGGTTCCAATATCAGCAGCATGTGCCTCACTGCCCCTGGTTCCAATATCAGCAGCATGTGCCTCACTGCCCCCGGTTCCGATATCAGCAGCATGTGCCTCACTGCCCCCGGTTCCGATATCAGCAGCATGTGCCTCACTGCCCCTGGTTCCCATATCAGCAGCATATGCCTCACTGCCCCCGGTTCCGATATCAGCAGCATGTGCCTCACTGCCCCTGGTTCCCATATCAGCAGCATGTGCCTCACTGCCCCTGGTTCCGATATCAGCAGCATGTGCCTCACTGCCCCTGGTTCCCATATCAGCAGCATGTGTCTCACTGCCCCTGGTTCCCATATCAGCAGCATGTGCCTCACTGCCCCTGGTTCCGATATCAGCAGCATGTGCCTCACTGCCACCGGTTCCCATATCAGCAGCATGTGCCTCACTGCCCCTGGTTCCGATATCAGCAGCATGTGCCTCACTGCCCCTGGTTCCCATATCAGCAGCATGTGCCTCACTGCCCCTGGTTCCGATATCAGCAGCATTTGTCTCACTGCCCCTGGTTCCGATATCAGCAGCATGTGCCTCACTGCCCCTGGTTCCGATATCAGCAGCATGTGTCTCACTGCCCCTGGTTCCGATATCAGCAGCATGTGCCTCACAGCCCCTGGTTCCGATATCAGCAGCATGTGCCTCACTGCCACCGGTTCCCATATCAGCAGCATGTGCCTCACTGCCCCTGGTTCCGATATCAGCAGCATGTGTCTCTCTGCCCCTGGTTCCGATATCAGCAGCATGTGCCTCACTGCCCCTGGTTCCCATATCAGCAGCATGTGCCTCACTGCCCCTGGTTCCCATATCAGCAGCATGTGCCTCACTGCCACCGGTTCCCATATCAGCAGCATGTGCCTCACTGCCCCTGGTTCCGATATCAGCAGCATGTGCCTCACTGCCCCTGGTTCCCATATCAGCAGCATGTGCCTCACTGCCCCTGGTTCCGATATCAGCAGCATGTGCCTCACTGCCACCGGTTCCCATATCAGCAGCATGTGCCTCACTGCCCCTGGTTCCGATATCAGCAGCATGTGTCTCACTGCCCCTGGTTCCAATATCTGCAACATGTGCCTCAATGCCCCTGGTTCCAATATCAGCAGCATGTGCCTCACTGCCCCCGGTTCCGATATCAGCAGCATGTTCCTCACTGCCCCCGGTTCCGATATCAGCAGCATGTGCCTCACTGCCCCCGGTTCCCATATCAGCAGCATGTGCCTCACTGCCCCCGGTTCCGATATCAGCAGCATGTGCCTCACTGCCCCTGGTTCCGATATCAGCAGCATGTGTCTCACTGCCACTGGTTCCAATATCAGAAGCATGTGCCTCACTGCCCCTGGTTCCGATATCAGCAGTATGTGTCTCACTGCCCCCGGTTCCGATATCAGCAGCATGTTCCTCACTGCCCCTGGTTCCAATATCAGAAGCATGTGCCTCACTGCCCCTGGTTCCAATATCAGCAGTATGTGCCTCACTGCCCCCGGTTCCGATATCAGCAGCATGTTCCTCACTGCCCCTGGTTCCAATATCAGAAGCATGTGCCTCACTGCCCCGGGTTCCAATATCAGCAGCATGTGCCTCACTGCCCCCGGTTCCGATATCAGCAGCATGTTCCTCACTGCCCCTGGTTCCAATATCAGAAGCATGTGCCTCACTGCCCCTGGTTCCAATATCAGCAGTATGTGCCTCACTGCCCCCGGTTCCGATATCAGCAGCATGTTCCTCACTGCCCCTGGTTCCAATATCAGAAGCATGTGCCTCACTGCCCCGGGTTCCAATATCAGCAGCATGTGCCTCACTGCCCCCGGTTCTGATATCAGCAGCATGTTCCTCACTGCCCCTGGTTCCAATATCAGAAGCATGTGCCTCACTGCCCCTGGTTCCAATATCAGCAGTATGTGTCTCACTGCCCCCGGTTCCGATATCAGCAGCATGTTCCTCACTGCCCCCGTTTCCGATATCAGCAGCATGTGCCTCACTGCCCCCGGTTCCGATATCAGCAGCATGTGCCTCACTGCCCCTGGTTCCGATATCAGCAGCATGTGTCTCACTGCCCCTGGTTCCGATATCAGCAGCATGTGCCTCACTGCCCCTGGTTCCGAAATCAGCAGCATGTGTCTCACTGCCCCTGGTTCCGATATCAGCAGCATGTGTCTCACTGCCCCTGGTTCCGATATCAGCAGCATGTGCCTCACTGCCCCTGGTTCCCATATCAGCAGCATCTGTCTCACTGCCCCCGGTTCCGATATCAGCAGCATGTGCCTCACTGCCCCCGGTTCCGATATCAGCAGCATGTGCCTCACTGCCCCTGGTTCCCATATCAGCAGCATGTGCCTCACTGCCCCTGGTTCCGATATCAGCAGCATGTGCCTCACTGCCCCTGGTTCCCATATCAGCAGCATGTGCCTCACTGCCCCTGGTTCCAATATCAGCAGCATGTGCCTCACTGCCCCTGGTTCCGATATCAGCAGCATGTGCCTCACTGCCCCTGGTTCCGATATCAGCAGCATGTGCCTCACTGCCCCTGGTTCCAATATCAGCAGCATGTGCCTCACTGCCCCGGGTTCCAATATCAGCAGCATGTGCCTCACTGCCCCCGGTTCCGATATCAGCAGCATGTTCCTCACTGCCCCTGGTTCCAATATCAGAAGCATGTGCCTCACTGCCCCTGGTTCCAATATCAGCAGTATGTGTCTCACTGCCCCCGTTTCCGATATCAGCAGCATGTGCCTCACTGCCCCCGGTTCCGATATCAGCAGCATGTGCCTCACTGCCCCTGGTTCCGATATCAGCAGCATGTGTCTCACTGCCCCTGGTTCCGATATCAGCAGCATGTGCCTCACTGCCCCTGGTTCCGAAATCAGCAGCATGTGTCTCACTGCCCCTGGTTCCGATATCAGCAGCATGTGTCTCACTGCCCCTGGTTCCCATACCAGCAGCATGTGCCTCACTGCCCCTGGTTCCGATATCAGCAGCATGTGCCTCACTGCCCCCGGTTCCGATATCAGCAGCATGTGCCTCACTGCCCCTGGTTCCGATATCAGCAGCATGTGCCTCACTGCCCCTGGTTCCCATATCAGCAGCATCTGTCTCACTGCCCCCGGTTCCGATATCAGCAGCATGTGCCTCACTGCCCCCGGTTCCGATATCAGCAGCATGTGCCTCACTGCCCCTGGTTCCCATATCAGCAGCATGTGCCTCACTGCCCCTGGTTCCGATATCAGCAGCATGTGCCTCACTGCCCCTGGTTCCAATATCAGCAGCATGTGCCTCACTGCCCCTGGTTCCGATATCAGCAGCATGTGCCTCACTGCCCCTGGTTCCGATATCAGCAGCATGTGCCTCACTGCCCCTGGTTCCAATATCAGCAGCATGTGCCTCACTGCCCCTGGTTCCAATATCAGCAGCATGTGCCTCACTGCCCCCGGTTCCGATATCAGCAGCATGTGCCTCACTGCCCCCGGTTCCGATATCAGCAGCATGTGCCTCACTGCCCCTGGTTCCCATATCAGCAGCATGTGCCTCACTGCCCCCGGTTCCGATATCAGCAGCATGTGCCTCACTGCCCCTGGTTCCCATATCAGCAGCATGTGCCTCACTGCCCCTGGTTCCGATATCAGCAGCATGTGCCTCACTGCCCCTGGTTCCCATATCAGCAGCATGTGTCTCACTGCCCCTGGTTCCCATATCAGCAGCATGTGCCTCACTGCCCCTGGTTCCGATATCAGCAGCATGTGCCTCACTGCCACCGGTTCCCATATCAGCAGCATGTGCCTCACTGCCCCTGGTTCCGATATCAGCAGCATGTGCCTCACTGCCCCTGGTTCCCATATCAGCAGCATGTGCCTCACTGCCCCTGGTTCCGATATCAGCAGCATTTGTCTCACTGCCCCTGGTTCCGATATCAGCAGCATGTGCCTCACTGCCCCTGGTTCCGATATCAGCAGCATGTGCCTCACTGCCCCTGGTTCCGATATCAGCAGCATGTGCCTCACTGCCCCTGGTTCCCATATCAGCAGCATGTGCCTCACTGCCCCTGGTTCCGATATCAGCAGCATGTGCCTCACTGCCCCTGGTTCCGATATCAGCAGCATGTGCCTCACTGCCCCTGGTTCCGATATCAGCAGCATGTGCCTCACTGCCCCTGGTTCCGATATCAGCAGCATGTGCCTCACTGCCCCTGGTTCCGATATCAGCAGCATGTGCCTCACTGCCCCTGGTTCCGATATCAGCAGCATGTGTCTCACTGCCCCTGGTTCCCATATCAGCAGCATGTGCCTCACTGCCCCTGGTTCCGATATCAGCAGCATGTGCCTCACTGCCCCTGGTTCCAATATCAGCAGCATGTGTCTCACTGCCCCTGGTTCCGATATCAGCAGCATGTGCCTCACTGCCCCTAGTTCCAATATCAGCAGCATGTGCCTCACTGCCCCTGGTTCCAATATCAGCAGCATGTGCCTCACTGCCCCTGGTTCCAATATCAGCAGCATGTGTCTCACTGCCCCTGGTTCCGATATCAGCAGCATGTGACTCACTGCCCCCGGTTCCCATATCAGCAGCATGTGCCTCACTGCCCCTGGTTCCAATATCAGCAGCATGTGCCTCACTGCCCCTGGTTCCGATATCAGCAGCATGTGCCTCACTGCCCCTGGTTCCGATATCAGCAGCATGTGCCTCACTGCCCCTGGTTCCGATATCAGCAGCATGTGCCTCACTGCCCCTGGTTCCAATATCAGCAGCATGTGCCTCACTGCCCCCGGTTCCCATATCAGCAGCATGTGCCTCACTGCCACCGGTTCCCATATCAGCAGCATGTGCCTCACTGCCCCTGGTTCCGATATCAGCAGCATGTGCCTCACTGCCCCTGGTTCCCATATCAGCAGCATGTGCCTCACTGCCCCCGGTTCCGATATCAGCAGCATGTGCCTCACTGCCCCTGGTTCCGATATCAGCAGCATGTGCCTCACTGCCCCTGGTTCCGATATCAGCAGCATGTGCCTCACTGCCCCTGGTTCCTATATCAGCAGCATGTGCCTCACTGCCCCCGGTTCCGATATCAGCAGCATGTGCCTCACTGCCCCTGGTTCCGATATCAGCAGCATGTGCCTCACTGCCCCCGGTTCCGATATCAGCAGCATGTGCCTCACTGCCCCTGGTTCCGATATCAGCAGCATGTGCCTCACTGCCCCTGGTTCCGATATCAGCCGCATGTGCCTCACTGCCCCCGGTTCCGATATCAGCAGCATGTGCCTCACTGCCCCCGGTTCCAATATCAGCAGCATGTGCCTCACTGCCCCTGGTTCCGATATCAGCAGCATGTGCCTCACTGCCCCTGGTTCCCATATCAGCAGCATGTGTCTCACTGCCCCCGGTTCCGATATCAGCAGCATGTGCCTCACTGCCCCCGGTTCCGATATCAGCAGCATGTGCCTCACTGCCCCTGGTTCCCATATCAGCAGCATGTGCCTCACTGCCCCTGGTTCCGATATCAGCAGCATGTGCCTCACTGCCCCTGGTTCCCATATCAGCAGCATTTGTCTCACTGCCCCTGGTTCCCATATCAGCAGCATGTGCCTCACTGCCCCTGGTTCCGATATCAGCAGCATGTGCCTCACTGCCACCGGTTCCCATATCAGCAGCATGTGCCTCACTGCCCCTGGTTCCGATATCAGCAGCATGTGCCTCACTGCCCCTGCTTCCCATATCAGCAGCATGTGCCTCACTGCCCCTGGTTCCGATATCAGCAGCATGTGCCTCACTGCCCCCGGTTCCGATATCAGCAGCATGTGCCTCACTGCCCCCGGTTCCGATATCAGCAGCATGTGCCTCACTGCCCCCGGTTCCGATATCAGCAGCATGTGCCTCACTGCCCCTGGTTCCGATATCAGCAGCATGTGCCTCACTGCCCCCGGTTCCGATATCAGCAGCATGTGCCTCACTGCCCCCGGTTCCGATATCAGCAGCATGTGCCTCACTGCCCCTGGTTCCGATATCAGCAGCATGTGCCTCACTGCCCCTGGTTCCGATATCAGCAGCATGTGCCTCACTGCCCCTGGTTCCGATATCAGCAGCATGTGCCTCACTGCCCCTGGTTCCGATATCAGCAGCATGTGCCTCACTGCCCCTGGTTCCGATATCAGCAGCATGTGCCTCACTGCCCCTGGTTCCGATATCAGCAGCATGTGCCTCACTGCCCCTGGTTCCCATATCAGCAGCATGTGCCTCACTGCCCCTGGTTCCCATATCAGCAGCATGTGTCTCACTGCCCCTGGTTCCCATATCAGCAGCATGTGCTTCACTGCCCCTGGTTCCGATATCAGCAGCATGTGCCTCACTGCCCCTGGTTCCGATATCAGCAGCATGTGCCTCACTGCCCCTGGTTCCGATATCAGCAGCATGTGCCTCACCGCCCCTGGTTCCGATATCAGCAGCATGTGCCTCACTGCCCCTGGTTCCCATATCAGCAGCATGTGCCTCACCGCCCCTGGTTCCGATATCAGCAGCATGTGCCTCACTGCCCCCGGTTCCCATATCAGCAGCATGTGCCTCACTGCCCCTGGTTCCCATATCAGCAGCATGTGCCTCACTGCCCCCGGTTCCGATATCAGCAGCATGTGCCTCACTGCCCCTGGTTCCGATATCAGCAGCATGTGTCTCACTGCCCCTGGTTCCAATATCAGCAGCATGTGCCTCACTGCCCCTGGTTCCAATATCAGCAGCATGTGCCTCACTGCCCCTGGTTCCCATATCAGCAGCATGTGCCTCACTGCCCCTGGTTCCCATATCAGCAGCATGTGTCTCACTGCCCCTGGTTCCTATATCAGCAGCATGTGCCTCACTGCCCCTGGTTCCGATATCAGCAGCATGTGCCTCACTGCCACCGGTTCCGATATCAGCAGCATGTGCCTCACTGCCCCCGGTTCCCATATCAGCAGCATGTGCCTCACTGCCCCTGGTTCCGATATCAGCAGCATGTGCCTCACTGCCACCGGTTCCCATATCAGCAGCATGTGCCTCACTGCCCCTGGTTCCGATATCAGCAGCATGTGCCTCACTGCCCCCGGTTCCCATATCAGCAGCATGTGCCTCACTGCCCTTGGTTCCGATATCAGCAGCATGTGCCTCACTGCCCCTGGTTCCAATATCAGCAGCATGTGTCTCACGGCCCCTGGTTCCGATATCAGCAGCATGTGCCTCACTGCCCCTGGTTCCCATATCAGCAGCATGTGCCTCACTGCCCCTGGTACCCGTATCAGCAGCATGTGTCTCACTGCCCCTGGTTCCGATATCAGCAGCATGTGCCTCACTGCCCCTGGTTCCCATATCAGCAGCATGTGTCTCACTGCCCCCGGTTCCGATATCAGCAGCATGTGCCTCACTGCCCCCGGTTCCGATATCAGCAGCATGTGCCTCACTGCCCCTGGTTCCCATATCAGCAGCATGTGCCTCACTGCCCCTGGTTCCGATATCAGCAGCATGTGCCTCACTGCCCCTGGTTCCGATATCAGCAGCATGTGCCTCACTGCCCCCGGTTCCGATATCAGCAGCATGTGCCTCACTGCCCCTGGTTCCGATATCAGCAGCATGTGCCTTACTGCCCCCGGTTCCGATATCAGCAGCATGTGCCTCACTGCCCCTGGTTCCGATATCAGCAGCATGTGCCTCACTGCCCCTGGTTCCGATATCAGCCGCATGTGCCTCACTGCCCCCGGTTCCGATATCAGCAGCATGTGCCTCACTGCCCCCGGTTCCCATATCAGCAGCATGTGCCTCACTGCCCCTGGTTCCGATATCAGCAGCATTTGTCTCACTGCCCCTGGTTCCAATATCAGCAGCATGTGCCTCAATGCCCCTGGTTCCAATATCAGCAGCATGTGCCTCACTGCCCCCGGTTCCGATATCAGCAGCATGTTCCTCACTGCCCCCGGTTCCGATATCAGCAGCATGTGCCTCACTGCCCCCGGTTCCGATATCAGCAGCATGTTCCTCACTGCCACTGGTTCCAATATCAGAAGCATGTGCCTCACTGCCCCTGGTTCCAATTTCAGCAGTATGTGCCTCACTGCCCCCGGTTCCGATATCAGCAGCATGTTCCTCACTGCCCCTGGTTCCAATATCAGAAGCATGTGCCTCACTGCCCCTGGTTCCAATATCAGCAGTATGTGCCTCACTGCCCCCGGTTCCGATATCAGCAGCATGTTCCTCACTGCCCCTGGTTCCAATATCAGAAGCATGTGCCTCACTGCCCCGGGTTCCAATATCAGCAGCATGTGCCTCACTGCCCCCGGTTCCGATATCAGCAGCATGTTCCTCACTGCCCCTGGTTCCAATATCAGAAGCATGTGCCTCACTGCCCCTGGTTCCAATATCAGCAGTATGTGTCTCACTGCCCCCGGTTCCGATATCAGCAGCATGTTCCTCACTGCCCCCGTTTCCGATATCAGCAGCATGTGCCTCACTGCCCCCGGTTCCGATATCAGCAGCATGTGCCTCACTGCCCCTGGTTCCGATATCAGCAGCATGTGTCTCACTGCCCCTGGTTCCGATATCAGCAGCATGTGCCTCACTGCCCCTGGTTCCGAAATCAGCAGCATGTGTCTCACTGCCCCTGGTTCCGATATCAGCAGCATGTGTCTCACTGCCCCTGGTTCCCATATCAGCAGCATGTGCCTCACTGCCCCTGGTTCCGATATCAGCAGCATGTGCCTCACTGCCCCCGGTTCCGATATCAGCAGCATGTGCCTCACTGCCCCTGGTTCCGATATCAGCAGCATGTGCCTCACTGCCCCTGGTTCCCATATCAGCAGCATCTGTCTCACTGCCCCCGGTTCCGATATCAGCAGCATGTGCCTCACTGCCCCCGGTTCCGATATCAGCAGCATGTGCCTCACTGCCCCTGGTTCCCATATCAGCAGCATGTGCCTCACTGCCCCTGGTTCCGATATCAGCAGCATGTGCCTCACTGCCCCTGGTTCCGATATCAGCAGCATGTGCCTCACTGCCCCTGGTTCCAATATCAGCAGCATGTGCCTCACTGCCCCTGGTTCCGATATCAGCAGCATGTGCCTCACTGCCCCTGGTTCCGATATCAGCAGCATGTGCCTCACTGCCCCTGGTTCCAATATCAGCAGCATGTGCCTCACTGCCCCTGGTTCCAATATCAGCAGCATGTGCCTCACTGCCCCCGGTTCCGATATCAGCAGCATGTGCCTCACTGCCCCCGGTTCCGATATCAGCAGCATGTGCCTCACTGCCCCTGGTTCCCATATCAGCAGCATGTGCCTCACTGCCCCCGGTTCCGATATCAGCAGCATGTGCCTCACTGCCCCTGGTTCCCATATCAGCAGCATGTGCCTCACTGCCCCTGGTTCCGATATCAGCAGCATGTGCCTCACTGCCCCTGGTTCCCATATCAGCAGCATGTGTCTCACTGCCCCTGGTTCCCATATCAGCAGCATGTGCCTCACTGCCCCTGGTTCCGATATCAGCAGCATGTGCCTCACTGCCACCGGTTCCCATATCAGCAGCATGTGCCTCACTGCCCCTGGTTCCGATATCAGCAGCATGTGCCTCACTGCCCCTGGTTCCCATATCAGCAGCATGTGCCTCACTGCCCCTGGTTCCGATATCAGCAGCATTTGTCTCACTGCCCCTGGTTCCGATATCAGCAGCATGTGCCTCACTGCCCCTGGTTCCGATATCAGCAGCATGTGTCTCACTGCCCCTGGTTCCGATATCAGCAGCATGTGCCTCACAGCCCCTGGTTCCGATATCAGCAGCATGTGCCTCACTGCCACCGGTTCCCATATCAGCAGCATGTGCCTCACTGCCCCTGGTTCCGATATCAGCAGCATGTGTCTCTCTGCCCCTGGTTCCGATATCAGCAGCATGTGCCTCACTGCCCCTGGTTCCCATATCAGCAGCATGTGCCTCACTGCCCCTGGTTCCCATATCAGCAGCATGTGCCTCACTGCCACCGGTTCCCATATCAGCAGCATGTGCCTCACTGCCCCTGGTTCCGATATCAGCAGCATGTGCCTCACTGCCCCTGGTTCCCATATCAGCAGCATGTGCCTCACTGCCCCTGGTTCCGATATCAGCAGCATGTGCCTCACTGCCACCGGTTCCCATATCAGCAGCATGTGCCTCACTGCCCCTGGTTCCGATATCAGCAGCATGTGTCTCACTGCCCCTGGTTCCAATATCTGCAGCATGTGCCTCAATGCCCCTGGTTCCAATATCAGCAGCATGTGCCTCACTGCCCCCGGTTCCGATATCAGCAGCATGTTCCTCACTGCCCCCGGTTCCGATATCAGCAGCATGTGCCTCACTGCCCCCGGTTCCGATATCAGCAGCATGTTCCTCACTGCCACTGGTTCCAATATCAGAAGCATGTGCCTCACTGCCCCTGGTTCCAATATCAGCAGTATGTGCCTCACTGCCCCCGGTTCCGATATCAGCAGCATGTTCCTCACTGCCCCTGGTTCCAATATCAGAAGCATGTGCCTCACTGCCCCCGGTTCCGATATCAGCAGCATGTGCCTCACTGCCCCTGGTTCCGATATCAGCAGCATGTGTCTCACTGCCCCTGGTTCCGATATCAGCAGCATGTGCCTCACTGCCCCTGGTTCCGAAATCAGCAGCATGTGTCTCACTGCCCCTGGTTCCGATATCAGCAGCATGTGTCTCACTGCCCCTGGTTCCCATATCAGCAGCATGTGCCTCACTGCCCCTGGTTCCGATATCAGCAGCATGTGCCTCACTGCCCCCGGTTCCGATATCAGCAGCATGTGCCTCACTGCCCCTGGTTCCGATATCAGCAGCATGTGCCTCACTGCCCCTGGTTCCCATATCAGCAGCATCTGTCTCACTGCCCCCGGTTCCGATATCAGCAGCATGTGCCTCACTGCCCCCGGTTCCGATATCAGCAGCATGTGCCTCACTGCCCCTGGTTCCCATATCAGCAGCATGTGCCTCACTGCCCCTGGTTCCGATATCAGCAGCATGTGCCTCACTGCCCCTGGTTCCGATATCAGCAGCATGTGCCTCACTGCCCCTGGTTCCAATATCAGCAGCATGTGCCTCACTGCCCCTGGTTCCGATATCAGCAGCATGTGCCTCACTGCCCCTGGTTCCGATATCAGCAGCATGTGCCTCACTGCCCCTGGTTCCAATATCAGCAGCATGTGCCTCACTGCCCCTGGTTCCAATATCAGCAGCATGTGCCTCACTGCCCCCGGTTCCGATATCAGCAGCATGTGCCTCACTGCCCCCGGTTCCGATATCAGCAGCATGTGCCTCACTGCCCCTGGTTCCCATATCAGCAGCATGTGCCTCACTGCCCCCGGTTCCGATATCAGCAGCATGTGCCTCACTGCCCCTGGTTCCCATATCAGCAGCATGTGCCTCACTGCCCCTGGTTCCGATATCAGCAGCATGTGCCTCACTGCCCCTGGTTCCCATATCAGCAGCATGTGTCTCACTGCCCCTGGTTCCCATATCAGCAGCATGTGCCTCACTGCCCCTGGTTCCGATATCAGCAGCATGTGCCTCACTGCCACCGGTTCCCATATCAGCAGCATGTGCCTCACTGCCCCTGGTTCCGATATCAGCAGCATGTGCCTCACTGCCCCTGGTTCCCATATCAGCAGCATGTGCCTCACTGCCCCTGGTTCCGATATCAGCAGCATTTGTCTCACTGCCCCTGGTTCCGATATCAGCAGCATGTGCCTCACTGCCCCTGGTTCCGATATCAGCAGCATGTGTCTCACTGCCCCTGGTTCCGATATCAGCAGCATGTGCCTCACAGCCCCTGGTTCCGATATCAGCAGCATGTGCCTCACTGCCACCGGTTCCCATATCAGCAGCATGTGCCTCACTGCCCCTGGTTCCGATATCAGCAGCATGTGTCTCTCTGCCCCTGGTTCCGATATCAGCAGCATGTGCCTCACTGCCCCTGGTTCCCATATCAGCAGCATGTGCCTCACTGCCCCTGGTTCCCATATCAGCAGCATGTGCCTCACTGCCACCGGTTCCCATATCAGCAGCATGTGCCTCACTGCCCCTGGTTCCGATATCAGCAGCATGTGCCTCACTGCCCCTGGTTCCCATATCAGCAGCATGTGCCTCACTGCCCCTGGTTCCGATATCAGCAGCATGTGCCTCACTGCCACCGGTTCCCATATCAGCAGCATGTGCCTCACTGCCCCTGGTTCCGATATCAGCAGCATGTGTCTCACTGCCCCTGGTTCCAATATCTGCAGCATGTGCCTCAATGCCCCTGGTTCCAATATCAGCAGCATGTGCCTCACTGCCCCCGGTTCCGATATCAGCAGCATGTTCCTCACTGCCCCCGGTTCCGATATCAGCAGCATGTGCCTCACTGCCCCCGGTTCCGATATCAGCAGCATGTTCCTCACTGCCACTGGTTCCAATATCAGAAGCATGTGCCTCACTGCCCCTGGTTCCAATATCAGCAGTATGTGCCTCACTGCCCCCGGTTCCGATATCAGCAGCATGTTCCTCACTGCCCCTGGTTCCAATATCAGAAGCATGTGCCTCACTGCCCCTGGTTCCAATATCAGCAGTATGTGCCTCACTGCCCCCGGTTCCGATATCAGCAGCATGTTCCTCACTGCCCCTGGTTCCAATATCAGAAGCATGTGCCTCACTGCCCCGGGTTCCAATATCAGCAGCATGTGCCTCACTGCCCCCGGTTCCGATATCAGCAGCATGTTCCTCACTGCCCCTGGTTCCAATATCAGAAGCATGTGCCTCACTGCCCCTGGTTCCAATATCAGCAGTATGTGTCTCACTGCCCCCGGTTCCGATATCAGCAGCATGTTCCTCACTGCCCCCGTTTCCGATATCAGCAGCATGTGCCTCACTGCCCCCGGTTCCGATATCAGCAGCATGTGCCTCACTGCCCCTGGTTCCGATATCAGCAGCATGTGTCTCACTGCCCCTGGTTCCGATATCAGCAGCATGTGCCTCACTGCCCCTGGTTCCGAAATCAGCAGCATGTGTCTCACTGCCCCTGGTTCCGATATCAGCAGCATGTGTCTCACTGCCCCTGGTTCCGATATCAGCAGCATGTGCCTCACTGCCCCTGGTTCCCATATCAGCAGCATCTGTCTCACTGCCCCCGGTTCCGATATCAGCAGCATGTGCCTCACTGCCCCCGGTTCCGATATCAGCAGCATGTGCCTCACTGCCCCTGGTTCCCATATCAGCAGCATGTGCCTCACTGCCCCTGGTTCCGATATCAGCAGCATGTGCCTCACTGCCCCTGGTTCCCATATCAGCAGCATGTGCCTCACTGCCCCTGGTTCCAATATCAGCAGCATGTGCCTCACTGCCCCTGGTCCCGATATCAGCAGCATGTGCCTCACTGCCCCTGGTTCCGATATCAGCAGCATGTGCCTCACTGCCCCTGGTTCCAATATCAGCAGCATGTGCCTCACTGCCCCGGGTTCCAATATCAGCAGCATGTGCCTCACTGCCCCCGGTTCCGATATCAGCAGCATGTTCCTCACTGCCCCTGGTTCCAATATCAGAAGCATGTGCCTCACTGCCCCTGGTTCCAATATCAGCAGTATGTGTCTCACTGCCCCCGTTTCCGATATCAGCAGCATGTGCCTCACTGCCCCCGGTTCCGATATCAGCAGCATGTGCCTCACTGCCCCTGGTTCCGATATCAGCAGCATGTGTCTCACTGCCCCCGGTTCCGATATCAGCAGCATGTGCCTCACTGCCCCTGGTTCCGATATCAGCAGCATGTGTCTCACTGCCACTGGTTCCAATATCAGAAGCATGTGCCTCACTGCCCCTGGTTCCGATATCAGCAGTATGTGTCTCACTGCCCCCGGTTCCGATATCAGCAGCATGTTCCTCACTGCCCCTGGTTCCAATATCAGAAGCATGTGCCTCACTGCCCCTGGTTCCAATATCAGCAGTATGTGCCTCACTGCCCCCGGTTCCGATATCAGCAGCATGTTCCTCACTGCCCCTGGTTCCAATATCAGAAGCATGTGCCTCACTGCCCCGGGTTCCAATATCAGCAGCATGTGCCTCACTGCCCCCGGTTCCGATATCAGCAGCATGTTCCTCACTGCCCCTGGTTCCAATATCAGAAGCATGTGCCTCACTGCCCCTGGTTCCAATATCAGCAGTATGTGCCTCACTGCCCCCGGTTCCGATATCAGCAGCATGTTCCTCACTGCCACTGGTTCCAATATCAGAAGCATGTGCCTCACTGCCCCGGGTTCCAATATCAGCAGCATGTGCCTCACTGCCCCCGGTTCTGATATCAGCAGCATGTTCCTCACTGCCCCTGGTTCCAATATCAGAAGCATGTGCCTCACTGCCCCTGGTTCCAATATCAGCAGTATGTGTCTCACTGCCCCCGGTTCCGATATCAGCAGCATGTTCCTCACTGCCCCCGTTTCCGATATCAGCAGCATGTGCCTCACTGCCCCCGGTTCCGATATCAGCAGCATGTGCCTCACTGCCCCTGGTTCCGATATCAGCAGCATGTGTCTCACTGCCCCTGGTTCCGATATCAGCAGCATGTGCCTCACTGCCCCTGGTTCCGAAATCAGCAGCATGTGTCTCACTGCCCCTGGTTCCGATATCAGCAGCATGTGTCTCACTGCCCCTGGTTCCGATATCAGCAGCATGTGCCTCACTGCCCCTGGTTCCCATATCAGCAGCATCTGTCTCACTGCCCCCGGTTCCGATATCAGCAGCATGTGCCTCACTGCCCCCGGTTCCGATATCAGCAGCATGTGCCTCACTGCCCCTGGTTCCCATATCAGCAGCATGTGCCTCACTGCCGCTGGTTCCGATATCAGCAGCATGTGCCTCACTGCCCCTGGTTCCCATATCAGCAGCATGTGCCTCACTGCCCCTGGTTCCAATATCAGCAGCATGTGCCTCACTGCCCCTGGTTCCGATATCAGCAGCATGTGCCTCACTGCCCCTGGTTCCGATATCAGCAGCATGTGCCTCACTGCCCCTGGTTCCAATATCAGCAGCATGTGCCTCACTGCCCCGGGTTCCAATATCAGCAGCATGTGCCTCACTGCCCCCGGTTCCGATATCAGCAGCATGTTCCTCACTGCCCCTGGTTCCAATATCAGAAGCATGTGCCTCACTGCCCCTGGTTCCAATATCAGCAGTATGTGTCTCACTGCCCCCGTTTCCGATATCAGCAGCATGTGCCTCACTGCCCCCGGTTCCGATATCAGCAGCATGTGCCTCACTGCCCCTGGTTCCGATATCAGCAGCATGTGTCTCACTGCCCCTGGTTCCGTTATCAGCAGCATGTGCCTCACTGCCCCTGGTTCCGAAATCAGCAGCATGTGTCTCACTGCCCCTGGTTCCGATATCAGCAGCATGTGTCTCACTGCCCCTGGTTCCCATATCAGCAGCATGTGCCTCACTGCCCCTGGTTCCGATATCAGCAGCATGTGCCTCACTGCCCCCGGTTCCGATATCAGCAGCATGTGCCTCACTGCCCCTGGTTCCGATATCAGCAGCATGTGCCTCACTGCCCCTGGTTCCCATATCAGCAGCATCTGTCTCACTGCCCCCGGTTCCGATATCAGCAGCATGTGCCTCACTGCCCCCGGTTCCGATATCAGCAGCATGTGCCTCACTGCCCCTGGTTCCCATATCAGCAGCATGTGCCTCACTGCCCCCGGTTCCGATATCAGCAGCATGTGCCTCACTGCCCCTGGTTCCAATATCAGCAGCATGTGCCTCACTGCCCCTGGTTCCGATATCAGCAGCATGTGCCTCACTGCCCCTGGTTCCGATATCAGCAGCATGTGCCTCACTGCCCCTGGTTCCAATATCAGCAGCATGTGCCTCACTGCCCCTGGTTCCGATATCAGCAGCATGTGCCTCACTGCCCCTGGTTCCGATATCAGCAGCATGTGCCTCACTGCCCCCGGTTCCGATATCAGCAGCATGTGCCTCACTGCCCCCGGTTCCGATATCAGCAGCATGTGCCTCACTGCCCCCGGTTCCGATATCAGCAGCATGTGCCTCACTGCCCCTGGTTCCCATATCAGCAGCATGTGCCTCACTGCCCCCGGTTCCGATATCAGCAGCATGTGCCTCACTGCCCCTGGTTCCCATATCAGCAGCATGTGCCTCACTGCCCCTGGTTCCGATATCAGCAGCATGTGCCTCACTGCCCCTGGTTCCCATATCAGCAGCATGTGTCTCACTGCCCCTGGTTCCCATATCAGCAGCATGTGCCTCACTGCCCCTGGTTCCGATATCAGCAGCATGTGCCTCACTGCCACCGGTTCCCATATCAGCAGCATGTGCCTCACTGCCCCTGGTTCCGATATCAGCAGCATGTGCCTCACTGCCCCTGGTTCCCATATCAGCAGCATGTGCCTCACTGCCCCTGGTTCCGATATCAGCAGCATTTGTCTCACTGCCCCTGGTTCCGATATCAGCAGCATGTGCCTCACTGCCCCTGGTTCCGATATCAGCAGCATGTGCCTCACTGCCCCTGGTTCCGATATCAGCAGCATGTGCCTCACTGCCCCTGGTTCCCATATCAGCAGCATGTGCCTCACTGCCCCTGGTTCCGATATCAGCAGCATGTGCCTCACTGCCCCTGGTTCCGATATCAGCAGCATGTGCCTCACTGCCCCTGGTTCCGATATCAGCAGCATGTGCCTCACTGCCCCTGGTTCCGATATCAGCAGCATGTGCCTCACTGCCCCTGGTTCCGATATCAGCAGCATGTGCCTCACTGCCCCTGGTTCCGATATCAGCAGCATGTGTCTCACTGCCCCTGGTTCCCATATCAGCAGCATGTGCCTCACTGCCCCTGGTTCCGATATCAGCAGCATGTGCCTCACTGCCCCTGGTTCCAATATCAGCAGCATGTGTCTCACTGCCCCTGGTTCCGATATCAGCAGCATGTGCCTCACTGCCCCTAGTTCCAATATCAGCAGCATGTGCCTCACTGCCCCTGGTTCCAATATCAGCAGCATGTGCCTCACTGCCCCTGGTTCCAATATCAGCAGCATGTGTCTCACTGCCCCTGGTTCCGATATCAGCAGCATGTGACTCACTGCCCCCGGTTCCCATATCAGCAGCATGTGCCTCACTGCCCCTGGTTCCAATATCAGCAGCATGTGCCTCACTGCCCCTGGTTCCGATATCAGCAGCATGTGCCTCACTGCCCCTGGTTCCGATATCAGCAGCATGTGCCTCACTGCCCCTGGTTCCGATATCAGCAGCATGTGCCTCACTGCCCCTGGTTCCAATATCAGCAGCATGTGCCTCACTGCCCCCGGTTCCCATATCAGCAGCATGTGCCTCACTGCCACCGGTTCCCATATCAGCAGCATGTGCCTCACTGCCCCTGGTTCCGATATCAGCAGCATGTGCCTCACTGCCCCTGGTTCCCATATCAGCAGCATGTGCCTCACTGCCCCCGGTTCCGATATCAGCAGCATGTGCCTCACTGCCCCTGGTTCCGATATCAGCAGCATGTGCCTCACTGCCCCTGGTTCCGATATCAGCAGCATGTGCCTCACTGCCCCTGGTTCCTATATCAGCAGCATGTGCCTCACTGCCCCCGGTTCCGATATCAGCAGCATGTGCCTCACTGCCCCCGGTTCCGATATCAGCAGCATGTGCCTCACTGCCCCCGGTTCCGATATCAGCAGCATGTGCCTCACTGCCCCTGGTTCCGATATCAGCAGCATGTGCCTCACTGCCCCTGGTTCCGATATCAGCCGCATGTGCCTCACTGCCCCCGGTTCCGATATCAGCAGCATGTGCCTCACTGCCCCCGGTTCCAATATCAGCAGCATGTGCCTCACTGCCCCTGGTTCCGATATCAGCAGCATGTGCCTCACTGCCCCTGGTTCCCATATCAGCAGCATGTGTCTCACTGCCCCCGGTTCCGATATCAGCAGCATGTGCCTCACTGCCCCCGGTTCCGATATCAGCAGCATGTGCCTCACTGCCCCTGGTTCCCATATCAGCAGCATGTGCCTCACTGCCCCTGGTTCCGATATCAGCAGCATGTGCCTCACTGCCCCTGGTTCCCATATCAGCAGCATTTGTCTCACTGCCCCTGGTTCCCATATCAGCAGCATGTGCCTCACTGCCCCTGGTTCCGATATCAGCAGCATGTGCCTCACTGCCACCGGTTCCCATATCAGCAGCATGTGCCTCACTGCCCCTGGTTCCGATATCAGCAGCATGTGCCTCACTGCCCCTGCTTCCCATATCAGCAGCATGTGCCTCACTGCCCCTGGTTCCGATATCAGCAGCATGTGCCTCACTGCCCCTGGTTCCGATATCAGCAGCATGTGCCTCACTGCCCCCGGTTCCGATATCAGCAGCATGTGCCTCACTGCCCCCGGTTCCGATATCAGCAGCATGTGCCTCACTGCCCCTGGTTCCGATATCAGCAGCATGTGCCTCACTGCCCCTGGTTCCGATATCAGCAGCATGTGCCTCACTGCCCCCGGTTCCGATATCAGCAGCATGTGCCTCACTGCCCCGGGTTCCGATATCAGCAGCATGTGCCTCACTGCCCCTGGTTCCGATATCAGCAGCATGTGCCTCACTGCCCCTGGTTCCGATATCAGCAGCATGTGCCTCACTGCCCCTGGTTCCGATATCAGCAGCATGTGCCTCACTGCCCCTGGTTCCGATATCAGCAGCATGTGCCTCACTGCCCCTGGTTCCGATATCAGCAGCATGTGCCTCACTGCCCCTGGTTCCCATATCAGCAGCATGTGCCTCACTGCCCCTGGTTCCCATATCAGCAGCATGTGTCTCACTGCCCCTGGTTCCCATATCAGCAGCATGTGCTTCACTGCCCCTGGTTCCGATATCAGCAGCATGTGCCTCACTGCCCCTGGTTCCGATATCAGCAGCATGTGCCTCACTGCCCCTGGTTCCAATATCAGCAGCATGTGCCTCACCGCCCCTGGTTCCGATATCAGCAGCATGTGCCTCACTGCCCCTGGTTCCGATATCAGCAGCATGTGCCTCACCGCCCCTGGTTCCGATATCAGCAGCATGTGCCTCACTGCCCCCGGTTCCCATATCAGCAGCATGTGCCTCACTGCCCCTGGTTCCCATATCAGCAGCATGTGTCTCACTGCCCCCGGTTCCAATATCAGCAGCATGTGCCTCACTGCCCCTGGTTCCGATATCAGCAGCATGTGCCTCACTGCCCCTGGTTCCGATATCAGCAGCATGTGCCTCACTGCCCCTGGTTCCGATATCAGCAGCATGTGTCTCACTGCCCCTGGTTCCAATATCAGCAGCATGTGCCTCACTGCCCCTGGTTCCAATATCAGCAGCATGTGCCTCACTGCCCCTGGTTCCCATATCAGCAGCATGTGCCTCACTGCCCCTGGTTCCCATATCAGCAGCATGTGTCTCACTGCCCCTGGTTCCTATATCAGCAGCATGTGCCTCACTGCCCCTGGTTCCGATATCAGCAGCATGTGCCTCACTGCCACCGGTTCCGATATCAGCAGCATGTGCCTCACTGACCCCGGTTCCCATATCAGCAGCATGTGCCTCACTGCCCCTGGTTCCGATATCAGCAGCATGTGCCTCACTGCCACCGGTTCCCATATCAGCAGCATGTGCCTCACTGCCCCTGGTTCCGATATCAGCAGCATGTGCCTCACTGCCCCCGGTTCCCATATCAGCAGCATGTGCCTCACTGCCCTTGGTTCCGATATCAGCAGCATGTGCCTCACTGCCCCTGGTTCCAATATCAGCAGCATGTGTCTCACGGCCCCTGGTTCCGATATCAGCAGCATGTGCCTCACTGCCCCTGGTTCCCATATCAGCAGCATGTGCCTCACTGCCCCTGGTACCCGTATCAGCAGCATGTGTCTCACTGCCCCTGGTTCCGATATCAGCAGCATGTGCCTCACTGCCCCTGGTTCCCATATCAGCAGCATGTGTCTCACTGCCCCCGGTTCCGATATCAGCAGCATGTGCCTCACTGCCCCCGGTTCCGATATCAGCAGCATGTGCCTCACTGCCCCTGGTTCCCATATCAGCAGCATGTGCCTCACTGCCCCTGGTTCCGATATCAGCAGCATGTGCCTCACTGCCCCTGGTTCCGATATCAGCAGCATGTGCCTCACTGCCCCCGGTTCCGATATCAGCAGCATGTGCCTCACTGCCCCTGGTTCCGATATCAGCAGCATGTGCCTTACTGCCCCCGGTTCCGATATCAGCAGCATGTGCCTCACTGCCCCTGGTTCCGATATCAGCAGCATGTGCCTCACTGCCCCTGGTTCCGATATCAGCCGCATGTGCCTCACTGCCCCCGGTTCCGATATCAGCAGCATGTGCCTCACTGCCCCCGGTTCCCATATCAGCAGCATGTGCCTCACTGCCCCTGGTTCCGATATCAGCAGCATTTGTCTCACTGCCCCTGGTTCCAATATCAGCAGCATGTGCCTCAATGCCCCTGGTTCCAATATCAGCAGCATGTGCCTCACTGCCCCCGGTTCCGATATCAGCAGCATGTTCCTCACTGCCCCCGGTTCCGATATCAGCAGCATGTGCCTCACTGCCCCCTTTTCCGATATCAGCAGCATGTTCCTCACTGCCACTGGTTCCAATATCAGAAGCATGTGCCTCACTGCCCCTGGTTCCAATTTCAGCAGTATGTGCCTCACTGCCCCCGGTTCCGATATCAGCAGCATGTTCCTCACTGCCCCTGGTTCCAATATCAGAAGCATGTGCCTCACTGCCCCTGGTTCCAATATCAGCAGTATGTGCCTCACTGCCCCCGGTTCCGATATCAGCAGCATGTTCCTCACTGCCCCTGGTTCCAATATCAGAAGCATGTGCCTCACTGCCCCGGGTTCCAATATCAGCAGCATGTGCCTCACTGCCCCCGGTTCCGATATCAGCAGCATGTTCCTCACTGCCCCTGGTTCCAATATCAGAAGCATGTGCCTCACTGCCCCTGGTTCCAATATCAGCAGTATGTGTCTCACTGCCCCCGGTTCCGATATCAGCAGCATGTTCCTCACTGCCCCCGTTTCCGATATCAGCAGCATGTGCCTCACTGCCCCCGGTTCCGATATCAGCAGCATGTGCCTCACTGCCCCTGGTTCCGATATCAGCAGCATGTGTCTCACTGCCCCTGGTTCCGATATCAGCAGCATGTGCCTCACTGCCCCTGGTTCCGAAATCAGCAGCATGTGTCTCACTGCCCCTGGTTCCGATATCAGCAGCATGTGTCTCACTGCCCCTGGTTCCCATATCAGCAGCATGTGCCTCACTGCCCCTGGTTCCGATATCAGCAGCATGTGCCTCACTGCCCCCGGTTCCGATATCAGCAGCATGTGCCTCACTGCCCCTGGTTCCGATATCAGCAGCATGTGCCTCACTGCCCCTGGTTCCCATATCAGCAGCATCTGTCTCACTGCCCCCGGTTCCGATATCAGCAGCATGTGCCTCACTGCCCCCGGTTCCGATATCAGCAGCATGTGCCTCACTGCCCCTGGTTCCCATATCAGCAGCATGTGCCTCACTGCCCCTGGTTCCGATATCAGCAGCATGTGCCTCACTGCCCCTGGTTCCGATATCAGCAGCATGTGCCTCACTGCCCCTGGTTCCAATATCAGCAGCATGTGCCTCACTGCCCCTGGTTCCGATATCAGCAGCATGTGCCTCACTGCCCCTGGTTCCGATATCAGCAGCATGTGCCTCACTGCCCCTGGTTCCAATATCAGCAGCATGTGCCTCACTGCCCCTGGTTCCAATATCAGCAGCATGTGCCTCACTGCCCCCGGTTCCGATATCAGCAGCATGTGCCTCACTGCCCCCGGTTCCGATATCAGCAGCATGTGCCTCACTGCCCCTGGTTCCCATATCAGCAGCATGTGCCTCACTGCCCCCGGTTCCGATATCAGCAGCATGTGCCTCACTGCCCCTGGTTCCCATATCAGCAGCATGTGCCTCACTGCCCCTGGTTCCGATATCAGCAGCATGTGCCTCACTGCCCCTGGTTCCCATATCAGCAGCATGTGTCTCACTGCCCCTGGTTCCCATATCAGCAGCATGTGCCTCACTGCCCCTGGTTCCGATATCAGCAGCATGTGCCTCACTGCCACCGGTTCCCATATCAGCAGCATGTGCCTCACTGCCCCTGGTTCCGATATCAGCAGCATGTGCCTCACTGCCCCTGGTTCCCATATCAGCAGCATGTGCCTCACTGCCCCTGGTTCCGATATCAGCAGCATTTGTCTCACTGCCCCTGGTTCCGATATCAGCAGCATGTGCCTCACTGCCCCTGGTTCCGATATCAGCAGCATGTGTCTCACTGCCCCTGGTTCCGATATCAGCAGCATGTGCCTCACAGCCCCTGGTTCCGATATCAGCAGCATGTGCCTCACTGCCACCGGTTCCCATATCAGCAGCATGTGCCTCACTGCCCCTGGTTCCGATATCAGCAGCATGTGTCTCTCTGCCCCTGGTTCCGATATCAGCAGCATGTGCCTCACTGCCCCTGGTTCCCATATCAGCAGCATGTGCCTCACTGCCCCTGGTTCCCATATCAGCAGCATGTGCCTCACTGCCACCGGTTCCCATATCAGCAGCATGTGCCTCACTGCCCCTGGTTCCGATATCAGCAGCATGTGCCTCACTGCCCCTGGTTCCCATATCAGCAGCATGTGCCTCACTGCCCCTGGTTCCGATATCAGCAGCATGTGCCTCACTGCCACCGGTTCCCATATCAGCAGCATGTGCCTCACTGCCCCTGGTTCCGATATCAGCAGCATGTGTCTCACTGCCCCTGGTTCCAATATCTGCAGCATGTGCCTCAATGCCCCTGGTTCCAATATCAGCAGCATGTGCCTCACTGCCCCCGGTTCCGATATCAGCAGCATGTTCCTCACTGCCCCCGGTTCCGATATCAGCAGCATGTGCCTCACTGCCCCCGGTTCCGATATCAGCAGCATGTTCCTCACTGCCACTGGTTCCAATATCAGAAGCATGTGCCTCACTGCCCCTGGTTCCAATATCAGCAGTATGTGCCTCACTGCCCCCGGTTCCGATATCAGCAGCATGTTCCTCACTGCCCCTGGTTCCAATATCAGAAGCATGTGCCTCACTGCCCCTGGTTCCAATATCAGCAGTATGTGCCTCACTGACCCCGGTTCCGATATCAGCAGCATGTTCCTCACTGCCCCTGGTTCCAATATCAGAAGCATGTGCCTCACTGCCCCGGGTTCCAATATCAGCAGCATTTGCCTCACTGCCCCCGGTTCCGATATCAGCAGCATGTTCCTCACTGCCCCTGGTTCCAATATCAGAAGCATGTGCCTCACTGCCCCTGGTTCCAATATCAGCAGTATGTGTCTCACTGCCCCCGGTTCCGATATCAGCAGCATGTTCCTCACTGCCCCCGTTTCCGATATCAGCAGCATGTGCCTCACTGCCCCCGGTTCCGATATCAGCAGCATGTGCCTCACTGCCCCTGGTTCCGATATCAGCAGCATGTGTCTCACTGCCCCTGGTTCCGATATCAGCAGCATGTGCCTCACTGCCCCTGGTTCCGAAATCAGCAGCATGTGTCTCACTGCCCCTGGTTCCGATATCAGCAGCATGTGTCTCACTGCCCCTGGTTCCGATATCAGCAGCATGTGCCTCACTGCCCCTGGTTCCCATATCAGCAGCATCTGTCTCACTGCCCCCGGTTCCGATATCAGCAGCATGTGCCTCACTGCCCCCGGTTCCGATATCAGCAGCATGTGCCTCACTGCCCCTGGTTCCCATATCAGCAGCATGTGCCTCACTGCCCCTGGTTCCGATATCAGCAGCATGTGCCTCACTGCCCCTGGTTCCCATATCAGCAGCATGTGCCTCACTGCCCCTGGTTCCAATATCAGCAGCATGTGCCTCACTGCCCCTGGTTCCGATATCAGCAGCATGTGCCTCACTGCCCCTGGTTCCGATATCAGCAGCATGTGCCTCACTGCCCCTGGTTCCAATATCAGCAGCATGTGCCTCACTGCCCCGGGTTCCAATATCAGCAGCATGTGCCTCACTGCCCCCGGTTCCGATATCAGCAGCATGTTCCTCACTGCCCCTGGTTCCAATATCAGAAGCATGTGCCTCACTGCCCCTGGTTCCAATATCAGCAGTATGTGTCTCACTGCCCCCGTTTCCGATATCAGCAGCATGTGCCTCACTGCCCCCGGTTCCGATATCAGCAGCATGTGCCTCACTGCCCCTGGTTCCGATATCAGCAGCATGTGTCTCACTGCCCCTGGTTCCGATATCAGCAGCATGTGCCTCACTGCCCCTGGTTCCGAAATCAGCAGCATGTGTCTCACTGCCCCTGGTTCCGATATCAGCAGCATGTGTCTCACTGCCCCTGGTTCCCATATCAGCAGCATGTGCCTCACTGCCCCTGGTTCCGATATCAGCAGCATGTGCCTCACTGCCCCCGGTTCCGATATCAGCAGCATGTGCCTCACTGCCCCTGGTTCCGATATCAGCAGCATGTGCCTCACTGCCCCTGGTTCCCATATCAGCAGCATCTGTCTCACTGCCCCCGGTTCCGATATCAGCAGCATGTGCCTCACTGCCCCCGGTTCCGATATCAGCAGCATGTGCCTCACTGCCCCTGGTTCCCATATCAGCAGCATGTGCCTCACTGCCCCTGGTTCCGATATCAGCAGCATGTGCCTCACTGCCCCTGGTTCCAATATCAGCAGCATGTGCCTCACTGCCCCTGGTTCCGATATCAGCAGCATGTGCCTCACTGCCCCTGGTTCCAATATCAGCAGCATGTGCCTCACTGCCCCTGGTTCCAATATCAGCAGCATGTGCCTCACTGCCCCTGGTTCCAATATCAGCAGCATGTGCCTCACTGCCCCCGGTTCCGATATCAGCAGCATGTGCCTCACTGCCCCCGGTTCCGATATCAGCAGCATGTGCCTCACTGCCCCTGGTTCCCATATCAGCAGCATGTGCCTCACTGCCCCCGGTTCCGATATCAGCAGCATGTGCCTCACTGCCCCTGGTTCCCATATCAGCAGCATGTGCCTCACTGCCCCTGGTTCCGATATCAGCAGCATGTGCCTCACTGCCCCTGGTTCCCATATCAGCAGCATGTGTCTCACTGCCCCTGGTTCCCATATCAGCAGCATGTGCCTCACTGCCCCTGGTTCCGATATCAGCAGCATGTGCCTCACTGCCACCGGTTCCCATATCAGCAGCATGTGCCTCACTGCCCCTGGTTCCGATATCAGCAGCATGTGCCTCACTGCCCCTGGTTCCCATATCAGCAGCATGTGCCTCACTGCCCCTGGTTCCGATATCAGCAGCATTTGTCTCACTGCCCCTGGTTCCGATATCAGCAGCATGTGCCTCACTGCCCCTGGTTCCGATATCAGCAGCATGTGCCTCACTGCCCCTGGTTCCGATATCAGCAGCATGTGCCTCACTGCCCCTGGTTCCCATATCAGCAGCATGTGCCTCACTGCCCCCGGTTCCGATATCAGCAGCATGTGCCTCACTGCCCCTGGTTCCGATATCAGCAGCATGTGCCTCACTGCCCCTGGTTCCGATATCAGCAGCATGTGCCTCACTGCCCCTGGTTCCTATATCAGCAGCATGTGCCTCACTGCCCCCGGTTCCGATATCAGCAGCATGTGCCTCACTGCCCCTGGTTCCGATATCAGCAGCATGTGCCTCACTGCCCCCGGTTCCGATATCAGCAGCATGTGCCTCACTGCCCCCGGTTCCGATATCAGCAGCATGTGCCTCACTGCCCCTGGTTCCGATATCAGCCTCATGTGCCTCACTGCCCCCGGTTCCGATATCAGCAGCATGTGCCTCACTGCCCCCGGTTCCAATATCAGCAGCATGTGCCTCACTGCCCCTGGTTCCGATATCAGCAGCATGTGCCTCACTGCCCCTGGTTCCCATATCAGCAGCATGTGTCTCACTGCCCCCGGTTCCGATATCAGCAGCATGTGCCTCACTGCCCCCGGTTCCGATATCAGCAGCATGTGCCTCACTGCCCCTGGTTCCCATATCAGCAGCATGTGCCTCACTGCCCCTGGTTCCGATATCAGCAGCATGTGCCTCACTGCCCCTGGTTCCCATATCAGCAGCATTTGTCTCACTGCCCCTGGTTCCCATATCAGCAGCATGTGCCTCACTGCCCCTGGTTCCGATATCAGCAGCATGTGCCTCACTGCCACCGGTTCCCATATCAGCAGCATGTGCCTCACTGCCCCTGTTTCCGATATCAGCAGCATGTGCCTCACTGCCCCTGCTTCCCATATCAGCAGCATGTGCCTCACTGCCCCTGGTTCCGATATCAGCAGCATGTGCCTCACTGCCCCTGGTTCCGATATCAGCAGCATGTGCCTCACTGCCCCTGGTTCCGATATCAGCAGCATGTGCCTCACTGCCCCCGGTTCCGATATCAGCAGCATGTGCCTCACTGCCCCTGGTTCCGATATCAGCAGCATGTGCCTCACTGCCCCTGGTTCCGATATCAGCAGCATGTGCCTCACTGCCCCTGGTTCCGATATCAGCAGCATGTGCCTCACTGCCCCTGGTTCCGATATCAGCAGCATGTGCCTCACTGCCCCTGGTTCCGATATCAGCAGCATGTGCCTCACTGCCCCTGGTTCCGATATCAGCAGCATGTGCCTCACTGCCCCTGGTTCCGATATCAGCAGCATGTGCCTCACTGCCCCTGGTTCCCATATCAGCAGCATGTGCCTCACTGCCCCTGGTTCCCATATCAGCAGCATGTGCCTCACTGCCCCTGGTTCCCATATCAGCAGCATGTGCCTCACTGCCCCTGGTTCCCATATCAGCAGCATGTGTCTCACTGCCCCTGGTTCCCATATCAGCAGCATGTGCTTCACTGCCCCTGGTTCCGATATCAGCAGCATGTGCCTCACTGCCCCTGGTTCCGATATCAGCAGCATGTGCCTCACTGCCCCTGGTTCCAATATCAGCAGCATGTGCCTCACTGCCCCTGGTTCCGATATCAGCAGCATGTGCCTCACTGCCCCTGGTTCCGATATCAGCAGCATGTGCCTCACTGCCCCTGGTTCCGATATCAGCAGCATGTGCCTCACTGCCCCCGGTTCCCATATCAGCAGCATGTGCCTCACTGCCCCTGGTTCCCATATCAGCAGCATGTGTCTCACTGCCCCTGGTTCCAATATCAGCAGCATGTGCCTCACTGCCCCTGGTTCCGATATCAGCAGCATGTGCCTCACTGCCCCTGGTTCCGATATCAGCAGCATGTGCCTCACTGCCCCTGGTTCCGATATCAGCAGCATGTGTCTCACTGCCCCTGGTTCCAATATCAGCAGCATGTGCCTCACTGCCCCTGGTTCCAATATCAGCAGCATGTGCCTCACTGCCCCTGGTTCCCATATCAGCAGCATGTGCCTCACTGCCCCTGGTTCCCATATCAGCAGCATGTGTCTCACTGCCCCTGGTTCCTATATCAGCAGCATGTGCCTCACTGCCCCTGGTTCCGATATCAGCAGCATGTGCCTCACTGCCACCGGTTCCGATATCAGCAGCATGTGCCTCACTGCCCCCGGTTCCCATATCAGCAGCATGTGCCTCACTGCCCCTGGTTCCGATATCAGCAGCATGTGCCTCACTGCCACCGGTTCCCATATCAGCAGCATGTGCCTCACTGCCCCTGGTTCCGATATCAGCAGCATGTGCCTCACTGCCCCCGGTTCCCATATCAGCAGCATGTGCCTCACTGCCCTTGGTTCCGATATCAGCAGCATGTGCCTCACTGCCCCTGGTTCCAATATCAGCAGCATGTGCCTCACTGCCCCTGGTTCCCATATCAGCAGCATGTGCCTCACTGCCCCTGGTACCCGTATCAGCAGCATGTGTCTCACTGCCCCTGGTTCCGATATCAGCAGCATGTGCCTCACTGCCCCTGGTTCCCATATCAGCAGCATGTGTCTCACTGCCCCCGGTTCCGATATCAGCAGCATGTGCCTCACTGCCCCCGGTTCCGATATCAGCAGCATGTGCCTCACTGCCCCTGGTTCCCATATCAGCAGCATGTGCCTCACTGCCCCTGGTTCCGATATCAGCAGCATGTGCCTCACTGCCCCTGGTTCCGATATCAGCAGCATGTGCCTCACTGCCCCTGGTTCCAATATCAGCAGCATGTGCCTCACTGCCCCTGGTTCCCATATCAGCAGCATGTGCCTCACTGCACCTGGTTCCAATATCAGCAGCATGTGCCTCACTGCCCCTGGTTCCCATATCAGCAGCATGTGTCTCACTGCCCCCGGTTCCGATATCAGCAGCATGTGCCTCACTGCCCCCGGTTCCGATATCAGCAGCATGTGCCTCACTGCCCCTGGTTCCCATATCAGCAGCATGTGCCTCACTGCCCCTGGTTCCAATATCAGCAGCATGTGTCTCACTGCCCCTGGTTCCGATATCAGCAGCATGTGACTCACTGCCCCCGGTTCCCATATCAGCAGCATGTGCCTCACTGCCCCTGGTTCCAATATCAGCAGCATGTGCCTCACTTCCCCTGGTTCCGATATCAGCAGCATGTGCCTCACTGCCCCTGGTTCCGATATCAGCAGCATGTGCCTCACTGCCCCTGGTTCCGATATCAGCAGCATGTGCCTCACTGCCCCCCGGTTCCCATATCAGCAGCATGTGCCTCAGTGCCCCTGGTTCCGATATCAGCAGCATGTGCCTCACTGCCCCCGGTTCCCATATCAGCAGCATGTGCCTCACTGCCACCGGTTCCCATATCAGCAGCATGTGCCTCACTGCCCCTGGTTCCGATATCAGCAGCATGTGCCTCACTGCCCCTGGTTCCCATATCAGCAGCATGTGCCTCACTGCCCCCGGTTCCGATATCAGCAGCATGTGCCTCACTGCCCCCGGTTCCGATATCAGCAGCATGTGCCTCACTGCCCCTGGTTCCGATATCAGCAGCATGTGCCTCACTGCCCCTGGTTCCGATATCAGCAGCATGTGCCTCACTGCCCCCGGTTCCGATATCAGCAGCATGTGCCTCACTGCCCCTGGTTCCGATATCAGCAGCATGTGCCTCACTGCCCCCGGTTCCGATATCAGCAGCATGTGCCTCACTGCCCCTGGTTCCGATATCAGCAGCATGTGCCTCACTGCCCCTGGTTCCGATATCAGCCGCATGTGCCTCACTGCCCCCGGTTCCGATATCAGCAGCATGTGCCTCACTGCCCCCGGTTCCAATATCAGCAGCATGTGCCTCACTGCCCCTGGTTCCGATATCAGCAGCATGTGCCTCACTGCCCCTGGTTCCCATATCAGCAGCATGTGTCTCACTGCCCCCGGTTCCGATATCAGCAGCATGTGCCTCACTGCCCCCGGTTCCGATATCAGCAGCATGTGCCTCACTGCCCCTGGTTCCCATATCAGCAGCATGTGCCTCACTGCCCCTGGTTCCGATATCAGCAGCATGTGCCTCACTGCCTCTGGTTCCAATATCAGCAGCATTTGTCTCACTGCCCCTGGTTCCCATATCAGCAGCATGTGCCTCATTGCCCCTGGTTCCGATATCAGCAGCATGTGCCTCACTGCCACCGGTTCCCATATCAGCAGCATGTGCCTCACTGCCCCTGGTTCCGATATCAGCAGCATGTGCCTCACTGCCCCTGGTTCCCATATCAGCAGCATGTGCCTCACTGCCCCTGGTTCCGATATCAGCAGCATGTGCCTCACTGCCCCTGGTTCCCATATCAGCAGCATGTGCCTCACTGCCCCTGGTTCCGATATCAGCAGCATGTGCCTCACTGCCCCCGGTTCCGATATCAGCAGCATGTGCCTCACTGCCCCTGGTTCCGATATCAGCAGCATGTGCCTCACTGCCCCTGGTTCCGATATCAGCAGCATGTGCCTCACTGCCCCTGGTTCCGATATCAGCAGCATGTGCCTCACTGCCCCTGGTTCCGATATCAGCAGCATGTGCCTCACTGCCCCTGGTTCCGATATCAGCAGCATGTGTCTCACTGCCCCTGGTTCCCATATCAGCAGCATGTGCTTCACTGCCCCTGGTTCCGATATCAGCAGCATGTGCCTCACTGCCCCTGGTTCCGATATCAGCAGCATGTGCCTCACTGCCCCTGGTTCCAATATCAGCAGCATGTGCCTCACTGCCCCTGGTTCCGATATCAGCAGCATGTGCCTCACTGCCCCCTGGTTCCGATATCAGCAGCATGTGCCTCACTGCCCCTGGTTCCGATATCAGCAGCATGTGCCTCACTGCCCCCGGTTCCCATATCAGCAGCATGTGCCTCACTGCCCCTGGTTCCCATATCAGCAGCATGTGTCTCACTGCCCCTGGTTCCAATATCAGCAGCATGTGCCTCACTGCCCCTGGTTCCGATATCAGCAGCATGTGCCTCACTGCCCCTGGTTCCGATATCAGCAGCATGTGCCTCACTGCCCCTGGTTCCGATATCAGCAGCATGTGTCTCACTGCCCCTGGTTCCAATATCAGCAGCATGTGCCTCACTGCCCCTGGTTCCAATATCAGCAGCATGTGCCTCACTGCCCCTGGTTCCCATATCAGCAGCATGTGCCTCACTGCCCCTGGTTCCCATATCAGCAGCATGTGTCTCACTGCCCCTGGTTCCTATATCAGCAGCATGTGCCTCACTGCCCCTGGTTCCGATATCAGCAGCATGTGTCTCACTGCCCCTGGTTCCTATATCAGCAGCATGTGCCTCACTGCCCCTGGTTCCGATATCAGCAGCATGTGCCTCACTGCCACCGGTTCCGATATCAGCAGCATGTGCCTCACTGCCCCCGGTTCCCATATCAGCAGCATGTGCCTCACTGCCCCTGGTTCCGATATCAGCAGCATGTGCCTCACTGCCACCGGTTCCCATATCAGCAGCATGTGCCTCACTGCCCCTGGTTCCGATATCAGCAGCATGTGCCTCACTGCCCCCGGTTCCCATATCAGCAGCATGTGCCTCACTGCCCCTGGTTCCGATATCAGCAGCATGTGCCTCACTGCCCCTGGTTCCAATATCAGCAGCATGTGTCTCACTGCCCCTGGTTCCGATATCAGCAGCATGTGCCTCACTGCCCCTGGTTCCCATATCAGCAGCATGTGCCTCACTGCCCCTGGTACCCGTATCAGCAGCATGTGTCTCACTGCCCCTGGTTCCGATATCAGCAGCATGTGCCTCACTGCCCCTGGTTCCCATATCAGCAGCATGTGTCTCACTGCCCCCGGTTCCGATATCAGCAGCATGTGCCTCACTGCCCCCGGTTCCGATATCAGCAGCATGTGCCTCACTGCCCCTGGTTCCCATATCAGCAGCATGTGCCTCACTGACCCTGGTTCCGATATCAGCAGCATGTGCCTCACAGCCCCTGGTTCCCATATCAGCAGCATGTGCCTCACTGCCCCTGGTTCCCATATCAGCAGCATGTGCCTCACTGCCCCTGGTTCCGATATCAGCAGCATGTGCCTCACTGCCCCTGGTTCCGATATCAGCAGCATGTGCCTCACTGCCCCTGGTTCCGATATCAGCAGCATGTGCCTCACTGCCCCTGGTTCCGATATCAGCAGCATGTGCCTCACTGCCCCTGGTTCCGATATCAGCAGCATGTGCCTCACTGCCCCCGGTTCCGATATCAGCAGCATGTGCCTCACTGCCCCTGGTTCCAATATCAGCAGCATGTGCCTCACTGCCTCTGGTTCCGATATCAGCAGCATGTGCCTCACTGCCCCCGGTTCCCATATCAGCAGCATGTGCCTCACTGCCCCCGGTTCCAATATCAGCAGCATGTGCCTCACTGCCCCTGGTTCCAATATCAGCAGCATGTGCCTCACTGCCCCCGGTTCCGATATCAGCAGCATGTGCCTCACTGCCCCCGGTTCCGATATCTGCAGCATGTGCCTCACTGCCCCCGGTTCCGATATCAGCAGCATGTGCCTCACTGCCCCCGGTTCCGATATCAGCAGCATGTGCCTCACTGCCCCCTGGTTCCAATATCAGAAGCATGTGCCTCACTGCCCCTGGTTCCCATATCAGCAGCATGTGCCTCACTGCCCCTGGTTCCCATATCAGCAGCATGTGCCTCACTGCCCCTGGTTCCGATATCAGCAGCATGTGCCTCACTGCCCCCGGTTCCGATATCAGCAGCATGTGCCTCACTGCCCCAGGTTCCGATATCAGCAGCATGTGCCTCACTGCCCCCGGTTCCGATATCAGCAGCATGTGCCTCACTGCCCCCGGTTCCAATATCAGCAGCATGTGCCTCACTGCCCCTGGTTCCGATATCAGCAGCATGTGCCTCACTGCCCCTGTTTCCAATATCAGCAGCATGTGCCTCACTGCCCCTGGTTCCGATATCAGCAGCATGTGCCTCACTGCCCCCGGTTCCCATATCAGCAGCATGTGCCTCACTGCCCCTGGTTCCCATATCAGCAGCATGTGCCTCACTGCCCCTGGTTCCGATATCAGCAGCATGTGCCTCACTGCCCCTGGTTCCGATATCAGCAGCATGTGCCTCACTGCCCCCGGTTCCCATATCAGCAGCATGTGCCTCACTGCCCCTGGTTCCAATATCAGCAGCATGTGCCTCACTGCCCCTGGTTCCCATATCAGCAGCATGTGCCTCACTGCCCCTGGTTCCAATATCAGCAGCATGTGCCTCACTGCCCCTGGTTCCCATATCAGCAGCATGTGTCTCACTGCCCCCGGTTCCGATATCAGCAGCATGTGCCTCACTGCCCCCGGTTCCGATATCAGCAGCATGTGCCTCACTGCCCCTGGTTCCCATATCAGCAGCATGTGCCTCACTGCCCCTGGTTCCGATATCAGCAGCATGTGCCTCACTGCCCCTGGTTCCCATATCAGCAGCATTTGTCTCACTGCCCCTGGTTCCCATATCAGCAGCATGTGCCTCACTGCCCCTGGTTCCGATATCAGCAGCATGTGCCTCACTGCCACCGGTTCCCATATCAGCAGCATGTGCCTCACTGCCCCTGGTTCCGATATCAGCAGCATGTGCCTCACTGCCCCTGGTTCCCATATCAGCAGCATGTGCCTCACTGCCCCTGGTTCCGATATCAGCAGCATGTGCCTCACTGCCCCTGGTTCCGATATCAGCAGCATGTGCCTCACTGCCCCCGGTTCCGATATCAGCAGCATGTGCCTCACTGCCCCCGGTTCCGATATCAGCAGCATGTGCCTCACTGCCCCTGGTTCCGATATCAGCAGCATGTGCCTCACTGCCCCTGGTTCCGATATCAGCAGCATGTGCCTCACTGCCCCTGGTTCCGATATCAGCAGCATGTGCCTCACTGCCCCTGGTTCCGATATCAGCAGCATGTGCCTCACTGCCCCTGGTTCCGATATCAGCAGCATGTGCCTCACTGCCCCTGGTTCCGATATCAGCAGCATGTGCCTCACTGCCCCTGGTTCCGATATCAGCAGCATGTGCCTCACTGCCCCTGGTTCCCATATCAGCAGCATGTGCCTCACTGCCACCGGTTCCCATATCAGCAGCATGTGCCTCACTGCCCCTGGTTCCGATATCAGCAGCATGTGCCTCACTGCCCCTGGTTCCCATATCAGCAGCATGTGCCTCACTGCCCCTGGTTCCGATATCAGCAGCATGTGCCTCACTGCCCCTGGTTCCGATATCAGCAGCATGTGCCTCACTGCCCCTGGTTCCGATATCAGCAGCATGTGCCTCACTGCCCCCGGTTCCGATATCAGCAGCATGTGCCTCACTGCCCCTGGTTCCGATATCAGCAGCATGTGCCTCACTGCCCCTGGTTCCGATATCAGCAGCATGTGCCTCACTGCCCCTGGTTCCGATATCAGCAGCATGTGCCTCACTGCCCCTGGTTCCGATATCAGCAGCATGTGCCTCACTGCCCCTGGTTCCGATATCAGCAGCATGTGTCTCACTGCCCCTGGTTCCCATATCAGCAGCATGTGCTTCACTGCCCCTGGTTCCGATATCAGCAGCATGTGCCTCACTGCCCCTGGTTCCGATATCAGCAGCATGTGCCTCACTGCCCCTGGTTCCAATATCAGCAGCATGTGCCTCACTGCCCCTGGTTCCGATATCAGCAGCATGTGCCTCACTGCCCCTGGTTCCGATATCAGCAGCATGTGCCTCACTGCCCCTGGTTCCGATATCAGCAGCATGTGCCTCACTGCCCCCGGTTCCCATATCAGCAGCATGTGCCTCACTGCCCCTGGTTCCCATATCAGCAGCATGTGTCTCACTGCCCCTGGTTCCAATATCAGCAGCATGTGCCTCACTGCCCCTGGTTCCGATATCAGCAGCATGTGCCTCACTGCCCCTGGTTCCGATATCAGCAGCATGTGCCTCACTGCCCCTGGTTCCGATATCAGCAGCATGTGTCTCACTGCCCCTGGTTCCAATATCAGCAGCATGTGCCTCACTGCCCCTGGTTCCAATATCAGCAGCATGTGCCTCACTGCCCCTGGTTCCCATATCAGCAGCATGTGCCTCACTGCCCCTGGTTCCCATATCAGCAGCATGTGTCTCACTGCCCCTGGTTCCTATATCAGCAGCATGTGCCTCACTGCCCCTGGTTCCGATATCAGCAGCATGTGTCTCACTGCCCCTGGTTCCTATATCAGCAGCATGTGCCTCACTGCCCCTGGTTCCGATATCAGCAGCATGTGCCTCACTGCCACCGGTTCCGATATCAGCAGCATGTGCCTCACTGCCCCCGGTTCCCATATCAGCAGCATGTGCCTCACTGCCCCTGGTTCCGATATCAGCAGCATGTGCCTCACTGCCACCGGTTCCCATATCAGCAGCATGTGCCTCACTGCCCCTGGTTCCGATATCAGCAGCATGTGCCTCACTGCCCCCGGTTCCCATATCAGCAGCATGTGCCTCACTGCCCCTGGTTCCGATATCAGCAGCATGTGCCTCACTGCCCCTGGTTCCAATATCAGCAGCATGTGTCTCACTGCCCCTGGTTCCGATATCAGCAGCATGTGCCTCACTGCCCCTGGTTCCCATATCAGCAGCATGTGCCTCACTGCCCCTGGTACCCGTATCAGCAGCATGTGTCTCACTGCCCCTGGTTCCGATATCAGCAGCATGTGCCTCACTGCCCCTGGTTCCCATATCAGCAGCATGTGTCTCACTGCCCCCGGTTCCGATATCAGCAGCATGTGCCTCACTGCCCCCGGTTCCGATATCAGCAGCATGTGCCTCACTGCCCCTGGTTCCCATATCAGCAGCATGTGCCTCACTGCCCCTGGTTCCGATATCAGCAGCATGTGCCTCACAGCCCCTGGTTCCCATATCAGCAGCATGTGCCTCACTGCCCCTGGTTCCCATATCAGCAGCATGTGCCTCACTGCCCCTGGTTCCGATATCAGCAGCATGTGCCTCACTGCCCCTGGTTCCGATATCAGCAGCATGTGCCTCACTGCCCCTGGTTCCGATATCAGCAGCATGTGCCTCACTGCCCCTGGTTCCGATATCAGCAGCATGTGCCTCACTGCCCCTGGTTCCGATATCAGCAGCATGTGCCTCACTGCCCCCGGTTCCGATATCAGCAGCATGTGCCTCACTGCCCCTGGTTCCAATATCAGCAGCATGTGCCTCACTGCCTCTGGTTCCGATATCAGCAGCATGTGCCTCACTGCCCCCGGTTCCCATATCAGCAGCATGTGCCTCACTGCCCCCGGTTCCAATATCAGCAGCATGTGCCTCACTGCCCCTGGTTCCAATATCAGCAGCATGTGCCTCACTGCCCCCGGTTCCGATATCAGCAGCATGTGCCTCACTGCCCCCGGTTCCGATATCTGCAGCATGTGCCTCACTGCCCCCGGTTCCGATATCAGCAGCATGTGCCTCACTGCCCCCGGTTCCGATATCAGCAGCATGTGCCTCACTGCCCCCTGGTTCCAATATCAGAAGCATGTGCCTCACTGCCCCTGGTTCCCATATCAGCAGCATGTGCCTCACTGCCCCTGGTTCCCATATCAGCAGCATGTGCCTCACTGCCCCTGGTTCCGATATCAGCAGCATGTGCCTCACTGCCCCGGTTCCGATATCAGCAGCATGTGCCTCACTGCCCCAGGTTCCGATATCAGCAGCATGTGCCTCACTGCCCCCGGTTCCGATATCAGCAGCATGTGCCTCACTGCCCCCGGTTCCAATATCAGCAGCATGTGCCTCACTGCCCCTGGTTCCGATATCAGCAGCATGTGCCTCACTGCCCCTGGTTCCAATATCAGCAGCATGTGCCTCACTGCCCCTGGTTCCGATATCAGCAGCATGTGCCTCACTGCCCCCGGTTCCCATATCAGCAGCATGTGCCTCACTGCCCCTGGTTCCCATATCAGCAGCATGTGCCTCACTGCCCCTGGTTCCGATATCAGCAGCATGTGCCTCACTGCCCCTGGTTCCGATATCAGCAGCATGTGCCTCACTGCCCCCGGTTCCCATATCAGCAGCATGTGCCTCACTGCCCCTGGTTCCAATATCAGCAGCATGTGCCTCACTGCCCCTGGTTCCCATATCAGCAGCATGTGCCTCACTGCCCCTGGTTCCAATATCAGCAGCATGTGCCTCACTGCCCCTGGTTCCCATATCAGCAGCATGTGTCTCACTGCCCCCGGTTCCGATATCAGCAGCATGTGCCTCACTGCCCCCGGTTCCGATATCAGCAGCATGTGCCTCACTGCCCCTGGTTCCCATATCAGCAGCATGTGCCTCACTGCCCCTGGTTCCGATATCAGCAGCATGTGCCTCACTGCCCCTGGTTCCCATATCAGCAGCATTTGTCTCACTGCCCCTGGTTCCCATATCAGCAGCATGTGCCTCACTGCCCCTGGTTCCGATATCAGCAGCATGTGCCTCACTGCCACCGGTTCCCATATCAGCAGCATGTGCCTCACTGCCCCTGGTTCCGATATCAGCAGCATGTGCCTCACTGCCCCTGGTTCCCATATCAGCAGCATGTGCCTCACTGCCCCTGGTTCCGATATCAGCAGCATGTGCCTCACTGCCCCTGGTTCCGATATCAGCAGCATGTGCCTCACTGCCCCCGGTTCCGATATCAGCAGCATGTGCCTCACTGCCCCCGGTTCCGATATCAGCAGCATGTGCCTCACTGCCCCTGGTTCCGATATCAGCAGCATGTGCCTCACTGCCCCTGGTTCCGATATCAGCAGCATGTGCCTCACTGCCCCTGGTTCCGATATCAGCAGCATGTGCCTCACTGCCCCTGGTTCCGATATCAGCAGCATGTGCCTCACTGCCCCTGGTTCCGATATCAGCAGCATGTGCCTCACTGCCCCTGGTTCCGATATCAGCAGCATGTGCCTCACTGCCCCTGGTTCCGATATCAGCAGCATGTGCCTCACTGCCCCTGGTTCCCATATCAGCAGCATGTGCCTCACTGCCCCTGGTTCCCATATCAGCAGCATGTGTCTCACTGCCCCTGGTTCCCATATCAGCAGCATGTGCCTCACTGCCCCTGGTTCCGATATCAGCAGCATGTGCCTCACTGCCCCTGGTTCCGATATCAGCAGCATGTGCCTCACTGCCCCCGGTTCCCATATCAGCAGCATGTGCCTCACTGCCCCTGGTTCCCATATCAGCAGCATGTGCCTCACTGCCCCTGGTTCCGATATCAGCAGCATGTGCCTCACTGCCCCTGGTTCCGATATCAGCAGCATGTGCCTCACTGCCCCTGGTTCCGATATCAGCAGCATGTGCCTCACTGCCCCTGGTTCCGATATCAGCAGCATGTGTCTCACTGCACCTGGTTCCAATATCAGCAGCATGTGCCTCACTGCCCCTGGTTCCGATATCAGCAGCATGTGCCTCACTGCCCCTGGTTCCCATATCAGCAGCATGTGCCTCACTGCCCCTGGTTCCGATATCAGCAGCATGTGCCTCACTGCCCCTGGTTCCCATATCAGCAGCATGTGTCTCACTGCCCCTGGTTCCTATATCAGCAGCATGTGCCTCACTGCCCCTGGTTCCCATATCAGCAGCATGTGCCTCACTGCCACCGGTTCCGATATCAGCAGCATGTGCCTCACTGCCCCCGGTTCCCATATCAGCAGCATGTGCCTCACTGCCCCTGGTTCCGATATCAGCAGCATGTGCCTCACTGCCCCCGGTTCCCATATCAGCAGCATGTGCCTCACTGCCCCTGGTTCCGATATCAGCAGCATGTGCCTCACTGCCCCCGGTTCCCATATCAGCAGCATGTGCCTCACTGCCCCTGGTTCCGATATCAGCAGCATGTGCCTCACTGCCCCTGGTTCCAATATCAGCAGCATGTGTCTCACTGCCCCTGGTTCCGATATCAGCAGCATGTGCCTCACTGCCCCTGGTTCCCATATCAGCAGCATGTGCCTCACTGCCCCTGGTACCCGTATCAGCAGCATGTGTCCTCACTGCCCCTGGTTCCGATATCAGCAGCATGTGCCTCACTGCCCCTGGTTCCCATATCAGCAGCATGTGTCTCACTGCCCCCGGTTCCGATATCAGCAGCATGTGCCTCACTGCCCCCGGTTCCGATATCAGCAGCATGTGCCTCACTGCCCCTGGTTCCCATATCAGCAGCATGTGCCTCACTGCCCCTGGTTCCGATATCAGCAGCATGTGCCTCACTGCCCCTGGTTCCCATATCAGCAGCATGTGCCTCACTGCCCCTGGTTCCCATATCAGCAGCATGTGCCTCACTGCCCCTGGTTCCGATATCAGCAGCATGTGCCTCACTGCCCCTGGTTCCGATATCAGCAGCATGTGCCTCACTGCCCCTGGTTCCGATATCAGCAGCATGTGCCTCACTGCCCCTGGTTCCGATATCAGCAGCATGTGCCTCACTGCCCCTGGTTCCGATATCAGCAGCATGTGCCTCACTGCCCCCGGTTCCGATATCAGCAGCATGTGCCTCACTGCCCCTGGTTCCAATATCAGCAGCATGTGCCTCACTGCCTCTGGTTCCGATATCAGCAGCATGTGCCTCACTGCCCCCGGTTCCCATATCAGCAGCATGTGCCTCACTGCCCCCGGTTCCGATATCAGCAGCATGTGCCTCACTGCCCCTGGTTCCAATATCAGCAGCATGTGCCTCACTGCCCCCGGTTCCGATATCAGCAGCATGTGCCTCACTGCCCCCGGTTCCCATATCAGCAGCATGTGCCTCACTGCCCCCGGTTCCGATATCAGCAGCATGTGCCTCACTGCCCCCGGTTCCGATATCAGCAGCATGTGCCTCACTGCCCCCTGGTTCCAATATCAGAAGCATGTGCCTCACTGCCCCTGGTTCCCATATCAGCAGCATGTGCCTCACTGCCCCTGGTTCCCATATCAGCAGCATGTGCCTCACTGCCCCTGGTTCCGATATCAGCAGCATGTGCCTCACTGCCCCCGGTTCCGATATCAGCAGCATGTGCCTCACTGCCCCAGGTTCCGATATCAGCAGCATGTGCCTCACTGCCCCCGGTTCCGATATCAGCAGCATGTGCCTCACTGCCCCCGGTTCCAATATCAGCAGCATGTGCCTCACTGCCCCTGGTTCCGATATCAGCAGCATGTGCCTCACTGCCCCTGGTTCCAATATCAGCAGCATGTGCCTCACTGCCCCTGGTTCCCATATCAGCAGCATGTGCCTCACTGCCCCCGGTTCCCATATCAGCAGCATGTGCCTCACTGCCCCTGGTTCCCATATCAGCAGCATGTGCCTCACTGCCCCTGGTTCCGATATCAGCAGCATGTGCCTCACTGCCCCTGGTTCCCATATCAGCAGCATGTGCCTCACTGCCCCGGTTCCCATATCAGCAGCATGTGCCTCACTGCCCCTGGTTCCAATATCAGCAGCATGTGCCTCACTGCCCCTGGTTCCCATATCAGCAGCATGTGCCTCACTGCCCCTGGTTCCAATATCAGCAGCATGTGCCTCACTGCCCCTGGTTCCGATATCAGCAGCATGTGCCTCACTGCCCCTGGTTCCGATATCAGCAGCATGTGCCTCACTGCCCCCGGTTCCGATATCAGCAGCATGTGCCTCACTGCCCCTGGTTCCGATATCAGCAGCATGTGCCTCACTGCCCCTGGTTCCGATATCAGCAGCATGTGCCTCACTGCCCCTGGTTCCGATATCAGCAGCATGTGCCTCACTGCCCCTGGTTCCGATATCAGCAGCATGTGCCTCACTGCCCCTGGTTCCGATATCAGCAGCATGTGCCTCACTGCCCCTGGTTCCGATATCAGCAGCATGTGCCTCACTGCCCCTGGTTCCGATATCAGCAGCATGTGCCTCACTGCCCCTGGTTCCGATATCAGCAGCATGTGCCTCACTGCCCCTGGTTCCGATATCAGCAGCATGTGCCTCACTGCCCCTGGTTCCCATATCAGCAGCATGTGCCTCACTGCCCCTGGTTCCCATATCAGCAGCATGTGTCTCACTGCCCCTGGTTCCCATATCAGCAGCATGTGCTTCACTGCCCCTGGTTCCGATATCAGCAGCATGTGCCTCACTGCCCCTGGTTCCGATATCAGCAGCATGTGCCTCACTGCCCCTGGTTCCAATATCAGCAGCATGTGCCTCACTGCCCCTGGTTCCGATATCAGCAGCATGTGCCTCACTGCCCCTGGTTCCGATATCAGCAGCATGTGCCTCACTGCCCCTGGTTCCGATATCAGCAGCATGTGCCTCACTGCCCCCGGTTCCCATATCAGCAGCATGTGCCTCACTGCCCCTGGTTCCCATATCAGCAGCATGTGTCTCACTGCCCCTGGTTCCAATATCAGCAGCATGTGCCTCACTGCCCCTGGTTCCGATATCAGCAGCATGTGCCTCACTGCCCCTGGTTCCGATATCAGCAGCATGTGCCTCACTGCCCCTGGTTCCGATATCAGCAGCATGTGTCTCACTGCCCCTGGTTCCAATATCAGCAGCATGTGCCTCACTGCCCCTGGTTCCAATATCAGCAGCATGTGCCTCACTGCCCCTGGTTCCCATATCAGCAGCATGTGCCTCACTGCCCCTGGTTCCCATATCAGCAGCATGTGTCTCACTGCCCCTGGTTCCTATATCAGCAGCATGTGCCTCACTGCCCCTGGTTCCGATATCAGCAGCATGTGCCTCACTGCCACCGGTTCCGATATCAGCAGCATGTGCCTCACTGCCCCCGGTTCCCATATCAGCAGCATGTGCCTCACTGCCCCTGGTTCCGATATCAGCAGCATGTGCCTCACTGCCACCGGTTCCCATATCAGCAGCATGTGCCTCACTGCCCCTGGTTCCGATATCAGCAGCATGTGCCTCACTGCCCCCGGTTCCCATATCAGCAGCATGTGCCTCACTGCCCTTGGTTCCGATATCAGCAGCATGTGCCTCACTGCCCCTGGTTCCAATATCAGCAGCATGTGTCTCACGGCCCCTGGTTCCGATATCAGCAGCATGTGCCTCACTGCCCCTGGTTCCCATATCAGCAGCATGTGCCTCACTGCCCCTGGTACCCGTATCAGCAGCATGTGTCTCACTGCCCCTGGTTCCGATATCAGCAGCATGTGCCTCACTGCCCCTGGTTCCCATATCAGCAGCATGTGTCTCACTGCCCCCGGTTCCGATATCAGCAGCATGTGCCTCACTGCCCCCGGTTCCGATATCAGCAGCATGTGCCTCACTGCCCCTGGTTCCCATATCAGCAGCATGTGCCTCACTGCCCCTGGTTCCGATATCAGCAGCATGTGCCTCACTGCCCCTGGTTCCGATATCAGCAGCATGTGCCTCACTGCCCCTGGTTCCAATATCAGCAGCATGTGCCTCACTGCCCCTGGTTCCCATATCAGCAGCATGTGCCTCACTGCCCCTGGTTCCAATATCAGCAGCATGTGCCTCACTGCCCCTGGTTCCCATATCAGCAGCATGTGTCTCACTGCCCCCGGTTCCGATATCAGCAGCATGTGCCTCACTGCCCCCGGTTCCGATATCAGCAGCATGTGCCTCACTGCCCCTGGTTCCCATATCAGCAGCATGTGCCTCACTGCCCCTGGTTCCAATATCAGCAGCATGTGTCTCACTGCCCCTGGTTCCGATATCAGCAGCATGTGACTCACTGCCCCCGGTTCCCATATCAGCAGCATGTGCCTCACTGCCCCTGGTTCCAATATCAGCAGCATGTGCCTCACTGCCCCTGGTTCCGATATCAGCAGCATGTGCCTCACTGCCCCTGGTTCCGATATCAGCAGCATGTGCCTCACTGCCCCTGGTTCCGATATCAGCAGCATGTGCCTCACTGCCCCCGGTTCCCATATCAGCAGCATGTGCCTCACTGCCCCTGGTTCCGATATCAGCAGCATGTGCCTCACTGCCCCCGGTTCCCATATCAGCAGCATGTGCCTCACTGCCACCGGTTCCCATATCAGCAGCATGTGCCTCACTGCCCCTGGTTCCGATATCAGCAGCATGTGCCTCACTGCCCCTGGTTCCCATATCAGCAGCATGTGCCTCACTGCCCCCGGTTCCGATATCAGCAGCATGTGCCTCACTGCCCCTGGTTCCGATATCAGCAGCATGTGCCTCACTGCCCCTGGTTCCGATATCAGCAGCATGTGCCTCACTGCCCCTGGTTCCGATATCAGCAGCATGTGCCTCACTGCCCCCGGTTCCGATATCAGCAGCATGTGCCTCACTGCCCCTGGTTCCGATATCAGCAGCATGTGCCTCACTGCCCCCGGTTCCGATATCAGCAGCATGTGCCTCACTGCCCCTGGTTCCGATATCAGCAGCATGTGCCTCACTGCCCCTGGTTCCGATATCAGCCGCATGTGCCTCACTGCCCCCGGTTCCGATATCAGCAGCATGTGCCTCACTGCCCCCGGTTCCAATATCAGCAGCATGTGCCTCACTGCCCCTGGTTCCGATATCAGCAGCATGTGCCTCACTGCCCCTGGTTCCCATATCAGCAGCATGTGTCTCACTGCCCCCGGTTCCGATATCAGCAGCATGTGCCTCACTGCCCCCGGTTCCGATATCAGCAGCATGTGCCTCACTGCCCCTGGTTCCCATATCAGCAGCATGTGCCTCACTGCCCCTGGTTCCGATATCAGCAGCATGTGCCTCACTGCCTCTGGTTCCAATATCAGCAGCATTTGTCTCACTGCCCCTGGTTCCCATATCAGCAGCATGTGCCTCATTGCCCCTGGTTCCGATATCAGCAGCATGTGCCTCACTGCCACCGGTTCCCATATCAGCAGCATGTGCCTCACTGCCCCTGGTTCCGATATCAGCAGCATGTGCCTCACTGCCCCTGGTTCCCATATCAGCAGCATGTGCCTCACTGCCCCTGGTTCCGATATCAGCAGCATGTGCCTCACTGCCCCTGGTTCCGATATCAGCAGCATGTGCCTCACTGCCCCTGGTTCCGATATCAGCAGCATGTGCCTCACTGCCCCCGGTTCCGATATCAGCAGCATGTGCCTCACTGCCCCTGGTTCCGATATCAGCAGCATGTGCCTCACTGCCCCTGGTTCCGATATCAGCAGCATGTGCCTCACTGCCCCTGGTTCCGATATCAGCAGCATGTGCCTCACTGCCCCTGGTTCCGATATCAGCAGCATGTGCCTCACTGCCCCTGGTTCCGATATCAGCAGCATGTGTCTCACTGCCCCTGGTTCCCATATCAGCAGCATGTGCTTCACTGCCCCTGGTTCCGATATCAGCAGCATGTGCCTCACTGCCCCTGGTTCCGATATCAGCAGCATGTGCCTCACTGCCCCTGGTTCCAATATCAGCAGCATGTGCCTCACTGCCCCTGGTTCCGATATCAGCAGCATGTGCCTCACTGCCCCTGGTTCCGATATCAGCAGCATGTGCCTCACTGCCCCTGGTTCCGATATCAGCAGCATGTGCCTCACTGCCCCCGGTTCCCATATCAGCAGCATGTGCCTCACTGCCCCTGGTTCCCATATCAGCAGCATGTGTCTCACTGCCCCTGGTTCCAATATCAGCAGCATGTGCCTCACTGCCCCTGGTTCCGATATCAGCAGCATGTGCCTCACTGCCCCTGGTTCCGATATCAGCAGCATGTGCCTCACTGCCCCTGGTTCCGATATCAGCAGCATGTGTCTCACTGCCCCTGGTTCCAATATCAGCAGCATGTGCCTCACTGCCCCTGGTTCCAATATCAGCAGCATGTGCCTCACTGCCCCTGGTTCCCATATCAGCAGCATGTGCCTCACTGCCCCTGGTTCCCATATCAGCAGCATGTGTCTCACTGCCCCTGGTTCCTATATCAGCAGCATGTGCCTCACTGCCCCTGGTTCCGATATCAGCAGCATGTGTCTCACTGCCCCTGGTTCCTATATCAGCAGCATGTGCCTCACTGCCCCTGGTTCCGATATCAGCAGCATGTGCCTCACTGCCACCGGTTCCGATATCAGCAGCATGTGCCTCACTGCCCCCGGTTCCCATATCAGCAGCATGTGCCTCACTGCCCCTGGTTCCGATATCAGCAGCATGTGCCTCACTGCCACCGGTTCCCATATCAGCAGCATGTGCCTCACTGCCCCTGGTTCCGATATCAGCAGCATGTGCCTCACTGCCCCCGGTTCCCATATCAGCAGCATGTGCCTCACTGCCCCTGGTTCCGATATCAGCAGCATGTGCCTCACTGCCCCTGGTTCCAATATCAGCAGCATGTGTCTCACTGCCCCTGGTTCCGATATCAGCAGCATGTGCCTCACTGCCCCTGGTTCCCATATCAGCAGCATGTGCCTCACTGCCCCTGGTACCCGTATCAGCAGCATGTGTCTCACTGCCCCTGGTTCCGATATCAGCAGCATGTGCCTCACTGCCCCTGGTTCCCATATCAGCAGCATGTGTCTCACTGCCCCCGGTTCCGATATCAGCAGCATGTGCCTCACTGCCCCCGGTTCCGATATCAGCAGCATGTGCCTCACTGCCCCTGGTTCCCATATCAGCAGCATGTGCCTCACTGCCCCTGGTTCCGATATCAGCAGCATGTGCCTCACAGCCCCTGGTTCCCATATCAGCAGCATGTGCCTCACTGCCCCTGGTTCCCATATCAGCAGCATGTGCCTCACTGCCCCTGGTTCCGATATCAGCAGCATGTGCCTCACTGCCCCTGGTTCCGATATCAGCAGCATGTGCCTCACTGCCCCTGGTTCCGATATCAGCAGCATGTGCCTCACTGCCCCTGGTTCCGATATCAGCAGCATGTGCCTCACTGCCCCTGGTTCCGATATCAGCAGCATGTGCCTCACTGCCCCCGGTTCCGATATCAGCAGCATGTGCCTCACTGCCCCTGGTTCCGATATCAGCAGCATGTGCCTCACTGCCTCTGGTTCCGATATCAGCAGCATGTGCCTCACTGCCCCCGGTTCCCATATCAGCAGCATGTGCCTCACTGCCCCCGGTTCCAATATCAGCAGCATGTGCCTCACTGCCCCTGGTTCCAATATCAGCAGCATGTGCCTCACTGCCCCCGGTTCCGATATCAGCAGCATGTGCCTCACTGCCCCCGGTTCCGATATCTGCAGCATGTGCCTCACTGCCCCCGGTTCCGATATCAGCAGCATGTGCCTCACTGCCCCCGGTTCCGATATCAGCAGCATGTGCCTCACTGCCCCCTGGTTCCAATATCAGAAGCATGTGCCTCACTGCCCCTGGTTCCCATATCAGCAGCATGTGCCTCACTGCCCCTGGTTCCCATATCAGCAGCATGTGCCTCACTGCCCCTGGTTCCGATATCAGCAGCATGTGCCTCACTGCCCCCGGTTCCGATATCAGCAGCATGTGCCTCACTGCCCCAGGTTCCGATATCAGCAGCATGTGCCTCACTGCCCCCGGTTCCGATATCAGCAGCATGTGCCTCACTGCCCCCGGTTCCAATATCAGCAGCATGTGCCTCACTGCCCCTGGTTCCGATATCAGCAGCATGTGCCTCACTGCCCCTGGTTCCAATATCAGCAGCATGTGCCTCACTGCCCCTGGTTCCGATATCAGCAGCATGTGCCTCACTGCCCCCGGTTCCCATATCAGCAGCATGTGCCTCACTGCCCCTGGTTCCCATATCAGCAGCATGTGCCTCACTGCCCCTGGTTCCGATATCAGCAGCATGTGCCTCACTGCCCCTGGTTCCGATATCAGCAGCATGTGCCTCACTGCCCCCGGTTCCCATATCAGCAGCATGTGCCTCACTGCCCCTGGTTCCAATATCAGCAGCATGTGCCTCACTGCCCCTGGTTCCCATATCAGCAGCATGTGCCTCACTGCCCCTGGTTCCAATATCAGCAGCATGTGCCTCACTGCCCCTGGTTCCCATATCAGCAGCATGTGTCTCACTGCCCCCGGTTCCGATATCAGCAGCATGTGCCTCACTGCCCCCGGTTCCGATATCAGCAGCATGTGCCTCACTGCCCCTGGTTCCCATATCAGCAGCATGTGCCTCACTGCCCCTGGTTCCGATATCAGCAGCATGTGCCTCACTGCCCCTGGTTCCCATATCAGCAGCATTTGTCTCACTGCCCCTGGTTCCCATATCAGCAGCATGTGCCTCACTGCCCCTGGTTCCGATATCAGCAGCATGTGCCTCACTGCCACCGGTTCCCATATCAGCAGCATGTGCCTCACTGCCCCTGGTTCCGATATCAGCAGCATGTGCCTCACTGCCCCTGGTTCCCATATCAGCAGCATGTGCCTCACTGCCCCTGGTTCCGATATCAGCAGCATGTGCCTCACTGCCCCTGGTTCCGATATCAGCAGCATGTGCCTCACTGCCCCCGGTTCCGATATCAGCAGCATGTGCCTCACTGCCCCCGGTTCCGATATCAGCAGCATGTGCCTCACTGCCCCTGGTTCCGATATCAGCAGCATGTGCCTCACTGCCCCTGGTTCCGATATCAGCAGCATGTGCCTCACTGCCCCTGGTTCCGATATCAGCAGCATGTGCCTCACTGCCCCTGGTTCCGATATCAGCAGCATGTGCCTCACTGCCCCTGGTTCCGATATCAGCAGCATGTGCCTCACTGCCCCTGGTTCCGATATCAGCAGCATGTGCCTCACTGCCCCTGGTTCCGATATCAGCAGCATGTGCCTCACTGCCCCTGGTTCCCATATCAGCAGCATGTGCCTCACTGCCCCTGGTTCCCATATCAGCAGCATGTGTCTCACTGCCCCTGGTTCCCATATCAGCAGCATGTGCCTCACTGCCCCTGGTTCCGATATCAGCAGCATGTGCCTCACTGCCCCTGGTTCCGATATCAGCAGCATGTGCCTCACTGCCCCCGGTTCCCATATCAGCAGCATGTGCCTCACTGCCCCTGGTTCCCATATCAGCAGCATGTGCCTCACTGCCCCTGGTTCCGATATCAGCAGCATGTGCCTCACTGCCCCTGGTTCCGATATCAGCAGCATGTGCCTCACTGCCCCTGGTTCCGATATCAGCAGCATGTGCCTCACTGCCCCTGGTTCCGATATCAGCAGCATGTGTCTCACTGCACCTGGTTCCAATATCAGCAGCATGTGCCTCACTGCCCCTGGTTCCGATATCAGCAGCATGTGCCTCACTGCCCCTGGTTCCCATATCAGCAGCATGTGCCTCACTGCCACTGGTTCCGATATCAGCAGCATGTGCCTCACTGCCCCTGGTTCCCATATCAGCAGCATGTGTCTCACTGCCCCTGGTTCCTATATCAGCAGCATGTGCCTCACTGCCCCTGGTTCCCATATCAGCAGCATGTGCCTCACTGCCACCGGTTCCGATATCAGCAGCATGTGCCTCACTGCCCCCGGTTCCCATATCAGCAGCATGTGCCTCACTGCCCCTGGTTCCGATATCAGCAGCATGTGCCTCACTGCCCCCGGTTCCCATATCAGCAGCATGTGCCTCACTGCCCCTGGTTCCGATATCAGCAGCATGTGCCTCACTGCCCCCGGTTCCCATATCAGCAGCATGTGCCTCACTGCCCCTGGTTCCGATATCAGCAGCATGTGCCTCACTGCCCCTGGTTCCAATATCAGCAGCATGTGTCTCACTGCCCCTGGTTCCGATATCAGCAGCATGTGCCTCACTGCCCCTGGTTCCCATATCAGCAGCATGTGCCTCACTGCCCCTGGTACCCGTATCAGCAGCATGTGTCTCACTGCCCCTGGTTCCGATATCAGCAGCATGTGCCTCACTGCCCCTGGTTCCCATATCAGCAGCATGTGTCTCACTGCCCCCGGTTCCGATATCAGCAGCATGTGCCTCACTGCCCCCGGTTCCGATATCAGCAGCATGTGCCTCACTGCCCCTGGTTCCCATATCAGCAGCATGTGCCTCACTGCCCCTGGTTCCGATATCAGCAGCATGTGCCTCACTGCCCCTGGTTCCCATATCAGCAGCATGTGCCTCACTGCCCCTGGTTCCCATATCAGCAGCATGTGCCTCACTGCCCCTGGTTCCGATATCAGCAGCATGTGCCTCACTGCCCCTGGTTCCGATATCAGCAGCATGTGCCTCACTGCCCCTGGTTCCGATATCAGCAGCATGTGCCTCACTGCCCCTGGTTCCGATATCAGCAGCATGTGCCTCACTGCCCCTGGTTCCGATATCAGCAGCATGTGCCTCACTGCCCCCGGTTCCGATATCAGCAGCATGTGCCTCACTGCCCCTGGTACCAATATCAGCAGCATGTGCCTCACTGCCTCTGGTTCCGATATCAGCAGCATGTGCCTCACTGCCCCCGGTTCCCATATCAGCAGCATGTGCCTCACTGCCCCCGGTTCCGATATCAGCAGCATGTGCCTCACTGCCCCTGGTTCCAATATCAGCAGCATGTGCCTCACTGCCCCCGGTTCCGATATCAGCAGCATGTGCCTCACTGCCCCCGGTTCCCATATCAGCAGCATGTGCCTCACTGCCCCCGGTTCCGATATCAGCAGCATGTGCCTCACTGCCCCCGGTTCCGATATCAGCAGCATGTGCCTCACTGCCCCCTGGTTCCAATATCAGAAGCATGTGCCTCACTGCCCCTGGTTCCCATATCAGCAGCATGTGCCTCACTGCCCCTGGTTCCCATATCAGCAGCATGTGCCTCACTGCCCCTGGTTCCGATATCAGCAGCATGTGCCTCACTGCCCCCGGTTCCGATATCAGCAGCATGTGCCTCACTGCCCCAGGTTCCGATATCAGCAGCATGTGCCTCACTGCCCCCGGTTCCGATATCAGCAGCATGTGCCTCACTGCCCCCGGTTCCAATATCAGCAGCATGTGCCTCACTGCCCCTGGTTCCGATATCAGCAGCATGTGCCTCACTGCCCCTGGTTCCAATATCAGCAGCATGTGCCTCACTGCCCCTGGTTCCCATATCAGCAGCATGTGCCTCACTGCCCCCGGTTCCCATATCAGCAGCATGTGTCTCACTGCCCCTGGTTCCAATATCAGCAGCATGTGCCTCACTGTCGCCTGGTTCCAATATCAGCAGCATGTGCCTCACAGCCCTTGGTTCCGATATCAGCAGCATGTGCCTCACTGCCCCTGGTTCCAATATCAGCAGCATGTGCCTCACTGCCCCCGGTTCCGATATCAGCAGCATGTGCCTCACTGCCCCCGGTTCCGATATCAGCAGCATGTGCCTCACTGCCCCCGGTTCTGATATCAGCAGCATGTGCCTCACTGCCCCCGGTTCCGATATCAGCAGCATGTGCCTCACTGCCCCTGGTTCCCATATCAGCAGCATGTGCCTCACTGCCCCTGGTTCCGATATCAGCAGCATGTGCCTCACTGCCCCTGGTTCCCATATCAGCAGCATGTGCCTCACTGCCCCTGGTTCCCATATCAGCAGCATGTGCCTCACTGCCCCTGGTTCCGATATCAGCAGCATGTGCCTCACTGTCCCCTGGTTCCGATATCAGCAGCATGTGCCTCACTGTCCCCTGGTTCCAATATCAGCAGCATGTGCCTCACTGCCCCTGGTTCCGATATCAGCAGCATGTGCCTCACTGCCCCTGGTTCCGATATCAGCAGCATGTGTCTCACTGCCCCTGGTTCCGATATCAGCAGCATGTGCCTCACTGCCCCTGGTTCCGATATCAGCAGCATGTGTCTCACTGCCCCTGATTCCGATATCAGCAGCATGTGCCTCACTGCCCCTGGTTCCCATATCAGCAGCATGTGCCTCACTGCCCCTGGTTCCGATATCAGCAGCATGTGCCTCACTGCCCCTGGTTCCCATATCAGCAGCATGTGTCTCACTGCCCCTGGTTCCCGTATCAGCAGCATGTGTCTCACTGCCCCCGGTTCCGATATCAGCAGCATGTGTCTCACTGCCCCCGGTTCCGATATCAGCAGCATGTGTCTCACTGCCCCTGGTTCCGATATCAGCAGCATGTGCCTCACTGCCCCTGGTTCCGATATCAGCAGCATGTGCCTCACTGCCCCTGGTTCCGATATCAGCAGCATGTGTCTCACTGCCCCTGGTTCCCATGTCAGCAGCATGTGTCTCACTGCCCCCGGTTCCGATATCAGCAGCATGTGTCTCACTGCCCCTGGTTCCGATATCAGCAGCATGTGCCTCACTGCCCCTGGTTCCCATATCAGCAGCATGTGCCTCACTGCCCCTGGTTCCGATATCAGCAGCATGTGTCTCACTGCCCCTGGTTCCCATATCAGCAGCATGTGCCTCACTGCCCCTGGTTCCCATATCAGCAGCATGTGCCTCACTGCCCCTGGTTCCGATATCAGCAGCATGTGCCTCACTGCCCCTGGTTCCGATATCAGCAGCATGTGCCTCACTGCCCCTGGTTCCGATATCAGCAGCATGTGCCTCACTGCCCCCGGTTCCCATATCAGCAGCATGTGCCTCACTGCCCCTGGTTCCGATATCAGCAGCATGTGCCTCACTGTCCCCTGGTTCCGATATCAGCAGCATGTGCCTCACTGCCCCTGGTTCCCATATCAGCAGCATGTGTCTCACTGCCCCCGGTTCCGATATCAGCAGCATGTGCCTCACTGCCCCCGGTTCCGATATCAGCAGCATGTGCCTCACTGCCCCTGGTTCCCATATCAGCAGCATGTGCCTCACTGCCCCTGGTTCCGATATCAGCAGCATGTGCCTCACTGCCCCTGGTTCCCATATCAGCAGCATTTGTCTCACTGCCCCTGGTTCCCATATCAGCAGCATGTGCCTCACTGCCCCTGGTTCCGATATCAGCAGCATGTGCCTCACTGCCACCGGTTCCCATATCAGCAGCATGTGCCTCACTGCCCCTGGTTCCGATATCAGCAGCATGTGCCTCACTGCCCCTGGTTCCCATATCAGCAGCATGTGCCTCACTGCCCCTGGTTCCGATATCAGCAGCATGTGCCTCACTGCCCCTGGTTCCGATATCAGCAGCATGTGCCTCACTGCCCCTGGTTTCGATATCAGCAGCATGTGCCTCACTGCCCCCGGTTCCGATATCAGCAGCATGTGCCTCACTGCCCCTGGTTCCGATATCAGCAGCATGTGCCTCACTGCCCCTGGTTCCGATATCAGCAGCATGTGCCTCACTGCCCCTGGTTCCGATATCAGCAGCATGTGCCTCACTGCCCCTGGTTCCGATATCAGCAGCATGTGCCTCACTGCCCCTGGTTCCGATATCAGCAGCATGTGCCTCACTGCCCCTGGTTCCGATATCAGCAGCATGTGCCTCACTGCCCCTGGTTCCGATATCAGCAGCATGTGCCTCACTGCCCCTGGTTCCGATATCAGCAGCATGTGCCTCACTGCCCCTGGTTCCGATATCAGCAGCATGTGCCTCACTGCCCCTGGTTCCCATATCAGCAGCATGTGCCTCACTGCCCCTGGTTCCCATATCAGCAGCATGTGTCTCACTGCCCCTGGTTCCCATATCAGCAGCATGTGCTTCACTGCCCCTGGTTCCGATATCAGCAGCATGTGCCTCACTGCCCCTGGTTCCGATATCAGCAGCATGTGCCTCACTGCCCCTGTTTCCAATATCAGCAGCATGTGCCTCACTGCCCCTGGTTCCGATATCAGCAGCATGTGCCTCACTGCCCCTGGTTCCGATATCAGCAGCATGTGCCTCACTGCCCCTGGTTCCAATATCAGCAGCATGTGCCTCACTGCCCCTGGTTCCCATATCAGCAGCATGTGTCTCACTGCCCCTGGTTCCAATATCAGCAGCATGTGCCTCACTGCCCCTGGTTCCAATATCAGCAGCATGTGCCTCACTGCCCCTGGTTCCCATATCAGCAGCATGTGCCTCACTGCCCCTGGTTCCCATATCAGCAGCATGTGTCTCACTGCCCCTGGTTCCTATATCAGCAGCATGTGCCTCACTGCCCCTGGTTCCGATATCAGCAGCATGTGCCTCACTGCCACCGGTTCCGATATCAGCAGCATGTGCCTCACTGCCCCCGGTTCCCATATCAGCAGCATGTGCCTCACTGCCCCTGGTTCCGATATCAGCAGCATGTGCCTCACTGCCACCGGTTCCCATATCAGCAGCATGTGCCTCACTGCCCCTGGTTCCGATATCAGCAGCATGTGCCTCACTGCCCCTGGTTCCGATATCAGCAGCATGTGCCTCACTGCCCCTGGTTCCAATATCAGCAGCATGTGCCTCACTGCCCCTGGTTCCCATATCAGCAGCATGTGTCTCACTGCCCCTGGTTCCAATATCAGCAGCATGTGCCTCACTGCCCCTGGTTCCGATATCAGCAGCATGTGCCTCACTGCCCCTGGTTCCGATATCAGCAGCATGTGCCTCACTGCCCCTGGTTCCGATATCAGCAGCATGTGTCTCACTGCCCCTGGTTCCAATATCAGCAGCATGTGCCTCACTGCCCCTGGTTCCAATATCAGCAGCATGTGCCTCACTGCCCCTGGTTCCCATATCAGCAGCATGTGCCTCACTGCCCCTGGTTCCCATATCAGCAGCATGTGTCTCACTGCCCCTGGTTCCTATATCAGCAGCATGTGCCTCACTGCCCCTGGTTCCGATATCAGCAGCATGTGCCTCACTGCCACCGGTTCCGATATCAGCAGCATGTGCCTCACTGCCCCCGGTTCCCATATCAGCAGCATGTGCCTCACTGCCCCTGGTTCCGATATCAGCAGCATGTGCCTCACTGCCACCGGTTCCCATATCAGCAGCATGTGCCTCACTGCCCCTGGTTCCGATATCAGCAGCATGTGCCTCACTGCCCCCGGTTCCCATATCAGCAGCATGTGCCTCACTGCCCTTGGTTCCGATATCAGCAGCATGTGCCTCACTGCCCCTGGTTCCAATATCAGCAGCATGTGTCTCACGGCCCCTGGTTCCGATATCAGCAGCATGTGCCTCACTGCCCCTGGTTCCCATATCAGCAGCATGTGCCTCACTGCCCCTGGTACCCGTATCAGCAGCATGTGTCTCACTGCCCCTGGTTCCGATATCAGCAGCATGTGCCTCACTGCCCCTGGTTCCCATATCAGCAGCATGTGTCTCACTGCCCCCGGTTCCGATATCAGCAGCATGTGCCTCACTGCCCCCGGTTCCGATATCAGCAGCATGTGCCTCACTGCCCCTGGTTCCCATATCAGCAGCATGTGCCTCACTGCCCCTGGTTCCGATATCAGCAGCATGTGCCTCACTGCCCCTGGTTCCGATATCAGCAGCATGTGCCTCACTGCCCCCGGTTCCCATATCAGCAGCATGTGCCTCACTGCCCCTGGTTCCAATATCAGCAGCATGTGCCTCACTGTCCCTGGTTCCCATATCAGCAGCATGTGCCTCACTGCCCCTGGTTCCAATATCAGCAGCATGTGCCTCACTGCCCCTGGTTCCCATATCAGCAGCATGTGTCTCACTGCCCCCGGTTCCTATATCAGCAGCATGTGCCTCACTGCCCCCGGTTCCGATATCAGCAGCATGTGCCTCACTGCCCCTGGTTCCCATATCAGCAGCATGTGCCTCACTGCCCCTGGTTCCAATATCAGCAGCATGTGTCTCACTGCCCCTGGTTCCGATATCAGCAGCATGTGACTCACTGCCCCCGGTTCCCATATCAGCAGCATGTGCCTCACTGCCCCTGGTTCCAATATCAGCAGCATGTGCCTCACTGCCCCTGGTTCCGATATCAGCAGCATGTGCCTCACTGCCCCTGGTTCCGATATCAGCAGCATGTGCCTCACTGCCCCTGGTTCCGATATCAGCAGCATGTGCCTCACTGCCCCAGGTTCCGATATCAGCAGCATGTGCCTCACTGCCCCTGGTTCCGATATCAGCAGCATGTGCCTCACTGCCCCTGGTTCCGATATCAGCAGCATGTACCTCACTGCCCCCGGTTCCGATATCAGCAGCATGTGCCTCACTGCCCCTGGTTCCGATATCAGCAGCATGTGCCTCACTGCCCCCGGTTCCTATATCAGCAGCATGTGCCTCACTGCCCCTGGTTCCGATATCAGCAGCATGTGCCTCACTGCCCCTGGTTCCGATATCAGCCGCATGTGCCTCACTGCCCCCGGTTCCGATATCAGCAGCATGTGCCTCACTGCCCCCGGTTCCAATATCAGCAGCATGTGCCTCACTGCCCCTGGTTCCGATATCAGCAGCATGTGCCTCACTGCCCCTGGTTCCCATATCAGCAGCATGTGTCTCACTGCCCCCGGTTCCGATATCAGCAGCATGTGCCTCACTGCCCCAGGTTCCGATATCAGCAGCATGTGCCTCACTGCCCCCGGTTCCGATATCAGCAGCATGTGCCTCACTGCCCCCGGTTCCAATATCAGCAGCATGTGCCTCACTGCCCCTGGTTCCGATATCAGCAGCATGTGCCTCACTGCCCCTGGTTCCGATATCAGCAGCATGTGCCTCACTGCCCCTGGTTCCGATATCAGCCGCATGTGCCTCACTGCCCCCGGTTCCGATATCAGCAGCATGTGCCTCACTGCCCCCGGTTCCAATATCAGCAGCATGTGCCTCACTGCCCCTGGTTCCGATATCAGCAGCATGTGCCTCACTGCCCCTGGTTCCCATATCAGCAGCATGTGTCTCACTGCCCCCGGTTCCGATATCAGCAGCATGTGCCTCACTGCCCCCGGTTCCGATATCAGCAGCATGTGCCTCACTGCCCCTGGTTCCCATATCAGCAGCATGTGCCTCACTGCCCCTGGTTCCGATATCAGCAGCATGTGCCTCACTGCCCCTGGTTCCCATATCAGCAGCATTTGTCTCACTGCCCCTGGTTCCCATATCAGCAGCATGTGCCTCACTGCCCCTGGTTCCGATATCAGCAGCATGTGCCTCACTGCCACCGGTTCCCATATCAGCAGCATGTGCCTCACTGCCCCTGGTTCCGATATCAGCAGCATGTGCCTCACTGCCCCTGCTTCCCATATCAGCAGCATGTGCCTCACTGCCCCTGGTTCCGATATCAGCAGCATGTGCCTCACTGCCCCTGGTTCCGATATCAGCAGCATGTGCCTCACTGCCCCCGGTTCCGATATCAGCAGCATGTGATTCACTGCCCCCGGTTCCGATATCAGCAGCATGTGCCTCACTGCCCCTGGTTCCGATATCAGCAGCATGTGCCTCACTGCCCCTGGTTCCGATATCAGCAGCATGTGCCTCACTGCCCCTGGTTCCGATATCAGCAGCATGTGCCTCACTGCCCCTGGTTCCGATATCAGCAGCATGTGCCTCACTGCCCCTGGTTCCGATATCAGCAGCATGTGCCTCACTGCCCCTGGTTCCGATATCAGCAGCATGTGCCTCACTGCCCCTGGTTCCGATATCAGCAGCATGTGCCTCACTGCCCCTGGTTCCGATATCAGCAGCATGTGCCTCACTGCCCCTGGTTCCGATATCAGCAGCATGTGCCTCACTGCCCCTGGTTCCCATATCAGCAGCATGTGCCTCACTGCCCCTGGTTCCCATATCAGCAGCATGTGTCTCACTGCCCCTGGTTCCCATATCAGCAGCATGTGCTTCACTGCCCCTGGTTCCGATATCAGCAGCATGTGCCTCACTGCCCCTGGTTCCGATATCAGCAGCATGTGCCTCACTGCCCCTGGTTCCAATATCAGCAGCATGTGCCTCACTGCCCCTGGTTCCGATATCAGCAGCATGTGCCTCACTGCCCCTGGTTCCGATATCAGCAGCATGTGCCTCACTGCCCCTGGTTCCGATATCAGCAGCATGTGCCTCACTGCCCCCGGTTCCCATATCAGCAGCATGTGCCTCACTGCCCCTGGTTCCCATATCAGCAGCATGTGTCTCACTGCCCCTGGTTCCAATATCAGCAGCATGTGCCTCACTGCCCCTGGTTCCGATATCAGCAGCATGTGCCTCACTGCCCCTGGTTCCGATATCAGCAGCATGTGCCTCACTGCCCCTGGTTCCGATATCAGCAGCATGTGTCTCACTGCCCCTGGTTCCAATATCAGCAGCATGTGCCTCACTGCCCCTGGTTCCAATATCAGCAGCATGTGCCTCACTGCCCCTGGTTCCCATATCAGCAGCATGTGCCTCACTGCCCCTGGTTCCCATATCAGCAGCATGTGTCTCACTGCCCCTGGTTCCTATATCAGCAGCATGTGCCTCACTGCCCCTGGTTCCGATATCAGCAGCATGTGCCTCACTGCCACCGGTTCCGATATCAGCAGCATGTGCCTCACTGCCCCCGGTTCCCATATCAGCAGCATGTGCCTCACTGCCCCTGGTTCCGATATCAGCAGCATGTGCCTCACTGCCACCGGTTCCCATATCAGCAGCATGTGCCTCACTGCCCCTGGTTCCGATATCAGCAGCATGTGCCTCACTGCCCCCGGTTCCCATATCAGCAGCATGTGCCTCACTGCCCTTGGTTCCGATATCAGCAGCATGTGCCTCACTGCCCCTGGTTCCAATATCAGCAGCATGTGTCTCACGGCCCCTGGTTCCGATATCAGCAGCATGTGCCTCACTGCCCCTGGTTCCCATATCAGCAGCATGTGCCTCACTGCCCCTGGTACCCGTATCAGCAGCATGTGTCTCACTGCCCCTGGTTCCGATATCAGCAGCATGTGCCTCACTGCCCCTGGTTCCCATATCAGCAGCATGTGTCTCACTGCCCCCGGTTCCGATATCAGCAGCATGTGCCTCACTGCCCCCGGTTCCGATATCAGCAGCATGTGCCTCACTGCCCCTGGTTCCCATATCAGCAGCATGTGCCTCACTGCCCCTGGTTCCGATATCAGCAGCATGTGCCTCACTGCCCCTGGTTCCGATATCAGCAGCATGTGCCTCACTGCCCCCGGTTCCGATATCAGCAGCATGTGCCTCACTGCCCCTGGTTCCGATATCAGCAGCATGTGCCTCACTGCCCCCGGTTCCGATATCAGCAGCATGTGCCTCACTGCCCCTGGTTCCGATATCAGCAGCATGTGCCTCACTGCCCCTGGTTCCGATATCAGCCGCATGTGCCTCACTGCCCCCGGTTCCGATATCAGCAGCATGTGCCTCACTGCCCCCGGTTCCCATATCAGCAGCATGTGCCTCACTGCCCCTGGTTCCGATATCAGCAGCATTTGTCTCACTGCCCCTGGTTCCAATATCAGCAGCATGTGCCTCAATGCCCCTGGTTCCAATATCAGCAGCATGTGCCTCACTGCCCCCGGTTCCGATATCAGCAGCATGTTCCTCACTGCCCCCGGTTCCGATATCAGCAGCATGTGCCTCACTGCCCCCGGTTCCGATATCAGCAGCATGTTCCTCACTGCCACTGGTTCCAATATCAGAAGCATGTGCCTCACTGCCCCTGGTTCCAATTTCAGCAGTATGTGCCTCACTGCCCCCGGTTCCGATATCAGCAGCATGTTCCTCACTGCCCCTGGTTCCAATATCAGAAGCATGTGCCTCACTGCCCCTGGTTCCAATATCAGCAGTATGTGCCTCACTGCCCCCGGTTCCGATATCAGCAGCATGTTCCTCACTGCCCCTGGTTCCAATATCAGAAGCATGTGCCTCACTGCCCCGGGTTCCAATATCAGCAGCATGTGCCTCACTGCCCCCGGTTCCGATATCAGCAGCATGTTCCTCACTGCCCCTGGTTCCAATATCAGAAGCATGTGCCTCACTGCCCCTGGTTCCAATATCAGCAGTATGTGTCTCACTGCCCCCGGTTCCGATATCAGCAGCATGTTCCTCACTGCCCCCGTTTCCGATATCAGCAGCATGTGCCTCACTGCCCCCGGTTCCGATATCAGCAGCATGTGCCTCACTGCCCCTGGTTCCGATATCAGCAGCATGTGTCTCACTGCCCCTGGTTCCGATATCAGCAGCATGTGCCTCACTGCCCCGGTTCCGAAATCAGCAGCATGTGTCTCACTGCCCCTGGTTCCGATATCAGCAGCATGTGTCTCACTGCCCCTGGTTCCCATATCAGCAGCATGTGCCTCACTGCCCCTGGTTCCGATATCAGCAGCATGTGCCTCACTGCCCCCGGTTCCGATATCAGCAGCATGTGCCTCACTGCCCCTGGTTCCGATATCAGCAGCATGTGCCTCACTGCCCCTGGTTCCCATATCAGCAGCATCTGTCTCACTGCCCCCGGTTCCGATATCAGCAGCATGTGCCTCACTGCCCCCGGTTCCGATATCAGCAGCATGTGCCTCACTGCCCCTGGTTCCCATATCAGCAGCATGTGCCTCACTGCCCCTGGTTCCGATATCAGCAGCATGTGCCTCACTGCCCCTGGTTCCGATATCAGCAGCATGTGCCTCACTGCCCCTGGTTCCAATATCAGCAGCATGTGCCTCACTGCCCCTGGTTCCGATATCAGCAGCTTGTGCCTCACTGCCCCTGGTTCCGATATCAGCAGCATGTGCCTCACTGCCCCTGGTTCCAATATCAGCAGCATGTGCCTCACTGCCCCTGGTTCCAATATCAGCAGCATGTGCCTCACTGCCCCCGGTTCCGATATCAGCAGCATGTGCCTCACTGCCCCCGGTTCCGATATCAGCAGCATGTGCCTCACTGCCCCTGGTTCCCATATCAGCAGCATGTGCCTCACTGCCCCCGGTTCCGATATCAGCAGCATGTGCCTCACTGCCCCTGGTTCCCATATCAGCAGCATGTGCCTCACTGCCCCTGGTTCCGATATCAGCAGCATGTGCCTCACTGCCCCTGGTTCCCATATCAGCAGCATGTGTCTCACTGCCCCTGGTTCCCATATCAGCAGCATGTGCCTCACTGCCCCTGGTTCCGATATCAGCAGCATGTGCCTCACTGCCACCGGTTCCCATATCAGCAGCATGTGCCTCACTGCCCCTGGTTCCGATATCAGCAGCATGTGCCTCACTGCCCCTGGTTCCCATATCAGCAGCATGTGCCTCACTGCCCCTGGTTCCGATATCAGCAGCATTTGTCTCACTGCCCCTGGTTCCGATATCAGCAGCATGTGCCTCACTGCCCCTGGTTCCGATATCAGCAGCATGTGTCTCACTGCCCCTGGTTCCGATATCAGCAGCATGTGCCTCACAGCCCCTGGTTCCGATATCAGCAGCATGTGCCTCACTGCCACCGGTTCCCATATCAGCAGCATGTGCCTCACTGCCCCTGGTTCCGATATCAGCAGCATGTGTCTCTCTGCCCCTGGTTCCGATATCAGCAGCATGTGCCTCACTGCCCCTGGTTCCCATATCAGCAGTATGTGCCTCACTGCCCCTGGTTCCCATATCAGCAGCATGTGCCTCACTGCCACCGGTTCCCATATCAGCAGCATGTGCCTCACTGCCCCTGGTTCCGATATCAGCAGCATGTGCCTCACTGCCCCTGGTTCCCATATCAGCAGCATGTGCCTCACTGCCCCTGGTTCCGATATCAGCAGCATGTGCCTCACTGCCACCGGTTCCCATATCAGCAGCATGTGCCTCACTGCCCCTGGTTCCGATATCAGCAGCATGTGCCTCACTGCCACCGGTTCCCATATCAGCAGCATGTGCCTCACTGCCCCTGGTTCCGATATCAGCAGCATGTGCCTCACTGCCCCCGGTTCCCATATCAGCAGCATGTGCCTCACTGCCCTTGGTTCCGATATCAGCAGCATGTGCCTCACTGCCCCTGGTTCCAATATCAGCAGCATGTGTCTCACGGCCCCTGGTTCCGATATCAGCAGCATGTGCCTCACTGCCCCTGGTTCCCATATCAGCAGCATGTGCCTCACTGCCCCTGGTACCCGTATCAGCAGCATGTGTCTCACTGCCCCTGGTTCCGATATCAGCAGCATGTGCCTCACTGCCCCTGGTTCCCATATCAGCAGCATGTGTCTCACTGCCCCCGGTTCCGATATCAGCAGCATGTGCCTCACTGCCCCCGGTTCCGATATCAGCAGCATGTGCCTCACTGCCCCTGGTTCCCATATCAGCAGCATGTGCCTCACTGCCCCTGGTTCCGATATCAGCAGCATGTGCCTCACTGCCCCTGGTTCCGATATCAGCAGCATGTGCCTCACTGCCCCCGGTTCCGATATCAGCAGCATGTGCCTCACTGCCCCTGGTTCCGATATCAGCAGCATGTGCCTCACTGCCCCCGGTTCCGATATCAGCAGCATGTGCCTCACTGCCCCTGGTTCCGATATCAGCAGCATGTGCCTCACTGCCCCTGGTTCCGATATCAGCCGCATGTGCCTCACTGCCCCCGGTTCCGATATCAGCAGCATGTGCCTCACTGCCCCCGGTTCCCATATCAGCAGCATGTGCCTCACTGCCCCTGGTTCCGATATCAGCAGCATTTGTCTCACTGCCCCTGGTTCCAATATCAGCAGCATGTGCCTCAATGCCCCTGGTTCCAATATCAGCAGCATGTGCCTCACTGCCCCCGGTTCCGATATCAGCAGCATGTTCCTCACTGCCCCCGGTTCCGATATCAGCACCATGTGCCTCACTGCCCCCGGTTCCGATATCAGCAGCATGTTCCTCACTGCCACTGGTTCCAATATCAGAAGCATGTGCCTCACTGCCCCTGGTTCCAATTTCAGCAGTATGTGCCTCACTGCCCCCGGTTCCGATATCAGCAGCATGTTCCTCACTGCCCCTGGTTCCAATATCAGAAGCATGTGCCTCACTGCCCCTGGTTCCAATATCAGCAGTATGTGCCTCACTGCCCCCGGTTCCGATATCAGCAGCATGTTCCTCACTGCCCCTGGTTCCAATATCAGAAGCATGTGCCTCACTGCCCCGGGTTCCAATATCAGCAGCATGTGCCTCACTGCCCCCGGTTCCGATATCAGCAGCATGTTCCTCACTGCCCCTGGTTCCAATATCAGAAGCATGTGCCTCACTGCCCCTGGTTCCAATATCAGCAGTATGTGTCTCACTGCCCCCGGTTCCGATATCAGCAGCATGTTCCTCACTGCCCCCGTTTCCGATATCAGCAGCATGTGCCTCACTGCCCCCGGTTCCGATATCAGCAGCATGTGCCTCACTGCCCCTGGTTCCGATATCAGCAGCATGTGTCTCACTGCCCCTGGTTCCGATATCAGCAGCATGTGCCTCACTGCCCCTGGTTCCGAAATCAGCAGCATGTGTCTCACTGCCCCTGGTTCCGATATCAGCAGCATGTGTCTCACTGCCCCTGGTTCCCATATCAGCAGCATGTGCCTCACTGCCCCTGGTTCCGATATCAGCAGCATGTGCCTCACTGCCCCCGGTTCCGATATCAGCAGCATGTGCCTCACTGCCCCTGGTTCCGATATCAGCAGCATGTGCCTCACTGCCCCTGGTTCCCATATCAGCAGCATCTGTCTCACTGCCCCCGGTTCCGATATCAGCAGCATGTGCCTCACTGCCCCCGGTTCCGATATCAGCAGCATGTGCCTCACTGCCCCTGGTTCCCATATCAGCAGCATGTGCCTCACTGCCCCTGGTTCCGATATCAGCAGCATGTGCCTCACTGCCCCTGGTTCCGATATCAGCAGCATGTGCCTCACTGCCCCTGGTTCCAATATCAGCAGCATGTGCCTCACTGCCCCTGGTTCCGATATCAGCAGCATGTGCCTCACTGCCCCTGGTTCCGATATCAGCAGCATGTGCCTCACTGCCCCTGGTTCCAATATCAGCAGCATGTGCCTCACTGCCCCTGGTTCCAATATCAGCAGCATGTGCCTCACTGCCCCCGGTTCCGATATCAGCAGCATGTGCCTCACTGCCCCCGGTTCCGATATCAGCAGCATGTGCCTCACTGCCCCTGGTTCCCATATCAGCAGCATGTGCCTCACTGCCCCCGGTTCCGATATCAGCAGCATGTGCCTCACTGCCCCTGGTTCCCATATCAGCAGCATGTGCCTCACTGCCCCTGGTTCCGATATCAGCAGCATGTGCCTCACTGCCCCTGGTTCCCATATCAGCAGCATGTGTCTCACTGCCCCTGGTTCCCATATCAGCAGCATGTGCCTCACTGCCCCTGGTTCCGATATCAGCAGCATGTGCCTCACTGCCACCGGTTCCCATATCAGCAGCATGTGCCTCACTGCCCCTGGTTCCGATATCAGCAGCATGTGCCTCACTGCCCCTGGTTCCCATATCAGCAGCATGTGCCTCACTGCCCCTGGTTCCGATATCAGCAGCATTTGTCTCACTGCCCCTGGTTCCGATATCAGCAGCATGTGCCTCACTGCCCCTGGTTCCGATATCAGCAGCATGTGTCTCACTGCCCCTGGTTCCGATATCAGCAGCATGTGCCTCACAGCCCCTGGTTCCGATATCAGCAGCATGTGCCTCACTGCCACCGGTTCCCATATCAGCAGCATGTGCCTCACTGCCCCTGGTTCCGATATCAGCAGCATGTGTCTCTCTGCCCCTGGTTCCGATATCAGCAGCATGTGCCTCACTGCCCCTGGTTCCCATATCAGCAGCATGTGCCTCACTGCCCCTGGTTCCCATATCAGCAGCATGTGCCTCACTGCCACCGGTTCCCATATCAGCAGCATGTGCCTCACTGCCCCTGGTTCCGATATCAGCAGCATGTGCCTCACTGCCCCTGGTTCCCATATCAGCAGCATGTGCCTCACTGCCCCTGGTTCCGATATCAGCAGCATGTGCCTCACTGCCACCGGTTCCCATATCAGCAGCATGTGCCTCACTGCCCCTGGTTCCGATATCAGCAGCATGTGTCTCACTGCCCCTGGTTCCAATATCTGCAGCATGTGCCTCAATGCCCCTGGTTCCAATATCAGCAGCATGTGCCTCACTGCCCCCGGTTCCGATATCAGCAGCATGTTCCTCACTGCCCCCGGTTCCGATATCAGCAGCATGTGCCTCACTGCCCCCGGTTCCGATATCAGCAGCATGTTCCTCACTGCCACTGGTTCCAATATCAGAAGCATGTGCCTCACTGCCCCTGGTTCCAATATCAGCAGTATGTGCCTCACTGCCCCCGGTTCCGATATCAGCAGCATGTTCCTCACTGCCCCTGGTTCCAATATCAGAAGCATGTGCCTCACTGCCCCTGGTTCCAATATCAGCAGTATGTGCCTCACTGCCCCCGGTTCCGATATCAGCAGCATGTTCCTCACTGCCCCTGGTTCCAATATCAGAAGCATGTGCCTCACTGCCCCGGGTTCCAATATCAGCAGCATGTGCCTCACTGCCCCCGGTTCCGATATCAGCAGCATGTTCCTCACTGCCCCTGGTTCCAATATCAGAAGCATGTGCCTCACTGCCCCTGGTTCCAATATCAGCAGTATGTGTCTCACTGCCCCCGGTTCCGATATCAGCAGCATGTTCCTCACTGCCCCCGTTTCCGATATCAGCAGCATGTGCCTCACTGCCCCCGGTTCCGATATCAGCAGCATGTGCCTCACTGCCCCTGGTTCCGATATCAGCAGCATGTGTCTCACTGCCCCTGGTTCCGATATCAGCAGCATGTGCCTCACTGCCCCTGGTTCCGAAATCAGCAGCATGTGTCTCACTGCCCCTGGTTCCGATATCAGCAGCATGTGTCTCACTGCCCCTGGTTCCGATATCAGCAGCATGTGCCTCACTGCCCCTGGTTCCCATATCAGCAGCATCTGTCTCACTGCCCCCGGTTCCGATATCAGCAGCATGTGCCTCACTGCCCCCGGTTCCGATATCAGCAGCATGTGCCTCACTGCCCCTGGTTCCCATATCAGCAGCATGTGCCTCACTGCCCCTGGTTCCGATATCAGCAGCATGTGCCTCACTGCCCCTGGTTCCCATATCAGCAGCATGTGCCTCACTGCCCCTGGTTCCAATATCAGCAGCATGTGCCTCACTGCCCCTGGTTCCGATATCAGCAGCATGTGCCTCACTGCCCCTGGTTCCGATATCAGCAGCATGTGCCTCACTGCCCCTGGTTCCAATATCAGCAGCATTTGTCTCACTGCCCCTGGTTCCGATATCAGCAGCATGTGCCTCACTGCCCCTGGTTCCGATATCAGCAGCATGTGCCTCACTGCCCCTGGTTCCGATATCAGCAGCATGTGCCTCACTGCCCCTGGTTCCGATATCAGCAGCATGTGCCTCACTGCCCCTGGTTCCGATATCAGCAGCATGTGCCTCACTGCCCCTGGTTCCGATATCAGCAGCATGTGCCTCACTGCCCCTGGTTCCGATATCAGCAGCATGTGCCTCACTGCCCCGGGTTCCAATATCAGCAGCATGTGCCTCACTGCCCCCGGTTCCGATATCAGCAGCATGTTCCTCACTGCCCCTGGTTCCAATATCAGAAGCATGTGCCTCACTGCCCCTGGTTCCAATATCAGCAGTATGTGTCTCACTGCCCCCGTTTCCGATATCAGCAGCATGTGCCTCACTGCCCCCGGTTCCGATATCAGCAGCATGTGCCTCACTGCCCCTGGTTCCGATATCAGCAGCATGTGTCTCACTGCCCCTGGTTCCGATATCAGCAGCATGTGCCTCACTGCCCCTGGTTCCGAAATCAGCAGCATGTGTCTCACTGCCCCTGGTTCCGATATCAGCAGCATGTGTCTCACTGCCCCTGGTTCCGATATCAGCAGCATGTGCCTCACTGCCCCTGGTTCCGAAATCAGCAGCATGTGCCTCACTGCCCCCGGTTCCGATATCAGCAGCATGTGCCTCACTGCCCCCGGTTCCGATATCAGCAGCATGTGCCTCACTGCCCCTGGTTCCCATATCAGCAGCATGTGCCTCACTGCCCCCGGTTCCGATATCAGCAGCATGTGCCTCACTGCCCCTGGTTCCCATATCAGCAGCATGTGCCTCACTGCCCCTGGTTCCGATATCAGCAGCATGTGCCTCACTGCCCCTGGTTCCCATATCAGCAGCATGTGTCTCACTGCCCCTGGTTCCCATATCAGCAGCATGTGCCTCACTGCCCCTGGTTCCGATATCAGCAGCATGTGCCTCACTGCCACCGGTTCCCATATCAGCAGCATGTGCCTCACTGCCCCTGGTTCCGATATCAGCAGCATGTGCCTCACTGCCCCTGGTTCCCATATCAGCAGCATGTGCCTCACTGCCCCTGGTTCCGATATCAGCAGCATTTGTCTCACTGCCCCTGGTTCCGATATCAGCAGCATGTGCCTCACTGCCCCTGGTTCCGATATCAGCAGCATGTGCCTCACTGCCCCTGGTTCCGATATCAGCAGCATGTGCCTCACTGCCCCTGGTTCCCATATCAGCAGCATGTGCCTCACTGCCCCTGGTTCCGATATCAGCAGCATGTGCCTCACTGCCCCTGGTTCCGATATCAGCAGCATGTGCCTCACTGCCCCTGGTTCCGATATCAGCAGCATGTGCCTCACTGCCCCTGGTTCCGATATCAGCAGCATGTGCCTCACTGCCCCTGGTTCCGATATCAGCAGCATGTGCCTCACTGCCCCTGGTTCCGATATCAGCAGCATGTGTCTCACTTCCCCTGGTTCCCATATCAGCAGCATGTGCCTCACTGCCCCTGGTTCCGATATCAGCAGCATGTGCCTCACTGCCCCTAGTTCCAATATCAGCAGCATGTGCCTCACTGCCCCTGGTTCCAATATCAGCAGCATGTGCCTCACTGCCCCTGGTTCCAATATCAGCAGCATGTGTCTCACTGCCCCTGGTTCCGATATCAGCAGCATGTGACTCACTGCCCCCGGTTCCCATATCAGCAGCATGTGCCTCACTGCCCCTGGTTCCAATATCAGCAGCATGTGCCTCACTGCCCCTGGTTCCGATATCAGCAGCATGTGCCTCACTGCCCCTGGTTCCGATATCAGCAGCATGTGCCTCACTGCCCCTGGTTCCGATATCAGCAGCATGTGCCTCACTGCCCCTGGTTCCAATATCAGCAGCATGTGCCTCACTGCCCCCGGTTCCCATATCAGCAGCATGTGCCTCACTGCCACCGGTTCCCATATCAGCAGCATGTGCCTCACTGCCCCTGGTTCCGATATCAGCAGCATGTGCCTCACTGCCCCTGGTTCCCATATCAGCAGCATGTGCCTCACTGCCCCCGGTTCCGATATCAGCAGCATGTGCCTCACTGCCCCTGGTTCCGATATCAGCAGCATGTGCCTCACTGCCCCTGGTTCCGATATCAGCAGCATGTGCCTCACTGCCCCTGGTTCCTATATCAGCAGCATGTGCCTCACTACCCCCGGTTCCGATATCAGCAGCATGTGCCTCACTGCCCCTGGTTCCGATATCAGCAGCATGTGCCTCACTGCCCCCGGTTCCGATATCAGCAGCATGTGCCTCACTGCCCCCGGTTCCGATATCAGCAGCATGTGCCTCACTGCCCCTGGTTCCGATATCAGCCGCATGTGCCTCACTGCCCCCGGTTCCGATATCAGCAGCATGTGCCTCACTGCCCCCGGTTCCAATATCAGCAGCATGTGCCTCACTGCCCCTGGTTCCGATATCAGCAGCATGTGCCTCACTGCCCCTGGTTCCCATATCAGCAGCATGTGTCTCACTGCCCCCGGTTCCGATATCAGCAGCATGTGCCTCACTGCCCCCGGTTCCGATATCAGCAGCATGTGCCTCACTGCCCCTGGTTCCCATATCAGCAGCATGTGCCTCACTGCCCCTGGTTCCGATATCAGCAGCATGTGCCTCACTGCCCCTGGTTCCCATATCAGCAGCATTTGTCTCACTGCCCCTGGTTCCCATATCAGCAGCATGTGCCTCACTGCCCCTGGTTCCGATATCAGCAGCATGTGCCTCACTGCCACCGGTTCCCATATCAGCAGCATGTGCCTCACTGCCCCTGGTTCCGATATCAGCAGCATGTGCCTCACTGCCCCTGCTTCCCATATCAGCAGCATGTGCCTCACTGCCCCTGGTTCCGATATCAGCAACATGTGCCTCACTGCCCCTGGTTCCGATATCAGCAGCATGTGCCTCACTGCCCCTGGTTCCGATATCAGCAGCATGTGCCTCACTGCCCCCGGTTCCGATATCAGCAGCATGTGCCTCACTGCCCCTGGTTCCGATATCAGCAGCATGTGCCTCACTGCCCCTGGTTCCGATATCAGCAGCATGTGCCTCACTGCCCCTGGTTCCGATATCAGCAGCATGTGCCTCACTGCCCCTGGTTCCGATATCAGCAGCATGTGCCTCACTGCCCCTGGTTCCGATATCAGCAGCATGTGCCTCACTGCCCCTGGTTCCGATATCAGCAGCATGTGCCTCACTGCCCCTGGTTCCGATATCAGCAGCATGTGCCTCACTGCCCCTGGTTCCGATATCAGCAGCATGTGCCTCACTGCCCCTGGTTCCGATATCAGCAGCATGTGCCTCACTGCCCCTGGTTCCCATATCAGCAGCATGTGCCTCACTGCCCCTGGTTCCCATATCAGCAGCATGTGTCTCACTGCCCCTGGTTCCCATATCAGCAGCATGTGCTTCACTGCCCCTGGTTCCGATATCAGCAGCATGTGCCTCACTGCCCCTGGTTCCGATATCAGCAGCATGTGCCTCACTGCCCCTGGTTCCAATATCAGCAGCATGTGCCTCACTGCCCCTGGTTCCGATATCAGCAGCATGTGCCTCACTGCCCCTGGTTCCGATATCAGCAGCATGTGCCTCACTGCCCCTGGTTCCGATATCAGCAGCATGTGCCTCACTGCCCCCGGTTCCCATATCAGCAGCATGTGCCTCACTGCCCCTGGTTCCCATATCAGCAGCATGTGTCTCACTGCCCCTGGTTCCAATATCAGCAGCATGTGCCTCACTGCCCCTGGTTCCAATATCAGCAGCATGTGCCTCACTGCCCCTGGTTCCCATATCAGCAGCATGTGCCTCACTGCCCCTGGTTCCGATATCAGCAGCATGTGTCTCACTGCCCCTGGTTCCAATATCAGCAGCATGTGCCTCACTGCCCCTGGTTCCAATATCAGCAGCATGTGCCTCACTGCCCCTGGTTCCCATATCAGCAGCATGTGCCTCACTGCCCCTGGTTCCCATATCAGCAGCATGTGTCTCACTGCCCCTGGTTCCTATATCAGCAGCATGTGCCTCACTGCCCCTGGTTCCGATATCAGCAGCATGTGCCTCACTGCCACCGGTTCCGATATCAGCAGCATGTGCCTCACTGCCCCCGGTTCCCATATCAGCAGCATGTGCCTCACTGCCCCTGGTTCCGATATCAGCAGCATGTGCCTCACTGCCACCGGTTCCCATATCAGCAGCATGTGCCTCACTGCCCCTGGTTCCGATATCAGCAGCATGTGCCTCACTGCCCCCGGTTCCCATATCAGCAGCATGTGCCTCACTGTCCTTGGTTCCGATATCAGCAGCATGTGCCTCACTGCCCCTGGTTCCAATATCAGCAGCATGTGTCTCACGGCCCCTGGTTCCGATATCAGCAGCATGTGCCTCACTGCCCCTGGTTCCCATATCAGCAGCATGTGCCTCACTGCCCCTGGTACCCGTATCAGCAGCATGTGTCTCACTGCCCCTGGTTCCGATATCAGCAGCATGTGCCTCACTGCCCCTGGTTCCCATATCAGCAGCATGTGTCTCACTGCCCCCGGTTCCGATATCAGCAGCATGTGCCTCACTGCCCCCGGTTCCGATATCAGCAGCATGTGCCTCACTGCCCCTGGTTCCCATATCAGCAGCATGTGCCTCACTGCCCCTGGTTCCGATATAAGCAGCATGTGCCTCACTGCCCCTGGTTCCGATATCAGCAGCATGTGCCTCACTGCCCCCGGTTCCCATATCAGCAGCATGTGCCTCACTGCCCCTGGTTCCAATATCAGCAGCATGTGCCTCACTGCCCCTGGTTCCCATATCAGCAGCATGTGCCTCACTGCCCCTGGTTCCAATATCAGCAGCATGTGCCTCACTGCCCCTGGTTCCCATATCAGCAGCATGTGTCTCACTGCCCCCGGTTCCGATATCAGCAGCATGTGCCTCACTGCCCCCGGTTCCGATATCAGCAGCATGTGCCTCACTGCCCCTGGTTCCCATATCAGCAGCATGTGCCTCACTGCCCCTGGTTCCAATATCAGCAGCATGTGTCTCACTGCCCCTGGTTCCGATATCAGCAGCATGTGACTCACTGCCCCCGGTTCCCATATCAGCAGCATGTGCCTCACTGCCCCTGGTTCCAATATCAGCAGCATGTGCCTCACTGCCCCTGGTTCCGATATCAGCAGCATGTGCCTCACTGCCCCTGGTTCCGATATCAGCAGCATGTGCCTCACTGCCCCTGGTTCCGATATCAGCAGCATGTGCCTCACTGCCCCCGGTTCCCATATCAGCAGCATGTGCCTCACTGCCCCTGGTTCCGATATCAGCAGCATGTGCCTCACTGCCCCCGGTTCCCATATCAGCAGCATGTGCCTCACTGCCACCGGTTCCCATATCAGCAGCATGTGCCTCACTGCCCCTGGTTCCGATATCAGCAGCATGTGCCTCACTGCCCCTGGTTCCCATATCAGCAGCATGTGCCTCACTGCCCCCGGTTCCGATATCAGCAGCATGTGCCTCACTGCCCCTGGTTCCGATATCAGCAGCATGTGCCTCACTGCCCCTGGTTCCGATATCAGCAGCATGTGCCTCACTGCCCCTGGTTCCGATATCAGCAGCATGTGCCTCACTGCCCCCGGTTCCGATATCAGCAGCATGTGCCTCACTGCCCCTGGTTCCGATATCAGCAGCATGTGCCTCACTGCCCCCGGTTCCGATATCAGCAGCATGTGCCTCACTGCCCCTGGTTCCGATATCAGCAGCATGTGCCTCACTGCCCCTGGTTCCGATATCAGCCGCATGTGCCTCACTGCCCCCGGTTCCGATATCAGCAGCATGTGCCTCACTGCCCCCGGTTCCAATATCAGCAGCATGTGCCTCACTGCCCCTGGTTCCGATATCAGCAGCATGTGCCTCACTGCCCCTGGTTCCCATATCAGCAGCATGTGTCTCACTGCCCCCGGTTCCGATATCAGCAGCATGTGCCTCACTGCCCCCGGTTCCGATATCAGCAGCATGTGCCTCACTGCCCCTGGTTCCCATATCAGCAGCATGTGCCTCACTGCCCCTGGTTCCGATATCAGCAGCATGTGCCTCACTGCCCCTGGTTCCAATATCAGCAGCATTTGTCTCACTGCCCCTGGTTCCCATATCAGCAGCATGTGCCTCACTGCCACCGGTTCCCATATCAGCAGCATGTGCCTCACTGCCCCTGGTTCCGATATCAGCAGCATGTGCCTCACTGCCCCTGGTTCCCATATCAGCAGCATGTGCCTCACTGCCCCTGGTTCCGATATCAGCAGCATGTGCCTCACTGCCCCTGGTTCCGATATCAGCAGCATGTGCCTCACTGCCCCTGGTTCCGATATCAGCAGCATGTGCCTCACTGCCCCCGGTTCCGATATCAGCAGCATGTGCCTCACTGCCCCTGGTTCCGATATCAGCAGCATGTGCCTCACTGCCCCTGGTTCCGATATCAGCAGCATGTGCCTCACTGCCCCTGGTTCCGATATCAGCAGCATGTGCCTCACTGCCCCTGGTTCCGATATCAGCAGCATGTGTCTCACTGCCCCTGGTTCCCATATCAGCAGCATGTGCTTCACTGCCCCTGGTTCCGATATCAGCAGCATGTGCCTCACTGCCCCTGGTTCCGATATCAGCAGCATGTGCCTCACTGCCCCTGGTTCCAATATCAGCAGCATGTGCCTCACTGCCCCTGGTTCCGATATCAGCAGCATGTGCCTCACTGCCCCTGGTTCCGATATCAGCAGCATGTGCCTCACTGCCCCTGGTTCCGATATCAGCAGCATGTGCCTCACTGCCCCTGGTTCCGATATCAGCAGCATGTGCCTCACTGCCCCCGGTTCCCATATCAGCAGCATGTGCCTCACTGCCCCTGGTTCCCATATCAGCAGCATGTGTCTCACTGCCCCTGGTTCCAATATCAGCAGCATGTGCCTCACTGCCCCTGGTTCCGATATCAGCAGCATGTGCCTCACTGCCCCTGGTTCCGATATCAGCAGCATGTGCCTCACTGCCCCTGGTTCCGATATCAGCAGCATGTGTCTCACTGCCCCTGGTTCCAATATCAGCAGCATGTGCCTCACTGCCCCTGGTTCCAATATCAGCAGCATGTGCCTCACTGCCCCTGGTTCCCATATCAGCAGCATGTGCCTCACTGCCCCTGGTTCCCATATCAGCAGCATGTGTCTCACTGCCCCTGGTTCCTATATCAGCAGCATGTGCCTCACTGCCCCTGGTTCCGATATCAGCAGCATGTGTCTCACTGCCCCTGGTTCCTATATCAGCAGCATGTGCCTCACTGCCCCTGGTTCCGATATCAGCAGCATGTGCCTCACTGCCACCGGTTCCGATATCAGCAGCATGTGCCTCACTGCCCCCGGTTACCATATCAGCAGCATGTGCCTCACTGCCCCTGGTTCCGATATCAGCAGCATGTGCCTCACTGCCACCGGTTCCCATATCAGCAGCATGTGCCTCACTGCCCCTGGTTCCGATATCAGCAGCATGTGCCTCACTGCCCCCGGTTCCCATATCAGCAGCATGTGCCTCACTGCCCCTGGTTCCGATATCAGCAGCATGTGCCTCACTGCCCCTGGTTCCAATATCAGCAGCATGTGTCTCACTGCCCCTGGTTCCGATATCAGCAGCATGTGCCTCACTGCCCCTGGTTCCCATATCAGCAGCATGTGCCTCACTGCCCCTGGTACCCGTATCAGCAGCATGTGTCTCACTGCCCCTGGTTCCGATATCAGCAGCATGTGCCTCACTGCCCCTGGTTCCCATATCAGCAGCATGTGTCTCACTGCCCCCGGTTCCGATATCAGCAGCATGTGCCTCACTGCCCCCGGTTCCGATATCAGCAGCATGTGCCTCACTGCCCCTGGTTCCCATATCAGCAGCATGTGCCTCACTGCCCCTGGTTCCGATATCAGCAGCATGTGCCTCACAGCCCCTGGTTCCCATATCAGCAGCATGTGCCTCACTGCCCCTGGTTCCCATATCAGCAGCATGTGCCTCACTGCCCCTGGTTCCGATATCAGCAGCATGTGCCTCACTGCCCCTGGTTCCGATATCAGCAGCATGTGCCTCACTGCCCCTGGTTCCGATATCAGCAGCATGTGCCTCACTGCCCCTGGTTCCGATATCAGCAGCATGTGCCTCACTGCCCCTGGTTCCGATATCAGCAGCATGTGCCTCACTGCCCCCGGTTCCGATATCAGCAGCATGTGCCTCACTGCCCCTGGTTCCAATATCAGCAGCATGTGCCTCACTGCCTCTGGTTCCGATATCAGCAGCATGTGCCTCACTGCCCCCGGTTCCCATATCAGCAGCATGTGCCTCACTGCCCCCGGTTCCAATATCAGCAGCATGTGCCTCACTGCCCCTGGTTCCAATATCAGCAGCATGTGCCTCACTGCCCCCGGTTCCGATATCAGCAGCATGTGCCTCACTGCCCCCGGTTCCGATATCTGCAGCATGTGCCTCACTGCCCCCGGTTCCGATATCAGCAGCATGTGCCTCACTGCCCCCGGTTCCGATATCAGCAGCATGTGCCTCACTGCCCCCTGGTTCCAATATCAGAAGCATGTGCCTCACTGCCCCTGGTTCCCATATCAGCAGCATGTGCCTCACTGCCCCTGGTTCCCATATCAGCAGCATGTGCCTCACTGCCCCTGGTTCCGATATCAGCAGCATGTGCCTCACTGCCCCCGGTTCCGATATCAGCAGCATGTGCCTCACTGCCCCAGGTTCCGATATCAGCAGCATGTGCCTCACTGCCCCCGGTTCCGATATCAGCAGCATGTGCCTCACTGCCCCCGGTTCCAATATCAGCAGCATGTGCCTCACTGCCCCTGGTTCCGATATCAGCAGCATGTGCCTCACTGCCCCTGGTTCCAATATCAGCAGCATGTGCCTCACTGCCCCTGGTTCCGATATCAGCAGCATGTGCCTCACTGCCCCCGGTTCCCATATCAGCAGCATGTGCCTCACTGCCCCTGGTTCCCATATCAGCAGCATGTGCCTCACTGCCCCTGGTTCCGATATCAGCAGCATGTGCCTCACTGCCCCTGGTTCCGATATCAGCAGCATGTGCCTCACTGCCCACGGTTCCCATATCAGCAGCATGTGCCTCACTGCCCCTGGTTCCAATATCAGCAGCATGTGCCTCACTGCCCCTGGTTCCCATATCAGCAGCATGTGCCTCACTGCCCCTGGTTCCAATATCAGCAGCATGTGCCTCACTGCCCCTGGTTCCCATATCAGCAGCATGTGTCTCACTGCCCCCGGTTCCGATATCAGCAGCATGTGCCTCACTGCCCCCGGTTCCGATATCAGCAGCATGTGCCTCACTGCCCCTGGTTCCCATATCAGCAGCATGTGCCTCACTGCCCCTGGTTCCGATATCAGCAGCATGTGCCTCACTGCCCCTGGTTCCCATATCAGCAGCATTTGTCTCACTGCCCCTGGTTCCCATATCAGCAGCATGTGCCTCACTGCCCCTGGTTCCGATATCAGCAGCATGTGCCTCACTGCCACCGGTTCCCATATCAGCAGCATGTGCCTCACTGCCCCTGGTTCCGATATCAGCAGCATGTGCCTCACTGCCCCTGGTTCCCATATCAGCAGCATGTGCCTCACTGCCCCTGGTTCCGATATCAGCAGCATGTGCCTCACTGCCCCTGGTTCCGATATCAGCAGCATGTGCCTCACTGCCCCCGGTTCCGATATCAGCAGCATGTGCCTCACTGCCCCCGGTTCCGATATCAGCAGCATGTGCCTCACTGCCCCTGGTTCCGATATCAGCAGCATGTGCCTCACTGCCCCTGGTTCCGATATCAGCAGCATGTGCCTCACTGCCCCTGGTTCCGATATCCAGCAGCATGTGCCTCACTGCCCCTGGTTCCGATATCAGCAGCATGTGCCTCACTGCCCCTGGTTCCGATATCAGCAGCATGTGCCTCACTGCCCCTGGTTCCGATATCAGCAGCATGTGCCTCACTGCCCCTGGTTCCGATATCAGCAGCATGTGCCTCACTGCCCCTGGTTCCCATATCAGCAGCATGTGCCTCACTGCCCCTGGTTCCCATATCAGCAGCATGTGTCTCACTGCCCCTGGTTCCCATATCAGCAGCATGTGCCTCACTGCCCCTGGTTCCGATATCAGCAGCATGTGCCTCACTGCCCCTGGTTCCGATATCAGCAGCATGTGCCTCACTGCCCCCGGTTCCCATATCAGCAGCATGTGCCTCACTGCCCCTGGTTCCCATATCAGCAGCATGTGCCTCACTGCCCCTGGTTCCGATATCAGCAGCATGTGCCTCACTGCCCCTGGTTCCGATATCAGCAGCATGTGCCTCACTGCCCCTGGTTCCGATATCAGCAGCATGTGCCTCACTGCCCCTGGTTCCGATATCAGCAGCATGTGTCTCACTGCACCTGGTTCCAATATCAGCAGCATGTGCCTCACTGCCCCTGGTTCCGATATCAGCAGCATGTGCCTCACTGCCCCTGGTTCCCATATCAGCAGCATGTGCCTCACTGCCCCCGGTTCCGATATCAGCAGCATGTGCCTCACTGCCCCTGGTTCCCATATCAGCAGCATGTGTCTCACTGCCCCTGGTTCCTATATCAGCAGCATGTGCCTCACTGCCCCTGGTTCCCATATCAGCAGCATGTGCCTCACTGCCACCGGTTCCGATATCAGCAGCATGTGCCTCACTGCCCCCGGTTCCCATATCAGCAGCATGTGCCTCACTGCCCCTGGTTCCGATATCAGCAGCATGTGCCTCACTGCCCCCGGTTCCCATATCAGCAGCATGTGCCTCACTGCCCCTGGTTCCGATATCAGCAGCATGTGCCTCACTGCCCCCGGTTCCCATATCAGCAGCATGTGCCTCACTGCCCCTGGTTCCGATATCAGCAGCATGTGCCTCACTGCCCCTGGTTCCAATATCAGCAGCATGTGTCTCACTGCCCCTGGTTCCGATATCAGCAGCATGTGCCTCACTGCCCCTGGTTCCCATATCAGCAGCATGTGCCTCACTGCCCCTGGTACCCGTATCAGCAGCATGTGTCTCACTGCCCCTGGTTCCGATATCAGCAGCATGTGCCTCACTGCCCCTGGTTCCCATATCAGCAGCATGTGTCTCACTGCCCCCGGTTCCGATATCAGCAGCATGTGCCTCACTGCCCCCGGTTCCGATATCAGCAGCATGTGCCTCACTGCCCCTGGTTCCCATATCAGCAGCATGTGCCTCACTGCCCCCGGTTCCGATATCAGCAGCATGTGCCTCACTGCCCCTGGTTCCCATATCAGCAGCATGTGCCTCACTGCCCCTGGTTCCCATATCAGCAGCATGTGCCTCACTGCCCCTGGTTCCGATATCAGCAGCATGTCCCTCACTGCCCCTGGTTCCGATATCAGCAGCATGTGCCTCACTGCCCCTGGTTCCGATATCAGCAGCATGTGCCTCACTGCCCCTGGTTCCGATATCAGCAGCATGTGCCTCACTGCCCCTGGTTCCGATATCAGCAGCATGTGCCTCACTGCCACCGGTTCCGATATCAGCAGCATGTGCCTCACTGCCCCTGGTTCCAATATCAGCAGCATGTGCCTCACTGCCTCTGGTTCCGATATCAGCAGCATGTGCCTCACTGCCCCCGGTTCCCATATCAGCAGCATGTGCCTCACTGCCCCCGGTTCCGATATCAGCAGCATGTGCCTCACTGCCCCCGGTTCCAATATCAGCAGCATGTGCCTCACTGCCCCCGGTTCCGATATCAGCAGCATGTGCCTCACTGCCCCCGGTTCCCATATCAGCAGCATGTGCCTCACTGCCCCCGGTTCCGATATCAGCAGCATGTGCCTCACTGCCCCCGGTTCCGATATCAGCAGCATGTGCCTCACTGCCCCCTGGTTCCAATATCAGAAGCATGTGCCTCACTGCCCCTGGTTCCCATATCAGCAGCATGTGCCTCACTGCCCCTGGTTCCCATATCAGCAGCATGTGCCTCACTGCCCCTGGTTCCGATATCAGCAGCATGTGCCTCACTGCCCCCGGTTCCGATATCAGCAGCATGTGCCTCACTGCCCCAGGTTCCGATATCAGCAGCATGTGCCTCACTGCCCCCGGTTCCGATATCAGCAGCATGTGCCTCACTGCCCCCGGTTCCAATATCAGCAGCATGTGCCTCACTGCCCCTGGTTCCGATATCAGCAGCATGTGCCTCACTGCCCCTGGTTCCAATATCAGCAGCATGTGCCTCACTGCCCCTGGTTCCCATATCAGCAGCATGTGCCTCACTGCCCCCGGTTCCCATATCAGCAGCATGTGCCTCACTGCCCCTGGTTCCCATATCAGCAGCATGTGCCTCACTGCCCCTGGTTCCGATATCAGCAGCATGTGCCTCACTGCCCCTGGTTCCGATATCAGCAGCATGTGCCTCACTGCCCCCGGTTCCCATATCAGCAGCATGTGCCTCACTGCCCCTGGTTCCAATATCAGCAGCATGTGCCTCACTGCCCCTGGTTCCCATATCAGCAGCATGTGCCTCACTGCCCCTGGTTCCAATATCAGCAGCATGTGCCTCACTGCCCCTGGTTCCGATATCAGCAGCATGTGCCTCACTGCCCCCGGTTCACATATCAGCAGCATGTGTCTCACTGCCCCTGGTTCCGATATCAGCAGCATGTGCCTCACTGCCCCCGGTTCCGATATCAGCAGCATGTGCCTCACTGCCCCTGGTTCCCATATCAGCAGCATGTGCCTCACTGCCCCTGGTTCCGATATCAGCAGCATGTGCCTCACTGCCCCTGGTTCCGATATCAGCAGCATGTGCCTCACTGCCCCCGGTTCCGATATCAGCAGCATGTGCCTCACTGCCCCTGGTTCCCATATCAGCAGCATGTGCCTCACTGCCCCTGGTTCCAATATCAGCAGCATGTGCCTCACTGCCCCTGGTTCCGATATCAGCAGCATGTGCCTCACTGCCACCGGTTCCCATATCGGCAGCATGTGCCTCACTGCCCCTGGTTCCGATATCAGCAGCATGTGCCTCACTGCCCCTGGTTCCGATATCAGCAGCATGTGCCTCACTGCCCCCGGTTCAGATATCAGCAGCATGTGTCTCACTGCCCCTGGTTCCGATATCAGCAGCATGTGCCTCACTGCCCCCGGTTCCGATATCAGCAGCATGTGCCTCACTGCCCCTGGTTCCGATATCAGCAGCATGTGCCTCACTGCCCCCGGTTCCGATATCAGCAGCATGTGCCTCACTGCCCCTGGTTCCCATATCAGCAGCATGTGCCTCACTGCCCCTGGTTCCGATATCAGCAGCATGTGTCTCACTGCCCCTGGTTCCCATATCAGCAGCATGTGCCTCACTGCCCCTGGTTCCCATATCAGCAGCATGTGCCTCACTGCCCCCTGGTTCCCATATCAGCAGCATGTGCCTCACTGCCCCTGGTTCCCATATCAGCAGCATGTGCCTCACTGCCCCTGGTTCCGATATCAGCAGCATGTGCCTCACTGCCCCTGGTTCCGATATCAGCAGCATGTGCCTCACTGCCCCCGGTTCCCATATCAGCAGCATGTGCCTCACTGCCCCTGGTTCCGATATCAGCAGCATGTGCCTCACTGCCCCTGGTTCCAATATCAGCAGCATGTGCCTCACTGCCCCTGGTTCCGATATCAGCAGCATGTGCCTCACTGCCCCCGGTTCCCATATCAGCAGCATGTGCCTCACTGCCCCTGGTTCCCATATCAGCAGCATGTGCCTCACTGCCCCTGGTTCCGATATCAGCAGCATGTGCCTCACTGCCCCTGGTTCCGATATCAGCAGCATGTGCCTCACTGCCCCTGGTTCCAATATCAGCAGCATGTGCCTCACTGCCCCTGGTTCCCATATCAGCAGCATGTGTCTCACTGCCCCCGGTTCCGATATCAGCAGCATGTGTCTCACTGCCCCCGGTTCCGATATCAGCAGCATGTGCCTCACTGCCCCTGGTTCCGATATCAGCAGCATGTGTCTCACTGCCCCTGGTTCCCATATCAGCAGCATGTGCCTCACTGCCCCTGGTTCCCATATCAGCAGCATGTGCCTCACTGCCCCTGGTTCCGATATCAGCAGCATGTGCCTCACTGTCCCCTGGTTCCGATATCAGCAGCATGTGCCTCACTGTCCCCTGGTTCCAATATCAGCAGCATGTGCCTCACTGCCCCTGGTTCCGATATCAGCAGCATGTGCCTCACTGCCCCTGGTTCCGATATCAGCAGCATGTGTCTCACTGCCCCTGGTTCCGATATCAGCAGCATGTGCCTCACTGCCCCTGGTTCCCATATCAGCAGCATGTGCCTCACTGCCCCTGGTTCCGATATCAGCAGCATGTGCCTCACTGCCCCTGGTTCCCATATCAGCAGCATGTGCCTCACTGCCCCTGGTTCCCGTATCAGCAGCATGTGTCTCACTGCCCCCGGTTCCGATATCAGCAGCATGTGTCTCACTGCCCCCGGTTCCGATATCAGCAGCATGTGTCTCACTGCCCCTGGTTCCGATATCAGCAGCATGTGCCTCACTGCCCCTGGTTCCGATATCAGCAGCATGTGCCTCACTGCCCCTGGTTCCGATATCAGCAGCATGTGTCTCACTGCCCCTGGTTCCCATATCAGCAGCATGTGTCTCACTGCCCCCGGTTCCGATATCAGCAGCATGTGTCTCACTGCCCCTGGTTCCGATATCAGCAGCATGTGCCTCACTGCCCCTGGTTCCCATATCAGCAGCATGTGCCTCACTGCCCCTGGTTCCGATATCAGCAGCATGTGTCTCACTGCCCCTGGTTCCCATATCAGCAGCATGTGCCTCACTGCCCCTGGTTCCCATATCAGCAGCATGTGCCTCACTGCCCCTGGTTCCGATATCAGCAGCATGTGCCTCACTGCCCCTGGTTCCGATATCAGCAGCATGTGCCTCACTGCCCCTGGTTCCGATATCAGCAGCATGTGCCTCACTGCCCCCGGTTCCCATATCAGCAGCATGTGCCTCACTGCCCCTGGTTCCCATATCAGCAGCATGTGCCTCACTGTCCCCTGGTTCCGATATCAGCAGCATGTGCCTCACTGCCCCTGGTTCCCATATCAGCAGCATGTGCCTCACTGCCCCTGGTTCCGATATCAGCAGCATGTGCCTCACTGCCCCTGGTTCCGATATCAGCAGCATGTGTCTCACTGCCCCTGGTTCCAATATCAGCAGCATGTGCCTCACTGTCGCCTGGTTCCAATATCAGCAGCATGTGCCTCACAGCCCCTGGTTCCGATATCAGCAGCATGTGCCTCACTGCCCCTGGTTCCAATATCAGCAGCATGTGCCTCACTGCCCCCGGTTCCGATATCAGCAGCATGTGCCTCACTGCCCCCGGTTCCGATATCAGCAGCATGTGCCTCACTGCCCCCGGTTCTGATATCAGCAGCATGTGCCTCACTGCCCCCGGTTCCGATATCAGCAGCATGTGCCTCACTGCCCCTGGTTCCCATATCAGCAGCATGTGCCTCACTGCCCCTGGTTCCGATATCAGCAGCATGTGCCTCACTGCCCCTGGTTCCCATATCAGCAGCATGTGCCTCACTGCCCCTGGTTCCCATATCAGCAGCATGTGCCTCACTGCCCCTGGTTCCGATATCAGCAGCATGTGCCTCACTGTCCCCTGGTTCCGATATCAGCAGCATGTGTCTCACTGTCCCCTGGTTCCAATATCAGCAGCATGTGCCTCACTGCCCCTGGTTCCGATATCAGCAGCATGTGCCTCACTGCCCCTGGTTCCGATATCAGCAGCATGTGTCTCACTGCCCCTGGTTCCGATATCAGCAGCATGTGCCTCACTGCCCCTGGTTCCGATATCAGCAGCATGTGTCTCACTGCCCCTGGTTCCGATATCAGCAGCATGTGCCTCACTGCCCCTGGTTCCCATATCAGCAGCATGTGCCTCACTGCCCCTGGTTCCGATATCAGCAGCATGTGCCTCACTGCCCCTGGTTCCCATATCAGCAGCATGTGTCTCACTGCCCCTGGTTCCCGTATCAGCAGCATGTGTCTCACTGCCCCCGGTTCCGATATCAGCAGCATGTGTCTCACTGCCCCCGGTTCCGATATCAGCAGCATGTGTCTCACTGCCCCTGGTTCCGATATCAGCAGCATGTGCCTCACTGCCCCTGGTTCCGATATCAGCAGCATGTGCCTCACTGCCCCTGGTTCCGATATCAGCAGCATGTGTCTCACTGCCCCTGGTTCCCATGTCAGCAGCATGTGTCTCACTGCCCCCGGTTCCGATATCAGCAGCATGTGTCTCACTGCCCCTGGTTCCGATATCAGCAGCATGTGCCTCACTGCCCCTGGTTCCCATATCAGCAGCATGTGCCTCACTGCCCCTGGTTCCGATATCAGCAGCATGTGTCTCACTGCCCCTGGTTCCCATATCAGCAGCATGTGCCTCACTGCCCCTGGTTCCCATATCAGCAGCATGTGCCTCTCTGCCCCTGGTTCCGATATCAGCAGCATGTGCCTCACTGCCCCTGGTTCCGATATCAGCAGCATGTGCCTCACTGCCCCTGGTTCCGATATCAGCAGCATGTGCCTCACTGCCCCCGGTTCCCATATCAGCAGCATGTGCCTCACTGCCCCTGGTTCCGATATCAGCAGCATGTGCCTCACTGTCCCCTGGTTCCGATATCAGCAGCATGTGCCTCACTGCCCCTGGTTCCCATATCAGCAGCATGTGTCTCACTGCCCCCGGTTCCGATATCAGCAGCATGTGCCTCACTGCCCCCGGTTCCGATATCAGCAGCATGTGCCTCACTGCCCCTGGTTCCCATATCAGCAGCATGTGCCTCACTGCCCCTGGTTCCGATATCAGCAGCATGTGCCTCACTGCCCCTGGTTCCCATATCAGCAGCATTTGTCTCACTGCCCCTGGTTCCCATATCAGCAGCATGTGCCTCACTGCCCCTGGTTCCGATATCAGCAGCATGTGCCTCACTGCCACCGGTTCCCATATCAGCAGCATGTGCCTCACTGCCCCTGGTTCCGATATCAGCAGCATGTGCCTCACTGCCCCTGGTTCCCATATCAGCAGCATGTGCCTCACTGCCCCTGGTTCCGATATCAGCAGCATGTGCCTCACTGCCCCTGGTTCCGATATCAGCAGCATGTGCCTCACTGCCCCTGGTTTCGATATCAGCAGCATGTGCCTCACTGCCCCCGGTTCCGATATCAGCAGCATGTGCCTCACTGCCCCTGGTTCCGATATCAGCAGCATGTGCCTCACTGCCCCTGGTTCCGATATCAGCAGCATGTGCCTCACTGCCCCTGGTTCCGATATCAGCAGCATGTGCCTCACTGCCCCTGGTTCCGATATCAGCAGCATGTGCCTCACTGCCCCTGGTTCCGATATCAGCAGCATGTGCCTCACTGCCCCTGGTTCCGATATCAGCAGCATGTGCCTCACTGCCCCTGGTTCCGATATCAGCAGCATGTGCCTCACTGCCCCTGGTTCCGATATCAGCAGCATGTGCCTCACTGCCCCTGGTTCCGATATCAGCAGCATGTGCCTCACTGCCCCTGGTTCCCATATCAGCAGCATGTGCCTCACTGCCCCTGGTTCCCATATCAGCAGCATGTGTCTCACTGCCCCTGGTTCCCATATCAGCAGCATGTGCTTCACTGCCCCTGGTTCCGATATCAGCAGCATGTGCCTCACTGCCCCTGGTTCCGATATCAGCAGCATGTGCCTCACTGCCCCTGGTTCCAATATCAGCAGCATGTGCCTCACTGCCCCTGGTTCCGATATCAGCAGCATGTGCCTCACTGCCCCTGGTTCCGATATCAGCAGCATGTGCCTCACTGCCCCTGGTTCCAATATCAGCAGCATGTGCCTCACTGCCCCCGGTTCCCATATCAGCAGCATGTGCCTCACTGCCCCTGGTTCCCATATCAGCAGCATGTGTCTCACTGCCCCTGGTTCCAATATCAGCAGCATGTGCCTCACTGCCCCTGGTTCCGATATCAGCAGCATGTGCCTCACTGCCCCTGGTTCCGATATCAGCAGCATGTGCCTCACTGCCCCTGGTTCCGATATCAGCAGCATGTGTCTCACTGCCCCTGGTTCCAATATCAGCAGCATGTGCCTCACTGCCCCTGGTTCCAATATCAGCAGCATGTGCCTCACTGCCCCTGGTTCCCATATCAGCAGCATGTGCCTCACTGCCCCTGGTTCCCATATCAGCAGCATGTGTCTCACTGCCCCTGGTTCCTATATCAGCAGCATGTGCCTCACTGCCCCTGGTTCCGATATCAGCAGCATGTGCCTCACTGCCACCGGTTCCGATATCAGCAGCATGTGCCTCACTGCCCCCGGTTCCCATATCAGCAGCATGTGCCTCACTGCCCCTGGTTCCGATATCAGCAGCATGTGCCTCACTGCCACCGGTTCCCATATCAGCAGCATGTGCCTCACTGCCCCTGGTTCCGATATCAGCAGCATGTGCCTCACTGCCCCCGGTTCCCATATCAGCAGCATGTGCCTCACTGCCCTTGGTTCCGATATCAGCAGCATGTGCCTCACTGCCCCTGGTTCCAATATCAGCAGCATGTGTCTCACGGCCCCTGGTTCCGATATCAGCAGCATGTGCCTCACTGCCCCTGGTTCCCATATCAGCAGCATGTGCCTCACTGCCCCTGGTACCCGTATCAGCAGCATGTGTCTCACTGCCCCTGGTTCCGATATCAGCAGCATGTGCCTCACTGCCCCTGGTTCCCATATCAGCAGCATGTGTCTCACTGCCCCCGGTTCCGATATCAGCAGCATGTGCCTCACTGCCCCCGGTTCCGATATCAGCAGCATGTGCCTCACTGCCCCTGGTTCCCATATCAGCAGCATGTGCCTCACTGCCCCTGGTTCCGATATCAGCAGCATGTGCCTCACTGCCCCTGGTTCCGATATCAGCAGCATGTGCCTCACTGCCCCCGGTTCCCATATCAGCAGCATGTGCCTCACTGCCCCTGGTTCCAATATCAGCAGCATGTGCCTCACTGCCCCTGGTTCCCATATCAGCAGCATGTGCCTCACTGCCCCTGGTTCCAATATCAGCAGCATGTGCCTCACTGCCCCTGGTTCCCATATCAGCAGCATGTGTCTCACTGCCCCCGGTTCCGATATCAGCAGCATGTGCCTCACTGCCCCCGGTTCCGATATCAGCAGCATGTGCCTCACTGCCCCTGGTTCCCATATCAGCAGCATGTGCCTCACTGCCCCTGGTTCCAATATCAGCAGCATGTGTCTCACTGCCCCTGGTTCCGATATCAGCAGCATGTGACTCACTGCCCCCGGTTCCCATATCAGCAGCATGTGCCTCACTGCCCCTGGTTCCAATATCAGCAGCATGTGCCTCACTGCCCCTGGTTCCGATATCAGCAGCATGTGCCTCACTGCCCCTGGTTCCGATATCAGCAGCATGTGCCTCACTGCCCCTGGTTCCGATATCAGCAGCATGTGCCTCACTGCCCCCGGTTCCCATATCAGCAGCATGTGCCTCACTGCCACCGGTTCCCATATCAGCAGCATGTGCCTCACTGCCCCTGGTTCCGATATCAGCAGCATGTGCCTCACTGCCCCTGGTTCCCATATCAGCAGCATGTGCCTCACTGCCCCCGGTTCCGATATCAGCAGCATGTGCCTCACTGCCCCTGGTTCCGATATCAGCAGCATGTGCCTCACTGCCCCTGGTTCCGATATCAGCAGCATGTGCCTCACTGCCCCTGGTTCCGATATCAGCAGCATGTGCCTCACTGCCCCCGGTTCCGATATCAGCAGCATGTGCCTCACTGCCCCTGGTTCCGATATCAGCAGCATGTGCCTCACTGCCCCCGGTTCCTATATCAGCAGCATGTGCCTCACTGCCCCTGGTTCCGATATCAGCAGCATGTGCCTCACTGCCCCTGGTTCCGATATCAGCCGCATGTGCCTCACTGCCCCCGGTTCCGATATCAGCAGCATGTGCCTCACTGCCCCCGGTTCCAATATCAGCAGCATGTGCCTCACTGCCCCTGGTTCCGATATCAGCAGCATGTGCCTCACTGCCCCTGGTTCCCATATCAGCAGCATGTGTCTCACTGCCCCCGGTTCCGATATCAGCAGCATGTGCCTCACTGCCCCCGGTTCCGATATCAGCAGCATGTGCCTCACTGCCCCTGGTTCCCATATCAGCAGCATGTGCCTCACTGCCCCTGGTTCCGATATCAGCAGCATGTGCCTCACTGCCCCTGGTTCCCATATCAGCAGCATTTGTCTCACTGCCCCTGGTTCCCATATCAGCAGCATGTGCCTCATTGCCCCTGGTTCCGATATCAGCAGCATGTGCCTCACTGCCACCGGTTCCCATATCAGCAGCATGTGCCTCACTGCCCCTGGTTCCGATATCAGCAGCATGTGCCTCACTGCCCCTGGTTCCCATATCAGCAGCATGTGCCTCACTGCCCCTGGTTCCGATATCAGCAGCATGTGCCTCACTGCCCCTGGTTCCGATATCAGCAGCATGTGCCTCACTGCCCCTGGTTCCGATATCAGCAGCATGTGCCTCACTGCCCCTGGTTCCGATATCAGCAGCATGTGCCTCACTGCCCCCGGTTCCCATATCAGCAGCATGTGCCTCACTGCCCCTGGTTCCCATATCAGCAGCATGTGTCTCACTGCCCCTGGTTCCAATATCAGCAGCATGTGCCTCACTGCCCCTGGTTCCGATATCAGCAGCATGTGCCTCACTGCCCCTGGTTCCGATATCAGCAGCATGTGCCTCACTGCCCCTGGTTCCGATATCAGCAGCATGTGTCTCACTGCCCCTGGTTCCAATATCAGCAGCATGTGCCTCACTGCCCCTGGTTCCAATATCAGCAGCATGTGCCTCACTGCCCCTGGTTCCCATATCAGCAGCATGTGCCTCACTGCCCCTGGTTCCCATATCAGCAGCATGTGTCTCACTGCCCCTGGTTCCTATATCAGCAGCATGTGCCTCACTGCCCCTGGTTCCGATATCAGCAGCATGTGCCTCACTGCCACCGGTTCCGATATCAGCAGCATGTGCCTCACTGCCCCCGGTTCCCATATCAGCAGCATGTGCCTCACTGCCCCTGGTTCCGATATCAGCAGCATGTGCCTCACTGCCACCGGTTCCCATATCAGCAGCATGTGCCTCACTGCCCCTGGTTCCGATATCAGCAGCATGTGCCTCACTGCCCCCGGTTCCCATATCAGCAGCATGTGCCTCACTGCCCCTGGTTCCGATATCAGCAGCATGTGCCTCACTGCCCCTGGTTCCAATATCAGCAGCATGTGTCTCACTGCCCCTGGTTCCGATATCAGCAGCATGTGCCTCACTGCCCCTGGTTCCCATATCAGCAGCATGTGCCTCACTGCCCCTGGTACCCGTATCAGCAGCATGTGTCTCACTGCCCCTGGTTCCGATATCAGCAGCATGTGCCTCACTGCCCCTGGTTCCCATATCAGCAGCATGTGTCTCACTGCCCCCGGTTCCGATATCAGCAGCATGTGCCTCACTGCCCCCGGTTCCGATATCAGCAGCATGTGCCTCACTGCCCCTGGTTCCCATATCAGCAGCATGTGCCTCACTGCCCCTGGTTCCCATATCAGCAGCATGTGCCTCACTGCCCCTGGTTCCCATATCAGCAGCATGTGCCTCACTGCCCCTGGTTCCCATATCAGCAGCATGTGCCTCACTGCCCCTGGTTCCGATATCAGCAGCATGTGCCTCACTGCCCCTGGTTCCGATATCAGCAGCATGTGCCTCACTGCCCCTGGTTCCGATATCAGCAGCATGTGCCTCACTGCCCCTGGTTCCGATATCAGCAGCATGTGCCTCACTGCCCCTGGTTCCGATATCAGCAGCATGTGCCTCACTGCCCCCGGTTCCGATATCAGCAGCATGTGCCTCACTGCCCCTGGTTCCAATATCAGCAGCATGTGCCTCACTGCCTCTGGTTCCGATATCAGCAGCATGTGCCTCACTGCCCCCGGTTCCCATATCAGCAGCATGTGCCTCACTGCCCCCGGTTCCAATATCAGCAGCATGTGCCTCACTGCCCCTGGTTCCAATATCAGCAGCATGTGCCTCACTGCCCCCGGTTCCGATATCAGCAGCATGTGCCTCACTGCCCCCGGTTCCGATATCTGCAGCATGTGCCTCACTGCCCCCCGGTTCCGATATCAGCAGCATGTGCCTCACTGCCCCCGGTTCCGATATCAGCAGCATGTGCCTCACTGCCCCCTGGTTCCAATATCAGAAGCATGTGCCTCACTGCCCCTGGTTCCCATATCAGCAGCATGTGCCTCACTGCCCCTGGTTCCCATATCAGCAGCATGTGCCTCACTGCCCCTGGTTCCGATATCAGCAGCATGTGCCTCACTGCCCCCGGTTCCGATATCAGCAGCATGTGCCTCACTGCCCCAGGTTCCGATATCAGCAGCATGTGCCTCACTGCCCCCGGTTCCGATATCAGCAGCATGTGCCTCACTGCCCCCGGTTCCAATATCAGCAGCATGTGCCTCACTGCCCCTGGTTCCGATATCAGCAGCATGTGCCTCACTGCCCCTGGTTCCAATATCAGCAGCATGTGCCTCACTGCCCCTGGTTCCGATATCAGCAGCATGTGCCTCACTGCCCCCGGTTCCCATATCAGCAGCATGTGCCTCACTGCCCCTGGTTCCCATATCAGCAGCATGTGCCTCACTGCCCCTGGTTCCGATATCAGCAGCATGTGCCTCACTGCCCCTGGTTCCGATATCAGCAGCATGTGCCTCACTGCCCCCGGTTCCCATATCAGCAGCATGTGCCTCACTGCCCCTGGTTCCAATATCAGCAGCATGTGCCTCACTGCCCCTGGTTCCCATATCAGCAGCATGTGCCTCACTGCCCCTGGTTCCAATATCAGCAGCATGTGCCTCACTGCCCCTGGTTCCCATATCAGCAGCATGTATCTCACTGCCCCCGGTTCCGATATCAGCAGCATGTGCCTCACTGCCCCCGGTTCCGATATCAGCAGCATGTGCCTCACTGCCCCTGGTTCCCATATCAGCAGCATGTGCCTCACTGCCCCTGGTTCCGATATCAGCAGCATGTGCCTCACTGCCCCTGGTTCCCATATCAGCAGCATTTGTCTCACTGCCCCTGGTTCCCATATCAGCAGCATGTGCCTCACTGCCCCTGGTTCCGATATCAGCAGCATGTGCCTCACTGCCACCGGTTCCCATATCAGCAGCATGTGCCTCACTGCCCCTGGTTCCGATATCAGCAGCATGTGCCTCACTGCCCCTGGTTCCCATATCAGCAGCATGTGCCTCACTGCCCCTGGTTCCGATATCAGCAGCATGTGCCTCACTGCCCCTGGTTCCGATATCAGCAGCATGTGCCTCACTGCCCCCGGTTCCGATATCAGCAGCATGTGCCTCACTGCCCCCGGTTCCGATATCAGCAGCATGTGCCTCACTGCCCCTGGTTCCGATATCAGCAGCATGTGCCTCACTGCCCCTGGTTCCGATATCAGCAGCATGTGCCTCACTGCCCCTGGTTCCGATATCAGCAGCATGTGCCTCACTGCCCCTGGTTCCGATATCAGCAGCATGTGCCTCACTGCCCCTGGTTCCGATATCAGCAGCATGTGCCTCACTGCCCCTGGTTCCGATATCAGCAGCATGTGCCTCACTGCCCCTGGTTCCCATATCAGCAGCATGTGCCTCACTGCCCCTGGTTCCCATATCAGCAGCATGTGTCTCACTGCCCCTGGTTCCCATATCAGCAGCATGTGCCTCACTGCCCCTGGTTCCGATATCAGCAGCATGTGCCTCACTGCCCCTGGTTCCGATATCAGCAGCATGTGCCTCACTGCCCCCGGTTCCCATATCAGCAGCATGTGCCTCACTGCCCCCGGTTCCGATATCAGCAGCATGTGCCTCACTGCCCCTGGTTCCAATATCAGCAGCATGTGCCTCACTGCCTCTGGTTCCGATATCAGCAGCATGTGCCTCACTGCCCCCGGTTCCCATATCAGCAGCATGTGCCTCACTGCCCCCGGTTCCAATATCAGCAGCATGTGCCTCACTGCCCCTGGTTCCAATATCAGCAGCATGTGCCTCACTGCCCCCGGTTCCGATATCAGCAGCATGTGCCTCACTGCCCCCGGTTCCGATATCTGCAGCATGTGCCTCACTGCCCCCGGTTCCGATATCAGCAGCATGTGCCTCACTGCCCCCGGTTCCGATATCAGCAGCATGTGCCTCACTGCCCCCTGGTTCCAATATCAGAAGCATGTGCCTCACTGCCCCTGGTTCCCATATCAGCAGCATGTGCCTCACTGCCCCTGGTTCCCATATCAGCAGCATGTGCCTCACTGCCCCTGGTTCCGATATCAGCAGCATGTGCCTCACTGCCCCCGGTTCCGATATCAGCAGCATGTGCCTCACTGCCCCAGGTTCCGATATCAGCAGCATGTGCCTCACTGCCCCCGGTTCCGATATCAGCAGCATGTGCCTCACTGCCCCCGGTTCCAATATCAGCAGCATGTGCCTCACTGCCCCTGGTTCCGATATCAGCAGCATGTGCCTCACTGCCCCTGGTTCCAATATCAGCAGCATGTGCCTCACTGCCCCTGGTTCCGATATCAGCAGCATGTGCCTCACTGCCCCCGGTTCCCATATCAGCAGCATGTGCCTCACTGCCCCTGGTTCCCATATCAGCAGCATGTGCCTCACTGCCCCTGGTTCCGATATCAGCAGCATGTGCCTCACTGCCCCTGGTTCCGATATCAGCAGCATGTGCCTCACTGCCCCCGGTTCCCATATCAGCAGCATGTGCCTCACTGCCCCTGGTTCCAATATCAGCAGCATGTGCCTCACTGCCCCTGGTTCCCATATCAGCAGCATGTGCCTCACTGCCCCTGGTTCCAATATCAGCAGCATGTGCCTCACTGCCCCTGGTTCCCATATCAGCAGCATGTGTCTCACTGCCCCCGGTTCCGATATCAGCAGCATGTGCCTCACTGCCCCCGGTTCCGATATCAGCAGCATGTGCCTCACTGCCCCTGGTTCCCATATCAGCAGCATGTGCCTCACTGCCCCTGGTTCCGATATCAGCAGCATGTGCCTCACTGCCCCTGGTTCCCATATCAGCAGCATTTGTCTCACTGCCCCTGGTTCCCATATCAGCAGCATGTGCCTCACTGCCCCTGGTTCCGATATCAGCAGCATGTGCCTCACTGCCACCGGTTCCCATATCAGCAGCATGTGCCTCACTGCCCCTGGTTCCGATATCAGCAGCATGTGCCTCACTGCCCCTGGTTCCCATATCAGCAGCATGTGCCTCACTGCCCCTGGTTCCGATATCAGCAGCATGTGCCTCACTGCCCCTGGTTCCGATATCAGCAGCATGTGCCTCACTGCCCCCGGTTCCGATATCAGCAGCATGTGCCTCACTGCCCCCGGTTCCGATATCAGCAGCATGTGCCTCACTGCCCCTGGTTCCGATATCAGCAGCATGTGCCTCACTGCCCCTGGTTCCGATATCAGCAGCATGTGCCTCACTGCCCCTGGTTCCGATATCAGCAGCATGTGCCTCACTGCCCCTGGTTCCGATATCAGCAGCATGTGCCTCACTGCCCCTGGTTCCGATATCAGCAGCATGTGCCTCACTGCCCCTGGTTCCGATATCAGCAGCATGTGCCTCACTGCCCCTGGTTCCCATATCAGCAGCATGTGCCTCACTGCCCCTGGTTCCCATATCAGCAGCATGTGTCTCACTGCCCCTGGTTCCCATATCAGCAGCATGTGCCTCACTGCCCCTGGTTCCGATATCAGCAGCATGTGCCTCACTGCCCCTGGTTCCGATATCAGCAGCATGTGCCTCACTGCCCCCGGTTCCCATATCAGCAGCATGTGCCTCACTGCCCCTGGTTCCCATATCAGCAGCATGTGCCTCACTGCCCCTGGTTCCGATATCAGCAGCATGTGCCTCACTGCCCCTGGTTCCGATATCAGCAGTATGTGCCTCACTGCCCCTGGTTCCGATATCAGCAGTATGTGCCTCACTGCCCCTGGTTCCGATATCAGCAGCATGTGCCTCACTGCCCCTGGTTCCGATATCAGCAGCATGTGTCTCACTGCCCCTGGTTCCAATATCAGCAGCATGTGCCTCACTGCCCCTGGTTCCAATATCAGCAGCATGTGCCTCACTGCCCCTGGTTCCCATATCAGCAGCATGTGCCTCACTGCCCCTGGTTCCGATATCAGCAGCATGTGCCTCACTGCCCCTGGTTCCCATATCAGCAGCATGTGTCTCACTGCCCCTGGTTCCTATATCAGCAGCATGTGCCTCACTGCCCCTGGTTCCCATATCAGCAGCATGTGCCTCACTGCCACCGGTTCCGATATCAGCAGCATGTGCCTCACTGCCCCCGGTTCCCATATCAGCAGCATGTGCCTCACTGCCCCTGGTTCCGATATCAGCAGCATGTGCCTCACTGCCCCCGGTTCCCATATCAGCAGCATGTGCCTCACTGCCCCCGGTTCCGATATCAGCAGCATGTGCCTCACTGCCCCTGGTTCCGATATCAGCAGCATGTGCCTCACTGCCCCTGGTTCCAATATCAGCAGCATGTGTCTCACTGCCCCTGGTTCCGATATCAGCAGCATGTGCCTCACTGCCCCTGGTTCCCATATCAGCAGCATGTGCCTCACTGCCCCTGGTACCCGTATCAGCAGCATGTGTCTCACTGCCCCTGGTTCCGATATCAGCAGCATGTGCCTCACTGCCCCTGGTTCCCATATCAGCAGCATGTGTCTCACTGCCCCCGGTTCCGATATCAGCAGCATGTGCCTCACTGCCCCCGGTTCCGATATCAGCAGCATGTGCCTCACTGCCCCTGGTTCCCATATCAGCAGCATGTGCCTCACTGCCCCTGGTTCCGATATCAGCAGCATGTGCCTCACTGCCCCTGGTTCCCATATCAGCAGCATGTGCCTCACTGCCCCTGGTTCCCATATCAGCAGCATGTGCCTCACTGCCCCTGGTTCCGATATCAGCAGCATGTGCCTCACTGCCCCTGGTTCCGATATCAGCAGCATGTGCCTCACTGCCCCTGGTTCCGATATCAGCAGCATGTGCCTCACTGCCCCCGGTTCCCATATCAGCAGCATGTGCCTCACTGCCCCTGGTTCCCATATCAGCAGCATGTGCCTCACTGCCCCTGGTTCCGATATCAGCAGCATGTGCCTCACTGCCCCTGGTTCCGATATCAGCAGCATGTGCCTCACTGCCCCCGGTTCCCATATCAGCAGCATGTGCCTCACTGCCCCTGGTTCCAATATCAGCAGCATGTGCCTCACTGCCCCTGGTTCCCATATCAGCAGCATGTGCCTCACTGCCCCTGGTTCCAATATCAGCAGCATGTGCCTCACTGCCCCTGGTTCCCATATCAGCAGCATGTGTCTCACTGCCCCCGGTTCCGATATCAGCAGCATGTGCCTCACTGCCCCCGGTTCCGATATCAGCAGCATGTGCCTCACTGCCCCTGGTTCCCATATCAGCAGCATGTGCCTCACTGCCCCTGGTTCCGATATCAGCAGCATGTGCCTCACTGCCCCTGGTTCCCATATCAGCAGCATTTGTCTCACTGCCCCTGGTTCCCATATCAGCAGCATGTGCCTCACTGCCCCTGGTTCCGATATCAGCAGCATGTGCCTCACTGCCACCGGTTCCCATATCAGCAGCATGTGCCTCACTGCCCCTGGTTCCGATATCAGCAGCATGTGCCTCACTGCCCCTGGTTCCCATATCAGCAGCATGTGCCTCACTGCCCCTGGTTCCGATATCAGCAGCATGTGCCTCACTGCCCCTGGTTCCGATATCAGCAGCATGTGCCTCACTGCCCCCGGTTCCGATATCAGCAGCATGTGCCTCACTGCCCCCGGTTCCGATATCAGCAGCATGTGCCTCACTGCCCCTGGTTCCGATATCAGCAGCATGTGCCTCACTGCCCCTGGTTCCGATATCAGCAGCATGTGCCTCACTGCCCCTGGTTCCGATATCAGCAGCATGTGCCTCACTGCCCCTGGTTCCCATATCAGCAGCATGTGCCTCACTGCCCCTGGTTCCGATATCAGCAGCATGTGCCTCACTGCCCCTGGTTCCGATATCAGCAGCATGTGCCTCACTGCCCCTGGTTCCCATATCAGCAGCATGTGCCTCACTGCCCCTGGTTCCCATATCAGCAGCATGTGTCTCACTGCCCCTGGTTCCCATATCAGCAGCATGTGCCTCACTGCCCCTGGTTCCGATATCAGCAGCATGTGCCTCACTGCCCCTGGTTCCGATATCAGCAGCATGTGCCTCACTGCCCCCGGTTCCCATATCAGCAGCATGTGCCTCACTGCCCCCGGTTCCGATATCAGCAGCATGTGCCTCACTGCCCCTGGTTCCAATATCAGCAGCATGTGCCTCACTGCCTCTGGTTCCGATATCAGCAGCATGTGCCTCACTGCCCCCGGTTCCCATATCAGCAGCATGTGCCTCACTGCCCCCGGTTCCAATATCAGCAGCATGTGCCTCACTGCCCCTGGTTCCAATATCAGCAGCATGTGCCTCACTGCCCCCGGTTCCGATATCAGCAGCATGTGCCTCACTGCCCCCGGTTCCGATATCTGCAGCATGTGCCTCACTGCCCCCGGTTCCGATATCAGCAGCATGTGCCTCACTGCCCCCGGTTCCGATATCAGCAGCATGTGCCTCACTGCCCCCTGGTTCCAATATCAGAAGCATGTGCCTCACTGCCCCTGGTTCCCATATCAGCAGCATGTGCCTCACTGCCCCTGGTTCCCATATCAGCAGCATGTGCCTCACTGCCCCTGGTTCCGATATCAGCAGCATGTGCCTCACTGCCCCCGGTTCCGATATCAGCAGCATGTGCCTCACTGCCCCAGGTTCCGATATCAGCAGCATGTGCCTCACTGCCCCCGGTTCCGATATCAGCAGCATGTGCCTCACTGCCCCCGGTTCCAATATCAGCAGCATGTGCCTCACTGCCCCTGGTTCCGATATCAGCAGCATGTGCCTCACTGCCCCTGGTTCCAATATCAGCAGCATGTGCCTCACTGCCCCTGGTTCCGATATCAGCAGCATGTGCCTCACTGCCCCCGGTTCCCATATCAGCAGCATGTGCCTCACTGCCCCTGGTTCCCATATCAGCAGCATGTGCCTCACTGCCCCTGGTTCCGATATCAGCAGCATGTGCCTCACTGCCCCTGGTTCCGATATCAGCAGCATGTGCCTCACTGCCCCCGGTTCCCATATCAGCAGCATGTGCCTCACTGCCCCTGGTTCCAATATCAGCAGCATGTGCCTCACTGCCCCTGGTTCCCATATCAGCAGCATGTGCCTCACTGCCCCTGGTTCCAATATCAGCAGCATGTGCCTCACTGCCCCTGGTTCCCATATCAGCAGCATGTGTCTCACTGCCCCCGGTTCCGATATCAGCAGCATGTGCCTCACTGCCCCCGGTTCCGATATCAGCAGCATGTGCCTCACTGCCCCTGGTTCCCATATCAGCAGCATGTGCCTCACTGCCCCTGGTTCCGATATCAGCAGCATGTGCCTCACTGCCCCTGGTTCCCATATCAGCAGCATTTGTCTCACTGCCCCTGGTTCCCATATCAGCAGCATGTGCCTCACTGCCCCTGGTTCCGATATCAGCAGCATGTGCCTCACTGCCACCGGTTCCCATATCAGCAGCATGTGCCTCACTGCCCCTGGTTCCGATATCAGCAGCATGTGCCTCACTGCCCCTGGTTCCCATATCAGCAGCATGTGCCTCACTGCCCCTGGTTCCGATATCAGCAGCATGTGCCTCACTGCCCCTGGTTCCGATATCAGCAGCATGTGCCTCACTGCCCCCGGTTCCGATATCAGCAGCATGTGCCTCACTGCCCCCGGTTCCGATATCAGCAGCATGTGCCTCACTGCCCCTGGTTCCGATATCAGCAGCATGTGCCTCACTGCCCCTGGTTCCGATATCAGCAGCATGTGCCTCACTGCCCCTGGTTCCGATATCAGCAGCATGTGCCTCACTGCCCCTGGTTCCGATATCAGCAGCATGTGCCTCACTGCCCCTGGTTCCGATATCAGCAGCATGTGCCTCACTGCCCCTGGTTCCGATATCAGCAGCATGTGCCTCACTGCCCCTGGTTCCCATATCAGCAGCATGTGCCTCACTGCCCCTGGTTCCCATATCAGCAGCATGTGTCTCACTGCCCCTGGTTCCCATATCAGCAGCATGTGCCTCACTGCCCCTGGTTCCGATATCAGCAGCATGTGCCTCACTGCCCCTGGTTCCGATATCAGCAGCATGTGCCTCACTGCCCCCGGTTCCCATATCAGCAGCATGTGCCTCACTGCCCCTGGTTCCCATATCAGCAGCATGTGCCTCACTGCCCCTGGTTCCGATATCAGCAGCATGTGCCTCACTGCCCCTGGTTCCGATATCAGCAGTATGTGCCTCACTGCCCCTGGTTCCGATATCAGCAGTATGTGCCTCACTGCCCCTGGTTCCGATATCAGCAGCATGTGCCTCACTGCCCCTGGTTCCGATATCAGCAGCATGTGTCTCACTGCCCCTGGTTCCAATATCAGCAGCATGTGCCTCACTGCCCCTGGTTCCAATATCAGCAGCATGTGCCTCACTGCCCCCGGTTCCCATATCAGCAGCATGTGCCTCACTGCCCCTGGTTCCGATATCAGCAGCATGTGCCTCACTGCCCCTGGTTCCCATATCAGCAGCATGTGTCTCACTGCCCCTGGTTCCTATATCAGCAGCATGTGCCTCACTGCCCCTGGTTCCCATATCAGCAGCATGTGCCTCACTGCCACCGGTTCCGATATCAGCAGCATGTGCCTCACTGCCCCCGGTTCCCATATCAGCAGCATGTGCCTCACTGCCCCTGGTTCCGATATCAGCAGCATGTGCCTCACTGCCCCCGGTTCCCATATCAGCAGCATGTGCCTCACTGCCCCCGGTTCCGATATCAGCAGCATGTGCCTCACTGCCCCTGGTTCCGATATCAGCAGCATGTGCCTCACTGCCCCTGGTTCCAATATCAGCAGCATGTGTCTCACTGCCCCTGGTTCCGATATCAGCAGCATGTGCCTCACTGCCCCTGGTTCCCATATCAGCAGCATGTGCCTCACTGCCCCTGGTACCCGTATCAGCAGCATGTGTCTCACTGCCCCTGGTTCCGATATCAGCAGCATGTGCCTCACTGCCCCTGGTTCCCATATCAGCAGCATGTGTCTCACTGCCCCCGGTTCCGATATCAGCAGCATGTGCCTCACTGCCCCCGGTTCCGATATCAGCAGCATGTGCCTCACTGCCCCTGGTTCCCATATCAGCAGCATGTGCCTCACTGCCCCTGGTTCCGATATCAGCAGCATGTGCCTCACTGCCCCTGGTTCCCATATCAGCAGCATGTGCCTCACTGCCCCTGGTTCCCATATCAGCAGCATGTGCCTCACTGCCCCTGGTTCCGATATCAGCAGCATGTGCCTCACTGCCCCTGGTTCCGATATCAGCAGCATGTGCCTCACTGCCCCTGGTTCCGATATCAGCAGCATGTGCCTCACTGCCCCTGGTTCCGATATCAGCAGCATGTGCCTCACTGCCCCTGGTTCCGATATCAGCAGCATGTGCCTCACTGCCCCCGGTTCCGATATCAGCAGCATGTGCCTCACTGCCCCTGGTTCCAATATCAGCAGCATGTGCCTCACTGCCTCTGGTTCCGATATCAGCAGCATGTGCCTCACTGCCCCCGGTTCCCATATCAGCAGCATGTGCCTCACTGCCCCCGGTTCCGATATCAGCAGCATGTGCCTCACTGCCCCTGGTTCCAATATCAGCAGCATGTGCCTCACTGCCCCCGGTTCCGATATCAGCAGCATGTGCCTCACTGCCCCCGGTTCCCATATCAGCAGCATGTGCCTCACTGCCCCCGGTTCCGATATCAGCAGCATGTGCCTCACTGCCCCCGGTTCCGATATCAGCAGCATGTGCCTCACTGCCCCCTGGTTCCAATATCAGAAGCATGTGCCTCACTGCCCCTGGTTCCCATATCAGCAGCATGTGCCTCACTGCCCCTGGTTCCCATATCAGCAGCATGTGCCTCACTGCCCCTGGTTCCGATATCAGCAGCATGTGCCTCACTGCCCCCGGTTCCGATATCAGCAGCATGTGCCTCACTGCCCCAGGTTCCGATATCAGCAGCATGTGCCTCACTGCCCCCGGTTCCGATATCAGCAGCATGTGCCTCACTGCCCCCGGTTCCAATATCAGCAGCATGTGCCTCACTGCCCCTGGTTCCGATATCAGCAGCATGTGCCTCACTGCCCCGGGTTCCAATATCAGCAGCATGTGCCTCACTGCCCCTGGTTCCGATATCAGCAGCATGTGCCTCACTGCCCCCGGTTCCCATATCAGCAGCATGTGCCTCACTGCCCCTGGTTCCCATATCAGCAGCATGTGCCTCACTGCCCCTGGTTCCGATATCAGCAGCATGTGCCTCACTGCCCCTGGTTCCGATATCAGCAGCATGTGCCTCACTGCCCCCGGTTCCCATATCAGCAGCATGTGCCTCACTGCCCCTGGTTCCAATATCAGCAGCATGTGCCTCACTGCCCCTGGTTCCCATATCAGCAGCATGTGCCTCACTGCCCCTGGTTCCAATATCAGCAGCATGTGCCTCACTGCCCCTGGTTCCGATATCAGCAGCATGTGCCTCACTGCCCCCGGTTCACATATCAGCAGCATGTGTCTCACTGCCCCTGGTTCCGATATCAGCAGCATGTGCCTCACTGCCCCCGGTTCCGATATCAGCAGCATGTGCCTCACTGCCCCTGGTTCCCATATCAGCAGCATGTGCCTCACTGCCCCTGGTTCCGATATCAGCAGCATGTGCCTCACTGCCCCTGGTTCCGATATCAGCAGCATGTGCCTCACTGCCCCCGGTTCCGATATCAGCAGCATGTGCCTCACTGCCCCTGGTTCCCATATCAGCAGCATGTGCCTCACTGCCCCTGGTTCCAATATCAGCAGCATGTGCCTCACTGCCCCTGGTTCCGATATCAGCAGCATGTGCCTCACTGCCACCGGTTCCCATATCGGCAGCATGTGCCTCACTGCCCCTGGTTCCGATATCAGCAGCATGTGCCTCACTGCCCCTGGTTCCGATATCAGCAGCATGTGCCTCACTGCCCCCGGTTCAGATATCAGCAGCATGTGTCTCACTGCCCCTGGTTCCGATATCAGCAGCATGTGCCTCACTGCCCCCGGTTCCGATATCAGCAGCATGTGCCTCACTGCCCCTGGTTCCGATATCAGCAGCATGTGCCTCACTGCCCCCGGTTCCGATATCAGCAGCATGTGCCTCACTGCCCCCGGTTCCCATATCAGCAGCATGTGCCTCACTGCCCCTGGTTCCGATATCAGCAGCATGTGCCTCACTGCCCCTGGTTCCAATATCAGCAGCATGTGCCTCACTGCCCCTGGTTCCGATATCAGCAGCATGTGCCTCACTGCCCCCGGTTCCCATATCAGCAGCATGTGCCTCACTGCCCCTGGTTCCCATATCAGCAGCATGTGCCTCACTGCCCCTGGTTCCGATATCAGCAGCATGTGCCTCACTGCCCCTGGTTCCGATATCAGCAGCATTTGCCTCACTGCCCCTGGTTCCTATATCAGCAGCATGTGCCTCACTGCCCCTGGTTCCGATATCGGCAGCATGTGCCTCACTGCCCCTGGTTCCGATATCAGCAGCATGTGCCTCACTGCCCCTGGTTCCCATATCAGCAGCATGTGTCTCACTGCCCCTGGTTCCGATATCAGCAGCATGTGCCTCACTGCCCCTGGTTCCGATATCAGCAGCATGTGCCTCACTGCCCCTGGTTCCCATATCAGCAGCATGTGCCTCACTGCCCCTGGTTCCAATATCAGCAGCATGTGCCTCACTGCCCCCGGTTCCGATATCAGCAGCATGTGCCTCACTGCCCCTGGTTCCGATATCAGCAGCATGTGCCTCACTGCCCCTGGTTCCGATATCAGCAGCATGTGCCTCACTGCCCCTGGTTCCGATATCAGCAGCATGTGCCTCACTGCCCCCGGTTCCCATATCAGCAGCATGTGCCTCACTGCCCCTGGTTCCGATATCAGCAGCATGTGCCTCACTGCCCCCTGTTCCCATATCAGCAGCATGTGCCTCACTGCCCCTGGTTCCCATATCAGCAGCATGTGCCTCACTGCCCCTGGTTCCCATATCAGCAGCATGTGTCTCACTGCCCCCGGTTCCGATATCAGCAGCATGTGTCTCACTGCCCCCGGTTCCTATATCAGCAGCATGTGCCTCACTGCCCCTGGTTCCCATATCAGCAGCATGTGCCTCAATGCCACCGGTTCCGATATCAGCAGCATGTGCCTCACTGCCCCCGGTTCCCATATCAGCAGCATGTGCCTCACTGCCCCTGGTTCCGATATCAGCAGCATGTGCCTCACTGCCCCCGGTTCCCATATCAGCAGCATGTGCCTCACTGCCCCTGGTTCCGATATCAGCAGCATGTGCCTCACTGCCCCCGGTTCCCATATCAGCAGCATGTGCCTCACTGCCCCTGGTTCCGATATCAGCAGCATGTGCCTCACTGCCCCTGGTTCCAATATCAGCAGCATGTGTCTCACTGCCCCTGGTTCCGATATCAGCAGCATGTGCCTCACTGCCCCTGGTTCCCATATCAGCAGCATGTGCCTCACTGCCCCTGGTACCCGTATCAGCAGCATGTGTCTTACTGCCCCTGGTTCCGATATCAGCAGCATGTGCCTCACTGCCCCTGGTTCCCATATCAGCAGCATGTGTCTCACTGCCCCCGGTTCCGATATCAGCAGCATGTGCCTCACTGCCCCCGGTTCCGATATCAGCAGCATGTGCCTCACTGCCCCTGGTTCCCATATCAGCAGCATGTGCCTCACTGCCCCTGGTTCCGATATCAGCAGCATGTGCCTCACTGCCCCTGGTTCCCATATCAGCAGCATGTGCCTCACTGCCCCTGGTTCCCATATCAGCAGCATGTGCCTCACTGCCCCTGGTTCCGATATCAGCAGCATGTGCCTCACTGCCCCTGGTTCCGATATCAGCAGCATGTGCCTCACTGCCCCTGGTTCCGATATCAGCAGCATGTGCCTCACTGCCCCTGGTTCCGATATCAGCAGCATGTGCCTCACTGCCCCTGGTTCCGATATCAGCAGCATGTGCCTCACTGCCCCCGGTTCCGATATCAGCAGCATGTGCCTCACTGCCCCTGGTTCCAATATCAGCAGCATGTGCCTCACTGCCTCTGGTTCCGATATCAGCAGCATGTGCCTCACTGCCCCCGGTTCCCATATCAGCAGCATGTGCCTCACTGCCCCCGGTTCGGATATCAGCAGCATGTGCCTCACTGCCCCTGGTTCCAATATCAGCAGCATGTGCCTCACTGCCCCCGGTTCCGATATCAGCAGCATGTGCCTCACTGCCCCCCGTTCCCATATCAGCAGCATGTGCCTCACTGCCCCCGGTTCCGATATCAGCAGCATGTGCCTCACTGCCCCCGGTTCCGATATCAGCAGCATGTGCCTCACTGCCCCCTGGTTCCAATATCAGAAGCATGTGCCTCACTGCCCCTGGTTCCCATATCAGCAGCATGTGCCTCACTGCCCCTGGTTCCCATATCAGCAGCATGTGCCTCACTGCCCCTGGTTCCGATATCAGCAGCATGTGCCTCACTGCCCCCGGTTCCGATATCAGCAGCATGTGCCTCACTGCCCCAGGTTCCGATATCAGCAGCATGTGCCTCACTGCCCCCGGTTCCGATATCAGCAGCATGTGCCTCACTGCCCCCGGTTCCAATATCAGCAGCATGTGCCTCACTGCCCCTGGTTCCGATATCAGCAGCATGTGCCTCACTGCCCCGGGTTCCAATATCAGCAGCATGTGCCTCACTGCCCCTGGTTCCGATATCAGCAGCATGTGCCTCACTGCCCCCGGTTCCCATATCAGCAGCATGTGCCTCACTGCCCCTGGTTCCCATATCAGCAGCATGTGCCTCACTGCCCCTGGTTCCGATATCAGCAGCATGTGCCTCACTGCCCCTGGTTCCGATATCAGCAGCATGTGCCTCACTGCCCCCGGTTCCCATATCAGCAGCATGTGCCTCACTGCCCCTGGTTCCAATATCAGCAGCATGTGCCTCACTGCCCCTGGTTCCCATATCAGCAGCATGTGCCTCACTGCCCCTGGTTCCAATATCAGCAGCATGTGCCTCACTGCCCCTGGTTCCGATATCAGCAGCATGTGCCTCACTGCCCCCGGTTCACATATCAGCAGCATGTGTCTCACTGCCCCTGGTTCCGATATCAGCAGCATGTGCCTCACTGCCCCCGGTTCCGATATCAGCAGCATGTGCCTCACTGCCCCTGGTTCCCATATCAGCAGCATGTGCCTCACTGCCCCTGGTTCCGATATCAGCAGCATGTGCCTCACTGCCCCTGGTTCCGATATCAGCAGCATGTGCCTCACTGCCCCCGGTTCCGATATCAGCAGCATGTGCCTCACTGCCCCTGGTTCCCATATCAGCAGCATGTGCCTCACTGCCCCTGGTTCCAATATCAGCAGCATGTGCCTCACTGCCCCTGGTTCCGATATCAGCAGCATGTGCCTCACTGCCACCGGTTCCCATATCGGCAGCATGTGCCTCACTGCCCCTGGTTCCGATATCAGCAGCATGTGCCTCACTGCCCCTGGTTCCGATATCAGCAGCATGTGCCTCACTGCCCCCGGTTCAGATATCAGCAGCATGTGTCTCACTGCCCCTGGTTCCGATATCAGCAGCATGTGCCTCACTGCCCCCGGTTCCGATATCAGCAGCATGTGCCTCACTGCCCCTGGTTCCGATATCAGCAGCATGTGCCTCACTGCCCCCGGTTCCGATATCAGCAGCATGTGCCTCACTGCCCCCGGTTCCCATATCAGCAGCATGTGCCTCACTGCCCCTGGTTCCGATATCAGCAGCATGTGCCTCACTGCCCCTGGTTCCAATATCAGCAGCATGTGCCTCACTGCCCCTGGTTCCGATATCAGCAGCATGTGCCTCACTGCCCCCGGTTCCCATATCAGCAGCATGTGCCTCACTGCCCCTGGTTCCCATATCAGCAGCATGTGCCTCACTGCCCCTGGTTCCGATATCAGCAGCATGTGCCTCACTGCTCCTGGTTCCGATATCAGCAGCATGTGCCTCACTGCCCCTGGTTCCTATATCAGCAGCATGTGCCTCACTGCCCCTGGTTCCCATATCAGCAGCATGTGCCTCACTGCCCCTGGTTCCGATATCAGCAGCATGTGCCTCACTGCCCCTGGTTCCCATATCAGCAGCATGTGTCTCACTGCCCCTGGTTCCGATATCAGCAGCATGTGCCTCACTGCCCCCGGTTCCGATATCAGCAGCATGTGCCTCACTGCCCCTGGTTCCCATATCAGCAGCATGTGCCTCACTGCCCCTGGTTCCAATATCAGCAGCATGTGCCTCACTGCCCCCGGTTCCGATATCAGCAGCATGTGCCTCACTGCCCCCGGTTCCGATATCAGCAGCATGTGCCTCACTGCCCCTGGTTCCGATATCAGCAGCATGTGCCTCACTGCCCCTGGTTCCGATATCAGCAGCATGTGCCTCACTGCCCCCGGTTCCCATATCAGCAGCATGTGCCTCACTGCCCCTGGTTCCGATATCAGCAGCATGTGCCTCACTGCCCCCTGTTCCCATATCAGCAGCATGTGCCTCACTGCCCCTGGTTCCCATATCAGCAGCATGTGCCTCACTGCCCCTGGTTCCCATATCAGCAGCATGTGTCTCACTGCCCCCGGTTCCGATATCAGCAGCATGTGTCTCACTGCCCCCGGTTCCGATATCAGCAGCATGTGCCTCACTGCCCCTGGTTCCGATATCAGCAGCATGTGTCTCACTGCCCCTGGTTCCCATATCAGCAGCATGTGCCTCACTGCCCCTGGTTCCCATATCAGCAGCATGTGCCTCACTGCCCCTGGTTCCGATATCAGCAGCATGTGCCTCACTGTCCCCTGGTTCCGATATCAGCAGCATGTGCCTCACTGTCCCCTGGTTCCAATATCAGCAGCATGTGCCTCACTGCCCCTGGTTCCGATATCAGCAGCATGTGCCTCACTGCCCCTGGTTCCGATATCAGCAGCATGTGTCTCACTGCCCCTGGTTCCGATATCAGCAGCATGTGCCTCACTGCCCCTGGTTCCGATATCAGCAGCATGTGCCTCACTGCCCCTGGTTCCGATATCAGCAGCATGTGCCTCACTGCCCCTGGTTCCCATATCAGCAGCATGTGCCTCACTGCCCCTGGTTCCCGTATCAGCAGCATGTGTCTCACTGCCCCCGGTTCCGATATCAGCAGCATGTGTCTCACTGCCCCCGGTTCCGATATCAGCAGCATGTGTCTCACTGCCCCTGGTTCCGATATCAGCAGCATGTGCCTCACTGCCCCTGGTTCCGATATCAGCAGCATGTGCCTCACTGCCCCTGGTTCCGATATCAGCAGCATGTGTCTCACTGCCCCTGGTTCCCATATCAGCAGCATGTGTCTCACTGCCCCCGGTTCCGATATCAGCAGCATGTGTCTCACTGCCCCTGGTTCCGATATCAGCAGCATGTGCCTCACTGCCCCTGGTTCCCATATCAGCAGCATGTGCCTCACTGCCCCTGGTTCCGATATCAGCAGCATGTGTCTCACTGCCCCTGGTTCCCATATCAGCAGCATGTGCCTCACTGCCCCTGGTTCCCATATCAGCAGCATGTGCCTCACTGCCCCTGGTTCCGATATCAGCAGCATGTGCCTCACTGCCCCTGGTTCCGATATCAGCAGCATGTGCCTCACTGCCCCTGGTTCCGATATCAGCAGCATGTGCCTCACTGCCCCCGGTTCCCATATCAGCAGCATGTGCCTCACTGCCCCTGGTTCCCATATCAGCAGCATGTGCCTCACTGTCCCCTGGTTCCGATATCAGCAGCATGTGCCTCACTGCCCCTGGTTCCGATATCAGCAGCATGTGCCTCACTGCCCCTGGTTCCGATATCAGCAGCATGTGCCTCACTGCCCCTGGTTCCGATATCAGCAGCATGTGTCTCACTGCCCCTGGTTCCAATATCAGCAGCATGTGCCTCACAGCCCCTGGTTCCGATATCAGCAGCATGTGCCTCACTGCCCCTGGTTCCAATATCAGCAGCATGTGCCTCACTGCCCCCGGTTCCGATATCAGCAGCATGTGCCTCACTGCCCCCGGTTCCGATATCAGCAGCATGTGCCTCACTGCCCCCGGTTCTGATATCAGCAGCATGTGCCTCACTGCCCCCGGTTCCGATATCAGCAGCATGTGCCTCACTGCCCCTGGTTCCCATATCAGCAGCATGTGCCTCACTGCCCCTGGTTCCGATATCAGCAGCATGTGCCTCACTGCCCCTGGTTCCGATATCAGCAGCATGTGCCTCACTGCCCCTGGTTCCGATATCAGCAGCATGTGCCTCACTGCCCCTGGTTCCGATATCAGCAGCATGTGCCTCACTGCCCCTGGTTCCCATATCAGCAGCATGTGCCTCACTTCCCCTGGTTCCGATATCAGCAGCATGTGCCTCACTGCCCCTGGTTCCCATATCAGCAGCATGTGTCTCACTGCCCCTGGTTCCAATATCAGCAGCATGTGCCTCACTGCCCCTGGTTCCGATATCAGCAGCATGTGCCTCACTGCCCCTGGTTCCCATATCAGCAGCATGTGCCTCACTGCCCCTGGTTCCAATATCAGCAGCATGTGCCTCACTGCCCCCGGTTCCGATATCAGCAGCATGTGCCTCACTGCCCCTGGTTCCGATATCAGCAGCATGTGCCTCACTGCCCCCGGTTCCGATATCAGCAGCATGTGCCTCACTGCCCCTGGTTCCGATATCAGCAGCATGTGCCTCACTGCCCCCGGTTCCCATATCAGCAGCATGTGCCTCACTGCCCCTGGTTCCGATATCAGCAGCATGTGCCTCACTGCCCCCTGTTCCCATATCAGCAGCATGTGCCTCACTGCCCCTGGTTCCCATATCAGCAGCATGTGCCTCACTGCCCCTGGTTCCCATATCAGCAGCATGTGTCTCACTGCCCCCGGTTCCGATATCAGCAGCATGTGTCTCACTGCCCCCGGTTCCGATATCAGCAGCATGTGCCTCACTGCCCCTGGTTCCGATATCAGCAGCATGTGTCTCACTGCCCCTGGTTCCCATATCAGCAGCATGTGCCTCACTGCCCCTGGTTCCCATATCAGCAGCATGTGCCTCACTGCCCCTGGTTCCGATATCAGCAGCATGTGCCTCACTGTCCCCTGGTTCCGATATCAGCAGCATGTGCCTCACTGTCCCCTGGTTCCAATATCAGCAGCATGTGCCTCACTGCCCCTGGTTCCGATATCAGCAGCATGTGCCTCACTGCCCCTGGTTCCGATATCAGCAGCATGTGTCTCACTGCCCCTGGTTCCGATATCAGCAGCATGTGCCTCACTGCCCCCGGTTCCAATATCAGCAGCATGTGCCTCACTGCCCCTGGTTCCGATATCAGCAGCATGTGCCTCACTGCCCCTGGTTCCAATATCAGCAGCATGTGCCTCACTGCCCCTGGTTCCGATATCAGCAGCATGTGCCTCACTGCCCCCGGTTCCCATATCAGCAGCATGTGCCTCACTGCCCCTGGTTCCCATATCAGCAGCATGTGCCTCACTGCCCCTGGTTCCGATATCAGCAGCATGTGCCTCACTGCCCCTGGTTCCGATATCAGCAGCATGTGCCTCACTGCCCCCGGTTCCCATATCAGCAGCATGTGCCTCACTGCCCCTGGTTCCAATATCAGCAGCATGTGCCTCACTGCCCCTGGTTCCCATATCAGCAGCATGTGCCTCACTGCCCCTGGTTCCAATATCAGCAGCATGTGCCTCACTGCCCCTGGTTCCGATATCAGCAGCATGTGCCTCACTGCCCCCGGTTCACATATCAGCAGCATGTGTCTCACTGCCCCTGGTTCCGATATCAGCAGCATGTGCCTCACTGCCCCCGGTTCCGATATCAGCAGCATGTGCCTCACTGCCCCTGGTTCCCATATCAGCAGCATGTGCCTCACTGCCCCTGGTTCCGATATCAGCAGCATGTGCCTCACTGCCCCTGGTTCCGATATCAGCAGCATGTGCCTCACTGCCCCCGGTTCCGATATCAGCAGCATGTGCCTCACTGCCCCTGGTTCCCATATCAGCAGCATGTGCCTCACTGCCCCTGGTTCCAATATCAGCAGCATGTGCCTCACTGCCCCTGGTTCCGATATCAGCAGCATGTGCCTCACTGCCACCGGTTCCCATATCGGCAGCATGTGCCTCACTGCCCCTGGTTCCGATATCAGCAGCATGTGCCTCACTGCCCCTGGTTCCGATATCAGCAGCATGTGCCTCACTGCCCCCGGTTCAGATATCAGCAGCATGTGTCTCACTGCCCCTGGTTCCGATATCAGCAGCATGTGCCTCACTGCCCCCGGTTCCGATATCAGCAGCATGTGCCTCACTGCCCCTGGTTCCGATATCAGCAGCATGTGCCTCACTGCCCCCGGTTCCGATATCAGCAGCATGTGCCTCACTGCCCCTGGTTCCCATATCAGCAGCATGTGCCTCACTGCCCCTGGTTCCGATATCAGCAGCATGTGTCTCACTGCCCCTGGTTCCCATATCAGCAGCATGTGCCTCACTGCCCCTGGTTCCGATATCAGCAGCATGTGCCTCACTGCCCCCTGGTTCCCATATCAGCAGCATGTGCCTCACTGCCCCTGGTTCCCATATCAGCAGCATGTGCCTCACTGCCCCTGGTTCCGATATCAGCAGCATGTGCCTCACTGCCCCTGGTTCCGATATCAGCAGCATGTGCCTCACTGCCCCCGGTTCCCATATCAGCAGCATGTGCCTCACTGCCCCTGGTTCCGATATCAGCAGCATGTGCCTCACTGCCCCTGGTTCCAATATCAGCAGCATGTGCCTCACTGCCCCTGGTTCCGATATCAGCAGCATGTGCCTCACTGCCCCCGGTTCCCATATCAGCAGCATGTGCCTCACTGCCCCTGGTTCCCATATCAGCAGCATGTGCCTCACTGCCCCTGGTTCCGATATCAGCAGCATGTGCCTCACTGCCCCTGGTTCCGATATCAGCAGCATGTGCCTCACTGCCCCTGGTTCCAATATCAGCAGCATGTGCCTCACTGCCCCTGGTTCCCATATCAGCAGCATGTGCCTCACTGCCCCTGGTTCCGATATCAGCAGCATGTGCCTCACTGCCCCTGGTTCCCATATCAGCAGCATGTGTCTCACTGCCCCTGGTTCCAATATCAGCAGCATGTGCCTCACTGCCCCTGGTTCCGATATCAGCAGCATGTGCCTCACTGCCCCTGGTTCCGATATCAGCAGCATGTGCCTCACTGCCCCTGGTTCCCATATCAGCAGCATGTGCCTCACTGCCCCTGGTTCCGATATCAGCAGCATGTGTCTCACTGCCCCTGGTTCCCATATCAGCAGCATGTGCCTCACTGCCCCTGGTTCCGATATCAGCAGCATGTGCCTCACTGCCCCCTGGTTCCCATATCAGCAGCATGTGCCTCACTGCCCCTGGTTCCCATATCAGCAGCATGTGCCTCACTGCCCCTGGTTCCGATATCAGCAGCATGTGCCTCACTGCCCCTGGTTCCGATATCAGCAGCATGTGCCTCACTGCCCCCGGTTCCCATATCAGCAGCATGTGCCTCACTGCCCCTGGTTCCGATATCAGCAGCATGTGCCTCACTGCCCCTGGTTCCAATATCAGCAGCATGTGCCTCACTGCCCCTGGTTCCGATATCAGCAGCATGTGCCTCACTGCCCCCGGTTCCCATATCAGCAGCATGTGCCTCACTGCCCCTGGTTCCCATATCAGCAGCATGTGCCTCACTGCCCCTGGTTCCGATATCAGCAGCATGTGCCTCACTGCCCCTGGTTCCGATATCAGCAGCATGTGCCTCACTGCCCCTGGTTCCAATATCAGCAGCATGTGCCTCACTGCCCCTGGTTCCCATATCAGCAGCATGTGCCTCACTGCCCCTGGTTCCGATATCAGCAGCATGTGCCTCACTGCCCCTGGTTCCCATATCAGCAGCATGTGTCTCACTGCCCCTGGTTCCAATATCAGCAGCATGTGCCTCACTGCCCCTGGTTCCGATATCAGCAGCATGTGCCTCACTGCCCCTGGTTCCCATATCAGCAGCATGTGCCTCACTGCCCCTGGTTCCAATATCAGCAGCATGTGCCTCACTGCCCCCGGTTCCGATATCAGCAGCATGTGCCTCACTGCCCCTGGTTCCGATATCAGCAGCATGTGCCTCACTGCCCCTGGTTCCGATATCAGCAGCATGTGCCTCACTGCCCCTGGTTCCGATATCAGCAGCATGTGTCTCACTGCCCCCGGTTCCGATATCAGCAGCATGTGTCTCACTGCCCCTGGTTCCGATATCAGCAGCATGTGCCTCACTGCCCCTGGTTCCCATATCAGCAGCATGTGCCTCACTGCCCCTGGTTCCGATATCAGCAGCATGTGTCTCACTGCCCCTGGTTCCCATATCAGCAGCATGTGCCTCACTGCCCCTGGTTCCCATATCAGCAGCATGTGCCTCACTGCCCCTGGTTCCGATATCAGCAGCATGTGCCTCACTGCCCCTGGTTCCGATATCAGCAGCATGTGCCTCACTGCCCCTGGTTCCGATATCAGCAGCATGTGCCTCACTGCCCCCGGTTCCCATATCAGCAGCATGTGCCTCACTGCCCCTGGTTCCCATATCAGCAGCATGTGCCTCACTGTCCCCTGGTTCCGATATCAGCAGCATGTGCCTCACTGCCCCTGGTTCCCATATCAGCAGCATGTGCCTCACTGCCCCTGGTTCCGATATCAGCAGCATGTGCCTCACTGCCCCTGGTTCCGATATCAGCAGCATGTGTCTCACTGCCCCTGGTTCCAATATCAGCAGCATGTGCCTCACTGTCCCCTGGTTCCAATATCAGCAGCATGTGCCTCACAGCCCCTGGTTCCGATATCAGCAGCATGTGCCTCACTGCCCCTGGTTCCAATATCAGCAGCATGTGCCTCACTGCCCCCGGTTCCGATATCAGCAGCATGTGCCTCACTGCCCCCGGTTCCGATATCAGCAGCATGTGCCTCACTGCCCCCGGTTCTGATATCAGCAGCATGTGCCTCACTGCCCCCGGTTCCGATATCAGCAGCATGTGCCTCACTGCCCCTGGTTCCCATATCAGCAGCATGTGCCTCACTGCCCCTGGTTCCGATATCAGCAGCATGTGCCTCACTGCCCCTGGTTCCGATATCAGCAGCATGTGCCTCACTGCCCCTGGTTCCGATATCAGCAGCATGTGCCTCACTGCCCCTGGTTCCGATATCAGCAGCATGTGCCTCACTGCCCCTGGTTCCCATATCAGCAGCATGTGCCTCACTTCCCCTGGTTCCGATATCAGCAGCATGTGCCTCACTGCCCCTGGTTCCCATATCAGCAGCATGTGTCTCACTGCCCCTGGTTCCAATATCAGCAGCATGTGCCTCACTGCCCCTGGTTCCGATATCAGCAGCATGTGCCTCACTGCCCCTGGTTCCCATATCAGCAGCATGTGCCTCACTGCCCCTGTTTCCAATATCAGCAGCATGTGCCTCACTGCCCCCGGTTCCGATATCAGCAGCATGTGCCTCACTGCCCCTGGTTCCGATATCAGCAGCATGTGCCTCACTGCCCCCGGTTCCGATATCAGCAGCATGTGCCTCACTGCCCCTGGTTCCGATATCAGCAGCATGTGCCTCACTGCCCCCGGTTCCCATATCAGCAGCATGTGCCTCACTGCCCCTGGTTCCGATATCAGCAGCATGTGCCTCACTGCCCCCTGTTCCCATATCAGCAGCATGTGCCTCACTGCCCCTGGTTCCCATATCAGCAGCATGTGCCTCACTGCCCCTGGTTCCCATATCAGCAGCATGTGTCTCACTGCCCCCGGTTCCGATATCAGCAGCATGTGTCTCACTGCCCCCGGTTCCGATATCAGCAGCATGTGCCTCACTGCCCCTGTTTCCGATATCAGCAGCATGTGTCTCACTGCCCCTGGTTCCCATATCAGCAGCATGTGCCTCACTGCCCCTGGTTCCCATATCATCAGCATGTGCCTCACTGCCCCTGGTTCCGATATCAGCAGCATGTGCCTCACTGTCCCCTGGTTCCGATATCAGCAGCATGTGCCTCACTGTCCCCTGGTTCCAATATCAGCAGCATGTGCCTCACTGCCCCTGGTTCCGATATCAGCAGCATGTGCCTCACTGCCCCTGGTTCCGAAATCAGCAGCATGTGTCTCACTGCCCCTGGTTCCGATATCAGCAGCATGTGCCTCACTGCCCCTGGTTCCCATATCAGCAGCATGTGCCTCACTGCCCCTGGTTCCGATATCAGCAGCATGTGCCTCACTGCCCCTGGTTCCCATATCAGCAGCATGTGCCTCACTGCCCCTGGTTCCCGTATCAGCAGCATGTGTCTCACTGCCCCCGGTTCCGATATCAGCAGCATGTGTCTCACTGCCCCCGGTTCCGATATCAGCAGCATGTGTCTCACTGCCCCTGGTTCCGATATCAGCAGCATGTGCCTCACTGCCCCTGGTTCCGATATCAGCAGCATGTGCCTCACTGCCCCTGGTTCCGATATCAGCAGCATGTGTCTCACTGCCCCTGGTTCCCATATCAGCAGCATGTGTCTCACTGCCCCCGGTTCCGATATCAGCAGCATGTGTCTCACTGCCCCTGGTTCCGATATCAGCAGCATGTGCCTCACTGCCCCTGGTTCCCATATCAGCAGCATGTGCCTCACTGCCCCTGGTTCCGATATCAGCAGCATGTGTCTCACTGCCCCTGGTTCCCATATCAGCAGCATGTGCCTCACTGCCCCTGGTTCCCATATCAGCAGCATGTGCCTCACTGCCCCTGGTTCCGATATCAGCAGCATGTGCCTCACTGCCCCTGGTTCCGATATCAGCAGCATGTGCCTCACTGCCCCTGGTTCCGATATCAGCAGCATGTGCCTCACTGCCCCCGGTTCCCATATCAGCAGCATGTGCCTCACTGCCCCTGGTTCCGATATCAGCAGCATGTGCCTCACTGTCCCCTGGTTCCGATATCAGCAGCATGTGCCTCACTGCCCCTGGTTCCCATATCAGCAGCATGTGCCTCACTGCCCCTGGTTCCGATATCAGCAGCATGTGCCTCACTGCCCCTGGTTCCGATATCAGCAGCATGTGTCTCACTGCCCCTGGTTCCAATATCAGCAGCATGTGCCTCACTGTCCCCTGGTTCCAATATCAGCAGCATGTGCCTCACAGCCCCTGGTTCCGATATCAGCAGCATGTGCCTCACTGCCCCTGGTTCCAATATCAGCAGCATGTGCCTCACTGCCCCCGGTTCCGATATCAGCAGCATGTGCCTCACTGCCCCCGGTTCCGATATCAGCAGCATGTGCCTCACTGCCCCCGGTTCTGATATCAGCAGCATGTGCCTCACTGCCCCCGGTTCCGATATCAGCAGCATGTGCCTCACTGCCCCTGGTTCCGATATCAGCAGCATGTGCCTCACTGCCCCTGGTTCCCATATCAGCAGCATGTGCCTCACTGCCCCTGGTTCCGATATCAGCAGCATGTGCCTCACTGCCCCTGGTTCCGATATCAGCAGCATGTGCCTCACTGCCCCTGGTTCCGATATCAGCAGCATGTGCCTCACTGCCCCTGGTTCCGATATCAGCAGCATGTGCCTCACTGCCCCTGGTTCCGATATCAGCAGCATGTGCCTCACTGCCCCTGGTTCCAATATCAGCAGCATGTGCCTCACTGCCCCCGGTTCCGATATCAGCAGCATGTGCCTCACTGCCCCCTGGTTCCATCTCTCAGTGGATTTCATCACTGATCTCACCCTCGCCATGGAAACACTACCATTCTAGCGAGTGTGGACCAATCTTCCAAGGCTGCCCACTTCATTGCTTTCCCTAAGCTCCTGTCGGCTTGTGAGACTCCCCTCTTCATGGTTCAACAGGTGTTCAGGCTACACAGTTCCCCTCAGCACATAGTGTCTAATATGGACCACAGTTCTCAACCCATTTTCTGAAGGCATTCTATTCTCTCGTGGGAGCCACAGTCAATCTCTCATCTGGTCTCGCCCCCAGACAGAGAGAGTGAGTCAGGAGCTGGCGATAACCCTGCTCTGCCTTGTCTCTTCCAACCCCATGTTCTGGAGTTCCCAACTGGATCAGGCAGAGATTGCCCACGATAACCTTCAGTCATTTCCCCTTTGAGTGCCAAAAGTGATTCCAGCCACCGCTCTTCCCTTACCAGAAGACTGACGTGGGTGTTCTGGTTGCTGACCACTTGGTCCAACACTACAAGTGCATGTGGAGATGGGCCGGGCTTCTCCACTGTGCTGTCAGAAACAACGCTCCAGGTTGGTTGATCAGCTACACTGACAGATGTGGCCTCTCAAGCCAAGGGAGAAAGTCTGGCTAGCATCCAGGGATCTTTCCTTGAAGGTTGGCCCCACACTAAATGTGACCATTCATAGTAGAGAATGTTATCAACAATGTCTCATAGAGATTGTGCCTACCATCATCAATCAGAATTCACCCGTCTTCCATGTTTCCATGCTCTAACCGATGTCTATCTCACGCCCTTTGTCCAACCACCACCTTTCCTTCTCCTCCCTGCTTGGTGGATGGCTCCCTGGTCTATTCAGATCAAAGCCTCCTGGCATCTCACTGGGTACAGGGCAAGTTCAGTATCTTGTGGATTGGGAGGGGTAAGGAACATTCTTAGGATCTGGGCCATGATATCCTGGACCACCACTTAGATTGACACTTTTAAGGAGTGGTATTTATTTAGTATTAAGCTACTACTGCCAAGCCACTGTATTGGCATTCACTTTAGTTCGACAGTTCTAGTTAACAGCTCTTTTGGCCTAGTTAGTGTTAATTGTTTTTCCTTAGTTTCTGCACAGTTCCTGTTAAAAGTCAGTGAACTGTTGATCTGCTTCAGTCTCTCACTCTCTCGCTCTCTCTCTCAGTACTTGGGCCATAACTGCACACCTGTGTCACCTGGACCCACTGCAATTTGCCTATTGCCTCAATAGGTCTATGGCAGATGCAATCTCACTGGTTCTTCACTTGCCCTTGGATCACCTGTACCATAGCAATGCCTACATCATGTTGCTGTATATTGACCACAGTTCAGCGTCCAACACAAACCTATCATCAGCACACTCCAAACCCTGGGCCTTTGTAATTCCCTCTGCAACTGGATTCTTGGCATTCTCTTCGGGAGATCCCAGTCAGTGCAGATCAGAAATAACGTCTCCTCACTGACAATTCTGCTCTACTGTCTCCATATACATGACCGTGCGGCTAGTCACACCTCAAATGCCATCTATAAATTTGCTGATGACACACCTATCGTTGCCAGAAATTCAGATGGTGATGGGGAGGCAAACTGGAGAAAGATCAGTGGGCTGAATGGTGTTGCAACAACAACCTTGCACTCAACATCAATAAGACCAAGAAATTCATTGTGGACTTCGGGAAGGGGAAGTCGAGGGAACACCACACACCAGTCCTCATCAATCCTCATCATGGGTACCACTATTTATTTTTTGTTCTCTTTTTTCTGTATTTCTTTAATTATATATATCTTAATGTAATTTATAGTCTTTTATTATCATGGATTGCACTGTATTGCTGCTGTAAGTGCTTTAAGACAACAAATTTCACAACATATGCTTGTGATATTAAAACTGATTCTCATTTTGGAATTAATCCCAACGATGACTGCACCACTAATCCCTCCAGTTCGTCACTGGTCACAGTCTTCCAATCGGAATAGCATCCTTCCATTATTACCCTCTACCTCTAACCTCGAGCCAATTCAGAACCCAGTTAGCCAATTCAATTTGGATCCCCTGCGTCTTAACCTTCTGGACCACCCTACCACATGAGACCTTCTCAAATGTCTTGCTAAATTTCAGAAAAACAATATTTAGTGCCCTGTCTTCATCAGACTTCTTCATTACCTCCTCAAGGTATTCAATCAAATTAGTGAGACAGGATTTCAATTGCACAAAGCAATGATCCCCAATCAGCCCCTGACTTCCCAAATACAGTGCATTATGTTTAATTGGGCAATCAGTTAATCAGGGCAGCAGCTTATTTGGGACACTTCTTAAAGAAGAAAAACTAGAGAGTCATAGAGTTATAAAAAGTACAGCACAGAAACAGGCCCTTCAGCTCATCTAGCCCATGCCAAACCATTTGTTTCCCATCATGTTTCCCTTGAACTTTTCATCTTTCATTCTCGACCCATGACCTCTGGTTGTAGTCCCACCCAACCTTAGTGGAAAAAGTCTGCTTCAATTTACCCTATCAATACCCCTCATAAATTTGTATACTCTTATCAAATCTCTTCTCAATCTTCTATGTTCCAAGGAATAAAGTCCTGACCTATTCAATCTTTCCTTATAACTTAGGTTGTCCAGACCCAGCAACATCCATGTAAATTTTCTCTGTACTCTTTCAACCTTATTTACATCTTTCCTGTAGGTAGCTGCCCAAAACTGCACATAATACTCTAAATTAGGCTTCAACAACATCTTATACAACTTTTCCTGTATGCAGTACTTTGATTTATGAAGGCCTATGTGCCAAAAGCATTCTTTGTGACACTATCTACCTATTCTACCACTTTCAATTAATTATGGACCTCTATTCCCATGTACCTTTGTTCTACCACACTCCTCAGTGCCCTACTGTTCACTGTATAAGACCTACCCTTGTTGGTCCTACCAAAGTGCAACACCTCACACTTGTCTATTAAATTCCATCTGGCATTTTTCATTCCATTTTTCCAGCTAGTCCAGATTCCATTGCAAGCCACAACAGCCTTCCTCTTTGTCCACTATACCCCTAATCTTGGTGTCATCTGCAAATTTGCTGATCCAGTTAACCACATTATCATCCAGATCATTGATATAAATGACAAACAACAATGGACCCAGCACTGATCCCTGTGGCTCTCCACTAGTCACAGCCTCCAATCAAAGAGGCAACCATCTACTACCACTCTCTGGCTTCTCTCACAAAGCCAATGTCTAATCCAATTTACTACCTCATTTTGAATGTCGAGCAACTGAACCTTCTTGATCAACCTCCCATGCAGGACCATGTCAAATGCCTTGCTAAGATCCATGTAGACAATATCCACTGCCTTGCCTTCATCAACATTCCTGGTAACTTCCTTGAAAAACTCTGTAAGGTTGGTTAGACATGACCTATCATCCACAAAGCCATGCTGACTGCCCTAAATCAGTCCATATCAATCCAAATACTTGTACATCCGGTCCCTTAGAATACTTTCCAATAACTTTCCCACTACGTACTGATGTCAGACTCATCAGCCTATAATTTCTTGGTTTACTTTTAGAACTTTTCTTAAACAGTGGAAAACATTGGCTATCCTTCAATCCTCTGGTACCTCACCTGTCACTAAGAATGATTTAAATATCTCTGCTAGGGCCACAGCAATTTCTGCACATGTCTCCCACAGGGCCTGAATAAACATCTGTCAGGTCCTGGGGATTTATCCACCATAATTTGCCTTAGGACAGCAAACACCTTCTCCTCTGTAATCTGTATGGGGATAGAAGTTGATGTCATTTTGCCTCATTTCTGTAGACCCTGTATCTGTCTCGTGAGAAAATGCAGATGTCGAAAATTTATTTAAGATCTCCCCCATCTCTTTTGGCTCTATGCATGGATTATGATTCTGATCTTCCAGAGAACCAATTTTATCACTTGTAATCCTTTTACTCTTAGCATATCTGTAGAATTCATTAGATCTAACCTTCACCTTGTCTGCTAGGGCAGCCTTGTGCCTTCTTTTAGCCCTCCTGTTTTTTTTCTTAAGTGTGTGCTTGCATTTCTTATACTCCATAAGCACCTCATTTGTTCCCACCTGCCTTTTCCTGCTATACACCTTTTTTCACTTAACCAAGGTCTCAATATTTCTTGAATAGCAAATTTCCGTACACCTGTTATCTTTACCTTTTATTCTGACAGACACATACAAGCTCTGTCCCCTCAAAATTTCACTTGTAAAGACCTCTCAATTACCAAGTACACTTCCACCAGAAAACAGCTGTCCCAATCCACCCTTGCCAGGTCCATCAAAATCGACCTTTCTCCAAGTTAGAATCGCAACCCGCAGACCAGACCTATCTTTTTGCATATTTACTTTGAAACTAATGGCATTGTGGTCACCAGCTGCTAAGTGTTCCCCTACACAAACTTTTGTCACTTGTCCTGTCTCCTTCCCTAATAGCAGATTAAGTACCGCATACTCTCTCATTGGGAATTCTACATCCTGATTAAGGAAACTTTCTTGAGCATATTTAACAGACTCTATCCCATCTGGTCCTTTTGAAGTATGGGAGTCCCAGTCAATATGCAGGATGTTAAAATCATCTGCTATAACAACCGTTACATTTCTTGCAATAGTCTGCGAACTCGCACCATCCTCAACCTTTTGGTTACAGACTTTGTCTGTCTCCACAATGCTTCCACTAACTGTTCTGACACTCTGATTCCCAACCCCTTCAAATCTAGTTTAAACCCCATCATGCAGCAATAGCAAACTTTCACACTAGGATAATAATGGAGAAAATAGCCAGGATACATTTTGTTTATTTGGGACGTCATGTCACTTAATTTGGACAGGAGACTGTTGGCAAACAGTTTCAAACTAGCATCAGTCGAGTGCTCTGTGTAGTTGTTAGACATTACATCATGCTTGCTGTGAACAGTTTTTATATAGCATTAGTTATACGTGTTTGTTTTAAAAAGCAGTGAGTTTTGTCAGTGATAACTGGCAAGAAATAAACAGTAAGGCAATTCATAATTGTCTTGCTCACTGTGCTTTCAACCATATAGGCTTGGAAATGCCAAAAACAGCCGAGAATGAAAAATGCAACCGTTTTACTACTTCAACAAGTTAGGAACTACAAAGAATTTGAAGGTATTGAATATTACAATGAAAATTTGGAGCATGCAATTGTCAAAAGCATTGTATGAAGGCATCCATTATCTGCACTAATTGTGCTGATTCTGTTCATAGTTTGGCTTTTTTTTTAACATCATTTTAACTATTTTCATGAAATTTCATCTAGTTGGGGCAGCCACTAAATTTGGCCAAAATGATAGTTCCCGGTGTGTTCGAATTTACTGGATAAACTGTGTACTTAAGTTCTTATCTCTTAGAATGTTCTCTAATAATTTCCTTACCAGTGCTGTCAGGCTCTCAAGCCTACACTTACCTGGTTTATTCCTGCTGCCCTTAAGTAAAACACCAACACTGGCTGTTCTCAAGTATACTAGCAGTTCAGCTGTGATTAACAAAGGTGCAAGATCTCCATATCCCCTTGTTTCCCATAACAACCTGGGATAATTCCCATCAATTCCTTGGTACTTACTAGTTCTCAGTGTTGCATAATGTCAAGCGCAACTTCTTCTTAATGCTGATCTGCTCCTGATAATTCAAGTGTCCCTCCCTAAACTCACTTTCTTCCATGTCTTTCTCCTTCATGAACACATAGTAGGGAATAGCATTCTTGCAGGTGAGAAGATGGGGAGAAGTGTAGTCAGGGTCAACTGGGAGTCAGTAGATTCGTAAAACATGGTGGTGCATAAGCTGTCTCCAGAGATAGAGACAGAGATCAAGACAGGGAAGAGCTGGTCTCATTTACCTGTGTTTGACCCATATTCTTCTAAACCTTTCCTATCACACACCTGTCCAACTGGCTGCTAAAAGTGGTTATTATTCTTGCCTGAACTACTTCCTCTGGTAACTCATTCCATGTACTCTCTGTCATATGTAGAAAAAAGTTATTAGCACAGTTATTAGACAATTCATTTAGAACCTTCCTTATGTTGACTAGTTCCGCACATGGATTATCCCTTTAGTGTATGAGACCATAAGGTATAGGAGCAGAATTAAGTCTGCTTTGCCATTTCACCCTGCCTTCTCCCCGTAAGAAGACTTGGAGGAGATTTAATAGAGGTATCCATAATTATGAGGGGTGTTGTTAGGATAAATGCAAGCAGGCTTTTTTCACCTGAGGTTCTGTGTAACTGCAACTAGAGGACACAGGTTAAGGGTGAAAAGTGAAAAGTTTAAGGGGAACATGAGGGGAAACTTCTTTCCTCTGAGGATCATAAGAGCATGGAACGAGCTGCCAGAAAATGTAATGCATGCGAGCTTGACATTTAAGACAGGTTTGAATATGTACATGGATGGGAGGGGTATGAAGGGCTACAATCCCAGTACAGGTCAATGTGAGTAAGCAGTTTAAATGGTTTGGCATGGGCTAGATGGGCTGAAGGGCCTGCTTCTGTGCTGTACTTGTCTATGACTCTGTGATTCATTATTATCACAGGGTGACTAAAACTGAACACAGTATTCCAAGTGGAACCAAGATGGTGCCAACAGCCGACGTAACTAATGGCAATGTCCTGCTGACAGTTCACAAAACTATTTCTTCTTCTTTAAATGGACCTCTACTACAATGCTGTGTGCAATTGGAGCCTGGAAGATACATTTTGATAATGTGTTTTTGGGCGGACTGATCAATCTGGTGCTTTTGCTGTCTCTGAGAGTATTCAACATGGCTGAGAGAAAGGTTGAGTCTTTGGCCTAATGAAGGAGTACAAACTTTGATTGGCTTCAATTCCTGACCAACTCACTAATTAAAGCATCCAGCAGATGCTTCCCTTTGTTCAAGAGCCTGATGGTTGAAGGGTAGTAACTGTTCCTGAAGCTGGTGTGGTGGTGTGAGTCCCGAGGCTCCTGTGCCACCTTCCTGATGGCAGCAGTGAGAAGAGAACATGTCCTAGGCAGTGGGGCTCCATGATGATGAACGCTGTTTTCCTGCAACAGCATGGCATGGTTGGGAGGGCTTTACCCATGATGGACTGGACCATATCCATGACTTTTTGTAGAAGTTTCTATTCAGGAGCATTGGTATTTCCATACCAGGCTATGATACAACTTGTCAATATACTTTCCACTATACATCTGTGGAAGTTTATCGATGTTTTAGATGTCATGCCGAATCTCATCAAACTCCTAAGGAAGTAGAGGCACTGCCATGCTTTCCTCATAAATGCACTTGCATGCTGGGCCCAGGACATGTCTTCTGAAATAATAACATCTCAGAATTTAAAGTTGCTAACCCTTTCCGCCTCTGATCCTCCAATGACAACTGGCTCATGAACTGGTTCCCTTCTCCTGAAGTCTATAATCAGTTCTTTGGTCTTGCTAACATTATTGTTGTTATGACACCACTCAGCCAGATTTCCAATCTCCCTCCCATATGCTGATTCATCACCACCTTTGATTGAGCCTTCGACAGTGGTGTTATCAGCAAACTTGAATAAGGCATTGGAGCTGTGCTTAGCTGCACAAACATAAGTGCAAAACAAGTAGAGCAGAGGGATAAACACACAGCCTTGTGGTGCACCTGTGCTGATGGAGGTTGTGGAGGAGATGCTGTTGCCAATCCAAACTGACTTTGTCCTACAAGTGAGGAAATCCAGGATCCAATTGCGAGAGGAGATTTTGAGGCCAATGTCTTGGAGCTTATTGATTAGTTTTAAGGGTTTAACGATATTGAATGCTGAACTGTAGTCAATAAACAGTATCCTAATGTATGTATCTTTGCTGTCCAGATGTTCCAGAGTTGAAGAGCCAATGTGATGGCATCTTCTGTGGACCTGTTACTTCTGTAGGCAAATTGGAATGGATCTAAATCGCTTCTCAGACAGGATTTCTGGCACTGGTAGGACAAAGGGGTCTGGGGATGTAGGTCCATAATTCATTGATAGTGGTGGCACACATAGATAGGGTCATAAAGAAATCTTTTAGCACATTGGTCTTCATAAACCAATGTATTGTGTACTGGAGATGGGATGTTATACTGAAGGTGCATAAGATGTTGGTGAGGCCTAATTTGCAATATTGTATACAGTTTTGGTCACCTGCCTACTGGAAAGATATAAATAAGGTTGAAAAAGAGAAGATTTACAAGGATGTTGCCAGGTCAGCAAGGCCTGAGTCATAAGGAAAGATTGAATAGGTTAGGACTTTATTCCTTGGAACATAGAAAACTGAGGGGAGATTTGATAGAAGTATAAAAAAATTTGAGGGGTACAGATAGTGTAAATGCAAGCAGGCTTTTTTCACTGAGTGAGGGTGGGACTACAGCTAGATGTCATGGGTTACTGTCATGGTCCGGTCCGTGAAATCCGCATTCCAGTTCATGGTCTGGTCCATGTTCCTTATTCCAGGTTTCCCCAATTTTCTGTTGAGGCAGTTGATTCTCGTTTGGGCTGACCTCATAAATAGCTTCAGGATTCAGCCTCTAGCTGCTGGATTGTTCCTGTCCTAACCCCCTGTCTGTATCCCTTCCCTTCACCTTCCTCCTAAGCCTCCCCTCACCTCTGCCTAGAGCCTTGCCTCTCCTCGCCTCGCCTCGCCTCTGCCTAGAGCCTTGCCTCTCCTCGCCTCGCCTCGCCTCTGCCTGGAGCCTCGTCCTGTTTGGAACCGTCTATCTGTGTCCACACCTTCGCTAGGTAGGTCCGGCAATTTTGCCGCTACCTAACATTGGGAACTGTTTCGTCATGTTCAGCGTTCTGTGTTATGAGTCCTGGCCCTATGTCCCGTACCCAAGGAGGGGTCCAGACTCTGTGTTCTGCGTTCCTGCTCTCCCTCGACCAAGTCTAGGCCTCAGGGTCTCGTCCAGTCCTAGTCATGTCCAAGGTCCTTGTCCTGTCCATGCCACGGCTTTGTGTTCTTGTCTTGTCATGTGCCTCACCCAGCCCAGGAGTACCTTGTCCAGCCTGGTGCTGGGGTTCCCTTGTCCTGTCTAGGAGTCTCGCGTCCAGTCCTGTGCCTCTCCTCATCCTGTAGCCACGTCTTGTCCTTGCCTGGTTCTGGAGTCCGAGCCCAAGTCAAGACCCAGGTTCTGGGTCCTTGTCCAGTCTCTGGCTCGGAGTCCAAGCCCAGGCTCCTAGTTCCCAGTTCCATGTCCTGGTTCTGCTATCCTTGTCAAGTCCTAGCCCAGGCCCGGAATCCTTGTCTCGTCCAGGGCCTGTGTCATATCCAGCATCATTTCTTCCCCACTTTCCTTGCTTCCTTCTCACGCCTAGTCCTGTTCCTGATAGTTCAGTGTCTGTGTCTTGCACTTGGGTCTGCTCCCAACACCCCCATTATGACAGTTACGGGTGAAAGGTGAAAGGTTTAAGGGAACATGAGGAGAAACTTCTTCACAGGGGGTTAGGAGAGAGTGCACATGATCCATGTGAGTTCGACTTCAACAGTTAAGAGAAATTTGGATAGGTACATGGATGGAGGGCTATGGTCTGGATGCAGGCTGATGGACTAGGCAGCTTAAATGGTTTGGCACAGTCTAGATGGGCTGAAGGGCTTGTTTCTGTTCTATACTTTTCAATGACTCTATATTCAGATTCAGATTCAGATTCAGTTTATTGTCATTTAGAAACCACAAATGCAATGCAGTTAGCAAATGAGACAACGTTCCTCCAGAATGATATCACAAAAGCACATGACAAAATAAACTATACCAGAAAATCCACATAACGTTTGGCAATCCCCAATCCAGAGTCCGGAGAGGCTGCTGTGTATTAATATCGCGCTACCGTCTTAGCGCGTTCCCCGGAATGGAGCTCCAATCCCACCAGACAAACAAGACCAAAAACTAAAGCTACAAGACCTGCACAAAGCCACATAGTTACAACATATAGTTACAACAGTGCAAACAATAGCATAATTGATAAAAAACAGACCATGGGCACAGTAAAAATAGTCCAAAGATGCTAAAAGACTATAACTTCGAAAGAAACCACCACACAGTTTCCACAAGTCCTCAGGGTCCCGATTGACTTGTCATCCCACGCCGGCGGCAGAAGGGAATACCCCCACTATGGACTTCCACGGCGCCGCCCGACTCAGCCTCGCAGATGCAGCACACAGTGAAAGCGACCTGACCGCAGCGGACTCTGAGTCCGTCGAACCTCTGAGCCTCCGACCATCCCCTCCAGCACAGCTTCTCTGAGCAACATCCTCTGCCGAGCGTATTAAGATGCCCCCGCCAACGGCCATCGGCAATGTGACCCCGAGGACTGGGGCCCTGTTCTTCCCAGCAGAGTCCCGGACATCACAGCAGCAGCAACAACGAAGAAGGTCTTCCTGGAGATTTCCCGATGTTCCTCAGTGCTCCCACGTCCGTTTTTCATCTGATTATGATTGTGCACAGCACCCCGATTCACAAATAACAGATGATCAGCTCCAGAGTGGCCGCTGCAAGCTGTGTCGCGTCGCCATCTTGGAATTACATATATCTGCATCTGGACAGACAGGCATTGATTCAAGGTAGTCAGCATTGCTTCATGCATGGGAGAATTCTTACAAATAACTGAGTTTATTGATCTAATAAAGCCTATCATGAGGAGTGACATGGTATGCTGTTCTGGAAGGTTAGTTCACATTGGATTGAGGGAGAGCTGGTGAATTAGAGGCACAAATGGCTTGATAGTATAGAGCAGTTTCTCACACTGGAGGCCCTTGTCGTGGTGGGTAAGTTTGCAGATGACACTAAAGTAGGTGGTATAATGGACAATGAAGAAGGTTATCAGAAATTATAGAGGGATCTTGATCAGCTGATGAAGTAGCTTGAGGAATAGCAAATGGAGTTTAATTTGGATTTGCAAAAGCGGGCACGCTGTCAGTGACGGGGAAGGTGGCACTCGGTCAGTGAATGAGAAACCGGCACGTGGTCAAAGACGGAGAAACTGGCACTTGGTCAGTGAATGAGAAATAGGCTCTCAGTGAGTCAACGAGAAACCGGCACTTGGTCAGTGAATGAGAAATAGGCTCTCAGTCAGTCAACGAGAAACCAGCACTTGGTCAGTGATGGAGAAACAGGCACTCGGTCAGTGGTGGAGAAACCAGCAATCAGTCAGTGATGCGGAAACTGGCACATGATCAGTGAAAGAGAAACCGGCACTCTGTTAGTGAATGGGAAACTGGCACTCGGTTAGTAAATGAGAAACCAGCAATCGTTCAGTGAATGAGATACAGGCACTTGGTCGGTGAATGAGACACCGGCACTCAGTCAGTGACTGAGAAACTGGCACTCGGTCAGTGAATGAGAAACCAGCAATCGGTCAGGGATGGGGAAACCAGCAATCGGTCAGTGATGGGGAAACCAGCACTCGGTCAGTGACTGGAAAACTGGCACTCGTTCAGTGAATGAGAAACCGGCACTCGGTTAGTAAATGAGAAACCGGCACTCGGACAGTGAATGATAAACCGGCATTCGGTCAGTTACGGAGACAGTGGCACTCAGTCGGTGAAGGGGAAACCATCACTCGTTCAGTGAATGAGAAACAGGCACTCTTTCAGTGAATGAAAAACCGGTATTCAGACAGTGAAGGGGAAACTGGAACTCAGTCAGTGACGGGGAAACTGGAACTCAGTCAGTGACGGGGAACCGGCACCTGGTCAGTGAATGAGAAATAGGCACTCAGTCAGTGAATGAGGAATATGGCACTCAGTCAGTGAATGAGGAATATGGCACATGGTCAGTGAATCAGCAACCGGCACTCAGTCGGTGAAGGAGAAACCGGCATCCTGTCAGTGATGGGGAAAATGGTGCAAGGTCAGTGAAAGAGAAACCGGCACTCGGTTAGCGAATGAGAAACCGTTAGTCGGTCAGTGAATTAGAAACTAGCACTCAGTCAGTGACTAATAGACCGGCACTCGTTCAGTGAATGAGAAACTGGCACTCAGTCAGTTACGGAGAAAGTGGCAGTCGGTCGGTGACGGGGAAACCAGCATTCGTTCAGTGAATGAGAAACCTGCACTCGGTTGGTGACAGAGAAAGCAGCACTCGTTCAGTGACAGAGAAAGCGGCACTCGTTCAGTGAATGAGAAAACTGCACTCGGTCGGTGACGCAGAAACCAGCACTCGGTCAGTGAAAGAGAAACCATCACCGTTCAGTGAATGAGAAACAGGTATTCGGTCAGTGATGGGGAAACTGGCACTCAGTCAGTGACGGGGAACCGGCACCTGGTCAGTGAATGAGAAACCGGCACTCGGTCGGTGACTGATAGACTGGCACTCGGTCGGTGACAGAGAAAGCGGCACTCGTTCAGTGAATGAGAAACTGGAACTCGGTCAGTTACGGAGAAAGTGGCACTCGGTTGGTGACGGGGAAACCAGCATTCGTTCAGTGAATGAGATACAGGCGCTTGGTCGGTGAATGAGACACCGGCACTCAGTCAGTGACAGAGAAACGAGCAGTTGGTCAGTGAATGAGAAACCATCACTTGTTCAGTGAATAAGAAACAGGCGCTTGGTCGGTGAATGAGACACCGGCACTCAGTCAGTGACTGGAAAACAGGCACTTGTTCAGTGAATGAGAAACCCGCACTCAGTCAGTGACGAGGAAACCGGCAATCGGTCAGTGATGGGGAAACTGGCGCATGATCAGTGAAAGAGAAACCGGCACTCTGTTGGTGAATGAGAAACTGGCACTTGGTCAGTGAATGGGAAACCGGCACTTGGTCAGTGAATGAGAAACCGGCACATGGTCAGTGAATGAGGAATAGGCTCTCGGTCAGTTAATGAGAAACCGGCACTTGGTCAGTGGTGGGGAAACAGGCACTCGGTCAGTGAATGAGGAATCCGGCACATGGTCAGTGAATGAGGAATATGGCACACGGTCAGTGAATGAGAAACCGGCACTCGGTCAGTTAAGGAGACAGTGGCACTCAGTCGGTGAAGGGGAAACCAGCATTCGTTCAGTGAATGAGATACAGGCACTCAATCAGTGACAGAGAAACCATCACTCTTTCAGTGAATGAAAAACCGGTATTCGGACAGTGACGGGGAAACTGGAACTCAGTCAGTGACGGGGAACCGGCACCTGGTCAGTGAATGAGAAATAGGAACTTGGTCAGTGATGGGGTAACAGGCACTCAGTCAGTGAATGAGGAATATGGCACACGGTCAGTGAATCAGAAACCGGCACTCGGTGGGTGAAGGAGAAACCGGCATCCTGTCAGTGATGGGGAAAATGGTGCAAGGTCAGTGAAAGAGAAACCGGCACTCGGTCAGTGAATTAGAAACCAGCACTCAGTCAGTGACTAATAGACTGGCACTCGGTCAGTGAATGAGAAACTGGCACTCGGTCAGTTACGGAGAAAGTGGCATTCGGTCGGTGACGGGGAAACCAGCATTCGTTCAGTGAATGAGATACAGGAGCTTGGTTGGTGAAAGGGAAACTGGCACTCAGTCAGTGACGGGGAAACTGGCACTCGGACAGTGAATCAGAAACCGGCACTCAGTCAGTGAATGAGAAACCTGCACTCGGTCGGTGACAGAGAAAGCGGCACTCGTTCAGTGAATGAGAAACCTGCACTCGGTCGGTGACAGAGAAACCAGCACTCGTTTAGTGAATGAGAAACCATCAATCGGTTAGTGACGGAGAAACCGGCACTCGGTCAGTGAAAGAGAAACCATCACCGTTCAGTGAATGAGAAACCATCAATCGGTCAGTGACGGGGAAACTGGCACTCAGTCAGTGAATGAGAAACCTGCACTCGGTCAGTTACGGAGAAAGTGGCACTAGTTCGGTGACGGGGAAACCAGCATTCGCTCAGTGAATGAGATACAGGCACTTGGTCGGTGACAGAGAAACGAGCAGTCGTTCAGTGAATGAGAAACCATCACTCGTTCAGTGATGGGCAAACTGGCGCATGATCAGTGAAAGAGAAACCGGCACTCTGTTAGTGAATGAGAAACTGGCACTCAGTTAGTGAATGAGATACCGGCACTCTGTCAGTGAATGAGAAACTGGCACTCAGTTAGTGAATGAGAAACAGGCACTCTGTCAGTGAATGGGAAACCGGCACTTGGTCAGTGAATGAGAAACTGGCACATGGTCAGTGAATGAGAAACCAGCAATCGGTCAGTGATGGGGAAACTGGCACTCAGTCAGTGAATGAGAAATTGGCACTCAGTCAGTGAATGAGAAACAGCAATCGGTCAGTGATGGGGAAACCAGCACTCAGTCGGTGAATGAAAAGCCGGGACTCGGACAGTGACAAGGAAACCGGCACTCGGTCAGTGAAAGAGAAACCATCACCGTTCAGTGAATGAGAAACAGGTATTCAGTCTGTGACGGGGTAACTGGCACTCAGTCAGTGAATGAGAAACCTGCACTCGGATGGTGACAGAGAAAGCGGCACTCATTCAGTGAATGAGAAACTGGCACTCGGTCAGTTAAGGAGAAAGTGGCACTCGGTCGGTGACGGGGAAACCAGCATTCGTTCAGTGAATGAGATACAGGCGCTTGGTCAGTGAAGGGGAAACCGGCACTCAGTCGGTGACAGAGAAACGAGCACTCGTTCAGTGAATGAGAAACCATCACTCGTTCAGTGAATGAGAAACAGGCACTCTTTCAGTGAATGAGAAACCAGCACTCGGACAGTGATGAGGAAACCGGCAATCGGTCAGTGAATGAGAAACTGGCACATGGTCAGTGAATGAGAAACCAGCAATCAGTCAGTGAATGAGAAACCAGCAATCAGTCAGTGATTGGGAAACTGGCACTCAGTCAGTGAATGAGAAACTGGCATTCAGTCAGTGAATGAGAAACCAGCAATCGGTCAGTGATGGGGAAACCAGCACTTAGTCAGTGAATGAGAAAATGGCATTCAGTCAGTGAATGAGAAACCAGCAATCGGTCAGTGATGGGGAAACTGGCACTCAGTCAGTGAATGAGAAATTGACACTCAGTCAGTGAATGAGAAACCAGCAATCGGTCAGTGATGGGGAAACCAGCAGTCAGTCAGTGAATGAGAAGCCGGCACTCGGACAGTGACAAGGAAACCGGCACTCGGTCAGTGAAAGAGAAACCATCACCGTTCAGTGAATGAGAAACAGGTATTCGGTCAGTGACGGGGAAACTGGCACTCAGTCAGTGACGGAGAACCGGCACCTGGTCAGTGAATGAGAAACCGGCACTCGGTCGGTGACTGATAGACTGGCACTCGGTCGGTGACAGAGAAAGCGGCACTCGTTCAGTGAATGAGAAACTGGAACTCGGTCAGTTACGGAGAAAGTGGCACTCGGTTGGTGACGGGGAAACCAGCATTCGTTCAGTGAATGAGATACAGGCGCTTGGTCGGTGAATGAGACACCGGCACTCAGTCAGTGACAGAGAAACGAGCAGTTGGTCAGTGAATGAGAAACCATCACTTGTTCAGTGAATGAGAAACAGGCGCTTGGTCGGTGAATGAGACACCGGCACTCAGTCAGTGACTGGAAAACAGGCACTTGTTCAGTGAATGAGAAACCCGCACTCAGTCAGTGACGAGGAAACCGGCAATCGGTCAGTGATGGGGAAACTGGCGCATGATCAGTGAAAGAGAAACCGGCACTCTGTTGGTGAATGAGAAACTGGCACTTGGTCAGTGAATGGGAAACCGGCACTTGGTCAGTGAATGAGAAACCGGCACATGGTCAGTGAATGAGGAATAGGCTCTCGGTCAGTGAATGAGAAACCGGCACTCTGTTGGTGAATGAGAAACTGGCACTTGGTCAGTGAATGGGAAACCGGCACTTGGTCAGTGAATGAGAAACCGGCACATGGTCAGTGAATGAGGAATAGGCTCTCGGTCAGTTAATGAGAAACCGGCACTTGGTCAGTGGTGGGGAAACAGGCACTCGGTCAGTGAATGAGGAATCCGGCACATGGTCAGTGAATGAGGAATATGGCACACGGTCAGTGAATGAGAAACCGGCACTCGGTCAGTTAAGGAGACAGTGGCACTCAGTCGGTGAAGGGGAAACCAGCATTCGTTCAGTGAATGAGATACAGGCACTCAATCAGTGACAGAGAAACCATCACTCTTTCAGTGAATGAAAAACCGGTATTCGGACAGTGACGGGGAAACTGGAACTCAGTCAGTGACGGGGAACCGGCACCTGGTCAGTGAATGAGAAATAGGAACTTGGTCAGTGATGGGGTAACAGGCACTCAGTCAGTGAATGAGGAATATGGCACACGGTCAGTGAATCAGAAACCGGCACTCGGTGGGTGAAGGAGAAACCGGCATCCTGTCAGTGATGGGGAAAATGGTGCAAGGTCAGTGAAAGAGAAACCGGCACTCGGTCAGTGAATTAGAAACCGGCACTCAGTCAGTGACTAATAGACTGACACTCGGTCAGTGAATGAGAAACTGGCACTCGGTCAGTTACGGAGAAAGTGGCATTCGGTCGGTGACGGGGAAACCAGCATTCGTTCAGTGAATGAGATACAGGAGCTTGGTTGGTGAAAGGGAAACTGGCACTCAGTCAGTGACGGGGAAACTGGCACTCGGACAGTGAATCAGAAACCGGCACTCAGTCAGTGAATGAGAAACCTGCACTCGGTCGGTGACAGAGAAAGCGGCACTCGTTCAGAGAATGAGAAACCTGCACTCGGTCGGTGACAGAGAAACCAGCACTCGTTTAGTGAATGAGAAACCATCAATCGGTTAGTGACGGAGAAACCGGCACTCGGTCAGTGAAAGAGAAACCATCACCGTTCAGTGAATGAGAAACCATCAATCGGTCAGTGACGGGGAAACTGGCACTCAGTCAGTGAATGAGAAACCTGCACTCGGTCAGTTACGGAGAAAGTGGCACTAGTTCGGTGACGGGGAAACCAGCATTCGCTCAGTGAATGAGATACAGGCACTTGGTCGGTGACAGAGAAACGAGCAGTCGTTCAGTGAATGAGAAACCATCACTCGTTCAGTGATGGGCAAACTGGCGCATGATCAGTGAAAGAGAAACCGGCACTCTGTTAGTGAATGAGAAACTGGCACTCAGTTAGTGAATGAGATACCGGCACTCTGTCAGTGAATGAGAAACTGGCACTCAGTTAGTGAATGAGAAACAGGCACTCTGTCAGTGAATGGGAAACCGGCACTTGGTCAGTGAATGAGAAACTGGCACATGGTCAGTGAATGAGAAACCAGCAATCGGTCAGTGATGGGGAAACTGGCACTCAGTCAGTGAATGAGAAATTGGCACTCAGTCAGTGAATGAGAAACAGCAATCGGTCAGTGATGGGGAAACCAGCACTCAGTCGGTGAATGAAAAGCCGGGACTCGGACAGTGACAAGGAAACCGGCACTCGGTCAGTGAAAGAGAAACCATCACCGTTCAGTGAATGAGAAACAGGTATTCAGTCTGTGACGGGGTAACTGGCACTCAGTCAGTGAATGAGAAACCTGCACTCGGATGGTGACAGAGAAAGCGGCACTCATTCAGTGAATGAGAAACTGGCACTCGGTCAGTTAAGGAGAAAGTGGCACTCGGTCGGTGACGGGGAAACCAGCATTCGTTCAGTGAATGAGATACAGGCGCTTGGTCAGTGAAGGGGAAACCGGCACTCAGTCGGTGACAGAGAAATGAGCACTCGTTCAGTGAATGAGAAACCATCACTCGTTCAGTGAATGAGAAACAGGCACTCTTTCAGTGAATGAGAAACCAGCACTCGGACAGTGATGAGGAAACCGGCAATCGGTCAGTGAATGAGAAACTGGCACATGGTCAGTGAATGAGAAACCAGCAATCAGTCAGTGAATGAGAAACCAGCAATCAGTCAGTGATTGGGAAACTGGCACTCAGTCAGTGAATGAGAAACTGGCATTCAGTCAGTGAATGAGAAACCAGCAATCGGTCAGTGATGGGGAAACCAGCACTTAGTCAGTGAATGAGAAAATGGCATTCAGTCAGTGAATGAGAAACCAGCAATCGATCAGTGATGGGGAAACTGGCACTCAGTCAGTGAATGAGAAATTGGCACTCAGTCAGTGAATGAGAAACCAGCAATCGGTCAGTGATGGGGAAACCAGCACTTAGTCAGTGAATGAGAAAATGGCATTCAGTCAGTGAATGAGAAACCAGCAATCGGTCAGTGATGGGGAAACTGGCACTCAGTCAGTGAATGAGAAATTGGCACTCAGTCAGTGAATGAGAAACCAGCAATCGGTCAGTGATGGGGAAACCAGCACTCAGTCGGTGAATGAAAAGCCGGGACTCGGACAGTGACAAGGAAACCGGCACTCGGTCAGTGAAAGAGAAACCATCACCGTTCAGTGAATGAGAAACAGGTATTCAGTCTGTGACGGGGTAACTGGCACTCAGTCAGTGAATGAGAAACCTGCACTCGGATGGTGACAGAGAAAGCAGCACTCGTTCAGTGAATGAGAAACTGACACTCGGTCAGTTAAGGAGAAAGTGGCACTCGGTCGGTGACGGGGAAACCAGCATTCGTTCAGTGAATGAGATACAGGCGCTTGGTCGGTGAAGGGGAAACCGGCACTCAGTCGGTGACAGAGAAACGAGCACTCGTTCAGTGAATGAGAAACCATCACTCGTTCAGTGAATGAGAAACAGGCACTCTTTCAGTGAATGAGAAACCAGCACTCGGACAGTGATGAGGAAACCGGCAATCGGTCAGTGATTGGGAAACTGGCGCATGATCAGTGAAAGAGAAACCGGCACTCTGTTAGTGAATGAGAAACTGGCACTCTGTCAGTGAATGAGAAACTGGCACTCAGTTAGTGAATGAGAAACAGGCACTCATTCGGTGACGGGGAAGCCGGCGCCTGGTCAGTGACAAAGAAACCGGCACTCGGTTAGTGATGGAGAAACCGGCACTCGGTCAGTGAAAGAGAAACCATCACCGTTCAGTGAATGAGAAACAGGTATTCAGTCAGTGACGGGGAAACTGGCACTCAGTCAGTGAATGAGAAACCTGCACTCGGACGGTGACAGAGAAAGCGGCACTCTTTCAGTGAATGAGAAACTGGCACTCGGTCAGTGACGGGGAAACTGGAACTCAGTCAGTGACGGGGAACCGGCACCTGGTCAGTGAATGAGAAATAGGCACTTGGTCAGTGATGGGGTAACAGGCACTCAGTCAGTGAATGAGGAATATGGCACACGGTCAGTGAATCAGAAAGCGGCACTCGGTCGGTGAAGGAGAAACCGGCATCCTGTCAGTGATGGGGAAAATGGTGCACGGTCAGTGAAAGAGAAACCGGCACTCGGTTAGCGAATGAGAAACCGTCACTCGGTCAGTGAATTAGAAACTAGCACTCGTTCAGTCAATGAGAAACCAGCACTCAGTCAGTGACTAATAGACCGGCACACGGTCGGTGAATGAGAAACTGGCACTCGGTCAGTTACGGAGAAAGTGGCATTCGGTCGGTGACGGGGAAACCAGCATTCGTTCAGTGAATGAGATACAGGCGCTTGGTCGGTGAAGGGGAAACTGGCACTCAGTCAGTGAATGAGAAACCTGCACTCGGTCGGTGACCGATAGACCGGCACTCGGTCGGTGACAGAGAAAGTGTCACTCGTTCAGTGAATGAGAAACTGGCACTCGTTCATTTACGGAGAAAGTGGCACTCGGTCGGTGACGGGGAAACCAGCACTCAGTCGGTGACAGAGAAATGATCAGTCGGTCACTGAATGAGAAACCATCACTCGTTCAGTGAATGAGAAACTGGCACTCGGTCGGTGACGGAGAAACCGGCACTCGGTCGGTGATGGGGAAACCAGCATTCGTTCAGTGAATGAGAAACCGGTATTCGGTCAGTGACAGGGAACTGGCACTCAGTCAGTGAAGGAGAAACCATCACCGTTCAGTGAATGAGAAACAGGTATTCAGTCAGTGACGGGGAAACTGGAACTCAGTCAGTGAATGAGAAACCTGCACTCGGACGGTGACAGAGAAAGCGGCACTCGTTCAGTGAATGAGAAACTGGCACACAGTCAGTTACGGAGAAAGTGGCACTCGGTCGGTGACGGGGAAACCAGCATTCATTCAGTGAATGAGATACCGGCACTCAGTCAGTGATAGAGGAACCATCACTCTTTCAGTGAATGAAAAACCGGTATTCGGACAGTGACGGGGAAACTGGAACTCAGTCAGTGACGGGGAACCGGCACCTGGTCAGTGAATGAGAAATAGGCACTTGGTCAGTGATGGGGTAACAGGCACTCAGTCAGTGAAAGAGAAACCATCACCATTCAGTGAATGAGAAACAGGTATTCAGTCAGTGACGGGGTAACTGGCAGTCAGTCAGTGAATGAGAAACCTGCACTCGGACGGTGACAGAGAAAGCAGCACTCGTTCAGTGAAGTGGAAACCGGCACTCGGTCAGTTACGGAGAAAGTGGCACTCGGTCGGTGACGGGGAAACCAGCATTCATTCAGTGAATGAGATACCGGCACTCAGTCAGTGATAGAGAAACCATCACTCTTTCAGTGAATGAAAAACCGGTATTCGGACAGTGACGGGGAAACTGGAACTCAGTCAGTGATGGGGAATCGGCACCTGGTCAGTGAATGAGAAATAGGCACTTGGTCAGTGATGGGGTAACAGGCACTCAGTCAGTGAATGAGGAATATGGCACACGGTCAGTGAATCAGAAACCGGCACTCGGTCGGTGAAGGAGAAACCGGCATCCTGTCAGTGATGGGGAAAATGGTGCACGGTCAGTGAAAGAGAAACCGGCACTCGGTTAGCGAATGAGAAACCGTCACTCAGTCAGTGAATTAGAAACTAGCACTCGTTCAGTCAATGAGAAACCAGCACTCAGTCAGTGACTAATAGACCGGCACTCGGTCGGTGACAGAGAAAGCGGCACTCGGTCAGTGAATGAGAAACTGGCACTCGGTCAGTTACGGAGAAAGTGGCACTCGGTCGGTGACGGGGAAACCAGCATTCGTTCAGTGAATGAGATACAGGCGCTTGGTCGGTGAAGGGGAAACCGGCACTCAGTCAGTGACAGAGAAACGAGCAGTCGGTCAGTGAATGAGAAACCATCACTTGTTCAGTGAATGAGAAACAGGCACTCTTTCAGTGAATGAGACACCGGCACTCGGTCAGTGAATGAGAAACCTGCACTCGGTCAGTGATGTGGAAACGGGCAATCGGTCAGTGAATGAGAAGCCTGCACTCGGTCAGTGATGTGGAAACGGGCACTCAGTCAGTGACTGGAAAACAGGCACTCGTTCAGTGAATGAGAAACCCGCACTCGGTCAGTGACAAGGAAACCAGCAATCGGTCAGTGAATGAGAAACCTGCACTCGGTCAGTGATGTGGAAACGGGCACTCAGTCAGTGACTGGAAAACAGGCACTCGTTCTGTGAATGAGAAACCCACACTCGGTCAGTGACGAGGAAACCGGCAATCGGTCAGTAATGGGGAAACTGGCGCATGATCAGTGACAGAGAAATTGGCACTCTGTTAGTGAATGAGAAACTGGCATTCAGTCAGTGAATGAGAAACCAGCAATCGGTCAGTGATGGGGAAACCAGCACTTAGTCAGTGAATGAGAAAATGGCATTCAGTCAGTGAATGAGAAACCAACAATCGGTCAGTGATGGGGAAACTGGCACTCAGTCAGTGAATGAGAAATTGGCACTCAGTCAGTGAATGAGAAACCAGCAATCGGTCAGTGATGGGAAAACCAGCACTCAGTCGGTGAATGAAAAGCCGGGACTCGGACAGTGACAAGGAAACCGGCACTCGGTCAGTGAAAGAGAAACCATCACCATTCAGTGAATGAGAAACAGGTATTCAGTCAGTGACGGGGTAACTGGCAGTCAGTCAGTGAATGAGAAACCTGCACTCGGACGGTGACAGAGAAAGCGGCACTCGTTCAGTGAATGAGAAACTGGCACTCGGTCAGTTACGGAGAAAGTGGCACTCGGTCGGTGACGGGGAAACCAGCATTCGTTCAGTGAATGAGATACAGGCGCTTGGTCGGTGAAGGGGAAACCGGCACTCAGTCGGTGACAGAGAAACGAGCACTCGTTCAGTGAATGAGAAACCATCACTCGTTCAGTGAATGAGAAACAGGCACTCTTTCAGTGAATGAGAAACCAGCACTCGGACAGTGACGAGGAAACCGGCAATCGGTTAGCGAATGAGAAACCGTCACTCAGTCAGTGAATTAGAAACTAGCACTCGTTCAGTCAATGAGAAACCAGCACTCAGTCAGTGACTAATAGACCGGCACTCGGTCGGTGACAGAGAAAGCGGCACTCGGTCAGTGAATGAGAAACTGGCACTTGTTCAGTGAATGAGAAACAGGCACTCTTTCAGTGAATGAGACACCGGCACTCGGTCAGTGAATGAGAAACCTGCACTCGGTCAGTGATGTGGAAACGGGCAATCGGTCAGTGAATGAGAAACCTGCACTCGGTCAGTGATGTGGAAACGGGCACTCAGTCAGTGACTGGAAAACAGGCACTCGTTCAGTGAATGAGAAACCCGCACTCGGTCAGTGACGAGGAAACTGGCAATCGGTCAGTAATGGGGAAACTGGCGCATGATCAGTGACAGAGAAATTGGCACTCTGTTAGTGAATGAGAAACTGGCACTATGTCAGTGAATGGGAAACCAGCACTTGGTCAGTGAATGAGAAACCGGCACATGGTCAGTGAATGAGGAAATTGGCACACGGTCAGTGAATAAGAAATAGGCTCTCGGTCAGTCAACGAGAAACCGGCACTTGGTCAGTGATGGGGAAACAGGCACTCGGTCAGTGAATGAGAATCCGGCACTCGTTCACTGATCAGAAACTGGCACTCGGTCGGTGAAGGGTAAACCGGCACTAGGTCAGTGATGGGGAAACTGGCGCTCGGTCGTTGACGGAGAAACCAGCGCTCGGTAAGTGAATGTAAAACCAGCATTTGGTCAGTAAATGAGAAACAGGCACTCGTTCGGTGACGGGGAAGCCGGCGCCTGGTCAGTGACAAAGAAACCGGCACTCGGAGAGTGAAGGGGAAACCGGCACTTGGTCAGTGAATGAGAAACCATCACCATTCAGTGAATGAGAAACAGGTATTCAGTCAGTGACGGGGTAACTGGCAGTCAGTCAGTGAATGAGAAACCTGCACTCGGACGGTGACAGAGAAAGCAGCACTCGTTCAGTGAAGTGGAAACCGGCACTCGGTCAGTTACGGAGAAAGTGGCACTCGGTCGGTGACGGGGAAACCAGCATTCATTCAGTGAATGAGATACCGGCACTCAGTCAGTGATAGAGAAACCATCACTCTTTCAGTGAATGAAAAACCGGTATTCGGACAGTGACGGGGAAACTGGAACTCAGTCAGTGATGGGGAATCGGCACCTGGTCAGTGAATGAGAAATAGGCACTTGGTCAGTGATGGGGTAACAGGCACTCAGTCAGTGAATGAGGAATATGGCACACGGTCAGTGAATCAGAAACCGGCACTCGGTCGGTGAAGGAGAAACCGGCATCCTGTCAGTGATGGGGAAAATGGTGCACGGTCAGTGAAAGAGAAACCGGCACTCGGTTAGCGAATGAGAAACCGTCACTCAGTCAGTGAATTAGAAACTAGCACTCGTTCAGTCAATGAGAAACCAGCACTCAGTCAGTGACTAATAGACCGGCACTCGGTCGGTGACAGAGAAAGCGGCACTCGGTCAGTGAATGAGAAACTGGCACTCGGTCAGTTACGGAGAAAGTGGCACTCGGTCGGTGACGGGGAAACCAGCATTCGTTCAGTGAATGAGATACAGGCGCTTGGTCGGTGAAGGGGAAACCGGCACTCAGTCAGTGACAGAGAAACGAGCAGTCGGTCAGTGAATGAGAAACCATCACTTGTTCAGTGAATGAGAAACAGGCACTCTTTCAGTGAATGAGACACCGGCACTCGGTCAGTGAATGAGAAACCTGCACTCGGTCAGTGATGTGGAAACGGGCAATCGGTCAGTGAATGAGAAGCCTGCACTCGGTCAGTGATGTGGAAACGGGCACTCAGTCAGTGACTGGAAAACAGGCACTCGTTCAGTGAATGAGAAACCCGCACTCGGTCAGTGACAAGGAAACCAGCAATCGGTCAGTGAATGAGAAACCTGCACTCGGTCAGTGATGTGGAAACGGGCACTCAGTCAGTGACTGGAAAACAGGCACTCGTTCTGTGAATGAGAAACCCACACTCGGTCAGTGACGAGGAAACCGGCAATCGGTCAGTAATGGGGAAACTGGCGCATGATCAGTGACAGAGAAATTGGCACTCTGTTAGTGAATGAGAAACTGGCATTCAGTCAGTGAATGAGAAACCAGCAATCGGTCAGTGATGGGGAAACCAGCACTTAGTCAGTGAATGAGAAAATGGCATTCAGTCAGTGAATGAGAAACCAACAATCGGTCAGTGATGGGGAAACTGGCACTCAGTCAGTGAATGAGAAATTGGCACTCAGTCAGTGAATGAGAAACCAGCAATCGGTCAGTGATGGGAAAACCAGCACTCAGTCGGTGAATGAAAAGCCGGGACTCGGACAGTGACAAGGAAACCGGCACTCGGTCAGTGAAAGAGAAACCATCACCATTCAGTGAATGAGAAACAGGTATTCAGTCAGTGACGGGGTAACTGGCAGTCAGTCAGTGAATGAGAAACCTGCACTCGGACGGTGACAGAGAAAGCGGCACTCGTTCAGTGAATGAGAAACTGGCACTCGGTCAGTTACGGAGAAAGTGGCACTCGGTCGGTGACGGGGAAACCAGCATTCGTTCAGTGAATGAGATACAGGCGCTTGGTCGGTGAAGGGGAAACCGGCACTCAGTCGGTGACAGAGAAACGAGCACTCGTTCAGTGAATGAGAAACCATCACTCGTTCAGTGAATGAGAAACAGGCACTCTTTCAGTGAATGAGAAACCAGCACTCGGACAGTGACGAGGAAACCGGCAATCGGTTAGCGAATGAGAAACCGTCACTCAGTCAGTGAATTAGAAACTAGCACTCGTTCAGTCAATGAGAAACCAGCACTCAGTCAGTGACTAATAGACCGGCACTCGGTCGGTGACAGAGAAAGCGGCACTCGGTCAGTGAATGAGAAACTGGCACTTGTTCAGTGAATGAGAAACAGGCACTCTTTCAGTGAATGAGACACCGGCACTCGGTCAGTGAATGAGAAACCTGCACTCGGTCAGTGATGTGGAAACGGGCAATCGGTCAGTGAATGAGAAACCTGCACTCGGTCAGTGATGTGGAAACGGGCACTCAGTCAGTGACTGGAAAACAGGCACTCGTTCAGTGAATGAGAAACCCGCACTCGGTCAGTGACGAGGAAACTGGCAATCGGTCAGTAATGGGGAAACTGGCGCATGATCAGTGACAGAGAAATTGGCACTCTGTTAGTGAATGAGAAACTGGCACTATGTCAGTGAATGGGAAACCAGCACTTGGTCAGTGAATGAGAAACCGGCACATGGTCAGTGAATGAGGAAATTGGCACACGGTCAGTGAATAAGAAATAGGCTCTCGGTCAGTCAACGAGAAACCGGCACTTGGTCAGTGATGGGGAAACAGGCACTCGGTCAGTGAATGAGAATCCGGCACTCGTTCACTGATCAGAAACTGGCACTCGGTCGGTGAAGGGTAAACCGGCACTAGGTCAGTGATGGGGAAACTGGCGCTCGGTCGTTGACGGAGAAACCAGCGCTCGGTAAGTGAATGTAAAACCAGCATTTGGTCAGTAAATGAGAAACAGGCACTCGTTCGGTGACGGGGAAGCCGGCGCCTGGTCAGTGACAAAGAAACCGGCACTCGGAGAGTGAAGGGGAAACCGGCACTTGGTCAGTGAATGAGAAATTGGCACTCAGTCGGTGAATGAGAAACCAGCAATCAGTCAGTGATTGGGAAACTGGCACTCAGTCAGTGAATGAGAAACTGGCATTCAGTCAGTGAATGAGAAACCAGCAATTGGTCAGTGATGGGGAAACTGGCACTCAGTCAGTGAATGAGAAATTGGCACTCAGTCAGTGAATGAGAAACCAGCAATCGGTCAGTGATGGGGAAACCAGCACTTAGTCAGTGAATGAGAAAATGGCATTCAGTCAGTGAATGAGAAACCAACAATCGGTCAGTGATGGGGAAACTGGCACTCAGTCAGTGAATGAGAAATTGGCACTCAGTCAGTGAATGAGAAACCAGCAATCGGTCAGTGATGGGGAAACCAGCACTCAGTCGGTGAATGAAAAGCCGGGACTCGGACAGTGACAAGGAAACCGGCACTCGGTCAGTGAAAGAGAAACCATCACCATTCAGTGAATGAGAAACAGGTATTCAGTCAGTGACGGGGTAACTGGCAGTCAGTCAGTGAATGAGAAACCTGCACTCGGACGGTGACAGAGAAAGCGGCACTCGTTCAGTGAATGAGAAACTGGCACTCGGTCAGTTACGGAGAAAGTGGCACTCGGTCGGTGACGGGGAAACCAGCATTCGTTCAGTGAATGAGATACAGGCGCTTGGTCGGTGAAGGGGAAACTGGCACTCAGTCAGTGAATGAGAAACGAGCAGTCGGTCAGTGAATGAGAAACCATCAATCGGTTAGTGATGGAGAAACCGGCACTCGGTCAGTGACAGAGAAACGAGCACTCGTTCAGTGAATGAGAAACCATCACTCGTTCAGTGAATGAGAAACAGGCACTCTTTCAGTGAATGAGAAACCAGCACTCGGACAGTGACGAGGAAACCGGCAATCGGTCAGTGATGGGGAAACTGGCGCATGATCAGTGAAAGAGAAACCGGCACTCTGTTAGTGAATGAGAAACCAGCACTCTTTCAGTGAATGAGAAACCGGCACTCGGTCAGTTACGGAGACAGTGGCACTCAGTCGGTGAAGGAGAAACCATCACTTGTTCAGTGAATGAGAAACAGGCACTCTTTCAGTGAATGATATACAGGCGCTTGGTCAGTGAATGAGACACCAGCAATCGGTCAGTGATGTGGAAACGGGCACTCAGTCAGTGATGGGGAAACTGGCACTTGGTCAGTGATGGGGAAACTGGCACTTGGTCAGTGAATGAGAAACCAGCAATCGGTCAGTGATGTGGAAACAGGCACTCAGTCAGTGATGGGGAAACTGGAACTTGGTCAGTGAATGAGAAATTGGCACTCGGTCAGTGATGGGGAAACTGGTGCTCGGTCGTTGACGGAGAAACCGCCACTCGGTCTGTGACGGAGAAACCAGCGCTCGGTAAGTGAATGTAAAACCAGCATTTGGTCAGTAAATGAGAAACAGGCACTCGTTCGGTGACGGGGAAGCCAGCGCCTGGTCAGTGACAAAGAAACCGGCACTCGGAGAGTGAAGGGGAAACCGGCACTTGGTCAGTGAATGAGAAATTGGCACTCAGTCAGTGAATGAGAAACCAGCAATCGGTCAGTGATGGGGAAACTGGCAATCGGTCAGTGATGGGGAAAATGGCGCATGATCAGTGAAAGAGAAACCGGCACTCTGTTAGTGAATGAGAAACTGGCACTTGGTCAGTGAAAGAGAAACCGGCACTCGGTCAGTGAATGGGAAACCGGCACTTGGTCAGTGAATGAGAAACCGGTACATGGTCAGTGAATGAGGAAATTGGCACACGGTCAGTGAATGAGAAATAGGCTCTCGGTCAGTCAACGAGAAACCGGCACTTGGTCAGTGATGGGGAAACAGGCACTTGGTCAGTATCAGGGAAACAGGCACTCGGTCAGTGAATGAGAATCCGGCTCTCGTTCACTGATCAGAAACTGGCACTCGGTCGGTGAAGGATAAACCGGCACTAGGTCAGTGAATGAGAAACAGGCACTCGGTCAGTTACGGAGACAGTGGCACTCAGTCGGTGAAGGGGAAACCAGCACTCGTTCAGTGAATGGGAAACCGGCACTCGGTCAGTTACGGAGACAGTGGCACTCAGTTGGTGAAGGGGAAACCAGCACTCGTTCAGTGAATGAGATCCAGGCACTCAATCAGTGACAGAGAAACCATCACTCTTTCAGTGAATGAAAAACCGGTATTCGGACAGTGACGGGGAAACTGGCACTCAGTCAGTGACGGGGAAACTGGAATTCAGTCAGTGACGGGGAACCGGCACCTGGTCAGTGAATGAGAAATAGGCACTTGGTCAGTGATGGGGTAACAGGCACTCAGTCAGTGAATGAGGAATATGGCACTCAGTCAGTGAATCAGAAACCGGCACTCAGTCGGTGAAGGAGAAACCAGCATCCTCTCAGTGATGGGGAAAATGGTGCACGGTCAGTGAAAGAGAAACCGGCACTCGGTTAGCGAATGAGAACCCGTCATTCGGTCAGTGAATTAGAAACTAGCACTCCTTCAGTCAATGAGAAACCAGCACTCAGTCAGTGAATGAGAAACCTGCACTCGGTCAGTTACGGAGAAAGTGGCACTCGGTCGGTGACGGGGAAACCAGCATTCGTTCAGTGAATGAGATACAGGCGCTTGGTCGGTGAAGGGGAAACTGGCACTCAGTCAGTGACAGAGAAACGAGCAGTCGGTCAGTGAATGAGAAACCATCACTTGTTCAGTGAATGAGAAACAGGCGCTTGGTCGGTGAATGAGACACCGGCAATCGGTCAGTGAATGAGAAACTGGCACTCAGTTAGTGAATGAGAAACCGGCACTCTGTCAGTGAATGGGAAACCGGCACTTGGTCAGTGAATGAGAAACCGGCACATGGTCAGTGAATGAGAAATATGGCACACGGTCAGTGAATGAGAAATAGGCTCTCGGTCAGTCAACGAGAAACCGGCACTTGGTCAGTGATGGGGAAACAGGCACTTGGTCAGTATCGGGGAAACAGGCACTCGGTCAGTGAATGAGGAATATGGCACACGGTCAGTGAATGAGAAACCGGCACTCGGTCAGTTAAGGAGACAGTGGCACTCAGTCGGTGAAGGGGAAACCAGCACTCGTTCAGTGAATGAGATCCAGGCACTCAATCAGTGACAGAGAAACCATCACTGTTTCTGTGAATGAAAAACCGGTATTCGGACAGTGACGAGGAAACTGGAACTCAGTCAGTGACTGGGAAACTGGAACTCAGTCAGTGACGGGGAACCGGCACCTGGTCAGTGAATGAGAAATAGGCACTTGGTCAGTGATGGGGTAACAGGCACTCAGTCAGTGAATGAGAAACCGTCACTCGGTCAGTGAATAAGAAACTAACACTCGTTCAGTCAATGAGAAACCAGCACTCAGTCAGTGACTAATAGACCGGCACTCGGTCGGTGAATGAGAAACTGGCACTCGGTCAGTTACGGAGAAAGTGGCATTTGGTCGGTGACGGGGAAACCAGCATTCGTTCAGTGAATGAGATACAGGCGCTTGGTCGGTGAAGGGGAAACTGGCACTCAGTCAGTGACGGGGAAACTGGCACTCGGTCAGTGAATGAGAAACCGGCACTCAGTCAGTGAATAAGAAACCTGCACTCGGTCGGTGACAGAGAAAGCGGCACTCGTTCAGTGAATGAGAAAACTGCACTCGGTCGGTGACGGAGAAACCAGCACTCGGTCAGTGAAAGAGAAACCATCACCGTTCAGTGAATGAGAAACAGGTATTCGGTCAGTGACGGGGAAACTGGCACTCAGTCAGTGAATAAGAAACCTGCACTCAGTCGGTGACCGATAGACCGGCACTCGGTCGGTGACAGAGAAAGCGGCACTCGTTCAGTGAATGAGAAACTGGCACTCGGTCAGTTACGGAGAAAGTGGCACTCGGTCGGTGACGGGGAAACCAGCATTCGTTCAGTGAATGAGATACAGGCGCTTGGTCGGTGAAGGGGAAACTGGCACTCAGTCAGTGACAGAGAAACGAGCAGTCGGTCAGTGAATGAGAAACCATCACTTGTTCAGTGAATGAGATACAGGCGCTTGGTCGGTGAAGGGGAAACCGGCACTCAGTCAGTGACACAGAAACTGGCACTCGGTCAGTGAATGAGAAACCAGCAATCAGTCAGTGATGGGGAAACCAGCACTCAGTCAGTGACTGGAAAACAGGCACTCGTTCAGTGAATGAGAAATAGGCACTTGGTCAGTGATGAGGAAACCAGCAATCGGTCAGTGATGGGGAAACTGGCGCATGATCAGTGAAAGAGAAACCGGCACTCTGTTAGTGAATGAGAAACCAGCACTCAGTCAGTTACGGAGACAGTGGCACTCAGTCGGTGAAGGGGAAACCAGCACTCGTTCAGTGAATGAGATCCAGGCACTCAATCAGTGACAGAGAAACCATCACTCTTTCAGTGAATGAAAAACCGGTATTCGGACAGTGACGGGGAAACTGGCACTCAGTCAGTGACGGGGAACCGGCACCTGGTCAGTGAATGAGAAATAGGCACTTGGTCAGTGATGGGGTAACAGGCACTCAGTCAGTGAATGAGGAATATGGCACACGGTCGGTGAATCAGAAACCGGCACTCGGTCAGTGAAGGAGAAACCGGCATCCTGTCAGTGATGGGGAAAATGGTGTACGGTCAGTGAAAGAGAAACCGGCACTCGGTTAGCGAATGAGAAACCATCACTCGGTCAGTGAATTAGAAACTAGCACTCGTTCAGTCAATGAGAAACCTGCACTCAGTCAGTGACTAATAGACCGGCACTCGGTCAGTTACGGAGAAAGTGGCACTCGGTCGGTGACGGGGAAACCAGCATTCATTCAGTGAATGAGATACAGGCGCTTGGTCGGTGAAGGGGAAACTGGCACTCAGTCAGTGAATGAGAAACCTGCAGTCGGTCGGTGACCGATAGACCGGCACTCGGTCGGTGACAGAGAAACGAGCACTCGTTCAGTGAATGAGAAACCATCACTCGTTCAGTGAATGAGAAACAGGCACTCTTTCAGTGAATGAGAAACCAGCACTCGGACAGTGACGAGGAAACCGGCAATCGGTCAGTGATGGGGAAACTGGCGCATGATCAGTGAAAGAGAAACCGGCACTCTGTTAGTGAATGAGAAACCAGCACTCTTTCAGTGAATGAGAAACCGGCACTCTGTCAGTGAATGGGAAACCAGCACTTGGTCAGTGAATGAGAATCCGGCACATGGTCAGTGAATGAGGAAATTGGCACACGGTCAGTGAATGAGAAATAGGCTCTCGGTCAGTCAATGAGAAACCGGCACTTGGTCAGTGATGGGGAAACAGGCACTTGGTCAGTATTGGGGAAGCAGGCACTCGGTCAGTGAATGAGGAATCTGGCACAAGGTCAGTGAATGAGGAATATGGCACACGGTCAGTGAATGAGAATCCGGCACTCGTTCACTGATCAGAAACTGGCACTCTGTCAGTGAATCAGAAACCGGCACTCGGTCGGTGAAGGGTAAACCGGCACTCTGTCAGTGAATCAGAAACCGGCACTAGGTCAGTGATGGGGAAACTGGCGCTCGGTCGTTGACGGAGAAACCTGCACTCGGACGGTGACAGAGAAAGCGGCACTCGGTCGTTGACGGAGAAACCAGCGCTCGGTAAGTGAATGTAAAACCAGCATTTGGTCAGTAAATGAGAAACAGGCACTCGTTCGGTGACGGGGAAGCCGGCGCCTGGTCAGTGACAAAGAAACCGGCACTCAGTCAGTGAATGAGAAACCGGCACTTGGTCAGTGAATGAGAAATTGGCACTCAGTCAGTGAATGAGAAACCAGCAATCAGTCAGTGATGGGGAAACTGGCACTCAGTCAGTGAATGAGAAAATGGCATTCAGTCAGTGAATGAGAAACCAGCAATCGGTCAGTGATGGGGAAACCAGCAGTCAGTCAGTGAATGAGAAGCCGGCACTCGGACAGTGACAAGGAAACCGGCACTCGGTCAGTGAAAGAGAAACCATCACCGTTCAGTGAATGAGAAACAGGTATTCAGTCAGTGACGGGGAAACTGGCACTCAGTCAGTGAATGAGAAACCTGCACTCGGACGGTGGCAGAGAAAGCGGCACTCGTTCAGTGGATGAGAAACTGGCACTCGGTCAGTTACGGAGAAAGTGGCACTCGGTCGGTGACGGGGAAACCAGCATTCGTTCAGTGAATGAGTTACAGGCGCTTGGTCAGTGAAGGGGAAACCGGCACTCTGTCGGTAAAGGGGAAACAGTTGCTCGGCCAGTTAATGAGAAACAGCCGGTTGGTCTGTGAATGAGAAAGTGGCACTCGGTCAGTGAATGAAAAACCGGCACTCGGTCAGTAATTGAGAAACTGGCACTTGGTCTGTGATGGAGAAACCAGCGCTCGGTCAGTGACGGAGAAACTGGCACTCGGTCAGTCAAAGAGAAACCATCACTCGTTCAGTGAATGAGAAACCGGCACTCGGTCAGTCAACGAGAATCCGGCACTCAGTCAGTGAATGAGAAACTGGCACTCGTTTGGTGACTGATAAACCAGCACTCAGTCGGTGACAGAGAAACGAGCACTCGGTCAGTGAATGAGAAACCGGCACTCAGTCGGTGACGGATAAACAGCACACGGTCGGAGAGGAAGAAACTAGCACTCGTTCAGTCAATGAGAAACCAGCACTCAGTCAGTGAAGTGGAAACCGGCACTCGGTCAGTGAATGAGAAGCCTGCACTCGGTCGGTGACGGGGAAACCAACACTCATTCACTGAATGAGATACAGGCACTTGGTTGGTGATGGGGAAACTGGCACTCAGTCAGTGAATGAGAAACCAGCACTCGGTCAGTGACGGGGAAACCGGCAATCAGTCGGTGATGGGCAAACTGGCGCATGATCAGTGAAAGAGAAACCGGCACTCTGTTAGTGAATGAGAAACTGGCACTCGGTTAGTAAATGAGAAACCGGCACTCTGTCAGTGAATGAGAAACTGGCACTCGGTTAGTGAATGAGAAACCGGCACTCGGTCAGTTAATGAGAAAGCGGTACTCAGTCGGTGAAGGGGAAACAGTTGCTCGGTCAGTTAATGAGAAACAGCCGGTTGGTCTGTGAATGAGAAAATGGCATTCGGTCAGTGACGGAGTGACCAGCACTCTGTCATTGAATGATAAACTGGCTCTCGGTTAGTGACGGAGAAACTAGCACTCAGTCAGTGAATGAGAAACCGGTACTCGGTCGGTGACAGGATAACGGCAACTTGGATAGTCAATGAGAGACCGGCACTCAGTCAGCGACGGAGAAACCAGCACTCGGTCATTGAATGAGAAACCGGCACTCGTTCAGTGACGGGGAAAATAGTACTCAGTCAGTGAATGAGAAAACGGATCTCGGTCGGTGACTGAGAATCCGACACTCGGTCAGTGGTTGAGAAATTGGCACATGGTCACTGAATGAGAAACCAGCACTCAGTCAGTGACAGGGTAAGTGGCCCTTGGACAGTGACTGAGAATCTGGCACTCAGTCAGTGAGTGAGAAACCGGGACTCTGTCAGATATGAGAAATCAGCACTCGGTCAGTGAATGAGAAACCGGCACTCGGTCAGTGACGGAGAAACCGGCACTCGATAACTGAATGAGAAACCAGCACTCAGTCTGTGAATGAGGTACAGGAGCTCGGTCAGTGAATGAGAAACAAGCACTCGGACAGTGACTGAGAAACCGGCACTCAGTCAGTGACAGAGAAACCGGTTCTCGGTTAGTGATTGAGTAACCAGCACTCGGTTAGTGAAAGAGAAACCGGCACTCAGTCAGTGAAAGAAAAACTGGCACTCAGTTAGTTATTGGGAAACCAGCACTCGGTCAGTGACAGAGTAACCGGTACTCAGTTAGTGATTGACAAAACCGGCACTCGGTCAGTGACAGGGTAACCGGAACTCGATTAGCCAATGAGAAACCGGCACTCGATCACTGAATGTGAAACCAGCACTCAGTCGCTGACGGAGGAACCCACACTCGGTCAGTGATTGAGAAACCGGCTCTCGGTCAGTGACGGAGAAACTAGCACTCGGTCACAATGAGAAACCAGCACTCAGTCGGTGACAGGGTAAACGACTCACAGACAGCAACTGAGAATCCGGCACTCAGTTAGTGATTGAGAAACTGGCACTCGTTCAGTGACAGTGTAACCGGAACTCGATTAGTCAATGAGAGACCGGCACTCGGTCAGTAAATGAGAATCCGGAACTTGGTCAGTAACGGAGAAACCGGCACTTGGTCAGTGATTGAGAGAAAGGCACTCGGTCAGTGACAGGGTAATGCCAACTCGGATAGTCAATGAGAAAGCGGCACTCGGGCAGTGAAATAGAAACTGGCACTCAGTCGGTGACAGAGAAACCGTCACTTAGTCAGTGATGGAGTAACCAGCACTCGGTCATTGAATGAGAAAACAGCTCTCGGTTAGTGACAGGTTAACCGGAACTCGGCCAGTGAGAGAGAAACCGGATCTCGGTCAGTGACGGGGTAAACGGCACTCGGTCAGTGACAGGGTAACCGGCACTCGGTCAGTGACGGGGTAAACGGCACTCGGTCAGTGACAGGGTAAACGGCACTCGGTCAATGACAGGGTAACCGGCACTCGGGCAATGAAAGAGATGCCGGCACTCGGTCAGTGACGGGGAAACCGGCACTCGATCAGTGACAGGGTAACCGGCACTCGGTCAGTGATGGGGTAAACGGCACTCGGTCAGTGACAGTGTAACCGGCTCTCGGTCAGTGACGGGGTAAACGGCACTCGATCAGTGACAGGGTAACCGGCACTCGGTCAGTGACGGGGTAAACGGCACTCGATCAGTGACAGGGTAACCGGCACTCGGTCAGTGACGTGGAAACCGGCACTCGATCAGTGACAGGGTAACCGGCACTCGGTCAGTGACGGGGTAAACGGCACTCGGTCAGTGACAGTGTAACCGGCTCTCGGTCAGTGACGGGGAAACCGGCACTCGATCAGTGACAGGGTAACCGGCACTCGGTCAGTGACGGGGTAAACGGCACTCGGTCAGTGACAGTGTAACCGGCTCTCGGTCAGTGACGGGGTAAACGGCACTCGGTCAATGACAGGGTAACCGGCACTCGGGCAATGAAAGAGATGCCGGCACTCGGTCAGTGACAGAGAAACCGGCACTCGGTCAGTGACAGGGTAACCGGAACTCGGCCAGTGACAGAGAAACCGGCTCTCGGTCAGAGACGGGGTAAACAGCACTCGGTCAATGACAGGGTAACCGGCACTCGGTCAGTGATTCAGAAACCGGCACTCGGTCAGTGATTCAGAAACCGGCACTCAGGCAGTGATGGAGAAACCGGCACTCGGACAGTGATGGAGAAACCGGCACTCGGTCAGTGACGGGGTAAACGGCACTCGGTCAGTGACAGGGTAACCGGAACTCGGTCAGTCAATGAGAGACCAGCAATCGGTCATTGAATGGGAAACTGGCACTCGGTCAGTGACGGAGAAACCAGAACTCGGTCAGTGAATGAGAAACAGGATCTCGGTCAGTGATTGACAAACCAGCACTCGGTCAGTGAATGACAAACAGGCACTCGATAACTGAATGAGAAACCGGTACTCGGTTAGGGACTGAGAAACCGGCATTCAGTCAGTGACAGGGTAACTGGAACCCGGTTAGGCAATGAGAAACCGGCACTCGATCACTGAATGAGAAACCAGCATTCAGTCACTGATGGAGAAACCGGCACTCAATCAGTGACAGAGAAACCGGCACTCAGTCAGTGATGGAGAAACCGGCATTCGGTCAGATATGAGAAAACAAAATTCGGTCAGTGAACGAGAAACCAGCACTGAGTCACTGATGGAGAAACCGACACTTGGTCAGTGACAGAGTAAGTGGCTCTCGGACTGTGACTGGATATCCGACACTCGGTCAGTGATTGAGAAATTGGCACTCGGTCACTGAATGAGAAACCAGCACTCAGTCGGTGACAAAGAAACCGGCTCTCGGTCAGTGACAGAGAAACCGGCACTCGGTCTGCGACATAGAAACCGGTACTCGGTTAGTGACTGAGAAACCGGCAATCGGTCAGTGACAGGGTAACCGGAACTCGGTTAGTCAATGAGAAATCAGCACTTGAACACTGAATGAGAAAAAAGCATTTATTCGCTGGCGGAGAAACCGGCACTCGGTCGCTGATTGAGAAACCGGCTCTCAGTCAGTGACGGAGAAACTAGCACTCGGTAACTGAATGAGAAACCAGCACTCAGTCGGTGACAGGGTAAACGACTCACAGACAGCAACTGAGAATCCGGCACTCGGTTAGTGATTGAGAAACTGGCACTCGTTCAGTGACAGTGTAACCGGAACTCGATTAGTCAATGAGAGACCGGCACTCGGTCAGTAAATGAGAATCCGGAACTTGGTCAGTAACGGAGAAACCGGCACTTGATCAGTGATTGAGAGAAAGGCACTCGACCAGTGACAGGGTAATGCCAACTCGGATAGTCAATGAGAAAGCGGCACTCGGGCAGTGAAATAGAAACCGACACTCAGTCAGTGACAGAGAAACCGTCACTTAGTCAGTGATGGAGTAACCAGCACTCGGTCATTTAATGAGAAATCAGCTCTCGGTCAGTGACAGGTTAACCGGAACTCGGCCAGTGAGAGAGAAACCGGCTCTCGGTCAGTGACGGGGTAAACGGCACTCGGTCAATGACAGGGTAACCGGCACTCGGGCAATGAAAGAGATGCCGGCACTCGGTCAGTGACGGGGAAACTGGCACTCGATCAGTGACAGGGTAACCGGCACTCGGTCAGCGACAGAGAGACCGGCACTCGGTCAGTGATGGAGAAACCGGCTCTCGGTTAGTGACGGGGTAAACGGCACTCGGTCAGTGACAGGGTAACCGGAACTCGGCCAGTGACAGAGAAACCGGCTCTCGGTCAGTGACGGGGTAAACGGCACTCGGTCAGTGACAGGGTAACCGGCACTTGGGCAATGAAAGAGATGCCGGCACCCGGTCAGTGACAGAGAGACCGGCACTCGGTCAGTGATTCAGAAACCGGCACTCAGGCAATGATGGAGAAACCGGCACTCGGACAGTGATGGAGAAACCGGCACTCGGTCAGTGACGGGGTAAACGGCACTCGGTCAGTGACAGGGTAACCGGAACTCGGTCAGTGACGGGGTAAACGGCACTCGGTCAGTGACAGGGTAACCGGAACTCGGTCAGTCAATGAGAGACCAGCAATCGGTCATTGAATGGGAAACTGGCACTCGGTCAGTGACGGAGAAACCAGCACTCGGTCAGTGAATGAGAAACAGGATCTCGGTCAGTGATTGACAAACCAGCACTCGGTCAGTGATTGACAAACAGGCACTCGATAACTGAATGAGAAACCGGTACTCGGTTAGGGACTGAGAAACCGGCATTCAGTCAGTGACAGGGTAACTGGAACCCGGTTAGGCAATGAGAAACCGGCACTCGATCACTGAATGAGAAACCAGCATTCAGTCACTGATGGAGAAACCGGCACTCAATCAGTGACAGAGAAACTGGCACTCAGTCAGTGATGGAGAAACCGGCATTCGGTCAGATATGAGAAAACAAAATTCGGTCAGTGAACGAGAAACCAGCACTGAGTCACTGATGGAGAAACCGGCACTTGGTCAGTGACAGAGTAAGTGGCTATCGGACTGTGACTGGATATCCGACACTCGGTCAGTGATTGAGAAATTGGCACTCGGTCACTGAATGAGAAACCAGCACTCAGTCGGTGACAAAGAAACCGGCTCTCGGTCAGTGACGGGGTAAACGGCCCTCGGACAGTGACAGAGAAACCGGCACTCGGTCTGCGACATAGAAACCGGTACTCGGTTAGTGACTGAGAAACCGGCAATCGGTCAGTGACAGGGTAACCGGAACTCGGTTAGTCAATGAGAAACCAGCACTCGAACACTGAATGAGAAAAAAGCATTTAGTCGCTGGCGGAGAAACCGGCACTCGGTCGCTGATTGAGAAACCGGCTCTCAGTCAGTGACGGAGAAACTAGCACTCGGTAACTGAATGAGAAACCAGCACTCAGTCGGTGACAGGGTAAACGACTCACAGACAGCAACAGAGAATCCGGCACTCAGTTAGTGATTGAGAAACTGGCACTCGTTCAGTGACAGTGTAACCGGAACTCGATTAGTCAATGAGAGACCGGCACTCGGTCAGTAAATGAGAATCCGGAACTTGGTCAGTAACGGAGAAACCGGCACTTGGTCAGTGATTGAGAGAAAGGCACTCGGTCAGTGACAGGGTAATGCCAACTCGGATAGTCAATGAGAAAGCGGCACTCGGGCAGTGAAATAGAAACCGGCACTCAGTCAGTGACAGAGAAACCGTCACTTAGTCAGTGATGGAGTAACCAGCACTCGGTCAGTGAATGAGATACAGGAGCTCGGTCAGTGAATGAGAAACCAGCACTCAGTCAGTGAATGAGATACAGGAGCTCGGTCAGTGAATGAGAAACCAGCACTCAGTCAGTGAATGAGATACAGGAGCTCGGTCAGTGAATGAGAAACCAGCACTCAGTCAGTGAATGAGATACAGGAGCTCGGTCAGTGAATGAGAAACCGTCACTCGGTCAGTGAATTAGAAACTAACACTCGTTCAGTCAATGAGAAACCAGCACTCAGTCAGTGACTAATAGACCGGCACTCGGTCGGTGAATGAGAAACTGGCACTCGGTCAGTTACGGAGAAAGTGGCATTTGGTCGGTGACGGGGAAACCAGCATTCGTTCAGTGAATGAGATACAGGCGCTTGGTCGGTGAAGGGGAAACTGGCACTCCGTCAGTGAATGAGAAACCGGCACTCAGTCAGTGAATGAGAAACCTGCACTCGGTCAGGGACAGAGAAACCAGCACTCGTTCAGTGAATGAGAAAACTGCACTCGGTCGGTGACGGAGAAACCAGCACTCGGTCAGTGAAAGAGAAACCATCACTGTTCAGTGAATGAGAAACAGGTATTCGGTCAGTGACGGGGAAACTGGCACTCAGTCAGTGAATAAGAAACCTGCACTCAGTCGGTGACCGATAGACCGGCACTCGGTCGGTGACAGAGAAAGCGGCACTCGTTCAGTGAATGAGAAACTGGCACTCGGTCAGTTACGGAGAAAGTGGCACTCGGTCGGTGACGGGGAAACCAGCATTCGTTCAGTGAATGAGATACAGGCGCTTGGTCGGTGAAGGGGAAACTGGCACTCAGTCAGTGACAGAGAAACGAGCAGTCGGTCAGTGAATGAGAAACCATCACTTGTTCAGTGAATGAGATACAGGCGCTTGGTCGGTGAAGGGGAAACCGGCACTCAGTCAGTGACACAGAAACTGGCACTCGGTCAGTGAATGAGAAACCAGCAATCAGTCAGTGATGGGGAAACCAGCACTCAGTCAGTGACTGGAAAACAGGCACTCGTTCAGTGAATGAGAAATAGGCACTTGGTCAGTGATGAGGAAACCAGCAATCGGTCAGTGATGGGGAAACTGGCGCATGATCAGTGAAAGAGAAACCGGCACTCTGTTAGTGAATGAGAAACCAGCACTCAGTCAGTTACGGAGACAGTGGCACTCAGTCGGTGAAGGGGAAACCAGCACTCGTTCAGTGAATGAGATCCAGGCACTCAATCAGTGACAGAGAAACCATCACTCTTTCAGTGAATGAAAAACCGGTATTCGGACAGTGACGGGGAAACTGGCACTCAGTCAGTGACGGGGAACCGGCACCTGGTCAGTGAATGAGAAATAGGCACTTGGTCAGTGATGGGGTAACAGGCACTCAGTCAGTGAATGAGGAATATGGCACACGGTCAGTGAATCAGAAACCGGCACTCGGTCAGTGAAGGAGAAACCGGCATCCTGTCAGTGATGGGGAAAATGGTGTACGGTCAGTGAAAGAGAAACCGGCACTCGGTTAGCGAATGAGAAACCATCACTCGGTCAGTGAATTAGAAACTAGCACTCGTTCAGACAATGAGAAACCTGCACTCAGTCAGTGACTAATAGACCGGCACTCGGTCAGTTACGGAGAAAGTGGCACTCGGTCGGTGACGGGGAAACCAGCATTCATTCAGTGAATGAGATACAGGCGCTTGGTCGGTGAAGGGGAAACTGGCACTCAGTCAGTGAATGAGAAACCTGCAGTCGGTCGGTGACCGATAGACCGGCACTCGGTCGGTGACAGAGAAACGAGCACTCGTTCAGTGAATGAGAAACCATCACTCGTTCAGTGAATGAGAAACAGGCACTCTTTCAGTGAATGAGAAACCAGCACTCGGACAGTGACGAGGAAACCGGCAATCGGTCAGTGATGGGGAAACTGGCGCATGATCAGTGAAAGAGAAACCGGCACTCTGTTAGTGAATGAGAAACCAGCACTCTTTCAGTGAATGAGAAACCGGCACTCTGTCAGTGAATGGGAAACCAGCACTTGGTCAGTGAATGAGAATCCGGCACATGGTCAGTGAATGAGGAAATTGGCACACGGTCAGTGAATGAGAAATAGGCTCTCGGTCAGTCAATGAGAAACCGGCACTTGGTCAGTGATGGGGAAACAGGCACTTGGTCAGTATTGGGGAAGCAGGCACTCGGTCAGTGAATGAGGAATCTGGCACAAGGTCAGTGAATGAGGAATATGGCACACGGTCAGTGAATGAGAATCCGGCACTCGTTCACTGATCAGAAACTGGCACTCTGTCAGTGAATCAGAAACCGGCACTCGGTCGGTGAAGGGTAAACCGGCACTCTGTCAGTGAATCAGAAACCGGCACTAGGTCAGTGATGGGGAAACTGGCGCTCGGTCGTTGACGGAGAAACCTGCACTCGGTAGGTGACAGAGAAACCGGCACTAGGTCAGTGATGGGGAAACTGGCGCTCGGTCGTTGACGGAGAAACCTGCACTCGGACGGTGACAGAGAAAGCGGCACTCGGTCGTTGACGGAGAAACCAGCGCTCGGTAAGTGAATGTAAAACCAGCATTTGGTCAGTAAATGAGAAACAGGCACTCGTTCGGTGACGGGGAAGCCGGCGCCTGGTCAGTGACAAAGAAACCGGCACTCAGTCAGTGAATGAGAAACCGGCAATCAGTCAGTGATGGGGAAACTGGCACTCAGTCAGTGAATGAGAAAATGGCATTCAGTCAGTGAATGAGAAACCAGCAATCGGTCAGTGATGGGGAAACCAGCAGTCAGTCAGTGAATGAGAAGCCGGCACTCGGACAGTGACAAGGAAACCGGCACTCGGTCAGTGAAAGAGAAACCATCACCGTTCAGTGAATGAGAAACAGGTATTCAGTCAGTGACGGGGAAACTGGCACTCAGTCAGTGAATGAGAAACCTGCACTCGGACGGTGGCAGAGAAAGCGGCACTCGTTCAGTGGATGAGAAACTGGCACTCGGTCAGTTACGGAGAAAGTGGCACTCGGTCGGTGACGGGGAAACCAGCATTCGTTCAGTGAATGAGTTACAGGCGCTTGGTCAGTGAAGGGGAAACCGGCACTCTGTCGGTAAAGGGGAAACAGTTGCTCGGCCAGTTAATGAGAAACAGCCGGTTGGTCTGTGAATGAGAAAGTGGCACTCGGTCAGTGAATGAAAAACCGGCACTCGGTCAGTAATTGAGAAACTGGCACTTGGTCTGTGATGGAGAAACCAGCGCTCGGTCAGTGACGGAGAAACTGGCACTCGGTCAGTCAAAGAGAAACCATCACTCGTTCAGTGAATGAGAAACCGGCACTCGGTCAGTCAACGAGAATCCGGCACTCAGTCAGTGAATGAGAAACTGGCACTCGTTTGGTGACTGATAAACCAGCACTCAGTCGGTGACAGAGAAACGAGCACTCGGTCAGTGAATGAGAAACCGGCACTCAGTCGGTGACGGATAAACAGCACACGGTCGGAGAGGAAGAAACTAGCACTCGTTCAGTCAATGAGAAACCAGCACTCAGTCAGTGAAGTGGAAACCGGCACTCGGTCAGTGAATGAGAAGCCTGCACTCGGTCGGTGACGGGGAAACCAACACTCATTCACTGAATGAGATACAGGCACTTGGTTGGTGATGGGGAAACTGGCACTCAGTCAGTGAATGAGAAACCAGCACTCGGTCAGTGACGGGGAAACCGGCAATCAGTCGGTGATGGGCAAACTGGCGCATGATCAGTGAAAGAGAAACCGGCACTCTGTTAGTGAATGAGAAACTGGCACTCGGTTAGTAAATGAGAAACCGGCACTCTGTCAGTGAATGAGAAACTGGCACTCGGTTAGTGAATGAGAAACCGGCACTCGGTCAGTTAATGAGAAAGCGGTACTCAGTCGGTGAAGGGGAAACAGTTGCTCGGTCAGTTAATGAGAAACAGCCGGTTGGTCTGTGAATGAGAAAATGGCATTCGGTCAGTGACGGAGTGACCAGCACTCTGTCATTGAATGATAAACTGGCTCTCGGTTAGTGACGGAGAAACTAGCACTCAGTCAGTGAATGAGAAACCGGTACTCGGTCGGTGACAGGATAACGGCAACTTGGATAGTCAATGAGAGACCGGCACTCAGTCAGCGACGGAGAAACCAGCACTCGGTCATTGAATGAGAAACCGGCACTCGTTCAGTGACGGGGAAAATAGTACTCAGTCAGTGAATGAGAAAACGGATCTCGGTCGGTGACTGAGAATCCGACACTCGGTCAGTGGTTGAGAAATTGGCACATGGTCACTGAATGAGAAACCAGCACTCAGTCAGTGACAGGGTAAGTGGCCCTTGGACAGTGACTGAGAATCTGGCACTCAGTCAGTGAGTGAGAAACCGGGACTCTGTCAGATATGAGAAATCAGCACTCGGTCAGTGAATGAGAAACCGGCACTCGGTCAGTGACGGAGAAACCGGCACTCGATAACTGAATGAGAAACCAGCACTCAGTCTGTGAATGAGGTACAGGAGCTCGGTCAGTGAATGAGAAACAAGCACTCGGACAGTGACTGAGAAACCGGCACTCAGTCAGTGACAGAGAAACCGGTTCTCGGTTAGTGATTGAGTAACCAGCACTCGGTTAGTGAAAGAGAAACCGGCACTCAGTCAGTGAAAGAAAAACTGGCACTCAGTTAGTTATTGGGAAACCAGCACTCGGTCAGTGACAGAGTAACCGGTACTCAGTTAGTGATTGACAAAACCGGCACTCGGTCAGTGACAGGGTAACCGGAACTCGATTAGCCAATGAGAAACCGGCACTCGATCACTGAATGTGAAACCAGCACTCAGTCGCTGACGGAGGAACCCACACTCGGTCAGTGATTGAGAAACCGGCTCTCGGTCAGTGACGGAGAAACTAGCACTCGGTCACAATGAGAAACCAGCACTCAGTCGGTGACAGGGTAAACGACTCACAGACAGCAACTGAGAATCCGGCACTCAGTTAGTGATTGAGAAACTGGCACTCGTTCAGTGACAGTGTAACCGGAACTCGATTAGTCAATGAGAGACCGGCACTCGGTCAGTAAATGAGAATCCGGAACTTGGTCAGTAACGGAGAAACCGGCACTTGGTCAGTGATTGAGAGAAAGGCACTCGGTCAGTGACAGGGTAATGCCAACTCGGATAGTCAATGAGAAAGCGGCACTCGGGCAGTGAAATAGAAACCGGCACTCAGTCGGTGACAGAGAAACCGTCACTTAGTCAGTGATGGAGTAACCAGCACTCGGTCATTGAATGAGAAAACAGCTCTCGGTTAGTGACAGGTTAACCGGAACTCGGCCAGTGAGAGAGAAACCGGCTCTCGGTCAGTGACGGGGTAAACGGCACTCGGTCAGTGACAGGGTAACCGGCACTCGGTCAGTGACGGGGTAAACGGCACTCGGTCAGTGACAGGGTAAACGGCACTCGGTCAATGACAGGGTAACCGGCACTCGGGCAATGAAGGAGATGCCGGCACTCGGTCAGTGACGGGGAAACCGGCACTCGATCAGTGACAGGGTAACCGGCACTCGGTCAGTGACGGGGTAAACGGCACTCGGTCAGTGACAGTGTAACCGGCTCTCGGTCAGTGACGGGGTAAACGGCACTCGATCAGTGACAGGGTAACCGGCACTCGGTCAGTGACGGGGTAAACGGCACTCGATCAGTGACAGGGTAACCGGCACTCGGTCAGTGACGTGGAAACCGGCACTCGATCAGTGACAGGGTAACCGGCACTCGGTCAGTGACGGGGTAAACGGCACTCGGTCAGTGACAGTGTAACCGGCTCTCGGTCAGTGACGGGGTAAACGGCACTCGGTCAATGACAGGGTAACCGGCACTCGGGCAATGAAAGAGATGCCGGCACTCGGTCAGTGACAGAGAAACCGGCACTCGGTCAGTGACAGGGTAACCGGAACTCGGCCAGTGACAGAGAAACCGGCTCTCGGTCAGAGACGGGGTAAACAGCACTCGGTCAATGACAGGGTAACCGGCACTCGGTCAGTGACAGAGAAACCGGCATTCAGTCAGTGACAGGGTAACTGGAACCCGGTTAGGCAATGAGAAACCAGCATTCAGTCACTGATGGAGAAACCGGCACTCAATCAGTGACAGAGAAACCGGCACTCAGTCAGTGATGGAGAAACCGGCATTCGGTCAGATATGAGAAAACAAAATTCGGTCAGTGAACGAGAAACCAGCACTGAGTCACTGATGGAGAAACCGACACTTGGTCAGTGACAGAGTAAGTGGCTCTCGGACTGTGACTGGATATCCGACACTCAGTCAGTGATTGAGAAATTGGCACTCGGTCACTGAATGAGAAACCAGCACTCAGTCGGTGACAAAGAAACCGGCTCTCGGTCAGTGACGGGGTAAACGGCACTCGGGCAATGAAAGAGATGCCGGCACTCGGTCAGTGACAGAGAAACCGGCTCTCGGTCAATGACAGGGTAACCGGCACTCGGGCAATGAAAGAGATGCCGGCACTCGGTCAGTGACAGAGAGACCGGCACTCGGTCAGTGACGGGGAAACCGGAACTCGGCCAGTGACAGAGAAACCGGCTCTCGGTCAGTGAATGAGAAACCGGTATTCGGTCAGTGAAGGGGAAACTGGCACTCAGTCAGTGAATGAGGAATATGACACTTGGTCAGTGATGGGCAAACTGGCGCGTGATCGGTGAAAGAGAAACCGGCACTCTGTTAGTGAATGAGAAACTGGCACTCAGTTAGTGAATGAGAAACCAGCACTCGGTGGGTGAATGAGAAACCGGCCCTCAGTTAGTGAATGAGAAGCCGGCACTCAGTCAGTGAATGAGAATCTGGCACTCGGTCAGATATGAGAAAAAAGCATTCGGTCAGTGAATGAGAAACTGGCACTCGATCAGTGACAGGTTAACCGGAACTCGGCCAGTGACAGAGAAACCGGCTCTCGGTCAGTGACGGGGTAAACGGCACTCGGTCAGTGACAGAGTAACCGGCACTCGGGCAATGAAAGAGATGCCGGCACTCGGTCAGTGACGGGGAAACTGGCACTCGATCAGTGACGGGGAAACTGGCACTCGATCAGTGACAGGTTAACCGGAACTCGGCCAGTGACAGAGAAACCGGCTCTCGGTCTGCGACAGAGAAACCGGTACTCGGTTAGTGACTGAGAAACCAGCACTCGAACACTGAATGAGAAAAAAGCATTTAGTCGCTGGTGGAGAAACCAGCACTCGGTCATTTAATGAGAAACCGGCTCTCGGTCAGTGATGGAGAAGCCGGCACTCGGTAACTGAATGAGAAACCAGCACTCAGTCGGTGACAGAGAAACCGTCACTTAGTCAGTGATGGAGTAACCAGCACTCAGTCATTTAATGAGAAAACAGCTCTCGGTCAGTGACAGGTTAACCGGAACTCGGCCAGTGACAGAGAAACCGGCACTCGGTCAGTGACAGGGTAACCGGCACTCGGGCAATGAAAGAGATTCCGGCACTCGGTCAGTGACAGAGAGACCGGCACTCGGGCAGTGATGGAGAAACCGGCTCTCGGTTAGTGAATGAGAAACCGGTATTCGGTCAGTGAAGGGGAAACTGGCACTCAGTCAGTGAATGAGGAATATGACACTTGGTCAGTGATGGGCAAACTGGCGCGTGATCGGTGAAAGAGAAACCGGCACTCAGTTAGTGAATGAGAAGCCGGCACTCAGTCAGTGAATGAGAATCTGGCACTCGATCAGTGACAGGTTAACCGGAACTCGGCCAGTGACAGAGAAACCGGCTCTCGGTCAGTGACGGGGTAAACGGCACTCGGTCAGTGACAGGGTAACCGGCACTCGGTCAGTGACAGGGTAACCGGCACTCGGTCAGTGATTCAGAAACCGGCACTCAGGCAGTGATGGAGAAACCGGCACTCGGACAGTGATGGAGAAACCGGCACTCGGTCAGTGACGGGGTAAACGGCACTCGGTCAGTGACAGGGTAACCGGAACTCGGTCAGTCAATGAGAGACCAGCAATCGGTCATTGAATGGGAAACTGGCACTCGGTCAGTGACGGAGAAACCAGAACTCGGTCAGTGAATGAGAAACTGGATCTCGGTCAGTGATTGACAAACCAGCACTCGGTCAGTGAATGACAAACAGGCACTCGATAACTGAATGAGAAACCGGTACTCGGTTAGGGACTGAGAAACCGGCATTCAGTCAGTGACAGGGTAACTGGAACCCGGTTAGGCAATGAGAAACCGGCACTCGATCACTGAATGAGAAACCAGCATTCAGTCACTGATGGAGAAACCGGCACTCAATCAGTGACAGAGAAACCGGCACTCAGTCAGTGATGGAGAAACCGGCATTCGGTCAGATATGAGAAAACAAAATTCGGTCAGTGAACGAGAAACCAGCACTGAGTCACTGATGGAGAAACCGACACTTGGTCAGTGACAGAGTAAGTGGCTCTCGGACTGTGACTGGATATCCGACACTCGGTCAGTGATTGAGAAATTGGCACTCGGTCACTGAATGAGAAACCAGCACTCAGTCGGTGACAAAGAAACCGGCTCTCGGTCAGTGACGGGGTAAATGGCCCTCGGACAGTGACAGAGAAACCGGCACTCGGTCTGCGACATAGAAACCGGTACTCGGTTAGTGACTGAGAAACCGGCAATCGGTCAGTGACAGGGTAACCGGAACTCGGTTAGTCAATGAGAAATCAGCACTTGAACACTGAATGAGAAAAAGCATTTATTCGCTGGCGGAGAAACCGGCACTCGGTCGCTGATTGAGAAACCGGCTCTCAGTCAGTGACGGAGAAACTAGCACTCGGTAACTGAATGAGAAACCAGCACTCAGTCGGTGACAGGGTAAACGACTCACAGACAGCAACTGAGAATCCGGCACTCGGTTAGTGATTGAGAAACTGGCACTCGTTCAGTGACAGTGTAACCGGAACTCGATTAGTCAATGAGAGACCGGCACTCGGTCAGTAAATGAGAATCCGGAACTTGGTCAGTAACGGAGAAACCGGCACTTGATCAGTGATTGAGAGAAAGGCACTCGACCAGTGACAGGGTAATGCCAACTCGGATAGTCAATGAGAAAGCGGCACTCGGGCAGTGAAATAGAAACCGACACTCAGTCAGTGACAGAGAAACCGTCACTTAGTCAGTGATGGAGTAACCAGCACTCGGTCATTTAATGAGAAATCAGCTCTCGGTCAGTGACAGGTTAACCGGAACTCGGCCAGTGAGAGAGAAACCGGCTCTCGGTCAGTGACGGGGTAAACGGCACTCGGTCAATGACAGGGTAACCGGCACTCGGGCAATGAAAGAGATGCCGGCACTCGGTCAGTGACGGGGAAACTGGCACTCGATCAGTGACAGGGTAACCGGCACTCGGTCAGCGACAGAGAGACCGGCACTCGGTCAGTGATGGAGAAACCGGCTCTCGGTTAGTGACGGGGTAAACGGCACTCGGTCAGTGACAGGGTAACCGGAACTCGGCCAGTGACAGAGAAACCGGCTCTCGGTCAGTGACGGGGTAAACGGCACTCGGTCAGTGACAGGGTAACCGGCACTTGGGCAATGAAAGAGATGCCGGCACTCGGTCAGTGACAGAGAGACCGGCACTCGGTCAGTGATTCAGAAACTGGCACTCAGGCAGTGATGGAGAAACCGGCACTCGGACAGTGATGGAGAAACCGGCACTCGGTCAGTGACGGGGTAAACGGCACTCGGTCAGTGACAGGGTAACCGGAACTCGGTCAGTGACGGGGTAAACGGCACTCGGTCAGTGACAGGGTAACCGGAACTCGGTCAGTCAATGAGAGACCAGCAATCGGTCATTGAATGGGAAACTGGCACTCGGTCAGTGACGGAGAAACCAGCACTCGGTCAGTGAATGAGAAACAGGATCTCGGTCAGTGATTGACAAACCAGCACTCGGTCAGTGATTGACAAACAGGCACTCGATAACTGAATGTGAAACCGGTACTCGGTTAGGGACTGAGAAACCGGCATTCAGTCAGTGACAGGGTAACTGGAACCCGGTTAGGCAATGAGAAACCGGCACTCGATCACTGAATGAGAAACCAGCATTCAGTCACTGATGGAGAAACCGGCACTCAATCAGTGACAGAAAAACTGGCACTCAGTCAGTGATGGAGAAACCGGCATTCGGTCAGATATGAGAAAACAAAATTCGGTCAGTGAACGAGAAACCAGCACTGAGTCACTGATGGAGAAACCGGCACTTGGTCAGTGACAGAGTAAGTGGCTATCGGACTGTGACTGGATATCCGACACTCGGTCAGTGATTGAGAAATTGGCACTCGGTCACTGAATGAGAAACCAGCACTCAGTCGGTGACAAAGAAACCGGCTCTCGGTCAGTGACGGGGTAAACGGCCCTCGGACAGTGACAGAGAAACCGGCACTCGGTCTGCGACATAGAAACCGGTACTCGGTTAGTGACTGAGAAACCGGCAATCGGTCAGTGACAGGGTAACCGGAACTCGGTTAGTCAATGAGAAACCAGCACTCGAACACTGAATGAGAAAAAAGCATTTAGTCGCTGGCGGAGAAACCGGCACTCGGTCGCTGATTGAGAAACCGGCTCTCAGTCAGTGACGGAGAAACTAGCACTCGGTAACTGAATGAGAAACCAGCACTCAGTCGGTGACAGGGTAAACGACTCACAGACAGCAACAGAGAATCCGGCACTCAGTTAGTGATTGAGAAACTGGCACTCGTTCAGTGACAGTGTAACCGGAACTCAATTAGTCAATGAGAGACCGGCACTCGGTCAGTAAATGAGAATCCGGAACTTGGTCAGTAACGGAGAAACCGGCACTTGGTCAGTGATTGAGAGAAAGGCACTCGGTCAGTGACAGGGTAATGCCAACTCGGATAGTCAATGAGAAAGCGGCACTCGGGCAGTGAAATAGAAACCGGCACTCAGTCAGTGACAGAGAAACCGTCACTTAGTCAGTGATGGAGTAACCAGCACTCGGTCATTGAATGAGAAAACAGCTCTCGGTCAGTGACAGGTTAACCGGAACTCGGCCAGTGACAGAGAAACCGGCTCTCGGTCAGTGACGGGGTAAACGGCACTCGGTCAGTGACAGGGTAACCGGCACTCGGGCAATGAAAGAGATGCTGGCACTCGGTCAGTGATGGGGAAACCAGCACTCGGTCAGTGACAGGGTAAACGGCACTCGGTCAGTGACAGAGGACCGGCACTCGGTCAGTGACAGAGAAACCAGCACTCGGTCAGTGAATGAGAAACAGGATCTCGGTCAGTGATTGACAAACCAGCACTCAGTCAGTGAATGACAAACAGGCACTCGATAACTGAATGAGAAACCGGCACTCAGTCTGTGACAGAGAAACCGGTACTCAGTCAGTGATGGAGAAACCGGCATTCAGTCAGTGACAGGATAACTGGAACCCGGTTAGGCAATGAGAAACCGGCACTCGATCACTGAATGAGAAACCAGCATTCAGTCACTGATGGAGAAACCGGCACTCAATCAGTGACAGAGAAACCGGCACTCAGTAAGTGATGGAGAAACCGGCATTCGGTCAGATATGAGAAAACAAAATTCGGTCAGTGAACAAGAAACCAGCACTGAGTCACTGATGGAGAAACCGGCACTTGGTCAGTGACAGAGTAAGTGGCTCTCGGACTGTGACTGGATATCCGACACTCGGTCAGTGATTGAGAAATTGGCACTCGGTCACTGAATGAGAAACCAGCACTCAGTCGGTGACAAAGAAACCGGCTCTCGGTCAGTGACGGGGTAAACGGCCCTCGGACAGTGACAGAGAAACCGCCACTCGGTCTGCGACAGAGAAACCGGTACTCGGTTAGTGACTGAGAAATCGGCACTCGAACACTGAATGAGAAAAAAGCATTTAGTCGCTGGCGGAGAAACCGGCACTCGGTCAGTGACGGAGAAGCCGGCACTCGGTAACTGAATGAGAAACCAGCACTCAGTCAGTGACAGGGTAAACGACTCACAGACAGCAACTGAGAATCCGGCACTCGTTCAGTGATGGAGAAACCGGTACTCGGTCATTGAATGAGAAAACGGTACTCGGTCAGTGACAGGGTAATGCCAACTCGGATAGTCAATGAGGAACAGGCTCTTGGGAAGTGAAATTGAAACCAGCACTCAGTCATTGAATGAGAAACCGGCACTCGGTCAGAGAATGAGAAACAGGATCTCAGTCGGTGATTGACAAACCAGCACTCAGTCATTGAATGAGAAACCGGCACTCGGTCAGTGAATGAGAAACAGGATCTCAGTCGGTGATTGACAAACCAGCATTCAGTCAGTGAATGAGATACAGGAGCTCGGTCAGTGAATGAGAAACCGGCACTTTGTCAGTGACAGGGTAAGTGGCCCTCAGGCTGTGACTGAGAATCCGGCACTCGGACAGATATGAGAAAAAAGCATTCGGTCAGTGAATGTGTAACCGGCACTCGATCAGTGACAGGCTAACCAGAACTCTGTTAGTCAATGAAAAACCGGCACTCGGTCAGTGACAGAGAGATCGGCACTCGGTCAGTGATTCAGAAACCGGCACTCAGTCAGTGAATGAGAAACCGGCTCTCGGTCAGTGAATGAGATACAGGAGCTCGGTCAGTGAATGAGAAACCAGCACTCAGTCAGTGAATGAGATACAGGAGCTCGGTCAGTGAATGAGAAACCAGCACTCAGTCAGTGAATGAGATACAGGAGCTCGGTCAGTGAATGAGAAACCAGCACTCAGTCAGTGAATGAGATACAGGAGCTCGGTCAGTGAATGAGAAACCAGCACTCAGTCAGTGAATGAGATAAAGGAGCTCGGTCAGTGAATGAGAAACCAGCACTCAGTCAGTGAATGAGAAGCACTCGGTCAGTGAATGACAAACCGGCACTCGATAACTGAATGAGAAACCAGCTCTCAGTCAGTGATGGAGAAGCCAGCACTTGGTCAGTGACGGGGTAAGTGGCGCTCGGGCTGTAACTGAGAATCCGGCACTCAGTCAGTGAATGAGAATCTGGCACTCGGTCAGTGACAGGGTAAACGGCACTCAGTCAGTGACAGGGTAACCGGCACTCGGTCAGTGATTCAGAATCCGGCACTCGCGCAGTGATGGAGAAACCGGCACTCGGACAGTGATGGCGAAACCGGCACTCTGTCAGTGACAGGGTAACCGGAACTCGGTCAGTCAATGAGAGACCAGCAATCGGTCATTGAATGGGAAACTGGCACTCGGTCAGTGACGGAGAAACCAGCACTCGGTCAGTGACGGAGAAACCAGCACTCAGTCAGTGAATGAGAAACAGGATCTCGGTCAGTGATTGACAAACCAGCACTCGGTCAGTGAATGACGAACAGGTACTCGATAACTGAATGAGAAACCTGCACTCAGTCTGTGACAGAGAAACCGGTACTCGGTTAGAGACTGAGAAACCGGCATTCGGTCAGTGACAGGGTAACTGGAACCCGGTTAGGCAATGAGAAACTGGCACTCGATCACTGAATGAGAAACCAGCATTCAGTCACTGATGTAGAAACCGGCACTCAGTCAGTGACAGAGAAACCGGCACTCAGTCAGTGATCGAGAAACCGGCACTGAGTCACTGATGGAGAAACCGGCACTCAGTCAGTGATGGAGAAACCGGCATTCGGCCAGATATGAGAAAACAAAATTTGGTCAGTGAACGCGAAACCAGCACTGAGTCACTGATGGAGAAACCGACACTTGGTCAGTGACAGAGTAAGTGGCTCTCGGACTGTGACTGGATATCCGACACTCGGTCAGTGATTGAGAAATTGGCACTCGGTCACTGAATGAGAAACCAGCACTCAGTCGGTGACAAAGAAACCGGCTCTCGGTCAGTGACGGGGTAAACGGCCCTCGGACAGTGACAGAGAAACCGCCACTCGGTCTGCGACAGAGAAACCGGTACTCGGTTAGTGACTGAGAAATCGGCACTCGAACACTGAATGAGAAAAAAGCATTTAGTCGCTGGCGGAGAAACCGGCACTCGGTCAGTGACGGAGAAGCCGGCACTCGGTAACTGAATGAGAAACCAGCACTCAGTCAGTGACAGGGTAAACGACTCACAGACAGCAACTGAGAATCCGGCACTCGTTCAGTGATGGAGAAACCGGTACTCGGTCATTGAATGAGAAAACGGTACTCGGTCAGTGACAGGGTAATGCCAACTCGGATAGTCAATGAGGAACAGGCTCTTGGGAAGTGAAATTGAAACCAGCACTCAGTCATTGAATGAGAAACCGGCACTCGGTCAGAGAATGAGAAACAGGATCTCAGTCGGTGATTGACAAACCAGCACTCAGTCATTGAATGAGAAACCGGCACTCGGTCAGTGAATGAGAAACAGGATCTCAGTCGGTGATTGACAAACCAGCATTCAGTCAGTGAATGAGATACAGGAGCTCGGTCAGTGAATGAGAAACCGGCACTTTGTCAGTGACAGGGTAAGTGGCCCTCAGGCTGTGACTGAGAATCCGGCACTCGGACAGATATGAGAAAAAAGCATTCGGTCAGTGAATGTGTAACCGGCACTCGATCAGTGACAGGCTAACCAGAACTCTGTTAGTCAATGAAAAACCGGCACTCGGTCAGTGACAGAGAGATCGGCACTCGGTCAGTGATTCAGAAACCGGCACTCAGTCAGTGAATGAGAAACCGGCTCTCGGTCAGTGAATGAGATACAGGAGCTCGGTCAGTGAATGAGAAACCAGCACTCAGTCAGTGAATGAGATACAGGAGCTCGGTCAGTGAATGAGAAACCAGCACTCAGTCAGTGAATGAGATACAGGAGCTCGGTCAGTGAATGAGAAACCAGCACTCAGTCAGTGAATGAGATACAGGAGCTCGGTCAGTGAATGAGAAACCAGCACTCAGTCAGTGAATGAGATAAAGGAGCTCGGTCAGTGAATGAGAAACCAGCACTCAGTCAGTGAATGAGAAGCACTCGGTCAGTGAATGACAAACCGGCACTCGATAACTGAATGAGAAACCAGCTCTCAGTCAGTGATGGAGAAGCCAGCACTTGGTCAGTGACGGGGTAAGTGGCGCTCGGGCTGTAACTGAGAATCCGGCACTCAGTCAGTGAATGAGAATCTGGCACTCGGTCAGTGACAGGGTAACCGGCACTCAGTCAGTGACAGGGTAACCGGCACACGGTCAGTGATTCAGAAACCGGCACTCGGGCAGTGATGGAGAAACAGGCACTCAGGCAGTGATGGCGAAACCGGCACTCGAACACGGAATGAGAAAAAAGCATTTAGTCGCAGGCGGAGAAACCGGCACTCGGTAACTGAATGAGAAACCAGCAATCAGTCGGTGACAGGGTAAACGACTCACAGACAGCAACTGAGAATCCGGCACTCGTTCCATGATGGAGAAACCGGTACTCGGTCATTGAATGAGAAAACGGTACTCGGTCAGTGACAGGGTAATGCCAACTCGGATAGTCAATGAGGAACAGGCTCTTGGGCAGTGAAATTGAAACCAGCACTCAGTCATTGAATGAGAAACCGGCACTCGGTCAGTGAATGAGAAACAGGATCTCAGTCGGTGATTGACAAACCAGCATTCAGTCAGTGAATGAGATACAGGAGCTCGGTCAGTGAATGAGAAACCGGCACATTGTCAGTGACAGGGTAAGTGGCCCTCAGGCTGTGACTGAGAATCCGGCACTCGGACAGATATGAGAAAAAAGCATTCGGTCAGTGAATGAGTAACCGGCACTCGATCAGTGACAGGTTAACCAGAACTCTGTTAGTCAATGAAAAACCGGCACTCGGTCAGTGACAGAGAGATCGGCACTCGGTCAATGATTCAGAAACCGGCACTCAGTCAGTGAATGAGAAACCGGCTCTCGGTCAGTGAATGAGATACAGGAGCTCGGTCAGTGAATGAGAAACCAGCACTCAGTCAGTGAATGAGATACAGGAGCTCGGTCAGTGAATGAGAAGCACTCGGTCAGTGAATGACAGACCGGCACTCGATAACTGAATGAGAAACCAGCACTCAGTCAGTGATGGAGAAGCCAGCACTTGGTCAGTGACGGGGTAAGTGGCGCTGGGGCTGTGACTGAGAATCCGGCACTTCGTCAGTGAATGAGAATCTGGCACTCGGTCAGTGACAGGGTAACCGGCACTCGGTCAGTGATTCAGAAACCAGCACTCAGGCAGTGAAGGCGAAACCGGCACTCGGTCAGTGACGGGGTAAACGGCACTCGGTCAGTGACAGGGTAACCGGCACTCGGTCAGTGATTCAGAAACCGGCACTCGGGCAGTGATGGAGAAACCGGCACTCAGTCAGTGAATGAGAAACCGGCTCTCGGTCAGTGAATGAGATACAGGAGCTCGGTCAGTGAATGAGAAACCAGCACTCAGTCAGTGAATGAGATACAGGAGCTCGGTCAGTGAATGAGAAGCACTCGGTCAGTTAATGACAAACCGGCACTCGATAACTGAATGAGAAACCAGCACGCAGTCAGTAATGGAGAAGCCAGCACTTGGTCAGTGACGGGGTAAGTGGCGCTCGGGCTGTGACTGAGAATCTGGCACTCAGTCAGTGAATGAGAATCTGGCACTCGGTCAGTGACAGGGTAACCGGCACTCGTTCAGTGATTCAGAAACCGGCACTCGGGCAGTGATGGAGAAACCGGCACTCGGGCAGTGATGGCGAAACCGGCACTCGGTCAGTGACGGGGTAAACGGCACTCGGTCGGTGACAGGGTAACCGGAACTCGGTCAGTCAATGAGAGACCAGCAATCGGTCATTGAATGGGAAACTGGCACTCGGTCAGTGACGGAGAAACCAGCACTCAGTCAGTGAATGAGAAACAGGATCTCGGTCAGTGATTGACAAACCAGCACTCGGTCAGTGAATGACAAACAGGCACTCGATAACTGAATGAGAAACCGGCACTCAGTCTGTGACAGAGAAACCGGTACTCGGTTAGAGACTGAGAAACCGGCATTCGGTCAGTGACAGGGTAACTGGAACCCGGTTAGGCAATGAGAAACTGGCACTCGATCACTGAATGAGAAACCAGCATTCAGTCACTGATGGAGAAACCGGCACTCAGTCAGTGACAGAGAAACCGGCACTCAGTCAGTGACAGAGAAACCGGCACTCAGTCAGTGAACAAGAAACCGGCACTTGGTCAGTGACAGAGTAAGTGGCTCTCGGACTGTGACTGGATATCCGACACTCGGTCAGTGATTGAGAAATTGGCACTCGGTCACTGAATGAGAAACCAGCACTCAGTCGGTGACAAAGAAACTGGCTCTCGGTCAGTAACGGGGTAAACGGCCCTCGGACAGTGACAGAGAAACCGGCACTCGGTCTGCGACAGAGAAACCGGTACTCGGTTAGTGACTGAGAAACCGGCAATCGGTCAGTGACAGGGTAACCGGAACTCGGTTAGTCAATGAGAAACCAGCACTCGAACACTGAATGAGAAAAAAGCATTTAGTCGCTGGCGGAGAAACCGGCTCTCGGTCAGTGACGGAGAAACTAGCACTCAGTAACTGAATGAGAAACCAGCACTCAGTCGGTGACAGGGTAAACGACTCACAGACAGCAACTGAGAATCCGGCACTCGTTCAGTGATGGAGAAACCGGTACTCGGTCATTGAATGAGAAAACGGTACTCGGTCAGTGACAGGGTAATGCCAACTCGGATAGTCAATGAGGAACAGGCTCTTGGGCAGTGAAATTGAAACCAGCACTCAGTCATTGAATGAGAAACCGGCGCTCGGTCAGTGAATGAGAAACAGGATCTCAGTCGGTGATTGACAAGCCAGCATTCAGTCAGTGAATGAGATACAGGAGCTCGGTCAGTGAATGAGAAACCGGCACTTTGTCAGTGACAGGGTAAGTGGCCCTCAGGCTGTGACTGAGAATCCGGCACTCGGACAGATATGAGAAAAAAGCATTCGGTCAGTGAATGAGTAACCGGCACTCGATCAGTGACAGGTTAACCAGAACTCTGTTAGTCAATGAAAAACCGGCACTCGGTCAGTGACAGAGAGATCGGCACTCGGTCAGTGATTCAGAAACCGGCACTCAGTCAGTGAATGAGAAACCGGCTCTCGGTCAGTGAATGAGATACAGGAGCTCCGTCAGTGAATGAGAAACCAGCACTCAGTCAGTGAATGAGATACAGGAGCTCGGTCAGTGAATGAGAAGCACTCGGTCAGTGAATGACAAACCGGCACTCGATAACTGAATGAGAAACCAGCACTCAGTCAGTGATGGAGAAGCCGGCACTTGGTCAGTGACAGGGTAACCGGCACTCGGTCAGTGATTCAGAATCCGGCACTCGGGCAGTGATGGCGAAACCGGCACTCGGTCAGTGACGGGGTAAACGGCACTCAGTCAGTGACAGGGTAACCGGCACTCGGTCAGTGATTCAGAATCCGGCACTCGCGCAGTGATGGAGAAACCGGCACTCGGACAGTGATGGCGAAACCGGCACTCTGTCAGTGACAGGGTAACCGGAACTCGGTCAGTCAATGAGAGACCAGCAATCGGTCATTGAATGGGAAACTGGCACTCGGTCAGTGACGGAGAAACCAGCACTCGGTCAGTGACGGAGAAACCAGCACTCAGTCAGTGAATGAGAAACAGGATCTCGGTCAGTGATTGACAAACCAGCACTCGGTCAGTGAATGACGAACAGGTACTCGATAACTGAATGAGAAACCTGCACTCAGTCTGTGACAGAGAAACCGGTACTCGGTTAGAGACTGAGAAACCGGCATTCGGTCAGTGACAGGGTAACTGGAACCCGGTTAGGCAATGAGAAACTGGCACTCGATCACTGAATGAGAAACCAGCATTCAGTCACTGATGTAGAAACCGGCACTCAGTCAGTGACAGAGAAACCGGCACTCAGTCAGTGATCGAGAAACCGGCACTGAGTCACTGATGGAGAAACCGGCACTCAGTCAGTGATGGAGAAACCGGCATTCGGCCAGATATGAGAAAACAAAATTTGGTCAGTGAACGCGAAACCAGCACTGAGTCACTGATGGAGAAACCGACACTTGGTCAGTGACAGAGTAAGTGGCTCTCGGACTGTGACTGGATATCCGACACTCGGTCAGTGATTGAGAAATTGGCACTCGGTCACTGAATGAGAAACCAGCACTCAGTCGGTGACAAAGAAACCGGCTCTCGGTCAGTGACGGGGTAAACGGCCCTCGGACAGTGACAGAGAAACCGCCACTCGGTCTGCGACAGAGAAACCGGTACTCGGTTAGTGACTGAGAAATCGGCACTCGAACACTGAATGAGAAAAAAGCATTTAGTCGCTGGCGGAGAAACCGGCACTCGGTCAGTGACGGAGAAGCCGGCACTCGGTAACTGAATGAGAAACCAGCACTCAGTCAGTGACAGGGTAAACGACTCACAGACAGCAACTGAGAATCCGGCACTCGTTCAGTGATGGAGAAACCGGTACTCGGTCATTGAATGAGAAAACGGTACTCGGTCAGTGACAGGGTAATGCCAACTCGGATAGTCAATGAGGAACAGGCTCTTGGGAAGTGAAATTGAAACCAGCACTCAGTCATTGAATGAGAAACCGGCACTCGGTCAGAGAATGAGAAACAGGATCTCAGTCGGTGATTGACAAACCAGCACTCAGTCATTGAATGAGAAACCGGCACTCGGTCAGTGAATGAGAAACAGGATCTCAGTCGGTGATTGACAAACCAGCATTCAGTCAGTGAATGAGATACAGGAGCTCGGTCAGTGAATGAGAAACCGGCACTTTGTCAGTGACAGGGTAAGTGGCCCTCAGGCTGTGACTGAGAATCCGGCACTCGGACAGATATGAGAAAAAAGCATTCGGTCAGTGAATGTGTAACCGGCACTCGATCAGTGACAGGCTAACCAGAACTCTGTTAGTCAATGAAAAACCGGCACTCGGTCAGTGACAGAGAGATCGGCACTCGGTCAGTGATTCAGAAACCGGCACTCAGTCAGTGAATGAGAAACCGGCTCTCGGTCAGTGAATGAGATACAGGAGCTCGGTCAGTGAATGAGAAACCAGCACTCAGTCAGTGAATGAGATACAGGAGCTCGGTCAGTGAATGAGAAACCAGCACTCAGTCAGTGAATGAGATACAGGAGCTCGGTCAGTGAATGAGAAACCAGCACTCAGTCAGTGAATGAGATACAGGAGCTCGGTCAGTGAATGAGAAACCAGCACTCAGTCAGTGAATGAGATAAAGGAGCTCGGTCAGTGAATGAGAAACCAGCACTCAGTCAGTGAATGAGAAGCACTCGGTCAGTGAATGACAAACCGGCACTCGATAACTGAATGAGAAACCAGCTCTCAGTCAGTGATGGAGAAGCCAGCACTTGGTCAGTGACGGGGTAAGTGGCGCTCGGGCTGTAACTGAGAATCCGGCACTCAGTCAGTGAATGAGAATCTGGCACTCGGTCAGTGACAGGGTAACCGGCACTCAGTCAGTGACAGGGTAACCGGCACACGGTCAGTGATTCAGAAACCGGCACTCGGGCAGTGATGGAGAAACAGGCACTCAGGCAGTGATGGCGAAACCGGCACTCGAACACGGAATGAGAAAAAAGCATTTAGTCGCAGGCGGAGAAACCGGCACTCGGTAACTGAATGAGAAACCAGCAATCAGTCGGTGACAGGGTAAACGACTCACAGACAGCAACTGAGAATCCGGCACTCGTTCCATGATGGAGAAACCGGTACTCGGTCATTGAATGAGAAAACGGTACTCGGTCAGTGACAGGGTAATGCCAACTCGGATAGTCAATGAGGAACAGGCTCTTGGGCAGTGAAATTGAAACCAGCACTCAGTCATTGAATGAGAAACCGGCACTCGGTCAGTGAATGAGAAACAGGATCTCAGTCGGTGATTGACAAACCAGCATTCAGTCAGTGAATGAGATACAGGAGCTCGGTCAGTGAATGAGAAACCGGCACATTGTCAGTGACAGGGTAAGTGGCCCTCAGGCTGTGACTGAGAATCCGGCACTCGGACAGATATGAGAAAAAAGCATTCGGTCAGTGAATGAGTAACCGGCACTCGATCAGTGACAGGTTAACCAGAACTCTGTTAGTCAATGAAAAACCGGCACTCGGTCAGTGACAGAGAGATCGGCACTCGGTCAATGATTCAGAAACCGGCACTCAGTCAGTGAATGAGAAACCGGCTCTCGGTCAGTGAATGAGATACAGGAGCTCGGTCAGTGAATGAGAAACCAGCACTCAGTCAGTGAATGAGATACAGGAGCTCGGTCAGTGAATGAGAAGCACTCGGTCAGTGAATGACAGACCGGCACTCGATAACTGAATGAGAAACCAGCACTCAGTCAGTGATGGAGAAGCCAGCACTTGGTCAGTGACGGGGTAAGTGGCGCTGGGGCTGTGACTGAGAATCCGGCACTTCGTCAGTGAATGAGAATCTGGCACTCGGTCAGTGACAGGGTAACCGGCACTCGGTCAGTGATTCAGAAACCAGCACTCAGGCAGTGAAGGCGAAACCGGCACTCGGTCAGTGACGGGGTAAACGGCACTCGGTCAGTGACAGGGTAACCGGCACTCGGTCAGTGATTCAGAAACCGGCACTCGGGCAGTGATGGAGAAACCGGCACTCAGTCAGTGAATGAGAAACCGGCTCTCGGTCAGTGAATGAGATACAGGAGCTCGGTCAGTGAATGAGAAACCAGCACTCAGTCAGTGAATGAGATACAGGAGCTCGGTCAGTGAATGAGAAGCACTCGGTCAGTTAATGACAAACCGGCACTCGATAACTGAATGAGAAACCAGCACGCAGTCAGTAATGGAGAAGCCAGCACTTGGTCAGTGACGGGGTAAGTGGCGCTCGGGCTGTGACTGAGAATCTGGCACTCAGTCAGTGAATGAGAATCTGGCACTCGGTCAGTGACAGGGTAACCGGCACTCGTTCAGTGATTCAGAAACCGGCACTCGGGCAGTGATGGAGAAACCGGCACTCGGGCAGTGATGGCGAAACCGGCACTCGGTCAGTGACGGGGTAAACGGCACTCGGTCGGTGACAGGGTAACCGGAACTCGGTCAGTCAATGAGAGACCAGCAATCGGTCATTGAATGGGAAACTGGCACTCGGTCAGTGACGGAGAAACCAGCACTCAGTCAGTGAATGAGAAACAGGATCTCGGTCAGTGATTGACAAACCAGCACTCGGTCAGTGAATGACAAACAGGCACTCGATAACTGAATGAGAAACCGGCACTCAGTCTGTGACAGAGAAACCGGTACTCGGTTAGAGACTGAGAAACCGGCATTCGGTCAGTGACAGGGTAACTGGAACCCGGTTAGGCAATGAGAAACTGGCACTCGATCACTGAATGAGAAACCAGCATTCAGTCACTGATGGAGAAACCGGCACTCAGTCAGTGACAGAGAAACCGGCACTCAGTCAGTGACAGAGAAACCGGCACTCAGTCAGTGAACAAGAAACCGGCACTTGGTCAGTGACAGAGTAAGTGGCTCTCGGACTGTGACTGGATATCCGACACTCGGTCAGTGATTGAGAAATTGGCACTCGGTCACTGAATGAGAAACCAGCACTCAGTCGGTGACAAAGAAACTGGCTCTCGGTCAGTAACGGGGTAAACGGCCCTCGGACAGTGACAGAGAAACCGGCACTCGGTCTGCGACAGAGAAACCGGTACTCGGTTAGTGACTGAGAAACCGGCAATCGGTCAGTGACAGGGTAACCGGAACTCGGTTAGTCAATGAGAAACCAGCACTCGAACACTGAATGAGAAAAAAGCATTTAGTCGCTGGCGGAGAAACCGGCTCTCGGTCAGTGACGGAGAAACTAGCACTCAGTAACTGAATGAGAAACCAGCACTCAGTCGGTGACAGGGTAAACGACTCACAGACAGCAACTGAGAATCCGGCACTCGTTCAGTGATGGAGAAACCGGTACTCGGTCATTGAATGAGAAAACGGTACTCGGTCAGTGACAGGGTAATGCCAACTCGGATAGTCAATGAGGAACAGGCTCTTGGGCAGTGAAATTGAAACCAGCACTCAGTCATTGAATGAGAAACCGGCGCTCGGTCAGTGAATGAGAAACAGGATCTCAGTCGGTGATTGACAAGCCAGCATTCAGTCAGTGAATGAGATACAGGAGCTCGGTCAGTGAATGAGAAACCGGCACTTTGTCAGTGACAGGGTAAGTGGCCCTCAGGCTGTGACTGAGAATCCGGCACTCGGACAGATATGAGAAAAAAGCATTCGGTCAGTGAATGAGTAACCGGCACTCGATCAGTGACAGGTTAACCAGAACTCTGTTAGTCAATGAAAAACCGGCACTCGGTCAGTGACAGAGAGATCGGCACTCGGTCAGTGATTCAGAAACCGGCACTCAGTCAGTGAATGAGAAACCGGCTCTCGGTCAGTGAATGAGATACAGGAGCTCCGTCAGTGAATGAGAAACCAGCACTCAGTCAGTGAATGAGATACAGGAGCTCGGTCAGTGAATGAGAAGCACTCGGTCAGTGAATGACAAACCGGCACTCGATAACTGAATGAGAAACCAGCACTCAGTCAGTGATGGAGAAGCCGGCACTTGGTCAGTGACAGGGTAACCGGCACTCGGTCAGTGATTCAGAATCCGGCACTCGGGCAGTGATGGCGAAACCGGCACTCGGTCAGTGACGGGGTAAACGGCACTCAGTCAGTGACAGGGTAACCGGCACTCGGTCAGTGATTCAGAATCCGGCACTCGCGCAGTGATGGAGAAACCGGCACTCGGACAGTGATGGCGAAACCGGCACTCTGTCAGTGACAGGGTAACCGGAACTCGGTCAGTCAATGAGAGACCAGCAATCGGTCATTGAATGGGAAACTGGCACTCGGTCAGTGACGGAGAAACCAGCACTCGGTCAGTGACGGAGAAACCAGCACTCAGTCAGTGAATGAGAAACAGGATCTCGGTCAGTGATTGACAAACCAGCACTCGGTCAGTGAATGACGAACAGGTACTCGATAACTGAATGAGAAACCTGCACTCAGTCTGTGACAGAGAAACCGGTACTCGGTTAGAGACTGAGAAACCGGCATTCGGTCAGTGACAGGGTAACTGGAACCCGGTTAGGCAATGAGAAACTGGCACTCGATCACTGAATGAGAAACCAGCATTCAGTCACTGATGTAGAAACCGGCACTCAGTCAGTGACAGAGAAACCGGCACTCAGTCAGTGATCGAGAAACCGGCACTGAGTCACTGATGGAGAAACCGGCACTCAGTCAGTGATGGAGAAACCAGCACTGAGTCACTGATGGAGAAACCGACACTTGGTCAGTGACAGAGTAAGTGGCTCTCGGACTGTGACTGGATATCCGACACTCGGTCAGTGATTGAGAAATTGGCACTCGGTCACTGAATGAGAAACCAGCACTCAGTCGGTGACAAAGAAACCGGCTCTCGGTCAGTAACGGGGTAAACGGCCCTCGGACAATGACAGAGAAACCGGCACTCGGTCTGCGACAGAGAAACCGGTACTCGGTTAGTGACTGAGAAACCGGCAATCGGTCAGTGACAGGGTAACCGGAACTCAGTTAGTCAATGAGAAACCAGCACTCGGTCAGTAAATGAGAATACGGAACTTGGTCAGTAACGGAGAAACCGGCACTTGATCAGTGATTGAGAGAAAGGCACTCGGTCAGTGACAGGGTAATGACAACTCGGATAGTCAATGAGAAAGCGGCACTCGGGCAGTGAAATAGAAACCGGCACTCAGTCAGTGACAGAGAAACCGTCACTTAGTCAGTGATGGAGTAACTAGCACTCGGTCATTGAATGAGAAAACAGCTCTCGGTCAGTGACAGGTTAACCGGAACTCGGCCAGTGACAGAGAAACCGGCTCTCGGTCAGTGACGGGGTTAACGGCACTCGGTCAGTGACAGGGTAACCGGAACTTGGTCAGTCAATGAGAGACCGACAATCGGTCATTGAATGGGAAACTGGCACTCGGTCAGTGACGGAGAAACTAGCACTCAGTCAATGAATGAGAAACAGGATCTCTGTCAGTGATTGACAAACCAGCACTCGGTCAGTGAATGAGAAACAGGCACTCGATAACTGAATGAGAAACCGGCACTCAGTCTGTGACAGAGAAACCGGCACTCAGTCTGTGACAGAGAAACCGGCATTCAGTCAGTGACAGGGTAACTGGAACCCGGTTAGGCAATGAGAAACCGGCACTCGATCACTGAATGAGAAACCAGCATTCAGTCACTGATGGAGAAACCGGCATTCGGTCAGTGACAGAGAAACCGGCATTCAGTCACTGATGGAGAAACCGGCACTCAGTCAGTGACAGAGAAACCGGCACTCAGTCAGTGATGGAGAAACCGGCATTCGGTCAGATATGAGAAAACAAAATTCGGTCAGTGAACGAGAAACCAGCACTGAGTCACTGATGGAGAAACCGGCACTTGGTCAGTGACAGAGAAACTGGCACTCGGTCAGTGACAGAGAAACCGGCACTCGGTCAGTGACAGAGAAACCGGCACTCAGTCGGTGACAAAGAAACCGGCTCTCGGTCAGTGACGTGGTAAACGGCCCTCGGACAGTGAAAGAGAAACCGGTACTCGGTTAGTGACTGAGAAACTGGCACTCGAACACTGAATGAGAAAAAAGCATTTAGTCGCTGGCGGAGAAACCGGCACTCGGTCAGTGACGGAGAAGCCGGCACTCGGTAACTGAATGAGAAACCAGCACTCAGTCGGTGACAGGGTAAACGACTCACAGACAGCAACTGAGAATCCGGCACTCGTTCCATGATGGAGAAACCGGTACTCGGTCATTGAATGAGAAAACGGTACTCGGTCAGTGACAGGGTAATGCCAACTCGGATAGTCAATGAGGAACAGGCTCTTGGGCAGTGAAATTGAAACCAGCACTCAGTCATTGAATGAGAAACCGGCACTTTGTCAGTGACAGGGTAAGTGGCCCTCAGGCGGTGACTGAGAATCCGGCACTCGGACAGATATGAGAAAAAAGCATTCGGTCAGTGAATGAGAAACCGGCACTCGATCAGTGACAGGTTAACCAGAACTCGGTTTGCCAATGAAAAACCGGCACTCGGTCAGTGACAGAGAGATCGGCACTCGGTCAGTGATTCAGAAACCGGCACTCGGGCAGTGATGGAGAAACCGGCTCTTCGTCAGTGACAGGGTAATGCCAACTCGGATAGTCAATGAGAAAGCGGCACTCGGGCAGTGAAATAGAAACCGACACTCGGTCAGTGAATGAGAAACAGGAGCTCGGTCAGTGAATGAGAAACAAGCACTCAGTCGGTGATGGAGAAACCGGCACTTGGTCAGTGACAGGGTAAGTGGCCCTCGGACAGTGACTGAGAAACCGGCACTCAGTCAGTGACTGAGAAACCGGTTCTCGGTTAGTGAATGAGTAACCGGCACTCGGTCAGTGAAAGAGAAACCGGCACTCAGTCAGTGAAAGAGAAACTGGCACTCAGTTAGTTACTGGGAAACCGGCACTCGGTCAGTGACAGGTTAACCAGAACTCGGTTAGTCAATGAAAAACCGGCACTCGGTCAGTGATTCAGAAACCGGCACTCGGGCAGTGATGGAGAAACCGGCTCTCGGTCAGTGACAGAGAAACTAGCACTCAGTCAGTGAATGAGAAACCGGCACTAGATAACTGAATGAGAAACCAGCACTCAGTCAGTGAATGAGATACAGGAGCTCGGTCAGTGAATGAGAAGCACACGGTCAGTGAATGACAGACCGGCACTCGATAACTGAATGAGAAACCAGCACTCAGTCGGTGACAAAGAAACCGGCTCTCGGTCAGTAACGGGGTAAACGGCCCTCGGACAATGACAGAGAAACCGGCACTCGGTCTGCGACAGAGAAACCGGTACTCGGTTAGTGACTGAGAAACCGGCAATCGGTCAGTGACAGGGTAACCGGAACTCAGTTAGTCAATGAGAAACCAGCACTCGGTCAGTAAATGAGAATACGGAACTTGGTCAGTAACGGAGAAACCGGCACTTGATCAGTGATTGAGAGAAAGGCACTCGGTCAGTGACAGGGTAATGACAACTCGGATAGTCAATGAGAAAGCGGCACTCGGGCAGTGAAATAGAAACCGGCACTCAGTCAGTGACAGAGAAACCGTCACTTAGTCAGTGATGGAGTAACTAGCACTCGGTCATTGAATGAGAAAACAGCTCTCGGTCAGTGACAGGTTAACCGGAACTCGGCCAGTGACAGAGAAACCGGCTCTCGGTCAGTGACGGGGTTAACGGCACTCGGTCAGTGACAGGGTAACCGGAACTTGGTCAGTCAATGAGAGACCGACAATCGGTCATTGAATGGGAAACTGGCACTCGGTCAGTGACGGAGAAACTAGCACTCAGTCAATGAATGAGAAACAGGATCTCTGTCAGTGATTGACAAACCAGCACTCGGTCAGTGAATGAGAAACAGGCACTCGATAACTGAATGAGAAACCGGCACTCAGTCTGTGACAGAGAAACCGGCACTCAGTCTGTGACAGAGAAACCGGCATTCAGTCAGTGACAGGGTAACTGGAACCCGGTTAGGCAATGAGAAACCGGCACTCGATCACTGAATGAGAAACCAGCATTCAGTCACTGATGGAGAAACCGGCATTCGGTCAGTGACAGAGAAACCGGCATTCAGTCACTGATGGAGAAACCGGCACTCAGTCAGTGACAGAGAAACCGGCACTCAGTCAGTGATGGAGAAACCGGCATTCGGTCAGATATGAGAAAACAAAATTCGGTCAGTGAACGAGAAACCAGCACTGAGTCACTGATGGAGAAACCGGCACTTGGTCAGTGACAGAGAAACTGGCACTCGGTCAGTGACAGAGAAACCGGCACTCGGTCAGTGACAGAGAAACCGGCACTCAGTCGGTGACAAAGAAACCGGCTCTCGGTCAGTGACGTGGTAAACGGCCCTCGGACAGTGAAAGAGAAACCGGTACTCGGTTAGTGACTGAGAAACTGGCACTCGAACACTGAATGAGAAAAAAGCATTTAGTCGCTGGCGGAGAAACCGGCACTCGGTCAGTGACGGAGAAGCCGGCACTCGGTAACTGAATGAGAAACCAGCACTCAGTCGGTGACAGGGTAAACGACTCACAGACAGCAACTGAGAATCCGGCACTCGTTCCATGATGGAGAAACCGGTACTCGGTCATTGAATGAGAAAACGGTACTCGGTCAGTGACAGGGTAATGCCAACTCGGATAGTCAATGAGGAACAGGCTCTTGGGCAGTGAAATTGAAACCAGCACTCAGTCATTGAATGAGAAACCGGCACTTTGTCAGTGACAGGGTAAGTGGCCCTCAGGCGGTGACTGAGAATCCGGCACTCGGACAGATATGAGAAAAAAGCATTCGGTCAGTGAATGAGAAACCGGCACTCGATCAGTGACAGGTTAACCAGAACTCGGTTTGCCAATGAAAAACCGGCACTCGGTCAGTGACAGAGAGATCGGCACTCGGTCAGTGATTCAGAAACCGGCACTCGGGCAGTGATGGAGAAACCGGCTCTTCGTCAGTGACAGGGTAATGCCAACTCGGATAGTCAATGAGAAAGCGGCACTCGGGCAGTGAAATAGAAACCGACACTCGGTCAGTGAATGAGAAACAGGAGCTCGGTCAGTGAATGAGAAACAAGCACTCAGTCGGTGATGGAGAAACCGGCACTTGGTCAGTGACAGGGTAAGTGGCCCTCGGACAGTGACTGAGAAACCGGCACTCAGTCAGTGACTGAGAAACCGGTTCTCGGTTAGTGAATGAGTAACCGGCACTCGGTCAGTGAAAGAGAAACCGGCACTCAGTCAGTGAAAGAGAAACTGGCACTCAGTTAGTTACTGGGAAACCGGCACTCGGTCAGTGACAGGTTAACCAGAACTCGGTTAGTCAATGAAAAACCGGCACTCGGTCAGTGATTCAGAAACCGGCACTCGGGCAGTGATGGAGAAACCGGCTCTCGGTCAGTGACAGAGAAACTAGCACTCAGTCAGTGAATGAGAAACCGGCACTAGATAACTGAATGAGAAACCAGCACTCAGTCAGTGAATGAGATACAGGAGCTCGGTCAGTGAATGAGAAGCACACGGTCAGTGAATGACAGACCGGCACTCGATAACTGAATGAGAAACCAGCACTCAGTCAGTGACAGGGAAACCGGCTCTCGGTCAGTGACGGGGTAAACGGAACTCGGTCAGTCAATGAGAGACCAGCAATCGGTCATTGAATGGGAAACTGGCACTCAGTCAGTGACGGAGAAACCAGCACTCAGTCAGTGAATGAGAAACAGGCACTCGATAACTGACTGAGAAACCGGTACTCAGTCTGTGACAGAGAAACTGGCACTCAGTTAATTATTGGGAAACCGGCACTCGGTCAGTCAAAGAGAAACCGGCACTCAGTCAGTGAAAGAGAAACTGGCACTCAGTTAATTATTGGGAAACCGGCACTCGGTCAGTGACAGAGTAACCGGTACTCAGTTAGTGATTGACAAAACCGGCACTCGGTCAGTGACAGGGTAACCGGAACTCGATTAGCCAATGAGAAACCGGCACTCGATCACTGAATGTGAAACCAGCACTCAGTCAGTGATGGAGGAACCCACACTCGGTCAGTGATTGAGAAACCGGCTCTCGGTCAGTGATGGAGAAACTAGCACTCGGTCACAATGAGAAACCAGCACTCAGTCGGTGACAGGGTAAACAACTCTCGGACAGCAACTGAGAATCCAGCTCTCAGTTAGTGATACAGAAACTGGCACTCGTTCAGTGACAGGGTAACTGGAACTCGGTTAGTCAATGAGAGACCGGCACTCGGTCAGTGATGGAGAAACTAGCACTCAGTCAGTGAATGAGAAACAGGATCTCAGTCGGTGATTGACAAACCAGCATTCAGTCAGTGAATGAGATACAGGAGCTCGGTCAGTGAATGAGAAACCGGCACTTTGTCAGTGACAGGGTAAGTGGCCCTCAGGCGGTGACTGAGAATCCGGCACTCGGACAGATATGAGAAAAAAGCATTCGGTCAGTGAATGAGAAACCGGCACTCGATCAGTGACAGGTTAACCAGAACTCGGTTTGCCAATGAAAAACCGGCACTCGGTCGGTGACAGAGAGATCGGCACTCGGTCAGTGATTCAGAAACCGGCACTCGGGCACTGATGGAGAAACCGGCTCTTGGTCAGTGACAGGGTAATGCCAACTCGGATAGTCAATGAGAAAGCGGCACTCGGGCAGTGAAATAGAAACCGACACTCGGTCAGTGAATGAGAAACAGGAGCTCAGTCAGTGAATGAGAAACAAGCACTCAGTCAGTGATGGAGAACCCGGCACTTGGTCAGTGACAGGGTAAGTGGCCCTCGGACAGTGACTGAGAAACCGGCACTCAGTCAGTGACTGAGAAACCGGTTCTCGGTTAGTGAATGAGTAACCGGCACTCGGTCAGTGAAAGAGAAACCGGCACTCAGTCAGTGAAAGAGAAACTGGCACTCAGTTAGTTACTGGGAAACCGGCACTCGGTCAGTGACAGGTTAACCAGAACTCGGTTAGTCAATGAAAAACCGGCACTCGGTCAGTGATTCAGAAACCGGCACTCGGGCAGTGATGGAGAAACCGGCTCTCGGTCAGTGACAGAGAAACTAGCACACAGTCAGTGAATGAGAAACCGGCACTAGATAACTGAATGAGAAACCAGCACTCAGTCAGTGATGGAGAAGCCGGCACTTGGTCAGTGACAGGGTAAGTGGCCCTCGGGCTGTGACTGAGAATCCGGCACTCAGTCAGTGAATGAGAATCTGGCACTCGATCAGTGACAGGTTAACCGGAACTCGGCCAGTGACAGAGAAACCGGCTCTCGGTCAGTGACGGGGTAAACGGCACTCGGTCAGTGACAGGGTAACCGGCACTCGGTCAGTGACAGAGAAACCGGCTCTCGGTCAGTGACAGAGAAACTAGCACTCAGTCAGTGAATGAGAAACCGGCACTAGATAACTGAATGAGAAACCAGCACTCAGTCAGTGAATGAGATACAGGAGCTCGGTCAGTGAATGAGAAGCACTCGGTCAGTGAATGACAGACCGGCACTCGATAACTGAATGAGAAACAAGCACTCAGTCAGTGATGGAGAAGCCGGCACTTGGTCAGTGACGGGGTAAGTGGCCCTCGGGCTGTGACTGAGAATCCGGCACTCAGTCAGTGAATGAGAATCTGGCACTCGATCAGTGACAGAGAAACCGGCTCTCGGTTAGTGACGGGGTAAACGGCACTAGGTCAGTGACGGGGTAAACGGCACTCGGTCAGTGACAGGGTAACCGGCACTCGGGCAATGAAAGAGATGCCGGCACTCGGTCAGTGACGGGGAAACCGGCACTCGGTCAGTGATGGAGAAACTGGCACTCGGTCAGTGACAGGTTAACCGGAACTCGGCCAGTGACAGAGAAACCGGCACTCAGTCAGTGACGGGGTAAACGGCACTCGGTCAATGACAGAGAGACCGGCACTCGGTCAGTGATTCAGAAACCGGCACTTGGTCACTGAATGAGAAACCAGCTCTCGGTTAGTGACGGGGTAAACGGCACTCGGTCAGTCAATGAGAGACCGACAATCGGTCATTGAATGGGAAACTGGCACTCGGTCAGTGACGGAGAAACTAGCACTCAGTCAATGAATGAGAAACAGGATCTCTGTCAGTGATTGACAAACCAGCACTCGGTCAGTGAATGAGAAACAGGCACTCGATAACTGAATGAGAAACCGGCACTCAGTCTGTGACAGAGAAACCGGCATTCAGTCAGTGACAGGGTAACTGGAACCCGGTTAGGCAATGAGAAACCGGCACTCGATCACTGAATGAGAAACCAGCATTCAGTCACTGATGGAGAAACCAGCATTCGGTCAGTGACAGAGAAACTGGCATTCAGTCACTGATGGAGAAACCGGCACTCAGTCAGTGACAGAGAAACCGGCATTCAGTCAGTGATGGAGAAACCGGCATTCGGTCAGATATGAGAAAACAAAATTCGGTCAGTGAACGAGAAACCAGCACTGAGTCACTGATGGAGAAACCGGCATTTGGTCAGTGACAGAGAAACTGGCACTCGGTCAGTGACAGAGAAACCGGCACTCGGTCAGTGACAGAGAAACCGGCACTCAGTCGGTGACAAAGAAACCGGCTCTCGGTCAGTGACGGGGTAAACGGCCCTCGGACAGTGACAGAGAAACCGGTACTCGGTTAGTGACTGAGAAACCGGCACTCGAACACTGAATGAGAAAAAAGCATTTAGTCGCTGGCGGAGAAGCCGGCACTCGGTAACTGAATGAGAAACCAGCACTCAGTCGGTGACAGGGTAAACGACTCACAGACAGCAACTGAGAATCCGGCACTCGTACAGTGATGGAGAAACCGGTACTCGGTCATTGAATGAGAAAACGGTACTCGGTCAGTGACAGGGTAATGCCAACTCGGATAGTCAATGAGGAACAGGCTCTTGGGCAGTGAAATTGAAAGCAGCACTCAGTCATTGAATGAGAAACCGGCACTCGGTCAGTGAATGAGAAACAGGATCTCAGTCGGTGATTGACAAACCAGTATTCAGTCAGTGAATGAGATACAGGAGCTCGGTCACTGAATGAGAAACCAGCACTCGGTTAGTGATGGAGAAGCCAGCACCTGGTCAGTGATGGGGTAAGTGGCGCTCGGGCTGTGACTGAGAATCTGGCACTCAGTCAGTGAATGAGAATCTGGCACTCGATCAGTGACAGGGTAACCGGCACTCGGTCAGTGACAGGGTAACCGGCACTCGGTCAGTGATTCAGAATCCGGCACTCGGGCAGTGATGGCGAAACCGGCACTCGGTCAGTGACGGGGTAAACGGCACTCGGTCAGTGACAGGGTAACCGGCACTCGGTCAGTGATTCAGAAACCGGCACTAGGGCAGTGATGGAGAAACCGGCACTCGGGCAGTGATGGCGAAACCGGCACTCTGTCAGTGACAGGGTAACCGGAACTCGGTCAGTCAATGAGAGACCAGCAATCGGTCATTGAATGGGAAACTGGCACTCGGTCAGTGACGGAGAAACCAGCACTCGGTCAGTGACGGAGAAACCAGCACTCAGTCAGTGAATGAGAAACAGGATCTCGGTCAGTGATTGACAAACCAGCACTCGGTCAGTGAATGACGAACAGGTACTCGATAACTGAATGAGAAACCTGCACTCAGTCTGTGACAGAGAAACCGGTACTCGGTTAGAGACTGAGAAACCGGCATTCGGTCAGTGACAGGGTAACTGGAACCCGGTTAGGCAATGAGAAACTGGCACTCGATCACTGAATGAGAAACCAGCATTCAGTCACTGATGTAGAAACCGGCACTCAGTCAGTGACAGAGAAACCGGCACTCAGTCAGTGATCGAGAAACCGGCACTGAGTCACTGATGGAGAAACCGGCACTCAGTCAGTGATGGAGAAACCGGCATTCGGCCAGATATGAGAAAACAAAATTCGGTCAGTGAACGAGAAACCAGCACTGAGTCACTGATGGAGAAACCGACACTTGGTCAGTGACAGAGTAAGTGGCTCTCGGACTGTGACTGGATATCCGACACTCGGTCAGTGATTGAGAAATTGGCACTCGGTCACTGAATGAGAAACCAGCACTCAGTCGGTGACAAAGAAACCGGCTCTCGGTCAGTAACGGGGTAAACGGCCCTCGGACAGTGACAGAGAAACCGGCACTCGGTCTGCGACAGAGAAACCGGTACTCGGTTAGTGACTGAGAAACCGGCAATCGGTCAGTGACAGGGTAACCGGAACTCAGTTAGTCAATGAGAAACCAGCACTCGGTCAGTAAATGAGAATCCGGAACTTGGTCAGTAACGGAGAAACCGGCACTTGGTCAGTGATTGAGAGAAAGGCACTCGGTCAGTGACAGGGTAATGACAACTCGGATAGTCAATGAGAAAGCGGCACTCGGGCAGTGAAATAGAAACCGGCACTCAGTCAGTGACAGAGAAACCGTCACTTAGTCAGTGATGGAGTAACTAGCACTCGGTCATTGAATGAGAAAACAGCTCTCGGTCAGTGACAGGTTAACCGGAACTCGGCCAGTGACAGAGAAACCGGCTCTCGGTCAGTGACGGGGTTATCGGCACTCGGTCAGTGACAGGGTAACCGGAACTTGGTCAGTCAATGAGAGACCGACAATCGGTCATTGAATGGGAAACTGGCACTCGGTCAGTGACGGAGAAACTAGCACTCAGTCAATGAATGAGAAACAGGATCTCTGTCAATGATTGACAAACCAGCACTCGGTCAGTGAATGAGAAACAGGCACTCGATAACTGAATGAGAAACCGGCACTCAGTCTGTGACAGAGAAACCGGCACTCAGTCTGTGACAGAGAAACCGGCATTCAGTCAGTGACAGGGTAACTGGAATCCGGTTAGGCAATGAGAAACCGGCACTCGATCACTGAATGAGAAACCAGCATTCAGTCACTGATGGAGAAACCGGCATTCGGTCAGTGACAGAGAAACCGGCATTCAGTCACTGATGGAGAAACCGGCACTCAGTCAGTGACAGAGAAACCGGCACTCAGTCAGTGATGGAGAAACCGGCATTCGGTCAGATATGAGAAAACAAAATTCGGTCAGTGAACGAGAAACCAGCACTGAGTCACTGATGGAGAAACCGGCACTTGGTCAGTGACAGAGAAACTGGCACTCGGTCAGTGACAGAGAAACCGGCACTCGGTCAGTGACAGAGAAACCGGCACTCAGTCGGTGACAAAGAAACCGGCTCTCGGTCAGTGACGGGGTAAACGGCCCTCGGACAGTGAAAGAGAAACCGGTACTCGGTTAGTGACTGAGAAACTGGCACTCGAACACTGAATGAGAAAAAAGCATTTAGTCGCTGGCGGAGAAACCGGCACTCGGTCAGTGACGGAGAAGCCGGCACTCAGTAACTGAATGAGAAACCAGCACTCAGTCGGTGACAGGGTAAACGACTCACAGACAGCAACTGAGAATCCGGCACTCGTTCCATGATGGAGAAACCGGTACTCGGTCATTGAATGAGAAAACGGTACTCGGTCAGTGACAGGGTAATGCCAACTCGGATAGTCAATGAGGAACAGGCTCTTGGGCAGTGAAATTGAAACCAGCACTCAGTCATTGAATGAGAAACCGGCACTCGGTCAGTGAATGAGATACAGGAGCTCGGTCACTGAATAAGAAACCAGCACTCAGTCAGTGATGGAGAAACCGGCACTTGGTCAGTGACAGGGTAATTGGCCCTCGGACAGTGACTGAGAAACCGGCACTCAGTCAGTGACAGAGAAACCGGTTCTCGGTTAGTGAAAGAGAAACCGGCACTCGGTCAGTGAAAGAGAAACCGGCACTCAGTCAGTGAAAGAGAAACTGGCACTCAGTTAATTATTGGGAAACCGGCACTCGGTCAGTGACAGAGTAACCGGTACTCAGTTAGTGATTGACAAAACCGGCACTCGGTCAGTGACAGGGTAACCGGAACTCGATTAGCCAATGAGAAACCGGCACTCGATCACTGAATGTGAAACCAGCACTCAGTCAGTGATGGAGGAACCCACACTCGGTCAATGATTGAGAAACCGGCTCTTGGTCAGTGATGGAGAAACTAGCACTCGGTCACAATGAGAAACCAGCACTCAGTCGGTGACAGGGTAAACAACTCTCGGACAGCAACTGAGAATCCAGCTCTCAGTTAGTGATACAGAAACTGGCACTCGTTCAGTGACAGAGTAACTGGAACTCGGTTAGTCAATGAGAGACCGGCACTCGGTCAGTGATGGAGAAACTAGCACTCAGTCAGTGAATGAGAAACAGGATCTCAGTCGTTGATTGACAAACCAGCATTCAGTCAGTGAATGAGATACAGGAGCTCGGTCAGTGAATGAGAAACCGGCACTTTGTCAGTGACAGGGTAAGTGGCCCTCAGGCGGTGACTGAGAATCCGGCACTCGGACAGATATGAGAAAAAAGCATTCGGTCAGTGAATGAGAAACCGGCACTCGATCAGTGACAGGTTAACCAGAACTCGGTTTGCCAATGAAAAACCGGCACTCGGTCAGTGACAGAGAGATCGGCACTCGGTCAGTGATTCAGAAACCGGCACTCGGGCAGTGATGGAGAAACCGGCTCTTCGTCAGTGACAGGGTAATGCCAACTCGGATAGTCAATGAGAAAGCGGCACTCGGGCAGTGAAATAGAAACCGACACTCGGTCAGTGAATGAGAAACAGGAGCTCAGTCAGTGAATGAGAAACAAGCACTCAGTCAGTGATGGAGAAACCGGCACTTGGTCAGTGACAGGGTAAGTGGCCCTCGGAAAGTGACTGAGAAACCGGCACTCAGTCAGTGACTGAGAAACCGGTTCTCGGTTAGTGAATGAGTAACCGGCACTCGGTCAGTGAAAGAGAAACCGGCACTCAGTCAGTGAAAGAGAAACTGGCACTCAGTTAGTTACTGGGAAACCGGCACTCGGTCAGTGACAGGTTAACCAGAACTCGGTTAGTCAATGAAAAACCGGCACTCGGTCAGTGATTCAGAAACCGGCACTCGGGCAGTGATGGAGAAACCGGCACTCGGTCAGTGACAGATAAACTAGCACACAGTCAGTGAATGAGAAACTGGCACTAGATAACCGAATGAGAAACCAGCACTCAGTCAGTGATGGAGAAGCCGGCACTTGGTCAGTGACAGGGTAAGTGGCCCTCGGGCTGTGACTGAGAATCTGGCACTCAGTCAGTGAATGAGAATCTGGCACTCGATCAGTGACAGGTTAACCGGAACTCGGCCAGTGACAGAGAAACCGGCTCTCGGTCAGTGACAGGGTAACCGGCACTCGGTCAGTGACAGAGAAACCGGCTCTCGGTCAGTGACGGGGTAAACGGAACTCGGTCAGTCAATGAGAGACCAGCAATCGGTCATTGAATGGGAAACTGGCACTCAGTCAGTGACGGAGAAACCAGCACTCAGTCAGTGAAAGAGAAACTGGCACTCAGTTAATTATTGGGAAACCGGCACTCGGTCAGTGACAGAGAAACCGGTACTCAGTTAGTGATTGACAAAACCGGCACTCGGTCAGTGACAGGGTAACCGGAACTCGATTAGCCAATGAGAAACCGGCACTCGATCACTGAATGTGAAACCAGCATTACGTCGCTGACGGAGGAACCCACACTCGGTCAGTGATTGAGAAACCGGCTCTCGGTCAGTGACGGAGAAACTAGCACTCGGTCACAATGAGAAACCAGCAATCATTCGGTGACAGGGTAAACAACTCTCGGACAGCAACTGAGAATCCAGCTCTCAGTTAGTGATACAGAAACTGGCACTCGTTCAGTGACAGGGTAACTGGAACTTGGTTAGTCAATGAGAGACTGGCACTCGGTCAGTGATGGAGAAACTAGCACTCAGTCAGTGAATGAGAAACAGGATCTCAGTCGGTGATTGACAAACCAGCATTCAGTCAGTGAATGAGATACAGGAGCTCGGTCACTGAATGAGAAACCGGCACTTTGTCAGTGACAGGGTAAGTGGCCCTCAGGCTGTGACTGAGAATCCGGCACTCGGACAGATATGAGAAAAAAGCATTCGGTCAGTGAATGAGAAACCGGCACTCGATCAGTGACAGGTTAACCAGAACTCTGTTAGTCAATGAAAAACCGGCACTCGGTCAGTGATTCAGAAACCGGCTCTCGGTCAGTGACAGAGAAACTAGCACTCAGTCAGTGAATGAGAAACCGGCACTAGATAACTGAATGAGAAACCAGCACTCAGTCAGTGAATGAGATACAGGAGCTCGGTCAGTGAATGACAGACCGGCACTCGATAACTGAATGAGAAACAAGCACTCAGTCAGTGATGGAGAAGCCGGCACTTGGTCAGTGACGGGGTAAGTGGCCCTCGGGCTGTGACTGAGAATCCGGCACTCAGTCAGTGAATGAGAATCTGGCACTCGATCAGTGACAGAGAAACCGGCTCTCGGTTAGTGACGGGGTAAACGGCACTAGGTCAGTGACGGGGTAAACGGCACTCGGTCAGTGACAGGGTAACCGGCACTCGGGCAATGAAAGAGATGCCGGCACTCGGTCAGTGACGGGGAAACCGGCACTCGGTCAGTGATGGAGAAACTGGCACTCGGTCAGTGACAGGTTAACCGGAACTCGGCCAGTGACAGAGAAACCGGCACTCGGTCAGTGACGGGGTAAACGGCACTCGGTCAATGACAGAGAGACCGGCACTCGGTCAGTGATTCAGAAACCGGCACTTGGGCAGTGATGGAGAAACCAGCTCTCGGTTAGTGACGGGGTAAACGGCACTCGGTCAGTCAATGAGAGACCGACAATCGGTCATTGAATGGGAAACTGGCACTCGGTCAGTGACGGAGAAACTAGCACTCAGTCAATGAATGAGAAACAGGATCTCTGTCAGTGATTGACAAACCAGCACTCGGTCAGTGAATGAGAAACAGGCACTCGATAACTGAATGAGAAACCGGCACTCAGTCTGTGACAGAGAAACCGGCATTCAGTCAGTGACAGGGTAACTGGAACCCGGTTAGGCAATGAGAAACCGGCACTCGATCACTGAATGAGAAACCAGCATTCAGTCACTGATGGAGAAACCAGCATTCGGTCAGTGACAGAGAAACCGGCATTCAGTCACTGATGGAGAAACCGGCACTCAGTCAGTGACAGAGAAACCGGCACTCAGTCAGTGATGGAGAAACCGGCATTCGGTCAGATATGAGAAAACAAAATTCGGTCAGTGAACGAGAAACCAGCACTGAGTCACTGATGGAGAAACCGGCACTTGGTCAGTGACAGAGAAACTGGCACTCGGTCAGTGACAGAGAAACCGGCACTCGGTCAGTGACAGAGAAACCGGCACTCAGTCGGTGACAAAGAAACCGGCTCTCGGTCAGTGACGGGGTAAACGGCCCTCGGACAGTGACAGAGAAACCGGTACTTGGTTAGTGACTGAGAAACCGGCACTCGAACACTGAATGAGAAAAAAGCATTTAGTCGCTGGCGGAGAAGCCGGCACTCGGTAACTGAATGAGAAACCAGCACTCAGTCGGTGACAGGGTAAACGACTCACAGACAGCAACTGAGAATCCGGCACTCGTTCAGTGATGGAGAAACCGGTACTCGGTCATTGAATGAGAAAACGGTATTCGGTCAGTGACAGGGTAATGCCAACTCGGATAGTCAATGAGGAATAGGCTCTTGGGCAGTGAAATTGAAACCAGCACTCAGTCATTGAATGAGAAACCGGCACTCGGTCAGTGAAAGAGAAACCGGCACTCAGTCAGTGAAAGAGAAACTGGCACTCAGTTAGTTATTGGGAAACCGGCACTCGGTCAGTGACAGTGTAACCGGTACTCAGTTAGTGATTGACAAAACCGGCACTCGGTCAGTGACAGGGTAACCAGAACTCGGTTTGCCAATGAAAAACCGGCACTCGGTCAGTGACAGAGAGATCGGCACTCGGTCAGTGATTCAGAAACCGGCACTCGGGCAGTGATGGAGAAACCGGCTCTCGGTCAGTGACAGGGTAATGCCAACTCGGATAGTCAATGAGAAAGCGGCACTCGGGCAGTGAAATAGAAACCGGCACTCAGTCATTGAATGAGAAACCGGCACTCGGTCAGTGAATGAGAAACAGGATCTCAGTCGGTGATTGACAAACCAGCACTCAGTCAGTGAATGAGATACAGGAGCTCGGTCAGTGAATGAGAAACAAGCACTCAGTCAGTGATGGAGAAACCGGCACTTGGTCAGTGACAGGGTAAGTGGCCCTCGGACAGTGACTGAGAAACCGGCACTCAGTCAGTGACTGAGAAACCGGTTCTCGGTTAGTGAATGAGTAACCGGCACTCGGTCAGTGAAAGAGAAACCGGCACTCAGTCAGTGAAAGAGAAACTGGCACTCAGTTAGTTACTGGGAAAACGGCACTCGGTCAGTGACAGGTTAACCAGAACTTGGTTAGTCAATGAAAAACCGGCACTCGGTCAGTGATTCAGAAACCGGCACTCGGGCAGTGATGGAGAAACCGGCTCTCGGTCAGTGACAGAGAAACTAGCACTCAGTCAGTGAATGAGAAACCGGCACTAGATAACTGAATGAGAAACCAGCACTCAGTCAGTGAATGAGATACAGGAGCTCGGTCAGTGAATGAGAAGCACTCGGTCAGTGAATGACAGACCGGCACTCGATAACTGAATGAGAAACCAGCACTCAGTCAGTGATGGAGAAGCCGGCACTTGGTCAGTGACAGGGTAAGTGGCCCTCGGGCTGTGACTGAGAATCCGGCACTCAGTCAGTGAATGAGAATCTGGCACTCGATCAGTGACAGGTTAACCGGAACTCGGCCAGTGACAGAGAAACCGGCTCTCGGTCAGTGACGGGGTAAACGGCACTCGGTCAGTGACAGGGTAACCGGCACTCGGTCAGTGACAGAGAAACCTGCTCTCGGTCAGTGACGGGTAAACGGAACTCGGTCAGTCAATGAGAGACCAGCAATCGGTCATTGAATGGGAAACTGGCACTCAGTCAGTGACGGAGAAACAGGCACTCGATAACTGAATGAGAAACTGGCACTCAGTCTGTGACAGAGAAACCGGTACTCGGTTAGAGACTGAGAAACCGGCATTCAGTCAGTGACAGGGTAACTGGAACCCGGTTAGGCAATGAAAAACCGGCACTCGATCACTGAATGAGAAACCAGCATTCAGTCACTGATGGAGAAACCGGCACTCAGTCAGTGACAGAGAAACCGGCACTTGGTCAGTGATGGAGAAACCGGCATTCGGTCAGATATGAGAAAACAAAATTCGGTCAGTGAACGAGAAACCAGCACTGAGTCACTGATGGAGAAACCAACACTTGGTCAGTGACAGAGTAAGTGGCTCTCGGACTGTGACTGGATATCCGACACTCGGTCAGTGATTGAGAAATTGGCACTCGGTCACTGAATGAGAAACCAGCACTCAGTCGGTGACAAAGAAACCGGCTCTCGGTCAGTGACGGGGTAAACGGCCCTCGGACAGTGACAGAGAAACCAGTACTCGGTTAGTGATTAAGAAACCGGCAATCGGTCAGTGACAGGGTAACCGAAACTCGGTTAGTCAATGAGAAACCAGCACTCGAACACTGAATGAGAAAAAAGCATTTAGTCGCTGGCGGAGAAACCGGCACTCGGTCAGTGACGGAGAAACTAGCACTCGGTAACTGAATGAGAAACCAGCACTCAGTCGGTGACAGGGTAAACGACTCACAGACAGCAACTGAGAATCCGGCACTTGGTTAGTGACGGGGTAAATGGCACTCGGTCAGTGTCAGGGTAACCGGAACTCGGTCAGTCAGTGAGAGACCGGCAATCGGTCATTGAATGGGAAATTTGCACTCGGTCAGTGACGGAGAAACTAGTACTCAGTCAATGAATGAGAAACAGGATCTCTGTCAGTGATTGACAAACCAGCACTCGGTCAGTGAATGACAAACAGGCACTCGATAACTGAATGAGAAACCGGCACTCAGTCGGTGACAGAGAAACCGGCATTCAGTCAGTGACAGGGTAACTGGAACCCGGTTAGGCAATGAGAAACCGGCACTCGATCACTGAATGAGAAACCAGCATTCAGTCACTGATGGAGAAACCGGCATTCGGTCAGATATGAGAAAACAAAATTCGGTCACTGAATGAGAAGCCAGCACTCAGTCGGTGACAAAGAAACCGGCTCTCGGTCAGTGATGGGGTAAACGGCCCTCGGACAGTGACAGAGAAACCGGCACTCCGTCTGCGACAGAGAAACCGGTACTCGGTTAGTGACTGAGAAACCGGCACTCGAACACTGAATGAGAAAGAAGCATTTAGTCGCTGGCTGAGAAACCGGCTCTCGGTCAGTGACGGAGTAACTAGCACTCGGTAACTGAATGAGAACTCGGATAGTCAATGAGAAAGCGGCACTCAGTCAGTGACAGGTTAACCGGAACTCGGCCAGTGACAGAGAAACCGGCACTCGGGCAATGAAAGAGATGCCGGCACTCGGTCAGTGACGGGGAAACCGGCACTCGATCAGTGACAGGTTAACCGGAACTCGGCCAGTGACAGAGAAACCGGCTCTCGGTCAGTGACGGGGTAAACGGCACTCGGTCAGTGACAGGGTAACCGGCACTCGGGCAATGAAAGAGATGCCGGCACTCGGTCAGTGACAGAGAGACCGGCACTCGGTCAGTGATGGAGAAACCGGCACTCGGTTAGTGACGGGGTAAACGGCACTCAGTCAGTGACAGGGTAACCAGAACTCGGTCAGTCAATGAGAGACCGGCAATCGGTCATTGAATGGAAAACTGGCAATCAGTCAGTGACGGAGAAACTAGCACTCAGTCAATGAATGAGAAACAGGATCTCAGTCAGTGATTGACAAACCAGCACTCGGTCAGTGAATGACAAACAGGCACTCGATAACTGAATGAGAAACCGGCACTCAGTCTGTGACAGAGAAACCGGCATTCAGTCAGTGACAGTGTATGTGGCCCTCGGACAGTGACTGAGAAACCAGAATTCTGTTAGTTATTGGGAAACCAGCACTCGGTCAGTGAATGAGAAACAAGCACTCGGTCAGTGATGGGGTAAACGGCCCTTGGACATTGACTGAGAATCCAGCACTCGGTCAGTGATTGAGAAACTGGCACTCAGTCAGTGATTGAGAAACTGGCACTCAGTCAGTGATTGAGAAACTGGCACTCAGTCAGTGATTGAGAAACTGGCACTCAGTCAGTGATTGAGAAACTGGCACTCAGTCAGTGATTGAGAAACTGGCACTTGGTCAGTTAAAGAGAATCCAGCACTTGTTCATTAACGGAGAAACCGGCAGTCTGTCAGTGATGGAGAAACCGGCACTTGGTCAATGACAGTGAAACCGGCACTCTGTCATTGAATGATAAACTGGCTCTCGGTTAGTGACGGAGAAACTAGCACTCAGTCAGTGAATGAGAAACCGGTACTCGGTCGGTGACAGGATCACGGCAACTTGGATAGTCAATGAGAGACCAGCACTCAGTCAGCGACGGAGAAACCAGCACTCGGTCATTGAATGAGAAACCGGCACTCGTTCAGTGACGGGGAAAATAGTACTCAGTCAGTGAATGAGAAAACGGATCTCGGTCGGTGACTGAGAATCCGACACTCGGTCAGTGGTTGAGAAATTGGCACATGGTCACTGAATGAGAAACCAGCACTCAGTCAGTGACAGGGTAAGTGGCCCTTGGACAGTGACTGAGAATCTGGCACTCAGTCAGTGAGTGAGAAACCGGGACTCGATCGGTGACATGTTAACCGGAACTCGGTTAGTCAATGAGAGACCGGCACTCGGTCAGTGAATGAGAAACCGGCACTCGGTCAGTGACGGAGAAACTAGCACTCAGTCAGTGAATGAGAAGCAGGATATCGGTCGGTGATTGACAAACCAGCACTCGGTCAGTGAATGAGAAACCGGCACTCGATAACTGAATGAGAAACCAGCACTCAGTCTGTGAATGAGGTACAGGAGCTCGGTCAGTGAATGAGAAACAAGCACTCGGTCAGTGATGGAGAAACCGGCACTCGGTCAGTGATGGAGAAACCGGCACTTGGTCAGTGACAGGGTAAGTGGCCCTCGGACAGTGACTGAGAAACCGGCACTCAGTCAGTGAAAGAGAAACCAGTTCTCGGTTAGTGATTGAATAACCAGCACTCGGTCAGTGAAAGAGAAACCGGAATTCTGTTAGTTATTGGGAATCCAGCACTCGGTCAGTGATTGAGAAACTGGCACTCAGTCAGTGATTGAGAAACTGGCACAAGGTCAGTTAAAGAGAATCCAGCACTTGTTCATTAACGGAGAAACCGGCAGTCTGTCAGTGGTGGAGAAACCGGCACTTGGTCAATGACGGAGAAACCGGCACTCTGTCATTGAATGATAAACTGGCTCTCGGTTAGTGACGGAGAAACTAGCACTCAGTCAGTGAATGAGAAACCGGTACTTGGTCAGTAAACGAGAATCCGGAACTTGGTTAGTAACGGAGAAACCGGCACTTGATCAGTGACAGGATAACGGCAACTTGGATAGTCAATGAGAAACCAGCACTCAGTCAGCGACGGAGAAACCAGCACTCAGTCATTGAATGAGAAACCGGCACTTGCTCGGTGACGGGGAAAATAGTACTCAGTCAGTGAATGAGAAAACGGATCTCGGTCGGTGACTGAGAATCCGACACTCGGTCAGTGGTTGAGAAATTGGCACATGGTCACTGAATGAGAAACCAGCACTCAGTCAGTGACAGGGTAAGTGGCCCTTGGACAGTGACTGAGAATCTGGCACTCAGTCAGTGAGTGAGAAACCGGGACTCTGTCAGATATGAGAAAACAGCATTCGGCCAGTGAATGAGAAACCGGCACTCGATTGGTGACATGTTAACCGGAACTCAGTTAGTCAATGAGAAACCGGCACTCGGTCAGTGAAAGAGACACCAGAATTCAGTCAGTGATAGAGAAACCGGCACTCGGTCAGTAATGGAGAAACTGGCACTCGGTCAGTAACGGAGAAACTGGCACTCGTTCAGTGAATGAGAAACCGGCACTTGGTCAGTGACTGGGTAACCGGAACGCGGTTAGTCAATGAGAAACCGGCACACAATCATTGAAAGAGAAACCAGCATTCAGTCGGTAACAGAGAAACTGGCATTTGGTCAGTAATGGAGAAACCGGCACTGGGTCATTGAATGAGAAACCAGCTCTCGGTCAGTGAATGAGAAATTGGCACTCAGACAGTGATAGACAAACCGGCTCTCAGTCAGTGAATGACAAACCAGCACTCGGTCTGTAAATTACAAAATAGCATTCGGTCACTGAATGAGAAACCAGCACTCATTCGGTGACAGGGTAAACGACTCTCGGACAGCAACTGAGAATCCGGCACTTGGTCAGTGACAGAGTAACCGGTACTCGGTTAGTGATTGACAAAACCGGCACTCGGTCAGTGACAGGGTAACCGGAACTCGATTAGCCAATGAGAAACCGGCACTCGATCACTGAATGTGAAACCAGCATTACGTCGCTGACGGAGGAACCCACACTCGGTCAGTGATTGAGAAACCGGCTCTCGGTCAGTGACGGAGAAACTAGCACTCGGTCACAATGAGAAACCAGCACTCAGTCGGTGACAGGGTAAACAATTCTCAGACAGCAACTGAGAATCCGGCTCTCAGTTAGTGATATAGAAACTGGCACTCGTTCAGTGACAGGGTAACCGGAACTCGGTTAGTCAATGAGAGACCGGCACTCGGTCAGTGCCGGAGAAACCGGCACTCGGTCAGTGACGGAGAAACAGGATCTCGGTCGGTGATTGACAAACCAGCACTCGGTCAGTGAATGAGAAACAAACGCTTGGTCAGTGAATGACAAACCAGTACTCGATAACTGAATGAGAAACCAGCACTCAGTCGGTGACAGGGTAAACAATTCTCGGACAGCAACTGAGAATCCGGCTCTCAGTTAGTGATATAGAAACTGGCACTCGTTCAGTGACAGGGTAACCGGAACTCGGTTAGTCAATGAGAGACCGGCACTCGGTCAGTGCCGGAGAAACCGGCACTCGGTCAGTGACGGAGAAACAGGATCTCGGTCGGTGATTGACAAACCAGCACTCGGTCAGTGAATGAGAAACAAACGCTTGGTCAGTGAATGACAAACCAGTACTCGATAACTGAATGAGAAACCAGCACTCATTCTGTGAATGAGGTACAGGAGCAAGGTCAGTGAATGAGAAACGAGCACTCGGTCAGTGACAGAGTAACCGGTACTCAGTTAGTGATTGACAAAACCGGCACTCGGTCAGTGACAGGGTAACCGGAACTCGATTAGCCAATGAGAAACCGGCACTCGATCACTGAATGTGAAACCAGCATTACGTCGCTGACAGTGGAACCCACACTCGGTCAGTGATTGAGAAACCGGCTCTCGGTCAGTGACGGAGAAACTAGCACTCGGTCACAATGAGAAACCAGCACTCAGTCGGTGACAGGGTAAACGACTCACAGACAGCAACTGAGAATCCGGCACTCAGTTAGTGATTGAGAAACTGGCACTCGTTCAGTGACAGTGTAACCAGAACTCGGTTAGTCAATGAGAGGCCGGCACTCAGTCAGTGACGGAGAAACTAGCACTCAGTCAGTGAATGAGATACAGGAGCTCGGTCAGTGAATGAGAAACAAGCACTCGGTCAGTGAATGACAGACCGGCACTCGATAACTGAATGAGAAACAAGCACTCAGTCAGTGACAGAGAAACCGGCTCTCGGTCAGTGACAGAGTAACCGGTACTCAGTTTGTGATTGACAAAACCAGCACTCGGTCAGTGACAGGGTAACCGGAACTCGGTTAGTCAATGAGAAACCGGCACTCAATCACTGAATGTGAAACCAGCATTACGTCGCTGACGGAGGAACCCACACTCGGTCAGTGATTGAGAAACCGGCTCTCGGTCAGTGACGGAGAAACTAGCACTCGGTCACAATGAGAAACCAGCACTCAGTCGGTGACAGGGTAAACAATTCTCGGACAGCAACTGAGAATCTGGCTCTCAGTTAGTGATATAGAAACTGGCACTCGTTCAGTGACAGGGTAACCGGAACTCGGTTAGTCAATGAGAGACCGGCACTCGGTCAGTGAAAGAGAAACCGGCACTCGGTCAGTAACGGAGAAACCAGCACTCGGTCAGTGACAGAGAAACCGGCACTCGGTTAGTGATTCAGAAACCGGCACTCGGTCAGTGACTGGGTAACCGGAACTCGGTTAGTCAATGAGAGACCGGCACTCGGTCAGTGACGGAGAAACCGGCACTCGGTCAGTGACGGAGAAACAGGATCTCGGTCGGTGATTGACAAACCAGCACTCGGTCAGTGAATGAGAAACAAACGCTTGGTCAGTGAATGACAAACCAGCACTCGATAACTGAATGAGAAACCAGCACTCAGTCAGTGATGGAGAAACCGGCACTTGGTCAGTGACAGGGTAAGTGGCCCTCGGACAGTGACTGAGAAACTGGCACTCAGTCAGTGACAAAGAAACTGGTTCTCGGTTAGTGATTGAGTAACCGGCACTCGGTCAGTGACAGGGTAACCGGAACTCGGTTAGTTAATGAGAAACCGGCACTCGATCACTGAATGAGAAACCGGCACTCAGTCAGTGGCAGAGAAACCTGCACTTGGTCAGTGATGGAGAAACTGGCACTGGGTCATTGAATGAGAAACCAGCTCTCGGTCAGTGACAGAGAAATCAGCACTTGGTCGGTGAATGAGAAATTGGCACTCAGACAGTGATAGACAGACCGGCTCTCAGTCAGTGAATGACAAACCGGCACTCGGTCTGTAAATTACAAACCAGCACTCGGTAACTGAATGAGAAACCAGCACTCAGTCGGTAACAGGGTAAACGACTCTCGGACAGCAACTGAGAATCCGGCACTCAGTTAGTGATTGAGAAGCTGGCACTCGTTCAGTGACAGGGTAACCGGAACTCGGTTAGTCAATGTGAAACCGGCACTCGGTCAGCGACGGAGAAACTAGCACTCAGTCAATGAATGAGAAAACGGATCTCGATCGGTGATTGACAAATCAGCACTCGGTCAGTGAATGAGATACAAGAGCTCGGTCAGTGAATGAGAAACAAGCACTCAGTCAGTGAATGACAAACCGGCACTCGATAACTAAATGAGAAAACAGCACTCAGTCAGTGATGGAGAAACCGGCACTTGGTCAGTGACAGGGTAATTGGCCCTCGGACAGTGACAGAGAAACCGGTTCTCGGTTAGTGATTGAGAAACCCGCACTCGGTCAGTGTCAGGGTAACCGGAACTCGATTAGTCAATGAAAAACGGCACTCGATCACTGAATTAGAAACCAGCATTCAGTCACTGAGGGAGAAACCGGCACTCGGTCAGTGATGGAGAAACTAGCACTCGGTCAGTGAATGACAAACCGGCCCTCGATCAATGAATGAGAAACCAGCACTCGGTCAGTGATGGAGAAACCGGCACTCGGTCAGTGACAGAGAAACCGGCACTCGGTCAGTGAATTAGAAACTAGCACTCGGTCAGTTACGGAGAAAGTGGCACTCGGTCGGTGACGGGGAAACCAGCATTCGTTCAGTGAATGAGAAACCGGTATTCGGTCAGTGACGGGGAACCGGCACTCGGTCAGTGAATGAGAAACCATCACCGTTCAGTGAATGAGAAACAGGTATTCGGTCAGTGACAGGGAAACTGGCACTCAGTCAGTGAATGAGAAACCGGCACTCAGTCAGTGAATGAGAAACCTGCACTCGGTCGGTGACAGAGAAACCAGCACTCGTTCAGTGAATGCGAAACCATCAATCGGTTAGTGACAAAGAAACCGGCACTCAGTCAGTGAATGAGAAACCTGCACTCGGTCGGTGACAGAGAAACCAGCACTCGTTCAGTGAATGAGAAACCATCAATCGGTTAGTGACGGAGAAACCGGCACTCGGTCGGTGACAGAGAAAGAGGCACTCGTTCAGTGAATGAGAAACCATCAATCGGTCGGAGACAGAGAAACCAGCACTCGTTCAGTGAATGAGAAACCATCAATCGGTTAGTGATGGAGAAACCGGCACTCGGTCAATGAAAGAGAAACCATCACCGTTCAGTGAATGAGAAACAGGTATTCGGTCAGTGACGGGGAAACTGGCACTCAGTCAGTGAATGAGAAACCTGCACTCGGACGGTGACAGAGAAAGCGCCACTCGGTCTGTGACGGAGAAACCAGCGCTCGGTAAGTGAATGTAAAACCAGCATTTGGTCAGTAAATGAGAAACAGGCACTCGTTCGGTGACGGGGAAGCCGGCGCCTGGTCAGTGACAAAGAAACCGGCACTCGGAGAGTGAAGGGGAAACCGGCACTTGGTCAGTGAATGAGAAACTGGCATTCAGTCAGTGAATGAGAAACCAGCAATCGGTCAGTGATGGGGAAACCAGCACTTAGTCAGTGAATGAGAAAATGGCATTCAGTCAGTGAATGAGAAACCAGCAATCGGTCAGTGATGGGGAAACCGGCACTCAGTCAGTGAATAAGAATCCGGAACTTGGTCAGTTAAAGAGAATCCGGCACTTGTTCATTAACGGAGAAACCGGAACTCTGTCAGTAACGGAGAAACTAGCACTCAGTCCGTGAATGAGAAATGGCAGCTCGGTCGGGGAATGAGAAAACAGCACTCAGTCAGTGAATGAGATACCGGCACTCGGTCAGTAAATGAGAATCCGGAACTTGGTCAGTAACAGAGAAACCGGCACTCGATCAGTGATAGGGTAACGGCAACTCAGTTAATCAATGAGCAGCCGACACTCGGGCAGTGAAATGGAAACCAGCACTCAGTCAGTGACAAGGTAAAAGACTCTTGGTCTGCAACTGAGAATCCGGCTCTCAGTTAGTGATACAGAAACTGGCACTCGTTCGGTGAAAGTGTAACCGGAACTGATTAGTCAATGAGAAACCGGCACTCGGTCAGTGACGGAGAAACCTGCACTCGGTCATTGAATGAGAAACCGGCACTCAGTCAGTGACGGAAAACTGGCACTCAATCAGTGAATGAGAAACAGGATCTCGGTCGGTGATTGACAAACCAGCACTCGGTCAGTGAATGAGATACAGGATCTCGGTCAGTGAATGAGAAACAAGCACTCGGTCAGAGAATGCCAAACCGGCACTCGATAACTGAATGAGAAACCAGCACTCAGTCAGTGATGGAGAAACCGGTACTTGGTCAGTGACGGGGTAAATGGCCCTCGGGCTGTGAATGAGAATCCAACACACGGTCAGTGGTTGAGAAATTGGGACTCGGTCACTGAATGAGAAACCAGCACTCAGTCGGTGACAGAAGCAGGCACAGTCAGTGAAAGAGAAACCGGGACTCTGTCAGATATGAGAAACCAGCATTCGGTCAGTGAAAGAGACACCGGCCCTCAGTCAGTGACAGAGAAAATGGCACTCGTTCAGTGAATGAGAAACCATCACCGTTCAGTGAATGAGAAACCGGTATTCGGTCAGTGACGGGGAACCGGCACTCGGTCAGTGAATGAGAAACCGGCACTCAGTCGGTGACAGAGAAACGAGCACTCGTTCAGTGAATGAGAAACTGGCACTCGGTCAGTTACGGAGAAAGTGGCACTCGGTCGGTGACGGAGAAAGTGGCACTCGGTCGGTGACGGGGAAACCAGCATTCGTTCAGTGAATGAGAAACAGGTATTCGGTCAGTGACGGGGAAACTGGCACTCAGTCAGTGAATGAGAAACCTGCACTCGGATGGTGACAGAGAAAGCGGCACTCGTTCAGTGAATGAGAAACTGGCACTCGGTCAGTTACGGAGAAAGTGGCACTCGGTCGGTGATAGAGAAAACAGCATTCGTTCAGTGAATGAGATACGGGCGCTTGGTCGGTGAATGAGACACTGGCACTCGGTCGGTGACAGAGAAAGCGGCACTCGGTCAGTGAATGAGAAACTGGCACTCGGTCAGTTACGGAGAAAGTGGCACTCGGTCGGTGACGGGGAAACCAGCATTCGTTCAATGAATGAGAAACCGGTATTCAGTCAGTGACGGGGAACCGGCACTCGGTCAGTGAATGAGAAACCATCACCGTTCAGTGAATGAGAAACAGGTATTCGGTCAGTGACGGGGAAACTGGAACTCAGTCAGTGAATGAGAAACCTGCACTCGGTCTGTGACGGAGAAACCAACGCTCGGTAAGTGAATGTAAAACCAGCATTTGGTCAGTAAATGAGAAACAGGCACTCGTTCGGTGACGGGGAAGCCGGGGCCTAGTCAGTGACATTTGGCACTCAGAGAGTGAAGGGGAAACCGGCACTTGGTCAGTGAATGAGAAATTGGCATTCAGTCAGTGAATGAGAAACCAGCAATCGGTCAGTGATGGAGAAACTGGCACTCATTCAGTGAATGAGAAACTGGCACTCGGTCAGTTACGGAGAAAGTGGCACTCGGTCGGTGACGGGGAAACCAGCATTCGTTCAGTGAATGAGATACAGGCGCTTGGTCGGTGAATGAGACACCGACACTCAGTCGGTGACAGAGAAACGAGCACTCGTTCAGTGAATGAGAAACTGGCACTCGGTCAGTTACGGAGAAAGTGGCACTCGGTCGGTGACGGGGAAACCAGCACTCGGTCGGTGACGGGGAAACCAGCATTCGTTCAGTGAATGAGAAACCGGTATTCGGTCAGTGACGGGGAACCGGCACTCGGTCAGTGAATGAGAAACCATCACCGTTCAGTGAATGAGAAACCGGTATTCGGTCAGTGACGGGGAACCGGCACTGAGTCAGTGAATGAGAAACCATCACCGTTCAGTGAATGAGAAACAGGTATTCGGTCAGTGACGGGGAAACTGGCACTCAGTCAGTGAATGAGAAACCTGCACTCGGACGGTGACAGAGAAAGCGGCACTCGTTCAGTGAATGAGAAACTGGCACTCGGTCAGTTACGGAGATAGTGGCACTCGGTCGGTGATGGGGAAACCAGCATTCGTTCAGTGAATGAGAAACCGGTATTCGGTCAGTGACGGGGAACCGGCACTCGGTCAGTGAATGAGAAACCATCACCGTTCAGTGAATGAGAAACAGGTATTCGGTCAGTGACGGGGAAACTGGCACTCAGTCAGTGAATGAGAAACCGGCACTCAGTCAGTGAATGAGAAACCTGCACTCGGTCGGTGACAGAGAAACCAGCACTCGTTCAGTGAATGAGAAACCATCAATCGGTTAGTGACGGAGAAACCGGCACTCGGTCGGTGACAGAGAAAGAGGCACTCGTTCAGTGAATGAGAAACCTGCACTCGGTCGGTGACAGAGAAACCAGCACTCGTTCAGTGAATGAGAAACCATCAATCGGTTAGTGACGGAGAAACCGGCACTCGGTCGGTGACAGAGAAAGAGGCACTCGTTCAGTGAATGAGAAACCATCAATCGGTCGGTGACAGAGAAACCAGCACTCGTTCAGTGAATGAGAAACCATCAATCGGTTAGTGACGGAGAAACCGGCACTCGGTCGGTGACAGAGAAAGAGGCACTCGTTCAGTGAATGAGAAACCATCAATCAGTTAGTGACGGAGAAACCGGCACTCGGTCAATGAAAGAGAAACCATCACCGTTCAGTGAATGAGAAACAGGTATTCGGTCAGTAACGGGGAAACTGGCACTCAGTCAGTGAATGAGAAACCGGCACTCGGACGGTGACAGAGAAAGCGGCACTCGGTCTGTGACGGAGAAACCAGCGCTCGGTAAGTGAATGTAAAACCAGCATTTGGTCAGTAAATGAGAAACAGGTACTCGTTCGGTGATGGGGAAGCCAGCGCCTGGTCAGTGACAAAGAAACCGGCACTCGGAGAGTGAAGGGGAAACCGGCACTTGGTCAGTGAATGAGAAACTGGCATTCAGTCAGTGAATGAGAAACCAGCAATCGGTCAGTGATGGGGAAACCAGCACTTAGTCAGTGAATGAGAAAATGGCACTCAGTCAGTGAATGAGAAGCCAGCACTCAGACAGTGACAAGGAAACCGGCAATCGGTCAGTGAATGAGAAACCGGCACACGGTTGGTGACAGAGAAAGCGGCACTCGGTCAGTGAATGAGAAACTGGCACTCGGTCAGTTACGGAGATAGTGGCACTCGGTCGGTGACGGGGAAACCAGCATTCGTTCAGTGAATGAGAAACCGGTATTCGGTCAGTGACGGGGAACCGGCACTCGGTCAGTGAATGAGAAACCATCACCGTTCAGTGAATGAGAAACAGGTATTCGGTCAGTGACAGGGAAACTGGCACTCAGTCAGTGAATGAGAAACCGGCACTCAGTCAGTGAATGAGAAACCTGCACTAGGTCGGTGACAGAGAAACCAGCACTCGTTCAGTGAATGAGAAACCATCAATCGGTTAGTGACGGAGAAACCAGCACTCGGTCGGTGACAGAGAAAGAGGCACTCGTTCAGAGAATGAGAAACCATCAATCGGTCGGTGACAGAGAAACCAGCACTCGTTCAGTGAATGAGAAACCATCAATTGGTTAGTGACGGAGAAACCGGCACTCGGTCAATGAAAGAGAAACCATCACCGTTCAGTGAATGAGAAACAGGTATTCGGTCAGTGACGTGGAAACTGGCACTCAGTCAGTGAAAGAGAAACCTGCAATCGGACGGTGACAGAGAAAGCGGCACTCGGTCTGTGACGGAGAAACCAGCGCTCGGTAAGTGAATGTAAAACCAGCATTTGGTCAGTAAATGAGAAACAGGTACTCGTTCGGTGATGGGGAAGCCAGCGCCTGGTCAGTGACAAAGAAACCGGCACTCGGAGAGTGAAGGGGAAACCGGCACTTGGTCAGTGAATGAGAAACTGGCATTCAGTCAGTGAATGAGAAACCAGCAATCGGTCAGTGATGGGGAAACCAGCACTTAGTCAGTGAATGAGAAAATGGCATTCAGTCAGTGAATGAGAAACCAGCAATCGGTCAGTGATGGGGAAACCAGCACTTAGTCAGTGAATGAGAAAATGGCACTCAGTCAGTGAATGAGAAGCCAGCACTCAGACAGTGACAAGGAAACCGGCAATCGGTCAGTGAATGAGAAACCGGCACACGGTTGGTGACAGAGAAAGCGGCACTCGGTCAGTGAATGAGAAACTGGCACTTGGTCAGTTACGGAGATAGTGGCACTCGGTCGGTGACGGGGAAACCAGCATTCGTTCAGTGAATGAGAAACCGGTATTCGGTCAGTGACGGGGAACCGGCACTCGGTCAGTGAATGAGAAACCATCACCGTTCAGTGAATGAGAAACAGGTATTCGGTCAGTGACAGGGAAACTGGCACTCAGTCAGTGAATGAGAAACCGGCACTCAGTCAGTGAAAGAGAAACCTGCAATCGGACGGTGACAGAGAAAGTGGCACTCGGTCTGTAACGGAGAAACCAGCGCTCGGTAAGTGAATGTAAAACCAGCATTTGGTCAGTAAATGAGAAACAGGCACTCGTTCGGTGACGGGGAAGCCGGCGCCTGGTCAGTGACAAAGAAACCGGCACTCGGAGAGTGAAGGGGAAACCGGCACTTGGTCAGTGTATGAGAAATTGGCACTCAGTCAGTGAATGAGAAACCGGCACTCGGACAGTGAATGAGAAATTGGCACTCAGTCAGTGAATGAGAAACCAGCAATCAGTCAGTGATGGGGAAACTGGCAATCAGTCAGTGAATGAGAAACCGGCACTTGGTCAGTGAATGAGAAACCGGCACTTGGTCAGTGAATGAGAAATTGGCACTCAGTCAGTGAATGAGAAACCGGCACTTGGTCAGTGAATGAGAAATTGGCACTCAGTCAGTGAATGAGAAACCAGCAATCGGTCAGTGATGGGGAAACTGGCACTCAGTCAGTGAATGAGAAACTGGCATTCAGTCAGTGAATGAGAAACCAGCAATCGGTCAGTGATGGGGAAACCAGCACTTAGTCAGTGAATGAGAAAATGGCATTCAGTCAGTGAATGAGAAACCAGCAATCGGTCAGTGATGGGGAAACCAGCACTCAGTCAATGAATGAGAAGCCAGCACTCAGACAGTGACAAGGAAACCGGCAATCGGTCAGTGAAAGAGAAACCTTCACCGTTCAGTGAATGAGAAACAGGTATTCAGTCAGTGACGGAGAAACTGGCTCTCAGTCAGTGAATGAGAAACCTGCACTCGGACGGTGACAGAGAAAGCGGCACTCGTTCAGTGAATGAGAAACTGGCACTCGGTCAGTTACGGAGAAAGTGGCACTCGGTCGGTGATGGGGAAACCAGCATTCGTTCAGTGAATGAGATACAGGCGCTTGGTCGGTGAAGGGGAAACTGGCACTCAGTCAGTGACTGAGAAACGAGCAGTCTGTTAGTGAATGAGAAACCATCACTTGTTCAGTGAATGAGAAACTGGCACTCGGTCAGTTACGGAGAAAGTGGCACTCGGTCGGTGACAGGGAAACCAGCATTCGTTCAGTGAATGAGAAACCGGTATTCGGTCAGTGACGGGGAAACTGGCACTCGGTCGGTGAATGAGAAACCATCACCGTTCAGTGAATGAGAAACAGGTATTCGGTCAGTGACGGGGAAACTGGCACTCAGTCAGTGAATGAGAAACCGGCACTCAGTCAGTGAATGAGAAACCTGCACTCGGTCGGTGACAGAGAAACCAGCACTCGTTCAGTGAATGAGAAACCATCAATCGGTTAGTGATGGAGAAACCGGCACTCGGTCAGTGAATGAGAAACCATCACCGTTCAGTGAATGAGAAACAGGTATTCGGTCAGTGACGGGGAAACTGGCACTCAGTCGGTGACAGAGAAACGAGCACTCGTTCAGTGAATGAGAAACAGGCACTCTTTCAGTGAATGAGATACAGGCACTCTTTCAGTGAATGAGATACAGGCGCTTGGTCGGTGAATGAGAAACTGGCACTTGGTCAGTGAATGAGAAACCGGCACTCGGTCGGTGACAGAGAAAGCTGCACTCGTTCAGTGAATGAGAAACCAGCACTCGTTCAGTGAATGAGAAACCATCAATCGGTTAGTGATGGAGAAACCGGCACTCGGTCAGTGAAAGAGAAACCATCACCGTTCAGTGAATGAGAAACAGGTAGTCGGTCAGTGACGGGGAAACTGGCACTCAGTCAGTGAATGAGAAACCTGACCTCGGACGTTGACCGATATACCGGCACTCGGTCGGTGACAGAGAAAGTGGCACTCGTTCAGTGAATGAGAAACTGGCACTCGGTCAGTTACGGAGAAAGTGGCACTCGGTCGGTGACGGGGAAACCAGCATTCGTTCAGTGAATGAGATACAGGCGCTTGGTCGGTGAAGGGGAAACTGGCACTCAGTCAGTGACAGAGAAACGAGCAGTCGGTTAGTGAATGAGAAACCATCACTTGTTCAGTGAATGAGAAACTGGCACTCGGTCAGTTACGGAGAAAGTGGCACTCGGTCGGTGACGGGGAAACCAGCATTCGTTCAGTGAATGAGAAACCGGTATTCGGTCAGTGACGGGGAACCGGCACTCGGTCAGTGAATGAGAAACCATCACCGTTCAGTGAATGAGAAACAGGTATTCGGTCAGTGACGGGGAAACTGGCACTCAGTCAGTGAATGAGAAACCAGCACTCAGTCAGTGAATGAGAAACCTGCACTCGGTCGGTGACAGAGAAACCAGCACTCGTTCAGTGAATGAGAAACCATCAATCGGTTAGTGACGGAGAAACCGGCACTCGGTCGGTGACAGAGAAAGAGGCACTCGTTCAGTGACAGAGAAACTGGCACTCGTTCAGTGAATGAGAAACTGGCACTCGGTCAGTTACGGAGAAAGTGGCACTCGGTCGGTGACGGGGAAACCAGCACTCAGTCGGTGACAGAGAAATGAGCAGTCGGTCAGTGAATGAGAAACCATCACTCGTTCAGTGAATGAGATACAGGCGCTTGGTCGGTGAATGAGACACTGGCACTCGGTCAGTTACGGAGAAAGTGGCACTCGGTCGGTGACGGGGAAACCAGCATTCGTTCAGTGAATGAGATACAGGCACTTGGTCGGTGAAGGGGAAACTGGCACTCAGTCAGTGACAGAGAAACGAGCAGTCGGTTAGTGAATGAGAAACCATCACTTGTTCAGTGAATGAGAAACTGGCACTCGGTCAGTTACGGAGAAAGTGGCATTCGGTCAGTGACGGGGAAACCAGCTCTCGTTCAGTGAATGAGAAACCTGCACTCGGACGGTGACAGAGAAAGCGGCACTCGTTCAGTGAATGAGAAACTGGCACTCGGTCAGTTACGGAGAAAGTGGCACTCGGTCGGTGACGGGGAAACCAGCATTCGTTCAGTGAATGAGAAACCGGTATTCGGTCAGTGACGGGGAACCGGCACTCGGTCAGTGAATGAGAAACCATCACCGTTCAGTGAATGAGAAACAGGTATTCGGTCAGTGACGGGGAAACTGGCACTCAGTCAGTGAATGAGAAACCAGCACTCAGTCAGTGAATGAGAAACCTGCACTCGGTCGGTGACAGAGAAACCAGCACTCGTTCAGTGAATGAGAAACCATCAATCGGTTAGTGACGGAGAAACCGGCACTCGGTCGGTGACAGAGAAAGAGGCACTCGTTCAGTGAATGAGAAACCATCAATCGGTCGGTGACAAAGAAACCAGCACTCGTTCAGTGAATGAGAAACTGGCACTCGGTCAGTTACGGAGAAAGTGGCACTCGGTCGTTGACGGGGAAACCAGCATTCGTTCAGTGAATGAGATACAGGCGCTTGGTCGGTGAAGGGGAAACCGGCACTCAGTCGGTGACAGAGAAACGAGCACTCGTTCAGTGAATGAGAAACAGGCACTCTTTCAGTGAATGAGATACAGGCACTCTTTCAGTGAATGAGATACAGGCACTTGGTCGGTGAATGAGAAACTGGCACTTGGTCAGTGAATGAGAAACCAGCACTCGGACAGTGTCGAGGAAACCGGCAATCGGTCAGTGATGGGGAAACTGGCGCATGATCAGTGAAAGTGAATTTGGCACTCTCTTAGCGAATGAGAAACTGGCACTTGGTCAGTGAAAGAGAAATCGGCACTCGGTCGGTGACAGAGAAAGCGGCACTCGTTCAGTGAATGAGAAACCAGCACTCGTTCAGTGAATGAGAAACCATCAATCGGTTAGTGATGGAGAAACCGGCACTCGGTCAGTGAAAGAGAAACCATCACCGTTCAGTGAATGAGAAACAGGTAGTCGGTCAGTGACGGGGAAATTGGCACTCAGTCAGTGAATGAGAAACCTGCCCTCGGACGTTGACCGATATACCGGCACTCGGTCGGTGACAGAGAAAGTGGCACTCGTTCAGTGAATGAGAAACTGGCACTCGGTCAGTTACGGAGAAAGTGGCACTCGGTCGGTGACGGGGAAACCAGCACTCAGTCGGTGACAGAGAAATGAGCAGTCGGTCAGTGAATGAGAAACCATCACTCGTTCAGTGAATGAGATACAGGCGCTTGGTCGGTGAATGAGACACTGGCACTCGGTCAGTTACGGAGAAAGTGGCACTCGGTCGGTGACAGGGAAACCAGCATTCGTTCAGTGAATGAGATACAGGCGCTTGGTCGGTGAAGGGGAAACTGGCACTCAGTCAGTGACAGAGAAACGAGCAGTCGGTTAGTGAATGAGAAACCATCACTTGTTCAGTGAATGAGAAACTGGCACTCGGTCAGTTACGGAGAAAGTGGCATTCGGTCAGTGACGGGGAAACCAGCTCTCGTTCAGTGAATGAGAAACCTGCACTCGGACGGTGACAGAGAAAGCAGCACTCGTTCAGTGAATGAGAAACTGGCACTCGGTCAGTTACGGAGAAAGTGGCACTCGGTCGGTGATGGGGAAACCAGCATATGTTCAGTGAATGAGATACAGGCGCTTGGTCGGTGAAGGGGAAACTGGCACTCAGTCAGTGACTGAGAAACGAGCAGTCTGTTAGTGAATGAGAAACCATCACTTGTTCAGTGAATGAGAAACTGGCACTCGGTCAGTTACGGAGAAAGTGGCACTCGGTCGGTGACGGGGAAACCAGCATACGTTCAGTGAATGAGATACAGGCGCTTGGTCGGTGAAGGGGAAACTGGCACTCAGTCAGTGACTGAGAAACGAGCAGTCTGTTAGTGAATGAGAAACCATCACTTGTTCAGTGAATGAGAAACTGGCACTCGGTCAGTTACGGAGAAAGTGGCACTCGGTCGGTGACGGGGAAACCAGCATTCGTTCAGTGAATGAGAAACCGGTATTCGGTCAGTGACGGGGAACCGGCACTCGGTCAGTGAATGAGAAACCATCACCGTTCAGTGAATGAGAAACAGGTATTCGGTCAGTGACGGGGAAACTGGCACTCAGTCAGTGAATGAGAAACCGGCACTCAGTCAGTGAATGAGAAACCTGCACTCGGTCGGTGACAGAGAAACCAGCACTCGTTCAGTGAATGAGAAACCATCAATCGGTTAGTGACCGAGAAACCGGCACTCGGTCGGTGACAGAGAAAGAGGCACTCGTTCAGTGAATGAGAAACCATCAATCGGTCGGTGACAGAGAAACCAGCACTCGTTCAGTGAATGAGAAACTGGCACTCGGTCAGTTACGGAGAAAGTGGCACTCGGTCGGTGATGGGGAAACCAGCACTCGGTCGGTGACGGGGAAACCAGCATTCGTTCAGTGAATGAGAAACCGGTATTCGGTCAGTGACGGGGAACCGGCACTCGGTCAGTGAATGAGAAACCATCACCGTTCAGTGAATGAGAAACCGGTATTCGGTCAGTGACGGGGAACCGGCACTCAGTCAGTGAATGAGAAACCATCACCGTTCAGTGAATGAGAAACAGGTATTCGGTCAGTGACGGGGAAACTGGCACTCAGTCAGTGAAAGAGAAACCTGCAATCGGACGGTGACAGAGAAAGCGGCACTCGGTCTGTGACGGAGAAACCAGCGCTCGGTAAGTGAATGTAAAACCAGCATTTGGTCAGTAAATGAGAAACAGGTACTCGTTCGGTGATGGGGAAGCCAGCGCCTGGTCAGTGACAAAGAAACCGGCACTCGGAGAGTGAAGGGGAAACCGGCACTTGGTCAGTGAATGAGAAACTGGCATTCAGTCAGTGAATGAGAAACCAGCAATCGGTCAGTGATGGGGAAACCAGCACTTAGTCAGTGAATGAGAAAATGGCATTCAGTCAGTGAATGAGAAACCAGCAATCGGTCAGTGATGGGGAAACCAGCACTTAGTCAGTGAATGAGAAAATGGCACTCAGTCAGTGAATGAGAAGCCAGCACTCAGACAGTGACAAGGAAACCGGCAATCGGTCAGTGAATGAGAAACCGGCACACGGTTGGTGACAGAGAAAGCGGCACTCGGTCAGTGAATGAGAAACTGGCACTTGGTCAGTTACGGAGATAGTGGCACTCGGTCGGTGACGGGGAAACCAGCATTCGTTCAGTGAATGAGAAACCGGTATTCGGTCAGTGACGGGGAACCGGCACTCGGTCAGTGAATGAGAAACCATCACCGTTCAGTGAATGAGAAACAGGTATTCGGTCAGTGACAGGGAAACTGGCACTCAGTCAGTGAATGAGAAACCGGCACTCAGTCAGTGAATGAGAAACCTGCACTAGGTCGGTGACAGAGAAACCAGCACTCGTTCAGTGAATGAGAAACCATCAATCGGTTAGTGACGGAGAAACCAGCACTCGGTCGGTGACAGAGAAAGAGGCACTCGTTCAGAGAATGAGAAACCATCAATCGGTCGGTGACAGAGAAACCAGCACTCGTTCAGTGAATGAGAAACCATCAATTGGTTAGTGACGGAGAAACCGGCACTCGGTCAATGAAAGAGAAACCATCACCGTTCAGTGAATGAGAAACAGGTATTCGGTCAGTGACGTGGAAACTGGCACTCAGTCAGTGAAAGAGAAACCTGCAATCGGACGGTGACAGAGAAAGCGGCACTCGGTCTGTAACGGAGAAACCAGCGCTCGGTAAGTGAATGTAAAACCAGCATTTGGTCAGTAAATGAGAAACAGGCACTCGTTCGGTGACGGGGAAGCCGGCGCCTGGTCAGTGACAAAGAAACCGGCACTCGGAGAGTGAAGGGGAAACCGGCACTTGGTCAGTGTATGAGAAATTGGCACTCAGTCAGTGAATGAGAAACCGGCACTCGGACAGTGAATGAGAAATTGGCACTCAGTCAGTGAATGAGAAACCAGCAATCAGTCAGTGATGGGGAAACTGGCACTCAGTCAGTGAATGAGAAACCGGCACTTGGTCAGTGAATGAGAAACCGGCACTTGGTCAGTGAATGAGAAATTGGCACTCAGTCAGTGAATGAGAAACCGGCACTTGGTCAGTGAATGAGAAATTGGCACTCAGTCAGTGAATGAGAAACTGGCATTCAGTCAGTGAATGAGAAACCAGCAATCGGTCAGTGATGGGGAAACTGGCACTCAGTCAGTGAATGAGAAACTGGCATTCAGTCAGTGAATGAGAAACCAGCAATCGGTCAGTGATGGGGAAACCAGCACTTAGTCAGTGAATGAGAAAATGGCATTCAGTCAGTGAATGAGAAACCAGCAATCGGTCAGTGATGGGGAAACCAGCACTCAGTCAATGAATGAGAAGCCAGCACTCAGACAGTGACAAGGAAACCGGCAATCGGTCAGTGAAAGAGAAACCTTCACCGTTCAGTGAATGAGAAACAGGTATTCAGTCAGTGACGGAGAAACTGGCTCTCAGTCAGTGACTGAGAAACCTGCACTCGGACGGTGACAGAGAAAGCGGCACTCGTTCAGTGAATGAGAAACTGGCACTCGGTCAGTTACGGAGAAAGTGGCACTCGGTCGGTGATGGGGAAACCAGCATTCGTTCAGTGAATGAGATACAGGCGCTTGGTCGGTGAATGAGACACTGGCACTCGGTCAGTTACGGAGAAAGTGGCACTCGGTCGGTGACAGGGAAACCAGCATTCGTTCAGTGAATGAGATACAGGCGCTTGGTCGGTGAAGGGGAAACTGGCACTCAGTCAGTGACAGAGAAACGAGCAGTCGGTTAGTGAATGAGAAACCATCACTTGTTCAGTGAATGAGAAACTGGCACTCGGTCAGTTACGGAGAAAGTGGCATTCGGTCAGTGACGGGGAAACCAGCTCTCGTTCAGTGAATGAGAAACCTGCACTCGGACGGTGACAGAGAAAGCAGCACTCGTTCAGTGAATGAGAAACTGGCACTCGGTCAGTTACGGAGAAAGTGGCACTCGGTCGGTGATGGGGAAACCAGCATATGTTCAGTGAATGAGATACAGGCGCTTGGTCGGTGAAGGGGAAACTGGCACTCAGTCAGTGACTGAGAAACGAGCAGTCTGTTAGTGAATGAGAAACCATCACTTGTTCAGTGAATGAGAAACTGGCACTCGGTCAGTTACGGAGAAAGTGGCACTCGGTCGGTGACGGGGAAACCAGCATACGTTCAGTGAATGAGATACAGGCGCTTGGTCGGTGAAGGGGAAACTGGCACTCAGTCAGTGACTGAGAAACGAGCAGTCTGTTAGTGAATGAGAAACCATCACTTGTTCAGTGAATGAGAAACTGGCACTCGGTCAGTTACGGAGAAAGTGGCACTCGGTCGGTGACGGGGAAACCAGCATTCGTTCAGTGAATGAGAAACCGGTATTCGGTCAGTGACGGGGAACCGGCACTCGGTCAGTGAATGAGAAACCATCACCGTTCAGTGAATGAGAAACAGGTATTCGGTCAGTGACGGGGAAACTGGCACTCAGTCAGTGAATGAGAAACCGGCACTCAGTCAGTGAATGAGAAACCTGCACTCGGTCGGTGACAGAGAAACCAGCACTCGTTCAGTGAATGAGAAACCATCAATCGGTTAGTGACCGAGAAACCGGCACTCGGTCGGTGACAGAGAAAGAGGCACTCGTTCAGTGAATGAGAAACCATCAATCGGTCGGTGACAGAGAAACCAGCACTCGTTCAGTGAATGAGAAACTGGCACTCGGTCAGTTACGGAGAAAGTGGCACTCGGTCGGTGATGGGGAAACCAGCACTCGGTCGGTGACGGGGAAACCAGCATTCGTTCAGTGAATGAGAAACCGGTATTCGGTCAGTGACGGGGAACCGGCACTCGGTCAGTGAATGAGAAACCATCACCGTTCAGTGAATGAGAAACCGGTATTCGGTCAGTGACGGGGAACCGGCACTCAGTCAGTGAATGAGAAACCATCACCGTTCAGTGAATGAGAAACAGGTATTCGGTCAGTGACGGGGAAACTGGCACTCAGTCAGTGAAAGAGAAACCTGCAATCGGACGGTGACAGAGAAAGCGGCACTCGGTCTGTGACGGAGAAACCAGCGCTCGGTAAGTGAATGTAAAACCAGCATTTGGTCAGTAAATGAGAAACAGGTACTCGTTCGGTGATGGGGAAGCCAGCGCCTGGTCAGTGACAAAGAAACCGGCACTCGGAGAGTGAAGGGGAAACCGGCACTTGGTCAGTGAATGAGAAACTGGCATTCAGTCAGTGAATGAGAAACCAGCAATCGGTCAGTGATGGGGAAACCAGCACTTAGTCAGTGAATGAGAAAATGGCATTCAGTCAGTGAATGAGAAACCAGCAATCGGTCAGTGATGGGGAAACCAGCACTTAGTCAGTGAATGAGAAAATGGCACTCAGTCAGTGAATGAGAAGCCAGCACTCAGACAGTGACAAGGAAACCGGCAATCGGTCAGTGAATGAGAAACCGGCACACGGTTGGTGACAGAGAAAGCGGCACTCGGTCAGTGAATGAGAAACTGGCACTTGGTCAGTTACGGAGATAGTGGCACTCGGTCGGTGACGGGGAAACCAGCATTCGTTCAGTGAATGAGAAACCGGTATTCGGTCAGTGACGGGGAACCGGCACTCGGTCAGTGAATGAGAAACCATCACCGTTCAGTGAATGAGAAACAGGTATTCGGTCAGTGACAGGGAAACTGGCACTCAGTCAGTGAATGAGAAACCGGCACTCAGTCAGTGAATGAGAAACCTGCACTAGGTCGGTGACAGAGAAACCAGCACTCGTTCAGTGAATGAGAAACCATCAATCGGTTAGTGACGGAGAAACCAGCACTCGGTCGGTGACAGAGAAAGAGGCACTCGTTCAAAGAATGAGAAACCATCAATCGGTCGGTGACAGAGAAACCAGCACTCGTTCAGTGAATGAGAAACCATCAATTGGTTAGTGACGGAGAAACCGGCACTCGGTCAATGAAAGAGAAACCATCACCGTTCAGTGAATGAGAAACAGGTATTCGGTCAGTGACGTGGAAACTGGCACTCAGTCAGTGAAAGAGAAACCTGCAATCGGACGGTGACAGAGAAAGCGGCACTCGGTCTGTAACGGAGAAACCAGCGCTCGGTAAGTGAATGTAAAACCAGCATTTGGTCAGTAAATGAGAAACAGGCACTCGTTCGGTGACGGGGAAGCCGGCGCCTGGTCAGTGACAAAGAAACCGTCACTCGGAGAGTGAAGGGGAAACCGGCACTTGGTCAGTGTATGAGAAATTGGCACTCAGTCAGTGAATGAGAAACCGGCACTCGGACAGTGAATGAGAAATTGGCACTCAGTCAGTGAATGAGAAACCAGCAATCAGTCAGTGATGGGGAAACTGGCACTCAGTCAGTGAATGAGAAACCGGCACTTGGTCAGTGAATGAGAAACCGGCACTTGGTCAGTGAATGAGAAATTGGCACTCAGTCAGTGAATGAGAAACCGGCACTTGGTCAGTGAATGAGAAATTGGCACTCAGTCAGTGAATGAGAAACTGGCATTCAGTCAGTGAATGAGAAACCAGCAATCGGTCAGTGATGGGGAAACTGGCACTCAGTCAGTGAATGAGAAACTGGCATTCAGTCAGTGAATGAGAAACCAGCAATCGGTCAGTGATGGGGAAACCAGCACTTAGTCAGTGAATGAGAAAATGGCATTCAGTCAGTGAATGAGAAACCAGCAATCGGTCAGTGATGGGGAAACCAGCACTCAGTCAATGAATGAGAAGCCAGCACTCAGACAGTGACAAGGAAACCGGCAATCGGTCAGTGAAAGAGAAACCTTCACCGTTCAGTGAATGAGAAACAGGTATTCAGTCAGTGACGGAGAAACTGGCTCTCAGTCAGTGACTGAGAAACCTGCACTCGGACGGTGACAGAGAAAGCGGCACTCGTTCAGTGAATGAGAAACTGGCACTCGGTCAGTTACGGAGAAAGTGGCACTCGGTCGGTGATGGGGAAACCAGCATTCGTTCAGTGAATGAGATACAGGCGCTTGGTCGGTGAAGGGGAAACTGGCACTCAGTCAGTGACTGAGAAACGAGCAGTCTGTTAGTGAATGAGAAACCATCACTTGTTCAGTGAATGAGAAACTGGCACTCGGTCAGTTACGGAGAAAGTGGCACTCGGTCGGTGACAGGGAAACCAGCATTCGTTCAGTGAATGAGAAACCGGTATTCGGTCAGTGACGGGGAAACTGGCACTCGGTCGGTGAATGAGAAACCATCACCGTTCAGTGAATGAGAAACAGGTATTCGGTCAGTGACGGGGAAACTGGCACTCAGTCAGTGAATGAGAAACCGGCACTCAGTCAGTGAATGAGAAACCTGCACTCGGTCGGTGACAGAGAAACCAGCACTCGTTCAGTGAATGAGAAACCATCAATCGGTTAGTGATGGAGAAACCGGCACTCGGTCAGTGAATGAGAAACCATCACCGTTCAGTGAATGAGAAACAGGTATTCGGTCAGTGACGGGGAAACTGGCACTCAGTCGGTGACAGAGAAACGAGCACTCGTTCAGTGAATGAGAAACAGGCACTCTTTCAGTGAATGAGATACAGGCACTCTTTCAGTGAATGAGATACAGGCGCTTGGTCGGTGAATGAGAAACTGGCACTTGGTCAGTGAATGAGAAACCGGCACTCGGTCGGTGACAGAGAAAGCTGCACTCGTTCAGTGAATGAGAAACCAGCACTCGTTCAGTGAATGAGAAACCATCAATCGGTTAGTGATGGAGAAACCGGCACTCGGTCAGTGAAAGAGAAACCATCACCGTTCAGTGAATGAGAAACAGGTAGTCGGTCAGTGACGGGGAAACTGGCACTCAGTCAGTGAATGAGAAACCTGCCCTCGGACGTTGACCGATATACCGGCACTCGGTCGGTGACAGAGAAAGTGGCACTCGTTCAGTGAATGAGAAACTGGCACTCGGTCAGTTACGGAGAAAGTGGCACTCGGTCGGTGACGGGGAAACCAGCATTCGTTCAGTGAATGAGATACAGGCGCTTGGTCGGTGAAGGGGAAACTGGCACTCAGTCAGTGACAGAGAAACGAGCAGTCGGTTAGTGAATGAGAAACCATCACTTGTTCAGTGAATGAGAAACTGGCACTCGGTCAGTTACGGAGAAAGTGGCACTCGGTCGGTGACGGGGAAACCAGCATTCGTTCAGTGAATGAGAAACCGGTATTCGGTCAGTGACGGGGAACCGGCACTCGGTCAGTGAATGAGAAACCATCACCGTTCAGTGAATGAGAAACAGGTATTCGGTCAGTGACGGGGAAACTGGCACTCAGTCAGTGAATGAGAAACCAGCACTCAGTCAGTGAATGAGAAACCTGCACTCGGTCGGTGACAGAGAAACCAGCACTCGTTCAGTGAATGAGAAACCATCAATCGGTTAGTGACGGAGAAACCGGCACTCGGTCGGTGACAGAGAAAGAGGCACTCGTTCAGTGAATGAGAAACCATCACTCGTTCAGTGAATGAGATACAGGCGCTTGGTCGGTGAATGAGACACTGGCACTCGGTCAGTTACGGAGAAAGTGGCACTCGGTCGGTGACGGGGAAACCAGCATTCGTTCAGTGAATGAGATACAGGCGCTTGGTCGGTGAAGGGGAAACTGGCACTCAGTCAGTGACAGAGAAACGAGCAGTCGGTTAGTGAATGAGAAACCATCACTTGTTCAGTGAATGAGAAACTGGCACTCGGTCAGTTACGGAGAAAGTGGCATTCGGTCAGTGACGGGGAAACCAGCTCTCGTTCAGTGAATGAGAAACCTGCACTCGGACGGTGACAGAGAAAGCGGCACTCGTTCAGTGAATGAGAAACTGGCACTCGGTCAGTTACGGAGAAAGTGGCACTCGGTCGGTGATGGGGAAACCAGCATTCGTTCAGTGAATGAGATACAGGCGCTTGGTCGGTGAAGGGGAAACTGGCACTCAGTCAGTGACTGAGAAACGAGCAGTCTGTTAGTGAATGAGAAACCATCACTTGTTCAGTGAATGAGAAACTGGCACTCGGTCAGTTACGGAGAAAGTGGCATTCGGTCGGTGACAGGGAAACCAGCATTCGGTCAGTGAATGAGAAACCGGTATTCGGTCAGTGACGGGGAACCGGCACTCGGTCAGTGAATGAGAAACCATCACCGTTCAGTGAATGAGAAACAGGTATTCGGTCAGTGACGGGGAAACTGGCACTCAGTCGGTGACAGAGAAACGAGCACTCGTTCAGTGAATGAGAAACAGGCACTCTTTCAGTGAATGAGATACAGGCACTCTTTCAGTGAATGAGATACAGGCGCTTGGTCGGTGAATGAGAAACTGGCACTTGGTCAGTGAATGAGAAACCAGCACTCGGTCGGTGACAGAGAAAGCGGCACTCATTCGGTGAATGAGAAACCAGCACTCGTTCAGTGAATGAGAAACCATCAATCGGTTAGTGATGGAGAAACCGGCACTCGGTCAGTGAAAGAGAAACCATCACCGTTCAGTGAATGAGAAACAGGTAGTCGGTCAGTGACGGGGAAACTGGCACTCAGTCAGTGAATGAGAAACCTGCCCTCGGACGTTGACCGATATACCGGCACTCGGTCGGTGACAGAGAAAGAGGCACTCGTTCAGAGAATGAGAAACCATCAATCGGTCGGTGACAGAGAAACCAGCACTCGTTCAGTGAATGAGAAACCATCAATTGGTTAGTGACGGAGAAACCGGCACTCGGTCAATGAAAGAGAAACCATCACCGTTCAGTGAATGAGAAACAGGTATTCGGTCAGTGACGTGGAAACTGGCACTCAGTCAGTGAAAGAGAAACCTGCAATCGGACGGTGACAGAGAAAGCGGCACTCGGTCTGTAACGGAGAAACCAGCGCTCGGTAAGTGAATGTAAAACCAGCATTTGGTCAGTAAATGAGAAACAGGCACTCGTTCGGTGACGGGGAAGCCGGCGCCTGGTCAGTGACAAAGAAACCGGCACTCGGAGAGTGAAGGGGAAACCGGCACTTGGTCAGTGTATGAGAAATTGGCACTCAGTCAGTGAATGAGAAACCGGCACTCGGACAGTGAATGAGAAATTGGCACTCAGTCAGTGAATGAGAAACCAGCAATCAGTCAGTGATGGGGAAACTGGCACTCAGTCAGTGAATGAGAAACCGGCACTTGGTCAGTGAATGAGAAACCGGCACTTGGTCAGTGAATGAGAAATTGGCACTCAGTCAGTGAATGAGAAACCGGCACTTGGTCAGTGAATGAGAAATTGGCACTCAGTCAGTGAATGAGAAACTGGCATTCAGTCAGTGAATGAGAAACCAGCAATCGGTCAGTGATGGGGAAACTGGCACTCAGTCAGTGAATGAGAAACTGGCATTCAGTCAGTGAATGAGAAACCAGCAATCGGTCAGTGATGGGGAAACCAGCACTTAGTCAGTGAATGAGAAAATGGCATTCAGTCAGTGAATGAGAAACCAGCAATCGGTCAGTGATGGGGAAACCAGCACTCAGTCAATGAATGAGAAGCCAGCACTCAGACAGTGACAAGGAAACCGGCAATCGGTCAGTGAAAGAGAAACCTTCACCGTTCAGTGAATGAGAAACAGGTATTCAGTCAGTGACGGAGAAACTGGCTCTCAGTCAGTGACTGAGAAACCTGCACTCGGACGGTGACAGAGAAAGCGGCACTCGTTCAGTGAATGAGAAACTGGCACTCGGTCAGTTACGGAGAAAGTGGCACTCGGTCGGTGATGGGGAAACCAGCATTCGTTCAGTGAATGAGATACAGGCGCTTGGTCGGTGAAGGGGAAACTGGCACTCAGTCAGTGACTGAGAAACGAGCAGTCTGTTAGTGAATGAGAAACCATCACTTGTTCAGTGAATGAGAAACTGGCACTCGGTCAGTTACGGAGAAAGTGGCACTCGGTCGGTGACAGGGAAACCAGCATTCGTTCAGTGAATGAGAAACCGGTATTCGGTCAGTGACGGGGAAACTGGCACTCGGTCGGTGAATGAGAAACCATCACCGTTCAGTGAATGAGAAACAGGTATTCGGTCAGTGACGGGGAAACTGGCACTCAGTCAGTGAATGAGAAACCGGCACTCAGTCAGTGAATGAGAAACCTGCACTCGGTCGGTGACAGAGAAACCAGCACTCGTTCAGTGAATGAGAAACCATCAATCGGTTAGTGATGGAGAAACCGGCACTCGGTCAGTGAATGAGAAACCATCACCGTTCAGTGAATGAGAAACAGGTATTCGGTCAGTGACGGGGAAACTGGCACTCAGTCGGTGACAGAGAAACGAGCACTCGTTCAGTGAATGAGAAACAGGCACTCTTTCAGTGAATGAGATACAGGCACTCTTTCAGTGAATGAGATACAGGCGCTTGGTCGGTGAATGAGAAACTGGCACTTGGTCAGTGAATGAGAAACCGGCACTCGGTCGGTGACAGAGAAAGCTGCACTCGTTCAGTGAATGAGAAACCAGCACTCGTTCAGTGAATGAGAAACCATCAATCGGTTAGTGATGGAGAAACCGGCACTCGGTCAGTGAAAGAGAAACCATCACCGTTCAGTGAATGAGAAACAGGTAGTCGGTCAGTGACGGGGAAACTGGCACTCAGTCAGTGAATGAGAAACCTGCCCTCGGACGTTGACCGATATACCGGCACTCGGTCGGTGACAGAGAAAGTGGCACTCGTTCAGTGAATGAGAAACTGGCACTCGGTCAGTTACGGAGAAAGTGGCACTCGGTCGGTGACGGGGAAACCAGCATTCGTTCAGTGAATGAGATACAGGCGCTTGGTCGGTGAAGGGGAAACTGGCACTCAGTCAGTGACAGAGAAACGAGCAGTCGGTTAGTGAATGAGAAACCATCACTTGTTCAGTGAATGAGAAACTGGCACTCGGTCAGTTACGGAGAAAGTGGCACTCGGTCGGTGACGGGGAAACCAGCATTCGTTCAGTGAATGAGAAACCGGTATTCGGTCAGTGACGGGGAACCGGCACTCGGTCAGTGAATGAGAAACCATCACCGTTCAGTGAATGAGAAACAGGTATTCGGTCAGTGACGGGGAAACTGGCACTCAGTCAGTGAATGAGAAACCAGCACTCAGTCAGTGAATGAGAAACCTGCACTCGGTCGGTGACAGAGAAACCAGCACTCGTTCAGTGAATGAGAAACCATCAATCGGTTAGTGACGGAGAAACCGGCACTCGGTCGGTGACAGAGAAAGAGGCACTCGTTCAGTGAATGAGAAACCATCACTCGTTCAGTGAATGAGATACAGGCGCTTGGTCGGTGAATGAGACACTGGCACTCGGTCAGTTACGGAGAAAGTGGCACTCGGTCGGTGACGGGGAAACCAGCATTCGTTCAGTGAATGAGATACAGGCGCTTGGTCGGTGAAGGGGAAACTGGCACTCAGTCAGTGACAGAGAAACGAGCAGTCGGTTAGTGAATGAGAAACCATCACTTGTTCAGTGAATGAGAAACTGGCACTCGGTCAGTTACGGAGAAAGTGGCATTCGGTCAGTGACGGGGAAACCAGCTCTCGTTCAGTGAATGAGAAACCTGCACTCGGACGGTGACAGAGAAAGCGGCACTCGTTCAGTGAATGAGAAACTGGCACTCGGTCAGTTACGGAGAAAGTGGCACTCGGTCGGTGATGGGGAAACCAGCATTCGTTCAGTGAATGAGATACAGGCGCTTGGTCGGTGAAGGGGAAACTGGCACTCAGTCAGTGACTGAGAAACGAGCAGTCTGTTAGTGAATGAGAAACCATCACTTGTTCAGTGAATGAGAAACTGGCACTCGGTCAGTTACGGAGAAAGTGGCATTCGGTCGGTGACAGGGAAACCAGCATTCGGTCAGTGAATGAGAAACCGGTATTCGGTCAGTGACGGGGAACCGGCACTCGGTCAGTGAATGAGAAACCATCACCGTTCAGTGAATGAGAAACAGGTATTCGGTCAGTGACGGGGAAACTGGCACTCAGTCGGTGACAGAGAAACGAGCACTCGTTCAGTGAATGAGAAACAGGCACTCTTTCAGTGAATGAGATACAGGCACTCTTTCAGTGAATGAGATACAGGCGCTTGGTCGGTGAATGAGAAACTGGCACTTGGTCAGTGAATGAGAAACCGGCACTCGGTCGGTGACAGAGAAAGCGGCACTCATTCGGTGAATGAGAAACCAGCACTCGTTCAGTGAATGAGAAACCATCAATCGGTTAGTGATGGAGAAACCGGCACTCGGTCAGTGAAAGAGAAACCATCACCGTTCAGTGAATGAGAAACAGGTAGTCGGTCAGTGACGGGGAAACTGGCACTCAGTCAGTGAATGAGAAACCTGCCCTCGGACGTTGACCGATATACCGGCACTCGGTCGGTGACAGAGAAAGTGGCACTCGTTCAGTGAATGAGAAACTGGCACTCGGTCAGTTACGGAGAAAGTGGCACTCGGTCGGTGACGGGGAAACCAGCACTCAGTCGGTGACAGAGAAATGAGCAGTCGGTCAGTGAATGAGAAACCATCACTCGTTCAGTGAATGAGATACAGGCGCTTGGTCGGTGAATGAGACACTGGCACTCGGTCAGTTACGGAGAAAGTGGCACTCGGTCGGTGACGGGGAAACCAGCATTCGTTCAGTGAATGAGATACAGGCGCTTGGTCGGTGAAGGGGAAACTGGCACTCAGTCAGTGACAGAGAAACGAGCAGTCGGTTAGTGAATGAGAAACCATCACTTGTTCAGTGAATGAGAAACTGGCACTCGGTCAGTTACGGAGAAAGTGGCATTCGGTCAGTGACGGGGAAACCAGCTCTCGTTCAGTGAATGAGAAACCTGCACTCGGACGGTGACAGAGAAAGCGGCACTCGTTCAGTGAATGAGAAACTGGCACTCGGTCAGTTACGGAGAAAGTGGCACTCGGTCGGTGACGGGGAAACCAGCATTCGTTCAGTGAATGAGAAACCGGTATTCGGTCAGTGACGGGGAACCGGCACTCGGTCAGTGAATGAGAAACCATCACCGTTCAGTGAATGAGAAACAGGTATTCGGTCAGTGACGGGGAAACTGGCACTCAGTCAGTGAATGAGAAACCAGCACTCAGTCAGTGAATGAGAAACCTGCACTCGGTCGGTGACAGAGAAACCAGCACTCGTTCAGTGAATGAGAAACCATCAATCGGTTAGTGACGGAGAAACCGGCACTCGGTCGGTGACAGAGAAAGAGGCACTCGTTCAGTGAATGAGAAACCATCAATCGGTCGGTGACAGAGAAACCAGCACTCGTTCAGTGAATGAGAAACTGGCACTCGGTCAGTTACGGAGAAAGTGGCACTCGGTCGTTGACGGGGAAACCAGCATTCGTTCAGTGAATGAGATACAGGCGCTTGGTCGGTGAAGGGGAAACCGGCACTCTGTCGGTGACAGAGAAACGAGCACTCGTTCAGTGAATGAGAAACAGGCACTCTTTCAGTGAATGAGATACAGGCACTCTTTCAGTGAATGAGATACAGGCGCTTGGTCGGTGAATGAGAAACTGGCACTTGGTCAGTGAATGAGAAACCAGCACTCGGACAGTGACGAGGAAACCGGCAATCGGTCAGTGATGGGGAAACTGGCGCATGATCAGTGAAAGTGAATTTGGCACTCTCTTAGCGAATGAGAAACTGGCACTTGGTCAGTGAAAGAGAAATCGGCACTCGGTCGGTGACAGAGAAAGCGGCACTCGTTCAGTGAATGAGAAACCAGCACTCGTTCAGTGAATGAGAAACCATCAATCGGTTAGTGATGGAGAAACCGGCACTCGGTCAGTGAAAGAGAAACCATCACCGTTCAGTGAATGAGAAACAGGTAGTCGGTCAGTGACGGGGAAATTGGCACTCAGTCAGTGAATGAGAAACCTGCCCTCGGACGTTGACCGATATACCGGCACTCGGTCAGTGACAGAGAAAGTGGCACTCGTTCAGTGAATGAGAAACTGGCACTCGGTCAGTTACGGAGAAAGTGGCACTCGGTCGGTGACGGGGAAACCAGCACTCAGTCGGTGACAGAGAAATGAGCAGTCGGTCAGTGAATGAGAAACCATCACTCGTTCAGTGAATGAGATACAGGCGCTTGGTCGGTGAATGAGACACTGGCACTCGGTCAGTTACGGAGAAAGTGGCACTCGGTCGGTGACAGGGAAACCAGCATTCGTTCAGTGAATGAGATACAGGCGCTTGGTCGGTGAAGGGGAAACTGGCACTCAGTCAGTGACAGAGAAACGAGCAGTCGGTTAGTGAATGAGAAACCATCACTTGTTCAGTGAATGAGAAACTGGCACTCGGTCAGTTACGGAGAAAGTGGCATTCGGTCAGTGACGGGGAAACCAGCTCTCGTTCAGTGAATGAGAAACCTGCACTCGGACGGTGACAGAGAAAGCAGCACTCGTTCAGTGAATGAGAAACTGGCACTCGGTCAGTTACGGAGAAAGTGGCACTTGGTCGGTGATGGGGAAACCAGCATATGTTCAGTGAATGAGATACAGGCGCTTGGTCGGTGAAGGGGAAACTGGCACTCAGTCAGTGACTGAGAAACGAGCAGTCTGTTAGTGAATGAGAAACCATCACTTGTTCAGTGAATGAGAAACTGGCACTCGGTCAGTTACGGAGAAAGTGGCACTCGGTCGGTGACGGGGAAACCAGCATACGTTCAGTGAATGAGATACAGGCGCTTGGTCGGTGAAGGGGAAACTGGCACTCAGTCAGTGACTGAGAAACGAGCAGTCTGTTAGTGAATGAGAAACCATCACTTGTTCAGTGAATGAGAAACTGGCACTCGGTCAGTTACGGAGAAAGTGGCACTCGGTCGGTGACGGGGAAACCAGCATTCGTTCAGTGAATGAGAAACCGGTATTCGGTCAGTGACGGGGAACCGGCACTCGGTCAGTGAATGAGAAACCATCACCGTTCAGTGAATGAGAAACAGGTATTCGGTCAGTGACGGGGAAACTGGCACTCAGTCAGTGAATGAGAAACCGGCACTCAGTCAGTGAATGAGAAACCTGCACTCGGTCGGTGACAGAGAAACCAGCACTCGTTCAGTGAATGAGAAACCATCAATCGGTTAGTGACCGAGAAACCGGCACTCGGTCGGTGACAGAGAAAGAGGCACTCGTTCAGTGAATGAGAAACCATCAATCGGTCGGTGACAGAGAAACCAGCACTCGTTCAGTGAATGAGAAACTGGCACTCGGTCAGTTACGGAGAAAGTGGCACTCGGTCGGTGATGGGGAAACCAGCACTCGGTCGGTGACGGGGAAACCAGCATTCGTTCAGTGAATGAGAAACCGGTATTCGGTCAGTGACGGGGAACCGGCACTCGGTCAGTGAATGAGAAACCATCACCGTTCAGTGAATGAGAAACCGGTATTCGGTCAGTGACGGGGAACCGGCACTCGGTCAGTGAATGAGAAACCGTCTCTCGTTCAGTGAATGAGAAACAGGCGCTTGGTCGGTGAATGAGACACCGGCACTCAGTCAGTGAATGAGACACCGGCACTCGGTTGGTGACAGAGAAAGCGGCACTCGGTCAGTGAATGAGAAACTGGCACTCGGTCAGTTACGGAGAAAGTGGCACTCGGTCGGTGACGGGGAAACCAGCATTCATTCAGTGAATGAGAAACCGGCACTCGGTCAGTGAAAGAGAAACCATCACCGTTCAGTGAATGAGAAACAGGTATTCAGTCAGTGACGGGGAAACTGGCACTCAGTCAGTGAATGAGAAACCTGCACTCGGTCGGTGACCGATAGACCGGCACTCGGTCGGTGACAGAGAAAGCGGCACTCGTTCAGTGAATGAGAAACTGGCACTCGGTCAGTTACGGAGAAAGTGGCACTCGGTCGGTGACGGGGAAACCAGCATTCGTTCAGTGAATGAGATACAGGCGCTTGGTCGGTGAAGGGGAAACCGGCACTCAGTCAGTGACGGGGAAACTGGCACTCGGTCAGTGAATGAGAAACCGGCACTCAGTCAGTGAATGAGAAACCTACACTCGGTTGGTGACAGAGAAAGCGGCACTCGTTCAGTGAATGAGAAACTGGCACTCGGTCAGTTACGGAGAAAGTGGCACTCGGTCGGTGACGGGGAAACCAACATTCGTTCAGTGAATGAGATACAGGCGCTTGGTCGGTGAAGGGGAAACTGGCACTCAGTCAGTGACAGAGAAACGAGCAGTCGGTCAGTGAATGAGAAACCATCTCCGTTCAGTGAATGAGAAACAGGTATTCGGTCAGTGACGGGGAAACTGGCACTCAGTCAGTGAATGAGAAACCTGCACTCGGTCGCTGACAGAGAAAGCGGCACTCGTTCAGTGAATGAGAAACTGGCACTCGGTCAGTTACGGAGAAAGTGGCACTCGGTCGGTGACGGGGAAACCAACATTCGTTCAGTGAATGAGATACAGGCGCTTGGTCGGTGAAGGGGAAACTGGCACTCAGTCAGTGACAGAGAAACGAGCAGTCGGTCAGTGAATGAGAAACCATCACTTGTTCAGTGAATGAGAAACAGGCGCTTGGTCGGTGAATGAGACACCGGCACTCAGTCAGTGACGAGGAAACCGGCAATCGGCAGTGAAAGAGAAATTGGCACTCTGTTAGTGAATGAGAAACCAGCACTCTTTCAGTGAATGAGAAACTGGCACTCTGTCAGTGAATGAGGAATATGGCACACGGTCAGTGAATGAGAAATAGGCTCTCGGTCAGTCAACGAGAAACCGGCACTTGGTCAGTGATGTGGAAACAGGCACTTGGTCAGTATTGGGGAAACAGGCACTCGGTCAGTGAATGAGAAATCCGGCACATGGTCAGTGAATGAGGAATATGGCACACGGTCAGTGAATGAGAATCCGGCACTCGTTCACTGATCAGAAACTGGCACTCTGTCAGTGAATCAGAAACCGGCACTCGGTCGGTGAAGGGTAAACCGGCACTAGGTCAGTGATGGGGAAACTGGCGCTCGGTCTGTGACGGAGAAACCAGCGCTTGGTAAGTGAATGTAAAACCAGCATTTGGTCAGTAAATGAGAAACAGGCACTCGTTCGGTGGCGGGGAAGCCAGCGCCTGGTCAGTGACAAAGAAACCGGCACTCGGAGAGTGAAGGGGAAACCGGCACTTGGTCAGTGAATGAGAAATTGGCATTCAGTCAGTGAATGAGAAACCAGCAATCAGTCAGTGATGGGGAAACTGGCACTCAGTCAGTGAATGAGAAACCAGCAATCAGTCAGTGATTGGGAAACTGGCACTCAGTCAGTGAATGAGAAACTGGCATTCAGTCAGTGAATGAGAAACCAGCAATCGGTCAGTGATGGGGAAACTGGCACTCAGTCAGTGAATGAGAAACCAGCAATCAGTCAGTGATTGGGAAACTGGCACTCAGTCAGTGAATGAGAAACCAGCAATCAGTCAGTGATTGGGAAACTGGCACTCAGTTAGTGAATGAGAAACTGGCATTCAGTCAGTGAATGAGAAACCAGCAATCGGTCAGTGATGGGGAAACTGGCACTCAGTCAGTGAATGAGAAATTGGCATTCAGTCAGTGAATGAGAAACCAGCAATCAGTCAGTGATGGGGAAACTGGCACTCAGTCAGTGAATGAGAAACCTGCACTCGGTCGGTGACCGATAGACAGGCACTCGGTCGGTGACAGAGAAAGCGGCACTCGTTCAGTGAATGAGAAACTGGCACTCGGTCAGTTACGGAGAAAGTGGCACTCGGTCGGTGACGGGGAAACCAGCATTCGTTCAGTGAATGAGATACAGGCGCTTGGTCGGTGAAGGGGAAACTGGCACTCAGTCAGTGACGGGGAAACTGGCACTCGGTCAGTGAATGAGAAACCGGCACTCAGTCAGTGAATGAGAAACCTACACTCGGTTGGTGACAGAGAAAGCGGCACTCGTTCAGTGAATGAGAAACCTGCACTCGGTCGGTGACAGAGAAACCAGCACTCATTCAGTGAATGAGAAACCATCAATCGGTTAGTGATGGAGAAACCGGCACTCAGTCAGTGAATGAGAAACCATCTCCGTTCAGTGAATGAGAAACAGGTATTCGGTCAGTGACGGGGAAACTGGCACTCAGTCAGTGAATGAGAAACCTGCACTCGGTCGCTGACAGAGAAAGCGGCACTCGTTCAGTGAATGAGAAACTGGCACTCGGTCAGTTACGGAGAAAGTGGCACTCGGTCGGTGACGGGGAAACCAACATTCGTTCAGTGAATGAGATACAGGCGCTTGGTCGGTGAAGGGGAAACTGGCACTCAGTCAGTGACAGAGAAACGAGCAGTCGGTCAGTGAATGAGAAACCATCACTTGTTCAGTGAATGAGAAACAGGCGCTTGGTCGGTGAATGAGACACCGGCACTCAGTCAGTGACGAGGAAACCGGCAATCGGCAGTGAAAGAGAAATTGGCACTCTGTTAGTGAATGAGAAACCAGCACTCTTTCAGTGAATGAGAAACTGGCACTCTGTCAGTGAATGAGGAATATGTCACACGGTCAGTGAATGAGAAATAGGCTCTCGGTCAGTCAACGAGAAACCGGCACTTGGTCAGTGATGTGGAAACAGGCACTTGGTCAGTATTGGGGAAACAGGCACTCGGTCAGTGAATGAGAAATCCGGCACATGGTCAGTGAATGAGGAATATGGCACACGGTCAGTGAATGAGAATCCGGCACTCGTTCACTGATCAGAAACTGGCACTCTGTCAGTGAATCAGAAACCGGCACTCGGTCGGTGAAGGGTAAACCGGCACTAGGTCAGTGATGGGGAAACTGGCGCTCGGTCTGTGACGGAGAAACCAGCGCTTGGTAAGTGAATGTAAAACCAGCATTTGGTCAGTAAATGAGAAACAGGCACTCGTTCGGTGGCGGGGAAGCCAGCGCCTGGTCAGTGACAAAGAAACCGGCACTCGGAGAGTGAAGGGGAAACCGGCACTTGGTCAGTGAATGAGAAATTGGCATTCAGTCAGTGAATGAGAAACCAGCAATCAGTCAGTGATGGGGAAACTGGCACTCAGTCAGTGAATGAGAAACCAGCAATCAGTCAGTGATTGGGAAACTGGCACTCAGTCAGTGAATGAGAAACTGGCATTCAGTCAGTGAATGAGAAACCAGCAATCGGTCAGTGATGGGGAAACTGGCACTCAGTCAGTGAATGAGAAACCAGCAATCAGTCAGTGATTGGGAAACTGGCACTCAGTCAGTGAATGAGAAACCAGCAATCAGTCAGTGATTGGGAAACTGGCACTCAGTCAGTGAATGAGAAACTGGCATTCAGTCAGTGAATGAGAAACCAGCAATCGGTCAGTGATGGGGAAACTGGCACTCAGTCAGTGAATGAGAAATTGGCATTCAGTCAGTGAATGAGAAACCAGCAATCAGTCAGTGATGGGGAAACTGGCACTCAGTCAGTGAATGAGAAACCAGCAATCAGTCAGTGATTGGGAAACTGGCACTCAGTCAGTGAATGAGAAACTGGCATTCAGTCAGTGAATGAGAAACCAGCAATCGGTCAGTGATGGGGAAACTGGCACTCAGTCAGTGAATGAGAAACCAGCAATCAGTCAGTGATTGGGAAACTGGCACTCAGTCAGTGAATGAGAAACTGGCATTCAGTCAGTGAATGAGAAACCAGCAATCGGTCAGTGATGGGGAAACTGGCACTCAGTCAGTGAATGAGAAACCAGCAATCAGTCAGTGATTGGGAAACTGGCACTCAGTCAGTGAATGAGAAACCAGCAATCGGTCAGTGATGGGGAAACTGGCACTCAGTCAGTGAATGAGAAACTGGCATTCAGTCAGTGAATGAGAAACCAGCAATCGGTCAGTGATGGGGAAACCAGCACTTAGTCAGTGAATGAGAAACTGGCATTCAGTCAGTGAATGAGAAACCAGCAATCGGTCAGCGATGGGGAAACCAGCACTCAGTCAGTGAATGAGAAGCCGGCACTCGGACAGTGACAAGGAACCCCGCAATCGGTCAGTGAAAGAGAAACCATCACCATTCAGTGAATGAGAAACAGGTATTCAGTCAGTGACGGGGAAACTGGCACTCATTCATGAATGAGAAACCTGCACTCGGACAGTGACAGAGAAAGCGGCACTCGTTCAGTGAATGAGAAACTGGCACTCGGTCAGTTACGGAGAAAGTGGCACTCGGTCGGTGACGGGGAAACCAGCATTCGTTCAGTGAATGAGATACAGGCGCTTGGCCGATGAATGAGACACCGGCACTCAGTCAGTGACAGGGAAACGGGCACTCGTTCAGTGAATGAGAAACCAGCACTCAGTTAGTGAATGAGAAGCCGGCACTCGGTCAGTGACGGAGAAACTGGCACTCGTTCAGTGAATGAGAAACCAGCACTCAGTTAGTGAATGAGAAGCCGGCACTCGGTCAGTGACGGGGAAACTGGCACTCGATCAGTAAATAAGAAACCTGCACTCTGTCGGTGAATGAGAAACAGGCACTCGGTCAGTGAATGAGAATCCGGCACTCGGTCGGTGATGGGGAAACGGGCGCTCCATCAGTGACTGAGAAACCGGCATGCAGACAGTGACGGGGAAACCGGCACTTGATCAGTAAATAAGAAACCTGCACTCTGTTGGTGAATGAGAAACAGGCACTCGGTCAGTGAATGAGAAACCAGCACTCAGTCAGTGAATGAGAAACCAGCACTCAGTTAGTGAATGAGAAACCAGCACTCGGTCAGTGAAAAAGAAACCGGCACTCAGTCAGTCAATGAGAAACCTGCACTCGGTCGGTGACAGAGAAAGCGGCACTCGTTCAGTGAATGAGAAATTTGCACTCAGTCAGTTACGGAGGAAGTGGCACTCGGTCGGTGACGGGGAAACCAGCATTCATTCAGTGAATGAGATACAGGCGCTTGGTCGGTGAAGGGGAAACCGACACTCAGTCAGTGACGGGGAAACTGGCACTCGGTCAGTGAATGAGAAACCGGCACTCAGTCAGTGAATGAGAAACCGGCACTCGGTCGGTGAAGGAGAAACCAGCATCCTGTCAGTGATGGGGAAAATGGTGCAAGGTCAGTCAATGAGAAACCAGCACTCAGTCAGTGACTAATAGACCGGCACTCGGTCGGTGACAGAGAAAGCGGCACTCGAACAGTGAATGAGAAACTGGCACTCGGTCAGTTACGGAGAAAGTGGCACTCGGTCGGTGACAGGGAAACCAGCATTCGTTCAGTGAATGAGAAACCAGCACTCGGACAATGACGAGGAAACCGGCAATCGGTCAGTGAATGAGAAACCAGCAATCGGTCAGTGACAGAGAAACTGGCACTCAGTCAGTGAATGAAAAACCGGCACTCGGTTAGTGAATGAGAAACCGGCACTCAGTCAGTGACGAAGAAACCAGAACTCGACCTCAAGACGGAGAAGCTGGTGCTCAGCTCAGTGAAGGAGTGGCATTGAGCAGCTGGATGGAGGTGAAGCCACTGGACAGGTTGGAGAAAGTGAAGCCATTAGATGGGCCAAAGTGTGTTCAGTGGAGCTGACCTTGGCTGACCACGTTGCTGCTACTGGCTACTCGGAGCCACGAAAACTACATATGCAGTGTAACTGCGAGTGACTGTCCTGAACGTTTCTTTTATGCTCACAAGACCCTGTTGAATATAAATAATGTAAGATTGCACAGTCCGGATTCCCTTGCTTGGCGGTGAGACCGGCCATGAGGCTGCAGCAACGACTAGTCCTCAGTCTGCAGGCTCACCTGTCGCTGTGCTCCCAGTGAGATGATACCGGAGGCAGTGTAGTGTAAAGTCTGTACGCGGTTGAGGGCCGGCCTCTCCCATTAGCGCTGCCATCAGTAGAATGGTAGGGTGGATTCCCAGGAGCTGTACCATGTCGTTCGGGGACTTGGTCTATACTGTACATTTGTTTTCTCGCATACTGATACGTGTCTTTTTTCTCTCTAACGATTTTGATTGTATGTTATGCACCTTGGCTCCAGAGGAATGCCATCTCATTCGACTGCATCCATGTATGGTTTGAATGATAATTAAACATAATTTGATTTGATTTGATTTTGATTTGAAAGTGAGAAGTGATCTTATAGAGGTGTATAAAGTGCTGAGGGAGGGGCATAGATGGACTGAATGAATTCAGTCTTTTTTCCAGGATTAGGGAATGAAGAACTAGAGGGCATAGATTTAAGGTGAGAGGGAAAAGGTTTAGTAGAAACTTCAGGAGCAATTTTTAAATAAAATATATGAAATGAGCTACTAGAGGAAGCAGCTAAAGCAGGTATAATAACAACTTCCTAATGACAGTTGGACAGGTACATATATAGAAAAAATTTAGAAGGTTATGGGCTACTTGCTGGCAAATGGGACTATCTTGAATGGGGCATTGTGGTTGGGATGGAGCAGATGCGCCAAAACATGGGCCATGCTGTCCAGCTCTGAATTCTGAATTCTGTGAATTCTGTACGGCATGATCTGCCTGGCTGGCACACAAAATAAAAGTTTTTAACTGTATTTCAGTATACAAATCAATAGTATACCAACATCACTAGCATAAATTAAATATTGGTTTACATATTGAAGACAGGAGGAGGAATAAACGTGTCCACATCAGGTTGGCAGACTGCTATTAGTGTGGTATCAATGGCATTGGTGCATGGACCGCAGTTATACAACATCTATGTTATGATTTGGCTGAGGGCACCAAGTTAAGGCTTTGAAGGTCGCTGACAACATAAAACCAAGTGGGCATACGATCAGTAAAGATGCTGCAAAGGCTGTTAAATGTTTATAGATTGAGTGTACGTATCTAAACTTTACAATGTGGAAAACAGATTATCCATTTTGGTTGTAATGCTAGGAATATTTTATGGGAAATATAGATGAGAATTGGATGTCCTCATACATAGGTGAACTGTATGTTTGCTTTCATTCCTTGTAGATTTGAGTACAAGAGAAAATATGTCTTAATTCAATTGTACAGGGCTTAGTGAGACTACACCTAGTGTACTGTGTATAACTTTGGCCTTCAAACCTCAAAACAGGCATAAAATAAAAGTGCAGTTAAGCTTCACTGGACAATTTTTTGGGTCAGTCTTGTGGGAGTGATTGAGTAGGCTAACCTTCATTCTCTTGAGTTTAGAAGAATAAGAGGTGACCTCATTGAAACCTGCAAACTTCTTAGAGGATCTAAGAATCTTTACCCTGCTTGCAGAATTTAGAATGGCAGAGGTGTTGGGGGGGGGGGGGTGGGGTGTGGTGGTCACAGTCTCAAAATCAGACTTGAACCATTTTGGGCTGAAATGAGAGCTTCCTTCACTCAGCAGAGTGGTGAATCTTTGGGTTCTCTACCCAAAGGGCTCTGCAGGCATCTCTTTCACAACAGGTAATTTTCTTCACAGTGAAGGAATTGAGGACATGGAGATAGTCAGAAACATTGTGCTTATGATACAATATCAGCAACAATCTTGGTGAATGGCTCAGAGGTGTCGAATGACTTAGCGCGGCTGCTGTTTCTGATGTTCTTTTGCTGTCCTGAGATGGAGAATCTGACAAATTATTGGAGGAAAAAATGTGATAGGGAATTGCTGATGTGCAATCTGTGAGGAGGAACCTACTGGATATTGTATGAAGGTAAATCTCTACTGCCGAACAGTGTTGGAAATATGTAATGGAGTAATTAATACCAGGAATCTGTGCCATGACATCTGCAAATGGTAATTCATTATATGGAATCTATAGTAGGGATTATATGAAGGGGAATCTATGATGGGTAATGTGGTATGGAACATCTGTGATGCTAGTTCCACCACGGGAGACTCAATGCAAAAGCTTTGGTTGGGAACCTGTTACTTGGAGTATGTAATATTGAGTCAAGTCACTTCTATTGTCATTTTGACCATAACTGCTGGTACAGTACATAGGAAAAATGAGACTTTTTCAGGACCATGGTGTACATGACACAGTATAAAAACTAGACTGAACTACGTTAAAAAAAAACACAGAGAAAGCTACACTAGACTACAGACCTACACAGGACTGCATAAAGTGCACAATAACAGTGCAGGCATTACAATAAATAATAAACAGGACAGTAGGGCAAGGTGTCAGTCCAGACTTTGGGTATTGAGGAGTCTGATAGCTTGGGGGAAGAAACTGTTACATAGTCTGGTCGTGAGAGTCTGAATCCTTTTCCCAGACAGCAGGAGGGAGAAGAGATTGTTTGAGGGGTGCGTGGGGTCCTTCATAATGCTGTTTCCTTTGCAGATGCAGCGTGTAGTGTAGATATCCGTGATGGCGGGAAGAGAGACCCCGATGATCTTCTCAGCTGACCTCACTATCCGCTTCAGAGTCTTGCGATCCGAGATGGTGCAATTTCTGAACCAGGCAGTGATCCAGCTGCTCAGGATGCTCTCAATACAACCCCTGTAGAATGTGATGAGGATGGGGGGGTAGGAGATGGACTTTTCTCAGATTTCACAGAAAGTAGAGACACTGCTGGGCTTTCTTTGCTATGGAGCTGGTGTTGAGGGACCAGGTGAGATTCTCCGCCAGGTGAACACCAAGAAATTTGGTGCTCTTAACGCTCTCTACTGAGGAGCCGTCGATGTTCAGTGGGAAGTGGTCGCTCTGTGCCCTCCTGAAATCAACAACCAGCTCTTTTGATTTGTTCACCTTCAGACACAGGTTTTTGGCTCTGCACCAGTCCGTTAGCCACAGCACCTCCTCTCTGTAAGCTGACTTGTCGTAAACTGCGGTGAAAGATTTGTATTAGGCAATCAGGAGTGGCTTCCTTGCTCCAGAATTTGTGATGTGGTGTGAAAATCTAGAAACTGAATTTGTAAAATTGAATCATTGCTATTGAGTGTGTTTAATGTCTGATGGTGAAACAGAAATGGGAATATGCCTTGGATAAGCAGTGATGGGAGATCTGAGAAGTATTCACCATGGAGTAAGCATATTTGAGAATTTGTGATCTAAGTCTGTGGAAGATTTCCATACTAGAGGTAATCATTTTGGGGGGGGAGGTGGGAGCAAAAACTAAATGAAACTGTGAATGAGATCTCCAGGGCTTTCAGGATGTTTGCTTATTTATAGAGATCTGCAGAGGTTGTGGTTTAATCCTTGCAACTGCAAATTGGCAAAAGGGTTTCAATGGTTTCAAGATAATCTATAGAGGTCAGTTTCAGTAAATTGGCTGAAGATGGTAATCTGCTAAGAAGTTGCAAAAAATGTTTGTAGACAAACTGCAGAAACAAAATATTTCAATAGATTAGCCATTGCTCTGCAAAATGATGCCACAGCTTCATTTGTGAAGGTAATTTAGTGATATTATCCCCTGAAATCAGAACAACTTCATCTGTAACATAAATCTGCACTTGTGCATTTGCTGTTTTCTAAAATAAATTCAGTAAGTCTATTTTAAAATCTCCTCCATCGACTGCCCATCCCATGCAGCTTGCTTGCATCTTCAGTTTCCTGAGTGCTGGTATCCGGAGGCTGTGCTGCCAAGCTGCCAGTCTGCAGCGTCACACCTTACTGCCTTTAAAGATTGCCCTGCAGAGACAGAGGAAAATGGCAATTTTTACATGATGCAGTCTGGCAACCCCTGAGATTTAAAGTCAGAACTGGTGCCAAGGATTACCCTGGAGAATGAAAGATGGAAAGCAGAGGCCCACATTTCAGTGGAAAGTGTGAGCTCACTCTAACTTAATTTCAAGATGATAAACAAGAGTGGCATAATTTTAAAATATTCAGCTTCGCTTTTAATTTTTATTTTAAATTTTTGATAACAAGTTGAGCAAATTTTTGAGGCTTTTGCCAGAAATTGCAGTAGATTGTGAAATGTAAATGAGATGGTTATTACACCAATGTTCATCAAGCTGAGCTGGAAAGACTTCAATAGCCTGATGAATATGCATGTGAATTTGTTAATTAAGTTAATTATTCTGCTGAAAATTCATTTGTCTTCCAAGGACATTTTCAAAATGATTTTAACATGCTTGTGCCATTAGTCATGCCTATGCTATTTAAAATCATCTTTGTCCACCCATGTAACTGCAACTTCACAAACATAGTAATGTATGAAATTTGTCTTTTTTTGTAAATTTTTTACAATTCACGAATATCTTTGCATTGTTACGTTCTTCTGTGAATTTAGTGATGAATGTTTTCCTTTGTAACTGTTGCAAGTTCTCAGGGGTTATTGATTTTCACAACAAAATAGGCCTTTGTTGCACAAGAATCACTAAAGCTTTGGCTTCAGTTTGCAGCAGATTAACTTCCGAGAATGCCAAAGGGGATCATTGTGTTCAGTGACAAGCAACGCAATGCTAACGTCCCGCCCTGTGCAAGAAAGACTCAGCTCGAAGCCAACATTGATCAAATAGCAATCTGCTTTTAACTTCAAGTATTTCCTTTCGCAATGCTTGTCAATAAAAGAAAACTCTAAAATCAATATTGCATGTTCAATTATAATGACAAAGCTTGCATTTACCGATCTAATCCTATTGAATAACGACCTTGTACAGCCCAGCATCCAATACCCTAATGTGTTTTATGTCAAATTTTGTTAAATTTCTGTAACTTTCGAAAGGAAGCCAGCATTAAGGATCAGTGAGATATCTTGCCTTTATATCAAGCAGCTGGATGACTGAACAAGGAATCAAGGACTCAGATGGCATTCAGTCACAAATGAATGACACTGTCGGCAACAAAATATGATATATGATTTTCTTTCAGCTTCCCAGTGACTGTCAGTGCAGCACAGTAGGTTTTTATCTCAGCCCTTTTCTCAATATATATTACTTCTCTCCTCAGCTTGCACCACCTCTGCCTCCCACACACCCATCACTACTACCACCACCTTTAATGGAACATCATTCCTGTTCCAATTCATTTTCTCCCACATATTTTCATTTTGTTTTGGCATCTTTAAATATCGCAGTGCAGAATAGGTGTTAGGCCAATGTCTCCCTCAATGCGTGCTTTCCCAGTACGGCTAATTTGCCATATAAAGTTTATAACAGCCAAGGTCTGATTAGCAACAGCCAGGCTGCTCCTGGCTGCATTTCCTTATTTACAACTGGGTCTTGTTTGTTCCCCATCCCCCAAATAACTTGAATCTACATAAACATGTTTATATTGTTTGCCAAGAAAACATATATCCAGAATAAGGATTATATTTTGATTACAATTTCTTCAGAAGGAATAATAAACATAACTGATTCACAGTAATTATATTTTTGCCAGTTAATACAGAAATAACAAATAAAGTCATCAATATTCTGAATACGTTGAAGATTTTACATGAATTACCATATTTTTTTCAAAAGTGATGAATTCAAATAAATGTCTTGTTGTTCCATTCTGCCAAATGCTTGAAAGCTATTCTGCTGATGTAGCCATCCAACTTGTCAAATCTGCACCATCAGAGAGACGTTGATACTGTAAATTATTGTGCATTTTTCATAGTAACCATCTCACAATATATTACAACCATTCACATCCATGCCCAAAGCCAAGATCTCATGGGATCAGGGTAATTTGACAGATTGGATCAAAATTGGCTTAGAGGTAGGAGGCAGAGCATGAGGGTCAATTGTAGTTTTTGTGATTGAATTCTGTGACCAGCAGTGTACCACGGGGATCAGTGCTGGGACCCTTGATGTTTGTTTATGTACATTAACAATTTGGATGTGAATATGGGAGATATTATTAGTAAGTCTGATAGTTGGTAAAATGGGCAGATGAAATATAATATTGAAAAATGCATTTTTGGAGGATTGATAAGACTAGGATATACATTGTAAATGGTAAGATCCTAAGGAATACTGAGTAACAGAGTGTGCACGTCCAAGAATGCCCATAAAAAACACCACATCATAAACATGAGGAAGTCTGCAGACACTGAAAATCCAAAGCAACACACACACAAAATGCTAGAGGAACTCAGCTGGTCAGGCAGCATCTATGGACAGGGATAAACAGTTGATGTTTCAGCCCAAGACCCTTCTTCAGGACTGAAAAAGAAGGGAGAAGATGCTTGAATAAAAGAGTGGGGGAGGGGAAGAAGGATAGAAGGAAGAAGGATAGCAAAAAGGTGGGCGAGGTAAAGGGCTGGAGAAAAAGGAATCTGATAGAAGAGAGTGGACTATAGGAGAAAGGGTCCCAGGGGGAAGTGATAGGTAAGTAAAAAGAGGTAAAAGGTCAGAGTGGGGAATAGAAGAGAGGAGGGGAGGGAATTTTTTTTACTGGAACAAGCCAATCTTCATGTCATTATGTTGGAGGTTATCCAGACAGAATATAAGCCTGAGGGTGGCTTCATCTTGGCACAAGAGGAGGCCATGGAACGGGAATGGAAATCAGAATTAAAGTGTTCAGCCACCAGGAAGTTCTGCTTTTGGTGAATAAAGCGGAGGTGCTCGATGAAGCAGTCCCCCAATTCACGACGGGTCTCACCAATGTCAAGGAAGCCAGATTTGGAGCACCAGACACAATAGACAACCCCTGTAGATTTACTGGTGAAGCGTTGTCTCACCTGGATAAGGTGTTGAAATTGTATACCTGCCTTCATTAACCAGAGAATAGAATCTAAAAGCAGGAAGTGATGCACCGTCAATAACTCTCTGAGACGTGAGGCGAGATATCGGCTTTTATTGACTGGAAGAAAGAACAAGCAGCAATTGACCACCATACTACATCCGGGAGACCGAGGTCTGGGCTCAGTCCTCAATTGCCTTTATACCGGGGTCAGTGGGAGGAGCCACAGGAGCAGTCAGCGGGGGGGGGGGGGGGGGGGGCGTGTCCATACAGGTATATGTAGTTGACCACAGGAAGATTATGACAAAATATAAGAAAGTAGAATGCACAGTACTGGTTGCCAAAATATAGAATGGATCTGATTGCACCAGAGAGGGTGCAGAGGAAATTCACCAGGATGTTGCTTGGGAAGGAGCATTTAACTTTGAGGAGAGGCTAGATGAGTTGGATTTTGTTTTGTTTGAAGTAGAGGAGGCTTTTGGGGAAATTGATGAAGAATACAAATTTATGAGGAGCATGAAGCAGAAAGAGACTTTTCCCTGATCAGAGATATCTATAAACAGGGGGAGCAATTTTAAGACAGGTGATAGATTATTTAAAGTAGAATTTCTGAAATCTGGAAAGGACTGCCTTGCGAGCATGATGTAGATTATCAAAGAATTATTTAGATGAGCACTTGAAAGGCCATGCAGTAGAAGACCACAAAAATGAATTCGTAAAGACAGGCATTTTGTTATGTCTTGTAACTTCAAAATATAAAACTAATTGCAAGAAAAAGGCACGAGCCTGGGAGAGAGCTCATGTACACTTTGTTTTCACTTTAAGCAAGATGCACACATATCACATGGTAGCATCATGACGTACGCAATTCACGTATTTTTACAAATAACCGGTAATGAATTATTTAGCCAAATAAAGAATATTTACTTAAACAACATATTTACAGTATTACTCAAATATTACTGAAATATTAAATACATAACACTCCTCCCTGTTTAGCTATAAAGTCCAACTCAAAATATAGAATGCATCTCAACTCACAGCATACTGTATAAGACATCTACAGCAGAGTAAATTTTAAATTGTTCCACTCTGGAGTAAAGATTTAATCACTGTGAAGACTTTCTTACTCCTGCACAAAAACAGGCCCTACAGCCCATCTAGTCCATACCAAACCATTTAAACTGCCTAGTTCCATCAACCTGCACCTGGACCATATCCCTCCATACCCCTACCCACCATGTTCCTATCCAAACTTTTCCTAAAGGTTGAAATCAAATAGCATTCACCACTTGCACTGGCAACAAGTTCCACACTCTCACCACCCACTGAGTGAAGAAGATCCCCCATGATTCCCTTAAGCATTTCACATTTCATCCTTAACCCATGGCTTCTAGTTGTAGTTTCACTCAACTTCAGTGGAAAAAAACCTGCTTGCATTTACCCTATCTATACCCCTCATAGTTTTTATACCTCTTTCAAATCTCCTCTCAGTCTTCTATGTTCTACGGAATAAAGTTCTAACCTGTTCAATCTTTCCTTATAACTCAGGTCCCCCTGTCCTGGCAACATCCTTGTAAATTTTCTCTGTGCTGTTTCAATCTTATTTACATCTTTCTTGTCAATAGGTGAGAAAACTGCACAAAATACTCAAAATTAGGCCTGACCAATGTCTTATCCAATTGCAACAGACCATCGCAACTCCTGTAATCAGTACTTTGCTCTATGAAGGCCAATGTGCCAAAAGTTTTCTTTAAGAACCTGTCTAACTGTGACGCCACTTCAATGAATTATGAACCTGGGTCTTTCGTCTAGTTTCTTGTAAGTATCTCTGAATTTCAAGTCAAGTCAAGTCACTTTTATTGTCATTTTGACCATAACTGCTGGTACAGTACATAGTAAAAATGAGACAACGTTTTTCAGGACCATGGTGTTACATGACACAGTACAAAAACTAGACTGAACTACATAAAAAAAACAACACAGAGAAAGCTACACTAGACTACAGACCTACACAGGACTGCATAAAGTGCACAAAAACAGTGCAGGCATTACAATAAATAATAAACAGGACAATAGGGCAAGGTGTCAGTCCAGGCTCTGGGTATTGAGGAGTCTGAAGAAACAGTTTCTAGGAAGAAACTGTTACATAGTCTGGTCGTGAGAGCTCGAATGCTTTGGAGCCTTTTCCCAGATGGCCAGAGGGAAAAGAGTTTGTATGAGGGGTGCATGGGGTCCTTCATAATGCTATTTCCTTTGCGGATGCAGCGTGTAGTGTAAATGTCCGTGATGGCGGGAAGAGAGACCCCGATGATCTTCTCAGCTGACCTCACTATCCGCTGCAGGGTCTTGTGTTCTGAGATGGTGCAATTTCCGCACCAGGCAGTGATGCAGTTGCTCAGGATGCTCTCAATACAACCCCTGTAGAATGTGATGAGGATGGGGGGTGGGAGATGGACTTTCCTCAGCCTTCGCAGAAAGTAGAGACGCTGCTGGGCTTTCTTTGCTATGGAGCTGGTGTTGAGGGACCAGGTGAGATTCTCCACCAGGTGAACACCAAGAAATTTGGTGCTCTTTACGATCTCTACCGAGGAGCCGTCAATGTTCAGCGGAGAGTGGTTGCTCCGTGCCCTCCTGAAGTCAACAACTATCTCTTTTGTTTTGTTCACATTCAGAGAAGGATTGTTGGCTCTGCACCAGTCCGTTAGCCGCTGCACCTCCTCTCTGTAAGCTGACTCGTCGTTCTTGCTGATGAGACCCACCATGGTCGTGTCATCGGCGAACTTGATGATGTGTTGCAGCACAGTCGTGGGTCAGCAGAGTGAACAGCAGTGGACTGAGCACATGGCCCTGGGGGGCCCCTGTGCTCAGTGTGATGGTGTTGGAGATGCTGCTCCCGATCCGGACTGACTGAGGTCTCCCAGTCAGGAAGTCTAGGATCCAGTTGCAGAGGGAGGTGTTCAGGCCCAGTAGGCTCAGCTTTCCAATCAGTTTCTGAGGGATGATTGTGTTGAATGCTGAACTGAAGTCTATGAACAGCATTTGAATGTACGTGTCTTTTTTTTGTCCAAGTGGGTTAGGGCCAGGTGGAGGGTGAGGGTGATGGCAATGGCATTATCTGTTGATTGGTTGGTATGGCATGCAAACTGCAGGGGGTCCAGTGAGGGGGGCAGCAGGGTCTTGATACGCCTCATGATGAGCCTCTCAAAACACTTCATGATGATGGATGTAAGTGCAATGGGACGGTTGTCGTTTAGGCAGGACACTGAAGACTTCTTCGGCACGGGGACGATGCTGGCGGCCTTGAAGCACGTTGGAATGGTGGCACTGCTCAGGGAGATGTTGAAGATGTCAGTGAGAACATCTGCTAGCTGGTCTGCACATCCTCTGAGCACTCTACCAGTGATGTTGTCTGAGAATTTGCTAATTTCTCGAGAAATTAGTTCTCATTTATTCTCTTTCATTTCCATAGCACTTATGTCATCCTCCTCATTTTTTTCCTTTTTCTTCTTTCAAATGTGTGCATCTTGATCTTGGGAAGGTGCAGCTCTTTCTGGAGTATATTTTATGAATGCTTCTATTGTTCTCTTGATGATCTGAGCTCTCCTCTTGGTTTCCTCATCCACAGCATCACCTGACAAATCCTCTGTTTTAGTATCTCCTTTGACTCCTTTCTTTTTTGACCTTCCATTCACCCAGTTGGGCTTTGGTCTTTGCATCAGCTTTTACAAGCAACTTTCTGTCTCCCACTTGAAATTCATGCAATAACCTTAATGCACGCAGAGTAGATTCGGGTTCTTTATACTCAAGAAAACCAAATACTTGCAACTTTCCAGAAGCTCTTTGAAGTCTCTTCCAATTTAAAACCAAGCCACATTATACAATTAACTGCCTGATTAACATATCAGAATCTCTCTTAGATTTGTTGCCTAAAAAACCTGTTGTAGTCAGATCACTGCTTTTGTCACTTCCACACTTGTTCTGAGAGTATCGTCCTTCCTTGGTCCAATATGTTTTCCAACCACAGGCACAGAAGTTGGCACCAACACCTGTTTGTCCTCTGCTGGGCAACAATTTGTGGTGTTCGGCATGGAAACAGTTGTGACATCAACTCGTATCTTTATTAATTCAAACTCAGTTGACTATTACAGGAGATGTGGCATGCAAATTATGAATCAATTTGTAGTTGTCTCAGCCAATCACGCCCCCACAATGCTAGCCCTCCTGCTTTTACCTCATACAAGGCCAATGTGGCACATTGGTTGTTGTATTTCACTGTTACAGACATCATTCCCACAAGATTTATTATTTCTCCAGTATAAGCACATAATTGGGCTTCAGTTTAGTATGTTTGAAATGCCAGACAAACTCATTTTGTACAACGACTGAAACAGCTGAGCCAATGTTCAATTCCATTTTAATTAATTTGCCAGTCACTTCGAGTGTAAGCTATATTGCTCATCCAGTGTTAGTTTTCACATTGTAGATTTCAAAGCTATCCAGTTCTTCATCATTGTCATCATTATCAGATCTTTCATCAACAGCTTGCAGAGTTCTTTTTGAAACTGCCACTTGACTTTTATTTTTTTCTCTTCCCTGTGCAATCCATTTGTTTTTTCCACCTGAAATATTCTTTATATGTGTACTACTTTGTTGCATTTTTTATGCAAGTTTCAACTTTAAATCTGCATTTGTTTGGTGTATATCAGCCCCTGCCACAACGGTAACACAATTTGCTTGGCCAGGCCGGTTTCTGTTTAAACACTGCAATTTTTTTCACATTCACTTTCATTCTGGATTGTAACTCAGTTATGTCTCTATATGTGTTTCCATTGATACAGCTATTTCAAGTACTCCTTTAAATGTGTGTTGTGCTTCATTTAGGGGCCATTTTAGAAAGATTTCTTGTAAGATTCCACAAACTAAATGATCTCTCAGTGCATCATTACGTCCATCACTTAAATGACAATTTTCCGACAAATTCTTCAATTCACCACCTACTCTGAAATGGAATACACTTCCTTTTGATTCTGCTTATGAAACCTAAAGAAATCTGCAATCAGCAATAATTTCAGTTCTAAATGTGACTGCATTACTTTCATGATATCAGCAAAACTCATTTTGACTGGTTTGATTGGAACAGTCAAATTTCGAAGCAAACTGTAGGCTTTTAAACCCAATGCACTCAGCAAAACTGTTACTTGTTTCTCATTGGCTATTCCATTTGCTTTAAAATACTGCTCAATCCATTATAAACTAGTTTATAATATCTAGTTATCCATAGGGTAATCAAACGTGCCAATCTTTCTGACATAGCAGCCATTTTTTCCTTTTTTTATTATTACACCTGTTACTCACTGAACACATGCATTCTTCCATGTTCTGCCGCTTTTTTCAACTCGATTGTGTCTTCCCTTCTGAAGAATACATGCTGCACTGCTTTTTGTTTTAACTCAAACATCTCCCTGTGCTTCAACAGGTAGGTAGTTGTCCTTGGTTCGTTTTAAAAATACCTAATCACCACTGTTATGTTTTGGAACTCTACAACATAAAACTAATTGCAAGGAAAAGACTGGAGCCCAGCAGATAACTCATGTGTATTTTTTTTTCTGTATGAATGAATTTTTACTGTATGCAATTCATGTATTTTATGTATAACCAGTAATGAATTATTCAACCAAATAAAGAATGCTTACTCAAACAATATATTTACAATATTACTCAAATATTACTAAACAATTAAACATATACCATACTTAATGGCTGACAAGGATGCAGCGGCTAAAGCGGTCATTACTATACGGGGATATAGAAGCATAGAAACATAGAAAATAGGTGCAGGAGTAGGCCATTCGGCCCTTCGAGCCTGCACCACCATTTAGTATGATCGTGGCTGATCATCCAATTCAAAACCCTGTACCTGCTTTCTCTCCATACCCCTGATCCCTTTAGCCACAAGGGCCATATCTAACTTCCTCTTAAATATAGCCAATGAACTGTCCTCAACTGTTTCCTGTGGCAGAGAATTCCACAGATTCACCACTCTCTGTGTGAAGAAGTTTTTCCTCATCTTGGTCCTAAAAGGCTTCCTCTTTATCCTTAAACTGTCACCCCTCATTCTGGACTTCCCCAACATCGGAAACAATCTTCCTGCATCTAACCTGTCCAATCCCTTTAGAATTTTATACATTTCAATAAGATCCCCCCTCAATCTTCTAAATTCCAGTGAGTATAAGCCTAGACGATCCAGTCTTTCTTCATATGTAAGTCCTGCCATCCCAGGAATCAATCTGGTGAACCTTCTCTGTACTCCCTCTATGGCAAGAATGTCTTTCCTCAGATTAGGGGACCAAAACTGCACACAATATTCTCGGTGCGGTCTCACCAAGGCCTTGTACAACTGCAGTAGAACCTCCCTGCTCCTGTACTCAAATCCTTTTGCTATGAATGCCAACATACCATTTGCCTTTTTCACCACCTGCTGTACCTGCATGCCCACCTTCAATGACTGGTGTACAATGACACCCAGGTCTTGTTGCACCTCCCCTTTTCCTAATCGGCCACCGTTCAGATAATAATCTGTTTTCCTGTTCTTGCAACCAAAGTGGATAACCTCATATTTATCCACATTAAATTGCATCTGCCATGAATTTGCCCACTCACCTAACCTATCCAAGTCACCCTGCATCCTCTTAGCATCCTCCTCACAGCTAACACCGCCGCCCAGCTTTGTGTCATCCGCAAACTTGGAGATGCTGCATTTAATTCCCTCATCTAAATCATTCATATACATTGTAAACAACGGAGTCCCAGCACTGAGCCTTGCGGTACCCCACTAGTCACTGCCTGCCATTCTGAAAAGGTCCCTTTTACTCCCACTCTTCGCTTCCTGTCTGCCAACCAATTCCCTATCCACATCTATACCATACCCCCAATACCGTGTGCTTTAAGCTTGCACACTAATCTCCTGTGTGGGACCTTGTCAAAAGCCTTTTGAAAATCTAAATATACCACATCCACTGGCTCTCCCCTATCCACTCTACTAGTTACATCTTCAAAAAATTCTATAAGATTCGTCATACATGATTTTCCTTTCACAAATCCATGCTGACTTTGTCCAATGATTTCACCTCTTTCCAAATGTGCTGTTATCACATCTTTGATAACCGACTCTAGCATTTTCTCCACCACCAATGTCAGACTAACCGGTCTATAATTCCTCAGTTTCTCTCTCCCTCCTTTTTTAAAAAGTGGGGTTACATTAGCCACCCTCCAATCCTCAGGAACTAATCCAGAATCTAAGGCGTTTTGAAAAATTATCACTAATGCATCCACTATTTCTTGGGCTACTTCCTTAAGCACTCTGGGATGCAGACCATCTGGCCCTGGGGATTTATCTGCCTTTAATCCCTTCAATTTACCTAACACCACTTCCCTACTAACATGTATTTCCTTCAGTTCCTCCATCTCACTAGACCCTCGGTCCCTTACTATTTCCGGAAGATTATTTTTCACATATCTATAAAAGCTTTTACAGTCAGTTTTTATGTTCCCTGCCAGCTTTCTCTTTTTTCCCTTTCCTAATTAAACCCTTTGTCCTCCTCTGCTGGTCTCTGAATTTCTCCCAGTCCTCAGGTGTGCCGCTTCTTTTTTGCTAATTTATATGTTTCTTCTTTGGACTTGATACTATCCCTAATTTCCCTTGTCAGCCACAGGTGCACTACCTTCCCTGGTTTATTCTTTTGCCAAACTGGGATGAACAATTGTTGTAGTTCATCCATGCGATCTTTAAATGCTTGCCATTGCATATCCACCGTCAACCCTGTAAGTATCATTTGCCAGTCTATCTTAGCTAATTCACGTCTCATACCTTCAAAGTTACCCTTCTTTAAGTTCAGAACCTTTGTTTCTGAATTAACTATGTCACTCTCCATCTTAATGAAGAATTCCACCATATTATGGTCACTCTTACCCAAGGGGCCTTGCACGACAAGATTGCTAACTAACCCTTCCTCATTGCTCAATACCCAATCTAGAATGGCCTGCTCTCTAGTTGGTTCCTCGACATGTTGGTTCAGAGAACCATCCCGCATACATTCCAAGAAATCCTCTTCCTCAGCACCCTTACCAATTTGGTTCACCCAATCTATATGTAGATTGAAGTCACCCATTATAACTACTGTTCCTTTTTTGCATGCATTTCTAATTTCCTGTTTAATGCCATCCCCAACCTCACTACTACTGTTAGGTGGCCTGTACACAACTCCCACCAGCGTTTTCTGCCCCTTAGTGTTATGCAGTTCTACCCATATCGATTCCACATTCTCCAGGCTAATGTCCTTCCTTTCTATTGCGTTAATCTCCTCTCTAACCAGCAATGCTACCCCACCTCCTTTTCTTTCCTGTCTATCCCTCCTGAATATTGAATATCCCTGGATGTTGAGCTCCAACAATGATTCTACAACATTGTAAGGATGTAAACCATGCTATTGCTCACAGTATACCAAATGGTAAACGCAGGAATATTATGCTGCATGACATCTTAGCCAATTGGAGGACATTCATTTCAAAGCACAAATCAAACTGTAAGCGAACAGCTTCAGAATGCAAAGTTTGTTACTTGATTCAAGTGGCACTGAATCGAAATCCAACAAATTCTCCCATATTTTTAAAGTACTCTTCTAGCTGGTACTGCTACTACTTCTGATAATAATAATGATTAATTAATTCATAACATTCATTAATGATTAGAGACAATATATATTCAATAAGTTTAATTATGGGTAGTGTTTGAATGATTATTCAATGAATTAGAAGAACTCTAACAAGCTCATGTAGATTTATACAGCAAGTGGCACTACAGAAAATGGGCAATTCTCTCCTGTGGACAGTTCCTTTATAACACCATAAGATATAGGAGCAGAATTAAGCCATTTGGTCCATTGAGTCTGCTCTGCCATTTCATTGTGGCTGATCCATTTTCCCTCTCAGCCCCAGTCTTCTGCCTTCTCCCATATTCCTTCATGCCCCGACTAATCAAGAATTTTATCAACCTTTGCCTTAAATATACCCAGTGACTTAGCATCCACATCTGTGAATTCCACAGATTCACCACTCTCTGGCTAAAGAAATTCCTCCTCTCCTCCGTTCTAAAAGGACGTCCCTCTATTCCCCCCCCCCCCCCACCATTGGAAATATCCTTTTCACATCCACTTTATTGAGATCTTCCAACATCAACAGGTTTCAATGAGGTCTCCCCTCATTCTTCTGAATTCCAGTGAGTGCAGGCCCAGAGATGTCAAACGCTCCTCATATGATAAGCCTTTCAATCCCAGAATCATTTTCATGAACCTCCTTTGAACACTCTCCAATGTCAGCACATCCTTTCTTAGATAAGGGGCATACTGTACCAAAACAGAATAGGTTAAATTGAGAAGGGAGCTTTAAAGGGTATCTGAGGGGCATTTTTTTCACACAAAATAATTGGTATCTGGAATGTGCTACCAGAGGAGGGGCTGAGGCAGGAACATTTCCAGACAGGTACTTGGATGAGCAAAGCCAAGAGGGATATGGAATTAATGAAGGCTGCGTGATGGGCAATATAGTCAGCATTGATGTGGTGGGCCATAGGACCTGTTTATATTCTGTACAACTATGATTCTAAACTGATTTGTTGTGTTGCAATCCTATACCTTTACGGACCATTTGGATAAGTTGGTAGATAAATAAAGGGATTCAGAAAAATAGTTTATATTTCAGTTACGTCACAAAATTTACTACTTGAGTAAGAACATAAAATGTTCAAAATACACAGCAGGTCAGATCAGACATTATCTGTAGTTAATACTTCAGATGAATGAGCATTTATTAGATATGGAAAAGAGAGTGGAAAGCGATCAAGTGAACAAAGGAAATGTCTGTGATAGTGTGGCGAACGAAGGTGTTTTTGGGTGGTACAACAGTGCCTTTGGATCCATATAGTTAATAGATGAATGAGAGCAGTTTGAGTACACTAAAAAGAGGATATGCTGAAACTGAGATGCAGAGGAGGGCATTTGCTGGAAATTGGAAACAAACGAGCATGTTGGGAACACCCAGCAGATCAGGCACATTAGCAGTGAAAGAGAAATGGAAATAATGTTACTGATAGATGACTTTACACAAGTAATATTGAGTTCAGACACAAACAGGATAGCCTGTAATCTGAAATTGTTGAATTCATTTTCATTTTCATTCTTTATTCCACAGCCACTCTGTCCGAATGTTAAAAGGCCTGAACGAGTTAGGTATGGCAAAGTTATTTCCCATGGTAGGGGAGTCTAAGACAAGAGGGCATGACTTCAGGATTGAAGGACGTTCATTTAAAACAGTGATGTGGAGAAATTACTTTAGTCAGAGGGTGATAAATCTGTGGAATTTGTTGCCATGAACGCCTGTGGAGGCCAAGGCATTGGGTTCGTTTAAGGCAGAGATAGATAGGTTCTTGATTAGCCAGAGCATCAAAGGGTATAGAGAGAAGACAGGGAATGGGAATGACTGGAAGAATTGGATCAGCCCATGATTGAATGGTGGAGCAGACTCGATGGGCCAAATGGCCTACTTCTGCTCCTATATCGTATGGTCTTATTCCAACAAAGCCCAACATACTGTCAGCTTGAGTAAAAGGACGCTGTCTATCCTCTCAGCATGTTGCAGCCATAAAGGCTCAAAGTTGATTTCAACAGTTTGGGATAATCAGCCTTTTGTATCAGAACTGGGTAGTTCAGGTGTAAGGACATCCATCTGTGATGTCTCATTCTCTCCATAGATGCTACCTGATCTAGTGCGTATTTTCAAGCTTCTCCCTTGTTTTAGATTTCCTGCAACTAGTCTGTTCTACCTCTTGTAACTCTAGCATCTCCTTCGTAATGTTTTCATTCAGTTTTGTTGAAGGGTCTCAGCCTGAAACATTGACTGTTTACTCTTGTCCATAGATGCTGAGTTCTTCCAGCATTTTGTGTGTGTTGCTTAGATTTCCAGCATCTGCAGATTTTCCTGAGTTAGTGTGAAATTCAAGTTATTTTGAATATTGGTTAATTTGACCCAAGCAAAATGCAGCTCAAGTCACAAGCCTGAGCTCGGGCACTAGGAGAATCCTGTATGTGGCAAGTCTAGTGACATGAAATGTAACTTCAAGAAGCTTTTTGAAGAGTTACAGGCATGGATTCACTATGCTGCCCAGGCCTCTGTCTCAAATTGTGAAAGAAGGCACAAACTTGAATGATTCCCAGATAAAGATAGCCCTGTGGTAGAGCCTGTCTCAAGAATGAATGGGAATTTTTTTTCTCTAACATTAGAGTGAACAGTTGCTGTTTTGAAAAATAGATTTCTTTGTATTTTCTTCTGTTGTCATTGGAGATTATTGGTTAAATTTCTGATCCTGCGTTATATTTTCCCTCTTCGACATACCTAATCCCATTTCATATAATGTGTGTAGTTGTAGTTAACATATGATTCATTGAGTTTATGATGCTACTGGGATCTTCTGTTGCAGAGAGGGAGTTGTAAAATCACATGTTTTGTTGTCATCAGCATAAAATGTTAGTATCCATGCAAAGCCCAAGCCTGTTGTTGGCCTTGAACACTGAAGGGAGTATTAACTGGAGAGCTGAGACACAGTCTGACATTGACTAAACTGTATGTCTGGACTTCTGCTGATTACTTTGCTCTCCCAATTTCCTCCAACACTCCATCCTTCCCAGACTTCCTCTTGGAATAACTCAGCCCAACAAGCCCCATTCCCAGTCAGTGCTCTACATGTTTCCTCCGTGCACGTAAACGACAGAAAAGGAAATGTTTTCTGATAATGTCTGTTTAATTTATTTTATTTAGAGCTGCAGTGGAGAACAGGCCCTTCTGTCCCAACACAGCAACCCACCTACTTCACCCTAGATTAATCACAGGACAACCTACAATGACCAAATAACCAACTAATCGGTATATCTTTGGAATGCAGGAGGAAACCGGAACACTCAGAGGAAACACACGTGTTCACGGGGAGGTCTTACAAACCTCATCGATGCAGCAATTGTACAGTTTCTTTTACTCTGACCTGTTTAGGCCCTTGATATCTGGTGTTAGTCTGATCTGCCCAGTGGGAACTGATTGCACTCAGGTCACACACTGATATTACATCTTATTTAGCTTTGTACTACTTAAGTACTGCAACATGAAGTGGGGTAGAGTAGAATTTATGCACTTGTCCTGACCATATTCATATTCCTTATGATATAGTCAGCTCCACCTTGGGTACTAGCCTACGAAGATGTCCTAGATGTACTACCCAGGACATCTTCTGGGAGCGGTATCTCAGAAAGGCAGCGTCCATTATTAAGGACCCCCAGCACCCAGGGCATGCCCTTTCCTCACTGTTACCATCAGGTCGGAGGTACAGAAGCCTGAAAGCATATATTCAGCGATTCAGGAACAGCTTCTTCCCCTCTGCCATCTGATTCTTAAATGGACATTGAATCTTTGGACCCTACCTCACTTTTTTAAAATTTACAGTATTTCTGTTTTTGCACGTTTTAAAAAATCTATTCAATATATGTAATTGATTTATTTGTTTATTTTTTTATTTTATTTATTATTTTTTTCTCTGCTGGATTATATATTGCATTGAACTGCCGCTGCTAAGTTAACAAATTTCACATCACATGCCGGTGATAATAAACCTGGTCCTGATTCTGATTCTGATATAGACGAAGGTTGCTCAGCCCATCACATCAGAAGTGATCCTATATTCCATTCTCCCCTACCGGGTTTCCTGTTGTTGGGTTGTATTCTGAAGTTAGGGGATAAAGCAAATATTAATTTCAGCAGCAACCAGTCTTCAGATTTAAATGTGGATTCTAGACTGAGTTTAAAACACAGCTCCGATCAATGACCTTACTGGAGCTGCAGACTGGGGTCGACTGCAAACCAGGAAACACTCTTGACCTGAGATGTCTGCATGTGCATGAAGTAAACAATGTCATTGTAACCATTGAAACTGTATGGAGTTACCATTGATCTTAAGGGTATAAAAATGTGATATACTTTAAGTTTAGGAGGTCTCTTCTTCCAAGAGTGTCTCCAGTATGATGTCTGCTTATGTGCTGAATAAAGACTTTTATACCCACTAGCTTTGGTGTCTTTATTCACAGTCACAACACTGTAATCTATTTAGTACATGCCCATCAACTTGATCTGAATTTACCTACCACCCAACTATGTATGTACACAAGAGTGAATTTAAAGTCTCCAATTAACCTACCAACTAGCATGCCTTTGCAGTGTAAGAGGAAACTGAGGTATTTGGTGATGGAATTGGGGGTGGGGTGGAATGGAACATGGAACTACACCAATAAGTGTGTGAGATCATGCCCTGAAAATGTCATTGTCCTTGACTGAGGTGAAGGGAAGATACAGTCATTGCTAGCATTTAAAGTATATTAACAATAATACAAATTCAAATTAAAAATATTCCAATTCATCAAAATCTGTGTAAGATCTTTGTGGCCTCACAAGTCTGTCCTAAAGATTTTGGCTGAAATATTGATGATAACAAAAGCTATGAATTAAGCTTATTTACAGGGAGATGGACATTTCAGAAGTTGTCAAACTGACCAACCTTAACTATTTAGGTATTCCAAGACCATCAAAAGCACAATGAATTTCTCTAACACATTCATTTCAATTGAACCAAGCACATGAACATTTACTGAATGCCATAGTTTGCCATTCTAAAATATCTCAAAGGACTTCATATGAATCATTGGTTATCTTGTAATCGGGCAGTAGTTATCTTCTACATAGCAAGATCCCAGAAGGAGTGTGATCATGCCACTAATTCATGTCTGCTTATAATTTAGAACGTGTTTTATGCTGAGTAACAGAGAATTGATAAACTTGTTGATCCTTCTGCTATTTTAATAGGTAGTTTAATTTTATAGGGATGCTGACCTAGCTAAATTTACAAGGAAGTCTCACATGTGTGCCTGCACACTCATTTTTACATCAGGCCATTTTAAAATTCTGTGTATTTTTGTGAGTATCTGGAGAAAGAAAATTAAAGACTCCAAATATGCTGGAGGTTATTGTTTCATTCACATCTTCATGCTAATATTTTCTTTTTGAATTCCACTCATTGTTTTGCATCCTTGTATGTTCCTCATGCCAGAAGGAGAAAACAAACTCCTACCTTTCCAATGATTAAGAGGAAAAGATGAACAAAATGCCTGCTCCAGCTCTCAGTAAGGCAGAACACGCAGAGTATTTAGAGCAAGAGCGGGCAGAGCTTCTGGGAGATGTACAGACAGCATGTTTCAGATATGCAGAGTCAAATTCTTGGCATTCATCAAAGCTCGCAGCAAGAGTACCAGATTGTGCCTGTGTCCTCTCCTATATACTCGTTACAATATCAAGTAATTAAGTGAAATAAAATTATGATGCATTTTGTTGATGGTCTAAATCTTATATCACTACCCAACAGTTCGGGTGAACACTTTAGTAAACCCGATAAAGATTCTTCAGAGATCTACAGTTTCTGTTTAATGCAAGGAAAGAATTGCGTGGATAGTAATTGTCAAATTCAAATTGTAAGTTAGTTTATCTATAGGGCATTTAAAATGAACCTCATCTACTTTTATACTCCAGTTGCATCAAAGGCATGAATTACTTCACACATTCTGTTACAATGCTGATGCCACCAATCCACATGTAGAATTAATGGGATTCATTCCTGTTAATGAAATGTCAATATATATAACAACACCAACCAAAGATTATTTCATAACTAATGGCAATAGCATTAGATCTGTCATTTTAATGCCCAGTATATGATCAGAAACTTTCAAAAATTCCTTGACTATTACTGAGTCGTTCCATATTTGGTTTACTTGTTTTTCTATATTTGTTGAGCTGAATTACTGTTAGCCAGGACTGATCATGGCATTCAAACAGAAATGCTAATTAAATATTGACCAGTGATAAATTTGCAGCTATAGTTTTAATATTCTGCAATTCTTTTGGTGCCCAGGATGAATAATACATAATTTTCAGATAAGTCCAAAAGAAATTCTTGGGCACATATCTCATATGCTCCATGACACAACTCATGGTCATTCTTCAGACTTAAAAGTATTGTGTGACATTTATAACTGCAATGTTTTTGTCTGAGGGGCTATTCTGAGAACCGCTTGCTAAGGGAGACTGTAGGACTCTAACACAGTAAAGCCAATTCTTTGGTTGTGGCTCCCAAGTGCAAGGTTGCATGCCAGAATACAACCACATAATATCACCCCTAGCAATATAACAGGAGAAGTGGCAATCTGCCCATTATTCCTTTAATTTATTTTAATGAATTACCTGAAACAAAGCAAGACATCTTCTACATGTTTATAGTAAAGGAATGAAAACCCAGAGGCATTTAAGATATGGAACATAAAATGGAGAACATATGGTTTTCTTCCAGCTTAGAATCTGCATTTTTAATTTTAATTTACACTCACAACTAGATTTCCAGCACCAAGTGAAATTCACTGAATGCAGAAGCATTAACTTCTTTATTTGGAAATTTTTTGTTTAACAAAAAACAATCCATTATATTGATGTTTTCACTTTGTGTAAGAATAAGCTTATTTTGCTGATGTTTATAATTATTCTAGTATTATAGCTCAAATGATCTGCAGGGATGAATTTTTTTTTGTGAGAAGCAACACATCAACCACAATAGCTCTCAAGTCTGCCCCAAGAATTCTGCCAAGCTGTCAGAGGACTCCAAGGAGAAGGCCTGACTGGCATCATCCTTCAGCTGCATAAAGGAAAATGCCTGGCTTCAGACCAGCGTAGTTACTAGATAGACAACAGAGCCAACCTGCTCAAAAAACCATAGCCAGCCAACTAGATTAGTGTGATTCACTAAAACAGACTGTATGCTATCCAAGAATTGTCAGAACCCTGAGCCTTTAGAGCCTTCATTTGTAGTGGGCTGTCTCAAAGTGTGCTATGGCTTCTGGCCCTTTCACTAATGGGCCAGAATTATATTTCACTAAAATATAATCACATTCTTTTTTATGTGCTATACTGTAATGAAAATAAGTCTTTGAACAATCCTCATGAGACAAAGAAAGATCAGCAAGGCCATGCATATTTTCATCAGTGAAAGCAGTACGAAGAAGGTGTATCCCATCCTGCAGAGGTGCAACCTAGGCATGCAATGGTGCTTCTTTAAAGTCTTGTATTAATAGTGCTTGTCTAAACCTGCCAAAATGTATCTTGTAACCCATTAGCTGTAAATTAAATTTTTATTTACCAAATAATATAATATAGTAAGTTCTTCACAACAAAAAAGCCTCTGGCAGGAGTATCCCATTCTAGAATAAACAGGTGTGTGTAGGAATTCTTGCCCGTCTTTGTCTATCTTCCATAATCTTTTACCATATTCCATTATTTAACATTATTGTCAAAGTAAAATTTATTATAAAAGTACCTACAGGTATATGTTACCTTTAGATTCATTTTCTTGCAGGAATTTTCAGGAAAAGAAATACAATCTAATTTACGAAAATATACATAAACAAAGACTAACAAACAATTAATGAGTAAAAGGAGACAAATACTGTAGTGCAAATAAAAAATAATACTGAGGTGTAGAATCTGTTCAGAACAGTGGTGAGTGAAGTTATCCATGCCAGTTCAGGTGCCTGATGGTTGTAGTATCTTCGAGGAGCAATGCCTCAACAAGGCGGTGTCCATCATTAAAGACCCCATCACCCAGGTCATGCCCTCTTCTCATTGCTACCATCAGGAAGGAGGTACAGAACCCTGAAGGCACACACTCAGTAATTCTGAAACACCTTTCTCCCCTCTGCCATCCAATTTCTGAATAAAAAGTGAACTCATGAACGCTACCTCGCTAGCTTTTTATTTCTATTTTTGCACAATTAATTGAATATACCACCCTGTAATTCACATTTTTCTATTATTATGCACTGTTGCTGCAAAGCAACAAATTTCACAACATGTACTGGTGATGTATAACCTGATTCTGTTTCCGACAACTTTTCCTGAACTTGGTGGCGTGGTGTATTTTTATTGTTTCATTTCTGGTATTTGGAAAGTTAATTCTATGGGATTTGGTTTTTCCTGCCCCCTGATGTTAGGAAGCTCATATTATGAGGTGCTTCTTCACCTAGTTTTTGTTTATCTATGGATTTAGTTTTAGAGAAATTCCTCCTTTCATTCTGTCTAGTTTGTGCCTGTGGCATTTCAGCAACTGTGTACTCAACCAAGAAACTGTCAAGCCACTGCTCCCTCTGTTGGAATTACTGTGTGACTACATGGCCATTCACAATACACTGATAAAACTGAAGATTTCTGCAGATGCCGGAAATCCAGAGACACACAAAATGCTGGTGGAACTCAACAGGTCAGGCAGCATCTATAGAGAGGAATAAAAAGTCCACATTTCAAGCTAAGATCCTTCCTCAGAGTTGAGTTCCTCCAGCATTTAGTGTGTGTTCTCTTTTACTCACAGCAGCTAAGAAATGGCAAATGCCATTTTCAGCCAAACATATAGTTAATAGGGAATTTATCTTTCATATTTGAGCAACACTATATATCTTGCTCAAGCCTAATTTTTCTATTATTTCCCTATGGTCTATCTTTAATTTAAGCATTTCAAGTCTTTTTTTAATTTCCCTTTGTCAGAATCAGGTTTAATATCACCAGCATATGTCATGAAATTTGTTTGTTTAAGTGGCAGCTTTACAATACAATACATAATAATAAAAACTGTGATTTTCAGTAGATATATATAGTTAAATTAAATAAGTAGTGCAAAAAATGTTGTGAGATAGTGTTCATGGGTTCATGGATTCAATGTCCATTCAGAAATCTGAAGCCTACAGACCCCTGTACCTCCTTCCTGGTGGTAGCAATGAGAACAGGGCATGTCCTGGGTGCTGGGGGTCCTTAATGATGGATGCCACCTTTCTGGGGCATCACTCCTTGAAGATATCCTAGATGCTACAGAGGCTAGTGCTCATGATTGAACTGACTGAATTCACAACTCTCTGTAGCTTACTTTGATGCTGTGCAGTAGCCCCCCTCCCCCCTCCCCCCATACCAGACAGTGTGTGCCAATTAGAATGCTCTCCATGGTACACCTGGAAAACTTTGCGAGTGACTTTGGTGACATACCAAATTTTCTCAAACTCCTAATGAAATTGAACTGAATTGACTTTATTTCTTATATCCTTCACATACATGAGGAGTAAAAATCTTTACGTTACGTCTCTGACTAAATATGCAATGAGCAATCATAGTAATTTATAAAAAGTTATAATAAATAGAACAGTCAATGTAACACAGAAATGCACTCAGATCAGCGTGAGTTCATCAGTCTGATGGCCTGGTGGTAGAAACTGTCCCGGAGCTTGTTGGTCCTGGCTTTTATGCTGCAGTACCATCTTCTGGATGGTAGCAGTTGAAATAATTGTGGTTGGAGTGACTCGGGTCCCCAATGATCCTTCGGGCCCTTTTCTCACACCTGTCTTTGTAAATATCCTGAATCATGGGAAGTTCACATCGACAGATGTGCTGGGCTGTCCACACCACTCTCTGCAGAGTCCTGCAATTGAGGGAGGTACAGTTCCCATACCAGGCAGTGATGCAGCCAGTCAGGATGCTCTCAATTGTACCTCTGTAGAAAGTTCTTGGGATTTAGGGCCCATACCAAACTTCCTCAACCATCTGAGGTGAAAGAGGTGCTGTTGTGCATTTTTCACCACACAGCTGGTATGTACAGACCACGTGAGGTCCTCGGTGACGTGGATGCCAAGGAACTTAAAGCTGTTTACCCTCTCAACCCCAGATCCATTGTTGTCAATAGGGGGTTAACCCCTATATACAGTCATCGCCGTACCATCTTTGTTACTACATCAATATGCTGCCCAGGATAGATCCTCAGATATGTTGACACCAAGGAACTTGAAATTGCTCACACTTTCCATTTCTGATCCTTTTATGACTGGTGTATGTTCCCTTGTCTTACCCTTTTTGAAGTTCACAATCAGTTCTTCAGTCTTACTGACCTTGAGTGCAAGGTTGTTGCTGCGACACCACTCAACTAGCTGATATATCTCTCTCCTGTGTGCCTTCGTGTCACTCTCTGAAATTCTGCCAACAATAGTTGTGTTGTAAGCAAATTTATGGATGGCATTTGAGCGATGCCTAGCCACACAGTCATGGGTGTAGAGGGAGTTGAACAGTGGATTAAGCACACATCCTTGAGGTCCGTCAGTGTTGATTGTCAACAAGGTGGAGATGTTATTTCTGGTCCGTACAGTCTGTGGTCTTCCAATGAGGAAGTCTAGGATCCATTTGCAGAGGGAGGTACAAAGGCCCAGGTTTTGAAGTTTTTCAATTAGAAGTGTGGGATTGGTTATGTTAAAAGCTGAGCTGTAGTCAATAAACAGCATCCTGATATAAGTATTAGTATTGTCCATGTGATCCAAGGCCACGTGAAGAGACAATGAGATTGCATCCGCTGTAGACCTATTCTGGCAATAGGCAAATTGCAATTGGTCCTGGTCCAAGCTGAGACAAGAGTTGAAACATAACCATCCTCTCAAAGCACTTCATCACCATAGATGTGAGTGGTGCTGGATGACAGTCATTAAGACAGCTCACCCTGCTCTTCTTGGACACTGGTATGATTGTTGCTCTTTTGAAGTCTTTGAACACACTCACCAGTTGGTTGTTCACTTCCTGTTTAAATTCAGTTTACTTGTAAATGTCTCCTGATTCTGATGTGCCTAAGTAATTCATGTATCTTTGTTTTTATGTCAGGTTTTCCAAAATTTTCACCTAATAGTGCCTTCAAAGCCAATGTAAGAGAATTATTTTTATTTGTGGCTTTGTTTATTCAGTCACAGAATTCACAGCACCAGAAATAAAAGGCAATTTTAATTAAGGAAAAAGAACAAAGAAAGATGCAATTAAATATTTTGTTACATATTTAATAGATAGTTCCAGACCACCTCCTCTCCTCAGGATCTCACAAACAGTAATATAAACTGACTTCAAAGACTGGCTATTTTTAATGATTTATTTTGGCCAGAAAGCTCTATCATGCTTTAAATAGTTCTTTTGCATCCATCAAAGTGAGCAGATAGAGAATTCCCTCATTTGAATTACCATGACATCTCCAAGTTAGAGAATTCCCTATGCCACACGGGTACTGGCACAGATTGTGTACTTAGGTCAGTGGGGTGGATATGATTTGACATAACTTCCTGATTGGGGTGAGATCATGACCACAACAGCTGCAGCCATTGCTATGTCATCTTTTTATTCTCTCTTCAATTAGAGCTTAATTAAAGTTGCTTAGCAAAGGAACAAAGCAGAGACATCAATTCATTTATAAATGATTGAAACAATGTTAACCCTCCTGGTTTTATATTTGCCTAGAGTATAAATTAAGAATAAAAAGGATAAATATGCAATTATTCATATTTATATTATGCTGTATATATTCAAGACTTACAGTAGTGTTAAAGCAGCTTTGGAGTCCGCAATTGGTAAAATTTAGCAGGAATGTAGCTGAATTCTTCATGCCATAATTGGCAGTATACTTCTACAACTCATCGCGTATCCTGGTTTGGGAAGGCTGACAAATCTCAAGCCTGTGCAAAACTTTGGCGATACTTCACAACCCAGTTCAATTCCAAATCAGAACTTGATGGTCAGTGCAAACCTGACAGATCAAAGGACCTGTTTGCATAAGGTTTTAGATAGGCACATGGATGTGAGGAAGATGAAGGGATATGGACATGATGTCGGTATGAGGGATTAGTTATTGGGTTTTGGTTTACTTTTCGGTTAGTTTAGCACAACATTGTGAACTGAAGGGCCTGTTCCTGCGTTGTACTGTTCTATGTTCTATGTTCTAAGACTCTATGATTCAAGTCCAAGAAACTGAGAAATAGGTACATATATGTGACCTAAAACCCAACCAACACTGAAAGGATTGTTTGAGATCCTTGCTTTAGTAGTCCTAGATCATTAATTATGGTGGTAAGAACCAAGTTTTTCATGCCACTGTGACCACTCTGTAATAACAGATCTGTACCTCACAAATCAAAGGCATTCACAGTTCACAACATAATCCGGGTCATATTGTAATTGCAAGAAGCCTTTTTTTCTAACCTTGAGGAAACTCACTGGACATTCCAACACTGCTGCCTCCTTAAGTCAAGTCAAGTGTATTGTCATTTAACTATATACATGTATACCGCCAAACAAGTCAACGTTCCTCTGAACAGGGTGTAGAGCACAGTGGTACACATAACACAGGTGTAACACATAATAACCTGGAAAAGTAAGAATTAAATCTACAAATGAATTATGCACAGATAACACAGGGCAACAATTTTTTTCAGAAATGTTGCTTCCTCAGATTTTCTTTTTGTTTATGATTGACCACTTGAGGCTGAACACAAATATAATTTCAGACTATTTGTATTACATAGGAATTTGGAGAAACAAGAAATGAGCTAAAATATTTCATTGTTGATTTTCATTTGTACTCAGTGTCTGAGGCTTCTCACTTAAGTGTCCAACAATAATCAGACACTGATGGATTCCAGTTGCCTTGATACCGTTTCTCCACGGATACAATGTCCTGGTGAACCTTTTCACCATGCTCGACACTGACAGTGCCAAAATTTGCAGGGAAGAAGTCTAAATGGGAATTCAGAAAATTAATCTTTAGTGACATGCTGCACTTCATGGTTTTGTTTGCTTGAAGCATGATGTCAACCAGCTGCCATATAGTTTGGTGCTCTGTAGTTGCTAAAAAAAAATTCAACAACATCCTTGCATGCCTTCCATGTGATTTTCTCCGGTCCCACTAGACACTGTTCGAATTGCCTGTCACTGATGACCTCTTTGATTTGTCTTTCTTAATCTTGGCAGCAATTATTCTGACTTGAACTATGAATTGAAATAACAAATATAGGCAATTTTTTAAAATGGAGTGTGATAGGGAACTTTCATGGTGATTTTCATGATCAGCAGCCAAATTCCATAAGATGCACCCAAAATTATTCAGGAAGCAAAATCTTTGTTGTCCAGTGAAATAGGGTATAGTAGATGGATAAACAAAACAAATTTATGATGCTCACATTACATGTACAGTAAATGTACCACTCCTACAGGAACTGGAATTATGTCCCAGCAACAAATGCTGCATTCAGTCATTTACCTACCATGTTGGTAGGAACACATAATTTTACCTAAAGTAGACTGAAGTGAACAGATTGTTACGAGGCACAATTAAACAGTCAAAGCAGCTGGCAGGTTTCTGATTGAAAATACGTGAATATAATGTTGCACCAGGTAATTAAAAAAAACTCACTAGGTTTCAACATTCAATCAATATCCTGGCAGCAATGGTTCACTGAGTGCTGATAGTTACTTGTCCTTAGATATCATTGACTGGGCTTGATGTTGCTCCTCATTCAACTCAATAGTAGGCAGCCGTCTATGATCATTGATGCACCATAATATTATACATTCACAGACTACTACACCTAAAGAGGAAGCCCTTTGGTCCAATGAATCTGTACTGATTATTGAGTCCAGTTAGTCTCAACTTGCTGACTCCCAAATCCAGATTTTTTTCCATTCAGTATTTATCCAATATTTTTACAATGGTTCCTATTGAATCTTATCTCCCATCCCATCAAGGGTAATTCATTCCAACTCTTGTAAAAAAGTTTCTTGTTTTCTTATATTGCCTCTGCTTTTCCTAGTCACCTTAAATTCATGCCCTCCATTTATTTACACTTTAACACTTCTTATTTATTGGACAAAAAAGACACATACGTTCGGATGCTGTTCATAGACTTCAGTTCAGCATTCAACACAATCATCCCTCAGAAACTGATTGGAAAGCTGAGCCTACTGGGCCTGAACACCTCCCTCTGCAACTGGATCCTAGACTCTTATCTGGTTTCTCAACACCAGCTCATAGCAAAGAAAGCCCAGCAGCGTCTCAACGTTCTGCGAAGGCTGAGGAAAGTCCATCTCCCACCTCCCATCCTCATCACATTCTACAGGGGTTGTATTGAGAGCATCCTGAGCAGCTGCATCACTGCCTGGTTTGGAAATTGCACCATCTCGGATCGCAAGACCCTGCAGCGGATAGTGAGGTCAGCTGAGAAGATCATTGGGGTCTCTCTTCCCGCCATGACGGACATTTACACTACACGCTGCATCCGCAAAGGAAACAGCATTATGAAGGACCCCATGCACCCCTCATACAATCACTTCTCCCTTCTGCTGTCTGGGAAAAGGCTCCGAAGCATTTGGGCTCTCACGGCCAGACTATGTAATAGATTCTTCCCCCAAGCTATCAGACTCCTCAATACCCGAAGCCTGGACTGACACCTTGCCCTATTGTCCCATTTATTATTTATTGTAATGCCTGCACTTTTTTTGTGCACTTTATGCAGTCCAGTGTAGGTCTGTAGTCTAGTGTAGCTTTTTCTGTGTTTTTTTTACGTAGTTCAGTCTAGTTTTTGTACTGTGTCATGTAACACCATGGTCCTGAAAAACATTGTCTCATTTTTACTATGCACTGTACCAGCAGTTATGGTCAAAATGACAATAAAAGTGACTTGACGAGTTGATTTATGATAAAACTTCTTCCAGGCATTTTTGCACTAAGGGAAGCAATGCCAACTTGATTATAATGAATTATCCTTATTCTCAGAAACTTTCCATTAAAAACTCTATAGTCTTTTCAAATCTTCCACAACTTTGCTAAAATGTGGCTCCTGGAACTGGACAGAGGTTTAGCATAACTTTGGCATTAGAGTCAGTACAGAAATAGGCCTTTTGTCGTACTGTGTCTATTCCAACCATCAAGTACCAAATTCCACCCAATTTACTAGTGTATATTCAAAGCATTTGAGTCAGTAAGTTCAGATGCATAGGGCTAAGGTTGGGAGTTCAAGCCCGAGGTCCAAAGTGAGGACTCACACCTGGAATCGACTGCACAGATCCGAGAGGTATATTGAGCAGGACTGAGCTGGGCCCACAGGTCAAGAAAACAGATCAGCTCCAATGCATGGTCCTGAGGTCAAGTGAACAGTCCTAAGCTTAGAAATGTACAGTGTTTAATTTCACAGCCCTGGGTCAGCTGCCAGACACAGAGAACAAGTTGTAGTAGGAACTGAGACACAAACAAGAAAAAGTCTACAGATGCTGGAAGTCAAAGCAACACACAAAAAAGCTGGAGGAACTCAGCAGGCCAGGCAGATTTTATGGAAAAGAGTAAACAGTCAATGTTTCCGGCAGAGACCCTTCATCAGGAGCTGAGATCGAAGTTAATGTGTTGTTCTGAGGTCATGTGCACAAGCTTGACATCTGCCGCACGGGCCTGAAGTCGGATGTGTAGCCCTGGAGCTTGGAACATGTAGATCCAAGGCTAGTTATGCCCACATGAAGTCCAGTCCACAGGAGAGCTGGCCAAGGCCTTAATTTGGGTACATACCTCCAAGGTCAGGCACACTAACTTCTGGTTACATACACAACCTGAGTTCATGCCCTGTAAAGTCAGGTGTATACATGCCAAGCTTCCATTGTATAGGTCTAAGACATTCACACTCCTGAGGTCGGACGAACAAGCAATGAGGTTGCATATGCTCCTGAAACACTCTGGTTTCCTCGGCTGCATAAATCGAGGGAAGACAATCTCCAGCCCCACCAAACGTGTGAGCTTGAGGTGCAGCTTCTCCCAAACCCCTTGTTTGTGTGGATGCTGTGTAATTCGCTACACTATTACAACTTGGATGGCATCCATTAGTCTTGTGAGACCATGGACCTGCGCCTGGGAAGTCTTGCTTCAGCCTCTCCAGGGCGCAGGCCTAGGCGAGGTTGTATGGAAGACCGGCAGTTGGCCATGCAGCAAGTCTCCCCTCTCCACACCACCAATGTTGCCCGAGAAGGTCAAGGGCCAGTACAACTTGGCACCAGTGACGTCGCAGGAGATGCCAGAACGAGGTTGAAGGCAACTTTGTACTGCCTTAAGGACTCCAGCTCTGGATTTGTCCTCGGGGTTTACTCCCAAAGTGGGTATGGCCGCAAGGGAGCAGAGGTTTGAAATCAGTGTTTTCCCTCTCTTTGATGGACTGCCTTCCCAGGCTGACGAGCTCCATCTACCCGAAGATATAAATTAATGCCATGAAATAACAGACAGTACACTGCATACAATTAAAGGAATTATATTTAATGAATCTTAACTAAAGGGCTAGTAAAGAATAACAAAAAGGGCCCATTCAAGTTAAACAGTCAAATGTGCACAAATTGGAGATCTTCTTGAACTTCTCTGTCACTCATCCGCTGGACCCTCGGTCAACGTGAAAGCACACACCACCTTCCGAACATCACCTTCAGTCCATCTCAAACAAATGGATCTCCCATCGGATCGTATGTTACGGGAGGTTCTCCCCAGCATCTTCCCTCAAACAAAAGCCCAAGACCAACCTTATTGTCCCTCACTGAGAAAAGCCTCCCACTAATTGGATGGCACACATTCCACATCATCCCTTATCTTCAACAATAAACCAAACATAAGTGGGAAATGAGCAGCTCGCACAGAACTGCACAAAATGAAATACATACAGAAAGAAATATGAACCAGGGCATTACACTCCCTTAAGTCAGGTTTGACTTGTGCCATTGCACAAACCTGAATCAGCTGAAGGTCAGGTGTACAAAGCTCAGCTTGGATGCACAGATCTTGGTTGATACAAGGCAACAGGACAGTTCCACAGGTGAAGTATGAGACATATATGTGAAATCGACGTACAGAGCTCAGTTCCATTGACGTGACTGAGGTCTGGTTCATTTCCCTTCGCTCAAGTGCACAGATCTGAGTTTGATTCTGCACGGAGCAATCGCATCATTCCTACCGGGTGGTGAGGTAGAGTAGAGAGGAGATCAATAGGAACTTTAGATGGAGTGTTTTATTTATGAATAGAGGCTGGAGAGATGGTGTTTGTTTTCCTTAGAGCAGAGAAGCCTCGGGGAGGGGAGGGGGTCATTAAAGATGTGTGAAAAAAAGTTTTGTAGGAATTAAATAGGTGGACATAGGAAGCTTTTTCCCTGGCAGGGGGTCTTAAAACAAGAAGGCTTGTGTATACCGTAAAAGATAAGAAGCTTAGAGTAGATTTGAAGAAGAACATCACCCAAGGGTGATAGGAAACTGAAACGTACTGCCTGAGTGGGTGGTGGGAAAACACCTAGATAAGTATTTGAACATTTATGTCCTCTGCAAGCTTACCGTCATACTATATTGCCCCTTCTACATCAATCCCTTTGTTCCTCTGCTACTTTTTCTGGTATTTTTGTATTTCTCCTCCTTGGGTCTAATACTTCCACTAATTTATTTTTAAATTCATGGTTAATTTTTATTTTGCATCAAGAATTAACCATTGTTACAATTCATTCAGTCAACAGACTGAAGGGAGAAGATGAAAATGACAACTTAACTAATGTTTGCTCCAATATGCCTTGTGAGCAAGGTCTACCATATAAAATGGAGGCAAATTGTAATGGACTGGCCATTTCAAGAAGGATTGTTTTGAGAAGGGAGCTTTGACAAGGAAGCTGAAAGTTCACTAATTCAGGGTAAGGTTTTTCCTTTTTCTTTGAGCCTGTATTCCTGATAACTAGTTGTACAAGAAGTGTGCCTCACTCTCTGATTGCATGGATCAGTTGAATCAGAACTCACCGAGAAGCATATAGGAGACATTATATATAGGAGTCAGAGGGAGTTGTCACCCCACAAGTTCAGTCAGATGGATGGGTGACTGCCAGGAGGGGAAGGCCACTGTGGCTATTCCACTCTCTAACATGTACACCACGTTAGGCAGGGGAGGGTGGTAATGAGAATGCAACAGCAGCAGCCGGATCAGCAGTACCAATGTTTCCTGTACAGCAGGAAACACTGAAATGTCGTGAGAGGGGCACTGTTCGGTGCTTCCGTGGCCACAGGCGATACTCCAAGATGGTTTAGATTCAGATTCAGTTTATTGTCACTTAGAAACCACAAATGCAATGCAGTTAAAAAATGAGACAACGTTCCTCCAGAATGATATCACAAAAGCACATGACAAAACAGACTACACCAGAAAATCCACATAACGTTTGGCAATCCCCAATCCAGAGTCCGGAGAGGCTGCTGCGTATTAATATCGTGCTACCGTCTTAGCGCGTTCCCGGAAAGGAGCTCCAAATCCACCAGACAAAACAAGACCAAAAACTAAAGCTATAAGACCTGCACAAAACCACATAGTTACAACAGTGCAAACAATAGCATAATTGATAAAAAAACAGACCATGGGCACAATAAAAATAGTCCAAAGATGTTAAAGGACTATAAGCTCAAAAGAAATCACCACACAGTTTCCACAAGTCCCCAGGGTCCCAACAGACTCGCCATCCCAGGCAGGCGGCAGAAGGGAATACCCCCGCTATGGACTTTCACGGTGCCGCCCGACTCAGCCTTGCAGACGCAGCACACAATGAAAGCTCCGTCAAACCCAGCTTCGCAGACGCAGCACACACTGAAAGCGACCTGACTGCAGCGGACTCCAAGTCCATCGAACCTCCGAGCCAACGACCATCCCCTCCGGCACAGCTTCTCCGAGCACCATCCTCTGCCAAGTGTATTAAGACGGCCCCGCCAACGGCCATCGGCAACGCGACCCTGAGGTGTGTTGCTTCGCTAGTGCCAGGATCAAAGTTGACTCTGAGAAGACAACAGGACATTCTGAAAGAGAGCGGCCAGAGGCTAGGGTCCATGTTGATATGAATGACATAGGCAGCAAAAGAGATAACGTCCTGCAAATGGAATTCACAGAAAGTTAGGTAGAAAGTTAAAAAGCAGGTCTTCTATGGTTGTGATCTCAAAACAGCAAACATAGAAACGTCCAAAACCTACAGCACAATACAGGCCCTTCGGCCCACAAAGCAAGACACAGGAAAAGTTTTTATTAGATCCCTGGTTCATCAGGATCAATTTAAAGTAGGATGGGTGCACAATATCCTAACAGAGCAGTTTGCTTCTGTTACTCAGGAGGATTTAAACTGTTGTGGCGTGACATTAGGAACTAATTCAGTAATTCAGCAGGTGGAGTTATTGAGAAGGGAGAGTTCAGTCAAGTAAATCTAATAGCAATAACCAGCATGTCCAAGATTGTGAACAAAACAGCACTTTCAAACTAAAGTGTGTTTATTTTCATCACAGATAAGGCAGATGAACTGAGATTCCCTTAGATGCGGCAAAGTTTATCGGGGCATCCAGAGAGTTTAGTGAAACAAGGTGTAGATAGTCCAACAACAGATGGTGGCACACTTAAACTTATATTGAGAAATGAGCCTGGTTAGCTGATCGAAGGATCAGTGGAGGAGCAATTTCATACAGCAGTCATGGTTCTATAGATTATTATGGATAAGACTAATCCTCCAGTGAAAATGGAGGAGATGAAGAGAATAGATTTGTATAAGTTGTTTGAGGGTATATCCACATCTGACATTTAAATGCCAGCTGATTAGAGTTCAAGGCCAGCATGTTTTTGTGACCGTGAAACATAGGCATGACGAGGTATGGAAAACTTGGCTGACAAGAGATACTGTAAATTTAGTCAAAAAATGAAAGGAAGTAAAAATCAGAAAAGATCCTTGAAGCACATAAAGGAAAGGACTTAGCTAAGGAATTAGGGCCATGAATTGCTGTTAGCAAGTAAGATTAAAGAGAATTCCAAGGCAGTTTATATGGATATTTGGAGCAAGCACATAGCTAGGAAAAGAGTAGTTCCACTAAAGGACTAAGGAGGGAATTTATCTGTAAAGACAGAGGAAGTGGGTGAAATCCTAAATGAATACTTTGCATGGTGATGAGATTATGGAGGCCTGTGCTGATATTCTAAGGTACGTCAATATTCGGAAGAAGGAGGGCTACATTGATAAGCATTAAGGTGAGTCAGCAGGGCCGGATAGAATCTATCCCTGGATGCTGAAGGAGGCAAGGAATATTATTGGGACTTGACAGAAATCCTTGTATCCTCTTTAGCCACAGACAAAGTCCAAGAAGACTAGAGAATTGCCAGTGTTGTCTTTTTGTTTAAAAAGGACAACAGAGAAAAACCAGGAAATTATAAACTAATGGCCCTTACATCATTTCTAGGGAAATTAGTGGAAAAGATTCTTAGGGGCAGGATTTACTCATATTTGGAAAAACATGGACTTATTAGGGAAAGTTGGAATAAATTTGCATGGGGGATATCCTGTCTCAAAAATATGATTGAGTTTTTAAGGAAGTGATGGAGATGATTAAGGAAGGTGCCCCATTGGATGTTGTCCTTGGGTTTCCATGGACCCCTCATTTAATAGTAGAGACCTATGGAATAAAAAAGTAGGGAACTCCTGATATAGAAGATTAGATCATATGTGATCCACAGTATGCTGGTAAATTGGAAAGAAAATTGGCTTGATCATAGAAATTACTTTAGAAATTACCTCGGGTTACCCATAGCCCTCTATTTTTCTAAGCTCCAAGTAACTATCCAAGAGCCTCCTAAAAGACCCTATTGTATCCGCCTCCACCAGCATCACTGGCAGCCCATTCCACACACTCATCACTCTCTAAGTGAAAGACTTACCCTTGACATCTCCTCTGCACCTACTTTCAAGCACCTTAAAACTATGTCCACTCATGTTAGTCATTTCAGCCCTGGGAAAAAGCTTCTGACCATCCACACAATCAATACCTCTCATCATCTTATACACCTCTATCAGGTCACCTCTCGTCCTCCGTCGCTCCAAGGAGAAAAGGCCAAGTTTACTCAACCTATTCTCATAAAGCATGCTTACCAATCCAAGCAATATCCTTGGTCCTCTGAACCGTTTCTATAGTTTTCACATCCTTGCTGTAGTGAGGTGACCAGAACTGAGCACAGTACTCCAAGTGGTGTCTGACCAGGGTCCTACATAGATGTAACACTACCTCTCGGGTCTTGAATTCAGTCGTACAATTGATGAAGGCCAATCCCACAATTGACAAAGGCATATGCCTTCTTAACCATACAGTCACCTACGCAACAGCTTTGAGTATCCTATGGACTTGGACCCCAAGATCCCTCCGATCCTCCACACTGCCAAGAGTCTTACCATTAATACTATATTCTCCCATCATATTTGACCTACCAAATGGAACCACCTCACACTTATCTGGGCTGAACTCCATCTTCATCTTCTCAGCCCTGTTTTGCATCCTATCAATGTCCCACTGTAACCTCTACCAACCCTCCACAGTATCCACAACACCTCCAACTTTTGTGTCATCAGCAAATTTACTAACCCATCCCTCCACTTCCTCATCCAGGTGATTTATAAAAATCATGAAGAGAAGGGGTCCTGGAACAGATCTCTGAGGCATACCACTGGTCACCAATCTCCATGCAGAATATGACCCGTCTACAACCACTCTGCCTTCTGTGGGCAAGCCAGTTCTGGATCCACAAAGCAAAATCCCCTTGAATCCCATGCCTCCTTACTTTCTCAATAAGCCTTGCATGGGGTACCTTGTCAAATGCCTTGCTGAAATCCATATACACTACATCTACTGCTCTACCTTCATCAGTGTGTTTAGTCACATCCTCAAAAAATTCAATCAGGCTCATAAGGCACAACCTGTCTTTGACAAAGCCATGCTGACTATTCCTAATCATATTATACCTCTCCAAATGTTCATAAATCCTGCCTCTCGGGATCTTCTCCATCAACTCACCAACCACTGAAGTAAACAATCACTGATCTATAATTTCCTGGGCTATCTCTTCTCCCTTTCTTGAATAAGGGAACAACATCTGCAACCCTCCAATCCTCCGGAACCTCTCCCATCCCCATTGATGATACAAAGATCATTGCCAGAGGCTCAGCAATCTCCTCCCTCACTACCCACAGTAACCTGGGGTATATCTCATCTGGTCCCAATGACTTATCCAACTTGATGCTTTCCAAAAGCTCTGGCACATCCTCTTTCTTAATGTCTATATGCTCAAGATTTGCAGTCCACTGTAAGTCATCCCTACAATCACCAAGGTCCTTTTCTGTAGTGAATACTGAAGCAAAGTATTCATTAAGTACCTCCACTAGTTCCTCTGGTTCCATACACACTTTTCTCAGTGTCACACTTGATTGGTCCTATTCTCTCACGTCTTATCCCCTTGCTCTTCACATACTTGTAGAATGCCTTTGGGTTTGTCTTAATCCTGCTCACCAAGGCTTTCTCATGGCCCCTTCTGTCTTTCCAAATTTCATTCTTAAGCCTGTTAGCCTTATAATTTTCAAGATCTCTATCATTACCTAGTCAAAGACATCATAAAAGCAAAAGAGAGGGCATATAATATAGCAGAAATTAATGGGAAGATATACAATTGGGATGCTTTTAAAAACCAACTAAAAAAGCCATAAAGAGATTAAATGAAATATGAAAGAGGATACAAAAGTTATTTCCCTTGTGGAATTCATTGCCACAGGCTACTGTGGAGGTGAAATCTTTATGTATATTTAAGGCAGAGGTTGATAGATTCTTGATTGGTCAGGGCATGAAGGGATATAGGTAGAAGGCATGGTATTAGGGCTGAGAGGGAAAATGGATCAGCCATGATGAAATAGTGGAACAGACTCAATGGGACAAATGACCTAACTCTGCTCCTATATCTTACGTTCAGCATCTCCACCCACTAACCCACCACTATGTTTTTATTTCCTGTCAGTCATCCGATGTACACCCTGGTGTCACTTTATGGACACACAATCGGTCTATGTGTGCAAGCTATCTTATGTTTTTATATTTAATGTTTTTTTGTGTTCTTTATCTTATTGTATTTATTTTTATGCTGCAATTATAACAATTATTTTGTTTTCCTTTACACTTGTATACAGGAAATTGCATTAAACAATTGTAAATTTTGAATCTTGAAAATTGAATCCACTGGATGGATTGATTTGCAGAACATTCAGGGAAAGCAAAAGGTGGGACCTTATGTTTCATGATAAACTCTTCATAGTGCGTGGGTGTACTCGTTTTTTGTTGAACTCTTTTTCTCCTGACCTGGAGCATTTAAGTGCCATCAGTTCTACTTAACAAGAGAGTTCTCCTCTGTGATCCTGACCACAATTCACGCACCACCACAGGCAAATGTTAAGCAAGCACTCGATGTAATGAGTGCTTCGATTATCAAGCCTATCCTGATACCTTTCGAATCAATGGAGTTCAATCAGGCTTGCTAAAGAAATCTCTGTCCAATTATCATCAACATATCACCTGCAGGTCTAGGGTGTCCCAAAACACTGGACCATTGTTCAAGTTCAAAATTAAAAGTAAATTTATTGTCGAAGTACATATATGTTACCACATACAGCTCTGAGATTTATTTTCTTGCGGACATTCACAGTAACTACAAAGAAACACAATGGAGTCAATGAAAAACCACACACAACATAGACAGACAAACAGGAAATCTGCAAAAGACAACAAACTGTACAAATACTAAAAGAGGGGAAAAGAACAAAATAATCAAGAATAAGTATGCAATAAATATCGAGACCATGATTTGCAGAGCCCTTGAATGTCAGTCCATAGGTTGTGGAACCATTTCAGTGATGAGGTGAGTGAAGCTGAGTGAAGTTATCCCCCTCTGGTTCGACAGCCTGATGGATGGGGGAAATAACCATTCTTGAACCTGGTGTGTGGGACCTGAGGCTTCCGTACCTCCTTCCTAATGGCAGCAACCGGAAGAGAGCACAGTCTAGATGTTGAATGCTGCTTCCCTGTAGATTTGCTCGATGGTGGGGAGGGTTCCACCTGTAATGGACTGGGTTGTATCCATTATTTTTTGTTGATTTTTCCATCCAAGGGCATTCGTGTTTGCATACCAGGCCGTGATACAACCAGTCGGTTTACTATCTACCGTGCATCAAAATTATTAAAGTTTTAGATGACATGCCACATCTTTGCAAATTTCTAACAAACTAGAGGCATTGCCATACGTTTCTTCAGTGGCACCTATGTGCTGGACCCAGGACAGATCCTCTGAAATGATAACAACGAGGAGTTTAAAGTTGCTAACCCTTCCCACCTCTGATCCTCATGAGGACTGGCACATGGACCTCTGGGTTCCTCCTCCTGCAGTCAATAATCAGCCCTTTGGTTTGGCTGACTTTGAGTGAGAGGATATTGTTGTGGCACCATTCAGCCACACTTTCAATCTCCTATATGCAGATTCGTCACCACCTCTGATTCGGCCAACAACAGTGGTGTTGTCAACAAACTTAGCATGTCATTGGAACTGTACATAGCCTCAGTGTCATAAATATAAAGCGAATAGAGCAGGCGACTGAGCACACAGTCTTGTGGTGCCCCTGTGGTGATGGTGATTGTGGAGGGGATGTTAGAGCCATGGAGTCATAGAAAGTACAGCACAGCTACAGGTTCTTCGGCCTATCTAGTGCACGCCAAACCATTTAAACTGCTTACTCCCACTGACCTGCACCACGACCATAGCCCTCCACACCCATGTACCTATCCAAACTTCTCTTAAATGTTGCAATCAAGTTCGCATGCACCACTTTCACTGGCAGCTCATTCCGCTTTCTCATAACCCTCTGAGTAAAATGTTTCCCCTCATATTCCCCTTAAACTTTTCACCTTTCACCCTTAACCCATGACCTCTTGTTGTAGTCTCACCCAACCTCAGTGGAAAAAGCCTGCTTGCATTTGCCCATCTATACTATACCCCTCATAATTTTGTATACCACTATCAAATTCCAAGGAATAAAGTCTTAGCCTATTCAATCTTTCCACATAACTCTGGTCCTCCAGACCTGGCAACATCCTTGTAAATTTTCTCTGTACTCTTTCAACATAATTTACATCTTTCCTGTAGGTAGGTGAACAAAACTGCTGACAATTAGGCCTCACCAATTTGTTTTACAACTTCAACATAATATCCCAACTCCTGAACTCTATACTTAGATTTATGAAGGCCAATGTACCAAAAGCTTTCTTCACAACTCTATCAACCTGTGATGCCACTATCAATGACTGATGTGCCTGTAGACCCACATCCCTTTATTCTACTGCACTCCTCAGTGCTCTACCATTCACTACATAAGACCTACCTTATTCTTATCAAAGTGAAAAACCTTGCACTTGTCTGCATTAAATTATATCTGCCATTTTCAGTCCATTTTTCAGCCATTACAAGCTATGATAATCTTCCTCACTGTTAATATCAGGCTCACCGGCCTTTCTTAAACAGTGGAACAACATAGGCTACCCTCCAATCCTGTGTTACCACATCTGTCGCTACAGATGATTTAAATGTCTCTGCTAGTGCCCTGGCAATTTCTGCACTTCCCTCTCACAGTGGCTGAGGGGACACCTTGACATGCCCTGGGGACTTATCCATCCTAATTCGCCTCAAGACAGCAAACACCTCTTCCTCTGGAATCTGTATGGAGTCCATGAAACCAATGCCATTTTTTCTTACTTCCATCGACCCTATATCCACCTCTGGAGTAAACACAGATGCAAAGAATGCATTTAAGATCTCCCCCATCTCTTTTTGCTCCACACATGGATCACCATTCTGATCTTCCAGAGAACCAATTTTGTCCCTGGAAATCCTTTAACATATCTGTAGAACCCCTTAGGATTCTCCTTCACCTTGTTTGCAAAGGCAGCCTCATGCCTTCTTTTACCCCTCCTGATTTATTTCTTAAGTGCTCTCTTGCATTCCATAAGAACCTCATTTGTTCCTACCTTCCTATATCTATAACAGATGGAGCTCGTCAGCCTGGAAAGGCAGTCCACCTAAGAGAGGGAAAACTCTGATTTCAACCCTCCTCTTGCCTTGCGGCCATACCCACTTATGGGAAAGGCTTAAAGAGTAAACCCTGAGGACAAACCCGGAGCTGGAGTCCCTAAGGCAGTCCGACGTTGCCTTCAACCTCACTCTGGCAACTCCTGCGACGTCACTGGTGCCAAGCTGTATCGGCCCTTGCCCGTCCCCTGGACAACATCGGTGGTGTGGAGAGGGGAGACTTGCTGCTTGGGCAACTGCCGGTCTTCCATACAACCTTGCCCGGCCTGCGTCCTGGAGAGGGCGCAGATCCATGGTCTCGCAAGACTAACGGATACCACACATACATGTGAATGTAATGCACATCCTTTTTCTTTCTTAACCAGGGCCTCAATATCTCATTAAAACCAAGATTCCCTACAGCTATTACCGTTTCCTTTTATTCTGAGTTGATCCTGGTCATTTTTCAGGCAAGAATTGATGTTTCTTTACCAACCTCTCTAAATACTTCATCATCATGAATGTAAGTGCTACTAGACAATAGTCACTGAGGCAGGTTACCATGCTCTTGTCTGGCACCGGTATAATTGTAGCCTGCTTGTACCAGGTGGGTACCTCAGACTGCTAAGGTGAGAAGTTAAAAGTATCAGTGAACACTCCAAGTAGATGATTAGCACAGGTCTTCAGTACACGGCCAAGTACCTCATCTGTGCCAGATGTTTTCTGTGGGTTCACCCTCCTGAAAGATGCTCTCATATCGGCCTCAGAGACGGAAATCACTGGGTGGTTGCGAGCTGTGGGAGTTCGTGAAGTTGCCTCCATTTTCTGTCACTCAAAGCAAGCGAAAAAGACATTAAGTTCATCTGGGAGCGAAACCTTTCTGTCACATATGTTGTTTGATTTTACTTTATAGGAGGTGATAGCATTCATGCCCTTCAATGGTGTTAAGCATTCTTCAGTGATTCAAGTTTGGTCTGGAATTGCCACTTCACATGTGAGATGGATTTCTGGAGATCGTACCTGGATCCCTTGTATCTTACTTGGTCATCAGACCTGAATGCCACTGATCTGACCCTCAGCAGATTGTGGATCTCTGGTTCATCCAGGGCTTCTGGTTGGGGTAGGCTCTGAATCATTTTGTTAATACACATTTGACCACAACTGACTTCATAAAGTCCATGACACCCATGGTGCATTCATTCCAATCCTCTGATGAGGCCTTTTGCACTGACTCAAAGCAATCATGACACTACGATCTACTGTTCCATACCTAGCCTGCATAAGGGAAACCTGATCATCTGGCTTTCCTCTGCCTACCTGCACATGGGCAGAGGCTAAAGAGCAAGGCTCCAGAGGTAAGAATAATAAAGAAGTGGTCGCAGGAAGCAGAGGAGTTGTACAGGATTGCTTCGAATTGGTGGACTGGACCAGGAGTGAGAAGAATGTATGGTCTGGAATGTAGGTGCCATTGATTATGGATGCTGCTTCCTTGTGGTGCTGTTCAATGTAAATTTACTCAATGGTGGGGAAGGCTTTGCCTATGATGGACTGGGTTGTATTCATCACTTTTTGTAGGCTTTTCCTTACTTGGGTGTTGGTGTTTCCATATCAGGCCAGTTAGCTAGTTATGCAGCCAGTTAGTTACTCCCAGCAGTGCATCTACAGTTCCAGTTCCCTCCAGCAGAATACTGGTGGCATGGCTTAATGATTAGTTGATGAGCATCATTTTGTCAGTTACTACTTTATTAACCATTTTTTTGTTAAACATTTCTGTATAATATTCTTTATATAACTCTAATAAAGTAATTTCTTATAACCTTTAACACGAGTATGGTCCCTCCTTAGTTTATGGGTACCTCTTGTTGTTGAATGAGTGAGGAAATCGAGGATCCAATTGCACAGGAAGGTACTGAAGCCCAGGTCCAGGAGCTTAGTGATGAGTTTCAAGAGAATGATAATATTGACTGTTAAGCTGTAGTCATTGAAGAGCATCTTGATGTATGTACCTTCATTGTCCTGGTGTTCCTAAGCGGTGTCAAGAACCAATGAAATGGCATCTGCCATTGACCTATTCTGACAGTAGGCTAACTGGAGGAAATTTAACCAACACAAGTTATATTCTAGTAAGACATATACATACAGTGGCCACTTTATTTAGTACCTCCTGTTCCTAATAAAATGGTCACTAAGTCTATGTTCATGGCTTTCTGTTACTGTAACCCATCTACTTGAAGGTGTGCAGAAGGATCTTCCGCACACCTTTGCTGTATGTACAACGTACTGTGTATGTAATCAAAATGGCTTCTTTGGTTTGCTAGAGTAGGAATGCTTTTATGTTTGATAAGTGTTTTCTCTCGCAGTTGTTTAGCTTTGGACTTGCTGATATCGGGATTGTATTCATTTGTTAACCAATGGGGAATGTTATTTTGTCTTGTGAGGCTGGGAGCTTGGGGGTTTCGCGGTCTTTTCAGGGGAGGTGGGAAGGAGACGCCGAGGAAGGTGGACGTGCGCTGCACTGCTCGGTCGACCACCGGGGTGGTCCCAGGTGCGAGGACGTGGAGGTTGGAGGAAAGTGACGAGGGTCGAATGGTTTGATGGTTGAGCTCCAACGATGTGCACTAAACTGACTGAACTTTGATATGTTGGCGCCTTTCACTTTATTTTCTTTTCCTTCATATATACTGTATTGCATAGTACTCTTTTAGTTTTAGTAAAATCTTTAAAGTGTATTCCATAACGGTATCTGGTGTGAGTTTGATATTGTGTGTGTACGCGCGGCATAAACTTGATTGTCACAGTACCTGTGTGTACGGGAGGTGGGGTTGGTGAGCGGCTGGATCTCCTTTTCCCCTAGACATATACCAGCCTGTTGGGTAAGTGTTACATGTAATGTGTGGTTATTTGAGTTATTGTCACCTTCCTGTCAGTCATTCTCCTTTGACCTCTCTCATTAACAAGGCTTTTTAACCCACATAACTGCCATACATTGGATTTTTTTTTGTTTTTCGCACTATTTTCTCTAAACTCTAGAGACCGTTGTGCATGAAAATTCCAGGAGATACGTAGTTTCTGAGATACTGAAACCACCCCATCTGGCACCACAGTAATTCTACAGTCAAATTCACTTAGATCACATTTCTTTCTCATTCTAATGTTTGGTCTCACAGCAGTGAGCTGGGTATATAGACCAGTGAAAAGTATTGGGTATGCTTGCCTTCATAACCCAAGTCATTGATGTTGTGTTGCAGGCGGACAAAACATTGGTTAGACAGCACGGGGTTATTATGCATTGTCTGGTCATCACACTATATGGTAGCAACAGAATACAGAAGAGATTCACTGGGATGCTGCTAAGATTTGAGTGCTGTAATAATAGGGAGGGATACAATAGGCTGGGATTATCCTCGTCAGAGAGCAGAGGGGTGGCCTTATAGAAACAAAATGGTGTGTAGCATAGATTTATTTATTGATTTATAGAGATACAGTGTGGAACTTGCCCTTCCAGCCCGACAAGCCACAGCATCAACCTACTTATAACTAGCCTAATCATATGACAATTTACAAATTCCAATTAACCTATTAACTGGTATACCATCCAGCCATCCCTTTTTACTTGGTCTCGACCTATCACTGATATCCTCTTTGTTTTATACATCGCTCGCCTACCTTTCCCTGAATCCTAAAACTCATCTGATTTTCTTCTTTCCCAGTTCTGGCAACTGGTTTTCAACTTGAAACATTAACTCGGTTTTGCTTTCTGCATATGCAGTATGACTTGCATTTCCTGAATTTTAACACAGGCTTGAATACTTGAGTAGAGTGCACAATATGAATTCAGATATGTTCAGGCCCAATTTAGTGTAAGAATGCCTGAACTAGGGTGTGTAACTGTCCTGAGTTGGGAAACACAAGCCTAGTGCCTTGTTCATATGCCTGATATCTGGGTCCTAGAGCCTGTCCTTGTGTGCCCTTGAGCTTTCATTAAACATGGTCATCAAGTACTGCCTCCTGCGTAACCGGTGGTGGAGGGTGACAATTAATGTGATCCTGACAAATGGTAGCAAGAGGAGGCCCTCGCTGGATCTACACTCAGTGGTCACTTCATTAGGTACACCTGTACCGCTGATCATTAATGCAAATATCTAATCTGCCAATCATGTGGCAGCAACTCAATGTATAAAAGCGTGCAGACATGGTCAAGAGGTTCAGTCGTTGTTCAGACCAAGCATCAGCACGGGGAAGAAATGTGATCTAAATGACTTTGACCATGGAATGATTGTTGGTGGCTGCCTTCCAAACTCAATCTTAGCTGGTGTAAACGAACTGGTTGTGCATAGTTTTAAACAAAGAAAGCTCATCCACAGTAATACACTGAGCAAAATTGCTTGTTATTCAAGCCAAGTGTTTTATCTCATCTCCAACTGATTATAAATCTTGAAGTAATGTTTGGATGGATGCTGTAACTATGGGTTTTTTCTACTTTTTTTGTCCTGAGCATAAAAGAATTTTACAAGGAAAGGGCTGCCTAAAAATAGAGAAGTTGTGCTTTTGTTAGTTAGCTGCCATGCTCATCCATCTATAAAACTCTTGTGAATGGAAATATATTTGTTAATTTTATCCCAGTTAGCATCACACATTTAATTCTGCCAATCGATCAGAACATGATAAAATCCTGGTGCTGGATTACAGCAGGGGGAGTTTCTAGAGTGCCTATGAGATGACTTTTTCGAGCAATTTATGGTTGAGCCACTGGGGGGATCAGCTATTCTGGATTAGGTATTGTGCAATGAACTGGAATTGATTAGCGAGCTTGAGATATAATGACATTTAGGGCAAGTAATCATAATATGATTGAATTCACCCTGAAATTTGAGAAGGGGAAGCTAAGGTCAGATGTATCAGTATTACAGTGGAGTAAAAGGAATTACAGAGGCATGAGAGAGGAGTTGGCTATAATTGATTGGAAAAGTACACAGGCAGAGATGACGGCAGAGCAGCAATGGCTGGAATTTCTGGGAGCAATTCGAAAGGCACAGGATATATACAATGGACAATAGGTGCAGGAGTAGGATATTTGGCCTTTCGAGCCAGCACCACTATTCACTGTGATCATGGCTGATCATCCACAATCAATACCCAGTTCCTGCCTTCTCCCCATATCCCTTGACTCCACTAACTTTAAGAGTTCTATCTAACTCTTTCTTGAAAGCATCCAGAGAATTGGCCTCCACTGTCTTCTGAGGCAGAGCATTCCATAGATCCACAACTCTCTGGGTGAAAGTTTTTCCTGAATTCCGTTCTAAATGGCCTACCCCTTATTCTTAAACTGTGGCCTCTGGTTCTGGACTCCAAAAGAGACATCCCAAAGACGAAGAAATATTCTAAAGGAAAGATGGTGCAATCATGACTAACAAGTGCAGTCAAAGCCAACATAAAAGCCAAGCAGAGGGTATACAATAGATTAAAAATTAGTGGGAAGTTAGAGGATTGGGAAGCTTTTAAAAACCAAAGGCAACTAAAGAGTCATTGTGAAGGTAAAGATGGAATATGAAAGTAAGCAGCCAGTAATATTAAAGAGGATTCCAAATGTTTCTTCAGATTGTTACGAACCCCGTAACTAGGTGTCTTACCAGCAAAGATAGGAGTGGCCGTTGAAGTCTGATGATACTACTTTTAACAGTATTTATTAGTAAAAATACACAAAAATAATATCAATGCAAATATACGGATAATATACGTCATCAATACTAAACCTAAAAGTGCGGGTATAATAATCATCAATAAGAAATAAGCTCTATCATTGTCTAGGGGATAATGAATTGTCCGATGGAAATATAAAGTTCAGTTCAGTTCTTACAGGCTGCAGTCGTTGTTGATCACTGTGTTGCAATTGTTGGAGAGAGAGAGAGAGAGAAACTTGCCGACTTTCCTTTTTCAATCTTGATCCGTATCCGTCCTTTAGCTAGACCGTTCCGTGGAGGACTCATCACCCAGGCAAGGGTGGACACACACACAAGCCCCCACCGGTCTCGTAGCGTCTCTCCTGGTGCGTCTGAGGGGTGTTCCCCAGTCCCTACTTTTATCCCCACTCACGGGGTCTCAGATGTCAATCAGGTTGGGATGATGCAATCCCTCAACCAGACCACTCTGGCTGCCCCCTGAGGGGTTTCAATGAATAGTACAGTACTCAATACACAATTCCTTCTCCAAGAGACAATAGCAGTAATCTCTCTCTTTGTCAATAGGAGACATTCCACCTTGTGTATTCCTGCGTTGTCAATAACAACTGCCTTTTCTGTTATCCTGCGTCTCTCTCATTACTGACATGCTGTGTATCTCTCTCATTTCCTGGGTATCAGACCCGAAATAATAGCGAGTTTGCGATTCTCAAAAAAGGGGGGGGGGGGCGGGCATTGGCAATTCTGTACCCTTCTGCCCATCAGAGTTGCTCCTCATTCATAGCACCCCCATCCTTCTAAAGATTTTTACCACTGGGAAAAATTAACTAATACAGAGTCTTACAGAATTTCAGAATCTAACACAATACAAAAGAGTTTTTTCACTACAGAATAATACAGTTATACATTCAATTCAGCATCTAGATAAACAGTCAGCGAGCACATTATCACTTCCTTTAATATGCTGTATCTTAATATCAAATTCTTGCAGCATCAGACTCCAACTTAATAACCACTTATTTTTTTATTCCTTTTCTTCAAGCAAAACAAAACTAAAGGATTGTGATCTTAAGTATACAATACAAAATGTGAACCAATACATGTGTAATAATTCTGTAGTACATTACAAAAGTTTATGCAAGTACTAATCTATATTTTACTTTTAAACTCAACAGTCAATCTTCCATGGTGTTGTCTTTATTATTTACATACTTGGTCGAAATCCCTTAAAACCAGATCCTGTTATTTAAAGTGGCATTTTTTCAACCTTCACCCCTTTTCCAGTTAACTCTCACGTGGTTAGCTTGCTTACCAGTGTGGAATAGGCTTTTGCATGCTCCTTTCATAGGAGTTATTTTATCAACAATGTTTTCCAAACTTAGCCCATTTTCTGAACTTCCACACAATTCTTTATTTTTAAGCAAGTCGTTAGTTTTATCTTCAGGACCCGTCATTCTATTAGTTTTCAGTTTAATATCTGCAAGCGATCCCACTTTGTCCAAACAACATTTCAAATTCTGCCTCTTCACAGCACACCCTTGAATAACATTAGCGAGTGGGGCACCTTTGCATTCCAAATCAAACTGTAATTGATTCGCAGGCACCTTGTTAACAAGCCATTGTTCCTTCAGCCTGGTTACTGCTTCTGACACCAATCCAGACTTTAAATTTTCTTCATTCAATTTAGGAACTACACTTTTCCCTTCTCCTTCAATAATAATATCCACATCACCACCTTTTATCTTCTCACTAACTTTGAACACACCTTTGAACACAAACAACTGGGAATTCTCACTTCCCACTAGTACCAAGGTTAACCCTTTCTTCACTGAACCAAGTCCATCTGACCCAAAAGGACTGCATTCCTTTTCAACTAAATCAGATACCTCAGACTTTTCCTGAGTTTCATTACTAGGTTCAGTACCTTGTGCATCCACATCTTGAACACACTCAGACGGGACATCTGCCTCTTCCAGACTTTCAATACCCGTCCCCTTTTCAAATTCTAAGTTCCCCTGATCCTCCCAGTTACTCTCTGGGCAACTCCCTTCCGGAGTAAACTCAACCCTGCGGGCTGAAACAACCTCAACTGCCAACCCAGCAGACTCCTTCAAGGTAATGGCATCCTTTTCATCTAGGACTGCCCTTATTTCATTATCGGGAACACCTTTAAAATTTTCAACTTCTTCAAACAGTTCTGTCAAGCCAGACAGATCATCCATGTCCAACCCTGGACCTTCTAACAGCCTTATCTGTTTCTCATTTTTACTCCGTGCCTCTATAAATTTCCTCCTGGCTAAGGGTAGGTCTACCTCCTCTCCTTTACTCTCTTTCACCTCCTTATTCTCCGTTTTACCACCCTCTAACCCCTCTTGGTACAGGGTCGGTAAAAACATCTCAGCCAAATCGATACTGGACTGATTTAAACTGGTCTCTTTCTCAGCTGCCTTTCTCAACATGCTGCAAGTGATCGCGCATGCGGGATAGATCTTGGAACCTAGGGGTGGGTCCTCAGCACTTACAGGCTTGCTCGTCAGCTTCATTGCTGACCAAACGTCACCACCGGCTAAATCGTTACCAAGAAGGACGTCCACGCCTTCTCTCGGGAATTCTGATCGCACCCCTATTTCAACTGGTCCAGATACCAGATCACAATTTATAATGATCCTATGCAAAGGCACAGCTTCTGTCCCTTTTCCTATGCCTCTCAAAGCTACCTCTCCAGTCTCAGGACCAAAATCTAGTACCTTACTGAGAATCAATGACTGCTCAGCTCCAGTATCTCTCCAGATCCTCACTGGAACTGGTGTTTCTCCCTCTTTCACAGACACGGTCCCTTCTGAAATAAATTTCTCATACCCCTCTCGTATTCTATCAACCTGGGGCTTCCTCATCAATTTGCTGATCAACACAATACATCCTGTAGGGATTGCTGCTTTCCCTTTTCCTGTCTCCTTCCTCGGAGCAAAGCACTTAAATGCAATATGACCCACCTTTCCACAATTAAAACAGGTCAAGCCAGGAACCCTCCTGCCATCTTGCCTTTCTTCCTCCTTACTTTTACCATTAGCTCCTGGCTGAATTTCTGCCTCAGCCGGCGGGCTTTCTCTACCGTTCCTACAGTCTTTCTGGTAACTCTTATTCGAGGAAAACTTTGTGTTGTGGGTTAGGGCATATTCATCTGTGAACCTGGCAAATTCGGAGATGGACTTATTCGGCTTCTCGTTCAAATACATCTGGATATCATCCGAAACACAACCTTTAAATTCCTCAATCAGAATTAACTCCCTGAAACACCGAAAATCCTCTTCCACCCTTTCTGCCCCACACCAGTGATCCAAGAGCACACCCTTCTCATAGGCAAACTCTGCATATGTCTGATTCCACACTTTCTTTAAATTTCTGAACTTTTGTCTATAGGCCTCAGGTACCAATTCGTAGGCCCGAAGAATGGCCTGTTTTACTTCCTTGTAATTCTCATACTCCTCCTCCTCCACAGACAACGCCGCATATGCCCATTGTGCCTTCCCTTTTAACACACTTTGTAACAACGCCACCCACTGATCTCTGGGCCACTTCTGGTTCACTGCCACCTTTTCAAAATGCAAGAAATAACTATCAACATCCGTCTCCTCGAACGGAGGTACTAACCTAAACTCCCTACTAACATTAAACCTCTCCTCTCGGTCTGGCCCTTGAGCTCTTCGCTCCTGCCTTAACTTCTCCATGTCCAGCTCATGCTGCTTCTGTTTCTCCTTCTCACTTTCAGCTCTTTCATGCTCCCTCTGCTTTTCAGCTCTTTCCTTCTCCTTTTCAGCTGCTTCCAGCTCTTTTAACCTAATTTCATGTTCCCTCTTCTTCTCTTCCGCATCTAGCCTCAATTTTTCCAACTCTAACTGAACAGTTCCACTAGCTGGTACCTTTTCAGGGGTAGGTTCCACTACCTCAGCCGAAAACACCTCCTTATTAACATAATACTGAGCTATGGCCCTCTGTATCTCCCACTTTTTCATTGACGACTTCACCTCTGTGAGTTTTAATCTTTTCGCAATATTTACCAAGTCCGACTTTGTGGCATCCTCTAGCACCTCCGGAGTCGAGTTTTTTGTAAATTCGTCTACATCCATCTTTGCTGGTTTCCCGTCTGGTTACCCGCGCAACTAAATCCAAGTCTGGACTTAAAAGCCCGATTTACTGGCCCTCCAATTTGGTATCAAATCCCGGACGAGCCCCCAAGTTGCTACGAACCCCATAACTGGGTGTCTTACCAGCAAAGATAGGAGTAGCCATTGAAGTCTGATGATACTATTTTAACAGTATTTATTAGTAAAAATACACAAAAATAATATCAATGCAAATATACGGATAATATATGTCATCAATACTAAACCTAAAAGTGCGGGTATCATCAATAAGAAATAAGCTCTATCGTTGTCTAGGGGATAATGAATTGTCCGATGGAAATATAAAGTTCAGTTCAGTTCTTACAGGCTGCAGTCCTTGTTGATCACTGTGTTGCAATTGTTGGAGAGAGAGAGAGAGAGAGAGAGAGAGAGAGAGAGAGAGAGAGAGAGAGAGAGGAAAAACTTGCCGACTTCCCTTTTTCGATCTTGATCCGTATTCATCCTTTAGCTAGACCATTCCGTGTTGGACTCGTCACCCAGGCAAGGATGGACACACACACAAGCCCCCACCGGTCTCATAGCGTCTCTCCTGGTGCGTCTGAGAGGTGTTTCTCCAGACCCTACTTTTATCCCCACTCACGAGGTCTCAGGTGTCAATCAGGTTGGGATGATGCAATCCCTCAACCAGACCACTCTGGCTGCCCCCTGAGGGGTTTCAATACACAATTCCTTCTCCAAGAGACAATAGCAATAATCTCTCTCTTTGTCAATAGGAGACATTCCACCTTGTGTATTCCTGCATTGTCAATAACAACTGCCTTTTCTGTTATCCTGCATCTCTCTCTCATTACTGACATGCTGTGTATCTCTCTCATTTCCTGGGTATCAGACCCGAAATAATAGCGAGTTTGCGATTCTCAAAAAAGGGGAGGGCAGGCATTGGCAATTTTTTACCCTTCTGCCCATCAGAGTTGCTCCTCATTCATAACAAGATACATAAAGTGTAAAAGAGAGGCTGGAGTGGATATCAGACCACTGGAAAACGATGCTGGAGAAGAAGTTATGGGGGACAATGAAATGACAGACAAACTGAATAAATATTTTGTAATAGACTTCATTGTGGAAGACAATAGCAGGGCCTGTTACGATCTAACAGGTTATTGAGAGAGACAAGAGAGGGGATTGCCTTGACAGAGATCCTTGGACATACTAGGGTCAGTATAACATCATGAAGAGCGTGTCATATGCACGTGATGAAGATGGTTGATGAGGGCAAAGGAGTGGGCATTATCTATTTTGACTGTTTTAAGACATTTAGTGCCTGACAAATCTGTTAGAATTCTTTTAGGAAATAACAAACAAAGGAGAGTCAATAGATGTTGTTTACTTAGGTTTTCAGAAGGCCTTTAACAAGGTATCATGGTATTTAAATCTAAACAAGATTAGAGCCCATGATATTACAGGAAATGTACTAGAAGAAGATTGGCTGACTAGGAGGGGGCAAAAAGTGGGAATAAAGGGATCTTTACTGGTTGGATGTTGGTTGCTAGTGGTATTCTGCAGGGGTCAGTGTTGGGACCACTTCTTTTCATTTATGTGTCAATAATTTGGATGTCAGAATTGATAGGTTTCTGGCCAAGTTTAGCACAAAGGTAGTTGGAGAGGCAGATATTGGTGAGGAAGCAGGGAGTCTGCAGAAGAACTTAGATTGGGAGAATAGGCAAAGTAGCAGGTGGAATACAGTTTCCAGAACTGTATGGTCATGCACTTTGCTAGAAGGAATAAAGGCATTGACTATCAAGCAAGTTGAGAAATCAGAGCTGCAAAGGAACTTCAAAGTCCTCGTGCAGGATTCCCTCAAGTTTAACTTGCAGGTTAAGTTGGTAGTAAGGAAGGAAAATTCAATGTTAGCATTCATTTTGAGTGGATTAGAAGATAAAAGGATGTAATGCTGGGGCTTGATAAGGCATTAGTCAGACAGCACTTGGACTTTTGTAAGCAGTATTGGGCTCCTTATCTAAGAAAGGATGTGCTGACATTGGAGAGAGTCCAGAGGAGGTTTATGAAAATGATCCTGGGAATGAAATGTTTAACATAAAGATTGTTAGATGGCTCAGGGCCTGTAGTCACTGGAGTTTAGAAGAATGTGAGGGATCTCACTGAAACCTATCAAATATTGAAAGGCCTAGATACAGTGAACATGGACAGGATATTTCTTTTAGTGGAGGAGTCTAGAACCAGGGATACAGCTCAAAACAGAGGGATGTCCTTTACAATGGAGATGAAGAATTTCTTTAACCAGAGGGTGTCACAAGGGGACATGGAGACTGGACCCAAATGCAGGACACAGGCACTGAAGTACTAGGGGCAGGACAGGAACAACTACAAGATAGAACAAGATGGGGAGACCATGGCATGCAAAGGTGATCCTGGGGTTCACCGCTAGCCAGGCGAGGTCTTGGTGCCTGTTGGTGAGGTCTGGCGACAGTTCAGATAGGACAGTTGCCATCTTGGATCAGAGTGCTGAGTATAGAGGCCAGAAAGACATGCTGCAGTTGTATAAGACTTTGGTTCAGCCACTTTCAGAGTATTGTGTACAGTTCTGCTGCATTATAGGAAGGTTACAGAGGATTTGGAGAGGGTGCAGAAGAGTTTCAGCAGGATGTTTAAAGCTTATTGTCATTCATCCATACACACATACAGCTAAACAAAACAGCGTATATGGTAAAGGGTATACAGAGTGTGGTAGGTGTCACTACATGCTGGTGGGGGTGGGGTAGTCAGCAGAAGCAGGGGCAGGAGTTGGTGGAATGTAAGGAAAGAATTAAATGTGATTCCTTCTCAGTATATGCTAAAATAAAATGGGACTGTCTGTAAGACAATGGTAAACACAAGAAATTCTGCAGATGCTGGAAATCCAAAGCAACACACACAAAACGCAGGATGAACTCAGCAGGTCAGGTAGCATCCATGGAAATGAACAAACAGTCCATGCTTCGGGCCAAAATTCTTCTTCAGGACTGGAAAGGAAGGGGGACGATACTGGAATAAAAAGATCGAGGCAGGGGAGGGAAGATAGCTTAAAGGTGATAGGTGAAGTCAGGCGGGTAGGAAAGGTAAGTGGCTGGAGAGGAAGGAATCTGATAGGAGAGGAGAGTGGATCATTGGAGAAAGGAAAGAAGAAGGAGCACCAGGAGGAAGTAAAAGGCAGGGAAGAAGAAGAAGAAAAAGGCCAAAGAGGGGAGGGCGAAGGAGTTTTTTTGTACTGGAAGGAGAAATCAAAATTTATGCCAACAAGTTGGAGGCTAACCAGATGGACTATAAGGTGTTGCTCCTCCATCCTGGGGGTGGTTTTGTTGTGGCACAAGAGGAGGCCATGGACCAACATGTCAGAATGATAGATAGATAGATAGATAGATACTTTATTCATCCCCATGGGGAAATTCAACTTTTTTTCCAATGTCCCATACACTTGTTGTAGCAAAACTAATTACATACAATACTTAACTCAGTAAAAAAAATATGATATGCATCTAAATCACTATCTCAAAAAGCATTAATAATAGCTTTTAAAAAGTTCTTAAGTCCTGGCGGTAGAATTGTAAAGCCTAATGGCATTGGGGAGTATTGACCTCTTCATCCTGTCTGAGGAGCATTACATCGATAGTAACCTGTCGCTGAAACTGCTTCTCTATCTCTGGATGGTGCTATGTAGAGGATGTTCAGAGTTATCCATAATTGACCGTAGCCTACTCAGCGCCCTTCGCTCAGCTACCGATGTTAAACTCTCCAGTACTTTGCCCACGACAGAGCCCGCCTTCCTTACCAGCTTATTAAGACGTGAGGCGTCCCTCTTCTTAATGCTTCCTCCCCAACACGCCACCACAAAGAAGAGGGCGCTCTCCACAACTAACCTATAGAACATCTTCAGCATCTCACTACAGACATTGAATGACGCCAACCTTCTTAGGAAGTACAGTCGACTCTGTGCCTTCCTGGAATTAGAATGTTTGGCCACTGGAAAGTTCTGCTTTTGGTTGATGGAGAGGAGGTGCTAATGTGCATTGGGATTGTTCTGCGAAAGTACAAGAGAATCGGTCCACAGCAATGTTTTGAGAAAGCTAAGGGAGTACAAGTCTATGGCCTTAACAGTGAAAAATGGTCAAAAACATATTTGTCTGGGGAAGGTGAGATCATTGTGCAGGTCCAAGTACCAAATAAATGGAAATTCAGGAGAAAGTACTGAGGTGATCATTATGTTACGCTTTGAAGGAATCTTAAAGGGTATAAAATAGGGCACTTTGTTTAAGCAGGGGAGAGCTTTGTCTTAGGCAAGGTCACGATCAATGTTGGTGCTAAGAGTTTAAAAAGATAGGGACAAGTACATCGAAAGGGTTAAAGTAGAGAGAGAGAAAAGGCTGCATGAAAGTTTGCCGGCATTCTACAGGTCAGCTCATTTATTGGATGATAAGTATTATTTTGCTTTCTTCATTACTACTACTGTTGTAGACAATTGGTTTTCTTTCTGTATTGCATTTGTGCTAGTTCTAATATACTGTTTTCTTATGACCTTGAATACTTATGCAGTGTCTCCCTTTGTTTCCAAATGTACATTCGAATGCCTTGAGCCAAATCAGAAAAGAACACAGAACAAATTTTGAAATGTTTTCATTACATGGAAGTCAACACAATAGTGACAGGACACAGTCGGACAGGCATATGAACAGGCAGGGAATGGAAGGTCATTAACATGTGCAGGGAGGTGGGATTAATTTAATTTGGCATTATGTTCTGCTGGGCAGGGAGCTAGCAACCCCATCCTGTAGAAACCCAGAGCGACAGAAACATCAACAGAAGCTCCAAAGACCTCAACCCTGGGAGAGGAAGAATCCTCACCTAGAAAACACATGACGTCATGTGCTGAAAGCAGAAGCCGCAGGACCAGTCAACCTTCTATTAACCCAGGACAGAGGACTCTGGTGAGCTGCTGTTGCTGGCCTATGCCATAGCAGGGGTGAAGGGCTTAAGGAATCATGTTCTGCATAGACACTGTGGGCCAGAAGGTCTTTTACTGTGTGTTATTCTTTTATGTTCTATATAAGCCAAAACTGTAGTCATTCTACACTCACACTTTCTGCATGATGGAAGGTATGCTTGCAAGCAAGCAGACATTTTTAATACCAAAATAAACTTTATTCATATATAAAAATATTTACAAGATTAAACTGTGCAATGCTTTTTCATTCTTACATTCATCGACAATGCCTTCGATACTGTTCTGTTACATTCCTACACCAATAGCACACATGTGACCCTCTGGGGACATACAAAAATTGAGAGACTTCACCCAATCTGGCCCCTCCCTCTCCAGTAGTGGAAGAACCCTACACTGCGGTCTTTCCGCACCGAACCCTTGTGGTGGCTGCACCAAGTTTCAGTGTGTCCCTCAGCATGTACTCCTGCAGTCTGGAATGTGCCAGTCGACAGCATTCCTCCACGGACATCTTGATATGCTGTCAGACCAGCAAGTTCTGCCCAAACCAAAGTGCGTCTTTCACCATGTTGATGATCTGAGAGCAGCACTTGATGTTCATCTCTGTGTGTTTCCCTGGGAACAGTCCATAAATCAGAAAGTCCTCTGTCAAGCAGTTGCTCGGATGAACCATTACATAGGCCCTTGCATCTTTCTCCATATCCTCTTCACAAAACCACAGTCCGCAAAAAAGTGAACAACATCTTATCTACATTACAGTCATCCCCTGAGCAGTGCACAGTGGGGGTTATGGTCTGGGCATGCAGAAAAGATCTGACTGGAATCGCCCCTCTCACCACAAGCCAGGCAATGTCTTGGTGCCTTTTGGTGACATCTGGCATTGAGGCATTCTGACAGATGGTATGTACAGATTACTCAGGGAGCAAACCCACTGCGTCTATCTAGGACATTCCGTGCTGACCACTGCCTGATGGACTTTTGGTCAATGGTGTTGGTCCAGAAGAACTTTTCCATGAAGTACAGGTCTACACCCATTTGACTGGGCATTGCATAGCAACATCTAGCTGACTGGGGCATTGCACAACAATGGGGCCAGACCCATCCTTTGCAACACCAGGGTCAGATAGAACTTTGAAACATGGCCGTACTTGGTGCTCACTTACTTAGATTCCACACACAACCTGATGGAGCTAGAGATCAAGGTGTGGGAAACTTTGGGTATACTTTTGCACCTGTTGTCCAGAGACATGCGTTGTGACCTGTCTGACCCACACCATAGATGAACCTGAAGACAGCTTGGGTGATTCTCAGGCTGGATGAGCGGGGGACGGACCACAGCTATCCCAAGTACAGCAGCTCTGAGAGTATCTCACACTTCATGACCAGATTCTTCCCAGTTATCAATAAGGAGAGTTCTCCCCACAGACCTAATATCTATTTTACCTTCTAGTCAATCCTTGTTGGACACTCGGCCATCCAAACCAGATCTCCAACAATTTTAGGTACTCGGGCCTGAAGGTGAAGGAGACACTGGCCAGGTTCAGGCCAGTTGATGCAAATCATGGCCTCACTCTTTGCGAGGTCATCTCTGTCCCAAGATGCCAACTCAACCTGGTTGCAGATGCTGCTCAACCTGCGAACAGACCTCAGATCCGAGCAGAAGACAGTGACATTGTCCATGTACAGGGAGGTTTTCACTTGTGTCCCTCACTGCCCAGCAATGCCACCCCACTATGCTCTTGCACTTTCTGATGGCTTCAGCAAAGGGTTGTTAACAGCACACAAAGAAGACAGGAGAGAGTGGGCAGCCGTGCCTGACTTCAGACTTGATGGAGATGCTATCGGTTTCCCACCCATTGACTTGATCTGGAGTACAGATATCTGTGCAGACCAGATGGATTCAATTCCTCCCCAAAGCCCATTTTGCAGAGTATATCCATCACATTGACGTGTGATATCCTGTCAAAGGCTTTGTCCTGGTCCAAGCTGACCAGGCAGGTGTCCACACCCGTCCTGCATGGAAGCAATGGAACTATGAGCCATGCAAGGCCGTCAACAATCTTCCTACCAGGTACAGCACAGGTTTCCTCAGGGTGGATCACTTGTCCCAGAACATACTTGACTCTGTTGGCAATGGCTTTGGTCAAGATCTTGTAGTCTACATTCAACAGTGAAATGGGTCTCCAATTCCATACCTTCCCTCTCCCCCTTCTGTTTGTAGATGAGGATAATGATGCCTTTCGCTATGGAGTCTGACATGCTGCCAAATAGGATCATAACTTTGCACATTTTGAACATGTCTGGGCCCATCCAGTCCCACAGAGCAGAGTACAACTCAGCTGGTAAGCCATCACTACCGGGAAATGAATGGAGCCAGTCAGCTGCTCCAGGGTTAATGCTTGTTCCAGACCCTCATGCTTGCTGTCATCTTAACACCTCTATGATAGACAGCAGGAAGTTCTGGAAAGCTGTGGGATCTGCGGCCTTTCTGTCATACATTCGGGCGTGGAAGGATCTGCAGATCTGCAGTATGTTTCTCTGTGAGGATGCCACTGAGCTGTCCTCTTCTACAAGATGGTGAATCACAGAGCTCATTCTATTTCATGGTGCAGACCCTAGATGGGAAGATGATCTCAGACAATTCAGAGGTGAAGAGCTGTGCTTGCCAGGCTTTCACCTCCCATAATTCCTCTTTCACATCCACCCCCTTCAAATGCAGAAGTTGCTGCAACTGTCTAGAATTAACACAGTTCCTACTCACCCTGCCTTGCTTTCTGAAACCCTGTGCAAATAACCATATAACAATTACAGCACGGAAACAGGCCATCTCGGCCCTTCTAGTCTGTGCCAACGCTTACACTCACCTAGTCCCACTGGCCCGCACTCAGCCCATAACCCTCCATTCCTTTCCTGTCCATATACCTATCCAATTTTACTTTAAATAACAATACCGAACCTGCTTCTACCACTTCTACTGGAAGCTCATTCCACACAGCTACCACTCTCTGAGTAAAGAAATTCCCCCTCGTGTTACCCTTAAACTTTTGCCTCAAATCATGTCCTCTTGTTTGAATCTCCCCTACTCTCAATGGAAAAAGCCTATCCACGTCAACTCGATCTATCCCCCTCATTATTTTAAATACCTCTATCAAGTCCCCCCTCAACCTTCTATGCTCCAAAGAATAAAGACCTAACTTGTTCAGCCATTCCTTGTAACTTAGGTGCTGAAACCCAGGTAACATTCTAGTAAATCTTCTCTGTACTCTCTCTATTTTGTTGATATCTTTCCTATAATTCAGTGACCAGAACTGTACACAATAAATGAAAAAAATTCTTGATGTTCTCCTTGGTCACTTCCTACTAGTCAACGGGAATTAAAGAGGAGTTTTTAGGTTTTCCAACCTGCATACTCCCTCTCTAGTTCCTCAAATATCTCTGGAGTCACCAGCTTGATGTTCAGGTTCTGGATCCCCCTGCCTGTTTTCTGTCTCTCCTATAGGCAGCAGGAGGCTTGGAGGAAGCAGTATTCAGAGAAGAATACCAGGTGATATCTGCGGATCTGACCGTGATGGCTCAGACACAAAGAGGAGGTCAATCTGGGAGCAATCGTGAGCAGGTGGGTTGTGGCTGTGCTGTAGGCATTCCATACCTTAGCTATTTTAGCCATTTCCATCCGGAATCTGAAGGAGCTGCCCAGTCTGCACTATCGGATTGTCCAGCCACATCAATGATGCAGTTGAAATCATCAGCCAGAACAACCATCTGGGTCATCAACAGCAACGACAAGAGCTGCTGGACGATGGTCAGCCACTTGCTCTGCATGGGGAGATGTGCACATTAACTAGCTGGAGTAAATTGCTTCGGTCCATTGTGTCTGCCACGAGGAGGCACCTCCCAGCCACCTCCCCGACCTAGATGTTTGAGGAGTTGCAGAATCCCCAAGCCGGAACCAAAACAATCATTGACCCCCAACCACAGCCAATCCATGGGATTACCATTGCAGCCACTTCCAGTAGTTGTGAAAGAATAGTAGCCCACACGCCTGTAAGGAAGTCTCAACGGCCTTGACCTAGGCAAGATATTGTTAGGCACTGTGCCCTTCACACTGCGCATGTTTAAAGATGCCAGTTTTATATCCATGATTGTGTTCTTGAATCACTGCCTCACTGTTTGTGAGCTCAGGTACAGAGGATGATCCTATCCCCTGGGTGTGGCAGTGTTGGTGGTGTGCCTGGGTCACTTGGTCACTTACAAGCACAACATCCTCCAACATGCTGTTCTGGTCAACCCACCTCTCTGAGCTGTGGTGCACTGGGCACAGGTCTGCTCCCAAACTCCCAGAGCTGGGAGCCAATAGCTTCTGTACAACTCTTGATTTCCCAGAGGTGGTATGTATTGGGTGCTGTGCTGCTCCCAGTCTCCTGAACCTGTGGGCTAATGGCCTCTGTCCTGCCCCCGGTATCCGGGGCTGGGGGTGGTCAGCAGATTTCCTTCCCCATCTGTATCTACCTGGTGGCTCCTTTCCACTTTTCCCTCTGCTCTTTGGCACTTCCTCTGCCTGTCATTAGTTTCCCACGAATGCTTCATCCTCCAACGAGGAGAGGTTGCTGCCTTCTGTTTGTTGATCTGACCTTTCCTTCCCATCCCTTTTACTCTCGGCAGCCCATTGTCTCTTCTTCCTCTTCACCACCTGTCATTCTTCTTCTTGTTCCTCTGCTCTCCACTCCACCTTGGACTGCTCTTCTTGTGGAGGGGCCTAGGGTTTTTTGGCTGGGAGGTGGGAGCTCAAGGCAGGCAGCTTTTATCTCTGCCGGCTCCCCCTCTTGTTGCCTGAGTGAAGGTGAAAGCATGTTTTGGACAGGCATCTCCCCACACAGGTTATAACATTTCTTTTCATTGCAGTCCTTTATCTGATTGCTTTCCTGTTTACAGGTCTCGCAGACTGCTTCACTGCATTAGGCCACCATATGACCAAACTTGCTGCAGTTATGACACAATTTGGGATGACCCACATACACCATCTAACCCCAGTTCATTCTGATGGCAAAGACTGAGGCAGGATGATGGTGCCATTCAAATACACCCTCAACGTAACCTTCATCTGGTGCTTGCATGTCCAAATCCCGAACATGTCCTTGATATCTATTCATTTTCCAGCTCCCTTGACGTAACAGGCCAGGAAGATGAGGATGTCCACAACGGGCATATGTCGGTTGAGCATGTACATTTGATTACATACTCCTTCTGGGTAGGGACAGTGAAGAGTGGCTGTGCCTTCAGCAGTGACAATGGTGCCTCGTTCACCTTCTCCTGAAAATCCTGCAGCAACTTCTGCCATTCCATTGCATACTTGAAGGTGAACATCAAAGAAGCCATTATCGGTGAAGTCTTGAACACAAGAGATGTCTTTCAGCTTGAACTTGCAGCATTGCAGCAGGACCTTCCAATTAAAGGGGTCCCTGTTGAAGGGGTTCCCTTCACTAAGACCTTTCATTGCCATCCTGACAGTGTTTCAGATCCTAGGTCCCCCCATCAACGTGCTTGTAACTGCAGCTATTCTGACTGAGTGTTGATTCCTGGAAAGGGGTGGGAATTAGACTGGTTTTCTAATCAGCATGAGGATTCACTCTTACATCAGCAAGCTAAACTCTTATTGGTGACACTTATTCGCAATGAGTCCTTCCATTCTCCTTGTCAGCATCCACAGAGATCCACCACAATACTACACTTGTACTTAGCCTAAAGGCCAAGGAGAGCCTTTCTGATCACAGTCCCTTGCCATAATTCAAGAAGGCTGGTAAGACTAAACCTTCTCATCCTTCAACTTTGACTCACTAAAGTTCATTTGAACCTAATGAAGTGCCATTAGACAATCCAGAACACAGTGAATAAATTGCACTGCTCTTTTGACATTTAGAATTAAGTTATTTTAAGTGTTAGGCTAAAAGCAATATGTAAAAGTCGATGTGTTTATTTTTATGAAAATAAGCTCAAATAGTGAACTGTGCTTCAAGTTATGCAAAATAAGTGTGCAAAGACCTTTGGTTTATTGGCTTTTATACATAAAAGCAGTAGGCTAATCAGCAGTCACATCCTCTTTGAAGATTTGGCACTACAGGCATTCTGCTATAAAATGTAGAACTGCAGTGTAAAGCCTTGTTATTTGAAAGGGTACCGAGATGGCAGATAGTTCAGCAATTTATTTACAAGCTTATGCAGAGAACACTAGTGCATGTGTTGTACAGTAATGATTCCAACCAGCAGCCCTTTCTCCATGGATGACAGATGGCTGAGAGTATACTATAAAAGGATGTAATTTTAGGGAGTTTTGTGTATTGGTGGACATAACTGTGAACTGGGCTGGCTAACTCTAATTTCAAAAATATCCTACCAGATATCAGGGCTAGAATGTGTACAATATTACAAACAAATGACAGGAAAACTTGCAGAATGATAAAATTAAATGGTAAATGAAGTTTAACACATAAATTCAATACTGTTTATTTTGATAGGAAGATTGGAGGTGTAAGACTAATTTGGCTAAAGCATCTATCAGGTCACAGATTATAAACATGTCAAGTTCTGAAACCTGAGCCAGGGGTTATAAAGGCTAATGGCAGCAAATCAAACTTTAGTGCCTGTTTCTTGAGCGGGAATTAAAAAGTGGAGAAGATATATAGATTGTTGATTGGACTACAGGGAGTACAAGGGTTCTGGTAGCCATACTACAAAGGAGTCTCCTGACAATAGGCAACAAATTGATTGCTTTCACCCAGGCTACACAGTAAAACTGCAATAAAAGCCTGCAGGGCCAATCCACAACCAACAACCAACTCCGACAATACAGCAACCTGCTCCCAGATGGCTACAGCTTTCCATTCACAAAGAACAATGATCGGCTGCTGGCTGAGCGGAGTCTGTTGCCTGCTGAAATCCCTCTCTTCCTTCAGGATAGTACTCTGTAAGGCAGAGCTTGATTGGATTCAAAAATCCACAAGAGGATGAAAAATTTGGATGGCATTCATCAGTGCTTCCATGGAAAATGAAACCTGTTCCATCAGCCACCGTCACATAGGCAGAAGTAAATGCTGAAATGATGCGCTCCTTACTCTCTGTGGGCAACTGCATAGTCAGAAAGGCCCAGCACTCTTTGCCATGCCTTGCAGTCTACTCGGCAGGTAGGATGATGTACGAGGCATTTCTTCCGGCATCTCCTTTGTGTCACCCAATTGAATCCTCATCTTGATGCTCCAGGGCAATACCGATGTTCAATCTCTCCTGTGATACATTGGTACAGTGCCCTCCCTTTAATTCCAATCTATTTGGTCCCTTTCCAATACATGAAATGTGTGTGTCTGTCTAATGTGACCTCTTCGGTATCTGAACTGCTGCTCTACAGGGCCTGGCACAATAAGGCAGTCTTTTCCTTTCCTGCAGTGTTCTTTGTTATTGTGCAGGAAGAATAGATGATTCAAGTTCAGATTATAGATAGATATTTATTGATCCCGATGCTGGAGTCTTCCTAAAGTCTATCACCATTTCCTTTGTCTTACTCATGTTGAGCTGCAGATTATTCAGCTTGCGCCATTTGACAAAGACCTCCACCAGGGGCCCGTCTTCCCTTTAGAAGCTCTATTGCTGAGTCAGAGAATTTCTGCAGATGACATGACTCAGTGCTGTATCTAAAGTTCGAGGTACACAGGGAGCCAATACAGTCCCCTGTGGGGCTCCAGTGTTGCTTATAGCCATGTCTGACACACAGTTCTCAAGCCACACCAACTGTGGTCTGTCAGTCAGGTACTCTTTATCCAGGACACAATGCAAGTGCCAACCTGCATTGAACGGAGCATTTCCCCCGGCAAAGAGGCTGTATGGTATTGAAGGCACTTCAATCAAAAAACATGATTCTCACAGTGCTGCCCTACTTATCCAAATGGGAGTAGGCTCTGTTCAGCAGGGAGATGACAGCATTGTCAACTCCGATTGCTTCTGGTTGGCAAACTGCAGGGGATTGAGGGCTGATCTGACCAGAGGTTGGAGATGAGCCAGGATCAGCCTTTCTAGGGTCTTCATGAAGTGTGAGGTCAGGGCCACTGGATGGTAGTCATTTAAGACTTTTGGTTGGTCCTTCTTGGGTACTGGGACCACACAATGAGGTTTTTCACACAGTCAAACCCATTCCAGACTGTGACTTGGATTGAAAATACACTGGAGAACTCCACACAGCTGCCCAGCCCACTCCCTCAGGACCTTGGGGTTCATACTATCCGGTCCCAATGCTTTGCCATGTCTGAGTTTCCCCAGAGCCCTTCTCTCCTGCTCAGTGGTGAAGGGGAGTCCATGATGACTGGGGAGTTGATGGAAGGTGGGGGCTGGGGGAGGTGAAGATTGGGATAATAGCAGGTGGTATGTAGAGGTGTGGATGATAGGTGCAGGACAAGGAGGGGATGTAGCCTGTGGTGTTCATCCACATGTTGAATTCTAGGGAGAGGAGGGAGGAGGGGAAGCATTGGTGCTGAAGGAGAAATGGCTGCTTCAGCACCTGGACTGGTGTGCTGGGGGGGGGGGGGGGGGGGTGAACAGGAGGACCATTGTCACACTACTGAAGAATTAGTTTAACTCATTCATGGCCATTCACAGCTGCATTCCAAGGCTCTACAGCTCGGCTGATTGAAGCCAGTGATGTACTTTATGCCTCTCCACACCTCCCGTGTGCTACTCTGCCCAAGCTTGTTCTCCAGCTCTCTCCTGTGTTCCTTGATCTTCTCCTTTAGCTCCCTCTAAACATATTTCAATCCCTCCCTCTCTCCTGATCTGAAGGCTGTCTTTTTGTGGTTGAGAAAAGCCTTTAGATCACTGGTGATCCATGGTTTGTTGTTAGGGAAGCAGTGAACAGTCCTTTATGGTATTGCAGTGTCCCCACAGAAGTTGATGTAGCCAGTGATGCAATCATTAAGATCATTCACATCCTCACCGTAAGGTTCACAAAGCACATTCCAATCAGTAACTTCAAAGCCGCCCTTCAAGGCCTCAAACGCTCAACTTTAATTTTCATTCTACCATACATATGAATACAGCGGAATGAAACAATGTTCCTCTGGGACCAAGGTGCAAAACACAGTACAGTATCCACGGGGTCTTGGTTCTGGGACTTCTTGCAGAAACCAAAATTCGCAGATGCTCAAGTCCCTTATTCAACCTGTCTCAACCCGGTTGACCTTAGGACCCAGCGGAACCCCAGACCTTATTTAACCTGGCTCAGTGCCGTGGACATTAGGACCCAGCGGCAGAGATCTGAATCCGCAGTGTTTCTGTTCACAAAAATAATCACCATCACGATTGAAAATAAAGTGGAAATAATAAAGCAATAGGAAAGAGGTGAAACGCCATCGGTCATTGGAAAAGTGTTAGGCTACGTCGGTCAACGATCGGAACAATTTTAAAGGATAAAGTGAGAAAGGCTCTGCCCCGATGAAAGCTACAATTATTACTAAGCAACGTAGTGGTTTAATTATTGGGTTTTGGGGTTTTGGGTTTTTGATCCTCCACATCAACCCGGCATGGATGGACAGCGCACTCCATAGCAATCTGTCACTAGATCAAACTCAGGATCTGCCCAAGCCCGGCGCTGAAATATACATTCTTAAGTGTTTTATATGCATAGAAAGGTAAAATATATACTATATACTAAGATAAACGTTGACTGACACTAAATAATACCGGATGTACCTGTTCCAACTTACTTAGTAAGAGAACTTCTGATTTTTTTTGATCCCGATGCACGATAACCCACGCACATCCTCCCGTGTACTTTAAATCATCTCTAGATTATTTATAATACCTAATACAATGTAAATGTTATATAAAATAGTTGTTATACTGCATTGTTTAGGGAATAATGACAAGAAAAAAAGTCAGTACATGCTCAAACAACAAGTGCTGGAAGAGCACTTCCGGGTTTTCTCGATTAGCGGTTGGTTGAATTCGCGCATGTGGAATTCACAGATAAGGAGGGCTGACTGTACCGACAGCACACAGCACATATAGTTATGATAGCAATAAACATACAGTCACAAAAAATATATAGCCCTGTCCCTGTGTGTCATGGCCTGTAGATTGATGGTGCATGGATGTTGTCGTGGAGCCTCGTTTCTGCACCAACAAGCACACAGCATTGCTTGTCATGCACTAGTGTAGCTGCAGATGATCACCATCCAGTCTGTCTTCCACCGAGTGAACACTGGAGAGCATCAGTGACGGGAGGAGCCAGCCCCCAACTCAACACTGACTCCAGCCCTCACCCACACCACCTCCGGCATCTCATCCCCCGGGCAGCTGCAACAGGCCACTGGTAGCATGAAGGCCTGATCCGTGCAACAACTGAGGTCACACAGTTTCCCCACCGTCAGTCTCACCAATCAACCAGTGAATCAGACATGTATTCTGTATTCTAGATTATCAATGTCCAAGAGGGTCTTATGATCACAAGAAAAACATCCAAGACAATTACTTGCACCATTTGTTGGACTGCGCATTGCCTCCATGCACACCACCTCTGATACCATCCTCCTTGGGTAGTTGTAGCAGGTGGCAATATGACAGATATGCAACATGTCCAGCTCCACCACCATCACGCAACTCAGCAGTGGGACAGACCTGCAGCACTTGATGATCTCAACATCCAGCAGTGTCTTGCAATTGCACAGAAGATGCAAAGGATCAACAATTACACCTTTGTTTGGACCCAGATGGGCCACTGCGACCCAGCACGCTACCACCTCACTGGAAGAGTGAAATAGTGAGTTTGTGAGTTTCATCTGAGAGCTTACAATGATAAATGCATTATAAACAATGTAAGTGCATGGCCCTTATTTACAGGAGAGGAGGCCACTATGCACACTAACATATATTGACAAAACATTCATTACAGTAAGTGTAGGAGTGGATACTTGCATGATACATGGAAGCAGAGCTTCCTCAGTGGGTACCAGCTGCTTCACAAATCAAACTCAAAGTAAGATGTGTTGTCAAAGTACATACATGCTAGCTACCACGTACTACCTTGAGATGCATTTTTTTGAAGGCATTTACAGAAAAATAAAGAAATACAATAGAATGTATATAAAACTATGCATATGTACATGTCCATCAAAGGATTTCCTTCCTGCCTATTGTACCAGTTGCCCATTCGTTTCTACTCGGGAAGCTGAAACATTCTCAAGTGAGATGCGGTTCAAATAATCAGAATACCATGATTACCTTGACAAGTATTCAGTTCATGAAACTTCCATAATATCAGACTAATTGCTCAGAGTCATCACCTATTCGCTCAGCTAGAATTGGGTGACACCCGGCATGGAAATGAAGGATACCTTTCCTCCTCCTAGTTCACAAGCCGGCTGAGGTTGAGGTCTGTGAGAGAGCGATTACTCTTTGTCCCCATTCATGCCTCTCTGTCTACTAGTTTTGCCAAAAAGCCACCAACACACAAACCTTGCAGTATGTAACTGGGTAGAGATTGCAGCCGAAGAACAGGAGTCCTGTTGTGATTAAACTCCAGTAACTACCTGATGTTCATTGAGTGAACTATGCTGCTTCACATATAAGAAAGTGTTAGGCACTGCAAATGTACCTGTGATAGGTGAGAGGAAGGAAATAATCAACTTCTCTCTGTCGTCAGATGTTCAGTGATGCAAATAGAAATCCCATCATATCATTATGCTTGCCCTCAGTTAAACAAGAATATTTTGGACAGATGATGACAGAAATTGAAAAGAAAAACATTCCATACATCATATGTGTTAGTCACAGGATTTTTGTTTACTGTTGAATTATTAAATATTCATTATATAGATATACCCCGGGTGCCTCGGCACAGGTAACTGTACAAAACTGGATCGGCACTGAGCTTCTCCGCATCCCTGAGGTGTTAACCAAATGGATCATGATACTACCTGACTTTCTCCTCCATGAATGATAGCCTGAATTAAATCACGTTATGACACTCACACACTGTTATGCTGTTTACTGAATCTAGTTAATTACACATCGCTAAACCTAATGTGCTTTATTTCCATAAGATATAGGAGCATAATTAGGCCATTTGGCCAATCACATCTGCTCCACCATTTCATCATGATTGATCTATCTTCTCCTCAGCCCCAATCTCCTACCTTTTCCCCATCTCCCTTCATGCCCTAACTAATCAAAAATCTATCAACCATCTACCACGTAATCTATCCACTGATTGTCCTTTGTCTATCCTCATTGATACTTATTCAAAGAATTCCAATAGATTGGTCAGGCAAGATTTTCCCTTAAGAAAATCATTTTATCAACCTATTTTATCATGTGTCTCCAAAAAAACCTGAAACCACATCCTTAACAATCAACTCCAACATCTTCCCAACCACTGAGGTCAGACTAACTGGCCCATAATTTCCCATCTTTTGTCTCTATCCTTTCTTGAAGAGTGGAGTGACATTTGCAATTTCCCAGCCCTCCAGAACTATGGCAGAATCCGTTGATTCTTGGAAGATCATTACAATCTCTTCAGTCATCTCTTTCAGAACACTGGGGTATAGACCATCTGGTCCAAGTGACTTATCTACTTTCAGACCTTTCAGTTTCCCAAACACCTTATCCTGAGTAATGGCAACTTCACCCATTTCTGCCCCCTGACACTCTTGAACTTCCAGCATACTGCTAGGGTCTTCCACAGTGAAGACTGATGCAAAATATTTATTCACTTCATCTGACGTTTCCTTGCTCCCCATTACTGCCTCTCCAGCATCATTTTCCAGCAGGATGATATCCACTCTCACCTTTCTTTTATACTTTATACATCTGATAAAATTTGTGGGATCCTTTGTAATATTATTGGTTAGCTTACTTTCATAGTCCAGCTTTCCTTTCTTAATGACTTTTTTAGTTGACTCCTGTTGGTTTTTAAAAAGCTTCCAAATCTCTTAACTTCCCATTAATTTTTGCTCTATTATACACCCTCTTTTTGGGATTTACACAGCTTTGATTTCTCATCAGCCACAGTTGCTTCATCCTGCTTTTCAAATAGAACATAGAAACCTACAGCACATTACAGGCCCTTCGGCCCAAAATGTTGTGCCAACCATGTATCCTGCTCTAGAAACTGCCTAGAATTTCCCTACTACATAGTTCTCTATTTTTCTAAGCTCCATGTATATCTTTACGAGTCTCTTAAAAGACCCTATTGTATCCGCCTCTACCACCTTCGCCGGCCGTGTATTCCACACACCCACCACTCTCTGTGTGAAAAATTTACCTCTGATATCCCCTTTGTACCTACTTCCAAGCACCTTAAAACTATGATTATCCATTTCAACCCTGGGAAAAAGCCTCTGGCTATCCACACGATCAATGCTTCTCATCATCTTATACAGCTCTATCAGGTCATCTCTCATCCTCTGTCACTCCGAGGAGAAAAGGCCAAGTTCACTCACCTATTCTCATAAGTTACACTCTCCAATCCAGGCAACATCCTTGTAAATCTCCTCTGTAGTCTCTCTATAGTATCCACATCCTTTCTCTAGAGGTGACCAGAACGGAACACAGTACTCCAAGTGGGGTGTAACTAATGTTTTATATAGCTATGGCATTATCTCACGGCACTTGAACTCAGTCCCATGGTTGATGAAGGCCAACACACCATATGCCTTCTTAACAACACTGACAACCTGAGCAGCAGCTTTGAGTGTCCTATCGACACAGACCCCAAGATCCCTCTGATCTTCCACACTGCCAAGAGCATTGCCATTAATTCTATAATCTGTCTTCAAATTTGACCTTCCAAAATGAACCATTTCACACTTAAGTGGGTTGAACTCCATCTGCCACTTCTCACCTCATTCTGCATCATATCAATGTCCCGCTATAACCTCTGACAACCCTCCAGACTATCCACAAAACCACAAACTTTTGTGTCATCAGCAAACTTACTAACCCACCCTTCTACATCCTCATCCAGGTCATTGATAAAAATCAAAGAGGAAAAGTCCCAGAATAGTTCCCTGTGGAACACCACTGGTCACTGACCTCCATGCAGAATGTGAACCATCTACAACTACCCTTTGTCTGTTGGGAAGCCGCCTGGTCGAGGGAAGTGCCTGGTGTGAAAAGTGCCAGTCTTCGGCTCGAGAGTCTTCGGCGAGGAGGCTGAGGGAGGAGACTACGCCAGGCACAATTGGAAAGGGTGAAGACATGACCGCTAAGCTGATTCAGTGTGCTACGTGCATGATGTGGGAGGTCAGGGACACTGATGGTGCCCCCGGCTGCTACAGCTGTGGAAAGTGTGTCCAGATTCAGCTTCTGAAGGAGCATGTTGCAGCACTGAAGAAAGAACTGGATGACCTCAGGTTTATCCGCGAAAACGAGAGTTTTCTGGACAGGACCTACAGTGAGGTCATTACACCGAGGATACCGGAAGAGAGAAAGGGGGCAATGGTGAGGAAGGAAAGGATGCTTGAAGTACAGGAGACCCCAGGGGATGTACCTCTCGTAAACAGGTTCACCCTCTTGGAAGCTGTCAGGACAGAAGATGCTGCCAGTCTGAGAGGCGGACAGGTCTGCGAGCCGAAAATTGGTGCAGAAGCAGAGACGAGGAGTCAGACATCAGGAAGAGCCGTGGTAGTAGGGGACTCCATAGTAAGAGGTATGGAAAGGGGTTTCTGCGGCAACAGGTGAGATTTAAGGATGGTGTGTTGCCTCCCTGGTGCTAGGATCCAGGACATCACAGACCAATTGCAAGGAATCCTTAAGGGTGAAGGTGAACAGCCGGAAGTGGTAGTGCATGTTGGCACAAATGACATCGGGAAGAAGAGGAAGGACATTCTGCAGCGGGATTTCAGAGAACTCGGAAGAAGGCTGAAAAGCAGGACTTCCAGGGTGGTTATCTCTGGTTTGCTTCCATTTCTTCGTGCTGGAGAGGGCAGGAACAGGGAGATAATGGATCTGAATGTGTGGCTGAGGAACTGGTGCAGGAAGCAAGGATTTACATTATTGGACCACTGGGATCTGTTTTGGGGTAGGGATGAATTGTACAAAAGGGACGGGTTGCACCTTAATAGCCGGAGGACCAGCATTCTGGCAGACAGGTTTGTCACTGCAACACGGATATGTTTAAACTAAGTAGTGGGGGGGAGGGGAAGAACTGGAAATATAAGGATGGAGTTAAAGGGAAAGTGAAAATAAGTAAAGTTAAAAAGGACAACAGAATCAATGGAGTAGAAAGCTCAAGAAGAGATCATACAGTATGGCCAAGTGAAATAGGAATTGATATGAAAGTAGAGGGGAGTAACAAATTAAAAGTATTATATATGAATGTACGAAGTATAAGGAATAAAGTAGATGAGCTTGAGGCTCAGTTGGAAATTGGCAAGTACGATGTTGTGGGAATAACAGAGACATGGCTTCAAGCGGACAGGGCCTGGGAAATGAATATTCAAGTATATACATCTTATCGAAAGGACAGACTGACTGGCAGAGGGGGTGGGGTGGCTCTGTTGGTGAGGAATGATATTCAGTCCCATGCGAGGGGTGACATAGAATCAGGGGATGTAGAGCCAGTATGGATAGAACTGAGAAATTCTTAGAAAGACCCTAATGGGAGTTATCTACAGGCCCCCAAACAGCAGTCTGGATGTAGGGTGTAAGTTGAATGAAGAGTTAAAATTGGCATGTCACAAAGTTAATGATACAGTTGTCATGGGGGACTTCAACATGCAGGTAGACTGGGAGAATCAGAATGGTACTGGACCCCAAGAAAGGGAGTTTGTGGAGTGCCTCCAAGATGGATTCTTAGAACGGCTTGTACTGGAGCCTACCAGGGAGAAGGCAATTCTAGATTTAGTGTTGTGCAATGAACCGGATTTGATAAGGGAACTCAAGGTAAAGGAACCATTAGGAGGTAGTGACCATAATATGATATGTTTTAACCTACAGTTTGAGAAGGAGAAGGGAAAATCGGATATGTCAGTATTACAGTCGAACAAAGGGAACTATAGAGCTATGAGGGAGGAGCTGGCCAAAGTTCAATGGAACAATACCCTAGCAGGGAAGACAGTGGAACAACAATGGCAAGTATTTCTGGGAATAATGCAGAAGGTGCAGGATCGGTTCATTCCAAAGAGGAAGAAAGATCCTAAGGGGAGTAAGGGGCGGCCGTGGCTGACGAGGGAAGTAAAGGGCAGTATAAAAATAAAAGAGAAGTATAACATAGCAAAGATGAGTGGGAAACCGGAGGACTGGGAAGCTTTTAAAAAGCAACAGAAGATAACAAAAAAGGCAATACGCCAAGAAAAAATGAGGTATGAAGGTAAACTAGCCAAGAATATAAAAGAGGATAGTAAAAGCTTCTTTAGGTATGTGAATAGCAAAAAAATAGTTAAGACCAAAATTGGGCCATTGAAGACAGAAATGGGTGAATTTATTATGGGGAACAAGGAAATGGCAGATGAGTTGAACAGGTACTTTGGATCTGTCTTCACTAGGGAAGACACAAACAATCTCCCAGATTTAACAGTGACCAAAGGAACTAGGGTAAAGGATGAACTGAAAGAAATTTATATTAGGCAAGAAACGGTGTTGGATAGACCGTTGAGTCTGAAGGCTGATAAGTTCCCAGGACCTGATGGTCTGCATCCCAGGGTACTTAAAGAGGTGGCTCTAGAAATTGTGGACGCATTGGTAATCATTTTCCAATGTTCTATAGATTCAGGAACAGTTCCTGCTGATTGGAGGGTGGCTAATGTTGTCCCACTTTTCAAGAAAGGAGGGAAAGAGAAAACAGGGAATTATAGACCAGTTAGCCTGACGTCAGTGGTGGGAAAGATGCTGGAGTCAATTATAAAAGAGGAAATTACGACACATTTGGATAGCAGTAGAAGGATCAGTCCGAATCAGCATGGATTTATGAAGGGAAAATCATGCTTGACTAATCTTCTGGAGTTTTTTGAGGATGTAACTATGAAAATGGACAAGGGAGATCCAGTGGATGTAGTGTACCTGGACTTCCAGAAAGCTTTTGATAAAGCTTTAAGCTTTAACATAGGAGATTAGTGGGCAAAATTAGGGCACATAGTTTTGGGGGCAGAGTACTGACATGGATTGAAAATTGGCTGGCTGACAGGAAACAAAGAGTAGTGATTAATGGGTCCCTTTCGGAATGGCAGGCTGTGACCAGTGGGTACCGCAAGGTTCAGTGCTGGGACCACAGCTGTTTACAATATACATTAATGATTTAGATGAAGGGATTAAAAGTAACGTTAGCAAATTTGCCAATGACACAAAGCTGGGTGGCAGTGTGAAATGTCAGGAGGATGTTATGAGAATGCAGGGTGACTTGGACAGGTTGGGTGAGTGGGCAAATGTATGGCAGATGCAGTTTAGTGTGGATAAATGTGAGGTTATCCACTTTGGTGGCAAGAACAGGAAGGCAAATTACTATCTAAATGGAGTCAAGTTAGGAAAAGGGGAAGTACAATGAGATCTAGGTGTTCTTGTACATCAGTCAATGAAAGAAAGCAAACATGCAGGTACAGCAGGCAGTGAAGAAAGCAAATGACATGCCGTCCTTTATAACAAGTGGAATTGAGTATAGGAGTAAAGAGGTCCTTCTGCAGCTGTACAGGGCCCTGGTGAGACCCCACCTGGAGTATTGTGTGCATTTTTGGTCTCCAAATTTGAGGAAGGACATTCTTGCTATTGAGGGAGTGCAGCGTAGGTTCACAAGGTTAATTCCCAGAATGGCGGGACTGTCATATGTTGAAAGATTGGAGCGACTGGGCTTGTATACACTGGAATTTAGAAGGATGAGGGGGGATCTGATTGAAACATATATTATTAAGGGATTGGACACGCTGGAGGCAGGAAGCATGTTCCTGCTGATGGGTGAGTCCAGAACTAGAGGCCACAGTTTAAGAATAAGGGATTTATTCATTTAGAACAGAGATGTGGAAAAACTTTTTCACCCAGAGAGTGGTGGATATGTGGAATGCTCTGCCCCAGAAGGCAGTGGAGGCCAAGTCTCTGGATGCATTCAAGACAGAGTTAGATAGAGCTCTTATAGATAGTGGGGTCAAGGGATATAGGGAGAGGCAGGAACGGGGTACTGATTGTGTATGATCAGCCATAATCACAGTGAATGGTGGTGCTGGCTAGAAGGGCCAAATGGCCTACTCCTGCACCTACTGTCTATTGTCTATTGTCTTCTGTGGACAAGCCAGTTCTGGATGCACAAAGTGAAGTCTCCTTTGATCCCATGCCTCCTTACTTTCATAATGAGACTTGCATGGGGAACTTTTACCAAATGCCTTATTGAAATCTATATACACTACATCCACTGCTCTACCTTCATTAATGTGTTTTGTTACATCCTCAAAGAATTCAATCAGGCTTATAATGCCTGACCGGCCCTTGACAAAGCCATGCTGACTATTGCTAATCAGACTATATCTCCCCAAATGCTCATAAATCCTGCCTCTCAGAAGCTTTTCCAATAACTTTCCCACTGCTGAAATAAGACTCTCTGGTCTATAATTTTCCGTGTTATCTCTATTCCCTTTCTTGTACAAGGGAATGACATTTGCAACCTTCCAATCCTCTGGTACTTCTCCCATCCCTATTGATGATGCAAAGATCATCACCAGAGACGCAGCAATCTCCTCCCTCACTTCACACAGTAGCCTGGGTGTACCTCATCCAGACCCAGCAATTTACCTAACTTAATGCTTTTGAAAACCTTCAACATACCTTCTTTCTTAATGTCTATATGATCAAACATTTAAATCTGCTTTAAGTTATCCCCACAATTGCCAAGGTCCTTTTCCCTGGTGAATACTGAAGCAAAGTATTCATTAAGTACCTCCGCTACCTCCTCTGACTCCATGCACATGTTTCCACTCTCGCACCTGATTGGTCCTAATCTCACATGACTCATCCTCTTACTCTTCACACACTTGTAGAATGCTCACCAAGGCCTTCTCATGGCCCTTTCTAGCTCTCCTAATTTAATTCTTAAGCTCTTCCTGTCAACCTTGCAATTTTCTAGAACCTATCAGAGCCTTCATACGTTTTTCTTTTCTTCTTAACTAGATATTCTACATCCTTTGTACACCATGGTTCTTTAACCTTCTCCTGCCTCAACGGAACATTTCTGCCATGCATTTCCCTGAAACCATTCTCTCCTAATTTATGTTCTCAAGTTCCTGCTTAATATCATCATATTCCCCCCTACTCTAATTAAATGTTTTCCCAAATTGTCTACTCCTATCCCTCTCTAGTGCTATCGTAAAGGAGATAGAGTTGTGATCACTACCTCCATAATGCTCTCCCACCAAGAGATCTGACACCTGACCAGGTTCATTTCCCAATACCAGATCAAGTATAGCCTCTCCTCTAGTTGGCTTATCTACATATTGCATCTGAAAGCCTTCCAAACCCTTTGTTCTAAGGAGATGCCAGTCAATATTAGGAAATTTAAAATCATCCATCACAACAACTCTATTATTATTGCACCATTCCAGAATCTTCCTCCCTATCCACTCCTCGATATCCATGTTACTATTGAGGGGTCTATAAAAAACACCCAGTAGAGTTATTGCCCTCTTCCTATTTCTGACTTCCACCCACAATGACTCAGTAGACAATCCCTCCATGAATTGCTCCTTTTCTGCTGCTGTAATACTATCCCTGATTAGCAATGCCATTCGCCCAACTCTTTTACCTCCTTCCCTGTCCTTTTTGAAACATCTGAAGCCTGGCACACTCAGCCATTCCTGCCCCTGAGACATCCAAGTTTCTGTAGTGGCCACAACATCATAGTTCCTCATATTGATCCATGCTCCAAGTTAATCCGCCTTGTTTATGATACTCCTTGCATTAAAATAGACACATCTCAAACTATCTGGCTGAGTACATCTTTGCTCTATCATCTACCCATCCTTCCTCACAAACTCCCCAAAAGCTGTCTCTACTTGTGCGCCAACTGCTCCATCCTCGGTTCCCACCACCCTGAAAATCTAGTTTAAATCTTCCCCAATAGCATTAGCAAACCTCCCTCCCAGGATATTGGTTCCCCTCCAGTTCAGGTGCAACCTATCCCACTTGTACAGGTCACCCCTTCCCCAGCAAAGGTTTCAATGATCCAAGAACATGAAACCCTATCCCCTGTACCTTCTCATCAGTCACTCAAAATAATTCTTCTTCTTTGGGATGTATCTATCCTGTAGCTTCTGAATTGCTCCCAGAAATTCCAGCTATTGCTGCTCTGCCATCATCCTTGCTAGTGTTCCCTTCCTTTCAATTTTGGCCAGATCCTCTCACATGCCTCTGTGATTACCTTTACTCCACTGTAACACTGATACATCAGGCTTCAGCTTTTTCTTCTCAAATTGCAGTGCCAATTCTATCATATTATGGTCACTGAGCCCCTATGGATTCCTTTACCTTAAGCTCTCTAATCAATTCTGGTTCATTGCACAACATCCAATCCAGAGTAGCTGATCCCCTAGTGGGCTCAACCATGAGCTGCTCTAAAAAGCCAATATATAGACATTCTACAAATCCCTCCTCTTGGGATCCAGTACCAACAGATTTTCCCAATCTACCTGCATATTGAAATCCCCCATGACTATCATAACATTGCCCTTTTGACATACTGTACATTGTCTATCTCTCATTGTACTTTGTAGACCACATCTTCACATGTTTAGAGATTTGGTTACAACTCCCATCAGGGACTTTTTACCCTTGCAGTTCCTTAGCTCTGTCCACTATGATTCCACACCTTCTGATGCTATGTCACCTCTTTCTAATGATTTATGACTTTTAGTGATCTCCTTGTTGGTCTTTGCACAACGTCTAAGCACATTCCACCAATACACTGAGCCAGCTTTCCATAGGCGTTGTGTTTTGCCAATATTAACTCACACCATGCCTGTCCACGTCTGTAGATTTAAAATAGTCTTCTTACCTTCAAGTCTGTTTAAACTGGTGACGGTAAGGAAATTATTAGTTTCTCCCCATTCAACCATGCAAATAGAAATGGCATCATATCATTATGCTTTCCCACAGTAACACAAAAAATGTCCTGGACAAAAGAAATTAAAAAAAACATTGTATACATCGTATATATGTAAATCATGGAGTGTTTTGTACTGCTGCAGTTATTGATTGCATACTCTAAATACAGATATGTACATCACTACAGCTAATATGCTTCCAGTGAGTAGAAATTGTGTCCTTCAAGGGGAAAAAATGGCAGCAGAGAGCAAGATACAGAGCTATGGGCAAACAGAAGCAGATGGCTTTAGTTCTGATTAGTCTAAAAAGCAGATACCAACACAATGAGCCAGATGGCTTCCTTCAGTGCTAGAAATGCATGAATGGCAAACATAGCTGCGGAACTGTGATTGTGGAGCAAGCAGTTCCATGCTGTGTCATTTATTAAACGCATCTGAAAATAATAGAAAATATATCAAAGGACAGATTTTCCTGAATCTACTCCCAAGTTGATTGCATCCACTAGGCAAAATGAAAAGCTTAAGGCACAAGGATTTGAATGTAACAGTTGATAATATCAGCAAGATAGGCTCTTCACAATTGATACTGATTTTTATTGTGCTCCAGTCATCCCATGAATCTGGGAAGAGCACATAGAACAATACGACACAGGAACAGGCCCTTTGGTCCACAATGTTGTGCTGAACTAATTAATCTAATTACACTTAATGCCTTCTTTTTATTTTTATTTAGAGATATAACATAGAAACAGGCCATTCCGTACCACACTGTCCAATTACACCCATGTGTCCATGTTAACCTACTAACCCATACCTCTTTGGAACGTGGCAGGGAACCAGAGCACCCGGTGGAGAAAATGCAGTCACGAGGAAAATGTACAAATTCCTTACAGACTGTGGCAGAAATTGAACCTGGGTCTTTGGCACAGTAATAGTGTCACACAAACCATTACACAACCATGCTGTCCCTACTGCACATGTCCATATCCCAACATTCTCTGCATATCCAAATATCCAAAAGCCTCAAATGCCTTTATCATATCTACCTCCACCCCAGGCAGTGTATTCCAGGCATCCAGCACTCACTGTGTGAAAAACTACCCTGCATTACCTCTGAATATTCCACTTTAAAGGCTTGACCTCTGGTACTAGACATTCCAGCCCTGGGTAAAAGATACTGGCTGTTGCTGTGCAGTGGTGTGGCTCATTTGCTAGTCAAAAGCCACCTCTGTCATGTCGATCATGATTGGTCAGCTTAAAAACTGCAGCGGCTTTTCCCATTGGTTGGTATGCAAGCCATAGCACCTCGTGTCCAGTTTCAAACACCCGGGGGGAGGTATAAAAATAGCACATGTGAGAGGTTCACTTTTTTCCTTTGTCTCTGGAGAATGCTGCATACACTGGGAAGGTATGCTCCATGCACACTTTTAACTAAGTATCTATTTGTTGAACATTTAGTTCTGTAGTTTGTGTAAGTTGAGGGAACTTAAAGGTTTAGTCAAATTTTTTTGTAAATAAATTATTAATATAGTATGCTTATTCATAATCAGTGTTTTCTGTCTCACCTCACCGAAGCCGTGAAACCGCATCAACGTTACAGCTATTTACTATTTATGGCTCTTGTAATTTTGTAAACTTCTATCAGATCTCCCCTCTGCCCCCACTGCTCTAGAGAAAACAACCCAAGTTTGTCCAACCTCTCCTGAAAGCCTAGTCACTATAATCCAGGCAGCATCCTTAAAAACCATTTGATAATGGGGTAACCAGAACTAAATGCCGTAGTCCAGATGTAACCTAACCAGAGTTTCATAAGGTTACAAAATATTTTCCTGACTCTTGAACTCAGTGCCTCGTCTAAAGAGGGTAAGTATGCCAAACACGTAATTTACCAACCTAGCAACTTAAGCAGTCATTTTCAGATCATGATTCCTCTGTACTTTCCTTTCACATTCAATCTCCCAAACTATAACACTTCACACCTGCCCAGGCTAAAGTCCATCTGCCACTTCTCCACTCATACCCGCAATTAATCTACAAACCACTGTATGCTTTGACAAGAATCTACACTATCCACAATGCCACCAACCTTTCTGTCATCTGCAAATTTATTAACTCACTCATCCACATATCACAAAACAGCAAAGTTTCCAGTATGGATCCCTGGGGGACACTATTAGTTACAGGCCTAACCAGAATAAGACCTATCAACCATTTCCTCTCTTTCCTATGAACAAGTTAATTGTGAATCCAATTGACTAAGTCACCCTGGATCTCCAGAACTGTAATCTTCTGCATGAGCCTCCCTTGAGGGACCTTGTCAAATGCCTTGATAAAAACTATGTAGCCAACATTCACTGCTCCACCTTCATCAGCTCCTCAAAACACTCAATTGGACATCTCCTGCACAAAGTCATACCACAGATACAGGAAAATCTCATTTTACCCTGTAAAAAAGAAATAAGCACATTTCCCCATTTTAATATTAATTACATCATTCAGTAAATCTCTTCCTGTTTTCACAGATTTAGACAACTGAAACAAACATTTGACATTCCAAGCAGCTCTTGAATTTGATAATATACATTGAGTGAAAAGATATTTTGGAGGAATAATCTGAACTTTAATTTTTTCAGATGAATCATATGTTTGTAATTAAATCTGTTCCCAAGCTATTGCCAAGAAAAATTGTTTTAATACTTGGTTGGTGATCTCACATTCTATGAATGTGGCAATTTGGAGGTTTAATTTTGCACTCAGACAACACTTCCGAAGACAGGATGTGTTCTTGTTTTATTCAGATCTACAGCTGTTCTCTGTCACTCTCTCTCTCCATTCTAAAAGATCTTAACTCTAAGTTTATGAATGGCTAAAGGTAGTTGTTTTCACTTTCTGTCATTATGCATGGACAGTTCAAGATTCAAGACTGTTTAATGTCATTTCCTGTATACGAGTGTAAAGGAGAATGAAATAATTGTTACTCCAGATCCAAAGCAAAACAAAAAAAATACAATAAGATAAAGAACACATTAAGTATAAATGCATAAGATAACCTATATACGTAGATTGATTGTATGTTCATAAGATGATGCTAAGCACAGGATATGAGAACATATTGATGATTGGGGGTATGAAGGGGTGGGTTCGTGGGTGGTGGTGTTGATCAGCCTTACTGCTTGGGGTAAGTAACTGTTTTAGAGTCTGGTAGCCTGGTGTGGATGTAACGTAGCCGCCTCGCTGATGGGAGTGGGATAAACAGTCCATGAGCAGTGAGAGTGGGATCATTCATGATGTTACTGGCCCTTTTCCACTACCTTCCTCTATTTATGTCCTGGATGGCCAGTACGCTGGTACCAATGATGCAGTTTTGACTACCCAGTGGCCTTCCTGCCCACTGTAGTAGTTTCCATTCTAAGCAGTGATACAACTTGTCAAATGCGCTCTTTACTGCACATTTAGAGAATGAAATGAGTATTGCTGTGCATAGTCCAGCTCTCTTCAGCCTCCTCAGAAAGTGGAGGCATTAGTGAGCTTTCCTGACTGTGTAGGATGTGCTCTGGGACCATGAGAGGTTGTGTGTGATGTGCACTCCCAGGAGTTTGAAACTGCTTGTAGTTTCCACTGCTGTGCCACCAATGTAAAGGGGGGGGGGGGGGTACAAGTTCCATTGAAGATGATAACCACCTCCTTTGCCTTGTTGACATTAAGGAAGAGGTTATTTGCCTGACAGTTGGGTGCATTACAAGAGTCCACTTAGAACTGGCAGAAGATGTGACTGCGTCAGGAAATTCCATAAAAATGAAGCACAATTACACTCTAAGAAGTAATATTTTGTGTAATTAGCCTTCAGGATAATCAGAGTTCCTACAATTTCCCCTTGACATGGAGGCTTTGAGTGATTTCAGAGTGTACTGAATGAGAGAGTTTTCAAAGGTAGCATTTCATCTACTAGTACTTATGATCCTGACCGCAAACAATTGTGGCAAGCATTCAGTCCATGACGACAGACGAGAAGAGCTTGTTTTATTCAGATAACCACAATGATAGAGTGCCATCGCTCGGTGAGAACCCCTCAGTCATATAGAGATGGGGAGGTGACTGCCACACACCCAGGCTATAGTCAGGGTGACACACAAACATACAAGCAAACAACTGTATAAATGTAACAATAAATGAACTTGAACATCCCACCATAATCCCATGAAAGCACTTTAAAACAAGAAGAATAAGTAGCACAGACTGCAAGGAACGCTGGGGTGAGCTGTCAACCACGTCCCCCTGAGTGCCACATTGCCCCCAACTGAGCAGTCAGTCATCCCTCACACCCTCAGGGTCCATAAAAAATTCCAAGAGTCCTGCTGGTGGTCACTGCTGCTGCCTGGGGCGCTGAGGGGGATCTCAATTCCACCCCCCAGAAGAAGTGCTACTTGCTGAGACAAGAGGCAGAGCACCTTCTTCCCGCCAGCCTCGCTGGGTCAGTGACACGTTGCCAGCCGGTCCCTGTGCAGCACGACTGCCTTCCACTACTCAGGCAACAGCAACAGATATACCACATCGGAGATGCGGTCAAGCACCTCTCCCAGCCCCTTCCAGTGGCTTCCCAGCTTTGGGAATAGTCCCTTCTTCTGGGAGGTACAGAATTCCCATACTAGGTCACCCCAGTGACTTCCTGTCCTCAGCTGTGGGTATCATAAGCCCATTTTTGGCCGCTACTGGCTGCTAAGCCAGCCTCCCCAGGAATCTCTGGCTCAGGAGGGGTCCAAACATCCAGATCCACTGGCATGTGTACCTGGTGCCCGGACATGAGCCCAGCCGGCATACACCTGGTGCTCTCCTGAACTGTGGGTGACGATCCCAATCGTGCTGGTAACAGCTGACAAGGATGGAACCAGAGCGCAGTTAAAGCGCTCCAACAGCCCTCACTTTGTGGGTGAAGGGGGAGTTGTCCACATTTTGGTGATTTCCAACCACCTGCAGAGCTCACCAATCGCCTGCATCTCAGAGTTGCACTCTGGTCTCAGTGGAGTTCCTCAGTGGCACCAGAACTCCTCCACAAGTCTCTTAGCGGTGATGGCACTCTGGACCAGGATCGCATACGCCTCTGACAACTTCATGAAGTAATCCATGGCCACGAGAACGTAGTGGTTCCCGACGTCAATGCAGAGAAAGGGACCCAGGATGTCCGCCTTCCACTGGGGCCCCCAGCAGGTACTGCTGCATTGGTATCCTAGACTGGCAGTCCAGCCCCTTCTGGGATGTGCTGGCATCGCAGCTATACACAAGCAGCTCCATGTCCTGCCTACACCCAGGCCAAAGGAAGCATTCACACAACCTTCCCAACGCAAAGGCCAGCCCCCACCAGCCCATGCACTGACCACAGCACTGTGACGTGGAGCCCCCAGCTGTAGGAGATGTTTGTCACAATCAGGAAATGGCCACTGCTGGAACAGCGACCTGTCGCTCACCTCCAGCATGCCCCACTGAGAGTACAAGGCTTTGGTCTCTGGATCCAGGGCGGGGCTCTTCCCAGCCTTGGCTGCCAACCCATGCTCACCTGGTCCAGCACGGGCTCACTCACCTTCTCACGGCACAGCTTCTGGTCCATGGAGGGGAGGTCTACTTCACCACTGGCTGCCACCTGAAGCAGCACCACTGCTACAGCTTGCACCTAGTTCTACTGTGTGACGTGCTACACTGCGGTGGGCCACTGTGAGACCAGTGGTGGGTGGTTGTTTCCGCTCCCCTCACCCCACTGTCCTTTTCCTCGAACTGCCCTGCCGGAGAGACGCGATTTCAGCACCAAGGCAGAGTGCTGGCCCCAGCACATCCACACAGGTCCACAGCAGGACAGCTGGTCCAGGCCAATGATGCAGGACTCTCGGATGTCAGCGAGCCACACCTTGTGTTCCACTGTGCTTTTCCCCACTGTGATGACCAACCAGCTCTTCCCTCGCATCGCCGCACGGTCAGCAGTGATCGTAACCTACCGGACCACTGTCGTTGTCCACCCAGGTGGGGATGGCTGATCCATGTTGGGGAGAACAGCAGGACGGATGGTAGTGATGGTAGTGATGGTTGACCCCGTGTCCACCAACGCATGGCATCTGATGCCCTCCACCACGCAGTCCATGTTTAAGCCTTTCTCTTCACCCAAATGGCCCGCCTGGAGAGGTGGCAACTGAGGGATTTTTGCTAGAGGTCTCGGGCAGCACCGCCCTCAGGGCGTTACCCAATGGCTGCGCTGATGTGAGGCAGTTCCAGGCCACATGGTCTGACTCATAACACCAGTAGCAAAGATTGCTCCATGGCACACAGTGGAGCCGGCGCAGCGCTTGTCCTACCTGTCTCACCGGCTCCTTCTCCGCCTCAGTAACACAAGCCAGGGCTCACAGCATGCGGGGGAGCTAGAGTTTCTTCTGACCTCTGTATTTCTGCCAACGTTGCTGCTGAAGGCACTATGGCATCACCGCCTTTACAAAGGCGTGGAGAGCAAGCTCTTCCTGGGTCATGGGAGGGAACTGGGGGTAGCCATGCCAAGCACAGTGGTGATCTACTCCGAACGGCCCAGGCTTTCACCCATCTGGCGCTGTCTGCTGTCCAGTTCTTCCCTCATTGCTTCCGCCAACGGCCTCTACTCGAAACACCACTGCAGCGCCACTACGAGGGCCCTGTAGTCATGCAGCTCCGCCAGTGTTAGGTTGAGGAGGGCCTATAGGGCATTCCCCTTCAGCACCAGGACAAGGTTCACCACCGTCTTGGTGGGACTCCAGCTGTTGTGCCATGTGGTGTTTGACTTGTGCCAGGTAAGGCTCCAGGCAGTTGGTATGTGGGGAGCTTGTGGCCTTAATTGCTGAGGCCCTTTGGTCTTCCTCTTGTTCTGGCAGCATTGGTGGTGCTTGCCGACGGCTTGGGTTCCCCGATGCGGTCCATGAGGGGGTGGGGTGATGCTATCCCAGGTCCTTCCTCCGGATTGCTCCGAGTTGTGAGCCCCACCTGGGGGAGCATGGGAGGCATACCACTCAGCCCCACAACTTATTCTCCAGGTCTTGCGGCGCTCCATCAGACGTCGTAGCTTTTCAATCTTGCCATCCATTTCTAATCCCACTCCAGACGCCGATGTGGTGAGCATTCAGTCCATGATGACAGATGAGAAGAGCTCGATTATCTCAGCAGCCGGTTTTTAGTGCAACATGCACAATAACAGACAGAGTGCTGTTGTTCGGTGAGAACCCCTCAGTCACATAGAGACGGGGAGGTGATTATCACACACCCCAGTTACAGTCAGGGTGACCCACAAACACACAAACTGTATACCTGAGCTAAAATATATCAATAAATGAACTTGAACATCTCACCATAATTCCACAAACGCATTTTAAAACAAGACCAGTAAGTAGCGCTGACTGCAAGGAATTCAGGGCGAGCTGTCAACCATGCACAACCCACCGAGCACCACACAATGTTCTTTCCTCTCAGAAAATATGGTGCCACGGACTTATAATGTTCTTGGCCATTTGCAACCTATTCATGAGAAGTCATAGCTATCTCTCATACACAAAATGCTGGTGGAACACAGCAGGCCAGGTCTCGGCCCGAAACGTCGACAGTGCTTCTCCTTATAGATGCTGCCTGGCCTGCTGCGTTCCACCATCATTTTGTGTGTGTTATTTGAATTTCCAGCATCTGCAGATTTCCTCGTGTTTGCTCTTTAAATTCACTACTGCGAAGCCTCTGCCAGTGATGCCTACACTCAAGAAGTAGTCCTGACGACGGGTCTCAGCCCGAAACATCGACAGTGCTTCTCCCTATAGATGCTGCCTGGCCTGCTGTTTTCCACCAGCATTTTGTGTGTGTTGTTGTTTGAGTTTCCAGCATCTGCAGATTTCCTCGTGTTTGTTACTTCTCATACACTGATTTGGTAAAACTTGTGGAAATTATTGATCTTGATGGTGATATGCTAAGCCTGCACTACTAATGAATAAGTTTAAGCTTGGTTTTCAATGCCTTCAGCTGCATTTTCCTGTCCATTCTCCATCATCATTGGTTCTTGAACAACTGGGAAAATAATAGCAAATGTAAGTAAACTTAATGAATCAACACTGACAGCTATCAAAAGACAGCTACCAAAGATTTATGAAAATTAGAGAGAGGCAGTGCCTCAATCTTATGGCTGACCCTTAATATATGTTTTGCCATTCTTCATTGCATTAAATTGCCTAAAATTTCCAGTAACAACTTTCAATTTTCCGTTAGAAGTAGAGGAACATTTAAAAGCAAGCATTTAGTATTCATGTTGTTTATTGTTGTAATATATGGTAATTGAAATTCATTGGGATTTTTTTCTCATTTTTTAAGCATTTTCTTGGAATCACGGGTAACTTACATCCACCCAAGTTCTGCAGGTTGTAAAATGACTAATGAGGCCAGTGTGAGACCTGACATTTTGCTGTAGGTTACACCACAAATGCTTAGATTAAACACTAGAGATTCCGCAGATGTTGAAATTCCAGAGCAACAACCACAAAGTCTCTGAAGATCTATCCTGGGCCCAACATTCAGGTAAAATTGCTAAGAAGGCACAAAAGTGGCTAGAGTTCATTAGGAGTTTGGGGATTTTTGGTATCTCACAAAAAACACTCACAAATTTCGACGGTACAGTTGTACCATAGAGAGCATTTTAACTGGCTGCATCACTGTCTGGTATTGGGATGGGGGGTGGGGTGGGGCCTACTGCACAGGATCGATATAAGTTGCCGAGAAGTTGTAAACTCAGTCAGGTCCGTCATGGGTACTAGTCTCCCCAGAATCCAGGACGTCTTTAAGGGGTGATGCCTCAGAAAGGTGGACTCCATCATTAAGGACCCCCATCACCCAGGACGTGCCCTCTTCTCATTGCTACCATCAGGGAGGAATAGACAACAGACAATAGACAATAGGTGCAGGAGTAGTCCATTCGGTCCTTTGAGCCAGCACCACCATTCAATATGATCATGGCTGATCATACACAATCAGTACCCTGTTCCTGCCTTCTCCCCATATCCCTTGACTCCGCTATCTTTAAGAGTATCTAACTCTTTGTTGAAAGCATCCAGAGAATTGGCCTTCACTGCCTTCTGAGGCTGAGCATTCCACAGATCCACAACTCTCTGGGTGAAGAAGTTTCTCCTCAACTCTGTTCTAAATGGCCTACCCCTTATTCTTAAACTGTGGCCTCTGGTTCTGGACTCCCCCAACATCGGGAACATGTTTCCTGCCTATAGCATGTCCAATCCTTAATAATCTTATATGTTTCAATCAGATCCCCTCTCATCCTTCTAAATTCCAGTGTATACAAGCCCAGTCACTCCAATCATTCAACATATGACAGTCCTGCCATCCCGGGAATTAACCTCGTGGACCTACGCTGCACTCCCTCAATAGCAAGAATGTCCTTCCTCAAATTTGGAGACTAAAACGGAACACAATACTCTAGGTGTGGTCTCTCCAGGGCCCTGTACAACTGCAGAAGGACCTCTTTGCTCCTATACTCAGCTCCCCTTGTTATGAAAGCCAATATGCCATTAGCTTTCTTCACTGCTTGTTATACCTGCATGCTTACTTTCAGTGACTGATGAACAAGGACACCTAGATCTCGTTGTACTTCCCCTTTTCCTAACTTGACACCAAGTTACTTCCTTGGAAGTAAGGAAGCCTTAAAGCATACACTCAGTGATTCAGGAACAGCTTTTTCCCCTTTGCCATCAGATTTCTGGATGGACATTAACCCATAAACATTACCTCCCCACTTTTTTTGCACAACTTATTTGAACAGCTGGTCAGGCGAAGTCTATGGAACAGTCAACATTTTGGGACAAGACATTTCAGGATGAAAGGACAAATTTACTGGAGTTCTTTGAGGCTTTAGCATACAGAGATGATAGAGGGAAATCTGTAGATTTAATGGATGTTGATTATATGATAAGCCGATATATAAAATGCTGGTGCACATGATAAGAGGAACATAGGTTTGTGGAAAGTCTATTAGAACAGACATTTGGAAAGAATGATTTTTTCAGGCTAGGATAGATATATAAGGGATAGGTTCTTATCCCTGAATTATTTATCATTTCCCTTGATAGGCTGTGCTGGTCCAAAGAGCGCTATATGAGGTCATTCTTACCCTCGGCGAATAGGCTCCACAATAAGTCAACCTATAGCCAGGGAAGTGATGACCCCCTCCTGTTAGACTGTTAGAGGTAACTTATTTTTTATTCTTTACTTCTCTTCTAATATTTGTATATTTGTATCTCTGTGCACTTGTAATGTTATTGTGACAATGTAATTTCCCTTTGGGATCAATAAATTATCTACCTATCTAACAACCTGAAGATGGAAGAGGGTAAGGAGTCTAAATTTACCGATGGCATGAAAACAGGTGGCAAGATACTTTATAATCACATCATTAGAAATCTACAACAGCAAATTGATTGGATGAGTGGGCATAAACTTGGCAAATTAAATTTAATATTGGAAAGTATGATGTTATATACTTTGATCAGAGGAATTTAATACTGGATGATCATGTAAATAAAGAAAGATTACAAATTCGCAAAGTGCAGAGGGACTTAGGTCTTCTTGTTTAAAAAATAGCGGGCAGCTGCATTAACTGTTTATGAAGGAAAAAGGCATCTTTACTGTAAGAGGACTGAAGTTTAGAAATAGAGAGTTGTACAGGGTACTAGCAAGGCTGCACCTGAGGTACTGTTCATCTCCTTATCTAAGAAAAAACATGTTAACATTGGAGGCAGAGATTCATTGGCATACTTTGTAGGGATGAGAGAATTGTCCTATCCCATGCGGCTAATGAAAGTAGTTTATTCTTCAGGACAATGAGGAGTAATCTCATATCTGAACATATAGGATCAGTGGGGGCTGTCAGGGCAAATACCAGGTTGTTTCTATTGGAAGCATGAGCATGTATACATAGTTAAAGGATTAAGAAGTGGTCATTTAAAACTGAGCTATTATGGGTATCTTTTCAATGCCACGGGGTGCCTGCTGCAAATGGTCAAAGCCTCAGAAGCAGATTCTAACGCACTTTCATCTGATAGTGACTTTTGCGTTGGCTTTGAGGACTTGATCTTCAAATGGTCACGCTGAACAAAATGATACATTTCATCATTTCATTATCAACTGCCTTCAATGAGAATCAGCTCCCACTCTGTAGAAAGTGAACAACATTGGAGCTTGGCTTCTTAACATATACATGTATAAGCATCTTCTATGTCTTTTAGCTCATTGACTGAAGTTGTTTCTAGAAGTCCTGTTTCTGGAATGGAAACATTGCAGATTGAATTGAATCCCATTAGTGTTGAAGATTAGTACAATTCCAGCAGAGAGATTCTTTAAGTCAAGAGTGCTGAGCTGAGAAAAAGTGTACAGTGACAGAGCAATGGTGTTTAAAGCTTAACAAACATCGACACTGAGATTGGGTCTGAATAGATCTGTTTTTTAAAATGTCAGGAAGAAAGCTTCAGATGAGGACAGTTTCTTTCAGGCAACCAAATTAGAGGAGTTTGCTCCATAGTTTCTCTCAACTGGCACAGTTTCTTGTGGACAGAACTCACTTTGTGATTAGAACATCTTGATGTAGGTGGCTACCATTAGTAACCACACTCACCTACGTTTATTCAAATACGCTCAGCAGTAAATGTTTGGTTACATACTCCTGCACAACTGGTAGCAGGAACATTGGGAAGAGTCCAGTCAGGAAGAGCAACCAGACTATGACCCAGGAGCAGGGTAGCAAAACAGTGTGCAAGGGCTGCAAATAAACCAGAAACGATTGGCCACACACAGGAAACACGGGCAAGTATGCCCAGTGATAGAGGAGGATAGATAGGAGAATTAGAGGATAGATTACGCTATAGGATGATGGGGTCTAACAGCAGATGATAACATGGCCAGTAAGGATTGTGGCCTCCCCTGCATCAAGGATACTTCAAAAGGTGATGCTACAAAAAACCGGCATCCATTGTCAAGGAAACCCATCACCTAGGACATGCCATCTTATTGTTACCATCAAGGAGGAGGTACAGGAGCCTGAAGACACAAACTCAATATTTCAGGAATGGCTTCTTCCCCTCTGCCATCAGAATGGACAATGAACCCATGAACACTACCTAACTTTATTTTATTATTATGTATTGCAGTGTACAGCTGCCACTAAACAACACATTTCACAACATGTGCCAGTAATATTAAACCTGATTCTGATCAGATTGTCAGTGTACTGTATGTGCATCAATCTAGCTATTACATGTGCCACCTGGTGTATGAGGATTCATATCCACACAGTAGAGTATGGCCTTAGACTGCTTTCCATGGACCTTAATTCTAACCCCTATCCTGCATTAAAAAAGGTTACACACAAGCAGCTTTCTCTTCTTAATATGTGATTAAACTTAAAATTCATTGGAGCATGAATCTTATCTGCAGAAACTAAAAGCAGGAGAGAAAGCATTGAACACCACACTTAACTTCAATATTTAGTAAATTTAAAGGATTCAATGTATGTATAAATTATATAATCTTGACTTTCGTCTGCTTACAGGCAGCCATAAAGCAAGAAACCTGAAAGAACCCAATTTAAAAAGTGACAAACACGCAATGTGCAGAGAAAGAGGAAAAAAACACAAATCATGTAAACAATAGAAGCAAACAACACTCCAAACCAAACTGAGTCCATAGACACAAATCCCAAAGCCTCGGTCTCAGTTCATCAACTCGCGGGACAAATCATGGCAAAGCTCACAGGCACTAAATGCGTAGCAGTCCCACAGCCTTGGCTCCGCAGAGAGAGGAGTGAACATTGCAGAGGAGCGAGCAGAATCAGGCCAGGCTGATTGGTTTATTATTGTCACATGTTCCAGGGTACTGTGAAAAACCATGCCATTCGTACAGATGACTTCATAATAACAGTCCTTGGAGGAAAGTATCGGGGGGGGGGGGGGTCAGAGGTACATTCCTTTAAACAGAGAGAGGTGGGTACGTGGAACACACTGCCAGGGTGATGGTAGAGTAAGATATATTAGGGGCATTTAAGAAACTTTTAGACAGGTGCATGGATGATAGAAAAATGGAAGGCTATTGTGGTGAAATACATATACCTGTCTGGACACGCCCCTCTGTTGACTGCTCCTGTGGCTCCTTCCACAGACCCCTGTATAAAGGCGATTGGAGGCACTGCTCCTCCCTCAGTCTCCAGGATGTTGTGTGGTGGTCTCTTGCAGCTAATAAAAGCCTATCGTTTGCCTCCTGTCTCCGAGAGTTATTGACGGTGCATCAGCTATGTAGGAAGAAAAGGTTAGATTGATCTTAAAGTAGGTTAAAAGGTTGACACAACACCATGAGCAAAGGGTTTGTACCGTGTTCCATGTTCTATCTGTTATGTTTGTGGTACTGAGAAGCCAGGTGGCTGTGAGTAACACACACGAGAAATGGAGAGGTGAGAAGCAAACATGCTGCCGTTTATTTTACTGCATTAACATTCAATGGAGTAATCATCAAATTCAACCAACTAAAAGCATTTTTTTTCTAAACTAGGAAAAGAGGGTAGACTGCCTCTATGCCCAGACATAACCCTGGGGATTATTCTGTCCCATGTGTGGAAAGCTAGTCACCAAACTAGTGATTCAATCTGTCTGGAGACCGCCTGTTCCTGTGAGGGAACTGACAAACTGGAGGATGACGCCAAAGACATTTTATCTCTCGGTGCTGAATGTATAGATCTTGACTTGGGTACTGCATTGTCAGCAGGGGAGAACCTCAGAAAACACAGGTGATGGAGGAGCAGTGTCTGTGTTATTTGATCTTAACAGAAGTTTTGCAGTTGTTGTCTCAGAATCCTGTCCCATTTCTACAGCTGGATCTGGATTACCATAGAACCATAGAACATTACGACACAGAAACAGGCCTTTTGGCCCTCCTTGGCTGTGTCGAACCATTTTTCTACCTAGTCCCACTGACCTGCACCTGGCCCATATCCCTCCATACACCTCTCATCCATGTACCTGTCCAAGTTTTTCTTAAATGTTAAAATGTTACAAGCATTTACTACTTCATCTGGTAGCTCATTCCCCACTCCCACCACTCTCTGTGTGAAGAAGACCCCCCCCCCCATGTTCCCTTTAAACTTTTCCCCCTTCACCCTTAACCCATGTCCTCTATTTTTTTTCACCTAGCCTCAGTGGAAAAAGCCTGCTTGCATTCACTCTATCTATATTCATCATAATTTTATATACCTCTATCAAATCTCCCCTCATTCTTCTACGCTCCAGGGAATAAAGTCCTAACCTATTCAACCTTTCTCTGTAACTCAGTTTCTCAAGTCCCGGCAACATCCTTGTAAACCATCTCTGCACTCTTTCAACCTTATTAATGTCCTTCCTGTAATTCGGTGACCAAAACAGCACACAATACTCCAAATTCGGCCTCACCAATGCCTCATACAACCTCACCATAACATTCCAACTCTTATACTCAATACTTTGATTTATAAAGGCCAATGTACCAAAAGCTCTCTTTACTACCCTATCTACCTGTGATGCCACTTTTAGGGAATTTTGTATCTGTATTCCTAGATCCCTCTGTTCTACTGCACTTCTCAGTGCCCTACCATTTACCTTGTATGTTCTACCTTGGTTTTTCCTTCCAAAGTGCAATACCTCACACTTGTCTGTATTAAACTCCATCTGCCATTTTTCAGCCCATTTTCCCAGCTGGTCCAGATCCCTCTGCAAGCTTTGAAAACCTTCCTCACTGTCCACTACACCTCCAATCTTTGTATCATCAGCAAATTTGCTGATCCAATTTACCACATTATCATCCAGATCTTTGATATAGATGACAAATAACAATGGACCCAGCACTGATCCCTGTGGCACACCACTAGTCACAGGCCTCCACTCAGAGAAGCGATCCTCCACTACCACTCTCTGACTTCTCTCATTGAGCCAATGTCTAATCCAATTTACTACCTCAGCATGTATACCTAGCGACTGAATCTTTCTAACTAACCTCCCATGTGGGACCTTGTCAAAGGCCTTACTGAAGTCCATGTAGACAACATTCACTGCCTTCCCTTCATCCACTTTCCTTGTAACTTCCTCAAAAAGTCTAATAGATTTGTTAAACATGACCTACCATGCACAAAGCTGTGTTGACTCTCCCTAATAAGTCCCTGTCTATCTAAATACTTGTAGATCCTATCTCTTAGTACTCCTTCCAATAATTTACCTACTACCGACGTCCCACAGAAGGCTGCTGGACCAGACAACATCCCTGGTAGAGTGCTCAGAGGATGTGCAGACCAGCTAGTAGATGTTCCCACTGACATCTTCAACATCTCCCTGAACAGTGCCACCGTTCCAACGTGCTTCAAGGCCGCCACAATCGTCCCCGTGCCGAAGAAGTCTTCAGTGTCCTGCCTAAATGACTACCATCCCGTTGCACTTACATCTATCATCATGAAGTGTTTCGAGAGGGTCATCATGAGGCATATCAAGACCCTGCTGCCCCCCTCACTGGACCCCCTGTAGTTTGCGTACCGTCCCAACCGCTCAACAGATGACGCCATTGCCACCACCCTCCACCTGGCCCTAACCCAACTGGACAAAAAAGTCACATATGTTCAGATGCTGTTCATAGACTTCAGTTCAGCATTCAACACAATCATCCCTCAGAAACTGATTAGAAAGCTGAGCCTACTGGGCCTGAACACCTCCCTCTGCAACTGGATCCTAGACTTCCTGACTGGGTGACCTCAGTCAGTCCGGATCGGGAGCAGCATCTCCAACACCATCACACTGAGCACGAGGGCTCCCCAGGGTTGTGTGCTCAGTCCACTGCTGTTCACTCTGCTGACCCACACTCTGCTGTTCACTCTGCTGCAACACACAGCTCGAACCACATCATCAAGTTCACCGATGACACGACCGTGGTGGGTCTCATCAGCAAGAATGATGAGTCAGCTTACAGAGAGGAGGTGCAGTGGCTAACGGACTGGTGCAGTTCCAACAACCTGTCTCTCAATGTGAACAAAACAAAAGAGATGGTTGTTGACTTCAGGAGGGCACAGAGCGACCACTCCCCGCTGAGCATCAACAGCTCCTTGGTAGAGGTCGTTAAGAGCACCAAATTTCGTGGTGTTTACCTGGCTGAGAATCTCACATGGTCCCTCAACACCAGCTCATAGCAAAGAAAGCCCAGCAGCGTCTCTACTTTCTGCGAAGGCTGAGGAAAGTCCATCTCCCACTCCCCATCCTCATCACATTCTACAGGGGTTGTATTGAGAGCATCCTGAGCAGCTGCATCACTGCCTTGTTCAGAAATTGCACCATCTTGGATCGCAAGACCCTGCAGCGGGTAGTGAGGTCAGCTGAGAAGATCATTGGGGTCTCTCTTCCCGCCATCACGGACATTTACACTACACGCTGCATCCGCAAAGGAAACAGCATTATGAAGGACCCCATGCACCCCTCAAACAATCTCTTCTCCCTCCTGCTCTCTGGGAAAAGGCACCAAAGCATTCGGGCTCTCACGACCAGACTATGTAACAGTTTCTTCCCCCAAGCTATCAGACTCCTCAATACCCGAAGCCTGGACTGACACCTTGCCCTACTGTCCTGTTTATTATTTATTGTAATGCCTACACTGTTTTTGTGCACTTTATGCAGTTCTGTGCAGGTCTGTAGTCCAGTGTAGCTTTCTCTGTGTTGTTTTTTTTTTACGTAGTTCAGTCTAGTTTTTGCACTGTGTCATGTAACACCATGGTCCTGAAAAACATTGTCTCATTTTTACTATGTACTGTACTAGCAGTTATGGTCAAAATGACAATAGAAGTGACTTGACTTGACTTGACTTGAAAACTTACCAGCCTATAATTTCCCGGATTACTTTTAGAGCCTTTTTTAAACAACGGAACAACATGGGCTATCCTTCAATCCTCCGGCACCTCACCCGTGGATACCGACATTTTAAATATATCTGCCAGGGCCCCTGTAATTTCAACACTAGTCTCCTTCAAGGTCGGAGAGATTACCCTGTCAGGTCATGGGGATTTATCTACTCTGATTTGCCTCAAGATAGCAAGTACCTCTTCCTCTTCAATCTGTATAGGTTCCATATCTTTCTTTAGAACCAAATCTATCTTTATCCATGATCAAGTTGAAACTAGATAGATAGATAGATAGATAGATAGATAGATACTTTATTCATCCCCATGGGGAAATTCAACTTTTTTTCCAATGTCCCATACACTTGTTGTAGCAAAACTAATTACATACAATACTTAACTCAGTAAAAAATATGATATGCATCTAAATCACTATCTCAAAAAGCATTAATAATAGCTTTTAAAAAGTTCTTAAGTCCTGGCGGTAGAATTGTAAAGCCTAATGGCATTGGGGAGTATTGACCTCTTCATCCTGTCTGAGGAGCATTGCATCGATAGTAACCTGTCACTGAAACTGCTTCTCTGTCTCTGGATGGTGCTATGTAGAGGATGTTCAGAGTTATCCATAATTGACATCATAACAATGTTGTTATGATCACTGGAACCAAAGTGTTCCCCTACACACACTTCCGTCACCTGTCCTAACTCGTTTCCTAATAGGAGATCTAATATTGCATCCTCTCTAGTCAGTACCTCTATATATTGATTTCGAAAACTTTCCTGAACACATTTTACAAACTCTAACCCGTATGGATCTTTAACAATATGGGAGTCCCAATCAATACGTGGAAAATTAAAATCCCCTACTCTCACAACTTTATGTTTCCTGTAATTGTCTGCTATCTCTCTGCAGATTTGCTCCTCCAATTCTCGCTGACTATTGGGTGCTCTATAATACAACCACATTAACGTGGTCATACCTTTCCTGTTTCTCAGCTCCATCCATATGGCCTTGGTAGACAAGCCCTCTAATCTGTCCTGCCTGAGCACTGCTGTAATATTCTCCCTGACTAGCAATGCCACCCCCCCCCCCCCCCCACCCTTCATCCCTCTGCCTCTATCACGTCTGAAACATCGGAACCCTGGAACATTGAGCTGCCAGTCCTGCCCCTCCTGTAGCCAAGATTCACTAATGGCTGCAATGTCATAATTCCACGTGTCAATCCACGCCCTCAGCTCATTAGCCTTCCCCACAATACTCCTCACATTGAAATAGACGCACCTCATATTATTACCACCACACACAACCCTTCTATTTGTGACTTTGCATGAAACTTTAACATCATTTATTTTCACCCCCGCTCCACTATCTGCTCTGGCACTCTGGTTCCCATCTCCCTACAAATCTAGTTTAAACCCCCCCCCCCCCCACCAATAGCACTAACAAACCTCCCTGCAAGGATATTGGTCCCCCTGTAGTTCAGGTGTAACCCATCTCTCTTGTACAGGTCCCACCTGCCCCAGAAGAGGTCCCAATGATCCTGAAATCTGAAACCCTGCCCCGTACACCAGTTCCTCAGCCACATGTTCATCCTCCAGAGCATCCTACACTTATCCTCACTGGCACGAGGCACAGGTAGCAATCCTGAGATTACCACCCTTGAGGTCCTGCTTTTTAACTTCCTACCAAGTTCTCTATACTCACTTTTCAGGACCTCCTCACTCTTTCTTCCTACGTCATTGGTACCGATGTGTACCATGGCATCCAGGAGGCAACAAACCATCCAGGAGTCTCTGTCACGACCACAGAACCGATGCCACTTGGAAACTTGTACATGGAGTTAGAGCAGAATCTGTCTTAGCGCTCGTGAGTGTATTGGGGTATATTTAGGGGCTGAGTATGCAGCCTCATAGGGCAGCAATGCTCAGGAATGTTGTGGCAGTATTGTTGCTGCCTGTCTCTACTGATAGTGTATTTTTTGGTCAGTAAGTCAAGGATCCAATTGAAAAGCAGGTGTTAAGTCCAGGGTCTAGGAGTATGGAGATGTATTTCATCAGCTTGTGAAGTAAACCAGCAACACACACACGAAATGCTGGAGGAACTCAGCAGGCCAGGCAGCTGAAGGGTCTCGGCCCAAAATGTTGACTGTTTACTCTTTTCCATCGACACTGCCTAGCCTGCTGAGTTCCTCCAGCACTCTGTGTGTATTGCTTGGGTTTCCAGCATCTACAGATTTTCTGTTGATTGTGAAGTAAACCATCATTTATTTTTCAGGAACTGGGCATATTGGCAAGTCCAAAATTTGGTTTTCACCCCTATTGGCCCTTCAGAAGGTCATCATGAACCATCTTGATTGAACTAAGGTGGTCCGGTAAAGGTACTCTCAATAGTATTGTTAGATAGGGTTTTTCAGAATTTAGACACAGCAGCGACGAAGGATCAATGATAAATTTCCAAATCAAATAGTGTATGGAGGGGGAAAGTAAACTGCAGATGATGTGATTCTCATATACAAGCTTCTCTTGGTCCTTTTGGTGGTAGAGGTGACAAGTTTGAGATGTGCTGGTGGAATAGCCACACCAAATAACTGCAATGTATTTTGTCTATGTTGCACACCGGAAACACTTTTTGCTGGTGATGGAGAAAATGTGTGTTTAGGATAACCATATAACCATATAACAATCACAGCACGGAAACAGGCCATTCCGGCCCTCCTAGTCCGTGCCGAAAAGTGAAAAGTGCCGATAGGTGATGGAATGCTAAACAATGTTCTGGTTGCTTTGTCTTAGGCTTCTTGAGAGTCATTGGAGCAGCTTTCATCCAGGCCAGTGGAAAATATTCCATCACATTCCTGGCCTGGTAAGTATTTATTTGTTCATTGTGGGAGGTCTGAACATCAGGACGTTAGTCACTTGTAGAGGATACCCAGCCTCTGAACTCAAGTACACTTATTATCAAAGAATGTATAAATTATACAACGTTGAGATTTGTTTGCTTACAAGCAAAGCAAGCAACCCGAAAGAACTCAATTAAAAAAATAAGACCATCCCGCTAGTGTTCACAAAGAAAGAGAAAAAAATACCAAACAAATCATGCAAACAATAGAAGCATTCTGAACCAAATTGAGTCCTTAGAACCAAATCCCCACAGCAGCCCGAAGTAGGTTATCATATTAGCGGGACAAAGCACCTCGGAGTTCGCAGACACGAAGCACGGCAGTCTCACAGCCTTAGTGCGGTGGAAAGAGGAGGCCCAAGACTATCCGGGCCGGCGTTTACACTGTCTGCGCGTTGCACTAGGACCCGGTCCCACCACCAGTGAATCGTTTCGTTCACCTGAGAAGCTGCTCAGTTCGGCACCCAGAGTGATCCAACCTTGTCAACTGTCGACACCTTGCAATTCAAGTCTATCTGGACCAACATTTAGATTGCCCAAATGGTGTATTGTACCTCACATTAGGACATGGGCCTCAATGCGGTGAATTGCTCTGGGCCCAGAACATGTCGCGCAGCAATTCGCTTCGGACTTAGATTTCACTGCCGAAGAAGCCGTTCTTGACCACCCCAAATCAACTCGACACTTTCACCCTCACACCCAGGTAAGATGGACAGGTATTGGAACTCCTCTGTCTCATCTTCTCCCCTGTGAATCATCCACTCCAACCAGCACGGCTCCAACTCCAAGTGTGCGTCGATTTGGCAGCACATCGGCAGGTAGCATCTTGCGAATTCGCTTTGCTTTCGCTCTCTTCTTCATTGTTTGCACTGATAATTTACTACAATTTACTTTTTTAAAAAGTGTTATTAATGATGCTTTTAATCGAATTCCATTGCTTTTAAACCACCAGTAAACTGTCACACATCTTCATAGTGCCATCTTAAACTCCACTGCAACTGGTGATCCATAGGTTGTTGTGATGGAAATAATGATAGTACTGTGAAATGTTAAGGATAGGTGTTTAGAATCTCTCAGTCAACGTTTCGGGCCGAGACCCTTCATCAGGACTAACTGAAAGGAAAGATAGTAAGAGATTTGAAAGTAGGAGGGGGAGGGGAAATGCAAAATGAGGGGAGAAGACCGGAGGAGGTGGGGTGAAGCTGAGAGCCAGAAAGGTGATTGGCGAAAGTGATACAGAGCTGGAGAAGGGAAAGGATCATGGGACAGGAGGCTTAGGGAGAAAGAAAGTGGGAGGGGAGCACCAGAGGGAGATGGAGAACAGGCAGAGTGATGGGCAGAGAGAGAAAGAAAAAAAAGGGGAGGGGGAAAAAAAACAAAAAAAACTAAATATATCAGGGATGGGAGAATTATACGTTGGATCCGGAGGCTGGTGGGGTGGTAGATGAGGACAAGGGGGACCCTATCCCGAGTGGGGTGGTGGGTGGATGGGGTGAGGGCAGATGTGCAGGAAATGGGAGAGATGCGTTTGAGAGCAGAGTTGATGGTGGAAGAAGGGAAGCCCCTTTGTTTAAAAAAGGAGGACATCTCCTTTGTCCTGGAATGAAAAGCCTCATCCTGAGGGCAGATGCAGCGGAGACAGAGGAATTGTGAGAAGGGGATAGTATTTTTGCAAGAGACAGGGTGGGAAGAGGAATAGTCCAGGTAGCTGTGAGACTCTGTAGGCTTATAGTAGATATCAGTGGATAGGCTGTCTCCAGAGATGGAGACAGAAAGATCAAGAAAGGGGAGGGAGGTGTCAGAAATAGACCAGGTAAATTTGAGGGCAGGGTGAAAGTTGGAGGCAAAGTTAATGAAGTCGACGAGCTCAGCATGCATGCAGGAGGCAGCGCCAATGCAGTCGTCGATGTAGCGAAGGAAAAGAAGGGGACGGATAGCCATCGATCTCGACTGCCCCAGGAACCCAGGACATATTCACAACCTGGACTCCAGCACCATCACCGCATGTTCCAACAACCATGGACAGCTTCAAAGTGATTGCGCAACCACTGACTGCAACTCCAGCCTTGAACTCCAGGCCGGGTCTTCACATGCTGCGATTGTGACTCCTGTCTTCTCTTCCTTTTTTTTCTTTCTCTCTCTGCCCATCATTCTGCCTGTTCTCCATCTCCCTCTGGTGCTCCCCTCCCCCTTTCTTTCTCCCTAGGCCTCCCGTCCCATGATCCTTTCCCTTCTCCAGCTCTGTATCACTTTCGTCAATCACCTTTCTGGCTCTCAGCTTCACCCCACCCCCTCCGGTCTTCTCCTATCATTTCGCATTTCCCCTCCCCCTCCTACTTTCAAATCTCTTACTATCTTTCCTTTCAGTTAGTCCTGACAAAGGGTCTCGGCCCGAAACATCGACAGCACTTCTTCCTATAGATGCTGCCTGGCCTGCTGCGTTCCACCAGCATTTTGTGTATGTTGCTCAAATCATTACAGGGAAGTTCTTAGGAAGGTTTACTAAAATAAGTCCATGGAGGGAAGTGATTCTCGTGGGGGAAAGGGTGAAATACCAGAGAGCATAGAATAAAAGTGGCAAAACTATCACAATAACATGAAGGAAAACATTTATGTGAGGTGTGTGGTGGGGGCTGGAGTACAGATAGTTTAAATTGCAGTATTCTGAATGAGCTGGATAGGTATCTGAAAAGGGTATAAAATGCAGTGCAATGGGAAGTGGACATGGGAGTGGGACTAATCAGGTTGATCTTGTATATAGCTGGAAAGGACTGGACTGTCTTTATGGCCTCCTTTCAAATTTCAAAGTAAATGTATTATCAGTGTAAGTATGTGTCACCCTGAGAGTCATTTTCTTACAAGCATTCACAGTAGCACAAAGAGATCGAATAGAATCAATGAAAAATTATACGCAAAGACCAGCAAACAACCAATGTGCAAAAGAAGACAAATTGTGCAAATAAAAAAACAATTACCAATAATATATATATAAATAAATAAATACTTTATTAACTGCAGGGAGTAGTTCTTGCCCTGCAGCCATCAGGCATGGTGATTGGCTTCACTCTCCTCAGCACTGAGCGGACTCTGCCGTTGTGGACTCGCTTTCAGGATCTCTGTACTCATATTCACAGCATTGTTTGTTTACATTTTTTATTAATTGCACAATTTGTACTCTTTTGCACGTTGGACATTTGTCTGTTTTCGTTCTGTGTGGTTTTTTTTTGCGGATGTGATTACAGTTCTTTGTTTTCCTGTAGGTACTGGCAAGAAAACGAATCTCAAGGTTGTATACGTTATACATTCTTTGATAATAAATTTACTTTGAAAGGCTACTTGGAACTTTGAATACTGAGAACATGAGCTGTAGAGTCATTGAAAGTGAGTCTGTAGGTTGTGGATTCGGTTCAGCGTTGAGGTGAGTGAAGTTACCTGGTTCATGAACCTGATGGTTGAAGGTTAATAACCATTCCTGAGCCTGGTGGTGTGAGATCTAAGGCTTCTTATCTCCTTCCCAATGAATGGCAGGAGTGAGTAGAGAGCATGATCTGGATAGTGTGGGTCCTTGATGATGGACGTTGCTTTCTTTAGGCAGAGCTCCTTGCAGATGGGACAATTTGTCCTGTGATGGACTGGGTTGTATGAACTGCTGTTTGTTAATGTTTCCATTCTTTGGCATTGAAGTGTTTCCATACCAGGCCATGGTGCAACCAGTCAGGATGTTCTGCACTGAGCAGCTATAGAAGTTTGTCAAAGTTATACTCTGCCAACCTCCTAAAACAGTAGAGGTGCTGATTTGCCTTCTTTGCAATGGCATTTACGTGCTGGTCCCAGGAGAAATCCTCTGAAATGATAATGCCAAGGAATTTGAAGTCACTGACCTTCTTTGCTTCCGAAATGAGGACTGGGCTCATGCACCTCCATTTTTTCCTCCGGTAGTCTATAATCAACTCTTTGCTGATGTTGAGTGAGAAGTTGTTGCTGTGGCATCATTCAACCAGATTTCATGCTGTAACCCCTTGAGATTTCTGGGAAGCAATATTGAAATTACAAAGGAAGGGGGGAGTGGGTAGAGTTAGCGAAAGGGAATGTCTGCAACAGGGTAGGAACCAAGAGAGATTTAAAAACACAGTCTCACAACTAGTGGCACTTGAAAGAGCGTGGTAAAATATGTCTGGAGAGGATACAAATAGGACTCACTGAAGTTCTATCATGCAGAAAGTATCCATTCAGCCCATCGTCACTTTGCCAACCATAGTCACACAGGTCCAGATTCCCACAACCCTCTGGGGAATAAGTTGTTTCCTCATCTCTCTAATCCTTCTACTAATTACTTTTGCTCCAAGGCCCCTTGTTTGTACCTTTTTGTTCAGTGAAATTTCATTCCTTACTCTATCCAAACCCCTCTTAATTTTATACACCTGGATTAATGCTCAGTCTCTTTGTTCCAGAGTAAATCACCCTAGTTTATAGGTGCAAATTTCCAGGAACAATTGCTGGGATCAGATGTGTGGTGTGCGGGGGAAGGATAACCTGGGTGCTGGGTGACCAAGGTATTGTCTCTGCAGACATGATGAGCCTGTAATGCCCGAGGCAATGGTCCGAGACCTGGGCAAAGGATCGACCCCGGCAGGGATGGAGAGAAGTGACCAGGATACAAATAAATGAGCACATTCATGGTGAGGTCTCTTGATTTTGGGCTAACCGTAGGTTAGGTCACAACAGGTGCTGTGGATCGAATGGAACGGGACATGCAGTTAAACAGGCTCAGGTGTGCTTCTGCGATAAGTACCAATAAAGTGTGTTGTGAGCAGCATTGTGTTTGCAAGGCTTAGTTCTATCAGATCTGTGAACAGTCCTTAACCACAGACTCATAGAACATTACAGCACAGAAACAGGCCTTTTGGCCCTCCTTGGCTGTGCCGAACCATTTTTCTGCCTTGTCCCACTGACCTGCACCTGGACTATATCCCTCCGTACACCTCTCATCCATGTACCTGTCCAAGTTTTTCTTAAATGTTAAAATGTTACAAGCATTTACCACTTCATCTGGCAGCTCATTCCACACTCCCACCACTCTCTGTGTGAAAAATCCCCCTTTAATATTCACTTTAAACTTTTCCCCTTCACCCTTAACCCATGACCTCTGTTTTTTTTCTCCCCTAGCCTCAGTGGAAAAAGTCTGCTTGCATTCACTCTATCTATACTCATCATAATTTTATATACCTCTATCAAATCTCCCCTCATTCTTCTACACTCTAGGGAATAAAGTCCTAACCTATTCAACCTTTCTCTGTAACTCAGTTTCTCAAGTCCCAGCAACATCCTTGTAAACCTTCTCTGCATGCTTTAAACCTTATTAATGTCCTTCCTGTAATTCGGAGACCAAAACTGCACACAATACTCCAAATTCGGCCTCACCAATGTCTTATACAACCTCACCATAACATTCCAACTTTTATACTCAATACTTTGATTTATAAAGGCAAATGTACCAAAAGCTCTCTTTACTACCCTATCTACCTGTGACACCACTTTTAGGGAATTTTGTATCTGTATTCCCAGTTCCCTCTGTTCTACTGCACTCCTCAGTGCCCTACCATTTACCTTGTATGTTCTACCTTGGTTTTTCCTTCCAAATTGCAATACCTCACACTTGTCTGTATTAATCTCCATCTGCCATTTTTCAGCCCATTTTCCCAGCTGGTCCAGATCCCTCTGCAAGCTTTGAAAACCTTCCTCACTGTCCACTACACCTCCAATCTTTGTATCATCAGCAAATTTACTGATCCAATTTGCCACATTATCATCCAGATCATTGATATAGATGACAAATAACAATGGACCCAGCACTGATCCCTGTGGCACACCACTAGTCACAGGCCTCCACTCAGAGAAGCGATCCTCCACTACCACTCTCTGACTTCTCTCATTGAGTCAATGCCGAATCCAATTTACTACTTCACCATGTATACCTAGCAACTGAATCTTCCTAACTAACTGATGCACCATCAGTAACTCTTGGAGACGGGAGGTGAACGATAGGCTTTTATTAGCAGCAAAAGGGTGCACGGCATCTTGGAGACTGAGGGGGGAGCAGTGCCTCCAATCGCCTTTATACAGGGGTCTGTGGGAGGAGCCACAGGAGCAGTCAGCAGAGGGGCGTGTCCAGACAGGTATACATGGTTTACCACACTAACCTCCCATGCAGTACCTTGTCAAAGGCCTTACTGAAGTCCATGTAGACAACATCCATTACCTTCCCTTCATCCACTTTCCTTGTAACTTCCTCGAAAAACTCTAATAGATTTGTTAAACGTGACCTACCACACACAAAGCCATGTTGACTCTCCCTAATAAGTCCCTGTCTATCTAAATACTTGTAGATCCTATCTCTTAGTACTCCTTCCAATAATTTACCTACTACTGACGTCAAACTTACTGGCCTATAATTTCCCAGATTACTTTTAGAGCCTTTTTAAACAATGGAACAATATGAGCTATCCTCCAATCCTCCGGCATCTCACCTGTAGATACCGACATTTGAAATATATCTGCCAGGGCCCCTGCAATTTCAACTCTAGTCTCCTTCAAGGTCTGAGGGAATACCCTGTCAGGTCCTGGGGATTTATCTACCCTGATTTGCCTCAAGATAGCAAGCACCTCCTCCTCTTCAATCTGTATAGGTTCCATGACCTCACTACTTGTTTGCCTTATTTCCATTGACTCCATGCCAGTTTCCTTAGTAAATACAGACACAAAAAACTCATTTAAGATCTCCCCCATTTCTTTTGGATCCATACATAGCCGACCACTCTGATCTTCAAGAAGACCAATTTTATCCCTTACTATCCTCTTGCTCTTAATATACCTTGTAGAAGCTCTTTGGATTATCCTTCACCGTGACTGCCAAAGCAACCTTATGTCTTCTTTTAGCCCTCCTGATTTCTTTCTTAAGTATTTTTTGCACTTTTTATACTCCTCAAGTACCTTATTTGCTCCTTGTTTCCTATATATGTCTTACATAGATAGATAGATAGATAGATAGATAGATAGATAGATAGATAGATAGATAGATAGATAGATAGATAGATAGATAGATACTTTATTCATCCCCATGGAGAAATTCAACTTTTTTTTCCAATGTCCCATACACTTGTTGTAGCAAAACTAATTACATACAATACTTAACTCAGTAAAAAATATGATATGCATCTAAATCACTATCTCAAAAAGCATTAATAATAGCTTTTAAAAAGTTCTTAAGTCCTGGCGGTTGAATTGTAAAGCCTAATGGCATTGGGGAGTATTGACCTCTTCATCCTGCATCGATAGTAACCTGTCGCTGAAACTGCTTCTCTGTCTCTGGATGGTGCTATGTAGAGGATGTTCAGAGTTTTCCATAATTGACCGTAGCCTACTCAGCGCCCTTTGCTCAGCTACCGATGTTAAACTCTCCAGTACTTTGCCCACGACAGAGCCCGCCTTCCTTACCAGCTTATTAAGACGTGAGGCGTCCCTCTTCTTAATGCTTCTCTCTCTTCTTCTTTATCAGAATTCCAATATCCCTAGAGAACCAAGGTTCCTTATTCTTATTCACTTTGCCTTTAATCCTGACAGGAACATACAAACTCTGCACTCTCAAATTTTCTCCTTTGAAGGCCTCCCACTTACCAACGACATCCTTGCCAGAGAAGAACCTGTCCCAATCCACGCTTTTTAGATCCTTTCTCATTCCAAGTCGTCAAGTCAAATCACGTCAAGTCACTTTTATTGTCATTTCGACCATAACTGTTGGTACAGTACATAGTAAAAATGAGACAACGTTTTTCAGGACCATGGTGTTACATGACACAGTACAAAAACTAGACTGAACTATGTAAAAAAAACAACACAGAGAAAGCTACACTGGACTACAGACCTACGCAGAACTGTATAAAGTGCACAATAACAGTGCAGGCATTACAATAAATAATAAACAGGACAGTAGGGCAAGGTGTCAGTCCAGGCTTCGGGTATTGCGGAGTCTGATAGCTTGGGGGAAGAAACTGTTACATAATCTGGTCGTGAGAGCCTGAATGCTTTGGAGCCTTTTCCCAGACGGCAGGAGGGAGAAGAGATTGTATGAGGGGTGCATGGGGTCCTTCATAATGCTGTTTCCTTTGCGGATGCAGCGTGTAGTGTAAATGTCCGTGATGGTGGGAAGAGAGACCCCAATGATCTTCTCAGCTGACCTTACTATCCGCTGCAGAGTCTTGTGATCCGAGATGGTGCAATTTCCGAACCAGGCAGTGATGCAGCTGCTCAGGATGCTCTCAATACAACCCTTGTAGAATGTGATGAGGATGGGGGGTGGGAGATGGACTTTCCTCAGCCTTCGCAAAAAGTAGAGACACTGCTGGGCTTTCTTTTCTTCAAGTTTGGCCTTTTTCCAGTTTAGAACCTCAACCTGAGGACAAGATCTATCTTTATCCATGATCAAGTTGAAACTAATGGTTTTATGATCACTGGAACCAAAGTGTTCCCCTACACACACTTTATAGGAAATCTAATATTGCCTCCTCTCCAGTCGGTACCTCTATATATTGATTTAGAAAACTTTCCTGAACACATTTCACAAACTCTAACCCGTCTAGACCTTTAACAATATGGGAGTCCCAATCAATATGTGGAAAATTAAAATCCCCTACTACAACTTTATGTTCCTTGCACAACAACATCTCTGTGACCTATGCAGTTATAATCATTTAATTCCTGCATTTGGTGATCAGAATCATACACAGTACTCAAGTCGTTGTTGAGCTATTATTGCATACAGTTCTAATATGACCTCCTTGTTTTTATTTTCTGTGCAGCAATTTATGAAGGGAAGCATCCCATACGTGTCACACAACATCTTTAGCCTCTACACCAAGAATCCTCCATAGACCTTGGTTTCCTTCTACTTATTGTATATTCTATTGCCTCCAGGCATTTTCCCAACAGCAAAGTTTGAAGTTAACTTATTATCCAAGTACATACAGAATATGTCACCATATACTACCCTGAGATTCTCTTGTGTAACTATAAAGAAACACAATAGAATCAATGAAAACCACACATGACAGAGATGGGCAAACATCCAACGCGCAAAAGACAACAGACAATGTAAATACGAAAAAAAACATGCTATCATGAGAGGGTGGGCAAACTGGAGTTGCTTTCTTTGGAGCAGTGGAGGCTGAGGGGCGATCTGATAGAGGTTTATAAGATTATGAGAGAAATAGATAGAGTGGACAGGGAGTACTTTTTTTCCCAGGGTAGAAATATCTGATACAAGAGGGTATGCATTGAAGGTGAGAGGGGATGCGAGGGGTAAGTTTTTCACTCGGAGAGTGGTGTGCTGCCTGCTGTACAGACAAATACATTAGAGGCTTTTAAGAAATGTTTAGTAGGCACATGAATATGAGGAAGATACAGGGATATAGACATGGTGTAGGTAGGAGGGATTAGCTTTTTATTTACTTTTTAGCTGGTTCAGCACAACTTTGTGGGCCAAAGGGTCTGTTCCTGTTCTATGTTCTTAAAAGAAAATAAATAACAATAGATACTGTATCAAGAACATGAATTGTGGAGTTCTTCCCGTGACAGTGTAGGTTTCCTCTGGATGCTCCGGACTCCTCCCACAGTCCATACACATACCGGTTGGTAGGTTCATTGGTCATTGTAAATTGTGCTGTGGTTAGGCTAGGGTTAAGTCAGGGGTTGCTGGGTGGCGCTGCTCAAAGGACTAGAAGGACCTGTATCTCAATAAATAAATAGATAGATAGATACATCTCCTACTGCTCACACAATTCACCCATGTGATTTCCAGTCCATCGGGTTCCACCTGCCTTCCACTTCTCCCCTAATAATTTTCATTAAACCCTTCCTTTCTTATTAGATTCCAGCACTGGTATCCTTTGTGCTCCTGCTGATCACCTCCAGCGGCTGTCTTCACCTTCACCTGCCCCTCACCTCCCCCCCACTGGGCTTCATTTTTTCCTTGTCTCTTCCACCTACCTCTGTCTAGCTCTCCCTCACCTTGCTCCACACACCCATCATCCTTCACCGCTGCTCGCTATTCCTGTCGCCCACTGTCTTCTATCCCGTTATGCCCCCATCTCAATTTTGGTCTTGTGCAGAGAGTATAGGGTGTTCAGAAAGAGACTGCAAGCGGGACCTCGGAGGTAGTAATTTGTGGATTACTCCTCTATTCCATGCTAGTCAGGGTGGGAATTGAAAGTTAGAACTGAGGATTAGGGCAGGATTTCAGGTTCTTGGAGCATTGGAACTCCCTCTGGGGCAAGTGTGACCTGTACAAGAGGGACAGGATGCACTTTAACTGAAGAAGATGTGCTACTCGGTAAGGTTTAAATTAGTTTGGCAGTGGGTGGGATCCAGAGCACCAGGTCAGAAAGTGGAGGGATTGAGAGGAAGTTATATGTCATGACTTGTAAGGAAGAACAGTAAACAAAGCAATGGGATGGGTGGGAAGATAAGTGTTAAATTTTAAGGTAGTGGTGATAAACTATGATGTTGTGCAATTATAGAGACTTTGCCAAGTGAGAAACAGGAATGCATGCTTAATGATCCAGGGTTTCCACTATTGTAGAAAAGATAGAAAGGGAGGTAAAAGACAAGTGGGGGATGGGGAGAGGTTGCACAAATAATCAAGGACAATATCACAGCTGCACTCAAATGGGACATGGTGGAAGGCTCATCCACTGAGCCTACATGGGTAGAACTCAAAAGGAAGAAAGGTGCAATGACTTTGATTGTATTGCACAACAGACAAACTCCAGCACCACAATAGCCACTGGGATATCGAGGAACAGGTGTGTTGGCAGATTATGGAAAGGAGCAAAAACAGGGTTGCTGTTGTGGCTGCTTTAAATTCCCCAATTAAACTGAAATCTTCTCGGTGCAAGAGCTTAGATGGGGCAGAATTTATTAGGTATGTGCAAGAGGGTTTCTTAAATTAGTATATAGATGGCCTAACTAAAGGCATCATACTGAACCTCATAATGGGGCATGAGTCCAGCCAGGTGACTAACTGTTAAGTGGAAGAATATTTAGGAAACAGTGATCACGGCTCCTTAAATTTTAAGATTGCTATGAATAAGGATAGACCCAGGTTCAATTCCCATCACTGTCTGTAAAGAGTTTGTACATTCTCCTCTGCAAGGGTTTCCTCCCACTGTCCAAAAATGTACCGATTGACAGGTTAAATTACGATTTGGCTAGGGTTAAATCGGGGGTTGCTGGGCAGCATGGCTCGAAGGGCTGGAAAGTCTATTCCACATTGTATTTCAATAAATAAAAAAAATTTTCAGACTCCACTTGGAGTATAATGTGCAGGGTAACAGATCCATGGATTTGGAAAAGACGATAGAGGACACCACCTGCAGGTAAATAGTTTAGCTATTTATTAACAAAACAAAGACAAACACTAAAATACTCACTGAAATATTCAAGTTACACAGGTGTCTTCATTGTCCAAATGCTACAGAGCTGAATGAAGGGCCAATGAATGGCATTTGCTGTTGACCTATTGTGATGGTAGGCAAACTCAGCAGATCCAGGTCACTCCTCAGGCAAGAGGTGATTGTCACAGGTTAAGGTGTGAACTACTGACCTCTGTTCTGGTCCATTAATCTTCTGACTGCCCACTCATTAGTATAGTTGACCACTCACCAATTATAAAGAATTGCCAGTGAAAGTAGTCCAATGAGACTACTGACTGGTTAGAAGCTTTGAACTTTGACAGATGCTGCTCAATGGGTGCTCACAGCAGGAAATGGGCAACACACACTGGAGGAACTCAGCAGGTCAGGCACCATCTATGGAAATGAATAGACAGTTGACATTTTGGCCTGAGATCCTTCTTCAGGACTGAGAAGAAAGGGGAAAGATGCCAGAATAAAAGGTGGGGGGGGGGGGGGAGGAGGCCAGCTGGAAGGTGATAAGTGAAGCCAGGTGGGTAGGAAAGGTAAAGTACTGGAGGGGAAGGAATCTGATTGGGGAGGATAGTGGACTATAGGAGAAAGGAAAGGAAGAGGGGACCCAGAGGGAAGTGATAGGAAGTGAGAAGAGGTAAAAGGACAGAGTGGAGAAAAATGAAGGGGGTGGTTTTGTTTACCAGAAGGAGAAATTGATATTCATGCCATCAGTTTGGAGGCTACCCAGATGGAAAATAAAGTGTTGCTCCTCCATCTTGAGGGTGGCCTCATCTTGGCCCAAGAGGAGTCCATGGACCGACATATTGGAATGGGAATGGGCAGTATACCATGAGGCTTGTTACAGCAGGTACATCTTGAAATTTGCCTTGTGAATTAAAACTAACCAGCCCACATTAACTTACTTTATGTAAGAACCAATATTTTCTTAACATAAGTTGTTTGAGGTTAACTATTTTGGTAGATAGACCTATTAAATATTACAAGATTTCTGTTTATATTGGTGATGGTATTAGTTACATGTACCAAGATACAATGAAAAGCTTGTCCTGAATGCGTTTATACAGATCAAATCATTACAGAGTTTATTGAGCAAGAATAAGGTAATAAGAAACAACAGCAATGCAGTATAAAGTGTAAAATCTAACAAAGAAGTGTACGTTTGGCAAACATAAAAGGGCAAGATCAGAATGAGCTGGATAGGGAAGCCAGGAGTCCATTTTGTCTTACAAGAAGTCTGATGACAGTGGGTTAGAAGTTGTCCTTAAGCCTGGTGGTATGTGCTTTTCAGACTTTTATATCTGTTGCCCTGTGGAAGAGGGTGGGTGCTGTCTTTTTTTACTGAGGCAGCAAGAAGTACAACTGAATCCATAGAGGGGCGGGTGGTTCCTGTGATGTGTTGAGCTGCAACCATTACTCTCTGCAGTTTCTTGCAGTCATGTGCAGAGCGGTTGCCATTCCAAGCTGTTATGTATCCAGACAGAATGCTTTGTATGGTGAACCATTAATTAAACATCCAGATACAGAATGCTTCATTAGTAGATTTAAATAAAACAGAGCAATGTTAACAATGCACATCTTAATCATTTTTGATCATTGTAAACAAGAAAGCTACATTTTAAAACAAAGGAAGTTTCCGCTGCAAATTTTCTGATAACATCTATCTGTTTTATTCAAAATTGTTTAATAAGGAAGCTCTCTCCATGGCCTTTCTCTTGTTCAGCTTGGAAGCATTGTAGGGGTAGGAGGACTATCGGCTGACGAGTACAGTATATGTCAATTACTAGACTGCCACAGCAACAGCAGCTCCTTACTGAACAGCGAACATTTGTTGTGATAGTGTTTTCTGTATGGGAGGCATGGTAGCATAGTGATTGACAGGACACAATGACAGCTCAGGGTGTTCCGGAGTTCAGTTCCGCCACTTTCTGTAAGGAGTCTCTGTACATCCTTGTGTATTTCATATTTCAGTAATATTGCAAATACATTGTTTGATTAGGATTTCTTGTTTGTTTAAATAATTTATTATGGGAATAGCATACGCCATGATGCTCTCACATCATACACGCGTGTCTCAATAAAGTAAAGAACAAGCTAAGACCCATTCTCTTGGGCGCCCATCATGTTTCATGTTTCAGCGTTACAAAACATAACAGTCCTCCCCATGGAATGCCTGGGTTTTCCCTGGTCCTCCAGTTTCCTCCCACGGTCTAAAGACATATCATGTAGGTGAATTGGTCATTGTAAATTGCCCTATGATTAGGTTTGGGTTAATTGGAGTTGTAGGGTTACTGGAAGGAGGGGGAGGCGTGATTTGTAGGGCCTACTCTGCACTGTGTCACCAAATAAATAATTAGCCTATAATCAACCTGTTGTAACTGAGACTTGCATATACATGGATCCCATTATAAATTATCCCATTGCAATAAATGTTTTGTCATGTGCCCTATTCCGTAATTTACATTCAAGATTTTTCCTGTGCTATGTAACATCTCCATTCCAAATGGACAGGCAGATAACAGTGAAATTATACAGAATCAGCCTAACATAATTGCTTACTTTTACTTCCTCCCCCCGCTGTGCCTCTACTATGCACTGTATACTTTACAGTTCAGCTCTAATCTTATCTTCATCCAGGGAGTGTGGCTTTTGGGAATGTCAGGCATAAACAAAAGTAACATTTTACTTGCTGTCAGATAGAAAAGAAGCAAAGCAATTCATTAGTTTGCTTTAGTTCAATGGTACAAAACCCTTGCATTAGCACTTTAACCAGGCAATGCCCGGTTAGAAGAAGACCAAGATATCATCTGGAATTCTGCCATCACATTGCATTCTGTCTTAATTCCAGGTACATGCAGCAATGCCAAAATATTAAATAATGATTAGATGAATCTGAAGAACATACATAAAAAGACACATAAAACAGGGACAAAAGTCTCATTCTTTTCCAAAGTATAAATTATACAATTTCCTTTTCACTAAGAATGTACAAACGGTATATGCCTTTATTTGCCAGCTGTTTAGGCTCATTTCACTGTTATTTTATTCCTTAGTTCCCAAGACATTTGAAATAATTCTTTGATTAGCCACAACAATTTTTTATTCCCACACAATTTATGAAAGGAATTCAAGGGTCAGGGCTGGGCTGTGAAGTGATTTAGCGATAATGGGTAGGAACAGCCGCAAAGATAAATCACAAATACATGAGATTCTGCCAATGTGGAAATCCACAGCAACATAAACAGAATGCTGGAGGCACTCGGCAGGTCAGGCAGCATCTGTGAAAATGAATAAACAGTCGATGTTTCAGGCCAAGACCCCTCATCGGGACTGGAGAGGAAGGGGGAAGACACCAGAATAAAAAGGTGGTGGGGGAGGGGAAGGAGGCTAGCTAGAAGGTGACAGGTGAAGCCAAGTGGTTGGGAAAGGTAAAGGGCTAGAGAAGAGGAAATCTGATAGGAGAGGATAGTGGACCATAGGAGAAAGGGAAAGAGGGGGGCACCAGGTGGAGGTCATAGGCACGTGAGAAGAGGTAAGATCTCAGAGCAATGGGGGGGGAGGGGTTATTGCACAAGGAGATTCAGGAAATGGAGAATGAACATTCTAATTCAAAGAGGGTAAAAAGAGAGTTAGACCGAGGAAAAGGAGAGCAAAGGGCAAAATTGGTCCTCTTGAAGATCAGAATGGTCACCAATGCAAGGAGCTGAAAGGAGAGTGAATGGAGTTTTACATCTGTATTTATGTGAGAGATGGACACAGAGTCTATAGAAGTGAGGCAAAGCAACATCGAGATCATGGACCCTATACAGATTACAGAAGAGGAGGGAGTGTGCTGTCTTGAGGCTAATTAGGGTGGATAAATTCCCAGGGCCTGACCAACTGTTCCCTCAGACCTTGTGGGAGGCCAGTGCAGAAATTACAAGGGCAGAGGTATTTAAAACAGCTTTCGCCACGAGTACTGTGTGCACCTCTGGTCACAATGGTGAAACTCCACATGGAGTATTGTGTGCAGCTCTGGTAACGGGTGAAAAATCATATGGAATATTGTGTGCAGCTCTGGTCTCTATGCTCTAGGAAGGATATGATTAAGTAGAGAGGGTACAGAAAAGATTCACAAGGATGTTTCTGGGACTGAAGAGGCTGAGACTGGATAGGCTGGAGTTTAGAAGCTGACCGGTGACTTTATGAAGGTTGATGAAATTCAGAGGGCCATAGTTATGGAACAGAATATCACAGAATGGTAGATAATCTCAGAAAAGGCCCAACTACCTACAAAGGGAATTCAGTGCTTGTGCTGCCTTTATGGCAGTTATTTAGTTATAATATTTTCGCTTAGTAATTCGTTTGTTAGCATCTTTAGTTAAAGTTAGGATTGTTTAAGTAAATTAATTTGTCTGTAATATATCGCGGCTGCGATGATGTCACATCCGGTTTTGCCACGTCTTGTGGGAAAATACCGGTTTAGGATAAACGCAAGGGTGGGGGGCGCTCACATGTGGCAGTTCAGCGCGAGTTAAGGTTGTTCTCTACGCACCAAAGACACAGTGAAAGCAACGCTGTAAGTCATGAGATAATCGATATGTTGAATTAAAATGTTAACGCTGATTCTGTTAGAAGTAACGACGGTTGATAAGGTTTATGTTTTCGTTAGTTAAAGAGTCGGGATAGTTTGTGTTGAAGTGTATTTAAAGCAGTCAATGGAGCAGGTAGATTCTGACTGTATGCTGCACCTTAATGTAATGTAGTTATTGTAGTTTTACCTTTGCAAGTATTCATGATGTAAATGTGATATTTAGAAGGAAACAAACACTGTACCAATCTTGTATTGTTTTATCAACAGTTTTCACCATACGTTAATGTGAAGAGTGAACAGTAAATGGTTAATCTTACTGCGACCTTGTTTTCATTGACTACGGTTTAACTCGACATTTAATTCAGGTTCATTACACCCGAGCGAGAACGTTACACTGCTATTATGTTTTGTAACTTCAAAACATTCAACTAATTCAAAGGAAAAACAAGAGCCGTAAATACGAGTGTTCATTCCTTTCTCCGTGGTGCTGAGACCATGAACAGATCTGGCTGCTCTGTGTTAATGCTCCTCTGGTGTGATGATCTGAGACCAAGGCTTGGGCCAACACCGGCTGCTCCAGGAGTGGATCTGAGACTCAGTCTGGTTTGTGATACAGTTGACTTGCTTCTGTTGTTTGCATGATTTGTGCTTTCTCTCTCTCTCTCTTTCTCTGCACAGTGGTTTTTGCTGTTTCTGGTTTTTAATTGGGTTATTCAGGTATCTTGCTTTGTGGCTGCCTATATGCAGACAAATTTCAAGTTGTATAATAAATGCATTCTTTTATAATAAATGTGCTTTGAATCTGAATCTAACTCAGTTCTTTAAGCAGAGTGTGCACACATCATATGGTAGCATCATGACATAAGCAATTCACATATTTTTACATATAAATTATAATGAATTATTTAAACAAACAAAAATGCTTAATCAAACAATATATTTACAAGATTACTCAAATATTACTGAAATATTAAAAGCACAACTGTCACTGTGATTGTGGTTGTATATATTCTCTCTTTGTGCTAATGCTGAGGAATCACTGTGTGAGCTCTACAATACCATCAACAACCTTCAAACCGCACACCTTAATGGCTTCTTTATTGCTGTTGGGGACTTCAATCATGCAAACGTAAAAGCACGCCTGCCTAAATGCTATCAAAATGTGGACTTTGCTATGAGAGGACAGAACATATTAGACCTGGTTTATACCACATCCATGGGGCTTACAAGGATCCCCACCCTCACCCCACCTTGGATACTCTGATCATTTATCTGTCGTGCTAACACCTGCACACAGACAACTGCTAAAACGAGTCAAACTAGTTCAAGAGCAAATCAGTGTCTGGCCAGTAGGAACAACCTCAGCATTCCAGGACTGTTTTGAAAGCACGGACTGGCAGCGACCTTGTTAATAACAGAGACTAGTGGAGAGAAGACACATGGGTCAAATATGGCAGAACATACAGTCCATAAGGGACTATAAGACCACTCTGTGTGTCAATAATTGATGCCTCTCTTCCTCATTGGTTAATTGTTTTTTTTAATGCACAGTTTGATGTAATCACTCCTCCAGAACAGTGGACACTGGTCACAGCTAATTTGAGGAAGACCCTAGTCGAGGTCTACCCGAGCAAAGCTCTGGGGCCTGACAACCTATCTGGTTGGGTGCAGCCCAGCTAGCAAATGCTCTCACTGGCATCTTTAATATCTCGCTTGAACAGTCTACCATCCCTGCAGGCTTGAAGGCTACCACCATCATCCCAGTGCCCAAGAGGCACTGTATTTAATATTTCAGTCATCTTTGAGTAACTATCTTAATGACTACTGTCCAGTGGCACTGACTTCAATAATAATGCTGTGCTGGACATGAACTGCATTAAATCCTGTCTACCCACTACATTGGACTCCTACCAGTTTGCATATCACCCAAGTAATGCATTAGCCTCTGCCCTCTACTCGGTCCCGTCACACCTGAAGAATGGTGTCGCCTACGTCAGAATGCTGTTCATTGATCTCTGGCTGGCAATCAAGACGGTCAATCCTCAGAAGCTGGTGGGTAACTGTCCTTGCTGAGTCTCAGTGCTGCCCATTGAAACTGTATCTTGGACTTAATGATAGGAAAACCTTAGACAGTCAGTGTTACCAGCAACATCTTTAGCTCCATCAAGCTGAGCACCAGTGCCTCTGGGGCTGCATGGTAGGCTTGTTGCTGATGTACAGCTATACTGCTAGATCCAGCTCTAACAGCATACAGGGAGGAGGTAGAGTGGCTTGCCATCTGGTGTGAACATAACTTGAGTCTCAATGTGGACAAGACTAAAGACACGACTGTGAGCTTCAGGAAGGCGCAGGCTGACCACCAGCAGCTCTCTGCGGAGAGAGTACGGAGCACCAATTTTCTTGGGCTGCACATTACAGATGATTTCACCAGGTCCCTCTTTAGTCAAGAAAGCATGGCAGTGCCTGCACTTACTGGTGAGATTGAGGCGAGTGAGGCTCCCCACCCCCATTCTACTAGAACACCATTAGGAAATTGTTTCAACATCTGGTATTGGAATTGCAAGGCTTCTAACTGCAAGCCCCTGCAATGTTTTGTGAGAATCATTGGGGTCTGTCTTCCCCCACGTCCATCCGGGACATACACCAGAAGTGTTGCGTTCACAGAGCCCTCAGCATGGTCAAGGACCCCTCCCATCCATTCCACAGTCTCTTTGACCTCCTATCGTGAGGCAGAGGATACCACAGTATAAGAACAGGGATGGCTAGACTGGGTGACAGCTTCTTCCCCCAGGCTCTAAGACTTCTGAGCAGCCAGTACACAATATTTATGACGGTGCCTGTGTTGTGGTGTATTACATTTTGTGAAAATATTTGATGGAAGTCTGAACAATTCCAAGTGCCAATTCAAATCTTTGTGAGCTCGCAGCATGAAAGGTGTCATACAAGTTAAATTCTGTAGATCTGTAAAATGTTTGCTAATAGCTACTGGAATCTTCCTTAGCCTCAAGGCATCAGTGGCATGAGAACAAAAGACCGAAGAGTTTATGTGTCGCTGCGTGCTTCACTATACTTATGGATCGAACCCCTATTTATTGAGGCTCCTTTTGCTTGGTTCTTGGGACTTCACCTGGACAGAGGAATCGTGATCGACAGGTGCCTAGGATGGACCCAGGGTGATTTCACAAGTTGGCATTCAGAGTTCACCTGACAACAGCGGCAATCAATTGGAGAGTAAGAATTGAGGGCCCTGGCTATGTAGAATTTAGTGTGGTTTGTTTGTGCTTTCTGTTTCATGATAATAAATCTGGCTTAAGTTACTTTGTTGTGCTTGTACGCTTATTACCACATGTCCTGGTCACGCAAATTGGTTTGGCTCTTTTGGATCTGATGAACCCAGTCCATTACACTTCGGTGCTGTGAGCAGCTTCCTGGTGGTGGACAAGTGAGTCAAGCAATACCGTAGCTGAGACTTATCCGGTCCCTTGATGGACAGATAACTCTGATGGTTTTGGATCTGTGTAAATGGACTCCTCCCAGATGTTGGGAGTAGGCATTTCCTGAATTGTCTGATGTCAAGCTTCCATGTACAATATCACTATGCCTTGAGCAGTTAGCTTTTCCCTCTCTGAGGGAATCTGCCTCAGGAAGGGTGGATTTTTATGACAGTGTTGCAACAGTTAAATAGTGAGAAAACCCAGCTGTCTGAGTGTGGTAAACCATGTATACCTGAACTACATATACCTGTCTGGACACATATACCTGACATATATACCTGACACATATACCTGACACATATACCTGAACTACATATACCTGTCTGGACACATATACCTGACATATATACCTGACACATATACCTGACACATATGCCTGAACTACATATACCTGTCTGGACACATATACCTGACACATATACCTGAACTACATATACCTGTCTGGACACATATACCTGACATATATACCTGACACATATACCTGACACATATACCTGAACTACATATACCTGTCTGGACACATATACCTGACACATATACCTGAACTACATATACCTGAACTACATATACCTGTCTGGACACATATACCTGACATATACCTGACACATATACCTGACACATAAACCTGACACATAAACCTGAACTACATATACCTGACACATATACCTGTCTGGACACATATACCTGATACATATACCTGAACTACATATACCTGTCTGGACACGCCCCCCTGCTGACTGCTCCTGTGGCTCAGAAGGGTAGTGTGGTAAACCATGTATACCTGTCTGGACACATATACCTGACACATATACTTGAACTACATATACCTGTCTGGACACGCCCCTCTGCTGACTGCTCCTGTGGCTCCTCCCACAGACCCCTGTATAAAGGTGATTGGGGCACTGCTCCTCCCACATTCTTCAACATGGTCGCGCCCATTTTCGCGGTTAATAAAAGCCTATCATTTTGTACTCTACTTCCAGTCTCCTAGAGTTATTGATAGCGCATCACTGAGGAAATTTCAGAACTGCAGCAAGTTGGCCTACTCGAGTTCTCAGAGAACTACGTTAAACGAAACTGCACAAGACCACACTGAGCGCTTTGAAGTTAAACAAGTTGCTGTAACATGTGGATTGACAAACGTATGCAAAAAATTTGCATGCAGAACAGCTGCATTATAGTGGATCCTGTAAAGGTCCAATCTATAGGCCTGCAGGAGGATTGGGATCTAGATACCTTTCGTTTTATTCATTTACAGGATGTGGGCGTCGCCAGCTAAGCCAGCAAAGCCAGCAAGTGGTGGTGGTCCCAGATATCTGCTGTTCTTGTCCTTCTAGATGGTAGTGGTGGTGGGTCTGGAAGGTGCTGCCTTAGGAACTTTGGTGTGTTGTTGCAGTGCATCTTGTAGCTAGTACACACTGCTACAACTGTTCGTCAATGGGGATGATTTGGATGCTTGTGGAAGGGGTACCAATCAAGTGGGCTGCCTTGTACTGGATGGTGTCAAGTTTCTTGAGTGTTGATGGAGCTGTACACATCCGGCCAAGTGGTGAGTATTCCATTACACTCTGACCTGAGCCTTGCAGATGGTGGACAAGCTTTGGGGAGTCAGGAGGTGAGTTACACACTGCAGGATTCCTAGTTCAATTTCCTGTCAATGTTAACCCCCAGGATGTTGATGGTAGGAGATTCAGTGATGGTGATACCACTGAAAGTCAAGGAATGATGGTTAGAGCCTCTCTTGTTGGAGATGGTCATTGCCTGGCACTTGCATGCTTGAATGTTACTTGCCACTTGTCAGCCCAAGCCTGGATATTCTGCAGGTCCTGCTGCATTTGGGTATGACCTGTTTCACTATCTGAGGAGTCACAAATGGTGCACAACATTGTGCAGTCATCTGCGAACATCCCATTTCTGACCTTATGATGGAAGGAAAGTCATTGATGAAGCAGCTGAAGATGGTTGGTCCTCGGACACTTCCCTGAGGAACTCCTGCAATGATGTCCTGAGGATGAAATGATTGACCTCCAAGAACCACAACCTTTGTGTCAGGAATGATTCCAACCAGTGGAGGGTTTTCCCCTAATTCCCATTGACTCCTAGGGCACCTTGATGCCATACTCAGTCAAATGCTGCCTTGATGTCACTCTCACCTCACCTCTGGCATTTAGCTCTTTGGTCCATGTTTCGACCAGGAAGGTGATTAGATCAGGAGCTGAGTGGCCTTGGAGAACCCAAACCGGGCATCTGTAAGCAGATTATTGATAAGTAGGTGCTGCATGATAGCACTGTTGATGACCCCTTCCATTACTTTGCTGATGATTGAGAGTGGGCTGATAGAGCAGTAATTGGCTGGGTTGGACTTGTCCTGCTTCTTGTGTACAGGACATGCCTGGGCAATTTTCCACATTGCTGGGTAGATGCCAGTGTTGTCGCTGTACTGGAACAGCTTGGCTACTGGTGCAGCAAGTTCTGGAGCACAAGTTTTCAGGACAATTGCTAGGATTTTGTCAGGGCCCATAGCCTTTGCAATATTCAGTGCTTTCAGCCTTTTCTTGATACCACATGGAGTGAATCGGACTGGCTACATACTGACATCTGGGATGCTGGGGACCTCTGGAGGAGGCCGAGCTGGATCATCTACATGGCACCTCTGACTGAAGATTGCTGCAAATGTCTCAGCCTTATCTTCTGCACAGGTGCGCCAGGCTCCTCTATCATTGAGGATGGGATATTTGTGGAGCCTCCTCCTCCAGTGAGTTGTTTGACTGTCCACCACCATTCACGGCTGGATGTGACAGGACTACAGAATGTAGATCTGATCTACTGGTTGTGGGACCACTTAGCTCTGTCTGTTACTTGCTGCTTATGGTGTTTGGCACGCAAGTAATCCCATATTGTGGCTTCACCAGGGTGACTGCTCATATTGAGATATGCCTGGTGTTGTTCTCGGCATGCCCTCCTGTACTCTTCATTGAACCAGGGTTGATCCCCTGGCCTGGTGGTAGTGTTAGAGTGGCGGATGTGCCGGGCCATGAGGTTACCCTGGTTGAGTTGAGTACATTTATGCTGCTGCTGATGGCCCACAGCGCCTCATAGATGCCCAGTTTTGGGCTGCTAGATCTGATCGAAGTCTATCCCATTTAGCACGGTGGTAGTGCCGCACAATGTGGTGGAGGGTTTCTTCAATGTGTAGATGGAATTTAGTCTCCACAAATGCTGTGCGGTGGTCACCTCTACCAATGCCGTCATGGACAGATGCTTCCACGGCAGGCAGGGATGGGGATATCTGGTATGATGATTCGGATGAGGATGAGAACAATGTAATTGAGGCGCATCCCTCAGACATGTAAAAGTTAGGGAGGAACGCCAGAAGCTGATGAACATGTAGGTTTTAAGAAAAGCGGTAACAACTCATTTATTGTAATCTAAACACTGGACACAAGGCATGGTAAAGATACTTCACATAATTACATCATCACATCAGGACAGCCTCTTAAAGTGAACTCCAACTTAACGTCAGTGTTTGTGAATTAAGTACCTTTCCACCAATTACATTACCCTACACAGCCCCCCAGAATTCACTAAACAGGCATTGTGAGCATAAATGAGCTGTCCAGCTCAGGTCCTATGTTCCATGGGTGAAGGAGCAGCAGGTGATTCTGGCTCATCCAGAGGTGTGTTGATGCGCTCATGGTCATGTCATGATGACAGGGGCATTGTAGCAGAATACTCCAACTCTTGGTGGGCTGGTTTAAGGCAATCTACAGAAACACATTCAGGTTTGCCCCTCTTTTCTCACAGTTCCAGAAAGCAGAATGGGCCATTGTAAGGGGCCTAAGAGGATGTTGGTGTGCATCATTGTGGACGAAAATAAACGAGGTGGAATGTAGGTCAACAGGGACCCAAGAATGCTGTATGCCATGATGGCAGATTGAATAGGTGCAAAGGAATTGAATTTACTGAGGAGGCTGGAACGCTGTGGAGAGGCTGATCAGGCGGTCACTGCACCAGGAGTAGAATCACCTGCCACTTGTTACATCTACCTGTATACCAACTCTGTCACAAACGACTGCAGGTCCTCTTTTGGAGCTGTTCTGATCCCAGAAGGACCCATGGAAGATGATCTGGCCAACACTCATCCATCAGGGAAGCCCTCAGAGCAGCCTTTAAGGACAGCTGAAACCGTTCGCATAGGTCATTTGATTGCGGGTGATACACTGTGGTGTGATGGGGCCTAATGCCAAGGTTCTGGGCCATCACAGCCCAGAGGTTTGATATGAATTGGAGACTGCGGTCAGATAAATTATCAGATGGGGTGCCAAGCCAAACAACCCAGCAGCTGATGAGCACCCGAGCCACTGCGATGCTAGAGCGACAATCTCCACCACCTGGTGGTACAACCCACCATTACATGGAGGTACGTGAGACCGTGGGAGGGGGTGAGGACGACCAACAAGGTCACGCTGACATGGTCAAACCATTGCTCAGTGACCTCAAAAGGCACTAATGGCACCTGAACACGATGGTTAATTTTTGCCCGCTAGCACTCCACACAGGCTGCACTCCCATCATGAGCTTCCTTACTAAGGCCGTGCCACACAAACTTTAGTGTGAGGCCTGCTGGCCGTGATGCAAGAGGCCATGTATGGAGTTAAAAACAGTCCACCTCTAGTTTGCAGGCACTATGGGACAAGGGCAACTTGTTGAGACACAGGTGAGAAAGCCCAGCTTTCCTGAACTTAATGTCAGCCAGCCACAGGCCCGTGACTGCTGTTCAGTAAGCCTGGACCTTTGGGTCAGTAACTTTGTTGGCTGCCATGTTGGCATAGTCAACCCCTATGTGTACGGCCTCAATGGCTGGCCATGAGAGGCAATCAGCCACGGCGTTATTCTTCCTCTTCATGTGTCATATATCAGTTGTGAACTGATGCGTAAGCCAGGTGGAGTTGCTGCTGTGCAAACCGGGGGTCTGATATTCTGGCCATCACGTGTATGAGGGGTTTGTGGTCAATGAGCACTGTGAAATGGCGACTCTCTAGAAGAAAACCAAAATGGCGGACAGCCAGATAGAGACCCAGAAGCTCACGGTCAAACATGTTGTACTTCCTTTTGGGGGAATAGAGCTGCTGACTGAAGAAGGTGAGCAGCTGCCACACGCTTCCAACCAACTGTCACGCACAGCACTGAAGGCTTCATCTGAAGCATCAGTAGTAATGGCTATTTGGGGAGAGGGTGCGCCAGTAGGGTCACGTTGGAAAGAGCTCATTTAGTATCATCAAATGCTCTGGTCATGTCCACTGACCAGTCAAGTACTTGATTAGTGGTATTAACTTTTAAGTACACTATACAGGGGGAGTATAAGCTCAGCAGCTCACAGAATTACAGAGTGATAGAAACTCACCACACCTAAAAACAGTAGCTTTTTAGTAGTGCAGGATGGTGAGAAATCTATAATAGCGAATACTTTTGATGGGAGGGGTTTGCACCATCTGCAGAGAAGTGATGGCCAAGAAAGTCAATGGCTGACAACCCAAACTGGCATTTAACAGGATTAATAATCAACCCATGTTGGCTTGAAAAGTGTATGGAAATAAGATATGTGTTTGGATGTGGGTGCACTGGCAACAAATATGTCATCCAGGTAAACAAAAAGAAAATCTAAGTCTTTTAATACAGAGTCCATCAGCCTTTGGGAAATCTGTGCTGCATTTTTCAGTCCAAATGACATACGCAGAAATTCTAAGAGGCCAAACAGGGTGATCGAAGCTGTTTTGGGAATGTCCTCTAAGCACACAGGCACCTGATGGTTGCCCCTAACTAGATCGACTTTGGAGAAAATTAACTTTCCGTCTAAACGTGACAAAAAGTCTTTGATCAGTGGTACCGGGCAACAATCGTGGGTGGTGACCTTGTTAAGGCATTAGTATTTGCCATATGGGTGGCAACCGCTATTGACTTAAGGACCATATACTGTGGAGAGGCAAAGCCTAGAGGCCATTCGACCACCGTAAAATGCCAAGTCTTTCAATGTTGGTAAGCACAGCCTTCACGGTTGCCATCTGTTCTATCAATCTATGTGCATGGGCATGGACTGATGAGTCAGTTGTGGAAATGTGATGCTTGGTGAGGTCTGGGAATTTGCCCAGCAGTCTAATAAACTCACATGCCGTGGTGCATATGCTTGGGTAACAACCCAAAGTCCTTGACATCCACAAGACAACTTCTTAAGATCGACTAACATTCCTTGGGCACACAGGAAATCTGCACTGAGCAGAGGTCTAGCCACTTTAGCCACGGTGGAGTCCCAGGTGTAATGTCACCCACTGAAGGAGAGTGTCACCCATGGTGTCCTGTGTCTGGATCTTACTGCAGTTGGTGGTCTCCAGCAAGGTTTCACCGCTCTTTTTGTTCTCATCTGGCAGTACACTCACTTGAGCACCCGTGTCACACAAGAAGCATCGCCCTGAAAGGGTGTCCATAATGAACAGTAGACGGTCCCTCGCAGCTGGAACCCATGGTGTTCACAGACCTCTGATGTCTCAATGCACTGGTACACTCGAAGCTGCAAGGTGGTCGGCACCTCCTAGCATTCGTACCAAAGCATGCATGGTAAAGACTCAGGCCTGGCTTTGTTTTGCAGCTGCAGGTGTCCTTATGTTGGAGTCCTTGAATGTGTCCTATCCCCCAGCATTAAAGTAGCTCTCTATATAGATATGTGCTTTTGTGGGGATTCTCTTAATACCTTGATCACATGCGATGGAGTGGATAGGAAATTACCGTAGATTCCGGACTACAGAGCGCACCTGATTAAAAGCCGCTGGCTCTAATTTTAGAAAGAAAATCAATTTTTTACTTGTACAGGCCGCACCGGATTTTAGGCCGCACTGGATTTTCGGCCGCAGGTGTCCCACGTTGTAATATGAGATATTTACACAGAAAGATATTACACGTGAGGATTTTTTAACTTTTAATTAAATCCATATGGTAACATAAACAAATACATATTGCAAATGCTTTTTTTCGAACCGTGCCTGTAACGCGGCTACTTTTAAATATACGTTGCGTATACTTTTTTACTGAACAACATTCCAATATCTCCTAACGACTGGTAAAAAATATATATACTGCAGCCCACCAGGAAAAGTTATTGATCGCCTTTAACTTAAAAGCAGCGTTTCGCTCGGGTCTAATGCCGCTCCGCCGCTCGCCCCCGCCGTCCCGTTTATCGCAAACGCCATTTTTCCCACAAGACGCGGCGAAACCGGGTGTGACGTCATAGCATCCCGCGATGTAGTACAGAAAACAAATATAGTTAAAACTCTTCTAACTTTAACTAGAAAATGAATTACTAAGCGAAAATATTATAAACTAAATAACTGCCATAAAGGCAGCACAATGCTTTTCTTCGAGTGTTTTCCATGTTGATGAGGGTGAGTACAAATGACTGATTTACAATAATTTAATTGCTTGATTTATCGTACAATTTCATTGGACCTCTGTGAACTACTCATCAATTTTATTGGTCTACTGTTACGAGGCAAAATGTTTTTGGCGGCATGAAAAAAAATCATGTATTAGCCGCTCCGTATTAAAGGCCGCAGAGTTCAAAGCTGTTCAAAATGTGGGAAAAAAGTAGCGGCTTATAATCTGACATCTACGGTAACTCCAAAAAAATAAAATGAAAGGCCCAGCTACAACCGTTCATTTTCTGAGATTCCAGTGGACTAAGTGCAATAAGTTAATTCCAGAGAAGGTCAGAAATAATGTCCTAGACGTAGCACGCCCTATGATAAAATAAGGCCTTTGGGGATACCAGCAGCATCACATATCCCATTCTACAGGGGTTGTATTGAGAGCATCCTGAGCAGCTGCATCACTGCCTGGTTCAGAAATTGCACCATCTCGGATTGCAAGACCCTGCAGCGGATAGTGAGGTCAGCTGAGAAGATCATCGGGGTCTCTCTTCCTGCAATCACGGACATTTACACTACACGCTGCATCCGCAAAGGAAACAGCATTATGAAGGACCCCACGCACCCCTCATACAATCTCTTCTCCCTCCTGCCGTCTGGGAAAAGGCACCGAAGCATTCGGGCTCCCACGACCAGACTATGTAACAGTTTCTTCCCCCATGCTATCAGATTCCTCAATACCCGAAGCCTGGACTGACACCTTGCCCTACTGTCCTGTTTATTATTTATTGTAATGCCTGCACTGTTATTGTGCACTTTATGCAGTTCTGTGCAGGTCTGTAGTCCAGTGTAGCTTTCTCTGTGTTGTTTTTTTTCGTAGTTCAGTCTAGTTTTTGTACTGTATCTTGTAACACCATGGTCCTGAAAAACGTTGTCTCAATTTTACTATGTACTGTACCAGCAGTTATGGTCGGAATGACAGTAAAAGTGACTTGACTTGACTTGACTGTGATCCTTCAACCTTTAAACCCTGTGACCAGAAAGACATTGAGTTTTGTATGGAGCCCTGAGCAACAATCAGTTCTTGAGGCTGCAAAGGAGGCCACCACTACAGCCTTGGCCCTCTCCTCATCCAGACGTTCTCCTCTCGGAACTGCACGTTTCTGTTGAAGATGATATGGCTGTCTGGAGCCTCTGACAGAAGTACGGAGGAAGGAATATTCGTCTGTTTTTCTTTGTTCCGAAAGCTTCCTGATACTACCAGCAGATACACTGCATTTGAGAAACACCTTCTTGCCTGTTCTTGAGCTCTTTACTTGAGCTTTAGTAAAGACTGAAACATGCTTGTCTCTCTCCGGCCTGACCTTCCTATTATGGCAACACACAGAAAATGCTGGAGGAACTCAGCAGGCCATGCAGCATCTGTGGAAAAAAAGTATAGTCGACATTTCGGGCCGAGACCCTTCATCAGGACAGGTAAAAAAGATGAGTTAGAGTCAGAAAGTGGGAGGAGAGAGGGAAGAACCACAAGGTGATGGTGAAACTGGGAGGAGGGGAGGGATGAAGAAAAAGAGCTAGAAAGTTGATTGGTGAAAGAAACACAAAGCTGGAGAAGGGGGAGTTTGATAGAAGAGGACAGAAGACTATGATAGATAGATAGATAGATAGATAGATAGATAGATAGATAGATAGATACTTTATTCATCCCCATGGGGAAATTCAACTTTTTTTCCAATGTCCCATACACTTGTTGTAGCAAAACTAATTACATACAATACTTAACTCAGTAAAAAAAAAATATGATATGCATCTAAATCACCATCTCAAAAAGCATTAATAATAGCTTTTAAAAAGTTCTTAAGTCCTGGTGGTAGAATTGTAAAGCCTAATGGCATTGGGGAGTATTGACCTCTTCATCCTGTCTGAGGAGCATTGCATTGATAGTAACCTGTCACTGAAACTGCTTCTCTGTCTCTGGATGGTGCTATGTAGAGGATGTTCAGAGTTATCCATAATTGACCGTAGCCTACTCAGCGCCCTTCGCTCAGCTACCGATGTTAAACTCTCCAGTACTTTGCCCACGACAGAGCCCGCCTTCCTTACCAGCTTATTAAGATGTGAGGCGTCCCTCTTCTTAATGCTTCCTCCCCAACACGCCACCACAAAGAAGAGGGCGCTCTCCACAACTGACCTATAGAACATCTTCAGCATCTCACTACAGACATTGAATGACGCCAACCTTCTTAGGAAGTACATTCGACTCTGTGCCTTCCTGCACAAGGCATCTGTGTTGGCAGTCCAGTCAAGCTTCTCGTCTAACTGTACTCCCAGATACTTGTAGGTCTTAACCTGCTCCACACATTCTCCATTAATGATCACTGGCTCCATATGAGGCCTAGATCTCCTAAAGTCCACCACCATCTCCTTGGTCTTGGTGATATTGAGACGCAGGTAGTTTGAGTTGCACCATATCACAAAGTCCTGTATCAGTTTCCTATACTCCTCCTCCTGCCCATTCCTGACACACCCCACTATGGCCGTGTCATCAGCGAACTTCTGCACATGGCAGGACTCTGAGTTATATTGGAAGTCTGATGTGTACAGGGTGAACAGGACCGGAGAGAGTACGGTTCCCTGCGGCGCCCCTGTGCTGCTGACCACCGTGTCAGACCTACAGTCTCCCAACCGCACATACTGAGGTCTATCTGTCAAGTAGTCCACTATCCAATCCACCATGTGAGAGTCTACTCCCATCTCCGTTAGTTTGTGCCTTAAGATCTTGGGCTGGATGGTGTTAAAGGCACTAGAGAAGTCAAGGAATGTAATCCTCACAATGAAAGCAAGGGAAGGAGGAGGAGTGCCAGTGGGAAGTGATAGGCAGGTAGGGAGATAAAGTGAGAGAGCGAAATGGGATTGGGGAATGAAAGGAGGGGGCATTACCGGAAGTTCGAGAAATCGATGTTCATGCAATCAGGATGCCATATAAGGTGTTGCTCCTCCGACCTGAGTGTGACCTCATCTCTACAGTGGAGGAGACCATAGATTGGCATGTTGATTTGGGAATGGGAAGTGGAATTAAAATAGGTAGCCACCGGGAAATCTCGTTTTTTCTGGTGGACGGAGTGTAGGTGCTGGGCGAAGCGGTCTCTCAGTCTTTGTTGGGTCTCACCGATATACAAAAGGCCTCACCAGGAGTAGTGGACACAGTAAATGACCCTAACAGGCTCACAGGAGATGTGTCGCCTACCTGGAAGGAACGTTTGGGGTCCTGAATAGTAGTGAGGTGGTGGGTGAGGACAAGAGGAACCATATCCCTTTTGAGGTGGTGGGAGGATGGGGTGAGGGCAGACATGCATTATATGGAAGAGATGCAGTATGGGGTAGGTACTTTGACACACTCACCGTAAGTTAGGGCGTGCACAGCAAAGGTCAGTCGTCGACTGCAAGTGGTATACTTCTGAAGAGGCATCAAAGGGACTGGACAGAATTGGTAAAATACATGAACATGAGAAAATCTGCAGCTGCTGGAAATTCAAAGCAACACACACACACAATGCTGGAGGAACTCAGAAGGCCAGGCAGCATCTATGGAAAGGAGTAAACAGTCGACATTTCAGGCCGAGATCATTCTATGGGACCTCAGAAGGGTTTCCTTCCCAAAGAAGGGTCTCAGCCTTGGCTCGCTGAGTTCCTTCAGCATTATGTGTGTGTTGCTTTGTTAAAATACTTCAAATGGTTGCTGGGTGCCCTCAGGTTATGTCACTGAAGCTTGAAGTTACTCTGGTCAAAGTCTCGCCTGCTCATGGGGAGTTCCCTTTGATTTTCTGACTTCTGCTCAACAGCAGCATGGTTCAGCAATATGGAAGAATGGTCAACATCGTTGGAAGGCTGCTACCTTTAACCTTCTCACTCAACACACTCTGAGGAGAAAAGGTCCTGAGGTGTTGAGTCAGTGTGCAGAGCTTGTAGCATGCAGACTGTTATTATGCATGAAACAGGTGAAGATCATATTTATACCGATACTTGGACTGTTGTTAACGGACTTGCTGTCTACAAGGAAGAGAAGTTCTGCAGATGCTGGAAATGCGAGCGCACACACAAAATGCTGGAGGGACTCAGCAGGTCAGGCAGCATCAATGGGAAAAAATACAGTCGACATTTTGGGGTGAAACCCTTTAGCAGGACTGGCTTGTTGGCCAGATGGAACCAGTAGTCTTATACTGTTATGGGGTGTATCTTTTGGGAAACGGAGTTACAAAAAGACATTTAAGTCTGATCATTGCATGTTACCATTACAGTTTACCATGTTGTCGCCCATTTGAGAGATGATTTGCCGATGATAAGATTTAACAACATTACTGACAAATTCACTTCTGTTGACACAGTCTACAGTCTCTAGCCCCCAGTCTCAAATACCGTTATTGTCACTTGGTCAGTGGGCCCAGGGTGAGGCGAAGTTAAGATGGTGCTAAACGGCAAATCCTTTGCTTGCATCTTCAGAAACAGATATACCTCTATCTTTGATATCTCCCTTTTTTCCCTTTTCAAAGTGTGGGGGGTTCTTTTGAAGACCCTGACCTGGAGTTACACGTTGACTTTGCTTCTTTGCAGGAATGGGACCCGCTCTCGGGTCCTCATGACCGGCTGCTTTTTGATATCCCAAGGACACAGCCTGGAAGACAAGCGTGCCTTCAGGGTTCCTGGATTTCGTGGCTCTGGGGATGCGCTGATTCTAGGCCAGTGTCCCTGACTGAGGTGTCGCAGGAGAACCTGGAACATTGTGTGTCTGGAGAGCTGTGCCTTTTTGGTGCCGACTCTCCGGGCGCAGAGCTTGGAAAAACTGACACATCAGACTTTTAACATCGTAAATCAGTGAGTTGTTTGATATGTTTCCCTTCTTGCTTTGAAACGGAGACATCTCTTTTTCCCTTACTAGGAAGAGAGAGAACCTGTGGTATGTCAAATTATTGGGTGAACATGTAGTTTTTGGGGTACTGCAAGTCTTGATGCTTTGCTGCATGCTTGAGTGATCAGTGGGGGGTGCTGATGCTTCTTTGCTGGTGAGGGTAGGGGGGGTCATTGCCTTGCTGCTTGTGCATGGGAGGGGGAGTTGGGGAGGGGGGCTTTAGGATGCTAACGTTTTAACTGTCTTTCATTCTTTGGGGCATTCCTGCTTTTATAGATGTCTGTGAAGAAAAAGAATTTCAGGATGTATATTGACATTAAACGAATCCGTGAGTCTTGTGGTCATTTGGGGGTACAGGCTACCATGGAGTGGGCGAGGCAGCAGGGATTATTCCTTCCCACTGATATAGCTCGTACAGCGGTTGTAGGGAATTGTGTGCTATGTTTAGACATTAAGAACTGGCAGCATTTAAAACGACCCGTGGCTGCTATTTGTCATTGGCATGCCCCACTCAGATTTGGCAATTAGATTACATTGGTCCCCTTCCTTTACATAAGTGCATCCTCATTTATTCTGGTCTTTTGATGGGAATGCCTACTTTTAAAACTGATCAGGATGGTACCCTTCAGGGATCAGAACATCTTGCTTCTGCATAAGGCAATCCTTTTGAAATTCAATCCGATAATGGTTCACATTTTACAGGTTCCAGGGTACAAGAGTGGGCTCTCTCTAATGGTGTACGGTGCGTCTTCCATGTCCCCTATTATTCTTAGGCCAGCGGTCTGATTGAATGAATGAATGGCCTATTAAAACAGCAAATTCATCTACTTACTGCTGCCAATCCCTTGTCTGGATAGTGACCTGTCCTTCCCCATGCTTTGTATAATTTGAACAACTGCCCTTTGTGTGTGCTGCTTTGAAAGGAGGGTTCTTTTCTGTTAATGAAAGGACAATCTTTTCCTTTTGTTCCTGATGGCACGCCTAAAGTGTTTGTGACAGCCATCTTCGCCTCCAATGCAGGGTGAGAGTATTGCTGATGGGCAGAGAAGTACACTCTGGGTGATGGTACAGGGGAGGGAGGGAGGGAGGGAGAGAGAGAGAGAGAGAGAGAGAGAGAGAGAGAGAGAGAGAGAGAGAGAGAGAGAGAGAGAGAGAGAGAGAGAGAGAGAGAGAGAGAGAGAGTGTGTGTGTGTGTGTGTGTGTGTGTGTGTGTGAGAGAGAGATTTGTGAAAATGATATTATTCTTTCATGAAAATATACATTATGGTGCTAATTGTGCTAATTAGGGGCCTATAGATGTGAGAGAGTGTTGTAAACCTAGAATGACCAGCCTCATACGACTTTTTCCTACAAAATGACTGTCATATCGATTGTAATCTGACTCTTGCATCCCTGAGTAAAATGTGGTGTTTTTAAACCTTTCTCAAACTGTTTTAATTGTCAACAAGGTGCTGTTAATGTCCCTTAAGGATGAGAACATATACTTCAATGTGAATGTTGAGGTTAATAATAATTGGATCTGTATAATTTTTCATGATAGTATTAGTTTTCAGTCATCCATGTGATTTGTATTCTTCATTTTAAGCAGATGGATGAGTACTATGTGTCTTTGGCTTGTTCAGCCATTCAAGGGGGTGAAATGTGTTGTGGTGTATTAAATTTTGTAAAACTATTGGATGGAAGTCTGAACAATTCCAGGTATCTCTTTGTGAGCTCACAGCATGTAAGGTGTCTGTACAGGTTAAACACTAGGTTTGTTAAATGTTAAATAGTGGCTGGATTCCTTCTTGGCCTCAAGGCACTAGTGGCATGGGAACAAAAGACCAAATAGTTTTGTCTGTCTCTGCATGTCTCATTAGGCTTCTGGATTGAATCCCTATTTATTCAGGCACCTTTTACTCCATGCCGAGGACAGACCCATGGTGGTTTCACGTGAGTTCCCCCGACAACAGCGACAACCAAGTCCCCCCAGCGACAGCAACAAATAAGTGGACTACAAATCATGACCCCTGAAATCTTGGTTATTTACTATGTCGTATTTAATGTGAATTATTTGTGCTTTCTATTTTATGATAATAAATTAGGTTTAAGTTACTTTGCTGTGCTTGTATGCTTATTACCACATCTCCTGGTCACTCGAATTGGTTTGAATCTTTGGGTCTAATCAGCCCAGCCCACAACATCACCAGTGACATTATATTGTAGTTCATTGAACTACATGTTGAACCTATGTCAACTAGTACATCCGCAGATTTTTATTATCTCAAAGTTCAAAGTACATTTATTATAAAGGTGAGTATACAGAATACAATTCTTCCTCCCACAGGCAGCCATGAAATAAGGAAACACTATGGAACCTATTCCTAGGAAAACATCGATCATTCAGCACAAGAAACAAAGAACCAAATGCAAAAGGCAAGAAGCAAGTGAACAACACATTAAATATCAACATCAAACCTGGAGTCCAAGAATATTCAGTTTAGTTCAGTTCAGGACCACTAGCCAACTGCAAGCCACAGAGGCAGTCTTCACTGCAACACACCAGTTGTCACCAATCACCCCAATCAAACCACTCAAAAACAGCAAAAAAGGGGCAACTGGAATCCAGTAACATAAGCCACAAAGTCCCCCAGAATGAGTCCACAGCCATGAACCTCACCGATCAATCCTTGCAACGTGGAACCCAAGACTCCTGCACTTTCCTTTGACAGCAGCTAGCGAGAGGGAGAGAAGACCAGTCAAATGCAGGCAGATGGCTCCAAGCACAGGCCCACACCCCACTCCCATCTCCGTTGAACTCAACCTTGCTTGACATCTCAATCAGAGAGAAGCAAAAGAGTCGATCCTCGTCTCCAGGCTTCACACTCCACTCCAAACCTCACTGAGCTCCCTCCGAGAGAACAAAGCACCAGATCACTCAACTGGTCCCAAAATACACATCAATATGTAAATCACTGGTTCCAATCACATGCAGCTTAGTAGTAGGATCACATACTTGAAAAAATAAGTAAAAGAACTGTCTACAGGTCACATTGTTTGCTGGCACCATTGAAGTATAATATCTGATAATATTATTGTATTAATATTATTTTATGTGCTGCATGTGATATATGTACTGTGTTTTGCCCCTTTGCCCCTGAGGATCATAGTTTCGTTTAGCTGTATACATGTGCATGTTTGGATGACAATAAACTTGAATGTGGAACAGTAAAATTAGAGGGCATAGGTTAAAGTTGAGAGGGAAAAATTTAAAGGGAATCTGACAGGGAAGTTCTTACTCACAGAAGATGATGGATATGCAGAACAAACCCGCAGAGGTGACCAGGTCACAGTGCTTTTAAAAAAAGTGCAACACACAAAAGAGCTGGATTCCAGCCTGTCTGTTGGTCCATATTTCCAGCATCTGCGGCCTCTTATCTCTTTCTTCAAAAATATTTTGAACAGATAAGGGATATGAGCCATGGTATTAGCTTAAATAATTATCTACTTTAACTTGGCTATACAGTTTGATAGGGCGGTTAGAAGGCATATGGTATTTGTCGGCTGGTGGTGCAGTGACATCAGCGCCGGACTCTGGAACGAAGGTTCCCAGGTTCGAATCCAGTCGGGCCATTCCCGAGTACGCTTTCCATCCGTGCCGGGTTGAGTGTTGAGCTCGCAACTCGACCTCGTAAAATAAAGAAAATACTGCGAAATGTCTGTGTGAAAGAGCGCCACACACTCTTTTGTTCTTTTTTTCACGTAGGGCGTGAAAATGCCCGACGCTGGCCTCTCAGGCCTGAGTCGACATCACCATCATCATGCCTTTATCAGTCAAGGTATTGAATTCAAAAGTCAGAAAGTTATGTCTGGTCTTTGGTCTTCCCGTTTTTGTTCCCATTCATCTCTAGTGCCCATCATCGATCTGTTCCCCTCTCCCCCTGCCCCTCCTGGTTCACACACATTACCCACACACTTCATCCAGCCTAACCCTCTTCTATCTGGTTCCATCTGCCCATTATCTCACCCTTAATGGTTCCCATTAACACCTTTCCAGATGCAGTGCAGATTCCAGCACTGGTAACCTTTGTGTTCCTGCTTATCACCCCTCTAGCTGTCTCCACCTTCAGCTTCCCGTCCCCCTGCCGGGCACCATCTGTCTTTTTCTCTTCTTTTTCCTTGACTGCCTCCACTTACTAACTGTCAGCTCACTTCCCACAAACTGGAATAATGATCAAATAATCTTTATTAGCAAGTTAATGAGGGATAAAACTTGATCTGGACACCAAGGAGAGCTCCCATTCTGAGAGGGACTTCAGGTTAGCATTTCATTTAAAAGGCAATATCTCAAAGTGTCATGTAACCCCTTGCTGCTGGTTAAAATGTTTTCTCCTCAGTTCTGAGCGGGGGTTTCTGTAAATAAAGAAATCAGTATTAAACATCAACACCATGTATACTTTACAGATTGCAAATAATTACTGCTGAGAGGAAACCTGCAATCAAAGTGGCAGCATCTCATTTTGAAGTTGTGCTATCATACAACTTGCATTTTTTTATATTTCAAAAATAACTTTATTCATATAAATAAGTACAATTAAATAAAAATCAAGACACAGCACTTTTTACATTTGCAATATCATCCAGGTTCTATGTTCATAAGGAGTATCATCAACTCTAGTAAAATTAATTTTTACCGCTTGATCATGATTCTCATTACTTCCAGTGAGATGGTACCACGTTCGATAGCAGAGGCTTCCACAGGGTCAACTAAAGGCGTTATTGTCCTTTTTAAACATTGTCTTAATGATCACAAGAACCTGCCGGACTTTAAGAACTTGAAGTACTGCACATGCACCCCATCCGTGAGTTTCTTGTTGGTGGAGAAACTAAAGGAGCTGGACTTGACGCGGATTGCACTGCTGCCTACGTCAGGGTGCGCGAAGATGGTGTGCAGTCTAACAGCAAGTGATCGTCTTACTTGCTTTTCTTGTGATCACAAGACCCTGTTGGACATTGTTGCGCCTCAAGCCACGGTGTCTGGGGTTTGGGGGGTGGGTGCAGCATCCGGGCTGGAGGACGCTGAGAAATTCATGAGAAATATAGGGTAGCCAGGAAGGAGTTTAAGAAAGCACTTAGGAAAGCTCGAAGGGGGCTTGAGAAGACCTTGGCATGTAGGAGAACCCCAAGGCATTCTATGCGTATGTGAAGAACAGAAGGATGACAAGAATGAAGGCTAAAGGATAAAGAAGGCAACATGTGCCTGGAGGCAGAGGAGTTTGGGGAGGTCCTAAATGAATACTTTGCTTCAGTATTCACAAGTGAAAGGACCTTGATCAGGGTGAGGTCGAAATAGAACAGGCCTGTGTGTTACTGTACCGTGTTTTGCACCTTGACACCGTAATAACACTGTTTTGTTTGGCTGTATTCATGAGTATTCATATATGGTTGAAATGACAATTAAAATTGAACTGTTAATGTGGAATGTCGTGAGTCTAATTCATTGACGGACAGCGGGAGAGCTGCGTGGCCTCAGTAGTAGTGAGGATCAGGCCTCAAACCATGGTATCAACTGTTTACAGCCACCCAGGGCAGAGGCGCCTGAGTCAGTGCACTCCACCGGAGGTGGTGTGGTGTAGCCTCCAAGCTGGAGTCGGTGCTGCCCCTAGTGTTCGCTCAGCAGAAGACAAGCTGCATTGTGTTTGACTGCAGACTGCTGCAACATTCATGGGCTCAGGGCCTTGGACTGCATTTTTTGGGTGACTGTGTTTTACTAATATCTTGTATGTGCTAGCTATCATATATGTGCTACATGTACCTTGTGCTGTGTGTGACTGCTAGTTCTGTGTTTTGCACCTTGGCCCTGGTGTGGTGTTGTTTCATTTGGCTGTATTCATGGATATTCATGTATAATTGAATGACAATCTAACTTGAACTTTACACATTTATAGTGTCATCACGTTAATACATTATACATATAAAGCACCAAATCCACTCACGCGACCTTTTTGAACAAAACCCCGTCATGGTTTTATGGGGTTCTCAGTGCCCAGTGACAACAAGGCTTTAAATTGCTGCAGTTCCCCATAAAGCTGCATCAGGCTTCAGTGATCCTGCTGCGAATATTACTGCAGCCTGGAATCTGCCAGGTGGCAGCATCGTGTAATACCGGAAGACCAACATGTTTCAGGCAGATCAAAGTTCAGCATTCACCCCTGTTAATGATCTTCCAGCAACACAATGCTTGTTTTAGTTTGTGTCCATAGGATCAGAGCATTGATCAGAGAGCCCTCTGTAAAACAGCTGCTTGCGATTAACCATAACAAGGATCCTTTTCTCCTACCTTCTTTTAAAATGCAGAGTCCACAAAGTGGTAAATGATCATCTCATTCTCATTTACTTTGTCTCAAACCATGTAGAAATGATCTGATGGGGATGGCCTCTTTCACTGGCAGCCAAGCAAGGTCCTGGTGCTCTGAGTGAGTTCCAGTGTTGAAGGATTCTGCCAAACGTTTTTGACAGTTTGCTCAGGGAAACATCCCACATGATTTATTGTGTTTTTTCTCCTACAGCCTGCACTTGATAGACTAATCAAAGGTATTTTTTCTGAAGGAGCATTTCCACGAAATATTGCAGCAACATCCAGTTGAATTGAATATTGTTCAGCAACAAAGCATGATCTAAACACAGGCAGAACCCCTCTAATATCAGCTTGAACATTGCCATCTCTCTGTCCTTTGTCGTTTGTCTGCTGTTAAAGATGGTACTGGTGAATTGTGGCAAAGTTCTGTGGGCTTGAACAATATACTTCTAAATATACCTCTTTCACCCCAACCACACTGTTCCAGCTGCTACCATCCAGGAAACGGTACCGCAGCATAAAAGCCAGGACCAACAGGCCAGGACAGCTTCTTCCACCAGGCCTGATTAATCAGGACTGATTAATTCATGCTGACGTAACTGTTTTTCTGTGTTATATTGACTATCCTGTTGTACATAATATTTATTATAAATTACTATAATTGCACATTTGAGTGGAGACATAAGGTAAAGATTTTTACTCCTCATGTATATGAAGGATGTAAGTGAATTAAGTAAGTAATTAATTAATGTAAGTCAATTCAATTCAAAGTCCTATCACTGCAACCTGCAGCATGTAATTTCTCTGTAAGCAACATACTTCTAATTCAATGATCTACAGATTTTACGATCGTCTGAAAGTCTCGGCAGACCAGGCAGGTAAGGGACCTTAAAGTGCATGAAGGCTCACCGCCTTGCCCAAAAGAAAGCCAGTAAGGGGGGACTCCAAGCCAAGCTGAAACACAGCCCCCTCTGCCTGGCATCTTGTTAGCAGTCGCTGGAAAACAAAACTGAGGACCTGAGGGCAAAATTGCTGTATCAGGAGGAGCTGAGAAACTGTTGTATTCTATGTCTGTGTGAAACTTGGGTGTCTCTCTGCGTGCCAGACACAGTGGTCAAACCATAAGGCTTCTTGATTTACTGAATGGATCGAACTACTGATTTGGAAAAGGCAAAAGGTGGAGGTGTGTGTTTCATGATAAATTCTCACTGGTGCTCTGATGTGGCAGTGTTGTTGAACTCTTGTCCTCCTGACATTGAACACCTAATGGTCAAATGCTGTCTGTTCTATTTATCTGGGGGATTTTTAGTCGTGATCCTCACCGGAGTTTACATACCACCAACAGCCGACTATAATCAAGTGCTTGAGATACCGTCTCCAAACAAGAAACAGTTCATCCGAATGCATTTAAAATCAGAGTCGGGGTCTTCAACCAGGCTTGTTTGAAGAAAATCCTGGCCAATCCTGGTCAAGAAGATTAGAGAGTTAAATGTGTGGCTCAAGGATTGGTGTGGGAGAAGTGGGTTTGAATTCATGGGAAACTGGCACCAGTATTGAGGAAGCAGGGAGCTGTGCCAGTGGGACGGGTTCCACCTGAACCATGATGGGACCTGGATCCTCGTTAATCGCATAACTGGGGCCGTGGATGTGGCTTTAAAATAAATAGTTGGGGGGGTCAACAGATTGGAGAAGTAAAAGTGTGGATAAAGATAAAATAGAGAAAAGTAAGAGTGGAGTGAAGAAAGATCAAGTTCAAAAGAGTAAAAGGTTATAAGATTTTAAAAGTACAATGAGTGTAAGGGCACTTTGTTTGAATGTTCCTAGTATTCGAAACAAGATCAGTGAACTTGTGGCACAAATCAGTACAAGGGCCATTACATAGATGTAGTTGCAAGGTGGACAGAATTGGGAATTAAATATCCAAGGATATTAGGTAATATGGAAGGGTAGGCAGGGAGGTAAGGGAGGTGAGGTAACGCTCTTAATTAAAGATGACATCAGGGTGATAGTGAGAGACGATATAAGATCTAAGGAGCAGGATGTTGAATCAATTTGTGTAGAGATTAGGTGCAGTAAAGCAAAAATAATCACTGGTAGGAGTTATCTATAAACCGCTAAATAATAACATTACAGTGGTACAGGCAATAAACAGAGGAATATCTGAGGCATGTAAGAATGGAACAGCAGTTATCTTGGGAGACGTTTAACTTGCACATAGATTGGGTGAATCAAATTGGCCAAGGCAGTCTTGAGTCCTGACGAAGGGTCTCGGTCCGAACTGTTGACTACTCATTTCAACGGATGCTGTCTGACCTGCTGAGTTCATCCAGCTTGTTCGTACGTATTGATTTGACCACAGCATCTGCAGTGTACTTTGTGTTTGTTAGTCTTGAGGAGGACTTCACAGAATGCATCCATGGTGGCTTTCTTGAGCAGCATGTTACTGAACCTGCAAGGGAACGTGCTATCTTAGATCTAGTCTTGTGCAATGAGACAGGTAAAATTAGTGATCTTCTAGTTAGGGATCCTCTTGGAAAGAGTGATCACAGTATGACTGAGTTTCTCATACAAATGGAGGGAGAAATAGTTTGATCTAAAACTAGTGTATTATGCCTAAACAACGGCGATTACAATCGGATGAGGGAGGATGTGGCTAGTGTAGACTGGGAACACAGGCTATATGGTGGAACAGTGGAAGACTTTCAAAGAGATTTTTCACAGTGCTCAACTAAAGTACAAACATTTGTATATTCCAGTTAAGAGCAAGGACGGTAAGGATGGAGAGAGCCATAAGGAAATAAAAGAAGGCATCAAACTATGCAAAAAGCTTGTGCATACAAAGTTGCCAGGAGTAGTAGGAAACTGGAAGATTGGGAAACCCTCAAAAAGCAATAAAGAAGTACTAAGTGAGCAATGAAGAAAGGGAAGCTAGATTATGAAAATAAATTAGCACAAAATATAAAAATGGATAGTAAAAGTTTTTATAATTATATGAAGTGGAAAAGGGTGGCTAAAGTGAACATAGGTCCCCTTGGAGGACAAGAAAGAGGAGTTAATAGGGGAGTTAGAAATTGCACCATCTCGGATCGCAAGACCCTGCAGCGGATAGTGAGGTCAGCTGAGAAGATCATCAGGGTCTCTCTTCCCGGCATTACGGACATTTACACTACACGCTGCATCCACAAAGCAAACAGCATTATGAAGGACCCCACGCATCCCTCATATAAACTCTTCTCCCTCCTGCCATCTGGGAAAAGGCACCATAGCATTCAGGCTCTCACGACCAGACTATGTAACAGTTTCTTCCCCCAAGCTATCAGACTCCTCAATACCCAGAGCCTGGACTGACCCCAACTTACTGCCGTATTGTCTTGTTTATTATTTATTGTAATGCCTGCACTGTTTTATGAACTTTATGCAGTCCTGGGTAGGTCTGTAGTCTAGTGTAGTTTTTTACGTAGTTCAGTCTAGTTTTTGTACTGTTTCATGTAACACCATGGTCCTGAAAAACATCTTATTTTTACTGTATACTGTACCAGCAGTTATGGTCGAAATGACAATAAAAAGTGACTTGACTTGACTAATGAGAAAATAGCAGAAGCTTTGAATTACTGATTTGTGTCGGTCTTCACGGTGGAGAACAACTTGGGGGCCTGAAGATAGATAAGTCCCCTGGTCCTGGTGGAAGGCATCCCAAGGTACTGAAAGAAATGGCAGAAATGATAGTAGAAGCTTTGGTGATAATTTACCAAAATTCTCTGGACTCTGGGCTGGTCCCGGAGAATTGGAAAATGGCAAATGTCACACTACTATTCAAAAAAGGATTTTGGCAGAAGGCAGGTAACTATAGGCCAGTTAATTTAACATCTGTAGTTGGGAAAATGCTTGAAGCTATCAATAAACAAGAAATAGAGAGGCATTTGGAAAGAAATGGATCCATCAGGCAGATACAACATGGATTCAGCAAAGGTAGGTCCTGTTTGACAAACTTACTGGAGTTCTTTGAGGATATAATGAGTGCAGTGGACAGAGGGGAACAAATGGATGTTATTTACTTGGATTTCCAGAAGGTGTTTGATAAGGTGCCGCATAAAAGACTTATCCGTAAGATAAGGATGCATAGAGTTGGGGGTGATGTATTAGCATGGATAGAGGGTTGGTTACCTAATAGAAAGCAGAGAATTGGGATACATGGGTGTTACTCTGGTTGGCAATCAATGATGAGCGGTGCACCACAGGGGTTGGTGCTGGGCCCGCAACTGTTCATGATAAACATTCATAATCTGGAAGAGGGGACACTACACAGTCTTAGTGTATTTAAGTATGCTGATGATACTAAATTGAGTGCTAAAACAAATTGTACGGAAAACATGGAGAGTCTGCAAAGAGATATACATAGGCTAAGTGAGTGGGCAAGTGTCTGGCAGATGGAGTACAATGTTGGTAAATGCAAGGTCATCCACTTTGAAAGGAAAAATTAAAGAGCAGCTTATTTAACTGGTGAAGAATTGCAGCACACTACTGTGCAGAGGGACTTGAGAGTGCTTGTGCATGAATCACAGAAGGCTGGTTTGCAGCTGCAGCAGGCTATCAAGAAGGCAAATGGAATGTTGGCCTTCATTGCTAGAGGGATTGAAGTTAAGAGCAGGGGGATTATGCTGCAACTGTACAAGGTACTGGGGAGGCTGCGCCTGGAGTACTGTGTGCAGTTCTTACTTGAGGAATGACATACTGGCTTTGGAGGTGGTGCAGAGGAGGTTCACCAGGTTGATTCCAGAGATTAGGGGGTTAGACTATCTGGAGAGATTGAGTCATCTGGGACTGTACTCACTGGAGTTCAGAAGAATGAGAGGAGATCATATAGAAACATATAAAATTATGAAAAGGATAGATAAGATAGAGACAGGAAAGTTGCTTCCACTGGTAGGTGAGACTAGAACTAGAGGACATTGCCTCAAGATTCGGGGGAGTAGATTTAGGACGGAGATGAGGAGGAACTGCTTTTCCCAGAGAGTGGTGAATCTGTGGAATTCTCTGCCCAATGCAGCAGTGGAGGCTACCTCAGTAAATATATTTAAGACAAGGTTTGACAGATTTTTGCATTGTAGGGGAATTAAGGGTATTGGGGGAAAAGGCAGGTAGGTAGAGATGAATCCATGGGTAGAACAGCCATGATCTTATTGAATGGCGGAGCAGGCTTGATGGCTTTCTCCTGCTCCTATTTCTTATGTTCTAACCCCGTACACCTGCCTTCTCGCCATATCCTTTGATGCCCTGACCGATCAGGAAATGATCAACTTTTGCCTTAAATATACACGTGGACTTGACCTCCACTGCGGTCTGTGGCAGAGCATTCCACAGGTTCAGTAAAAAAAAAGTCGCCCTTACATCTGTTCTAAAACGTTACCCCCTCAATCTTAAGGCTGTGCCCTCTAGGTCTGGATACCTCCACCACATCCACCCTATCTAGTTCTTTCAACATTTGGTAGGTTTCATACCCGGCGAGTATAGGCCCAAAGTTGCCAAATGCTTATTGAATATGCCTGCAAGAAAATGAATCTCATAGTTGTATGTGATGATATATATATATATTGATAATAAATTCACTTTGAATGTTAATACCAGAGACAGGCAGTGCCTCAGTGACACTTGGTATTTGCATACTTCAGTTCTGCAGACAACTGGATGCAGCTATTCATAAAGATGGCCATCAGGGTGATTGCAAAGTTGACTACATTTTCCCCTCTTTCTCCTGTGACTCATAATCTGTCATAGATCCACCTTGGATCCCCAGATGAAATGGAAGCTGACTTAGGTGACAGACGTGGCAGAGAAGGAGGATATGATCCACACTTCACCACTGAGAGCATCTTGTACCTGATGACCAGGATCATGGCCACCATCAAGAAAAAGGACCAGTCCAGCTCCTCGAAAACAGATTCCACAGCACCTTCATGTAGTTAGGAATGAAGGATCGGTCAGGGCTGTGGCCAAAGAGCATAGCCGAGCTCTTCCTTTGACTCCCCAGGCCAGTTCAAAATGCTTGTAGATGCTAATTAATCAGCAGACATTCTTATTGTGGATCTGAGCAGAGAACTGTGATATCAGATTCAGATTCAGTTTATTGTCATTTAGAAACCACAAATGCAATGCAGTTAAAGAATGAGACAACGTTCCCCCAGAATGATATCACAAAAGCATATGACAAAACAGACCACGCCAGAAAATCCACATAACGTTTGTCAATCCCCAATCCAGAGTCCGGAGAGGCTGCTGCGTATTAATGTCGCGCTACCATATTAGCGCATTTCCCGGAAAGGAGCTCCAATCCCACCAGACAAACAAGACCAAAAACTAAAGCTACAAGACCTGCACAAAACCACATAGTTACAACATATAGTTACAACAGTGCAAACAATAGCATAATTGATAAAAAAAAACAGACCATGGGCACAGTAAAAATAGTCCAAAGATGTTCGAAAGAAAGAAACCACCACACAGTTTCCAGAAGTCCTCAGGGTCCCAATAGACTCATGCCGGTGGCAGAAGGGAGTACCCCCGCTATGGACTTACACGGCGCCGCCTGACTCAGCCTTGCAAACGCAGCACAAACTGAAAGCGACCTGACCGCAGCGGACTCCAAGTCCGTTGAACCTCCGAGCCTCTGACCATCCCCTCCGGCACAGCCTCTCCGAGCACCATCCTCTGCCAAGTGTATTAAGACAACAGCCATCGGCAACGCGACCCCGAGGACTGGGGGCCTGTTCTTCCCAGCAGAGACCCGGACCTCACAGCAGCAGCAGCAACGAAAAAGGTCTTCCTGGAGATTTCCAGATGTTCCTCCATGCTCCCACATCCGTTTTTCATCCAATTATGATTGCGCACGGCACTCCGCTTCACAAATAACAGATAATCAGCTCTGGAGTGGCCGCTGAAAGCTGCGTCGCACCGCCATCTTGGATCTTTACTGTACTGTACGCCTTGGATTATCATGACAATTATATATAAATCATTGAATAAGAATACAAATTGAATCAATTGCTGATACAAGCAATCATACTTTACATAGAACACACACAAAATGCTGGTGGAACACAGCAGGCCAGGCAGCATCTATAAGGAGAAGCACTATCAACGTTTCGGGCCGAGACCCTTCGTTTTGACATAGATGCTGCCTGGCCTGCTGTGTTCCACCAGCATTTTGTGTATGTTGTTTGAATTTCCAGCATCTGCAGATTTCCTCGTGTTTATACTTTACATAGAGAAAGTTCAAGTTCAAATTTAATGGTCATTCTATCATACTTACGATTGCAGCCAAATGAAACAGCATTCCTCTGGGACCAAGATACAAAACACAGAACTCACAGTCGCACACAGTGCAGAGCATATATCGTGCATATAATTAGGAAATACAGTTACAAAAAAATAATAAAATAAACCAAGTCCCTGAGTGTCATGATCTGTAGATTGGTGAGGCGTAGATGTTAATGGATGTGGTCCTGAAGCCACACTTCTGCATGACAAGCCTATAGCACTTCTTCATATTGGGCAATGGAGACACAGACTAATGCAATCCAGCTTGTCTCCCACTGAGCAAACACTGGAGAGCAGCACTGATGGGAGGGGCCATCCTCTAACCCAACATGGATTCATTCCAGTGGTACACAGCCAGCTCTAGTTTTCCTTTCACAGAAGTACAACAGTCAACCCCCAAGACATTGAATGAGAGCTGGTTCCCCGCTATTAGTCATGCCAATGAACCAGTGAATCAGACTTGCAGTGTTCTACATTATCAATGTCCAACAGGATTTTGTGAGTGCAACAAGAACTGCCAAGACAATCATCTGCACTGTTTGTTGGATCACGCACTGCCTGGCATCTTCTTCCCTGGGTGGCTGAAGTAGTCTGTGATGCAATGTGTAAGAAGTCCAGCTCCACTGCTACTCACCAGTGAGCAGATCTGCAGCACTTGATGCTCTTGATAACCAGCAATGTCTTGCGGTTGTGAAAAAGACATAAAGGATGAACAATTACACCTTTGATTGGACCCAGGGTGGCTGCTGCATCTGAGCGCGACACCGTCTTGCCAGGGAAACACGTATTGGGAACTTGCGGTAGACTCAATACCCTTTACATGCTTAATAAAATTAGTAGACAGCATAATCCACATGGTACACTCACCTCTCTGCCAGGCTTCCTAACTTCTACTAGTACCACTGACCTGTGGATTTGTCTATAAGGCAGGAAGATCTAAAACTTCCAGTATTCCAGAGGGTTCTGCAGATGGGTGATGCGGCTGGACACCCATGGCCACCTACAGCAAAACCAAAACATGGCAAAACCAAACAAACGACAGGATGTGTTGCACATTTTCAATCATGAAATTAATAATTTAAGGTTATATGGAATGGGCACAGAGAAGGAATGCAAAGCTGATACAGATCATTGATCAGTACCAGCTTTGCACTCTGGGACAAGCACAGCAGCCTTTGTTAGTGCCGACCAGTGTTAGAGTGGGGAAGATTTGGCTCAGCAGTCTTTGGCGACAACAGGCTTGGGTGAGATAAGTTTCTTCTTCTTCATTATTTATCTGTTAGTGCAGTAAAAAAAAAAGGGCTCCTGGGGCACTGTTGTATTCTTTGTGTGAGATGTGGAAATCTGGGAGACCTCCAGCCTCCTGGATAACCACATCTCCACCAGGTGCACCGAACTGCAGTCCAATAACCTTCGGCTCATATGGGAGATAAAGGAGGCGATAGCTAGGAGTGACATGGAGGTAGTCACCCCTAAGTTACAGGAAGCAGGTACCTGAGTGACTATCAGGAGAAGAAAAGGAAATGGGCAGCCAGTGCAGAGTATCCCTGTGGCTGTTCCCCTCAATAATAAGCATACTGCTTTGGATAGTGTTATGGTAGACAATTTACCGGGGGAGGCACAGTGACCAGGTTTCTGGCACTGAGTCTGCCACTGTGGCTCAGAAGGGAAGAGGAGAGAAAAGGCTGCAGGAGAGATAGGAGATTCCATAGTTAGAGGAGAAGATATGAGATTAAGTAGACATTAAAGAGACATGTGGATGGTATGTTGCCTCCCAGGTGCCAGGGTCAGGGATGTCTCAGATTGGGTCCATGGCATTCTAAAGGAAGAGCTTGACCAGCAAGAAGTCTTGGTATGAATTGGCACCAATAACATAGGTAGGAAAAGGGAGGAGGTCTTGAAGAGAGAATTTAAGGAGTTAGATAGAAAGCTGAAAAGCAGGACCTCCAGGGTATTCATCTGGTTTGCTGCCTGTGCCATGCATCAGTGAGGGTAAGATTAGGATGATTTGGCAGATGAATGCATGGCTGAGGAACAAGCGCAGGGGCAGGGCTTCAGATTTTTGGATTTTTGGGATCTCTTCTGGGGAATGTATGACCTGTACAAAAGGGATTGGTTACACCTGAACCTAGGGGACCCCAATATCCTTATGGGCAGGTTTGCCAGAGCTGTTGGGGAGGATTTAAAGTAATCTTGCAGAGGGAAGGGAACCTGAGTGATTGGGCTAAGGCTGGGGTAGTTGGTCTACAACTAGATGTGGTGTGCAGGAAGGACAAGCATTTGCTAGGGCAAATTTGCAGTCAATGGGATGAGTTGCAGTGTAATATGGAGACAAAATCAGAAGGCGTAACTTACTGTACGCCACCCAAGGAGGCATATGACAAGATTGGCAGAACTCAGCATGGTTTCCTTAAAGGAAAATCCTGCCTGACAAACCTATTGCAATTTTTTGAGGAAGTTACAAGTAGGCTAGACAAGGGAGATGCAGTGGATGTTGTGTATTTGGAGTTTCAGAAGGACTTTGACAAGGAGCCGCACATGAGGCTGCTAAACAAGATAAGAGCCCATAGAATTACGAGAAAGTTACATACGTGGATAGAGCATTGGCTGATTGGCAGGAAACAGAGAGTGGGAATAAAGGGATCCCATTCTGGTTGGCTGCCAGTTACCAGTGCTGTTCCACAAGGGTCCGTGTTGGGGCCACTTCTTTTTACGTTGTATATCAACAATTTGGATTATGGAATAGATGGCTTTGTGGCTAAGTTTGCTGATGATACAAAGATAGGTGGAGGGGCCAGTAGTGCTGAGGAAACAGAGAGTCTGCAGAGAAACTTGGATAGATTGGGGGAATGGGCAAAGAAGTGGCAAATGAATTACAATGTCGGAAAGTGTACGGTCATGTACTTTGGTAGAAGAAATAAACGGGCAGACTATTATTTAAATGGGGAGGGAATTCAAAGTTCTGAGATGCAACGGGACTTGGGAGTCCTCGTGCAGGATACCCTTAAGGTTAACCTCCAGGTTGAATCAGTGGTGAAGAAGGTAAATGCAATATTGGCATTCATTTCTATGAGGAATAGTCTATAGGAGCAGGGATGTGATGATAAGGCTCTATAAGGCACTGGTAAGACCTCACTTGGAATACTGTGTGTAGTTTTGGGCTCCTTATTTAAGAAAGGATGTGCTGACATCGGAGAGGGTTCAGAGAAGATTCACTAGAATGATTCCAGGAATGAGAGGGTTAACATATGAGGAGCATTTGACCGCTCTTGGACTGTACTCCTTGGAGTTTAGAAGAATGAGGGAGGACCTCATAGAAACATTTCGAATGTTGAAAGGCACGGACAAAGTGGATGTGGCAAAGTAGTTTCCCATGGTGGGGGAGTTTAGTACGAGAGGGCATGACTTAAGGATTGAAGGGCGCCCGTTCAGAACAGAGATGCGAAAAAATTTTTTTAGCTGGGGGGTGGTGAATCTGTGGAATTTGTTGCCACAGGCGGCAGTGGAGGCCAAGTCATTGGGTGAATTTAAGGCAGAGATTGATAGGTATCTGAGTAGTCAGGGCATCAAAGGTTATGATGAGAAGGTGGGGGAATGGGACTAAAGGGGAGATTGGATCAGCTCATGATGAAATGGTGGAGCAGACTCAATGGGTCGAATGGCCGACTTCTGCTCCTTTGTCTTATGGTCTTATGGTAACAAATATTTGAATGCACGCAGTAGATGGAATAAGGTAGATGATTTGTAGTGCATGTAGAGCTTGGTAGGTATAATATTGTGGACATCTCCGAGTCATGGCAGTTAGAGATTGGTAGGTTTGACTTTGTGGGTAGCACTGAATTGTGGCTAAAAGAAGTTCACCTAAACATTTGATACAATGATACACATTGTATCAAAAGGGCAGGCAGGTAGGCAGAGGGGTGGATTGGCTCTGTTGGTAATGAAATCAAATCTTTAGTAAGAGGTGACATAAGATCAGAAGATGTAGAGTCCTTGTGGGTAGTGTTCAGAAACCGTAAGGACAAAATAACCCTGATGGGAATTATATACAGGCCTCCTAACAGTAGCAAGGATATGGGGTATAAATTACAAAGGGAGATGGAAAACACATGTCAAACGGGCAATGTTATGATAGACATACGAGATTTCAATATACAGGTAGATTGGGAAAATCAGGTTGGTTTTGGATTCCAATTGAAGTTCTATGAGATGGCTTTTTAGATTAGCTTGTAGTTGAGCCCACTAGGGGAAAGGCTATTCTGGATTGGCTATTGTGTAATGAACTGGATTTGATTAGAGAGCTTAAAGTAAAGGAACCTTTATGAGTTAGTGTCTTCACCCTGCAATTTAAAAGTCAAATGTATCAGTATTACAGTGGAGTAAAAGGGACTTATAGAGGCATGAGAGAGGAGCTGGTCAAAGTTGATTAGGAGGGGATACTAGCAGAAATAACAGCAGAACAGAAAGAAATCTGGATAGTGCAGGATAGATATATCCAAAAGATGAAGAAGCATTCTAAAGACATTATAATACAACCGTGGCTGACAAGGGAAGTCAAAGACAGCATAAAAGCAAAGAGAAGGCATATAGTAGAGCAAAAAATAGTGGGAAGTTAGAGGATTAGGAAACTTCTAACAGAAGGCAACTGAAAAGCCATATGGTAAGAAAAAATAAAAGATGAAGGTCAGTTATACAGAAATAATATACAGGAATAATATCAAAGAAGATACCAAAACATTTTCAGACATATAAAGAATAAAAGAGAGGGGAGAGTAGATATTGGACCACTGGGAAATGACACTGAAGAGATAGTGTTGGGGGACAAGAAACTGGCAGAAAAACTAAATAAGTATTTTACATCCATCTTCACTCTGGAAGAAACTAGCAATATGCCGGAAGTTTGAGAGTGCTGGGGGGTAGAACTGAGTGCATTTGCTATTAATAGGGAGAAGGGGCCTTGGAAGCTGAAAGGTCTGAAGGTAGAGAAGTCACCTGGACCAGATGGACTACACCCCAGGGTTTTGAAGGAGGTAGCTGAAGAGATTGTGGAGACATTACTAATAATCTTTCAAAAATCACTACATTCTGGCACGGTTCTGGAGGACTGAAAAATTGCAAATGTCCCTCCACTCCTGCAAGGGACAGGGGCAGAAGAAAGGAAATTATAGGACAGTTAGCTTGGCCTCGGTCATTGGGATGATGTTGGAGCTGACTGTCAAGGATGAGGTCTCAGGGTGCTTGGAGACACGTGATAAATCAGGACAAAGTCACCACGGTTTACTTAAGGGAAAATCTTGTCCGACAAAACTGTTGGAATTCTTTGAGGAAATCACAGACAGGATAGACAAAAGGAGAATTTGTGGATTTCAGACGACCTTTGACAAGATGTTACACATGAGGTTGCTTAACAAGATGAGAGCCTATGGTATTACAGGATAGAGCATTGGCTAATTTACAGGAGGCAAAGAATGGGAAAAAAGGGAGCCTTTTCTGGTTGGCTGCTGGGGACTAGAAGTGTTCTGCAGGTGGCGGTACCAGGACTGCTTCTGTTTGTGATTTGGATGAAGGAATTGATAGCATTGTGGGCAAGTTTGCAGACAATATGAGGCAGGTTGAGTTGAGGAATCAGGAAGGCTGGAGAAGGACATAGGCAGATTGGGAAAATGGGCGAAGAGGTGGCAGATGGAATGCAGTGTTGGAAAGTGTATGGTCATGCACTTCATCAGAAGGAACAAAAGGGTAGACCGCTTTCTAAACAGGGAGAAAATTCAAAAATCTGAGGTACAAAGGGATTTGGGAATCCTCGTGCAAGATTCCCTAAAGGTTAACTTGCAGGTTGAGTCAGTGGTGAGGAAAGCAAATGCCATGTTGCCAATTTTTTGAGAGGACTAGAAAATATACCCTTCAACAACAGATATATCAATTTGGCAGGTATATTTTCTTTAGTCAAGAGAATGGCTGTGGAATTCTTTGCCGTAGGCAGCTGTGGGGGCCAAATCTTTATGTATATTTAAGGCAGAGGTTGATAGATTCTTGTTTATTCAGGGCATGAAGAGATATGAGGAGAAGGCAGGAATTTGGGGCTGAGAGGAAAATTTAATCAGCCACAATGAAATGGTGGAGCAGACTCGATGGGCCAAATGGCCTAATTCTGCTCCTATATCTTAAGGTCTTATAAAAGCAAGGATGTAATGCCGAGGCTTCATTCTCCCTGGTGAGGCCTTACTTGGAGTGTTGTGAACAGTTTTGGGCCATTTATCTAAGAAAGGATATGCTGACACTGGGAAGGCTCCAGAGGAGGTTCATGAGAATGAGGAGGGTATATGGCTCTCAGCCTTTACTCGATGGAATTTAGAAGACTGAGGGGGGACATTTGAAGCCTTATCAAATGTTGAAAGACTCATAGAGAATGAATGTGGAGAGAATGTCTTCTTATTGTGGGGGAGTCTTGGACCAGAGGGCACAGCAACAGAATAGATGGATATTCATTTAGAGTGGAGATGAGAAGGAATTTCTTTAGCCAGGGGATGCTGAATCTTTGGAATTCATTGCCACAGACAGCTGTGGAGGTTTGGTCATCTGGTGTATTTAAGGCAGAAGTTGATAGGTTCTTGATTAGTTAGGGTGTGAAGGTTATGGGGAGATGCCAGGGGAATGGGGTTGAGAGGGAAAATGGATCAGGCATGATGAAATGGAGGACAGACACAAAGGGCTAAATGGCCTAATTCTGCTCCTATCTCTTGTGGTCTTGTGGTCATGTGTAATGGGAGCACTGACTTGAGAGGCCGGGTGGCCTGCTGTTTCATTGCTACAAAGGTTTGTGTTTCCAGTTTGGTAAGGCAGAAAGACACAAATCCCCATCATCTACTTAGAACTAGAAAACTTTGTTTATTAGGACAGAATAGCATGCGTTAAAACACTTATCTAGTTATGCGTGGACCCTTCTCTCTGCAGCATTTCTTCCATTCTGCCCCATCCGGGATGTTGCTCGATACTAGCCCTCTGAGCCTCTAACCACTCTACCTTTATGCCCATTCCACTGTTATGAAATGCTGCAGTAAGTGAGCCAGCTGAAACCACTGAACCAGAACCAATCTTTACTTGTCACCACTCTTCAAATCCCACCCCTGTGTTCACCTGACTTTCATCTTCCCTCAGATGGATTCTCTCGGACACCGTGTCGTATTCCACTGTACATTGCACTTTCACAGTCCCAGTCTCGTACATGCAGTGGTAGACCACGTGGTGGTGAAGACACTCAACACTTACAAAGATTAACCCTTTACTATACTCCACTATTACTCTTATTTCTCGCATTGAAAAAGTGTCATAGGCTTGTTGATTCAGCCTGTGCCTTCATTCTTAGAGAGAAGAAGGAAAGGAGGTAGAGAACTGAAAGGGGGCCTATGGCTTCAGCTGAGGAAAAGGATGGTGATGGTGTAAGTAGTGGGATGTGCTGGGCTTGTTGGAGACCGGAGTTTCCCTTGGAGAACTTTTTTTGGACTGTAGGGGCTGGAATTCCCAACCTTTTTTATGCTATGGACCCCTATCATTAACAAAGGGTTCCATGGTCCCAAGGTTGGAAACCCCTGTGATAGGGCAAGGTGGTTAGGTAACTGAGAGATCAGTGATGAAAATGAGGCAGGAACTGGACCTTGGAGATTGGCAATGATATCAGAGACTAACATGGGGAGTTTCTTGTTGGAGGCACCAGATGAAAAGTTATAATATTTCCGGTAAAGAAGACTCCTGGGAAAAACATGGTCCTTCCATATTGTTTCAAAAGAAGAATGACTTGCAAAATGTCATTCTCATTATCAGATGTGATTCCTTGGCATGTTTTTAGTGATTTCAATCAGGCAAGTGAATAGGAGGAAATTTCAGTCTCTAAATGTCCATAAAAGTCTTGTGAGCAGCCATGCGATATAACACCTCAAAGCAAACTTAAAATGGATGGCTGTCTCTTTGCTAACGTTGACCTCAACACAATGGCAAGTTCTAGCACTCACTGCTGAGTGGCAGGCTAAAATGACTGCAGATACTGAGAGTGATTTGGTGAAATGTTACTGTGACATTTTCATTATTTTTTTGTTCCTGGGATAGGGAATTATCATCAAGCTAAAGCAAAGCACAGTAGATGCTGGGAATCTGAGGAAAATGCTAGAACATCACAGATCAGGCAGCATATATGCAATGAGAAACCAAAATAACTTTGCAGATTCTTGAATTTATTTAAGTTAAATTTCAGTAGAGTCATGGAGCAGCTGTACACAATGAATGTAATGGTTAGCCATAGTTTGTGAAAGTAACAATGCTCAATAAGAATATTTACAGAGAAACAACCGCATCTATCCGGTCCCTCCTCATAACTAAAGGACTACAATCCTGGTGAATCACCTATGCACTCCCTTCAGTATAACCACATCCTTCCTATAATGTTAGTTTGCACTATGAATTAATGAGTGCAGTTCCAACTAGGGCTGCACACTAAACTCACAAGCTCAAACTAAACATTGCTTTGTAAAGTCACACCATAATATCCTAACTTTTAGATTCCATGTCTAAAAGTAAGAAAGTAAACATGCATCTGCCTTCTTCATTACACTTTCTAACTGTATTGTCACTGTCCAGGAACTCCTGACTTGCAGCCCAAGCTCCTCTGTCCATCAAAATCCCTGATTATCTACAATTTACTGTGTACGTTCAACCCTTACTTGATTTCCCAAAAAGCACTTATTGGATTGAAATTCCACCTGCCAGCAATCTATCCAACTATTCACCTGATCTGTATCCTGTAGCCTGAGACATCCTCACTATTCATAACACCACCAATCTTAACTCAGTGGTAAAACATGCTGTGCATGATAACATAATCACAACTGCAGTTAGGACATAACACATTTTATTCAACTTGCTATGGTTAAAATATTTGTAAACATGAACTTAAATTCTTAATATTGAAGAGTATACACTAAACTGATTAAACTTAAGATATCATGCACACATGGATTGCTTTTGAAGAAGCAAGCACTTTCTAACCAATGCCCATGGCTAAAACATTTTCTTTTATTTCTGTCGGTTTGCCTTATGCTTTGGCTTTAACTTACCTCTCCTGCTGTGCATTCATCTTCTTCCTTTCTGCTTTCTCATCCTGGATACTGATGCAATCTTCACATCAGTTGGGATGCTACATAATCTGATCTTTCCTGCTCTAGCCACATTAATGATGAACAGGAAACACTATTAACATATTTTCAAGACATTCTAACTTAGGCTTGGAACTTTGAAATTGTTTTCCACAGAAGATTACACCTTTCTTGCAGATGCTCAATTTCTAGCTGAAGTGTATCATTACCTTCTGGAACTTCATGTATGCTTTGAGTACTGTGGACAATGGCACTTTGACTTATCTGCTCCTTTTATACCATTACAGTATCATTAATTGGCTTCTTTGGAGTCTGCTGCAATTTCTTTGCTCCGTAAACATCTGTCAATATTTCCTATTGCCTCAAATTTCATGAACACCTTCATGGCCCATACCTATTCAAACATTCTAATATCTCAGGGTCCCAGATATACACTCAGTCGCAACTTTATTTGATACACTGGCTTGTTAATAGACATATCTAATCATTCAATCATGTGGCAGCAACCCATTGCATAAAAGCATACAGACGTGGTCAAGAGGTTCAGTTGTTGATCAGACTAAACATCAGAATGGGGAAGAAATGTGATCTAAGTAACTGACCGTGTAATGACTGTTGGTGCCAGATGGGGTGGTTTGAGTATCTCAGAAACTGCTGATCTCCTGGGATTTTCACAACAGTCTCTAGAGTTTACAGCATTGTGTATAAACAGAAAAATATCTGGTGAGCAGCAGTTTAGTGCACAAAAATGCCTTGTTAGTGAGAGAGGTCAGAGGAGAATGGCCAGACTGGTTCAAGCTGACAGGAAGGTGACAGTAACTCAAATAATCACATGCAACAACAGTGGCGTGCAGAAGAGCATCTCTGAATGCACAAGTCGTCAAACCTTGAAGTAGATGGACTAGTGCAACGGAGACCACAAATATATACTCCCAAGTGACCACTGAGTGTACAACCAAGATCCCTTATCAAAGTCAATTCTATAAATCACCACCCTCAGGTTCACTGTCACCTGTTCCATATTGCTGTCCTTGACTAGCTCAGCCAAGGTTATTGAATCATCATTCTAGGTCATTAGCCTGTGCCTAATGCAAGCTTGCATGAGACTGCCTGGCACCTTATTTTGCAAACTAGTTGGAAGGATGCAAAGGTTGAGGCAGTAATTCCTGAGGTGGACTGACTGATCTGTTTGCATTACACTTTCCCAGTTATATACGTATATGTGCCTAAAGTTTTTCCACAATTCTGTATAAAGTCCTGGACAGTGTTTGGCTGTAATGTGCTACTTAGCTCTTCAATAATCTCATCAAATGCACATATAATCCATTCTATGATACCAAAATAATCAGAGGCCACGTTTATTAATAAAATAGGCTTTTTCAGTCACAGACCATGAACACTAACTCACCAATCCTCTTCTAAACTATGTATTTATTTACTATTTGTAGTAATATGTTATGCCTGCTGAACAAAACAACAGATTTCACAACTTATGTTGGACACCACCATAGCGTAGTGGCTAGTGTGGCACTATCACAGCTCAGGACATCAGAGTTCTGAGCTCAATTCTGGTGTACATTCTCCCTGTGAGCACGTGAGTTTTCTCCAGGTACTCTGGTCCTAAGATGTACTGGTTAGTAGGTTAATTAGTAGTTGTAAATTGTCTTGTGATTAGGCTTCAGGGTTGCTGGGCAGCGTGGCTCGATGGGCCGGAAGGACCTGTCCCACGCTGTATTTCTAAATATATTAAATATGCCTGTGACAATAAACCTGATTCAAATACCCATTCAGAAGATGCATTTAATGCACTATTATCTTCACCTGTAGAGGGCAGAATTGGCTGAACGTTGCCTATTAAGCAAACAGAACATTTCAATTGTGGCTTAAACTGATGAAAATTAACATTTTAGATTTGCTATCAGTTCAAATCTGATTCTCTTCGAGCTGCTGTAGAACTAGAGGACAGCAGGTGAAAAATAAAATGTTGAATCAAAATTTCATTACAAAGTAGCACAAGACTACAGAATGAATGATAAACAAGAGAAAATCTGCAGATGATGGAAATCAAAGCAACACGCACAATATGTAGGAGGAACTCAGCAGGCCAGGCTGCATCTATGGAAAAGAGTGTTTAAACAGTTGGTGTTTCAGGCTGAGTCCTTCAATCAGGACTAATGCAATTATTTTGAGGCAGTAGTAGAGTGCAAGGACATGAAAAATTACTATTGATTACCAAATAAACTAATACTGAATAAATGCTAGCAGCATGGCTGAGCAGTCTGTTCGGGCATATTCTGGAGTTATAGAGTGTAGCAAATATTATTTTCAACAGCAACCTGGCTTCAGATTTGAATGTGAATTGTAGATTGAGTTTAACACACAGTTCATAACAATGGTCTTGCTGAAGCTGCAGGCTGGGGTCGATTACAAACCAGGAATCACTCTATTGACCAGAGATGTCTGCATATGCATGAATGCAGCTCAGAGACTGTGGTGATAAACATTCATTTTGGGTATCTGGAGTGTTGGCGTGAAGATGGATATGTTTGAAAATTATATGTAATTCAAAGGAAGCACTGTAGATGCATTGTAACTATAGAATTGTCCTGCCATTACCTTTACTCTTTAGCCTATAAAAATGGCATGTAATATTGGGTCTTCTTTCTTGAGGCTTGAAAGCCTCTTCTTTCAAGAGTGTCTCCAGTATGACGTCTGCTTCTTTTGCTGAATAAAGACTTCGATATCACCAGGTTCAGTGTCTCCTGGTGACATCGTTCATCCGTTCATGCAGAAGGTGCATGACGATTAATATCGGCACTGTGTTCAAGATTCAACATCGTTTATTGTCATTCATCAGGACACGAGTGTAAAAGAGAACAAAATGATTGTTACTCTGGATCTGATGCAGCATAAAAAAGCAATGAGTGTAAGTAACACAATAAATATAAATACATAAGGTCAGCGTATATACAGAGACTGACTGTATGTACATAAAGTGACACTAGTTACAGGAGTATCTGTTCATAAGTTGACTCTGACAGGAAATAATAAATCAGAATCAGCTTTAATATCACTGGCATATGTTGTGAAATGTGTTGTTTTGTGGCAGCAATACATTGCAATACATAGTAATAAACTCTATAAGTGACATAAAAAGTATATTTAAAGATTCCTTAAGATTGTTATAGCTGGAGATGGTAACTGGGACAAGCTTCCACTACCTATTAAATGCCCCCAGTGGTGAGTATCTCAAATAGCCTCTGACAACCAAGTCCAGATCCTGGCCTTCATGTGGGGCTGAGCTACTAAGCCCAGAAGAACTGTTTCTACTGACAGGAAAAGGGGCAAAGGTGGGATACTGGTGCCTTAAAACCAGTCGCTTTGGACAGATGGGGCTCATCAGCCGTGATTGGCAGCTCGTCTAGGAGAAGGAAATCTCTGATCTCAAACCTCCACTGCCTTGCAGTTATACCCACTCATGGAGAAGACTTCAGGAGTAAACCCCAAGGGAAAAATGCGGAGCTGGAGTCTTTGAGGCAGTCCTACGTTGAGTTCAACTTTGACTGGCAACTCCTGTGACGCCCGTGGTGCCAAACTGTATCGGTCTCTGCTGTCTTAGGATTCATCAACAGAATGCAGAAGGGATCTTGCTGTTTGGGCAACAACTTCGCTCCATTTCATACTGCCCTGGCTTGTGTATCATATAGATAGTGTAAATAAATAGTGCTAAAGGAGAAGGAAGATAAATACTGAGGAAGCAGCTGCCAGAGAAGGAATCTCCATGTGACTCTCTCTCTCACTCTCCCTCTCTCTCTCTGTCCCTCTGTCCCCGTGTTCGAATGATGTCTCTTTCCCTTTAAATCCGAGTGTCCTGCAGATAAAGAACACTGAGCTGAACTGACTATTTTGTATTTTACCTGTCCTTCCTGGTATCCTGTCTGGACACACCGTCCGTATATTCTGTCTGGACACCTTGTCCTGGTATTCAGTCTGGACACCTTGTCCTGGTATTTTCTCTGGACACCTCATCCTGGTATTCTGTCTGGACACGTTGTACTGGTATTCTGTCTGGATACCACGTCCAGGTATTCTGTCTGGACCCGTTGTCCTGGTATTCTGTCTGGACATATGATCCTGGTATTATTCCTGGACACCCCATCCTGGTATTCTGTCTGGACATCTCATCCTGGTGTTCTGCCTGGACACCACGTCCTGGTATTCTGTCTGGACATCTCATCCTGGTATTCTTCCTGGACACCCCGTCCTGGTATTCAGTCTGGACATCTCATCCTGGTATTCTGTCTGGACACCCCGTCCTGGTAATCTGTCTGGACATCTCATCCTGGTATTTTGCCTGGACATCTCATCCTGGTATTCATCCTGGACACCCTGTCCTGGTATTCTGTCTGGACATCACATCCTGGTATTCTGTCTGGACACCCCGTCCTGGTACTCTGTCTGGACATCTCATCCTGGTGTTCTGTATGGACATCTCATCCTGGTATTCTGTCCTGGACAACCAGTCCTGGTTTTCTGTCTGGACACCCCGTCCTGGTATTCTGTCTGGACATCTCATCCTGGTATTCTTCCTGGATGCCCCGACCTGGTATTCTGTCTGCACATCTCTTCCTGGTATTCTTTCTGGACACCCCGTCCTGATATTCTGTCTGGACATCTCATCCAGCTATTCTTCCTGGAAACCCCGTCCTGGTATTCTGCCTGAGCATCCAGTAACGATATTATGTCTGGACACCCCGTCCTGGTATTCTGTCTGGACACCCCATCCTGGTATTCTGTCAGGAAATCTCTACATGGTATTCTGTCTGGGCACAACGTCCTGGTATTCTTCCTGGACACCCTGTCCTGGTATTCTGTCTGGACATCTCAACCTGTAATTCTGATTGGACACGACATCTTGGTATTCTGTCTGGATATCTCATCCTGGTATTCTGCCTGGACAACCCGTCCTGGTGTTCTGTCTGGACATTTCATCCTGGTATTCTTCCTGGACACCCCATCATGCTATTCTGTCTGGACACTCCATCCTGGTATTCTGTCTGGACACCCCGTCCTGGTATTCTACCTGGACACCCCGTCCTGGTATTCTGCCTGGACACACTGTCCTGGTATTCTGTCTGGACATCTCATCCTAGTATTCTTCCTGGACACCCCGTCGTGCAATTCTGTCTGGACACCCCGTCCTGGTATTCTGCCTGGACACCCCGTCCTGGTATTCTGTCTGGACATCTCATCCTGCTATTCTTCCTGGAATCCCAGTCCTGGTATTCTGCCTGAGAATCCAGTAATGGTATTCAGTCTAGACACCCCGTCATGGTATTCTGTCTGGACACCCCGTCCTGGTATTCTGTCAGGACACCTCTACATGGTATTCTGTCTGGGCACCACGTCCTGGTATTCTGTCTGGACATCTCAACCTGTAATTCTGTCTGGACACGCCATCTTGGTATTCAGTCTGGATATCTCATCCTGGTATTCTGCCTGGACAACCCGTTCTGGTGTTCTGTCTGGACATCTCATCCTGGTATTCTTCCTGGACACCCAGTCCTGGTATTCTGTCTGGACACACCGTCCTGGTATACTGTCTGGACACCCCATCCTGGTATTCTGTCTGGCCACCCCATCCTGGTATTCTGTCTAGACATCTCGTCCTGGTATTCTGCCTGGACACCCCGTCCTGGTATTCTGCCTGGACACCCCGTCCTGGTATTCTGTCTGGGCATCTCATCCTGGTATTCTTCCGGGACACCCAGTCCTGGTATTCTATCTGAACACCCCGTCCTGGTATTCTTTCTGGGCATCTCATCCTGCTATTCTTCATGGAAACCCCGTCCTGGTATTCTGCCTGAGCATCCAGTAATGGTATTCTGTCTGGACACACCGTCCTGGTATTCTGTCAGGAAATCTCCACATGGTATTCTGTCTGGGCGCCACGTCCTGGTATTCTTCCTGGACATCCTGTCCTGGTATTCTGTCTGGACATCTCAACCTGTAATTCAGTCTGGAAACGACATCTTGGTATTCTGTCTGGATATCTCATCCTGGTATTCTGCCTGGACAAGCCGTCAAGGTGTTCTGACTGGACATCTCATCCTGGTATTCTTCCTGGACACCCCGTCGTGCTATTCTGTCTGGACACCCCATCCTGGTATTCTGTCTGGACACTCCGTCCTGTTATTCTGCCTGGACAGCCGGTCCTGATATTCTGTCTGGACATCTCATCCTGGTATTCTTCCTGGACAACGAGTCCTGGTATTCTGTCTGGACACGCCGTCCTGGTATTCTTCCTGGACACCCCGTCGTGCTATTCTGCCTGGACACCCCATCCTGGTATTCTGTCTGGACACCCCGTCCTGGTATTCTGCCTGGACACCCCGTCCTGGTATTCTGTCTGGACATCTCATCCTGGTATTCTTCCTGGACACCCCGTCCTGGTATTCTGCCTGGACACCCCGTTCTGGTATTCTGTCTGGACATCTTATCCTGCTATTCTTCCTGGAATCCCCGTCCTGGTATTCTGCCTGAGCATCCAGTAATGGTATTCTGTCAGGACACCCCATCATGGTATTCTGTCTGGACACCCCGTCCTGGTATTCTGTCAGGACATCTCTACATGGTATTCTGTCTGGACACCCCGTCCTGGTATTCTGTCAGGACATCTCTACATGGTATTCTGTCTGGGCACCACGTCCTGGTATTCTGTCTGGATATCTCATCCTGGTATTCTGCCTGGACAACCCGTCCTGGTGTTCTGTCTGGACATCTCATCCTGGTATTCTTCCTGGACACCCAGTCCTGGTATTCTGTCTGGACACCCCGTCCTGGTATCCTGCCTGGACACCCTGTCCTTGTATTCAGTCTGGACATCTCATCCTGGTATTCTGTCCGGAAACCCCATCCTGGTATTCTGTCTGGACACAACGTCTTGGTATTCTGTCTGGACACCCCGTCCTGGTATTCTATCAGGACACCTCTACATGGTATTCTGTCTTGGCAATACGTCCTGGTATTCTTCCTGGACATCTCAACCTGTAATTCTGTCTGGACTCGCCATCTTGGTATTCTGTCTGGATATCTCATCCTGGTATTCTGCCTGGACAACCCGTCCTGGTGTTCTGTCTGGACATCTCATCCTGGTATTCTTCCTGGACACCCCGTCCTCGTATTTAACCTGGACACCCAGTCCTGATATTCTGTCTGGACATCTCATCCTGGTATTATTCCGGGCCACCCAGTCCTGGTTTTCTATCTGGACACCCCGTCCTGGTATTCTGTCTGGGCACCACGTCCTGGTATACTTCCTGGACATCCTGTCCTGGTATTCTGTCTGGACATCTCAACCTGCAATTCTGTCTGGACTCGCCATCTTGGTATTCTGTCTGGATATCTCATCCTGGTATTCTGCCTGGACAACCCGTCCTGGTGTTCTGTCTGGACATCTCATCCTGGTATTCTTCCTGGACACCCCGTCGTGCTATTCTGTCTGAACACCCCATCCTGGTATTCTGTTTGGACACCCCGTCGTGCTATTCTGCCTGGAGACCCCGTCCTGATATTCTGCCTGAGCATCCAGTAATGGTATTCTGTCAGGACACCCCGTCATGGTATTCTGTCTGGACACCCCGTCCTGGTATTCAGTCTGGACATCTCATCCTGGTATTCTTCCAGGACACCCAGTCCTGGTATTCTATCTGGACACACCGTCCTGGTATTCTGTCTGGACATCTCATCCTGGTATTCTTCCTGGACACCCATCCTGATGTTCTGTCTGGACATCTTATTCTGGTATTCTTCCTGGACATCCCGACCTGGTATTATGTCTGGACATCTCTTCCTGGTATTCATCCTGGACACCCCGTCCTGGTATTCTGCCTGGACACACTGTCCTGGTATTCTGTCTGGACATCTCATCCTAGTATTCTTCCTGGACATCCCGTCGTGCAATTCTGTCTGGACACCCCGTCCTGGTATTCTGCCTGGACACCCTGTCCTGGTATTCTGTCTGGACATCTCATCCTGCTATTCTTCCTGGAATCCCCGTCCTGGTATTCTGCCTGAGAATCCAGTAATGGTATTCAGTCTAGACACCCCGTCATGGTATTCTGTCTGGACACCCCATCCTGGTATTCTGTCTAGACATCTCGTCCTGGTATTCTGCCTGGACACCCCGTCCTGGTATTCTGCCTGGACACCTCGTCCTGGTATTCTTTCTGGGCATCTCATCCTGGTATTCTTCCTGGAAACCCGTCCTGGCATTCTGTCTGGACATATTATCCTGGTATTCTTCCTGGAAACGTCGTCCTGGTATTCTGCCTCAGCATCCAGTAATGGTATTCTGTCTGGACACCCCGTACTGGTATTCTGTCTCAACACCCCGTCCTGGTATTCTGTCTGGAAATCCCATCCTGGTATTCTGACTAGACATCTCGTCCTGCTATTCTGCCTGGACACCCCGTCCTGGTATTCTGCCTGGACACCCCATCCTGTATTCTGTCTGGACACCCCGTACTGGTATTCTGTCTGGACACCCCGTCCTGGTATTCTGTCAGGACATCTCTACATGGTATTCTGTCTGGGCAACACGTCCTGGTATCTTCCGGGACACCCTGTCCTGGTATTCTGTCTGGACATCTCAACCTGTAATTCTGTCTGGACACGCCATCTTGGTATTCTGTCTGGATATCTCATCCTAGTATTCTGCCTGGACAACCGGTCCTTGTGTTCTGTCTGGACATCTCATCCTGGTATTCTTCCTGGACACCCCGTCATGCTATTCTGTCTGGACACCCCATCCTGGTATTCTGTCTGGACACCCCGTCCTGGTATTCTGCCTGAACATCCGGTCCTGGTATTCTGTCTGGACACCCCGTCCTGGTATTCTGTCTGGACATCTCATCCTGGTATTCTTCCTGGACACCCCGTCCTGGTATTCTGCCTGGAATCCCCGACCTGGTATTCTGCCTGAGCATCCAGTAATGGTATTCTGTCAGGACACCCCGTCATGGTATTCTGTCTGGACACCCCGTCCTGGTATTCTGTCAGGATATCTCTACATGGTATTCTGTCTGGGCACCACATCCTGGTATTCTGTCTGGATATCTCATCCTGGTATTCTGCCTGGACAACCCGTCCTGGTGTTCTGTCTGGACATCTCATCCTGGTATTCTTCCTGGACACACAGTCCTGGTATTCTGTCTGGACACCCCGTCCTGGTATCCTGCCTGGACACCCTGTCCTTGTATTCAGTCTGGACATCTCATCCTGGTATTCTGTCTGGACACCCCATCCCGGTATTCTGTCTGGACACACCATCTTGGTATTCTGTCTGGACACCCCGTCCTGGTATTCTATCAGGACACCTCTACATGGTATTCTGTCTTGGCAATACGTCCTGGTATTCCTCCTGGACACCCTGTCCTGGTGTTCTGTCTGGACATCTCATCCTGGTATTCTTCCTGGACACCCAGTCCTGGTATTCTGTCTGGACACACCGTCCTGGTATACTGTCTGGACACCCCATCCTGGTATTCTGTCTGGACACCCCATCCTGGTATTCTGTCTAGACATCTCGTCCTGGTATTCTGCCTGGACACCCCGTCCTGGTATTCTGCCTGGACACCCCGTCCTGGTATTCTGTCTGGACATCTCATCCTGGTATTCTTCCGGGACACCCAGTCCTGGTATTCTATCTGAACACCCCGTCCTGGTATTCTTTTTGGGCATCTCATCTTGGTATTCTTCCTGGAAACCCGTCCTGGTATTCTGTCTGGACACCTCATCCTGCTATTCTTCATGGAAACCCCGTCCTGGTATTCTGCCTGAGCATCCAGTAATGGTATTCTGTCTGGACACCCCATCCTGGTATTCTACCTGGACACCCCGTCCTGGTATTCTGCCTGGACACACTGTCCTGGTATTCTGTCTGGACATCTCATCCTAGTATTCTTCCTGGACACCCCGTCGTGCAATTCTGTCTGGACACCCCGTCCTGGTATTCTGCCTGGACACCCCGTCCTGGTATTCTGTCTGGACATCTCATCCTGCTATTCTTCCTGGAATCCCAGTCCTGGTATTCTGCCTGAGAATCCAGTAATGGTATTCAGTCTAGACACCCCGTCATGGTATTCTGTCTGGACACCCCGTCCTGGTATTCTGTCAGGACATCTCTACATGGTATTCTGTCTGGGCACCACGTCCTGGTATTCTGTCTGGACATCTCAACCTGTAATTCTGTCTGGACACGCCATCTTGGTATTCAGTCTGGATATCTCATCCTGGTATTCTGCCTGGACAACCCGTTCTGGTGTTCTGTCTGGACATCTCATCCTGGTATTCTTCCTGGACACCCAGTCCTGGTATTCTGTCTGGACACACCGTCCTGGTATACTGTCTGGACACCCCATCCTGGTATTCTGTCTGGCCACCCCATCCTGGTATTCTGTCTAGACATCTCGTCCTGGTATTCTGCCTGGACACCCCGTCCTGGTATTCTGCCTGGACACCCCGTCCTGGTATTCTGTCTGGGCATCTCATCCTGGTATTCTTCCGGGACACCCAGTCCTGGTATTCTATCTGAACACCCCGTCCTGGTATTCTTTCTGGGCATCTCATCCTGCTATTCTTCATGGAAACCCCGTCCTGGTATTCTGCCTGAGCATCCAGTAATGGTATTCTGTCTGGACACACCGTCCTGGTATTCTGTCAGGAAATCTCCACATGGTATTCTGTCTGGGCGCCACGTCCTGGTATTCTTCCTGGACATCCTGTCCTGGTATTCTGTCTGGACATCTCAACCTGTAATTCAGTCTGGAAACGACATCTTGGTATTCTGTCTGGATATCTCATCCTGGTATTCTGCCTGGACAAGCCGTCAAGGTGTTCTGACTGGACATCTCATCCTGGTATTCTTCCTGGACACCCCGTCGTGCTATTCTGTCTGGACACCCCATCCTGGTATTCTGTCTGGACACTCCGTCCTGTTATTCTGCCTGGACAGCCGGTCCTGATATTCTGTCTGGACATCTCATCCTGGTATTCTTCCTGGACAACGAGTCCTGGTATTCTGTCTGGACACGCCGTCCTGGTATTCTTCCTGGACACCCCGTCGTGCTATTCTGCCTGGACACCCCATCCTGGTATTCTGTCTGGACACCCCGTCCTGGTATTCTGCCTGGACACCCCGTCCTGGTATTCTGTCTGGACATCTCATCCTGGTATTCTTCCTGGACACCCCGTCCTGGTATTCTGCCTGGACACCCCGTTCTGGTATTCTGTCTGGACATCTTATCCTGCTATTCTTCCTGGAATCCCCGTCCTGGTATTCTGCCTGAGCATCCAGTAATGGTATTCTGTCAGGACACCCCATCATGGTATTCTGTCTGGACACCCCGTCCTGGTATTCTGTCAGGACATCTCTACATGGTATTCTGTCTGGACACCCCGTCCTGGTATTCTGTCAGGACATCTCTACATGGTATTCTGTCTGGGCACCACGTCCTGGTATTCTGTCTGGATATCTCATCCTGGTATTCTGCCTGGACAACCCGTCCTGGTGTTCTGTCTGGACATCTCATCCTGGTATTCTTCCTGGACACCCAGTCCTGGTATTCTGTCTGGACACCCCGTCCTGGTATCCTGCCTGGACACCCTGTCCTTGTATTCAGTCTGGACATCTCATCCTGGTATTCTGTCCGGAAACCCCATCCTGGTATTCTGTCTGGACACAACGTCTTGGTATTCTGTCTGGACACCCCGTCCTGGTATTCTATCAGGACACCTCTACATGGTATTCTGTCTTGGCAATACGTCCTGGTATTCTTCCTGGACATCTCAACCTGTAATTCTGTCTGGACTCGCCATCTTGGTATTCTGTCTGGATATCTCATCCTGGTATTCTGCCTGGACAACCCGTCCTGGTGTTCTGTCTGGACATCTCATCCTGGTATTCTTCCTGGACACCCCGTCCTCGTATTTAACCTGGACACCCAGTCCTGATATTCTGTCTGGACATCTCATCCTGGTATTATTCCGGGCCACCCAGTCCTGGTTTTCTATCTGGACACCCCGTCCTGGTATTCTGTCTGGGCACCACGTCCTGGTATACTTCCTGGACATCCTGTCCTGGTATTCTGTCTGGACATCTCAACCTGCAATTCTGTCTGGACTCGCCATCTTGGTATTCTGTCTGGATATCTCATCCTGGTATTCTGCCTGGACAACCCGTCCTGGTGTTCTGTCTGGACATCTCATCCTGGTATTCTTCCTGGACACCCCGTCGTGCTATTCTGTCTGAACACCCCATCCTGGTATTCTGTTTGGACACCCCGTCGTGCTATTCTGCCTGGAGACCCCGTCCTGATATTCTGCCTGAGCATCCAGTAATGGTATTCTGTCAGGACACCCCGTCATGGTATTCTGTCTGGACACCCCGTCCTGGTATTCAGTCTGGACATCTCATCCTGGTATTCTTCCAGGACACCCAGTCCTGGTATTCTATCTGGACACACCGTCCTGGTATTCTGTCTGGACATCTCATCCTGGTATTCTTCCTGGACACCCATCCTGATGTTCTGTCTGGACATCTTATTCTGGTATTCTTCCTGGACATCCCGACCTGGTATTATGTCTGGACATCTCTTCCTGGTATTCATCCTGGACACCCCGTCCTGGTATTCTGCCTGGACACACTGTCCTGGTATTCTGTCTGGACATCTCATCCTAGTATTCTTCCTGGACATCCCGTCGTGCAATTCTGTCTGGACACCCCGTCCTGGTATTCTGCCTGGACACCCTGTCCTGGTATTCTGTCTGGACATCTCAACCTGTAATTCAGTCTGGAAACGACATCTTGGTATTCTGTCTGGATATCTCATCCTGGTATTCTGCCTGGACAAGCCGTCAAGGTGTTCTGACTGGACATCTCATCCTGGTATTCTTCCTGGACACCCCGTCGTGCTATTCTGTCTGGACACCCCATCCTGGTATTCTGTCTGGACACTCCGTCCTGTTATTCTGCCTGGACAGCCGGTCCTGATATTCTGTCTGGACATCTCATCCTGGTATTCTTCCTGGACAACGAGTCCTGGTATTCTGTCTGGACACGCCGTCCTGGTATTCTTCCTGGACACCCCGTCGTGCTATTCTGCCTGGACACCCCATCCTGGTATTCTGTCTGGACACCCCGTCCTGGTATTCTGCCTGGACACCCCGTCCTGGTATTCTGTCTGGACATCTCATCCTGGTATTCTTCCTGGACACCCCGTCCTGGTATTCTGCCTGGACACCCCGTTCTGGTATTCTGTCTGGACATCTTATCCTGCTATTCTTCCTGGAATCCCCGTCCTGGTATTCTGCCTGAGCATCCAGTAATGGTATTCTGTCAGGACACCCCATCATGGTATTCTGTCTGGACACCCCGTCCTGGTATTCTGTCAGGACATCTCTACATGGTATTCTGTCTGGACACCCCGTCCTGGTATTCTGTCAGGACATCTCTACATGGTATTCTGTCTGGGCACCACGTCCTGGTATTCTGTCTGGATATCTCATCCTGGTATTCTGCCTGGACAACCCGTCCTGGTGTTCTGTCTGGACATCTCATCCTGGTATTCTTCCTGGACACCCAGTCCTGGTATTCTGTCTGGACACCCCGTCCTGGTATCCTGCCTGGACACCCTGTCCTTGTATTCAGTCTGGACATCTCATCCTGGTATTCTGTCCGGAAACCCCATCCTGGTATTCTGTCTGGACACAACGTCTTGGTATTCTGTCTGGACACCCCGTCCTGGTATTCTATCAGGACACCTCTACATGGTATTCTGTCTTGGCAATACGTCCTGGTATTCTTCCTGGACATCTCAACCTGTAATTCTGTCTGGACTCGCCATCTTGGTATTCTGTCTGGATATCTCATCCTGGTATTCTGCCTGGACAACCCGTCCTGGTGTTCTGTCTGGACATCTCATCCTGGTATTCTTCCTGGACACCCCGTCCTCGTATTTAACCTGGACACCCAGTCCTGATATTCTGTCTGGACATCTCATCCTGGTATTATTCCGGGCCACCCAGTCCTGGTTTTCTATCTGGACACCCCGTCCTGGTATTCTGTCTGGGCACCACGTCCTGGTATACTTCCTGGACATCCTGTCCTGGTATTCTGTCTGGACATCTCAACCTGCAATTCTGTCTGGACTCGCCATCTTGGTATTCTGTCTGGATATCTCATCCTGGTATTCTGCCTGGACAACCCGTCCTGGTGTTCTGTCTGGACATCTCATCCTGGTATTCTTCCTGGACACCCCGTCGTGCTATTCTGTCTGAACACCCCATCCTGGTATTCTGTTTGGACACCCCGTCGTGCTATTCTGCCTGGAGACCCCGTCCTGATATTCTGCCTGAGCATCCAGTAATGGTATTCTGTCAGGACACCCCGTCATGGTATTCTGTCTGGACACCCCGTCCTGGTATTCAGTCTGGACATCTCATCCTGGTATTCTTCCAGGACACCCAGTCCTGGTATTCTATCTGGACACACCGTCCTGGTATTCTGTCTGGACATCTCATCCTGGTATTCTTCCTGGACACCCATCCTGATGTTCTGTCTGGACATCTTATTCTGGTATTCTTCCTGGACATCCCGACCTGGTATTATGTCTGGACATCTCTTCCTGGTATTCATCCTGGACACCCCGTCCTGGTATTCTGCCTGGACACACTGTCCTGGTATTCTGTCTGGACATCTCATCCTAGTATTCTTCCTGGACATCCCGTCGTGCAATTCTGTCTGGACACCCCGTCCTGGTATTCTGCCTGGACACCCTGTCCTGGTATTCTGTCTGGACATCTCATCCTGCTATTCTTCCTGGAATCCCCGTCCTGGTATTCTGCCTGAGAATCCAGTAATGGTATTCAGTCTAGACACCCCGTCATGGTATTCTGTCTGGACACCCCATCCTGGTATTCTGTCTAGACATCTCGTCCTGGTATTCTGCCTGGACACCCCGTCCTGGTATTCTGCCTGGACACCCCGTCCTGGTATTCTTTCTGGGCATCTCATCCTGGTATTCTTCCTGGAAACCCGTCCTGGCATTCTGTCTGGACATATTATCCTGGTATTCTTCCTGGAAACGTCGTCCTGGTATTCTGCCTCAGCATCCAGTAATGGTATTCTGTCTGGACACCCCGTACTGGTATTCTGTCTCAACACCCCGTCCTGGTATTCTGTCTGGAAATCCCATCCTGGTATTCTGACTAGACATCTCGTCCTGCTATTCTGCCTGGACACCCCGTCCTGGTATTCTGCCTGGACACCCCATCCTGTATTCTGTCTGGACACCCCGTACTGGTATTCTGTCTGGACACCCCGTCCTGGTATTCTGTCAGGACATCTCTACATGGTATTCTGTCTGGGCAACACGTCCTGGTATCTTCCGGGACACCCTGTCCTGGTATTCTGTCTGGACATCTCAACCTGTAATTCTGTCTGGACACGCCATCTTGGTATTCTGTCTGGATATCTCATCCTAGTATTCTGCCTGGACAACCGGTCCTTGTGTTCTGTCTGGACATCTCATCCTGGTATTCTTCCTGGACACCCCGTCATGCTATTCTGTCTGGACACCCCATCCTGGTATTCTGTCTGGACACCCCGTCCTGGTATTCTGCCTGAACATCCGGTCCTGGTATTCTGTCTGGACACCCCGTCCTGGTATTCTGTCTGGACATCTCATCCTGGTATTCTTCCTGGACACCCCGTCCTGGTATTCTGCCTGAACATCCGGTCCTGGTATTCTGTCTGGACACCCCGTCCTGGTATTCTGTCTGGACATCTCATCCTGGTATTCTTCCTGGACACCCCGTCCTGGTATTCTGCCTGGAATCCCCGACCTGGTATTCTGCCTGAGCATCCAGTAATGGTATTCTGTCAGGACACCCCGTCATGGTATTCTGTCTGGACACCCCGTCCTGGTATTCTGTCAGGATATCTCTACATGGTATTCTGTCTGGGCACCACATCCTGGTATTCTGTCTGGATATCTCATCCTGGTATTCTGCCTGGACAACCCGTCCTGGTGTTCTGTCTGGACATCTCATCCTGGTATTCTTCCTGGACACACAGTCCTGGTATTCTGTCTGGACACCCCGTCCTGGTATCCTGCCTGGACACCCTGTCCTTGTATTCAGTCTGGACATCTCATCCTGGTATTCTGTCTGGACACCCCATCCCGGTATTCTGTCTGGACACACCATCTTGGTATTCTGTCTGGACACCCCGTCCTGGTATTCTATCAGGACACCTCTACATGGTATTCTGTCTTGGCAATACGTCCTGGTATTCCTCCTGGACACCCTGTCCTGGTGTTCTGTCTGGACATCTCATCCTGGTATTCTTCCTGGACACCCAGTCCTGGTATTCTGTCTGGACACACCGTCCTGGTATACTGTCTGGACACCCCATCCTGGTATTCTGTCTGGACACCCCATCCTGGTATTCTGTCTAGACATCTCGTCCTGGTATTCTGCCTGGACACCCCGTCCTGGTATTCTGCCTGGACACCCCGTCCTGGTATTCTGTCTGGACATCTCATCCTGGTATTCTTCCGGGACACCCAGTCCTGGTATTCTATCTGAACACCCCGTCCTGGTATTCTTTTTGGGCATCTCATCTTGGTATTCTTCCTGGAAACCCGTCCTGGTATTCTGTCTGGACACCTCATCCTGCTATTCTTCATGGAAACCCCGTCCTGGTATTCTGCCTGAGCATCCAGTAATGGTATTCTGTCTGGACACACCGTCCTGGTATTCTGTCAGGAAATCTCCACATGGTATTCTGTCTGGGCGCCACGTCCTGGTATTCTTCCTGGACATCCTGTCCTGGTATTCTGTCTGGACATCTCAACCTGTAATTCTGTCTGGAAACGACATCTTGGTATTCTGTCTGTATATCTCATCCTGGTATTCTGCCTGGACAACCCGTCAAGGTGTTCTGACTGGACATCTCATCCTGGTATTCTTCCTGGACACCCCGTCGTGCTATTCTGTCTGGACACCCCATCCTGGTATTCTGTCTGGACACTCCGTCCTGGTATTCTGCCTGGACAACCCGTCAAGGTGTTCTGACTGGACATCTCATCCTGGTATTCTTCCTGGACACCCCGTCGTGCTATTCTGTCTGGACACCCCATCCTGGTATTCTGTCTGGACACTCCGTCCTGGTATTCTGCCTGGACAGCTGGTCCTGATATTCTGTCTGGACATCTCATCCTGGTATTCTTCCTGGACAACGAGTCCTGATATTCTGTCTGGACACGCCGTTCTGGTATTCTTCCTGGACACCCCGTCGTGCTATTCTGCCTGGACACCCCATCCTGGTATTCTGTCTGGACACCCCGTCATGGTATTCTGCCTGGACACCCCGTCCTGGTATTCTGTCTGGACATCTCATACTGGTATTCTTCCTGGACACCCCGTCCTGGTATTCTGCCTGGACACCCCGTCCTGGTATTCTGTCTGGACATCTTATCCTGCTATTCTTCCTGGAATCCCCGTCCTGGTATTCTGCCTGAGCATCCAGTAATGGTATTCTGTCAGGACACCCCGTCATGGTGTTCTGTCTGGACACCCCGTCCTGGTATTCAGTCTGGACATCTCATCCTGGTATTCTTCCAGGACACCCAGTCCTGGTATTCTATCTGGACACACCGTCCTGGTATTCTGTCTGGACATCTCATCCTGGTATTCTTCCTGGACACCCGTCCTGATGTTCTGTCTGGACATCTTATTCTGGTATTCTTCCTGGACATCCCGACCTGGTATTATGTCTGGACATCTCTTCCTGGTATTCATCCTGGACACCCCGTCCTGGTATTCTGCCTGGACACCCCGTCCTGGTATTCTGTCTGGACATCTTATCCTGCTATTCTTCCTGGAATCCCCGTCCTGGTATTCTGCCTGAGCATCCAGTAATGGTATTCTGTCAGGACACCTGATCATGGTATTCTGTCTGGACACCCCGTCCTGGTATTCTGTCAGGACATCTCTACATGGTATTCTGTCTGGGCACCACGTCCTGGTATTCTGTCTGGATATCTCATCCTGGTATTCTGCCTGGACAACCCGTCCTGGTGTTCTGTCTGGACATCTCATCCTGGTATTCTTCCTGGACACCCAGTCCTGGTATTCTGTCTGGACACCCCGTCCTGATATCCTGCCTGGACACCCTGTCCTTGTATTCAGTCTGGACATCTCATCCTGGTATTCTGTCCGGACATCCCATCCTGGTATTCTGTCTGGACACAACGTCTTGGTATTCTGTCTGGACATCTCATCCTGCTATTCTTCCTGGAATCCCCGTCCTGGTATTCTGCCTGAGAATCCAGTAATGGTATTCAGTCTAGACACCCCATCCTGGTATTCTGTCTAGACATCTCGTCCTGGTATTCTGCCTGGACACCCCGTCCTGGTATTCTGCCTGGACACCCCGTCCTGGTATTCTGTCTGGACATCTCATCCTGGTATTCTTCCGGGACACCCAGTCCTGGTATTCTATCTGAACACCCCGTCCTGGTATTCTTTTTGGGCATCTCATCTTGGTATTCTTCCTGGAAACCCGTCCTGGTATTCTGTCTGGACACCTCATCCTGCTATTCTTCATGGAAACCCCGTCCTGGTATTCTGCCTGAGCATCCAGTAATGGTATTCTGTCTGGACACACCGTCCTGGTATTCTGTCAGGAAATCTCCACATGGTATTCTGTCTGGGCGCCACGTCCTGGTATTCTTCCTGGACATCCTGTCCTGGTATTCTGTCTGGACATCTCAACCTGTAATTCTGTCTGGAAACGACATCTTCGTATTCTGTCTGGATATCTCATCCTGGTATTCTGCCTGGACAACCCGTCAAGGTGTTCTGACTGGACATCTCATCCTGGTATTCTTCCTGGACACCCCGTCGTGCTATTCTGTCTGGACACCCCATCCTGGTATTCTGTCTGGACACTCCGTCCTGGTATTCTGCCTGGACAGCTGGTCCTGATATTCTGTCTGGACATCTCATCCTGGTATTCTTCCTGGACAACGAGTCCTGATATTCTGTCTGGACACGCCGTCCTGGTATTCTTCCTGGACACCCCGTCGTGCTATTCTGCCTGGACACCCCATCCTGGTATTCTGTCTGGACACCCCGTCCTGGTATTCTGCCTGGACACCCCGTCCTGGTATTCTGTCTGGACATCTCATACTGGTATTCTTCCTGGACACCCCGTCCTGGTATTCTGCCTGGACACCCCGTCCTGGTATTCTGTCTGGACATCTTATCCTGCTATTCTTCCTGGAATCCCCGTCCTGGTATTCTGCCTGAGCATCCAGTAATGGTATTCTGTCAGGACACCCCGTCATGGTATTCTGTCTGGACACCCCGTCCTGGTATTCAGTCTGGACATCTCATCCTGGTATTCTTCCAGGACACCCAGTCCTGGTATTCTATCTGGACACACCGTCCTGGTATTCTGTCTGGACATCTCATCCTGGTATTCTTCCTGGACACCCGTCCTGATGTTCTGTCTGGACATCTTATTCTGGTATTCTTCCTGGACATCCCGACCTGGTATTATGTCAGGACATCTCTTCCTGGTATTCATCCTGGACACCCCGTCCTGGTATTCTGCCTGGACACCCCGTCCTGGTATTCTGTCTGGACATCTTATCCTGCTATTCTTCCTGGAATCCCCGTCCTGGTATTCTGCCTGAGCATCCAGTAATGGTATTCTGTCAGGACACCCCATCATGGTATTCTGTCTGGACACCCCGTCCTGGTATTCTGTCAGGACATCTCTACATGGTATTCTGTCTGGGCACCACGTCCTGGTATTCTGTCTGGATATCTCATCCTGGTATTCTGCCTGGACAACCCGTCCTGGTGTTCTGTCTGGACATCTCATCCTGGTATTCTTCCTGGACACCCAGACCTGGTATTCTGTCTGGAGACCCGGTCCTGGTATCCTGCCTGGACACCCTGTCCTTGTATTCAGTCTGGACATCTCATCCTGGTATTCTGTCCGGACACCCCATCCTGGTATTCTGTCTGGACACAACGTCTTGGTATTCTGTCTGGACACCCCGTCCTGGTATTCTATCAGGACACCTCTACAAGGTATTCTGTCTTGGCAATACGTCCTGGTATTCTTCCTGGACACCCTGTCCTGGTATTCTGTCTGGACATCTCAACCTGTAATTCTGTCTGGACATCTCAACCTGTAATTCTGTCTGGACTCGCCATCTTGGTATTCTGTCTGGATATCTCATCCTGGTATTCTGCCTGGACAACCCGTCCTGGTGTTCTGTCTGGACATCTCATCCTGGTATTCTTCCTGGACACCCCGTCGTGCTATTCTGTCTGGACACCCCATCCTGGTATTCTGTCTGGACACCCCGTCCTCGTATTTAACCTGGACACCCGGTCCTGATATTCTGTCTGGACATCTCATCCTGGTATTATTCCGGGACACCCAGTCCTGGTTTTCTATCTGGACACCCCGTCCTGGTATTCTGTCTGGGCACCACGTCCTGGTATACTTCCTGGACATCCTGTCCTGGTATTCTGTCTGGACATCTCAACCTGCAATTCTGTCTGGACTCGCCATCTTGGTATTCTGTCTGGATATCTCATCCTGGTATTCTGCCTGGACAACCCGTCCTGGTGTTCTGTCTGGACATCTCATCCTGGTATTCTTCCTGGACACCCCGTCGTGCTATTCTGTCTGAACACCCCATCCTGGTATTCTGTTTGGACACCCCGTCGTGCTATTCTGCCTGGAGACCCCGTCCTGATATTCTGCCTGAGCATCCAGTAATGGTATTCTGTAAGGACACCCCGTCATGGTATTCTGACTGGACACCCCGTCCTGGTATTCAGTCTGGACATCTCATCCTGGTATTCTTCCAGGACACCCAGTCCTGGTATTCTATCTGGACACACCGTCCTGGTATTCTGTCTGGACATCTCATCCTGGTATTCTTCCTGGACACCCGTCCTGATGTTCTGTCTGGACATCTTATTCTGGTATTCTTCCTGGACATCCCGACCTGGTATTATGTCTGGACATCTCTTCCTGGTATTCATCCTGGACACCCCGTCCTGGTATTCGGCCTGGACACACTGTCCTGGTATTCTCTCTGGACATCTCATCCTAGTATTCTTCCTGGACATCCCGTCGTGCAATTCTGTCTGGACACCCCGTCCTGGTATTCTGCCTGGACACCCTATCCTGGTATTCTGTCTGGACATCTCATCCTGCTATTCTTCCTGGAATCCCCGTCCTGGTATTCTGCCTGAGAATCCAGTAATGGTATTCAGTCTAGACACCCCGTCATGGTATTCTGTCTGGACACCCCATCCTGGTATTCTGTCTAGACATCTCGTCCTGGTATTCTGCCTGGACACCCCGTCCCGGTATTCTGCCTGGACACCCCGTCCTGGTATTCTTTCTGGGCATCTCATCCTGGTATTCTTCCTGGAAACCCGTCCTGGCATTCTGTCTGGACATATTATCCTGGTATTCTTCCTGGAAACGTCGTCCTGGTATTCTGCCTGAGCATCCAGTAATGGTATTCTGTCTGGACACCCCGTACTGGTATTCTGTCTCAACACCCCGTCCTGGTATTCTGTCTGGAAATCCCATCCTGGTATTCTGACTAGACATCTCGTCCTGCTATTCTGCCTGGACACCCCGTCCTGGTATTCTGCCTGGACACCCCATCCTGTATTCTGTCTGGACACCCCGTACTGGTATTCTGTCTGGACACCCCGTCCTGGTATTCTGTCAGGACATCTCTACATGGTATTCTGTCTGGGCAACACGTCCTGGTATTCTTCCTGGACACCCTGTCCTGGTATTCTGTCTGGACATCTCAACCTGTAATTCTGTCTGGACACGCCATCTTGGTATTCTGTCTGGATATCTCATCCTAGTATTCTGCCTGGACAACCGGTCCTTGTGTTCTGTCTGGACATCTCATCCTGGTATTCTTCCTGGACACCCCGTCATGCTATTCTGTCTGGACACCCCATCCTGGTATTCTGTCTGGACACCCCGTCCTGGTATTCTGCCTGAACACCCGGTCCTGGTATTCTGTCTGGACACCCCGTCCTGGTATTCTGTCTGGACATCTCATCCTGGTATTCTTCCTGGACACCCCGTCCTGGTATTCTGCCTGGAATCCCCGACCTGGTATTCTGCCTGAGCATCCAGTAATGGTATTCTGTCAGGACACCCCGTCATGGTATTCTGTCTGGACACCCCGTCCTGGTATTCTGTCAGGATATCTCTACATGGTATTCTGTCTGGGCACCACATCCTGGTATTCTGTCTGGATATCTCATCCTGGTATTCTGCCTGGACAACCCGTCCTGGTGTTCTGTCAGGACATCTCATCCTGGTATTCTTCCTGGACACACAGTCCTGGTATTCTGTCTGGACACCCGGTCCTGGTATCCTGCCTGGACACCCTGTCCTTGTATTCAGTCTGGACATCTCATCCTGGTATTCTGTCTGGACTCCCCATCCTGGTATTCTGTCTGGACACACCGTCCTGGTATTCTGTCTGGACATCTCATACTGGTATTCTTCCTGGACACCCCGTCCTGGTATTCTGCCTGGACACCCCGTCCTGGTATTCTGTCTGGACATCTTATCCTGCTATTCTTCCTGGAATCCCCGTCCTGGTATTCTGCCTGAGCATCCAGTAATGGTATTCTGTCAGGACACCCCGTCATGGTATTCTGTCTGGACACCCCGTCCTGGTATTCAGTCTGGACATCTCATCCTGGTATTTTTCCAGGACACCCAGTCCTGGTATTCTATCTGGACACACCGTCCTTGTATTCTGTCTGGACATCTCATCCTGGTATTCTTCCTGGACACCCGTCCTGATGTTCTGTCTGGACATCTTATTCTGGTATTCTTCCTGGACATCCCGACCTGGTATTATGTCTGGACATCTCTTCCTGGTATTCATCCTGGACACCCCGTCCTGGTATTCTGCCTGGACACCCCGTCCTGGTATTCTGTCTGGACATCTTATCCTGCTATTCTTCCTGGAATCCCCGTCCTGGTATTCTGCCTGAGCATCCAGTAATGGTATTCTGTCAGGACACCCCATCATGGTATTCTGTCTGGACACCCCGTCCTGGTATTCTGTCAGGACATCTCTACATGGTATTCTGTCTGGGCACCACGTCCTGGTATTCTGTCTGGATATCTCATCCTGGTATTCTGCCTGGACAACCCGTCCTGGTGTTCTGTCTGGACATCTCATCCTGGTATTCTTCCTGGACACCCAGTCCTGGTATTCTGTCTGGAGACCCGGTCCTGGTATCCTGCCTGGACACCCTGTCCTTGTATTCAGTCTGGACATCTCATCCTGGTAATCTGTCCGGACACCCCATCCTGGTATTCTGTCTGGACACAACGTCTTGGTATTCTGTCTGGACACCCCGTCCTGGTATTCTATCAGGACACCTCTACATGGTATTCTGTCTTGGCAATACGTTCTGGTATTCTTCCTGGACACCCTGTCCTGGTATTCTGTCTGGACATCTCAACCTGTAATTCTGTCTGGACTCGCCATCTTGGTATTCTGTCTGGATATCTCATCCTGGTATTATGCCTGGACAACCCGTCCTGGTGTTCTGTCTGGACATCTCATCCTGGTATTCTTCCTGGACACCCCGTCGTGCTATTCTGTCTGGACACCCCATCCTGGTATTCTGTCTGGACACCCCGTCCTCGTATTTAACCTGGACACCCGGTCCTGATATTCTGTCTGGACATCTCATCCTGGTATTATTCCGGGCCACCCAGTCCTGGTTTTCTATCTGGACACCCCGTCCTGGCATTCTGTCTGGGCACCACGTCCTGGTATACTTCCTGGACATCCTGTCCTGGTATTCTGTCTGGACATCTCAACCTGCAATTCTGTCTGGACTCGCCATCTTGGTATTCTGTCTGGATATCTCATCCTGGTATTCTGCCTGGACAACCCGTCCTGGTGTTCTGTCTGGACATCTCATCCTGGTATTCTTCCTGGACACCCCGTCGTGCTATTCTGTCTGAACACCCCATCCTGGTATTCTGTTTGGACACCCCGTCGTGCTATTCTGCCTGGAGACCCCGTCCTGATATTCTGCCTGAGCATCCAGTAATGGTATTCTGTCAGGACACCCCGTCATGGTATTCTGTCTGGACACCCCGTCCTGGTATTCAGTCTGGACATCTCATCCTGGTATTCTTCCAGGACACCCAGTCCTGGTATTCTATCTGGACACACCGTCCTGGTATTCTGTCTGGACATCTCATCCTGGTATTCTTCCTGGACACCCATCCTGATGTTCTGTCTGGACATCTTATTCTGGTATTCTTCCTGGACATCCCGACCTGGTATTATGTCTGGACATCTCTTCCTGGTATTCATCCTGGACACCCCGTCCTGGTATTCTGCCTGGACACACTGTCCTGGTATTCTGTCTGGACATCTCATCCTAGTATTCTTCCTGGACATCCCGTCGTGCAATTCTGTCTGGACACCCCGTCCTGGTATTCTGCCTGGACACCCTGTCCTGGTATTCTGTCTGGACATCTCATCCTGCTATTCTTCCTGGAATCCCCGTCCTGTTATTCTGCCTGAGAATCCAGTAATGGTATTCAGTCTAGACACCCCGTCATGGTATTCTGTCTGGACACCCCATCCTGGTATTCTGTCTAGACATCTCGTCCTGGTATTCTGCCTGGACACCCCGTCCTGGTATTCTGCCTGGACACCCCGTCCTGGTATTCTTTCTGGGCATCTCATCCTGGTATTCTTCCTGGAAACCCGTCCTGGCATTCTGTCTGGACATATTATCCTGGTATTCTTCCTGGAAACGTCGTCCTGGTATTCTGCCTGAGCATCCAGTAATGGTATTCTGTCTGGACACCCCGTACTGGTATTCTGTCTCAACACCCCGTCCTGGTATTCTGTCTGGAAATCCCATCCTGGTATTCTGACTAGACATCTCGTCCTGCTATTCTGCCTGGACACCCCGTCCTGGTATTCTGCCTGGACACCCCATCCTGTATTCTGTCTGGACACCCCGTACTGGTATTCTGTCTGGACACCCCGTCCTGGTATTCTGTCAGGACATCTCTACATGGTATTCTGTCTGGGCAACACGTCCTGGTATCTTCCGGGACACCCTGTCCTGGTATTCTGTCTGGACATCTCAACCTGTAATTCTGTCTGGACACGCCATCTTGGTATTCTGTCTGGATATCTCATCCTAGTATTCTGCCTGGACAACCGATCCTTGTGTTCTGTCTGGACATCTCATCCTGGTATTCTTCCTGGACACCCCGTCATGCTATTCTGTCTGGACACCCCATCCTGGTATTCTGTCTGGACACCCCGTCCTGGTATTCTGCCTGAACATCCGGTCCTGGTATTCTGTCTGGACACCCCGTCCTGGTATTCTGTCTGGACATCTCATCCTGGTATTCTTCCTGGACACCCCGTCCTGGTATTCTGCCTGGAATCCCCGACCTGGTATTCTGCCTGAGCATCCAGTAATGGTATTCTGTCAGGACACCCCGTCATGGTATTCTGTCTGGACACCCCGTCCTGGTATTCTGTCAGGATATCTCTACATGGTATTCTGTCTGGGCACCACATCCTGGTATTCTGTCTGGATATCTCATCCTGGTATTCTGCCTGGACAACCCGTCCTGGTGTTCTGTCTGGACATCTCATCCTGGTATTCTTCCTGGACACACAGTCCTGGTATTCTGTCTGGACACCCCGTCCTGGTATCCTGCCTGGACACCCTGTCCTTGTATTCAGTCTGGACATCTCATCCTGGTATTCTGTCTGGACACCCCATCCCGGTATTCTGTCTGGACACACCATCTTGGTATTCTGTCTGGACACCCCGTCCTGGTATTCTATCAGGACACCTCTACATGGTATTCTGTCTTGGCAATACGTCCTGGTATTCCTCCTGGACACCCTGTCCTGGTGTTCTGTCTGGACATCTCATCCTGGTATTCTTCCTGGACACCCAGTCCTGGTATTCTGTCTGGACACACCGTCCTGGTATACTGTCTGGACACCCCATCCTGGTATTCTGTCTGGACACCCCATCCTGGTATTCTGTCTAGACATCTCGTCCTGGTATTCTGCCTGGACACCCCGTCCTGGTATTCTGCCTGGACACCCCGTCCTGGTATTCTGTCTGGACATCTCATCCTGGTATTCTTCCGGGACACCCAGTCCTGGTATTCTATCTGAACACCCCGTCCTGGTATTCTTTTTGGGCATCTCATCTTGGTATTCTTCCTGGAAACCCGTCCTGGTATTCTGTCTGGACACCTCATCCTGCTATTCTTCATGGAAACCCCGTCCTGGTATTCTGCCTGAGCATCCAGTAATGGTATTCTGTCTGGACACACCGTCCTGGTATTCTGTCAGGAAATCTCCACATGGTATTCTGTCTGGGCGCCACGTCCTGGTATTCTTCCTGGACATCCTGTCCTGGTATTCTGTCTGGACATCTCAACCTGTAATTCTGTCTGGAAACGACATCTTGGTATTCTGTCTGTATATCTCATCCTGGTATTCTGCCTGGACAACCCGTCAAGGTGTTCTGACTGGACATCTCATCCTGGTATTCTTCCTGGACACCCCGTCGTGCTATTCTGTCTGGACACCCCATCCTGGTATTCTGTCTGGACACTCCGTCCTGGTATTCTGCCTGGACAACCCGTCAAGGTGTTCTGACTGGACATCTCATCCTGGTATTCTTCCTGGACACCCCGTCGTGCTATTCTGTCTGGACACCCCATCCTGGTATTCTGTCTGGACACTCCGTCCTGGTATTCTGCCTGGACAGCTGGTCCTGATATTCTGTCTGGACATCTCATCCTGGTATTCTTCCTGGACAACGAGTCCTGATATTCTGTCTGGACACGCCGTTCTGGTATTCTTCCTGGACACCCCGTCGTGCTATTCTGCCTGGACACCCCATCCTGGTATTCTGTCTGGACACCCCGTCATGGTATTCTGCCTGGACACCCCGTCCTGGTATTCTGTCTGGACATCTCATACTGGTATTCTTCCTGGACACCCCGTCCTGGTATTCTGCCTGGACACCCCGTCCTGGTATTCTGTCTGGACATCTTATCCTGCTATTCTTCCTGGAATCCCCGTCCTGGTATTCTGCCTGAGCATCCAGTAATGGTATTCTGTCAGGACACCCCGTCATGGTGTTCTGTCTGGACACCCCGTCCTGGTATTCAGTCTGGACATCTCATCCTGGTATTCTTCCAGGACACCCAGTCCTGGTATTCTATCTGGACACACCGTCCTGGTATTCTGTCTGGACATCTCATCCTGGTATTCTTCCTGGACACCCGTCCTGATGTTCTGTCTGGACATCTTATTCTGGTATTCTTCCTGGACATCCCGACCTGGTATTATGTCTGGACATCTCTTCCTGGTATTCATCCTGGACACCCCGTCCTGGTATTCTGCCTGGACACCCCGTCCTGGTATTCTGTCTGGACATCTTATCCTGCTATTCTTCCTGGAATCCCCGTCCTGGTATTCTGCCTGAGCATCCAGTAATGGTATTCTGTCAGGACACCTGATCATGGTATTCTGTCTGGACACCCCGTCCTGGTATTCTGTCAGGACATCTCTACATGGTATTCTGTCTGGGCACCACGTCCTGGTATTCTGTCTGGATATCTCATCCTGGTATTCTGCCTGGACAACCCGTCCTGGTGTTCTGTCTGGACATCTCATCCTGGTATTCTTCCTGGACACCCAGTCCTGGTATTCTGTCTGGACACCCCGTCCTGATATCCTGCCTGGACACCCTGTCCTTGTATTCAGTCTGGACATCTCATCCTGGTATTCTGTCCGGACATCCCATCCTGGTATTCTGTCTGGACACAACGTCTTGGTATTCTGTCTGGACATCTCATCCTGCTATTCTTCCTGGAATCCCCGTCCTGGTATTCTGCCTGAGAATCCAGTAATGGTATTCAGTCTAGACACCCCATCCTGGTATTCTGTCTAGACATCTCGTCCTGGTATTCTGCCTGGACACCCCGTCCTGGTATTCTGCCTGGACACCCCGTCCTGGTATTCTGTCTGGACATCTCATCCTGGTATTCTTCCGGGACACACAGTCCTGGTATTCTATCTGAACACCCCGTCCTGGTATTCTTTTTGGGCATCTCATCTTGGTATTCTTCCTGGAAACCCGTCCTGGTATTCTGTCTGGACACCTCATCCTGCTATTCTTCATGGAAACCCCGTCCTGGTATTCTGCCTGAGCATCCAGTAATGGTATTCTGTCTGGACACACCGTCCTGGTATTCTGTCAGGAAATCTCCACATGGTATTCTGTCTGGGCGCCACGTCCTGGTATTCTTCCTGGACATCCTGTCCTGGTATTCTGTCTGGACATCTCAACCTGTAATTCTGTCTGGAAACGACATCTTGGTATTCTGTCTGGATATCTCATCCTGGTATTCTGCCTGGACAACCCGTCAAGGTGTTCTGACTGGACATCTCATCCTGGTATTCTTCCTGGACACCCCGTCGTGCTATTCTGTCTGGACACCCCATCCTGGTATTCTGTCTGGACACTCCGTCCTGGTATTCTGCCTGGACAGCTGGTCCTGATATTCTGTCTGGACATCTCATCCTGGTATTCTTCCTGGACAACGAGTCCTGATATTCTGTCTGGACACGCCGTCCTGGTATTCTTCCTGGACACCCCGTCGTGCTATTCTGCCTGGACACCCCATCCTGGTATTCTGTCTGGACAACACGTCCTGGTATTCTGCCTGAGCATCCAGTAATGGTATTCTGTCAGGACACCCCGTCATGGTATTCTGTCTGGACACCCCGTCCTGGTATTCAGTCTGGACATCTCATCCTGGTATTCTTCCAGGACACCCAGTCCTGGTATTCTATCTGGACACACCGTCCTGGTATTCTGTCTGGACATCTCATCCTGGTATTCTTCCTGGACACCCGTCCTGATGTTCTGTCTGGACATCTTATTCTGGTATTCTTCCTGGACATCCCGACCTGGTATTATGTCTGGACATCTCTTCCTGGTATTCATCCTGGACACCCCGTCCTGGTATTCTGCCTGGACACCCCGTCCTGGTATTCTGTCTGGACATCTTATCCTGCTATTCTTCCTGGAATCCCCGTCCTGGTATTCTGCCTGAGCATCCAGTAATGGTATTCTGTCAGGACACCCCATCATGGTATTCTGTCTGGACACCCCGTCCTGGTATTCTGTCAGGACATCTCTACATGGTATTCTGTCTGGGCACCACGTCCTGGTATTCTGTCTGGATATCTCATCCTGGTATTCTGCCTGGACAACCCGTCCTGGTGTTCTGTCTGGACATCTCATCCTGGTATTCTTCCTGGACACCCAGACCTGGTATTCTGTCTGGAGACCCGGTCCTGGTATCCTGCCTGGACACCCTGTCCTTGTATTCAGTCTGGACATCTCATCCTGGTATTCTGTCCGGACACCCCATCCTGGTATTCTGTCTGGACACAACGTCTTGGTATTCTGTCTGGACACCCCGTCCTGGTATTCTATCAGGACACCTCTACAAGGTATTCTGTCTTGGCAATACGTCCTGGTATTCTTCCTGGACACCCTGTCCTGGTATTCTGTCTGGACATCTCAACCTGTAATTCTGTCTGGACTCGCCATCTTGGTATTCTGTCTGGATATCTCATCCTGGTATTCTGCCTGGACAACCCGTCCTGGTGTTCTGTCTGGACATCTCATCCTGGTATTCTTCCTGGACACCCCGTCGTGCTATTCTGTCTGGACACCCCATCCTGGTATTCTGTCTGGACACCCCGTCCTCGTATTTAACCTGGACACCCGGTCCTGATATTCTGTCTGGACATCTCATCCTGGTATTATTCCGGGACACCCAGTCCTGGTTTTCTATCTGGACACCCCGTCCTGGTATTCTGTCTGGGCACCACGTCCTGGTATACTTCCTGGACATCCTGTCCTGGTATTCTGTCTGGACATCTCAACCTGCAATTCTGTCTGGACTCGCCATCTTGGTATTCTGTCTGGATATCTCATCCTGGTATTCTGCCTGGACAACCCGTCCTGGTGTTCTGTCTGGACATCTCATCCTGGTATTCTTCCTGGACACCCCGTCGTGCTATTCTGTCTGAACACCCCATCCTGGTATTCTGTTTGGACACCCCGTCGTGCTATTCTGCCTGGAGACCCCGTCCTGATATTCTGCCTGAGCATCCAGTAATGGTATTCTGTAAGGACACCCCGTCATGGTATTCTGTCTGGACACTCCGTCCTGGTATTCTGCCTGGACAACCCGTCAAGGTGTTCTGACTGGACATCTCATCCTGGTATTCTTCCTGGACACCCCGTCGTGCTATTCTGTCTGGACACCCCATCCTGGTATTCTGTCTGGACACTCCGTCCTGGTATTCTGCCTGGACAGCTGGTCCTGATATTCTGTCTGGACATCTCATCCTGGTATTCTTCCTGGACAACGAGTCCTGATATTCTGTCTGGACACGCCGTTCTGGTATTCTTCCTGGACACCCCGTCGTGCTATTCTGCCTGGACACCCCATCCTGGTATTCTGTCTGGACACCCCGTCATGGTATTCTGCCTGGACACCCCGTCCTGGTATTCTGTCTGGACATCTCATACTGGTATTCTTCCTGGACACCCCGTCCTGGTATTCTGCCTGGACACCCCGTCCTGGTATTCTGTCTGGACATCTTATCCTGCTATTCTTCCTGGAATCCCCGTCCTGGTATTCTGCCTGAGCATCCAGTAATGGTATTCTGTCAGGACACCCCGTCATGGTGTTCTGTCTGGACACCCCGTCCTGGTATTCAGTCTGGACATCTCATCCTGGTATTCTTCCAGGACACCCAGTCCTGGTATTCTATCTGGACACACCGTCCTGGTATTCTGTCTGGACATCTCATCCTGGTATTCTTCCTGGACACCCGTCCTGATGTTCTGTCTGGACATCTTATTCTGGTATTCTTCCTGGACATCCCGACCTGGTATTATGTCTGGACATCTCTTCCTGGTATTCATCCTGGACACCCCGTCCTGGTATTCTGCCTGGACACCCCGTCCTGGTATTCTGTCTGGACATCTTATCCTGCTATTCTTCCTGGAATCCCCGTCCTGGTATTCTGCCTGAGCATCCAGTAATGGTATTCTGTCAGGACACCTGATCATGGTATTCTGTCTGGACACCCCGTCCTGGTATTCTGTCAGGACATCTCTACATGGTATTCTGTCTGGGCACCACGTCCTGGTATTCTGTCTGGATATCTCATCCTGGTATTCTGCCTGGACAACCCGTCCTGGTGTTCTGTCTGGACATCTCATCCTGGTATTCTTCCTGGACACCCAGTCCTGGTATTCTGTCTGGACACCCCGTCCTGATATCCTGCCTGGACACCCTGTCCTTGTATTCAGTCTGGACATCTCATCCTGGTATTCTGTCCGGACATCCCATCCTGGTATTCTGTCTGGACACAACGTCTTGGTATTCTGTCTGGACATCTCATCCTGCTATTCTTCCTGGAATCCCCGTCCTGGTATTCTGCCTGAGAATCCAGTAATGGTATTCAGTCTAGACACCCCATCCTGGTATTCTGTCTAGACATCTCGTCCTGGTATTCTGCCTGGACACCCCGTCCTGGTATTCTGCCTGGACACCCCGTCCTGGTATTCTGTCTGGACATCTCATCCTGGTATTCTTCCGGGACACACAGTCCTGGTATTCTATCTGAACACCCCGTCCTGGTATTCTTTTTGGGCATCTCATCTTGGTATTCTTCCTGGAAACCCGTCCTGGTATTCTGTCTGGACACCTCATCCTGCTATTCTTCATGGAAACCCCGTCCTGGTATTCTGCCTGAGCATCCAGTAATGGTATTCTGTCTGGACACACCGTCCTGGTATTCTGTCAGGAAATCTCCACATGGTATTCTGTCTGGGCGCCACGTCCTGGTATTCTTCCTGGACATCCTGTCCTGGTATTCTGTCTGGACATCTCAACCTGTAATTCTGTCTGGAAACGACATCTTGGTATTCTGTCTGGATATCTCATCCTGGTATTCTGCCTGGACAACCCGTCAAGGTGTTCTGACTGGACATCTCATCCTGGTATTCTTCCTGGACACCCCGTCGTGCTATTCTGTCTGGACACCCCATCCTGGTATTCTGTCTGGACACTCCGTCCTGGTATTCTGCCTGGACAGCTGGTCCTGATATTCTGTCTGGACATCTCATCCTGGTATTCTTCCTGGACAACGAGTCCTGATATTCTGTCTGGACACGCCGTCCTGGTATTCTTCCTGGACACCCCGTCGTGCTATTCTGCCTGGACACCCCATCCTGGTATTCTGTCTGGACAACACGTCCTGGTATTCTGCCTGAGCATCCAGTAATGGTATTCTGTCAGGACACCCCGTCATGGTATTCTGTCTGGACACCCCGTCCTGGTATTCAGTCTGGACATCTCATCCTGGTATTCTTCCAGGACACCCAGTCCTGGTATTCTATCTGGACACACCGTCCTGGTATTCTGTCTGGACATCTCATCCTGGTATTCTTCCTGGACACCCGTCCTGATGTTCTGTCTGGACATCTTATTCTGGTATTCTTCCTGGACATCCCGACCTGGTATTATGTCTGGACATCTCTTCCTGGTATTCATCCTGGACACCCCGTCCTGGTATTCTGCCTGGACACCCCGTCCTGGTATTCTGTCTGGACATCTTATCCTGCTATTCTTCCTGGAATCCCCGTCCTGGTATTCTGCCTGAGCATCCAGTAATGGTATTCTGTCAGGACACCCCATCATGGTATTCTGTCTGGACACCCCGTCCTGGTATTCTGTCAGGACATCTCTACATGGTATTCTGTCTGGGCACCACGTCCTGGTATTCTGTCTGGATATCTCATCCTGGTATTCTGCCTGGACAACCCGTCCTGGTGTTCTGTCTGGACATCTCATCCTGGTATTCTTCCTGGACACCCAGACCTGGTATTCTGTCTGGAGACCCGGTCCTGGTATCCTGCCTGGACACCCTGTCCTTGTATTCAGTCTGGACATCTCATCCTGGTATTCTGTCCGGACACCCCATCCTGGTATTCTGTCTGGACACAACGTCTTGGTATTCTGTCTGGACACCCCGTCCTGGTATTCTATCAGGACACCTCTACAAGGTATTCTGTCTTGGCAATACGTCCTGGTATTCTTCCTGGACACCCTGTCCTGGTATTCTGTCTGGACATCTCAACCTGTAATTCTGTCTGGACTCGCCATCTTGGTATTCTGTCTGGATATCTCATCCTGGTATTATGCCTGGACAACCCGTCCTGGTGTTCTGTCTGGACATCTCATCCTGGTATTCTTCCTGGACACCCCGTCGTGCTATTCTGTCTGGACACCCCATCCTGGTATTCTGTCTGGACACCCCGTCCTCGTATTTAACCTGGACACCCGGTCCTGATATTCTGTCTGGACATCTCATCCTGGTATTATTCCGGGACACCCAGTCCTGGTTTTCTATCTGGACACCCCGTCCTGGTATTCTGTCTGGGCACCACGTCCTGGTATACTTCCTGGACATCCTGTCCTGGTATTCTGTCTGGACATCTCAACCTGCAATTCTGTCTGGACTCGCCATCTTGGTATTCTGTCTGGATATCTCATCCTGGTATTCTGCCTGGACAACCCGTCCTGGTGTTCTGTCTGGACATCTCATCCTGGTATTCTTCCTGGACACCCCGTCGTGCTATTCTGTCTGAACACCCCATCCTGGTATTCTGTTTGGACACCCCGTCGTGCTATTCTGCCTGGAGACCCCGTCCTGATATTCTGCCTGAGCATCCAGTAATGGTATTCTGTAAGGACACCCCGTCATGGTATTCTGACTGGACACCCCGTCCTGGTATTCAGTCTGGACATCTCATCCTGGTATTCTTCCAGGACACCCAGTCCTGGTATTCTATCTGGACACACCGTCCTGGTATTCTGTCTGGACATCTCATCCTGGTATTCTTCCTGGACACCCGTCCTGATGTTCTGTCTGGACATCTTATTCTGTTATTCTTCCTGGACATCCCGACCTGGTATTATGTCTGGACATCTCTTCCTGGTATTCATCCTGGACACCCCGTCCTGGTATTCGGCCTGGACACACTGTCCTGGTATTCTCTCTGGACATCTCATCCTAGTATTCTTCCTGGACATCCCGTCGTGCAATTCTGTCTGGACACCCCGTCCTGGTATTCTGCCTGGACACCCTATCCTGGTATTCTGTCTGGACATCTCATCCTGCTATTCTTCCTGGAATCCCCGTCCTGGTATTCTGCCTGAGAATCCAGTAATGGTATTCAGTCTAGACACCCCGTCATGGTATTCTGTCTGGACACCCCATCCTGGTATTCTGTCTAGACATCTCGTCCTGGTATTCTGCCTGGACACCCCGTCCCGGTATTCTGCCTGGACACCCCGTCCTGGTATTCTTTCTGGGCATCTCATCCTGGTATTCTTCCTGGAAACCCGTCCTGGCATTCTGTCTGGACATATTATCCTGGTATTCTTCCTGGAAACGTCGTCCTGGTATTCTGCCTGAGCATCCAGTAATGGTATTCTGTCTGGACACCCCGTACTGGTATTCTGTCTCAACACCCCGTCCTGGTATTCTGTCTGGAAATCCCATCCTGGTATTCTGACTAGACATCTCGTCCTGCTATTCTGCCTGGACACCCCGTCCTGGTATTCTGCCTGGACACCCCATCCTGTATTCTGTCTGGACACCCCGTACTGGTATTCTGTCTGGACACCCCGTCCTGGTATTCTGTCAGGACATCTCTACATGGTATTCTGTCTGGGCAACACGTCCTGGTATTCTTCCTGGACACCCTGTCCTGGTATTCTGTCTGGACATCTCAACCTGTAATTCTGTCTGGACACGCCATCTTGGTATTCTGTCTGGATATCTCATCCTAGTATTCTGCCTGGACAACCGGTCCTTGTGTTCTGTCTGGACATCTCATCCTGGTATTCTTCCTGGACACCCCGTCATGCTATTCTGTCTGGACACCCCATCCTGGTATTCTGTCTGGACACCCCGTCCTGGTATTCTGCCTGAACACCCGGTCCTGGTATTCTGTCTGGACACCCCGTCCTGGTATTCTGTCTGGACATCTCATCCTGGTATTCTTCCTGGACACCCCGTCCTGGTATTCTGCCTGGAATCCCCGACCTGGTATTCTGCCTGAGCATCCAGTAATGGTATTCTGTCAGGACACCCCGTCATGGTATTCTGTCTGGACACCCCGTCCTGGTATTCTGTCAGGATATCTCTACATGGTATTCTGTCTGGGCACCACATCCTGGTATTCTGTCTGGATATCTCATCCTGGTATTCTGCCTGGACAACCCGTCCTGGTGTTCTGTCTGGACATCTCATCCTGGTATTCTTCCTGGACACACAATCCTGGTATTCTGTCTGGACACCCGGTCCTGGTATCCTGCCTGGACACCCTGTCCTTGTATTCAGTCTGGACATCTCATCCTGGTATTCTGTCTGCACTCCCCATCCTGGTATTCTGTCTGGACACACCGTCCTGGTATTCTGTCTGGACATCTCATACTGGTATTCTTCCTGGACACCCCGTCCTGGTATTCTGCCTGGACACCCCGTCCTGGTATTCTGTCTGGACATCTTATCCTGCTATTCTTCCTGGAATCCCCGTCCTGGTATTCTGCCTGAGCATCCAGTAATGGTATTCTGTCAGGACACCCCGTCATGGTATTCTGTCTGGACACCCCGTCCTGGTATTCAGTCTGGACATCTCATCCTGGTATTTTTCCAGGACACCCAGTCCTGGTATTCTATCTGGACACAACGTCCTTGTATTCTGTCTGGACATCTCATCCTGGTATTCTTCCTGGACACCCGTCCTGATGTTCTGTCTGGACATCTTATTCTGGTATTCTTCCTGGACATCCCGACCTGGTATTATGTCTGGACATCTCTTCCTGGTATTCATCCTGGACACCCCGTCCTGGTATTCTGCCTGGACACCCCGTCCTGGTATTCTGTCTGGACATCTTATCCTGCTATTCTTCCTGGAATCCCCGTCCTGGTATTCTGCCTGAGCATCCAGTAATGGTATTCTGTCAGGACACCCCATCATGGTATTCTGTCTGGACACCCCGTCCTGGTATTCTGTCAGGACATCTCTACATGGTATTCTGTCTGGGCACCACGTCCTGGTATTCTGTCTGGATATCTCATCCTGGTATTCTGCCTGGACAACCCGTCCTGGTGTTCTGTCTGGACATCTCATCCTGGTATTCTTCCTGGACACCCAGTCCTGGTATTCTGTCTGGAGACCCGGTCCTGGTATCCTGCCTGGACACCCTGTCCTTGTATTCAGTCTGGACATCTCATCCTGGTAATCTGTCCGGACACCCCATCCTGGTATTCTGTCTGGACACAACGTCTTGGTATTCTGTCTGGACACCCCGTCCTGGTATTCTATCAGGACACCTCTACATGGTATTCTGTCTTGGCAATACGTTCTGGTATTCTTCCTGGACACCCTGTCCTGGTATTCTGTCTGGACATCTCAACCTGTAATTCTGTCTGGACTCGCCATCTTGGTATTCTGTCTGGATATCTCATCCTGGTATTCTGCCTGGACAACCCGTCCTGGTGTTCTGTCTGGACATCTCATCCTGGTATTCTTCCTGGACACCCCGTCGTGCTATTCTGTCTGGACACCCCATCCTGGTATTCTGTCTGGACACCCTGTCCTCGTATTTAACCTGGACACCCGGTCCTGATATTCTGTCTGGACATCTCATCCTGGTATTATTCCGGGCCACCCAGTCCTGGTTTTCTATCTGGACACCCCGTCCTGGTATTCTGTCTGGGCACCACGTCCTGGTATACTTCCTGGACATCCTGTCCTGGTATTCTGTCTGGACATCTCAACCTGCAATTCTGTCTGGACTCGCCATCTTGGTATTCTGTCTGGATATCTCATCCTGGTATTCTGCCTGGACAACCCGTCCTGGTGTTCTGTCTGGACATCTCATCCTGGTCTTCTTCCTGGACACCCCGTCGTGCTATTCTGTCTGAACACCCCATCCTGGTATTCTGTTTGGACACCCCGTCGTGCTATTCTGCCTGGAGACCCCGTCCTGATATTCTGCCTGAGCATCCAGTAATGGTATTCTGTCAGGACACCCCGTCATGGTATTCTGTCTGGACACCCCGTCCTGGTATTCAGTCTGGACATCTCATCCTGGTATTCTTCCAGGACACCCAGTCCTGGTATTCTATCTGGACACACCGTCCTGGTATTCTGTCTGGACATCTCATCCTGGTATTCTTCCTGGACACCCGTCCTGATGTTCTGTCTGGACATCTTATTCTGGTATTCTTCCTGGACATCCCGACCTGGTATTATGTCTGGACATCTCTTCCTGGTATTCATCCTGGACACCCCGTCCTGGTATTCGGCCTGGACACCCCATCATGGTATTCTGTCTGGACACCACGTCCTGGTATTCTGCCTGGACACACCGTCCCGGCATTCTGCCTGGACACACTGTCCTGGTATTCTGTCTGGACATCTCATCCTGCTATTATTCCAGGACACCCCGTCGTGATATTCTGTCTAGACACCCCATCATGGTATTCTGTCTGGGCACCACGTCCTGGTATTCTGTCTGGACATCTCAACCTGTAATTCTGTCTGGACACGCCATCTTAGTATTCTGTCTGGATATCTCATCCTGGTATTCTTCCTGGTCACCCAGTCCTGGTATTCTGTCTGGACACCCCATCCTGATATTCTGTCTAGACATCTCGTCCTGGTATTCTGCCTGGACACCCCGTCCTGGTATTCTGCCTGGACAGCCCGTCCTGGTATTCTGTCTGGACATCTCATCCTGGTATTCTTCCGGGACTCCCAGTCCTGGTATTGTATCTGGACACCCCGTCCTCGTATTCTGTCTGGACATCTCATCCTGGTATTCTTCCTGGAAACCCGTCCTGGTATACTGTCTGGACATATTATCCTAGTATTCTTCCTGGAAACCCCGTCCTGGTATTCAGCCTGAGCATCCAGTAATGGTATTCTGTCTGGACACCCCGTACTCGTATTCTGTCTCAACACCCCGTCCTGGTATTCTGTCTGGAAACCCCATCATGGTATTCTGTCTAGACATCTCGTCCTGGTATTCTGCCTGGACACCCCGTCCTGGTATTCTGCCTGGACACCCCGTCTGGTATTCTGCCTCGACACCCCGTCCTGGTATTCTGCCTGGACACCCGGTCCTGGTATTCTGCCTGGACACCCCGTCCTGGTTTTCTCTCTGGACATCTCATCCTAGTATTCTTCCTGGACATCCCGTCGTGCAATTCTCTCTGGACACCCCGTCCTGGTATTTTGCCTGGACACCCTGTCCTGGTATTCTGTCTGGACATCTCATCCTGCTATTCTTCCTGGAATCCCCGTCCTGGTATTCTGCCTGAGAATCCAGTAATGGTATTCAGTCTAGACACCCCGTCATGGTATTCTGTCTGGACACCCCATCCTGGTATTCTGTCTAGACATCTCGTCCTGGTATTCTGCCTGGACACCCCGTCCTGGTATTCTGCCTGGACACCCCGTCCTGGTATTCTTTCTGGGCATCTCATCCTGGTATTCTTCCTGGAAACCCGTCCTGGCATTCTGTCTGGACATATTATCCTGGTATTCTTCCTGGAAACGTCGTCCTGGTATTCTGCCTGAGCATCCAGTAATGGTATTCTGTCTGGACACCCCGTACTGGTATTCTGTCTCAACACCCCGTCCTGGTATTCTGTCTGGAAATCCCATCCTGGTATTCTGACTAGACATCTCGTCCTGCTATTCTGCCTGGACACCCCGTCCAGGTATTCTGCCTGGACACCCCATCCTGTATTCTGTCTGGACACCCCGTACTGGTATTCTGTCTGGACACCCCGTCCTGGTATTCTGTCAGGACATCTCTACATGGTATTCTGTCTGGGCAACACGTCCTGGTATTCTTCCTGGACACCCTGTCCTGGTATTCTGTCTGGACATCTCAACCTGTAATTCTGTCTGGACACGCCATCTTGGTATTCTGTCTGGATATCTCATCCTAGTATTCTGCCTGGACAACCGGTCCTTGTGTTCTGTCTGGACATCTCATCCTGGTATTCTTCCTGGACACCCCGTCATGCTATTCTGTCTGGACACCCCATCCTGGTATTCTGACTGGACACCCGTCCTGGTATTCTGCCTGAACACCCGGTCCTGGTATTCTGTCTGGACACCCCGTCCTGGTATTCTGTCTGGACATCTCATCCTGGTATTCTTCCTGGACACCCCGTCCTGGTATTCTGCCTGGAATCCCCGACCTGGTATTCTGCCTGAGCATCCAGTAATGGTATTCTGTCAGGACACCCCGTCATGGTATTCTGTCTGGACACCCCGTCCTGGTATTCTGTCAGGATATCTCTACATGGTATTCTGTCTGGGCACCACATCCTGGTATTCTGTCTGGATATCTCATCCTGGTATTCTGCCTGGACAACCCGTCCTGGTGTTCTGTCTGGACATCTCATCCTGGTATTCTTCCTGGACACACAGTCCTGGTATACTGTCTGGACACCCGGTCCTGGTACCCTGCCTGGACACCCTGTCCTTGTATTCAGTCTGGACATCTCATCCTGGTATTCTGTCTGGACACCCCATCCTGGTATTCTGTCTGGACACACCATCTTGGTATTCTGTCTGGACACCCCGTCCTGGTATTCTATCAGGACACCTCTACATGGTATTCTGTCTTGGCAATACGTCCTGGTATTCTTCCTGGACACCCTGTCCTGGTGTTCTGTCTGGACATCTCATCCTGGTATTCTTCCTGGACACCCAGTCCTGGTATTCTGTCCGGACACACCGTCCTGGTATACTGTCTGGACACCCCATCCTGGTATTCTGTCTGGACACCCTGTCCTCGTATTTAACCTGGACACCCGGTCCTGATATTCTGTCTGGACATCTCATCCTGGTATTATTCCGGGCCACCCAGTCCTGGTTTTCTATCTGGACACCCCGTCCTGGTATTCTGTCTGGGCACCACGTCCTGGTATACTTCCTGGACATCCTGTCCTGGTATTCTGTCTGGACATCTCAACCTGCAATTCTGTCTGGACTCGCCATCTTGGTATTCTGTCTGGATATCTCATCCTGGTATTCTGCCTGGACAACCCGTCCTGGTGTTCTGTCTGGACATCTCATCCTGGTCTTCTTCCTGGACACCCCGTCGTGCTATTCTGTCTGAACACCCCATCCTGGTATTCTGTTTGGACACCCCGTCGTGCTATTCTGCCTGGAGACCCCGTCCTGATATTCTGCCTGAGCATCCAGTAATGGTATTCTGTCAGGACACCCCGTCATGGTATTCTGTCTGGACACCCCGTCCTGGTATTCAGTCTGGACATCTCATCCTGGTATTCTTCCAGGACACCCAGTCCTGGTATTCTATCTGGACACACCGTCCTGGTATTCTGTCTGGACATCTCATCCTGGTATTCTTCCTGGACACCCGTCCTGATGTTCTGTCTGGACATCTTATTCTGGTATTCTTCCTGGACATCCCGACCTGGTATTATGTCTGGACATCTCTTCCTGGTATTCATCCTGGACACCCCGTCCTGGTATTCGGCCTGGACACCCCATCATGGTATTCTGTCTGGACACCACGTCCTGGTATTCTGCCTGGACACACCGTCCCGGCATTCTGCCTGGACACACTGTCCTGGTATTCTGTCTGGACATCTCATCCTGCTATTATTCCAGGACACCCCGTCGTGATATTCTGTCTAGACACCCCATCATGGTATTCTGTCTGGGCACCACGTCCTGGTATTCTGTCTGGACATCTCAACCTGTAATTCTGTCTGGACACGCCATCTTAGTATTCTGTCTGGATATCTCATCCTGGTATTCTTCCTGGTCACCCAGTCCTGGTATTCTGTCTGGACACCCCATCCTGATATTCTGTCTAGACATCTCGTCCTGGTATTCTGCCTGGACACCCCGTCCTGGTATTCTGCCTGGACAGCCCGTCCTGGTATTCTGTCTGGACATCTCATCCTGGTATTCTTCCGGGACTCCCAGTCCTGGTATTGTATCTGGACACCCCGTCCTCGTATTCTGTCTGGACATCTCATCCTGGTATTCTTCCTGGAAACCCGTCCTGGTATACTGTCTGGACATATTATCCTAGTATTCTTCCTGGAAACCCCGTCCTGGTATTCAGCCTGAGCATCCAGTAATGGTATTCTGTCTGGACACCCCGTACTCGTATTCTGTCTCAACACCCCGTCCTGGTATTCTGTCTGGAAACCCCATCATGGTATTCTGTCTAGACATCTCGTCCTGGTATTCTGCCTGGACACCCCGTCCTGGTATTCTGCCTGGACACCCCGTCTGGTATTCTGCCTCGACACCCCGTCCTGGTATTCTGCCTGGACACCCGGTCCTGGTATTCTGCCTGGACACCCCGTCCTGGTTTTCTCTCTGGACATCTCATCCTAGTATTCTTCCTGGACATCCCGTCGTGCAATTCTCTCTGGACACCCCGTCCTGGTATTTTGCCTGGACACCCTGTCCTGGTATTCTGTCTGGACATCTCATCCTGCTATTCTTCCTGGAATCCCCGTCCTGGTATTCTGCCTGAGAATCCAGTAATGGTATTCAGTCTAGACACCCCGTCATGGTATTCTGTCTGGACACCCCATCCTGGTATTCTGTCTAGACATCTCGTCCTGGTATTCTGCCTGGACACCCCGTCCTGGTATTCTGCCTGGACACCCCGTCCTGGTATTCTTTCTGGGCATCTCATCCTGGTATTCTTCCTGGAAACCCGTCCTGGCATTCTGTCTGGACATATTATCCTGGTATTCTTCCTGGAAACGTCGTCCTGGTATTCTGCCTGAGCATCCAGTAATGGTATTCTGTCTGGACACCCCGTACTGGTATTCTGTCTCAACACCCCGTCCTGGTATTCTGTCTGGAAATCCCATCCTGGTATTCTGACTAGACATCTCGTCCTGCTATTCTGCCTGGACACCCCGTCCAGGTATTCTGCCTGGACACCCCATCCTGTATTCTGTCTGGACACCCCGTACTGGTATTCTGTCTGGACACCCCGTCCTGGTATTCTGTCAGGACATCTCTACATGGTATTCTGTCTGGGCAACACGTCCTGGTATTCTTCCTGGACACCCTGTCCTGGTATTCTGTCTGGACATCTCAACCTGTAATTCTGTCTGGACACGCCATCTTGGTATTCTGTCTGGATATCTCATCCTAGTATTCTGCCTGGACAACCGGTCCTTGTGTTCTGTCTGGACATCTCATCCTGGTATTCTTCCTGGACACCCCGTCATGCTATTCTGTCTGGACACCCCATCCTGGTATTCTGTCTGGACACCCGTCCTGGTATTCTGCCTGAACACCCGGTCCTGGTATTCTGTCTGGACACCCCGTCCTGGTATTCTGTCTGGACATCTCATCCTGGTATTCTTCCTGGACACCCCGTCCTGGTATTCTGCCTGGAATCCCCGACCTGGTATTCTGCCTGAGCATCCAGTAATGGTATTCTGTCAGGACACCCCGTCATGGTATTCTGTCTGGACACCCCGTCCTGGTATTCTGTCAGGATATCTCTACATGGTATTCTGTCTGGGCACCACATCCTGGTATTCTGTCTGGATATCTCATCCTGGTATTCTGCCTGGACAATCCGTCCTGGTGTTCTGTCTGGACATCTCATCCTGGTATTCTTCCTGGACACACAGTCCTGGTATACTGTCTGGACACCCGGTCCTGGTACCCTGCCTGGACACCCTGTCCTTGTATTCAGTCTGGACATCTCATCCTGGTATTCTGTCTGGACACCCCATCCTGGTATTCTGTCTGGACACACCATCTTGGTATTCTGTCTGGACACCCCGTCCTGGTATTCTATCAGGACACCTCTACATGGTATTCTGTCTTGGCAATACGTCCTGGTATTCTTCCTGGACACCCTGTCCTGGTGTTCTGTCTGGACATCTCATCCTGGTATTCTTCCTGGACACCCAGTCCTGGTATTCTGTCCGGACACACCGTCCTGGTATACTGTCTGGACACCCCATCCTGGTATTCTGTCTGGACACCCCATCCTGGTATTCTGTCTAGACATCTCGTCCTGGTATTCTGCCTGGACACCCCGTCCTGGTATTCTGCCTGGACACCCCGTCCTGGTATTCTGTCTGGACATCTCATCCTGGTATTCTTCCGGGACACCCAGTCCTGGTATTCTATCTGAACACCCCGTCCTGGTATTCTTTTTGGGCATCTCATCTTGGTATTCTTCCTGGAAACCCGTCCTGGTATTCTGCCTGGACACCTCATCCTGCTATTCTTCATGGAAACCCCGTCCTGGTATTCTGCCTGAGCATCCAGTAATGGTATTCTGTCTGGACACACCGTCCTGGTATTCTGTCAGGAAATCTCCACATGGTATTCTGTCTGGGCGCCACGTCCTGGTATTCTTCCTGGACATCCTGTCCTGGTATTCTGTCTGGACATCTCAACCTGTAATTCTGTCTGGAAACGACATCTTGGTATTCTGTCTGGATATCTCATCCTGGTATTCTGCCTGGACAACCCGTCAAGGTGTTCTGACTGGACATCTCATCCTGGTATTCTTCCTGGACACCCCGTCGTGCTATTCTGTCTGGACACCCCATCCTGGTATTCTGTCTGGACACTCCGTCCTGGTATTCTGCCTGGACAGCTGGTCCTGATATAATGTCTGGACATCTCATCCTGGTATTCTTCCTGGACAACGAGTCCTGATATTCTGTCTGGACACGCCGTCCTGGTATTCTTCCTGGACACCCCGTCGTGCTATTCTGCCTGGACACCCCATCCTGGTAATCTGTCTGGACACCCCGTCCTGGTATTCTGCCTGGACACCCCGTCCTGGTATTCTGTCTGGACATCTCATACTGGTATTCTTCCTGGACACCCCGTCCTGGTATTCTGTCTGGACATCTTATCCTGCTATTCTTCCTGGAATCCCCGTCCTGGTATTCTGCCTGAGCATCCAGTAATGGTATTCTGTCAGGACATCCCGTCATGGTATTCTGTCTGGACACCCCGTCCTGGTATTCTGTCAGGACATCTCTACATGGTATTCTGTCTGGGCACCACGTCCTGGTATTCTGTCTGGATATCTCATCCTGGTATTCTGCCTGGACAACCCGTCCTGGTGTTCTGTCTGGACATCTCATCCTGGTATTCTTCCTGGACACCCAGTCCTGGTATTCTGTCTGGACACCCCGTCCTGGTATCCTGCCTGGACACCCTGTCCTTGTATTCAGTCTGGACATCTCATCCTGGAATTCTGTCCGGACACCCCATCCTGGTATTCTGTCTGGACACAACGTCTTGGTATTCTGTCTGGACACCCCGTCCTGGTATTCTATCAGGACAGCTCTACATGGTATTCTGTCTTGGCAATACGTCCTGGTATTCTTCCTGGACACCCTGTCCTGGTATTCTGTCTGGACATCTCAACCTGTAATTCTGTCTGGACTCGCCATGTTGGTATTCTGTCTGGATATCTCATCCTGGTATTCTGCCTGGACAACCCGTCCTGGTGTTCTGTCTGGACATCTCATCCTGGTATTCTTCCTGGACACCCCGTCGTGCTATTCTGTCTGGACACCCCATCCTGGTATTCTGTCTGGACACCCCGTCCTCGTATTTAACCTGGACACCCGGTCCTGATATTCTGTCTGGACATCTCATCCTGGTATTATTCCGGGACACCCAGTCCTGGTTTTCTATCTGGACACCCCGTCCTGGTATTCTGTCTGGGCACCACGTCCTGGTATACTTCCTGGACATCCTGTCCTGGTATTCTGTCTGGACATCTCAACCTGCAATTCTGTCTGGACTCGCCATCTTGGTATTCTGTCTGGATATCTCATCCTGGTATTCTGCCTGGACAACCCGTCCTGGTGTTCTGTCTGGACATCTCATCCTGGTATTCTTCCTGGACACCCCGTCGTGCTATTCTGTCTGAACACCCCATCCTGGTATTCTGTTTGGACACCCCGTCGTGCTATTCTGCCTGGACACCCCGTCCTGGTATTCTGCCTGGACACCCCGTCATGGTATTCTTTCTGGGCATCTCATCCTGGTATTCTTCCTGGAAACCCGTCCTGGCATTCTGTCTGGACATATTATCCTGGTATTCTTCCTGGAAACGTCGTCCTGGTATTCTGCCTGAGCATCCAGTAATGGTATTCTGTCTGGACACCCCGTACTGGTATTCTGTCTCAACACCCCGTCCTGGTATTCTGTCTGGAAATCCCATCCTGGTATTCTGACTAGACATCTCGTCCTGCTATTCTGCCTGGACACCCCGTCCTGGTATTCTGCCTGGACACCCCATCCTGTATTCTGTCTGGACACCCCGTACTGGTATTCTGTCTGGACACCCCGTCCTGGTATTCTGTCAGGACATCTCTACATGGTATTCTGTCTGGGCAATACGTCCTGGTATTCTTCCTGGACACCCTGTCCTGGTATTCTGTCTGGACATCTCAACCTGTAATTCTGTCTGGACACGCCATCTTGGTATTCTGTCTGGATATCTCATCCTAGTATTCTGCCTGGACAACCGGTCCTTGTGTTCTGTCTGGACATCTCATCCTGGTATTCTTCCTGGACACCCCGTCATGCTATTCTGTCTGGACACCCCATCCTGGTATTCTGTCTGGACAACCCGTCCTGGTATTCTGCCTGAACACCCGGTCCTGGTATTCTGTCTGGACACCCCGTCCTGGTATTCTGTCTGGACATCTCATCCTGGTATTCTTCCTGGACACCCCGTCCTGGTATTCTGCCTGGAATCCCCGACCTGGTATTCTGCCTGAGCATCCAGTAATGGTATTCTGTCAGGACACCCCGTCATGGTATTCTGTCTGGACACCCCGTCCTGGTATTCTGTCAGGATATCTCTACATGGTATTCTGTCTGGGCACCACATCCTGGTATTCTGTCTGGATATCTCATCCTGGTATTCTGACTGGACAACCCGTCCTGGTGTTCTGTCCGGACATCTCATCCTGGTATTCTTCCTGGACACACAGTCCTGGTATTCTGTCTGGACACCCCGTCCTGGTATCCTGCCTGGACACCCTGTCCTTGTATTCAGTCTGGACATCTCATCCTGGTATTCTGTCTGGACACCCCATCCTGGTATTCTGTCTGGACACACCATCTTGGTATTCTGTCTGGACACCCCATCCTGGTATTCTGTCTGTACACACCATCTTGGTATTCTGTCTGGACACCCCGTCCTGGTATTCTATCAGGACACCTCTACATGGTATTCTGTCTTGGCAATACGTCCTGGTATTCTTCCTGGACACCCTGTCCTGGTGTTCTGTCTGGACATCTCATCCTGGTATTCTTCCTGGACACCCAGTCCTGGTATTCTGTCTGGACACACCGTCCTGGTATACTGTCTGGACACCCCATCCTGGTATTCTGTCAGGACACCCCATCCTGGTATTCTGTCTAGACATCTCGTCCTGGTATTCTGCCTGGACACCCCGTCCTGGTATTCTGCCTGGACACCCCGTCCTGGTATTCTGTCTGGACATCTCATCCTGGTATTATTCCGGGACACCCAGTCCTGGTATTCTATCTGAACACCCCGTCCTGGTATTCTTTCTGGGCATCTCATCTTGGTATTCTTCCTGGAAACCCGTCCTGGTATTCTGTCTGGACACCTCATACTGCTATTCTTCATGGAAACCCCGTCCTGGTATTCTGCCTGAGCATCCAGTAATGGTATTCTGTCTGGACACACCGTCCTGGTATTCTGTCAGGAAATCTCCACATGGTATTCTGTCTGGGTGCCACGTCCTGGTATTCTTCCTGGACATCCTGTCCTGGTATTCTGTCTGGACATCTCAACCTGTAATTCTGTCTGGAAACGACATCTTGGTATTCTGTCTGCATATCTCATCCTGGTATTCGGCCTGGACAACCCGTCAAGGTGTTCTGACTGGACATCTCATCCTGGTATTCTTCCTGGACACCCCGTCGTGCTATTCTGTCTGGACACCCCATCCTGGTATTCTGTCTGGACACTCCGTCCTGGTATTCTGCCTGGACAGCCGGTCCTGATATTCTGTCTGGTCATCTCATCCTGGTATTCTTCCTGGACAACGAGTCCTGATATTCTGTCTGGACACGCCGTCCTGGTATTCTTCCTGGACACCCCGTCGTGCTATTCTGCCTGGACACCCCATCCTGGTATTCTGTCTGGACACCCCGTCCTGGTATTCTGCCTGGACACCCCGTCCTGGTATTCTGTCTGGACATCTCATACTGGTATTCTTCCTGGACACCCCGTCCTGGTATTCTGCCTGGACACCCCGTCCTGGTATTCTGTCTGGACATCTTATCCTGCTATTCTTCCTGGACACCCCATCCTGGTATTCTGTCAGGACACCCCGTCATGGTATTCTGTCTGGACACCCCGTCCTGGTATTCTGTCAGGACATCTCTACATGGTATTCTGTCTGGGCACCACGTCCTGGTATTCTGTCTGGATATCTCATCCTGGTATTCTGCCTGGACAACCCGTCCTGGTGTTCTGTCTGGACATCTCATCCTGGTATTCTTCCTGGACACCCAGTCCTGGTATTCTGTCTGGACACCCCGTCCTGGTATCCTGCCTGGACACCCTGTCCTTGTATTCAGTCTGGACATCTCATCCTGGTATTCTGTCCGGACACCCCATCCTGGTATTCTGTCTGGACACAACGTCTTGGTATTCTGTCTGGACACCCCGTCCCGGTATTCTATCAGGACACCTCTACATGGTATTCTGTCTTGGCAATACGTCCTGGTATTCTTCCTGGACACCCTGTCCTGGTATTCTGTCTGGACATCTCAACCTGTAATTCTGTCTGGACTCGCCATCTTGGTATTCTGTCTGGATATCTCATCCTGGTATTCTGCCTGGACAACCCGTCCTGGTGTTCTGTCTGGACATCTCATCCTGGTATTCTTCCTGGACACCCCGTCGTGCTATTCTGTCTGGACACCCCATCCTGGTATTCTGTCTGGACACCCCGTCCTCGTATTTAACCTGGACACCCGGTCCTGATATTCTGTCTGGACATCTCATCCTGGTATTATTCCGGGACACCCAGTCCTGGTTTTCTATCTGGACACCCCGTCCTGGTATTCTGTCTGGGCACCACGTCCTGGTATACTTCCTGGACATCCTGTCCTGGTATTCTGTCTGGACATCTCAACCTGCAATTCTGTCTGGACTCGCCATCTTGGTATTCTGTCTGGATATCTCATCCTGGTATTCTGCCTGGACAACCCGTCCTGGTGTTCTGTCTGGACATCTCATCCTGGTATTCTTCCTGGACACCCCGTCGTGCTATTCTGTCTGAACACCCCATCCTGGTATTCTGTTTGGACACCCCGTCGTGCTATTCTGCCTGGAGACCCCGTCCTGATATTCTGCCTGAGCATCCAGTAATGGTATTCTGTCAGGACACCCCGTCATGGTATTCTGTCTGGACACCCCGTCCTGGTATTCAGTCTGGACATCTCATCCTGGTATTCTTCCAGGACACCCAGTCCTGGTATTCTATCTGGACACACCGTCCTGGTATTCTGTCAGGAAATCTCCACATGGTATTCTGTCTGGGCGCCACGTCCTGGTATTCTTCCTGGACATCCTGTCCTGGTATTCTGTCTGGACATCTCAACCTGTAATTCTGTCTGGAAACGACATCTTGGTATTCTGTCTGGATATCTCATCCTGGTATTCTGCCTGGACACCCCGTCGTGCTATTCTTTCTGGACACCCCATCCTGGTATTCTGTCTGGACACTCCGTCCTGGTATTCTGCCTGGACAGCCGGTCCTGATATTCTGTCTGGTCATCTCATCCTGGTATTCTTCCTGGACAACGAGTCCTGATATTCTGTCTGGACACGCCGTCCTGGTATTCTTCCTGGACACCCCGTCGTGCTATTCTGCCTGGACACCCCATCCTGGTATTCTGTCTGGACACCCCGTCCTGGTATTCTGCCTGGACACCCCGTCCTGGTATTCTGTCTGGACATCTCATACTGGTATTCTTCCTGGACACCCCGTCCTGGTATTCTGCCTGGACACCCCGTCCTGGTATTCTGTCTGGACATCTTATCCTGCTATTCTTCCTGGACACCCCATCCTGGTATTCTGTCAGGACACCCCGTCATGGTATTCTGTCTGGACACCCCGTCCTGGTATTCTGTCAGGACATCTCTACATGGTATTCTGTCTGGGCACCACGTCCTGGTATTCTGTCTGGATATCTCATCCTGGTATTCTGCCTGGACAACCCGTCCTGGTGTTCTGTCTGGACATCTCATCCTGGTATTCTTCCTGGACACCCAGTCCTGGTATTCTGTCTGGACACCCCGTCCTGGTATCCTGCCTGGACACCCTGTCCTTGTATTCAGTCTGGACATCTCATCCTGGTATTCTGTCCGGACACCCCATCCTGGTATTCTGTCTGGACACAACGTCTTGGTATTCTGTCTGGACACCCCGTCCTGGTATTCTATCAGGACACCTCTACATGGTATTCTGTCTTGGCAATACGTCCTGGTATTCTTCCTGGACACCCTGTCCTGGTATTCTGTCTGGACATCTCAACCTGTAATTCTGTCTGGACTCGCCATCTTGGTATTCTGTCTGGATATCTCATCCTGGTATTCTGCCTGGACAACCCGTCCTGGTGTTCTGTCTGGACATCTCATCCTGGTATTCTTCCTGGACACCCCGTCGTGCTATTCTGTCTGGACACCCCATCCTGGTATTCTGTCTGGACACCCCGTCCTCGTATTTAACCTGGACACCCGGTCCTGATATTCTGTCTGGACATCTCATCCTGGTATTATTCCGGGACACCCAGTCCTGGTTTTCTATCTGGACACCCCGTCCTGGTATTCTGTCTGGGCACCACGTCCTGGTATACTTCCTGGACATCCTGTCCTGGTATTCTGTCTGGACATCTCAACCTGCAATTCTGTCTGGACTCGCCATCTTGGTATTCTGTCTGGATATCTCATCCTGGTATTCTGCCTGGACAACCCGTCCTGGTGTTCTGTCAGGACATCTCATCCTGGTATTCTTCCTGGACACCCCGTCGTGCTATTCTGTCTGAACACCCCATCCTGGTATTCTGTTTGGACACCCCGTCGTGCTATTCTGCCTGGAGACCCCGTCCTGATATTCTGCCTGAGCATCCAGTAATGGTATTCTGTCAGGACACCCCGTCATGGTATTCTGTCTGGACACCCCGTCCTGGTATTCAGTCTGGACATCTCATCCTGGTATTCTTCCAGGACACCCAGTCCTGGTATTCTATCTGGACACACCGTCCTGGTATTCTGTCTGGACATCTCATCCTGGTATTCTTCCTGGACACCCGTCCTGATGTTCTGTCTGGACATCTTATTCTGGTATTCTTCCTGGACATCCCGACCTGGTATTATGTCTGGACATCTCTTCCTGATATTCATCCTGGACACCCCGTCCTGGTATTCTGCCTGGACACACTGTCCTGGTATTCTGTCTGGACATCTCATCCTAGTATTCTTCCTGGACACCCCGTCGTGCAATTCTGTCTGGACACCCCGTCCTGGTATTCTGCCTGGACACCCTGTCCTGGTATTCTGTCTGGACATCTCATCCTGCTATTCTTCCTGGAATCCCCGTCCTGGTATTCTGCCTGAGAATCCAGTAATGGTATTCAGTCTAGACACCCCGTCATGGTATTCGGTCTGGACACCCCATCCTGGTATTCTGTCTAGACATCTCGTCCTGGTATTCTGCCTGGACACCCCGTCCTGGTATTCTGCCTGGACACCCCGTCCTGGTATTCTTTCTGGGCATCTCATCCTGGTATTCTTCCTGGAAACCCGTCCTGGCATTCTGTCTGGACATATTATCCTGGTATTCTTCCTGGAAACGTCGTCCTGGTATTATGCCTGAGCATCCAGTAATGGTATTCTGTCTGGACACCCCGTACTGGTATTCTGTCTCAACACCCCGTCCTGGTATTCTGTCTGGAAATCCCATCCTGGTATTCTGACTAGACATCTCTTCCTGCTATTCTGCCTGGACACCCCGTCCTGGTATTCTGCCTGAACACCCCATCCTGTATTCTGTCTGGACACCCCGTACTGGTATTCTGTCTGGACACCCCGTCCTGGTATTCTGTCAGGACATCTCTACATGGTATTCTGTCTGGGCAACACGTCCTGGTATTCTTCCTGGACACCCTGTCCTGGTATTCTGTCTGGACATCTCAACCTGTAATTCTGTCTGGACACGCCATCTTGGTATTCTGTCTGGATATCTCATCCTAGTATTCTGCGTGGACAACCGGTCCTGGTATTCTGTCTGGACACCACGTCCTGGTATTCAGTCTGGACATCTCATCCTGGTATTCTTCCAGGACACCCAGTCCTTGTATTCTATCTGGACACACCGTCCTGGTATTCTGTCTGGACATCTCATCCTGGTATTCTTCCTGGACACCCGTCCTGATGTTCTGTCTGGACATCTTATTCTGGTATTCATCCTGGACACCCCGTCCTGGTATTCAGTCTGGACATCTCATCCTGCTATTCTTCCAGGACAACCCGTCCTGGTATTCTGCCTGAGCATCCAGTAATGGTATTCTGTATGGACACCCCGTCCTGCTATTCTGTCTGGACACATCATCCTGCTATTCTTCATGGAAACCCCGTCCTGGTATTCTGCCTGAGCATCCAGTAATGGTATTCTGTCTGGACACCCCATCCTGGTATTCTGTCTGGACACCCCGTCCTGGTATTCTGCCTGAACACCCGGTCCTGGTATTCTGTCTGGACATCTCATACTGGTCTTCTTCCTGGACAACCAGTCCTGGTATTCTGTCTGGACACCACGTCCTGGTATTCAGTCTGGACATCTCATCCTGGTATTCTTCCAGGACACCCAGTCCTTGTATTCTATCTGGACACACCGTCCTGGTATTCTGTCTGGACATCTCATCCTGGTATTCTTCCTGGACACCCGTCCTGATGTTCTGTCTGGACATCTTATTCTGGTATTCATCCTGGACACCCCGTCCTGGTATTCAGTCTGGACATCTCATCCTGCTATTCTTCCAGGACACCCCGTCCTGGTATTCTGCCTGAGCATCCAGTAATGGTATTCTGTATGGACACCCCGTCCTGCTATTCTGTCTGGACACATCATCCTGCTATTCTTCATGGAAACCCCGTCCTGGTATTCTGCCTGAGCATCCAGTAATGGTATTCTGTCTGGACACCCCGTCCTGGTATTCTGTCAGGAAATCTCTACATGGTATTCTGTCTGGGCGTCACGTCTTGGTATTCTTCCTGGACATCCTGTCCTGGTATTCTGTCTGGACATCTCAACCTGTAATTCTGTCTGGACACGACATCTTGGTATTCTGTCTGGATATCTCATCCTGGTATTCGGCCTGGACAACCCGTCAAGGTGTTCTGTCTGGACATCTCATCCTGGTATTCTTCCTGGACACCCCGTCGTGCTATTCTATCTGGACACCCCATCCTGGTATTCTGTCTGGACACCCCGTCCTGGTATTCTGCCTCGACACACCGTCCTGGTATTCTTCCTGGACACCCCGTCCTGGTATTCTGCCTGGACACCCCGTCCTGGTATTCTGTCTGGACATCTCATCCTGGTATTCTTCCTGGACACCCCGTCCTGGTATTCTGCCTGGAATCCCCGACCTGGTATTCTGCCTGAGCATCCAGTAATGGTATTCTGTCAGGACACCCCGTCATGGTATTCTGTCTGGACACCCCGTCCTGGTATTCTGTCAGGACATCTCTACATGGTATTCTGTCTGGGCACCACATCCTGGTATTCTGTCTGGATATCTCATCCTGGTATTCTGCCTGGACAACCCGTCCTGGTGTTCTGTCTGGACATCTCATCCTGGTATTCTTCCTGGACACACAGTCCTGGTATTCTGTCTGGACACCCCGTCCTGGTATCCTGCCTGGACACCCTGTCCTTGTATTCAGTCTGGACATCTCATCCTGGTATTCTGTCTGGACACCCCATCCTGGTATTCTGTCTGGACACACCATCTTGGTATTCTGTCTGGACACCCCGTCCTGGTATTCTATCAGGACACCTCTACATGGTATTCTGTCTTGGCAATACGTCCTGGTATTCTTCCTGGACACCCTGTCCTGGTATTCTGTCTGGACATCTCAACCTGTAATTCTGTCTGGACTCGCCATCTTGGTATTCTGTCTGGATATCTCATCCTGGTATTCTGCCTGGACAACCCGTCCTTGTGTTCTGTCTGGACATCTCATCCTGGTATTCTTCCTGGACACACCGTCGTGCTATTCTGTCTGGACACCCCATCCTGGTATTCTGTCTGCACACCCCGTCCTGGTATTCTACCTGGACACCTGGTCCTGATATTCTGTCTGGACATCTCATCCTGGTATTCTTCCTGGACAACAAGTCCTGGTATTCTGTCTGGACACCCCGTCCTGGTATTCTGTCTGGACATCTCATCCTGGTATTATTACGGGACACTCAGTCCTGGTTTTCTATCTGGACACCCCGTCCTGGTATTCTGTCGGGCACCACGTCCTGGTATTCTTCCTGGACATCCTGTCCTGGTATTCTGTCTGCACATCTCAACCTGTAATTCTGTCTGGACACGACATCTTGGTATTCTGTCTGGATATCTCATCCTGGTATTCTCCCTGGACAACCCGTCGTGCTATTCTGTCTGGACACCCCGTCCTGGTATTCTGTCTGGACATCTCATCCTGGTATTCTTCCTGGACACCCTGTCCTGGTATTCTGCCTGGACACCCTGTCCTGGTATTCTGTCTGGACATCTTTTCCTGCTATTCTTCCTGGAATCCCCGTCCTGATATTCTGCCTGAGCATCCAGTAATGGTATTCTGTCAGGACACCCCGTCATGGTATTCTGTCTGGACACCCCGTCCTGGTATTCTGTCAGGACATCTCTACATGGTATTCTGCCTGGACAACCCGTCCTGGTGTTCTGTCTGGACATCTCATCCTGGTATTCTTCCTGGACACCCAGTCCTGGTATTCTGTCAGGACACCCCGTCCTGGTATCCTGCCTGGACACCCTGTCCTTGTATTCAGTCTGGACATCTCATCCTGGTATTCTTTCTGGACACATTGTCCTGGTATTCTGTCTGGACATCTCATCCTGGTATTCTGTCTGGACACCCCATCCTGGTATGCTGTCTGGACACACCGTCCTGGTTTTCTGTCTGGACACCCCGTCCTGGTATTCTGCCTGAACACCCGGTACTGGTATTCTGTCTGGACATCTCATCCTGGTATTCTTCCTGGACAACCAGTCCTGGTATTCTGTCTGGACACCACGTCCTGGTATTCAGTCTGGACATCTCATCCTGGTATTCTTCCAGGACACCCAGTCCTGGTATTCTATCTGGACACACCGTCCTGGTATTCTGTCTGGACATCTCATCCTGGTATTCTTCCTGGACACCCGTCCTGATGTTCTGGCTGGACATCTTATTCTGGTATTCATCCTGGACACCCCGTCCTGGTATTCTGCCTGGACACACTGTCCTGGTATTCTGTCTGGACATCTCATCCTAGTATTCTTCCTGGACACCCCGTCGTGCAATTCTGTCTGGACACCCCGTCCTGGTATTCTGCCTGGACACCCTGTCCTGGTATTCTGTCTGGACATCTCATCCTGCTATTCTTCCTGGAATCCCCGTCCTGGTATTCTGCCTGAGAATCCAGTAATGGTATTCAGTCTAGACACCCCGTCATGGTATTCTGTCTGGACACCCCATCCTGGTATTCTGTCTAGACATCTCGTCCTGGTATTCTGCCTGGCACCCCGTCCTGGTATTCTGCCTGGACACCTTGTCCTGGTATTCTGTCTGGACATCTCAACCTGTAATTCTGTCTGGACTCGCCATCTTGGTATTCTGTCTGGATATCTCATCCTGGTATTCTGCCTGGACAACCCGTCCTGGTGTTCTGTCTGGACATCTCATCCTGGTATTCTTCCTGGACAACCAGTCCTGGTATTCTGTCTGGACACCCAGTCCTGGTATTCTGTCAGGACACCCCGTCCTGGTATCCTGCCTGGACACCCTGTCCTTGTATTCAGTCTGGACATCTCATCCTGGTTTTCTGTCTGGACACCCCGTCCTGGTATTCTGCCTGAACACCCGGTACTGGTATTCTGTCTGGACATCTAATCCTGGTATTCTTCCTGGACAACCAGTCCTGGTATTCTGTCTGGACACCACGTCCTGGTATTCAGTCTGGACATCTCATCCTGGTATTCTTCCAGGACACCCAGTCCTGGTATTCTATCTGGACACACCATCCTGGTATTCTGTCTGGACATCTCATCCTGGTATTCTTCCTGGACACCCGTCCTGATGTTCTGGCTGGACATCTTATTCTGGTATTCATCCTGGACACCCCGTCCTGGTATTCTGCCTGGACACACTGTCCTGGTATTCTGTCTGGACATCTCATCCTAGTATTCTTCCTGGACACCCCGTCGTGCAATTCTGTCTGGACACCCCGTCCTGGTATTCTGCCTGGACACCCTGTCCTGGTATTCTGTCTGGACATCTCATCCTGCTATTCTTCCTGGAATCCCCGTCCTGGTATTCTGCCTGAGAATCCAGTAATGGTATTCAGTCTAGACACCCCGTCATGGTATTCTGTCTGGACACCCCATCCTGGTATTCTGTCTAGACATCTCGTCCTGGTATTCTGCCTGGACACCCCGTCCTGGTATTCTGCCTGGACACCCTGTCCTGGTATTCTGTCTGGACAACTCAACCTGTAATTCTGTCTGGACTCGCCATCTTGGTATTCTGTCTGGATATCTCATCCTGGTATTCTGCCTGGACAACCCGTCCTGGTGTTCTGTCTGGACATCTCATCCTGGTATTCTTCCTGGACACCCAGTCCTGGTATTCTGTCTGGACACCCCGTCCTGGTATCCTGCCTGGACACCCTGTCCTTGTATTCAGTCTGGACATCTCATCCTGGTATTCTGTCCGGACACCCCATCCTGGTATTCTGTCTGGACACAACGTCTTGGTATTCTGTCTGGACACCCCGTCCTGGTATTCTATCAGGACACCTCTACATGGTATTCTGTCTTGGCAATACGTCCTGGTATTCTTCCTGGACACCCTGTCCTGGTATTCTGTCTGGACATCTCAACCTGTAATTCTGTCTGGACTCGCCATCTTGGTATTCTGTCTGGATATCTCATCCTGGTATTCTGCCTGGACAACCCGTCCTTGTGTTCTGTCTGGACATCTCATCCTGGTATTCTTCCTGGACACACCGTCGTGCTATTCTGTCTGGACACCCCATCCTGGTATTCTGTCTGCACACCCCGTCCTGGTATTCTACCTGGACACCTGGTCCTGATATTCTGTCTGGACATCTCATCCTGGTATTCTTCCTGGACAACAAGTCCTGGTATTCTGTCTGGACACCCCGTCCTGGTATTCTGTCTGGACATCTCATCCTGGTATTATTACGGGACACTCAGTCCTGGTTTTCTATCTGGACACCCCGTCCTGGTATTCTGTCGGGCACCACGTCCTGGTATTCTTCCTGGACATCCTGTCCTGGTATTCTGTCTGCACATCTCAACCTGTAATTCTGTCTGGACACGACATCTTGGTATTCTGTCTGGATATCTCATCCTGGTATTCTGCCTGGACAACCCGTCGTGCTATTCTGTCTGGACACCCCGTCCTGGTATTCTGTCTGGACATCTCATCCTGGTATTCTTCCTGGACACCCTGTCCTGGTATTCTGCCTGGACACCCTGTCCTGGTATTCTGTCTGGACATCTTTTCCTGCTATTCTTCCTGGAATCCCCGTCCTGATATTCTGCCTGAGCATCCAGTAATGGTATTCTGTCAGGACACCCCGTCATGGTATTCTGTCTGGACACCCCGTCCTGGTATTCTGTCAGGACATCTCTACATGGTATTCTGCCTGGACAACCCGTCCTGGTGTTCTGTCTGGACATCTCATCCTGGTATTCTTCCTGGACACCCAGTCCTGGTATTCTGTCAGGACACCCCGTCCTGGTATCCTGCCTGGACACCCTGTCCTTGTATTCAGTCTGGACATCTCATCCTGGTATTCTTTCTGGACACATTGTCCTGGTATTCTGTCTGGACATCTCATCCTGGTATTCTGTCTGGACACCCCATCCTGGTATGCTGTCTGGACACACCGTCCTGGTTTTCTGTCTGGACACCCCGTCCTGGTATTCTGCCTGAACACCCGGTACTGGTATTCTGTCTGGACATCTCATCCTGGTATTCTTCCTGGACAACCAGTCCTGGTATTCTGTCTGGACACCACGTCCTGGTATTCAGTCTGGACATCTCATCCTGGTATTTTTCCAGGACACCCAGTCCTGGTATTCTATCTGGACACACCGTCCTGGTATTCTGTCTGGACATCTCATCCTGGTATTCTTCCTGGACACCCGTCCTGATGTTCTGGCTGGACATCTTATTCTGGTATTCATCCTGGACACCCCGTCCTGGTATTCTGCCTGGACACACTGTCCTGGTATTCTGTCTGGACATCTCATCCTAGTATTCTTCCTGGACACCCCGTCGTGCAATTCTGTCTGGACACCCCGTCCTGGTATTCTGCCTGGACACCCTGTCCTGGTATTCTGTCTGGACATCTCATCCTGCTATTCTTCCTGGAATCCCCGTCCTGGTATTCTGCCTGAGAATCCAGTAATGGTATTCAGTCTAGACACCCCGTCATGGTATTCTGTCTGGACACCCCATCCTGGTATTCTGTCTAGACATCTCGTCCTGGTATTCTGCCTGGCACCCCGTCCTGGTATTCTGCCTGGACACCTTGTCCTGGTATTCTGTCTGGACATCTCAACCTGTAATTCTGTCTGGACTCGCCATCTTGGTATTCTGTCTGGATATCTCATCCTGGTATTCTGCCTGGACAACCCGTCCTGGTGTTCTGTCTGGACATCTCATCCTGGTATTCTTCCTGGACACCCCGTCGTGCTATTCTGTCTGGACACCCCGTCCTGGTATTCTGCCTGAACACCCGGTACTGGTATTCTGTCTGGACATCTCATCCTGGTATTCTTCCTGGACAACCAGTCCTGGTATTCTGTCTGGACACCCAGTCCTGGTATTCTGTCAGGACACCCCGTCCTGGTATCCTGCCTGGACACCCTGTCCTTGTATTCAGTCTGGACATCTCATCCTGGTATTCTTTCTGGACACATTGTCCTGGTATTCTGTCTGGACATCTCATCCTGGTATTCTGTCTGGACACCCCATCCTGGTATGCTGTCTGGACACACCGTCCTGGTTTTCTGTCTGGACACCCCGTCCTGGTATTCTGCCTGAACACCCGGTACTGGTATTCTGTCTGGACATCTCATCCTGGTATTCTTCCTGGACAACCAGTCCTGGTATTCTGTCTGGACACCACGTCCTGGTATTCAGTCTGGACATCTCATCCTGGTATTCTTCCAGGACACCCAGTCCTGGTATTCTATCTGGACACACCATCCTGGTATTCTGTCTGGACATCTCATCCTGGTATTCTTCCTGGACACCCGTCCTGATGTTCTGGCTGGACATCTTATTCTGGTATTCATCCTGGACACCCCGTCCTGGTATTCTGCCTGGACACACTGTCCTGGTATTCTGTCTGGACATCTCATCCTAGTATTCTTCCTGGACACCCCGTCGTGCAATTCTGTCTGGACACCCCGTCCTGGTATTCTGCCTGGACACCCTGTCCTGGTATTCTGTCTGGACATCTCATCCTGCTATTCTTCCTGGAATCCCCGTCCTGGTATTCTGCCTGAGAATCCAGTAATGGTATTCAGTCTAGACACCCCGTCATGGTATTCTGTCTGGACACCCCATCCTGGTATTCTGTCTAGACATCTCGTCCTGGTATTCTGCCTGGACACCCCGTCCTGGTATTCTGCCTGGACACCCTGTCCTGGTATTCTGTCTGGACATCTCAACCTGTAATTCTGTCTGGACTCGCCATCTTGGTATTCTGTCTGGATATCTCATCCTGGTATTCTGCCTGGACAACCCGTCCTGGTGTTCTGTCTGGACATCTCATCCTGGTATTCTTCCTGGACACCCCGTCGTGCTATTCTGTCTGGACACCCCATCCTGGTATTCTGTCTGGACACCCCGTCCTCGTATTTAACCTGGACACCCGGTCCTGATATTCTGTCTGGACATCTCATCCTGGTATTATTCCGGGACACCCAGTCCTGGTTTTCTATCTGGACACCCCGTCCTGGTATTCTGTCTGGGCACCACATCCTGGTATACTTCCTGGACATCCTGTCCTGGTATTCTGTCTGGACATCTCAACCTGCAATTCTGTCTGGACTCGCCATCTTGGTATTCTGTCTGGATATCTCATCCTGGTATTCTGCCTGGACAACCCGTCCTGGTGTTCTGTCTGGACATCTCATCCTGGTATTCTTCCTGGACACCCCGTCGTGCTATTCTGTCTGAACACCCCATCCTGGTATTCTGTTTGGACACCCCGTCGTGCTATTCTGCCTGGAGACCCCGTCCTGATATTCTGCCTGAGCATCCAGTAATGGTATTCTGTCAGGACACCCCGTCATGGTATTCTGTCTGGACACCCCGTCCTGGTATTCAGTCTGGACATCTCATCCTGGTATTCTTCCAGGACACCCAGTCCTGGTATTCTATCTGGACACACCGTCCTGGTATTCAGTCTGGACATCTCATCCTGGTATTCTTCCAGGACACCCAGTCCTGGTATTCTATCTGGACACACCGTCCTGGTATTCTGTCTGGACATCTCATCCTGGTATTCTTCCTGGACACCCGTCCTGATGTTCTGTCTGGACATCTTATTCTGGTATTCTTCCTGGACATCCCGACCTGGTATTATGTCTGGACATCTCTTCCTGGTATTCATCCTGGACACCCCGTCCTGGTATTCTGCCTGGACACACTGTCCTTGTATTCTGTCTGGACATCTCATCCTAGTATTCTTCCTGGACACCCCGTCGTGCAATTCTGTCTGGACACCCCGTCCTGGTATTCTGCCTGGACACCCTGTCCTGGTATTCTGTCTAGACATCTCGTCCTGGTATTCTGCCTGGACACCCCGTCCTGGTAATCTGCCTGGACACCCCGTCCTGGTATTCTTTCTGGGCATCTCATCCTGGTATTCTTCCTGGAAACCCGTCCTGGCATTCTGTCTGGACATATTATCCTGGTATTCTTCCTGGAAACGTCGTCCTGGTATTCTGCCTGAGCATCCAGTAATGGTATTCTGTCTGGACACCCCGTACTGGTATTCTGTCTCAACACCCCGTCCTGGTATTCTGTCTGGAAATCCCATCCTGGTATTCTGACTAGACATCTCGTCCTGCTATTCTGCCTGGACACCCCGTCCTGGTATTCTGCCTGGACACCTCATCCTGTATTCTGTCTGGACACCCCGTACTGGTATTCTGTCTGGACACCCCGTCCTGGTATTCTGTCAGGACATCTCTACATGGTATTCTGTCTGGGCAACACTTCCTGGTATTCTTCCTGGACACCCTGTCCTGGTATTCTGTCTGGACATCTCAACCTGTAATTCTGTCTGGACACGCCATCTTGGTATTCTGTCTGGATATCTCATCCTAGTATTCTGCCTGGACAACCGGTCCTGGTGTTCTGTCTGGACATCTCATCCTGGTATTCTTCCTGGACACCCCGTCATGCTATTCTGTCTGGACACCCCATCCTGGTATTCTGTCTGGACACCCCGTCCTGGTATTCTGCCTGAACACCCGGTCCTGGTATTCTGTCTGGACATCTCATACTGGTCTTCTTCCTGGACAACCAGTCCTGGTATTCTGTCTGGACACCACGTCCTGGTATTCAGTCTGGACATCTCATCCTGGTATTCTTCCAGGACACCCAGTCCTTGTATTCTATCTGGACACACCGTCCTGGTATTCTGTCTGGACATCTCATCCTGGTATTCTTCCTGGACACCCGTCCTGATGTTCTGTCTGGACATCTTATTCTGGTATTCATCCTGGACACCCCGTCCTGGTATTCAGTCTGGACATCTCATCCTACTATTCTTCCAGGACACCCCGTCCTGGTATTCTGCCTGAGCATCCAGTAATGGTATTCTGTATGGACACCCCGTCCTGCTATTCTGTCTGGACACATCATCCTGCTATTCTTCATGGAAACCCCGTCCTGGTATTCTGCCTGAGCATCCAGTAATGGTATTCTGTCTGGACACACCGTCCTGGTATTCTGTCTGGACATCTCATCCTGGTATTCTTCCTGGACACCCGTCCTGATGTTCTGTCTGGACATCTTATTCTGGTATTCTTCCTGGACATCCCGACCTGGTATTATGTCTGGACATCTCTTCCTGGTATTCATCCTGGACACCCCGTCCTGGTATTCTTCCTGGACACCCTGTCCTGGTATTCTGCCTGGACACCCTGTCCTGGTATTCTGTCTGGACATCTTTTCCTGCTATTCTTCCTGGAATCCCCGTCCTGATATTCTGCCTGAGCATCCAGTAATGGTATTCTGTCAGGACACCCCGTCATGGTATTCTGTCTGGACACCCCGTCCTGGTATTCTGTCAGGACATCTCTACATGGTATTCTGCCTGGACAACCCGTCCTGGTATTCTGTCTGGACATCTCATCCTGGTATTCTTCCTGGACACCCAGTCCTGGTATTCTGTCAGGACACCCCGTCCTGGTATCCTGCCTGGACACCCTGTCCTTGTATTCAGTCTGGACATCTCATCCTGGTATTCTTTCTGGACACATTGTCCTGGTATTCTGTCTGGACATCTCATCCTGGTATTCTGTCTGGACACCCCATCCTGGTATGCTGTCTGGACACACCGTCCTGGTTTTCTGTCTGGACACCCCGTCCTGGTATTCTGCCTGAACACCCGGTACTGGTATTCTGTCTGGACATCTCATCCTGGTATTCTTCCTGGACAACCAGTCCTGGTATTCTGTCTGGACACCACGTCCTGGTATTCAGTCTGGACATCTCATCCTGGTATTCTTCCAGGACACCCAGTCCTGGTATTCTATCTGGACACACCGTCCTGGTATTCTGTCTGGACATCTCATCCTGGTATTCTTCCTGGACACCCGTCCTGATGTTCTGGCTGGACATCTTATTCTGGTATTCATCCTGGACACCCCGTCCTGGTATTCTGCCTGGACACACTGTCCTGGTATTCTGTCTGGACATCTCATCCTAGTATTCTTCCTGGACACCCCGTCGTGCAATTCTGTCTGGACACCCCGTCCTGGTATTCTGCCTGGACACCCTGTCCTGGTATTCTGTCTGGACATCTCATCCTGCTATTCTTCCTGGAATCCCCGTCCTGGTATTCTGCCTGAGAATCCAGTAATGGTATTCAGTCTAGACACCCCGTCATGGTATTCTGTCTGGACACCCCATCCTGGTATTCTGTCTAGACATCTCGTCCTGGTATTCTGCCTGGCACCCCGTCCTGGTATTCTGCCTGGACACCTTGTCCTGGTATTCTGTCTGGACATCTCAACCTGTAATTCTGTCTGGACTCGCCATCTTGGTATTCTGTCTGGATATCTCATCCTGGTATTCTGCCTGGACAACCCGTCCTGGTGTTCTGTCTGGACATCTCATCCTGGTATTCTTCCTGGACACCCCGTCGTGCTATTCTGTCTGGACACCCCGTCCTGGTATTCTGCCTGAACACCCGGTACTGGTATTCTGTCTGGACATCTCATCCTGGTATTCTTCCTGGACAACCAGTCCTGGTATTCTGTCTGGACACCCAGTCCTGGTATTCTGTCAGGACACCCCGTCCTGGTATCCTGCCTGGACACCCTGTCCTTGTATTCAGTCTGGACATCTCATCCTGGTATTCTTTCTGGACACATTGTCCTGGTATTCTGTCTGGACATCTCATCCTGGTATTCTGTCTGGACACCCCATCCTGGTATGCTGTCTGGACACACCGTCCTGGTTTTCTGTCTGGACACCCCGTCCTGGTATTCTGCCTGAACACCCGGTACTGGTATTCTGTCTGGACATCTAATCCTGGTATTCTTCCTGGACAACCAGTCCTGGTATTCTGTCTGGACACCACGTCCTGGTATTCAGTCTGGACATCTCATCCTGGTATTCTTCCAGGACACCCAGTCCTGGTATTCTATCTGGACACACCATCCTGGTATTCTGTCTGGACATCTCATCCTGGTATTCTTCCTGGACACCCGTCCTGATGTTCTGGCTGGACATCTTATTCTGGTATTCATCCTGGACACCCCGTCCTGGTATTCTGCCTGGACACACTGTCCTGGTATTCTGTCTGGACATCTCATCCTAGTATTCTTCCTGGACACCCCGTCGTGCAATTCTGTCTGGACACCCCGTCCTGGTATTCTGCCTGGACACCCTGTCCTGGTATTCTGTCTGGACATCTCATCCTGCTATTCTTCCTGGAATCCCCGTCCTGGTATTCTGCCTGAGAATCCAGTAATGGTATTCAGTCTAGACACCCCGTCATGGTATTCTGTCTGGACACCCCATCCTGGTATTCTGTCTAGACATCTCGTCCTGGTATTCTGCCTGGACACCCCGTCCTGGTATTCTGCCTGGACACCCTGTCCTGGTATTCTGTCTGGACATCTCAACCTGTAATTCTGTCTGGACTCGCCATCTTGGTATTCTGTCTGGATATCTCATCCTGGTATTCTGCCTGGACAACCCGTCCTGGTGTTCTGTCTGGACATCTCATCCTGGTATTCTTCCTGGACACCCCGTCGTGCTATTCTGTCTGGACACCCCATCCTGGTATTCTGTCTGGACACCCCGTCCTCGTATTTAACCTGGACACCCGGTCCTGATATTCTGTCTGGACATCTCATCCTGGTATTATTCCGGGACACCCAGTCCTGGTTTTCTATCTGGACACCCCGTCCTGGTATTCTGTCTGGGCACCACATCCTGGTATACTTCCTGGACATCCTGTCCTGGTATTCTGTCTGGACATCTCAACCTGCAATTCTGTCTGGACTCGCCATCTTGGTATTCTGTCTGGATATCTCATCCTGGTATTCTGCCTGGACAACCCGTCCTGGTGTTCTGTCTGGACATCTCATCCTGGTATTCTTCCTGGACACCCCGTCGTGCTATTCTGTCTGAACACCCCATCCTGGTATTCTGTTTGGACACCCCGTCGTGCTATTCTGCCTGGAGACCCCGTCCTGATATTCTGCCTGAGCATCCAGTAATGGTATTCTGTCAGGACACCCCGTCATGGTATTCTGTCTGGACACCCCGTCCTGGTATTCAGTCTGGACATCTCATCCTGGTATTCTTCCAGGACACCCAGTCCTGGTATTCTATCTGGACACACTGTCCTGGTATTCAGTCTGGACATCTCATCCTGGTATTCTTCCAGGACACCCAGTCCTGGTATTCTATCTGGACACACCGTCCTGGTATTCTGTCTGGACATCTCATCCTGGTATTCTTCCTGGACACCCGTCCTGATGTTCTGTCTGGACATCTTATTCTGGTATTCTTCCTGGACATCCCGACCTGGTATTATGTCTGGACATCTCTTCCTGGTATTCATCCTGGACACCCCGTCCTGGTATTCTGCCTGGACACACTGTCCTGGTATTCTGTCTGGACATCTCATCCTAGTATTCTTCCTGGACACCCCGTCGTGCAATTCTGTCTGGACACCCCGTCCTGGTATTCTGCCTGGACACCCTGTCCTGGTATTCTGTCTAGACATCTCGTCCTGGTATTCTGCCTGGACACCCCGTCCTGGTAATCTGCCTGGACACCCCGTCCTGGTATTCTTTCTGGGCATCTCATCCTGGTATTCTTCCTGGAAACCCGTCCTGGCATTCTGTCTGGACATATTATCCTGGTATTCTTCCTGGAAACGTCGTCCTGGTATTCTGCCTGAGCATCCAGTAATGGTATTCTGTCTGGACACCCCGTACTGGTATTCTGTCTCAACACCCCGTCCTGGTATTCTGTCTGGAAATCCCATCCTGTTATTCTGACTAGACATCTCGTCCTGCTATTCTGCCTGGACACCCCGTCCTGGTATTCTGCCTGGACACCTCATCCTGTATTCTGTCTGGACACCCCGTACTGGTATTCTGTCTGGACACCCCGTCCTGGTATTCTGTCAGGACATCTCTACATGGTATTCTGTCTGGGCAACACTTCCTGGTATTCTTCCTGGACACCCTGTCCTGGTATTCTGTCTGGACATCTCAACCTGTAATTCTGTCTGGACACGCCATCTTGGTATTCTGTCTGGATATCTCATCCTAGTATTCTGCCTGGACAACCGGTCCTGGTGTTCTGTCTGGACATCTCATCCTGGTATTCTTCCTGGACACCCCGTCATGCTATTCTGTCTGGACACCCCATCCTGGTATTCTGTCTGGACACCCCGTCCTGGTATTCTGCCTGAACACCCGGTCCTGGTATTCTGTCTGGACATCTCATACTGGTCTTCTTCCTGGACAACCAGTCCTCGTATTCTGTCTGGACACCACGTCCTGGTATTCAGTCTGGACATCTCATCCTGGTATTCTTCCAGGACACCCAGTCCTTGTATTCTATCTGGACACACCGTCCTGGTATTCTGTCTGGACATCTCATCCTGGTATTCTTCCTGGACACCCGTCCTGATGTTCTGTCTGGACATCTTATTCTGGTATTCATCCTGGACACCCCGTCCTGGTATTCAGTCTGGACATCTCATCCTACTATTCTTCCAGGACACCCCGTCCTGGTATTCTGCCTGAGCATCCAGTAATGGTATTCTGTATGGACACCCCGTCCTGCTATTCTGTCTGGACACATCATCCTGCTATTCTTCATGGAAACCCCGTCCTGGTATTCTGCCTGAGCATCCAGTAATGGTATTCTGTCTGGACACCCCGTCCTGGTATTCTGTCAGGAAATCTCTACATGGTATTCTGTCTGGGCGCCACGTCTTGGTATTCTTCCTGGACATCCTGTCCTGGTATTCTGTCTGGACATCTCAACCTGTAATTCTGTCTGGACACGACATCTTGGTATTCTGTCTGGATATCTCATCCTGGTATTCGGCCTGGACAACCCGTCAAGGTGTTCTGTCTGGACATCTCATCCTGGTATTCTTCCTGGACACCCCGTCGTGCTATTCTGTCTGGACACCCCATCCTGGTATTCTGTCTGGACACCCCGTGCTGGTATTCTGCCTGGACACCCGGTCCTGATATTCTGTCTGGACATCTCATCCTGGTATTCCTCCTGGACAACGAGTCCTGGTATTCTGTCTGGACACCCCGTCCTGGTATTCTGTCTGGACACGACATCTTGGTATTCTGTCTGGATGTCTCATCCTGGAATTCTGCCTGGACAACCCGTCATGGTGTTCTGTCTGGACATCTCATCCTGGTATTCTTCCTGGACACCCCGTCGTGCTATTCTGTCTGGACACCCCATCCTGGTATTCTGTCTGGACACCCCGTCCTAGTATTCTGCCTCGACACCCCGTCCTGGTATTCTTCCTGGACACCCCGTCCTGGTATTCTGCCTGGACACCCCGTCCTGGTATTCTGTCTGGACATCTCATCCTGGTATTCTTCCTGGACACCCCGTCCTGGTATTCTGCCTGGAATCCCCGACCTGGTATTCTGCCTGAGCATCCAGTAATGGTATTCTATCAGGACACCCCGTCATGGTATTCTGTCTGGACACCCCGTCCTGGTATTCTGTCAGGACATCTCTACATGGTATTCTGTCTGGGCACCACATCCTGGTATTCTGTCTGGATATCTCATCCTGGTATTCTGCCTGGACAACCCGTCCTGGTGTTCTGTCTGGACATCTCATCCTGGTATTCTTCCTGGACACACAGTCCTGGTATTCTGTCTGGACACCCCGTCCTGGTATCCTGCCTGGACACCCTGTCCTTGTATTCAGTCTGGACATCTCATCCTGGTATTCTGTCTGGACACCCCATCCTGGTATTCTGTCTGGACACACCATCTTGGTATTCTGTCTGGACACCCCGTCCTGGTATTCTATCAGGACACCTCTACATGGTATTCTGTCTTGGCAATACGTCCTGGTATTCTTCCTGGACACCCTGTCCTGGTATTCTGTCTGGACATCTCAACCTGTAATTCTGTCTGGACTCGCCATCTTGGTATTCTGTCTGGATATCTCATCCTGGTATTCTGCCTGGAGAACCCGTCCTTGTGTTCTGTCTGGACATCTCATCCTGGTATTCTTCCTGGACACACCGTCGTGCTATTCTGTCTGGACACCCCATCCTGGTATTCTGTCTGGACACCCCGTCCTGGTATTCTACCTGGACACCCGGTCCTGATATTCTGTCTGGACATCTCATCCTGGTATTCTTCCTGGACAACAAGTCCTGGTATTCTGTCTGGACACCCCGTCCTGGTATTCTGTCTGGACATCTCATCCTGGTATTATTCCGGGACACACAGTCCTGGTTTTCTATCTGGACACCCCGTCCTGGTATTCTGTCGGGCACCACGTCCTGGTATTCTTCCTGGACATCCTGTCCTGGTATTCTGTCTGGACATCTCAACCTGTAATTCTGTCTGGACACGACATCTTGGTATTTTGACTGGATATCTCATCCTGGTATTCTGCCTGGACAACCCGTCGTGCTATTCTGTCTGGACACCCCATCCTGGTATTCTGTTTGGACACCCCGTCGTGCAATTCTGTCTGGACACCCCGTCCTGGTATTCTGCCTGGACACCCTGTCCTGGTATTCTGTCTGGACATCTCATCCTGCTATTCTTCCTGGAATCCCCGTCCTGGTATTCTGCCTGAGAATCCAGTAATGGTATTCAGTCTAGACACCCCGTCATGGTATTCTGTCTGGACACCCCATCCTGGTATTCTGTCTAGACATCTCGTCCTGGTATTCTGCCTGGACACCCCGTCCTGGTATTCTGCCTGGACACCCTGTCCTGGTATTCTGTCTGGACATCTCAACCTGTAATTCTGTCTGGACTCGCCATCTTGGTATTCTGTCTGGATATCTCATCCTGGTATTCTGCCTGGACAACCCGTCGTGCTATTCTGTCTGGACACCCCATCCTGGTATTCTGTCTAGACATCTCGTCCTGGTATTCTGCCTGGACACCCCGTCCTGGTATTCTGCCTGGACACCCTGTCCTGGTATTCTGTCTGGACATCTCAACCTGTAATTCTGTCTGGACTCGCCATCTTGGTATTCTGTCTGGACATCTCATCCTGGTATTCTTCCTGGACACCCCGTCGTGCTATTCTGTCTGGACACCCCATCCTGGTATTCTGTCTGGACACCCCGTCCTGCTGTTCTGTCTGGACATCTCATCCTGGTATTCTTCCTGGACACCCAGTCCTGGTATTCTGTCAGGACACCCCGTCCTGGTATCCTGCCTGGACACCCTGTCCTTGTATTCAGTCTGGACATCTCATCCTGGTATTCTTTCTGGACACATTGTCCTGGTATTCTGTCTGGACATCTCATCCTGGTATTCTGTCTGGACACCCCATCCTGGTATGCTGTCTGGACACACCGTCCTGGTTTTCTGTCTGGACACCCCGTCCTGGTATTCTGTCTGAACACCCGGTACTGGTATTCTGTCTGGACATCTCATCCTGGTATTCTTCCTGGACAACCAGTCCTGGTATTCTGTCTGGACACCACGTCCTGGTATTCTGTCTGGACATCTCATCCTGGTATTCTTCCTGGACACCCGTCCTGATGTTCTGGCTGGACATCTTATTCTGGTATTCATCCTGGACACCCCGTCCTGGTATTCTGCCTGGACACACTGTCCTGGTATTCTGTCTGGACATCTCATCCTAGTATTCTTCCTGGACACCCCGTCGTGCAATTCTGTCTGGACACCCCATCCTGGTATTCTGCCTGGACACCCTGTCCTGGTATTCTGTCAGGACATCTCTACATGGTATTCTGTCTGGGCACCACATCCTGGTATTCTGTCTGGATATCTCATCCTGGTATTCTGCCTGGACAACCCGTCCTGGTGTTCTGTCTGGACATCTCATCCTGGTATTCTTCCTGGACACACAGTCCTGGTATTCTGTCTGGACACCCCGTCCTGGTATCCTGCCTGGACACCCTGTCCTTGTATTCAGTCTGGACATCTCATCCTGGTATTCTGTCTGGACACCCCATCCTGGTATTCTGTCTGGACACACCATCTTGGTATTCTGTCTGGACACCCCGTCCTGGTATTCTATCAGGACACCTCTACATGGTATTCTGTCTTGGCAATACGTCCTGGTATTCTTCCTGGACACCCTGTCCTGGTATTCTGTCTGGACATCTCAACCAGTAATTCTGTCTGGACTCGCCATCTTGGTATTCTGTCTGGATATCTCATCCTGGTATTCTGCCTGGGCAACCCGTCCTTGTGTTCTGTCTGGACATCTCATCCTGGTATTCTTCTTGGACACACCGTCGTGCTATTCTGTCTGGACACCCCATCCTGGTATTCTGTCTGCACACCCCGTCCTGGTATTCTACCTGGACACCTGGACCTGATATTCTGTCTGGACATCTCATCCTGGTATTCTTCCTGGACAACAAGTCCTGGTATTCTGTCTGGACACCCCGTCCTGGTATTCTGTCTGGACATCTCATCCTGGTATTATTCCGGGACACCCAGTCCTGGTTTTCTATCTGGACACCCCGTCCTGGTATTCTGTCGGGCACCACGTCCTGGTATTCTTCCTGGACATCCTGTCCTGGTATTCTGTCTGGACATCTCAACCTGTAATTCTGTCTGGACACGACATCTTGGTATTCTGTCTGGATATCTCATCCTGGTATTCTGCCTGGACAACCCGTCCTTGTGTTCTGTCTGGACATCTCATCCTGGTATTCTTCCTGGACACACCGTCGTGCTATTCTGTCTGGACACCCCATCCTGGTATTCTGTCTGGACACCCCGTCCTGGTATTCTACCTGGACACCCGGTCCTGATATTCTGTCTGGACATCTCATCCTGGTATTCTTCCTGGACAACAAGTCCTGGTATTCTGTCTGGACACCCCGTCCTGGTATTCTGTCTGGACATCTCATCCTGGTATTATTCCGGGACACACAGTCCTGGTTTTCTATCTGGACACCCCGTCCTGGTATTCTGTCGGGCACCACGTCCTGGTATTCTTCCTGGACATCCTGTCCTGGTATTCTGTCTGGACATCTCAACCTGTAATTCTGTCTGGACACGACATCTTGGTATTCTGTCTGGATATCTCATCCTGGTATTCTGCCTGGACAACCCGTCGTGCTATACTGTCTGGACACCCCATCCTGGTATACTGTTTGGACACCCCGTCGTGCAATTCTGTCTGGACACCCCGTCCTGGTATTCTGCCTGGACACCCTGTCCTGGTATTCTGTCTGGACATCTCATCCTGCTATTCTTCCTGGAATCCCCGTCCTGGTATTCTGCCTGAGAATCCAGTAATGGTATTCAGTCTAGACACCCCGTCATTGTATTCTGTCTGGACACCCCATCCTGGTATTCTGTCTAGACATCTCGTCCTGGTATTCTGCCTGGACACCCCGTCCTGGTATTCTGCCTGGACACCCTGTCCTGGTATTCTGTCTGGACATCTCAACCTGTAATTCTGTCTGGACTCGCCATCTTGGTATTCTGTCTGGATATCTCATCCTGGTATTCTGCCTGAACAACCCGTCCTGGTGTTCTGTCTGGACATCTCATCCTGGTATTCTTCCTGGTCACCCCGTCGTGCTATTCTGTCTGGACACCCCATCCTGGTATTCTGTCTGGACACCCCGTCCTGGTGTTCTGTCTGGACATCTCATCCTGGTATTCTTCCTGGACACCCAGTCCTGGTATTCTGTCAGGACACCCCGTCCTGGTATCCTGCCTGGACACCCTGTCCTTGTATTCAGTCTGGACATCTCATCCTGGTATTCTTTCTGGACACATTGTCCTGGTATTCTGTCTGGACATCTCATCCTGGTATTCTGTCTGGACACCCCATCCTGGTATGCTGTCTGGACACACCGTCCTGGTTTTCTGTCTGGACACCCCGTCCTGGTATTCTGCCTGAACACCCGGTACTGGTATTCTGTCTGGACATCTCATCCTGGTATTCTTCCTGGACAACCAGTCCTGGTATTCTGTCTGGACACCACGTCCTGGTATTCAGTCTGGACATCTCATCCTGGTATTCTTCCAGGACACCCAGTCCTGGTATTCTATCTGGACACACCATCCTGGTATTCTGTCTGGACATCTCATCCTGGTATTCTTCCTGGACACCCGTCCTGATGTTCTGGCTGGACATCTTATTCTGGTATTCATCCTGGACACCCCGTCCTGGTATTCTGCCTGGACACACTGTCCTGGTATTCTGTCTGGACATCTCATCCTAGTATTCTTCCTGGACACCCCGTCGTGCAATTCTGTCTGGACACCCCGTCCTGGTATTCTGCCTGAGAATCCAGTAATGGTATTCAGTCTAGACACCCCGTCATGGTATTCTGTCTGGACACCCCATCCTGGTATTCTGTCTAGACATCTCGTCCTGGTATTCTGCCTGGACACCCCGTCCTGGTATTCTGCCTGGACACCTTGTCCTGGTATTCTGTCTGGACATCTCAACCTGTAATTCTGTCTGGACTCGCCATCTTGGTATTCTGTCTGGATATCTCATCCTGGTATTCTGCATGGACAACCCGTCCTGGTATTCTGTCTGGACATCTCATCCTGGTATTCTTCCTGGACACCCCGTCGTGCTATTCTGTCTGGACACCCCATCCTGGTATTCTGTCTGGACACCCCGTCCTCGTATTTAACCTGGACACCCGGTCCTGATATTCTGTCTGGACATCTCATCCTGGTATTATTCCAGGACACCCAGTCCTGGTTTTCTATCTGGACACCCCGTCCTGGTATTCTGTCTGGGCACCACGTCCTGGTATACTTCCTGGACATCCTGTCCTGGTATTCTGTCTGGACATCTCAACCTGCAATTCTGTCTGGACTCGCCATCTTGGTATTCTGTCTGGATATCTCATCCTGGTATTCTGCCTGGACAACCCGTCCTGGTGTTCTGTCTGGACATCTCATCCTGGTATTCTTCCTGGACACCCCGTCGTGCTATTCTGTCTGAACACCCCATCCTGGTATTCTGTTTGGACACCCCGTCGTGCTATTCTGCCTGGAGACCCCGTCCTGATATTCTGCCTGAGCATCCAGTAATGGTATTCTGTCAGGACACCCCGTCATGGTATTCTGTCTGGACACCCCGTCCTGGTATTCTGCCTGAACACCCGGTACTGGTATTCTGTCTGGACATCTCATCCTGGTATTCTTCCTGGACAACCAGTCCTGGTATTCTGTCTGGACACCACGTCCTGGTATTCAGTCTGGACATCTCATCCTGGTATTCTTCCAGGACACCCAGTCCTGGTATTCTATCTGGACACACCGTCCTGGTATTCTGTCTAGACATCTCATCCTGGTATTCTTCCTGGACACCCGTCCTGATGTTCTGTCTGGACATCTTATTCTGGTATTCTTCCTGGACATCCCGACCTGGTATTATGTCTGGACATCTCTTCCTGGTATTCATCCTGGACACCCCGTCCTGGTATTCTGCCTGGACACACTGTCCTGGTATTCTGTCTGGACATCTCATCCTAGTATTCTTCCTGGACACCCCGTCGTGCAATTCTGTCTGGACAACCCGTCCTGGTATTCTGCCTGGACACCCTGTCCTGGTATTCTGTCTGGACATCTCATCCTGCTATTCTTCCTGGAATCCCCGTCCTGGTATTCTGCCTGAGAATCCAGTAATAGTATTCAGTCTAGACACCCCGTCATGGTATTCTGTCTGGACACCCCATCCTGGTATTCTGTCTAGACATCTCATCCTGGTATTCTGCCTGGACACCCCGTCCTGGTATTCTGCCTGGACACCCCGTCCTGGTATTCTTCCTGGGCATCTCATCCTGGTATTCTTCCTGGAAACCCGTCCTGGCATTCTGTCTGGACATATTATCCTGGTATTCTTCCTGGAAACGTCGTCCTGGTATTCTGCCTGAGCATCCAGTACTGGTATTCTGTCTGGACACCCCGTACTGGTATTCTGTCTCAACACCCCGTCCTGGTATTCTGTCTGGAAATCCCATCCTGGTATTCTGACTAGACATCTCGTCCTGCTATTCTGCCTGGACACCCCGTCCTGGTATTCTGCCTGGACACCCCATCCTGTATTCTGTCTGGACACCCCGTACTGGTATTCTGTCTGGACACCCCGTCCTGGTATTCTGTCAGGACATCTCTACATGGTATTCTGTCTGGGCAACACGTCCTGGTATTCTTCCTGGACACCCTGTCCTGGTATTCTGTCTGGATATCTCATCCTGGTATTCTGCCTGAACAACCCGTCCTGGTGTTCTGTCTGGACATCTCATCCTGGTATTCTTCCTGGTCACCCCGTCGTGCTATTCTGTCTGGACACCCCATCCTGGTATTCTGTCTGGACACCCCGTCCTGGTGTTCTGTCTGGACATCTCATCCTGGTATTCTTCCTGGACACCCAGTCCTGGTATTCTGTCAGGACACCCCGTCCTGGTATCCTGCCTGGACACCCTGTCCTTGTATTCAGTCTGGACATCTCATCCTGGTATTCTTTCTGGACACATTGTCCTGGTATTCTGTCTGGACATCTCATCCTGGTATTCTGTCTGGACACCCCATCCTGGTATGCTGTCTGGACACACCGTCCTGGTTTTCTGTCTGGACACCCCGTCCTGGTATTCTGCCTGAACACCCGGTACTGGTATTCTGTCTGGACATCTCATCCTGGTATTCTTCCTGGACAACCAGTCCTGGTATTCTGTCTGGACACCACGTCCTGGTATTCAGTCTGGACATCTCATCCTGGTATTCTTCCAGGACACCCAGTCCTGGTATTCTATTTGGACACACCATCCTGGTATTCTGTCTGGACATCTCATCCTGGTATTCTTCCTGGACACCCGTCCTGATGTTCTGGCTGGACATCTTATTCTGGTATTCATCCTGGACACCCCGTCCTGGTATTCTGCCTGGACACACTGTCCTGGTATTCTGTCTGGACATCTCATCCTAGTATTCTTCCTGGACACCCCGTCGTGCAATTCTGTCTGGACACCCCGTCCTGGTATTCTGCCTGAGAATCCAGTAATGGTATTCAGTCTAGACACCCCGTCATGGTATTCTGTCTGGACACCCCATCCTGGTATTCTGTCTAGACATCTCGTCCTGGTATTCTGCCTGGACACCCCGCCCTGGTATTCTGCCTGGACACCTTGTCCTGGTATTCTGTCTGGACATCTCAACCTGTAATTCTGTCTGGACTCGCCATCTTGGTATTCTGTCTGGATATCTCATCCTGGTATTCTGCATGGACAACCCGTCCTGGTATTCTGTCTGGACATCTCATCCTGGTATTCTTCCTGGACACCCCGTCGTGCTATTCTGTCTGGACACCCCATCCTGGTATTCTGTCTGGACACCCCGTCCTCGTATTTAACCTGGACACCCGGTCCTGATATTCTGTCTGGACATCTCATCCTGGTATTATTCCAGGACACCCAGTCCTGGTTTTCTATCTGGACACCCCGTCCTGGTATTCTGTCTGGGCACCACGTCCTGGTATACTTCCTGGACATCCTGTCCTGGTATTCTGTCTGGACATCTCAACCTGCAATTCTGTCTGGACTCGCCATCTTGGTATTCTGTCTGGATATCTCATCCTGGTATTCTGCCTGGACAACCCGTCCTGGTGTTCTGTCTGGACATCTCATCCTGGTATTCTTCCTGGACACCCCGTCGTGCTATTCTGTCTGAACACCCCATCCTGGTATTCTGTTTGGACACCCCGTCGTGCTATTCTGCCTGGAGACCCCGTCCTGATATTCTGCCTGAGCATCCAGTAATGGTATTCTGTCAGGACACCCCGTCATGGTATTCTGTCTGGACACCCCGTCCTGGTATTCTGCCTGAACACCCGGTACTGGTATTCTGTCTGGACATCTCATCCTGGTATTCTTCCTGGACAACCAGTCCTGGTATTCTGTCTGGACACCACGTCCTGGTATTCAGTCTGGACATCTCATCCTGGTATTCTTCCAGGACACCCAGTCCTGGTATTCTATCTGGACACACCGTCCTGGTATTCTGTCTAGACATCTCATCCTGGTATTCTTCCTGGACACCCGTCCTGATGTTCTGTCTGGACATCTTATTCTGGTATTCTTCCTGGACATCCCGACCTGGTATTATGTCTGGACATCTCTTCCTGGTATTCATCCTGGACACCCCGTCCTGGTATTCTGCCTGGACACACTGTCCTGGTATTCTGTCTGGACATCTCATCCTAGTATTCTTCCTGGACACCCCGTCGTGCAATTCTGTCTGGACACCCCGTCCTGGTATTCTGCCTGGACACCCTGTCCTGGTATTCTGTCTGGACATCTCATCCTGCTATTCTTCCTGGAATCCCCGTCCTGGTATTCTGCCTGAGAATCCAGTAATAGTATTCAGTCTAGACACCCCGTCATGGTATTCTGTCTGGACACCCCATCCTGGTATTCTGTCTAGACATCTCATCCTGGTATTCTGCCTGGACACCCCGTCCTGGTATTCTGCCTGGACACCCCGTCCTGGTATTCTTCCTGGGCATCTCATCCTGGTATTCTTCCTGGAAACCCGTCCTGGCATTCTGTCTGGACATATTATCCTGGTATTCTTCCTGGAAACGTCGTCCTGGTATTCTGCCTGAGCATCCAGTACTGGTATTCTGTCTGGACACCCCGTACTGGTATTCTGTCTCAACACCCCGTCCTGGTATTCTGTCTGGAAATCCCATCCTGGTATTCTGACTAGACATCTCGTCCTGCTATTCTGCCTGGACACCCCGTCCTGGTATTCTGCCTGGACACCCCATCCTGTATTCTGTCTGGACACCCCGTACTGGTATTCTGTCTGGACACCCCGTCCTGGTATTCTGTCAGGACATCTCTACATGGTATTCTGTCTGGGCAACACGTCCTGGTATTCTTCCTGGACACCCTGTCCTGGTATTCTGTCTGGATATCTCATCCTGGTATTCTGCCTGAACAACCCGTCCTGGTGTTCTGTCTGGACATCTCATCCTGGTATTCTTCCTGGTCACCCCGTCGTGCTATTCTGTCTGGACACCCCATCCTGGTATTCTGTCTGGACACCCCGTCCTGGTGTTCTGTCTGGACATCTCATCCTGGTATTCTTCCTGGACACCCAGTCCTGGTATTCTGTCAGGACACCCCGTCCTGGTATCCTGCCTGGACACCCTGTCCTTGTATTCAGTCTGGACATCTCATCCTGGTATTCTTTCTGGACACATTGTCCTGGTATTCTGTCTGGACATCTCATCCTGGTATTCTGTCTGGACACCCCATCCTGGTATGCTGTCTGGACACACCGTCCTGGTTTTCTGTCTGGACACCCCGTCCTGGTATTCTGCCTGAACACCCGGTACTGGTATTCTGTCTGGACATCTCATCCTGGTATTCTTCCTGGACAACCAGTCCTGGTATTCTGTCTGGACACCACGTCCTGGTATTCAGTCTGGACATCTCATCCTGGTATTCTTCCAGGACACCCAGTCCTGGTATTCTATTTGGACACACCATCCTGGTATTCTGTCTGGACATCTCATCCTGGTATTCTTCCTGGACACCCGTCCTGATGTTCTGGCTGGACATCTTATTCTGGTATTCATCCTGGACACCCCGTCCTGGTATTCTGCCTGGACACACTGTCCTGGTATTCTGTCTGGACATCTCATCCTAGTATTCTTCCTGGACACCCCGTCGTGCAATTCTGTCTGGACACCCCGTCCTGGTATTCTGCCTGAGAATCCAGTAATGGTATTCAGTCTAGACACCCCGTCATGGTATTCTGTCTGGACACCCCATCCTGGTATTCTGTCTAGACATCTCGTCCTGGTATTCTGCCTGGACACCCCGTCCTGGTATTCTGCCTGGACACCTTGTCCTGGTATTCTGTCTGGACATCTCAACCTGTAATTCTGTCTGGACTCGCCATCTTGGTATTCTGTCTGGATATCTCATCCTGGTATTCTGCCTGGACAACCCGTCCTGGTATTCTGTCTGGACATCTCATCCTGGTATTCTTCCTGGACACCCCGTCGTGCTATTCTGTCTGGACACCCCATCCTGGTATTCTGTCTGGACACCCCGTCCTCGTATTTAACCTGGACACCCGGTCCTGATATTCTGTCTGGACATCTCATCCTGGTATTATTCCAGGACACCCAGTCCTGGTTTTCTATCTGGACACCCCGTCCTGGTATTCTGTCTGGGCACCACGTCCTGGTATACTTCCTGGACATCCTGTCCTGGTATTCTGTCTGGACATCTCAACCTGCAATTCTGTCTGGACTCGCCATCTTGGTATTCTGTCTGGATATCTCATCCTGGTATTCTGCCTGGACAACCCGTCCTGGTGTTCTGTCTGGACATCTCATCCTGGTATTCTTCCTGGACACCCCGTCGTGCTATTCTGTCTGAACACCCCATCCTGGTATTCTGTTTGGACACCCCGTCGTGCTATTCTGCCTGGAGACCCCGTCCTGATATTCTGCCTGAGCATCCAGTAATGGTATTCTGTCAGGACACCCCGTCATGGTATTCTGTCTGGACACCCCGTCCTGGTATTCTGCCTGAACACCCGGTACTGGTATTCTGTCTGGACATCTCATCCTGGTATTCTTCCTGGACAACCAGTCCTGGTATTCTGTCTGGACACCACGTCCTGGTATTCAGTCTGGACATCTCATCCTGGTATTCTTCCAGGACACCCAGTCCTGGTATTCTATCTGGACACACCGTCCTGGTATTCTGTCTAGACATCTCATCCTGGTATTCTTCCTGGACACCCGTCCTGATGTTCTGTCTGGACATCTTATTCTGGTATTCTTCCTGGACATCCCGACCTGGTATTATGTCTGGACATCTCTTCCTGGTATTCATCCTGGACACCCCGTCCTGGTATTCTGCCTGGACACACTGTCCTGGTATTCTGTCTGGACATCTCATCCTAGTATTCTTCCTGGACACCCCGTCGTGCAATTCTGTCTGGACACCCCGTCCTGGTATTCTGCCTGGACACCCTGTCCTGGTATTCTGTCTGGACATCTCATCCTGCTATTCTTCCTGGAATCCCCGTCCTGGTATTCTGCCTGAGAATCCAGTAATAGTATTCAGTCTAGACACCCCGTCATGGTATTCTGTCTGGACACCCCATCCTGGTATTCTGTCTAGACATCTCATCCTGGTATTCTGCCTGGACACCCCGTCCTGGTATTCTGCCTGGACACCCCGTCCTGGTATTCTTCCTGGGCATCTCATCCTGGTATTCTTCCTGGAAACCCGTCCTGGCATTCTGTCTGGACATATTATCCTGGTATTCTTCCTGGAAACGTCGTCCTGGTATTCTGCCTGAGCATCCAGTACTGGTATTCTGTCTGGACACCCCGTACTGGTATTCTGTCTCAACACCCCGTCCTGGTATTCTGTCTGGAAATCCCATCCTGGTATTCTGACTAGACATCTCGTCCTGCTATTCTGCCTGGACACCCCGTCCTGGTATTCTGCCTGGACACCCCATCCTGTATTCTGTCTGGACACCCCGTACTGGTATTCTGTCTGGACACCCCGTCCTGGTATTCTGTCAGGACATCTCTACATGGTATTCTGTCTGGGCAACACGTCCTGGTATTCTTCCTGGACACCCTGTCCTGGTATTCTGTCTGGACATCTCAACCTGTAATTCTGTCTGGACACGCCATCTTGGTATTCTGTCTGGATATCTCATCCTAGTATTCTGCCTGGACAACCGGTCCTGGTGTTCTGACTGGACATCTCATCCTGGTATTCTTCCTGGACACCCCGTCATGCTATTCTGTCTGGACACCCCATCCTGGTATTCTGTCTGGACACCCCGTCCTGGTATTCTGCCTGAACACCCGGTCCTGGTATTCTGTCTGGACATCTCATCCTGGTCTTCTTCCTGGACAACCAGTCCTGGTATTCTGTCTGGACACCACGTCCTGGTATTCAGTCTGGACATCTCATCCTGGTATTCTTCCAGGACACCCAGTCCTTGTATTCTATCTGGACACACCGTCCTGGTATTCTGTCTGGACATCTCATCCTGGTATTCTTCCTGGACACCAGTCCTGATGTTCTGTCTGGACATCTTATTCTGGTATTCATCCTGGACACCCCGTCCTGGTATTCAGTCTGGACATCTCATCCTGCTATTCTTCCTGGACACCCCGTCCTGGTATTCTGCCTGAGCATCCAGTAATGGTATTCTGTATGGACACCCCGTCCTGCTATTCTGTCTGGACACATCATCCTGCTATTCTTCATGGAAACCCCGTCCTGGTATTCTGCCTGAGCATCCAGTAATGGTATTCTGTCTGGACACCCCGTCCTGGTATTCTGTCAGGAAATCTCTACATGGTATTCTGTCTGGTCGCCACGTCTTGGTATTCTTCCTGGACATCCTGTCCTGGTATTCTTCCTGGACACCCCGTCCTGGTATTCTGCCTCGACACCCCGTCCTGGTATTCTTCCTGGACACCCCGTCCTGGTATTCAGTCTGGACATCTCATCCTGCTATTCTTCCTGGACACCCCGTCCTGGTATTCTGCCTGAGCATCCAGTAATGGTATTCTGTATGGACACCCCGTCCTGCTATTCTGTCTGGACACATCATCCTGCTATTCTTCATGGAAACCCCGTCCTGGTATTCTGCCTGAGCATCCAGTAATGGTATTCTGTCTGGACACCCCGTCCTGGTATTCTGTCAGGAAATCTCTACATGGTATTCTGTCTGGTCGCCACGTCTTGGTATTCTTCCTGGACATCCTGTCCTGGTATTCTGTCTGGACATCTCAACCTGTAATTCTGTCTGGACACGACATCTTGGTATTCTGTCTGGATATCTCATCCTGGTATTCGGCCTGGACAACCCGTCAAGGTGTTCTGTCTGGACATCTCATCCTGGTATTCTTCCTGGACACCCCGTCGTGCTATTCTGTCTGGACACCCCATCCTGGTATTCTGTCTGGACACCCCGTCCTGGTATTCTGCCTGGACACCCGGTCCTGATATTCTGTCTGGACATCTCATCCTGGTATTCTTCCTGGACAACGAGTCCTGGTATTCTGTCTGGACACCCCGTCCTGGTATTCTGTCTGGACACGACATCTTGGTATTCTGTCTGGATGTCTCATCCTGGAATTCTGCCTGGACAACCCGTCATGGTGTTCTGTCTGGACATCTCATCCTTGTATTCTTCCTGGACACCCCGTCGTGCTATTCTGTCTTGACACCCCATCCTGGTATTCTGTCTGGACACCCCGTCCTGGTATTCTGCCTCGACACCCCGTCCTGGTATTCTTCCTGGACACCCCGTCCTGGTATTCTGCCTGGACACCCCGTCCTGGTATTCTGTCTGGACATCTCATCCTGGTATTCTTCCTGGACACCCCGTCCTGGTATTCTGCCTGGAATCCCCGACCTGGTATTCTGCCTGAGCATCCAGTAATGGTATTCTGTCAGGACACCCCGTCATGGTATTCTGTCTGGACACCCCGTCCTGGTATTCTGTCAGGACATCTCTACATGGTATTCTGTCTGGATATCTCATCCTGGTATTCTGCCTGGACAACCCGTCCTGGTGTTCTGTCTGGACATCTCATCCTGGTATTCTTCCTGGACACACAGTCCTGGTATTCTGTCTGGACACCCCGTCCTGGTATCCTGCCTGGACACCCTGTCCTTGTATTCAGTCTGGACATCTCATCCTGGTATTCTGTCTGGACACCCCATCCTGGTATTCTGTCTGGACACACCATCTTGGTATTCTGTCTGGACACCCCGTCCTGGTATTCTATCAGGACACCTCTACATGGTATTCTGTCTTGGCAATACGTCCTGGTATTCTTCCTGGACACCCTGTCCTGGTATTCTGTCTGGACATCTCAACCTGTAATTCTGTCTGGACTCGCCATCTTGGTATTCTGTCTGGATATCTCATCCTGGTATTCTGCCTGGACAACCCGTCCTTGTGTTCTGTCTGGACATCTCATCCTGGTATTCTTCCTGGACACACCGTCGTGCTATTCTGTCTGGACACCCCATCCTGGTATTCTACCTGGATACCCGGTCCTGATATTCTGTCTGGACATCTCATCCTGGTATTCTTCCTGGACAACAAGTCCTGGTATTCTGTCTGGACACCCCATCATGGTATTCTGTCTGGACATCTCATCCTGGTATTATTCCGGGACACCCAGTCCTGGTTTTCTATCTGGACACCCCGTCCTGGTATTCTGTCGGGCACCACGTCCTGGTATTCTTCCTGGACATCCTGTCCTTGTATTCTGTCTGGACATCTCAACCTGTAATTCTGTCTGGACACGACATCTTGGTATTCTGTCTGGATATCTCATCCTGGTATTCTGCCTGGACAACCCGTCATGGTGTTCTGTCTGGACATCTCATCCTGGTATTTTTCCTGGACACCCCGTCGTGCTATTCTGTCTGGACACCCCATCCTGGTATTCTGTTTGGACACCCCGTCGTGCTATTCTGCCTGGACACCCCGTCCTGGTATTCTGTCTGGACATCTCATCCTGGTATTCTTCCTGGACACCCCGTCCTGGTATTCTGCCAGGACACCCCGTCCTGGTATTCTGTCTGGACATCTTTTCCTGCTATTCTTCCTGGAATCCCCGTCCTGATATTCTGCCTGAGCATCCAGTAATGGTACTCTGTCAGGACACCCCGTCATGGTATTCTGTCTGGACACCCCGTCCTGGTATTCTGTCAGGACATCTCTACATGGTATTCTGCCTGGACAACCCGTCCTGGTATCCTGCCTGGACACCCTGTCCTTGTATTCAGTCTGGACATCTCATCCTGGTATTCTTTCTGGACACATTGTCCTGGTATTCTATCTGGACATCTCATCCTGCTATTCTGTCTGGACACCCCATCCTGGTATGCTGTCTGGACACACCGTCCTGGTTTTCTGTCTGGACACCCCGTCCTGGTATTCTGCCTGAACACCCGGTACTGGTATTCTGTCTGGACATCTCATCCTGGTATTCTTCCTGGACAACCAGTCCTGGTATTCTCTCTGGACACCACGTCCTGGTATTCAGTCTGGACATCTCATCCTGGTATTCTTCCAGGACACCCAGTCCTGGTATTCTATCTGGACACACCGTCCTGGTATTCTGTCTGGACATCTCATCCTGGTATTCTTCCTGGACACCCGTCCTGATGTTCTGGCTGGACATCTTATTCTGGTATTCATCCTGGACACCCCGTCCTGGTATTCTGCCTGGACACACTGTCCTGGTATTCTGTCTGGACATCTCATCCTAGTATTCTTCCTGGACACCCCGTCGTGCAATTCTGTCTGGACACCCCGTCCTGGTATTCTGCCTGGACACCCTGTCCTGGTATTCTGTCTGGACATCTCATCCTGCTATTCTTCCTGGAATCCCCGTCCTGGTATTCTGCCTGAGAATCCAGTAATGGTATTCAGTCTAGACACCCCGTCATGGTATTCTGTCTGGACACCCCATCCTGGTTTTCTGTCTAGACATCTCGTCCTGGTATTCTGCCTGGACACCCCGTCCTGGTATTCTGCCTGGACACCCCGTCCTGGTATTCTTTCTGGGCATCTCATCCTGGTATTCTTCCTGGAAACCCGTCCTGGCATTCTGTCTGGACATATTATCCTGGTATTCTTCCTGGAAACGTCGTCCTGGTATTCTGCCTGAGCATCCAGTAATGGTATTCTGTCTGGACACCCCGTCCTGGTATTCTGCCTGAACACCCGGTACTGGTATTCTGTCTGGACATCTCATCCTGGTATTCTTCCTGGACAACCAGTCCTGGTATTCTGTCTGGACACCACGTCCTGGTATTCAGTCTGGACATCTCATCCTGGTATTCTTCCAGGACACCCAGTTCTGGTATTCTATCTGGACACACCATCCTGGTATTCTGTCTGGACATCTCATCCTGGTATTCTTCCTGGACACCCGTCCTGATGTTCTGGCTGGACATCTTATTCTGGTATTCATCCTGGACACCCCGTCCTGGTATTCTGCCTGGACACTCTGTCCTGGTATTCTGTCTGGACACCCCATCCTGGTATTCTGTCTGGACATCTCATCCTGGTATTCTTCCTGGAAACCCGTCCTGGTATTCTGCCTGAGCATCCAGTAATGGTTTTCTGTCTGGACACCCCGACATGGTATTCTGTCTGGAAACCCCGTCCTGGTATTATGTCAGGACACCTCTACATTGTATTATGTCTGGACACCCCGTACTGGTATTCTGCATGGACACCCCGTCCTAGTATTCCGCCTGGACACCCCGTCCTGGTATTCTGTCTGGACATCTCATCCTGGTATTCTTCCTGGACACCTTGTCCTGCTATTCTTCCTGGCCACACCGCCCTGGTATTCTGCCTGTGCATCCAGTAATGGTATTCTGTCTGGACACCCCATCCTGGTATTCTGTCTGGACACTCCGTCCTGGTATTCTGTCTGGACATCTCATCCTGCTATTCTTCCTGGCCACCCCGCCCTGCTATTCTGCCTGTGCATCCAGTAATGGTATTCTGTCTGGACACTCCGTCCTGGTATTCTGTCTGGACATCTCATCCTGGTATTCTTCCTGGACAACCAGTCCTTGTATTCTGTCTGGACACGCCGGCTGGTATTCTGTATGGACATCTCATCCTGGTATTCATCCGAAACACCCAGTCCTGGTATTCTATCTGGACACCCTGTCCTGGTATTCTGTCTGGACATCTCATCCTGGTATTCTTCCTGGACACCCCGACCTGGTATTCTGTCTGCACATCTCTTCCTGGTATTCTTTCTGGACACCACATCCTGGTATTTCGTCTGGACATCTCATCCTGTTATTCTTCCTGGAAACCCCGTCCTGGTATTCTGCCTGAGCATCCAGTAATGGTATTCTGTCTGGACACCCCGTCCATGTATTCTGTCTGGACACCCCGTCCTGGTATTCTGTCAGGAAATCTCGACATGGTATTCTCTCTGGGCACCACGTCCTGGTATTCTTCCTGGACACCCTGTCCTGGTATTCTGTCTGGACTTCTCAACCTGTAATTCAGTCTGGGCACGCCATCTTGGTATTCCGTCTGGATATCTCATCCTCGAATTCTGCCTGGAAGACCCCTCCTGGTGTTCTGTCTGGACATCTCATCCTGGTATTCTGTCTGGACACCCCATCATGGTATTCTGCCTGGACACACTGTCCTGGTAGTCTGTCTGGACCTCTCATCCTGGTATTCTTCCAGGACACACCGTCGTGATATTCTGTCTGGACACCCCATCCTGGTATTCTGTCTGGACGCCCCGTCCTGGTATTCTGTCTGGACATCTCAACCTGTAAATCTGTCTGGACACGCCATCTTGGTATTCGGTCTGGATATCTCATCCTGGTATTCTTCCTGGACACCCAGTCCTGGTATTCTGCCTGGACACACCGTCCTGGTATTCTGTCTGGACACACAGTCCTGTATTCTGTCTGGACACCCCATCCTGGTATTCTGTCTAGACATCTCATCCTGGTATTCTGCCTGGACACCCCGTCCTGGTATTCTGCGTGGACACCCCGTCCTGTATTCTGTCTGGACACCCCGTACTGGTATTCTGTCTGGACATCTCTTCCTGGTATTCCTCCTGGAAACCCCGTCCTGTTATTCTGCCTGAGCATCCAGTAATGGTATTCTCTCTAGACATCTCGTCCTGGTATTCTGCCTGGACACCCCGTCCTGGTATTCTGCCTGGACACCCCGTCCAGTATTCTGTCTGGACACCCCGCACTGGTATTCTGTCTGGAAATCTCATCCTGGTATTCTCTCTGGACATCGCATTTTGATATTTTGCCTGGAGAACCCGTCCTGGTGTTCTGTCTGGACACCCCGTCCTGGTATTCTGTCTGGGCACCATGTCCTGGTATTCTTCCTGGACACCCTGTCCTGGTATTCTGTCTGGACATCTCAACCTGTAATTCAGTCTGGGCACGCCATCTTGGTATTCTGTCTGGACATCTCATCCTGCTATTCTTCCAGGACACTCCGTCGTGATATTCTGTCTGGACACCCCATCCTGGTATTCTGTCTGGACGCCCCGTCCTGGTATTCTGTCTGGACATCTCAACCTGTAATTCTGTCTGGACACGCCATCTTGGTATTCGGTCTGGATATCTCATCCTGGTATTCTTCCTGGACATCCAGTCCTGGTATTCTGTCTGGACACACCGTCCTGGTATTCTGTCTGGACACCCCGTCCTGGTATTCTGTCTGGACATCTCATTCTGGTATTCTTCCTGGAAACCCGTCCTGGTATTCTGCCTGAGCATCCAGTAATGGTTTTCTGTCTGGACACCCCGTCATGTTATTCTGTCTGGAAACCCCGTCCTGGTATTATGTCAGGACACCTCTACATTGTATTATGTCTGGACACCCCGTACTGGTATTCTACATGGACACCCCGTCCTAGTATTCCGCCTGGAGACCCCGTCCTGGTATTCTGTCTGGACATCTCATCCTGGTATTCTTCCTGGACACCTTGTCCTGCTATTCTTCCTGGCCACCCCGCCCTGGTATACTGCCTGTGCATTCAGTAATGGTATTCTGTCTAGACACCCCGTCCTGGTATTCTGTCTGGACACTCCGTTCTGGTATTCTGTCTGGACATCTCATCCTGCTATTCTTCCTGGCCACCCCGCCCTGCTATTCTGCCTGTGCATCCAGTAATGGTATTCTGTCTGGACACCCCGTCCTGGTATTCTGTCTGGACACTCCGTCCTGGTATTCTGTCTGGACATCTCATCCTGGTATTCTTCCTGGACAACCAGTCCTTGTATTCTGTCTGGACACGCCGGCTGGTATTCTGTCTGGACATCTCATCCTGGTATTCATCCGAAACACCCAGTCCTGGTATTCTATCTGGACACCCTGTCCTGGTATTCTGTCTGGACATCTCATCCTGGTATTCTTCCTGGACACCCCGACCTGGTATTCTGTCTGCACATCTCTTCCTGGTATTCTTTCTGGACACCACATCCTGGTATTTCGTCTGGACATCTCATACTGTTATTCTTCCTGGAAACCCCGTCCTGGTATTCTGCCTGAGCATCCAGTAATGGTATTCTGTCTGGACACCCCGTCCATGTATTCTGTCTGGACACCCCGTCTTGGTATTCTGTCAGGAAATCTCGACATGGTATTCTCTCTGGGCACCACGTCCTGGTATTCTTCCTGGACACCCTGTCCTGGTATTCTGTCTGGACTTCTCAACCTGTAATTCAGTCTGGGCACGCCATCTTGGTATTCCGTCTGGATATCTCATCCTCGAATTCTGCCTGGAAGACCCCTCCTGGTGTTCTGTCTGGACATCTCATCCTGGTATTCTGTCTGGACACCCCATCATGGTATTCTGTCTGGACACCCCGTCCTGGTATTCTGCCTGGACACACCGTCCTGGCATTCTGCCTGGACACACTGTCTTGGTATTCTGTCTGGACATCTCATCCTGCTATTCTTCCAGGACACCCCGTCGTGATATTCTGTCTAGACACCCCATCCTGGTATTCTGTCTGGACGCCCCGTCCTGGTATTCTGTCTGGACATCTCATCCTGGTATTCTTCCTGGAAACCCGTCCTGGTATTCTGCCTGAGCATCCAGTAATGGTTTTCTGTCTGGACACCCCGTCATGGTATTCTGTCTGGAAACCCCGTCCTGGTATTATGTCAGGACACCTCTACATTGTATTATGTCTGGACACCCCGTACTGGTATTCTGCATGGACACCCCGTCCTAGTATTCCGCCAGGACACCCCGTCCTGGTATTCTGTCTGGACATCTCATCCTGGTATTCTTCCTGGACACCTTGTCCTGCTATTCTTCCTGGCCACCCCGCCCTGGTATTCTGCCTGTGCATCCAGTAATGGTATTCTGTCTGGACACCCCATCCTGGTATTCTGTCTGGACACTCCGTCCTGGTATTCTGTCTGGACATCTCATCCTGCTATTCTTCCTGGCCACCCCGCCCTGCTATTCTGCCTGTGCATCCAGTAATGGTATTCTGTCTGGACACCCCGTCCTGGTATTCTGTCTGGACACTCCGTCCTGGTATTCTGTCTGGACATCTCATCCTGGTATTCTTCCTGGACAACCAGTCCTTGTATTCTGTCTGGACACGCCGGCTGGTATTCTGTATGGACATCTCATCCTGGTATTCATCCGAAACACCCAGTCCTGGTATTCTATCTGGACACCCTGTCCTGGTATTCTGTCTGGACATCTCATCCTGGTATTCTTCCTGGACACCCCGACCTGGTATTCTGTCTGCACATCTCTTCCTGGTATTCTTTCTGGACACCACATCCTGGTATTTCGTCTCGACATCTCATCCTGTTATTCTTCCTGGAATCCCCGTCCTGGTATTCTGCCTGAGCATCCAGTAATGGTATTCTGTCTGGACACCCCGTCGATGTATTCTGTCTGGACACTCCGTCCTGGTATTCTGTCAGGAAATCTCAACATGGTATTCTCTCTGGGCACCACGTCCTGGTATTCTTCCTGGACACCCTGTCCTGGTATTCTGTCTGGACTTCTCAACCTGTAATTCAGTCTGGGCACGCCATCTTGGTATTCCGTCTGGATATCTCATCCTCGAATTCTGCCTGGAAGACCCCTCCTGGTGTTCTGTCTGGACATCTCATCCTGGTATTCTGTCTGGACACCCCATCATGGTATTCTGTCTGGACACCCCGTCCTGGTATTCTGCCTGGACACACCGTCCTGGCATTCTGCCTGGACACACTGTCTTGGTATTCTGTCTGGACATCTCATCCTGCTATTCTTCCAGGACACCCCGTCGTGATATTCTGTCTAGACACCCCATCCTGGTATTCTGTCTGGACGCCCCGTCCTGGTATTCTGTCAGGACATCTCTACATGGTATTCTGTCTGGGCACCACGTCCTGGTATTCTGTCTGGACATCTCAACCTGTAATTCTATCTGGACACGCCATCTTGGTATTCTGTCTGGATATCTCATCCTGGTATTCTTCCTGGACACCCAGTCCGGGTATTCTGTCTGGACACCCCATCCTGGTATTCTGTCTAGACATCTCGTCCTGGTATTCTGCCTGGACACCCCGTCCTGGTATTCTGTCTGGACATCTCATCCTGGTATTCTGTCTGGACACCCCATCCTGGTATTCTGCCTGGATGCACCATCCTGGCATTCTGCCTGGACACACCGTCCTGGCATTCTGCCTGGACACACTGTCCTGGTAGTCTGTCTGGACATCTCATCCTGGTATTCTTCCAGGACACACCGTCGTGATATTCTGTCTGGACACCCCATCCTGGTATTCTGTCTGGACATCTCATCCTGGTATTCTGTCTGGACAAGCCATCCTGGTATTCTGCCTGGATGCACCATCCTGGCATTCTGCCTGGACACACCGTCCTGGCATTCTGCCTGGACACACTGTCCTGGTAGTCTGTCTGGACATCTCATCCTGGTATTCTTCCAGGACACACCGTCGTGATATTCTGTCTGGACACCCCATCCTGGTATTCTGTCTGGACGCCCCGTCCTGGTATTCTGTCTGGACATCTCAACCTGTAAATCTGTCTGGACACGCCATCTTGGTATTCGGTCTGGATATCTCATCCTGGTATTCTTCCTGGACACCCAGTCCTGGTATTCTGCCTGGACACACCGTCCTGGTATTCTGTCTGGACACCCCGTCCTTGTATTCTGTCTGGACATCTCATCCTGGTATTCTTCCTGGAAACCCGTCCTGGTATTCTGCCTGAGCATCCAGTAATGGTTTTCTGTCTGGACACCCCGTCATGGTATTCTGTCTGGAAACCCCGTCCTGGTATTATGTCAGGACATCTCTACATTGCATTCTGTCTGGGCACCACGTGCTGGTATTCTGCCTGGACATTTCAACCTGTAATTCTGTCTGGACACGCCATCTTGGTATTCTGTCTGGATATCTCATCCTGGTATGCTGCCTAGACAACCCGTCCTGGTGTTCTGTCTGGACATCTCATCCTGGTATTCTTCCTGGACACACAGTCCTGGTATTCTGTCTGGACACCCCGTCCTGGTATTCTGTCTGGACACCCCATACTGTTATATTGTCTGGACAACTGATCCTCGTATTCTCTCTGAACATCGCATTTTGGTATTCTGCCTGGACACCCCGTCCTGGTATTATGTCTGGACACCCCGTACTGGTATTCTGTCTGGACATCTCATCCTGGTATTCTGTCTGGACACCCCATCCTGGTATTCTGCCTGGATGCACCATCCTGGCATTCTGCCTGGACACACCGTCCTGGCATTCTGCCTGGACACACTGTCCTGGTAGTCTGTCTGGACATCTCATCCTGGTATTCTTCCAGGACACACCGTCGTGATATTCTGTCTGGACACCCCATCCTGGTATTCTGTCTGGACGCCCCGTCCTGGTATTCTGTCTGGACATCTCAACCTGTAAATCTGTCTGGACACGCCATCTTGGTATTCGGTCTGGATATCTCATCCTGGTATTCTTCCTGGACACCCAGTCCTGGTATTCTGCCTGGACACACCGTCCTAGTATTCTGTCTGGACACCCCGTCCTTGTATTCTGTCTGGACATCTCATCCTGGTATTCTTCCTGGAAACCCGTCCTGGTATTCTGCCTGAGCATCCAGTAATGGTTTTCTGTCTGGACACCCCGTCATGGTATTCTGTCTGGAAACCCCGTCCTGGTATTATGTCAGGACATCTCTACATTGCATTCTGTCTGGGCACCACGTGCTGGTATTCTGCCTGGACATTTCAACCTGTAATTCTGTCTGGACACGCCATCTTGGTATTCTGTCTGGATATCTCATCCTGGTATGCTGCCTAGACAACCCGTCCTGGTGTTCTGTCTGGACATCTCATCCTGGTATTCTTCCTGGACACACAGTCCTGGTATTCTGTCTGGACACCCCGTCCTGGTATTCTGTCTGGACACCCCATACTGTTATATTGTCTGGACAACTGATCCTCGTATTCTCTCTGAACATCGCATTTTGGTATTCTGCCTGGACACCCCGTCCTGGTATTATGTCTGGACACCCCGTACTGGTATTCTGCATGGACACCCCGTCCTGGTATTCCGCCTGGACACCCCGTCCATGTATTCTGTCTGGAGATCTCATCCTGGTATTCTTCCTGGACACCTTGTCCTGCTATTTTTCCTGGCCACCCCGCCCTGGTATTCTGCCTGTGCATCCAGTAATGGTATTCTGTCTGGACACCCCGTCCTGGTATTCTGTCTGGACACTCCGTCCTGGTATTCTGTCTGGACATCTCATCCTGCTATTCTTCCTGGCCACCCCGCCCTGGTATTCTGCCTGTGCATCCAGTAATGGTATTCTGTCTGGACACCCCGTCCTGGTATTCTGTCTGGATACTCCGTCCTGGTATTCTGTCTGGACATCTCATCCTGGTATTCTTCCTGGACAACCAGTCCTGGTATTCTGTCTGGACACGCCGGCTGGTATTCTGTCTGGACATCTCATCCTGGTATTCATCCGAAACACCCAGTCCTGGTATTCTATCTGGACACCCTGTCCTGGTATTCTGTCTGGACATCTCATCCTGGTATTCTTCCTGGACACCCCGACCCTGTATTCTGTCTGCACATCTCTTCCTGGAATTCTTTCTGGACACCCCGTCCTGGTATTTTGTCTGGACATCTCATCCTGCTATTCTTCCTGGAAACCCCGTCCTGGTATTCTGCATGAACATCCAGTAATGGTATTCTGTCTGGACACCCCGTCCATGTATTCTGCCTGGACACCCCGTCCTGGTATTATGTCTGGACACCCCGTACTGGTATTCTGCATGGACACCCCGTCCTGGTATTCCGCCTGGACACCCCGTCCATGTATTCTGTCTGGAGATCTCATCCTGGTATTCTTCCTGGACACCTTGTCCTGCTATTTTTCCTGGCCACCCCGCCCTGGTATTCTGCCTGTGCATCCAGTAATGGTATTCTGTCTGGACACCCCGTCCTGGTATTCTGTCTGGACACTCCGTCCTGGTATTCTGTCTGGACATCTCATCCTGCTATTCTTCCTGGCCACCCCGCCCTGGTATTCTGCCTGTGCATCCAGTAATGGTATTCTGTCTGGACACCCCGTCCTGGTATTCTGTCTGGGTACTCCGTCCTGGTATTCTGTCTGGACATCTCATCCTGGTATTCTTCCTGGACAACCAGTCCTGGTATTCTGTCTGGACACGCCGGCTGGTATTCTGTCTGGACATCTCATCCTGGTATTCATCCGAAACACCCAGTCCTGGTATTCTATCTGGACACCCTGTCCTGGTATTCTGTCTGGACATCTCATCCTGGTATTCTTCCTGGACACCCCGACCTGGTATTCTGTCTGCACATCTCTTCCTGGTATTCTTTCTGGACACCACATCCTGGTATTTCGTCTGGACATCTCATCCTGTTATTCTTCCTGGAAACCCCGTCCTGGTATTCTGCCTGAGCATCCAGTAATGGTATTCTGTCTGGACACCCCGTCCATGTATTCTGTCTGGACACCCCGTCCTGGTATTCTGTCAGGAAATCTCGACATGGTATTCTCTCTGGGCACCACGTCCTGGTATTCTTCCTGGACACCCTGTCCTGGTATTCTGTCTGGACTTCTCAACCTGTAATTCAGTCTGGGCACGCCATCTTGGTATTCCGTCTGGATATCTCATCCTCGAATTCTGCCTGGAAGACCCCTCCTGGTGTTCTGTCTGGACATCTCATCCTGGTATTCTGTCTGGACACCCCATCATGGTATTCTGCCTGGACGCCCCGTCCTGGTATTCTGTCTGGACATCTCATCCTGGTATTCTTCCAGGACACACCGTCGTGATATTCTGTCTGGACACCCCATCCTGGTATTCTGTCTGGACGCCCCGTCCTGGTATTCTGTCTGGACATCTCAACCTGTAAATCTGTCTGGACACGCCATCTTGGTATTCGGTCTGGATATCTCATCCTGGTATTCTTCCTGGACACCCAGTCCTGGTATTCTGCCTGGACACACCGTCCTGGTATTCTGTCTGGACACACAGTCCTGTATTCTGTCTGGACACCCCATCCTGGTATTCTGTCTAGACATCTCATCCTGGTATTCTGCCTGGACACCCCGTCCTGGTATTCTGCGTGGACACCCCGTCCTGTATTCTGTCTGGACACCCCGTACTGGTATTCTGTCTGGACATCTCTTCCTGGTATTCTTCCTGGACACCCCGTCCTGGTATTCTGACTGGACATCTCATCCTGCTATTCCTCCTGGAAACCCCGTCCTGTTATTCTGCCTGAGCATCCAGTAATGGTATTCTCTCTAGACATCTCGTCCTGGTATTCTGCCTGGACACCCCGTCCTGGTATTCTGCCTGGACACCCCGTCCAGTATTCTGTCTGGACACCCCGCACTGGTATTCTGTCTGGAAATCTCATCCTGGTATTCTCTCTGGACATCGCATTTTGATATTTTGCCTGGAGAACCCGTCCTGGTGTTCTGTCTGGACACCCCGTCCTGGTATTCTGTCTGGGCACCATGTCCTGGTATTCTTCCTGGACACCCTGTCCTGGTATTCTGTCTGGACATCTCAACCTGTAATTCAGTCTGGGCACGCCATCTTGGTATTCTGTCTGGACATCTCATCCTGCTATTCTTCCAGGACACTCCGTCGTGATATTCTGTCTGGACACCCCATCCTGGTATTCTGTCTGGACGCCCCGTCCTGGTATTCTGTCTGGACATCTCAACCTGTAATTCTGTCTGGACACGCCATCTTGGTATTCGGTCTGGATATCTCATCCTGGTATTCTTCCTGGACATCCAGTCCTGGTATTCTGTCTGGACGCCCCGTCCTGGTATTCTGTCTGGACATCTCAACCTGTAATTCTGTCTGGACACGCCATCTTGGTATTCGGTCTGGACATCTCATCCTGCTATTCTTCCAGGACACTCCGTCGTGATATTCTGTCTGGACACCCCATCCTGGTATTCTGTCTGGACACCCCGTCCTGGTATTCTGTCTGGACATCTCATCCTGGTATTCTTCCTGGAAACCCGTCCTGGTATTCTGCCTGAGCATCCAGTAATGGTTTTCTGTCTGGACACCCCGTCATGTTATTCTGTCTGGAAACCCCGTCCTGGTATTATGTCAGGACACCTCTACATTGTATTATGTCTGGACACCCCGTACTGGTATTCTACATGGACACCCCGTCCTAGTATTCCGCCTGGAGACCCCGTCCTGGTATTCTGTCTGGACATCTCATCCTGGTATTCTTCCTGGACACCTTGTCCTGCTATTCTTCCTGGCCACCCCGCCCTGGTATTCTGCCTGTGCATTCAGTAATGGTATTCTGTCTGGACACCCCGTCCTGGTATTCTGTCTGGACACTCCGTTCTGGTATTCTGTCTGGACATCTCATCCTGCTATTCTTCCTGGCCACCCCGCCCTGCTATTCTGCCTGTGCATCCAGTAATGGTATTCTGTCTGGACACCCCGTCCTGGTATTCTGTCTGGACACTCCGTCCTGGTATTCTGTCTGGACATCTCATCCTGGTATTCTTCCTGGACAACCAGTCCTTGTATTCTGTCTGGACACGCCGGCTGGTATTCTGTCTGGACATCTCATCCTGGTATTCATCCGAAACACCCAGTCCTGGTATTCTATCTGGACACCCTGTCCTGGTATTCTGTCTGGACATCTCATCCTGGTATTCTTCCTGGACACCCCGACCTGGTATTCTGTCTGCACATCTCTTCCTGGTATTCTTTCTGGACACCACATCCTGGTATTTCGTCTGGACATCTCATACTGTTATTCTTCCTGGAAACCCCGTCCTGGTATTCTGCCTGAGCATCCAGTAATGGTATTCTGTCTGGACACCCCGTCCATGTATTCTGTCTGGACACCCCGTCTTGGTATTCTGTCAGGAAATCTCGACATGGTATTCTCTCTGGGCACCACGTCCTGGTATTCTTCCTGGACACCCTGTCCTGGTATTCTGTCTGGACTTCTCAACCTGTAATTCAGTCTGGGCACGCCATCTTGGTATTCCGTCTGGATATCTCATCCTCGAATTCTGCCTGGAAGACCCCTCCTGGTGTTCTGTCTGGACATCTCATCCTGGTATTCTGTCTGGACACCCCATCATGGTATTCTGTCTGGACACCCCGTCGTGATATTCTGTCTAGACACCCCATCCTGGTATTCTGTCTGGACGCCCCGTCCTGGTATTCTGTCTGGACATCTCAACCTGTAATTCTGTCTGGACACGCCATTTTGGTATTCGGTCTGGATATCTCATCCTGGTATTCTTCCTGGACACCCAGTCCTGGTATTCTGTCTGGACACACCGTCCTGGTATTCTGTCTGGACACCCCATCCTGGTATTCTGTCTGGACATCTCATCCTGGTATTCTTCCTGGAAACCCGTCCTGGTATTCTGCCTGAGCATCCAGTAATGGTTTTCTGTCTGGACACCACGTCATGGTATTCTGCCTGGAAACCCCGTCCTGGTATTATGTCAGGACACCTCTACATTGTATTATGTCTGGACACCCCGTACTGGTATTCTGCATGGACACCCCGTCCTAGTATTCCGCCTGGACACCCCGTCCTGGTATTCTGTCTGGACATCTCATCCTGGTATTCTTCCTGGACACCTTGTCCTGCTATTCTTCCTGGCCACCCCGCCCTGGTATTCTGCCTGTGCATCCAGTAATGGTATTCTGTCTGGACACCCCATCCTGGTATTCTGTCTGGACACTCCGTCCTGGTATTCTGTCTGGACATCTCATCCTGCTATTCTTCCTGGCCACCCCGCCCTGCTATTCTGCCTGTGCATCCAGTAATGGTATTCTGTCTGGACACCCCGTCCTGGTATTCTGTCTGGACACTCCGTCCTGGTATTCTGTCTGGACATCTCATCCTGGTATTCTTCCTGGACAACCAGTCCTTGTATTCTGTCTGGACACGCCGGCTGGTATTCTGTATGGACATCTCATCCTGGTATTCATCCGAAACACCCAGTCCTGGTATTCTATCTGGACACCCTGTCCTGGTATTCTGTCTGGACATCTCATCCTGGTATTCTTCCTGGACACCCCGACCTGGTATTCTGTCTGCACATCTCTTCCTGGTATTCTTTCTGGACACCACATCCTGGTATTTCGTCTGGACATCTCATCCTGCTATTCTTCCTGGCCACCCCGCCCTGGTATTCTTCCTGTGCATCCAGTAATGGTATTCTGTCTGGACACCCCGTCCATGTATTCTGTCTGGACACTCCGTCCTGGTATTCTGTCAGGAAATCTCAACATGGTATTCTCTCTGGGCACCACGTCCTGGTATTCTTCCTGGACACCCTGTCCTGGTATTCCGTCTGGACTTCTCAACCTGTAATTCAGTCTGGGCACGCCATCTTGGTATTCCGTCTGGATATCTCATCCTCGAATTCTGCCTGGAAGACCCCTCCTGGTGTTCTGTCTGGACATCTCATCCTGGTATTCTGTCTGGACACCCCATCATGGTATTCTGTCTGGACACCCCGTCCTGGTATTCTACCTGGACACACCGTCCTGGCATTCTGCCTGGACACACTGTCTTGGTATTCTGTCTGGACATCTCATCCTGGTATTCTTCCAGGACACCCCGTCGTGATATTCTGTCTAGACACCCCATCCTGGTATTCTGTCTGGACGCCCCGTCCTGGTATTCTGTCAGGACATCTCTACATGGTATTCTGTCTGGGCACCACGTCCTGGTATTCTGTCTGGACATCTCAACCTGTAATTCTATCTGGACACGCCATCTTGGTATTCTGTCTGGATATCTCATCCTGGTATTCTTCCTGGACACCCAGTCCGGGTATTCTGTCTGGACACCCCATCCTGGTATTCTGTCTAGACATCTCGTCCTGGTATTCAGCCTGGACACCCCGTCCTGGTATTCTGTCTGGACATCTCATCCTGGTATTCTGTCTGGACACCCCATCCTGGTATTCTGCCTGGATGCACCATCCTGGCATTCTGCCTGGACACACCGTCCTGGCATTCTGCCTGGACACACTGTCCTGGTAGTCTGTCTGGACATCTCATCCTGGTATTCTTCCAGGACACACCGTCGTGATATTCTGTCTGGACACCCCATCCTGGTATTCTGTCTGGACGCCCCGTCCTGGTATTCTGTCTGGACATCTCAACCTGTAAATCTGTCTGGACACGCCATCTTGGTATTCGGTCTGGATATCTCATCCTGGTATTCTTCCTGGACACCCAGTCCTGGTATTCTGCCTGGACACACCGTCCTGGTATTCTGTCTGGACACCCCGTCCTTGTATTCTGTCTGGACATCTCATCCTGGTATTCTTTCTGGAAACCCGTCCTGGTATTCTGCCTGAGCATCCAGTAATGGTTTTCTGTCTGGACACCCCGTCATGGTATTCTGTCTGGAAACCCCGTCCTGGTATTATGTCAGGACATCTCTACATTGCATTCTGTCTGGGCACCACGTGCTGGTATTCTGCCTGGACATTTCAACCTGTAATTCTGTCTGGACACGCCATCTTGGTATTCTGTCTGGATATCTCATCCTGGTATGCTGCCTAGACAACCCGTCCTGGTGTTCTGTCTGGACATCTCATCCTGGTATTCTTCCTGGACACACAGTCCTGGTATTCTGTCTGGACACTCCGTCCTGGTATTCTGTCAGGAAATCTCAACATGGTATTCTCTCTGGGCACCACGTCCTGGTATTCTTCCTGGACACCCTGTCCTGGTATTCCGTCTGGACTTCTCAACCTGTAATTCAGTCTGGGCACGCCATCTTGGTATTCCGTCTGGATATCTCATCCTCGAATTCTGCCTGGAAGACCCCTCCTGGTGTTCTGTCTGGACATCTCATCCTGGTATTCTGTCTGGACACCCCATCATGGTATTCTGTCTGGACACCCCGTCCTGGTATTCTACCTGGACACACCGTCCTGGCATTCTGCCTGGACACACTGTCTTGGTATTCTGTCTGGACATCTCATCCTGGTATTCTTCCAGGACACCCCGTCGTGATATTCTGTCTAGACACCCCATCCTGGTATTCTGTCTGGACGCCCCGTCCTGGTATTCTGTCAGGACATCTCTACATGGTATTCTGTCTGGGCACCACGTCCTGGTATTCTGTCTGGACATCTCAACCTGTAATTCTATCTGGACACGCCATCTTGGTATTCTGTCTGGATATCTCATCCTGGTATTCTTCCTGGACACCCAGTCCGGGTATTCTGTCTGGACACCCCATCCTGGTATTCTGTCTAGACATCTCGTCCTGGTATTCAGCCTGGACACCCCGTCCTGGTATTCTGTCTGGACATCTCATCCTGGTATTCTGTCTGGACACCCCATCCTGGTATTCTGCCTGGATGCACCATCCTGGCATTCTGCCTGGACACACCGTCCTGGCATTCTGCCTGGACACACTGTCCTGGTAGTCTGTCTGGACATCTCATCCTGGTATTCTTCCAGGACACACCGTCGTGATATTCTGTCTGGACACCCCATCCTGGTATTCTGTCTGGACGCCCCGTCCTGGTATTCTGTCTGGACATCTCAACCTGTAAATCTGTCTGGACACGCCATCTTGGTATTCGGTCTGGATATCTCATCCTGGTATTCTTCCTGGACACCCAGTCCTGGTATTCTGCCTGGACACACCGTCCTGGTATTCTGTCTGGACACCCCGTCCTTGTATTCTGTCTGGACATCTCATCCTGGTATTCTTTCTGGAAACCCGTCCTGGTATTCTGCCTGAGCATCCAGTAATGGTTTTCTGTCTGGACACCCCGTCATGGTATTCTGTCTGGAAACCCCGTCCTGGTATTATGTCAGGACATCTCTACATTGCATTCTGTCTGGGCACCACGTGCTGGTATTCTGCCTGGACATTTCAACCTGTAATTCTGTCTGGACACGCCATCTTGGTATTCTGTCTGGATATCTCATCCTGGTATGCTGCCTAGACAACCCGTCCTGGTGTTCTGTCTGGACATCTCATCCTGGTATTCTTCCTGGACACACAGTCCTGGTATTCTGTCTGGACACCCCGTCCTGGTATTCTGTCTGGACACCCCATACTGTTATATTGTCTGGACAACTGATCCTCGTATTCTCTCTGAACATCGCATTTTGGTATTCTTCCTGGACACCTTGTCCTGCTATTTTTCCTGGCCACCCCGCCCTGGTATTCTGCCTGTGCATCCAGTAATGGTATTCTGTCTGGACACCCCGTCCTGGTATTCTGTCTGGACACTCCGTCCTGGTATTCTGTCTGGACATCTCATCCTGCTATTCTTCCTGGCCACCCCGCCCTGGTATTCTGCCTGTGCATCCAGTAATGGTATTCTGTCTGGACACCCCGTCCTGGTATTCTGTCTGGATAATCCGTCCTGGTATTCTGTCTGGACATCTCATCCTGGTATTCTTCCTGGACAACCAGTCCTGGTATTCTGTCTGGACACGCCGGCTGGTATTCTGTCTGGACATCTCATCCTGGTATTCATCTGAAACACCCAGTCCTGGTATTCTATCTGGACACCCTGTCCTGGTATTCTGTCTGGACATCTCATCCTGGTATTCTTCCTGGACACCCCGACCCTGTATTCTGTCTGCACATCTCTTCCTGGAATTCTTTCTGGACACCCCGTCCTGGTATTTTGTCTGGACATCTCATCCTGCTATTCTTCCTGGAAACCCCGTCCTGGTATTCTGCATGAACATCCAGTAATGGTATTCTGTCTGGACACCCCGTCCATGTATTCTGCCTGGACACCCCGTCCTGGTATTATGTCTGGACACCCCGTACTGGTATTCTGCATGGACACCCCGTCCTGGTATTCCGCCTGGACACCCCGTCCATGTATTCTGTCTGGAGATCTCATCCTGGTATTCTTCCTGGACACCTTGTCCTGCTATTTTTCCTGGCCACCCCGCCCTGGTATTCTGCCTGTGCATCCAGTAATGGTATTCTGTCTGGACACCCCGTCCTGGTATTCTGTCTGGATACTCCGTCCTGGTATTCTGTCTGGACATCTCATCCTGGTATTCTTCCTGGACAACCAGTCCTGGTATTCTGTCTGGACACGCCGGCTGGTATTCTGTCTGGACATCTCATCCTGGTATTCATCCGAAACACCCAGTCCTGGTATTCTATCTGGACACCCTGTCCTGGTATTCTGTCTGGACATCTCATCCTGGTATTCTTCCTGGACACCCCGACCCTGTATTCTGTCTGCACATCTCTTCCTGGAATTCTTTCTGGACACCCCGTCCTGGTATTTTGTCTGGACATCTCATCCTGCTATTCTTCCTGGAAACCCCGTCCTGGTATTCTGCATGAACATCCAGTAATGGTATTCTGTCTGGACACCCCGTCCATGTATTCTGTCTGGACACCCCGTCCTGGTATTCTGTCAGGAAATCTCGACATGGTATTCTCTCTGGGCAACACGTCCTGGTATTCTTCCTGGACACCCTTTCCTGGTATTCTGTCTGGACTTCTCAACCTGTAATTCAGTCTGGGCACGCCATCTTGGTATTCGGTCTGGATATCTCATCCTGGTATTCTGCCTGGAAGACCCCTCCTGGTGTTCTGTCCGGACATCTCATCCTGGTGTTCTGTCTGGACACCCCATCATGGTATTCTGTCTGGACACCCCGTCCTGGTATTCTGACTGGACACACCATCCTGGCATTCTGCCTGGACTCACTGTCTTGGTATTCTGTCTGGACATCTCATCCTGCTATTCTTCCAGGACACCCCGTCGTGATATTCTGTCTAGACACCCCATCCTGGTATTCTGTCTGGACGCCCCGTCCTGGTATTCTGTCAGGACATCTCTACATGGTATTCTGTCTGGGCACCACGTCCTGGTATTCTGTCTGGACATCTCAACCTGTAATTCTGTCTGGACACGCCATCTTGGTATTCTGTCTGGATATCTCATCCTGGTATTCTTCCTGGACAACCAGTCCTGGTAGTCTATCTGGACACCCCATCCTGGTATTCTGTCTAGACATCTCGTCCTGGTATTCTGCCTGGACACCCCGTCCTGGTATTCTGCCTGGACACCCCGTCCTGGTATTCTGTCTGGACACCCCGTCCTGGTATTCTGTCTGGACATCTCATCCTGGTATTCTTCCTGGACAACCAGTCCTGGTTTTCTGTCTGGACACCCCGTCCTGGTATTCTGTCTGGACATCTCATCCTGGTATTCTTCCTGGATACCCCGACCTTGTATTCTGTCTGCGCATCTCTTTCTGGTATTCTTTCTGGACACCCAGTCCGGGTATTCTGTCTGGACACCCCATCCTGGTATTCTGTCTAGACATCTCGTCCTGGTATTCTGCCTGGACACCCCGTCCTGGTATTCTGTCTGGACATCTCATCCTGGTATTCTGTCTGGACACCCCATCCTGCTATTCTGCCTGGATGCACCGTCCTGGCATTCTGCCTGGACACACCGTCCTGGCATTCTGCCTGGACACACTGTCCTGGTAGTCTGTCTGGACATCTCATCCTGGTATTCTTCCAGGACACACCGTCGTGATATTCTGTCTGGACAGCCCATCCTGGTATTCTGTCTGGACGCCCCGTCCTGGTATTCTGTCTGGACATCTCAACCTGTAAATCTGTCTGGACACGCCATCTTGGTATTCGGTCTGGATATCTCATCCTGGTATTCTTCCTGGACACCCAGTCCTGGTATTCTGCCTGGACACACCGTCCTGGTATTCTGTCTGGACACCCCGTCCTGGTATTCTGTCTGGACATCTCATCCTGGTATTCTTCCTGGAAACCCGTCCTGGTATTCTGCCTGAGCATCCAGTAATGGTTTTCTGTCTGGACACCCCGTCATGGTATTCTGTCTGGAAACCCCGTCCTGGTATTATGTCAGGACATCTCTACATTGCATTCTGTCTGGGCACCACGTGCTGGTATTCTGCCTGGACATTTCAACCTGTAATTCTGTCTGGAAACGCCATCTTGGTATTCCGTCTGGATATCTCATCCTCGAATTCTGCCTGGAAGACCCCTCCTGGTGTTCTGTCTGGACATCTCATCCTGGTATTCTGTCTGGACACCCCATCATGGTTTTCTGTCTGGACACCCCGTCCTGGTATTCTGCCTGGACACACCGTCCTGGCATTCTGCCTGGACACACTGTCTTGGTATTCTGTCTGGACATCTCATCCTGCTATTCTTCCAGGACACCCCGTCATGATATTCTGTCTAGACACCCCATCCTGGTATTCTGTCTGGACGCCCCGTCCTGGTATTCTGTCTGGACATCTCAACCTGTAATTCTGTCTGGACACGCCATCTTGGTATTCGGTCTGGATATCTCATCCTGGTATTCTTCCTGGACACCCAGTCCTGGTATTCTGTCTGGACACACCGTCCTGGTATTCTGTCTGGACACCCCATCCTGGTATTCTGTCTGGACATCTCATCCTGATATTCTTCCTGGGAACCCGTCCTGGTATTCTGCCTGAGCATCCAGTAATGGTTTTCTGTCTGGACACCCCGTCATGGTATTCTGTCTGGAAACCCCGTCCTGGTATTATGTCAGGACACCTCTACATTGTATTATGTCTGGACACCCCGTACTGGTATTCTGCATGGACACCCCGTCCTAGTATTCCGCCTGGACACCCCGTCCTGGTATTCTGTCTGGACATCTCATCCTGGTATTCTTCCTGGACACCTTGTCCTGCTATTCTTCCTGGCCACCCCGCCCTGGTATTCTGCCTGTGCATCCAGTAATGGTATTCTGTCTGGACACCCCATCCTGGTATTCTGTCTGGACACTCCGTCCTGGAATTCTGTCTGGACATCTCATCCTGCTATTCTTCCTGGCCACCCCGCCCTGCTATTCTGCCTGTGCATCCAGTAATGGTATTCTGTCTGGACACCCCGTCCTGGTATTCTGTCTGGACACTCCGTCCTGGTATTCTGTCTGGACATCTCATCCTGGTATTCTTCCTGGACAACCAGTCCTTGTATTCTGTCTGGACACGCCGGCTGGTATTCTGTATGGACATCTCATCCTGGTATTCATCCGAAACACCCAGTCCTGGTATTCTATCTGGACACCCTGTCCTGGTATTCTGTCTGGACATCTCATCCTGGTATTCTTCCAGGACACCCCGACCTGGTATTCTGTCTGCACATCTCTTCCTGGTATTCTTTCTGGACACCACATCCTGGTATTTCGTCTGGACATCTCATCCTGTTATTCTTCCTGGAAACCCCGTCCTGGTATTCTGTCTGAGCATCCAGTAATGGTATTCTGTCTGGACACCCCGTCCATGTATTCTGTCTGGACACCCCGTCCTGGTATTCTGTCAGGAAATCTCGACATGGTATTCTCTCTGGGCACCACGTCCTGGTATTCTTCCTGGACACCCTGTCCTGGTATTCTGTCTGGACTTCTCAACCTGTAATTCAGTCTGGGCACGCCATCTTGGTATTCCGTCTGGATATCTCATCCTCGAATTCTGCCTGGAAGACCCCTCCTGGTGTTCTGTCTGGACATCTCATCCTGGTATTCTGTCTGGACACCCCATCATGGTATTCTGTCTGGACACCCCGTCCTGGTATTCTGCCTGGACACACCGTCCTGGCATTCTGCCTGGACACACTGTCTTGGTATTCTGTCTGGACATCTCATCCTGCTATTCTTCCAGGACACCCCGTCGTGATATTCTGTCTAGACACCCCATCCTGGTATTCTGTCTGGACGCCCCGTCCTGGTATTCTGTCAGGACATCTCTACATGGTATTCTGTCTGGGCACCACGTCCTGGTATTCTGTCTGGACATCTCAACCTGTAATTCTATCTGGACACGCCATCTTGGTATTCTGTCTGGATATCTCATCCTGGCATTCTTCCTGGACACCCAGTCCGGGTATTCTGTCTGGACACCCCATCCTGGTATTCTGTCTAGACATCTCGTCCTGGTATTCTGCCTGGACACCCCGTCCTGGTATTCTGTCTGGACATCTCATCCTGGTATTCTGTCTGGACACCCCATCCTGCTATTCTGCCTGGATGCACCGTCCTGGCATTCTGCCTGGACACACCGTCCTGGCATTCTGCCTGGACACACTGTCCTGGTAGTCTGTCTGGACATCTCATCCTGGTATTCTTCCAGGACACACCGTCGTGATATTCTGTCTGGACACCCCATCCTGGTATTCTGTCTGGACGCCCCGTCCTGGTATTCTGTCTGGACATCTCAACCTGTAAATCTGTCTGGACACGCCATCTTGGTATTCGGTCTGGATATCTCATCCTGGTATTCTTCCTGGACACCCAGTCCTGGTATTCTGCCTGGACACACCGTCCTGGTATTCTGTCTGGACACCCCGTCCTGGTATTCTGTCTGGACATCTCATCCTGGTATTCTTCCTGGAAACCCGTCCTGGTATTCTGCCTGAGCATCCAGTAATGGTTTTCTGTCTGGACACCCCGTCATGGTATTCTGTCTGGAAACCCCGTCCTGGTATTATGTCAGGACATCTCTACATTGCATTCTGTCTGGGCACCACGTGCTGGTATTCTGCCTGGACATTTCAACCTGTAATTCTGTCTGGACACGCCATCTTGGTATTCTGTCTGGATATCTCATCCTGGTATGCTGCCTAGACAACCCGTCCTGGTGTTCTGTCTGGACATCTCATCCTGGTATTCTTCCTGGACACACAGTCCTGGTATTCTGTCTGGACACCCCGTCCTGGTATTCTGTCTGGACACCCCGTACTGTTATATTGTCTGGACAACTGATCCTGGTATTCTCTCTGAACATCGCATTTTGGTATTCTGCCTGGACACCCCGTCCTGGTATTATGTCTGGACACCCCGTACTGGTATTCTGCATGGACACCCCGTCCTGGCATTCCGCCTGGACACCCCGTCCATGTATTCTGTCTGGAGATCTCATCCTGGTATTCTTCCTGGACACCTTGTCCTGCTATTTTTCCTGGCCACCCCGCCCTGGTATTCTGCCTGTGCATCCAGTAATGGTATTCTGTCTGGACACCCCGTCCTGGTATTCTGTCTGGACACTCCGTCCTGGTATTCTGTCTGGACATCTCATCCTGCTATTCTTCCTGGCCACCCCGCCCTGGTATTCTGCCTGTGCATCCAGTAATGGTATTCTGTCTGGACACCCCGTCCTGGTATTCTGTCTGGATACTCCGTCCAGGTATTCTGTCTGGACATCTCATCCTGGTATTCATCCGAAACACCCAGTCCTGGTATTCTATCTGGACACCCTGTCCTGGTATTCTGTCTGGACATCTCATCCTAGTATTCTTCCTGGACACCCCGACCCTGTATTCTGTCTGCACATCTCTTCCTGGAATTCTTTCTGGACACCCCGTCCTGGTATTTTGTCTGGACATCTCATCCTGCTATTCTTCCTGGAAACCCCGTCCTGGTATTCTGCATGAACATCCAGTAATGGTATTCTGTCTGGACACCCCGTCCATGTATTCTGTCTGGACATCTCATCCTGCTATTCTTCCAGGACACCCCGTCGTGATATTCTGTCAGGAAATCTCGACATGGTATTCTCTCTGGGCAACACGTCCTGGTATTCTTCCTGGACACCCTTTCCTGGTATTCTGTCTGGACTTCTCAACCTGTAATTCAGTCTGGGCACGCCATCTTGGTATTCTGTCTGGATATCTCATCCTGGTATTCTGCCTGGACACCCCATCATAGTATTCTGTCTGGACACCCCGTCCTGGTATTCTGACTGGACACACCATCCTGGCATTCTGCCTGGACTCACTGTCTTGGTATTCTGTCTGGACATCTCATCCTGCTATTCTTCCAGGACACCCCGTCGTGATATTCTGTCTAGACACCCCATCATGGTATTCTGTCTGGGCACCACGTCCTGGTATTCTGTCTGGACATCTCAACCTGTAATTCTGTCTGGACACGCCATCTTAGTATTCTGTCTGGATATCTCATCCTGGTATTCTTCCTGGTCACACAGTCCTGGTATTCTGTCTGGACACCCCGTCCATGTATTCTGTCTGGACACCCCGTCCTGGTATTCTGTCAGGACATCTCTACATGGTATTCTGTCTGGGCACCACGTCCTGGTATTCTGTCTGGACATCTCAACCTGTAATTCTGTCTGGACACCCCATCCTGGTATTCTGTCTAGACATCTCGTCCTGGTATTCTGCCTGGACACCCCGTCCTGGTATTCTGCCTGGACACCCCGTCCTGGTATTCTGTCTGGACACCCCGTCCTGGTATTCTGTCTGGACATCTCATCCTGGTATTCTTCCTGGACAACCAGTCCTGGTTTTCTGTCTGGACACCCCGTCCTGGTATTCTGTCTGGACATCTCATCCTGGTATTCTTCCTGGATACCCCGACCTTGTATTCTGTCTGCACATCTCTTTCTGGTATTCTTTCTGGACACCCAGTCCGGGTATTCTGTCTGGACACCCCATCCTGGTATTCTGTCTAGACATCTCGTCCTGGTATTCTGCCTGGACACCCCGTCCTGGTATTCTGTCTGGACATCTCATCCTGGTATTCTGTCTGGACACCCCATCCTGGTATTCTGCCTGGATGCACCGTCCTGGCATTCTGCCTGGACACACCGTCCTGGCATTCTGCCTGGACACACTGTCCTGGTAGTCTGTCTGGACATCTCATCCTGGTATTCTTCCAGGACACACCGTCGTGATATTCTGTCTGGACACCCCATCCTGGTATTCTGTCTGGACGCCCCGTCCTGGTATTCTGTCTGGACATCTCAACCTGTAAATCTGTCTGGACACGCAATCTTGGTATTCGGTCTGGATATCTCATCCTGGTATTCTTCCTGGACACCCAGTCCTGGTATTCTGCCTGGACACACCGTCCTGGTATTCTGTCTGGACACCCCGTCCTGGTATTCTGTCTGGACATCTCATCCTGGTATTCTTCCTGGAAACCCGTCCTGGTATTCTGCCTGAGCATCCAGTAATGGTTTTCTGTCTGGACACCCCATCATGGTATTCTGTCTGGACGCCCCGTCCTGGTATTCTGTCAGGACATCTCTACATGGTATTCTGTCTGGGCACCACGTCCTGGTATTCTGTCTGGACATCTCAACCTGTAATTCTATCTGGACATGCCATCTTGGTATTCTGTCTGGATATCTCATCCTGGCATTCTTCCTGGACACCCAGTCCGGGTATTCTGTCTGGACACCCCATCCTGGTATTCTGTCTAGACATCTCGTCCTGGTATTCTGCCTGGACACCCCGTCCTGGTATTCTGTCTGGACATCTCATCCTGGTATTCTGTCTGGACACCCCATCCTGCTATTCTGCCTGGATGCACCGTCCTGGCATTCTGCCTGGACACACCGTCCTGGCATTCTGCCTGGACACACTGTCCTGGTAGTCTGTCTGGACATCTCATCCTGGTATTCTTCCAGGACACACCGTCGTGATATTCTGTCTGGACACCCCATCCTGGTATTCTGTCTGGACGCCCCGTCCTGGTATTCTGTCTGGACATCTCAACCTGTAAATCTGTCTGGACACGCCATCTTGGTATTCGGTCTGGATATCTCATCCTGGTATTCTTCCTGGACACCCAGTCCTGGTATTCTGCCTGGACACACCGTCCTGGTATTCTGTCTGGACACCCCGTCCTGGTATTCTGTCTGGACATCTCATCCTGGTATTCTTCCTGGAAACCCGTCCTGGTATTCTGCCTGAGCATCCAGTAATGGTTTTCTGTCTGGACACCCCGTCATGGTATTCTGTCTGGAAACCCCGTCCTGGTATTATGTCAGGACATCTCTACATTGCATTCTGTCTGGGCACCACGTGCTGGTATTCTGCCTGGACATTTCAACCTGTAATTCTGTCTGGACACGCCATCTTGGTATTCTGTCTGGATATCTCATCCTGGTATGCTGCCTAGACAACCCGTCCTGGTGTTCTGTCTGGACATCTCATCCTGGTATTCTTCCTGGACACACAGTCCTGGTATTCTGTCTGGACACCCCGTCCTGGTATTCTGTCTGGACACCCCGTACTGTTATATTGTCTGGACAACTGATCCTGGTATTCTCTCTGAACATCGCATTTTGGTATTCTGCCTGGACACCCCGTCCTGGTATTATGTCTGGACACCCCGTACTGGTATTCTGCATGGACACCCCGTCCTGGTATTCCGCCTGGACACCCCGTCCATGTATTCTGTCTGGAGATCTCATCCTGGTATTCTTCCTGGACACCTTGTCCTGCTATTTTTCCTGGCCACCCCGCCCTGGTATTCTGCCTGTGCATCCAGTAATGGTATTCTGTCTGGACACCCCGTCCTGGTATTCTGTCTGGACACTCCGTCCTGGTATTCTGTCTGGACATCTCATCCTGCTATTCTTCCTGGCCACCCCGCCCTGGTATTCTGCCTGTGCATCCAGTAATGGTATTCTGTCTGGACACCCCGTCCTGGTATTCTGTCTGGATACTCCGTCCTGGTATTCTGTCTGGACATCTCATCCTGGTATTCATCCGAAACACCCAGTCCTGGTATTCTATCTGGACACCCTGTCCTGGTATTCTGTCTGGACATCTCATCCTAGTATTCTTCCTGGACACCCCGACCCTGTATTCTGTCTGCACATCTCTTCATGGAATGCTTTCTGGACACCCCGTCCTGGTATTTTGTCTGGACATCTCATCCTGCTATTCTTCCTGGAAACCCCGTCCTGGTATTCTGCATGAACATCCAGTAATGGTATTCTGTCTGGACACCCTGTCCATGTATTCTGTCTGGACACCCCGTCCTGGTATTCTGTCAGGAAATCTCGACATGGTATTCTATCTGGGCAACACGTCCTGGTATTCTTCCTGGACACCCTTTCCTGGTATTCTGTCTGGACTTCTCAACCTGTAATTCAGTCTGGGCACGCCATCTTGGTATTCTGTCTGGATATCTCATCCTGGTATTCTGCCTGGACACCCCATCATAGTATTCTGTCTGGACACCCCGTCCTGGTATTCTGACTGGACACACCATCCTGGCATTCTGCCTGGACTCACTGTCTTGGTATTCTGTCTGGACATCTCATCCTGCTATTCTTCCAGGACACCCCGTCGTGATATTCTGTCTAGACACCCCATCATGGTATTCTGTCTGGGCACCACGTCCTGGTATTCTGTCTGGACATCTCAACCTGTAATTCTGTCTGGACACGCCATCTTAGTATTCTGTCTGGATATCTCATCCTGGTATTCTTCCTGGTCACCCAGTCCTGGTATTCTGTCTGGACACCCCGTCCATGTATTCTGTCTGGACACCCCGTCCTGGTATTCTGTCAGGACATCTCTACATGGTATTCTGTCTGGGCACCACGTCCTGGTATTCTGTCTGGACATCTCAACCTGTAATTCTGTCTGGACACGCCATCTTGGTATTCTGTCTGGATATCTCATCCTGGTATTCTTCCTGGACAACCAGTCCTGGTAGTCTATCTGGACACCCCATCCTGGTATTCTGTCTAGACATCTCGTCCTGGTATTCTGCCTGGACACCCCGTCCTGGTATTCTGCCTGGACACCCCGTCCTGGTATTCTGTCTGGACACCCCGTCCTGGTATTCTGTCTGGACATCTCATCCTGGTATTCTTCCTGGACAACCAGTCCTGGTTTTCTGTCTGGACACCCCGTCCTGGTATTCTGTCTGGACATCTCATCCTGGTATTCTTCCTGGATACCCCGACCTTGTATTCTGTCTGCACATCTCTTTCTGGTATTCTTTCTGGACACCCAGTCCGGGTATTCTGTCTGGACACCCCATCCTGGTATTCTGTCTAGACATCTCGTCCTGGTATTCTTCCAGGACACACCGTCGTGATATTCTGTCTGGACACCCCATCCTGGTATTCTGTCTGGACGCCCCGTCCTGGTATTCTGTCTGGACATCTCAACCTGTAAATCTGTCTGGACACGCGATCTTGGTATTCGGTCTGGATATCTCATCCTGGTATTCTTCCTGGACACCCAGTCCTGGTATTCTGCCTGGACACACCGTCCTGGTATTCTGTCTGGACATCCCGTCCTGGTATTCTGTCTGGACATCTCATCCTGGTATTCTTCCTGGAAACCCGTCCTGGTATTCTGCCTGAGCATCCAGTAATGGTTTTCTGTCTGGACACCCCGTCATGGTATTCTGTCTGGAAACCCCGTCCTGGTATTATGTCAGGACATCTCTACATTGCATTCTGTCTGGGCACCACGTGCTGGTATTCTGCCTGGACATTTCAACCTGTAATTCTGTCTGGACACGCCATCTTGGTATTCTGTCTGGATATCTCATCCTGGTATGCTGCCTAGACAACCCGTCCTGGTGTTCTGTCTGGACATCTCATCCTGGTATTCTTCCTGGACACACAGTCCTGGTATTCTGTCTGGACACCCCGTCCTGGTATTCTGTCTGGACACCCCGTACTGTTATATTGTCTGGACAACTGATCCTGGTATTCTCTCTGAACATCGCATTTTGGTATTCTGCCTGGACACCCCGTCCTGGTATTATGTCTGGACACCCCGTACTGGTATTCTGCATGGACACCCCGTCCTGGTATTCCGCCTGGACACCCCGTCCATGTATTCTGTCTGGAGATCTCATCCTGGTATTCTTCCTGGACACCTTGTCCTGCTATTTTTCCTGGCCACCCCGCCCTGGTATTCTGCCTGTGCATCCAGTAATGGTATTCTGTCTGGACACCCCGTCCTGGTATTCTGTCTGGACACTCCGTCCTGGTATTCTGTCTGGACATCTCATCCTGCTATTCTTCCTGGCCACCCCGCCCTGGTATTCTGCCTGTGCATCCAGTAATGGTATTCTGTCTGGACACCCCGTCCTGGTATTCTGTCTGGATACTCCGTCCTGGTATTCTGTCTGGACATCTCATCCTGGTATTCATCCGAAACACCCAGTCCTGGTATTCTATCTGGACACCCTGTCCTGGTATTCTGTCTGGACATCTCATCCTAGTATTCTTCCTGGACACCCCGACCCTGTATTCTGTCTGCACATCTCTTCATGGAATGCTTTCTGGACACCCCGTCCTGGTATTTTGTCTGGACATCTCATCCTGCTATTCTTCCTGGAAACCCCGTCCTGGTATTCTGCATGAACATCCAGTAATGGTATTCTGTCTGGACACCCTGTCCATGTATTCTGTCTGGACACCCCGTCCTGGTATTCTGTCAGGAAATCTCGACATGGTATTCTATCTGGGCAACACGTCCTGGTATTCTTCCTGGACACCCTTTCCTGGTATTCTGTCTGGACTTCTCAACCTGTAATTCAGTCTGGGCACGCCATCTTGGTATTCTGTCTGGATATCTCATCCTGGTATTCTGCCTGGACACCCCATCATAGTATTCTGTCTGGACACCCCGTCCTGGTATTCTGACTGGACACACCATCCTGGCATTCTGCCTGGACTCACTGTCTTGGTATTCTGTCTGGACATCTCATCCTGCTATTCTTCCAGGACACCCCGTCGTGATATTCTGTCTAGACACCCCATCATGGTATTCTGTCTGGGCACCACGTCCTGGTATTCTGTCTGGACATCTCAACCTGTAATTCTGTCTGGACACGCCATCTTAGTATTCTGTCTGGATATCTCATCCTGGTATTCTTCCTGGTCACCCAGTCCTGGTATTCTGTCTGGACACCCCGTCCATGTATTCTGTCTGGACACCCCGTCCTGGTATTCTGTCAGGACATCTCTACATGGTATTCTGTCTGGGCACCACGTCCTGGTATTCTGTCTGGACATCTCAACCTGTAATTCTGTCTGGACACGCCATCTTGGTATTCTGTCTGGATATCTCATCCTGGTATTCTTCCTGGACAACCAGTCCTGGTAGTCTATCTGGACACCCCATCCTGGTATTCTGTCTAGACATCTCGTCCTGGTATTCTGCCTGGACACCCCGTCCTGGTATTCTGCCTGGACACCCCGTCCTGGTATTCTGTCTGGACACCCCGTCCTGGTATTCTGTCTGGACATCTCATCCTGGTATTCTTCCTGGACAACCAGTCCTGGTTTTCTGTCTGGACACCCCGTCCTGGTATTCTGTCTGGACATCTCATCCTGGTATTCTTCCTGGATACCCCGACCTTGTATTCTGTCTGCACATCTCTTTCTGGTATTCTTTCTGGACACCCAGTCCGGGTATTCTGTCTGGACACCCCATCCTGGTATTCTGTCTAGACATCTCGTCCTGGTATTCTGCCTGGACACCCCGTCCTGGTATTCTGTCTGGACACCCCATCCTGGTATTCTGCCTGGATGCTCCGTCCTGGCATTCTGCCTGGACACACCGTCCTGGCATTCTGCCTGGACACACTGTCCTGGTAGTCTGACTGGACATCTCATCCTGGTATTCTTCCAGGACACACCGTCGTGATATTCTGTCTGGACACCCCATCCTGGTATTCTGTCTGGACGCCCCGTCCTGGTATTCTGTCTGGACATCTCAACCTGTAAATCTGTCTGGACACGCGATCTTGGTATTCGGTCTGGATATCTCATCCTGGTATTCTTCCTGGACACCCAGTCCTGGTATTCTGCCTGGACACACCGTCCTGGTATTCTGTCTGGACACCCCGTCCTGGTATTCTGTCTGGACATCTCATCCTGGTATTCTTCCTGGAAACCCGTCCTGGTATTCTGCCTGAGCATCCAGTAATGGTTTTCTGTCTGGACACCCCGTCATGGTATTCTGTCTGGAAACCCCGTCCTGGTATTATGTCAGGACATCTCTACATTGCATTCTGTCTGGGCACCACGTGCTGGTATTCTGCCTGGACATTTCAACCTGTAATTCTGTCTGGACACGCCATCTTGGTATTCTGTCTGGATATCTCATCCTGGTATGCTGCCTAGACAACCCGTCCTGGTGTTCTGTCTGGACATCTCATCCTGGTATTCTTCCTGGACACACAGTCCTGGTATTCTGTCTGGACACCCCGTCCTGGTATTCTGTCTGGACACCCCGTACTGTTATATTGTCTGGACAACTGATCCTGGTATTCTCTCTGAACATCGCATTTTGGTATTCTGCCTGGACACCCCGTCCTGGTATTATGTCTGGACACCCCGTACTGGTATTCTGCATGGACACCCCGTCCTGGTATTCCGCCTGGACACCCCGTCCATGTATTCTGTCTGGAGATCTCATCCTGGTATTCTTCCTGGACACCTTGTCCTGCTATTTTTCCTGGCCACCCCGCCCTGGTATTCTGCCTGTGCATCCAGTAATGGTATTCTGTCTGGACACCCCGTCCTGGTATTCTGTCTGGACACTCCGTCCTGGTATTCTGTCTGGACATCTGATCCTGCTATTCTTCCTGGCCACCCCGCCCTGGTATTCTGCCTGTGCATCCAGTAATGGTATTCTGTCTGGACACCCCGTCCTGGTATTCTGTCTGGATACTCCGTCCTGGTATTCTGTCTGGACATCTCATCCTGGTATTCTTCCTGGACAACCAGTCCTGGTATTCTGTCTGGACACGCCGGCTGATATTCTGTCTGGACATCTCATCCTGGTATTCATCCGAAACACCCAGTCCTGGTATTCTATCTGGACACCCTGTCCTGGTATTCTGTCTGGACATCTCATCCTGGTATTCTTCCTGGACACCCCGACCCTGTATTCTGTCTGCACATCTCTTCCTGGAATTCTTTCTGGACACCCCGTCCTGGTATTTTGTCTGGACATCTCATCCTGCTATTCTTCCTGGAAACCCCGTCCTGGTATTCTGCCTGAACATCCAGTAATGGTATTCTGTCTGGACACCCCGTCCATGTATTCTGTCTGGACACCCCGTCCTGGTATTCTGTCAGGAAATCTCGACATGGTATTCTCTCTGGGCAACACGTCCTGGTATTCTTCCTGGACACCCTTTCCTGGTATTCTGTCTGGACTTCTCAACCTGTAATTCAGTCTGGGCACGCCATCTTGGTATTCTGTCTGGATATCTCATCCTGGTATTCTGCCTGGAAGACCCCTCCTGGTGTTCTGTCCGGACATCTCATCCTGCTAGTCTTCCTGGAAACCCCGTCCTGGTATTCTGCCTGAACATCCAGTAATGGTATTCTGTCTGGACACCCCGTCCATGTATTCTGTCTGGACACCCCGTCCTGGTATTCTGTCAGGAAATCTCGACATGGTATTCTCTCTGGGCAACACGTCCTGGTATTCTTCCTGGACACCCTTTCCTGGTATTCTGTCTGGACTTCTCAACCTGTAATTCAGTCTGGACACCCCATCATGGTATTCTGTCTGGACACCCCGTCCTGGTATTCTGCCTGGACACACCATCCTGGCATTCTGCCTGGACTCTCTGTCTTGGTATTCTGTCTGGACATCTCATCCTGCTATTCTTCCAGGACACCCCGTCGTGATATTCTGTCTAGACACCCCATCCTGGTATTCTGTCAGGACATCTCTACATGGTATTCTGTCTGGGCACCACGTCCTGGTATTCTGTCTGGACATCTCAACCTGTAATTCTGTCTGGACACGCCATCTTGGTATTCTGTCTGGATATCTCATCCTGGTATTCTTCCTGGACAACCAGTCCTGGTAGTCTATCTGGACACCCCATCCTGGTATTCTGTCTAGACATCTCGTCCTGGTATTCTGCCTGGACACCCCGTCCTGGTATTCTGCCTGGACACCCCGTCCTGGTATTCTGTCTGGACACCCCGTCCTGGTATTCTGTCTGGACATCTCATCCTGGTATTCTTCCTGGACAACCAGTCCTGGTTTTCTGTCTGGACACCCCGTCCTGGTATTCTGTCTGGACATCTCATCCTGGTATTCTTCCTGGATACCCCGACCTTGTATTCTGTCTGCACATCTCTTTCTGGTATTCTTTCTGGACACCCCGTCCTGGTATTCTGTCTGGACATCTCATCCTGCTATTCTTCCTGGAAACCCCGTCCTGGTATTCTGCCTGAGCATCCTGTAACTGTATTCTGTCTGGACACCCCGTCCTGTTATTCTGTCTGGATACCCCATCCTGGTATTCTGTCAGGAAATCTCTACATGGTATTCTGTCTGGGCACCACGTCCTGGTATTATGTCTGGACACCACGTACTGGTATTCTGCATGGACACCCCGTCCTGGTATTCCGCCTGGACACCCCGTCCATGTATTCTGTCTGGAGATCTCATCCTGGTATTCTTCCTGGACACCTTGTCCTGCTATTCTTCCTGGCCACCCCGCCCTGGTATTCTGCCTGTGCATCCAGAAATGGTATTCTGTCTGGACACCCCGTCCTGGTATTCTGTCTGGACACTCCGTCCTGGTATTCTGTCTGGACATCTCATCCTGCTATTCTTCCTGGCCAGCCCGCCCTGGTATGATGCATCCAGTAATGGTATTCTGTCTGGACACCCCGTACTGGTATTCTGTCTGGACACTCCGTCCTGGTATTCTGTCTGGACATCTCATCCTGGTATTCTTCCTGGACAACCAGTCCTGGTATTCTGTCTGGACACGCCGGCTGGTATTCTGTCTGGACATCTCATCCTGGTATTCATCCGAAACACCCAGTCCTGGTATTCTATCTGGACACCCTGTCCTGGTATTTTGTCTGGACATCTCATCCTGGTATTCTTCCTGGACACCCCGACCTGGTATTCTGTCTGCACATCTCTTTCAGGTATTCTTTCTGGACACCCCGTCCTGGTATTCTGTCTGGACATCTCATCCTGCTATTCTTCCTGGAAACCCCGTCCTGGTATTCTGCCTGAGCATCCTGTAACGGTATTCTGTCTGGACACCCCATCCTGGTATTCTGTCAGGAAATCTGTACATGGTATTCTGTCTGGGCACCACGTCCTGGTATTATGTCTGGACACCCCGTACTGGTATGATGCATGCACACCCCGTCCTGGTATTCCGCCTGGACACCCCGTCCATGTATTCTGTCTGGAGATCTCATCCTGGTATTCTTCCTGGACACCTTGTCCTGCTATTCTTCCTGGACACCCCGCCCTGGTATTCTGCCTGTGCAACCAGTAATGGTATTCTGTCTGGAAACCCCGTCCAGGTATTCTGTCTGGACACTCCGTCCTGGTATTCTGTCTGGACATCTCATCCTGCTATTCTTCCTGGCCACCCCGCCCTGGTATTCTGCCTGTGCATCCAGTAATGGTATTCTGTCTAGAAACCCCGTCCTGGTATTCTGTCTGGACACCCCGTCCCGGTATTCTGTCTGGACACTCCGTCCTGGTATTCTTTCTGGACATCTCATCCTGGTATTCTTCCTGGACAACCAGTCCTGGTATTCTGTCTGGACACGCCGGCTGGTATTCTGTCTGGACATCTCATCCTGGTATTCATCCGAAACACCCAGTCCTGGTATTCTATCTGGACACCCTGTCCTGGTATTCTGTCTGGACATCTCATCCTGGTATTCTTCCTGGACACCCCGACCTGGTATTCTGTCTACACATCTCTTCCTGGTATTCTTTCTGGACAGCCCGTCCTGGTATTTTGTCTGGACATCTCATCCTGCTATTCTTCCTGGAAACCCCGTCCTGGTATTCTGCCTGAGCATCCAGTAATGGTATTCTGTCTGGACACCCCGTCCATGTATTCTGTCTGGACACCCCGTCCTGGTATTCTGTCAGGAAATCTCGACTTGGTATTCTCTCTGGGCACCACGTCCTGGTATTCTTCCTGGACACCCTGTCCTGGTATTCTGTCTGGTCTTCTCAACCTGTAATTCAGTCTGGGCACGCCATCTTGGTATTCTGTCTGGATATCTCATCCTGGTATTCTGCCTGGAAGACCCCTCCTGGTGTTCTGTACGGACATCTCATCCTGGTATTCTGTCTGGACACCCCGTCCTGGTATTCTGCCTGGACACACCGTCCTGGCATTCTGCCTGGACGCTCTGTCTTGGTATTCTGTCTGGACATCTCATCCTGCTATTCTTCCAGGACACCCCGTCGTGATATTCTGTCTAGACACCCCATCCTGGTATTCTGTCTGGACGCCCCGTCCTGGTATTCTGTCAGGACATCTCTACATGGTATTCTGTCTGGGCACCACGTCCTGGTATTCTGTCTGCACATCTCTTCCTGGAATGCTTTCTGGACACCCCGTCCTGGTATTTTGTCTGGACATCTCATCCTGGTATTCATCCGAAACACCCAGTCCTGGTATTCTATCTGGACACCCTGTCCTGGTATTCTGTCTGGACATCTCATCCTAGTATTCTTCCTGGACACCCCGACCCTGTATTCTGTCTGCACATCTCTTCCTGGAATGCTTTCTGGACACCCCGTCCTGGTATTTTGTCTGGACATCTCATCCTGCTATTCTTCCTGGAAACCCCGTCCTGGTATTCTGCATGAACATCCAGTAATGGTATTCTGTCTGGACACCCTGTCCATGTATTCTGTCTGGACACCCGGTCCTGGTATTCTGTCAGGAAATCTCGACATGGTATTCTATCTGGGCAACACGTCCTGGTATTCTTCCTGGACACCCTTTCCTGGTATTCTGTCTGGACTTCTCAACCTGTAATTCAGTCTGGGCACGCCATCTTGGTATTCTGTCTGGATATCTCATCCTGGTATTCTGCCTGGACACCCCATCATAGTATTCTGTCTGGACACCCCGTCCTGGTATTCTGACTGGACACACCATCCTGGCATTCTGCCTGGACTCACTGTCTTGGTATTCTGTCTGGACATCTCATCCTGCTATTCTTCCAGGACACCCCGTCGTGATATTCTGTCTAGACACCCCATCATGGTATTCTGTCTGGGCACCACGTCCTGGTATTCTGTCTGGACATCTCAACCTGTAATTCTGTCTGGACACGCCATCTTAGTATTCTGTCTGGATATCTCATCCTGGTATTCTTCCTGGTCACCCAGTCCTGGTATTCTGTCTGGACACCCCGTCCATGTATTCTGTCTGGACACCCCGTCCTGGTATTCTGTCAGGACATCTCTACATGGTATTCTGTCTGGGCACCACGTCCTGGTATTCTGTCTGGACATCTCAACCTGTAATTCTGTCTGGACACGCCATCTTGGTATTCTGTCTGGATATCTCATCCTGGTATTCTTCCTGGACAACCAGTCCTGGTAGTCTATCTGGACACCCCATCCTGGTATTCTGTCTAGACATCTCGTCCTGGTATTCTGCCTGGACACCCCGTCCTGGTATTCTGCCTGGACACCCCGTCCTGGTATTCTGTCTGGACATCTCATCCTGGTATTCTTCCTGGACAACCAGTCCTGGTTTTCTGTCTGGACACCCCGTCCTGGTATTCTGTCTGGACATCTCATCCTGGTATTCTTCCTGGATACCCCGACCTTGTATTCTGTCTGCACATCTCTTTCTGGTATTCTTTCTGGACACCCAGTCCGGGTATTCTGTCTGGACACCCCATCCTGGTATTCTGTCTAGACATCTCGTCCTGGTATTCTGCCTGGACACCCCGTCCTGGTATTCTGTCTGGACATCTCATCCTGGTATTCTGTCTGGACACCCCATCCTGGTATTCTGCCTGGATGCACCGTCCTGGCATTCTGCCTGGACACACCGTCCTGGCATTCTGCCTGGACACACTGTCCTGGTAGTCTGACTGGACATCTCATCCTGGTATTCTTCCAGGACACACCGTCGTGATATTCTGTCTGGACACCCCATCCTGGTATTCTGTCTGGACGCCCCGTCCTGGTATTCTGTCTGGACATCTCAACCTGTAAATCTGTCTGGACACGCCATCTTGGTATTCGGTCTGGATATCTCATCCTGGTATTCTTCCTGGACACCCAGTCCTGGTATTCTGCCTGGACACACCGTCCTGGTATTCTGTCTGGACACCCCGTCCTGGTATTCTGTCTGGACATCTCATCCTGGTATTCTTCCTGGAAACCCGTCCTGGTATTCTGCCTGAGCATCCAGTAATGGTTTTCTGTCTGGACACCCCGTCATGGTATTCTGTCTGGAAACCCCGTCCTGGTATTATGTCAGGACATCTCTACATTGCATTCTGTCTGGGCACCACGTGCTGGTATTCTGCCTGGACATTTCAACCTGTAATTCTGTCTGGACACGCCATCTTGGTATTCTGTCTGGATATCTCATCCTGGTATGCTGCCTAGACAACCCGTCCTGGTGTTCTGTCTGGACATCTCATCCTGGTATTCTTCCTGGACACACAGTCCTGGTATTCTGTCTGGACACCCCATCCTGGTATTCTGTCTGGACACCCCGTACTGTTATATTGTCTGGACAACTGATCCTGGTATTCTCTCTGAACATCGCATTTTGGTATTCTGCCTGGACACCCCGTCCTGGTATTATGTCTGGACACCCCGTACTGGTATTCTGCATGGACACCCCGTCCTGGTATTCCGCCTGGACACCCCGTCCATGTATTCTGTCTGGAGATCTCATCCTGGTATTCTTCCTGGACACCTTGTCCTGCTATTTTTCCTGGCCACCCCGCCCTGGTATTCTGCCTGTGCATCCAGTAATGGTATTCTGTCTGGACACCCCGTCCTGGTATTCTGTCTGGACACTCCGTCCTGGTATTCTGTCTGGACATCTCATCCTGCTATTCTTCCTGGCCACCCCGCCCTGGTATTCTGCCTGTGCATCCAGTAATGGTATTCTGTCTGGACACCCCGTCCTGGTATTCTGTCTGGACGCCCCGTCCTGGTATTCTGTCAGGACATCTCTACATGGTATTCTGTCTGGGCACCACGTCCTGGTATTCTGTCTGCACATCTCTTCCTGGAATGCTTTCTGGACACCCCGTCCTGGTATTTTGTCTGGACATCTCATCCTGGTATTCATCCGAAACACCCAGTCCTGGTATTCTATCTGGACACCCTGTCCTGGTATTCTGTCTGGACATCTCATCCTAGTATTCTTCCTGGACACCCCGACCCTGTATTCTGTCTGCACATCTCTTCCTGGAATGCTTTCTGGACACCCCGTCCTGGTATTTTGTCTGGACATCTCATCCTGCTATTCTTCCTGGAAACCCCGTCCTGGTATTCTGCATGAACATCCAGTAATGGTATTCTGTCTGGACACCCTGTCCATGTATTCTGTCTGGACACCCCGTCCTGGTATTCTGTCAGGAAATCTCGACATGGTATTCTATCTGGGCAACACGTCCTGGTATTCTTCCTGGACACCCTTTCCTGGTATTCTGTCTGGACTTCTCAACCTGTAATTCAGTCTGGGCACGCCATCTTGGTATTCTGTCTGGATATCTCATCCTGGTATTCTGCCTGGACACCCCATCATAGTATTCTGTCTGGACACCCCGTCCTGGTATTCTGACTGGACACACCATCCTGGCATTCTGCCTGGACTCACTGTCTTGGTATTCTGTCTGGACATCTCATCCTGCTATTCTTCCAGGACACCCCGTCGTGATATTCTGTCTAGACACCCCATCATGGTATTCTGTCTGGGCACCACGTCCTGGTATTCTGTCTGGACATCTCAACCTGTAATTCTGTCTGGACACGCCATCTTAGTATTCTGTCTGGATATCTCATCCTGGTATTCTTCCTGGTCACCCAGTCCTGGTATTCTGTCTGGACACCCCGTCCATGTATTCTGTCTGGACACCCCGTCCTGGTATTCTGTCAGGACATCTCTACATGGTATTCTGTCTGGGCACCACGTCCTGGTATTCTGTCTGGACATCTCAACCTGTAATTCTGTCTGGACACGCCATCTTGGTATTCTGTCTGGATATCTCATCCTGGTATTCTTCCTGGACAACCAGTCCTGGTAGTCTATCTGGACACCCCATCCTGGTATTCTGTCTAGACATCTCGTCCTGGTATTCTGCCTGGACACCCCGTCCTGGTATTCTGCCTGGACACCCCGTCCTGGTATTCTGTCTGGACATCTCATCCTGGTATTCTTCCTGGACAACCAGTCCTGGTTTTCTGTCTGGACACCCCGTCCTGGTATTCTGTCTGGACATCTCATCCTGGTATTCTTCCTGGATACCCCGACCTTGTATTCTGTCTGCACATCTCTTTCTGGTATTCTTTCTGGACACCCAGTCCGGGTATTCTGTCTGGACACCCCATCCTGGTATTCTGTCTAGACATCTCGTCCTGGTATTCTGCCTGGACACCCCGTCCTGGTATTCTGTCTGGACATCTCATCCTGGTATTCTGTCTGGACACCCCATCCTGGTATTCTGCCTGGATGCACCGTCCTGGCATTCTGCCTGGACACACCGTCCTGGCATTCTGCCTGGACACACTGTCCTGGTAGTCTGACTGGACATCTCATCCTGGTATTCTTCCAGGACACACCGTCGTGATATTCTGTCTGGACACCCCATCCTGGTATTCTGTCTGGACGCCCCGTCCTGGTATTCTGTCTGGACATCTCAACCTGTAAATCTGTCTGGACACGCCATCTTGGTATTCGGTCTGGATATCTCATCCTGGTATTCTTCCTGGACACCCAGTCCTGGTATTCTGCCTGGACACACCGTCCTGGTATTCTGTCTGGACACCCCGTCCTGGTATTCTGTCTGGACATCTCATCCTGGTATTCTTCCTGGAAACCCGTCCTGGTATTCTGCCTGAGCATCCAGTAATGGTTTTCTGTCTGGACACCCCGTCATGGTATTCTGTCTGGAAACCCCGTCCTGGTATTATGTCAGGACATCTCTACATTGCATTCTGTCTGGGCACCACGTGCTGGTATTCTGCCTGGACATTTCAACCTGTAATTCTGTCTGGACACGCCATCTTGGTATTCTGTCTGGATATCTCATCCTGGTATGCTGCCTAGACAACCCGTCCTGGTGTTCTGTCTGGACATCTCATCCTGGTATTCTTCCTGGACACACAGTCCTGGTATTCTGTCTGGACACCCCGTCCTGGTATTCTGTCTGGACACCCCGTACTGTTATATTGTCTGGACAACTGATCCTGGTATTCTCTCTGAACATCGCATTTTGGTATTCTGCCTGGACACCCCGTCCTGGTATTATGTCTGGACACCCCGTACTGGTATTCTGCATGGACACCCCGTCCTGGTATTCCGCCTGGACACCCCGTCCATGTATTCTGTCTGGAGATCTCATCCTGGTATTCTTCCTGGACACCTTGTCCTGCTATTTTTCCTGGCCACCCCGCCCTGGTATTCTGCCTGTGCATCCAGTAATGGTATTCTGTCTGGACACCCCGTCCTGGTATTCTGTCTGGACACTCCGTCCTGGTATTCTGTCTGGACATCTCATCCTGCTATTCTTCCTGGCCACCCCGCCCTGGTATTCTGCCTGTGCATCCAGTAATGGTATTCTGTCTGGACACCCCGTCCTGGTATTCTGTCTGGATACTCCGTCCTGGTATTCTGTCTGGACATCTCATCCTGGTATTCTTCCTGGACAACCAGTCCTTGTATTCTGTCTGGACACGCCGGCTGGTATTCTGTCTGGACATCTCATCCTGGTATTCATCCGAAACACCCAGTCCTGGTATTCTATCTGGACACCCTGTCCTGGTATTCTGTCTGGACATCTCATCCTGGTATTCTTCCTGGACACCCCGACCCTGTATTCTGTCTGCACATCTCTTCCTGGAATTCTTTCTGGACACCCCGTCCTGGTATTTTGTCTGGACATCTCATCCTGCTATTCTTCCTGGAAACCCCGTCCTGGTATTCTGCCTGAACATCCAGTAATGGTATTCTGTCTGGACACCCCGTCCATGTATTCTGTCTGGACACCCCGTCCTGGTATTCTGTCAGGAAATCTCGACATGGTATTCTCTCTGGGCAACACGTCCTGGTATTCTTCCTGGACACCCTTTCCTGGTATTCTGTCTGGACTTCTCAACCTGTAATTCAGTCTGGGCACGCCATCTTGGTATTCTGTCTGGATATCTCATCCTGGTATTCTGCCTGGAAGACCCCTCCTGGTGTTCTGTCCGGACATCTCATCCTGGTGTTCTGTCTGGACACCCCATCATGGTATTCTGTCTGGACACCCCGTCCTGGTATTCTGCCTGGACACACCATCCTGGCATTCTGCCTGGACTCTCTGTCTTGGTATTCTGTCTGGACATCTCATCCTGCTATTCTTCCAGGACACCCCGTCGTGATATTCTGTCTAGACACCCCATCCTGGTATTCTGTCAGGACATCTCTACATGGTATTCTGTCTGGGCACCACGTCCTGGTATTCTGTCTGGACATCTCAACCTGTAATTCTGTCTGGACACGCCATCTTGGTATTCTGTCTGGATATCTCATCCTGGTATTCTTCCTGGACAACCAGTCCTGGTAGTCTATCTGGACACCCCATCCTGGTATTCTGTCTAGACATCTCGTCCTGGTATTCTGCCTGGACACCCCGTCCTGGTATTCTGCCTGGACACCCCGTCCTGGTATTCTGTCTGGACACCCCGTCCTGGTATTCTGTCTGGACATCTCATCCTGGTATTCTTCCTGGACAACCAGTCCTGGTTTTCTGTCTGGACACCCCGTCCTGGTATTCTGTCTGGACATCTCATCCTGGTATTCTTCCTGGATACCCCGACCTTGTATTCTGTCTGCACATCTCTTTCTGGTATTCTTTCTGGACACCCCGTCCTGGTATTCTGTCTGGACATCTCATCCTGCTATTCTTCCTGGAAACCCCGTCCTGGTATTCTGCCTGAGCATCCTGTAACTGTATTCTGTCTGGACACCCCGTCCTGTTATTCTGTCTGGACACCCCATCCTGGTATTCTGTCAGGAAATCTCTACATGGTATTCTGTCTGGGCACCACGTCCTGGTATTATGTCTGGACACCACGTACTGGTATTCTGCATGGACACCCCGTCCTGGTATTCCGCCTGGACACCCCGTCCATGTATTCTGTCTGGAGATCTCATCCTGGTATTCTTCCTGGACACCTTGTCCTGCTATTCTTCCTGGCCACCCCGCCCTGGTATTCTGCCTGTGCATCCAGAAATGGTATTCTGTCTGGACACCCCGTCCTGGTATTCTGTCTGGACACTCCGTCCTGGTATTCTGTCTGGACATCTCATCCTGCTATTCTTCCTGGCCAGCCCGCCCTGGTATGATGCATCCAGTAATGGTATTCTGTCTGGACACCCCGTACTGGTATTCTGTCTGGACACTCCGTCCTGGTATTCTGTCTGGACATCTCATCCTGGTATTCTTCCTGGACAACCAGTCCTGGTATTCTGTCTGGACACGCCGGCTGGTATTCTGTCTGGACATCTCATCCTGGTATTCATCCGAAACACCCAGTCCTGGTATTCTATCTGGACACCCTGTCCTGGTATTCTGTCTGGACATCTCATCCTGGTATTCTTCCTGGACACCCCGACCTGGTATTCTGTCTGCACATCTCTTTCAGGTATTCTTTCTGGACACCCCGTCCTGGTATTCTGTCTGGACATCTCATCCTGCTATTCTTCCTGGAAACCCCGTCCTGGTATTCTGCCTGAGCATCCTGTAACGGTATTCTGTCTGGACACCCCATCCTGGTATTCTGTCAGGAAATCTGTACATGGTATTCTGTCTGGGCACCACGTCCTGGTATTATGTCTGGACACCCCGTACTGGTATGATGCATGCACACCCCGTCCTGGTATTCCGCCTGGACACCCCGTCCATGTATTCTGTCTGGAGATCTCATCCTGGTATTCTTCCTGGACACCTTGTCCTGCTATTCTTCCTGGACACCCCGCCCTGGTATTCTGCCTGTGCAACCAGTAATGGTATTCTGTCTGGAAACCCCGTCCAGGTATTCTGTCTGGACACTCCGTCCTGGTATTCTGTCTGGACATCTCATCCTGCTATTCTTCCTGGCCACCCCGCCCTGGTATTCTGCCTGTGCATCCAGTAATGGTATTCTGTCTAGAAACCCCGTCCTGGTATTCTGTCTGGACACCCCGTCCCGGTATTCTGTCTGGACACTCCGTCCTGGTATTCTTTCTGGACATCTCATCCTGGTATTCTTCCTGGACAACCAGTCCTGGTATTCTGTCTGGACACGCCGGCTGGTATTCTGTCTGGACATCTCATCCTGGTATTCATCCGAAACACCCAGTCCTGGTATTCTATCTGGACACCCTGTCCTGGTATTCTGTCTGGACATCTCATCCTGGTATTCTTCCTGGACACCCCGACCTGGTATTCTGTCTACACATCTCTTCCTGGTATTCTTTCTGGACAGCCCGTCCTGGTATTTTGTCTGGACATCTCATCCTGCTATTCTTCCTGGAAACCCCGTCCTGGTATTCTGCCTGAGCATCCAGTAATGGTATTCTGTCTGGACACCCCGTCCATGTATTCTGTCTGGACACCCCGTCCTGGTATTCTGTCAGGAAATCTCGACTTGGTATTCTCTCTGGGCACCACGTCCTGGTATTCTTCCTGGACACCCTGTCCTGGTATTCTGTCTGGTCTTCTCAACCTGTAATTCAGTCTGGGCACGCCATCTTGGTATTCTGTCTGGATATCTCATCCTGGTATTCTGCCTGGAAGACCCCTCCTGGTGTTCTGTACGGACATCTCATCCTGGTATTCTGTCTGGACACCCCGTCCTGGTATTCTGCCTGGACACACCGTCCTGGCATTCTGCCTGGACGCTCTGTCTTGGTATTCTGTCTGGACATCTCATCCTGCTATTCTTCCAGGACACCCCGTCGTGATATTCTGTCTAGACACCCCATCCTGGTATTCTGTCTGGACGCCCCGTCCTGGTATTCTGTCAGGACATCTCTACATGGTATTCTGTCTGGGCACCACGTCCTGGTATTCTGTCTGGACATCTCAACCTGTAATTCTGTCTGGACACGCCATCTTGGTATTCTGTCTGGATATCTCATCCTGGTATTCTTCCTGGACACCCAGTCCTGGTATTCTGTCTGCACATCTCTTCCTGCTATTCTTCCTGGAAACCCCGTCCTGGTATTCTGCCTGAGCATCCAGTAACGGTATTCTGTCTGGACACCCCGTCCTGGTATTCTGTCTCAACACCCCATCCTGGTATTCTGTAAGGAAATCTCTACATGGTATTCTGTCTGGGCACCACGTCCTGGTATTCTTCCTGGACACCATGTCCTGGTATTCTGTCTGGACATCTCAACCTGTAATTCTGATTGGACACGACATCTTGGTATTCTGTCTGGATATCTCATCCTGGTATTCTGCCTGGACAACCCGTCCTGGTGTTCTGTCTGGACATTTCATCCTGGTATTCTTCCTGGACACCCCGTCGTGCTATTCTGTCTGGACACCCCATCCTGGTATTCTGTCTGGACACCCCGTCGTGCAATTCTGTCTGGACTCCCCGTCCTGGTATTCTGCCTGGACACCCCGTCCTAGTATTCTGTCTGTATATCTCATCCTGCTATTCTTCCTGGAATCCCCGTCCTGGTATTCTGCCTGAGAATCCAGTAATGGTATTCAGTCTGGACACCCCGTCATGGTGTTCTGTCTGGACACCCCCTCCTGGTATTCTGTCAGAACATCTCTACATGGTATTCTGTCTGGGCAACACGTCCTGGTATTCTGTCTGGACACCCTGTCCTGGTATTCTGTCAGGACATCTCATCCTGGTATTCTGTCTGGACACCCTGTTCTGGTATTCTGTCTGGACATCTCAACCTGTAATTCTGTCTGGACGCGCCATCTTGGTATTCTGTCTGGATATCTCATCCTGGTATTCTGCCTGGACAACCCGTCCTGGTGTTCTGTCTGGACATCTCATCCTGGTATTCTTCCTGGACACCAAGTCCTGGTATTCTGTCTGGACAAACCGTCCTGGTATTCTGTCTGGACATCTCATCCCGGTATTCTTCCTGGAAATCCGTCCTGGTATTCTGTCTGGACATCTTATCCTGGTATTCTTCCTGGACACCCCGTCCTGGTATTCTGACTGGACATCTCATCCTGCTATTCTTCCTGGAAACCCCGTCCTGGTATTCTGGCTGAGCATCCAGTAATGGTATTCTGTCTGGACACCCCGTACTGGTATTCTGTCTCAACACCCCGTCCTGGTATTCTATCTGGAAACCCCATCCTGGTATTCTGTCTAGACATCTCGTCCTGGTATTCTGCCGGGACACCCCGTCCTGGTATTCTGCCTGGACAACCCGTCCTGTATTCTGTCTGGACACCCCGTACTGGTATTCTGTCTGGACATCTGATCCTGGTATTCTCTCTGGACATCGCATTTTGGTATTCTGCCTGGACACCCCGTCCTGGTATTCTGTCTGGACACTCCGTACTGGTATTCTGCATGGACACCCCCTCCTGGTATTCCACCTGGACACAACGTCCTGGCATTCTGCCTGGACACTCCGTCCTGGTATTCTGTCTGGACATCTCATCCTGCTATTCTTCCTGGCCACCCCGCCCTGGTATTCTGCCTGTGCATCCAGTAATGGTATTCTGTCTCGACACCCCGTCCTGGTATTCTGTCTGGACACTCCGTCCTGGTATTCTGTCTGGACATCTCATCCTGGTATTCTTCCTGGACAACCAGTCCTGGTATTCTGTCTGGACACGCCGGCTGGAATTCTGTCTGGACATCTCATCCTGGTATTCTTCCGGGACACCCAGTCCTGGTATTCTATCTGGACACCCCGTCCTCGTATTCTGTCTGGACATCTCATCCTGGTATTCTTCCTGGAAACCCGTCCTGGTATACTGTCTGGACATATTATCCTAGTATTCTTCCTGGAAACCCCGTCCTTGTATTCTGCCTGAGCATCCAGTAATGGTATTCTGTCTGGACACCCCGTACTGGTATTCTATCTCAACACCCCGTCCTGGTATTCTGTCTGGAAACCCCATCATGGTATTCTGTCTAGACATCTCGTCCTGGTATTCTGCCTGGACACCCCGTCCTGGTATTCTGCCTGGACACCCCGTCCTGAATTCTGTCTGGACACCCCGTACTGGTATTCTGTCTGGACATCTCATCCTGGTATTCTCTCTGGACATCGCATTTTGGTATTCTGCCTGGAGAAACCGTCCTGGTGTTCTGTCTGGACACCCCGTCCTGGTATTCTGTCTGGACACCCCGTCCTGGTATTCTGTCTTAACACGCCATCCTGGTATTCTGCATGGACACCCAGTCCTGGTATTATGTCTGGACATCTCATCCTGGTATTCTTCCTGGACACCTTGTCCTGGTATTCTGTCTGGACACCCCGTCCTGGTATTCTGTCTGGACATCTCATCCTGGTATTCTTCCTGGACAACCAGTCCTGGTTTTCTGTCTGGACACCCCGTCCTGGTATTCTGTCTGGACATCTCATCCTGGTATTCTTCCTGGATACCCCGACCTTGTATTCTGTCTGCACATCTCTTTCTGGTATTCTTTCTGGACACCCCGTCCTGGTATTCTGTCTGGACATCTCATCCTGCTATTCTTCCTGGAAACCCCGTCCTGGTATTCTGCCTGAGCATCCAGTAACGGTATTCTGTCTGGACACCCCATCCTGGTATTCTGCCTGAACACCCCATCCTGGTATTCTGTCAGGAAATCTCTACATGGTATTCTGTCTGGCCACCACGTCCTGGTATTCTTCCTGGACACCATGTCCTGGTATTCTGTCTGGACATCTCAACCTGTAATTCTGATTGGACACGACATCTTGGTATTCTGTCTGGATATCTCATCCTGGTATTCTGCCTGGACAACCCGTCCTGATGTTCTGTCTGGACATTTCATCCTGGTATTCTTCCTGGACACCCCGTCGTGCTATTCTGTCTGGACACCACATCCTGGTATTCTGTCTGGACACCCCGTCGTGCAATTCTGTCTGGACACCCCGTCCTGGTATTCTGCCTGGACACCCCGTCCTAGTATTCTGTCTGGACTTCTCATCCTGCTATTCTTCCAGGAATCCCCGTCCTGGTATTCTGCCTGAGAATCCAGTAATGGTATTCAGTCTGGACACCCCCTCCTGGTATTCTGTCAGAAAATCTCTACATGGTATTCTGTCTGGGCACCACGTCCTGGTATTCTGTCTGGACACCCTGTCCTGGTATTCTGTCAGGACATCTCATCCTGGTATTCTGTCTGGACACCCCGTTCTGGTATTCTATCTGGACATCACAACCTGTAATTCTGTCTGGACACGCCATCTTGGTATTCTGTCTGGATATCTCATCCTGGTATTCTGCCTGGACAACACGTCCTGGTGTTCTGTCTGGACATCTCATCCTGGTATTCTTCCTGGACACCTAGTCCTGGTATTCTGTCTGGACACACCGTCCTGGTATTCTGTCTGGACCTCTCATCCCGGTATTCTTCCTGGAAATCCATCCTGGTATTCTGTCTGGACATCTTATCCTGGTATTCTTCCTGGACACCCCGTCCTGGTATTCTGACTGGACATCTCATCCTGCTATTCTTCCTGGAAACCCCGTCCTGGTATTCTGCCTGAGCATCCAGTAATGGTATTCTGTCTGGACACGCCGGCTGGAATTCTGTCTGGACATCTCATCCTGGTATTCTTCCGAAACACCCAGTCCTGGTATTCTATCTGGACACCCTGTCCTGGAATTCTGTCTGGACATCTCACCCTGGTATTCTTCCTGGACACCCCGACCTGGTATTCTGTCTGCACATCTCTTCCTGGTATTCTTTCTGGACACCCCGTCCTGGTATTCTGTCTGGACATCTCATCCTGCTATTCTTCCTGGAAACCCCGTCCTGGTATTCTGCCTGAGCATCCAGTAATGGTATTCTGTCTGGACACCCCGTCCATGTATTCTGTCTGGACACCCCGTCCTGGTATTCTGTCAGGAAATCTCGACATGATATTCTGTCTGGGCACCACGTCCTGGTATTCTTCCTGGACACCCTGTCCTGGTATTCTGTCTGGACATCTCAACCTGTAATTCAGTCTGGGCACGCCATCTTGGTATTCTGTCTGGATATCTCATCCTGGTATTCTGCCTGGAAGACCCCTCCTGGTGTTAGGTCTGGACATCTCATCCTGGTATTCTTCCTGGACACCCCGTCGTGCGATTCTGTCTGGACACCCCATCATGGTATTCTGTCTGGACACCACGTCCTGGTAATCTGCCTGGACACACCGTCCTGGCATTCTGCCTGGACACACTGTCCTGGTATTCTGTCTGGACATCTCATCCTGCTATTATTCCAGGACACCCCGTCGTGATATTCTGTCTAGACACCCCATCATGGTATTCTGTCTGGACGCCCCGTCCTGGTATTCTGTCAGGACATCTCTACATGGTATTCTGTCTGGGCACCACGTCCTGGTATTCTGTCTGGACATCTCAACCTGTAATTCTGTCTGGACACGGTATCTTAGTATTCTGTCTGGATATCTCATCCTGGTATTCTTCCTGGACACCCAGTCCTGGTATTCTGTCTGGACACCCCATCCTGGTATTCTGTCTAGACATCTCGTCCTGGTATTCTGCCTCGTCACCCCGTCCTGGTATTCTGCCTGGACACCCGGTCCTGGTATTCTGCCTGGACACCCCGTCCTGTATTCTGTCTGGACACCCCGTACTGGTATTCTGTCTGGACATCTGATCCTAGTATTCTCTCTGGACATCGCAGTTTGGTATTCGGCCTGGACACCCCGTCCTGGTATTCTGTCTGGACACTCCGTACTGGTATTATGCATGGACACCCCGTCCTGGTATTCCGCCTGGACACAACGTCCTGGCATTCTGCCCGGACACTCCGTCCTGGCATTCTGTCTGGACATCTCATCCTGCTATTCTTCCTGGCCACCCCGCCCTGGTATTCTGCCTGTGCATCCAGTAATGGTATTCTGTCTGGACACCCCGTCCTGGTATTCTGTCTGGACACACCGTCCTGGTATTCTGTCTGGACATCTCATCCTGGTATTCTTCCTGGACAACCAGACCTGGTATTCTGTCTGGACACGCCGGCTGGAATTCTGTCTGGACATCTCATCCTGGTATTCTTCCGAAACACCCAGTCCTGGTATTCTATCTGGACACCCTGTCCTGGAATTCTGTCTGGACATCTCATCCTGGTATTCTTCCTGGACACCCCGACCTGGTATTCTGTCTGCACATCTCTTCCTGGTATTCTTTCTGGACACCCCGTCCTGGTATTCTGTCTGGACATCTCATCCTGCTATTCTTCCTGGAAACCCCGTCCTGGTATTCTGCCTGAGCATCCAGTAATGGTATTCTGTCTGGACACACCGTCCATGTATTCTGTCTGGACACCCCGTCCTGGTATTCTGTCAGGAAATCTCAACATGGTATTCTGTCTGGGCACCACGTCCTGGTATTCTTCCTGGACACCCTGTCCTGGTATTCTGTCTGGACATCTCAACCTGTAATTCAGTCTGGGCACGCCATCTTGGTATTCTGTCTGGATATCTGATCCTGGTATTCTGCCTGGAAGACCCCTCCGGGTGTTAAGTCTGGACATCTCATCCTGGTATTCTTCCTGGACACCCCGTCGTGCGATTCTGTCTGGACACCCCATCATGGTATTCTGTCTGGACACCACGTCCTGGTATTCTGCCTGGAAACACCGTCCCGGCATTCTGCCTGGACACACTGTCCTGGTATTCTGTCTGGACATCTCATCCTGCTATTATTCCAGGACACCCCGTCGTGATATTCTGTCTAGACACCCCATCATGGTATTCTGTCTGGGCACCACGTCCTGGTATTCTGTCTGGACATCTCAACCTGTAATTCTGTCTGGACACGCCATCTTAGTATTCTGTCTGGATATCTCATCCTGGTATTCTTCCTGGTCACCCAGTCCTGGTATTCTGTCTGGACACCCCATCCTGGTATTCTGTCTAGACATCTCGTCCTGGTATTCTGCCTGGACACCCCGTCCTGGTATTCTGCCTGGACAGCCCGTCCTGGTATTCTGTCTGGACATCTCATCCTGGTATTCTTCCGGGACTCCCAGTCCTGGTATTGTATCTGGACACCCCGTCCTCGTATTCTGTCTGGACATCTCATCCTGGTATTCTTCCTGGAAACCCGTCCTGGTATACTGTCTGGACATATTATCCTAGTATTCTTCCTGGAAACCCCGTCCTGGTATTCAGCCTGAGCATCCAGTAATGGTATTCTGTCTGGACACCCCGTACTCGTATTCTGTCTCAACACCCCGTCCTGGTATTCTGTCTGGAAACCCCATCATTGTATTCTGTCTAGACATCTCGTCCTGGTATTCTGCCTGGACACCCCGTCCTGGTATTCTGTCTGGACACCCCGTCCTGGTATTCTGTCTGGACACACCGTCCTGGTATTCTGTCTGGACATCTCATCCTGGTATTCTTCCTGGACAACCAGACCTGGTATTCTGTCTGGACACGCCGGCTGGAATTCTGTCTGGACATCTCATCCTGGTATTCTTCCGAAACACCCAGTCCTGGTATTCTATCTGGACACCCTGTCCTGGAATTCTGTCTGGACATCTCATCCTGGTATTCTTCCTGGACACCCCGACCTGGTATTCTGTCTGCACATCTCTTCCTGGTATTCTTTCTGGACACCCCGTCCTGGTATTCTGTCTGGACATCTCATCCTGCTATTCTTCCTGGAAACCCCGTCCTGGTATTCTGCCTGAGCATCCAGTAATGGTATTCTGTCTGGACACACCGTCCATGTATTCTGTCTGGACACCCCGTCCTGGTATTCTGTCAGGAAATCTCGACATGGTATTCTGTCTGGGCACCACGTCCTGGTATTCTTCCTGGACACCCTGTCCTGGTATTCTGTCTGGACATCTCAACCTGTAATTCAGTCTGGGCACGCCATCTTGGTATTCTGTCTGGATATCTGATCCTGGTATTCTGCCTGGAAGACCCCTACTGGTGTTAAGTCTGGACATCTCATCCTGGTATTCTTCCTGGACACCCCGTCGTGCGATTCTGTCTGGACACCCCATCATGGTATTCTGTCTGGACACCACGTCCTGGTATTCTGCCTGGACACACCGTCCCGGCATTCTGCCTGGACACACTGTCCTGGTATTCTGTCTGGACATCTCATCCTGCTATTATTCCAGGACACCCCGTCGTGATATTCTGTCTAGACACCCCATCATGTTATTCTGTCTGGGCACCACGTCCTGGTATTCTGTCTGGACATCTCAACCTGTAATTCTGTCTGGACACGCCATCTTAGTATTCTGTCTGGATATCTCATCCTGGTATTCTTCCTGGTCACCCAGTCTTGGTATTCTGTCTGGACACCCCGTCGTGCAATTCTGTCTGGGCACCCCGTCCTGGTATTCTGCCTGGACACCCCGTCCTAGTATTCTGTCTGGACTTCTCATCCTGCTATTCTTCCAGGAATCCCCGTCCTGGTATTCTGCCTGAGAATCCAGTAATGGTATTCAGTCTGGACACCCCCTCCTGGTATTCTGTCAGAAAATCTCTACATGGTATTCTGTCTGGGCACCACGTCCTGGTATTCTGTCTGGACACCCTGTCCTGGTATTCTGTAAGGACATCTCATCCTGGTATTCTGTCTGGACACCCCGTTCTAGTATTCTGTCTGGACATCACAACCTGTAATTCTGTCTGGACACGCCATCTTGGTATTCTGTCTGGATATCTCATCCTGGTATTCTGCCTGGACAACACGTCCTGGTGTTCTGTCTGGACATCTCATCCTGGTATTCTTCCTGGACACCTAGTCCTGGTATTCTGTCTGGACACACCGTCCTGGTATTCTGTCTGGACATCTCATCCCGGTATTCTTCCTGGAAATCCATCCTGGTATTCTGTCTGGACATCTTATCCTGGTATTCTTCCTGGACACCCCGTCCTGGTATTCTGACTGGACATCTCATCCTGCTATTCTTCCTGGAAACCCCGTCCTGGTATTCTGCCTGAGCATCCAGTAATGGTATTCTGTCTGGACACCCCGTACTGGTATTCTGTCTCAACACCCCGTCCTGGTATTCTGTCTGGAAACCCCATCCTGGTATTCTGTCTAGACATCTCGTCCTGGTATTCTGCCTGGACACCCCGTCCTGGTATTCTGCCTTGACACACCGTCCTGTATTCTGTCTGTACACCCCGTACTGGTATTCTGTCTGGACATCTGATCCTAGTATTCTCTCTGGACATCGCATTTTGGTATTCGGCCTGGACACCCCGTCCTGGTATTCTGTCTGGACACTCCGTACTGGTATTCTGCATGGACACCCCGTCCTGTTATTCCGCCTGGACACAACGTCCTGGCATTCTGCCCGGACACTCCGTCCTGGCATTCTGTCTGGACATCTCATCCTGCTATTCTTCCTCGCCACACCGCCCTGGTATTCTGCCTGTGCATCCAGTAATGGTATTCTGTCTGGACACCCCGTCCTGGTATTCGGTCTGGACACTCCGTCCTGGTATTCTGTCTGGACATCTCATCCTGGTATTCTTCCTGGACAACCAGACCTGGTATTCTGTCTGGACACGCCGGCTGGAATTCTGTCTGGACATCTCATCCTGGTATTCTTCCGAAACACCCAGTCCTGGTATTCTATCTGGACACCCTGTCCTGGAATTCTGTCTGGACATCTCATCCTGGTATTCTTCCTGGACACCCCGACCTGGTATTCTGTCTGCACATCTCTTCCTGGTATTCTTTCTGGACACCCCGTCCTGGTATTCTGTCTGGACATCTCATCCTGCTATTCTTCCTGGAAACCCCGTCCTGGTATTCTGCCTGAGCATCCAGTAATGGTATTCTGTCTGGACACCCCGTCCATGTATTCTGTCTGGACACCCCGTCCTGGTATTCTGTCAGGAAATCTCGACATGATATTCTGTCTGGGCACCACGTCCTGGTATTCTTCCTGGACACCCTGTCCTGGTATTCTGTCTGGACATCTCAACCTGTAATTCAGTCTGGGCACGCCATCTTGGTATTCTGTCTGGATATCTCATCCTGGTATTCTGCCTGGAAGACCCCTCCTGGTGTTAGGTCTGGACATCTCATCCTGGTATTCTTCCTGGACACCCCGTCGTGCGATTCTGTCTGGACACCCCATCATGGTATTCTGTCTGGACACCACGTCCTGGTATTCTGCCTGGACACACCGTCCTGGCATTCTGCCTGGACACACTGTCCTGGTATTCTGTCTGGACATCTCATCCTGCTATTATTCCAGGACACCCCGTCGTGATATTCTGTCTAGACACCCCATCATGGTATTCTGTCTGGACGCCCCGTCCTGGTATTCTGTCAGGACATCTCTACATGGTATTCTGTCTGGGCACCACGTCCTGGTATTCTGTCTGGACATCTCAACCTGTAATTCTGTCTGGACACGGTATCTTAGTATTCTGTCTGGATATCTCATCCTGGTATTCTTCCTGGACACCCAGTCCTGGTATTCTGTCTGGACACCCCATCCTGGTATTCTGTCTAGACATCTCGTCCTGGTATTCTGCCTCGACACCCCGTCCTGGTATTCTGCCTGGACACCCGGTCCTGGTATTCTGCCTGGACACCCCGTCCTGTATTCTGTCTGGACACCCCGTACTGGTATTCTGTCTGGACATCTGATCCTAGTATTCTCTCTGGACATCGCATTTTGGTATTCGGCCTGGACACCCCGTCCTGGTATTCTGTCTGGACACTCCGTACTGGTATTATGCAAGGACACCCCGTCCTGGTATTCCGCCTGGACACAACGTCCTGGCATTCTGCCCGGACACTCCGTCCTGGCATTCTGTCTGGACATCTCATCCTGCTATTCTTCCTGGCCACCCCGCCCTGGTATTCTGCCTGTGCATCCAGTAATGGTATTCTGTCTGGACACCCCGTACTGGTATTCTGTCTCAACACCCCGTCCTGGTATTCTGTCTGGAAACCCCATCCTGGTATTCTGTCTAGACATCTCGTCCTGGTATTCTGCCTGGACACCCCGTCCTGGTATTCTGCCTTGACACACCGTCCTGTATTCTGTCTGTACACCCCGTACTAGTATTCTGTCTGGACATCTGATCCTAGTATTCTCTCTGGACATCGCATTTTGGTATTCGGCCTGGACACCCCGTCCTGGTATTCTGTCTGGACACTCCGTACTGGTATTCTGCATGGACACCCCGTCCTGTTATTCCGCCTGGACACAACGTCCTGGCATTCTGCCCGGACACTCCGTCCTGGCATTCTGTCTGGACATCTCATCCTGCTATTCTTCCTGGCCACACCGCCCTGGTATTCTGCCTGTGCATCCAGTAATGGTATTCTGTCTGGACACCCCGTCCTGGTATTCGGTCTGGACACTCCGTCCTGGTATTCTGTCTGGACATCTCATCCTGGTATTCTTCCTGGACAACCAGACCTGGTATTCTGTCTGGACACGCCGGCTGGAATTCTGTCTGGACATCTCATCCTGGTATTCTTCCGAAACACCCAGTCCTGGTATTCTATCTGGACACCCTGTCCTGGAATTCTGTCTGGACATCACATCCTGGTATTCTTCCTGGACACCCCGACCTGGTATTCTGTCTGCACATCTCTTCCTGGTATTCTTTCTGGACACCCCGTCCTGGTATTCTGTCTGGACATCTCATCCTGCTATTCTTCCTGGAAACCCCGTCCTGGTATTCTGCCTGAGCATCCAGTAATGGTATTCTGTCTGGACACCCCATCCATGTATTCTGTCTGGACACCCCGTCCTGGTATTCTGTCAGGAAATCTCGACATGATATTCTGTCTGGGCACCACGTCCTGGTATTCTTCCTGGACACCCTGTCCTGGTATTCTGTCTGGACATCTCAACCTGTAATTCAGTCTGGGCACGCCATCTTGGTATTATGTCTGGATATCTCATCCTGGTATTCTGCCTGGAAGACCCCTCCTGGTGTTAGGTCTGGACATCTCATCCTGGTATTCTTCCTGGACACCCCGTCGTGCGATTCTGTCTGGACACCCCATCATGGTATTCTGTCTGGACACCACGTCCTGGTATTCTGCCTGGACACACCGTCCTGGCATTCTGCCTGGACACACTGTCCTGGTATTCTGTCTGGACATCTCATCCTGCTATTATTCCAGGACACCCCGTCGTGATATTCTGTCTAGACACCCCATCATGGTATTCTGTCTGGACGCCCCGTCCTGGTATTCTGTCAGGACATCTCTACATGGTATTCTGTCTGGGCACCACGTCCTGGTATTCTGTCTGGACATCTCAACCTGTAATTCTGTCTGGACACTCTATCTTAGTATTCTGTCTGGATATCTCATCCTGGTATTCTTCCTGGACACCCAGTCCTGGTATTCTGTCTGGACACCCCATCCTGGTATTCTGTCTAGACATCTCATCCTGGTAGTCTGCCTCGACACCCCGTCCTGGTATTCTGCCTGGACACCCGGTCCTGGTATTCTGCCTGGACACCCCGTCCTGTATTCTGTCTGGACACCCCGTACTGGTATTCTGTCTGGACATCTGATCCTAGTATTCTCTCTGGACATCGCATTTTGGTATTCGGCCTGGACACCCCGTCCTGGTATTCTGTCTGGACACTCCGTACTGGTATGATGCATGGACACCCCGTCCTGGTATTCCGCCTGGACACAACGTCCTGGCATTCTGCCCGGACACTCCGTCCTGGCATTCTGTCTGGACATCTCATCCTGCTATTCTTCCTGGCCACCCCGCCCTGGTATTCTGCCTGTGCATCCAGTAATGGTATTCTGTCTGGACACCCCGTCCTGGTATTCTGTCTGGACACACCGTCCTGGTATTCTGTCTGGACATCTCATCCTGGTATTCTTCCTGGACAACCAGACCTGGTATTCTGTCTGGACACGCCGGCTGGAATTCTGTCTGGACATCTCATCCTGGTATTCTTCCGAAACACCCAGTCCTGGTATTCTATCTGGACACCCTGTCCTGGAATTCTGTCTGGACATCTCATCCTGGTATTCTTCCTGGACACCCCGACCTGGTATTCTGTCTGCACATCTCTTCCTGGTATTCTTTCTGGACACCCCGTCCTGGTATTCTGTCTGGACATCTCATCCTGCTATTCTTCCTGGAAACCCCGTCCTGGTATTCTGCCTGAGCATCCAGTAATGGTATTCTGTCTGGACACACCGTCCATGTATTCTGTCTGGACACCCCGTCCTGGTATTCTGTCAGGAAATCTCAACCTGTAATTCTGTCTGGACACGCCATCTTAGTATTCTGTCTGGATATCTCATCCTGGTATTCTTCCTGGTCACCCAGTCCTGGTATTCTGTCTGGACACCCCATCCTGGTATTCTGTCTAGACATCTCGTCCTGGTATTCTGCCTGGACACCCCGTCCTGGTATTCTGCCTGGACAGCCCGTCCTGGTATTCTGTCTGGACATCTCATCCTGGTATTCTTCCGGGACACCCAGTCCTGGTATTCTTCCTGGACACCCCGTCCTGGTATTCTGACTGGACATCTCATCCTGCTATTCTTCCTGGAAACCCCGTCCTGGTATTCTGCCTGAGCATCCAGTAATGGTATTCTGTCTGGACACCCCGTACTGGTATTCTGTCTCAACACCCCGTCCTGGTATTCTGTCTGGAAACCCCATCCTGGTATTCTGTCTAGACATCTCGTCCTGGTATTCTGCCTGGACACCCCGTCCTGGTATTCTGCCTTGACACACCGTCCTGTATTCTGTCTGTACACCCCGTACTGGTATTCTGTCTGGACATCTGATCCTAGTATTCTCTCTGGACATCGCATTTTGGTATTCGGCCTGGACACCCCGTCCTGGTATTCTGTCTGGACACTCCGTACTGGTATTCTGCATGGACACCCCGTCCTGTTATTCCGCCTGGACACAACGTCCTGGCATTCTGCCCGGACACTCCGTCCTGGCATTCTGTCTGGACATCTCATCCTGCTATTCTTCCTCGCCACACCGCCCTGGTATTCTGCCTGTGCATCCAGTAATGGTATTCTGTCTGGACACCCCGTCCTGGTATTCGGTCTGGACACTCCGTCCTGGTATTCTGTCTGGACATCTCATCCTGGTATTCTTCCTGGACAACCAGACCTGGTATTCTGTCTGGACACGCCGGCTGGAATTCTGTCTGGACATCTCATCCTGGTATTCTTCCGAAACACCCAGTCCTGGTATTCTATCTGGACACCCTGTCCTGGAATTCTGTCTGGACATCTCATCCTGGTATTCTTCCTGGACACCCCGACCTGGTATTCTGTCTGCACATCTCTTCCTGGTATTCTTTCTGGACACCCCGTCCTGGTATTCTGTCTGGACATCTCATCCTGCTATTCTTCCTGGAAACCCCGTCCTGGTATTCTGCCTGAGCATCCAGTAATGGTATTCTGTCTGGACACCCCGTCCATGTATTCTGTCTGGACACCCCGTCCTGGTATTCTGTCAGGAAATCTCGACATGATATTCTGTCTGGGCACCACGTCCTGGTATTCTTCCTGGACACCCTGTCCTGGTATTCTGTCTGGTCTTCTCAACCTGTAATTCAGTCTGGGCACGCCATCTTGGTATTCTGTCTGGATATCTCATCCTGGTATTCTGCCTGGAAGACCCCTCCTGGTGTTCTGTACGGACATCTCATCCTGGTATTCTGTCTGGACACCCCGTCCTGGTATTCTGCCTGGACACACCGTCCTGGCATTCTGCCTGGACGCTCTGTCTTGGTATTCTGTCTGGACATCTCATCCTGCTATTCTTCCAGGACACCCCGTCGTGATATTCTGTCTAGACACCCCATCCTGGTATTCTGTCTGGACGCCCCGTCCTGGTATTCTGTCAGGACATCTCTACATGGTATTCTGTCTGGGCACCACGTCCTGGTATTCTGTCTGGACATCTCAACCTGTAATTCTGTCTGGACACGCCATCTTGGTATTCTGTCTGGATATCTCATCCTGGTATTCTTCCTGGACACCCAGTCCTGGTATTCTGTCTGCACATCTCTTCCTGCTATTCTTCCTGGAAACCCCGTCCTGGTATTCTGCCTGAGCATCCAGTAACGGTATTCTGTCTGGACACCCCGTCCTGGTATTCTGTCTCAACACCCCATCCTGGTATTCTGTAAGGAAATCTCTACATGGTATTCTGTCTGGGCACCACGTCCTGGTATTCTTCCTGGACACCATGTCCTGGTATTCTGTCTGGACATCTCAACCTGTAATTCTGATTGGACACGACATCTTGGTATTCTGTCTGGATATCTCATCCTGGTATTCTGCCTGGACAACCCGTCCTGGTGTTCTGTCTGGACATTTCATCCTGGTATTCTTCCTGGACACCCCGTCGTGCTATTCTGTCTGGACACCCCATCCTGGTATTCTGTCTGGACACCCCGTCGTGCAATTCTGTCTGGACTCCCCGTCCTGGTATTCTGCCTGGACACCCCGTCCTAGTATTCTGTCTGTATATCTCATCCTGCTATTCTTCCTGGAATCCCCGTCCTGGTATTCTGCCTGAGAATCCAGTAATGGTATTCAGTCTGGACACCCCGTCATGGTGTTCTGTCTGGACACCCCCTCCTGGTATTCTGTCAGAACATCTCTACATGGTATTCTGTCTGGGCAACACGTCCTGGTATTCTGTCTGGACACCCTGTCCTGGTATTCTGTCAGGACATCTCATCCTGGTATTCTGTCTGGACACCCTGTTCTGGTATTCTGTCTGGACATCTCAACCTGTAATTCTGTCTGGACGCGCCATCTTGGTATTCTGTCTGGATATCTCATCCTGGTATTCTGCCTGGACAACCCGTCCTGGTGTTCTGTCTGGACATCTCATCCTGGTATTCTTCCTGGACACCAAGTCCTGGTATTCTGTCTGGACAAACCGTCCTGGTATTCTGTCTGGACATCTCATCCCGGTATTCTTCCTGGAAATCCGTCCTGGTATTCTGTCTGGACATCTTATCCTGGTATTCTTCCTGGACACCCCGTCCTGGTATTCTGACTGGACATCTCATCCTGCTATTCTTCCTGGAAACCCCGTCCTGGTATTCTGGCTGAGCATCCAGTAATGGTATTCTGTCTGGACACCCCGTACTGGTATTCTGTCTCAACACCCCGTCCTGGTATTCTATCTGGAAACCCCATCCTGGTATTCTGTCTAGACATCTCGTCCTGGTATTCTGCCGGGACACCCCGTCCTGGTATTCTGCCTGGACAACCCGTCCTGTATTCTGTCTGGACACCCCGTACTGGTATTCTGTCTGGACATCTGATCCTGGTATTCTCTCTGGACATCGCATTTTGGTATTCTGCCTGGACACCCCGTCCTGGTATTCTGTCTGGACACTCCGTACTGGTATTCTGCATGGACACCCCCTCCTGGTATTCCACCTGGACACAACGTCCTGGCATTCTGCCTGGACACTCCGTCCTGGTATTCTGTCTGGACATCTCATCCTGCTATTCTTCCTGGCCACCCCGCCCTGGTATTCTGCCTGTGCATCCAGTAATGGTATTCTGTCTCGACACCCCGTCCTGGTATTCTGTCTGGACACTCCGTCCTGGTATTCTGTCTGGACATCTCATCCTGGTATTCTTCCTGGACAACCAGTCCTGGTATTCTGTCTGGACACGCCGGCTGGAATTCTGTCTGGACATCTCATCCTGGTATTCTTCCGGGACACCCAGTCCTGGTATTCTATCTGGACACCCCGTCCTCGTATTCTGTCTGGACATCTCATCCTGGTATTCTTCCTGGAAACCCGTCCTGGTATACTGTCTGGACATATTATCCTAGTATTCTTCCTGGAAACCCCGTCCTTGTATTCTGCCTGAGCATCCAGTAATGGTATTCTGTCTGGACACCCCGTACTGGTATTCTATCTCAACACCCCGTCCTGGTATTCTGTCTGGAAACCCCATCATGGTATTCTGTCTAGACATCTCGTCCTGGTATTCTGCCTGGACACCCCGTCCTGGTATTCTGCCTGGACACCCCGTCCTGAATTCTGTCTGGACACCCCGTACTGGTATTCTGTCTGGACATCTCATCCTGGTATTCTCTCTGGACATCGCATTTTGGTATTCTGCCTGGAGAAACCGTCCTGGTGTTCTGTCTGGACACCCCGTCCTGGTATTCTGTCTGGACACCCCGTCCTGGTATTCTGTCTTAACACGCCATCCTGGTATTCTGCATGGACACCCAGTCCTGGTATTATGTCTGGACATCTCATCCTGGTATTCTTCCTGGACACCTTGTCCTGGTATTCTGTCTGGACACCCCGTCCTGGTATTCTGTCTGGACATCTCATCCTGGTATTCTTCCTGGACAACCAGTCCTGGTTTTCTGTCTGGACACCCCGTCCTGGTATTCTGTCTGGACATCTCATCCTGGTATTCTTCCTGGATACCCCGACCTTGTATTCTGTCTGCACATCTCTTTCTGGTATTCTTTCTGGACACCCCGTCCTGGTATTCTGTCTGGACATCTCATCCTGCTATTCTTCCTGGAAACCCCGTCCTGGTATTCTGCCTGAGCATCCAGTAACGGTATTCTGTCTGGACACCCCATCCTGGTATTCTGCCTGAACACCCCATCCTGGTATTCTGTCAGGAAATCTCTACATGGTATTCTGTCTGGCCACCACGTCCTGGTATTCTTCCTGGACACCATGTCCTGGTATTCTGTCTGGACATCTCAACCTGTAATTCTGATTGGACACGACATCTTGGTATTCTGTCTGGATATCTCATCCTGGTATTCTGCCTGGACAACCCGTCCTGATGTTCTGTCTGGACATTTCATCCTGGTATTCTTCCTGGACACCCCGTCGTGCTATTCTGTCTGGACACCACATCCTGGTATTCTGTCTGGACACCCCGTCGTGCAATTCTGTCTGGACACCCCGTCCTGGTATTCTGCCTGGACACCCCGTCCTAGTATTCTGTCTGGACTTCTCATCCTGCTATTCTTCCAGGAATCCCCGTCCTGGTATTCTGCCTGAGAATCCAGTAATGGTATTCAGTCTGGACACCCCCTCCTGGTATTCTGTCAGAAAATCTCTACATGGTATTCTGTCTGGGCACCACGTCCTGGTATTCTGTCTGGACACCCTGTCCTGGTATTCTGTCAGGACATCTCATCCTGGTATTCTGTCTGGACACCCCGTTCTGGTATTCTATCTGGACATCACAACCTGTAATTCTGTCTGGACACGCCATCTTGGTATTCTGTCTGGATATCTCATCCTGGTATTCTGCCTGGACAACACGTCCTGGTGTTCTGTCTGGACATCTCATCCTGGTATTCTTCCTGGACACCTAGTCCTGGTATTCTGTCTGGACACACCGTCCTGGTATTCTGTCTGGACCTCTCATCCCGGTATTCTTCCTGGAAATCCATCCTGGTATTCTGTCTGGACATCTTATCCTGGTATTCTTCCTGGACACCCCGTCCTGGTATTCTGACTGGACATCTCATCCTGCTATTCTTCCTGGAAACCCCGTCCTGGTATTCTGCCTGAGCATCCAGTAATGGTATTCTGTCTGGACACGCCGGCTGGAATTCTGTCTGGACATCTCATCCTGGTATTCTTCCGAAACACCCAGTCCTGGTATTCTATCTGGACACCCTGTCCTGGAATTCTGTCTGGACATCTCACCCTGGTATTCTTCCTGGACACCCCGACCTGGTATTCTGTCTGCACATCTCTTCCTGGTATTCTTTCTGGACACCCCGTCCTGGTATTCTGTCTGGACATCTCATCCTGCTATTCTTCCTGGAAACCCCGTCCTGGTATTCTGCCTGAGCATCCAGTAATGGTATTCTGTCTGGACACCCCGTCCATGTATTCTGTCTGGACACCCCGTCCTGGTATTCTGTCAGGAAATCTCGACATGATATTCTGTCTGGGCACCACGTCCTGGTATTCTTCCTGGACACCCTGTCCTGGTATTCTGTCTGGACATCTCAACCTGTAATTCAGTCTGGGCACGCCATCTTGGTATTCTGTCTGGATATCTCATCCTGGTATTCTGCCTGGAAGACCCCTCCTGGTGTTAGGTCTGGACATCTCATCCTGGTATTCTTCCTGGACACCCCGTCGTGCGATTCTGTCTGGACACCCCATCATGGTATTCTGTCTGGACACCACGTCCTGGTAATCTGCCTGGACACACCGTCCTGGCATTCTGCCTGGACACACTGTCCTGGTATTCTGTCTGGACATCTCATCCTGCTATTATTCCAGGACACCCCGTCGTGATATTCTGTCTAGACACCCCATCATGGTATTCTGTCTGGACGCCCCGTCCTGGTATTCTGTCAGGACATCTCTACATGGTATTCTGTCTGGGCACCACGTCCTGGTATTCTGTCTGGACATCTCAACCTGTAATTCTGTCTGGACACGGTATCTTAGTATTCTGTCTGGATATCTCATCCTGGTATTCTTCCTGGACACCCAGTCCTGGTATTCTGTCTGGACACCCCATCCTGGTATTCTGTCTAGACATCTCGTCCTGGTATTCTGCCTCGTCACCCCGTCCTGGTATTCTGCCTGGACACCCGGTCCTGGTATTCTGCCTGGACACCCCGTCCTGTATTCTGTCTGGACACCCCGTACTGGTATTCTGTCTGGACATCTGATCCTAGTATTCTCTCTGGACATCGCAGTTTGGTATTCGGCCTGGACACCCCGTCCTGGTATTCTGTCTGGACACTCCGTACTGGTATTATGCATGGACACCCCGTCCTGGTATTCCGCCTGGACACAACGTCCTGGCATTCTGCCCGGACACTCCGTCCTGGCATTCTGTCTGGACATCTCATCCTGCTATTCTTCCTGGCCACCCCGCCCTGGTATTCTGCCTGTGCATCCAGTAATGGTATTCTGTCTGGACACCCCGTCCTGGTATTCTGTCTGGACACACCGTCCTGGTATTCTGTCTGGACATCTCATCCTGGTATTCTTCCTGGACAACCAGACCTGGTATTCTGTCTGGACACGCCGGCTGGAATTCTGTCTGGACATCTCATCCTGGTATTCTTCCGAAACACCCAGTCCTGGTATTCTATCTGGACACCCTGTCCTGGAATTCTGTCTGGACATCTCATCCTGGTATTCTTCCTGGACACCCCGACCTGGTATTCTGTCTGCACATCTCTTCCTGGTATTCTTTCTGGACACCCCGTCCTGGTATTCTGTCTGGACATCTCATCCTGCTATTCTTCCTGGAAACCCCGTCCTGGTATTCTGCCTGAGCATCCAGTAATGGTATTCTGTCTGGACACACCGTCCATGTATTCTGTCTGGACACCCCGTCCTGGTATTCTGTCAGGAAATCTCAACATGGTATTCTGTCTGGGCACCACGTCCTGGTATTCTTCCTGGACACCCTGTCCTGGTATTCTGTCTGGACATCTCAACCTGTAATTCAGTCTGGGCACGCCATCTTGGTATTCTGTCTGGATATCTGATCCTGGTATTCTGCCTGGAAGACCCCTCCGGGTGTTAAGTCTGGACATCTCATCCTGGTATTCTTCCTGGACACCCCGTCGTGCGATTCTGTCTGGACACCCCATCATGGTATTCTGTCTGGACACCACGTCCTGGTATTCTGCCTGGAAACACCGTCCCGGCATTCTGCCTGGACACACTGTCCTGGTATTCTGTCTGGACATCTCATCCTGCTATTATTCCAGGACACCCCGTCGTGATATTCTGTCTAGACACCCCATCATGGTATTCTGTCTGGGCACCACGTCCTGGTATTCTGTCTGGACATCTCAACCTGTAATTCTGTCTGGACACGCCATCTTAGTATTCTGTCTGGATATCTCATCCTGGTATTCTTCCTGGTCACCCAGTCCTGGTATTCTGTCTGGACACCCCATCCTGGTATTCTGTCTAGACATCTCGTCCTGGTATTCTGCCTGGACACCCCGTCCTGGTATTCTGCCTGGACAGCCCGTCCTGGTATTCTGTCTGGACATCTCATCCTGGTATTCTTCCGGGACTCCCAGTCCTGGTATTGTATCTGGACACCCCGTCCTCGTATTCTGTCTGGACATCTCATCCTGGTATTCTTCCTGGAAACCCGTCCTGGTATACTGTCTGGACATATTATCCTAGTATTCTTCCTGGAAACCCCGTCCTGGTATTCAGCCTGAGCATCCAGTAATGGTATTCTGTCTGGACACCCCGTACTCGTATTCTGTCTCAACACCCCGTCCTGGTATTCTGTCTGGAAACCCCATCATTGTATTCTGTCTAGACATCTCGTCCTGGTATTCTGCCTGGACACCCCGTCCTGGTATTCTGTCTGGACACCCCGTCCTGGTATTCTGTCTGGACACACCGTCCTGGTATTCTGTCTGGACATCTCATCCTGGTATTCTTCCTGGACAACCAGACCTGGTATTCTGTCTGGACACGCCGGCTGGAATTCTGTCTGGACATCTCATCCTGGTATTCTTCCGAAACACCCAGTCCTGGTATTCTATCTGGACACCCTGTCCTGGAATTCTGTCTGGACATCTCATCCTGGTATTCTTCCTGGACACCCCGACCTGGTATTCTGTCTGCACATCTCTTCCTGGTATTCTTTCTGGACACCCCGTCCTGGTATTCTGTCTGGACATCTCATCCTGCTATTCTTCCTGGAAACCCCGTCCTGGTATTCTGCCTGAGCATCCAGTAATGGTATTCTGTCTGGACACACCGTCCATGTATTCTGTCTGGACACCCCGTCCTGGTATTCTGTCAGGAAATCTCGACATGGTATTCTGTCTGGGCACCACGTCCTGGTATTCTTCCTGGACACCCTGTCCTGGTATTCTGTCTGGACATCTCAACCTGTAATTCAGTCTGGGCACGCCATCTTGGTATTCTGTCTGGATATCTGATCCTGGTATTCTGCCTGGAAGACCCCTACTGGTGTTAAGTCTGGACATCTCATCCTGGTATTCTTCCTGGACACCCCGTCGTGCGATTCTGTCTGGACACCCCATCATGGTATTCTGTCTGGACACCACGTCCTGGTATTCTGCCTGGACACACCGTCCCGGCATTCTGCCTGGACACACTGTCCTGGTATTCTGTCTGGACATCTCATCCTGCTATTATTCCAGGACACCCCGTCGTGATATTCTGTCTAGACACCCCATCATGTTATTCTGTCTGGGCACCACGTCCTGGTATTCTGTCTGGACATCTCAACCTGTAATTCTGTCTGGACACGCCATCTTAGTATTCTGTCTGGATATCTCATCCTGGTATTCTTCCTGGTCACCCAGTCTTGGTATTCTGTCTGGACACCCCGTCGTGCAATTCTGTCTGGGCACCCCGTCCTGGTATTCTGCCTGGACACCCCGTCCTAGTATTCTGTCTGGACTTCTCATCCTGCTATTCTTCCAGGAATCCCCGTCCTGGTATTCTGCCTGAGAATCCAGTAATGGTATTCAGTCTGGACACCCCCTCCTGGTATTCTGTCAGAAAATCTCTACATGGTATTCTGTCTGGGCACCACGTCCTGGTATTCTGTCTGGACACCCTGTCCTGGTATTCTGTAAGGACATCTCATCCTGGTATTCTGTCTGGACACCCCGTTCTAGTATTCTGTCTGGACATCACAACCTGTAATTCTGTCTGGACACGCCATCTTGGTATTCTGTCTGGATATCTCATCCTGGTATTCTGCCTGGACAACACGTCCTGGTGTTCTGTCTGGACATCTCATCCTGGTATTCTTCCTGGACACCTAGTCCTGGTATTCTGTCTGGACACACCGTCCTGGTATTCTGTCTGGACATCTCATCCCGGTATTCTTCCTGGAAATCCATCCTGGTATTCTGTCTGGACATCTTATCCTGGTATTCTTCCTGGACACCCCGTCCTGGTATTCTGACTGGACATCTCATCCTGCTATTCTTCCTGGAAACCCCGTCCTGGTATTCTGCCTGAGCATCCAGTAATGGTATTCTGTCTGGACACCCCGTACTGGTATTCTGTCTCAACACCCCGTCCTGGTATTCTGTCTGGAAACCCCATCCTGGTATTCTGTCTAGACATCTCGTCCTGGTATTCTGCCTGGACACCCCGTCCTGGTATTCTGCCTTGACACACCGTCCTGTATTCTGTCTGTACACCCCGTACTGGTATTCTGTCTGGACATCTGATCCTAGTATTCTCTCTGGACATCGCATTTTGGTATTCGGCCTGGACACCCCGTCCTGGTATTCTGTCTGGACACTCCGTACTGGTATTCTGCATGGACACCCCGTCCTGTTATTCCGCCTGGACACAACGTCCTGGCATTCTGCCCGGACACTCCGTCCTGGCATTCTGTCTGGACATCTCATCCTGCTATTCTTCCTCGCCACACCGCCCTGGTATTCTGCCTGTGCATCCAGTAATGGTATTCTGTCTGGACACCCCGTCCTGGTATTCGGTCTGGACACTCCGTCCTGGTATTCTGTCTGGACATCTCATCCTGGTATTCTTCCTGGACAACCAGACCTGGTATTCTGTCTGGACACGCCGGCTGGAATTCTGTCTGGACATCTCATCCTGGTATTCTTCCGAAACACCCAGTCCTGGTATTCTATCTGGACACCCTGTCCTGGAATTCTGTCTGGACATCTCATCCTGGTATTCTTCCTGGACACCCCGACCTGGTATTCTGTCTGCACATCTCTTCCTGGTATTCTTTCTGGACACCCCGTCCTGGTATTCTGTCTGGACATCTCATCCTGCTATTCTTCCTGGAAACCCCGTCCTGGTATTCTGCCTGAGCATCCAGTAATGGTATTCTGTCTGGACACCCCGTCCATGTATTCTGTCTGGACACCCCGTCCTGGTATTCTGTCAGGAAATCTCGACATGATATTCTGTCTGGGCACCACGTCCTGGTATTCTTCCTGGACACCCTGTCCTGGTATTCTGTCTGGACATCTCAACCTGTAATTCAGTCTGGGCACGCCATCTTGGTATTCTGTCTGGATATCTCATCCTGGTATTCTGCCTGGAAGACCCCTCCTGGTGTTAGGTCTGGACATCTCATCCTGGTATTCTTCCTGGACACCCCGTCGTGCGATTCTGTCTGGACACCCCATCATGGTATTCTGTCTGGACACCACGTCCTGGTATTCTGCCTGGACACACCGTCCTGGCATTCTGCCTGGACACACTGTCCTGGTATTCTGTCTGGACATCTCATCCTGCTATTATTCCAGGACACCCCGTCGTGATATTCTGTCTAGACACCCCATCATGGTATTCTGTCTGGACGCCCCGTCCTGGTATTCTGTCAGGACATCTCTACATGGTATTCTGTCTGGGCACCACGTCCTGGTATTCTGTCTGGACATCTCAACCTGTAATTCTGTCTGGACACGGTATCTTAGTATTCTGTCTGGATATCTCATCCTGGTATTCTTCCTGGACACCCAGTCCTGGTATTCTGTCTGGACACCCCATCCTGGTATTCTGTCTAGACATCTCGTCCTGGTATTCTGCCTCGACACCCCGTCCTGGTATTCTGCCTGGACACCCGGTCCTGGTATTCTGCCTGGACACCCCGTCCTGTATTCTGTCTGGACACCCCGTACTGGTATTCTGTCTGGACATCTGATCCTAGTATTCTCTCTGGACATCGCATTTTGGTATTCGGCCTGGACACCCCGTCCTGGTATTCTGTCTGGACACTCCGTACTGGTATTATGCAAGGACACCCCGTCCTGGTATTCCGCCTGGACACAACGTCCTGGCATTCTGCCCGGACACTCCGTCCTGGCATTCTGTCTGGACATCTCATCCTGCTATTCTTCCTGGCCACCCCGCCCTGGTATTCTGCCTGTGCATCCAGTAATGGTATTCTGTCTGGACACCCCGTACTGGTATTCTGTCTCAACACCCCGTCCTGGTATTCTGTCTGGAAACCCCATCCTGGTATTCTGTCTAGACATCTCGTCCTGGTATTCTGCCTGGACACCCCGTCCTGGTATTCTGCCTTGACACACCGTCCTGTATTCTGTCTGTACACCCCGTACTAGTATTCTGTCTGGACATCTGATCCTAGTATTCTCTCTGGACATCGCATTTTGGTATTCGGCCTGGACACCCCGTCCTGGTATTCTGTCTGGACACTCCGTACTGGTATTCTGCATGGACACCCCGTCCTGTTATTCCGCCTGGACACAACGTCCTGGCATTCTGCCCGGACACTCCGTCCTGGCATTCTGTCTGGACATCTCATCCTGCTATTCTTCCTGGCCACACCGCCCTGGTATTCTGCCTGTGCATCCAGTAATGGTATTCTGTCTGGACACCCCGTCCTGGTATTCGGTCTGGACACTCCGTCCTGGTATTCTGTCTGGACATCTCATCCTGGTATTCTTCCTGGACAACCAGACCTGGTATTCTGTCTGGACACGCCGGCTGGAATTCTGTCTGGACATCTCATCCTGGTATTCTTCCGAAACACCCAGTCCTGGTATTCTATCTGGACACCCTGTCCTGGAATTCTGTCTGGACATCACATCCTGGTATTCTTCCTGGACACCCCGACCTGGTATTCTGTCTGCACATCTCTTCCTGGTATTCTTTCTGGACACCCCGTCCTGGTATTCTGTCTGGACATCTCATCCTGCTATTCTTCCTGGAAACCCCGTCCTGGTATTCTGCCTGAGCATCCAGTAATGGTATTCTGTCTGGACACCCCATCCATGTATTCTGTCTGGACACCCCGTCCTGGTATTCTGTCAGGAAATCTCGACATGATATTCTGTCTGGGCACCACGTCCTGGTATTCTTCCTGGACACCCTGTCCTGGTATTCTGTCTGGACATCTCAACCTGTAATTCAGTCTGGGCACGCCATCTTGGTATTATGTCTGGATATCTCATCCTGGTATTCTGCCTGGAAGACCCCTCCTGGTGTTAGGTCTGGACATCTCATCCTGGTATTCTTCCTGGACACCCCGTCGTGCGATTCTGTCTGGACACCCCATCATGGTATTCTGTCTGGACACCACGTCCTGGTATTCTGCCTGGACACACCGTCCTGGCATTCTGCCTGGACACACTGTCCTGGTATTCTGTCTGGACATCTCATCCTGCTATTATTCCAGGACACCCCGTCGTGATATTCTGTCTAGACACCCCATCATGGTATTCTGTCTGGACGCCCCGTCCTGGTATTCTGTCAGGACATCTCTACATGGTATTCTGTCTGGGCACCACGTCCTGGTATTCTGTCTGGACATCTCAACCTGTAATTCTGTCTGGACACTCTATCTTAGTATTCTGTCTGGATATCTCATCCTGGTATTCTTCCTGGACACCCAGTCCTGGTATTCTGTCTGGACACCCCATCCTGGTATTCTGTCTAGACATCTCATCCTGGTAGTCTGCCTCGACACCCCGTCCTGGTATTCTGCCTGGACACCCGGTCCTGGTATTCTGCCTGGACACCCCGTCCTGTATTCTGTCTGGACACCCCGTACTGGTATTCTGTCTGGACATCTGATCCTAGTATTCTCTCTGGACATCGCATTTTGGTATTCGGCCTGGACACCCCGTCCTGGTATTCTGTCTGGACACTCCGTACTGGTATGATGCATGGACACCCCGTCCTGGTATTCCGCCTGGACACAACGTCCTGGCATTCTGCCCGGACACTCCGTCCTGGCATTCTGTCTGGACATCTCATCCTGCTATTCTTCCTGGCCACCCCGCCCTGGTATTCTGCCTGTGCATCCAGTAATGGTATTCTGTCTGGACACCCCGTCCTGGTATTCTGTCTGGACACACCGTCCTGGTATTCTGTCTGGACATCTCATCCTGGTATTCTTCCTGGACAACCAGACCTGGTATTCTGTCTGGACACGCCGGCTGGAATTCTGTCTGGACATCTCATCCTGGTATTCTTCCGAAACACCCAGTCCTGGTATTCTATCTGGACACCCTGTCCTGGAATTCTGTCTGGACATCTCATCCTGGTATTCTTCCTGGACACCCCGACCTGGTATTCTGTCTGCACATCTCTTCCTGGTATTCTTTCTGGACACCCCGTCCTGGTATTCTGTCTGGACATCTCATCCTGCTATTCTTCCTGGAAACCCCGTCCTGGTATTCTGCCTGAGCATCCAGTAATGGTATTCTGTCTGGACACACCGTCCATGTATTCTGTCTGGACACCCCGTCCTGGTATTCTGTCAGGAAATCTCAACCTGTAATTCTGTCTGGACACGCCATCTTAGTATTCTGTCTGGATATCTCATCCTGGTATTCTTCCTGGTCACCCAGTCCTGGTATTCTGTCTGGACACCCCATCCTGGTATTCTGTCTAGACATCTCGTCCTGGTATTCTGCCTGGACACCCCGTCCTGGTATTCTGCCTGGACAGCCCGTCCTGGTATTCTGTCTGGACATCTCATCCTGGTATTCTTCCGGGACACCCAGTCCTGGTATTCTTCCTGGACACCCCGTCCTGGTATTCTGACTGGACATCTCATCCTGCTATTCTTCCTGGAAACCCCGTCCTGGTATTCTGCCTGAGCATCCAGTAATGGTATTCTGTCTGGACACCCCGTACTGGTATTCTGTCTCAACACCCCGTCCTGGTATTCTGTCTGGAAACCCCATCCTGGTATTCTGTCTAGACATCTCGTCCTGGTATTCTGCCTGGACACCCCGTCCTGGTATTCTGCCTTGACACACCGTCCTGTATTCTGTCTGTACACCCCGTACTGGTATTCTGTCTGGACATCTGATCCTAGTATTCTCTCTGGACATCGCATTTTGGTATTCGGCCTGGACACCCCGTCCTGGTATTCTGTCTGGACACTCCGTACTGGTATTCTGCATGGACACCCCGTCCTGTTATTCCGCCTGGACACAACGTCCTGGCATTCTGCCCGGACACTCCGTCCTGGCATTCTGTCTGGACATCTCATCCTGCTATTCTTCCTCGCCACACCGCCCTGGTATTCTGCCTGTGCATCCAGTAATGGTATTCTGTCTGGACACCCCGTCCTGGTATTCGGTCTGGACACTCCGTCCTGGTATTCTGTCTGGACATCTCATCCTGGTATTCTTCCTGGACAACCAGACCTGGTATTCTGTCTGGACACGCCGGCTGGAATTCTGTCTGGACATCTCATCCTGGTATTCTTCCGAAACACCCAGTCCTGGTATTCTATCTGGACACCCTGTCCTGGAATTCTGTCTGGACATCTCATCCTGGTATTCTTCCTGGACACCCCGACCTGGTATTCTGTCTGCACATCTCTTCCTGGTATTCTTTCTGGACACCCCGTCCTGGTATTCTGTCTGGACATCTCATCCTGCTATTCTTCCTGGAAACCCCGTCCTGGTATTCTGCCTGAGCATCCAGTAATGGTATTCTGTCTGGACACCCCGTCCATGTATTCTGTCTGGACACCCCGTCCTGGTATTCTGTCAGGAAATCTCGACATGATATTCTGTCTGGGCACCACGTCCTGGTATTCTTCCTGGACACCCTGTCCTGGTATTCTGTCTGGACATCTCAACCTGTAATTCAGTCTGGGCACGCCATCTTGGTATTCTGTCTGGATATCTCATCCTGGTATTCTGCCTGGAAGACCCCTCCTGGTGTTAGGTCTGGACATCTCATCCTGGTATTCTTCCTGGACACCCCGTCGTGCAATTCTGTCTGGACACCCCATCATGGTATTCTGTCTGGACACCACGTCCTGGTATTCTGCCTGGACACACCGTCCTGGCATTCTGCCTGGACACACTGTCCTGGTATTCTGTCTGGACATCTCATCCTGCTATTATTCCAGGACACCCCGTCGTGATATTCTGTCTAGACACCCCATCATGGTATTCTGTCTGGACGCCCCGTCCTGGTATTCGGTCAGGACATCTCTACATGGTATTCTGTCTGGGCACCACGTCCTGGTATTCTGTCTGGACATCTCAACCTGTAATTCTGTCTGGACACGGTATCTTAGTATTCTGTCTGGATATCTCATCCTGGTATTCTTCCTGGACACCCAGTCCTGGTATTCTGTCTGGACACCCCATCCTGGTATTCTGTCTAGACATCTCGTCCTGGTATTCTGCCTCGACACCCCGTCCTGGTATTCTGCCTGGACACCCGGTCCTGGTATTCTGCCTGGACACCCCGTCCTGTATTCTGTCTGGACACCCCGTACTGGTATTCTGTCTGGACATCTGATCCTAGTATTCTCTCTGGACATCGCATTTTGGTATTCGGCCTGGACACCCCGTCCTGGTATTCTGTCTGGACACTCCGTACTGGTATTATGCAAGGACACCCCGTCCTGGTATTCCGCCTGGACACAACGTCCTGGCATTCTGCCCGGACACTCCGTCCTGGCATTCTGTCTGGACATCTCATCCTGCTATTCTTCCTGGCCACCCCGCCCTGGTATTCTGCCTGTGCATCCAGTAATGGTATTCTGTCTGGACACCCCGTACTGGTATTCTGTCTCAACACCCCGTCCTGGTATTCTGTCTGGAAACCCCATCCTGGTATTCTGTCTAGACATCTCGTCCTGGTATTCTGCCTGGACACCCCGTCCTGGTATTCTGCCTTGACACACCGTCCTGTATTCTGTCTGTACACCCCGTACTAGTATTCTGTCTGGACATCTGATCCTAGTATTCTCTCTGGACATCGCATTTTGGTATTCGGCCTGGACACCCCGTCCTGGTATTCTGTCTGGACACTCCGTACTGGTATTCTGCATGGACACCCCGTCCTGTTATTCCGCCTGGACACAACGTCCTGGCATTCTGCCCGGACACTCCGTCCTGGCATTCTGTCTGGACATCTCATCCTGCTATTCTTCCTGGCCACACCGCCCTGGTATTCTGCCTGTGCATCCAGTAATGGTATTCTGTCTGGACACCCCGTCCTGGTATTCGGTCTGGACACTCCGTCCTGGTATTCTGTCTGGACATCTCATCCTGGTATTCTTCCTGGACAACCAGACCTGGTATTCTGTCTGGACACGCCGGCTGGAATTCTGTCTGGACATCTCATCCTGGTATTCTTCCGAAACACCCAGTCCTGGTATTCTATCTGGACACCCTGTCCTGGAATTCTGTCTGGACATCTCATCCTGGTATTCTTCCTGGACACCCCGACCTGGTATTCTGTCTGCACATCTCTTCCTGGTATTCTTTCTGGACACCCCGTCCTGGTATTCTGTCTGGACATCTCATCCTGCTATTCTTCCTGGAAACCCCGTCCTGGTATTCTGCCTGAGCATCCAGTAATGGTATTCTGTCTGGACATCCCATCCATGTATTCTGTCTGGACACCCCGTCCTGGTATTCTGTCAGGAAATCTCGACATGATATTCTGTCTGGGCACCACGTCCTGGTATTCTTCCTGGACACCCTGTCCTGGTATTCTGTCTGGACATCTCAACCTGTAATTCAGTCTGGGCACGCCATCTTGGTATTATGTCTGGATATCTCATCCTGGTATTCTGCCTGGAAGACCCCTCCTGGTGTTAGGTCTGGACATCTCATCCTGGTATTCTTCCTGGACACCCCGTCGTGCGATTCTGTCTGGACACCCCATCATGGTATTCTGTCTGGACACCACGTCCTGGTATTCTGCCTGGACACACCGTCCTGGCATTCTGCCTGGACACACTGTCCTGGTATTCTGTCTGGACATCTCATCCTGCTATTATTCCAGGACACCCCGTCGTGATATTCTGTCTAGACACCCCATCATGGTATTCTGTCTGGACGCCCCGTCCTGGTATTCTGTCAGGACATCTCTACATGGTATTCTGTCTGGGCACCACGTCCTGGTATTCTGTCTGGACATCTCAACCTGTAATTCTGTCTGGACACTGTATCTTAGTATTCTGTCTGGATATCTCATCCTGGTATTCTTCCTGGACACCCAGTCCTGGTATTCTGTCTGGACACCCCATCCTGGTATTCTGTCTAGACATCTCATCCTGGTAGTCTGCCTCGACACCCCGTCCTGGTATTCTGCCTGGACACCCGGTCCTGGTATTCTGCCTGGACACCCCGTCCTGTATTCTGTCTGGACACCCCGTACTGGTATTCTGTCTGGACATCTGATCCTAGTATTCTCTCTGGACATCGCATTTTGGTATTCGGCCTGGACACCCCGTCCTGGTATTCTGTCTGGACACTCCGTACTGGTATGATGCATGGACACCCCGTCCTGGTATTCCGCCTGGACACAACGTCCTGGCATTCTGCCCGGACACTCCGTCCTGGCATTCTGTCTGGACATCTCATCCTGCTATTCTTCCTGGCCACCCCGCCCTGGTATTCTGCCTGTGCATCCAGTAATGGTATTCTGTCTGGACACCCCGTCCTGGTATTCTGTCTGGACACACCGTCCTGGTATTCTGTCTGGACATCTCATCCTGGTATTCTTCCTGGACAACCAGACCTGGTATTCTGTCTGGACACGCCGGCTGGAATTCTGTCTGGACATCTCATCCTGGTATTCTTCCGAAACACCCAGTCCTGGTATTCTATCTGGACACCCTGTCCTGGAATTCTGTCTGGACATCTCATCCTGGTATTCTTCCTGGACACCCCGACCTGGTATTCTGTCTGCACATCTCTTCCTGGTATTCTTTCTGGACACCCCGTCCTGGTATTCTGTCTGGACATCTCATCCTGCTATTCTTCCTGGAAACCCCGTCCTGGTATTCTGCCTGAGCATCCAGTAATGGTATTCTGTCTGGACACACCGTCCATGTATTCTGTCTGGACACCCCGTCCTGGTATTCTGTCAGGAAATCTCAACCTGTAATTCTGTCTGGACACGCCATCTTAGTATTCTGTCTGGATATCTCATCCTGGTATTCTTCCTGGTCACCCAGTCCTGGTATTCTGTCTGGACACCCCATCCTGGTATTCTGTCTAGACATCTCGTCCTGGTATTCTGCCTGGACACCCCGTCCTGGTATTCTGCCTGGACAGCCCGTCCTGGTATTCTGTCTGGACATCTCATCCTGGTATTCTTCCGGGACACCCAGTCCTGGTATTGTATCTGGACACCCCGTCCTCGTATTCTGTCTGGACATCTCATCCTGGTATTCTTCCTGGAAACCCGTCCTGGTATACTGTCTGGACATATTATCCTAGTATTCTTCCTGGAAACCCCGTCCTGGTATTCAGCCTGAGCATCCAGTAATGGTATTCTGTCTGTACACCCCGTACTCGTATTCTGTCTCAACACCCCGTCCTGGTATTCTGTCTGGAAACCCCATCATGGTATTCTGTCTAGACATCTCGTCCTGGTATTCTGCCTGGACACCCCGTCCTGGTATTCTGTCTGGACACCCCGTCCTGGTATTCTGCCTGGACACACTGTCCTGGTATTCTGTCTGGACATCTCATCCTGCTATTATTCCAGGACACCCCGTCGTGATATTCTGTCTAGACACCCCATCATGGTATTCTGTCTGGACACCCCGTCCTGGTATTCTGTCTTAACACGCCATCCTGGTATTCTGCATGGACACCCAGTCCTGGTATTATGTCTGGACATCTCATCCTGGTATTCTTCCTGGACACCTTGTCCTGGTATTCTGTCTGGACACCCCGTCCTGGTATTCTGTCTAGACATCTCATCCTGGTATTCTTCCTGGACAACCAGTCCTGGTTTTCTGTCTGGACACCCCGTCCTGGTATTCTGTCTGGACATCTCATCCTGGTATTCTTCCTGGATACCCCGACCTTGTATTCTGTCTGCACATCTCTTTCTGGTATTCTTTCTGGACACCCCGTCCTGGTATTCTGTCTGGACATCTCATCCTGCTATTCTTCCTGGAAACCCCGTCCTGGTATTCTGCCTGAGCATCCAGTAACGGTATTCTGTCTGGACACCCCATCCTGGTATTCTGCCTGAACACCCCATCCTGGTATTCTGTCAGGAAATCTCTACATGGTATTCTGTCTGGGCACCACGTCCTGGTATTCTTCCTGGACACCATGTCCTGGTATTCTGTCTGGACATCTCAACCTGTAATTCTGATTGGACACGACATCTTGGTATTCTGTCTGGATATCTCATCCTGGTATTCTGCCTGGACAACCCGTCCTGATGTTCTGTCTGGACATTTCATCCTGGTATTCTTCCTGGACACCCCGTCGTGCTATTCTGTCTGGACACCCCATCCTGGTATTCTGTCTGGACACCCCGTCGTGCAATTCTGTCTGGACACCCCGTCCTGGTATTCTGCCTGGACACCCCGTCCTAGTATTCTGTCTGGACTTCTCATCCTGCTATTCTTCCAGGAATCCCCGTCCTGGTATTCTGCCTGAGAATCCAGTAATGGTATTCAGTCTGGACACCCCCTCCTGGTATTCTGTCAGAAAATCTCTACATGGTATTCTGTCTGGGCACCACGTCCTGGTATTCTGTCTGGACACCCTGTCCTGGTATTCTGTCAGGACATCTCATCCTGGTATTCTGTCTGTACACCCCGTTCTGGTATTCTTTCTGGACATCACAACCTGTAATTCTGTCTGGACACGCCATCTTGGTATTCTGTCTGGATATCTCATCCTGGTATTCTGCCTGGACAACACGTCCTGGTGTTCTGTCTGGACATCTCATCCTGGTATTCTTCCTGGACACCTAGTCCTGGTATTCTGTCTGGACACACCGTCCTGGTATTCTGTCTGGACATCTCATCCCGGTATTCTTCCTGGAAATCCATCCTGGTATTCTGTCTGGACATCTTATCCTGGTATTCTTCCTGGACACCCCGTCCTGGTATTCTGACTGGACATCTCATCCTGCTATTCTTCCTGGAAACCCCGTCCTGGTATTCTGCCTGAGCATCCAGTAATGGTATTCTGTCTGGACACCCCGTACTGGTATTCTGTCTCAACACCCCGTCCTGGTATTCTGTCTGGAAACCCCATCCTGGTATTCTGTCTAGACATCTCGTCCTGGTATTCTGCCTGGACACCCCGTCCTGGTATTCTGCCTTGACACACCGTCCTGTATTCTGTCTGTACACCCCGTACTGGTATTCTGTCTGGACATCTGATCCTAGTATTCTCTCTGGACATCGCATTTTGGTATTCGGCCTGGACACCCCGTCCTGGTATTCTGTCTGGACACTCCGTACTGGTATTCTGCATGGACACCCCGTCCTGTTATTCCACCTGGACACAACGTCCTGGCATTCTGCCCGGACACTCCGTCCTGGCATTCTGTCTGGACATCTCATCCTGCTATTCTTCCTGGACACCCCGTCCTGGTATTCGGTCTGGACACTCCGTCCTGGTATTCTGTCTGGACATCTCATCCTGGTATTCTTCCTGGACAACCAGACCTGGTATTCTGTCTGGACACGCCGGCTGGAATTCTGTCTGGACATCTCATCCTGGTATTCTTCCGAAACACCCAGTCCTGGTATTCTATCTGGACACCCTGTCCTGGAATTCTGTCTGGACATCTCATCCTGGTATTCTTCCTGGACACCCCGACCTGGTATTCTGTCTGCACATCTCTTCCTGGTATTCTTTCTGGACACCCCGTCCTGGTATTCTGTCTGGACATCTCATCCTGCTATTCTTCCTGGAAACCCCGTCCTGGTATTCTGCCTGAGCATCCAGTAATGGTATTCTGTCTGGACACCCCGTCCATGTATTCTGTCTGGACACCCCGTCCTGGTATTCTGTCAGGAAATCTCGACATGATATTCTGTCTGGGCACCACGTCCTGGTATTCTTCCTGGACACCCTGTCCTGGTATTCTGTCTGGACATCTCAACCTGTAATTCAGTCTGGGCACGCCATCTTGGTATTCTGTCTGGATATCTCATCCTGGTATTCTGCCTGGAAGACCCCTCCTGGTGTTAGGTCTGGACATCTCATCCTGGTATTCTTCCTGGACACCCCGTCGTGCGATTCTGTCTGGACACCCCATCATGGTATTCTGTCTGGACACCACGTCCTGGTATTCTGCCTGGACACACCGTCCTGGCATTCTGCCTGGACACACTGTCCTGGTATTCTGTCTGGACATCTCATCCTGCTATTATTCCAGGACACCCCGTCGTGATATTCTGTCTAGACACCCCATCATGGTATTCTGTCTGGACGCCCCGTCCTGGTATTCTGTCAGGACATTTCTACATGGTATTCTGTCTGGGCACCACGTCCTGGTATTCTGTCTGGACATCTCAACCTGTAATTCTGTCTGGACACGGTATCTTAGTATTCTGTCTGGATATCTCATCCTGGTATTCTTCCTGGACACCCAGTCCTGGTATTCTGTCTGGACACCCCATCCTGGTATTCTGTCTAGAAATCTCGTCCTGGTATTCTGCCTCGACACCCCGTCCTGGTATTCTGCCTGGACACCCGGTCCTGGTATTCTGCCTGGACACCCCGTCCTGTATTCTGTCTGGACACCCCGTACTGGTATTCTGTCTGGACATCTGATCCTAGTATTCTCTCTGGACATCGCATTTTGGTATTCGGCCTGGACACCCCGTCCTGGTATTCTGTCTGGACACTCCGTACTGGTATTATGCATGGACACCCCGTCCTGGTATTCCGCCTGGACACAACGTCCTGGCATTCTGCCCGGACACTCCGTCCTGGCATTCTGTCTGGACATCTCATCCTGCTATTCTTCCTGGCCACCCCGCCCTGGTATTCTGCCTGTGCATCCAGTAATGGTATTCTGTCTGGACACCCCGTCCTGGTATTCTGTCTGGACACACCGTCCTGGTATTCTGTCTGGACATCTCATCCTGGTATTCTTCCTGGACAACCAGACCTGGTATTCTGTCTGGACACGCCGGCTGGAATTCTGTCTGGACATCTCATCCTGGTATTCTTCCGAAACACCCAGTCCTGGTATTCTATCTGGACACCCTGTCCTGGAATTCTGTCTGGACATCTCATCCTGGTATTCTTCCTGGACACCCCGACCTGGTATTCTGTCTGCACATCTCTTCCTGGTATTCTTTCTGGACACCCCGTCCTGGTATTCTGTCTGGACATCTCATCCTGCTATTCTTCCTGGAAACCCCGTCCTGGTATTCTGCCTGAGCATCCAGTAATGGTATTCTGTCTGGACACACCGTCCATGTATTCTGTCTGGACACCCCGTCCTGGTATTCTGTCAGGAAATCTCAACATGGTATTCTGTCTGGGCACCACGTCCTGGTATTCTTCCTGGACACCCTGTCCTGGTATTCTGTCTGGACATCTCAACCTGTAATTCAGTCTGGGCACGCCATCTTGGTATTCTGTCTGGATATCTCATCCTGGTATTCTGCCTGGAAGACCCCTCCGGGTGTTAAGTCTGGACATCTCATCCTGGTATTCTTCCTGGACACCCCGTCGTGCGATTCTGTCTGGACACCCCATCATGGTATTCTGTCTGGACACCACGTCCTGGTATTCTGCCTGGACACACCGTCCCGGCATTCTGCCTGGACACACTGTCCTGGTATTCTGTCTGGACATCTCATCCTGCTATTATTCCAGGACACCCCGTCGTGATATTCTGTCTAGACACCCCATCATGGTATTCTGTCTGGGCACCACGTCCTGGTATTCTGTCTGGACATCTCAACCTGTAATTCTGTCTGGACACGCCATCTTAGTATTCTGTCTGGATATCTCATCCTGGTATTCTTCCTGGTCACCCAGTCCTGGTATTCTGTCTGGACACCCCATCCTGATATTCTGTCTAGACATCTCGTCCTGGTATTCTGCCTGGACACCCCGTCCTGGTATTCTGCCTGGACAGCCCGTCCTGGTATTCTGTCTGGACATCTCATCCTGGTATTCTTCCGGGACTCCCAGTCCTGGTATTGTATCTGGACACCCCGTCCTCGTATTCTGTCTGGACATCTCATCCTGGTATTCTTCCTGGAAACCCGTCCTGGTATACTGTCTGGACATATTATCCTAGTATTCTTCCTGGAAACCCCGTCCTGGTATTCAGCCTGAGCATCCAGTAATGGTATTCTGTCTGGACACCCCGTACTCGTATTCTGTCTCAACACCCCGTCCTGGTATTCTGTCTGGAAACCCCATCATGGTATTCTGTCTAGACATCTCGTCCTGGTATTCTGCCTGGACACCCCGTCCTGGTATTATGCCTGGACACCCCGTCTGGTATTCTGCCTCGACACCCCGTCCTGGTATTCTGCCTGGACACCCGGTCCTGGTATTCTGCCTGGACACCCCGTCCTGGTTTTCTGTCTGGACATCTCATCCTGGTATTCTTCCTGGACACCCCGTCCTGCGATTTTGTCTGGACACCCCGTCCTGGTATTCTGTCTGGACACCCCGTCCTGGTATTCTGCCTGGACACACCGTCCTGGCATTCTGCCTGGACACACCTTCCTGACATTCTGCCTGGACACACTGTCCTGGTATTCTGTCTGGACATCTCATCCTGGTATTCTTCCAGGAAACCCCGTCATGATATTCTGTCTGGACACCCCATCCTGGTATTCTGTCTGGATGCCCCGTCCTGGTATTCTGCCTGTTCACCCCGTCCTGGTATTCTGTCTGGACATCTCATCCTGGTATTCTGTCTGGACACCCCGTCCTGGTATTCTGCCTGGACACACCGTCCTGGCATTCTGCCTGGACACCCGGTCCTGGTATTCTGCCTGGACACCCCGTCCTGGTTTTCTGTCTGGACATCTCATCCTGGTATTCTTCCTGGACACCCCGTCCTGCGATTTTGTCTGGACACCCCGTCCTGGTATTCTGTCTGGACACCCCGTCCTGGTATTCTGCCTGGACACACCGTCCTGGCATTCTGCCTGGACACACCTTCCTGACATTCTGCCTGGACACACTGTCCTGGTATTCTGTCTGGACATCTCATCCTGGTATTCTTCCAGGAAACCCCGTCATGATATTCTGTCTGGACACCCCATCCTGGTATTCTGTCTGGATGCCCCGTCCTGCTATTCTGCCTGGACACCCCGTCCTGGTATTCTGTCTGGACTTCTCATCCTGGTATTCTTCCTGGACACCCCGTCCTGGTATTCTGCCCGGACAACACGTCCGGGTGTTCTGTCTGGACACCCCATCCTGGTATTCTGTCTGGATGCCCCGTCCTGGTATTCTTCCTGGACACCCCGTCCTGGTATTCTGCCCGGGCAACACGTCCGGGTGTTCTGTCTGGACATCTCATCCTGGTATTCTTCCTGGACACCCAGTCCTGGTATTCTGCCTGGACACCCCGTCCTGGTATTCTGCCGGGACACCCCGTCCTGGTATTCTGTCTGGACACACCGTCCTGGTATTCTGTCTGGACACACCATCCTGGTATTCTGTCTAGACATCACGTCCTGGTATTCTGCCTGGACACCCCATCCTGGTATTCTGTCTGGACACCCCGTCCTGGTATTCTGTCTGGACATCTCATCCTGGTATTCTTCCGGGACACCCAGTCCTGTTATTCTATCTGGACAACTCATCCTGGTATTCTTCCTGGAAACCCCGTCCTGGTATTCTTCCTGGAAACACCGTCCTGGTATTCTGTCTGGACATCTCATCCTGCTATTCTTCCTGGAAACCCCGTCCTGGTATTCTGCCTGAGCATCCAGTAATGGTATTATGTCTGGACACCCCATCTTGGTATACTGTCTCGACACCCCGTCCTGGTATTCTGTCTGGACACCCCATCCTGGTATTCTGTCTAGACATCTCGTCCTGGTATTCTGCCTGGACACCCCGTCCTGATATTCTGCCTGGACACCACGTCCTGTATTCTGTCTGGACACCCCGTACTGGTATTCTGTCTGGACATCTCATCCTGGTATTCTTCCTGGACTCCCCGTCCTGGTATTCTGCCCGGACAACACGTCCGGGTGTTCTGTCTGGACTCCCCATCCTGGTATTCTGTCTGGATGCCCCGTCCTGGTATTCTGCCTGTTCACCCTGTCCTGGTATTCTGTCTGGACATCTCATCCTGGTATTCTTCCTGGAATCCCCGTCCTGGTATTCTGCCTGAGAATCCAGTAATGGTATTCAGTCTAGACACCCCGTCATGGTATTCTGTCTGGACACCCTGTCCTGGTATTCTGTCAGGACATCTCTACATGGTATTCTGTCTGGGCACCACGTCCTGGTATTCTGCCTGGACATCTCAACCTGTAATTCTGTCTGGACACGCCATCTTGGTATTCTGTCTGGATATCTCATCCTGGTATTCTGCCTGGACAACCCGTCCTGGTGTTCTGTCTGGACATCTCATCCTGGTATTCTGTCTGGATGCCCCGTCCTGGTATTCTTCCTGGACACCCCGTCCTGGTATTCTGCCCCGACAACACGTCCGGGTGTTCTGTCTGGACATCTCATCCTGGTATTCTTCCTGGACACCCAGTCCTGGTATTCTGCCTGGACACTCCGTCCTGGTATTCTGCCTGGACACCCCGTCCTGGTATTCTGTCTGGACACACCGTCCTGGTATTCTGTCTGGACACCCCATCCTGGTATTCTGTCTAGACATCACGTCCTGGTATTCTGCCTGGACACCCCATCCTGGTATTCTGTCTGGACACCCCGTCCTGGTATTCTGTCTGGACACCCCGTCCTGGTATTCTGCCTGGACACCCCGTCCTGGTATTCTGTCTGGACATCTCATCCTGGTATTCTTCCAGGACACCCAGTCCTGGTATTCTATCTGGACACCCCGTCCTGGTATTCTGTCTGGACAACTCATCCTGGTATTCTTCCTGTAAACTCCGTCCTGGTATTCTTCCTAGAAACCCCGTCCTGGTATTCTGTCTGGACATCTCATCCTGCTATTCTTCCTGGAAACCCCGTCCTGGTATTCTGCCTGAGCATCCAGTAATGGTATTCTGTCTGGACACCCCGTCCTGGTATACTGTCTCGACACCCCGTCCTGGTATTCTGTCTGGACACCCCATCCTGGTATTCTGTCTAGACATCTCGTCCTGGTATTCTGCCTGGACACCCCGTCCTGGTATTCCGCGTGGACACACCGTCCATGTATTCTGTCTGGAGATCTCATCCTAGTATTCTTCCTGGACACCTTGTCCTGATATTCTTCCTGGACACCCCGTCCTGGTATTCTGTCTGGACATCTCATCCTGTAATTCAGTCTGGGCACGCCATCTTGGTATTCTGTCTGGATATCACATCCTGGTATTCTGCCTGGAAGACCCCTCCTGGTGTTCTGTCTGGACATCTCATCCTGGTATTCCTCCTGGACACCCCGTCGTGCGATTTTGTCTGGACACCCCATCCTGGTATTCTGTCTGGACACCCCGTCCTGGTATTCTGCCTGGACACACCGTCCTGGCATTCTGCCTGGACACACCGTCCTGACATTCTGCCTGGACACACTGTCCTGTTATTCAGTCTGGACATCTCATCCTGGTATTCTTCCTGGAGAACACGTCCAGGTGTTCTGTCTGGACACGCCGGCTGGTATTCTGTCTGGAAATCTCATCCTGGTATTCTTCCGAAACACCCAGTCCTGGTATTCTATCTGGACACCCTGTCCTGGTATTCTGTCTGGACATCTCATCCTGTTATTCTTCCGGGACACCAAGTCCTGGTATTCTATCTGGACACCCTGTCCTGGTATTCTGTCTGGGCATCTCATCCTGGTATTCCTCCTGTACACCCCGACCTGATATTCTGTCTGCACATCTCTTCCTGGTATTCTTTCTGGATGCCCCGTCCTGGTATTCTGCCTGAGCATCCAGTAATTATATTCTGTCTGGACACCCCATCCATGTATTCTGTCTGGACACCCCGTCCTGGTATTCTGTCAGGAAATCTCGACATTGTATTCTGTCTGGGCACCACGTACTGGTATTCTTCCTGGACACCCTGTCCTGGTTTTCTGTCTGGACATCTCATCCTGGTATTCTTCCTGGACACCCCGTCCTGCGATTTTGTCTGGACACCCCGTCCTGGTATTCTGTCTGGACACCCCGTCCTGGTATTCTGCCTGGACACACCGTCCTGGCATTCTGCCTGGACACACCGTCCTGACATTCTGCCTGGACACACTGTCCTGGTATTCTGTCTGGACATCTCATCCTGGTATTCTTACAGGACACCCCGTCATGATATTCTGTCTGGACACCCCATCCTGGTATTCTGTCTGGATGCCCCGTCCTGGTATTCTGCCTGGACACCCCGTCCTGGTATTCTGTCTGGACATCTCATCCTGGTATTCTTCCTGGACACCCCGTCCTGGTATTCTGCCCGGACAACACGTCCGGGTGTTCTGTCTGGGCACCCCATCCTGGTATTCTGTCTGGATGCCCCGTCCTGGTATTCTTCCTGGACACCCCGTCCTGGTATTCTGCCCGGACAACACGTCCGGGTGTTCTGTCTGGACATCTCATCCTGGTATTCTTCCTGGACACCCAGTCCTGGTATTCTGCCTGGACACCCCGTCCTGGTATTCTGTCTGGACATCTCATCCTGGTATTCTTCCTGTACACCCGGTCCTGGTATTCTGCCTGGACACCCCGTCCTGGTATTCTGTCTGGACATCTCATCCTTGTATTCTTCCGGGACACCCAGTCCTGGTATTCTATCTGGACACCCCGTCCTGGTATTCTGTCTGGACATCTCATCCTGGTATTCTTCCTGGGAACCCCGTCCTGGTATTCTGCCTGAGCATCCAGTAATGGTATTCTGTCTGGACACCGCGTACTGGTATTCTGTCTCTACACCCCGTCCTGGTATTCTGTCTGGAAACCCCATCCTGGTATTCTGTCTAGACATCTCGTCCTGGTATTCTGCCTGGACACCCCGTCCTGATATTCTGCCTGGACACCACGTCCTGTATTCTGTCTGGACACCCCGTACTGGTATTCTGTCTGGACATCTCATCCTGGTATTCTTCCTGGACTCCCCGTCCTGGTATTCTGCCCGGACAACACGTCCGGGTGTTCTGTCTGGACACCCCATCCTGGTATTCTGTCTGGATGCCCCGTCCTGGTATTCTGCCTGTTCACCCCGTCCTGGTATTCTGTCTGGACATCTCGTCCTGGTATTCTTCCTGGACACCCCGTCCTGCGATTTTGTCTGGACACCCCATCCTGGTATTCTGTCTGGACACCCCGTCCTGGTATTCTGCCTGGACACACCATCCTGGCATTCTGCCTGGACACACCGTCCTGACATTCTGCCTGGACACACTGTCCTGGTATTCTTCCAGGACACCCCGTCATGATATTCTGTCTGGACACCCCATCCTGGTATTCTGTCTGGATGCCCCGTCCTGGTATTCTGCCTGGACACCCCGTCCTGGTATTCTGTCTGGACATCTCATCCTGGTATTCTTCCTGGACACCCCGTCCTGGTATTCTGCCCGGACAACACGTCCGGGTGTTCTGTCTGGACACCCCATCCTGGTATTCTGTCTGGATGCCCCGTCCTGGTATTGTTCCTGGACACCCCGTCCTGGTATTCTACCCGGGCAACACGTCCTGATATTCTGCCTGGACACCACGTCCTGTATTCTGTCTGGACACCCCGTACTGGTATTCTGTCTGGACATCTCATCCTGGTATTCTTCCTGGACTCCCCGTCCTGGTATTCTGCCCGGACAACACGTCCGGGTGTTCTGTCTGGACTCCCCATCCTGGTATTCTGTCTGGATGCCCCGTCCTGGTATTCTGCCTGTTCACCCCGTCCTGGTATTCTGTCTGGACATCTCATCCTGGTGTTCTTCCTGGAATCCCCGTCCTGGTATTCTGCCTGAGAATCCAGTAATGGTATTCAGTCTAGACACCCCGTCATGGTATTCTGTCTGGACACCCCGTCCTGGTATTCTGTCAGGACATCTCTACATGGTATTCTGTCTGGGCACCACGTCCTGGTATTCTGTCTGGACATCTCAACCGGTAATTCTGTCTGGACATGCCATCTTGGTATTCTGTCTGGATATCTCATCCTGGTATTCTGCCTGGACAACCCGTCCTGGTGTTCTGTCTGGACATCTCATCCTGGTATTCTTCCTGGACACCCCGTCTTGGTATTCTGCCCGGACAACCCGTCCGGGTGTTCTGTCTGGACATCTCATTCTGGTATTCTTCCTGGACACCCCGCCCTGGTATTCTGTCTGGACATCTCATCCTGGTATTCTTCCTGGACAACCAGACCTGGTATTCTGTCTGGACACGCCGGCTGGAATTCTGTCTGGACATCTCATCCTGGTATTCTTCCGAAACACCCAGTCCTGGTATTCTATCTGGACACCCTGTCCTGGAATTCTGTCTGGACATCTCATCCTGGTATTCTTCCTGGACACCCCGACCTAGTATTCTGTCTGCACATCTCTTCCTGGTATTCTTTCTGGACACCCCGTCCTGGTATTCTGTCTGGACATCTCATCCTGCTATTCTTCCTGGAAACCCCGTCCTGGTATTATGCCTGAGCATCCAGTAATGGTATTCTGTCTGGGCACCCCGTCCATGTATTCTGTCTGGACACCCCGTCCTGGTATTCTGTCAGGAAATCTCGACATGGTATTCTGTCTGGGCACCACGTCCTGGTATTCTTCCTGGACACCCTGTCCTGGTATTCTGTCTGGACATCTCAACCTGTAATTCAGTCTGGGCACGCCATCTTGGTATTCTGTCTGGATATCTCATCCTGGTATTCTGCCTGGAAGACCCCTCCTGGTGTTAAGTCTGGACATCTCATCCTGGTATTCTTCCTGGACACCCCGTCGTGCGATTCTGTCTGGACACCCCATCATGGTATTCTGTCTGGACACCACGTCCTGGTATTCTGCCTGGACACACCGTCCTGGCATTCTGCCTGGACACACTGTCCTGGTATTCTGTCTGGACATCTCATCCTGCTATTATTCCAGGACACCCCGTCGTGATATTCTGTCTAGACACCCCATCATGGTATTCTGTCTGGACACCCCGTCCTGGTATTCTGTCAGGACATCTCTACATGGTATTCTGTCTGCGCACCACGTCCTGGTATTCTGTCTGGACATCTCAACCTGTAATTCTGTCTGGACACGCCATCTTAGTATTCTGTCTGGATATCTCATCCTGGTATTCTTCCTGGACACCCAGTCCTGGTATTCTGTCTGGACACCCCATCCTGGTATTCTGTCTAGACATCTCGTCCTGGTATTCTGCCTGGACACCCCGTCCTGGTATTCTGTCTGGGCACCACGTCCTGGTATTCTTCCTGGACACCCTGTCCTGGTATTCTGTCTGGACATCTCAACCTGTAATTCAGTCTGGGCACGCCATCTTGGTATTCTGTCTGGATATCTCATCCTGGTATTCTGCCTGGAAGACCCCTCCTGTTGTTCTGTCTGGATATCTCATCCTGGTATTCTTCCTGGACACCCCGTCGTGCGATCTTGTCTGGACAACCCATCCTGGTATTCTGTCTAGACACCCCGTCCGGGTATTCTGCCTGGACACACCGTCCTGACGTTCTGCCTGGACACACTGTCCTGGTATTCTGTCTGGACATCTCATCCTGGTATTCTTCCAGGACACCCCGTGGTGATATTCTGTCTGGACACCCCATCCTGGTATTCTGTCTGGACGCCCCGTCCTGGTATTCTGCCTGGTCACCCCGTCCTGTTATTCTGTCCGGAAATCTCATCCTGCTGTTCTTCCTGGAATCCCCGTCCTGGTATTCTGCCTGAGAATCCAGTAATGGTATTCAGTCTAGACACCCCGTCACGGTATTCTGTCTGGACACCCCGTCCTGGTAATCTGTCAGGACATCTCTACATGGTATTCTGTCTGGGCACCACGTCCTGGTATTCTGTCTGGACTTCTCAACCTGTAATTCTGTCTGGACACGCCATCTTGGTATTCTGTCTGGATATCTCATCCTGGTATTCTGCCTGGACAACCCGTCCTGGTGTTCTGTCTGGACATCTCATCCTTGTATTCTTCCTGGACACCCCGTCCTGGTATTCTGCCCGGACAACACGTCCGGGTGTTCTGTCTGGACATCTCATCCTGGTATTCTTCCTGGACACACCGTCCTGGCATTCTGCCTGGACACACCGTCCTGACATTCTGCCTGGACACACTGTCCTGTTATTCAGTCTGGACATCTCATCCTGGTATTCTTCCTGGAGAACACGTCCAGGTGTTCTGTCTGGACACGCCGGCTGGTATTCTGTCTGGAAATCTCATCCTGGTATTCTTCCGAAACACCCAGTCCTGGTATTCTATCTGGACACCCTGTCCTGGTATTCTGTCTGGACATCTCATCCTGTTATTCTTCCGGGACACCAAGTCCTGGTATTCTATCTGGACACCCTGTCCTGGTATTCTGTCTGGGCATCTCATCCTGGTATTCCTCCTGTACACCCCGACCTGATATTCTGTCTGCACATCTCTTCCTGGTATTCTTTCTGGATGCCCCGTCCTGGTATTCTGCCTGAGCATCCAGTAATTATATTCTGTCTGGACACCCCATCCATGTATTCTGTCTGGACACCCCGTCCTGGTATTCTGTCAGGAAATCTCGACATTGTATTCTGTCTGGGCACCACGTACTGGTATTCTTCCTGGACACCCTGTCCTGGTTTTCTGTCTGGACATCTCATCCTGGTATTCTTCCTGGACACCCCGTCCTGCGATTTTGTCTGGACACCCCGTCCTGGTATTCTGTCTGGACACCCCGTCCTGGTATTCTGCCTGGACACACCGTCCTGGCATTCTGCCTGGACACACCGTCCTGACATTCTGCCTGGACACACTGTCCTGGTATTCTGTCTGGACATCTCATCCTGGTATTCTTACAGGACACCCCGTCATGATATTCTGTCTGGACACCCCATCCTGGTATTCTGTCTGGATGCCCCGTCCTGGTATTCTGCCTGGACACCCCGTCCTGGTATTCTGTCTGGACATCTCATCCTGGTATTCTTCCTGGACACCCCGTCCTGGTATTCTGCCCGGACAACACGTCCGGGTGTTCTGTCTGGGCACCCCATCCTGGTATTCTGTCTGGATGCCCCGTCCTGGTATTCTTCCTGGACACCCCGTCCTGGTATTCTGCCCGGACAACACGTCCGGGTGTTCTGTCTGGACATCTCATCCTGGTATTCTTCCTGGACACCCAGTCCTGGTATTCTGCCTGGACACCCCGTCCTGGTATTCTGTCTGGACATCTCATCCTGGTATTCTTCCTGTACACCCGGTCCTGGTATTCTGCCTGGACACCCCGTCCTGGTATTCTGTCTGGACATCTCATCCTTGTATTCTTCCGGGACACCCAGTCCTGGTATTCTATCTGGACACCCCGTCCTGGTATTCTGTCTGGACATCTCATCCTGGTATTCTTCCTGGGAACCCCGTCCTGGTATTCTGCCTGAGCATCCAGTAATGGTATTCTGTCTGGACACCGCGTACTGGTATTCTGTCTCTACACCCCGTCCTGGTATTCTGTCTGGAAACCCCATCCTGGTATTCTGTCTAGACATCTCGTCCTGGTATTCTGCCTGGACACCCCGTCCTGATATTCTGCCTGGACACCACGTCCTGTATTCTGTCTGGACACCCCGTACTGGTATTCTGTCTGGACATCTCATCCTGGTATTCTTCCTGGACTCCCCGTCCTGGTATTCTGCCCGGACAACACGTCCGGGTGTTCTGTCTGGACACCCCATCCTGGTATTCTGTCTGGATGCCCCGTCCTGGTATTCTGCCTGTTCACCCCGTCCTGGTATTCTGTCTGGACATCTCGTCCTGGTATTCTTCCTGGACACCCCGTCCTGCGATTTTGTCTGGACACCCCATCCTGGTATTCTGTCTGGACACCCCGTCCTGGTATTCTGCCTGGACACACCATCCTGGCATTCTGCCTGGACACACCGTCCTGACATTCTGCCTGGACACACTGTCCTGGTATTCTTCCAGGACACCCCGTCATGATATTCTGTCTGGACACCCCATCCTGGTATTCTGTCTGGATGCCCCGTCCTGGTATTCTGCCTGGACACCCCGTCCTGGTATTCTGTCTGGACATCTCATCCTGGTATTCTTCCTGGACACCCCGTCCTGGTATTCTGCCCGGACAACACGTCCGGGTGTTCTGTCTGGACACCCCATCCTGGTATTCTGTCTGGATGCCCCGTCCTGGTATTGTTCCTGGACACCCCGTCCTGGTATTCTACCCGGGCAACACGTCCTGATATTCTGCCTGGACACCACGTCCTGTATTCTGTCTGGACACCCCGTACTGGTATTCTGTCTGGACATCTCATCCTGGTATTCTTCCTGGACTCCCCGTCCTGGTATTCTGCCCGGACAACACGTCCGGGTGTTCTGTCTGGACTCCCCATCCTGGTATTCTGTCTGGATGCCCCGTCCTGGTATTCTGCCTGTTCACCCCGTCCTGGTATTCTGTCTGGACATCTCATCCTGGTGTTCTTCCTGGAATCCCCGTCCTGGTATTCTGCCTGAGAATCCAGTAATGGTATTCAGTCTAGACACCCCGTCATGGTATTCTGTCTGGACACCCCGTCCTGGTATTCTGTCAGGACATCTCTACATGGTATTCTGTCTGGGCACCACGTCCTGGTATTCTGTCTGGACATCTCAACCGGTAATTCTGTCTGGACATGCCATCTTGGTATTCTGTCTGGATATCTCATCCTGGTATTCTGCCTGGACAACCCGTCCTGGTGTTCTGTCTGGACATCTCATCCTGGTATTCTTCCTGGACACCCCGTCTTGGTATTCTGCCCGGACAACCCGTCCGGGTGTTCTGTCTGGACATCTCATTCTGGTATTCTTCCTGGACACCCCGCCCTGGTATTCTGTCTGGACATCTCATCCTGGTATTCTTCCTGGACAACCAGACCTGGTATTCTGTCTGGACACGCCGGCTGGAATTCTGTCTGGACATCTCATCCTGGTATTCTTCCGAAACACCCAGTCCTGGTATTCTATCTGGACACCCTGTCCTGGAATTCTGTCTGGACATCTCATCCTGGTATTCTTCCTGGACACCCCGACCTAGTATTCTGTCTGCACATCTCTTCCTGGTATTCTTTCTGGACACCCCGTCCTGGTATTCTGTCTGGACATCTCATCCTGCTATTCTTCCTGGAAACCCCGTCCTGGTATTATGCCTGAGCATCCAGTAATGGTATTCTGTCTGGGCACCCCGTCCATGTATTCTGTCTGGACACCCCGTCCTGGTATTCTGTCAGGAAATCTCGACATGGTATTCTGTCTGGGCACCACGTCCTGGTATTCTTCCTGGACACCCTGTCCTGGTATTCTGTCTGGACATCTCAACCTGTAATTCAGTCTGGGCACGCCATCTTGGTATTCTGTCTGGATATCTCATCCTGGTATTCTGCCTGGAAGACCCCTCCTGGTGTTAAGTCTGGACATCTCATCCTGGTATTCTTCCTGGACACCCCGTCGTGCGATTCTGTCTGGACACCCCATCATGGTATTCTGTCTGGACACCACGTCCTGGTATTCTGCCTGGACACACCGTCCTGGCATTCTGCCTGGACACACTGTCCTGGTATTCTGTCTGGACATCTCATCCTGCTATTATTCCAGGACACCCCGTCGTGATATTCTGTCTAGACACCCCATCATGGTATTCTGTCTGGACGCCCCGTCCTGGTATTCTGTCAGGACATCTCTACATGGTATTCTGTCTGCGCACCACGTCCTGGTATTCTGTCTGGACATCTCAACCTGTAATTCTGTCTGGACACGCCATCTTAGTATTCTGTCTGGATATCTCATCCTGGTATTCTTCCTGGACACCCAGTCCTGGTATTCTGTCTGGACACCCCATCCTGGTATTCTGTCTAGACATCTCGTCCTGGTATTCTGCCTGGACACCCCGTCCTGGTATTCTGTCTGGGCACCACGTCCTGGTATTCTTCCTGGACACCCTGTCCTGGTATTCTGTCTGGACATCTCAACCTGTAATTCAGTCTGGGCACGCCATCTTGGTATTCTGTCTGGATATCTCATCCTGGTATTCTGCCTGGAAGACCCCTCCTGTTGTTCTGTCTGGATATCTCATCCTGGTATTCTTCCTGGACACCCCGTCGTGCGATCTTGTCTGGACAACCCATCCTGGTATTCTGTCTAGACACCCCGTCCGGGTATTCTGCCTGGACACACCGTCCTGACGTTCTGCCTGGACACACTGTCCTGGTATTCTGTCTGGACATCTCATCCTGGTATTCTTCCAGGACACCCCGTGGTGATATTCTGTCTGGACACCCCATCCTGGTATTCTGTCTGGACGCCCCGTCCTGGTATTCTGCCTGGTCACCCCGTCCTGTTATTCTGTCCGGAAATCTCATCCTGCTGTTCTTCCTGGAATCCCCGTCCTGGTATTCTGCCTGAGAATCCAGTAATGGTATTCAGTCTAGACACCCCGTCACGGTATTCTGTCTGGACACCCCGTCCTGGTAATCTGTCAGGACATCTCTACATGGTATTCTGTCTGGGCACCACGTCCTGGTATTCTGTCTGGACTTCTCAACCTGTAATTCTGTCTGGACACGCCATCTTGGTATTCTGTCTGGATATCTCATCCTGGTATTCTGCCTGGACAACCCGTCCTGGTGTTCTGTCTGGACATCTCATCCTTGTATTCTTCCTGGACACCCCGTCCTGGTATTCTGCCCGGACAACACGTCCGGGTGTTCTGTCTGGACATCTCATCCTGGTATTCTTCCTGGACACCCTGTCCTGGTATTCTGCCTGGACACCCCGTCCTGGTATTCTGTCTGGACATCTCATCCTGGTATTCTTCCGGGACACACAGTCCTGGTATTCTATCTGGACACCCCGTCCTGGTATTCTGTCTGGACATCTCATCCTGGTATTCTTCCTGGGAACCTGTCCTGGTATTCTGTCTGGACATGTTGTCCTGGTATTCTTCCTGGAAACCCCGTCCTGGTATTCTGCCTGAGCATCCAGTAATGGTATTCTGTCTGGACACCCCGTACTGGTATTCTGTCTCAACACCCCTTCCTGGTATTCTGTCTGGAAACCCCGTCCTGGTATTCTGTCTGGACATCTCAACCTGTAATTCAGTCTGGGCACGCCATCTTGGTATTCTGTCTGGATATGTCATCCTGGTATTCTGCCTGGAAGACCCCTCCTGGTGTTCTGACTGGTCATCTCATCCTGGTATTCTTCCTGGACACCCCGTCGTGCGATTTTGTCTGGACACCCCATCCTGGTATTCTGTCTGGACACCCCGTTCTGGTATTCTGCCTGGACACACCGTCCTGGCATTCTGCCTGGACACACCGTCCTGACATTCTTCCTGGACAACGAGTCCTGGTATTCTGTCTGGACATCTCATCCTGGTATTCTTCCAGGACACCCCGTTGTGATATTCTGTCTGGACACCCCATCCTGGTATTCTGTCTGGACGCCCCGTCCTGGTATTCTGCCTGGACACCCCGTCCTGGTATTCTGCCTGAGAATCCAGTAATGGTATTCAGTCTAGACACCCCGTCACGGTATTCTGTCTGGACACCCCGTCCTGGTATTCTGTCAGGACATCTCTACATGGTATTCTGTCTGGGCACCACGTCCTGGTATTCTGTCTGGACTTCTCAACCTGTAATTCTGACTGGACACGCCATCTTGGTATTCTGTCTGGATATCTCATCCTGGTATTCTGCCTGGACAACCCGTCCTGGTGTTATGTCTGGACATCTCATCCTGGTATTCTTCCTGGACACCTCGTCCTGGTATTCTGCCTGGACAACACGTCCGGGTATTCTGTCTGGACATCTCATCCTGGTATTCTTCCTGGACACCCAGTCCTGGTATTCTGCCTGGACACCCCGTCCTGGTATTCTGTCTGGACATCTCATCCTGGTATTCTTCCTGGGAACCTGTCCTGGTATTCTGTCTGGACATCTTGTCCTGGTATTCTTCCTGGAAACCCCGTCCTGGTATTCTGCCTGAGCATCCAGTAATGGTATTCTGTCTGGACACCCCGTACTGGTATTCTGTCTCAACACCCCTTCCTGGTATTCTGTCTGGAAACCCCATCCTGGTATTCTGCCTGGACACCCCGTCCTGTATTCTGTCTGGACACCCCGTACTGGTATTCTGTCTGGACATCTCATCCTGGTATTCTTCCTGGACACCCCGTCGTGCTATTCTGTCTGGACACCCCATCCTGGTATTCTGTCTGGACACCCCGTCCTGGTATTCTGCCTGGACACCCCGTCCTGGTATTCTGCCTTGACACACCGTCCTGGTATTCTGTCTGGACATCTCATCCTGCTATTCTTCCTGGCCAACCCGCCCTGGTATTCTGCCTGTGCATCCAGTAATGGTATTCTGTCTGGACACCCCGTCCTGGTATTCTGTCTGGACACTCCGTCCTGGTATTCTGTCTGGACATCTCATCCTGTTATTCTTCCGGGAAACCCAGTCCTGGTATTCTATCTGGACACCCTGTCCTGGTATTCTGTCTGGACATCTCATCCTGGTATTCTTCCTGGACACCCCGACCTGGTATTCTGTCTGAACATCTCTTCCTGGTATTCTTCCTGGACACCCCATTGTACGATTCTGTCTGGACACCCCATCATGGTATTCTGTCTGGACACCACGTACTGGTATTCTGCCTGGACACACCGTCCTGGCATTCTGCCTGGACACACTGTCCTGGTATTCTCTCTGGACATCTCATCCTGGTATTCTTCCAGGACACCCCATCGTGATATTCTGTCTAGACACCCCATCATGGTATTCTGTCTGGATGCCCCGTCCTGGTATTCTGTCAGGACATCACTACATGGTATTCTGTCTGGGCACCCCGTCCTGGTATTCTGTCAGGAAATCTCGACATTGTATTCTGTCTGGGCACCACGTACTGGTATTCTTCCTAGACACCCTGTCCTGGTATTCTGTCTGGACATCTCAACCTGTAATTCAGTCTGGGCACGCCATCTTGGTATTCTGTCTGGCTATCTCATCCTGGTATTCTGCCTGGAAGACCCCTCCTGGTGTTCTGACTGGTCATCTCATTCTGGTATTCCTCCTGGACACCCCGTCGTGCGATTTTGTCTGGACACCCCATCCTTGTATTCTGTCTGGACACCCCGTCCTGGTATTCTGCCTGGACACACCATCCTGGCATTCTGCCTGGACACACCGTCCTGACATTCTTCCTGGACAACGAGTCCTTGTATTCTGTCTGGACATCTCATCCTGGTATTCTTCCAGGACACCCCGTCGTGATATTCTGTCTGGACACCCCATCCTGGTATTCTGCCTGGACGCCCCGTCCTGGTATTCTGCCTGGACACCCCGTCCTGGTATTCTGTCTGGACACACCGTCCTGGTATTCTGTCTGGACACCCCATCCTGGTATTCTATCTAGACATCACGTCCTGGTATTCTGCCTGGACACCCCATCATGGTATTCTGTCTGGACACCCCGTTCTGGTATTCTGTCTGGACATCTCATCCTGGTATTCTTCCGGGACACCCAGTCCTGGTATTCTATCTGGACACCCCATCCTGGTATTCTGTCTGGACACCCCGTTCTGGTATTCTGCCTGGACACACCGTCCTGGCATTCTGCCTGGACACACCGTCCTGACATTCTTCCTGGACAACGAGTCCTGGTATTCTGTCTGGACATCTCATCCTGGTATTCTTCCAGGACACCCCGTTGTGATATTCTGTCTGGACACCCCATCCTGGTATTCTGTCTGGACGCCCCGTCCTGGTATTCTGCCTGGACACCCCGTCCTGGTATTCTGCCTGAGAATCCAGTAATGGTATTCAGTCTAGACACCCCGTCACGGTATTCTGTCTGGACACCCCGTCCTGGTATTCTGTCAGGACATCTCTACATGGTATTCTGTCTGGGCACCACGTCCTGGTATTCTGTCTGGACTTCTCAACCTGTAATTCTGACTGGACACGCCATCTTGGTATTCTGTCTGGATATCTCATCCTGGTATTCTGCCTGGACAACCCGTCCTGGTGTTATGTCTGGACATCTCATCCTGGTATTCTTCCTGGACACCTCGTCCTGGTATTCTGCCTGGACAACACGTCCGGGTATTCTGTCTGGACATCTCATCCTGGTATTCTTCCTGGACACCCAGTCCTGGTATTCTGCCTGGACACCCCGTCCTGGTATTCTGTCTGGACATCTCATCCTGGTATTCTTCCTGGGAACCTGTCCTGGTATTCTGTCTGGACATCTTGTCCTGGTATTCTTCCTGGAAACCCCGTCCTGGTATTCTGCCTGAGCATCCAGTAATGGTATTCTGTCTGGACACCCCGTACTGGTATTCTGTCTCAACACCCCTTCCTGGTATTCTGTCTGGAAACCCCATCCTGGTATTCTGCCTGGACACCCCGTCCTGTATTCTGTCTGGACACCCCGTACTGGTATTCTGTCTGGACATCTCATCCTGGTATTCTTCCTGGACACCCCGTCGTGCTATTCTGTCTGGACACCCCATCCTGGTATTCTGTCTGGACACCCCGTCCTGGTATTCTGCCTGGACACCCCGTCCTGGTATTCTGCCTTGACACACCGTCCTGGTATTCTGTCTGGACATCTCATCCTGCTATTCTTCCTGGCCAACCCGCCCTGGTATTCTGCCTGTGCATCCAGTAATGGTATTCTGTCTGGACACCCCGTCCTGGTATTCTGTCTGGACACTCCGTCCTGGTATTCTGTCTGGACATCTCATCCTGTTATTCTTCCGGGAAACCCAGTCCTGGTATTCTATCTGGACACCCTGTCCTGGTATTCTGTCTGGACATCTCATCCTGGTATTCTTCCTGGACACCCCGACCTGGTATTCTGTCTGAACATCTCTTCCTGGTATTCTTCCTGGACACCCCATTGTACGATTCTGTCTGGACACCCCATCATGGTATTCTGTCTGGACACCACGTACTGGTATTCTGCCTGGACACACCGTCCTGGCATTCTGCCTGGACACACTGTCCTGGTATTCTCTCTGGACATCTCATCCTGGTATTCTTCCAGGACACCCCATCGTGATATTCTGTCTAGACACCCCATCATGGTATTCTGTCTGGATGCCCCGTCCTGGTATTCTGTCAGGACATCACTACATGGTATTCTGTCTGGGCACCCCGTCCTGGTATTCTGTCAGGAAATCTCGACATTGTATTCTGTCTGGGCACCACGTACTGGTATTCTTCCTAGACACCCTGTCCTGGTATTCTGTCTGGACATCTCAACCTGTAATTCAGTCTGGGCACGCCATCTTGGTATTCTGTCTGGCTATCTCATCCTGGTATTCTGCCTGGAAGACCCCTCCTGGTGTTCTGACTGGTCATCTCATTCTGGTATTCCTCCTGGACACCCCGTCGTGCGATTTTGTCTGGACACCCCATCCTTGTATTCTGTCTGGACACCCCGTCCTGGTATTCTGCCTGGACACACCATCCTGGCATTCTGCCTGGACACACCGTCCTGACATTCTTCCTGGACAACGAGTCCTGGTATTCTGTCTGGACATCTCATCCTGGTATTCTTCCAGGACACCCCGTCGTGATATTCTGTCTGGACACCCCATCCTGGTATTCTGCCTGGACGCCCCGTCCTGGTATTCTGCCTGGACACCCCGTCCTGGTATTCTGTCTGGACACACCGTCCTGGTATTCTGTCTGGACACCCCATCCTGGTATTCTATCTAGACATCACGTCCTGGTATTCTGCCTGGACACCCCATCATGGTATTCTGTCTGGACACCCCGTTCTGGTATTCTGTCTGGACATCTCATCCTGGTATTCTTCCGGGACACCCAGTCCTGGTATTCTATCTGGACACCCCGTCCTGGTATTCTGTCTGGACATCTCATCCTGCTATTCTTCCTGGAAACCCCGTCCTGGTATTCTGCCTGAGCATCCAGTAATGGTATTCTGTCTGGACACCCCGTACTGGTATACTGTCTCGACACCCCGTCCTGGTATTCTGTCTGGACACCCCATCCTGGTATTCTGTCTAGACATCTCGTCCTGGTATTCTGCCTGGACACCCCGTCCTGGTATTCCGCGTGGACACACCGTCCATGTATTCTGTCCGGAGATCTCATCCTAGTATTCTTCCTGGACACCTTGTCCTGATATTCTTCCTGGACACCCCGTCCTGGTATTCTGTCTGGACATCTCATCCTGTAATTAAGTCTGGGCACGCCATCTTGGTATTCTGTCTGGATATCACATCCTGGTATTCTGCCTGGAAGACCCCTCCTGGTGTTCTGTCTGGACATCTCATCCTGGTATTCTTCCTGGACACCCCGTCGTGCGATTTTGTCTGGACACCCCATCCTGGTATTCTGTCTGGACACCCCGTCCTGGTATTCTGCCTGCACACACCGTCCTGGCATTCTGCCTGGACACACCGTCCTGACATTCTGCCTGGACACACTGTCCTGGTATTCTGTCTGGACATCTCATCCTGGTATTCTTCCTGGAGAACACGTCCAGGTGTTCTGTCTGGACACGCCGGCTGTAATTCTGTCTGGAAATCTCATCCTGGTATTCTTCCGAAACACCCAGTCCTGGTATTCTATCTGGACACCCTGTCCTGGTATTCTGTCTGGACATCTCATCCTGTTATTCTTCCGGGACACCAAGTCCTGGTATTCTATCTGGACACCCTGTCCTGGTATGCTGTCTGGACATCTCACCCTGGTATTCTTCCTGGACACCCCGACCTGGTATTCTGTCTGCACATCTCTTCCTGGTATTCTTTCTGGATGCCCCGTCCTGGTATTCTGCCTGAGCATCCAGTAATGTTATTCTGTCTGGACACCCCATCCATGTATTCTGTCTGGACACCCCGTCCTGGTATTCTGTCAGGAAATCTCGACATTGTATTCTGTCTGGGCACCACGTACTGGTATTCTTCCTGGACACCCTGTCCTGGTTTTCTGTCTGGACATCTCATCCTGTAATTCAGTCTGGGCACACCATCTTGGTATTCTGTCTGGATATCTCATCCTGGTATTCTGCCTGGAAGACACCTCCTGGTGTTCTGTCTGGACATCTCATCCTGGTATTCTTCCTGGACACCCCGTCCTGCGATTTTGTCTGGACACCCCATCCTGGTATTCTGTCTGGACACCCCGTCCTGGTATTCTGCCTGGACACACCGTCCTGGCATTCTGCCTGGACACACCGTCCTGACATTCTGCCTGGACACACTGTCCTGGTATTCTGTCTGGACATCTCATCCTGGTATTCTTCCTGGACTCCCCGTCCTGGTATTCTGCCCGGACAACACGTCCGGGTGTTCTGTCTGGACACCCCATCCTGGTATACTGTCTGGATGCCCCGTCCTGGTATTCTTCCTGGACACCCCGTCCTGGTATTCTGCCCGGACAACAAGTCCGGGTGTTCTGTCTGGACATCTCATCCTGGTATTCTTCCTGGACACCCAGTCCTGGTATTCTGCCTGGACACCCCGTCCTGGTATTCTGCCGGGACACCCCGTCCTGGTATTCTGTCTGGACATCTCATCCTGCTATTCTTCCTGGAAACCCCGTCCTGGTATTCTTCCTGGAAACACCGTCCTGGTATTCTGTCTGGACATCTCATCCTGCTATTCTTCCTGGAAACCCCGTCCTGGTATTCTGCCTGAGCATCCAGTAATGGTATTCTGTCTGGACACCCCGTCCTGGTATACTGTCTCGACACCCCGTCCTGGTATTCTGTCTGGAAACCCCATCCTGGTATTCTGTCTAGACATCTCGTCCTGGTATTCTGCCTGGACACCCTGTCCTGGTATTCCGCGTGGACACACCGTCCATGTATTCTGTCTGGAGATCTCATCCTAGTATTCTTCCTGGACACCTTGTCCTGATATTCTTCCTGGACACCCCGTCCTGGTATTCTGTCTGGACATCTCATCCTGTAATTCAGTCTGGGCACGCCATCTTGGTATTCTGTCTGGATATCACATCCTGGTATTCTGCCTGGAAGACCCCTCCTGGTGTTCTGTCTGGACATCTCATCCTGGTATTCTTCCTGGACACCCCGTCGTGCGATTTTGTCTGGACACCCCATCCTGGTATTCTGTCTGGACACCCCGTCCTGGTATTCTGCCTGGACACACCGTCCTGGCATTCTGCCTGGACACACCGTCCTGACATTCTGCCTGGACACACTGTCCTGGTATTCTGTCTGGACATCTCATCCTGGTATTCTTCCTGGAGAACACGTCCAGGTGTTCTGTCTGGACACGCCGGCTGGTATTCTGTCTGGAAATCTCATCCTGGTATTCTTCCGAAACACCCAGTCCTGGTATTCTATCTGGACACCCTGTCCTGGTATTCTGTCTGGACATCTCATCCTGTTATTCTTCCGGGACACCAAGTCCTGGTATTCTATCGGGACACCTTGTCCTGGTATTCTGTCTGGACATCTCATCCTGGTAATCTTCCTGGACACCCCGACCTGGTATTCTGTCTGCACATCTCTTCCTGGTATTCTTTCTGGATGTCCCGTCCTGGTATTCTGCCTGAGCATCCAGTAATGATATTCTGTCTGGACACCCCATACATGTATTCTGTCTGGACACCCCGTCCTGGTATTCTGTCAGGAAATCTCGACATTGTATTCTGTCTGGGCACCACGTACTGGTATTCTTCCTGGACACCCTGTCCTGGTTTTCTGTCTGGACATCTCATCCTGGTATTCTTCCTGGACACCCCGTCCTGGTATTCTGCCTGGAAGACCCCTCCTGGTGTTCTGTCTGGACATCTCATCCTGGTATTCTTCCTGGACACCCCGTCCTGCGATTTTGTCTGGACACCCCATCCTGGTATTCTGTCTGGACACCCCGTCCTGGTATTCTGCCTGGACACACTGTCCTGGTATTCTGTCTGGACATCTCATCCTGGTATTCTTCCAGGACACCCCGTCATGATATTCTGTCTGGACACCCCATCCTGGTATTCTGTCTGGATGCCCCGTCCTGGTATTCTGCCTGGACACCCCGTCCTGGTATTCTGTCTGGACATCTCATCCTGGTATTCTTCCTGGACTCCCCGTCCTGGTATTCTGCCCGGACAACACGTCCTGGTGTTCTGTCTGGACACCCCATCCTGGTATTCTGTCTGGATGCCCCGTCCTGGTATTCTTCCTGGACACCCCGTCCTGGTATTCTGCCCGGACAACACGTCCGGGTGTTCTGTCTGGACATCTCATCCTGGTATTCTTCCTGGACACCCAGTCCTGGTATTCTGCCTGGACACCCCGTCCTGGTATTCTGCCGGGACACCCCGTCCTGGTATTCTGTCTGGACATCTCATTCTGCTATTCTTCCTGGAAACCCCGTCCTGGTATTCTTCCTGGAAACACCTTCATGATATTCTGTCTGGACACCCCATCCTGGTATTCTGTCTGGATGCCCCGTCCTGGTATTCTGCCTGGACACCCCGTCCTGGTATTCTGTCCGGACATCTCATCCTGGTATTCTTCCTGGTCTCCCCGTCCTGGTATTCTGCCCGGACAACACGTCCGGGTGTTCTGTCTGGACACCCCATCCTGGTATTCTGTCTGGATGCCCCGTCCTGGTATTCTTCCTGGACACCCCGTCCTGGTATTCTGCCCGGACAACAGGTCCGGGTGTTCTGTCTGGACATCTCATCCTGGTATTCTTCCTGGACACCCAGTCCTGGTATTCTGCCTGGACACCCCGTCCTGGTATTCTGCCGGGACACCCCGTCCTGGTATTCTGTCTGGACATCTCATCCTGCTATTCTTCCTGGAAACCCCGTCCTGGTATTCTTCCTGGAAACACCGTCCTGGTATTCTGTCTGGACATCTCATCCTGCTATTCTTCCTGGAAACCCCGTCCTGGTATTCTGCCTGAGCATCCAGTAATGGTATTCTGTCTGGACACCCCGTCCTGGTATACTGTCTCGACACCCCGTCCTGGTATTCTGTCTGGACACCCCATCCTGGTATTCTGTCTAGACATCTCGTCCTGGTATTCTGCCTGGACACCCCGTCCTGGTATTCCGCGTGGACACACCGTCCATGTATTCTGTCTGGAGATCTCATCCTAGTATTCTTCCTGGACACCTTGTCCTGATATTCTTCCTGGACACCCCGTCCTGGTATTCTGTCTGGACATCTCATCCTGTAATTCAGTCTGGGCACGCCATCTTGGTATTCTGTCTGGATATCACATCCTGGTATTCTGCCTGGAAGACCCCTCCTGGTGTTCTGTCTGGACATCTCATCCTGGTATTCTTCCTGGACACCCCGTCGTGCGATTTTGTCTGGACACCCCATCCTGGTATTCTGTCTGGACACCCCGTCCTGGTATTCTGCCTGGACACACCGTCCTGGCATTCTGCCTGGACACACCGTCCTGACATTCTGCCTGGACACACTGTCCTGGTATTCTGTCTGGACATCTCATCCTGGTATTCTTCCTGGAGAACACGTCCAGGTGTTCTGTCTGGACACGCCGGCTGGTATTCTGTCTGGAAATCTCATCCTGGTATTCTTCCGAAACACCCAGTCCTGGTATTCTATCTGGACACCCTGTCCTGGTATTCTGTCTGGACATCTCATCCTGTTATTCTTCCGGGACACCAAGTCCTGGTATTCTATCTGGACACCCTGTCCTGGTATTCTGTCTGGACATCTCATCCTGGTATTCTTCCTGTACACCCCGACCTGATATTCTGTCTGCACATCTCTTCCTGGTATTCTTTCTGGATGCCCCGTCCTGGTATTCTGCCTGAGCATCCAGTAATGATATTCTGTCTGGACACCCCATCCATGTATTCTGTCTGGACACCCCGTCCTGGTATTCTGTCAGGAAATCTCGACATTGTATTCTGTCTGGGCACCACGTACTGGTATTCTTCCTGGACACCCTGTCCTGGTTTTCTGTCTGGACATCTCATCCTGGTATTCTTCCTGGACACCCCGTCCTGCGATTTTGTCTGGACACCCCATCCTGTTATTCTGTCTGGACACCCCGTCCTGGTATTCTGCCTGGACACACCGTCCTGGCATTCTGCCTGGACACACCGTCCTGACATTCTGCCTGGACACACTGTCCTGGTATTCTGTCTGGACATCTCATCCTGGTATTCTTCCTGGACACCCCGTCATGATATTCTGTCTGGACACCCCATCCTGGTATTCTGTCTAGATGCCCCGTCCTGGTATTCTGCCTGGACACCCCGTCCTGGTATTCTGTCTGGACATCTCATCCTGGTATTCTTCCTGGACACCCCGTCCTGGTATTCTGCCCGGACAACACGTCCGGGTGTTCTGTCTGGACAACCCATCCTGGTATTCTGTCTGGATGCCCCGTCCTGGTATTCTTCCTGGACACCCCGTCCTGGTATTCTGCCCGGACAACACGTCCGGGTGTTCTGTCTGGACATCTCATCCTGGTATTCTTCCTGGACACCCAGTCCTGTTATTCTGCCTGGACACCCCGTCCTGGTATTCTGTCTGGACATCTCATCCTGGTATTCTTCCTGTACACCCGGTCCAGGTATTCTGCCTGGACACCCCGTCCTGGTATTCTGTCTGGACATCTCATCCTTGTATTCTTCCGGGACACCCAGTCCTGGTATTCTATCTGGACACCCCGTCCTGGTATTCTGTCTGGACATCTCATCCTGGTATTCTTCCTGGGAACCCCGTCCTGGTATTCTGCCTGAGCATCCAGTAATGGTATTCTGTCTGGACACCCCGTACTGGTATTCTGTCTCTACACCCCGTCCTGGTATTCTGTCTGGAAACCCCATCCTGGTATTCTGTCTAGACATCTCGTCCTGGTATTCTGCCTGGACACCCCGTCCTGATATTCTGCCTGGACACCACGTCCTGTATTCTGTCTGGACACCCCGTACTGGTATTCTGTCTGGACATCTCATCCTGGTATTCTTCCTGGACACCCCGTCCTGGTATTCTGCCCGGACAACACGTCCGGGTGTTCTGTCTGGACACCCCATCCTGGTATTCTGTCTGGATGCCCCGTCCTGGTATTCTGCCTGTTCACCCCGTCCTGGTATTCTGTCTGGACATCTCATCCTGCTATTCTTCCTGGAATCCCCGTCCTGGTATTCTGCCTGAGAATCCAGTAATGGTATTCAGTCTAGACACCCCGTCATGGTATTCTGTCTGGACACCCCGTCCTGGTATTCTGTCAGGACATCTCTACATGGTATTCTGTCTGGGAACCACGTCCTGGTATTCTGTCTGGACATCTCAACCTGTAATTCTGTCTGGACACGCCATCTTGGTATTCTGTCTGGATATCTCATCCTGGTATTCTGCCTGGACAACCCGTCCTTGTGTTCTGTCTGGACATCTCATCCTGGTATTCTTCCTGGACACCCCGTCTTGGTATTCTGCCCGGACAACCCGTCCGGGTGTTCTGTCTGGACATCTCATTCTGGTATTCTTCCTGGACACCCAGTCCTGGTATTCTGTCTGGACATCTCAACCTGTAATTCAGTCTGGGCACACCATCTTGGTATTCTGTCTGGATATCTCATCCTGGTATTCTGCCTGGAAGACCCCTCCTGGTGTTAAGTCTGGACATCTCATCCTGGTATTCTTCCTGGACACCCCGTCGTGCGATTCTGTCTGGACACCCCATCATGGTATTCTGTCTGGACACCACGTCCTGGTATTCTGCCTGGACACACCGTCCTGGCATTCTGCCTGGACACACTGTCCTGGTATTCTGTCTGGACATCTCATCCTGCTATTATTCCAGGACACCCCGTCGTGATATTCTGTCTAGACACCCCATCATGGTATTCTGTCTGGACGCCCCGTCCTGGTATTCTGTCAGGACATCTCTACATGGTATTCTGTCTGGGCACCACGTCCTGGTATTCTGTCTGGACATCTCAACCTGTAATTCTGTCTGGACACGCCATCTTAGTATTCTCTCTGGATATCTCATCCTGGTATTCTTCCTAGACACCCCGACCTGGTATTCTGTCTGCACATCTCTTCCTGGTATTCTTTCTGGATGCCCCGTCCTGGTATTCTGCCTGAGCATCCAGAAATGATATTCTGTCTGGACACCCCATCCATGTATTCTGTCTGGACACCCCGTCCTGGTATTCTGTCAGGAAATCTCGACATTGTATTCTGTCTGGGCACCACGTACTGGTATACTTCCTGGACACCCTGTCCTGGTTTTCTGTCTGGACATCTCATCCTGTAATTCAGTCTGGGCACGCCATCTTGGTATTCTGTCTGGATATCTCATCCTGGTATTCTGCCTGGAAGACCCCTCCTGGTGTTCTGTCTGGACATCTCATCCTGGTATTCTTCCTGGACACCCCGTCCTGCGATTTTGTCTGGACACCCCATCCTGGTATTCTGTCTGGACACCCCGTCCTGGTATTCTGCCTGAACACACCGTCCTGGCATTCTGCCTGGACACACCGTCCTGACATTCTGCCTGGACACACTGTCCTGGTATTCTGTCTGGACATCTCATCCTGGTATTCTTCCAGGACACCCCGTCATGATATTCTGTCTGGACACCCCATCCTGGTATTCTGTCTGGACATCTCATCCTGTAATTCAGTCTGGGCACGCCATCTTGGTATTCTGTCTGGATATCACATCCTGGTATTCTGCCTGGAAGACCCCTCCTGGTGTTCTGTCTGGACATCTCATCCTGGTATTCTTCCTGGACACCCCGTCGTGCGATTTTGTCTGGACACCCCATCCTGGTATTCTGTCTGGACACCCCGTCCTGGTATTCTGCCTGGACACACCGTCCTGGCATTCTGCCTGGACACACCGTCCTGACATTCTGCCTGGACACACTGTCCTGGTATTCTGTCTGGACATCTCATCCTGGTATTCTTCCTGGAGAACACGTCCAGGTGTTCTGTCTGGACACGCCGGCTGGTATTCTGTCTGGAAATCTCATCCTGGTATTCTTCCGAAACACCCAGTCCTGGTATTCTATCTGGACACCCTGTCCTGGTATTCTGTCTGGACATCTCATCCTGTTATTCTTCCGGGACACCAAGTCCTGGTATTCTATCTGGACACCCTGTCCTGGTATTCTGTCTGGACATCTCATCCTGGTATTCTTCCTGTACACCCCGACCTGATATTCTGTCTGCACATCTCTTCCTGGTATTCTTTCTGGATGCCCCGTCCTGGTATTCTGCCTGAGCATCCAGTAATGATATTCTGTCTGGACACCCCATCCATGTATTCCGTCTGGACACCCCGTCCTGGTATTCTATCAGGAAATCTCGACATTGTATTCTGTCTGGGCACCACGTACTGGTATTCTTCCTGGACACCCTGTCCTGGTTTTCTGTCTGGACATCTCATCCTGGTATTCTTCCTGGACACCCCGTCCTGCGATTTTGTCTGGACACCCCATCCTGTTATTCTGTCTGGACACCCCGTCCTGGTATTCTGCCTGGACACACCGTCCTGGCATTCTGCCTGGACACACCGTCCTGACATTCTGCCTGGACACACTGTCCTGGTATTCTGTCTGGACATCTCATCCTGGTATTCTTCCTGGACACCCCGTCATGATATTCTGTCTGGACACCCCATCCTGGTATTCTGTCTAGATGCCCCGTCCTGGTATTCTGCCTGGACACCCCGTCCTGGTATTCTGTCTGGACATCTCATCCTGGTATTCTTCCTGGACACCCCGTCCTGGTATTCTGCCCGGACAACACGTCCGGGTGTTCTGTCTGGACAACCCATCCTGGTATTCTGTCTGGATGCCCCGTCCTGGTATTCTTCCTGGACACCCCGTCCTGGTATTCTGCCCGGACAACACGTCCGGGTGTTCTGTCTGGACATCTCATCCTGGTATTCTTCCTGGACACCCAGTCCTGTTATTCTGCCTGGACACCCCGTCCTGGTATTCTGTCTGGACATCTCATCCTGGTATTCTTCCTGTACACCCGGTCCAGGTATTCTGCCTGGACACCCCGTCCTGGTATTCTGTCTGGACATCTCATCCTTGTATTCTTCCGGGACACCCAGTCCTGGTATTCTATCTGGACACCCCGTCCTGGTATTCTGTCTGGACATCTCATCCTGGTATTCTTCCTGGGAACCCCGTCCTGGTATTCTGCCTGAGCATCCAGTAATGGTATTCTGTCTGGACACCCCGTACTGGTATTCTGTCTCTACACCCCGTCCTGGTATTCTGTCTGGAAACCCCATCCTGGTATTCTGTCTAGACATCTCGTCCTGGTATTCTGCCTGGACACCCCGTCCTGATATTCTGCCTGGACACCACGTCCTGTATTCTGTCTGGACACCCCGTACTGGTATTCTGTCTGGACATCTCATCCTGGTATTCTTCCTGGACACCCCGTCCTGGTATTCTGCCCGGACAACACGTCCGGGTGTTCTGTCTGGACACCCCATCCTGGTATTCTGTCTGGATGCCCCGTCCTGGTATTCTGCCTGTTCACCCCGTCCTGGTATTCTGTCTGGACATCTCATCCTGCTATTCTTCCTGGAATCCCCGTCCTGGTATTCTGCCTGAGAATCCAGTAATGGTATTCAGTCTAGACACCCCGTCATGGTATTCTGTCTGGACACCCCGTCCTGGTATTCTGTCAGGACATCTCTACATGGTATTCTGTCTGGGAACCACGTCCTGGTATTCTGTCTGGACATCTCAACCTGTAATTCTGTCTGGACACGCCATCTTGGTATTCTGTCTGGATATCTCATCCTGGTATTCTGCCTGGACAACCCGTCCTTGTGTTCTGTCTGGACATCTCATCCTGGTATTCTTCCTGGACACCCCGTCTTGGTATTCTGCCCGGACAACCCGTCCGGGTGTTCTGTCTGGACATCTCATTCTGGTATTCTTCCTGGACACCCAGTCCTGGTATTCTGTCTGGACATCTCAACCTGTAATTCAGTCTGGGCACACCATCTTGGTATTCTGTCTGGATATCTCATCCTGGTATTCTGCCTGGAAGACCCCTCCTGGTGTTAAGTCTGGACATCTCATCCTGGTATTCTTCCTGGACACCCCGTCGTGCGATTCTGTCTGGACACCCCATCATGGTATTCTGTCTGGACACCACGTCCTGGTATTCTGCCTGGACACACCGTCCTGGCATTCTGCCTGGACACACTGTCCTGGTATTCTGTCTGGACATCTCATCCTGCTATTATTCCAGGACACCCCGTCGTGATATTCTGTCTAGACACCCCATCATGGTATTCTGTCTGGACGCCCCGTCCTGGTATTCTGTCAGGACATCTCTACATGGTATTCTGTCTGGGCACCACGTCCTGGTATTCTGTCTGGACATCTCAACCTGTAATTCTGTCTGGACACGCCATCTTAGTATTCTCTCTGGATATCTCATCCTGGTATTCTTCCTAGACACCCCGACCTGGTATTCTGTCTGCACATCTCTTCCTGGTATTCTTTCTGGATGCCCCGTCCTGGTATTCTGCCTGAGCATCCAGAAATGATATTCTGTCTGGACACCCCATCCATGTATTCTGTCTGGACACCCCGTCCTGGTATTCTGTCAGGAAATCTCGACATTGTATTCTGTCTGGGCACCACGTACTGGTATACTTCCTGGACACCCTGTCCTGGTTTTCTGTCTGGACATCTCATCCTGTAATTCAGTCTGGGCACGCCATCTTGGTATTCTGTCTGGATATCTCATCCTGGTATTCTGCCTGGAAGACCCCTCCTGGTGTTCTGTCTGGACATCTCATCCTGGTATTCTTCCTGGACACCCCGTCCTGCGATTTTGTCTGGACACCCCATCCTGGTATTCTGTCTGGACACCCCGTCCTGGTATTCTGCCTGAACACACCGTCCTGGCATTCTGCCTGGACACACCGTCCTGACATTCTGCCTGGACACACTGTCCTGGTATTCTGTCTGGACATCTCATCCTGGTATTCTTCCAGGACACCCCGTCATGATATTCTGTCTGGACACCCCATCCTGGTATTCTGTCTGGACATCTCATCCTGTAATTCAGTCTGGGCACGCCATCTTGGTATTCTGTCTGGATATCACATCCTGGTATTCTGCCTGGAAGACCCCTCCTGGTGTTCTGTCTGGACATCTCATCCTGGTATTCTTCCTGGACACCCCGTCGTGCGATTTTGTCTGGACACCCCATCCTGGTATTCTGTCTGGACACCCCGTCCTGGTATTCTGCCTGGACACACCGTCCTGGCATTCTGCCTGGACACACCGTCCTGACATTCTGCCTGGACACACTGTCCTGGTATTCTGTCTGGACATCTCATCCTGGTATTCTTCCTGGAGAACACGTCCAGGTGTTCTGTCTGGACACGCCGGCTGGTATTCTGTCTGGAAATCTCATCCTGGTATTCTTCCGAAACACCCAGTCCTGGTATTCTATCTGGACACCCTGTCCTGGTATTCTGTCTGGACATCTCATCCTGTTATTCTTCCGGGACACCAAGTCCTGGTATTCTATCTGGACACCCTGTCCTGGTATTCTGTCTGGACATCTCATCCTGGTATTCTTCCTGTACACCCCGACCTGATATTCTGTCTGCACATCTCTTCCTGGTATTCTTTCTGGATGCCCCGTCCTGGTATTCTGCCTGAGCATCCAGTAATGATATTCTGTCTGGACACCCCATCCATGTATTCCGTCTGGACACCCCGTCCTGGTATTCTATCAGGAAATCTCGACATTGTATTCTGTCTGGGCACCACGTACTGGTATTCTTCCTGGACACCCTGTCCTGGTTTTCTGTCTGGACATCTCATCCTGGTATTCTTCCTGGACACCCCGTCCTGCGATTTTGTCTGGACACCCCATCCTGTTATTCTGTCTGGACACCCCGTCCTGGTATTCTGCCTGGACACACCGTCCTGGCATTCTGCCTGGACACACCGTCCTGACATTCTGCCTGGACACACTGTCCTGGTATTCTGTCTGGACATCTCATCCTGGTATTCTTCCTGGACACCCCGTCATGATATTCTGTCTGGACACCCCATCCTGGTATTCTGTCTAGATGCCCCGTCCTGGTATTCTGCCTGGACACCCCGTCCTGGTATTCTGTCTGGACATCTCATCCTGGTATTCTTCCTGGACACCCCGTCCTGGTATTCTGCCCGGACAACACGTCCGGGTGTTCTGTCTGGACAACCCATCCTGGTATTCTGTCTGGATGCCCCGTCCTGGTATTCTTCCTGGACACCCCGTCCTGGTATTCTGCCCGGACAACACGTCCGGGTGTTCTGTCTGGACATCTCATCCTGGTATTCTTCCTGGACACCCAGTCCTGTTATTCTGCCTGGACACCCCGTCCTGGTATTCTGTCTGGACATCTCATCCTGGTATTCTTCCTGTACACCCGGTCCAGGTATTCTGCCTGGACACCCCGTCCTGGTATTCTGTCTGGACATCTCATCCTTGTATTCTTCCGGGACACCCAGTCCTGGTATTCTATCTGGACACCCCGTCCTGGTATTCTGTCTGGACATCTCATCCTGGTATTCTTCCTGGGAACCCCGTCCTGGTATTCTGCCTGAGCATCCAGTAATGGTATTCTGTCTGGACACCCCGTACTGGTATTCTGTCTCTACACCCCGTCCTGGTATTCTGTCTGGAAACCCCATCCTGGTATTCTGTCTAGACATCTCGTCCTGGTATTCTGCCTGGACACCCCGTCCTGATATTCTGCCTGGACACCACGTCCTGTATTCTGTCTGGACACCCCGTACTGGTATTCTGTCTGGACATCTCATCCTGGTATTCTTCCTGGACACCCCGTCCTGGTATTCTGCCCGGACAACACGTCCGGGTGTTCTGTCTGGACACCCCATCCTGGTATTCTGTCTGGATGCCCCGTCCTGGTATTCTGCCTGTTCACCCCGTCCTGGTATTCTGTCTGGACATCTCATCCTGCTATTCTTCCTGGAATCCCCGTCCTGGTATTCTGCCTGAGAATCCAGTAATGGTATTCAGTCTAGACACCCCGTCATGGTATTCTGTCTGGACACCCCGTCCTGGTATTCTGTCAGGACATCTCTACATGGTATTCTGTCTGGGAACCACGTCCTGGTATTCTGTCTGGACATCTCAACCTGTAATTCTGTCTGGACACGCCATCTTGGTATTCTGTCTGGATATCTCATCCTGGTATTCTGCCTGGACAACCCGTCCTTGTGTTCTGTCTGGACATCTCATCCTGGTATTCTTCCTGGACACCCCGTCTTGGTATTCTGCCCGGACAACCCGTCCGGGTGTTCTGTCTGGACATCTCATTCTGGTATTCTTCCTGGACACCCAGTCCTGGTATTCTGTCTGGACATCTCAACCTGTAATTCAGTCTGGGCACACCATCTTGGTATTCTGTCTGGATATCTCATCCTGGTATTCTGCCTGGAAGACCCCTCCTGGTGTTAAGTCTGGACATCTCATCCTGGTATTCTTCCTGGACACCCCGTCGTGCGATTCTGTCTGGACACCCCATCATGGTATTCTGTCTGGACACCACGTCCTGGTATTCTGCCTGGACACACCGTCCTGGCATTCTGCCTGGACACACTGTCCTGGTATTCTGTCTGGACATCTCATCCTGCTATTATTCCAGGACACCCCATCGTGATATTCTGTCTAGACACCCCATCATGGTATTCTGCCTATTCACCCCGTCCTGGTATTCTGTCTGGACATCTCATCCTGCTATTCTTCCTGGAATCCCCGTCCTGGTATTCTGCCTGAGAATCCAGTAATGGTATTCAGTCTAGACACCCCGTCATGGTATTCTGTCTGGACACCCCGTCCTGGTATTCTGTCAGGACATCTCTACATGGTATTCTGTCTGGGAACCACGTCCTGGTATTCTGTCTGGACATCTCAACCTGTAATTCAGTCTGGGCACGCCATCTTGGTATTCTGTCTGGATATCACATCCTGGTATTCTGCCTGGAAGACCCCTCCTGGTGTTCTGTCTGGACATCTCATCCTGGTATTCTTCCTGGACACCCCGTCGTGCGATTTTGTCTGGACACCCCATCCTGGTATTCTGTCTGGACACCCTGTCCTGGTATTCTGCCTGGACACACCGTCCTGGCATTCTGCCTGGACACACCGTCCTGACATTCTGCCTGGACACACTGTCCTGGTATTCTGTCTGGACATCTCATCCTGGTATTCTTCCTGGAGAACACGTCCAGGTGTTCTGTCTGGACACGCCGGCTGGTATTCTGTCTGGAAATCTCATCCTGGTATTCTTCCGAAACACCCAGTCCTGGTATTCTATCTGGACACCCTGTCCTGGTATTCTGTCTGGACATCTCATCCTGGTATTCTGCCTGGACACACCGTCCTGGCATTCTGCCTGGACACACTGTCCTGGTATTCTGTCTGGACATCTCATCCTGCTATTATTCCAGGACACCCCGTCGTGATATTCTGTCTAGACACCCCATCATGGTATTCTGTCTGGACGCCCCGTCCTGGTATTCTGTCAGGACATCTCTACATGGTATTCTGTCTGGGCACCACGTCCTGGTATTCTGTCTGGACATCTCAACCTGTAATTCTGTCTGGACACGCCATCTTAGTATTCTCTCTGGATATCTCATCCTGGTATTCTTCCTAGACACCCCGACCTGGTATTCTGTCTGCACATCTCTTCCTGGTATTCTTTCTGGATGCCCCGTCCTGGTATTCTGCCTGAGCATCCAGAAATGATATTCTGTCTGGACACCCCATCCATGTATTCTGTCTGGACACCCCGTCCTGGTATTCTGTCAGGAAATCTCGACATTGTATTCTGTCTGGGCACCACGTACTGGTATTCTTCCTGGACACCCTGTCCTGGTTTTCTGTCTGGACATCTCATCCTGTAATTCAGTCTGGGCACGCCATCTTGGTATTCTGTCTGGATATCTCATCCTGGTATTCTGCCTGGAAGACCCCTCCTGGTGTTCTGTCTGGACATCTCATCCTGGTATTCTTCCTGGACACCCCGTCCTGCGATTTTGTCTGGACACCCCATCCTGGTATTCTGTCTGGACACCCCGTCCTGGTATTCTGCCTGGACACACAGTCCTGGCATTCTGCCTGGACACACCGTCCTGACATTCTGCCTGGACACACTGTCCTGGTATTCTGTCTGGACATCTCATCCTGGTATTCTTCCAGGACACCCCGTCATGATATTCTGTCTGGACACCCCATCCTGGTATTCTGTCTGGATGCCCCGTCCTGGTATTCTGCCTGGACACACCGTCCTGGTATTCTGTCCGGACATCTCATCCTGGTATTCTTCCTGGACACCCCGTCCTGGTATTCTGCCCGGACAACACGTCCGGGTGTTCTGTCTGGACACACCAACCTGGTATTCTGTCTGGATGCCCCGTCCTGGTATTCTTCCTGGACACCCCGTCCTGGTATTCTGCCCGGACAACACGTCCGGGTGTTCTGTCTGGACATCTCATCCTGGTATTCTTCCTGGACACCCAGTCCTGGTATTCTGCCTGGACACCCCGTCCTGGTATTCTGCCTGGACACCCCGTCCTGGTATTCTGTCTGGACACACCGTCCTGGTATTCTGTCTGGACACCCCATCCTGGTATTCTGTCTAGACATCACGTCCTGGTATTCTGCCTGGACACCCCATCCTGGTATTCTGTCTGGACATCTCATACTGGTATTCTTCCGGGACACCCAGTCCTGGTATTCTATCTGGACACCCCGTCCTGGTATTCTGTCTGGACAACTCATCCTGGTATTCTTCCTGGAAACCCCGTCCTGGTATTCTTCCTGGAAACCCCGTCCTGGTATTCTGTCTGGACATCTCATCCTGCTATTCTTCCTGGAAACCCCGTCCTGGTATTCTGCCTGAGCATCCAGTAATGGTATTCTGCCTGAGCATCCAGTAATGGTATTCTGTCTGGACACCCCGTCCTGGTATACTGTCTCGACACCCCGTCCTGGTATTCTGTCTGGACACCCCATCCTGGTATTCTGTCTAGACATCTCGTCCTGGTATTCTGCCTGGACACCCCGTCCTGGTATTCCGCGTGGACACACCGTCCATGTATTCTGTCTGGAGATCTCATCCTAGTATTCTTCCTGGACACCTTGTCCTGATATTCTTCCTGTACACCCCGTCCTGGTATTCTGTCTGGACATCTCATCCTGTAATTCAGTCTGGGCACGCCATCTTGGTATTCTGTCTGGATATAACATCCTGGTATTCTGCCTGGAAGACCCCGTCCTGGTATTCTTCCTGGACACCCCGTCCTGGTATTCTGCCCGGACAACACGTCCGGGTGTTCTGTCTGGACATCTCATCCTGGTATTCTTCCTGGACACCCAGTCCTGGTATTCTGCCTGGACACCCCGTCCTGGTATTCTGTCTGGACATCTCATCCTGGTATTCTTCCTGTACACCCGGTCCTGGTATTCTGCCTGGACACCCCGTCCTGGTATTCTGTCTGGACATCTCATCCTTGTATTCTTCCGGGACACCCAGTCCTGGTATTCTATCTGGACACCCCGTCCTGGTATTCTGTCTGGACATCTCATCCTGGTATTCTTCCTGGGAACCCCGTCCTGGTATTCTGCCTGAGCATCCAGTAATGGTATTCTGTCTGGACACCCCGTACTGGTATTCTGTCTCTACACCCCGTCCTGGTATTCTGTCTGGAAACCCCATCCTGGTATTCTGTCTAGACATCTCCTCCTGGTATTCTGCCTGGACACCCCGTCCTGATATTCTGCCTGGACACCACGTCCTGTATTCTGTCTGGACACCCCGTACTGGTATTCTGTCTGGATGCCCCGTCCTGGTATTCTGCCTGTTCACCCCGTCCTGGTATTCTGTCTGGACATCTCAACCTGGTATTCTTCCTGGACACCCCGTCCTGCGATTTTGTCTGGACACCCCATCCTGGTATTCTGTCTGGACACCCTGTCCTGGTATTCTGCCTGGACACACCGTCCTGGCATTCTGCCTGGACACACCGTCTTGACATTCTGCCTGGACACACTGTCCTGGTATTCTGTCTGGACATCTCATCCTGGTATTCTTCCAGGACACCCCGTCATGATATTCTGTCTGGACACCCCATCCTGGTATTCTGTCTGGATGCCCCGTCCTGGTATTCTGTTTGCACACCCCGTCCTGGTATTCTGTCTGGACATCTCATCCTGGTATTCTTCCTGGACACCCCGTCCTGGTATTCTGCCCGGACAACACGTCCGGGTGTTCTGTCTGGACACCCCATCCTGGTATTCTGTCTGGATGCCCCGTCCTGGTATTCTTCCTGGACACCCCGTCCTGGTATTCTGCCCGGACAACACGTCCGGGTGTTCTGTCTGGACATCTCATCCTGGTATTCTTCCTGGACACCCAGTCCTGGTATTCTGCCTGGACACCCCGTCCTGGTATTCTGCCGGGACACCCCGTCCTGGTATTCTGTCTGGACACACCGTCCTGGTATTCTGTCTGGACACCCCATCCTGGTATTCTGTCTAGACATCACGTCCTGGTATTCTGCCTGGACACCCCATCCTGGTATTCTGTCTGGACACCCCGTCCTGGTATTCTGTCTGGACATCTCATCCTGGTATTCTTCCGGGACCCCCAGTCCTGGTATTCTATCTGGACAACTCATCCTGGTATTCTTCCTGGAAACCCCGTCCTGGTATTCTTCCTGGAAACCCCGTCCTGGTATTCTGTCTGGACATCTCATCCTGCTATTCTTCCTGGAAACCCCGTCCTGGTATTCTGCCTGAGCATCCAGTAATGGTATTCTGTCTGGACACCCCGTCCTGGTATACTGTCTCGACACCCCGTCCTGGTATTCTATCTGGACACCCCATCCTGGTATTCTGTCTAGACATCTCGTCCTGGTATTCTGCCTGGACACCCCGTCCTGGTATTCCGCGTGGACACACCGTCCATGTATTCTGTCTGGAGATCTCATCCTAGTATTCTTCCTGGACACCTTATCCTGATATTCTTCCTGGACACCCCGTCCTGGTATTCTGTCTGGACATCTCATCCTGTAATTCAGTCTGGGCACGCCATCTTGGTATTCTGTCTGGATATCACATCCTGGTATTCTGCCTGGAAGACCCCTCCTGGTGTTCTGTCTGGACATCTCATCCTGGTATTCTTCCTGGACACCCCGTCGTGCGATTTTGTCTGGACACCCCATCCTGGTATTCTGTCTGGACACCCCGTCCTGGTATTCTGCCTGGACACACCGTCCTGGCATTCTGCCTGGACACACCGTCCTGGCATTCTGCCTGGACACACTGTTTTGGTATTATGTCTGGACATCTCATCCTGGTATTCTTCCTGGAGAACACGTCCAGGTGTTCTGTCTGGACACGCCGGCTGATATTCTGTCTGGAAATCTCATCCTGGTATTCTTCCGAAACACCCAGTCCTGGTATTCTATCTGGACACACTGTCCTGGTATTCTGTCTGGACATCTCATCCTGTTATTCTTCCGGGACACCAAGTCCTGGTATTCTATCTGGACACCCTGTCCTGGTATTCTGTCTGGACATCTCATCCTGGTATTCTTCCTGGACACCCCGACCTGGTATTCTGTCTGCACATCTCTTCCTGGTATTCTTTCTGGATGCCCCGTCCTGGTATTCTGCCTGAGCATCCAGTAATGATATTCTGTCTGGACACCCCATCCATGTATTCTGTCTGGACACCCCGTCCGGGTATTCTGTCTGGAAATCTCGACATTGTATTCTGTCTGGGCACCACGTACTGGTATTCTTCCTGGACACCCTGTCCTGGTTTTCTGTCTGGACATCTCATCCTGGTATTCTTCCTGGACACCCCGTCCTGCGATTTTGTCTGGACACCCCATCCTGGTATTCTGTCTGGACACCCCGTCCTGGTATTCTGCCTGGACACACCGTCCTGGCATTCTGCCTGGACACACCGTCCTGACATTCTGCCTGGACACACTGTCCTGGTATTCTGTCTGGACATCTCATCCTGGTATTCTTCCAGGACACCCCGTCATGATATTCTGTCTGGACACCCCATCCAGGTATTCTGTCTGGATGCCCCGTCCTGGTATTCTGCCTGGACACCCCGTCCTGGTATTCTGTCTGGACATCTCATCCTGGTATTCTTCCTGGACACCCCGTCCTGGTATTCTGCCCGGACAACACGTCCGGGTGTTCTGTCTGGACACCCCATCCTGGTATTCTGTCTGGATGCCACGTCCTGGTATTCTTCCTGGACACCCCGTCCTGGTATTCTGCCCGGACAACACGTCCGGGTGTTCTGTCTGGACATCTCATCCTGGTATTCTTCCTGGACACCCAGTCCTGGTATTCTGCCTGGTCACCCCGTCCTGGTATTCTGTCTGGACATCTCATCCTGGTATTCTTCCTATACACCCGGTCCTGGTATTCTGCCTGGACACCCCGTCCTGGTATTCTGTCTGGACATCTCATCCTTGTATTCTTCCGGGACACCCAGTCCTGTTATTCTATCTGGACACCCCGTCCTGGTATTCTGTCTGGACATCTCATCCTGGTATTCTTCCTGGGAACCCCGTCCTGGTATTCTGCCTGAGCATCCAGTAATGGTATTCTGTCTGGACACCCCGTACTGGTATTCTGTCTCTACACCCCGTCCTGGTATTCTGTCTGGAAACCCCATCCTGGCATTCTGTCTAGACATCTCGTCCTGGTATTCTGCCTGGACACCCCGTCCTGATATTCTGCCTGGACACCACGTCCTGTATTCTGTCTGAACACCCCGTACTGGTATTCTGTCTGGACATCTCATCCTGGTATTCATCCTGGACACCCCGTCCTGGTATTCTGCCCGGACAACACGTCCGGGTGTTCTGTCTGGACACCCCATCCTGGTATTCTGTCTGGATGCCCCGTCCTGGTATTCTGTGTGGACATCTCATCCTGCTATTCTTCCTGGAATCCCCGTCCAGGTATTCTGCCTGAGAATCCAGTAATGGTATTCAGTCTAGACACCCCGTCATGGTATTCTGTCTGGACACCCCGTCCTGGTATTCTGTCAGGACATCTCTACATGGTATTCTGTCTGGGCACCACGTCCTGGTATTCTGTCTGGACATCTCAACCTGTAATTCTGTCTGGACACGCCATCTTGGTATTCTGTCTGGATATCTCATCCTGGTATTCTGCCTGGACAACCCGTCCTGGTGTTCTGTCTGGACATCTCATCCTGGTATTCTTCCTGGACACCCCGTCTTGGTATTCTGCCCGGACAACCCGTCCGGGTGTTCTGTCTGGACATCTCATTCTGGTATTCTTCCTGGACACCCAGTCCTGGTATTCTGTCTGGACATCTCAACCTGTAATTCAGTCTGGGCACGCCATCTTGGTATTCTGTCTGGATATCTCATCCTGGTATTCTGCCTGGAAGACCCCTCCTGGTGTTAAGTCTGGACATCTCATCCTGGTATTCTTCCTGGACAACCCGTCGTGCGATTCTGTCTGGACACCCCATCATGGTATTCTGTCTGGACACCACGTCCTGGTATTCTGCCTGGACACACCGTCCTGGCATTTTGCCTGGACACACTGTCCTGGTATTCTGTCAGGACATCTCATCCTGGTATTCTTCCTGGACACCCCGTCCTGGTATTCTGCCCGGACAACACGTCCGGGTGTTCTGTCTGGACACCCCATCCTGGTATTCTGTCTGGATGCCCCGTCCTGGTATTCTGCCTGTTCACCCCGTCCTGGTATTCTGCCTGTTCACCCCGTCCTGGTATTCTGTCTGGACATCTCAACCTGGTATTCTTCCTGGACACCCCGTCCTGCGATTTTGTCTGGACACCCCATCCTGGTATTCTGTCTGGACACCCCGTCCTGGTATTCTGCCTGGACACACCGTCCTGGCATTCTGCCTGGACACACCGTCCTGACATTCTGCCTGGACACACTGTCCTGGTATTCTGTCTGGACATCTCATCCTGGTATTCTTCCAGGACACCCCGTCATGATATTCTGTCTGGACACCCCATCCTGGTATTCTGTCTGGATGCCCCGTCCTGGTATTCTGCCTGGACACCCCGTCCTGGTATTCTGTCTGGACATCTCATCCTGGTATTCTTCCTGGACACCCCGTCCTGGTATTCTGCCCGGACAACACGTTCGGGTGTTCTGTCTGGACACCCCATCCTGGTATTCTGTCTGGATGCCCCGTCCTGGTATTCTTCCTGGACACCCCGTCCTGGTATTCTGCCCGGACAACACGTCCGGGTGTTCTGTCTGGACATCTCATCCTGGTATTCTTCCTGGACACCCAGTCCTGGTATTCTGCCTGGACACCCCGTCCTGGTATTCTGCCGGGACACCCCGTCCTGGTATTCTGTCTGGACACACCGTCCTGGTATTCTGTCTGGACACCCCATCCTGGTATTCTGTCTAGACATCACGTCCTGGTATTCTGCCTGGACACCCCATCCTGGTATTCTGTCTGGACACCCCGTCCTGGTATTCTTTCTGGACATCTCATCCTGGTATTCTTCCGGGACACCCAGTCCTGGTATTCTATCTGGACAACTTATCCTGGTATTCTTCCTGGAAACCCCGTCCTGGTATTCTTCCTGGAAACACCGTCCTGGTATTCTGTCTGGACATCTCATCCTGCTATTCTTCCTGGAAACCCCGTCCTGGTATTCTGCCTGAGCATCCAGTAATGGTATTCTGTCTGCACACCCAGTCCTGGTATTCTGCCTGGACACCCCGTCCTGGTATTCTGCCGGGACACCCCGTCCTGGTATTCTGTCTGGACACACCGTCCTGGTATTCTGTCTGGACACCCCATCCTGGTATTCTGTCTAGACATCACGTCCTGGTATTCTGCCAGGACACCCCTTCCTGGTATTCTGTCTGGACACCCCGTCCTGGTATTCCGTCTGGACATCTCATCCTGGTATTCTTCCGGGACACCCAGTCCTGGTATTCTATCTGGACAACTCATCCTGGTATTCTTCCTGGAAACCCCGTCCTTGTATTCTTCCTGGAAACCCCGTCCTGGTATTCTGTCTGGACATCTCATCCTGCTATTCTTCCTGGAAACCCCGTCCTGGTATTCTGCCTGAGCATCCAGTAATGGTATTCTGTCTGGACACCCCGTCCTGGTATACTGTCTCGACACCCCGTCCTGGTATTCTATCTGGACACCCCATCCTGGTATTCTGTCTAGACATCTCGTCCTGGTATTCTGCCTGGACACCCCGTCCTGGTATTCCGCGTGGACACACCGTCCATGTATTCTGTCTGGAGATCTCATCCTAGTATTCTTCCTGGACACCTTGTCCTGATATTCTTCCTGGACACCCCGTCCTGGTATTCTGTCTGGACATCTCATCCTGTAATTCAGTCTGGGCACGCCATCTTGGTATTCTGTCTGGATATCACATCCTGGTATTCTGCCTGGAAGACCCCTCCTGGTGTTCTGTCTGGACATCTCATCCTGGTATTCTTCCTGGACACCCCGTCGTGCGATTTTGTCTGGACACCCCATCCTGGTATTCTGTCTGGACACCCTGTCCTGGTATTCTGCCTGGACACACCGTCCTGGCATTCTGCCTGGACACACCGTCCTGACATTCTGCCTGGACACACTGTCCTGGTATTCTGTCTGGACATCTCATCCTGGTATTCTTCCTGGAGAACACGTCCAGGTGTTCTGTCTGGACACGCCGGCTGGTATTCTGTCTGGAAATCTCATCCTGGTATTCTTCCGAAACACCCAGTCCTGGTATTCTATCTGGACACCCTGTCCTGGTATTCTGTCTGGACATCTCATCCTGTTATTCTTCCGGGACACCAAGTCCTGGTATTCTATCTGGACACCCTGTCCTGGTATTCTGTCTGGACATCTCATCCTGGTATTATTCCTGGACACCCCGACCTGGTATTCTGTCTGCACATCTCTTCCTGGTATTCTTTCTGGATGCCCCGTCCTGGTATTCTGCCTGAGCATCCAGTAATGATATTCTGTCTGGACACCCCATCCATGTATTCTGTCTGGACACCCCGTCCTGGTATTCCGTCAGGAAATCTCGACATTGTATTCTGTCTGGGCACCACGTACTGGTATTCTTCCTGGACACCCTGTCCTGGTTTTCTGTCTGGACATCACATCCTGGTATTCTTCCTGGACACCCCGTCTTGGTATTCTGCCCGGACAACCCGTCCGGGTGTTCTGTCTGGACATCTCATTCTGGTATTCTTCCTGGACACCCAGTTCTGGTATTCTGTCTGGACATCTCAACCTGTAATTCAGTCTGGGCACGCCATCTTGGTATTCTGTCTGGATATCTCATCCTGGTATTCTGCCTGGAAGACCCCTCCTGGTGTTAAGTCTGGACATCTCATCCTGGTATTCTTCCTGGACACACCGTCGTGCGATTCTGTCTGGACACCCCATCATGGTATTCTGTCTGGACATCTCATCCTGGTATTCTTCCTGGACACCCCGACCTGGTATTCTGTCTGCACATCTCTTCCTGGTATTCTTTCTGGATGCCCCGTCCTGGTATTCTGCCTGAGCATCCAGTAATGATATTCTGTCTGGACACCCCATCCATGTATTCTGTCTGGACACCCCGTCCTGGTATTCCGTCAGGAAATCTCGACATTGTATTCTGTCTGGGCACCACGTACTGGTATTCTTCCTGGACACCCTGTCCTGGTTTTCTGTCTGGACATCTCATCCTGGTATTCTTCCTGGAGAACACGTCCAGGTGTTCTCTCTGGACACGCCGGCTGGTATTCTGTCTGGAAATCTCATCCTGGTATTCTTCCGAAACACCCAGTCCTGGTATTCTATCTGGACACCCTGTCCTGGTATTCTGTCTGGACATCTCATCCTGTTATTCTTCCGGGACACCAAGTCCTGGTATTCTATCTGGACACCCTGTCCTGGTATTCTGTCTGGACATCTCATCCTGGTATTCTTCCTGGACACCCCGACCTGGTATTCTGTCTGCACATCTCTTCCTGGTATTCTTTCTGGATGCCCCGTCCTGGTATTCTGCCTGAGCATCCAGTAATGATATTCTGTCTGGACACCCCATCCATGTATTCTGTCTGGACACCCCGTCCTGGTATTCCGTCAGGAAATCTCGACATTGTATTCTGTCTGGGCACCACGTACTGGTATTCTTCCTGGACACCCTGTCCTGGTTTTCTGTCTGGACATCTCATCCTGGTATTCTTCCTGGACACCCCGTCCTGCGATTTTGTCTGGACACCCCATCCTGGTATTCTGTCTGGACACCCCGTCCTGGTATTCTGCCTGGACACACCGTCCTGGCATTCTGCCTGGACACACCGTCCTGACATTCTGCCTGGACACACTGTCCTGGTATTCTGTCTGGACATCTCATCCTGGTATTCTTCCAGGACACCCCGTCATGATATTCTGTCTGGACACCCCATCCTGGTATTCTGTCTGGATGCCCCGTCCTGGTATTCTGCCTGGACACCCCGTCCTGGTATTCTGTCTGGACATCTCATCCTGGTATTCTTCCTGGACACCCCGTCCTGGTATTCTGCCCGGACAACACGTCCGGGTATTCTGTCTGGACATCTCATCCTGGTATTCTTCCAGGACACCCCGTCATGATATTCTCTCTGGACACCCCATCCAGGTATTCTGTCTGGATGCCCCGTCCTGGTATTCTGCCTGGACACCCCGTCCTGGTATTCTGTCTGGACATCTCATCCTGGTATTCTTCCTGGACACCCCGTCCTGGTATTCTGCCCGGACAACACGTCCGGGTGTTCTGTCTGGACACCCCATCCTGGTATTCTGTCTGGATGCCACGTCCTGGTATTCTTCCTGGACACCCCGTCCTGGTATTCTGCCCGGACAACATGTCCGGGTGTTCTGTCTGGACATCTCATCCTGGTATTCTTCCTGGACACCCAGTCCTGGTATTCTGCCTGGTCACCCCGTCCTGGTATTCTGTCTGGACATCTCATCCTGGTATTCTTCCTATACACCCGGTCCTGGTATTCTGCCTGGACACCCCGTCCTGGTATTCTGTCTGGACATCTCATCCTTGTATTCTTCCGGGACACCCAGTCCTGTTATTCTATCTGGACACCCCGTCCTGGTATTCTGTCTGGACATCTCATCCTGGTATTCTTCCTGGGAACCCCGTCCTGGTATTCTGCCTGAGCATCCAGTAATGGTATTCTGTCTGGACACCCCGTACTGGTATTCTGTCTCTACACCCCGTCCTGGTATTCTGTCTGGAAACCCCATCCTGGCATTCTGTCTAGACATCTCGTCCTGGTATTCTGCCAGGACACCCCGTCCTGATATTCTGCCTGGACACCACGTCCTGTATTCTGTCTGGACACCCCGTACTGGTATTCTGTCTGGACATCTCATCCTGGTATTCATCCTGGACACCCCGTCCTGGTATTCTGCCCGGACAACACGTCCGGGTGTTCTGTCTGGACACCCCATCCTGGTATTCTGTCTGGATGCCCCGTCCTGGTATTCTGTGTGGACATCTCATCCTGCTATTCTTCCTGGAATCCCCGTCCTGGTATTCTGCCTGAGAATCCAGTAATGGTATTCAGTCTAGACACCCCGTCATGGTATTCTGTCTGGACACCCCGTCCTGGTATTCTGTCAGGACATCTCTACATGGTATTCTGTCTGGGCACCACGTCCTGGTATTCTGTCTGGACATCTCAACCTGTAATTCTGTCTGGACACGCCATCTTGGTATTCTGTCTGGATATCTCATCCTGGTATTCTGCCTGGACAACCCGTCCTGGTGTTCTGTCTGGACATCTCATCCTGGTATTCTTCCTGGACACCCCGTCTTGGTATTCTGCCCGGACAACCCGTCCGGGTGTTCTGTCTGGACATCTCATTCTGGTATTCTTCCTGGACACCCAGTCCTGGTATTCTGTCTGGACATCTCAACCTGTAATTCAGTCTGGGCAGGCCATCTTGGTATTCTGTCTGGATATCTCATCCTGGTATTCTGCCTGGAAGACCCCTCCTGGTGTTAAGTCTGGACATCTCATCCTGGTATTCTTCCTGGACACCCCGTCGTGCGATTCTGTCTGGACACCCCATCATGGTATTCTGTCTGGACATCTCAACCTGTAATTCAGTCTGGGCAGGCCATCTTGGTATTCTGTCTGGATATCTCATCCTGGTATTCTGCCTGGAAGACCCCTCCTGGTGTTAAGTCTGGACATCTCATCCTGGTATTCTTCCTGGACACCCCGTCGTGCGATTCTGTCTGGACACCCCATCATGGTATTCTGTCTGGACACCACGTCCTGGTATTCTGCCTGGACACACCGTCCTGGCATTTTGCCTGGACACACTGTCCTGGTATTCTGTCAGGACATCTCATCCTGGTATTCTTCCTGGACACCCCGTCCTGGTATTCTGCCCGGACAACACGTCCGGGTGTTCTGTCTGGACACCCCATCCTGGTATTCTGTCTGGATGCCCCGTCCTGGTATTCTGCCTGTTCACCCCGTCCTGGTATTCTGCCTGTTCACCCCGTCCTGGTATTCTGTCTGGACATCTCAACCTGGTATTCTTCCTGGACACCCCGTCCTGCGATTTTGTCTGGACACCCCATCCTGGTATTCTGTCTGGACACCCCGTCCTGGTATTCTGCCTGGACACACCGTCCTGGCATTCTGCCTGGACACACCGTCCTGACATTCTGCCTGGACACACTGTCCTGGTATTCTGTCTGGACATCTCATCCTGGTATTCTTCCAGGACACCCCGTCATGATATTCTGTCTGGACACCCCATCCTGGTATTCTGTCTGGATGCCCCGTCCTGGTATTCTGCCTGGACACCCCGTCCTGGTATTCTGTCTGGACATCTCATCCTGGTATTCTTCCTAGACACCCCGTCCTGGTATTCTGCCCGGACAACACGTTCGGGTGTTCTGTCTGGACACCCCATCCTGGTATTCTGTCTGGATGCCCCGTCCTGGTATTCTTCCTGGACACCCCGTCCTGGTATTCTGCCCGGACAACACGTCCGGGTGTTCTGTCTGGACATCTCATCCTGGTATTCTTCCTGGACACCCAGTCCTGGTATTCTGCCTGGACACCCCGTCCTGGTATTCTGCCGGGACACCCCGTCCTGGTATTCTGTCTGGACACACCGTCCTGGTATTCTGTCTGGACACCCCATCCTGGTATTCTGTCTAGACATCACGTCCTGGTATTCTGCCTGGACACCCCATCCTGGTATTCTGTCTGGACACCCCGTCCTGGTATTCTGTCTGGACATCTCATCCTGGTATTCTTCCGGGACACCCAGTCCTGGTATTCTATCTGGACAACTTATCCTGGTATTCTTCCTGGAAACCCCGTCCTGGTATTCTTCCTGGAAACCCCGTCCTGGTATTCTGTCTGGACATCTCATCCTGCTATTCTTCCTGGAAACCCCGTCCTGGTATTCTGCCTGAGCATCCAGTAATGGTATTCTGTCTGCACACCCAGTCCTGGTATTCTGCCTGGACACCCCGTCCTGGTATTCTGCCGGGACACCCCGTCCTGGTATTCTGTCTGGACACACCGTCCTGGTATTCTGTCTGGACACCCCATCCTGGTATTCTGTCTAGACATCACGTCCTGGTATTCTGCCAGGACACCCCTTCCTGGTATTCTGTCTGGACACCCCGTCCTGGTATTCCGTCTGGACATCTCATCCTGGTATTCTTCCGGGACACCCAGTCCTGGTATTCTATCTGGACAACTCATCCTGGTATTCTTCCTGGAAACCCCGTCCTGGTATTCTTCCTGGAAACCCCGTCCTGGTATTCTGTCTGGACATCTCATCCTGCTATTCTTCCTGGAAACCCCGTCCTGGTATTCTGCCTGAGCATCCAGTAATGGTATTCTGTCTGGACACCCCGTCCTGGTATACTGTCTCGACACCCCGTCCTGGTATTCTATCTGGACACCCCATCCTGGTATTCTGTCTAGACATCTCGTCCTGGTATTCTGCCTGGACACCCCGTCCTGGTATTCCGCGTGGACACACCGTCCATGTATTCTGTCTGGAGATCTCATCCTAGTATTCTTCCTGGACACCTTGTCCTGATATTCTTCCTGGACACCCCGTCCTGGTATTCTGTCTGGACATCTCATCCTGTAATTCAGTCTGGGCTCGCCATCTTGGTATTCTGTCTGGATATCACATCCTGGTATTCTGCCTGGAAGACCCCTCCTGGTGTTCTGTCTGGACATCTCATCCTGGTATTCTTCCTGGACACCCCGTCGTGCGATTTTGTCTGGACACCCCATCCTGGTATTCTGTCTGGACACCCTGTCCTCGTATTCTGTCTGGACACACCGTCCTGGTATTCTGTCTGGACACCCCATCCTGGTATTCTGTCTAGACATCACGTCCTGGTATTCTGCCTGGACACCCCATCCTGGTATTCTGTCTGGACACCCCGTCCTGGTATTCTGTCTGGACATCTCATCCTGGTATTCTTCCGGGACACCCAGTCCTGGTATTCTATCTGGACAACTTATCCTGGTATTCTTCCTGGAAACCCCGTCCTGGTATTCTTCCTGGAAACCCCGTCCTGGTATTCTGTCTGGACATCTCATCCTGCTATTCTTCCTGGAAACCCCGTCCTGGTATTCTGCCTGAGCATCCAGTAATGGTATTCTGTCTGCACACCCAGTCCTGGTATTCTGCCTGGACACCCCGTCCTGGTATTCTGCCGGGACACCCCGTCCTGGTATTCTGTCTGGACACACCGTCCTGGTATTCTGTCTGAACACCCCATCCTGGTATTCTGTCTAGACATCACGTCCTGGTATTCTGCCAGGACACCCCTTCCTGGTATTCTGTCTGGACACCCCGTCCTGGTATTCCGTCTGGACATCTCATCCTGGTATTCTTCCGGGACACCCAGTCCTGGTATTCTATCTGGACAACTCATCCTGGTATTCTTCCTGGAAACCCCGTCCTGGTATTCTTCCTGGAAACCCCGTCCTGGTATTCTGTCTGGACATCTCATCCTGCTATTCTTCCTGGAAACCCCGTCCTGGTATTCTGCCTGAGCATCCAGTAATGGTATTCTGTCTGGACACCCCGTCCTGGTATACTGTCTCGACACCCCGTCCTGGTATTCTATCTGGACACCCCATCCTGGTATTCTGTCTAGACATCTCGTCCTGGTATTCTGCCTGGACACCCCGTCCTGGTATACCGCGTGGACACACCGTCCATGTATTCTGTCTGGAGATCTCATCCTAGTATTCTTCCTGGACACCTTGTCCTGATATTCTTCCTGGACACCCCGTCCTGGTATTCTGTCTGGACATCTCATCCTGTAATTCAGTCTGGGCACGCCATCTTGGTATTCTGTCTGGATATCACATCCTGGTATTCTGCCTGAGAATCCAGTAATGGTATTCAGTCTAGACACCCCGTCATGGTATTCTGTCTGGACACCCCGTCCTGGTATTCTGTCAGGACATCTCTACATGGTATTCTGTCTGGGCACCACGTCCTGGTATTCTGTCTGGACATCTCAACCTGTAATTCTGTCTGGACACGCCATCTTGGTATTCTGTCTGGATATCTCATCCTGGTATTCTGCCTGGACAACCCGTCCTGGTGTTCTGTCTGGACATCTCATCCTGGTATTCTTCCTGGACACCCCGTCTTGGTATTCTGCCCGGACAACCCGTCCGGGTGTTCTGTCTGGACATCTCATTCTGGTATTCTTCCTGGACACCCAGTTCTGGTATTCTGTCTGGACATCTCAACCTGTAATTCAGTCTGGGCACGCCATCTTGGTATTCTGTCTGGATATCTCATCCTGGTATTCTGCCTGGAAGACCCCTCCTGGTGTTAAGTCTGGACATCTCATCCTGGTATTCTTCCTGGACACACCGTCGTGCGATTCTGTCTGGACACCCCATCATGGTATTCTGTCTGGACATCTCATCCTGGTATTCTTCCTGGACACCCCGACCTGGTATTCTGTCTGCACATCTCTTCCTGGTATTCTTTCTGGATGCCCCGTCCTGGTATTCTGCCTGAGCATCCAGTAATGATATTCTGTCTGGACACCCCATCCATGTATTCTGTCTGGACACCCCGTCCTGGTATTCCGTCAGGAAATCTCGACATTGTATTCTGTCTGGGCACCACGTACTGGTATTCTTCCTGGACACCCTGTCCTGGTTTTCTGTCTGGACATCTCATCCTGGTATTCTTCCTGGACACCCCGTCTTGGTATTCTGCCCGGACAACCCGTCCGGGTGTTCTGTCTGGACATCTCATTCTGGTATTCTTCCTGGACACCCAGTTCTGGTATTCTGTCTGGACATCTCAACCTGTAATTCAGTCTGGGCACGCCATCTTGGTATTCTGTCTGGATATCTCATCCTGGTATTCTGCCTGGAAGACCCCTCCTGGTGTTAAGTCTGGACATCTCATCCTGGTATTCTTCCTGGACACACCGTCGTGCGATTCTGTCTGGACACCCCATCATGGTATTCTGTCTGGACATCTCATCCTGGTATTCTTCCTGGACACCCCGACCTGGTATTCTGTCTGCACATCTCTTCCTGGTATTCTTTCTGGATGCCCCGTCCTGGTATTCTGCCTGAGCATCCAGTAATGATATTCTGTCTGGACACCCCATCCATGTATTCTTCCTGGACACCCCGTCCTGGTATTCTGCCCGGACAACACGTCCGGGTGTTCTGTCTGGACATCTCATCCTGGTATTCTTCCTGGACACCCAGTCCTGGTATTCTGCCTGGACACCCCGTCCTGGTATTCTGTCTGGACATCTCATCCTGGTATTCTTCCTGTACACCCGGTCCTGGTATTCTGCCTGGACACCCCATCCTGGTATTCTGTCTGGACATCTCATCCTTGTATTCTTCCGGGACACCCAGTCCTGGTATTCTATCTGGACACCCCGTCCTGGTATTCTGTCTGGACATCTCATCCTGGTATTCTTCCTGGGAACCCCGTCCTGGTATTCTGCCTGAGCATCCAGTAATGGTAATCTGTCTGGACACCCCGTACTGGTATTCTGTCTCTACACCCCGTCCTGGTATTCTGTCTGGAAACCCCATCCTGGTATTCTGTCTAGACATCTCCTCCTGGTATTCTGCCTGGACACCCCGTCCTGATATTCTGCCTGGACACCACGTCCTGTATTCTGTCTGGACACCCCGTACTGGTATTCTGTCTGGATGCCCCGTCCTGGTATTCTGCCTGTTCACCCCGTCCTGGTATTCTGTCTGGACATCTCAACCTGGTATTCTTCCTGGACACCCCGTCCTGCGATTTTGTCTGGACACCCCATCCTGGTATTCTGTCTGGACACCCTGTCCTGGTATTCTGCCTGGACACACCGTCCTGGCATTCTGCCTGGACACACCGTCTTGACATTCTGCCTGGACACACTGTCCTGGTATTCTGTCTGGACATCTCATCCTGGTATTCTTCCAGGACACCCCGTCCTGGTATTCTGTTTGCACACCCCGTCCTGGTATTCTGTCTGGACATCTCATCCTGGTATTCTTCCTGGACACCCCGTCCTGGTATTCTGCCCGGACAACACGTCCGGGTGTTCTGTCTGGACACCCCATCCTGGTATTCTGTCTGGATGCCCCGTCCTGGTATTCTTCCTGGACACCCCGTCCTGGTATTCTGCCCGGACAACACGTCCGGGTGTTCTGTCTGGACATCTCATCCTGGTATTCTTCCTGGACACCCAGTCCTGGTATTCTGCCTGGACACCCCGTCCTGGTATTCTGCCGGGACACACCGTCCTGGTATTCTGTCTGGACACACCGTCCTGGTATTCTGTCTGGACACCCCATCCTGGTATTCTGTCTAGACATCACGTCCTGGTATTCTACCTGGACACCCCATCCTGGTATTCTGTCTGGACACCCCGTCCTGGTATTCTGTCTGGACATCTCATCCTGGTATTCTTCCGGGACCCCCAGTCCTGGTATTCTATCTGGACAACTCATCCTGGTATTCTTCCTGGAAACCCCGTCCTGGTATTCTTCCTGGAAACCCCGTCCTGGTATTCTGTCTGGACATCTCATCCTGCTATTCTTCCTGGAAACCCCGTCCTGGTATTCTGCCTGAGCATCCAGTAATGGTATTCTGTCTGGACACCCCGTCCTGGTATACTGTCTCGACACCCCGTCCTGGTATTCTATCTGGACACCCCATCCTGGTATTCTGTCTAGACATCTCGTCCTGGTATTCTGCCTGGACACCCCGTCCTGGTATTCCGCGTGGACACACCGTCCATGTATTCTGTCTGGAGATCTCATCCTGGTATTCTTCCTGGACACACCGTCGTGCGATTCTGTCTGGACACCCCATCATGGTATTCTGTCTGGACATCTCATCCTGGTATTCTTCCTGGACACCCCGACCTGGTATTCTGTCTGCACATCTCTTCCTGGTATTCTTTCTGGATGCCCCGTCCTGGTATTCTGCCTGAGCATCCAGTAATGATATTCTGTCTGGACACCCCATCCATGTATTCTTCCTGGACACCCCGTCCTGGTATTCTGCCCGGACAACACGTCCGGGTGTTCTGTCTGGACATCTCATCCTGGTATTCTTCCTGGACACCCAGTCCTGGTATTCTGCCTGGACACCCCGTCCTGGTATTCTGTCTGGACATCTCATCCTGGTATTCTTCCTGTACACCCGGTCCTGGTATTCTGCCTGGACACCCCGTCCTGGTATTCTGTCTGGACATCTCATCCTTGTATTCTTCCGGGACACCCAGTCCTGGTATTCTATCTGGACACCCCGTCCTGGTATTCTGTCTGGACATCTCATCCTGGTATTCTTCCTGGGAACCCCGTCCTGGTATTCTGCCTGAGCATCCAGTAATGGTATTCTGTCTGGACACCCCGTACTGGTATTCTGTCTCTACACCCCGTCCTGGTATTCTGTCTGGAAACCCCATCCTGGTATTCTGTCTAGACATCTCCTCCTGGTATTCTGCCTGGACACCCCGTCCTGATATTCTGCCTGGACACCACGTCCTGTATTCTGTCTGGACACCCCGTACTGGTATTCTGTCTGGATGCCCCGTCCTGGTATTCTGCCTGTTCACCCCGTCCTGGTATTCTGTCTGGACATCTCAACCTGGTATTCTTCCTGGACACCCCGTCCTGCGATTTTGTCTGGACACCCCATCCTGGTATTCTGTCTGGACACCCTGTCCTGGTATTCTGCCTGGACACACCGTCCTGGCATTCTGCCTGGACACACCGTCTTGACATTCTGCCTGGACACACTGTCCTGGTATTCTGTCTGGACATCTCATCCTGGTATTCTTCCAGGACACCCCATCATGATATTCTGTCTGGACACCCCATCCTGGTATTCTGTCTGGATGCCCCGTCCTGGTATTCTGTTTGCACACCCCGTCCTGGTATTCTGTCTGGACATCTCATCCTGGTATTCTTCCTGGACACCCCGTCCTGGTATTCTGCCCGGACAACACGTCCGGGTGTTCTGTCTGGACACCCCATCCTGGTATTCTGTCTGGATGCCCCGTCCTGGTATTCTTAATGGACACCCCGTCCTGGTATTCTGCCCGGACAACACGTCCGGGTGTTCTGTCTGGACATCTCATCCTGGTATTCTTCCTGGACACCCAGTCCTGGTATTCTGCCTGGACACCCCGTCCTGGTATTCTGCCGGGACACACCGTCCTGGTATTCTGTCTGGACACACCGTCCTGGTATTCTGTCTGGACACCCCATCCTGGTATTCTGTCTAGACATCACGTCCTGGTATTCTGCCTGGACACCCCATCCTGGTATTCTGTCTGGACACCCCGTCCTGGTATTCTGTCTGGACATCTCATCCTGGTATTCTTCCGGGACCCCCAGTCCTGGTATTCTATCTGGACAACTCATCCTGGTATTCTTCCTGGAAACCCCGTCCTGGTATTCTTCCTGGAAACCCCGTCCTGGTATTCTGTCTGGACATCTCATCCTGCTATTCTTCCTGGAAACCCCGTCCTGGTATTCTGCCTGAGCATCCAGTAATGGTATTCTGTCTGGACACCCCGTCCTGGTATACTGTCTCGACACCCCGTCCTGGTATTCTATCTGGACACCCCATCCTGGTATTCTGTCTAGACATCTCGTCCTGGTATTCTGCCTGGACACCCCGTCCTGGTATTCCGCGTGGACACACCGTCCATGTATTCTGTCTGGAGATCTCATCCTAGTATTCTTCCTGGACACCTTATCCTGATATTCTTCCTGGACACCCCGTCCTGGTATTCTGTCTGGACATCTCATCCTGTAATTCAGTCTGGGCACGCCATCTTGGTATTCTGTCTGGATATCACATCCTGGTATTCTGCCTGGAAGACCCCTCCTGGTGTTCTGTCTGGACATCTCATCCTGGTATTCTTCCTGGACACCCCGTCGTGCGATTTTGTCTGGACACCCCATCCTGGTATTCTGTCTGGACACCCCGTCCTGGTATTCTGCCTGGACACACCGTCCTGGCATTCTGCCTGGACACACCGTCCTGGCATTCTGCCTGGACACACTGTCCTGGTATTATGTCTGGACATCTCATCCTGGTATTCTTCCTGGAGAACACGTCCAGGTGTTCTGTCTGGACACGCCGGCTGGTATTCTGTCTGGAAATCTCATCCTGGTATTCTTCCGAAACACCCAGTCCTGGTATTCTATCTGGACACCCTGTCCTGGTATTCTGTCTGGACATCTCATCCTGTTATTCTTCCGGGACACCAAGTCCTGGTATTCTATCTGGACACCCTGTCCTGGTATTCTGTCTGGACATCTCATCCTGGTATTCTTCCTGGACACCCCGACCTGGTATTCTGTCTGCACATCTCTTCCTGGTATTCTTTCTGGATGCCCCGTCCTGGTATTCTGCCTGAGCATCCAGTAATGATATTCTGTCTGGACACCCCATCCATGTATTCTGTCTGGACACCCCGTCCGGGTATTCTGTCTGGAAATCTCGACATTGTATTTTTTCTGGGCACCACGTACTGGTATTCTTCCTGGACACCCTGTCCTGGTTTTCTGTCTGGTCATCTCATCCTGGTATTCTTCCTGGACACCCCGTCCTGCGATTTTGTCTGGACACCCCATCCTGGTATTCTGTCTGGACACCCCGTCCTGGTATTCTGCCTGGACACACCGTCCTGGCATTCTGCCTGGACACACCGTCCTGACATTCTGCCTGGACACACTGTCCTGGTATTCTGTCTGGACATCTCATCCTGGTATTCTTCCAGGACACCCCGTCATGATATTCTGTCTGGACACCCCATCCAGGTATTCTGTCTGGATGCCCCGTCCTGGTATTCTGCCTGGACACCCCGTCCTGGTATTCTGTCTGGACATCTCATCCTGGTATTCTTCCTGGACACCCCGTCCTGGTATTCTGCCCGGACAACACGTCCGGGTGTTCTGTCTGGACACCCCATCCTGGTATTCTGTCTGGATACCACGTCCTGGTATTCTTCCTGGACACCCCGTCCTGGTATTCTGCCCGGACAACACGTCCGGGTGTTCTGTCTGGACATCTCATCCTGGTATTCTTCCTGGACACCCAGTCCTGGTATTCTGCCTGGTCACCCCGTCCTGGTATTCTGTCTGGACATCTCATCCTGGTATTCTTCCTATACACCCGGTCCTGGTATTCTGCCTGGACACCCCGTCCTGGTATTCTGTCTGGACATCTCATCCTTGTATTCTTCCGGGACACCCAGTCCTGTTATTCTATCTGGACACCCCGTCCTGGTATTCTGTCTGGACATCTCATCCTGGTATTCTTCCTGGGAACCCCGTCCTGGTATTCTGCCTGAGCATCCAGTAATGGTATTCTGTCTGCACACCCCGTACTGGTATTCTGTCTCTACACCCCGTCCTGGTATTCTGTCTGGAAACCCCATCCTGGCATTCTGTCTAGACATCTCGTCCTGGTATTCTGCCTGGACACCCCGTCCTGATATTCTGCCTGGACACCACGTCCTGTATTCTGTCTGGACACCCCGTACTGGTATTCTGTCTGGACATCTCATCCTGGTATTCATCCTGGACACCCCGTCCTGGTATTCTGCCCGGACAGTACGTCCGGGTGTTCTGTCTGGACACCCCATCCTGGTATTCTGTCTGGATGCCCCGTCCTGGTATTCTGTGTGGACATCTCATCCTGCTATTCTTCCTGGAATCCCCGTCCTGGTATTCTGCCTGAGAATCCAGTAATGGTATTCAGTCTAGACACCCCGTCATGGTATTCTGTCTGGACACCCCGTCCTGGTATTCTGTCAGGACATCTCTACATGGAATTCTGTCTGGGCACCACGTCCTGGTATTCTGTCTGGACATCTCAACCTGTAATTCTGTCTGGACACGCCATCTTGGTATTCTGTCTGGATATCTCATCCTGGTATTCTGCCTGGACAACCCGTCCTGGTGTTCTGTCTGGACATCTCATGCTGGTATTCTTCCTGGACACCCCGTCTTGGTATTCTGCCCGGACAACCCGTCCGGGTGTTCTGTCTGGACATCTCATTCTGGTATTCTTCCTGGACACCCAGTCCTGGTATTCTGTCTGGACATCTCAACCTGTAATTCAGTCTGGGCACGCCATCTTGGTATTCTGTCTGGATATCTCATCCTGGTATTCTGCCTGGAAGACCCCTCCTGGTGTTAAGTCTGGACATCTCATCCTGGTATTCTTCCTGGACACCCCGTCGTGCGATTCTGTCTGGACACCCCATCATGGTATTCTGTCTGGACACCACGTCCTGGTATTCTGCCTGGACACACCGTCCTGGCATTTTGCCTGGACACACTGTCCTGGTATTCTGTCAGGACATCTCATCCTGGTATTCTTCCTGGACACCCCGTCCTGGTATTCTGCCCGGACAACACGTCCGGGTGTTCTGTCTGGACACCCCATCCTGGTATTCTGTCTGGATGCCCCGTCCTGGTATTCTGCCTGTTCACCCCGTCCTGGTATTCTGCCTGTTCACCCCGTCCTGGTATTCTGTCTGGACATCTCAACCTGGTATTCTTCCTGGACACCCCGTCCTGCGATTTTGTCTGGACACCCCATCCTGGTATTCTGTCTGGACACCCCGTCCTGGTATTCTGCCTGGACACACCGTCCTGGCATTCTGCCTGGACACACCGTCCTGACATTCTGCCTGGACACACTGTCCTGGTATTCTGTCTGGACATCTCATCCTGGTATTCTTCCAGGACACCCCGTCATGATATTCTGTCTGGACACCCCATCCTGGTATTCTGTCTGGATGCCCCGTCCTGGTATTCTGCCTGGACACCCCGTCCTGGTATTCTGTCTGGACATCTCATCCTGGTATTCTTCCTGGACACCCCGTCCTGGTATTCTGCCCGGACAACACGTTCGGGTGTTCTGTCTGGACACCCCATCCTGGTATTCTGTCTGGATGCCCCGTCCTGGTATTCTTCCTGGACACCCCGTCCTGGTATTCTGCCCGGACAACACGTCCGGGTGTTCTGTCTGGACATCTCATCCTGGTATTCTTCCTGGACACCCAGTCCTGGTATTCTGCCTGGACACCCCGTCCTGGTATTCTGCCGGGACACCCGTCCTGGTATTCTGTCTGGACACACCGTCCTGGTATTCTGTCTGGACACCCCATCCTGGTATTCTGTCTAGACATCACGTCCTGGTATTCTGCCTGGACACCCCATCCTGGTATTCTGTCTGGACCCCCCGTCCTGGTATTCTGTCTGGACATCTCATCCTGGTATTCTTCCGGGACACCCAGTCCTGGTATTCTATCTGGACAACTTATCCTGGTATTCTTCCTGGAAACCCCGTCCTGGTATTCTTCCTGGAAACCCCGTCCTGGTATTCTGTCTGGACATCTCATCCTGCTATTCTTCCTGGAAACCCCGTCCTGGTATTCTGCCTGAGCATCCAGTAATGGTATTCTGTCTGCACACCCAGTCCTGGTATTCTGCCTGGACACCCCGTCCTGGTATTCTGCCGGGACACCCCGTCCTGGTATTCTGTCTGGACACACCGTCCTGGTATTCTGTCTGGACACCCCATCCTGGTATTCTGTCTAGACATCACGTCCTGGTATTCTGCCAGGACACCCCTTCCTGGTATTCTGTCTGGACACCCCGTCCTGGTATTCCGTCTGGACATCTCATCCTGGTATTCTTCCGGGTCACCCAGTCCTGGTATTCTATCTGGACAACTCATCCTGGTATTCTTCCTGGACACCCCGTCCTGGTATTCTGCCCGGACAACACGTCCGGGTGTTCTGTCTGGACACCCCATCCTGGTATTCTGTCTGGATGCCCCGTCCTGGTATTCTGCCTGTTCACCCCGTCCTGGTATTCTGCCTGTTCACCCCGTCCTGGTATTCTGTCTGGACATCTCAACCTGGTATTCTTCCTGGACACCCCGTCCTGCGATTTTGTCTGGACACCCCATCCTGGTATTCTGTCTGGACACCCCGTCCTGGTATTCTGCCTGGACACACCGTCCTGGCATTCTGCCTGGACACACCGTCCTGACATTCTGCCTGGACACACTGTCCTGGTATTCTGTCTGGACATCTCATCCTGGTATTCTTCCAGGACACCCCGTCATGATATTCTGTCTGGACACCCCATCCTGGTATTCTGTCTGGATGCCCCGTCCTGGTATTCTGCCTGGACACCCCGTCCTGGTATTCTGTCTGGACATCTCATCCTGGTATTCTTCCTGGACACCCCGTCCTGGTATTCTGCCCGGACAACACGTTCGGGTGTTCTGTCTGGACACCCCATCCTGGTATTCTGTCTGGATGCCCCGTCCTGGTATTCTTCCTGGACACCCCGTCCTGGTATTCTGCCCGGACAACACGTCCGGGTGTTCTGTCTGGACATCTCATCCTGGTATTCTTCCTGGACACCCAGTCCTGGTATTCTGCCTGGACACCCCGTCCTGGTATTCTGCCGGGACACCCGTCCTGGTATTCTGTCTGGACACACCGTCCTGGTATTCTGTCTGGACACCCCATCCTGGTATTCTGTCTAGACATCACGTCCTGGTATTCTGCCTGGACACCCCATCCTGGTATTCTGTCTGGACCCCCCGTCCTGGTATTCTGTCTGGACATCTCATCCTGGTATTCTTCCGGGACACCCAGTCCTGGTATTCTATCTGGACAACTTATCCTGGTATTCTTCCTGGAAACCCCGTCCTGGTATTCTTCCTGGAAACCCCGTCCTGGTATTCTGTCTGGACATCTCATCCTGCTATTCTTCCTGGAAACCCCGTCCTGGTATTCTGCCTGAGCATCCAGTAATGGTATTCTGTCTGCACACCCAGTCCTGGTATTCTGCCTGGACACCCCGTCCTGGTATTCTGCCGGGACACCCCGTCCTGGTATTCTGTCTGGACACACCGTCCTGGTATTCTGTCTGGACACCCCATCCTGGTATTCTGTCTAGACATCACGTCCTGGTATTCTGCCAGGACACCCCTTCCTGGTATTCTGTCTGGACACCCCGTCCTGGTATTCCGTCTGGACATCTCATCCTGGTATTCTTCCGGGTCACCCAGTCCTGGTATTCTATCTGGACAACTCATCCTGGTATTCTTCCTGGAAACCCCGTCCTGGTATTCTTCCTGGAAACCCCGTCCTGGTATTCTGTCTGGACATCTCATCCTGCTATTCTTCCTGGAAACCCCGTCCTGGTATTCTGCCTGAGCATCCAGTAATGGTATTCTGTCTGGACACCCCGTCCTGGTATACTGTCTCGACACCCCGTCCTGGTATTCTATCTGGACACCCCATCCTGGTATTCTGTCTAGACATCTCGTCCTGGTATTCTGCCTGGACACCCCGTCCTGGTATTCCGCGTGGACACACCGTCCATGTATTCTGTCTGGAGATCTCATCCTAGTATTCTTCCTGGACACCTTGTCCTGATATTCTTCCTGGACACCCCGTCCTGGTATTCTGTCTGGACATCTCATCCTGTAATTCAGTCTGGGCACGCCATCTTGGTATTCTGTCTGGATATCACATCCTGGTATTCTGCCTGGAAGACCCCTCCTGGTGTTCTGTCTGGACATCTCATCCTGGTATTCTTCCTGGACACCCCGTCGTGCGATTTTGTCTGGACACCCCATCCTGGTATTCTGTCTGGACACCCTGTCCTGGTATTCTGCCTGGACACACCGTCCTGGCATTCTGCCTGGACACACCGTCCTGACATTCTGCCTGGACACACTGTCCTGGTATTCTGTCTGGACATCTCATCCTGGTATTCTTCCTGGAGAACACGTCCAGGTGTTCTGTCTGGACACGCCGGCTGGTATTCTGTCTGGAAATCTCATCCTGGTATTCTTCCGAAACACCCAGTCCTGGTATTCTATCTGGACACCCTGTCCTGGTATTCTGTCTGGACATCTCATCCTGTTATTCTTCCGGGACACCAAGTCCTGGTATTCTATCTGGACACCCTGTCCTGGTATTCTGTCTGGACATCTCATCCTGGTATTATTCCTGGACACCCCGACCTGGTATTCTGTCTGCACATCTCTTCCTGGTATTCTTTCTGGATGCCCCGTCCTGGTATTCTGCCTGAGCATCCAGTAATGATATTCTGTCTGGACACCCCATCCATGTATTCTGTCTGGACACCCCGTCCTGGTATTCCGTCAGGAAATCTCGACATTGTATTCTGTCTGGGCACCACGTACTGGTATTCTTCCTGGACACCCTGTCCTGGTTTTCTGTCTGGACATCTCATCCTGGTATTCTTCCTGGACACCCCGTCTTGGTATTCTGCCCGGACAACCCGTCCGGGTGTTCTGTCTGGACATCTCATTCTGGTATTCTTCCTGGACACCCAGTTCTGGTATTCTGTCTGGACATCTCAACCTGTAATTCAGTCTGGGCACGCCATCTTGGTATTCTGTCTGGATATCTCATCCTGGTATTCTGCCTGGAAGACCCCTCCTGGTGTTAAGTCTGGACATCTCATCCTGGTATTCTTCCTGGACACACCGTCGTGCGATTCTGTCTGGACACCCCATCATGGTATTCTGTCTGGACATCTCATCCTGGTATTCTTCCTGGACACCCCGACCTGGTATTCTGTCTGCACATCTCTTCCTGGTATTCTTTCTAGATGCCCCGTCCTGGTATTCTGCCTGAGCATCCAGTAATGATATTCTGTCTGGACACCCCATCCATGTATTCTGTCTGGACACCCCGTCCTGGTATTCCGTCAGGAAATCTCGACATTGTATTCTGTCTGGGCACCACGTACTGGTATTCTTCCTGGACACCCTGTCCTGGTTTTCTGTCTGGACATCTCATCCTGGTATTCTTCCTGGAGAACACGTCCAGGTGTTCTCTCTGGACACGCCGGCTGGTATTCTGTCTGGAAATCTCATCCTGGTATTCTTCCGAAACACCCAGTCCTGGTATTCTATCTGGACACCCTGTCCTGGTATTCTGTCTGGACATCTCATCCTGTTATTCTTCCGGGACACCAAGTCCTGGTATTCTATCTGGACACCCTGTCCTGGTATTCTGTCTGGACATCTCATCCTGGTATTCTTCCTGGACACCCCGACCTGGTATTCTGTCTGCACATCTCTTCCTGGTATTCTTTCTGGATGCCCCGTCCTGGTATTCTGCCTGAGCATCCAGTAATGATATTCTGTCTGGACACCCCATCCATGTATTCTGTCTGGACACCCCGTCCTGGTATTCCGTCAGGAAATCTCGACATTGTATTCTGTCTGGGCACCACGTACTGGTATTCTTCCTGGACACCCTGTCCTGGTTTTCTGTCTGGACATCTCATCCTGGTATTCTTCCTGGACACCCCGTCCTGCGATTTTGTCTGGACACCCCATCCTGGTATTCTGTCTGGACACCCCGTCCTGGTATTCTGCCTGGACACACCGTCCTGGCATTCTGCCTGGACACACCGTCCTGACATTCTGCCTGGACACACTGTCCTGGTATTCTGTCTGGACATCTCATCCTGGTATTCTTCCAGGACACCCCGTCATGATATTCTGTCTGGACACCCCATCCTGGTATTCTGTCTGGATGCCCCGTCCTGGTATTCTGCCTGGACACCCCGTCCTGGTATTCTGTCTGGACATCTCATCCTGGTATTCTTCCTGGACACCCCGTCCTGGTATTCTGCCCGGACAACACGTCCGGGTATTCTGTCTGGACATCTCATCCTGGTATTCTTCCAGGACACCCCGTCATGATATTCTGTCTGGACACCCCATCCAGGTATTCTGTCTGGATGCCCCGTCCTGGTATTCTGCCTGGACACCCCGTCCTGGTATTCTGTCTGGACATCTCATCCTGGTATTCTTCCTGGACACCCCGTCCTGGTATTCTGCCCGGACAACACGTCCGGGTGTTCTGTCTGGACACCCCATCCTGGTATTCTGTCTGGATGCCACGTCCTGGTATTCTTCCTGGACACCCCGTCCTGGTATTCTGCCCGGACAACACGTCCGGGTGTTCTGTCTGGACATCTCATCCTGGTATTCTTCCTGGACACCCAGTCCTGGTATTCTGCCTGGTCACCCCGTCCTGGTATTCTGTCTGGACATCTCATCCTGGTATTCTTCCTATACACCCGGTCCTGGTATTCTGCCTGGACACCCCGTCCTGGTATTCTGTCTGGACATCTCATCCTTGTATTCTTCCGGGACACCCAGTCCTGTTATTCTATCTGGACACCCCGTCCTGGTATTCTGTCTGGACATCTCATCCTGGTATTCTTCCTGGGAACCCCGTCCTGGTATTCTGCCTGAGCATCCAGTAATGGTATTCTGTCTGGACACCCCGTACTGGTATTCTGTCTCTACACCCCGTCCTGGTATTCTGTCTGGAAACCCCATCCTGGCATTCTGTCTAGACATCTCGTCCTGGTATTCTGCCTGGACACCCCGTCCTGATATTCTGCCTGGACACCACGTCCTGTATTCTGTCTGGACACACCGTACTGGTATTCTGTCTGGACATCTCATCCTGGTATTCATCCTGGACACCCCGTCCTGGTATTCTGCCCGGACAACACGTCCGGGTGTTCTGTCTGGACACCCCATCCTGGTATTCTGTCTGGATGCCCCGTCCTGGTATTCTGTGTGGACATCTCATCCTGCTATTCTTCCTGGAATCCCCGTCCTGGTATTCTGCCTGAGAATCCAGTAATGGTATTCAGTCTAGACACCCCGTCATGGTATTCTGTCTGGACACCCCGTCCTGGTATTCTGTCAGGACATCTCTACATGGTATTCTGTCTGGGCACCACGTCCTGGTATTCTGTCTGGACATCTCAACCTGTAATTCTGTCTGGACACGCCATCTTGGTATTCTGTCTGGATATCTCATCCTGGTATTCTGCCTGGACAACCCGTCCTGGTGTTCTGTCTGGACATCTCATCCTGGTATTCTTCCTGGACACCCCGTCTTGGTATTCTGCCCGGACAACCCGTCCGGGTGTTCTGTCTGGACATCTCATTCTGGTATTCTTCCTGGACACCCAGTCCTGGTATTCTGTCTGGACATCTCAACCTGTAATTCAGTCTGGGCAGGCCATCTTGGTATTCTGTCTGGATATCTCATCCTGGTATTCTGCCTGGAAGACCCCTCCTGGTGTTAAGTCTGGACATCTCATCCTGGTATTCTTCCTGGACACCCCGTCGTGCGATTCTGTCTGGACACCCCATCATGGTATTCTGTCTGGACACCACGTCCTGGTATTCTGCCTGGACACACCGTCCTGGCATTTTGCCTGGACACACTGTCCTGGTATTCTGTCAGGACATCTCATCCTGGTATTCTTCCTGGACACCCCGTCCTGGTATTCTGCCCGGACAACACGTCCGGGTGTTCTGTCTGGACACCCCATCCTGGTATTCTGTCTGGATGCCCCGTCCTGGTATTCTGCCTGTTCACCCCGTCCTGGTATTCTGCCTGTTCACCCCGTCCTGGTATTCTGTCTGGACATCTCAACCAGGTATTCTTCCTGGACACCCCGTCCTGCGATTTTGTCTGGACACCCCATCCTGGTATTCTGTCTGGACACCCCGTCCTGGTATTCTGCCTGGACACACCGTCCTGACATTCTGCCTGGACACACTGTCCTGGTATTCTGTCTGGACATCTCATCCTGGTATTCTTCCAGGACACCCCGTCATGATATTCTGTCTGGACACCCCATCCTGGTATTCTGTCTGGATGCCCCGTCCTGGTATTCTGCCTGGACACCCCGTCCTGGTATTCTGTCTGGACATCTCATCCTGGTATTCTTCCTGGACACCCCGTCCTGGTATTCTGCCCGGACAACACGTTCGGGTGTTCTGTCTGGACACCCCATCCTGGTATTCTGTCTGGATGCCCCGTCCTGGTATTCTTCCTGGACACCCCGTCCTGGTATTCTGCCCGGACAACACGTCCGGGTGTTCTGTCTGGACATCTCATCCTGGTATTCTTCCTGGACACCCAGTCCTGGTATTCTGCCTGGACACCCCGTCCTGGTATTCTGCCGGGACACCCCGTCCTGGTATTCTGTCTGGACACACCGTCCTGGTATTCTGTCTGGACACCCCATCCTGGTATTCTGTCTAGACATCACGTCCTGGTATTCTGCCTGGACACCCCATCCTGGTATTCTGTCTGGACACCCCGTCCTGGTATTCTGTCTGGACATCTCATCCTGGTATTCTTCCGGGACACCCAGTCCTGGTATTCTATCTGGACAACTTATCCTGGTATTCTTCCTGGAAACCCCGTCCTGGTATTCTTCCTGGAAACCCCGTCCTGGTATTCTGTCTGGACATCTCATCCTGCTATTCTTCCTGGAAACCCCGTCCTGGTATTCTGCCTGAGCATCCAGTAATGGTATTCTGTCTGCACACCCAGTCCTGGTATTCTGCCTGGACACCCCGTCCTGGTATTCTGCCGGGACACCCCGTCCTGGTATTCTGTCTGGACACACCGTCCTGGTATTCTGTCTGGACACCCCATCCTGGTATTCTGTCTAGACATCACGTCCTGGTATTCTGCCAGGACACCCCTTCCTGGTATTCTGTCTGGACACCCCGTCCTGGTATTCCGTCTGGACATCTCATCCTGGTATTCTTCCGGGACACCCAGTCTTGGTATTCTATCTGGACAACTCATCCTGGTATTCTTCCTGGAAACCCCGTCCTGGTATTCTTCCTGGAAACCCCGTCCTGGTATTCTGTCTGGACATCTCATCCTGCTATTCTTCCTGGAAACCCCGTCCTGGTATTCTGCCTGAGCATCCAGTAATGGTATTCTGTCTGGACACCCCGTCCTGGTATACTGTCTCGACACCCCGTCCTGGTATTCTATCTGGACACCCCATCCTGGTATTCTGTCTAGACATCTCGTCCTGGTATTCTGCCTGGACACCCCGTCCTGGTATTCCGCGTGGACACACCGTCCATGTATTCTGTCTGGAGATCTCATCCTAGTATTCTTCCTGGACACCTTGTCCTGATATTCTTCCTGGACACCCCGTCCTGGTATTCTGTCTGGACATCTCATCCTGTAATTCAGTCTGGGCACGCCATCTTGGTATTCTGTCTGGATATCACATCCTGGTATTCTGCCTGGAAGACCCCTCCTGGTGTTCTGTCTGGACATCTCATCCTGGTATTCTTCCTGGACACCCCGTCGTGCGATTTTGTCTGGACACCCCATCCTGGTATTCTGTCTGGACACCCTGTCCTCGTATTCTGCCTGGACACACCGTCCTGGCATTCTGCCCGGACACACCGTCCTGACATTCTGCCTGGACACACTGTCCTGGTATTCTGTCTGGACATCTCATCCTGGTATTCTTCCTGGAGAACACGTCCAGGTGTTCTGTCTGGACACGCCGGCTGGTATTCTGTCTGGAAATCTCATCCTGGTATTCTTCCGAAACACCCAGTCCTGGTATTCTATCTGGACACCCTGTCCTGGTATTCTGTCTGGACATCTCATCCTGTTATTCTTCCGGGACACCAAGTCCTGGTATTCTATCTGGACACCCTGTCCTGGTATTCTGTCTGGACATCTCATCCTGGTATTATTCCTGGACACCCCGACCTGGTATTCTGTCTGCACATCTCTTCCTGGTATTCTTTCTGGATGCCCCGTCCTGGTATTCTGCCTGAGCATCCAGTAATGATATTCTGTCTGGACACCCCATCCATGTATTCTGTCTGGACACCCCGTCCTGGTATTCCGTCAGGAAATCTCGACATTGTATTCTGTCTGGGCACCACGTACTGGTATTCTTCCTGGACACCCTGTCCTGGTTTTCTGTCTGGACATCTCATCCTGGTATTCTTCCTGGACACCCCGTCTTGGTATTCTGCCCGGACAACCCGTCCGGGTGTTCTGTCTGGACATCTCATTCTGGTATTATTCCTGGACACCCAGTTCTGGTATTCTGTCTGGACATCTCAACCTGTAATTCAGTCTGGGCACGCCATCTTGGTATTCTGTCTGGATATCTCATCCTGGTATTCTGCCTGGAAGACCCCTCCTGGTGTTAAGTCTGGACATCTCATCCTGGTATTCTTCCTGGACACACCGTCGTGCGATTCTGTCTGGACACCCCATCATGGTATTCTGTCTGGACATCTCATCCTGGTATTCTTCCTGGACACCCCGACCTGGTATTCTGTCTGCACATCTCTTCCTGGTATTCTTTCTGGATGCCCCGTCCTGGTATTCTGCCTGAGCATCCAGTAATGATATTCTGTCTGGACACCCCATCCATGTATTCTGTCTGGACACCCCGTCCTGGTATTCCGTCAGGAAATCTCGACATTGTATTCTGTCTGGGCACCACGTACTGGTATTCTTCCTGGACACCCTGTCCTGGTTTTCTGTCTGGACACCCTGTCCTGGTATTCTGTCTGGACATCTCATCCTGTTATTCTTCCGGGACACCAAGTCCTGGTATTCTATCTGGACACCCTGTCCTGGTATTCTGTCTGGACATCTCATCCTGGTATTCTTCCTGGACACCCCGACCTGGTATTCTGTCTGCACATCTCTTCCTGGTATTCTTTCTGGATGCCCCGTCCTGGTATTCTGCCTGAGCATCCAGTAATGATATTCTGTCTGGACACCCCATCCATGTATTCTGTCTGGACACCCCGTCCTGGTATTCCGTCAGGAAATCTCGACATTGTATTCTGTCTGGGCACCACGTACTGGTATTCTTCCTGGACACCCTGTCCTGGTTTTCTGTCTGGACATCTCATCCTGGTATTCTTCCTGGACACCCCGTCCTGCGATTTTGTCTGGACACCCCATCCTGGTATTCTGTCTGGACACCCCGTCCTGGTATTCTGCCTGGACACACCGTCCTGGCATTCTGCCTGGACACACCGTCCTGACATTCTGCCTGGACACACTGTCCTGGTATTCTGTCTGGACATCTCATCCTGGTATTCTTCCAGGACACCCCGTCATGATATTCTGTCTGGACACCCCATCCTGGTATTCTGTCTGGATGCCCCGTCCTGGTATTCTGCCTGGACACCCCGTCCTGGTATTCTGTCTGGACATCTCATCCTGGTATTCTTCCTGGACACCCCGTCCTGGTATTCTGCCCGGACAACACGTCCGGGTATTCTGTCTGGACATCTCATCCTGGTATTCTTCCAGGACACCCCGTCATGATATTCTGTCTGGACACCCCATCCAGGTATTCTGTCTGGATGCCCCGTCCTGGTATTCTGCCTGGACACCCCGTCCTGGTATTCTGTCTGGACATCTCATCCTGGTATTCTTCCTGGACACCCCGTCCTGGTATTCTGCCCGGACAACACGTCCGGGTGTTCTGTCTGGACACCCCATCCTGGTATTCTGTCTGGATGCCACGTCCTGGTATTCTTCCTGGACACCCCGTCCTGGTATTCTGCCCGGACAACACGTCCGGGTGTTCTGTCTGGACATCTCATCCTGGTATTCTTCCTGGACACCCAGTCCTGGTATTCTGCCTGGTCACCCCGTCCTGGTATTCTGTCTGGACATCTCATCCTGGTATTCTTCCTATACACCCGGTCCTGGTATTCTGCCTGGACACCCCGTCCTGGTATTCTGTCTGGACATCTCATCCTTGTATTCTTCCGGGACACCCAGTCCTGTTATTCTATCTGGACACCCCGTCCTGGTATTCTGTCTGGACATCTCATCCTGGTATTCTTCCTGGGAACCCCGTCCTGGTATTCTGCCTGAGCATCCAGTAATGGTATTCTGTCTGGACACCCCGTACTGGTATTCTGTCTCTACACCCCGTCCTGGTATTCTGTCTGGAAACCCCATCCTGGCATTCTGTCTAGACATCTCGTCCTGGTATTCTGCCTGGACACCCCGTCCTGATATTCTGCCTGGACACCACGTCCTGTATTCTGTCTGGACACCCCGTACTGGTATTCTGTCTGGACATCTCATCCTGGTATTCATCCTGGACACCCCGTCCTGGTATTCTGCCCGGACAACACGTCCGGGTGTTCTGTCTGGACACCCCATCCTGGTATTCTGTCTGGATGCCCCGTCCTGGTATTCTGTGTGGACATCTCATCCTGCTATTCTTCCTGGAATCCCCGTCCTGGTATTCTGCCTGAGAATCCAGTAATGGTATTCAGTCTAGACACCCCGTCATGGTATTCTGTCTGGACACCCCGTCCTGGTATTCTGTCAGGACATCTCTACATGGTATTCTGTCTGGGCACCACGTCCTGGTATTCTGTCTGGACATCTCAACCTGTAATTCTGTCTGGACACGCCATCTTGGTATTCTGTCTGGATATCTCATCCTGGTATTCTGCCTGGACAACCCGTCCTGGTGTTCTGTCTGGACATCTCATCCTGGTATTCTTCCTGGACACCCCGTCTTGGTATTCTGCCCGGACAACCCGTCCGGGTGTTCTGTCTGGACATCTCATTCTGCTATTCTTCCTGGACACCCAGTCCTGGTATTCTGTCTGGACATCTCAACCTGTAATTCAGTCTGGGCAGGCCATCTTGGTATTCTGTCTGGATATCTCATCCTGGTATTCTGCCTGGAAGACCCCTCCTGGTGTTAAGTCTGGACATCTCATCCTGGTATTCTTCCTGGACACCCCGTCGTGCGATTCTGTCTGGACACCCCATCATGGTATTCTGTCTGGACACCACGTCCTGGTATTCTGCCTGGACACACCGTCCTGGCATTTTGCCTGGACACACTGTCCTGGTATTCTGTCAGGACATCTCATCCTGGTATTCTTCCTGGACACCCCGTCCTGGTATTCTGCCCGGACAACACGTCCGGGTGTTCTGTCTGGACACCCCATCCTGGTATTCTGTCTGGATGCCCCGTCCTGGTATTCTGCCTGTTCACCCCATCCTGGTATTCTGCCTGTTCACCCCGTCCTGGTATTCTGTCTGGACATCTCAACCTGGTATTCTTCCTGGACACCCCGTCCTGCGATTTTGTCTGGACACCCCATCCTGGTATTCTGTCTGGACACCCCGTCCTGGTATTCTGCCTGGACACACCGTCCTGGCATTCTGCCTGGACACACCGTCCTGACATTCTGCCTGGACACACTGTCCTGGTATTCTGTCTGGACATCTCATCCTGGTATTCTTCCAGGACACCCCGTCATGATATTCTGTCTGGACACCCCATCCTGGTATTCTGTCTGGATGCCCCGTCCTGGTATTCTGCCTGGACACCCCGTCCTGGTATTCTGTCTGGACATCTCATCCTGGTATTCTTCCTGGACACCCCGTCCTGGTATTCTGCCCGGACAACACGTTCGGGTGTTCTGTCTGGACACCCCATCCTGGTATTCTGTCTGGATGCCCCGTCCTGGTATTCTTCCTGGACACCCCGTCCTGGTATTCTGCCCGGACAACACGTCCGGGTGTTCTGTCTGGACATCTCATCCTGGTATTCTTCCTGGACACCCAGTCCTGGTATTCTGCCTGGACACCCCGTCCTGGTATTCTGCCGGGACACCCCGTCCTGGTATTCTGTCTGGACACACCGTCCTGGTATTCTGTCTGGACACCCCATCCTGGTATTCTGTCTAGACATCACGTCCTGGTATTCTGCCTGGACACCCCATCCTGGTATTCTGTCTGGACACCCCGTCCTGGTATTCTGTCTGGACATCTCATCCTGGTATTCTTCCGGGACACCCAGTCCTGGTATTCTATCTGGACAACTTATCCTGGTATTCTTCCTGGAAACCCCGTCCTGGTATTCTTCCTGGAAACCCCGTCCTGGTATTCTGTCTGGACATCTCATCCTGCTATTCTTCCTGGAAACCCCGTCCTGGTATTCTGCCTGAGCATCCAGTAATGGTATTCTGTCTGCACACCCAGTCCTGGTATTCTGCCTGGACACCCCGTCCTGGTATTCTGCCGGGACACCCCGTCCTGGTATTCTGTCTGGACACACCGTCCTGGTATTCTGTCTGGACACCCCATCCTGGTATTCTGTCTAGACATCACGTCCTGGTATTCTGCCAGGACACCCCTTCCTGGTATTCTGTCTGGACACCCCGTCCTGGTATTCCGTCTGGACATCTCATCCTGGTATTCTTCCGGGACACCCAGTCTTGGTATTCTATCTGGACAACTCATCCTGGTATTCTTCCTGGAAACCCCGTCCTGGTATTCTTCCTGGAAACCCCGTCCTGGTATTCTGTCTGGACATCTCATCCTGCTATTCTTCCTGGAAACCCCGTCCTGGTATTCTGCCTGAGCATCCAGTAATGGTATTCTGTCTGGACACCCCGTCCTGGTATACTGTCTCGACACCCCGTCCTGGTATTCTATCTGGACACCCCATCCTGGTATTCTGTCTAGACATCTCGTCCTGGTATTCTGCCTGGACACCCCGTCCTGGTATTCCGCGTGGACACACCGTCCATGTATTCTGTCTGGAGATCTCATCCTAGTATTCTTCCTGGACACCTTGTCCTGATATTCTTCCTGGACACCCCGTCCTGGTATTCTGTCTGGACATCTCATCCTGTAATTCAGTCTGGGCACGCCATCTTGGTATTCTGTCTGGATATCACATCCTGGTATTCTGCCTGGAAGACCCCTCCTGGTGTTCTGTCTGGACATCTCATCCTGGTATTCTTCCTGGACACCCCGTCGTGCGATTTTGTCTGGACACCCCATCCTGGTATTCTGTCTGGACACCCTGTCCTCGTATTCTGCCTGGACACACCGTCCTGGCATTCTGCCTGGACACACCGTCCTGACATTCTGCCTGGACACACTGTCCTGGTATTCTGTCTGGACATCTCATCCTGGTATTCTTCCTGGAGAACACGTCCAGGTGTTCTGTCTGGACACGCCGGCTGGTATTCTGTCTGGAAATCTCATCCTGGTATTCTTCCGAAACACCCAGTCCTGGTATTCTATCTGGACACCCTGTCCTGGTATTCTGTCTGGACATCTCATCCTGTTATTCTTCCGGGACACCAAGTCCTGGTATTCTATCTGGACACCCTGTCCTGGTATTCTGTCTGGACATCTCATCCTGGTATTATTCCTGGACACCCCGACCTGGTATTCTGTCTGCACATCTCTTCCTGGTATTCTTTCTGGATGCCCCGTCCTGGTATTCTGCCTGAGCATCCAGTAATGATATTCTGTCTGGACACCCCATCCATGTATTCTGTCTGGACACCCCGTCCTGGTATTCCGTCAGGAAATCTCGACATTGTATTCTGTCTGGGCACCACGTACTGGTATTCTTCCTGGACACCCTGTCCTGGTTTTCTGTCTGGACATCTCATCCTGGTATTCTTCCTGGACACCCCGTCTTGGTATTCTGCCCGGACAACCCGTCCGGGTGTGCTGTCTGGACATCTCATTCTGGTATTCTTCCTGGACACCCAGTTCTGGTATTCTGTCTGGACATCTCAACCTGTAATTCAGTCTGGGCACGCCATCTTGGTATTCTGTCTGGATATCTCATCCTGGTATTCTGCCTGGAAGACCCCTCCTGGTGTTAAGTCTGGACATCTCATCCTGGTATTCTTCCTGGACACACCGTCGTGCGATTCTGTCTGGACACCCCATCATGGTATTCTGTCTGGACATCTCATCCTGGTATTCTTCCTGGACACCCCGACCTGGTATTCTGTCTGCACATCTCTTCCTGGTATTCTTTCTGGATGCCCCGTCCTGGTATTCTGCCTGAGCATCCAGTAATGATATTCTGTCTGGACACCCCATCCATGTATTCTGTCTGGACACCCCGTCCTGGTATTCCGTCAGGAAATCTCGACATTGTATTCTGTCTGGGCACCACGTACTGGTATTCTTCCTGGACACCCTGTCCTGGTTTTCTGTCTGGACATCTCATCCTGGTATTCTTCCTGGAGAACACGTCCAGGTGTTCTCTCTGGACACGCCGGCTGGTATTCTGTCTGGAAATCTCATCCTGGTATTCTTCCGAAACACCCAGTCCTGGTATTCTATCTGGACACCCTGTCCTGGTATTCTGTCTGGACATCTCATCCTGTTATTCTTCCGGGACACCAAGTCCTGGTATTCTATCTGGACACCCTGTCCTGGTATTCTGTCTGGACATCTCATCCTGGTATTCTTCCTGGACACCCCGACCTGGTATTCTGTCTGCACATCTCTTCCTGGTATTCTTTCTGGATGCCCCGTCCTGGTATTCTGCCTGAGCATCCAGTAATGATATTCTGTCTGGACACCCCATCCATGTATTCTGTCTGGACACCCCGTCCTGGTATTCCGTCAGGAAATCTCGACATTGTATTCTGTCTGGGCACCACGTACTGGTATTCTTCCTGGACACCCTGTCCTGGTTTTCTGTCTGGACATCTCATCCTGGTATTCTTCCTGGACACCCCGTCCTGCGATTTTGTCTGGACACCCCATCCTGGTATTCTGTCTGGACACCCCGTCCTGGTATTCTGCCTGGACACACCGTCCTGGCATTCTGCCTGGACACACCGTCCTGACATTCTGCCTGGACACACTGTCCTGGTATTCTGTCTGGACATCTCATCCTGGTATTCTTCCAGGACACCCCGTCATGATATTCTGTCTGGACACCCCATCCTGGTATTCTGTCTGGATGCCCCGTCCTGGTATTCTGCCTGGACACCCCGTCCTGGTATTCTGTCTGGACATCTCATCCTGGTGTTCTTCCTGGACACCCCGTCCTGGTATTCTGCCCGGACAACACGTCCGGGTATTCTGTCTGGACATCTCATCCTGGTATTCTTCCAGGACACCCCGTCATGATATTCTGTCTGGACACCCCATCCTGGTATTCTGTCTGGATGCCCCGTCCTGGTATTCTGCCTGGACACCCCGTCCTGGTATTCTGTCTGGACATCTCATCCTGGTATTCTTCCTGGACACCCCGTCCTGGTATTCTGCCCGGACAACATGTCTGGGTGTTCTGTCTGGACATCTCATCCTGGTATTCTTCCTGGACACCCAGTCCTGGTATTCTGCCTGGTAACCCCGTCCTGGTATTCTGTCTGGACATCTCATCCTGGTATTCTTCCTGTACACCCGGTCCTGGTATTCTGCCTGGACACCCCGTCCTGGTATTCTGTCTGGACATCTCATCCTTGTATTCTTCCGGGACACCCAGTCCTGGTATTCTATCTGGACACCCCGTCCTGGTATTCTGTCTGGATATCTCATCCTGGTATTCTTCCTGGGAACCCCGTCCTGGTATTCTGCCTGAGCATCCAGTAATGGTATTCTGTCTGGACACCCCGTACTGGTATTCTGTCTCTACACCCCGTCCTGGTATTCTGTCTCTACACCCCGTCCTGGTATTCTGTCTGGAAACCCCATCCTGGTATTCTGTCTAGACATCTCGTCCTGGTATTCTGCCTGGACACCCCGTCCTGATATTCTGCCTGTACACCACGTCCTGTATTCTGTCTGGACACCCCGTACTGGTATTCTGTCTGGACACCCCGTCCTGGTATTCTGCCCGGACAACACGTCTGGGTGTTCTGTCTGGACACCCCATCCTGGTATTCTGTCTGGATGCCCCGTCCTGGTATTCTGCCTGTTCACCCCGTCCTGGTATTCTGTCTGGACATCTCATCCTGCTATTCTTCCTGGAATCCCCGTCCTGGTATTCTGCCTGAGAATCCAGTAATGGTATTCAGTCTAGACACCCCGTCATGGTATTCTGTCTGGACACCCCGTCCTGGTATTCTGTCAGGACATCTCTACATGGTATTCTGTCTGGGCACCACGTCCTGGTATTCTGTCTGGACATCTCAACCTGTAATTCTGTCTGGACACGCCATCTTGGTATTCTGTCTGGATATCTCATCCTGGTATTCTGCCTGGACAACCCGTCCTGGTGTTCTGTCTGGACATCTCATCCTGGTATTCTTCCTGGACACCCCATCTTGGTATTCTGCCCGGACAACCCGTCCGGGTGTTCTGTCTGGACATCTCATTCTGGTATTCTTCCTGGACACCCAGTAATGGTATTCTGTCTGGACATCTCAACCTGTAATTCAGTCTGGGCACGCCATCTTGGTATTCTGTCTGGATATCTCATCCTGGTATTCTGCCTGGAAGACCCCTCCTGGTGTTAAGTCTGGACATCTCATCCTGGTATTCTTCCTGGACACACCGTCGTGCGATTCTGTCTGGACACCCCATCATGGTATTCTGTCTGGACATCTCATCCTGGTATTCTTCCTGGACACCCCGACCTGGTATTCTGTCTGCACATCTCTTCCTGGTATTCTTTCTGGATGCCCCGTCCTGGTATTCTGCCTGAGCATCCAGTAATGATATTCTGTCTGGACACCCCATCCATGTATTCTGTCTGGACACCCCGTCCTGGTATTCCGTCAGGAAATCTCGACATTGTATTCTGTCTGGGCACCACGTACTGGTATTCTTCCTGGACACCCTGTCCTGGTTTTCTGTCTGGACATCTCATCCTGGTATTCTTCCTGGACACCCCGTCCTGCGATTTTGTCTGGACACCCCATCCTGGTATTCTGTCTGGACACCCCGTCCTGGTATTCTGCCTGGACACACCGTCCTGGCATTCTGCCTGGACACACCGTCCTGACATTCTGCCTGGACACACTGTCCTGGTATTCTGTCTGGACATCTCATCCTGGTATTCTTCCAGGACACCCCGTCATGATATTCTGTCTGGACACCCCATCCTGGTATTCTGTCTGGATGCCCCGTCCTGGTATTCTGCCTGGACACCCCGTCCTGGTATTCTGTCTGGACATCTCATCCTGGTATTCTTCCTGGACACCCCGTCCTGGTATTCTGCCCGGACAACACGTCCGGGTATTCTGTCTGGACATCTCATCCTGGTATTCTTCCAGGACACCCCGTCATGATATTCTGTCTGGACACCCCATCCTGGTATTCTGTCTGGATGCCCCGTCCTAGTATTCTGCCTGGACACCCCGTCCTGGTATTCTGTCTGGACATCTCATCCTGGTATTCTTCCTGGACACCCCGTCCTGGTATTCTGCCCGGACAACACGTCCGGGTGTTCTGTCTGGACATCTCATCCTGGTATTCTTCCTGGACACCCAGTCCTGGTATTCTGCCTGGTCACCCCGTCCTGGTATTCTGTCTGGACATCTCATCCTGGTATTCTTCCTGTACACCCGGTCCTGGTATTCTGCCTGGACACCCCGTCCTGGTATTCTGTCTGGACATCTCATCCTTGTATTCTTCCGGGACACCCAGTCCTGGTATTCTATCTGGACACCCCGTCCTGGTATTCTGTCTGGACATCTCATCCTGGTATTCTTCCTGGGAACCCCGTCCTGGTATTCTGCCTGAGCATCCAGTAATGGTATTCTGTCTGGACACCCCGTACTGGTATTCTGTCTCTACACCCCGTCCTGGTATTCTGTCTGGAAACCCCATCCTGGTATTCTGTCTAGACATCTCGTCCTGGTATTCTGCCTGGACACCCCGTCCTGATATTCTGCCTGGACACCACGTCCTGTATTCTGTCTGGACACCCCGTACTGGTATTCTGTCTGGACATCTCATCCTGGTATTCTTCCTGGACACCCCGTCCTGGTATTCTGCCCGGACAACACGTCCGGGTGTTCTGTCTGGACACCCCATCCTGGTATTCTGTCTGGATGCCCCGTCCTGGTATTCTGCCTGTTCACCCCGTCCTGGTATTCTGTCTGGACATCTCATCCTGCTATTCTTCCTGGAATCCCCGTCCTGGTATTCTGCCTGAGAATCCAGTAATGGTATTCAGTCTAGACACCCCGTCATGATATTCTGTCTGGACACCCCGTCCTGGTATTCTGTCAGGACATCTCTACATGGTATTCTGTCTGGGCACCACGTCCTGGTATTCTGTCTGGACATCTCAACCTGTAATTCTGTCTGGACACGCCATCTTGATATTCTGTCTGGATATCTCATCCTGGTATTCTGCCTGGACAACCCGTCCTGGTGTTCTGTCTGGACATCTCATCCTGGTATTCTTCCTGGACACCCCGTCTTGGTATTCTGCCCGGACAACCCGTCCGGGTGTTCTGTCTGGACATCTCATTCTGGTATTCTTCCTGGACACCCAGTTCTGGTATTCTGTCTGGACATCTCAACCTGTAATTCAGTCTGGGCACGCCATCTTGGTATTCTGTCTGGATATCTCATCCTGGTATTCTGCCTGGAAGACCCCTCCTGGTGTTAAGTCTGGACATCTCATCCTGGTATTCTTCCTGGACACACCGTCGTGCGATTCTGTCTGGACACCCCATCATGGTATTCTGTCTGGACACCACGTCCTGGTATTCTGCCTGGACACACCGTCCTGGCATTCTGCCTGGACACACTGTCCTGGTATTCTGTCAGGACATCTCTACATGGTATTCTGTCTGGGCACAACGTCCTGGTATTCTGTCTGGACATCTCAACCTGTAATTCTGTCTGGACACGCCATCTTAGTATTCTGTCTGGATATCTCATCCTGGTATTCTTCCTGGACACCCAGTCCTGGTATTCTGGCTGGACACTCCATCCTGGTATTCTGTCTAGACATCTCGTCCTGGTATTCTGCCTGGACACCCCGTCCTGGTATTCTATCTGGACACCCCGTCCTCGTATTCTGTCTGGACATCTCATCCTGGTATTCTTCCTGGAAACCCGTACTGGTATACTGTCTGGACATATTATCCTAGTATTCTTCCTGGAAACCCCGTCCTTGTATTCTGCCTCAGCATCCAGTAATGGTATTCTGTCTGGACACCCCGTACTGGTATTCTGTCTCAACACCCCGTCCTGGTATTCTGTCTGGAAACCACATCATGGTATTCTGTCTAGACATCTCGTCCTGGTATTCTGCCTGGACACCCCGTCCTGGTATTCTGCCTGGACACCCCGTCCTGGTGTTCTGTCTGGACATCTCATCCTGGTATTCTTCCTGTACACCCGGTCCTGGTATTCTGCCTGGACACCCCGTCCTCGTATTCTGTCTGGACATCTCATCCTTGTATTCTTCCGGGACACCCAGTCCTGGTATTCTATCTGGACACCCCGTCCTGGTATTCTGTCTGGACATCTCATCCTGGTATTCTTCCTGGGAACCCCGTCCTGGTATTCTGCCTGAGCATCCAGTAATGGTATTCTGTCTGGACACCCCGTACTGGTATTCTGTCTCAACACCCCGTCCAGGTATTCTGTCTGGAAACCCCATCCTGGTATTCTGTCTAGACATCTCGTCCTGGTATTCTGCCTGGACACCCCGTCCTGTATTCTGTCTGGACACCCCGTACTGGTATTCTGTCTGGACATCTGATCCTGGTATTCTCTCTGGACATCGCATTTTGGTATTCTGCCTGGACACCCCGTCCTGGTATTCTGTCTGGACACTCCGTACTGGTATTCTGCATGGACACCCCATCCTGGTATTCCGCCTGGACACCCCATCCTGGTATTCTGTCTGGACACCCCGTCCTGGTATTCTGTCTGGACATCTCATCCTGGTATTCTTCCGGGACACCCAGTCCTGGTATTCTATCTGGACAACTCATCCTGGTATTCTTCCTGGAAACCCCGTCCTGGTATTCTTCCTGGAAACCCCGTCCTGGTATTCTGTCTGGAGATCTCATCCTGCTATTCTTCCTGGAAACCCCGTCCTGGTATTCTGCCTGAGCATCCAGTAATGGTATTCTGTCTGGACACCCCGTCCTGGTATACTGTCTCGACACCCCGTCCTGGTATTCTGTCTGGACACCCCATCCTGGTATTCTGTCTAGACATCTCGTCCTGGTATTCTGCCTGGACACCCCGTCCTGGTATTCCGCGTGGACACACCGTCCATGTATTCTGTCTGGAGATCTCATCCTAGTATTCTTCCTGGACACCTTATCCTGAAATTCTTCCTGGACACCCCGTCCTGGTATTCTGTCTGGACATCTCATCCTGTAATTCAGTCTGGGCACGCCATCTTGGTATTCTGTCTGGATATCACATCCTGGTATTCTGCCTGAAAGACCCCTCCTGGTGTTCTGTCTGGACATCTCATCCTGGTATTCTTCCTGGACACCCGTTCGTGCGATTTTGTCTGGACACCCCATCCTGGTATTCTGTCTGGACACCCCGTCCTGGTATTCTGCCTGGACACACCGTCCTGGCATTCTGCCTGGACACACCGTCCTGACATTCTGCCTGGACACACTGTCCTGGTATTCTGTCTGGACATCTCATCCTGGTATTCTTCCTGGAGAACACGTCCAGGTGTTCTGTCTGGACACGCCGGCTGGTATTCTGTCTGGAAATCTCATCCTGGTATTCTTCCGAAACACCCAGTCCTGGTATTCTATCTGGACACCCTGTCCTGGTATTCTGTCTGGACATCTCATCCTGTTATTCTTCCGGGACACCAAGTCCTGGTATTCTGTCCGGACACCCCATCCTGGTATTCTGTCTGGATGCCCCGTCCTGGTATTCTGCCTGGACACCCCGTCCTGGTATTCTGTCTGGACATCTCATCCTGGTATTCTTCCTGGACACCCCGTCCTGGTATTCTGCCCGGACAACACGTTCGGGTGTTCTGTCTGGACACCCCATCCTGGTATTCTGTCTGGATGCCCCGTCCTGGTATTCTTCCTGGACACCCCGTCCTGGTATTCTGCCCGGACAACACGTCCGGGTGTTCTGTCTGGACATCTCATCCTGGTATTCTTCCTGGACACCCAGTCCTGGTATTCTGCCTGGACACCCCGTCCTGGTATTCTGCCGGGACACCCCGTCCTGGTATTCTGTCTGGACACACCGTCCTGGTATTCTGTCTGGACACCCCATCCTGGTATTCTGTCTAGACATCACGTCCTGGTATTCTGCCTGGACACCCCATCCTGGTATTCTGTCTGGACACCCCGTCCTGGTATTCTGTCTGGACATCTCATCCTGGTATTCTTCCGGGACACCCAGTCCTGGTATTCTATCTGGACAACTTATCCTGGTATTCTTCCTGGAAACCCCGTCCTGGTATTCTTCCTGGAAACCCCGTCCTGGTATTCTGTCTGGACATCTCATCCTGCTATTCTTCCTGGAAACCCCGTCCTGGTATTCTGCCTGAGCATCCAGTAATGGTATTCTGTCTGGACACCCAGTCCTGGTATTCTGCCTGGACACCCCGTCCTGGTATTCTGCCGGGACACCCCGTCCTGGTATTCTGTCTGGACACACCGTCCTGGTATTCTGTCTGGACACCCCATCCTGGTATTCTGTCTAGACATCACGTCCTGGTATTCTGCCAGGACACCCCTTCCTGGTATTCTGTCTGGACACCCCGTCCTGGTATTCCGTCTGGACATCTCATCCTGGTATTCTTCCGGGACACCCAGTCCTGGTATTCTATCTGGACAACTCATCCTGGTATTCTTCCTGGAAACCCCGTCCTGGTATTCTTCCTGGAAACCCCGTCCTGGTATTCTGTCTGGACATCTCATCCTGCTATTCTTCCTGGAAACCCCGTCCTGGTATTCTGCCTGAGCATCCAGTAATGGTATACTGTCTCGACACCCCGTCCTGGTATTCTATCTGGACACCCCATCCTGGTATTCTGTCTAGACATCTCGTCCTGGTATTCTGCCTGGACACCCCGTCCTGGTATTCCGCGTGGACACACCGTCCATGTATTCTGTCTGGAGATCTCATCCTAGTATTCTTCCTGGACACCTTGTCCTGATATTCTTCCTGGACACCCCGTCCTGGTATTCTGTCTGGACATCTCATCCTGTAATTCAGTCTGGGCACGCCATCTTGGTATTCTGTCTGGATATCACATCCTGGTATTCTGCCTGGAAGACCCCTCCTGGTGTTCTGTCTGGACATCTCATCCTGGTATTCTTCCTGGACACCCCGTCGTGCGATTTTGTCTGGACACCCCATCCTGGTATTCTGTCTGGACACCCTGTCCTGGTATTCTGCCTGGACACACCGTCCTGGCATTCTGCCTGGACACACCGTCCTGACATTCTGCCTGGACACACTGTCCTGGTATTCTGTCTGGACATCTCATCCTGGTATTCTTCCTGGAGAACACGTCCAGGTGTTCTGTCTGGACACGCCGGCTGGTATTCTGTCTGGAAATCTCATCCTGGTATTCTTCCGAAACACCCAGTCCTGGTATTCTATCTGGACACCCTGTCCTGGTATTCTGTCTGGACATCTCATCCTGTTATTCTTCCGGGACACCAAGTCCTGGTATTCTATCTGGACACCCTGTCCTGGTATTCTGTCTGGACATCTCATCCTGGTATTCTTCCTGGACACCCCGACCTGGTATTCTGTCTGCACATCTCTTCCTGGTATTCTTTCTGGATGCCCCGTCCTGGTATTCTGCCTGAGCATCCAGTAATGATATTCTGTCTGGACACCCCATCCATGTATTCTGTCTGGACACCCCGTCCTGGTATTCCGTCAGGAAATCTCGACATTGTATTCTGTCTGGGCACCACGTACTGGTATTCTTCCTGGACACCCTGTCCTGGTTTTCTGTCTGGACATCTCATCCTGGTATTCTTCCTGGACACCCCGTCCTGCGATTTTGTCTGGACACCCCATCCTGGTATTCTGTCTGGACACCCCGTCCTGGTATTCTGCCTGGACACACCGTCCTGGCATTCTGCCTGGACACACCGTCCTGGTATTCTGCCTGGACACCCCGTCCTGGTATTCTATCTGGACACCCCGTCCTCGTATTCTGTCTGGACATCTCATCCTGGTATTCTTCCTGGAAACCCGTACTGGTATACTGTCTGGACATATTATCCTAGTATTCTTCCTGGAAACCCCGTCCTTGTATTCTGCCTCAGCATCCAGTAATGGTATTCTGTCTGGACACCCCGTACTGGTATTCTGTCTCAACACCCCGTCCTGGTATTCTGTCTGGAAACCACATCATGGTATTCTGTCTAGACATCTCGTCCTGGTATTCTGCCTGGACACCCCGTCCTGGTATTCTGCCTGGACACCCAGTCCTGGTATTCTGCCTGGTCACCCCGTCCTGGTATTCTGTCTGGACATCTCATCCTGGTATTCTTCCTGTACACCCGGTCCTGGTATTCTGCCTGGACACCCCGTCCTGGTATTCTGTCTGGACATCTCATCCTTGTATTCTTCCGGGACACCCAGTCCTGGTATTCTATCTGGACACCCCGTCCTGGTATTCTGTCTGGAAACCACATCATGGTATTCTGTCTAGACATCTCGTCCTGGTATTCTGCCTGGACACCCCGTCCTGGTATTCTGCCTGGACACCCCGTCCTGGTGTTCTGTCTGGACATCTCATCCTGGTATTCTTCCTGTACACCCGGTCCTGGTATTCTGCCTGGACACCCCGTCCTCGTATTCTGTCTGGACATCTCATCCTTGTATTCTTCCGGGACACCCAGTCCTGGTATTCTATCTGGACACCCCGTCCTGGTATTCTGTTTGGACATCTCATCCTGGTATTCTTCCTGGGAACCCCGTCCTGGTATTCTGCCTGAGCATCCAGTAATGGTATTCTGTCTGGACACCCCGTACTGGTATTCTGTCTCAACACCCCGTCCAGGTATTCTGTCTGGAAACCCCATCCTGGTATTCTGTCTAGACATCTCGTCCTGGTATTCTGCCTGGACACCCCGTCCTGTATTCTGTCTGGACACCCCGTACTGGTATTCTGTCTGGACATCTGATCCTGGTATTCTCTCTGGACATCGCATTTTGGTATTCTGCCTGGACACCCCGTCCTGGTATTCTGTCTGGACACTCCGTACTGGTATTCTGCATGGACACCCCATCCTGGTATTCCGCCTGGACACCCCATCCTGGTATTCTGTCTGGACACCCCGTCCTGGTATTCTGTCTGGACATCTCATCCTGGTATTCTTCCGGGACACCCAGTCCTGGTATTCTATCTGGACAACTCATCCTGGTATTCTTCCTGGAAACCCCGTCCTGGTATTCTTCCTGGAAACCCCGTCCTGGTATTCTGTCTGGAGATCTCATCCTGCTATTCTTCCTGGAAACCCCGTCCTGGTATTCTGCCTGAGCATCCAGTAATGGTATTCTGTCTGGACACCCCGTCCTGGTATACTGTCTCGACACCCCGTCCTGGTATTCTGTCTGGACACCCCATCCTGGTATTCTGTCTAGACATCTCGTCCTGGTATTCTGCCTGGACACCCCGTCCTGGTATTCCGCGTGGACACACCGTCCATGTATTCTGTCTGGAGATCTCATCCTAGTATTCTTCCTGGACACCTTATCCTGAAATTCTTCCTGGACACCCCGTCCTGGTATTCTGTCTGGACATCTCATCCTGTAATTCAGTCTGGGCACGCCATCTTGGTATTCTGTCTGGATATCACATCCTGGTATTCTGCCTGAAAGACCCCTCCTGGTGTTCTGTCTGGACATCTCATCCTGGTATTCTTCCTGGACACCCGTTCGTGCGATTTTGTCTGGACACCCCATCCTGGTATTCTGTCTGGACACCCCGTCCTGGTATTCTGCCTGGACACACCGTCCTGGCATTCTGCCTGGACACACCGTCCTGACATTCTGCCTGGACACACTGTCCTGGTATTCTGTCTGGACATCTCATCCTGGTATTCTTCCTGGAGAACACGTCCAGGTGTTCTGTCTGGACACGCCGGCTGGTATTCTGTCTGGAAATCTCATCCTGGTATTCTTCCGAAACACCCAGTCCTGGTATTCTATCTGGACACCCTGTCCTGGTATTCTGTCTGGACATCTCATCCTGTTATTCTTCCGGGACACCAAGTCCTGGTATTCTGTCCGGACACCCCATCCTGGTATTCTGTCTGGATGCCCCGTCCTGGTATTCTGCCTGGACACCCCGTCCTGGTATTCTGTCTGGACATCTCATCCTGGTATTCTTCCTGGACACCCCGTCCTGGTATTCTGCCCGGACAACACGTTCGGGTGTTCTGTCTGGACACCCCATCCTGGTATTCTGTCTGGATGCCCCGTCCTGGTATTCTTCCTGGACACCCCGTCCTGGTATTCTGCCCGGACAACACGTCCGGGTGTTCTGTCTGGACATCTCATCCTGGTATTCTTCCTGGACACCCAGTCCTGGTATTCTGCCTGGACACCCCGTCCTGGTATTCTGCCGGGACACCCCGTCCTGGTATTCTGTCTGGACACACCGTCCTGGTATTCTGTCTGGACACCCCATCCTGGTATTCTGTCTAGACATCACGTCCTGGTATTCTGCCTGGACACCCCATCCTGGTATTCTGTCTGGACACCCCGTCCTGGTATTCTGTCTGGACATCTCATCCTGGTATTCTTCCGGGACACCCAGTCCTGGTATTCTATCTGGACAACTTATCCTGGTATTCTTCCTGGAAACCCCGTCCTGGTATTCTTCCTGGAAACCCCGTCCTGGTATTCTGTCTGGACATCTCATCCTGCTATTCTTCCTGGAAACCCCGTCCTGGTATTCTGCCTGAGCATCCAGTAATGGTATTCTGTCTGGACACCCAGTCCTGGTATTCTGCCTGGACACCCCGTCCTGGTATTCTGCCGGGACACCCCGTCCTGGTATTCTGTCTGGACACACCGTCCTGGTATTCTGTCTGGACACCCCATCCTGGTATTCTGTCTAGACATCACGTCCTGGTATTCTGCCAGGACACCCCTTCCTGGTATTCTGTCTGGACACCCCGTCCTGGTATTCCGTCTGGACATCTCATCCTGGTATTCTTCCGGGACACCCAGTCCTGGTATTCTATCTGGACAACTCATCCTGGTATTCTTCCTGGAAACCCCGTCCTGGTATTCTTCCTGGAAACCCCGTCCTGGTATTCTGTCTGGACATCTCATCCTGCTATTCTTCCTGGAAACCCCGTCCTGGTATTCTGCCTGAGCATCCAGTAATGGTATACTGTCTCGACACCCCGTCCTGGTATTCTATCTGGACACCCCATCCTGGTATTCTGTCTAGACATCTCGTCCTGGTATTCTGCCTGGACACCCCGTCCTGGTATTCCGCGTGGACACACCGTCCATGTATTCTGTCTGGAGATCTCATCCTAGTATTCTTCCTGGACACCTTGTCCTGATATTCTTCCTGGACACCCCGTCCTGGTATTCTGTCTGGACATCTCATCCTGTAATTCAGTCTGGGCACGCCATCTTGGTATTCTGTCTGGACATCTCATCCTGGTATTCTTCCTGGACACCCCGTCGTGCGATTTTGTCTGGACACCCCATCCTGGTATTCTGTCTGGACACCCTGTCCTGGTATTCTGCCTGGACACACCGTCCTGGCATTCTGCCTGGACACACCGTCCTGACATTCTGCCTGGACACACTGTCCTGGTATTCTGTCTGGACATCTCATCCTGGTATTCTTCCTGGAGAACACGTCCAGGTGTTCTGTCGGGACACGCCGGCTGGTATTCTGTCTGGAAATCTCATCCTGGTATTCTTCCGAAACACCCAGTCCTGGTATTCTATCTGGACACCCTGTCCTGGTATTCTGTCTGGACATCTCATCCTGTTATTCTTCCGGGACACCAAGTCCTGGTATTCTATCTGGACACCCTGTCCTGGTATTCTGTCTGGACATCTCATCCTGGTATTCTTCCTGGACACCCCGACCTGGTATTCTGTCTGCACATCTCTTCCTGGTATTCTTTCTGGATGCCCCGTCCTGGTATTCTGCCTGAGCATCCAGTAATGATATTCTGTCTGGACACCCCATCCATGTATTCTGTCTGGACACCCCGTCCTGGTATTCCGTCAGGAAATCTCGACATTGTATTCTGTCTGGGCACCACGTACTGGTATTCTTCCTGGACACCCTGTCCTGGTTTTCTGTCTGGACATCTCATCCTGGTATTCTTCCTGGACACCCCGTCCTGCGATTTTGTCTGGACACCCCATCCTGGTATTCTGTCTGGACACCCCGTCCTGGTATTCTGCCTGGACACACCGTCCTGGCATTCTGCCTGGACACACCGTCCTGGTATTCTGCCTGGACACCCCGTCCTGGTATTCTATCTGGACACCCCGTCCTCGTATTCTGTCTGGACATCTCATCCTGGTATTCTTCCTGGAAACCCGTACTGGTATACTGTCTGGACATATTATCCTAGTATTCTTCCTGGAAACCCCGTCCTTGTATTCTGCCTCAGCATCCAGTAATGGTATTCTGTCTGGACACCCCGTACTGGTATTCTGTCTCAACACCCCGTCCTGGTATTCTGTCTGGAAACCACATCATGGTATTCTGTCTAGACATCTCGTCCTGGTATTCTGCCTGGACACCCCGTCCTGGTATTCTGCCTGGACACCCAGTCCTGGTATTCTGCCTGGTCACCCCGTCCTGGTATTCTGTCTGGACATCTCATCCTGGTATTCTTCCTGTACACCCGGTCCTGGTATTCTGCCTGGACACCCCGTCCTGGTATTCTGTCTGGACATCTCATCCTTGTATTCTTCCGGGACACCCAGTCCTGGTATTCTATCTGGACACCCCGTCCTGGTATTCTGTCTGGATATCTCATCCTGGTATTCTTCCTGGGAACCCCGTCCTGGTATTCTGCCTGGGCATCCAGTAATGGTATTCTGTCTGGACACCCCGTACTGGAATTCTGTCTCTACACCCCGTCCTGGTATTCTGTCTGGAAACCCCATCCTGGTATTCTGTCTAGACATCTCGTCCTGGTATTCTGCCTGGACACCCCGTCCTGATATTCTGCCTGTACACCACGTCCTGTATTCTGTCTGGACACCCCGTACTGGTATTCTGTCTGGACATCTCATCCTGGTATTCTTCCTGGACACCCCGTCCTGGTATTCTGCCCGGACAACACGTCCGGGTGTTCTGTCTGGACACCCCATCCTGGTATTCTGTCTGGATGCCCCGTCCTGGTATTCTGCCTGTTCACCCCGTCCTGGTATTCTGTCTGGACATCTCATCCTGCTATTCTTCCTGGAATCCCCGTCCTGGTATTCTGCCTGAGAATCCAGTAATGGTATTCAGTCTAGACACCCCGTCATGGTATTCTGTCTGGACACCCCGTCCTGGTATTCTGTCAGGACATCTCTACATGGTATTCTGTCTGGGCACCACGTCCTGGTATTCTGTCTGGACATCTCAACCTGTAATTCTGTCTGGACACGCCATCTTGGTATTCTGTCTGGATATCTCATCCTGGTATTCTGCCTGGACAACCCGTCCTGGTGTTCTGTCTGGACATCTCATCCTGGTATTCTTCCTGGACACCCCGTCTTGGTATTCTGCCCGGACAACCCGTCCGGGTGTTCTGTCTGGACATCTCATTCTGGTATTCTTCCTGGACACCCAGTTCTGGTATTCTGTCTGGACATCTCAACCTGTAATTCAGTCTGGGCACGCCATCTTGGTATTCTGTCTGGATATCTCATCCTGGTATTCTGCCTGGAAGACCCCTCCTGGTGTTAAGTCTGGACATCTCATCCTGGTATTCTTCCTGGACACACCGTCGTGCGATTCTGTCTGGACACCCCATCATGGTATTCTGTCTGGACATCTCATCCTGGTATTCTTCCTGGACACCCCGACCTGGTATTCTGTCTGCACATCTCTTCCTGGTATTCTTTCTGGATACCCCGTCCTGGTATTCTGCCTGAGCATCCAGTAATGATATTCTGTCTGGACACCCCATCCATGTATTCTGTCTGGACACCCCGTCCTGGTATTCCGTCAGGAAATCTCGACATTGTATTCTGTCTGGGCACCACGTACTGGTATTCTTCCTGGACACCCTGTCCTGGTTTTCTGTCTGGACATCTCATCCTGGTATTCTTCCTGGACACCCCGTCCTGCGATTTTGTCTGGACACCCCATCCTGGTATTCTGTCTGGACACCCCGTCCTGGTATTCTGCCTGGACACACCGTCCTGGCATTCTGCCTGGACACACCGTCCTGACATTCTGCCTGGACACACTGTCCTGGTATTCTGTCTGGACATCTCATCCTGGTATTCTTCCAGGACACCCCGTCATGATATTCTGTCTGGACACCCCATCCTGGTATTCTGTCTGGATGCCCCGTCCTGGTATTCTGACTGGACACCCCGTCCTGGTATTCTGTCTGGACATCTCATCCTGGTATTCTTCCTGGACACCCCGTCCTGGTATTCTGCCCGGACAACACGTCCGGGTATTCTGTCTGGACATCTCATCCTGGTATTCTTCCGGGACACCCCGTCATGATATTCTGTCTGGACACCCCATCCTGGTATTCTGTCTGGATGCCCCGTCCTGGTATTCTGCCTGGACACCCCGTCCTGGTATTCTGTCTGGACATCTCATCCTGGTATTCTTCCTGGACACCCCGTCCTGGTATTCTGCCCGGACAACACGTCCGGGTGTTCTGTCTGGACATCTCATCCTGGTATTCTTCCTGGACACCCAGTCCTGGTATTCTGCCTGGTCACCCCGTCCTGGTATTCTGTCTGGACATCTCATCCTGGTATTCTTCCTGTACACCCGGTCCTGGTATTCTGTCTGGACATCTCATCCTTGTATTCTTCCGGGACACCCAGTCCTGGTATTCTATCTGGACACCCCGTCCTGGTATTCTGTCTGGACATCTCATCCTGGTATTCTTCCTGGGAACCCCGTCCTGGTATTCTGCCTGAGCATCCAGTAATGGTATTCTGTCTGGACACCCCGTACTGGTATTCTGTCTCTACACCCCGTCCTGGTATTCTGTCTGGAAACCCCATCCTGGTATTCTGTCTAGACATCTCGTCCTGGTATTCTGCCTGGACACCCCGTCCTGATATTCTGCCTGGACACCACGTCCTGTATTCTGTCTGGACACCCCGTACTGGTATTCTGTCTGGACATCTCATCCTGGTATTCTTCCTGGACACCCCGTCCTGGTATTCTGCCCGGACAACATGTCCGGGTGTTCTGTCTGGACACCCCATCCTGGTATTCTGTCTGGATGCCCCGTCCTGGTATTCTGCCTGTTCACCCCGTCCTGGTATTCTGTCTGGACATCTCATCCTGCTATTCTTCCTGGAATCCCCGTCCTGGTATTCTGCCTGAGAATCCAGTAATGGTATTCAGTCTAGACACCCCGTCATGATATTCTGTCAGGACATCTCTACATGGTATTCTGTCTGGGCACCACGTCCTGGTATTCTGTCTGGACATCTCAACCTGTAATTCTGTCTGGACACGCCATCTTGGTATTCTGTCTGGATATCTCATCCTGGTATTCTGCCTGGACAACCCGTCCTGGTGTTCATCTGGACATCTCATCCTGGTATTCTTCCTGGACACCCCGTCTTGGTATTCTGCCCGGACAACCCGTCCGGGTGTTCTGTCTGGACATCTCATTCTGGTATTCTTCCTGGACACCCAGTTCTGGTATTCTGTCTGGACATCTCAACCTGTAATTCAGTCTGGGCACGCCATCTTGGTATTCTGTCTGGATATCTCATCCTGGTATTCTGCCTGGAAGACCCCTCCTGGTGTTAAGTCTGGACATCTCATCCTGGTATTCTTCCTGGACACACCGTCGTGCGATTCTGTCTGGACACCCCATCATGGTATTCTGTCTGGACACCACGTCCTGGTATTCTGCCTGGACACACCGTCCTGGCATTCTGCCTGGACACACTGTCCTGGTATTCTGTCAGGACATCTCTACATGGTATTCTGTCTGGGCACAACGTCCTGGTATTCTGTCTGGACATCTCAACCTGTAATTCTGTCTGGACACGCCATCTTAGTATTCTGTCTGGATATCTCATCCTGGTATTCTTCCTGGACACCCAGTCCTGGTATTCTGGCTGGACACTCCATCCTGGTATTCTGTCTAGACATCTCGTCCTGGTATTCTGCCTGGACACCCCGTCCTGGTATTCTATCTGGACACCCCGTCCTCGTATTCTGTCTGGACATCTCATCCTGGTATTCTTCCTGGAAACCCGTACTGGTATACTGTCTGGACATATTATCCTAGTATTCTTCCTGGAAACCCCGTCCTTGTATTCTGCCTCAGCATCCAGTAATGGTATTCTGTCTGGACACCCCGTACTGGTATTCTGTCTCAACACCCCGTCCTGGTATTCTGTCTGGAAACCACATCATGGTATTCTGTCTAGACATCTCGTCCTGGTATTCTGCCTGGACACCCCGTCCTGGTATTCTGCCTGGACACCCCGTCCTGGTGTTCTGTCTGGACATCTCATCCTGGTATTCTTCCTGTACACCCGGTCCTGGTATTCTGCCTGGACACCCCGTCCTGGTATTCTCTCTGGACATCTCATCCTTGTATTCTTCCGGGACACCCAGTCCTGGTATTCTATCTGGACACCCCGTCCTGGTATTCTGTCTGGACATCTCATCCTGGTATTCTTCCTGGGAACCCCGTCCTGGTATTCTGCCTGAGCATCCACTAATGGTATTCTGTCTGGACACCCCGTACTGGTATTCTGTCTCAACACCCCGTCCTGGTATTCTGTCTGGAAACCCCATCCTGGTATTCTGTCTAGACATCTCGTCCTGGTATTCTGCCTGGACACCCCGTCCTGTATTCTGTCTGGACACCCCGTACTGGTATTCTGTCTGGACATCTGATCCTGGTATTCTCTCTGGACATCGCATTATGGTATTCTGCCTGGACACCCCGTCCTGGTATTCTGTCTGGACACTCCGTACTGGTATTCTGCATGGACACCCCATCCTGGTATTCCGCCTGGACACCCCATCCTGGTATTCTGTCTGGACACCCCGTCCTGGTATTCTGTCTGGACATCTCATCCTGGTATTCTTCCGGGACACCCAGTCCTGGTATTCTATCTGGACAACTCATCCTGGTATTCTTCCTGGAAACCCCGTCCTGGTATTCTTCCTGGAAACCCCGTTCTGGTATTCTGTCTGGAGATCTCATCCTGCTATTCTTCCTGGAAACCCCGTCCTGGTATTCTGCCTGAGCATCCAGTAATGGTATTCTGTCTGGACACCCCGTCCTGGTATACTGTCTCGACACCCCGTCCTGGTATTCTGTCTGGACACCCCATCCTGGTATTCTGTCTAGACATCTCGTCCTGGTATTCTGCCTGGACACCCCGTCCTGGTATTCCGCGTGGACACACCGTCCATGTATTCTGTCTGGAGATCTCATCCTAGTATTCTTCCTGGACACCTTATCCTGATATTCTTCCTGGACACCCCGTCCTGGTATTCTGTCTGGACATCTCATCCTGTAATTCAGTCTGGGCACGCCATCTTGGTATTCTGTCTGGATATCACATCCTGGTATTCTGCCTGGAAGACCCCTCCTGGTGTTCTGTCTGGACATCTCATCCTGGTATTCTTCCTGGACACCCCGTCGTGCGATTTTGTCTGGACACCCCATCCTGGTATTCTGTCTGGACACCCCGTCCTGGTATTCTGCCTGGACACACCGTCCTGGCATTCTGCCTGGACACACCGTCCTGACATTCTGCCTGGACACACTGTCCTGGTATTCTGTCTGGACATCTCATCCTGGTATTCTTCCTGGAGAACACGTCCAGGTGTTCTGTCTGGACACGCCGGCTGGTATTCTGTCTGGAAATCTCATCCTGGTATTCTTCCGAAACACCCAGTCCTGGTATTCTATCTGGACACCCTGTCCTGGTATTCTGTCTGGACATCTCATCCTGTTATTCTTCCGGGACACCAAGTCCTGGTATTCTGTCTGGACACCCTGTCCTGGTATTCTGTCTGGACATCTCATCCTGGTATTCTTCCTGGACACCCCGACCAGGTATTCTGTCTGCACATCTCTTCCTGGTATTCTTTCTGGATGCCCCGTCCTGGTATTCTGCCTGAGCATCCAGTAAAGATATTCTGTCTGGACACCCCATCCATGTATTCTGTCTGGACACCCCATCCTGGTATTCTGTCAGGAAATCTCGACATTGTATTCTGTCTGGGCACCACGTACTGGTATTCTTCCTGGACACCCTGTCCTGGTTTTCTGTCTGGACATCTCATCCTTGTATTCTTCCTGGACACCCCGTCCTGCGATTTTGTCTGGACACCCCATCCTGGTATTCTGTCTGGACACCCCGTCCTGGTATTCTGCCTGGACACACCGTCCTGGCATTCTGCCTGGACACACCGTCCTGACATTCTGCCTGGACACACTGTCCTGGTATTCTGTCTGGACATCTCATCCTGGTATTCTTCCAGGACACCCCGTCATGATATTCTGTCTGGACACCCCATCTTGGTATTCTGTCTGGATATCTCATCCTGGTATTCTGCCTGGAAGACCCCTCCTGGTGTTAAGTCTGGACATCTCATCCTGGTATTCTTCCTGGACACCCCGTCGTGCGATTCTGTCTGGACACCCCATCATGGTATTCTGTCTGGACACCACGTCCTGGTATTCTGCCTGGACACACCGTCCTGGCATTCTGCCTGGACACACTGTCCTGGTATTCTGTCAGGACATCTCTACATGGTATTCTGTCTGGGCACCACGTCCTGGTATTCTGTCTGGACATCTCAACCTGTAATTCTGTCTGGACACGCCATCTTAGTATTCTGTCTGGATATCTCATCCTGGTATTCTTCCTGGACACCCAGTCCTGGTATTCTGTCTGGACACCCCATCCTGGTATTCTGTCTAGACATCTCGTCCTGGTATTCTGCTTGGACACCCCGTCCTGGTATTCTGCCTGGACACCCCGTCCTGGTATTCTGTCTGGACATCTCATCCTGGTATTCTTCCGGGACACCCAGTCCTGGTATTCTATCTGGACACCCCGTCCTCGTATTCTGTCTGGACATCTCATCCTGGTATTCTTCCTAGAAACCCGTACTGGTATACTGTCTGGACATATTATCCTAGTATTCTTCCTGGAAACCCCGTCCTTGTATTCTGCCTCAGCATCCAGTAATGGTATTCTGCCTGGACACCCCGTCCTGGTATTCTGCCTGGACACCCCTTCCTGGTGTTCTGTCTGGACATCTCATCCTGGTATTCTTCCTGTACACCCGGTCCTGGTATTCTGCCTGGACACCCCGTCCTGGTATTCTGTCAGGAAATCTCGACATTGTATTCTGTCTGGGCACCACGTACTGGTATTCTTCCTGGACACCCTGTCCTGGTTTTCTGTCTGGACATCTCATCCTGGTATTCTTCCTGGACACCCCGTCCTGCGATTTTGTCTGGACACCCCATCCTGGTATTCTGTCTGGACACCCCGTCCTGGTATTCTGCCTGGACACACCGTCCTGGCATTCTGCCTGGACACACCGTCCTGACATTCTGCCTGGACACACTGTCCTGGTATTCTGTCTGGACATCTCATCCTGGTATTCTTCCAGGACACCCCGTCATGATATTCTGTCTGGACACCCCATCCTGGTATTCTGTCTGGATGCCCCGTCCTGGTATTCTGCCTGGACACCCCGTCCTGGTATTCTGTCTGGACATCTCATCCTGGTATTCTTCCTGGACACCCCGTCCTGGTATTCTGCCCGGACAACACGTCCGGGTGTTCTGTCTGGACACCCCATCCTGGTATTCTGTCTGGATGCCCCGTCCTGGTATTCTTCCTGGACACCCCGTCCTGTTATTCTGCCCGGACAACACGTCCGGGTGTTCTGTCTGGACATCTCATCCTGGTATTCTTCCTGGACACCCAGTCCTGGTATTCTGCCTGGTCACCCCGTCCTGGTATTCTGTCTGGACATCTCATCCTGGTATTCTTCCTGTACACCCGGTCCTGGTATTCTGCCTGGACACCCCGTCCTGGTATTCTGTCTGGACATCTCATCCTTGTATTCTTCCGGGACACCCAGTCCTGGTATTCTATCTGGACACCCCGTCCTGGTATTCTGTCTGGACATCTCATCCTGGTATTCTTCCTGGGAACCCCGTCCTGGTATTCTGCCTGAGCATCCAGTAATGGTATTCTGTCTGGACACCCCGTACTGGTATTCTGTCTCTACACCCCGTCCTGGTATTCTGTCTGGAAACCCCATCCTGGTATTCTGTCTAGACATCTCGTCCTGGTATTCTGCCTGGACACCCCGTCCTGATATTCTGCCTGGACACCACGTCCTGTATTCTGTCTGGACACCCCGTACTGGTATTCTGTCTGGACATCTCATCCTGGTATTCTTCCTGGACACCCCGTCCTGGTATTCTGCCCGGACAACACGTCCGGGTGTTCTGTCTGGACACCCCATCCTGGTATTCTGTCTGGATGCCCCGTCCTGGTATTCTGCCTGTTCACCCCGTCCTGGTATTCTGTCTGGACATCTCATCCTGCTATTCTTCCTGGAATCCCCGTCCTGGTATTCTGCCTGAGAATCCAGTAATGGTATTCAGTCTAGACACCCCGTCATGGTATTCTGTCTGGACACCCTGTCCTGGTATTCTGTCAGGACATCTCTACATGGTATTCTGTCTGGGCACCACGTCCTGGTATTCTGTCTGGACATCTCAACCTGTAATTCTGTCTGGACACGCCATCTTGGTATTCTGTCTGGATATCTCATCCTGGTATTCTGCGCGGACAACCCGTCCGGGTGTTCTGTCTGGACATCTCATTCTGGTATTCTTCCTGGACACCCAGTCCTGGTATTCTGTCTGGACATCTCAACCTGTAATTCAGTCTGGGCACGCCATCTTGGTATTCTGTCTGGATATCTCATCCTGGTATTCTGCCTGGAAGACCCCTCCTGGTGTTAAGTCTGGACATCTCATCCTGGTATTCTTCCTGGACACCCCGTCGTGCGATTCTGTCTGGACACCCCATCATGGTATTCTGTCTGGACACCACGTCCTGGTATTCTGCCTGGACACACCGTCCTGGCATTCTGCCTGGACACACTGTCCTGGTATTCTGTCAGGACATCTCTACATGGTATTCTGTCTGGGCACCACGTCCTGGTATTCTGTCTGGACATCTCAACCTGTAATTCTGTCTGGACACGCCATCTTAGTATTCTGTCTGGATATCTCATCCTGGTATTCTTCCTGGACACCCAGTCCTGGTATTCTGTCTGGACACCCCATCCTGGTATTCTGTCTAGACATCTCGTCCTGGTATTCTGCCTGGACACCCCGTCCTGGTATTCTGCCTGGACACCCCGTCCTGGTATTCTGTCTGGACATCTCATCCTGGTATTCTTCCGGGACACCCAGTCCTGGTATTCTATCTGGACACCCCGTCCTCGTATTCTGTCTGGACATCTCATCCTGGTATTCTTACTAGAAACCCGTACTGGTATACTGTCTGGACATATTATCCTAGTATTCTTCCTGGAAACCCCGTCCTTGTATTCTGTCTCAGCATCCAGTAATGGTATTCTGTCTGGACACCCCGTACTGGTATTCTGTCTCAACACCCCGTCCTGGTATTCTGTCTGGAAACCACATCATGGTATTCTCTCTAGACATCTCGTCCTGGTATTCTGCCTGGACACCCCGTCCTGGTATTCTGCCTGGACACCCCTTCCTGGTGTTCTGTCTGGACATCTCATCCTGGTATTCTTCCTGTACACCCGGTCCTGGTATTCTTCCTGGACACCCCTTCCTGGTATTCTGTCAGGAAATCTCGACATTGTATTCTGTCTGGGCACCACGTACTGGTATTCTTCCTGGACACCCTGTCCTGGTTTTCTGTCTGGACATCTCATCCTGGTATTCTTCCTGGACACCCCGTCCTGCGATTTTGTCTGGACACCCCATCCTGGTATTCTGTCTGGACACCCCGTCCTGGTATTCTGCCTGGACACACCGTCCTGGCATTCTGCCTGGACACACCGTCCTGACATTCTGCCTGGACACACTGTCCTGGTATTCTGTCTGGACATCTCATCCTGGTATTCTTCCAGGACACCCCGTCATGATATTCTGTCTGGACACCCCATCCTGGTATTCTGTCTGGATGCCCCGTCCTGGTATTCTGCCTGGACACCCCGTCCTGGTATTCTGTCTGGACATCTCATCCTGGTATTCTTCCTGGACACCCCGTCCTGGTATTCTGCCCGGACAACACGTCCGGGTGTTCTGTCTGGACACCCCATCCTGGTATTCTGTCTGGATGCCCCGTCCTGGTATTCTTCCTGGACACCCCGTCCTGTTATTCTGCCCGGACAACACGTCCGGGTGTTCTGTCTGGACATCTCATCCTGGTATTCTTCCTGGACACCCAGTCCTGGTATTCTGCCTGGTCACCCCGTCCTGGTATTCTGTCTGGACATCTCATCCTGGTATTCTTCCTGTACACCCGGTCCTGGTATTCTGCCTGGACACCCCGTCCTGGTATTCTGTCTGGACATCTCATCCTTGTATTCTTCCGGGACACCCAGTCCTGGTATTCTATCTGGACACCCCGTCCTGGTATTCTGTCTGGACATCTCATCCTGGTATTCTTCCTGGGAACCCCGTCCTGGTATTCTCCCTGAGCATCCAGTAATGGTATTCTGTCTGGACACCCCGTACTGGTATTCTGTCTCTACACCCCGTCCTGGTATTCTGTCTGGAAACCCCATCCTGGTATTCTGTCTAGACATCTCGTCCTGGTATTCTGCCTGGACACCCCGTCCTGATATTCTGCCTGGACACCACGTCCTGTATTCTGTCTGGACACCCCGTACTGGTATTCTGTCTGGACATCTCATCCTGGTATTCTTCCTGGACACCCCGTCCTGGTATTCTGCCCGGACAACACGTCCGGGTGTTCTGTCTGGACACCCCATCCTGGTATTCTGTCTGGATGCCCCGTCCTGGTATTCTGCCTGTTCACCCCGTCCTGGTATTCTGTCTGGACATCTCATCCTGCTATTCTTCCTGGAATCCCCGTCCTGGTATTCATCCTGAGAATCCAGTAATGGTATTCAGTCTAGACACCCCGTCATGGTATTCTGTCTGGACACCCTGTGCTGGTATTCTGTCAGGACATCTCTACATGGTATTCTGTCTGGGCACCACGTCCTGGTATTCTGTCTGGACATCTCAACCTGTAATTCTGTCTGGACACGCCATCTTGGTATTCTGTCTGGATATCTCATCCTGGTATTCTGCCTGGACAACCCGTCCTGGTGTTCTGTCTGGACATCTCATCCTGGTATTCTTCCTGGACACCCCGTCTTGGTATTCTGCGCGGACAACCCGTCCGGGTGTTCTGTCTGGACATCTCATTCTGGTATTCTTCCTGGACACCCAGTCCTGGTATTCTGTCTGGACATCTCAACCTGTAATTCAGTCTGGGCACGCCATCTTGGTATTCTGTCTGGATATCTCATCCTGGTATTCTGCCTGGAAGACCCCTCCTGGTGTTAAGTCTGGACATCTCATCCTGGTATTCTTCAAGGACACCCCGTCGTGCGATTCTGTCTGGACACCCCATCATGGTATTCTGTCTGGACACCACGTCCTGGTATTCTGCCTGGACACACCGTCCTGGCATTCTGCCTGGACACACTGTCCTGGTATTCTGTCAGGACATCTCTACATGGTATTCTGTCTGGGCACCACGTCCTGGTATTCTGTCTGGACATCTCAACCTGTAATTCTGTCTGGACACGCCATCTTAGTATTCTGTCTGGATATCTCATCCTGGTATTCTTCCTGGACACCCAGTCCTGGTATTCTGTCTGGACACCCCATCCTGGTATTCTGTCTAGACATCTCGTCCTGGTATTCTGCCTGGACACCCCGTCCTGGTATTCTGCCTGGACACCCCGTCCTGGTATTCTGTCTGGACATCTCATCCTGGTATTCTTCCGGGACACCCAGTCCTGGTATTCTATCTGGACACCCCGTCCTCGTATTCTGTCTGGACATCTCATCCTGGTATTCTTCCTAGAAACCCGTACTGGTATACTGTCTGGACATATTATCCTAGTATTCTTCCTGGAAACCCCGTCCTTGTATTCTGCCTCAGCATCCAGTAATGGTATTCTGTCTGGACACCCCGTACTGGTATTCTGTCTCAACACCCCGTCCTGGTATTCTGTCTGGAAACCACATCATGGTATTCTCTCTAGACATCTCGTCCTGGTATTCTGCCTGGACACCCCGTCCTGGTATTCTGCCTGGACACCCCGTCCTGGTGTTCTGTCTGGACATCTCATCCTGGTATTCTTCCTGTACACCCGGTCCTGGTATTCTGCCTGGACACCCCGTCCTGGTATTCTGTCTGGACATCTCATCCTTGTATTCTTCCGGGACACCCAGTCCTGGTATTCTATCTGGACACCCCGTCCTGGTATTCTGTCTGGACATCTCATCCTGGTATTCTTCCTGGGAACCCCGTCCTGGTATTCTGCCTGAGCATCCAGTAATGGTATTCTGTCTGGACACCCCGTACTGGTATTCTGTCTCAACACCCCGTCCTGGTATTCTGTCTGGAAACCCCATCCTGGTATTCTGTCTAGACATCTCGTCCTGGTATTCTGCCTGGACACCCCGTCCTGTATTCTGTCTGGACACCCCGTACTGGTATTCTGTCTGGACATCTGATCCTGGTATTCTCTCTGGACATCGCATTTTGGTATTCTGTCTGGACACTCCGTACTGGTATTCTGCATGGACACCCTATCCTGGTATTCCGCCTGGACACAACGTCCTGGCATTCTGCCTGGACACTCCGTCCTGGTATTCTGTCTGGACATCTCATCCTGCTATTCTTCCTGGCCACCCCGCCCTGGTATTCTTCCTGTGCATCCAGTAATGGTATTCTGTTTGGACACCCCGTCCTGGTATTCTGTCTGGACACTCCGTCCTGGTATTCTGTCTGGACATCTCATCCTGGTATTCTTCCGAAACACCCAGTCCTGGTATTCTATCTGGACACCCTGTCCTGGAATTCTGTCTGGACATCTCATCCTGGTATTCTTCCTGGACACCCCGACCTAGTATTCTGTCTGCACATCTCTTCCTGGTATTCTTTCTGGACACCCCGTCCTGGTATTCTGTCTGGACATCTCATCCTGCTATTCTTCCTGGAAACCCCGTCCTGGTATTATGCCTGAGCATCCAGTAATGGTATTCTGTCTGGACACCCCGTCCATGTATTCTGTCTGGACACCCCGTCCTGGTATTCTGTCAGGAAATCTCGACATGGTATTCTGTCTGGGCACCACGTCCTGGTATTCTTCCTGGACACCCTGTCCTGGTATTCTGTCTGGACATCTCAACCTGTAATTCAGTCTGGGCACGCCATCTTGGTATTCTGTCTGGATATCTCATCCTGGTATTCTGCCTGGAAGACCCCTCCTGGTGTTAAGTCTGGACATCTCATCCTGGTATTCTTCCTGGACACCCCGTCGTGCGATTCTGTCTGGACACCCCATCATGGTATTCTGTCTGGACACAACGTCCTGGTATTCGGCCTGGACACACCGTCCTGGCATTCTGCCTGGACACACTGTCCTGGTATTCTGTCTGGACATCTCATCCTGCTATTATTCCAGGACACCCCGTCGTGATATTCTGTCTAGTCACCCCATCATGGTATTCTGTCTGGACGCCCCGTCCTGGTATTCTGTCAGGACATCTCTACATGGTATTCTGTCTGGGCACCACGTCCTGGTATTCTGTCTGGACATCTCAACCTGTAATTCTGTCTGGACACGCCATCTTAGTATTCTGTCTGGATATCTCATCCTGGTATTCTGTCTGGACACCCCATCCTGGTATTCTGTCTAGACATCTCGTCCTGGTATTCTGCCTGGACACCCCGTCCTGGTATTCTGTCTGGACATCTCATCCTGGTATTCTTCCGGGACACCCAGTCCTGGTATTCTATCTGGACACCCGTCCTCGTATTCTGTCTGGACATCTCATCCTGGTATTCTTCCTGGAAACCCGTCCTGGTATACTGTCTGGACATATTATCCTAGTATTCTTCCTGGAAACCCCGTCCTTGTATTCTGCCTCAGCATCCAGTAATGGTATTCTGTCTGGACACCCCGTACTGGTATTCTGTCTCAACACCCCGTCCTGGTATTCTGTCTGGAAACCACATCATGGTATTCTGTCTGGACACCCCGTACTGATATTCTGCCTGGACACCCCGTCCTGTATTCTGTCTGGACACCCCGTACTGGGATTCTGTCTGGACATCTCATCCTGGTATTCTCTCTGGACATTGCATTTTGGTATTCTGCCTGGAGAACCCGTCCTGATGTTCTATCTGGACACCCCGTCCTGGTATTCTGTCTGGACACCCCGTCCGGGTATTCTGCATGGACACCCCGTCCTGGTATTCCGCATGGACACCCCGTCCATGTATTCTGTCTGGATATCTCATCCTGATATTCTTCCTGGACACCTTGTCCTGTTATTCTTCCTGGACACCCCGTCCTTGTATTCTGTCTGGGTATCTCATCCTGCTATTCTTCCTGGCCACCCCGCACTTGTATTCTGCATGTGCATCCAGTAATGGTATTCTCTCTGGACACCCCGTCCTGGTATTCTGTCTGGACACTCCGTCCTGGAATTCTGTCTGGACATCTCATCCTGCTATTCTTCCTGGAAACCCCGTCCTGGTATTCTGCCTGAGCATCCAGTAATGGTTTTCTCTCTGGACACCCCGTCCTGGTATTCTGTCAGGAAATCTCTGCATATTATTCTGTCTGGGCACCACGTCGTGGTATTCTTCCTGGACATCCTGTCCTGGTATTCTGTCTGGACATCTCAACCTGTAATTCTGTCTGGACACGCCATCTTGGTATTCTCTCTGGATATCATATCCTGGTATTCTGCCTGGACAACCCGTCCTGGTGTTCTGTCTGGACATCTCATCCTGGTATTCTTCCTGGACACCCCGTCGTGCTATTCTGTCTGGACACCCCATCCTGGTATTCTGTCTGGACACCCCGTCCTGTTATTCTGCCTGGACACCCCGTCCTGGTATTCTATCTGGACATCTCATCCTGCTATTCTTCCTGGAATCCCCGTCGTGGTATTCTGCCTGAGCATCCAGTAACGGTATTCTGTCTGGACACCCCGTCATAGTATTCTGTCTGGAAACCCTGTCCTGGTATTCTGTCTGCACATCTCTTCCTGGTATTCTTTCCGGACACCCCGTCCTGGTATTCTGTCTGGACATCTCATCCTGCTATTCTTCCCGGAAACCCCGTCCAGGTATTCTGCCTGAGCAATCAGTAATGGTATTCTGTCTGGACACCCCGTCCATGTATTCTGTCTGGACACCCCGTCCTGGTATTCTGTCAGGAAATCACGCCATGGTATTCTGTCTGGACACCACGTCCTGGTATTCTGCCTGGACACACCGTCCTGGCATTCTGCCTGGACACACTGTCCTGGTATTCTGTCAGGACATCTCTACATGGTATTCTGTCTGGGCACCACGTCCTGGTATTCTGTCTGGACATCTCAACCTGTAATTCTGTCTGGACACGCCATCTTAGTATTCTGTCTGGATATCTCATCCTGGTATTCTTCCTGGACACCCAGTCCTGGTATTCTGTCTGGACCCCCCATCCTGGTATTCTGTCTAGACATCTCGTCCTGGTATTCTGCCTGGACACCCCGTCCTGGTATTCTGCCTGGACACCCCGTCCTGGTATTCTGTCTGGACATCTCATCCTGGTATTCTTCCGGGACACCCAGTCCTGGTATTCTATCTGGACACCCCGTCCTCGTATTCTGTCTGGACATCTCATCCTGGTATTCTTCCTAGAAACCCGTACTGGTATACTGTCTGGACATATTATCCTAGTATTCTTCCTGGAAACCCCGTCCTTGTATTCTGCCTCAGCATCCAGTAATGGTATTCTGTCTGGACACCCCGTACTGGTATTCTGTCTCAACACCCCGTCCTGGTATTCTGTCTGGAAACCACATCATGGTATTCTCTCTAGACATCTCGTCCTGGTATTCTGCCTGGACACCCCGTCCTGGTATTCTGCCTGGACACCCCGTCCTGGTGTTCTGTCTGGACATCTCATCCTGGTATTCTTCCTGTACACCCGGTCCTGGTATTCTGCCTGGACACCCCGTCCTGGTATTCTGTCTGGACATCTCATCCTTGTATTCTTCCGGGACACCCAGTCCTGGTATTCTATCTGGACACCCCGTCCTGGTATTCTGTCTGGACATCTCATCCTGGTATTCTTCCTGGGAACCCCGTCCTGGTATTCTGCCTGAGCATCCAGTAATGGTATTCTGTCTGGACACCCCGTACTGGTATTCTGTCTCAACACCCCGTCCTGGTATTCTGTCTGGAAACCCCATCCTGGTATTCTGTCTAGACATCTCGTCCTGGTATTCTGCCTGGACACCCCGTCCTGTATTCTGTCTGGACACCCCGTACTGGTATTCTGTCTGGACATCTGATCCTGGTATTCTCTCTGGACATCGCATTTTGGTATTCTGTCTGGACACTCCGTACTGGTATTCTGCATGGACACCCTATCCTGGTATTCCGCCTGGACACAACGTCCTGGCATTCTGCCTGGACACTCCGTCCTGGTATTCTGTCTGGACATCTCATCCTGCTATTCTTCCTGGCCACCCCGCCCTGGTATTCTTCCTGTGCATCCAGTAATGGTATTCTGTTTGGACACCCCGTCCTGGTATTCTGTCTGGACACTCCGTCCTGGTATTCTGTCTGGACATCTCATCCTGGTATTCTTCCGAAACACCCAGTCCTGGTATTCTATCTGGACACCCTGTCCTGGAATTCTGTCTGGACATCTCATCCTGGTATTCTTCCTGGACACCCCGACCTAGTATTCTGTCTGCACATCTCTTCCTGGTATTCTTTCTGGACACCCCGTCCTGGTATTCTGTCTGGACATCTCATCCTGCTATTCTTCCTGGAAACCCCGTCCTGGTATTATGCCTGAGCATCCAGTAATGGTATTCTGTCTGGACACCCCGTCCATGTATTCTGTCTGGACACCCCGTCCTGGTATTCTGTCAGGAAATCTCGACATGGTATTCTGTCTGGGCACCACGTCCTGGTATTCTTCCTGGACACCCTGTCCTGGTATTCTGTCTGGACATCTCAACCTGTAATTCAGTCTGGGCACGCCATCTTGGTATTCTGTCTGGATATCTCATCCTGGTATTCTGCCTGGAAGACCCCTCCTGGTGTTAAGTCTGGACATCTCATCCTGGTATTCTTCCTGGACACCCCGTCGTGCGATTCTGTCTGGACACCCCATCATGGTATTCTGTCTGGACACAACGTCCTGGTATTCGGCCTGGACACACCGTCCTGGCATTCTGCCTGGACACACTGTCCTGGTATTCTGTCTGGACATCTCATCCTGCTATTATTCCAGGACACCCCGTCGTGATATTCTGTCTAGTCACCCCATCATGGTATTCTGTCTGGACGCCCCGTCCTGGTATTCTGTCAGGACATCTCTACATGGTATTCTGTCTGGGCACCACGTCCTGGTATTCTGTCTGGACATCTCAACCTGTAATTCTGTCTGGACACGCCATCTTAGTATTCTGTCTGGATATCTCATCCTGGTATTCTGTCTGGACACCCCATCCTGGTATTCTGTCTAGACATCTCGTCCTGGTATTCTGCCTGGACACCCCGTCCTGGTATTCTGTCTGGACATCTCATCCTGGTATTCTTCCGGGACACCCAGTCCTGGTATTCTATCTGGACACCCGTCCTCGTATTCTGTCTGGACATCTCATCCTGGTATTCTTCCTGGAAACCCGTCCTGGTATACTGTCTGGACATATTATCCTAGTATTCTTCCTGGAAACCCCGTCCTTGTATTCTGCCTCAGCATCCAGTAATGGTATTCTGTCTGGACACCCCGTACTGGTATTCTGTCTCAACACCCCGTCCTGGTATTCTGTCTGGAAACCACATCATGGTATTCTGTCTGGACACCCCGTACTGATATTCTGCCTGGACACCCCGTCCTGTATTCTGTCTGGACACCCCGTACTGGGATTCTGTCTGGACATCTCATCCTGGTATTCTCTCTGGACATTGCATTTTGGTATTCTGCCTGGAGAACCCGTCCTGATGTTCTATCTGGACACCCCGTCCTGGTATTCTGTCTGGACACCCCGTCCGGGTATTCTGCATGGACACCCCGTCCTGGTATTCCGCATGGACACCCCGTCCATGTATTCTGTCTGGATATCTCATCCTGATATTCTTCCTGGACACCTTGTCCTGTTATTCTTCCTGGACACCCCGTCCTTGTATTCTGTCTGGGTATCTCATCCTGCTATTCTTCCTGGCCACCCCGCACTTGTATTCTGCATGTGCATCCAGTAATGGTATTCTCTCTGGACACCCCGTCCTGGTATTCTGTCTGGACACTCCGTCCTGGAATTCTGTCTGGACATCTCATCCTGCTATTCTTCCTGGAAACCCCGTCCTGGTATTCTGCCTGAGCATCCAGTAATGGTTTTCTGTCTGGACACCCCGTCCTGGTATTCTGTCAGGAAATCTCTGCATATTATTCTGTCTGGGCACCACGTCGTGGTATTCTTCCTGGACATCCTGTCCTGGTATTCTGTCTGGACATCTCAACCTGTAATTCTGTCTGGACACGCCATCTTGGTATTCTCTCTGGATATCATATCCTGGTATTCTGCCTGGACAACCCGTCCTGGTGTTCTGTCTGGACATCTCATCCTGGTATTCTTCCTGGACACCCCGTCGTGCTATTCTGTCTGGACACCCCATCCTGGTATTCTGTCTGGACACCCCGTCCTGTTATTCTGCCTGGACACCCCGTCCTGGTATTCTATCTGGACATCTCATCCTGCTATTCTTCCTGGAATCCCCGTCGTGGTATTCTGCCTGAGCATCCAGTAACGGTATTCTGTCTGGACACCCCGTCATAGTATTCTGTCTGGAAACCCTGTCCTGGTATTCTGTCTGCACATCTCTTCCTGGTATTCTTTCCGGACACCCCGTCCTGGTATTCTGTCTGGACATCTCATCCTGCTATTCTTCCCGGAAACCCCGTCCAGGTATTCTGCCTGAGCAATCAGTAATGGTATTCTGTCTGGACACCCCGTCCATGTATTCTGTCTGGACACCCCGTCCTGGTATTCTGTCAGGAAATCACGCCATGGTATTCTGTCTGGGCACCACGTCCTGGTATTCTTCCTGGACACCCTGTCCTGGTATTCTGTCTGGACATCTCAACCTGTAATTCAGTCTGGGCACGCCATCTTCGTATTCTGTCTGGATATCTCATCCTGGTATTCTGCCTGGAAGACCCCTCCTGGTGTTCTGTCTGGATATCTCATCCTGGTATTCTTCCTGGACACCCCGTCGTGCGATTTTGTCTGGACAACCCATCCTGGTATTCTGTCTAGACACCCCGTCCTGGTATTCTGCCTGGACACACAGTCCTGACATTCTGCCTGGACACACTGTCCTGGTATTCTGTCTGGACATCTCATCCTGGTATTCTTCCAGGACACCCCGTCGTGATACTCTGTCTGGACACCCCATCCTGGTATTCTGTCTGGACGCCCCGTCCTGGTATTCTGCCTGGACACCCCGTCCTGGTATTCTGTCCGGACATCTCATCCTGCTATTCTTCCTGGAATCCCCGTCCTGGTATTCTGCCTGAGAATCCAGTAATGGTATTCTTCCTGGACACCCCGTCCTGGTATTCTGCCCGGACAACACGTCCGGGTGTTCTGTCTGGATACCCCATCCTGGTATTCTGTCTGGATGCCCCGTCCTGGTATTCTTCCTGGACACCCCGTCCTGGTATTCTGCCCGGACAACACGTCCGGGTGTTCTGTCTGGACATCTCATCCTGGTATTCTTCCTGGACACCCAGTCCTGGTATTCTGCCTGGACACCCCGTCCTGGTATTCTGTTTGGTCATCTCATCCTGGTATTCTTCCTGTACACCCGGTCCTGGTATTCTGCCTGGACACCCCGTCCTGGTATTCTGTCTGGACATCTCATCCTTGTATTCTTCCGGGACACCCAGTCCTGGTATTCTATCTGGACACCCCGTCCTGGTATTCTGTCTGGACATCTCATCCTGGTATTCTTCCTGGGAACCCCGTCCTGGTATTCTGCCTGAGCATCCAGTAATGGTATTCTGTCTGGACACCCCGTACTGGTATTCTGTCTCTACACCCCGTCCTGGTATTCTGTCTGGAAACCCCATCCTGGTATTCTGTCTGGACATCTCATCCTGGTATTCTTCCTGGACACCCCGTCGTGCTATTCTGTCTGGACACCCCATCCTGGTATTCTGTCTGGACACCCCGTCCTGTTATTCTGCCTGGACACCCCGTCCTGGTATTCTATCTGGACATCTCATCCTGCTATTCTTCCTGGAATCCCCGTCGTGGTATTCTGCCTGAGCATCCAGTAACGGTATTCTGTCTGGACACCCCGTCATAGTATTCTGTCTGGAAACCCTGTCCTGGTATTCTGTCTGCACATCTCTTCCTGGTATTCTTTCCGGACACCCCGTCCTGGTATTCTGTCTGGACATCTCATCCTGCTATTCTTCCCGGAAACCCCGTCCAGGTATTCTGCCTGAGCAATCAGTAATGGTATTCTGTCTGGACACCCCGTCCATGTATTCTGTCTGGACACCCCGTCCTGGTATTCTGTCAGGAAATCACGCCATGGTATTCTGTCTGGGCACCACGTCCTGGTATTCTTCCTGGACACCCTGTCCTGGTATTCTGTCTGGACATCTCAACCTGTAATTCAGTCTGGGCACGCCATCTTCGTATTCTGTCTGGATATCTCATCCTGGTATTCTGCCTGGAAGACCCCTCCTGGTGTTCTGTCTGGATATCTCATCCTGGTATTCTTCCTGGACACCCCGTCGTGCGATTTTGTCTGGACAACCCATCCTGGTATTCTGTCTAGACACCCCGTCCTGGTATTCTGCCTGGACACACAGTCCTGACATTCTGCCTGGACACACTGTCCTGGTATTCTGTCTGGACATCTCATCCTGGTATTCTTCCAGGACACCCCGTCGTGATACTCTGTCTGGACACCCCATCCTGGTATTCTGTCTGGACGCCCCGTCCTGGTATTCTGCCTGGACACCCCGTCCTGGTATTCTGTCCGGACATCTCATCCTGCTATTCTTCCTGGAATCCCCGTCCTGGTATTCTGCCTGAGAATCCAGTAATGGTATTCTTCCTGGACACCCCGTCCTGGTATTCTGCCCGGACAACACGTCCGGGTGTTCTGTCTGGATACCCCATCCTGGTATTCTGTCTGGATGCCCCGTCCTGGTATTCTTCCTGGACACCCCGTCCTGGTATTCTGCCCGGACAACACGTCCGGGTGTTCTGTCTGGACATCTCATCCTGGTATTCTTCCTGGACACCCAGTCCTGGTATTCTGCCTGGACACCCCGTCCTGGTATTCTGTTTGGTCATCTCATCCTGGTATTCTTCCTGTACACCCGGTCCTGGTATTCTGCCTGGACACCCCGTCCTGGTATTCTGTCTGGACATCTCATCCTTGTATTCTTCCGGGACACCCAGTCCTGGTATTCTATCTGGACACCCCGTCCTGGTATTCTGTCTGGACATCTCATCCTGGTATTCTTCCTGGGAACCCCGTCCTGGTATTCTGCCTGAGCATCCAGTAATGGTATTCTGTCTGGACACCCCGTACTGGTATTCTGTCTCTACACCCCGTCCTGGTATTCTGTCTGGAAACCCCATCCTGGTATTCTGTCTAGACATCTCGTCCTGGTATTCTGCCTGGACACCCCGTCCTGGTATTCTGCCTGGACACCACGTCCTGTATTCTGTCTGGACACCCCGTACTGGTATTTTGTCTGGACATCTCATCCTGGTATTCTTCCTGGACACCCCGTCCTGGTATTCTGCCCGGACAACACGTCCGGGTGTTCTGTCTGGACACCCCATCCTGGTATTCTGTCTGGATGCCCCGTCCTGGTATTCTGCCTGGTCACCCCGTCCTGGTATTCTGTCTGGACATCTCATCCTGCTATTCTTCCTGGAATCCCCGTCCTGGTATTCTGCCTGAGAATCCAGTAATGGTATTCAGTCTAGACACTCCGTCATGGTATTCTGTCTGGACACCCCGTCCTGGTATTCTGTCAGGACATCTCTACATGGTATTCTGTCTGGGCACAACGTCCATGTATTCTGTCTGGATATCTCAACCTGTAATTCTGTCTGGACACGCCATCTTGGTATTCCGTCTGGATATCTCATCCTGGTATTCTGCCTGGACAACCCGTCCTGGTGTTCTGTCTGGACATCTCATCCTGGTATTCTTCCTGGACACCCCGTCTTGGTATTCTGCCCGGACAACCCGTCCGGGTTTTCTGTCTGGACATCTCATTCTGGTATTCTTCCTGGACACCCAGTCCTGGTATTCTGTCTGGACATCACATCCTGGTATTCTTCCGGGACACCCAGTCCTGGTATTCTATCTGGACACCCCGTCCTGGTATTCTGTCTGGACATCTCATCCTGGTATTCTTCCTGGAAACCTGTCCTGGTATCCTGTCTGGACATCTCATCCTGGTATTCTTCCTGTACACCCGGTCCTGGTATTCTATCTGGACACCCCGTCATGGTATTCTGTCTGGACATCTCATCCTGGTATTCTTCCTGGGAACCCCGTCCTGGTATTCTGCCTGAGCATCCAGTAATGGTATTCTATCTGGACATCTCATCCTGCTATTCTTCCTGGAATCCCCGTCGTGGTATTCTGCCTGAGCATCCAGTAACGGTATTCTGTCTGGACACCCCGTCATAGTATTCTGACTGGAAACCCTGTCCTGGTATTCTGTCTGCACATCTCTTCCTGGTATTCTTTCCGGACACCCCGTCCTGGTATTCTGTCTGGACATCTCATCCTGCTATTCTTCCCGGAAACCCCGTCCAGGTATTCTGCCTGAGCATCCAGTAATGGTATTCTGTCTGGACACCCCGTCCATGTATTCTGTCTGGACACCCCGTCCTGGTATTCTGTCAGGAAATCACGCCATGGTATTCTGTCTGGGCACCACGTCCTGGTATTCTTCCTGGACACCCTGTCCTGGTATTCTGTCTGGACATCTCAACCTGTAATTCAGTCTGGGCACGCCATCTTCGTATTCTGTCTGGATATCTCATCCTGGTATTCTGCCTGGAAGACCCCTCCTGGTGTTCTGTCTGGATATCTCATCCTGGTATTCTTCCTGGACACCCCGTCGTGCGATTTTGTCTGGACAACCCATCCTGGTATTCTGTCTAGACACCCCGTCCTGGTATTCTGCCTGGACACACCGTCCTGACATTCTGCCTGGACACACTGTCCTGGTATTCTGTCTGGACATCTCATCCTGGTATTCTTCCAGGACACCCCGTCGTGATACTCTGTCTGGACACCCCATCCTGGTATTCTGTCTGGACGCCCCGTCCTGGTATTCTGCCTGGACACCCCGTCCTGGTATTCTGTCCGGACATCTCATCCTGCTATTCTTCCTGGAATCCCCGTCCTGGTATTCTGCCTGAGAATCCAGTAATGGTATTCTTCCTGGACACCCCGTCCTGGTATTCTGCCCGGACAACACGTCCGGGTGTTCTGTCTGGATACCCCATCCTGGTATTCTGTCTGGATGCCCCGTCCTGGTATTCTTCCTGGACACCCCGTCCTGGTATTCTGCCCGGACAACACGTCCGGGTGTTCTGTCTGGACATCTCATCCTGGTATTCTTCCTGGACACCCAGTCCTGGTATTCTGCCTGGACACCCCGTCCTGGTATTCTGTTTGGTCATCTCATCCTGGTATTCTTCCTGTACACCCGGTCCTGGTATTCTGCCTGGACACCCCGTCCTGGTATTCTGTCTGGACATCTCATCCTTGTATTCTTCCGGGACACCCAGTCCTGGTATTCTATCTGGACACCCCGTCCTGGTATTCTGTCTGGACATCTCATCCTGGTATTCTTCCTGGGAACCCCGTCCTGGTATTCTGCCTGAGCATCCAGTAATGGTATTCTGTCTGGACACCCCGTACTGGTATTCTGTCTCTACACCCCGTCCTGGTATTCTGTCTGGAAACCCCATCCTGGTATTCTGTCTAGACATCTCGTCCTGGTATTCTGCCTGGACACCCCGTCCTGGTATTCTGCCTGGACACCACGTCCTGTATTCTGTCTGGACACCCCGTACTGGTATTTTGTCTGGACATCTCATCCTGGTATTCTTCCTGGACACCCCGTCCTGGTATTCTGCCCGGACAACACGTCCGGGTGTTCTGTCTGGACACCCCATCCTGGTATTCTGTCTGGATGCCCCGTCCTGGTATTCTGCCTGGTCACCCCGTCCTGGTATTCTGTCTGGACATCTCATCCTGCTATTCTTCCTGGAATCCCCGTCCTGGTATTCTGCCTGAGAATCCAGTAATGGTATTCAGTCTAGACACCCCGTCATGGTATTCTGTCTGGACACCCCGTCCTGGTATTCTGTCAGGACATCTCTACATGGTATTCTGTCTGGGCACAACGTCCTGGTATTCTGTCTGGATATCTCAACCTGTAATTCTGTCTGGACACGCCATCTTGGTATTCCGTCTGGATATCTCATCCTGGTATTCTGCCTGGACAACCCGTCCTGGTGTTCTGTCTGGACATCTCATCCTGGTATTCTTCCTGGACACCCCGTCTTGGTATTCTGCCCGGACAACCCGTCCGGGTTTTCTGTCTGGACATCTCATTCTGGTATTCTTCCTGGACACCCAGTCCTGGTGTTCTGTCTGGACATCACATCCTGGTATTCTTCCGGGACACCCAGTCCTGGTATTCTATCTGGACACCCCGTCCTGGTATTCTGTCTGGACATCTCATCCTGGTATTCTTCCTGGAAACCTGTCCTGGTATCCTGTCTGGACATCTCATCCTGGTATTCTTCCTGTACACCCGGTCCTGGTATTCTATCTGGACACCCCGTCCTGGTATTCTGTCTGGACATCTCATCCTGGTATTCTTCCTGGGAACCCCGTCCTGGTATTCTGCCTGAGCATCCAGTAATGGTATTCTGTCTGTACACCCCGTACTGGTATTCTGTCTCAACACCCTGTCCTGGTATTCTGTCTGGAAACCCCATACTGGTATTCTGTCTGGACATCTCGTCCTGGTATTCTGCCTGGACACCCCGTCCTGGTATTCTCCTGGACACCACGTCCTGTATTCTGTCTGGACACCCAGTACTGGTATTCTGTCTGGACATCTCATCCTGGTATTCTTCCTGGACACCCCGTCCTGGTATTCTGCCCGGACAACACGTCCTGGTGTTCTGTCTGGACATCTCATCCTGGTATTCTTCCTGGACCCCCAGTCCTGGTATTCTGCCTGGACACCCCGTCCTGGTATTCTGTCTGGACACCCCGTCCATGTATTCTGCCTGGACACCCCGTCCTGGTATTCTGTCTGAACATCACATCCTGGTATTCTTCCGAGACACCCAGTCCTGGTATTCTATCTGGACACCCCGTCCTGGTATTCTGTCTGGACATCTCATCCTGGTATTCTTCCTGGAATCCTGTCCTGGTATTCTGTCTGGACATCTCATCCTGGTATTCTTCCTGTACACCCGGTCCTATTATTCTGCCTGGACACCCCGTCCTGGTATTCTGTCTGGACATCTCATCCTTGTATTCTTCCGGGACACCCAGTCCTGGTATTCTATCTGGACACCCCGTCCTGGTATTCTGTCTGGACATCTCATCCTGGTATTCTTCCTGGGAACCCCGTCCTGGTATTCTGCCTGAGCATCCAGTAATGGTATTCTGCCTGGACACCCCGTACTGGTATTCTGTCTCAACACCCTGTCCTGGTATTCTGTCTGGAAACCCCATACTGGTATTCTGTCTGGACATCTCGTCCTGGTATTCTGCCTGGACACCCGTCATGGTATTCTCCTGGACACCACGTCCTGTATTCTGTCTGGACACCCAGTACTGGTATTATGTCTGGACATCTCATCCTGGTATTCTTCCTGGACACCCCGTCCTGGTATTCTGCCCGGACAACACGTCCTGGTGTTCTGTCTGGACATCTCATCCTGGTATTCTTCCTGGACCCCCAGTCCTGGTATTCTGCCTGGACACCCCGTCCTGGTATTCTGTCTGGACATCTCATCCTGTTATTCTGCCTGGAAGACCCCTCCTGGTGTTCTGTCTGGACATCTCATCCTGTTATTCTTCCTGGACACCCCGTCGTGCGATTTTGTCTGGACATCTCATCCTGTAATTCAGTCTGGGCACGCCATCTTGGTATTCTGTCTGGATATCTCATCCTGGTATTCTGCCTGGAAGACCCCTCCTGGTGTTCTGTCTGGACATCTCATCCTGTTATTCTTCCTGGACACCCCGTCGTGCGATTTTGTCTGGACACCCCATCCTGGTATTCTGTCTGGACACCCCGTCCTGGTATTCTGCCTGGACACACCGTCCTGGCATTCTGCCTGGACACACCGTCCTGACATTCTGCCTGGACACACTGTCCTGGTATGCTATCTGGAAATCTCATCCTGGTATTCTTCCGAAACACCCAGTCCTGGTATTCTATCTGGACACCCTGTCCTGGTATTCTGTCTGGACATCTCATCCTGTTATTCTTCCGGGACACCCAGTCCTGGTATTCTATCTGGACACCCTGTCCTGGTATTCTGTCTGGACATCTCATCCTGGTATTCTTCCTGGACACACCGACCTGGTATTCTGTCTGCACATCTCTTCCTGGTATTCTTTCTGGACGCCCCGTCCTGGTATTCTGCCTGAGCATCCAGTAATGATATTCTGTCTGGACACCCCGTCCATGTATTCTGTCTGGACACCCCGTCCTGGTATTCTGTCTGGAAATCTCGACATTGTATTCTGTCTGGGCACCACATACTGGTATTCTACCTGGACACCCTGTCCTGGTATTCTGTCTGGACATCTCATCCTGGTATTCTTCCGGGACACCCAGTCCTGGTATTCTATCTGGACACCCCGTCCTGGTATTCTGTCTGGACATCTCATCCTGGTATTCTTCCTGGAAACCTGTCCTGGTATCCTGTCTGGACATCTCATCCTGGTATTCTTCCTGTACACCCGGTCCTGGTATTCTATCTGGACACCCCGTCATGGTATTCTGTCTGGACATCTCATCCTGGTATTCTTCCTGGGAACCCCGTCCTGGTATTCTGCCTGAGCATCCAGTAATGGTATTCTATCTGGACATCTCATCCTGCTATTCTTCCTGGAATCCCCGTCGTGGTATTCTGCCTGAGCATCCAGTAACGGTATTCTGTCTGGACACCCCGTCATAGTATTCTGACTGGAAACCCTGTCCTGGTATTCTGTCTGCACATCTCTTCCTGGTATTCTTTCCGGACACCCCGTCCTGGTATTCTGTCTGGACATCTCATCCTGCTATTCTTCCCGGAAACCCCGTCCAGGTATTCTGCCTGAGCATCCAGTAATGGTATTCTGTCTGGACACCCCGTCCATGTATTCTGTCTGGACACCCCGTCCTGGTATTCTGTCAGGAAATCACGCCATGGTATTCTGTCTGGGCACCACGTCCTGGTATTCTTCCTGGACACCCTGTCCTGGTATTCTGTCTGGACATCTCAACCTGTAATTCAGTCTGGGCACGCCATCTTCGTATTCTGTCTGGATATCTCATCCTGGTATTCTGCCTGGAAGACCCCTCCTGGTGTTCTGTCTGGATATCTCATCCTGGTATTCTTCCTGGACACCCCGTCGTGCGATTTTGTCTGGACAACCCATCCTGGTATTCTGTCTAGACACCCCGTCCTGGTATTCTGCCTGGACACACCGTCCTGACATTCTGCCTGGACACACTGTCCTGGTATTCTGTCTGGACATCTCATCCTGGTATTCTTCCAGGACACCCCGTCGTGATACTCTGTCTGGACACCCCATCCTGGTATTCTGTCTGGACGCCCCGTCCTGGTATTCTGCCTGGACACCCCGTCCTGGTATTCTGTCCGGACATCTCATCCTGCTATTCTTCCTGGAATCCCCGTCCTGGTATTCTGCCTGAGAATCCAGTAATGGTATTCTTCCTGGACACCCCGTCCTGGTATTCTGCCCGGACAACACGTCCGGGTGTTCTGTCTGGATACCCCATCCTGGTATTCTGTCTGGATGCCCCGTCCTGGTATTCTTCCTGGACACCCCGTCCTGGTATTCTGCCCGGACAACACGTCCGGGTGTTCTGTCTGGACATCTCATCCTGGTATTCTTCCTGGACACCCAGTCCTGGTATTCTGCCTGGACACCCCGTCCTGGTATTCTGTTTGGTCATCTCATCCTGGTATTCTTCCTGTACACCCGGTCCTGGTATTCTGCCTGGACACCCCGTCCTGGTATTCTGTCTGGACATCTCATCCTTGTATTCTTCCGGGACACCCAGTCCTGGTATTCTATCTGGACACCCCGTCCTGGTATTCTGTCTGGACATCTCATCCTGGTATTCTTCCTGGGAACCCCGTCCTGGTATTCTGCCTGAGCATCCAGTAATGGTATTCTGTCTGGACACCCCGTACTGGTATTCTGTCTCTACACCCCGTCCTGGTATTCTGTCTGGAAACCCCATCCTGGTATTCTGTCTAGACATCTCGTCCTGGTATTCTGCCTGGACACCCCGTCCTGGTATTCTGCCTGGACACCACGTCCTGTATTCTGTCTGGACACCCCGTACTGGTATTTTGTCTGGACATCTCATCCTGGTATTCTTCCTGGACACCCCGTCCTGGTATTCTGCCCGGACAACACGTCCGGGTGTTCTGTCTGGACACCCCATCCTGGTATTCTGTCTGGATGCCCCGTCCTGGTATTCTGCCTGGTCACCCCGTCCTGGTATTCTGTCTGGACATCTCATCCTGCTATTCTTCCTGGAATCCCCGTCCTGGTATTCTGCCTGAGAATCCAGTAATGGTATTCAGTCTAGACACCCCGTCATGGTATTCTGTCTGGACACCCCGTCCTGGTATTCTGTCAGGACATCTCTACATGGTATTCTGTCTGGGCACAACGTCCTGGTATTCTGTCTGGATATCTCAACCTGTAATTCTGTCTGGACACGCCATCTTGGTATTCCGTCTGGATATCTCATCCTGGTATTCTGCCTGGACAACCCGTCCTGGTGTTCTGTCTGGACATCTCATCCTGGTATTCTTCCTGGACACCCCGTCTTGGTATTCTGCCCGGACAACCCGTCCGGGTTTTCTGTCTGGACATCTCATTCTGGTATTCTTCCTGGACACCCAGTCCTGGTGTTCTGTCTGGACATCACATCCTGGTATTCTTCCGGGACACCCAGTCCTGGTATTCTATCTGGACACCCCGTCCTGGTATTCTGTCTGGACATCTCATCCTGGTATTCTTCCTGGAAACCTGTCCTGGTATCCTGTCTGGACATCTCATCCTGGTATTCTTCCTGTACACCCGGTCCTGGTATTCTATCTGGACACCCCGTCCTGGTATTCTGTCTGGACATCTCATCCTGGTATTCTTCCTGGGAACCCCGTCCTGGTATTCTGCCTGAGCATCCAGTAATGGTATTCTGTCTGTACACCCCGTACTGGTATTCTGTCTCAACACCCTGTCCTGGTATTCTGTCTGGAAACCCCATACTGGTATTCTGTCTGGACATCTCGTCCTGGTATTCTGCCTGGACACCCCGTCCTGGTATTCTCCTGGACACCACGTCCTGTATTCTGTCTGGACACCCAGTACTGGTATTCTGTCTGGACATCTCATCCTGGTATTCTTCCTGGACACCCCGTCCTGGTATTCTGCCCGGACAACACGTCCTGGTGTTCTGTCTGGACATCTCATCCTGGTATTCTTCCTGGACCCCCAGTCCTGGTATTCTGCCTGGACACCCCGTCCTGGTATTCTGTCTGGACACCCCGTCCATGTATTCTGCCTGGACACCCCGTCCTGGTATTCTGTCTGAACATCACATCCTGGTATTCTTCCGAGACACCCAGTCCTGGTATTCTATCTGGACACCCCGTCCTGGTATTCTGTCTGGACATCTCATCCTGGTATTCTTCCTGGAATCCTGTCCTGGTATTCTGTCTGGACATCTCATCCTGGTATTCTTCCTGTACACCCGGTCCTATTATTCTGCCTGGACACCCCGTCCTGGTATTCTGTCTGGACATCTCATCCTTGTATTCTTCCGGGACACCCAGTCCTGGTATTCTATCTGGACACCCCGTCCTGGTATTCTGTCTGGACATCTCATCCTGGTATTCTTCCTGGGAACCCCGTCCTGGTATTCTGCCTGAGCATCCAGTAATGGTATTCTGCCTGGACACCCCGTACTGGTATTCTGTCTCAACACCCTGTCCTGGTATTCTGTCTGGAAACCCCATACTGGTATTCTGTCTGGACATCTCGTCCTGGTATTCTGCCTGGACACCCGTCATGGTATTCTCCTGGACACCACGTCCTGTATTCTGTCTGGACACCCAGTACTGGTATTATGTCTGGACATCTCATCCTGGTATTCTTCCTGGACACCCCGTCCTGGTATTCTGCCCGGACAACACGTCCTGGTGTTCTGTCTGGACATCTCATCCTGGTATTCTTCCTGGACCCCCAGTCCTGGTATTCTGCCTGGACACCCCGTCCTGGTATTCTGTCTGGACATCTCATCCTGTTATTCTGCCTGGAAGACCCCTCCTGGTGTTCTGTCTGGACATCTCATCCTGTTATTCTTCCTGGACACCCCGTCGTGCGATTTTGTCTGGACATCTCATCCTGTAATTCAGTCTGGGCACGCCATCTTGGTATTCTGTCTGGATATCTCATCCTGGTATTCTGCCTGGAAGACCCCTCCTGGTGTTCTGTCTGGACATCTCATCCTGTTATTCTTCCTGGACACCCCGTCGTGCGATTTTGTCTGGACACCCCATCCTGGTATTCTGTCTGGACACCCCGTCCTGGTATTCTGCCTGGACACACCGTCCTGGCATTCTGCCTGGACACACCGTCCTGACATTCTGCCTGGACACACTGTCCTGGTATGCTATCTGGAAATCTCATCCTGGTATTCTTCCGAAACACCCAGTCCTGGTATTCTATCTGGACACCCTGTCCTGGTATTCTGTCTGGACATCTCATCCTGTTATTCTTCCGGGACACCCAGTCCTGGTATTCTATCTGGACACCCTGTCCTGGTATTCTGTCTGGACATCTCATCCTGGTATTCTTCCTGGACACACCGACCTGGTATTCTGTCTGCACATCTCTTCCTGGTATTCTTTCTGGACGCCCCGTCCTGGTATTCTGCCTGAGCATCCAGTAATGATATTCTGTCTGGACACCCCGTCCATGTATTCTGTCTGGACACCCCGTCCTGGTATTCTGTCTGGAAATCTCGACATTGTATTCTGTCTGGGCACCACATACTGGTATTCTACCTGGACACCCTGTCCTGGTATTCTGTCTGGACATCTCATCCTGTAATTCAGTCTGGGCACGCCATCTTGGTATTCTGTCTGGATATCTCATCCTGGTATTCTGCCTGGAAGACCCCTCCTGGTGTTATGTCTGGACATCTCATCCTGGTATTCTTCCTGGACACCCCGTCATACGATTTTGTCTGGACACCCCATCCTGGTATTCTGTCTGGACACCCCGTCCTGGTATTCTGCCTGGACACACCGTCCTGGCATTCTGCCTGGACACACTGTCCTGGTATTCTGCCTGGACACCCCGTCCTGGTATTCTGTCTGGACATCACATCCTGGTATTCTTCCGGGACACCCAGTCCTGGTATTCTATCTGGACACCCCGTCCTGGTATTCTGCCTGAGCATCCAGTAATGGTATTCTGTCTGGACACCCCGTCCTGGTATTCTGCCTGGACACCCCATCATGGTATTCTGTCTGGACACCCCGTCCTGGTATTCTGTCAGGTCATCTCTACATGGTATTCTGTCTGGGCACCACGTGCTGGTATTCTGTCTGGACATCTCAACCTGTAATTCCGTCTGGACACGCCATCTTGGTATTCTGTCTGGATATCTCATTCTGGTATTCTTCCTGTTCACCCGGTCCTGGTATTCTGCCTGGACACCCCGTCCTGGTATTCTGTCTGGACATCTCATCCTTGTATTCTTCCGGGACACCCAGTCCTGGTATTCTATCTGGACACCCCGTCCTGGTATTCTGTCTAGACATCTCATCCTGGTATTCTTCCTGGGAACCCCGTCCTGGTATTCTGCCTGAGTATCCAGTAATGGTATTCTGTCTGGACACCCCGTACTGGTACTCTGTCTCAACACCCCGTCCTGGTATTCTGTCTGGATACCCCATCCTGGTATTCTGTCTAGACATCTCGTCCTGGTATTCTGCCTGGACACCCCGTCCTGGTATTCTGCCTGGACACCACGTCCTGTATTCTGTCTGGACACCCCGTACTGGTTTTCTGTCTGGACATCTCATCCTGGTATTCTTCCTGGACACCCGGTCCTGGTATTCTGCCTGGACACCCCGTCCTGGTATTCTGTCTGGACATCTCATCCTGGTATTGTTCCTGGACAACCCGTCGTGCAATTCTGTCTGGACGCTGCGTCCTGGTATTCTGCCTGAGCATCCAGTAATGACATTCTGTCTGGACACCCCGTCCATGTATTCTGTCTGGACACCCCGTCCTGGTATTCTGTCAGGAAATCTCGACATTGTATTCTGTCTGGTCACCACGTACTGGTATTCTTCCTGGACACCCTGTCCTGGTATTCTGTCTGGACATCTCATCCTGTAATTCAGTCTGGGCACGCCATCTTGGTATTCTCTCTGGATATCTCATCCTGGTATTCTGCCTGGAAGAGCTCTCCTGGTGTTCTGTCTGGACATCTCATCCTGTTATTCTTCCTGGACACCCCGTCGTGATATTCTGTCTGGACACCCCATCCTGGTATTCTGTCTGGATGCCCCGTCCTGGTATTCTGCCTGGACACACCGTCTTGGCATTCTTCCTGGACACACCGTCCTGACATTCTGCCTGGACACACTGTCCTGGTATTCTGTCTGGACATCTCATCCTGGTATTCTTCCAGGACACCCCGTCGTGATATTCTGTCTGGACACCCCATCCTGGTATTCTGTCTGGATGCCCCGTCCTGGTATTCTGCCTGGACACCCCGTCCTGGTATTCTGTCTGGACATCTCATCCTGCTATTCTTCCAGGAATCCCCGTCCTGGTATTCTGCCTGAGAATCCAGTAATGATATTCTGTCTGGACACCCCGTCCATGTATTCTGTCTGGACACCCCGTACTGGTATTCTGTCAGGAATTCTCGACATTGTATTCTGTCTGGTCACCACGTACTGGTATTCTTCCTGGACACCCTGTCCTGGTATTCTGTCTGGACATCTCATCCTGTAATTCAGTCTGGGCACGCCATCTTGGTATTCTCTCTGGATATCTCATCCTGGTATTCTGCCTGGAAGAGCTCTCCTGGTGTTCTGTCTGGACATCTCATCCTGTTATTCTTCCTGGACACGCCGTCGTGATATTCTGTCTGGACATCTCATCCTGGTATTCTTCCTGGGAACCCCGTCCTGGTATTCGGCCTGAGTATCCAGTAATGGTATTCTGTCTGGACACCCCGTACTGGTACTCTGTCTCAACACCCCGTCCTGGTATTCTGTCTGGATACCCCATCCTGGTATTCTGTCTAGACATCTCGTCCTGGTATTCTGCCTGGACACCCCGTCCTGGTATTCTGCCTGGACACCACGTCCTGTATTCTGTCTGGACACCCCGTACTGGTTTTCTGTCTGGACATCTCATCCTGGTATTCTTCCTGGACACCCGGTCCTGGTATTCTGCCTGGACACCCCGTCCTGGTATTCTGTCTGGACATCTCATCCTGGTATTGTTCCTGGACAACCCGTCGTGCAATTCTGTCTGGACGCTGCGTCCTGGTATTCTGCCTGAGCATCCAGTAATGACATTCTGTCTGGACACCCCGTCCATGTATTCTGTCTGGACACCCCGTCCTGGTATTCTGTCAGGAAATCTCGACATTGTATTCTGTCTGGTCACCACGTACTGGTATTCTTCCTGGACACCCTGTCCTGGTATTCTGTCTGGACATCTCATCCTGTAATTCAGTCTGGGCACGCCATCTTGGTATTCTCTCTGGATATCTCATCCTGGTATTCTGCCTGGAAGAGCTCTCCTGGTGTTCTGTCTGGACATCTCATCCTGTTATTCTTCCTGGACACCCCGTCGTGATATTCTGTCTGGACACCCCATCCTGGTATTCTGTCTGGATGCCCCGTCCTGGTATTCTGCCTGGACACACCGTCTTGGCATTCTTCCTGGACACACCGTCCTGACATTCTGCCTGGACACACTGTCCTGGTATTCTGTCTGGACATCTCATCCTGGTATTCTTCCAGGACACCCCGTCGTGATATTCTGTCTGGACACCCCATCCTGGTATTCTGTCTGGATGCCCCGTCCTGGTATTCTGCCTGGACACCCCGTCCTGGTATTCTGTCTGGACATCTCATCCTGCTATTCTTCCAGGAATCCCCGTCCTGGTATTCTGCCTGAGAATCCAGTAATGATATTCTGTCTGGACACCCCGTCCATGTATTCTGTCTGGACACCCCGTCCTGGTATTCTGTCAGGAATTCTCGACATTGTATTCTGTCTGGTCACCACGTACTGGTATTCTTCCTGGACACCCTGTCCTGGTATTCTGTCTGGACATCTCATCCTGTAATTCAGTCTGGGCACGCCATCTTGGTATTCTGTCTGGATATCTCATCCTTGTATTCTGCCTGGAAGACCACTCCTGGTGTTCTGTCTGGACATCTCATCCTGTTATTCTTCCTGGACACCCCGTCGTGATATTCTGTCTGGACACCCCATCCTGGTGTTCTGTCTGGACATCTCATCCTGTTATTCTTCCTGGACACCCCGTCGTGCGATTTTGTCTGGACACCCCATCCTGGTATTCTGTCTGGACACCCCGTCCTGGTATTCTGCCTGGACACACCGTCCTGGCATTCTGCCTGGACACACCGTCCTGACATTCTGCCTGGACACACTGTCCTGGTATGCTGTCTGGAAATCTCATCCTGGTATTCTTCCGAAACACCCAGTCCTGGTATTCTATCTGGACACCCTGTCCTGGTATTCCGTCTGGACATCTCATCCTGTTATTCTTCCGGGACACCCAGTCCTGGTATTCTATCTGGACACCCTGTCCTGGTATTCTGTCTGGACATCTCATCCTGGTATTCTTCCTGGACACACCGACCTGGTATTCTGTCTGCACATCTCTTCCTGGTATTCTTTCTGGACGCCCCGTCCTGGTATTCTGCCTGAGCATCCAGTAATGATATTCTGTCTGGACACCCCGTCCATGTATTCTGTCTGGACACCCCGTCCTGGTATTCTGTCTGGAAATCTCGACATTGTATTCTGTCTGGGCACCACATACTGGTATTCTACCTGGACACCCTGTCCTGGTATTCTGTCTGGACATCTCATCCTGGTATTCTTCCTGTACACCCGGTCCTGGTATTCTATCTGGACACCCCGTCCTGGTATTCTGTCTGGACATCTCATCCTGGTATTCTTCCTGGGAACCCCGTCCTGGTATTCTGCCTGAGCATCCAGTAATGGTATTCTGTCTGTACACCCCGTACTGGTATTCTGTCTCAACACCCTGTCCTGGTATTCTGTCTGGAAACCCCATACTGGTATTCTGTCTGGACATCTCGTCCTGGTATTCTGCCTGGACACCCCGTCCTGGTATTCTCCTGGACACCACGTCCTGTATTCTGTCTGGACACCCAGTACTGGTATTCTGTCTGGACATCTCATCCTGGTATTCTTCCTGGACACCCCGTCCTGGTATTCTGCCCGGACAACACGTCCTGGTGTTCTGTCTGGACATCTCATCCTGGTATTCTTCCTGGACCCCCAGTCCTGGTATTCTGCCTGGACACCCCGTCCTGGTATTCTGTCTGGACACCCCGTCCATGTATTCTGCCTGGACACCCCGTCCTGGTATTCTGTCTGAACATCACATCCTGGTATTCTTCCGAGACACCCAGTCCTGGTATTCTATCTGGACACCCCGTCCTGGTATTCTGTCTGGACATCTCATCCTGGTATTCTTCCTGGAATCCTGTCCTGGTATTCTGTCTGGACATCTCATCCTGGTATTCTTCCTGTACACCCGGTCCTATTATTCTGCCTGGACACCCCGTCCTGGTATTCTGTCTGGACATCTCATCCTTGTATTCTTCCGGGACACCCAGTCCTGGTATTCTATCTGGACACCCCGTCCTGGTATTCTGTCTGGACATCTCATCCTGGTATTCTTCCTGGGAACCCCGTCCTGGTATTCTGCCTGAGCATCCAGTAATGGTATTCTGCCTGGACACCCCGTACTGGTATTCTGTCTCAACACCCTGTCCTGGTATTCTGTCTGGAAACCCCATACTGGTATTCTGTCTGGACATCTCGTCCTGGTATTCTGCCTGGACACCCGTCATGGTATTCTCCTGGACACCACGTCCTGTATTCTGTCTGGACACCCAGTACTGGTATTATGTCTGGACATCTCATCCTGGTATTCTTCCTGGACACCCCGTCCTGGTATTCTGCCCGGACAACACGTCCTGGTGTTCTGTCTGGACATCTCATCCTGGTATTCTTCCTGGACCCCCAGTCCTGGTATTCTGCCTGGACACCCCGTCCTGGTATTCTGTCTGGACATCTCATCCTGTTATTCTGCCTGGAAGACCCCTCCTGGTGTTCTGTCTGGACATCTCATCCTGTTATTCTTCCTGGACACCCCGTCGTGCGATTTTGTCTGGACATCTCATCCTGTAATTCAGTCTGGGCACGCCATCTTGGTATTCTGTCTGGATATCTCATCCTGGTATTCTGCCTGGAAGACCCCTCCTGGTGTTCTGTCTGGACATCTCATCCTGTTATTCTTCCTGGACACCCCGTCGTGCGATTTTGTCTGGACACCCCATCCTGGTATTCTGTCTGGACACCCCGTCCTGGTATTCTGCCTGGACACACCGTCCTGGCATTCTGCCTGGACACACCGTCCTGACATTCTGCCTGGACACACTGTCCTGGTATGCTATCTGGAAATCTCATCCTGGTATTCTTCCGAAACACCCAGTCCTGGTATTCTATCTGGACACCCTGTCCTGGTATTCTGTCTGGACATCTCATCCTGTTATTCTTCCGGGACACCCAGTCCTGGTATTCTATCTGGACACCCTGTCCTGGTATTCTGTCTGGACATCTCATCCTGGTATTCTTCCTGGACACACCGACCTGGTATTCTGTCTGCACATCTCTTCCTGGTATTCTTTCTGGACGCCCCGTCCTGGTATTCTGCCTGAGCATCCAGTAATGATATTCTGTCTGGACACCCCGTCCATGTATTCTGTCTGGACACCCCGTCCTGGTATTCTGTCTGGAAATCTCGACATTGTATTCTGTCTGGGCACCACATACTGGTATTCTACCTGGACACCCTGTCCTGGTATTCTGTCTGGACATCTCATCCTGTAATTCAGTCTGGGCACGCCATCTTGGTATTCTGTCTGGATATCTCATCCTGGTATTCTGCCTGGAAGACCCCTCCTGGTGTTATGTCTGGACATCTCATCCTGGTATTCTTCCTGGACACCCCGTCATACGATTTTGTCTGGACACCCCATCCTGGTATTCTGTCTGGACACCCCGTCCTGGTATTCTGCCTGGACACACCGTCCTGGCATTCTGCCTGGACACACTGTCCTGGTATTCTGCCTGGACACCCCGTCCTGGTATTCTGTCTGGACATCACATCCTGGTATTCTTCCGGGACACCCAGTCCTGGTATTCTATCTGGACACCCCGTCCTGGTATTCTGCCTGAGCATCCAGTAATGGTATTCTGTCTGGACACCCCGTCCTGGTATTCTGCCTGGACACCCCATCATGGTATTCTGTCTGGACACCCCGTCCTGGTATTCTGTCAGGTCATCTCTACATGGTATTCTGTCTGGGCACCACGTGCTGGTATTCTGTCTGGACATCTCAACCTGTAATTCCGTCTGGACACGCCATCTTGGTATTCTGTCTGGATATCTCATTCTGGTATTCTTCCTGTTCACCCGGTCCTGGTATTCTGCCTGGACACCCCGTCCTGGTATTCTGTCTGGACATCTCATCCTTGTATTCTTCCGGGACACCCAGTCCTGGTATTCTATCTGGACACCCCGTCCTGGTATTCTGTCTAGACATCTCATCCTGGTATTCTTCCTGGGAACCCCGTCCTGGTATTCTGCCTGAGTATCCAGTAATGGTATTCTGTCTGGACACCCCGTACTGGTACTCTGTCTCAACACCCCGTCCTGGTATTCTGTCTGGATACCCCATCCTGGTATTCTGTCTAGACATCTCGTCCTGGTATTCTGCCTGGACACCCCGTCCTGGTATTCTGCCTGGACACCACGTCCTGTATTCTGTCTGGACACCCCGTACTGGTTTTCTGTCTGGACATCTCATCCTGGTATTCTTCCTGGACACCCGGTCCTGGTATTCTGCCTGGACACCCCGTCCTGGTATTCTGTCTGGACATCTCATCCTGGTATTGTTCCTGGACAACCCGTCGTGCAATTCTGTCTGGACGCTGCGTCCTGGTATTCTGCCTGAGCATCCAGTAATGACATTCTGTCTGGACACCCCGTCCATGTATTCTGTCTGGACACCCCGTCCTGGTATTCTGTCAGGAAATCTCGACATTGTATTCTGTCTGGTCACCACGTACTGGTATTCTTCCTGGACACCCTGTCCTGGTATTCTGTCTGGACATCTCATCCTGTAATTCAGTCTGGGCACGCCATCTTGGTATTCTCTCTGGATATCTCATCCTGGTATTCTGCCTGGAAGAGCTCTCCTGGTGTTCTGTCTGGACATCTCATCCTGTTATTCTTCCTGGACACCCCGTCGTGATATTCTGTCTGGACACCCCATCCTGGTATTCTGTCTGGATGCCCCGTCCTGGTATTCTGCCTGGACACACCGTCTTGGCATTCTTCCTGGACACACCGTCCTGACATTCTGCCTGGACACACTGTCCTGGTATTCTGTCTGGACATCTCATCCTGGTATTCTTCCAGGACACCCCGTCGTGATATTCTGTCTGGACACCCCATCCTGGTATTCTGTCTGGATGCCCCGTCCTGGTATTCTGCCTGGACACCCCGTCCTGGTATTCTGTCTGGACATCTCATCCTGCTATTCTTCCAGGAATCCCCGTCCTGGTATTCTGCCTGAGAATCCAGTAATGATATTCTGTCTGGACACCCCGTCCATGTATTCTGTCTGGACACCCCGTACTGGTATTCTGTCAGGAATTCTCGACATTGTATTCTGTCTGGTCACCACGTACTGGTATTCTTCCTGGACACCCTGTCCTGGTATTCTGTCTGGACATCTCATCCTGTAATTCAGTCTGGGCACGCCATCTTGGTATTCTCTCTGGATATCTCATCCTGGTATTCTGCCTGGAAGAGCTCTCCTGGTGTTCTGTCTGGACATCTCATCCTGTTATTCTTCCTGGACACGCCGTCGTGATATTCTGTCTGGACATCTCATCCTGGTATTCTTCCTGGGAACCCCGTCCTGGTATTCGGCCTGAGTATCCAGTAATGGTATTCTGTCTGGACACCCCGTACTGGTACTCTGTCTCAACACCCCGTCCTGGTATTCTGTCTGGATACCCCATCCTGGTATTCTGTCTAGACATCTCGTCCTGGTATTCTGCCTGGACACCCCGTCCTGGTATTCTGCCTGGACACCACGTCCTGTATTCTGTCTGGACACCCCGTACTGGTTTTCTGTCTGGACATCTCATCCTGGTATTCTTCCTGGACACCCGGTCCTGGTATTCTGCCTGGACACCCCGTCCTGGTATTCTGTCTGGACATCTCATCCTGGTATTGTTCCTGGACAACCCGTCGTGCAATTCTGTCTGGACGCTGCGTCCTGGTATTCTGCCTGAGCATCCAGTAATGACATTCTGTCTGGACACCCCGTCCATGTATTCTGTCTGGACACCCCGTCCTGGTATTCTGTCAGGAAATCTCGACATTGTATTCTGTCTGGTCACCACGTACTGGTATTCTTCCTGGACACCCTGTCCTGGTATTCTGTCTGGACATCTCATCCTGTAATTCAGTCTGGGCACGCCATCTTGGTATTCTCTCTGGATATCTCATCCTGGTATTCTGCCTGGAAGAGCTCTCCTGGTGTTCTGTCTGGACATCTCATCCTGTTATTCTTCCTGGACACCCCGTCGTGATATTCTGTCTGGACACCCCATCCTGGTATTCTGTCTGGATGCCCCGTCCTGGTATTCTGCCTGGACACACCGTCTTGGCATTCTTCCTGGACACACCGTCCTGACATTCTGCCTGGACACACTGTCCTGGTATTCTGTCTGGACATCTCATCCTGGTATTCTTCCAGGACACCCCGTCGTGATATTCTGTCTGGACACCCCATCCTGGTATTCTGTCTGGATGCCCCGTCCTGGTATTCTGCCTGGACACCCCGTCCTGGTATTCTGTCTGGACATCTCATCCTGCTATTCTTCCAGGAATCCCCGTCCTGGTATTCTGCCTGAGAATCCAGTAATGATATTCTGTCTGGACACCCCGTCCATGTATTCTGTCTGGACACCCCGTCCTGGTATTCTGTCAGGAATTCTCGACATTGTATTCTGTCTGGTCACCACGTACTGGTATTCTTCCTGGACACCCTGTCCTGGTATTCTGTCTGGACATCTCATCCTGTAATTCAGTCTGGGCACGCCATCTTGGTATTCTGTCTGGATATCTCATCCTTGTATTCTGCCTGGAAGACCACTCCTGGTGTTCTGTCTGGACATCTCATCCTGTTATTCTTCCTGGACACCCCGTCGTGATATTCTGTCTGGACACCCCATCCTGGTGTTCTGTCTGGACATCTCATCCTGTTATTCTTCCTGGACACCCCGTCGTGCGATTTTGTCTGGACACCCCATCCTGGTATTCTGTCTGGACACCCCGTCCTGGTATTCTGCCTGGACACACCGTCCTGGCATTCTGCCTGGACACACCGTCCTGACATTCTGCCTGGACACACTGTCCTGGTATGCTGTCTGGAAATCTCATCCTGGTATTCTTCCGAAACACCCAGTCCTGGTATTCTATCTGGACACCCTGTCCTGGTATTCCGTCTGGACATCTCATCCTGTTATTCTTCCGGGACACCCAGTCCTGGTATTCTATCTGGACACCCTGTCCTGGTATTCTGTCTGGACATCTCATCCTGGTATTCTTCCTGGACACACCGACCTGGTATTCTGTCTGCACATCTCTTCCTGGTATTCTTTCTGGACGCCCCGTCCTGGTATTCTGCCTGAGCATCCAGTAATGATATTCTGTCTGGACACCCCGTCCATGTATTCTGTCTGGACACCCCGTCCTGGTATTCTGTCTGGAAATCTCGACATTGTATTCTGTCTGGGCACCACATACTGGTATTCTACCTGGACACCCTGTCCTGGTATTCTGTCTGGACATCTCATCCTGTAATTCAGTCTGGGCACGCCATCTTGGTATTCTGTCTGGATATCTCATCCTGGTATTCTGCCTGGAAGACCCCTCCTGGTGTTCTGTCTGGACATCTCATCCTGGTATTCTTCCTGGACACCCCGTCATGCGATTTTGTCTGGACACCCCATCCTGGTATTCTGTCTGGACACCCCGTCCTGGTATTCTGCCTGGACACACCGTCCTGGCATTCTGCCTGGACACACTGTCCTGGTATTCTGCCTGGACACCCCGTCCTGGTATTCTGTCTGGACATCACATCCTGGTATTCTTCCGGGACACCCAGTCCTGGTATTCTATCTGGACACCCCGTCCTGGTATTCTGCCTGAGCATCCAGTAATGGTATTCTGTCTGGACACCCCGTCCTGGTATTCTGCCTGGACACCCCATCATGGTATTCTGTCTGGACACCCCGTCCTGGTATTCTGTCAGGTCATCTCTACATGGTATTCTGTCTGGGCACCACGTGCTGGTATTCTGTCTGGACATCTCAACCTGTAATTCCGTCTGGACACGCCATCTTGGTATTCTGTCTGGATATCTCATCCTGGTATTCTTCCTGTTCACCCGGTCCTGGTATTCTGCCTGGACACCCCGTCCTGGTATTCTGTCTGGACATCTCATCCTTGTATTCTTCCGGGACACCCAGTCCTGGTATTCTATCTGGACACCCCGTCCTGGTATTCTGTCTAGACATCTCATCCTGGTATTCTTCCTGGGAATCCCGTCCTGGTATTCTGCCTGAGCATCCAGTAATGGTATTATGTCTGGACACCCCGTACTGGTACTCTGTCTCAACACCCCGTCCTGGTATTCTGTCTAGATACCCCATCCTGGTATTCTGTCTAGACATCTCGTCCTGGTATTCTGCCTGGACACCCCTTCCTGGTATTCTGCCTGGACACCACGTCCTGTATTCTGTCTGGACACCCCGTACTGGTATTCTGTCTGGACATCTCATCCTGGTATTCTTCCTGGACACCCGGTCCTGGTATTCTGCCTGGACACCCCGTCCTGGTATTCTGTCTGGACATCTCATCCTGGTATTGTTCCTGGACAACCCATCGTGCAATTCTGTCTGGACGCTGCGTCCTGGTATTCTGCCTGAGCATCCAGTAATGATATTCTGTCTGGACACCCCGTCCATGTATTCTGTCTGGACACCCCGTCCTGGTATTCTGTCAGGAAATCTCGACATTGTATTCTGTCTGGTCACCACGTACTGGTATTCTTCCTGGACACCCTGTCCTGGTATTCTGTCTGGACATCTCATCCTGTAATTCAGTCTGGGCACGCCATCTTGGTATTCTCTCTGGATATCTCATCCTGGTATTCTGCCTGGAAGAGCTCTCCTGGTGTTCTGTCTGGACATCTCATCCTGTTATTCTTCCTGGACACCCCGTCGTGATATTCTGTCTGGACACCCCATCCTGGTATTCTGTCTGGATGCCCCGTCCTGGTATTCTGCCTGGACACACCGTCTTGGCATTCTGCCTGGACACACCGTCCTGACATTCTGCCTGGACACACTGTCCTGGTATTCTGTCTGGACATCTCATCCTGGTATTCTTCCAGGACACCCCGTCGTGATATTCTGTCTGGACACCCCATCCTGGTATTCTGTCTGGATGCCCCGTCCTGGTATTCTGCCTGGACACCCCGTCCTGGTATTCTGTCTGGACATCTCATCCTGCTATTCTTCCTGGAATCCCCGTCCTGGTATTCTGCCTGAGAATCCAGTAATGATATTCTGTCTGGACACCCCGTCCATGTATTCTGTCTGGACACCCCGTCCTGGTATTCTGTCAGGAAATCTCGACATTGTATTCTGTCTGGTCACCACGTACTGGTATTCTTCCTGGACACCCTGTCCTGGTATTCTGTCTGGACATCTCATCCTGTAATTCAGTCTGGGCACGCCATCTTGGTATTCTGTCTGGATATCTCATCCTTGTATTCTGCCTGGAAGACCTCTCCTGGTGTTCTGTCTGGACATCTCATCCTGTTATTCTTCCTGGACACCCCGTCGTGATATTCTGTCTGGACACCCCATCCTGGTATTCTGTCTGGATGTCCCGTCCTGGTATTCTGCCTGGACACACCGTCCTGGCATTCTGCCTGGACACACCGTCCTGACATTCTGCCTGGACACACTGTCCTGGTATTCTGTCTGGACATCTCATCCTGGTATTCTTCCAGGACACCCCGTCGTGATATTCTGTCTGGACACCCCATCCTGGTATTCTGTCTGGATGCCCCGTCCTGTTATTCTGCCTGGACACCCCGTCCTGGTATTCTGTCTGGACATCTCATCCTGCTATTCTTCCTGGAATCCCCGTCCTGGTATTCTGCCTGAGAATCCAGTAATGGTATTCAGTCTAGACACCCCGTCATGGTATTCTGTCTGGACACCCCGTCCTGGTATTCTGTCAGGACATCTCATCCTGGTATTCTTCCTGTACACCCGGTCCTGGTATTCTGCCTGGACACCCCGTCCTGGTATTCTGTCTGGACATCTCATCCTTGTATTCTTCCGGGACACCCAGTCCTGGTATTCTATCTGGACACCCCGTCCTGGTATTCTGTCTGGACATCTCATCCTGGTATTCTTCCTGGGAACCCCGTCCTGGTATTCTGCCTGAGCATCCAGTAATGGTATTCTGACTGGACACCCCGTACTGGTATTCTGTCTCAACACCCCGTCCTGGTATTCAGTCTGGAAACCCCATCCTGGTATTCTGTCTAGACATCTCGTCCTGGTATTCTGCCTGGACACCCCGTCCTGGTATTCTGCCTGGACACCACGTCCTGTATTCTGTCTGGAAACCCCGTACTGGTTTTCTGTCTGGACATCTCATCCTGGTATTCTTCCAGGACACCCCGTCCTGGTATTCTGCCCGGACAACACGTCCGGGTGTTCTGTCTGGACACCCCATCCTGGTATTCTGTCTGGATGCCCCGTCCTGGTATTCTGCCTGGTCACCCCGTCCTGGTATTCTGTCTGGACATCTCATCCTGCTATTCTTCCTGGAATCCGCGTCCTGGTATTCTGCCTGAGAATCCAGTAATGGTATTCAGTCTAGACACCCCGTCATGGTATTCTGTCTGGTCACCCCGTCCTGGTATTCTGTCAGGACATCTCTACATGGTATTCTGTCTGGGCACCACGTCCTGGTATTCTGTCTGGACATCTCAACCTGTAATTCTGTCTGGACACGCCATCTTGGTATTCTGTCTGGATATCTCATCCTGGTATTCTACCCGGACAAACCGTCCGGGTGTTCTGTCTGGACACACCGTCCTGGTATTCTGTCTGGGCACCCCATCCTGCTATTCTGTCTAGACATCTCGTCCTGGTATTCTGTCTGGACACCCAGTCCTGGTATTCTGCCTGGACACCCCGTCCTGGTATTCTGTCTGGACATCACATCCTGGTATTCTTCCGGGACACCCAGTCCTGGTATTCTATCTGGACACCCCGTCCTGGTATTCTGCCTGAGCATCCAGTAATGGTATTCTGTCTGGACACCCCGTCCTGGTATTCTGCCTGGACACCCCATCATGGTATTCTGTCTGGACACCCCGTCCTGGTATTCTGTCAGGTCATCTCTACATGGTATTCTGTCTGGGCACCACGTGCTGGTATTCTGTCTGGACATCTCAACCTGTAATTCTGTCTGGACACGCCATCTTGGTATTCTGTCTGGATATCTCATCCTGGTATTCTTCCTGTACACCCGGTCCTGGTATTCTGCCTGGACACCCCGTCCTGGTATTCTGTCTGGACATCTCATCATTGTATTCTTCCGGGACACCCAGTCCTGGTATTCTATCTGGACACCCCGTCCTGGTATTCTGTCTAGACGTCTCATCCTGGTATTCGTCCTGGGAATCCCGTCCTGGTATTCTGCCTGAGCATCCAGTAATGGTATTCTGTCTGGACATCTCTACATGGTATTCGGTCTGGGCACCACGTCCTGGTATTCTGTCTGGACACCCCGTACTGGTATTCTGTCTGGACATCTCATCCTGGTATTCTTCCTGGACACCCCCTCCTGGTATTCTGCCCGGACAACACGTCCGGGTGCTCTGTCTGGACACCTCATCCTGGTATTCTGTCTGGATGCCCCGTCCTGGTATTCTTCCTGGACACCCCGTCCTGGTATTCTGCCCGGACAACACGTCCGGGTGTTCTGTCTGGACATCTCATCCTGGTATTCTTCCTGGACACCCAGTCCTGGTATTCTGCCTGGACACCCCGTCCTGGTATTCTGTCTGGACATCTCATCCTGGTATTCTTCCTGTACACCCGGTCCTGGTATTCTGCCTGGACACCCCGTCCTGGTATTCTGTCTGGACATCTCATCCTTGTATTCTTCCGGGACACCCAGTCCTGGTATTCTATCTGGACACCCCGTCCTGGTATTCTGTCTGGACATCTCATCCTGGTATTCTTCCTGGGAACCCCGTCCTGGTATTCTGCCTGAGCATCCAGTAATGGTATTCTGACTGGACACCCCGTACTGGTATTCTGTCTCAACACCCCGTCCTGGTATTCAGTCTGGAAACCCCATCCTGGTATTCTGTCTAGACATCTCGTCCTGGTATTCTGCCTGGACACCCCGTCCTGGTATTCTGCCTGGACACCACGTCCTGTATTCTGTCTGGAAACCCCGTACTGGTTTTCTGTCTGGACATCTCATCCTGGTATTCTTCCAGGACACCCCGTCCTGGTATTCTGCCCGGACAACACGTCCGGGTGTTCTGTCTGGACACCCCATCCTGGTATTCTGTCTGGATGCCCCGTCCTGGTATTCTGCCTGGTCACCCCGTCCTGGTATTCTGTCTGGACATCTCATCGTGCTATTCTTCCTGGAATCCCCGTCCTGGTATTCTGCCTGAGAATCCAGTAATGGTATTCAGTCTAGACACCCCGTCATGGTATTCTGTCTGGACACCCCGTCCTGGTATTCTGTCAGGACATCTCTACATGGTATTCTGTCTGGGCACCACGTCCTGGTATTCTGTCTGGACATCTCAACCTGTAATTCTGTCTGGACACGCCATCTTGGTATTCTGTCTGGATATCTCATCCTGGTATTCTGCCCGGACAACCCGTCCGGGTGTTCTGTCTGGACACACCGTCCTGGTATTCTGTCTGGGCACCCCATCCTGCTATTCTGTCTAGACATCTCGTCCTGGTATTCTGTCTGGACACCCAGTCCTGGTATTCTGCCTGGACACCCCGTCCTGGTATTCTGTCTGGACATCACATCCTGGTATTCTTCCGGGACACCCAGTCCTGGTATTCTATCTGGACACCCCGTCCTGGTATTCTGCCTGAGCATCCAGTAATGGTATTCTGTCTGGACACCCCGTCCTGGTATTCTGCCTGGACACCCCATCATGGTATTCTGTCTGGACACCCCGTCCTGGTATTCTGTCAGGTCATCTCTACATGGTATTCTGTCTGGGCACCACGTGCTGGTATTCTGTCTGGACATCTCAACCTGTAATTCTGTCTGGACACGCCATCTTGGTATTCTGTCTGGATATCTCATCCTGGTATTCTTCCTGTACACCCGGTCCTGGTATTCTGCCTGGACACCCCGTCCTGGTATTCTGTCTGGACATCTCATCATTGTATTCTTCTGGGACACCCAGTCCTGGTATTCTATCTGGACACCCCGTCCTGGTATTCTGTCTAGACGTCTCATCCTGGTATTCTTCCTGGGAACCCCGTCCTGGTATTCTGCCTGAGCATCCAGTAATGGTATTCTGTCTGGACACCCCGTACTGGTATTCTGTCTCAACACCCCGTCCTGGTATTCTGTCTGGAAACGCCATCCTGTTATTCTGTCTAGACATCTCGTCCTGGTATTCTGCCTGGACACCCCGTCCTGGTATTCTGCCTGGACACCACGTCCTGTTTTCTGTCTGGACACCCCGTACTGGTATTCTGTCTGGACATCTCATCCTGGTATTCTTCCTGGAAACCCCGTCCTGGTATTCTGCCTGGACACCCCGTCCTGGTATTCTGTTCTGACATCTCATCCTGGTATTCTTCCTGGACAACCCGTCGTGCGATTTTGTCTGGACACCCCATCCTGGTATTCTGTCTGGACACCCCGTCATGGTATTCTGCCTGGACGCCCCGTCCTGGTATTCTGTCAGGACATCTCTACATGGTATTCTGTCTGGGCACCACGTCCTGGTATTCTGTCTGGACACGCCATCTTAGTATTCTGTCTGGTTATCTCATCCTGGTATTCTTCCTGGACACCCAGTCCTGGTATTCTGCCTGGACATCTCATCCTGTTATTCTTCCTGGACACCCCGTCGTGCTATTTTGTCTGGACACCCCATCCTGGTATTCTGTCTGGATGCCCCGTCCTGGTATTCTGCCTGGACACCCCGTCCTGGTATTCTGTCTAGACATCTCATCCTGCTATTCTTCCTGGAATCCCCGTCCTGGTATTCTGCCTGAGAATCCAGTAATGGTATTCAGTCTAGACACCCCGTCATGGTATTCTGTCTGGACACCCCGTCCTGGTATTCTGTCAGGACATCTCTACATGGTATTCTGTCTGGGCACCACGTCCAGGTATACTGTCTGGACACCCCGTACTGGCATTCTGTCTGGACATCTCATCCTGGTATTCTTCCTCGACACCCCCTCCTGGTATTCTGCCCGGACAACACGTCCGGGTGTTCTGTCTGGACACCTCATCCTGGTATTCTGTCTGGATGCCCCGTCCTGGTATTCTTCCTGTACACCCCGTCCTGGTATTCTGCCCGGACAACACGTCCTGGTATTCTGTCTGGACACCCCGTACTGGTATTCTGTCTGGACATCTCATCCTGGTATTCTTCCTGGACACCCCCTCCTGGTATTCTGCCCGGACAACACGTCCGGGTGTTCTGTCTGGACACCTCATCCTGGTATTCTGTCTGGATGCCCCGTCCTGGTATTCTTCCTGGACACCCCGTCCTGGTATTCTGCCCGGACAACACGTCCGGGTGTTCTGTCTGGACATCTCATCCTGGTATTCTTCCTGGACACCCAGTCCTGGTATTCTGCCTGGACACCCCGTCCTGGTATTCTGTCTGGACATCTCATCCTGGTATTCTTCCTGTACACCCGGTCCTGGTATTCTGCCTGGACACCCCGTCCTGGTATTCTGTCTGGACATCTCATCCTTGTATTCTTCCGGGACACCCAGTCCTGGTATTCTATCTGGACACCCCGTCCTGGTATTCTGTCTGGACATCTCATCCTGGTATTCTTCCTGGGAACCCCGTCCTGGTATTCTGCCTGAGCATCCAGTAATGGTATTCTGACTGGACACCCCGTACTGGTATTCTGTCTCAACACCCCGTCCTGGTATTCAGTCTGGAAACCCCATCCTGGTATTCTGTCTAGACATCTCGTCCTGGTATTCTGCCTGGACACCCCGTCCTGGTATTCTGCCTGGACACCACGTCCTGTATTCTGTCTGGAAACCCCGTACTGGTTTTCTGTCTGGACATCTCATCCTGGTATTCTTCCAGGACACCCCGTCCTGGTATTCTGCCCGGACAACACGTCCGGGTGTTCTGTCTGGACACCCCATCCTGGTATTCTGTCTGGATGCCCCGTCCTGGTATTCTGCCTGGTCACCCCGTCCTGGTATTCTGTCTGGACATCTCATCCTGCTATTCTTTCTGGAATCCCCGTCCTGGTATTCTGCCTGAGAATCCAGTAATGGTATTCAGTCTAGACACCCCGTCATGGTATTCTGTCTGGACACCCCGTCCTGGTATTCTGTCAGGACATCTCTACATGGTATTCTGTCTGGGCACCACGTCCTGGTATTCTGTCTGGACATCTCAACCTGTAATTCTGTCTGGACACGCCATCTTGGTATTCTGTCTAGATATCTCATCCTGGTATTCTGCCCGGACAACCCGTCCGGGTGTTCTGTCTGGACACACCGTCCTGGTATTCTGTCTGGGAACCCCATCCTGCTATTCTGTCTAGACATCTCGTCCTGGTATTCTGTCTGGACACCCAGTCCTGGTATTCTGCCTGGACACCCCGTCCTGGTATTCTGTCTGGACATCACATCCTGGTATTCATCTGGGACACCCAGTCCTGGTATTCTATCTGGACACCCCGTCCTGGTATTCTGCCTGAGCATCCAGTAATGGTATTCTGTCTGGACACCCCGTCCTGGTATTCTGCCTGGACACCCCATCATGGTATTCTGTCTGGACACCCCGTCCTGGTATTCTGTCAGGTCATCTCTACATGGTATTCTGTCTGGGCACCACGTGCTGGTATTCTGTCTGGACATCTCAACCTGTAATTCTGTCTGGACACGCCATCTTGGTATTCTGTCTGGATATCTCATCCTGGTATTCTTCCTGTACACCCGGTCCTGGTATTCTGCCTGGACACCCCGTCCTGGTATTCTGTCTGGACATCTCATCATTGTATTCTTCCGGGACACCCAGTCCTGGTATTCTATCTGGACACCCCGTCCTGGTATTCTGTCTAGACGTCTCATCCTGGTATTCTTCCTGGGAACCCCGTCCTGGTATTCTGCCTGAGCATCCAGTAATGGTATTCTGTCTGGACACCCCGTACTGGTATTCTGTCTCAACACCCCGTCCTGGTATTCTGTCTGGAAACGCCATCCTGTTATTCTGTCTAGACATCTCGTCCTGGTATTCTGCCTGGACACCCCGTCCTGGTATTCTGCCTGGACACCACGTCCTGTTTTCTGTCTGGACACCCCGTACTGGTATTCTGTCTGGACATCTCATCCTGGTATTCTTCCTGGAAACCCCGTCCTGGTATTCTGCCTGGACACCCCGTCCTGGTATTCTGTTCTGACATCTCATCCTGGTATTCTTCCTGGACAACCCGTCGTGCAATTCTGTCTGGACGCTGCGTCCTGGTATTCTGCCTGAGCATCCAGTAATGATATTCTGTCTGGACACCCCGTCCATGTATTCTGTCTGGACACCCCGTCCTGGTATTCTGTCAGGAAATCTCGACATTGTATTCTGTCTGGTCAGCACGTACTGGTATTCTTCCTGGACACCCTGTCCTGGTATTCTGTCTGGACATCTCATCCTGTAATTCAGTCTGGGCACGCCATCTTGGTATTCTGTCTGGATATCTCATCCTGGTATTCTGCCTGGAAGACCTCTCCTGGTGTTCTGTCTGGACATCTCATCCTGTTATTCTTCCTGGACTCCCCGTCGTGCGATTTTGTCTGGACACCCCATCCTAGTATTCTGTCTGGACACCCCGTCATGGTATTCTGCCTGGACGCCCCGTCCTGGTATTCTGTCAGGACATCTCTACATGGTATTCTGTCTGGGCACCACGTCCTGGTATTCTGTCTGGACATCTCAACCTGTAATTCTGTCTGGACACGCCATCTTAGTATTCTGTCTGGTTATCTCATCCTGGTATTCTTCCTGGACACCCAGTCCTGGTATTCTGCCTGGACATCTCATCCTGTTATTCTTCCTGGACACCCCGTCGTGCTATTTAGTCTGGACACCCCATCCTGGTATTCTGTCTGGATGCCCCGTCCTGGTATTCTGCCTGGACACCCCGTCCTGGTATTCTGTCTGGACATCTCATCCTGCTATTCTTCCTGGAATCCCCGTCCTGGTATTCTGTCAGGACATCTCTACATGGTATTCTGTCTGGACACCCCGTCCTGGTATTCTGTCAGGACATCTCTACATGGTATTCTGTCTGGGCACCACGTCCAGGTATACTGTCTGGACACCCCGTACTGGCATTCTGTCTGGACATCTCATCCTGGTATTCTTCCTCGACACCCCCTCCTGGTATTCTGCCCGGACAACACGTCCGGGTGTTCTGTCTGGACACCTCATCCTGGTATTCTGTCTGGATGCCCCGTCCTGGTATTCTTCCTGTACACCCCGTCCTGGTATTCTGCCCGGACAACACGTCCTGGTATTCTGTCTGGACACCCCGTACTGGTATTCTGTCTGGACATCTCATCCTGGTATTCTTCCTGGACACCCCCTCCTGGTATTCTGCCCGGACAACACGTCCGGGTGTTCTGTCTGGACACCTCATCCTGGTATTCTGTCTGGATGCCCCGTCCTGGTATTCTTCCTGGACACCCCGTCCTGGTATTCTGCCCGGACAACACCTCCGGGTGTTCTGTCTGGACATCTCATCCTGGTATTCTTCCTGGACACCCAGTCCTGGTATTCTGCCTGGACACCCCGTCCTGGTATTCTGTCTGGACATCTCATCCTGGTATTCTTCCTGTACACCCGGTCCTGGTATTCTGCCTGGACACCCCGTCCTGGTATTCTGTCTGGACATCTCATCCTTGTATTCTTCCGGGACACCCAGTCCTGGTATTCTATCTGGACACCCCGTCCTGGTATTCTGTCTGGACATCTCATCCTGGTATTCTTCCTGGGAACCCCGTCCTGGTATTCTGCCTGAGCATCCAGTAATGGTATTCTGACTGGACACCCCGTACTGGTATTCTGTCTCAACACCCCGTCCTGGTATTCAGTCTGGAAACCCCATCCTGGTATTCTGTCTAGACATCTCGTCCTGGTATTCTGCCTGGACACCCCGTCCTGGTATTCTGCCTGGACACCACGTCCTGTATTCTGTCTGGAAACCCCGTACTGGTTTTCTGTCTGGACATCTCATCCTGGTATTCTTCCAGGACACCCCGTCCTGGTATTCTGCCCGGACAACACGTCCGGGTGTTCTGTCTGGACACCCCATCCTGGTATTCTGTCTGGATGCCCCGTCCTGGTATTCTGCCTGGTCACCCCGTCCTGGTATTCTGTCTGGACATCTCATCCTGCTATTCTTCCTGGAATCCCCGTCCTGGTATTCTGCCTGAGAATCCAGTAATGGTATTCAGTCTAGACACCCTGTCATGGTATTCTGTCTGGACACCCCGTCCTGGTATTCTGTCAGGACATCTCTGCATGGTATTCTGTCTGGGCACCACGTCCTGGTATTCTGTCTGGACATCTCAACCTGTAATTCTGTCTGGACACGCCATCTTGGTATTCTGTCTAGATATCTCATCCTGGTATTCTGCCCGGACAACCCGTCCGGGTGTTCTGTCTGGACACACCGTCCTGGTATTCTGTCTGGGAACCCCATCCTGCTATTCTGTCTAGACATCTCGTCCTGGTATTCTGTCTGGACACCCAGTCCTGGTATTCTGCCTGGACACCCCGTCCTGGTATTCTGTCTGGACATCACATCCTGGTATTCTTCTGGGACACCCAGTCCTGGTATTCTATCTGGACACCCCGTCCTGGTATTCTGCCTGAGCATCCAGTAATGGTATTCTGTCTGGACACCCCGTCCTGGTATTCTGCCTGGACACCCCATCATGGTATTCTGTCTGGACACCCCGTCCTGGTATTCTGTCAGGTCATCTCTACATGGTATTCTGTCTGGGCACCACGTGCTGGTATTCTGTCTGGACATCTCAACCTGTAATTCTGTCTGGACACGCCATCTTGGTATTCTGTCTGGATATCTCATCCTGGTATTCTTCCTGTACACCCGGTCCTGGTATTCTGCCTGGACACCCCGTCCTGGTATTCTGTCTGGACATCTCATCATTGTATTCTTCCGGGACACCCAGTCCTGGTATTCTATCTGGACACCCCGTCCTGGTATTCTGTCTAGACGTCTCATCCTGGTATTCTTCCTGGGAACCCCGTCCTGGTATTCTGCCTGAGCATCCAGTAATGGTATTCTGTCTGGACACCCCGTACTGGTATTCTGTCTCAACACCCCGTCCTGGTATTCTGTCTGGAAACCCCATCCTGTTATTCTGTCTAGACATCTCGTCCTGGTATTCTGCCTGGACACCCCGTCCTGGTATTCTGCCTGGACACCACGTCCTGTTTTCTGTCTGGACACCCCGTACTGGTATTCTGTCTGGACATCTCATCCTGGTATTCTTCCTGGAAACCCCGTCCTGGTATTCTGCCTGGACACCCCGTCCTGGTATTCTGTTCTGACATCTCATCCTGGTATTCTTCCTGGACAACCCGTCGTGCAATTCTGTCTGGACGCTGCGTCCTGGTATTCTGCCTGAGCATCCAGTAATGATATTCTGTCTGGACACCCCGTCCATGTATTCTGTCTGGACACCCCGTCCTGGTATTCTGTCAGGAAATCTCGACATTGTATTCTGTCTGGTCAGCACGTACTGGTATTCTTCCTGGACACCCTGTCCTGGTATTCTGTCTGGACATCTCATCCTGTAATTCAGTCTGGGCACGCCATCTTGGTATTCTGTCTGGATATCTCATCCTGGTATTCTGCCTGGAAGACCTCTCCTGGTGTTCTGTCTGGACATCTCATCCTGTTATTCTTCCTGGACTCCCCGTCGTGCGATTTTGTCTGGACACCCCATCCTAGTATTCTGTCTGGACACCCCGTCATGGTATTCTGCCTGGACGCCCCGTCCTGGTATTCTGTCAGGACATCTCTACATGGTATTCTGTCTGGGCACCACGTCCTGGTATTCTGTCTGGACATCTCAACCTGTAATTCTGTCTGGACACGCCATCTTAGTATTCTGTCTGGTTATCTCATCCTGGTATTCTTCCTGGACACCCAGTCCTGGTATTCTGCCTGGACATCTCATCCTGTTATTCTTCCTGGACACCCCGTCGTGCTATTTAGTCTGGACACCCCATCCTGGTATTCTGTCTGGATGCCCCGTCCTGGTATTCTGCCTGGACACCCCGTCCTGGTATTCTGTCTGGACATCTCATCCTGCTATTCTTCCTGGAATCCCCGTCCTGGTATTCTGCCTGAGAATCCAGTAATGGTATTCAGTCTAGACACCCCGTCATGGTATTCTGTCTGGACACCCCGTCCTGGTATTCTGTCAGGACATCTCTACATGGTATTCTGTCTGGGCACCACGTCCAGGTATACTGTCTGGACACCACGTACTGGCATTCTGTCTGGACATCTCATCCTGGTATTCTTCCTCGACACCCCCTCCTGGTATTCTGCCCGGACAACACGTCCGGGTGTTCTGTCTGGACACCTCATCCTGGTATTCTGTCTGGATGCCCCGTCCTGGTATTCTTCCTGTACACCCCGTCCTGGTATTCTGCCCGGACAACACGTCCGGGTGTTCTGTCTGGATATCTCATCCTGGTATTCTTCCTGGACACCCAGTCCTGGTATTCTGCCTGGACACCCCGTCCTGGTATTCTGTCTGGACATCTCATCCTGGTATTCTTCCTGTACACCCGGTCCTGGTATTCTGCCTGGACACCCCGTCCTGGTATTCTGTCTGGACATCTCATCCTTGTATTCTTCCGGGACACCCAGTCCTGGTATTCTATCTGTACACCCCGTCCTGGTATTCTGCCTGAGCATCCAGTAATGGTATTCTGACTGGACACCCCGTCCTGGTATTCAGTCTGGAAACCCCGTCCTGGTATTCTGTCTGGACATCTCATCCTGCTATTCTTCCTGGAAACCCCGTCCTGGTATTCTGCCTGAGAATCCAGTAATGGTATTCAGTCTAGACACCCCGTCATGGTATTCTGTCTGGACACCCCATCCTGGTATTCTGCCTGAGAATCCAGTAATGGTATTCAGTCTAGACACCCCGTCATGGTATTCTGTCTGGACACCCCGTCCTGGTATTCTGTCAGGACATCTCTACATGGTATTCTGTCTGGGCACCACGTCCTGGTATTCTGTCTGGACATCTCATCCTGGTATTCTGCCTGGACAACCCGTCCTGGTGTTCAGTCTGGACATCTCATCCTGGTATTCTTCCTGGACACCCCGTCTTGGTATTCTGCCCGGACAACCCGTCCGGGTGTTCTGTCTGGACATCTCATTCTGGTATTCTTCCTGGACACCCAGTCCTGGTATTCTGTCTGGACACCCCATCCTGCTATTCTGTCTAGACATCTCGTCCTGGTATTCTGTCTGGACACCCCATCCTGGTATTCTGCCTGGACACCCCGTCCTGGTATTCTGTCTGGACATCACATCCTGGTACTCTTCCGGGACACCCAGTCCTGGTATTCTATCTGGACACCCCGTCCTGGTATTCTGCCTCAGCATCCAGTAATGGTATTCTGTCTGGACACCCCGTCCTGGTATTCTGCCTGGACACCCCATCATGTAATTCTGTCTGGACACCCCGTCCTGGTATTCTGTCAGGTCATCTCTACCTGGTATTCTGTCTGGGCACCACGTGCTGGTATTCTGTCTGGACATCTCAACCTGTAATCCTGTCTGGACACGCCATCTTGGTATTCTGTCTGGATATCTCATCCTGGTATTCTTCCTGTACACCCGGTCCTGGTATTCTGCCTGGACACCCCGTCCTGGTATTCTGTCTGGACATCTCATCCTTGTATTCTTCCGGGACACCCAGTCCTGGTATTCTATCTGGACACCCCGTCCTGGTATTCTGTCTAGACATCTCATCCTGGTATTCTTCCTGGGAACCCCGTCCTGGTATTCTGCCTGAGCATCCAGTAATGGTATTCTGTCTGGACACCCCGTACTGGTATTCTGTCTCAACACCCCGTCCTGGTATTCTGTCTGGAAACCCCATCCTGGTATTCTGTCTGGACATCTCGTCCTGGTATTCTGCCTGGACACCCCGTCCTGGTATTCTGCCTGGACACCACGTCCTGTATTCTGTCTGGACACCCCGTACTGGTATTCTGTCTGGACATCTCATCCTGGTATTCTTCCTGGACACCCCGTCCTGGTATTCTGCCTGGACACCCCGTCCTGGTATTCTGTCTGTACATCTCATCCTGGTATTCTTCCTGGACAACCCGTCGTGCAATTCTGTCTGGACGCTGCGTCCTGGTATTCTGCCTGAGCATCCAGTAATGATATTCTGTCTGGACACCCCGTCCATGTATTCTGTCTGGACACCCCGTCCTGGTATTCTGTCAGGAAATCTCGACATTGTATTCTGTCTGGTCACCACGTACTGATATTCTTCCTGGACACCCTGTCCTGGTATTCTGTCTGGACATCTCATCCTGTAAATCAGTCTGGGCACGCCATCTTGGTATTCTGTCTGGATATCTCATCCTGGTATTCTGCCTGGAAGACCTCTCCTGGTGTTCTGTCTGGACATCTCATCCTGTTATTCTTCCTCGACACCCCGTCGTGCGATTTTGTCTGGACATCCCATCCTGGTATTCTGTCTGGACACCCCGTCCTGGTATTCTGCCTGGACACACCGTCCTGGCATTCTGCCTGGACACACCGTCCTGACATTCTGCCTGGACACACTGTCCTGGTATTCTGTCTGGACATCTCATCCTGATATTCTTCCGGGACACCCAGTCCTGGTATTCTATCTGGACACCCTGCCCTGGTATTCTGTCTGGACACCCCGTCATGGTATTCTGTCTGGAAACCCCATCCTGGTATTCTGTCTGGACATCTCATCCTGGTATTCTTCATGGACACACCGTCCTGGTATTCTGCCTGGACAACACGTCCGGGTGTTCTGTCTGGACATCTCATCCTGGTATTCTTCCTGGACACCCAGTCCTGGTATTCTGCCTGGACACCCCGTCCTGGTATTCTGTCTGGACATCTCATCCTGGTATTCTTCCTGGACAACCCGTCGTGCAATTCTGTCTGGACGCCCCATCCTGGTATTCTGCCTGAGCATCCAGTAATGATATTCTGTCTGGACACCCCGTCCATGTATTCTGTCTGGACACCCCGTCCTGGTATTTTGTCAGGAAATCTCGACATTGTATTCTGTCTGGGCACCACGTACTGGTATTCTTCCTGGACACCCTGTCCTGGTCTTCTGTCTGGACATCTCAACCTGTAATTCAGTCTGGGCACGCCATCCTGGTATTCTGTCTGGATATCTCATCCTGGTATTCTGCCTGGAAGCCCCTCCTGGTGCTCTGACTGGACATCTCATCCTGGTATTCTTCTTGGACACCCAGTCCTGGTATTCTGCCTGGACACCCCGTCCTGGTATTCTGCCTGGACATCTCATCCTGGTATTCTTCCTGGACAACCCGTCGTGCAATTCTGTCTGGACGCCCATTCCTGGTATTGTGCCTGAGCATCCAGTAATGATATTCTGTCTGGACACCCCGTCCATGTATTCTGTCTGGACACCCTGTCCTGGTATTCTGTCAGGAAATCTCGACATTGTATTCTGTCTGGGCACCACGTACTGGTATTCTTCCTGGACACACTGTCCTGGTATTCTGTCTGGACATCTCAACCTGTAATTCAGTCTGGGCACGCCATCCTGGTATTCTGTCTGGATATCTCATCCTGGTATTCTTCCAGGACACCCCGTCGTGCGATTCGGTCTGGACACCCCATCATGCTATTCTGTCTGGACACCCCGTCCTGGCATTCTGCCTGGACACACCGTCCTGGCATTCTGTCTGGAAACCCCATCCTGGTATTCTGTCTAGACATCTCATCCTGGTATTCTTCCTGGACACCCCGTCCTGGTATTCTGCCCGGACAACACGTCCGGGTGTTCTGTCTGGACATCTCATCCTGGTATTCTTCCTGGACACCCAGTCCTGGTATTCTGCCTGGACACCCCGTCCTGGTATTCTGTCTGGACATCTCATCCTGGTATTCTTCCTGGATACCCAGTCCTAGTTTTCTGTCTGGACACCCCGTCCTGGTATTCTGTCTGGACATCTCATCCTGCTATTCTTCCTGGAATCCCCGTCCTGGTATTCTGCCTGAGAATCCAGTAATGGTATTCAGTCTAGACACCCCATCTTGGTATTCTGTCTGGACACCCCGTCCTGGTATTCTATCAAGACATCTCTACATGGTATTCTGTCTGGGCACCACGTCCTGGTATTCTGTCTGGACATCTCAACCTGTAATTCCGTCTGCACACGCCATCTTGGTATTCTGTCTGGATATCTCATCCTGGTATTCTTCCTGTACACCCGGTCCTGGTATTCTGCCTGGACACCCCGTCTTGTTATTCTGTCTAGACATCTCATCCTTGTATTCTTCCGGGACACCCAGTCCTGGTATTCTATCTGGACACCCCGTCCTGGTATTCTGTCTAGACATCTCATCCTGGCATTCTTCCTGGGAACCCCGTCCTGGTATTCTGCCTGAGCATCCAGTAATGGTATTCTGTCTGGACACCCCGTACTGGTACTCTGTCTCAACACCCCGTCCTGGTATTCTGTCTGGAAACCCCATCCTGGTATTCTGTCTAGACATCTCGTCCTGGTATTCTGCCTGGACACCCCGTCCTGGTATTCTGCCTGCACACCACGTCCTGTATTCAGTCTGGACACCCCGTACTGGTATTCTGTCTGGACATCTCATCCTGGTATTCTTCCTGGACACCCCGTCCTGGTATTCTGCCTGGACACCCCGTCCTGGTATTCTGTCTGGACATCTCATCCTGGTATTCTTCCTGGACAACCCGTCGTGCAATTCTGTCTGGACGCTGCGTCCTGGTATTCTGCCTGAGCATCCAGTAATGATATTCTGTATGGACACCCCGTCCATGTATTCTGTCTGGACACCCCGTCCTGGTATTCTGTCAGGAAATCTCGACATTGTATTCTGTCTGGTCACCACGTACTGGTATTCTTCCTGGACACCCTGTCCTGGTATTCTGTCTGGACATCTCATCCTTGTATTCTTCCGGGACACCCAGTCCTGGTATTCTATCTGGACACCCCGTCCTGGTATTCAGTCTAGACATCTCATCCTGGTATTCTTCCTGGGAACCCCGTCCTGGTATTCTGCCTGAGCATCCAGTAATGGTATTCTGTCTGGACACCCCGTACTGGTATTCTGCCTGGACACCACGTCCTGTATTCTGTCTGGACACCCCGTACTGGTATTCTGTCTGGACATCTCATCCTGGTATTCTTCCTGGACACCCCGTCCTGGTATTCTGCCTGGACACCCCGTCCTGGTATTCTGTCTGGACATCTCATCCTGGTATTCTTCCTGGACAACCCGTCGTGCAATTCTGTCTGGACGCTGCGTCCTGGTATTCTGCCTGAGCATCCAGTAATGATATTCTGTCTGGACACCCCGTCCATGTATTCTGTCTGGACACCCCGTCCTGGTATTCTGTCAGGAAATCTCGACATTGTATTCTGTCTGGTCACCACGTACTGATATTCTTCCTGGACACCCTGTCCTGGTATTCTGTCTGGACATCTCATCCTGTAATTCAGTCTGGGCACGCCATCTTGGTATTCTGTCTGGATATCTCATCCTGGTATTCTGCCTGGAAGACCTCTCCTGGTGTTCTGTCTGGACATCTCATCCTGTTATTCTTCCTGGACACCCCGTCGTGCGATTTTGTCTGGACACCCCATCCTGGTATTCTGTCTGGACACCCCGTCCTGGTATTCTGCCTGGACACACCGTCCTGGCATTCTGCCTGGACACACCGTCCTGACATTCTGCCTGGACACACTGTCCTGGTATTCTGTCTGGACATCTCATCCTGGTATTCTTCCTGGAGAACCCGTCCAGGTGTTCTGTCCGGACACGCCGGCTGGTATGCTGTCTGGACATCTCATCCTGGTATTCTTCCGAAACACCCAGTCCTGGTATTCTATCTGGACACCCTGTCCTGGTATTCTGTCTGGACATCTCATCCTGTTATTCTTCCGGGACACCCAGTCCTGGTATTCTATCTGGACACCCTGCCCTGGTATTCTGTCTGGACACCCCGTCATGGTATTCTGTCTGGAAACCCCATCCTGGTATTCTGTCTGGACATCTCATCCTGGTATTCTTCCTGGACACCCAGTCCTGGTATTCTGCCTGGACACCCCGTCCTGGTATTCTGTCTGGACATCTCATCCTGGTATTCTTCCTGGACAACCCGTCGTGCAATTCTGTCTGGACGCCCCATCCTGGTATTCTGCCTGAGCATCCAGTAATGATATTCTGTCTGGACACCCCGTCCATGTATTCTGTCTGGACACCCCGTCCTGGTATTTTGTCAGGAAATCTCGACATTGTATTCTGTCTGGGCACCACGTACTGGTATTCTTCCTGGACAGCCTGTCCTGGTCTTCTGTCTGGACATCTCAACCTGTAATTCAGTCTGGGCACGCCATCCTGGTATTCTGTCTGGATATCTCATCCTGGTATTCTGCCTGGAAGACCCCTCCTGGTGTTCTGACTGGACATCTCATCCTGGTATTCTTCTTGGACACCCAGTCCTGGTATTCTGCCTGGACACCCCGTCCTGGTATTCTGTCTGGACATCTCATCCTGGTATTCTTCCTGGACAACCCGTCGTGCAATTCTGTCTGGACGCCCAGTCCTGGTATTCTGCCTGAGCATCCAGTAATGATATTCTGTCTGGACACCCCTTCCATGTATTCTGTCTGGACACCCTGTCCTGGTATTCTGTCAGGAAATCTCGACATTGTATTCTGTCTGGGCACCACGTACTGGTATTCTTCCTGGACACACTGTCCTGGTATTCTGTCTGGACATCTCAACCTGTAATTCAGTCTGGGCACGCCATCCTGGTATTCTGTCTGGATATCTCATCCTGGTATTCTGCCTGGAAGATCCCTCCTGGTGTTCTGACTGGACATCTCATCCTGGTATTCTTCCAGGACACCCCGTCGTGCGATTCGGTCTGGACACCCCATCCTGCTATTCTGTCTGGACACCCCGTCCTGGCATTCTGCCTGGACACACCGTCCTGGCATTCTGTCTGGAAACCCCATCCTGGTATTCTGTCTAGACATCTCATCCTGGCATTCTTCCTGGACACCCCGTCCTGGTATTCTGCCCGGACAACACGTCCGGGTGTTCTGTCTGGACATCTCATCCTGGTATTCTTCCTGGACACCCAGTCCTGGTATTCTGCCTGGACACCCCGTCCTGGTATTCTGTCTGGACATCTCATCCTGGTATTCTTCCTGGATACCCAGTCCTAGTTTTCTGTCTGGACACCACGTCCTGGTATTCTGTCCGGACATCTCATCCTGCTATTCTTCCTGGAATCCCCGTCCTGGTATTCTGCCCGGACAACACGTCCGGGTGTTCTGTCTGGACATCTCATCCTGGTATTCTTCCTGGACACCCAGTCCTGGTATTCTGCCTGGACACCACGTCCTGGTATTCTGTCTGGACATCTAATCCTGGTATTCTTCCTGGATACCCAGTCCTGGTATTCAGTCTAGACACCCCATCTTGGTATTCTGTCAGGACACCCCGTCCTGGTATTCTATCAAGACATCTCTACATGGTATTCTGTCTGGGCACCACGTCCTGGTATTCTGCCTGGACATCTCAACCTGTAATTCCGTCTGCACACGCCATCTTGGTATTCTGTCTGGATATCTCATCCTGGTATTCTTCCTGTACACCCGGTCCTGGTATTCTGCCTGGACACCCCGTCCTGGTATTCTGTCTGGACATCTCATCCTTGTATTCTTCCGGGACACCCAGTCCTGGTATTCTATCTGGACACCCCGTCCTGGTATTCTGTCTAGACATCTCATCCTGGCATTCTTCCTGGGAACCCCGTCCTGGTATACTGCCTGAGCATCCAGTAATGGTATTCTGTCTGGACACCCCGTACTGGTATTCTTTCTCAACACCCCGTCCTGGTGTTCTGTCTGGAAACCCCATCCTGGTATTCTGTCTAGACATCTCGTCCTGGTATTCTGCCTGGACACCCCGTCCTGGTATTCTGCCTGCACACCACGTCCTGTATTCTGTCTGGACACCCCGTACTGGTATTCTGTCTGGACATCTCATCCTGGTATTCTTCCTGGACACCCCGTCCTGGTATTCTGCCTGGACACCCCGTCCTGGTATTCTGTCTGGACATCTCATCCTGGTATTCTTCCTGGACAACCCGTCGTGCAATTCTGTCTGGACGCCCAGTCCTGGTATTCTGCCTGAGCATCCAGTAATGATATTCTGTCTGGACACCCCGTCCATGTATTCTGTCTGGACACCCTGTCCTGGTATTCTGTCAGGAAATCTCGACATTGTATTCTGTCTGGGCACCACGTACTGGTATTCTTCCTGGACACACTGTCCTGGTATTCTGTCTGGACATCTCAACCTGTAATTCAGTCTGGGCACGCCATCCTGGTATTCTGTCTGGATATCTCATCCTGGTATTCTGCCTGGAAGACCCCTCCTGGTGTTCTGACTGGACATCTCATCCTGGTATTTTTCCAGGACACCCCGTCGTGCGATTCGGTCTGGACACCCCATCCTGCTATTCTGTCTGGACACCCCGTCCTGGCATTCTGCCTGGACACACCGTCCTGGCATTCTGTCTGGAAACCCCATCCTGGTATTCTGTCTAGACATCTCATCCTGGTATTCTTCCTGGACACCCCGTCCTGGTATTCTGCCCGGACAACACGTCCGGGTGTTCTGTCTGGACATCTCATCCTGGTATACTTCCTGGACACCCAGTCCTGGTATTCTGCCTGGACACCCCGTGCTGGTATTCTGTCTGGACATCTCATCCTGGTATTCTTCCTGAACACCCAGTCCTAGTTTTCTGTCTGGACACCCCGTCCTGGTATTCTGTCTGGACATCTCATCCTGCTATTCTTCCTGGAATCCCCGTCCTGGTATTCTGCCTGAGAATCCAGTAATGGTATTCAGTCTAGACACCCCGTCTTGGTATTCTGTCTGGACACCCCGTCCTGGTATTCTATCAAGACATCTCTACATGGTATTCTGTCTGGGCACCACGTCCTGGTATTCTGTCTGGACATCTCAACCTGTAATTCCGTCTGGACACGCCATCTTGGTATTCTGTCTGTATATCTAATCCTGGTATTCTTCCTGTACACCCGGTCCTGGTATTCTGCCTGGACACCCCGTCCTGGTATTCTGTCTGGACATCTCATCCTTGTATTCTTCCGGGACATCCAGTCCTGGTATTCTATCTGGACACCCCGTCCTGGTATTCTGTCTAGACATCTCATCCTGGTATTCTTCCTGGGAACCCCGTCCTGGTATTCTGCCTGAGCATCCAGTAATGGTATTCTGTCTGGACACCCCGTACTGGTATTCTGTCTCAACACCCCGTCCTGGTATTCTGTCTGGAAACCCCATCCTGGTATTCTGTCTAGACATCTCGTCCTGGTATTCAGCCTGGACACCCCGTCCTGGTAATCTGCCTGGACACCACGTCCTGTATTCTGTCTGGACACCCCGTACTGGTATTCTGCCTGGACACCCCGTCCTGGTATTCTGTCTGGACATCTCATCCTGGTATTCTTCCTGGACAACCCGTCGTGCAATTCTGTCTGGACGCTGCGTCCTGGTATTCTGCCTGAGCATCCAGTAATGATATTCTGTCTGGACACCCCGTCCATGTATTCTGTCTGGACACCCCGTCCTGGTATTCTGTCAGGAAATCTCGACATTGTATTCTGTCTGGTCACCACGTACTGGTATACTTCCTGGACACCCTGTCCTGGTATTCTGTCTGGACATCTCATCCTGTAATTCAGTCTGGGCACGCCATCTTGGTATTCTGCCTGGATATCTCATCCTGGTATTCTGCCTGGAAGACCTCTCCTGGTGTTCTGTCTGGACATCTCATCCTGTTATTCGTCCTGGACACCCCGTCGTGCGATTCTGTCTGGACACCCCGTCCTGGTATTCTGCCTGGACACACCGTCCTGGCATTCTGCCTGGACACACCGTCCTGACATTCTGCCTGGATACACTGTCCTGGTATTCTGTCTGGACATCTCATCCTGGTATTCTTCCTGGAGAACCCGTCCAGGTGTTCTGTCCGGACACGCCGGCTGGTATGCTGTCTGGAAATCTCATCCTGGTATTCTTCCGAAACACCCAGTCCTGGTATTCTATCTGGACACCCTGTCCTGGTATTCTGTCGGGACATCTCATCCTGTTATTCTTCCGGGACACCCAGTCCTGGTATTCTATCTGGACACCCTGCCCTGGTATTCTGTCTGGACATCTCATCCTGGTATTCTTCCTGGACACCCCTACCTGGTATTCTGTGGTCACATCTCGTACTGGTATTCTATCTGGACACCCCGTCCTGGTATTCTTCCTGGACACCCCGTCCTGGCATTCTGTCTGGACATCACATCCTGGTATTCTTCCGGGACACCCAGTCCTGGTATTCTATCTGGACACCCCGTCCTGCTATTCTGTCTGGACATCTCATCCTGGTATTCTTCCTGGAAACCTGTCCTGGTATTCTGTCTGGACATCCTATCCTGGTATTCTTCCTGGAAACCCCGTCCTGGTATTCTGCCTGAGCATCCAGTAATGGTATTCTGTCTGGAAACCCCGTCCTGGTATTCTGCCTGGACACCCCGTCATGGTATTCTGTCTGGAAACCCCATCCTGGTATTCTGTCTGGACATCTCATCCTGGTATTCTTCCTGGACACACCGTCCTGGTATTCTGCCCGGAGAACACGTTCGGGTGTTCTGTCTGGACATCTCATCCTGGTATTCTTCCTGGACACCCAGTCCTGGTATTCTGTCTGGACATCTCATTCTGGTATTCTTCCAGGACACCCCGTCGTGCTATTCTGTCTGGACACCCCGTCCTGGCATTCTGCCTGGACACACCGTCCTGGCATTCTGTCTGGAAACCCCATCCTGGTATTCTGGCTAGACATCTCATCCTGGTATTCTTCCTGGACACCCAGTCCTGGTATTCTGCCTGGACACCCCGTCCTGGTATTCTGTCTGGACATCTCATCCTGGTATTCTTCCTGGACACCCAGTCCTAGTTTTCTGTCTGGACACCCCGTCCTGGTATTCTGTCTGGACATCTCATCCTGCTATTCTTCCTGGAATCCCCGTCCTGGTATTCTGCCTGAGAATCCAGTAATGGTATTCAGGCTAGACACCCCGTCTTGGTATTCTGTCTGGACACCCCGTCCTGGTATTCTATCAAGACATCTCTACATGGTATTCTGTCTGGGCACCACGTCCTGGTATTCTGTCTGGACATCTCAACCTGTAATTCCGTCTTGACACGCCATCTTGGTATTCTGTCTGGATATCTCATCCTGGTATTCTGCCTGGACAACCCATCCTGGTGTTCTGTCTGGACATCTCATCCTTGTATTCTTCCTGGACACCCATTCCTGGTATTCTGTCTGGACACATCGTCCTGGTATTATGTCTGGACACCCCATCCTGGTATTCTGTCTAGACATCACGTCCTGGTATTCTGCCTGGACTCCCCATCCTGGTATTCGGCCTGGACACCCCGTCCTGGTATTCTGTCTGGACATCTCATCCTGGTATTCTTCCTGGACACCCAGTCCTGGTATTCTGCCTGGACACCCCGTCCTGGTATTCTGTCTGGACATCTCATCCTGGTATTCTTCCTGGAAACCCCGTCCTGGTATTCTGTCTGGACATCTCATCCTGCTATTCTTCCTGGAAACCCCGTCCTGCTATTCTGCCTGAGCATCCAGTAATGGTATTCTGTCTGGACACCCCGTCCTGGTATACTGTCTCGACACCCCGTCCTGGTATTCTGTCTGGACATCTCGTCCTGGTATTCTGCCTGGACACCCCGTCCTGGTATTCTGCCTGGACACCACGTCCTGTATTCTGTCTGGACACCCAGTCCTGGTATTCTATCTTGACACCCCGTCCTGGTATTCTGTCTAGACATCTCATCCTGGCATTCTTCCTGGGAACCCCGTCCTGGTATACTGCCTGAGCATCCAGTAATGGTATTCTGTCTGGACACCCCGTACTGGTATTCTTTCTCAACACCCCGTCCTGGTGTTCTGTCTGGAAACCCCATCCTGGAATTCTGTCTAGACATCTCGTCCTGGTATTCTGCCTGGACACCCCGTCCTGGTATTCTGCCTGCACACCACGTCCTGTATTCTGTCTGGACACCCCGTACTGGTATTCTGTCTGGACATCTCATCCTGGTATTCTTCCTGGACAACCCGTCGTGCAATTCTGTCTGGACGCTGCGTCCTGGTATTCTGCCTGAGCATCCAGTAATGATATTCTGTATGGACACCCCGTCCATGTATTCTGTCTGGACACCCCGTCCTGGTATTCTGTCAGGAAATCTCGACATTGTATTCTGTCTGGTCACCACGTACTGGTATTCTTCCTGGACACCCTGTCCTGGTATTCTGTCTGGACATCTCATCCTGTAATTCAGTCTGGGCACGCCATCCTGGTATTCTGTCTGGATATCTCATCCTGGTATTCGGCCTGGAAGACCCCTCCTGGTATTCTGACTGGACATCTCATCCTGGTATTCTTCTTGGACACCCAGTCCTGGTATTCTGCCTGGACACCCCGTCCTGGTATTCTGTCTGGACATCTCATCCTGGTATTCTTCCTGGACAACCCGTCGTGCAATTCTGTCTGGACGCCCAGTCCTGGTATTCTGCCTGAGCATCCAGTAATGATATTCTGTCTGGACACCCCGTCCATGTATTCTGTCTGGACACCCTGTCCTGGTATTCTGTCAGGAAATCTCGACATTGTATTCTGTCTGGGCACCACGTACTGGTATTCTTCCTGGACACACTGTCCTGGTATTCTGTCTGGACATCTCAACCTGTAATTCAGTCTGGGCACGCCATCCTGGTATTCTGTCTGGATATCTCATCCTGGTATTCTGCCTGGAAGACCCCTCCTGGTGTTCTGACTGGACATCTCATCCTGGTATTTTTCCAGGACACCCCGTCGTGCGATTCGGTCTGGACACCCCATCCTGCTATTCTGCCTGGACACACCGTCCTGGCATTCTGTCTGGAAACCCCATCCTGGTATTCTGTCTAGACATCTCATCCTGGTATTCTTCCTGGACACCCCGTCCTGGTATTCTGCCCGGACAACACGTCCGGGTGTTCTGTCTGGACATCTCATCCTGGTATTCTTCCTGGACACCCAGTCCTGGTATTCTGCCTGGACACCCCGTGCTGGTATTCTGTCTGGACACCTCATCCTGGTATTCTTCCTGAACACCCAGTCCTAGTTTTCTGTCTGGACACCCCGTCCTGGTATTCTGTCTGGACATCTCATCCTGCTATTCTTCCTGGAATCCCCGTCCTGGTATTCTGCCTGAGAATCCAGTAATGGTATTCAGTCTAGACACCCTGTCTTGGTATTCTGTCTGGACACCCCGTCCTGGTATTCTATCAAGACATCTCTACATGGTATTCTGTCTGGGCACCACGTCCTGGTATTCTGTCTGGACATCTCAACCTGTAATTCCGTCTGGACACGCCATCTTGGTATTCTGTCTGTATATCTCATCCTGGTATTCTTCCTGTACACCCGGTCCTGGTATTCTGCCTGGACACCCCGTCCTGGTATTCTGTCTGGACATCTCATCCTTGTATTCTTCCGGGACACCCAGTCCTGGTATTCTATCTGGACACCCCGTCCTGGTATTCTGTCTAGACATCTCATCCTGGTATTCTTCCTGGGAACCCCGTCCTGGTATTCTGTCTCAACACCCCGTCCTGGTATTCTGTCTGGAAATCCCATCCTGGTATTCTGTCTAGACATCTCGTCCTGGTATTCTGCCTGGACACCCCGTCCTGGTATTCTGCCTGGACACCACGTCCTGTATTCTGTCTGGACACCCCGTACTGGTATTCTGTCTGGACATCTCATCCTGGTATTCTTCCTGGACACCCCGTCCTGGTATTCTGCCTGGACACCCCGTCCTGGTATTCTGTCTGGACATCTCATCCTGGTATTCTTCCTGGACAACCCGTCGTGCAATTCTGTCTGGACGCTGCGTCCTGGTATTCTGCCTGAGCATCCAGTAATGATATTCTGTCTGGACACCCCGTCCATGTATTCTGTCTGGACACCCCGTCCTGGTATTCTGTCAGGAAATCTCGACATTGTATTCTGTCTGGTCACCACGTACTGGTATTCTTCCTGGACACCCTGTCCTGGTATTCTGTCTGGACATCTCATCCTGTAATTCAGTCTGGGCACGCCATCTTGGTATTCTGCCTGGATATCTCATCCTGGTATTCTGCCTGGAAGACCTCTCCTGGTGTTCTGTCTGGACATCTCATCCTGTTATTCGTCCTGGACACCCCGTCGTGCGATTTTGTCTGGACACCCCATCCTGGTATTCTGTCTGGACACCCCGTCCTGGTATTCTGCCTGGACACACCGTCCTGGCATTCTGCCTGGACACACCGTCCTGACATTCTGCCTGGATACACTGTCCTGGTATTCTGTCTGGACATCTCATCCTGGTATTCTTCCTGGAGAACCCGTCCAGGTGTTCTGTCCGGACACGCCAGCTGGTATGCTGTCTGGAAATCTCATCCTGGTATTCTTCCGAAACACCCAGTCCTGGTATTCTATCTGGACACCCTGTCCTGGTATTCTGTCGGGACATCTCATCCTGTTATTCTTCCGGGATACCCAGTCCTGGTATTCTATCTGGACACCCTGCCCTGGTATTCTGTCTGGACATCTCATCCTGGTATTCTTCCTGGACACCCCTACCTGGTATTCTGTGGTCACATCTCGTCCTGGTATTCTATCTGGACACCCCGTCCTGGTATTCTTCCTGGACACCCCGTCCTGGCATTCTGTCTGGACATCACATCCTGGTATTCTTCCGGGACACCCAGTCCTGGTATTCTATCTGGACACCCCGTCCTGCTATTCTGTCTGGACATCTCATCCTGGTATTCTTCCTGGAAACCTGTCTTGGTATTCTGTCTGGACATCCTATCCTGGTATTCTTCCTGGAAACCCCGTCCTGGTATTCTGCCTGAGCATCCAGTAATGGTATTCTGTCTGGAAACCCAGTCCTGGTATTCTGCCTGGACACCCCGTCATGGTATTCTGTCTGGAAACCCCATCCTGGTATTCTGTCTGGACATCTCATCCTGGTATTCTTCCTGGACACACCGTCCTGGTATTCTGCCCGGAGAACACGTCCGGGTGTTCTGTCTGGACATCTCATCCTGGTATTCTTCCTGGACACCCAGTCCTGGTATTCTGCCTGGACACCCCGTCCTGGTATTCTGTCTGGACATCTCATTCTGGTATTCTTCCAGGACACCCCGTCGTGCGATTCGGTCTGGACACCCCATCCTGCTATTCTGTCTGGACACCCCGTCCTGGCATTCTGCCTGGACACACCGTCCTGGCATTCTGTCTGGAAACCCCATCCTGGTATTCTGGCTAGACATCTCATCCTGGTATTCTTCCTGGACACCCAGTCCTGGTATTCTGCCTGGACACCCCGTCCTGGTATTCTGTCTGGACATCTCATCCTGGTATTCTTCCTGGACACCCAGTCCTAGTTTTCTGTCTGGACACCCCGTCCTGGTATTCTGTCTGGACATCTCATCCTGCTATTCTTCCTGGAATCCCCGTCCTGGTATTCTGCCTGAGAATCCAGTAATGGTATTCAGGCTAGACACCCCGTCTTGGTATTCTGTCTGGACACCCCGTCCTGGTATTCTATCAAGACATCTCTACATGGTATTCTGTCTGGGCACCACGTCCTGGTATTCTGTCTGGACATCTCAACCTGTAATTCCGTCTTGACACGCCATCTTGGTATTCTGTCTGGATATCTCATCCTGGTATTCTGCCTGGACAACCCATCCTGGTGTTCTGTCTGGACATCTCATCCTTGTATTCTTCCTGGACACCCATTCCTGGTATTCTGTCTGGACACATCGTCCTGGTATTATGTCTGGACACCCCATCCTGGTATTCTGTCTAGACATCACGTCCTGGTATTCTGCCTGGACTCCCCATCCTGGTATTCGGCCTGGACACCCCGTCCTGGTATTCTGTCTGGACATCTCATCCTGGTATTCTTCCTGGACACCCAGTCCTGGTATTCTGCCTGGACACCCCGTCCTGGTATTCTGTCTGGACATCTCATCCTGGTATTCTTCCTGGAAACCCCGTCCTGGTATTCTGTCTGGACATCTCATCCTGCTATTCTTCCTGGAAACCCCGTCCTGCTATTCTGCCTGAGCATCCAGTAATGGTATTCTGTCTGGACACCCCGTCCTGGTATACTGTCTCGACACCCCGTCCTGGTATTCTGTCTGGACATCTCGTCCTGGTATTCTGCCTGGACACCCCGTCCTGGTATTCTGCCTGGACACCACGTCCTGTATTCTGTCTGGACACCCAGTCCTGGTATTCTATCTTGACACCCCGTCCTGGTATTCTGTCTAGACATCTCATCCTGGCATTCTTCCTGGGAACCCCGTCCTGGTATACTGCCTGAGCATCCAGTAATGGTATTCTGTCTGGACACCCCGTACTGGTATTCTTTCTCAACACCCCGTCCTGGTGTTCTGTCTGGAAACCCCATCCTGGAATTCTGTCTAGACATCTCGTCCTGGTATTCTGCCTGGACACCCCGTCCTGGTATTCTGCCTGCACACCACGTCCTGTATTCTGTCTGGACACCCCGTACTGGTATTCTGTCTGGACATCTCATCCTGGTATTCTTCCTGGACAACCCGTCGTGCAATTCTGTCTGGACGCTGCGTCCTGGTATTCTGCCTGAGCATCCAGTAATGATATTCTGTATGGACACCCCGTCCATGTATTCTGTCTGGACACCCCGTCCTGGTATTCTGTCAGGAAATCTCGACATTGTATTCTGTCTGGTCACCACGTACTGGTATTCTTCCTGGACACCCTGTCCTGGTATTCTGTCTGGACATCTCATCCTGTAATTCAGTCTGGGCACGCCATCCTGGTATTCTGTCTGGATATCTCATCCTGGTATTCGGCCTGGAAGACCCCTCCTGGTATTCTGACTGGACATCTCATCCTGGTATTCTTCTTGGACACCCAGTCCTGGTATTCTGCCTGGACACCCCGTCCTGGTATTCTGTCTGGACATCTCATCCTGGTATTCTTCCTGGACAACCCGTCGTGCAATTCTGTCTGGACGCCCAGTCCTGGTATTCTGCCTGAGCATCCAGTAATGATATTCTGTCTGGACACCCCGTCCATGTATTCTGTCTGGACACCCTGTCCTGGTATTCTGTCAGGAAATCTCGACATTGTATTCTGTCTGGGCACCACGTACTGGTATTCTTCCTGGACACACTGTCCTGGTATTCTGTCTGGACATCTCAACCTGTAATTCAGTCTGGGCACGCCATCCTGGTATTCTGTCTGGATATCTCATCCTGGTATTCTGCCTGGAAGACCCCTCCTGGTGTTCTGACTGGACATCTCATCCTGGTATTTTTCCAGGACACCCCGTCGTGCGATTCGGTCTGGACACCCCATCCTGCTATTCTGCCTGGACACACCGTCCTGGCATTCTGTCTGGAAACCCCATCCTGGTATTCTGTCTAGACATCTCATCCTGGTATTCTTCCTGGACACCCCGTCCTGGTATTCTGCCCGGACAACACGTCCGGGTGTTCTGTCTGGACATCTCATCCTGGTATTCTTCCTGGACACCCAGTCCTGGTATTCTGCCTGGACACCCCGTGCTGGTATTCTGTCTGGACATCTCATCCTGGTATTCTTCCTGAACACCCAGTCCTAGTTTTCTGTCTGGACACCCCGTCCTGGTATTCTGTCTGGACATCTCATCCTGCTATTCTTCCTGGAATCCCCGTCCTGGTATTCTGCCTGAGAATCCAGTAATGGTATTCAGTCTAGACACCCTGTCTTGGTATTCTGTCTGGACACCCCGTCCTGGTATTCTATCAAGACATCTCTACATGGTATTCTGTCTGGGCACCACGTCCTGGTATTCTGTCTGGACATCTCAACCTGTAATTCCGTCTGGACACGCCATCTTGGTATTCTGTCTGTATATCTCATCCTGGTATTCTTCCTGTACACCCGGTCCTGGTATTCTGCCTGGACACCCCGTCCTGGTATTCTGTCTGGACATCTCATCCTTGTATTCTTCCGGGACACCCAGTCCTGGTATTCTATCTGGACACCCCGTCCTGGTATTCTGTCTAGACATCTCATCCTGGTATTCTTCCTGGGAACCCCGTCCTGGTATTCTGTCTCAACACCCCGTCCTGGTATTCTGTCTGGAAATCCCATCCTGGTATTCTGTCTAGACATCTCGTCCTGGTATTCTGCCTGGACACCCCGTCCTGGTATTCTGCCTGGACACCACGTCCTGTATTCTGTCTGGACACCCCGTACTGGTATTCTGTCTGGACATCTCATCCTGGTATTCTTCCTGGACACCCCGTCCTGGTATTCTGCCTGGACACCCCGTCCTGGTATTCTGTCTGGACATCTCATCCTGGTATTCTTCCTGGACAACCCGTCGTGCAATTCTGTCTGGACGCTGCGTCCTGGTATTCTGCCTGAGCATCCAGTAATGATATTCTGTCTGGACACCCCGTCCATGTATTCTGTCTGGACACCCCGTCCTGGTATTCTGTCAGGAAATCTCGACATTGTATTCTGTCTGGTCACCACGTACTGGTATTCTTCCTGGACACCCTGTCCTGGTATTCTGTCTGGACATCTCATCCTGTAATTCAGTCTGGGCACGCCATCTTGGTATTCTGCCTGGATATCTCATCCTGGTATTCTGCCTGGAAGACCTCTCCTGGTGTTCTGTCTGGACATCTCATCCTGTTATTCGTCCTGGAAACCCCGTCGTGCGATTTTGTCTGGACACCCCATCCTGGTATTCTGTCTGGACACCCCGTCCTGGTATTCTGCCTGGACACACCGTCCTGGCATTCTGCCTGGACACACCGTCCTGACATTCTGCCTGGATACACTGTCCTGGTATTCTGTCTGGACATCTCATCCTGGTATTCTTCCTGGAGAACCCGTCCAGGTGTTCTGTCCGGACACGCCGGCTGGTATGCTGTCTGGAAATCTCATCCTGGTATTCTTCCGAAACACCCAGTCCTGGTATTCTATCTGGACACCCCATCCTGGTATTCTGTCTAGACATCTCATCCTGGCATTCTTCCTGGGAACCCCGTCCTGGTATACTGCCTGAGCATCCAGTAATGGTATTCTGTCTGGACACCCCGTACTGGTATTCTTTCTCAACACCCCGTCCTGGTGTTCTGTCTGGAAACCCCATCCTGGAATTCTGTCTAGACATCTCGTCCTGGTATTCTGCCTGGACACCCCGTCCTGGTATTCTGCCTGCACACCACGTCCTGTATTCTGTCTGGACACCCCGTACTGGTATTCTGTCTGGACATCTCATCCTGGTATTCTTCCTGGACAACCCGTCGTGCAATTCTGTCTGGACGCTGCGTCCTGGTATTCTGCCTGAGCATCCAGTAATGATATTCTGTATGGACACCCCGTCCATGTATTCTGTCTGGACACCCCGTCCTGGTATTCTGTCAGGAAATCTCGACATTGTATTCTGTCTGGTCACCACGTACTGGTATTCTTCCTGGACACCCTGTCCTGGTATTCTGTCTGGACATCTCATCCTGTAATTCAGTCTGGGCACGCCATCCTGGTATTCTGTCTGGATATCTCATCCTGGTATTCGGCCTGGAAGACCCCTCCTGGTATTCTGACTGGACATCTCATCCTGGTATTCTTCTTGGACACCCAGTCCTGGTATTCTGCCTGGACACCCCGTCCTGGTATTCTGTCTGGACATCTCATCCTGGTATTCTTCCTGGACAACCCGTCGTGCAATTCTGTCTGGACGCCCAGTCCTGGTATTCTGCCTGAGCATCCAGTAATGATATTCTGTCTGGACACCCCGTCCATGTATTCTGTCTGGACACCCTGTCCTGGTATTCTGTCAGGAAATCTCGACATTGTATTCTGTCTGGGCACCACGTACTGGTATTCTTCCTGGACACACTGTCCTGGTATTCTGTCTGGACATCTCAACCTGTAATTCAGTCTGGGCACGCCATCCTGGTATTCTGTCTGGATATCTCATCCTGGTATTCTGCCTGGAAGACCCCTCCTGGTGTTCTGACTGGACATCTCATCCTGGTATTTTTCCAGGACACCCCGTCGTGCGATTCGGTCTGGACACCCCATCCTGCTATTCTGCCTGGACACACCGTCCTGGCATTCTGTCTGGAAACCCCATCCTGGTATTCTGTCTAGACATCTCATCCTGGTATTCTTCCTGGACACCCCGTCCTGGTATTCTGCCCGGACAACACGTCCGGGTGTTCTGTCTGGACATCTCATCCTGGTATTCTTCCTGGACACCCAGTCCTGGTATTCTGCCTGGACACCCCGTGCTGGTATTCTGTCTGGACATCTCATCCTGGTATTCTTCCTGAACACCCAGTCCTAGTTTTCTGTCTGGACACCCCGTCCTGGTATTCTGTCTGGACATCTCATCCTGCTATTCTTCCTGGAATCCCCGTCCTGGTATTCTGCCTGAGAATCCAGTAATGGTATTCAGTCTAGACACCCTGTCTTGGTATTCTGTCTGGACACCCCGTCCTGGTATTCTATCAAGACATCTCTACATGGTATTCTGTCTGGGCACCACGTCCTGGTATTCTGTCTGGACATCTCAACCTGTAATTCCGTCTGGACACGCCATCTTGGTATTCTGTCTGTATATCTCATCCTGGTATTCTTCCTGTACACCCGGTCCTGGTATTCTGCCTGGACACCCCGTCCTGGTATTCTGTCTGGACATCTCATCCTTGTATTCTTCCGGGACACCCAGTCCTGGTATTCTATCTGGACACCCCGTCCTGGTATTCTGTCTAGACATCTCATCCTGGTATTCTTCCTGGGAACCCCGTCCTGGTATTCTGTCTCAACACCCCGTCCTGGTATTCTGTCTGGAAATCCCATCCTGGTATTCTGTCTAGACATCTCGTCCTGGTATTCTGCCTGGACACCCCGTCCTGGTATTCTGCCTGGACACCACGTCCTGTATTCTGTCTGGACACCCCGTACTGGTATTCTGTCTGGACATCTCATCCTGGTATTCTTCCTGGACACCCCGTCCTGGTATTCTGCCTGGACACCCCGTCCTGGTATTCTGTCTGGACATCTCATCCTGGTATTCTTCCTGGACAACCCGTCGTGCAATTCTGTCTGGACGCTGCGTCCTGGTATTCTGCCTGAGCATCCAGTAATGATATTCTGTCTGGACACCCCGTCCATGTATTCTGTCTGGACACCCCGTCCTGGTATTCTGTCAGGAAATCTCGACATTGTATTCTGTCTGGTCACCACGTACTGGTATTCTTCCTGGACACCCTGTCCTGGTATTCTGTCTGGACATCTCATCCTGTAATTCAGTCTGGGCACGCCATCTTGGTATTCTGCCTGGATATCTCATCCTGGTATTCTGCCTGGAAGACCTCTCCTGGTGTTCTGTCTGGACATCTCATCCTGTTATTCGTCCTGGACACCCCGTCGTGCGATTTTGTCTGGACACCCCATCCTGGTATTCTGTCTGGACACCCCGTCCTGGTATTCTGCCTGGACACACCGTCCTGGCATTCTGCCTGGACACACCGTCCTGACATTCTGCCTGGATACACTGTCCTGGTATTCTGTCTGGACATCTCATCCTGGTATTCTTCCTGGAGAACCCGTCCAGGTGTTCTGTCCGGACACGCCGGCTGGTATGCTGTCTGGAAATCTCATCCTGGTATTCTTCCGAAACACCCAGTCCTGGTATTCTATCTGGACACCCTGTCCTGGTATTCTGTCGGGACATCTCATCCTGTTATTCTTCCGGGATACCCAGTCCTGGTATTCTATCTGGACACCCTGCCCTGGTATTCTGTCTGGACATCTCATCCTGGTATTCTTCCTGGACACCCCTACCTGGTATTCTGTGGTCACATCTCGTCCTGGTATTCTATCTGGACACCCCGTCCTGGTATTCTTCCTGGACACCCCGTCCTGGCATTCTGTCTGGACATCACATCCTGGTATTCTTCCGGGACACCCAGTCCTGGTATTCTATCTGGACACCCCGTCCTGCTATTCTGTCTGGACATCTCATCCTGGTATTCTTCCTGGAAACCTGTCTTGGTATTCTGTCTGGACATCCTATCCTGGTATTCTTCCTGGAAACCCCGTCCTGGTATTCTGCCTGAGCATCCAGTAATGGTATTCTGTCTGGAAACCCCGTCCTGGTATTCTGCCTGGACACCCCGTCATGGTATTCTGTCTGGAAACCCCATCCTGGTATTCTGTCTGGACATCTCATCCTGGTATTCTTCCTGGACACACCTTCCTGGTATTCTGCCCGGAGAACACGTCCGGGTGTTCTGTCTGGACATCTCATCCTGGTATTCTTCCTGGACACCCAGTCCTGGTATTCTGCCTGGACACCCCGTCCTGGTATTCTGTCTGGACATCTCATCCTGGTATTCTTCCAGGACACCCCGTCGTGCGATTCGGTCTGGACACCCCATCCTGCTATTCTGTCTGGACACCCCGTCCTGGCATTCTGCCTGGACACACCGTCCTGGCATTCTGTCTGGAAACCCCATCCTGGTATTCTGTCTAGACATCTCATCCTGGTATTCTTCCTGGACACCCAGTCCTGGTATTCTGCCCGGACACCCCGTCCTGGTATTCTGTCTGGACATCTCATCCTGGTATTCTTCCTGGACACCCAGTCCTAGTTTTCTGTCTGGACACCCCGTCCTGGTATTCTGTCTGGACATCTCATCCTGCTATTCTTCCTGGAATCCCCGTCCTGGTATTCTGCCTGAGAATCCAGTAATGGTATTCAGGCTAGACACCCCGTCTTGGTATTCTGTCTGGACACCCCGTCCTGGTATTCTATCAAGACATCTCTACATGGTATTCGGTCTGGGCACCACGTCCTGGTATTCTGTCTGGACATCTCAACCTGTAATTCCGTCTTGACACGCCATCTTGGTATTCTGTCTGGATATCTCATCCTGGTATTCTGCCTGGACAACCCATCCTGGTGTTCTGTCTGGACATCTCATCCTTGTATTCTTCCTGGACACCCATTCCTGGTATTCTGTCTGGACACATCGTCCTGGTATTATATCTGGACACCCCATCCTGGTATCCTGTCTAGACATCACGTCCTGGTATTCTGCCTGGACACCCCATCCTGGTATTCGGCCTGGACACCCCGTCCTGGTATTCTGTCTGGACATCTCATCCTGGTATTCTTCCTGGACACCCCGTCCTGGTATTCTGCCTGGACACCCCGTTCTAGTATTCTGTCTGGACATCTCATCCGGGTATTCTTCCTGGAAACCCCGTCCTGGTATTCTGTCTGGACATCTCATCCTGCTATTCTTCCTGGAAACCCCGTCCTGGTATTCTGCCTGAGCATCCAGTAATGGTATTCTGTCTGGACACCCCGTCCTGGTATACTGTCTCGACACCCCGTCCTGGTATTCTGTCTGGACACCCCATCCTGGTATTCTGTCTAGACATCTCGTCCTGGTATTCTGCCTGGACACCCCGTCCTGGTATTCCGCGTGGACACCCTGTCCATGTATTCTGTCTGGAGATCTCATCCTAGTATTCTTCCTGGACACCTTGTCCTGATATTCTTCCTGGACACCCCGTCCTGGTATTCTGTCTGGACATCTCATCCTGTAATTCAGTCTGGGCACGCCATCTTGGTATTCTGTCTGGATATCTCATCCTGGTATTCTGCCTGGAAGACCTCTCCTGGTGTTCTGTCTGGACATCTCATCCTGTTATTCGTCCTGGACACCCCGTCGTGCGATTTTGTCTGGACACCCCATCCTGGTATTCTGTCTGGACACCCCGTCCTGGTATTCTGCCTGGACACACCGTCCTGGCATTCTGCCTGGACACACCGTCCTGACATTCTGCCTGGATACACTGTCCTGGTATTCTGTCTGGACATCTCATCCTGGTATTCTTCCTGGAGAACCCGTCCAGGTGTTCTGTCCGGACACGCCGGCTGGTATGCTGTCTGGAAATCTCATCCTGGTATTCTTCCGAAACACCCAGTCCTGGTATTCTATCTGGACACCCTGTCCTGGTATTCTGTCGGGACATCTCATCCTGTTATTCTTCCGGGACACCCAGTCCTGGTATTCTATCTGGACACCCTGCCCTGGTATTCTGTCTGGACATCTCATCCTGGTATACTTCCTGGACACCCCTACCTGGTATTCTGTGGTCACATCTCGTCCTGGTATTCTATCTGGACACCCCGTCCTGGTATTCTGTCTGGACATCTCATCCTGGTATTCTTCCTGGACAACCCGTCGTGCAATTCTGTCTGGACGCTGCGTCCTGGTATTCTGCCTGAGCATCCAGTAATGATATTCTGTCTGGACACCCCGTCCATGTATTCTGTCTGGACACCCCGTCCTGGTATTCTGTCAGGAAATCTCGACATTGTATTCTGTCTGGTCACCACGTAATGGTATTCTTCCTGGACACCCTGTCCTGGTATTCTGTCTGGACATCTCATCCTGTAATTCAGTCTGGGCACGCCATCTTGGTATTCTGCCTGGATATCTCATCCTGGTATTCTGCCTGGAAGACCTCTCCTGGTGTTCTGTCTGGACATCTCATCCTGTTATTCGTCCTGGACACCCCGTCGTGCGATTTTGTCTGGACACCCCATCCTGGTATTCTGTCTGGACACCCCGTCCTGGTATTCTGCCTGGACACACCGTCCTGGCATTCTGCCTGGACACACCGTCCTGGCATTCTGCCTGGACACACCGTCCTGACATTCTGCCTGGATACACTGTCCTGGTATTCTGTCTGGACATCTCATCCTGGTATTCTTCCTGGAGAACCCGTCCAGGTGTTCTGTCCGGACACGCCAGCTGGTATGCTGTCTGGAAATCTCATCCTGGTATTCTTCCGAAACACCCAGTCCTGGTATTCTATCTGGACACCCTGTCCTGGTATTCTGTCGGGACATCTCATCCTGTTATTCTTCCGGGATACCCAGTCCTGGTATTCTATCTGGACACCCTGCCCTGGTATTCTGTCTGGACATCTCATCCTGGTATTCTTCCTGGACACCCCTACCTGGTATTCTGTGGTCACATCTCGTCCTGGTATTCTATCTGGACACCCCGTCCTGGTATTCTTCCTGGACACCCCGTCCTGGCATTCTGTCTGGACATCACATCCTGGTATTCTTCCGGGACACCCAGTCCTGGTATTCTATCTGGACACCCCGTCCTGCTATTCTGTCTGGACATCTCATCCTGGTATTCTTCCTGGAAACCTGTCCTGGTATTCTGTCTGGACATCCTATCCTGGTATTCTTCCTGGAAACCCCGTCCTGGTATTCTGCCTGAGCATCCAGTAATGGTATTCTGTCTGGAAACCCCGTCCTGGTATTCTGCCTGGACACCCCGTCATGGTATTCTGTCTGGAAACCCCATCCTGGTATTCTGTCTGGACATCTCATCCTGGTATTCTTCCTGGACACACCGTCCTGGTATTCTGCCCGGAGAACACGTCCGGGTGTTCTGTCTGGACATCTCATCCTGGTATTCTTCCTGGACACCCAGTCCTGGTATTCTGCCTGGACACCCCGTCCTGGTATTCTGTCTGGACATCTCATCCTGGTATTCTTCCAGGACACCCCGTCGTGCGATTCGGTCTGGACACCCCATCCTGCTATTCTGTCTGGACACCCCGTCCTGGCATTCTGCCTGGACACACCGTCCTGGCATTCTGTCTGGAAACCCCATTCTGGTATTCTGTCTAGACATCTCATCCTGGTATTCTTCCTGGACACCCAGTCCTGGTATTCTGCCTGGACACCCCGTCCTGGTATTCTGTCTGGACATCTCATCCTGGTATTCTTCCTGGACACCCAGTCCTAGTTTTCTGTCTGGACACCCCGTCCTGGTATTCTGTCTGGACATCTCATCCTGCTATTCTTCCTGGAATCCCCGTCCTGGTATTCTGCCTGAGAATCCAGTAATGGTATTCAGGCTAGACACCCCGTCTTGGTATTCTGTCTGGACACCCCGTCCTGGTATTCTATCAAGACATCTCTACATGGTATTCGGTCTGGGCACCACGTCCTGGTATTCTGTCTGGACATCTCAACCTGTAATTCCGTCTTGACACGCCATCTTGGTATTCTGTCTGGATATCTCATCCTGGTATTCTGCCTGGACAACCCATCCTGGTGTTCTGTCTGGACATCTCATCCTTGTATTCTTCCTGGACACCCATTCCTGGTATTCTGTCTGGACACATCGTCCTGGTATTATGTCTGGACACCCCATCCTGGTATCCTGTCTAGACATCACGTCCTGGTATTCTGCCTGGACACCCCATCCTGGTATTCGGCCTGGACACCCCGTCCTGGTATTCTGTCTGGACATCTCATCCTGGTATTCTTCCTGGACACCCCGTCCTGGTATTCTGCCTGGACACCCCGTTCTAGTATTCTGTCTGGACATCTCATCCGGGTATTCTTCCTGGAAACCCCGTCCTGGTATTCTGTCTGGACATCTCATCCTGCTATTCTTCCTGGAAACCCCGTCCTGGTATTCTGCCTGAGCATCCAGTAATGGTATTCTGTCTGGACACCCCGTCCTGGTATACTGTCTCGACACCCCGTCCTGGTATTCTGTCTGGACACCCCATCCTGGTATTCTGTCTAGACATCTCGTCCTGGTATTCTGCCTGGACACCCCGTCCTGGTATTCCGCGTGGACACCCTGTCCATGTATTCTGTCTGGAGATCTCATCCTAGTATTCTTCCTGGACACCTTGTCCTGATATTCTTCCTGGACACCCCGTCCTGGTATTCTGTCTGGACATCTCATCCTGTAATTCAGTCTGGGCACGCCATCTTGGTATTCTGTCTGGATATCTCATCCTGGTATTCTGCCTGGAAGACCTCTCCTGGTGTTCTGTCTGGACATCTCATCCTGTTATTCGTCCTGGACACCCCGTCGTGCGATTTTGTCTGGACACCCCATCCTGGTATTCTGTCTGGACACCCCTTCCTGGTATTCTGCCTGGACACACCGTCCTGACATTCTGCCTGGATACACTGTCCTGGTATTCTGTCTGGACATCTCATCCTGGTATTCTTCCTGGAGAACCCGTCCAGGTGTTCTGTCCGGACACGCCGGCTGGTATGCTGTCTGGAAATCTCATCCTGGTATTCTTCCGAAACACCCAGTCCTGGTATTCTATCTGGACACCCTGTCCTGGTATTCTGTCGGGACATCTCATCCTGTTATTCTTCCGGGACACCCAGTCCTGGTATTCTATCTGGACACCCTGCCCTGGTATTCTGTCTGGACATCTCATCCTGGTATTCTTCCTGGACACCCCTACCTGGTATTCTGTGGTCACATCTCGTCCTGGTATTCTATCTGGACACCCCGTCCTGGTATTCTTCCTGGACACCCCGTCCTGGCATTCTGTCTGGACATCACATCCTGGTATTCTTCCGGGACACCCAGTCCTGGTATTCTATCTGGACACCCCGTCCTGCTATTCTGTCTGGACATCTCATCCTGGTATTCTTCCTGGAAACATGTCCTGGTATTCTGTCTGGACATCCTGTCCTGGTATTCTTCCTGGAAACCCCGTCCTGGTATTCTGCCTGAGCATCCAGTAATGGTATTCTGTCTGGAAACCCCGTCCTGGTATTCTGCCTGGACACCCCGTCATGGTATTCTGTCTGGAAACCCCATCCTGGTATTCTGTCTGGACATCTCATCCTGGTATTCTTCCTGGACACACCGTCCTGGTATTCTGCCTGGACACCCCGTCCTGGTATTCTGTCTGGACATCTCATCCTGGTATTCTTCCAGGACACCCCGTCGTGCGATTCGGTCTGGACACCCCATCCTGCTATTCTGTCTGGACACTCCGTCCTGGCATTCTGCCTGGACACACCGTCCTGGCATTCTGTCTGGAAACCCCATCCTGGTATTCTGTCTAGACATCTCATCCTGGTATTCTTCCTGGACACCCAGTCCTGGTATTCTGCCTGGACACCCCTTCCTGGTATTCTGTCTGGACATCTCATCCTGCTATTCTTCCTAGAATCCCCGTCCTGGTATTCTGCCTGAGAATCCAGTAATGGTATTCAGGCTAGACACCCCGTCTTGGTATTCTGTCTGGACACCCCGTCCTGGTATTCTATCAAGACATCTCTACATGGTATTCTGTCTGGGCACCACGTCCTGGTATTCTGTCTGGACATCTCAACCTGTAATTCCGTCTTGACACGCCATCTTGGTATTCTGTCTGGATATCTCATCCTGGTATTCTGCCTGGACAACCCATCCTGGTGTTCTGTCTGGACATCTCATCCTTGTATTCTTCCTGGACACCCATTCCTGGTATTCTGTCTGGACACATCGTCCTGGTATTATGTCTGGACACCCCATCCTGGTATTCTGTCTAGACATCACGTCCTGGTATTCTGCCTGGACTCCCCATCCTGATATTCGGCCTGGACACCCCGTCCTGGTATTCTGTCTGGACATCTCATCCTGGTATTCTTCCTGGACAACCAGTCCTGGTATTCTGCCTGGACACCCCGTCCTGGTATTCTGTCTGGACATCTCATCCTGGTATTCTTCCTGGAAACCCCGTCCTGGTATTCTGTCTGGACATCTCATCCTGCTATTCTTCCTGGAAACCCCGTCCTGCTATTCTGTCTGAGCATCCAGTAATGGTATTCTGTCTGGACACCCCGTCCTGGTATACTGTCTCGACACCCCGTCCTGGTATTCTGTCTGGACATCTCATCCTGGTATTCTTCCTGGACACCCAGTCCTGGTATTCTGCCTGGACACCCCGTCCTGGTATTCTGTCTGGACACCCCGTCCTGGTATTTTGTCAGGAAATCTCGACATTGTATTCTGTCTGGGCACCACGTACTGGTATTCTTCCTGGACACCCTGTCCTGGTATTCTGTCTGGACATCTCAAACTGTAATTCAGTCTGGGCACGCAATCCTGGTATTCTGTCTGGACATCTCATCCTGCTATTCTTCCTGGAATCCCCGTCCTGGTATTCTGCCTGAGAATCCAGTAATGGTATTCAGTCTAGACACCCCGTCTTGGTATTCTGTCTGGACACCCCGTCCTGGTATTCTATCAAGACATCTCTACATGGTATTCTGTCTGGGCACCACGTCCTGGTATTCTGTCTGGACATCTCAACCTGTAATTCCGTCTGGACACGCCATCTTGGTATTCTGTCTGGATATCTCATCCTGGTATTCTGCCTGGACAACCCATCCTGGTGTTCTGTCTGGACATCTCATCCTTGTATTCTTCCTGGACACCCATTCCTGGTATTCTGTCTGGACACATCGTCCTGGTATTATGTCTGGACACCCCATCCTGGTATTCTGTCTAGACATCACGTCCTGGTATTCTGCCTGGTCACCCCATCCTGGTATTCGGCCTGGACACCCCGTCCTGGTATTCTGTCTGGACATCTCATCCTGGTATTCTTCCTGGACACCCCGTCCTGGTATTCTGCCTGGACACCCCGTTCTAGTATTCTGTCTGGACATCTCATCCGGGTATTCTTCCTGGAAACCCCGTCCTGGTATTCTGTCTGGACATCTCATCCTGCTATTCTTCCTGGAAACCCCGTCCTGGTATTCTGCCTGAGCATCCAGTAATGGTATTCTGTCTGGACACCCCGTCCTGGTATACTGTCTCGACACCCCGTCCTGGTATTCTGTCTGGACACCCCATCCTGGTATTCTGTCTAGACATCTCGTCCTGGTATTCTGCCTGGACACCCCGTCCTGGTATTCCACGTGGACACCCTGTCCATGTATTCTGTCTGGAGATCTCATCCTAGTATTCTTCCTGGACACCTTGTCCTGATATTCTTCCTGGACACCCCGTCCTGGTATTCTGTCTGGACATCTCAGCCTGTAATTCAGTCTGGGCACGCCATCTTGGTATTCTGTCTGGATATCTCATCCTGGTATTCTTCCTGAACACCCCAACCTGGTATTCTGTCTGCACATCTCTTCCTGGTATTCTTTCTGGACGCCCCGTCCTGGTGTTCTGCCTGAGCATCCAGTAATGATATTCTGTCTGGACACCCCGTCCATGTATTCTGTCTGGACACCCCGTCCTGGTATTCTGTCAGGAAATCTCGACATTGTATTCTGTCTGGACACCACGTACTGCTATTCTTCCTGGACACCCTGTCCTGGTATTCTGTCTGGATATCTCATCCTGTAATTCAGTCTGGGCACGCCATCTTGGTATTCTGTCTGGATATCTCATCCTGGTATTCTGCTTGGAAGACCCCTCCTGGTGTTCTGTCTGGACATCTCATCCTGGTATTCTTCCTGGACACCCCGTCGTGCGATTTTGTCTGGACACCCCATTCTGGTATTCTGTCTGGACACCCCGTCCTGGTATTCTGCCTGGACACACCGTCCTGGCATTATGCCTGGACACACCGTCCTGACATTCTGCCTGGACACACTGTCCTGGTATTCTCTCTGGACATCTCATCCTGGTATTCTTCCTGGAGAACCCGTCCTGGTGTTCTGTCTGGACATGCCGGCTGGTATTCTGTCTGGAAATCTCATCCTGGTATTCTTCCGAAACACCCAGTCCTGGTATTCTATCTGGACACCCTGTCCTGGTATTCTGTCTGGACACCCAGTCCTGGTATTCTGTCTGGAGACACCGTCCTGGTATTCTGTCTGGACACCCCATCCTGCTATTCTGTCTAGACATCTCATCCTGGTATTCTGTCTGGACACCCCGTCCTGGTATTCTGCCTGGACACCCCGTCCTGGTTTTCTGTCTGGACATCTCATCCTGGTATTCTTCCGGGACACCCAGTCCTGGTATTCTATCTGGACACGCCATCTTGGTATTCTGTCTGGATATCTCATCCTGGTATTCTGCCTGGACAACCCATCCTGGTGTTCTGTCTGGACATCTCATCCTTGTATTCTTCCTGGACACCCATTCCTGGTATTCTGTCTGGACACATCGTCCTTGTATTATGTCTGGACACCCCATCCTGGTATTCTGTCTAGACATCACGTCCTGGTATTCTGCCTGGACACCCCATCCTGGTATTCGGCCTGGACACCCCGTCCTGGTATTCTGTCTGGACATCTCATCCTGGTATTCTTCCTGGACACCCCGTCCTGGTATTCTGCCTGGACACCCCGTTCTAGTATTCTGTCTGGACATCTCATCCGGGTATTCTTCCTGGAAACCCCGTCCTGGTATTCTGTCTGGACATCTCATCCTGCTATTCTTCCTGGAAACCCCGTCCTGGTCTTCTGCCTGAGCATCCAGTAATGGTATTCTGTCTGGACACCCCATCCTGGTATACTGTCTCGACACCCCGTCCTGGTATTCTGTCTGGACACCCCGTCCTGGCATTCTGTCTGGACATAACATCCTGGTATTCTTCCGGGACACCCAGTCCTGGTATTCTATCTGGACACCCCGTCCTGCTATTCTGTCTGGACATCTCATCCTGGTATTCTTCCTGGAAACATGTCCTGGTATTCTGTCTGGACATCCTGTCCTGGTATTCTTCCTGGAAACCCCGTCCTGGTATTCTGCCTGAGCATCCAGTAATGGTATTCTGTCTGGAAACCCCGTCCTGGTATTCTGCCTGGACACCCCGTCATGGTATTCTGTCTGGAAGCCCCATCCTGGTATTCTGTCTGGACATCTCATCCTGGTATTCTTCCTGGACACACCGTCCTGGTATTCTGCCTGGACACCCCGTCCTGGTATTCTGTCTGGACATCTCATCCTGGTATTCTTCCAGGACACCCCGTCGTGCGATTCGGTCTGGACACCCCATCCTGCTATTCTGTCTGGACACTCCGTCCTGGCATTCTGCCTGGACACACCGTCCTGGCATTCTGTCTGGAAACCCCATCCTGGTATTCTGTCTAGACATCTCATCCTGGTATTCTTCCTGGACACCCAGTCCTGGTATTCTGCCTGGACACCCCTTCCTGGTATTCTGTCTGGACATCTCATCCTGCTATTCTTCCTAGAATCCCCGTCCTGGTATTCTGCCTGAGAATCCAGTAATGGTATTCAGGCTAGACACCCCGTCTTGGTATTCTGTCTGGACACCCCGTCCTGGTATTCTATCAAGACATCTCTACATGGTATTCTGTCTGGGCACCACGTCCTGGTATTCTGTCTGGACATCTCAACCTGTAATTCCGTCTTGACACGCCATCTTGGTATTCTGTCTGGATATCTCATCCTGGTATTCTGCCTGGACAACCCATCCTGGTGTTCTGTCTGGACATCTCATCCTTGTATTCTTCCTGGACACCCATTCCTGGTATTCTGTCTGGACACATCGTCCTGGTATTATGTCTGGACACCCCATCCTGGTATTCTGTCTAGACATCACGTCCTGGTATTCTGCCTGGACTCCCCATCCTGATATTCGGCCTGGACACCCCGTCCTGGTATTCTGTCTGGACATCTCATCCTGGTATTCTTCCTGGACACCCAGTCCTGGTATTCTGCCTGGACACCCCGTCCTGGTATTCTGTCTGGACATCTCATCCTGGTATTCTTCCTGGAAACCCCGTCCTGGTATTCTGTCTGGACATCTCATCCTGCTATTCTTCCTGGAAACCCCGTCCTGCTATTCTGTCTGAGCATCCAGTAATGGTATTCTGTCTGGACACCCCGTCCTGGTATACTGTCTCGACACCCCGTCCTGGTATTCTGTCTGGACATCTCATCCTGGTATTCTTCCTGGACACCCAGTCCTGGTATTCTGCCTGGACACCCCGTCCTGGTATTCTGTCTGGACATCTCATCCTGGTATTCTTCCTGGACAACCCGTCGTGCAATTCTGTCTGGAGGCCCCATCCTGGTATTCTGCCTGAGCATCCAGTAATGATATTCTGTCTGGACACCACGTCCATGTATTCTGTCTGGACACCCCGTCCTGGTATTTTGTCAGGAAATCTCGACATTGTATTCTGTCTGGGCACCACGTACTGGTATTCTTCCTGGACACCCTGTCCTGGTATTCTGTCTGGACATCTCAAACTGTAATTCAGTCTGGGCACGCAATCCTGGTATTCTCTCTGGACATCTCATCCTGCTATTCTATCAAGACATCTCTACATGGTATTCTGTCTGGGCACCACGTCCTGGTATTCTGTCTGGACATCTCAACCTGTAATTCCGTCTGGACACGCCATCTTGGTATTCTGTCTGGATATCTCATCCTGGTATTCTGCCTGGACAACCCATCCTGGTGTTCTGTCTGGACATCTCATCCTTGTATTCTTCCTGGACACCCATTCCTGGTATTCTGTCTGGACACATCGTCCTGGTATTATGTCTGGACACCCCATCCTGGTATTCTGTCTAGACATCACGTCCTGGTATTCTGCCTGGACACCCCATCCTGGTATTCGGCCTGGACACCCCGTCCTGGTATTCTGTCTGGACATCTCATCCTGGTATTCTTCCTGGACACCCCGTCCTGGTATTCTGCCTGGACACCCCGTTCTAGTATTCTGTCTGGACATCTCATCCGGGTATTCTTCCTGGAAACCCCGTCCTGGTATTCTGTCTGGACATCTCATCCTGCTATTCTTCCTGGAAACCCCGTCCTGGTATTCTGCCTGAGCATCCAGTAATGGTATTCTGTCTGGACACCCCGTCCTGGTATACTGTCTCGACACCCCGTCCTGGTATTCTGTCTGGACACCCCATCCTGGTATTCTGTCTAGACATCTCGTCCTGGTATTCTGCCTGGACACCCCGTCCTGGTATTCCGCGTGGACACCCTGTCCATGTATTCTGTCTGGAGATCTCATCCTAGTATTCTTCCTGGACACCTTGTCCTGATATTCTTCCTGGACACCCCGTCCTGGTATTCTGTCTGGACATCTCAGCCTGTAATTCAGTCTGGGCACGCCATCTTGGTATTCTGTCTGGATATCTCATCCTGGTATTCTTCCTGAACACCCCAACCTGGTATTCTGTCTGCACATCTCTTCCTGGTATTCTTTCTGGACGCCCCGTCCTGGTGTTCTGCCTGAGCATCCAGTAATGATATTCTGTCTGGACACCCCGTCCATGTATTCTGTCTGGACACCCCGTCCTGGTATTCTGTCAGGAAATCTCGACATTGTATTCTGTCTGGACACCACGTACTGCTATTCTTCCTGGACACCCTGTCCTGGTATTCTGTCTGGATATCTCATCCTGTAATTCAGTCTGGGCACGCCATCTTGGTATTCTGTCTGGATATCTCATCCTGGTATTCTGCTTGGAAGACCCCTCCTGGTGTTCTGTCTGGACATCTCATCCTGGTATTCTTCCTGGACACCCCGTCGTGCGATTTTGTCTGGACACCCCATTCTGGTATTCTGTCTGGACACCCCGTCCTGGTATTCTGCCTGGACACACCGTCCTGGCATTATGCCTGGACACACCGTCCTGACATTCTGCCTGGACACACTGTCCTGGTATTCTCTCTGGACATCTCATCCTGGTATTCTTCCTGGAGAACCCGTCCTGGTGTTCTGTCTGGACATGCCGGCTGGTATTCTGTCTGGAAATCTCATCCTGGTATTCTTCCGAAACACCCAGTCCTGGTATTCTATCTGGACACCCTGTCCTGGTATTCTGTCTGGACACCCAGTCCTGGTATTCTGTCTGGAGACACCGTCCTGGTATTCTGTCTGTACACCCCGTCCTGGTTTTCTGTCTGGACATCTCATCCTGGTATTCTTCCGGGACACCCAGTCCTGGTATTCTATCTGGACACGCCATCTTGGTATTCTGTCTGGATATCTCATCCTGGTATTCTGCCTGGACAACCCATCCTGGTGTTCTGTCTGGACATCTCATCCTTGTATTCTTCCTGGACACCCATTCCTGGTATTCTGTCTGGACACATCGTCCTGGTATTATGTCTGGACACCCCATCCTGGTATTCTGTCTAGACATCACGTCCTGGTATTCTGCCTGGACACCCCATCCTGGTATTCGGCCTGGACACCCCGTCCTGGTATTCTGTCTGGACATCTCATCCTGGTATTCTTCCTGGACACCCCGTCCTGGTATTCTGCCTGGACACCCCGTTCTAGTATTCTGTCTGGACATCTCATCCGGGTATTCTTCCTGGAAACCCCGTCCTGGTATTCTGTCTGGACATCTCATCCTGCTATTCTTCCTGGAAACCCCGTCCTGGTATTCTGCCTGAGCATCCAGTAATGGTATTCTGTCTGGACACCCCGTCCTGGTATACTGTCTCGACACCCCGTCCTGGTATTCTGTCTGGACACCCCATCCTGGTATTCTGTCTAGACATCTCGTCCTGGTATTCTGCCTGGACACCCCGTCCTGGTATTCCGCGTGGACACCCTGTCCATGTATTCTGTCTGGAGATCTCATCCTAGTATTCTTCCTGGACACCTTGTCCTGATATTCTTCCTGGACACCCCGTCCTGGTATTCTGTCTGGACATCTCAGCCTGTAATTCAGTCTGGGCACGCCATCTTGGTATTCTGTCTGGATATCTCATCCTGGTATTCTTCCTGAACACCCCAACCTGGTATTCTGTCTGCACATCTCTTCCTGGTATTCTTTCTGGACGCCCCGTCCTGGTGTTCTGCCTGAGCATCCAGTAATGATATTCTGTCTGGACACCCCGTCCATGTATTCTGTCTGGACACCCCGTCCTGGTATTCTGTCAGGAAATCTCGACATTGTATTCTGTCTGGACACCACGTACTGCTATTCTTCCTGGACACCCTGTCCTGGTATTCTGTCTGGATATCTCATCCTGTAATTCAGTCTGGGCACGCCATCTTGGTATTCTGTCTGGATATCTCATCCTGGTATTCTGCTTGGAAGACCCCTCCTGGTGTTCTGTCTGGACATCTCATCCTGGTATTCTTCCTGGACACCCCGTCGTGCGATTTTGTCTGGACACCCCATTCTGGTATTCTGTCTGGACACCCCGTCCTGGTATTCTGCCTGGACACACCGTCCTGGCATTATGCCTGGACACACCGTCCTGACATTCTGCCTGGACACACTGTCCTGGTATTCTCTCTGGACATCTCATCCTGGTATTCTTCCTGGAGAACCCGTCCTGGTGTTCTGTCTGGACATGCCGGCTGGTATTCTGTCTGGAAATCTCATCCTGGTATTCTTCCGAAACACCCAGTCCTGGTATTCTATCTGGACACCCTGTCCTGGTATTCTGTCTGGACACCCAGTCCTGGTATTCTGTCTGGAGACACCGTCCTGGTATTCTGTCTGGACACCCCGTCCTGGTTTTCTGTCTGGACATCTCATCCTGGTATTCTTCCGGGACACCCAGTCCTGGTATTCTATCTGGACACGCCATCTTGGTATTCTGTCTGGATATCTCATCCTGGTATTCTGCCTGGACAACCCATCCTGGTGTTCTGTCTGGACATCTCATCCTTGTATTCTTCCTGGACACCCATTCCTGGTATTCTGTCTGGACACATCGTCCTGGTATTATGTCTGGACACCCCATCCTGGTATTCTGTCTAGACATCACGTCCTGGTATTCTGCCTGGACACCCCATCCTGGTATTCGGCCTGGACACCCCGTCCTGGTATTCTGTCTGGACATCTCATCCTGGTATTCTTCCTGGACACCCCGTCCTGGTATTCTGCCTGGACACCCCGTTCTAGTATTCTGTCTGGACATCTCATCCGGGTATTCTTCCTGGAAACCCCGTCCTGGTATTCTGTCTGGACATCTCATCCTGCTATTCTTCCTGGAAACCCCGTCCTGGTATTCTGCCTGAGCATCCAGTAATGGTATTCTGTCTGGACACCCCATCCTGGTATACTGTCTCGACACCCCGTCCTGGTATTCTGTCTGGACACCCCATCCTGGTATTCTGTCTAGACATCTCGTCCTGGTATTCTGCCTGGACACCCCGTCCTGGTATTCCGCGTGGACACCCTGTCCATGTATTCTGTCTGGAGATCTCATCCTAGTATTCTTCCTGGACACCTTGTCCTGATATTCTTCCTGGACACCCCGTCCTGGTATTCTGTCTGGACATCTCATCCTGTAATTCAGTCTGGGCACGCCATCTTGGTATTCTGTCTGGATATCTCATCCTGGTATTCTTCCTGAACACCCCAACCTGGTATTCTGTCTGCACATCTCTTCCTGGTATTCTTTCTGGACGCCCCGTCCTGGTGTTCTGCCTGAGCATCCAGTAATGATATTCTGTCTGGACACCCCGTCCATGTATTCTGTCTGGACACCCCGTCCTGGTATTCTGTCAGGAAATCTCGACATTGTATTCTGTCTGGACACCACGTACTGCTATTCTTCCTGGACACCCTGTCCTGGTATTCTGTCTGGATATCTCATCCTGTAATTCAGTCTGGGCACGCCATCTTGGTATTCTGTCTGGATATCTCATCCTGGTATTCTGCTTGGAAGACCCCTCCTGGTGTTCTGTCTGGACATCTCATCCTGGTATTCTTCCTGGACACCCCGTCGTGCGATTTTGTCTGGACACCCCATTCTGGTATTCTATCTGGACACCCCGTCCTGGTATTCTGCCTGGACACACCGTCCTGGCATTATGCCTGGACACACCGTCCTGACATTCTGCCTGGACACACTGTCCTGGTATTCTCTCTGGACATCTCATCCTGGTATTCTTCCTGGAGAACCCGTCCTGGTGTTCTGTCTGGACATGCCGGCTGGTATTCTGTCTGGAAATCTCATCCTGGTATTCTTCCGAAACACCCAGTCCTGGTATTCTATCTGGACACCCTGTCCTGGTATTCTGTCTGGACATCTCATCCTGGTATTCTGTCAGGACATCTCTACATGGTATTCTGTATGGGCACCACGTCCTGGTATTCTGTCTGGTCATCTCAACCTGTAATTCTGTCTGGACACGCCATCTTGGTATTCTGTCCGGATATCTCATCCTTGTATTCTGCCTGGACAACCCGCCCTGGTGTTCTGTCTGTACATCTCATCCTGGTATTCTTCCTTGACACCCCATCCTGGTATTCTGCCCGGAAAACCCGTCCGGGTGTTCTGTCTGGACATCTCATTCTGGTATTCTTCCTGGACACCCAGTCCTGGTATTCTGTCTGGACACACCGTCCTGGTATTCTGTCTGGACACCCCATCCTGCTATTCTGTCTTGACATCTCGTCCTGGTATTCTGTCTGGAAACCCCGTCCTGGTATTCTGTCAGGACATCTCTACATGGTATTCTGTCTGGGCACCACGTCCTGGTATTCTGTCTCGACATCACAACCTTTAATTCTGTCTGGACACGCCATCTTGGTATTCTGTCTGGATATCTCATCCTGGTATTCTTCCTGGACACCCCGTCCTGGTATTCTGCCCGGACAACACGTCCGGGTGTTCTGTCTGGACATCTCATCCTGGTATTCTGCCTGGACACCCCGTCCTGGTATTCTGTCTGGACATCTCATCCTGGCATTCTTCCGGGACACCCAGTCCTGGTATTCAATCTGGACACCCCGTCCTGGTATTCTGTCTGGACATCTTATCCTGGAATTCTTTCTGGAAACCCCGTCCTGGTATTCTGCCTGAGCATCCAGTAATGGTATTCTGTCTGGACACCCCGTACTGGTATTCTGTCTCAACACCCCGTCCTGGTATTCTGTCTGGAAACCCCATCCTGGTATGCTGTCTAGACATCTCGTCCTGGTATTCTGCCTGGACACCCCGTCCTGGTATTCTGCCTGGACACCCCGTCCTGTATTCTGCCTGGACACCCCGTCCTGGTATTCTGTCTGGACATCTCATCCTGGTATTCTTCCGGGACACCCAGTCCTGGTATTCTGCCTGGACACACCGTCCTGACATTCTGCCTGGACACACCGTCCTGACATTCTGCCTGGACACACTGTCCTGGTATTCTGTCTGGACATCTCATCCTGGTATTCTTCCAGGACACCCCGTCGTGATATTCTGTCTGGACACCCCATCCTGGTATTCTGTCTGGACGCCCCGTCCTGGTATTCTGCCTGGACACCCCGTCCTGGTATTCTGTCTGGACATCTCATCCTGCTATTCTTCCTGGAATCCCCGTCCTGGTATTCTGCCTGAGAATCCAGTAATGGTATTCAGTCTAGACACCCCGTCATGGTATTCTGTCTGGACACCCCGTCCTGGTATTCTGTCAGGACATCTCTACATTGTATTCTGTCTGGGCACCACGTGCTGGTATTCTGTCTGGACATCTCAACCTGTAATTCTGTCTGGACACGCCATCTTGGTATTCTGTCCGGATATCTCATCCTGGTATTCTGCCTGGACAAGCCGTCCTGGTGTTCTGTCTGGACATCTCATCCTGGTATTCTTCCTGGACACCCAGTCCTGGTATTCTGTCTGGAGACACCGTCCTGGTATTCTGTCTGGACACCCCATCCTGCTATTCTGTCTAGACATCTCATCCTGGTATTCTGTCTGGACACCCCGTCCTGGTATTCTGCCTGGACACCCCGTCCTGGTATTAGGTCTGGACATCTCATCCTGGTATTCTTCCGGGACACCCAGTCCTGGTATTCTATCTGGACACCCCGTCCTGGTATTCTGTCTGGACATCTCATCCTGGTATTCTTCCTGGAAACCTGTCCTGGTATTCTGTCTGGACATCTTATCCTGGTATTCTTCCGGGAAACCCCGTCCTGGTATTCTGCCTAAGCATCCAGTAATGGTATTCTGTCTGGACACCCCGTCCTGGTATTCTGTCTGGACATCTCTACATGGTATTCTGGCTGGGCACCACGTCCTGGTATTCTGTCTGGACATCTCAACCTGTTATTCTGTCTGGACACGCCATCTTGGTATTCTGTCTGGATATCTCATCCTGGTATTCTGCCTGGACAACCCGTCCTGGTGTTCTGTCGGACATCTCATCCTTGTATTCTTCCTGGACATCCATTCCTGGTATTCTGTCTGGACACACCGTCCTGGTATTCTGTCTGGACTCCCCATCCTGCTATTCTGTCTAGACATCTCATCCTGGTATTCTGTCTGGACACCCCGTCCTGGTATTCTGCCTGGACACCCCGTCCTGGTATTCTGTCTGGACATCTCATCCTGGTATTCTTCCGGGACACCCAGTCCTGGTATTCTATCTGGACACCCCGTCCTGGTATTCTGTCTGGACATCTCATCCTGGTATTCTTCCTGGAAACCTGTCCTGGTATTCTGTCTGGACATCTTATCCTGGTATTCTTCCGGGAAACCCCGTCCTGGTATTCTGCCTAAGCATCCAGTAATGGTATTCTGTCTGGACACCCCGTCCTGGTATTCTGTCAGGACATCTCTACATGGTATTCTGTCTGGGCACCACGTCCTGGTATTCTGTCTGGACATCTCAACCTGTAATTCTGTCTGGACACGCCATCTTGGTATTCTGTCTGGATATCTCATCCTGGTATTCTGCCTGGACAACCCGTCCTGGTGTTCTGTCTGGACATCTCATCCTGGTATTCTTCCTGGACAACCCGTCGTGCAATTCTGTCTGGACGCCCCGTCCTGGTATTCTGCCTTAGCATCCAGTAATGATATTCTGTCTGGACACCCCGTCCATGTATTCTGTCTGGACACCCTGTCCTGGTATTCTGTCAGGAAATCTCGACATTGTATTCTGTCTGGGCACCACGTACTGGTATTATGTCTGGACACCCCATCCTGGTATTCTGTCTAGACATCACGTCCAGGTATTCTGCCTCGACACCCCATCCTGGTATTCGGCCTGGACACCCCGTCCTGGTATTCTGTCTGGACACCCCGTCCTGGTATTCTTCCTGGACACCCCGTCCTGGTATTCTGCCTGGACACCCCGTCCTGGTATTCCGTCTGGACATCTCATCCTGGTATTCTTCCTGGACACCCAGTCGTGGTATTCTGTCTGGAGACACCGTCCTGGTATTCTGTCTGGACTCCCCATCCTGCTATTCTGTCTAGACATCTCATCCTGGTATTCTGTCTGGACACCCCGTCCTGGTATTCTGCCTGGACACCCCGTCCTGGTATTCTGTCTGGACATCTCATCCTGGTATTCTTCTGGGACACCCAGTCCTGGTATTCTATCTGGACACCCCGTCCTGGTATTCTGTCTGGACATCTCATCCTGGTATTCTTCCTGGAAACCTGTCCTGGTATTCTGTCTGGACATCTTATCCTGGTATTCTTCCGGGAAACCCCGTACTGGTATTCTGCCTAAGCATCCAGTAATGGTATTCTGTCTGGACACCCCGTCCTGGTATTCTGTCAGGACATCTCTACATGGTATTCTGTCTGGGCACCACGTCCTGGTATTCTGTCTGGACATCTCAACCTGTTATTCTGTCTGGACACGCCATCTTGGTATTCTGTCTGGATATCTCATCCTGGTATTCTGCCTGGACAACCCGTCCTGTTGTTCTGTCTGGACATCTCATCCTTGTATTCTTCCTGGACACCCATTCCTGGTATTCTGTCTGGACACATCGTCCTGGTATTATGTCTGGACACCCCATCCTGGTATTCTGTCTAGACATCACGTCCAGGTATTCTGCCTCGACACCCCATCATGGTATTCGGCCTGGACACCCCGTCCTGGTATTCTGTCTGGACTTCTCATCCTGGTATTCTTCCTGGACACCCCGTCCTGGTATTCTGCCTGGACACCCCGTCCTGGTATTCTGTCTGGACATCTCATCCTGGTATTCTTCCTGGACACCCAGTCCTGGTATTCTGTCTGGACATCTCAACCTGTAATTCTGTCTGGACACGCCATCTTGGTATTCTGTCCGGATATCTCATCCTGGTATTCTGCCTGGACAAGCCGTCCTGGTGTTCTGTCTGGACATCTCATCCTGGTATTCTTCCTGGACACCCAGTCCTGGTATTCTGTCTGGAGACACCGTCCTGGTATTCTGTCTGGACACCCCATCCTGCTATTCTGTCTAGACATCTCATCCTGGTATTCTGTCTGGACACCCCGTCCTGGTATTCTGCCTGGACACCCCGTCCTGGTATTAGGTCTGGACATCTCATCCTGGTATTCTTCCGGGACACCCAGTCCTGGTATTCTATCTGGACACCCCGTCCTGGTATTCTGTCTGGACATCTCATCCTGGTATTCTTCCTGGAAACCTGTCCTGGTATTCTGTCTGGACATCTTATCCTGGTATTCTTCCGGGAAACCCCGTCCTGGTATTCTGCCTAAGCATCCAGTAATGGTATTCTGTCTGGACACCCCGTCCTGGTATTCTGTCAGGACATCTCTACATGGTATTCTGGCTGGGCACCACGTCCTGGTATTCTGTCTGGACATCTCAACCTGTTATTCTGTCTGGACACGCCATCTTGGTATTCTGTCTGGATATCTCATCCTGGTATTCTGCCTGGACAACCCGTCCTGGTGTTCTGTCGGACATCTCATCCTTGTATTCTTCCTGGACATCCATTCCTGGTATTCTGTCTGGACACACCGTCCTGGTATTCTGTCTGGACTCCCCATCCTGCTATTCTGTCTAGACATCTCATCCTGGTATTCTGTCTGGACACCCCGTCCTGGTATTCTGCCTGGACACCCCGTCCTGGTATTCTGTCTGGACATCTCATCCTGGTATTCTTCCGGGACACCCAGTCCTGGTATTCTATCTGGACACCCCGTCCTGGTATTCTGTCTGGACATCTCATCCTGGTATTCTTCCTGGAAACCTGTCCTGGTATTCTGTCTGGACATCTTATCCTGGTATTCTTCCGGGAAACCCCGTCCTGGTATTCTGCCTAAGCATCCAGTAATGGTATTCTGTCTGGACACCCCGTCCTGGTATTCTGTCAGGACATCTCTACATGGTATTCTGTCTGGGCACCACGTCCTGGTATTCTGTCTGGACATCTCAACCTGTAATTCTGTCTGGACACGCCATCTTGGTATTCTGTCTGGATATCTCATCCTGGTATTCTGCCTGGACAACCCGTCCTGGTGTTCTGTCTGGACATCTCATCCTGGTATTCTTCCTGGACAACCCGTCGTGCAATTCTGTCTGGACGCCCCGTCCTGGTATTCTGCCTTAGCATCCAGTAATGATATTCTGTCTGGACACCCCGTCCATGTATTCTGTCTGGACACCCTGTCCTGGTATTCTGTCAGGAAATCTCGACATTGTATTCTGTCTGGGCACCACGTACTGGTATTATGTCTGGACACCCCATCCTGGTATTCTGTCTAGACATCACGTCCAGGTATTCTGCCTCGACACCCCATCCTGGTATTCGGCCTGGACACCCCGTCCTGGTATTCTGTCTGGACACCCCGTCCTGGTATTCTTCCTGGACACCCCGTCCTGGTATTCTGCCTGGACACCCCGTCCTGGTATTCCGTCTGGACATCTCATCCTGGTATTCTTCCTGGACACCCAGTCGTGGTATTCTGTCTGGAGACACCGTCCTGGTATTCTGTCTGGACTCCCCATCCTGCTATTCTGTCTAGACATCTCATCCTGGTATTCTGTCTGGACACCCCGTCCTGGTATTCTGCCTGGACACCCCGTCCTGGTATTCTGTCTGGACATCTCATCCTGGTATTCTTCTGGGACACCCAGTCCTGGTATTCTATCTGGACACCCCGTCCTGGTATTCTGTCTGGACATCTCATCCTGGTATTCTTCCTGGAAACCTGTCCTGGTATTCTGTCTGGACATCTTATCCTGGTATTCTTCCGGGAAACCCCGTACTGGTATTCTGCCTAAGCATCCAGTAATGGTATTCTGTCTGGACACCCCGTCCTGGTATTCTGTCAGGACATCTCTACATGGTATTCTGTCTGGGCACCACGTCCTGGTATTCTGTCTGGACATCTCAACCTGTTATTCTGTCTGGACACGCCATCTTGGTATTCTGTCTGGATATCTCATCCTGGTATTCTGCCTGGACAACCCGTCCTGTTGTTCTGTCTGGACATCTCATCCTTGTATTCTTCCTGGACACCCATTCCTGGTATTCTGTCTGGACACATCGTCCTGGTATTATGTCTGGACACCCCATCCTGGTATTCTGTCTAGACATCACGTCCAGGTATTCTGCCTCGACACCCCATCATGGTATTCGGCCTGGACACCCCGTCCTGGTATTCTGTCTGGACTTCTCATCCTGGTATTCTTCCTGGACACCCCGTCCTGGTATTCTGCCTGGACACCCCGTCCTGGTATTCTGTCTGGACATCTCATCCTGGTATTCTTCCTGGACACCCAGTCCTGGTATTCTGTCTGGAGACACCGTCCTGGTATTCTGTCTGGACTCCCCATCCTGCTATTATGTCTAGACATCTCATCCTGGTATTCTGTCTGGACACCCCGTCCTGGTATTCTGCCTGGACACCCCGTCCTGGTATTCTGTCTGGACATCTCATCCTGGTATTCTTCCGGGACACCCAGTCCTGGTATTCTATCTGGACACCCCGTCCTGGTATTCTGTCTGGACATCTCATCCTGGTATTCTTCCTGGAAACCTGTCCTGGTATTCTGTCTGGACATCTTATCCTGGTATTCTTCCGGGAAACCCCGTCCTGGTATTCTGCCTAAGCATCCAGTAATGGTATTCCGTCTGGACACCCCGTCCTGGTATTCTGTCAGGACATCTCTACATGGTATTCTGTCTGGGCACCACGTCCTGGTATTCTGTCTGGACATCTCAACCTGTAATTCTGTCTGGACACGCCATCTTGGTATTCTGTCTGGATATCTCATCCTGGTATTCTGCCTGGACAACCCGTCCTGGTGTTCTGTCTGGACATCTCATCCTGGTATTCTTCCTGGACAACCCGTCGTGCAATTCTGTCTGGACGCCCCGTCCTGGTATTCTGCCTTAGCATCCAGTAATGATATTCTGTCTGGACACCCCGTCCATGTATTCTGTCTGGACACCCTGTCCTGGTATTCTGTCAGGAAATCTCGACATTGTATTCTGTCTGGGCACCACGTACTGGTATTATGTCTGGACACCCCATCCTGGTATTCTGTCTAGACATCACGTCCAGGTATTCTGCCTCGACACCCCATCCTGGTATTCGGCCTGGACACCCCGTCCTGGTATTCTGTCTGGACACCCCGTCCTGGTATTCTTCCTGGACACCCCGTCCTGGTATTCTGCCTGGACACCCCGTCCTGGTATTCTGTCTGGACATCTCATCCTGGTATTCTTCCTGGACACCCAGTCCTGGTATTCTGTCTGGAGACACCGTCCTGGTATTCTGTCTGGACTCCCCATCCTGCTATTCTGTCTAGACATCTCATCCTGGTATTCTGTCTGGACACCCCGTCCTGGTATTCTGCCTGGACACCCCGTCCTGGTATTCTGTCTGGACATCTCATCCTGGCATTCTTCCGGGACACCCAGTCCTGGTATTCAATCTGGACACCCCGTCCTGGTATTCTGTCTGGACATCTTATCCTGGAATTCTTTCTGGAAACCCCGTCCTGGTATTCTGCCTGAGCATCCAGTAATGGTATTCTGTCTGGACACCCCGTACTGGTATTCTGTCTCAACACCCCGTCCTGGTATTCTGTCTGGAAACCCCATCCTGGTATGCTGTCTAGACATCTCGTCCTGGTATTCTGCCTGGACACCCCGTCCTGGTATTCTGCCTGGACACCCCGTCCTGTATTCTGCCTGGACACCCCGTCCTGGTATTCTGTCTGGACATCTCATCCTGGTATTCTTCCGGGACACCCAGTCCTGGTATTCTGCCTGGACACACCGTCCTGACATTCTGCCTGGACACACCGTCCTGACATTCTGCCTGGACACACTGTCCTGGTATTCTGTCTGGACATCTCATCCTGGTATTCTTCCAGGACACCCCGTCGTGATATTCTGTCTGGACACCCCATCCTGGTATTCTGTCTGGACGCCCCGTCCTGGTATTCTGCCTGGACACCCCGTCCTGGTATTCTGTCTGGACATCTCATCCTGCTATTCTTCCTGGAATCCCCGTCCTGGTATTCTGCCTGAGAATCCAGTAATGGTATTCAGTCTAGACACCCCGTCATGGTATTCTGTCTGGACACCCCGTCCTGGTATTCTGTCAGGACATCTCTACATTGTATTCTGTCTGGGCACCACGTGCTGGTATTCTGTCTGGACATCTCAACCTGTAATTCTGTCTGGACACGCCATCTTGGTATTCTGTCCGGATATCTCATCCTGGTATTCTGCCTGGACAAGCCGTCCTGGTGTTCTGTCTGGACATCTCATCCTGGTATTCTTCCTGGACACCCAGTCCTGGTATTCTGTCTGGAGACACCGTCCTGGTATTCTGTCTGGACACCCCATCCTGCTATTCTGTCTAGACATCTCATCCTGGTATTCTGTCTGGACACCCCGTCCTGGTATTCTGCCTGGACACCCCGTCCTGGTATTAGGTCTGGACATCTCATCCTGGTATTCTTCCGGGACACCCAGTCCTGGTATTCTATCTGGACACCCCGTCCTGGTATTCTGTCTGGACATCTCATCCTGGTATTCTTCCTGGAAACCTGTCCTGGTATTCTGTCTGGACATCTTATCCTGGTATTCTTCCGGGAAACCCCGTCCTGGTATTCTGCCTAAGCATCCAGTAATGGTATTCTGTCTGGACACCCCGTCCTGGTATTCTGTCAGGACATCTCTACATGGTATTCTGGCTGGGCACCACGTCCTGGTATTCTGTCTGGACATCTCAACCTGTTATTCTGTCTGGACACGCCATCTTGGTATTCTGTCTGGATATCTCATCCTGGTATTCTGCCTGGACAACCCGTCCTGGTGTTCTGTCGGACATCTCATCCTTGTATTCTTCCTGGACATCCATTCCTGGTATTCTGTCTGGACACACCGTCCTGGTATTCTGTCTGGACTCCCCATCCTGCTATTCTGTCTAGACATCTCATCCTGGTATTCTGTCTGGACACCCCGTCCTGGTATTCTGCCTGGACACCCCGTCCTGGTATTCTGTCTGGACATCTCATCCTGGTATTCTTCCGGGACACCCAGTCCTGGTATTCTATCTGGACACCCCGTCCTGGTATTCTGTCTGGACATCTCATCCTGGTATTCTTCCTGGAAACCTGTCCTGGTATTCTGTCTGGACATCTTATCCTGGTATTCTTCCGGGAAACCCCGTCCTGGTATTCTGCCTAAGCATCCAGTAATGGTATTCTGTCTGGACACCCCGTCCTGGTATTCTGTCAGGACATCTCTACATGGTATTCTGTCTGGGCACCACGTCCTGGTATTCTGTCTGGACATCTCAACCTGTAATTCTGTCTGGACACGCCATCTTGGTATTCTGTCTGGATATCTCATCCTGGTATTCTGCCTGGACAACCCGTCCTGGTGTTCTGTCTGGACATCTCATCCTGGTATTCTTCCTGGACAACCCGTCGTGCAATTCTGTCTGGACGCCCCGTCCTGGTATTCTGCCTTAGCATCCAGTAATGATATTCTGTCTGGACACCCCGTCCATGTATTCTGTCTGGACACCCTGTCCTGGTATTCTGTCAGGAAATCTCGACATTGTATTCTGTCTGGGCACCACGTACTGGTATTATGTCTGGACACCCCATCCTGGTATTCTGTCTAGACATCACGTCCAGGTATTCTGCCTCGACACCCCATCCTGGTATTCGGCCTGGACACCCCGTCCTGGTATTCTGTCTGGACACCCCGTCCTGGTATTCTTCCTGGACACCCCGTCCTGGTATTCTGCCTGGACACCCCGTCCTGGTATTCCGTCTGGACATCTCATCCTGGTATTCTTCCTGGACACCCAGTCCTGGTATTCTGTCTGGAGACACCGTCCTGGTATTCTGTCTGGACTCCCCATCCTGCTATTCTGTCTAGACATCTCATCCTGGTATTCTGTCTGGACACCCCGTCCTGGTATTCTGCCTGGACACCCCGTCCTGGTATTCTGTCTGGACATCTCATCCTGGTATTCTTCTGGGACACCCAGTCCTGGTATTCTATCTGGACACCCCGTCCTGGTATTCTGTCTGGACATCTCATCCTGGTATTCTTCCTGGAAACCTGTCCTGGTATTCTGTCTGGACATCTTATCCTGGTATTCTTCCGGGAAACCCCGTACTGGTATTCTGCCTAAGCATCCAGTAATGGTATTCTGTCTGGACACCCCGTCCTGGTATTCTGTCAGGACATCTCTACATGGTATTCTGTCTGGGCACCACGTCCTGGTATTCTGTCTGGACATCTCAACCTGTTATTCTGTCTGGACACGCCATCTTGGTATTCTGTCTGGATATCTCATCCTGGTATTCTGCCTGGACAACCCGTCCTGTTGTTCTGTCTGGACATCTCATCCTTGTATTCTTCCTGGACACCCATTCCTGGTATTCTGTCTGGACACATCGTCCTGGTATTATGTCTGGACACCCCATCCTGGTATTCTGTCTAGACATCACGTCCAGGTATTCTGCCTCGACACCCCATCATGGTATTCGGCCTGGACACCCCGTCCTGGTATTCTGTCTGGACTTCTCATCCTGGTATTCTTCCTGGACACCCCGTCCTGGTATTCTGCCTGGACACCCCGTCCTGGTATTCTGTCTGGACATCTCATCCTGGTATTCTTCCTGGACACCCAGTCCTGGTATTCTGTCTGGAGACACCGTCCTGGTATTCTGTCTGGACTCCCCATCCTGCTATTATGTCTAGACATCTCATCCTGGTATTCTGTCTGGACACCCCGTCCTGGTATTCTGCCTGGACACCCCGTCCTGGTATTCTGTCTGGACATCTCATCCTGGTATTCTTCCGGGACACCCAGTCCTGGTATTCTATCTGGACACCCCGTCCTGGTATTCTGTCTGGACATCTCATCCTGGTATTCTTCCTGGAAACCTGTCCTGGTATTCTGTCTGGACATCTTATCCTGGTATTCTTCCGGGAAACCCCGTCCTGGTATTCTGCCTAAGCATCCAGTAATGGTATTCCGTCTGGACACCCCGTCCTGGTATTCTGTCAGGACATCTCTACATGGTATTCTGTCTGGGCACCACGTCCTGGTATTCTGTCTGGACATCTCAACCTGTAATTCTGTCTGGACACGCCATCTTGGTATTCTGTCTGGATATCTCATCCTGGTATTCTGCCTGGACAACCCGTCCTGGTGTTCTGTCTGGACATCTCATCCTGGTATTCTTCCTGGACAACCCGTCGTGCAATTCTGTCTGGACGCCCCGTCCTGGTATTCTGCCTTAGCATCCAGTAATGATATTCTGTCTGGACACCCCGTCCATGTATTCTGTCTGGACACCCTGTCCTGGTATTCTGTCAGGAAATCTCGACATTGTATTCTGTCTGGGCACCACGTACTGGTATTATGTCTGGACACCCCATCCTGGTATTCTGTCTAGACATCACGTCCAGGTATTCTGCCTCGACACCCCATCCTGGTATTCGGCCTGGACACCCCGTCCTGGTATTCTGTCTGGACACCCCGTCCTGGTATTCTTCCTGGACACCCCGTCCTGGTATTCTGCCTGGACACCCCGTCCTGGTATTCTGTCTGGACATCTCATCCTGGTATTCTTCCTGGACACCCAGTCCTGGTATTCTGTCTGGAGACACCGTCCTGGTATTCTGTCTGGACTCCCCATCCTGCTATTCTGTCTAGACATCTCATCCTGGTATTCTGTCTGGACACCCCGTCCTGGTATTCTGCCTGGACACCCCGTCCTGGTATTCTGTCTGGACATCTCATCCTGGTATTCTTCCGGGACACCCAGTCCTGGTATTCTATCTGGACACCCCGTCCTGGTATTCTGTCTGGACATCTCATCCTGGTATTGTTCCTGGAAACCTGTCCTGGTATTCTGTCTGGACATCTTATCCTGGTATTCTTCCGGGAAACCCCGTCCTGGTATTCTGCCTAAGCATCCAGTAATGGTATTCTGTCTGGACACCCCGTCCTGGTATTCTGTCAGGACATCTCTACATGGTATTCTGTCTGGGCACCACGTCCTGGTATTCTGTCTGGACATCTCAACCTGTAATTCTGTCTGGACACGCCATCTTGGTATTCTGTCTGGATATCTCATCCTGGTATTCTGCCTGGACAACCTGTCCTGGTGTTCTGTCTGGACATCTCATCCTGGTATTCTTCCTGGACAACCCGTCGTGCAATTCTGTCTGGACGCCCCGTCCTGGTATTCTGCCTTAGCATCCAGTAATGATATTCTGTCTGGACACCCCGTCCATGTATTCTGTCTGGACACCCTGTCCTGGTATTCTGTCAGGAAATCTCGACATTGTATTCTGTCTGGGCACCACGTACTGGTATTCTTCCTGGACACACTGTCCTGGTATTCTGTCTGGACATCTCAACCTGTAATTCAGTCTGGGCACGCCATCCTGGTATTCTGTCTGGATATCTCATCCTGGTATACTGCCTGGAAGACCCCTCCTGGTGTTCTGACTGGACATCTCATCCTGGTATTCTTCCAGGACACCCCGTCGTGCGATTCGGTCTGGACACCCCATCCTGCTATTCTGTCTGGACACCCCGTCCTGGCATTCTGCCTGGACACACCGTCCTGGCATTCTGTCTGGAAACCCCATCCTGGTATTCTGTCTAGACATCTCATCCTGGTATTCTTCCTGGACACCCCGTCCTGGTATTCTGCCCGGACAACACGTCCGGGTGTTCTGTCTGGACATCTCATCCTGGTATTCTTCCTGGACACCCAGTCCTGGTATTCTGCCTGGACACCCCGTCCTGGTATTCTGTCTGGACATCTCATCCTGGTATTCTTCCTGGACACCCAGTCCTAGTTTTCTGTCTGGACACCCCGTCCTGGTATTCTGTCTGGACATCTCATCCTGCTATTCTTCCTGGAATCCCCGTCCTGGTATTCTGCCTGAGAATCCAGTAATGGTATTCAGTCTAGACACCCGTCTTGGTATTCTGTCTGGACACCCCGTCCTGGTATTCTATCAAGACATCTCTACATGGTATTCTGTCTGGGCACCACGTCCTGGTATTCTGTCTGGACATCTCAACCTGTAATTCCGTCTGGACACGCCATCTTGGTATTCTGTCTGGATATCTCATCCTGGTATTCTGTCTGGACAACCCATCCTGGTGTTCTGCCTGGACACCCCGTCCTGGTATTCTGTCTGGTCATCTCATCCTGGTATTCTTCCTGGAAACCCCGTCCTGGTATTCTGTCTGGACATCTCATCCTGCTATTCTTCCTGGAAACCCCGTCCTGGTATTCTGACTGAGCATCCAGTAATGGTATTCTGTCTGGACACCCCGTCCTGGTATATTGTCTCGACACCCCGTCCTGGTATTCTGTCTGGACACCCCATCCTGGTATTCTGTCTAGACATCTCGTCCTGGTATTCTGCCTGGACACCCCGTCCTGGTATTCCGCGTGGACACCCTGTCCATGTATTCTGTCTGGAGATCTCAACCTAGTATTCTTCCTGGACACCTTGTCCTGATATTCTTCCTGGACACCCCGTCCTGGTATTCTGCCTGGACATCTCATCCTGTAATTCAGTCTGGGCACGCCATCTTGGTATTCTGTCTGGATATCTCATCCTGGTATTCTGCCTGGAAGACCCCTCCTGGTATTCTGTCTGGACATCTCATCCTGGTGTTCTTCCTGGACACCCCGTCGTGCGATTTTGTCTGGACACCCCATCCTGGTATTCTGTCTGGACACCCTGTCCTGGTATTCTGCTTGGACACACCGTCCTGGCATTCTGCCTGGACACACCGTCCTGACATTCTGCCTGGACACACTGTCCTGGTATTCTCTCTGGACATCTCATCCTGGTATTCTTCCTGGAGAACCCGTCCAGGTGTTCTGTCTGGACACGCCGGCTGGTATTCTGTCTGGACATCTCATCCTGGTATTCTTCCTGAACACCCCAACCTGGTATTCTGTCTGCACATCTCTTCCTGGTATTCTTTCTGGACGCCCCGTCCTGGTGTTCTGCCTGAGCATCCAGTAATGATATTCTGTCTGGACACCCCGTCCATGTATTCTGTCTGGACACCCCGTCCTGGTATTCTGTCAGGAAATCTCGACATTGTATTCTGTCTGGACACCACGTACTGCTATTCTTCCTGGACACCCTGTCCTGGTATTCTGTCTGGATATCTCATCCTGTAATTCAGTCTGGGCACGCCATCTTGGTATTCTGTCTGGATATCTCATCCTGGTATTCTGCCTGGAAGACCCCTCCTGGTGTTCTGTCTGGACATCTCATCCTGGTATTCTTCCTGGACACCCCGTCGTGCGATTTTGTCTGGACACCCCATCCTGGTATTCTGTCTGGACACCCCGTCCTGGTATTCTGCCTGGACACACCGTCCTGGCATTCTGCCTGGACACACCGTCCTGACATTCTGCCTGGACACACTGTCCTGGTATTCTCTCTGGACATCTCATCCTGGTATTCTTCCTGGAGAACCCGTCCTGGTGTTCTGTCTGGACACGCCGGCTGGTATTCTGTCTGGAAATCTCATCCTGGTATTCTTCCGAAACACCCAGTCCTGGTATTCTATCTGGACACCCTGTCCTGGTATTCTGTCTGGACATCTCATCCTGGTATTCTTCCTGGAAACCCCGTCCTGGTATTCTGTCTGGACACCCCGTACTGGTATTCTGTCTGGACAACCCGTCCTGGTATTCTGTCTGGACATCTCATCCTGGTATTCTTCCGGGACACCCAGTCCTGGTATTCTGCCTGGACACCCCGTCCTGGTATTCTGTCTGGACATCTCATCCTGGTATTCTTCCTGGACACCCAGTCCTAGTTTTCTGTCTGGACACCCCGTCCTGGTATTCTGTCTGGACATCTCATCCTGCTATTCTTCCTGGAATCTCCGTCCTGGTATTCTGCCTGAGTATCCAGTAATGGTATTCAGTCTAGACACCCCGTCTTGGTATTCTGTCTGGACACCCCATCCTGGTATTCTATCAAGACATCTCTACATGGTATTCTGTCTGGGCACCACGTCCTGGTATTCTGTCTGGACATCTCAACCTGTAATTCCGTCTGGACACGCCATCTTGGTATTCTGTCTGGATATCTCATCCTGGTATTCTGCCTGGACAACCCATCTTGGTGTTCTGTCTGGACATCTCATCCTTGTATTCTTCCTAGACACCCATTCCTGGTATTCTGTCTGGACACCCCGTCCTGGTATTCTGTCTGGACATCTCATCGTGTTATTCTTCCTGGAAACCTGTCCTGGTATTCTGTCTGGACATCTTATCCTGGTATTCTTCCTGGAAACCCCGTCCTGCTATTCTGCCTGAGCATCCAGTAATGGTATTCTGTCTGGACACCCCGTCCTGGTATTCTGTCTGGACACCCCGTCCTGGTATTCTTCCTGGACACCCCGTGCTGGTATTCTGCCTGGACACCCCGTCCTGGTATTCCGTCTGGACATCTCATCCTGGTATTCTTCCTGGACACCCAGTCGTGGTATTCTGTCTGGAGACACCGTCCTGGTATTCTGTCTGGACTCCCCATCCTGCTATTCTGTCTAGACATCTCATCCTGGTATTCTGTCTGGACACCCCGTCCTGGTATTCTGCCTGGACACCCCGTCCTGGTATTCTGTCTGGACATCTCATCCTGGTATTCTTCTGGGACACCCAGTCCTGGTATTCTATCTGGACACCCCGTCCTGGTATTCTGTCTGGACATCTCATCCTGGTATTCTTCCTGGAAACCTGTCCTGGTATTCTGTCTGGACATCTTATCCTGGTATTCTTCCGGGAAACCCCGTACTGGTATTCTGCCTAAGCATCCAGTAATGGTATTCTGTCTGGACACCCCGTCCTGGTATTCTGTCAGGACATCTCTACATGGTATTCTGTCTGGGCACCACGTCCTGGTATTCTGTCTGGACATCTCAACCTGTTATTCTGTCTGGACACGCCATCTTGGTATTCTGTCTGGATATCTCATCCTGGTATTCTGCCTGGACAACCCGTCCTGTTGTTCTGTCTGGACATCTCATCCTTGTATTCTTCCTGGACACCCATTCCTGGTATTCTGTCTGGACACATCGTCCTGGTATTATGTCTGGACACCCCATCCTGGTATTCTGTCTAGACATCACGTCCAGGTATTCTGCCTCGACACCCCATCATGGTATTCGGCCTGGACACCCCGTCCTGGTATTCTGTCTGGACTTCTCATCCTGGTATTCTTCCTGGACACCCCGTCCTGGTATTCTGCCTGGACACCCCGTCCTGGTATTCTGTCTGGACATCTCATCCTGGTATTCTTCCTGGACACCCAGTCCTGGTATTCTGTCTGGAGACACCGTCCTGGTATTCTGTCTGGACTCCCCATCCTGCTATTATGTCTAGACATCTCATCCTGGTATTCTGTCTGGACACCCCGTCCTGGTATTCTGCCTGGACACCCCGTCCTGGTATTCTGTCTGGACATCTCATCCTGGTATTCTTCCGGGACACCCAGTCCTGGTATTCTATCTGGACACCCCGTCCTGGTATTCTGTCTGGACATCTCATCCTGGTATTCTTCCTGGAAACCTGTCCTGGTATTCTGTCTGGACATCTTATCCTGGTATTCTTCCGGGAAACCCCGTCCTGGTATTCTGCCTAAGCATCCAGTAATGGTATTCCGTCTGGACACCCCGTCCTGGTATTCTGTCAGGACATCTCTACATGGTATTCTGTCTGGGCACCACGTCCTGGTATTCTGTCTGGACATCTCAACCTGTAATTCTGTCTGGACACGCCATCTTGGTATTCTGTCTGGATATCTCATCCTGGTATTCTGCCTGGACAACCCGTCCTGGTGTTCTGTCTGGACATCTCATCCTGGTATTCTTCCTGGACAACCCGTCGTGCAATTCTGTCTGGACGCCCCGTCCTGGTATTCTGCCTTAGCATCCAGTAATGATATTCTGTCTGGACACCCCGTCCATGTATTCTGTCTGGACACCCTGTCCTGGTATTCTGTCAGGAAATCTCGACATTGTATTCTGTCTGGGCACCACGTACTGGTATTATGTCTGGACACCCCATCCTGGTATTCTGTCTAGACATCACGTCCAGGTATTCTGCCTCGACACCCCATCCTGGTATTCGGCCTGGACACCCCGTCCTGGTATTCTGTCTGGACACCCCGTCCTGGTATTCTTCCTGGACACCCCGTCCTGGTATTCTGCCTGGACACCCCGTCCTGGTATTCTGTCTGGACATCTCATCCTGGTATTCTTCCTGGACACCCAGTCCTGGTATTCTGTCTGGAGACACCGTCCTGGTATTCTGTCTGGACTCCCCATCCTGCTATTCTGTCTAGACATCTCATCCTGGTATTCTGTCTGGACACCCCGTCCTGATATTCTGCCTGGACACCCCGTCCTGGTATTCTGTCTGGACATCTCATCCTGGCATTCTTCCGGGACACCCAGTCCTGGTATTCAATCTGGACACCCCGTCCTGGTATTCTGTCTGGACATCTTATCCTGGAATTCTTTCTGGAAACCCCGTCCTGGTATTCTGCCTGAGCATCCAGTAATGGTATTCTGTCTGGACACCCCGTACTGGTATTCTGTCTCAACACCCCGTCCTGGTATTCTGTCTGGAAACCCCATCCTGGTATGCTGTCTAGACATCTCGTCCTGGTATTCTGCCTGGACACCCCGTCCTGGTATTCTGCCTGGACACCCCGTCCTGTATTCTGCCTGGACACCCCGTCCTGGTATTCTGTCTGGACATCTCATCCTGGTATTCTTCCGGGACACCCAGTCCTGGTATTCTGCCTGGACACACCGTCCTGACATTCTGCCTGGACACACCGTCCTGACATTCTGCCTGGACACACTGTCCTGGTATTCTGTCTGGACATCTCATCCTGGTATTCTTCCAGGACACCCCGTCGTGATATTCTGTCTGGACACCCCATCCTGGTATTCTGTCTGGACGCCCCGTCCTGGTATTCTGCCTGGACACCCCGTCCTGGTATTCTGTCTGGACATCTCATCCTGCTATTCTTCCTGGAATCCCCGTCCTGGTATTCTGCCTGAGAATCCAGTAATGGTATTCAGTCTAGACACCCCGTCATGGTATTCTGTCTGGACACCCCGTCCTGGTATTCTGTCAGGACATCTCTACATTGTATTCTGTCTGGGCACCACGTGCTGGTATTCTGTCTGGACATCTCAACCTGTAATTCTGTCTGGACACGCCATCTTGGTATTCTGTCCGGATATCTCATCCTGGTATTCTGCCTGGACAAGCCGTCCTGGTGTTCTGTCTGGACATCTCATCCTGGTATTCTTCCTGGACACCCAGTCCTGGTATTCTGTCTGGAGACACCGTCCTGGTATTCTGTCTGGACACCCCATCCTGCTATTCTGTCTAGACATCTCATCCTGGTATTCTGTCTGGACACCCCGTCCTGGTATTCTGCCTGGACACCCCGTCCTGGTATTAGGTCTGGACATCTCATCCTGGTATTCTTCCGGGACACCCAGTCCTGGTATTCTATCTGGACACCCCGTCCTGGTATTCTGTCTGGACATCTCATCCTGGTATTCTTCCTGGAAACCTGTCCTGGTATTCTGTCTGGACATCTTATCCTGGTATTCTTCCGGGAAACCCCGTCCTGGTATTCTGCCTAAGCATCCAGTAATGGTATTCTGTCTGGACACCCCGTCCTGGTATTCTGTCAGGACATCTCTACATGGTATTCTGGCTGGGCACCACGTCCTGGTATTCTGTCTGGACATCTCAACCTGTTATTCTGTCTGGACACGCCATCTTGGTATTCTGTCTGGATATCTCATCCTGGTATTCTGCCTGGACAACCCGTCCTGGTGTTCTGTCGGACATCTCATCCTTGTATTCTTCCTGGACATCCATTCCTGGTATTCTGTCTGGACACACCGTCCTGGTATTCTGTCTGGACTCCCCATCCTGCTATTCTGTCTAGACATCTCATCCTGGTATTCTGTCTGGACACCCCGTCCTGGTATTCTGCCTGGACACCCCGTCCTGGTATTCTGTCTGGACATCTCATCCTGGTATTCTTCCGGGACACCCAGTCCTGGTATTCTATCTGGACACCCCGTCCTGGTATTCTGTCTGGACATCTCATCCTGGTATTCTTCCTGGAAACCTGTCCTGGTATTCTGTCTGGACATCTTATCCTGGTATTCTTCCGGGAAACCCCGTCCTGGTATTCTGCCTAAGCATCCAGTAATGGTATTCTGTCTGGACACCCCGTCCTGGTATTCTGTCAGGACATCTCTACATGGTATTCTGTCTGGGCACCACGTCCTGGTATTCTGTCTGGACATCTCAACCTGTAATTCTGTCTGGACACGCCATCTTGGTATTCTGTCTGGATATCTCATCCTGGTATTCTGCCTGGACAACCCGTCCTGGTGTTCTGTCTGGACATCTCATCCTGGTATTCTTCCTGGACAACCCGTCGTGCAATTCTGTCTGGACGCCCCGTCCTGGTATTCTGCCTTAGCATCCAGTAATGATATTCTGTCTGGACACCCCGTCCATGTATTCTGTCTGGACACCCTGTCCTGGTATTCTGTCAGGAAATCTCGACATTGTATTCTGTCTGGGCACCACGTACTGGTATTATGTCTGGACACCCCATCCTGGTATTCTGTCTAGACATCACGTCCAGGTATTCTGCCTCGACACCCCATCCTGGTATTCGGCCTGGACACCCCGTCCTGGTATTCTGTCTGGACACCCCGTCCTGGTATTCTTCCTGGACACCCCGTCCTGGTATTCTGCCTGGACACCCCGTCCTGGTATTCCGTCTGGACATCTCATCCTGGTATTCTTCCTGGACACCCAGTCCTGGTATTCTGTCTGGAGACACCGTCCTGGTATTCTGTCTGGACTCCCCATCCTGCTATTCTGTCTAGACATCTCATCCTGGTATTCTGTCTGGACACCCCGTCCTGGTATTCTGCCTGGACACCCCGTCCTGGTATTCTGTCTGGACATCTCATCCTGGTATTCTTCTGGGACACCCAGTCCTGGTATTCTATCTGGACACCCCGTCCTGGTATTCTGTCTGGACATCTCATCCTGGTATTCTTCCTGGAAACCTGTCCTGGTATTCTGTCTGGACATCTTATCCTGGTATTCTTCCGGGAAACCCCGTACTGGTATTCTGCCTAAGCATCCAGTAATGGTATTCTGTCTGGACACCCCGTCCTGGTATTCTGTCAGGACATCTCTACATGGTATTCTGTCTGGGCACCACGTCCTGGTATTCTGTCTGGACATCTCAACCTGTTATTCTGTCTGGACACGCCATCTTGGTATTCTGTCTGGATATCTCATCCTGGTATTCTGCCTGGACAACCCGTCCTGTTGTTCTGTCTGGACATCTCATCCTTGTATTCTTCCTGGACACCCATTCCTGGTATTCTGTCTGGACACATCGTCCTGGTATTATGTCTGGACACCCCATCCTGGTATTCTGTCTAGACATCACGTCCAGGTATTCTGCCTCGACACCCCATCATGGTATTCGGCCTGGACACCCCGTCCTGGTATTCTGTCTGGACTTCTCATCCTGGTATTCTTCCTGGACACCCCGTCCTGGTATTCTGCCTGGACACCCCGTCCTGGTATTCTGTCTGGACATCTCATCCTGGTATTCTTCCTGGACACCCAGTCCTGGTATTCTGTCTGGAGACACCGTCCTGGTATTCTGTCTGGACTCCCCATCCTGCTATTATGTCTAGACATCTCATCCTGGTATTCTGTCTGGACACCCCGTCCTGGTATTCTGCCTGGACACCCCGTCCTGGTATTCTGTCTGGACATCTCATCCTGGTATTCTTCCGGGACACCCAGTCCTGGTATTCTATCTGGACACCCCGTCCTGGTATTCTGTCTGGACATCTCATCCTGGTATTCTTCCTGGAAACCTGTCCTGGTATTCTGTCTGGACATCTTATCCTGGTATTCTTCCGGGAAACCCCGTCCTGGTATTCTGCCTAAGCATCCAGTAATGGTATTCCGTCTGGACACCCCGTCCTGGTATTCTGTCAGGACATCTCTACATGGTATTCTGTCTGGGCACCACGTCCTGGTATTCTGTCTGGACATCTCAACCTGTAATTCTGTCTGGACACGCCATCTTGGTATTCTGTCTGGATATCTCATCCTGGTATTCTGCCTGGACAACCCGTCCTGGTGTTCTGTCTGGACATCTCATCCTGGTATTCTTCCTGGACAACCCGTCGTGCAATTCTGTCTGGACGCCCCGTCCTGGTATTCTGCCTTAGCATCCAGTAATGATATTCTGTCTGGACACCCCGTCCATGTATTCTGTCTGGACACCCTGTCCTGGTATTCTGTCAGGAAATCTCGACATTGTATTCTGTCTGGGCACCACGTACTGGTATTATGTCTGGACACCCCATCCTGGTATTCTGTCTAGACATCACGTCCAGGTATTCTGCCTCGACACCCCATCCTGGTATTCGGCCTGGACACCCCGTCCTGGTATTCTGTCTGGACACCCCGTCCTGGTATTCTTCCTGGACACCCCGTCCTGGTATTCTGCCTGGACACCCCGTCCTGGTATTCTGTCTGGACATCTCATCCTGGTATTCTTCCTGGACACCCAGTCCTGGTATTCTGTCTGGAGACACCGTCCTGGTATTCTGTCTGGACTCCCCATCCTGCTATTCTGTCTAGACATCTCATCCTGGTATTCTGTCTGGACACCCCGTCCTGGTATTCTGCCTGGACACCCCGTCCTGGTATTCTGTCTGGACATCTCATCCTGGTATTCTTCCGGGACACCCAGTCCTGGTATTCTATCTGGACACCCCGTCCTGGTATTCTGTCTGGACATCTCATCCTGGTATTGTTCCTGGAAACCTGTCCTGGTATTCTGTCTGGACATCTTATCCTGGTATTCTTCCGGGAAACCCCGTCCTGGTATTCTGCCTAAGCATCCAGTAATGGTATTCTGTCTGGACACCCCGTCCTGGTATTCTGTCAGGACATCTCTACATGGTATTCTGTCTGGGCACCACGTCCTGGTATTCTGTCTGGACATCTCAACCTGTAATTCTGTCTGGACACGCCATCTTGGTATTCTGTCTGGATATCTCATCCTGGTATTCTGCCTGGACAACCTGTCCTGGTGTTCTGTCTGGACATCTCATCCTGGTATTCTTCCTGGACAACCCGTCGTGCAATTCTGTCTGGACGCCCCGTCCTGGTATTCTGCCTCAGCATCCAGTAATGATATTCTGTCTGGACACCCCGTCCATGTATTCTGTCTGGACACCCTGTCCTGGTATTCTGTCAGGAAATCTCGACATTGTATTCTGTCTGGGCACCACGTACTGGTATTCTTCCTGGACACACTGTCCTGGTATTCTGTCTGGACATCTCAACCTGTAATTCAGTCTGGGCACGCCATCCTGGTATTCTGTCTGGATATCTCATCCTGGTATACTGCCTGGAAGACCCCTCCTGGTGTTCTGACTGGACATCTCATCCTGGTATTCTTCCAGGACACCCCGTCGTGCGATTCGGTCTGGACACCCCATCCTGCTATTCTGTCTGGACACCCCGTCCTGGCATTCTGCCTGGACACACCGTCCTGGCATTCTGTCTGGAAACCCCATCCTGGTATTCTGTCTAGACATCTCATCCTGGTATTCTTCCTGGACACCCCGTCCTGGTATTCTGCCCGGACAACACGTCCGGGTGTTCTGTCTGGACATCTCATCCTGGTATTCTTCCTGGACACCCAGTCCTGGTATTCTGCCTGGACACCCCGTCCTGGTATTCTGTCTGGACATCTCATCCTGGTATTCTTCCTGGACACCCAGTCCTAGTTTTCTGTCTGGACACCCCGTCCTGGTATTCTGTCTGGACATCTCATCCTGCTATTCTTCCTGGAATCCCCGTCCTGGTATTCTGCCTGAGAATCCAGTAATGGTATTCAGTCTAGACACCCGTCTTGGTATTCTGTCTGGACACCCCGTCCTGGTATTCTATCAAGACATCTCTACATGGTATTCTGTCTGGGCACCACGTCCTGGTATTCTGTCTGGACATCTCAACCTGTAATTCCGTCTGGACACGCCATCTTGGTATTCTGTCTGGATATCTCATCCTGGTATTCTGTCTGGACAACCCATCCTGGTGTTCTGCCTGGACACCCCGTCCTGGTATTCTGTCTGGTCATCTCATCCTGGTATTCTTCCTGGAAACCCCGTCCTGGTATTCTGTCTGGACATCTCATCCTGCTATTCTTCCTGGAAACCCCGTCCTGGTATTCTGACTGAGCATCCAGTAATGGTATTCTGTCTGGACACCCCGTCCTGGTATATTGTCTCGACACCCCGTCCTGGTATTCTGTCTGGACACCCCATCCTGGTATTCTGTCTAGACATCTCGTCCTGGTATTCTGCCTGGACACCCCGTCCTGGTATTCCGCGTGGACACCCTGTCCATGTATTCTGTCTGGAGATCTCAACCTAGTATTCTTCCTGGACACCTTGTCCTGATATTCTTCCTGGACACCCCGTCCTGGTATTCTGCCTGGACATCTCATCCTGTAATTCAGTCTGGGCACGCCATCTTGGTATTCTGTCTGGATATCTCATCCTGGTATTCTGCCTGGAAGACCCCTCCTGGTATTCTGTCTGGACATCTCATCCTGGTGTTCTTCCTGGACACCCCGTCGTGCGATTTTGTCTGGACACCCCATCCTGGTATTCTGTCTGGACACCCTGTCCTGGTATTCTGCTTGGACACACCGTCCTGGCATTCTGCCTGGACACACCGTCCTGACATTCTGCCTGGACACACTGTCCTGGTATTCTCTCTGGACATCTCATCCTGGTATTCTTCCTGGAGAACCCGTCCAGGTGTTCTGTCTGGACACGCCGGCTGGTATTCTGTCTGGACATCTCATCCTGGTATTCTTCCTGAACACCCCAACCTGGTATTCTGTCTGCACATCTCTTCCTGGTATTCTTTCTGGACGCCCCGTCCTGGTGTTCTGCCTGAGCATCCAGTAATGATATTCTGTCTGGACACCCCGTCCATGTATTCTGTCTGGACACCCCGTCCTGGTATTCTGTCAGGAAATCTCGACATTGTATTCTGTCTGGACACCACGTACTGCTATTCTTCCTGGACACCCTGTCCTGGTATTCTGTCTGGATATCTCATCCTGTAATTCAGTCTGGGCACGCCATCTTGGTATTCTGTCTGGATATCTCATCCTGGTATTCTGCCTGGAAGACCCCTCCTGGTGTTCTGTCTGGACATCTCATCCTGGTATTCTTCCTGGACACCCCGTCGTGCGATTTTGTCTGGACACCCCATCCTGGTATTCTGTCTGGACACCCCGTCCTGGTATTCTGCCTGGACACACCGTCCTGGCATTCTGCCTGGACACACCGTCCTGACATTCTGCCTGGACACACTGTCCTGGTATTCTCTCTGGACATCTCATCCTGGTATTCTTCCTGGAGAACCCGTCCTGGTGTTCTGTCTGGACACGCCGGCTGGTATTCTGTCTGGAAATCTCATCCTGGTATTCTTCCGAAACACCCAGTCCTGGTATTCTATCTGGACACCCTGTCCTGGTATTCTGTCTGGACATCTCATCCTGGTATTCTTACTGGAAACCCCATCCTGGTATTCTGTCTGGACACCCCGTACTGGTATTCTGTCTGGACAACCCGTCCTGGTATTCTGTCTGGACATCTCATCCTGGTATTCTTCCGGGACACCCAGTCCTGGTATTCTGCCTGGACACCCCGTCCTGGTATTCTGTCTGGACATCTCATCCTGGTATTCTTCCTGGACACCCAGTCCTAGTTTTCTGTCTGGACACCCCGTCCTGGTATTCTGTCTGGACATCTCATCCTGCTATTCTTCCTGGAATCTCCGTCCTGGTATTCTGCCTGAGTATCCAGTAATGGTATTCAGTCTAGACACCCCGTCTTGGTATTCTGTCTGGACACCCCATCCTGGTATTCTATCAAGACATCTCTACATGGTATTCTGTCTGGGCACCACGTCCTGGTATTCTGTCTGGACATCTCAACCTGTAATTCCGTCTGGACACGCCATCTTGGTATTCTGTCTGGATATCTCATCCTGGTATTCTGCCTGGACAACCCATCTTGGTGTTCTGTCTGGACATCTCATCCTTGTATTCTTCCTAGACACCCATTCCTGGTATTCTGTCTGGACACCCCGTCCTGGTATTCTGTCTGGACATCTCATCGTGTTATTCTTCCTGGAAACCTGTCCTGGTATTCTGTCTGGACATCTTATCCTGGTATTCTTCCTGGAAACCCCGTCCTGCTATTCTGCCTGAGCATCCAGTAATGGTATTCTGTCTGGACACCCCGTCCTGGGATTCTGCCTGGACACCCCGTCATGGTATTCTGTCTGGACACCCCGTCCTGGTATTCTGTCAGGACATCTCTACATGGTATTCTGTCTGGGCACCAAGTCCTGGTATTCTGTCTGGACATCTCAACCTGTAATTCTGTCTGGACACGCCATCTTGGTATTCTGTCTGGATATCTCAGCCTGGTATTCTGCCTGGACAACCCGTCCTGGTGTTCTGTCTGGACATCTCATGCTGGTATTCTTCCTGGACACCCCGTCCTGGTATTCTGCCCGGACAACACGTCAGGGTGTTCTGTCTGGACATCGCATCCTGGTATTCTTCCTGGACACACCGTCCTGGTATTCTGTCTGGACATCTCATCCTGGTATTCTTCCGGGACACCCAGTCCTGGTATTCTCTCTGGACACCCCGTCCTGGTATTCTGTCTGGACATCTCATCCTGGTATTCTTCCTGGGAACCTGTCCTGGTATTCTGTCTGGACATCTTATCCTTGTATTCTTCCTGGAAACCCCGTCCTGGTATTCTGTCTGGAAACCCCATTCTGGTGTTCTGTCTAGACATCTCGTCCTGGTATTCTGCCTGGACACCCCGTCCTGGTATTCTGCCTGGACACCCCGTCCTGTATTCTGTCTGGACACCCCGTACTGGTATTCTGTCTGGACATCTCATCCTGGTATTCTTCAAGGACACCCCGTCCTGGTATTCTGCCCGGACAACACGTCCGGGTGTTCTGTCTGGACATCTCATACTGGTATTCTTCCTGGACACCCAGTCCTTGTATTCTGACTGGACACCCCGTCCTGGTATTCTGTCTGGACATCTCATCCTGGTATTCTTCCGGGACACCCAGTCCTGGTATTCTATCTGGACACCCCGTCCTGGTATTCTGTCTGGACATCTCATCCTGGTATTCTTCCTGGGAACCTGTCCTGGTATTCTGTCTGGACACCTTATCCTGGTATTCTTCCTGGAAACCCCGTCCTGGTATTCTGCCTGAGCATCCAGTTATGGTATTCTGTCTGGACACCCCGTACTGGTATTCTGTCTCAACACCCCGTCCTGGTATTCTGTCTGGAAACACCCATCCTGGTATTCTGTCTAAACATCTCGTCCTGGTATTCTGCCTGGACACCCCGTCCTGGTATTCTGCCTGGACACCCCTTCCTGTATTCTGTCTGGACACCCCGTACTGGTATTCTGTCTGGACATCTCATCCTGGTATTCTTCCTGGACACCCCGTCGAGCTATTCTGTCTGGACACCCCATCCTGGTATTCTGTCTGGACTCCCCGTCCTGGTATTCTGTCTTGACACTCCGTCCTGGTATTCTGTCTGGACATCTCATCCTGCTATTCTTCCTGGCCACCCCGCCCTGGTATTCTGCCTGTGCATCCAGTAATGGTATTCTGTCTGGACACCCCGTCCTGGTATTCTGTCTGGACACTCCGTCCTGGTATTCTGTCTGGACATCTCATCCTGTTATTCTTCCGGGACACCCAGTCCTGGTATTCTATCTGGACACCCTGTCCTGGTATTCTGTCTGGACATCTCATTCTGGTATTCTTCCAGGACACCCCGTCGTGCGAATCGGTCTGGACACCCCATCCTGCTATTCTGTCTGGACACACCGTCCTGGCATTTTGCCTGGACACACCGTCCTGGCATTCTGCCTGGACACACTGTCCTGGTATTCTGTCTGGACATCTCATCCTGGTATTCTTCCAGGACACCCCGTCGTGATATTCTGTCTGGACACCCCATCCTGGTATTCTGTCTGGGCGCCCCGTACTGGTATTCTTCCTGGACACCTCGTCCTGGTGTTCTGTCTGGACATCTCATCCTGCTATTCTTCCTGGAATCCCCGTCCTGGTATTCTGCCTGAGATTCCAGTAATGGTATTCAGTCTAGACACCCCGTCATAGTATTCTGTCTGGACACCCCATCCTGGTATTCTATCAAGACATCTCTACATGGTATTCTGTCTGGGCACCACGTCCTGGTATTCTGTCTGGACACGCCATCTTGGTATTCTGTCTGTATATCTCATCATGGTATTCTGCCTGGACAACCCGTCCTGGTGTTCTGTCTGGACATCTCATCCTTGTATTCTTCCTGGACACCCAGTCCTGGTATTCTGTCTGGACACACCGTCGTGGTATTCTGTCTGGACACCCCATCGTGGTATTCTGTCTAGACATCACGTCCTGGTATTCTGCCTGGACACCCCGTCCTGGTATTCTGCCTGGACACACCGTCATGGTATTCTGTCTGGAAATCCCGTCCTGGTATTCTGTCAGGACATCTCTACATGGTATTCTGTCTGGGCACCACGTCCTGGTATTCTGTCTGGACATCACAAAGTTTAAATCTGTCTGGACACGCCATCTTGGTATTCTGTGTGGATATCTCATACTGGTATTCTTCCTGGACACCCCGTCTTGGTATTCTGCCCGGACAACACGTCCGGGTGTTCTGTCTGGACATCTCATCCTGGTATTCTTCCTGGACACCCAGTCCTGGTATTCTGCCTGGACACCCCGTCCTGGTATTCTGTCTGGACATCTCATCCTGGTATTCTTCCGGGACACCCAGTCCTGGTATTCTATCTGGACACCCCGTCCTGGTATTCTGTCTGGACATCTCATCCTGGTATTCTTTCTGGGAACCTGTCCGGGTATTCTGTCTGGACATCTTATCCTGGAATTCTTCCTGGAAACCCCGTCCTGGTATTCTGCCTGAGCATCCAGTAATGGTATTCTGTCTGGACACCCCGTACTGGTATTCTGTCTCAACACCCCATCCTGGTATTCTGTCTGGAAACCCCATCCAGGTATTCTGTCTAGACATCTCGTCCTGGTATTCTGCCTGGACACCCCGTCCTGGTATTCTGCCTGGACACCCCGTCCTGTATTCTGTCTGGACACCCCGTACTGGTAATCTGTCTGGACATCTCATCCTGGTATTCTTCCTGGACACCCCGTCCTGGTATTCTGCCTGGACACCCCGTCCTGGTATTCTGTCTGGACATCTCATCCTGGTATTCTTCCGGGACACCCAGTCCTGGTATTCTGCCTGGACACTCCGTCCTGACATTCTGCCTGGACACACCGTCCTGACATTCTGCCTGGACACACTGTCCTGGTATTCTGTCTGGACATCTCATCCTGGTATTCTTCCAGGACACCCCGTCGTGATATTCTGTCTGGACACCCCATCCTGGTATTCTGTCTGGACGCCCCGTCCTGGTATTCTGCCTGGACACCCCGTCCTGGTATTCTGTCTGGACATCTCATCCTGCTATTCTTCCTGGAATCCCCGTCCTGGTATTCTGCCTGAGAATCCTGTAATGGTATTCAGTCTAGACACCCCGTAATGGTATTCTGTCTGGACACCCCGTCCTGATATTCTGTCAGGACATCTCTACATTGTATTCTCTCTGGGCACCACGTGCTGGTATTCTGTCTGGACATCTCAACCTGTAATTCTGTCTCGACACGCCATCTTGGTATTCTGTCCGGATATCTCATCCTGGTATTCTGCCTGGACAACCCGTCCTGGTGTTCTGTCTGGACATCTCATCCTGGTATTCTTCCTGGACACCCCGTCCTGGTATTCTGCCCGGAAAACCCGTCCGGGTGTTCTGTCTGGACATCTCATTCTGGTATTCTTCCTGGACACCCAGTCCTGGTATTCTGTCTGGAGACACCGTCCTGGTATTCTGTCTGGACACCCCATCCTGCTATTCTGTCTAGACATCTCGTCCTGGTATTCTGTCTGGACACCCCGTCCTGGTATTCTGCCTGGACACCCCGTCCTGGTATTCTGTCTGGACATCTCATCCTGGTATTCTTCCGGGACACCCAGTCCTGGTATTCTATCTGGACACCCCGTCCTGGTATTCTGTCTGGACATCTCATCCTGGTATTCTTCCTGGAAACCTGTCCTGGTATTCTGTCTGGACATCTTATCCTGGTATTCTTCCGGGAAACCCCGACCTGGTATTCTGCCTAAGCATCCAGTAATGGTATTCTGTCTGGACACCCCGTCCTGGGATTCTGCCTGGACACCCCGTCATGGTATTCTGTCTGGACACCCCGTCCTGGTATTCTGTCAGGACATCTCTACATGGTATTCTGTCTGGGCACCACGTCCTGGTATTCTGTCTGGACATCTCAACCTGTAATTCTGTCTGGACACGCCATCTTGGTATTCTGTCTGGACATCTCATCCTGGTATTCTTCCTGGACACCCAGTCCTGGTATTATGCCTGGACACCCCGTCCTGGTATTCTGTCTGGACATCTCATCCTGGTATTCTTCCGGGACACCCAGTCCTGTATTCTATCTGGACACCCCGTCCTGGTATTCTGTATGGACATCTCATCCTAGTATTCTTCCTGGGAACCTGTCCTGGTATTCTGTCTGGACATCTTATCCTGGTATTCTTCCTGGAAACCCCGTCCTGGTATTCTGCCTGAGCATCCAGTAATGGTATTCTGTCTGGACACCCCGTACTGGTATTCTGTCTCAACATCCCGTCCTGGTATTCTGTCTGGAAACCCCATCCTGGTATTCTGTCTAGACATCTCGTCCTGGTATTCTGCCTGGACACCCCGTCCTGGTATTCTGCCTGGACACCCTGTCCTGTATTCTGTCTGGACACCCCGTACTGGTATTCTGTCTGGACACCCCGTCCTGGTATTCTGTCTGGTCATCTCATCCTGGTATTCTTCCGGGACACCCAGTCCTGGTATTCTGCCTGGACACCCCGTCCTGGTATTCTGTCTGGACATCTCATCCTGGTATTCTTCCTGGACACCCAGTCCTAGTTTTCTGTCTGGACACCCCGTCCTGGTATTCTGTCTGGACATCTCATCCTGCTATTCTTCCTGGAATCCCCGTCCTGGTATTCTGCCTGAGAATCCAGTAATGGTATTCAGTCTAGACACCCCGTCTTGGTATTCTGTCTGGACACCCCGTCCTGGTATTCTATCAAGACATCTCTACATGGTATTCTGTCTGGGCACCACGTCCTGGTATTCTGTCTGGACATCTCAACCTGTAATTCCGTCTGGACACGCCATCTTGGTATACTGTCTGGATATCTCATCCTGGTATTCTGCCTGGACAACCCATCCTGGTTTTCTGTCTGGACATCTCATCCTTGTATTCTTCCTAGACACCCATTCCTGGTATTCTGTCTGGACACCCCGTCATGGTATTCTGTCTGGACATCTCATCCTGTTATTCTTCCTGGAAACCTGTCCTGGTATTCTGTCTGGACATCTTATCCTGGTATTCTGTCTGGACATCTTATCCTGGTATTCTTCCTGGAAACCCCGTCCTGGTATTCTGCCTGAGCATCCAGTAATGGTATTCTGTCTGGACACCCCGTCCTGGGATTCTGCCTGGACACCCCGTCATGGTATTCTGTCTGGACACCCCGTCCTGGTATTCTGTCAGGATATCTACATGGTATTCTGTCTGGGCACCACGTCCTGGTATTCTGTCTGGACAGCTCAACCTGTAATTCTGTCTGGACACGCCATCTTGGTATTCTGTCTGGATATCTCAGCCTGGTATTCTGCCTGGACAACCCGTCCTGGTGTTCTGTCTGGACATCTCATGCTGGTATTCTTCCTGGACACCCCGTCCTGGTATTCTGCCCGGACAACACGTCAGGGTGTTCTGTCTGGACATCGCATCCTGGTATTCTTCCTGGACACACCGTCCTGGTATTCTGTCTGGACATCTCATCCTGGTATTCTTCCGGGACACCCAGTCCTGGTATTCTCTCTGGACACCCCGTCCTGGTATTCTGTCTGGACATCTCATCCTGGTATTCTTCCTGGGAACCTGTCCTGGTATTCTGTCTGGACATCTTATCCTTGTATTCTTCCTGGAAACCCCGTCCTGGTATTCTGTCTGGAAACCCCATTCTGGTGTTCTGTCTAGACATCTCGTCCTGGTATTCTGCCTGGACACCCCGTCCTGGTATTCTGCCTGGACACCCCGTCCTGTATTCTGTCTGGACACCCCGTACTGGTATTCTGTCTGGACATCTCATCCTGGTATTCTTCAAGGACACCCCGTCCTGGTATTCTGCCCGGACAACACGTCCGGGTGTTCTGTCTGGACATCTCATACTGGTATTCTTCCTGGACACCCAGTCCTTGTATTCTGACTGGACACCCCGTCCTGGTATTCTGTCTGGACATCTCATCCTGGTATTCTTCCGGGACACCCAGTCCTGGTATTCTATCTGGACACCCCGTCCTGGTATTCTGTCTGGACATCTCATCCTGGTATTCTTCCTGGGAACCTGTCCTGGTATTCTGTCTGGACACCTTATCCTGGTATTCTTCCTGGAAACCCCGTCCTGGTATTCTGCCTGAGCATCCAGTTATGGTATTCTGTCTGGACACCCCGTACTGGTATTCTGTCTCAACACCCCGTCCTGGTATTCTGTCTGGAAACACCCATCCTGGTATTCTGTCTAAACATCTCGTCCTGGTATTCTGCCTGGACACCCCGTCCTGGTATTCTGCCTGGACACCCCTTCCTGTATTCTGTCTGGACACCCCGTACTGGTATTCTGTCTGGACATCTCATCCTGGTATTCTTCCTGGACACCCCGTCGAGCTATTCTGTCTGGACACCCCATCCTGGTATTCTGTCTGGACTCCCCGTCCTGGTATTCTGTCTTGACACTCCGTCCTGGTATTCTGTCTGGACATCTCATCCTGCTATTCTTCCTGGCCACCCCGCCCTGGTATTCTGCCTGTGCATCCAGTAATGGTATTCTGTCTGGACACCCCGTCCTGGTATTCTGTCTGGACACTCCGTCCTGGTATTCTGTCTGGACATCTCATCCTGTTATTCTTCCGGGACACCCAGTCCTGGTATTCTATCTGGACACCCTGTCCTGGTATTCTGTCTGGACATCTCATTCTGGTATTCTTCCAGGACACCCCGTCGTGCGAATCGGTCTGGACACCCCATCCTGCTATTCTGTCTGGACACACCGTCCTGGCATTTTGCCTGGACACACCGTCCTGGCATTCTGCCTGGACACACTGTCCTGGTATTCTGTCTGGACATCTCATCCTGGTATTCTTCCAGGACACCCCGTCGTGATATTCTGTCTGGACACCCCATCCTGGTATTCTGTCTGGGCGCCCCGTACTGGTATTCTTCCTGGACACCTCGTCCTGGTGTTCTGTCTGGACATCTCATCCTGCTATTCTTCCTGGAATCCCCGTCCTGGTATTCTGCCTGAGATTCCAGTAATGGTATTCAGTCTAGACACCCCGTCATAGTATTCTGTCTGGACACCCCATCCTGGTATTCTATCAAGACATCTCTACATGGTATTCTGTCTGGGCACCACGTCCTGGTATTCTGTCTGGACACGCCATCTTGGTATTCTGTCTGTATATCTCATCATGGTATTCTGCCTGGACAACCCGTCCTGGTGTTCTGTCTGGACATCTCATCCTTGTATTCTTCCTGGACACCCAGTCCTGGTATTCTGTCTGGACACACCGTCGTGGTATTCTGTCTGGACACCCCATCGTGGTATTCTGTCTAGACATCACGTCCTGGTATTCTGCCTGGACACCCCGTCCTGGTATTCTGCCTGGACACCCCGTCATGGTATTCTGTCTGGAAATCCCGTCCTGGTATTCTGTCAGGACATCTCTACATGGTATTCTGTCTGGGCACCACGTCCTGGTATTCTGTCTGGACATCACAAAGTTTAAATCTGTCTGGACACGCCATCTTGGTATTCTGTGTGGATATCTCATACTGGTATTCTTCCTGGACACCCCGTCCTGGTATTCTGCCCGGACAACACGTCCGGGTGTTCTGTCTGGACATCTCATCCTGGTATTCTTCCTGGACACCCAGTCCTGGTATTCTGCCTGGACACCCCGTCCTGGTATTCTGTCTGGACATCTCATCCTGGTATTCTTCCGGGACACCCAGTCCTGGTATTCTATCTGGACACCCCGTCCTGGTATTCTGTCTGGACATCTCATCCTGGTATTCTTTCTGGGAACCTGTCCGGGTATTCTGTCTGGACATCTTATCCTGGAATTCTTCCTGGAAACCCCGTCCTGGTATTCTGCCTGAGCATCCAGTAATGGTATTCTGTCTGGACACCCCGTACTGGTATTCTGTCTCAACACCCCATCCTGGTATTCTGTCTGGAAACCCCATCCAGGTATTCTGTCTAGACATCTCGTCCTGGTATTCTGCCTGGACACCCCGTCCTGGTATTCTGCCTGGACACCCCGTCCTGTATTCTGTCTGGACACCCCGTACTGGTAATCTGTCTGGACATCTCATCCTGGTATTCTTCCTGGACACCCCGTCCTGGTATTCTGCCTGGACACCCCGTCCTGGTATTCTGTCTGGACATCTCATCCTGGTATTCTTCCGGGACACCCAGTCCTGGTATTCTGCCTGGACACTCCGTCCTGACATTCTGCCTGGACACACCGTCCTGACATTCTGCCTGGACACACTGTCCTGGTATTCTGTCTGGACATCTCATCCTGGTATTCTTCCAGGACACCCCGTCGTGATATTCTGTCTGGACACCCCATCCTGGTATTCTGTCTGGACGCCCCGTCCTGGTATTCTGCCTGGACACCCCGTCCTGGTATTCTGTCTGGACATCTCATCCTGCTATTCTTCCTGGAATCCCCGTCCTGGTATTCTGCCTGAGAATCCTGTAATGGTATTCAGTCTAGACACCCCGTAATGGTATTCTGTCTGGACACCCCGTCCTGATATTCTGTCAGGACATCTCTACATTGTATTCTCTCTGGGCACCACGTGCTGGTATTCTGTCTGGACATCTCAACCTGTAATTCTGTCTCGACACGCCATCTTGGTATTCTGTCCGGATATCTCATCCTGGTATTCTGCCTGGACAACCCGTCCTGGTGTTCTGTCTGGACATCTCATCCTGGTATTCTTCCTGGACACCCCGTCCTGGTATTCTGCCCGGAAAACCCGTCCGGGTGTTCTGTCTGGACATCTCATTCTGGTATTCTTCCTGGACACCCAGTCCTGGTATTCTGTCTGGAGACACCGTCCTGGTATTCTGTCTGGACACCCCATCCTGCTATTCTGTCTAGACATCTCGTCCTGGTATTCTGTCTGGACACCCCGTCCTGGTATTCTGCCTGGACACCCCGTCCTGGTATTCTGTCTGGACATCTCATCCTGGTATTCTTCCGGGACACCCAGTCCTGGTATTCTATCTGGACACCCCGTCCTGGTATTCTGTCTGGACATCTCATCCTGGTATTCTTCCTGGAAACCTGTCCTGGTATTCTGTCTGGACATCTTATCCTGGTATTCTTCCGGGAAACCCCGACCTGGTATTCTGCCTAAGCATCCAGTAATGGTATTCTGTCTGGACACCCCGTCCTGGGATTCTGCCTGGACACCCCGTCATGGTATTCTGTCTGGACACCCCGTCCTGGTATTCTGTCAGGACATCTCTACATGGTATTCTGTCTGGGCACCACGTCCTGGTATTCTGTCTGGACATCTCAACCTGTAATTCTGTCTGGACACGCCATCTTGGTATTCTGTCTGGACATCTCATCCTGGTATTCTTCCTGGACACCCAGTCCTGGTATTATGCCTGGACACCCCGTCCTGGTATTCTGTCTGGACATCTCATCCTGGTATTCTTCCGGGACACCCAGTCCTGTATTCTATCTGGACACCCCGTCCTGGTATTCTGTATGGACATCTCATCCTAGTATTCTTCCTGGGAACCTGTCCTGGTATTCTGTCTGGACATCTTATCCTGGTATTCTTCCTGGAAACCCCGTCCTGGTATTCTGCCTGAGCATCCAGTAATGGTATTCTGTCTGGACACCCTGTACTGGTATTCTGTCTCAACATCCCGTCCTGGTATTCTGTCTGGAAACCCCATCCTGGTATTCTGTCTAGACATCTCGTCCTGGTATTCTGCCTGGACACCCCGTCCTGGTATTCTGCCTGGACACCCTGTCCTGTATTCTGTCTGGACACCCCGTACTGGTATTCTGTCTGGACACCCCGTCCTGGTATTCTGTCTGGTCATCTCATCCTGGTATTCTTCCGGGACACCCAGTCCTGGTATTCTGCCTGGACACCCCGTCCTGGTATTCTGTCTGGACATCTCATCCTGGTATTCTTCCTGGACACCCAGTCCTAGTTTTCTGTCTGGACACCCCGTCCTGGTATTCTGTCTGGACATCTCATCCTGCTATTCTTCCTGGAATCCCCGTCCTGGTATTCTGCCTGAGAATCCAGTAATGGTATTCAGTCTAGACACCCCGTCTTGGTATTCTGTCTGGACACCCCGTCCTGGTATTCTATCAAGACATCTCTACATGGTATTCTGTCTGGGCACCACGTCCTGGTATTCTGTCTGGACATCTCAACCTGTAATTCCGTCTGGACACGCCATCTTGGTATACTGTCTGGATATCTCATCCTGGTATTCTGCCTGGACAACCCATCCTGGTTTTCTGTCTGGACATCTCATCCTTGTATTCTTCCTAGACACCCATTCCTGGTATTCTGTCTGGACACCCCGTCATGGTATTCTGTCTGGACATCTCATCCTGTTATTCTTCCTGGAAACCTGTCCTGGTATTCTGTCTGGACATCTTATCCTGGTATTCTGTCTGGACATCTTATCCTGGTATTCTTCCTGGAAACCCCGTCCTGGTATTCTGCCTGAGCATCCAGTAATGGTATTCTGTCTGGACACCCCGTCCTGGGATTCTGCCTGGACACCCCGTCATGGTATTCTGTCTGGACACCCCGTCCTGGTATTCTGTCAGGATATCTACATGGTATTCTGTCTGGGCACCACGTCCTGGTATTCTGTCTGGACAGCTCAACCTGTAATTCTGTCTGGACACGCCATCTTGGTATTCTGTCTGGATATCTCATCCTGGTATTCTGCCTGGACAACCCGTCCTTGTGTTCTGTCTGGACATCTCATCCTGGTATTCTTCCTGGACACACCGTCCTGGTATTCTGTCTGGACATCTCATCCTGGTATTCTTCCGGGACACCCAGTCCTGATATTCTCTCTGGACACCCCGTCCTGGTATTGTCTGGACATCTTATCCTGGTATTCTTCCTGGAATCCCCGTCCTGGTATTCTGCCTGAGCATCCAGTAATGGTATTCTGTCTGGACACCCCGTCCTGGGATTCTGCCTGGACACCCCGTCATGGTATTCTGTCTGGACACCCCGTCCTGGTATTCTGTCAGGACATCTCTACATGGTATTCTTTCTGGGCACCAAGTCCTGGTATTCTGTCTGGACATCTCAACCTGTAATTCTGTCTGGACACGCCATCTTGGTATTCTGTCTGGATATCTCATCCTGGTATTCTGCCTGGACAACCCGTCCTGGTGTTCTGTCTGGACATCTCATTCTGGTATTCTTCCTTGACACCCCGTCCTGGTATTCTGCCCGGACAACACGTCAGGGTGTTCTGTCTGGACATCTCATCCTGGTATTCTTCCTGGACACACCGTCCTGGTATTCTGTCTGGACATCTCATCCTGGTATTCTTCCGGGACACCCAGTCCTGGTATTCTCTCTGGACACCCCGTCCTGGTATTCTGTCTGGACATCTCATCCTGGTATTCTTCCTGGGAACCTGTCCTGGTATTCTGTCTGGACATCTTATCCTTGACTTCTTCCTGGAATCCCCGTCCTGGTGTTCTGCCTGAGCATCCAGTAATGGTATTCTGTGTGGACACCCCGTCCTGGTATTCTGTCAGGATATCTACATGGTATTCTGTCTGGGCACCACGTCCTGGTATTCTGTCTGGACATCTCAACCTGTAATTCTGTCTGGACACGCCATCTTGGTATTCTGTCTGGATATCTCATCCTGGTATTCTGCCTGGACAACCCGTCCTTGTGTTCTGTCTGGACATCTCATCCTGGTATTCTTCCTGGACACCCAGTCCTGGTATTCTGCCTGGACACCCCGTCCTGGTATTCTGTCTGGACATCTCATCCTGGTATTCTTCCGGGACACCCAGTCGTGGTATTCTATCGGGACACCCCGTCCTGGTATTCTGTCTGGACATCTCATCCTGGTATTCTTTCTGGGAACCTGTCCGGGTATTCTGTCTGGACATCTTATCCTGGAATTCTTCCTGGAAACCCCGTCCTGGTATTCTGCCTGAGCATCCAGTAATGGTATTCTGTCTGGACACCCCGTACTGGTATTCTGTCTCAACACCCCATCCTGGTATTCTGTCTGGAAACCCCATCCAGGTATTCTGTATAGACATCTCGTCCTGGTATTCTGCCTGGACACCCCGTCCTGGTATTCTGCCTGGACACCCCGTCCTGTATTCTGTCTGGACACCCCGTACTGGTAATCTGTCTGGACATCTCATCCTGGTATTCTTCCTGGACACCCCGTCCTGGTATTCTGCCTGGACACCCCGTCCTGGTATTCTGTCTGGACATCTCATCCTGGTATTCTTCCGGGACACCCAGTCCTGGTATTCTGCCTGGACACTCCGTCCTGACATTCTGCCTGGACACACCGTCCTGACATTCTGCCTGGACACACTGTCCTGGTATTCTGTCTGGACATCTCATGCTGGTATTCTTCCAGGACACCCCGTCGTGATATTCTGTCTGGACACCCCATCCTGGTATTCTGTCTGGACGCCCCGTCCTGGTATTCTGCCTGGACACCCCGTCCTGGTATTCTGTCTGGACATCTCATCCTGCTATTCTTCCTGGAATCCCCGTCCTGGTATTCTGCCTGAGAATCCTGTAATGGTATTCAGTCTAGACACCCCGTCATGGTATTCTGTCTGGACACCCCGTCCTGGTATTCTGTCAGGACATCTCTACATTGTATTCTGTCTGGGCACCACGTGCTGGTATTCTGTCTGGACATCTCAACCTGTAATTCTGTCTCGACACGCCATCTTGGTATTCTGTCCGGATATCTCATCCTGGTATTCTGCCTGGACAACCCGTCCTGGTGTTCTGTCTGGACATCTCATCCTGGTATTCTTCCTGGACACCCCGTCCTGGTATTCTGCCCGGAAAACCCGTCCGGGTGTTCTGTCTGGACATCTCATTCTGGTATTCTTCCTGGACACCCAGTCCTGGTATTCTGTCTGGAGACACCGTCCTGGTATTCTGTCTGGACACCCCATCCTGCTATTCTGTCTAGACATCTCGTCCTGGTATTCTGTCTGGACACCCCGTCCTGGTATTCTGCCTGGACACCCCGTCCTGGTATTCTGTCTGGACATCTCATTCTGGTATTCTTCCTGGACACCCAGTCCTGGTATTATGCCTGGACACCCCGTCCTGGTATTCTGTCTGGACATCTCATCCTGGTATTCTTCCGGGACACCCAGTCCTGTATTCTATCTGGACACCCCGTCCTGGTATTCTGTATGGACATCTCATCCTAGTATTCTTCCTGGGAACCTGTCCTGGTATTCTGTCTGGACATCTTATCCTGGTATTCTTCCTGGAAACCCCGTCCTGGTATTCTGCCTGAGCATCCAGTAATGGTATTCTGTCTGGACACCCCGTACTGGTATTCTGTCTCAACATCCCGTCCTGGTATTCTGTCTGGAAACCCCATCCTGGTATTCTGTCTAGACATCTCGTCCTGGTATTCTGCCTGGACACCCCGTCCTGGTATTCTGCCTGGACACCCTGTCCTGTATTCTGTCTGGACACCCCGTACTGTTATTCTGTCTGGACACCCCGTCCTGGTATTCTGTCTGGTCATCTCATCCTGGTATTCTTCCGGGACACCCAGTCCTGGTATTCTGCCTGGACACCCCGTCCTGGTATTCTGTCTGGACATCTCATCCTGGTATTCTTCCTGGACACCCAGTCCTAGTTTTCTGTCTGGACACCCCGTCCTGGTATTCTGTCTGGACATCTCATCCTGCTATTCTTCCTGGAATCCCCGTCCTGGTATTCTGCCTGAGAATCCAGTAATGGTATTCAGTCTAGACACCCCGTCTTGGTATTCTGTCTGGACACCCCGTCCTGGTATTCTATCAAGACATCTCTACATGGTATTCTGTCTGGGCACCACGTCCTGGTATTCTGTCTGGACATCTCAACCTGTAATTCCGTCTGGACACGCCATCTTGGTATACTGTCTGGATATCTCATCCTGGTATTCTGCCTGGACAACCCATCCTGGTTTTCTGTCTGGACATCTCATCCTTGTATTCTTCCTAGACACCCATTCCTGGTATTCTGTCTGGACACCCCGTCATGGTATTCTGTCTGGACATCTCATCCTGTTATTCTTCCTGGAAACCTGTCCTGGTATTCTGTCTGGACATCTTATCCTGGTATTCTGTCTGGACATCTTATCCTGGTATTCTTCCTGGAAACCCCGTCCTGGTATTCTGCCTGAGCATCCAGTAATGGTATTCTGTCTGGACACCCCGTCCTGGGATTCTGCCTGGACACCCCGTCATGGTATTCTGTCTGGACACCCCGTCCTGGTATTCTGTCAGGATATCTACATGGTATTCTGTCTGGGCACCACGTCCTGGTATTCTGTCTGGACAGCTCAACCTGTAATTCTGTCTGGACACGCCATCTTGGTATTCTGTCTGGATATCTCAGCCTGGTATTCTGCCTGGACAACCCGTCCTGGTGTTCTGTCTGGACATCTCATGCTGGTATTCTTCCTGGACACCCCGTCCTGGTATTCTGCCCGGACAACACGTCAGGGTGTTCTGTCTGGACATCGCATCCTGGTATTCTTCCTGGACACACCGTCCTGGTATTCTGTCTGGACATCTCATCCTGGTATTCTTCCGGGACACCCAGTCCTGGTATTCTCTCTGGACACCCCGTCCTGGTATTCTGTCTGGACATCTCATCCTGGTATTCTTCCTGGGAACCTGTCCTGGTATTCTGTCTGGACATCTTATCCTTGTATTCTTCCTGGAAACCCCGTCCTGGTATTCTGTCTGGAAACCCCATTCTGGTGTTCTGTCTAGACATCTCGTCCTGGTATTCTGCCTGGACACCCCGTCCTGGTATTCTGCCTGGACACCCCGTCCTGTATTCTGTCTGGACACCCCGTACTGGTATTCTGTCTGGACATCTCATCCTGGTATTCTTCAAGGACACCCCGTCCTGGTATTCTGCCCGGACAACACGTCCGGGTGTTCTGTCTGGACATCTCATACTGGTATTCTTCCTGGACACCCAGTCCTTGTATTCTGACTGGACACCCCGTCCTGGTATTCTGTCTGGACATCTCATCCTGGTATTCTTCCGGGACACCCAGTCCTGGTATTCTATCTGGACACCCCGTCCTGGTATTCTGTCTGGACATCTCATCCTGGTATTCTTCCTGGGAACCTGTCCTGGTATTCTGTCTGGACACCTTATCCTGGTATTCTTCCTGGAAACCCCGTCCTGGTATTCTGCCTGAGCATCCAGTTATGGTATTCTGTCTGGACACCCCGTACTGGTATTCTGTCTCAACACCCCGTCCTGGTATTCTGTCTGGAAACACCCATCCTGGTATTCTGTCTAAACATCTCGTCCTGGTATTCTGCCTGGACACCCCGTCCTGGTATTCTGCCTGGACACCCCTTCCTGTATTCTGTCTGGACACCCCGTACTGGTATTCTGTCTGGACATCTCATCCTGGTATTCTTCCTGGACACCCCGTCGAGCTATTCTGTCTGGACACCCCATCCTGGTATTCTGTCTGGACTCCCCGTCCTGGTATTCTGTCTTGACACTCCGTCCTGGTATTCTGTCTGGACATCTCATCCTGCTATTCTTCCTGGCCACCCCGCCCTGGTATTCTGCCTGTGCATCCAGTAATGGTATTCTGTCTGGACACCCCGTCCTGGTATTCTGTCTGGACACTCCGTCCTGGTATTCTGTCTGGACATCTCATCCTGTTATTCTTCCGGGACACCCAGTCCTGGTATTCTATCTGGACACCCTGTCCTGGTATTCTGTCTGGACATCTCATTCTGGTATTCTTCCAGGACACCCCGTCGTGCGAATCGGTCTGGACACCCCATCCTGCTATTCTGTCTGGACACACCGTCCTGGCATTTTGCCTGGACACACCGTCCTGGCATTCTGCCTGGACACACTGTCCTGGTATTCTGTCTGGACATCTCATCCTGGTATTCTTCCAGGACACCCCGTCGTGATATTCTGTCTGGACACCCCATCCTGGTATTCTGTCTGGGCGCCCCGTACTGGTATTCTTCCTGGACACCTCGTCCTGGTGTTCTGTCTGGACATCTCATCCTGCTATTCTTCCTGGAATCCCCGTCCTGGTATTCTGCCTGAGATTCCAGTAATGGTATTCAGTCTAGACACCCCGTCATAGTATTCTGTCTGGACACCCCATCCTGGTATTCTATCAAGACATCTCTACATGGTATTCTGTCTGGGCACCACGTCCTGGTATTCTGTCTGGACACGCCATCTTGGTATTCTGTCTGTATATCTCATCATGGTATTCTGCCTGGACAACCCGTCCTGGTGTTCTGTCTGGACATCTCATCCTTGTATTCTTCCTGGACACCCAGTCCTGGTATTCTGTCTGGACACACCGTCGTGGTATTCTGTCTGGACACCCCATCGTGGTATTCTGTCTAGACATCACGTCCTGGTATTCTGCCTGGACACCCCGTCCTGGTATTCTGCCTGGACACCCCGTCATGGTATTCTGTCTGGAAATCCCGTCCTGGTATTCTGTCAGGACATCTCTACATGGTATTCTGTCTGGGCACCACGTCCTGGTATTCTGTCTGGACATCACAAAGTTTAAATCTGTCTGGACACGCCATCTTGGTATTCTGTGTGGATATCTCATACTGGTATTCTTCCTGGACACCCCGTCCTGGTATTCTGCCCGGACAACACGTCCGGGTGTTCTGTCTGGACATCTCATCCTGGTATTCTTCCTGGACACCCAGTCCTGGTATTCTGCCTGGACACCCCGTCCTGGTATTCTGTCTGGACATCTCATCCTGGTATTCTTCCGGGACACCCAGTCCTGGTATTCTATCTGGACACCCCGTCCTGGTATTCTGTCTGGACATCTCATCCTGGTATTCTTTCTGGGAACCTGTCCGGGTATTCTGTCTGGACATCTTATCCTGGAATTCTTCCTGGAAACCCCGTCCTGGTATTCTGCCTGAGCATCCAGTAATGGTATTCTGTCTGGACACCCCGTACTGGTATTCTGTCTCAACACCCCATCCTGGTATTCTGTCTGGAAACCCCATCCAGGTATTCTGTCTAGACATCTCGTCCTGGTATTCTGCCTGGACACCCCGTCCTGGTATTCTGCCTGGACACCCCGTCCTGTATTCTGTCTGGACACCCCGTACTGGTAATCTGTCTGGACATCTCATCCTGGTATTCTTCCTGGACACCCCGTCCTGGTATTCTGCCTGGACACCCCGTCCTGGTATTCTGTCTGGACATCTCATCCTGGTATTCTTCCGGGACACCCAGTCCTGGTATTCTGCCTGGACACTCCGTCCTGACATTCTGCCTGGACACACCGTCCTGACATTCTGCCTGGACACACTGTCCTGGTATTCTGTCTGGACATCTCATCCTGGTATTCTTCCAGGACACCCCGTCGTGATATTCTGTCTGGACACCCCATCCTGGTATTCTGTCTGGACGCCCCGTCCTGGTATTCTGCCTGGACACCCCGTCCTGGTATTCTGTCTGGACATCTCATCCTGCTATTCTTCCTGGAATCCCCGTCCTGGTATTCTGCCTGAGAATCCTGTAATGGTATTCAGTCTAGACACCCCGTAATGGTATTCTGTCTGGACACCCCGTCCTGATATTCTGTCAGGACATCTCTACATTGTATTCTCTCTGGGCACCACGTGCTGGTATTCTGTCTGGACATCTCAACCTGTAATTCTGTCTCGACACGCCATCTTGGTATTCTGTCCGGATATCTCATCCTGGTATTCTGCCTGGACAACCCGTCCTGGTGTTCTGTCTGGACATCTCATCCTGGTATTCTTCCTGGACACCCCGTCCTGGTATTCTGCCCGGAAAACCCGTCCGGGTGTTCTGTCTGGACATCTCATTCTGGTATTCTTCCTGGACACCCAGTCCTGGTATTCTGTCTGGAGACACCGTCCTGGTATTCTGTCTGGACACCCCATCCTGCTATTCTGTCTAGACATCTCGTCCTGGTATTCTGTCTGGACACCCCGTCCTGGTATTCTGCCTGGACACCCCGTCCTGGTATTCTGTCTGGACATCTCATCCTGGTATTCTTCCGGGACACCCAGTCCTGGTATTCTATCTGGACACCCCGTCCTGGTATTCTGTCTGGACATCTCATCCTGGTATTCTTCCTGGAAACCTGTCCTGGTATTCTGTCTGGACATCTTATCCTGGTATTCTTCCGGGAAACCCCGACCTGGTATTCTGCCTAAGCATCCAGTAATGGTATTCTGTCTGGACACCCCGTCCTGGGATTCTGCCTGGACACCCCGTCATGGTATTCTGTCTGGACACCCCGTCCTGGTATTCTGTCAGGACATCTCTACATGGTATTCTGTCTGGGCACCACGTCCTGGTATTCTGTCTGGACATCTCAACCTGTAATTCTGTCTGGACACGCCATCTTGGTATTCTGTCTGGACATCTCATCCTGGTATTCTTCCTGGACACCCAGTCCTGGTATTATGCCTGGACACCCCGTCCTGGTATTCTGTCTGGACATCTCATCCTGGTATTCTTCCGGGACACCCAGTCCTGTATTCTATCTGGACACCCCGTCCTGGTATTCTGTATGGACATCTCATCCTAGTATTCTTCCTGGGAACCTGTCCTGGTATTCTGTCTGGACATCTTATCCTGGTATTCTTCCTGGAAACCCCGTCCTGGTATTCTGCCTGAGCATCCAGTAATGGTATTCTGTCTGGACACCCCGTACTGGTATTCTGTCTCAACATCCCGTCCTGGTATTCTGTCTGGAAACCCCATCCTGGTATTCTGTCTAGACATCTCGTCCTGGTATTCTGCCTGGACACCCCGTCCTGGTATTCTGCCTGGACACCCTGTCCTGTATTCTGTCTGGACACCCCGTACTGGTATTCTGTCTGGACACCCCGTCCTGGTATTCTGTCTGGTCATCTCATCCTGGTATTCTTCCGGGACACCCAGTCCTGGTATTCTGCCTGGACACCCCGTCCTGGTATTCTGTCTGGACATCTCATCCTGGTATTCTTCCTGGACACCCAGTCCTAGTTTTCTGTCTGGACACCCCGTCCTGGTATTCTGTCTGGACATCTCATCCTGCTATTCTTCCTGGAATCCCCGTCCTGGTATTCTGCCTGAGAATCCAGTAATGGTATTCAGTCTAGACACCCCGTCTTGGTATTCTGTCTGGACACCCCGTCCTGGTATTCTATCAAGACATCTCTACATGGTATTCTGTCTGGGCACCACGTCCTGGTATTCTGTCTGGACATCTCAACCTGTAATTCCGTCTGGACACGCCATCTTGGTATACTGTCTGGATATCTCATCCTGGTATTCTGCCTGGACAACCCATCCTGGTTTTCTGTCTGGACATCTCATCCTTGTATTCTTCCTAGACACCCATTCCTGGTATTCTGTCTGGACACCCCGTCATGGTATTCTGTCTGGACATCTCATCCTGTTATTCTTCCTGGAAACCTGTCCTGGTATTCTGTCTGGACATCTTATCCTGGTATTCTGTCTGGACATCTTATCCTGGTATTCTTCCTGGAAACCCCGTCCTGGTATTCTGCCTGAGCATCCAGTAATGGTATTCTGTCTGGACACCCCGTCCTGGGATTCTGCCTGGACACCCCGTCATGGTATTCTGTCTGGACACCCCGTCCTGGTATTCTGTCAGGATATCTACATGGTATTCTGTCTGGGCACCACGTCCTGGTATTCTGTCTGGACAGCTCAACCTGTAATTCTGTCTGGACACGCCATCTTGGTATTCTGTCTGGATATCTCATCCTGGTATTCTGCCTGGACAACCCGTCCTTGTGTTCTGTCTGGACATCTCATCCTGGTATTCTTCCTGGACACCCCGTCCTGGTATTCTGCCCGGACAACACGTCAGGGTGTTCTGTCTGGACATCTCATCCTGGTATTCTTCCTGGACACACCGTCCTGGTATTCTGTCTGGACATCTCATCCTGGTATTCTTCCGGGACACCCAGTCCTGATATTCTCTCTGGACACCCCGTCCTGGTATTGTCTGGACATCTTATCCTGGTATTCTTCCTGGAATCCCCGTCCTGGTATTCTGCCTGAGCATCCAGTAATGGTATTCTGTCTGGACACCCCGTCCTGGGATTCTGCCTGGACACCCCGTCATGGTATTCTGTCTGGACACCCCGTCCTGGTATTCTGTCAGGACATCTCTACATGGTATTCTTTCTGGGCACCAAGTCCTGGTATTCTGTCTGGACATCTCAACCTGTAATTCTGTCTGGACACGCCATCTTGGTATTCTGTCTGGATATCTCATCCTGGTATTCTGCCTGGACAACCCGTCCTGGTGTTCTGTCTGGACATCTCATTCTGGTATTCTTCCTTGACACCCCGTCCTGGTATTCTGCCCGGACAACACGTCAGGGTGTTCTGTCTGGACATCTCATCCTGGTATTCTTCCTGGACACACCGTCCTGGTATTCTGTCTGGACATCTCATCCTGGTATTCTTCCGGGACACCCAGTCCTGGTATTCTCTCTGGACACCCCGTCCTGGTATTCTGTCTGGACATCTCATCCTGGTATTCTTCCTGGGAACCTGTCCTGGTATTCTGTCTGGACATCTTATCCTTGACTTCTTCCTGGAATCCCCGTCCTGGTGTTCTGCCTGAGCATCCAGTAATGGTATTCTGTGTGGACACCCCGTCCTGGTATTCTGTCAGGATATCTACATGGTATTCTGTCTGGGCACCACGTCCTGGTATTCTGTCTGGACATCTCAACCTGTAATTCTGTCTGGACACGCCATCTTGGTATTCTGTCTGGATATCTCATCCTGGTATTCTGCCTGGACAACCCGTCCTTGTGTTCTGTCTGGACATCTCATCCTGGTATTCTTCCTGGACACCCAGTCCTGGTATTCTGCCTGGACACCCCGTCCTGGTATTCTGTCTGGACATCTCATCCTGGTATTCTTCCGGGACACCCAGTCGTGGTATTCTATCGGGACACCCCGTCCTGGTATTCTGTCTGGACATCTCATCCTGGTATTCTTTCTGGGAACCTGTCCGGGTATTCTGTCTGGACATCTTATCCTGGAATTCTTCCTGGAAACCCCGTCCTGGTATTCTGCCTGAGCATCCAGTAATGGTATTCTGTCTGGACACCCCGTACTGGTATTCTGTCTCAACACCCCATCCTGGTATTCTGTCTGGAAACCCCATCCAGGTATTCTGTATAGACATCTCGTCCTGGTATTCTGCCTGGACACCCCGTCCTGGTATTCTGCCTGGACACCCCGTCCTGTATTCTGTCTGGACACCCCGTACTGGTAATCTGTCTGGACATCTCATCCTGGTATTCTTCCTGGACACCCCGTCCTGGTATTCTGCCTGGACACCCCGTCCTGGTATTCTGTCTGGACATCTCATCCTGGTATTCTTCCGGGACACCCAGTCCTGGTATTCTGCCTGGACACTCCGTCCTGACATTCTGCCTGGACACACCGTCCTGACATTCTGCCTGGACACACTGTCCTGGTATTCTGTCTGGACATCTCATGCTGGTATTCTTCCAGGACACCCCGTCGTGATATTCTGTCTGGACACCCCATCCTGGTATTCTGTCTGGACGCCCCGTCCTGGTATTCTGCCTGGACACCCCGTCCTGGTATTCTGTCTGGACATCTCATCCTGCTATTCTTCCTGGAATCCCCGTCCTGGTATTCTGCCTGAGAATCCTGTAATGGTATTCAGTCTAGACACCCCGTCATGGTATTCTGTCTGGACACCCCGTCCTGGTATTCTGTCAGGACATCTCTACATTGTATTCTGTCTGGGCACCACGTGCTGGTATTCTGTCTGGACATCTCAACCTGTAATTCTGTCTCGACACGCCATCTTGGTATTCTGTCCGGATATCTCATCCTGGTATTCTGCCTGGACAACCCGTCCTGGTGTTCTGTCTGGACATCTCATCCTGGTATTCTTCCTGGACACCCCGTCCTGGTATTCTGCCCGGAAAACCCGTCCGGGTGTTCTGTCTGGACATCTCATTCTGGTATTCTTCCTGGACACCCAGTCCTGGTATTCTGTCTGGAGACACCGTCCTGGTATTCTGTCTGGACACCCCATCCTGCTATTCTGTCTAGACATCTCGTCCTGGTATTCTGTCTGGACACCCCGTCCTGGTATTCTGCCTGGACACCCCGTCCTGGTATTCTGTCTGGACATCTCATCCTGGTATTCTTCCGGGACACCCAGTCCTGGTATTCTATCTGGACACCCCGTCCTGGTATTCTGTCTGGACATCTCATCCTGGTATTCTTCCTGGAAACCTGTCCTGGTATTCTGTCTGGACATCTTATCCTGGTATTCTTCCGGGAAACCCCGACCTGGTATTCTGCCTAAGCATCCAGTAATGGTATTCTGTCTGGACACCCCGTCCTGGTATTCTGCCTGGACACCCCGTCATGGTATTCTGTCTGGACACCCCGTCCTGGTATTCTGTCAGGACATCTCTACATGGTATTCTGTCTGGGCACCACGTCCTGGTATTCTGTCTGGACATCTCAACCTGTAATTCTGTCTGGACACGCCATCTTGGTATTCTGTCTGGACATCTCATTCTGGTATTCTTCCTGGACACCCAGTCCTGGTATTATGCCTGGACACCCCGTCCTGGTATTCTGTCTGGACATCTCATCCTGGTATTCTTCCGGGACACCCAGTCCTGTATTCTATCTGGACACCCCGTCCTGGTATTCTGTATGGACATCTCATCCTAGTATTCTTCCTGGGAACCTGTCCTGGTATTCTGTCTGGACATCTTATCCTGGTATTCTTCCTGGAAACCCCGTCCTGGTATTCTGCCTGAGCATCCAGTAATGGTATTCTGTCTGGACACCCCGTCCTGGTATTCTGCCTGGACATCCTGTCCTGGTATTCTGTCTGGAAACCCCATCCTGGTATTCTGTCTAGACATCTCGTCCTGGTATTCTGCCTGGACACCCCGTCCTGGTATTCTGCCTGGACACCCCGTCCTGTATTCTGTCTGGACACCCCGTACTGGTATTCTGTCTGGACACCCCGTCCTGGTATTCTGTCTGGTCATCTCATCCTGGTATTCTTCCGGGACACCCAGTCCTGGTATTCTGCCTGGACACCCCGTCCTGGTATTCTGTCTGGACATCTCATCCTGGTATTCTTCCTGGACACCCAGTCCTAGTTTTCTGTCTGGACACCCCGTCCTGGTATTCTGTCTGGACATCTCATCCTGCTATTCTTCCTGGAATCCCCGTCCTGGTATTCTGCCTGAGAATCCAGTAATGGTATTCAGTCTAGACACCCCGTCTTGGTATTCTGTCTGGACACCCCGTCCTGGTATTCTATCAAGACATCTCTACATGGTATTCTGTCTGGGCACCACGTCCTGGTATTCTGTCTGGACATCTCAACCTGTAATTCCGTCTGGACACGCCATCTTGGTATTCTGTCTGGATATCTCATTCTGGTATTCTGCCTGGACAACCCATCCTGGTTTTCTGTCTGGACATCTCATCCTTGTATTCTTCCTGGACACCCATTCCTGGTAATCTGTCTGGACACCCCGTCATGGTATTCTGTCTGGACATCTCATCCTGTTATTCTTCCTGGAAACCTGTCCTGGTATTCTGTCTGGACATCTTATCCTGGTATTCTTCCTGGAAACCCCGTCCTGGTATTCTGCCTGAGCATCCAGTAATGGTATTCTGTCTGGACACCCCGTCCTGGGATTCTGCCTGGACACCCCGTCATGGTATTCTGTCTGGACATCTCATCCTGTTATTCTTCCTGGAAACCTGTCCTGGTATTCTGTCTGGACATCTTATCCTGGTATTCTTCCTGGAAACCCCGTCCTGGTATTCTGCCTGAGCATCCAGTAATGGTATTCTGTCTGGACACCCCGTCCTGGGATTCTGCCTGGACACCCCGTCATGGTATTCTGTCTGGACACCCCGTCCTGGTATTCTGTCAGGATATCTACATGGTATTCTGTCTGGGCACCACGTCCTGGTATTCTGTCTGGACATCTCAACCTGTAATTCTGTCTGGACACGCCATCTTGGTTTTCTCTCTGGATATCTCATCCTGGTATTCTGCCTGGACAACCCGTCCTTGTGTTCTGTCTGGACATCTCATCCTGGTATTCTTCCTGGACACACCGTCCTGGTATTCTGTCTGGACATCTCATCCTGGTATTCTTCCGGGACACCCAGTCCTGATATTCTCTCTGGACACCCCGTCCTGGTATTCTGTCTGGACATCTTATCCTGGTATTCTTCCTGGAAACCCCGTCCTGGTATTCTGCCTGAGCATCCAGTAATGGTATTCTGTCTGGACACCCCGTCCTGGGATTCTGCCTGGACACCCCGTCATGGTATTCTGTCTGGACACCCCGTCCTGGTATTCTGTCAGGACATCTCTACATGGTATTCTTTCTGGGCACCAAGTCCTGGTATTCTGTCTGGACACCCCGTCGAGCTATTCTGTCTGGACACCCCATCCTGGTATTCTGTCTGGACTCCCCGTCCTGGTATTCTGTCTTGACACTCCGTCCTGGTATTCTGTCTGGACATCTCATCCTGCTATTCTTCCTGGCCACCCCGCCCTGGTATTCTGCCTGTGCATCCAGTAATGGTATTCTGTCTGGACACCCCGTCCTGGTATTCTGTCTGGACACTCCGTCCTGGTATTCTGTCTGGACATCTCATCCTGTTATTCTTCCGGGACACCCAGTCCTGGTATTCTATCTGGACACCCTGTCCTGGTATTCTGTCTGGACATCTCATTCTGGTATTCTTCCAGGACACCCCGTCGTGCGAATCGGTCTGGACACCCCATCCTGCTATTCTGTCTGGACACACCGTCCTGGCATTTTGCCTGGACACACCGTCCTGGCATTCTGCCTGGACACACTGTCCTGGTATTCTGTCTGGACATCTCATCCTGGTATTCTTCCAGGACACCCCGTCGTGATATTCTGTCTGGACACCCCATCCTGGTATTCTGTCTGGGCGCCCCGTACTGGTATTCTTCCTGGACACCTCGTCCTGGTGTTCTGTCTGGACATCTCATCCTGCTATTCTTCCTGGAATCCCCGTCCTGGTATTCTGCCTGAGATTCCAGTAATGGTATTCAGTCTAGACACCCCGTCATAGTATTCTGTCTGGACACCCCATCCTGGTATTCTATCAAGACATCTCTACATGGTATTCTGTCTGGGCACCACGTCCTGGTATTCTGTCTGGACACGCCATCTTGGTATTCTGTCTGTATATCTCATCATGGTATTCTGCCTGGACAACCCGTCCTGGTGTTCTGTCTGGACATCTCATCCTTGTATTCTTCCTGGACACCCAGTCCTGGTATTCTGTCTGGACACACCGTCGTGGTATTCTGTCTGGACACCCCATCGTGGTATTCTGTCTAGACATCACGTCCTGGTATTCTGCCTGGACACCCCGTCCTGGTATTCTGCCTGGACACCCCGTCATGGTATTCTGTCTGGAAACCCCGTCCTGGTATTCTGTCAGGACATCTCTACATGGTATTCTGTCTGGGCACCACGTCCTGGTATTCTGTCTGGACATCACAAAGTTTAAATCTGTCTGGACACGCCATCTTGGTATTCTGTGTGGATATCTCATACTGGTATTCTTCCTGGACACCCCGTCCTGGTATTCTGCCCGGACAACACGTCCGGGTGTTCTGTCTGGACATCTCATCCTGGTATTCTTCCTGGACACCCAGTCCTGGTATTCTGCCTGGACACCCCGTCCTGGTATTCTGTCTGGACATCTCATCCTGGTATTCTTCCGGGACACCCAGTCCTGGTATTCTATCTGGACACCCCGTCCTGGTATTCTGTCTGGACATCTCATCCTGGTATTCTTTCTGGGAACCTGTCCGGGTATTCTGTCTGGACATCTTATCCTGGAATTCTTCCTGGAAACCCCGTCCTGGTATTCTGCCTGAGCATCCAGTAATGGTATTCTCTCTGGACACCCCGTACTGGTATTCTGTCTCAACACCCCATCCTGGTATTCTGTCTGGAAACCCCATCCAGGTATTCTGTCTAGACATCTCGTCCTGGTATTCTGCCTGGACACCCCGTCCTGGTATTCTGCCTGGACACCCCGTCCTGTATTCTGTCTGGACACCCCGTACTGGTAATCTGTCTGGACATCTCATCCAGGTATTCTTCCTGGACACCCCGTCCTGGTATTCTGCCTGGACACCCCGTCCTGGTATTCTGTCTGGACATCTCATCCTGGTATTCTTCCGGGACACCCAGTCCTGGTATTCTGCCTGGACACTCCGTCCTGACATTCTGCCTGGACACACCGTCCTGACATTCTGCCTGGACACACTGTCCTGGTATTCTGTCTGGACATCTCATCCTGGTATTCTTCCAGGACACCCCGTCGTGATATTCTGTCTGGACACCCCATCCTGGTATTCTGTCTGGACGCCCCGTCCTGGTATTCTGCCTGGACACCCCGTCCTGGTATTCTGTCTGGACATCTCATCCTGCTATTCTTCCTGGAATCCCCGTCCTGGTATTCTGCCTGAGAATCCTGTAATGGTATTCAGTCTAGACACCCCGTAATGGTATTCTGTCTGGACACCCCGTCCTGATATTCTGTCAGGACATCTCTACATTGTATTCTCTCTGGGCACCACGTGCTGGTATTCTGTCTGGACATCTCAACCTGTAATTCTGTCTCGACACGCCATCTTGGTATTCTGTCCGGATATCTCATCCTGGTATTCTGCCTGGACAACCCGTCCTGGTGTTCTGTCTGGACATCTCATCCTGGTATTCTTCCTGGACACCCCGTCCTGGTATTCTGCCCGGAAAACCCGTCCGGGTGTTCTGTCTGGACATCTCATTCTGGTATTCTTCCTGGACACCCAGTCCTGGTATTCTGTCTGGAGACACCGTCCTGGTATTCTGTCTGGACACCCCATCCTGCTATTCTGTCTAGACATCTCGTCCTGGTATTCTGTCTGGACACCCCGTCCTGGTATTCTGCCTGGACACCCCGTCCTGGTATTCTGTCTGGACATCTCATCCTGGTATTCTTCCGGGACACCCAGTCCTGGTATTCTATCTGGACACCCCGTCCTGGTATTCTGTCTGGACATCTCATCCTGGTATTCTTCCTGGAAACCTGTCCTGGTATTCTGTCTGGACATCTTATCCTGGTATTCTTCCGGGAAACCCCGACCTGGTATTCTGCCTAAGCATCCAGTAATGGTATTCTGTCTGGACACCCCGTCCTGGTATTCTGCCTGGACACCCCGTCATGGTATTCTGTCTGGACACCCCGTCCTGGTATTCTGTCAGGACATCTCTACATGGTATTCTGTCTGGGCACCACGTCCTGGTATTCTGTCTGGACATCTCAACCTGTAATTCTGTCTGGACACGCCATCTTGGTATTCTGTCTGGACATCTCATCCTGGTATTCTTCCTGGACACCCAGTCCTGGTATTATGCCTGGACACCCCGTCCTGGTATTCTGTCTGGACATCTCATCCTGGTATTCTTCCGGGACACCCAGTCCTGTATTCTATCTGGACACCCCGTCCTGGTATTCTGTATGGACATCTCATCCTAGTATTCTTCCTGGGAACCTGTCCTGGTATTCTGTCTGGACATCTTATCCTGGTATTCTTCCTGGAAACCCCGTCCTGGTATTCTGCCTGAGCATCCAGTAATGGTATTCTGTCTGGACACCCCGTACTGGTATTCTGTCTCAACATCCCGTCCTGGTATTCTGTCTGGAAACCCCATCCTGGTATTCTGTCTAGACATCTCGTCCTGGTATTCTGCCTGGACACCCCGTCCTGGTATTCTGCCTGGACACCCTGTCCTGTATTCTGTCTGGACACCCCGTACTGGTATTCTGTCTGGACACCCCGTCCTGGTATTCTGTCTGGTCATCTCATCCTGGTATTCTTCCGGGACACCCAGTCCTGGTATTCTGCCTGGACACCCCGTCCTGGTATTCTGTCTGGACATCTCATCCTGGTATTCTTCCTGGACACCCAGTCCTAGTTTTCTGTCTGGACACCCCGTCCTGGTATTCTGTCTGGACATCTCATCCTGCTATTCTTCCTGGAATCCCCGTCCTGGTATTCTGCCTGAGAATCCAGTAATGGTATTCAGTCTAGACACCCCGTCTTGGTATTCTGTCTGGACACCCCGTCCTGGTATTCTATCAAGACATCTCTACATGGTATTCTGTCTGGGCACCACGTCCTGGTATTCTGTCTGGACATCTCAACCTGTAATTCCGTCTGGACACGCCATCTTGGTATACTGTCTGGATATCTCATCCTGGTATTCTGCCTGGACAACCCATCCTGGTTTTCTGTCTGGACATCTCATCCTTGTATTCTTCCTAGACACCCATTCCTGGTATTCTGTCTGGACACCCCGTCATGGTATTCTGTCTGGACATCTCATCCTGTTATTCTTCCTGGAAACCTGTCCTGGTATTCTGTCTGGACATCTTATCCTGGTATTCTTCCTGGAAACCCCGTCCTGGTATTCTGCCTGAGCATCCAGTAATGGTATTCTGTCTGGACACCCCGTCCTGGGATTCTGCCTGGACACCCCGTCATGGTATTCTGTCTGGACACCCCGTCCTGGTATTCTGTCAGGATATCTACATGGTATTCTGTCTGGGCACCACGTCCTGGTATTCTGTCTGGACAGCTCAACCTGTAATTCTGTCTGGACACGCCATCTTGGTATTCTGTCTGGATATCTCATCCTGGTATTCTGCCTGGACAACCCGTCCTTGTGTTCTGTCTGGACATCTCATCCTGGTATTCTTCCTGGACACCCCGTCCTGGTATTCTGCCCGGACAACACGTCAGGGTGTTCTGTCTGTACATCTCATCCTGGTATTCTTCCTGGACACACCGTCCTGGTATTCTGTCTGGACATCTCATCCTGGTATTCTTCCGGGACACCCAGTCCTGATATTCTCTCTGGACACCCCGTCCTGGTATTGTCTGGACATCTTATCCTGGTATTCTTCCTGGAAACCCCGTCCTGGTATTCTGCCTGAGCATCCAGTAATGGTATTCTGTCTGGACACCCCGTCCTGGTATTCTGTCTGGACATCTCATCCTGGTATTCTTCCGGGACACCCAGTCCTGGTATTCTGCCTGGACACCCCGTCCTGGTATTCTGTCTGGACATCTCATCCTGGTATTCTTCCGGGACACCCAGTCCTGGTATTCTGCCTGGACACTCCGTCCTGACATTCTGCCTGGACACACCGTCCTGACATTCTGCCTGGACACACTGTCCTGGTATTCTGTCTGGACATCTCATCCTGGTATTCTTCCAGGACACCCCGTCGTGATATTCTGTCTGGACACCCCATCCTGGTATTCTGTCTGGACGCCCCGTCCTGGTATTCTGCCTGGACACCCCGTCCTGGTATTCTGTCTGGACATCTCATCCTGCTATTCTTCCTGGAATCCCCGTCCTGGTATTCTGCCTGAGAATCCTGTAATGGTATTCAGTCTAGACACCCCGTAATGGTATTCTGTCTGGACACCCCGTCCTGATATTCTGTCAGGACATCTCTACATTGTATTCTCTCTGGGCACCACGTGCTGGTATTCTGTCTGGACATCTCAACCTGTAATTCTGTCTCGACACGCCATCTTGGTATTCTGTCCGGATATCTCATCCTGGTATTCTGCCTGGACAACCCATCCTGGTGTTCTGTCTGGACATCTCATCCTGGTATTCTTCCTGGACACCCCGTCCTGGTATTCTGCCCGGAAAACCCGTCCGGGTGTTCTGTCTGGACATCTCATTCTGGTATTCTTCCTGGACACCCAGTCCTGGTATTCTGTCTGGAGACACCGTCCTGGTATTCTGTCTGGACACCCCATCCTGCTATTCTGTCTAGACATCTCGTCCTGGTATTCTGTCTGGACACCCCGTCCTGGTATTCTGCCTGGACACCCCGTCCTGGTATTCTGTCTGGACATCTCATCCTGGTATTCTTCCGGGACACCCAGTCCTGGTATTCTATCTGGACACCCCGTCCTGGTATTCTGTCTGGACATCTCATCCTGGTATTCTTCCTGGAAACCTGTCCTGGTATTCTGTCTGGACATCTTATCCTGGTATTCTTCCGGGAAACCCCGACCTGGTATTCTGCCTAAGCATCCAGTAATGGTATTCTGTCTGGACACCCCGTCCTGGTATTCTGCCTGGACACCCCGTCATGGTATTCTGTCTGGACACCCCGTCCTGGTATTCTGTCAGGACATCTCTACATGGTATTCTGTCTGGGCACCACGTCCTGGTATTCTGTCTGGACATCTCAACCTGTAATTCTGTCTGGACACGCCATCTTGGTATTCTGTCTGGACATCTCATCCTGGTATTCTTCCTGGACACCCAGTCCTGGTATTATGCCTGGACACCCCGTCCTGGTATTCTGTCTGGACATCTCATCCTGGTATTCTTCCGGGACACCCAGTCCTGTATTCTATCTGGACACCCCGTCCTGGTATTCTGTATGGACATCTCATCCTAGTATTCTTCCTGGGAACCTGTCCTGGTATTCTGTCTGGACATCTTATCCTGGTATTCTTCCTGGAAACCCCGTCCTGGTATTCTGCCTGAGCATCCAGTAATGGTATTCTGTCTGGACACCCCGTACTGGTATTCTGTCTCAACATCCCGTCCTGGTATTCTGTCTGGAAACCCCATCCTGGTATTCTGTCTAGACATCTCGTCCTGGTATTCTGCCTGGACACCCCGTCCTGGTATTCTGCCTGGACACCCTGTCCTGTATTCTGTCTGGACACCCCGTACTGGTATTCTGTCTGGTCATCTCATCCTGGTATTCTTCCGGGACACCCAGTCCTGGTATTCTGCCTGGACACCCCGTCCTGGTATTCTGTCTGGACATCTCATCCTGGTATTCTTCCTGGACACCCAGTCCTAGTTTTCTGTCTGGACACCCCGTCCTGGTATTCTGTCTGGACATCTCATCCTGCTATTCTTCCTGGAATCCCCGTCCTGGTATTCTGCCTGAGAATCCAGTAATGGTATTCAGTCTAGACACCCCGTCTTGGTATTCTGTCTGGACACCCCGTCCTGGTATTCTATCAAGACATCTCTACATGGTATTCTGTCTGGGCACCACGTCCTGGTATTCTGTCTGGACATCTCAACCTGTAATTCCGTCTGGACACGCCATCTTGGTATACTGTCTGGATATCTCATCCTGGTATTCTGCCTGGACAACCCATCCTGGTTTTCTGTCTGGACATCTCATCCTTGTATTCTTCCTAGACACCCATTCCTGGTATTCTGTCTGGACACCCCGTCATGGTATTCTGTCTGGACATCTCATCCTGTTATTCTTCCTGGAAACCTGTCCTGGTATTCTGTCTGGACATCTTATCCTGGTATTCTTCCTGGAAACCCCGTCCTGGTATTCTGCCTGAGCATCCAGTAATGGTATTCTGTCTGGACACCCCGTCCTGGGATTCTGCCTGGACACCCCGTCATGGTATTCTGTCTGGACATCTCATCCTGTTATTCTTCCTGGAAACCTGTCCTGGTATTCTGTCTGGACATCTTATCCTGGTATTCTTCCTGGAAACCCCGTCCTGGTATTCTGCCTGAGCATCCAGTAATGGTATTCTGTCTGGACACCCCGTCCTGGGATTCTGCCTGGACACCCCGTCATGGTATTCTGTCTGGACACCCCGTCCTGGTATTCTGTCAGGATATCTACATGGTATTCTGTCTGGGCACCACGTCCTGGTATTCTGTCTGGACATCTCAACCTGTAATTCTGTCTGGACACGCCATCTTGGTATTCTCTCTGGATATCTCATCCTGGTATTCTGCCTGGACAACCCGTCCTTGTGTTCTGTCTGGACATCTCATCCTGGTATTCTTCCTGGACACACCGTCCTGGTATTCTGTCTGGACATCTCATCCTGGTATTCTTCCGGGACACCCAGTCCTGATATTCTCTCTGGACACCCCGTCCTGGTATTCTGTCTGGACATCTTATCCTGGTATTCTTCCTGGAAACCCCGTCCTGGTATTCTGCCTGAGCATCCAGTAATGGTATTCTGTCTGGAGACCACGTCCTGGGATTCTGCCTGGACACCCCGTCATGGTATTCTGTCTGGACACCCCGTCCTGGTATTCTGTCAGGACATCTCTACATGGTATTCTTTCTGGGCACCAAGTCCTGGTATTCTGTCTGGACATCTCAACCTGTAATTCTGTCTGGACACGCCATCTTGGTATTCTGTCTGGATATCTCATCCTGGTATTCTGCCTGGACAACCCGTCCTGGTGTTCTGTCTGGACATCTCATTCTGGTATTCTTCCTTGACACCCCGTCCTGGTATTCTGCCCGGACAACACGTCAGGGTGTTCTGTCTGGACATCTCATCCTGGTATTCTTCCTGGACACACCGTCCTGGTATTCTGTCTGGACATCTCATCCTGGTATTCTTCCGGGACACCCAGTCCTGGTATTCTCTCTGGACACCCCGTCCTGGTATTCTGTCTGGACATCTCATCCTGGTATTCTTCCTGGGAACCTGTCCTGGTATTCTGTCTGGACATCTTATCCTTGACTTCTTCCTGGAATCCCCGTCCTGGTATTCTGCCTGAGCATCCAGTAATGGTATTCTGTCTGGACACCCCGTCCTGGTATTCTGTCAGGATATCTACATGGTATTCTGTCTGGGCACCACGTCCTGGTATTCTGTCTGGACATCTCAACCTGTAATTCTGTCTGGACACGCCATCTTGGTATTCTGTCTGGATATCTCATCCTGGTATTCTGCCTGGACAACCCGTCCTTGTGTTCTGTCTGGACATCTCATCCTGGTATTCTTCCTGGACACCCCGTCCTGGTATTCTGCCCGGACAACACGTCAGGGTGTTCTGTCTGGACATCTCATCCTGGTATTCTTCCGGGACACCCAGTCCTGGTATTCTATCTGGACACCCCGTCCTGGTATTCTGTCTGGACATCTCATCCTGGTATTCTTCCTGGAAACCTGTCCTGGTATTCTGTCTGGACATCTTATCCTGGTATTCTTCCGGGAAACCCCGTCCTTGTATTCTGCCTAAGCATCCAGTAATGGTATTCTGTCTGGACACCCCGTCCTGGTATTCTGTCAGGACATCTCTACATGGTATTCTGTCTGGGCACCACGTCCTGGTATTCTGTCTGGACATCTCAACCTGTAATTCTGTCTGGACACGCCATCTTGGTATTCTGTCTGGATATCTCATCCTGGTATTCTGCCTGGACAACCCGTCCTGGTGTTCTGTCTGGACATCTCATCCTGGTATTCTTCCTGGACAACCCGTCGTGCAATTCTGTCTAGACGCCCCGTCCTGGTATTCTGCCTTAGCATCCAGTAATGATATTCTGTCTGGACACCCCGTCCATGTATTCTGTCTGGACACCCTGTCCTGGTATTCTGTCAGGAAATCTCGACATTGTATTCTGTCTGGGCACCACGTACTGGTATTCTTCCTGGACACACTGTCCTGGTATTCTGTCTGGACATCTCAACCTGTAATTCAGTCTGGGCACGCCATCCTGGTATTCTGTCTGGATATCTCATCCTGGTATTCTGCCTGGAAGACCCCTCCTGGTGTTCTGTCTGGACATCTCATCCTGGTATTCTTCCTGGACACCACGTCGTGCGATTTTGTCTGGACACCCCATCCTGGTATTCTGTCTGGACACCCCGTCCTGGTATTCTGCCTGGACACACCGTCCTGGCATTCTGCCTGGACACACCGTCCTGACATTCTGCCTGGACACACTGTCCTGGTATTCTGTCTGGACATCTCATCCTGGTATTCTTCCAGGACACCCCGTCGTGATATTCTGTCTGGACACCCCATCTTGGTATTCTGTCTGGACGCCCCGTCCTGGTATTCTGCCTGGACACCCCGTCCTGGTATTCTGTCTGGACATCTCATCCTGCTATTCTTCCTGGAATCCCCGTCCTGGTACTCTGCCTGAGAATCCAGTAATGGTATTCAGTCTAGACACCCCGTCATGGTATTCTGTCTGGACATCTCTACGTGGTATTCTGTCTGGGCACCACGTCCTGGTATTCTGTCTGGACATCTCAACCTGTAATTCTGTCTGGACACGCCATCTTGGTATTCTGTCTGGACATCTTATCCTGGTATTCTTCCTGGAAACCCCGTCCTGGTATTCTGCCTGAGCATCCAGTAATGGTATTCTGTCTGAACACCCCGTCCTGGTATTCTGCCTGGACACCCCGTCATGGTATTCTGTCTGGACACCCTGTCCTGGTATTCCGTCAGGACATCTCTACATGGTATTCTGTCTGGGCACCACGTCCTGGTATTCTGTCTGGACACGCCATCTTGGTATTCTGTCTGGATATCTCATCCTGGTATTCTACCTGAACAACCCGTCCTGGTGTTCTGTCTGGACATCTCATCCTTGTATTTTTCCTGGACACCCAGTCCTGGTATTCTGTCTGGACACACTGTCGTGTTATTCTGTCTGGACACCCCATCGTGGTATTCTGTCTAGACATCACGTCCTGGTATTCTGCCTGGACACCCCGTCCTGGTATTCTGCCTGGACACCCCGTCCTGGTATTCTGTCTGGACATCTCATCCTGGTATTCTTCCGGGACACCCAGTCCTGGTATTCTATCTGGACACCCCGTCCTGGTATTCTGTCTGGACAACTCATCCTGGTATTCTTCCTGGAAACCCCGTCCTGGTATTCTGTCTGGACATCTCATACTGCTATTCTTCCTGGAAACCCCGTCCTGGTATTCTGCCTGAGCATCCGGTAATGGTATTCTGTCTGGACACCCCGTCCTGGTATACTGTCTCGACACCCCGTCCTGGTATTCTGTCTGGACACCCCATCCTGGTATTCTGTCTAGACATCTCGTCCTGCTATTCTGCCTGGACACCCCGTCCTGGTATTCCGCGTGGACACCCCGTCCATGTATTCTGTCTGGAGATTTCATCCTAGTATTCTTCCTGGACACCTTGTCCTGATATTCTTCCTGGACACACCGTCCTGGTATTCTGTCTGGACATCTCATCCTGGTATTCTTCCTGGACACCCCGTCGTGCGATTTTGTCTGGACACCCCATCCTGGTATTCTGTCTGGACACCCCGTCCTGCTGTTCTGCCTGGACACACCGTCCTGGCATTCTGCCTGGACACACCGTCCTGACATTCTGCCTGGACACACTGTCCTGGTATTCTGTCTGGACATCTCATCCTGGTATTCTTCCAGGACACCCCGTCGTGATATTCTGTCTGGACACCCCATCTTGGTATTCTGTCTGGACGCCCCGTCCTGGTATTCTGCCTGGACACCCCGTCCTGGTATTCTGTCTGGACATCTCATCCTGCTATTCTTCCTGGAATCCCCGTCCTGGTACTCTGCCTGAGAATCCAGTAATGGTATTCAGTCTAGACACCCCGTCATGGTATTCTGTCTGGACATCTCTACATGGTATTCTGTCTGGGCACCACGTCCTGGTATTCTGTCTGGACATCTCAACCTGTAATTCTGTCTGGACACGCCATCTTGGTATTCTGTCTGGACATCTTATCCTGGTATTCTTCCTGGAAACCCCGTCCTGGTATTCTGCCTGAGCATCCAGTAATGGTATTCTGTCTGGACACCCCGTCCTGGTATTCTGCCTGGACACCCCGTCATGGTATTCTGTCTGGACATCTCATCCTGGTATTCTTCCTGGACACCCTGTCGTGCGATTTTGTCTGTACACCCCAGCCTGGTATTCTGTCTGGACACCCCGTCCTGGTATTCTGCCTGGACACACCGTCCTGGCATTCTGCCTGGACACACCGTCCTGACATTCTGCCTGGACACACTGTCCTGGTATTCTCTCTGGACATCTCATCCTGGTATTCTTCCTGGAGAACCCGTCGTGATATTCTGTCTGGACACCCCATCCTGGTATTCTGTCTGGACGCCCCGTACTGGTATTCCTCCTGGACACCTCGTCCTGGTATTCTGTCTGGACATCTCATCCTGCTATTCTTCCTGGAATCCCCGTCCTGGTATTCTGCCTGAGAATCCAGTAATGGTATTCAGTCTAGACACCCCGTCATGGTATTCTGTCTGGACACCCCATCCTGGTATTCTATCAAGACATCTCTACATGGTATTCTGTCTGGGCACCACGTCCTGGTATTCTGTCTGGACACGCCATCTTGGTATTCTGTCTGGATATCTCATCATGGTATTCTGCCTGGACAACCCGTCCTGGTGTTCTGTCTGGACATCTCATCCTTGTATTCTTCCTGGACACCCAGTCCTGGTATTCTGTCTGGACACACCATCGTGGTCTTCTGTCTGGACACCCCATCGTGGTATTCTGTCTAGACATCACGTCCTGGTATTCTGCCTGGACACCCCGTCCTGGTATTCTGCCTGGACACCCCGTCTTGGTATTCTGTCTGGACATCTCATCCTGGTATTCTTCCGGGACACCCAGGCCTGGTATTCTATCTGGACACCCCGTCCTGGTATTCTGTCTGAGCATCCGGTAATGGTATTCTGTCTGGACACCCCGTCCTGGTATACTGTCTCGACACCCCGTCCTGGTATTCTGTCTGAGCATCCGGTAATGGTATTCTGTCTGGACACCCCGTCCTGGTATACTGTCTCGACACCCCGTCCTGGTATTCTGTCTGGACACCCCATCCTGGTATTCTGTCTAGACATCTCGTCCTGGTATTCTGCCTGGACACCCCGTCCTGGTATTCCGCGTGGAAACCCCGTCCATGTATTCTGTCTGGAGTTCTCATCCTAGTATTCTTCCTGGACACCTTGTCCTGATATTCTTCCTGGACACCCCGTCCTGGTATTCTGTCTGGACATCTCATCCTGTAATTCAGTCTGGGCACGCCATCTTGGTATTCTGTCTGGACGTCTCATCCTGGTATTCTTCCTGGACACCCCGTCGTGCGATTTTGTCTGGACACCCCAGCCTGGTATTCTGTCTGGACACCCCGTCCTGGTATTCTCTCTGGACATCTCATCCTGGTATTCTTCCTGGAGAACCCGTCCTGCTGTTCTGTCTGGACACGCCGGCTGGTATTCTGTCTGGAAATCTCATCCTGGTATTCTTCCAAAACACCCCGTCCTGGTATTCTATCTGGACATCTCATCCTGTTATTCTTCCGGGACACCCAGTCCTGGTATTCTATCTGGACACCCTGTCCTGGTATTCTGTCTGGACATCTCATCCTGGTATTCTTCCTGGACACCCCCACCAGGTATTCTGTCTGCACATCTCTTCCTGGTATTCTTTCTGGATGCCCCGTCCTGGTATTCTGCCTGAGCATCCAGTAATGATATTCTGTCTGGACACCCCGTCCATGTATTCTGTCTGGACACCCCAGCCTGGTATTCTGTCTGGGCACCACGTCCTGGTATTCTGTCTGGACATCTCATCCTGGTATTCTTCCAGGACACCCCGTCGTGCGATTCGGGCTGGACACCCCAACCTGCTATTCTGATCTGGACACCCCGTCCTGGCATTCTGCCTGGACACACCGTCCTGGCATTCTGCCTGGACACACTGTCCTGGTATTCTGTCTGGACATCTCATCCTGGTATTCTTCCAGGACACCCCGTCGTGATATTCTGACTGGACACCCCATCCTGGTATTCTGTCTGGACGCCCCGTACTGGTATTCTTCCTGGACACCCCGTCCTGGTATTCTGTCTGGACATCTCAATCTGCTATTCTTCCAGGAATCCCCGTCCTGGTATTCTGCCTGAGAATCCAGTAATGGTATTCAGTCTAGACACCCCGTCATGGTATTCTGTCTGGACACCCCGTCCTGGTATTTTATCAAGACATCTCAACATGGTATTCTGTCTGGGCACCACGTCCTGGTATTCTGTCTGGACACGCCATCTTGGTATTCTGTCTGGATATCTCATCCTGGTATTCTACCTGAACAACCCGTCCTGGTGTTCTGTCTGGACATCTCATCCTTGTATTCTTCCTGGACACCCAGTCCTGGTATTCTGTCTGGACACACTGTCGTGGTATTCTGTCTGGACACCCCATCGTGGTTTTCTGTCTAGACATCACGTCCTGGTATTCTGCCTGGACACCCCGTCCTGGTATTCTGCCTGGACACCCCGTCCTGGTATTCTGTCTGGACATCTCATCCTGGTATTCTTCCGGGACACCCAGTTCTGGTATTCTATCTGGACACCCCGTCCTGGTATTCTGTCTGGACAACTCATCCTGGTATTCTTCCTGGAAACCCCGTCCTGGTATTCTGTCTGGACATCTCATACTGCTATTCTTCCTGGAAACCCCGTCCTGGTATTCTGCCTGAGCATCCGGTAATGGTATTCTGTCTGGACACCCCGTCCTGGTATACTGTCTCGACACCCCGTCCTGGTATTCTGTCTGGACACCCCATCCTGGTATTCTGTCTAGACATCTCGTCCTGCTATTCTGCCTGGACACCCCGTCCTGGTATTCCGCGTGGACACCCCGTCCATGTATTCTGTCTGGAGATTTCATCCTAGTATTCTTCCTGGACACCTTGTCCTGATATTCTTCCTGGACACCCCGTCCTGGTATTCTGTCTGGACATCTCATCCTGGTATTCTTCCTGGACACCCTGTCGTGCGATTTTGTCTGTACACCCCAGCCTGCTTATTCTGTCTGGACACCCCGTCCTGGTATTCTGCCTGGACACACCGTCCTGGCATTCTGCCTGGACACACCGTCCTGACATTCTGCCTGGACACACTGTCCTGGTATTCTCTCTGGACATCTCATCCTGGTATTCTTCCTGGAGAACCCGTCGTGATATTCTGTCTGGACACCCCATCCTGGTATTCTGTCTGGACGCCCCGTACTGGTATTCCTCCTGGACACCTCGTCCTGGTATTCTGTCTGGACATCTCATCCTGCTATTCTTCCTGGAATCCCCGTCCTGGTATTCTGCCTGAGAATCCAGTAATGGTATTCAGTCTAGACACCCCGTCATGGTATTCTGTCTGGACACCCCATCCTGGTATTCTATCAAGACATCTCTACATGGTATTCTGTCTGGGCACCACGTCCTGGTATTCTGTCTGGACACGCCATCTTGGTATTCTGTCTGGATATCTCATCATGGTATTCTGCCTGGACAACCCGTCCTGGTGTTCTGTCTGGACATCTCATCCTTGTATTCTTCCTGGACACCCAGTCCTGGTATTCTGTCTGGACACACCATCGTGGTCTTCTGTCTGGACACCCCATCGTGGTATTCTGTCTAGACATCACGTCCTGGTATTCTGCCTGGACACCCCGTCCTGGTATTCTGCCTGGACACCCCGTCCTGGTATTCTGTCTGGACATCTCATCCTGGTATTCTTCCGGGACACCCAGGCCTGGTATTCTATCTGGACACCCCGTCCTGGTATTCTGTCTGAGCATCCGGTAATGGTATTCTGTCTGGACACCCCGTCCTGGTATACTGTCTCGACACCCCGTCCTGGTATTCTGTCTGAGCATCCGGTAATGGTATTCTGTCTGGACACCCCGTCCTGGTATACTGTCTCGACACCCCGTCCTGGTATTCTGTCTGGACACCCCATCCTGGTATTCTGTCTAGACATCTCGTCCTGGTATTCTGCCTGGACACCCCGTCCTGGTATTCCGCGTGGAAACCCCGTCCATGTATTCTGTCTGGAGTTCTCATCCTAGTATTCTTCCTGCACACCTTGTCCTGATATTCTTCCTGGACACCCCGTCCTGGTATTCTCTCTGGACATCTCATCCTGGTATTCTTCCTGGAGAACCCGTCCTGCTGTTCTGTCTGGACATGCCGGCTGGTATTCTGTCTGGAAATCTCATCCTGGTATTCTTCCAAAACACCCCGTCCTGGTATTCTATCTGGACATCTCATCCTGTTATTCTTCCGGGACACCCAGTCCTGGTATTCTATCTGGACACCCTGTCCTGGTATTCTGTCTGGACATCTCATCCTGGTATTCTTCCTGGACACCCCCACCAGGTATTCTGTCTGCACATCTCTTCCTGGTATTCTTTCTGGATGCCCCGTCCTGGTATTCTGCCTGAGCATCCAGTAATGATATTCTGTCTGGACACCCCGTCCATGTATTCTGTCTGGACACCCCAGCCTGGTATTCTGTCTGGGCACCACGTCCTGGTATTCTGTCTGGACATCTCATCCTGGTATTCTTCCAGGACACCCCGTCGTGCGATTCGGGCTGGACACCCCAACCTGCTATTCTGTCTGGACACCCCGTCCTGGCATTCTGCCTGGACACACCGTCCTGGCATTCTGCCTGGACACACTGTCCTGGTATTCTGTCTGGACATCTCATCCTGGTATTCTTCCAGGACACCCCGTCGTGATATTCTGACTGGACACCCCATCCTGGTATTCTGTCTGGACGCCCCGTACTGGTATTCTTCCTGGACACCCCGTCCTGGTATTCTGTCTGGACATCTCAATCTGCTATTCTTCCAGGAATCCCCGTCCTGGTATTCTGCCTGAGAATCCAGTAATGGTATTCAGTCTAGACACCCCGTCATGGTATTCTGTCTGGACACCCCGTCCTGGTATTTTATCAAGACATCTCAACATGGTATTCTGTCTGGGCACCACGTCCTGGTATTCTGTCTGGACACGCCATCTTGGTATTCTGTCTGGATATCTCATCCTGGTATTCTACCTGAACAACCCGTCCTGGTGTTCTGTCTGGACATCTCATCCTTGTATTCTTCCTGGACACCCAGTCCTGGTATTCTGTCTGGACACACTGTCGTGGTATTCTGTCTGGACACCCCATCGTGGTATTCTGTCTAGACATCACGTCCTGGTATTCTGCCTGGACACCCCGTCCTGGTATTCTGCCTGGACACCCCGTCCTGGTATTCTGTCTGGACATCTCATCCTGGTATTCTTCCGGGACACCCAGTCCTGGTATTCTATCTGGACACCCCGTCCTGCTATTCTGTCTGGACAACTCATCCTGGTATTCTTCCTGGAAACCCCGTCCTGGTATTCTGTCTGGACATCTCATACTGCTATTCTTCCTGGAAACCCCGTCCTGGTATTCTGCCTGAGCATCCGGTAATGGTATTCTGTCTGGACACCCCGTCCTGGTATACTGTCTCGACACCCCGTCCTGGTATTCTGTCTGGACACCCCATCCTGGTATTCTGTCTAGACATCTCGTCCTGCTATTCTGCCTGGACACCCCGTCCTGGTATTCCGCGTGGACACCCCGTCCATGTATTCTGTCTGGAGATTTCATCCTAGTATTCTTCCTGGACACCTTGTCCTGATATTCTTCCTGGACACCCCGTCCTGGTATTCTGTCTGGACATCTCATCCTGGTATTCTTCCTGGACACCCCGTCGTGCGATTTTGTCTGGACACCCCATCCTGGTATTCTGTCTGGACACCCCGTCCTGGTATTCTGCCTGGACACACCGTCCTGGCATTCTGCCTGGACACACCGTCCTGACATTCTGCCTGGACACACTGTCCTGGTATTCTGTCTGGACATCTCATCCTGGTATTCTTCCAGGACACCCCGTCATGATATTCTGCCTGGACACCCGATCTTGGTATTCTGTCTGGACGCCCCGTCCTGGTATTCTGCCTGGACACCCCGTCCTGGTATTCTGTCTGGACATCTCATCCTGCTATTCTTCCTGGAATCCCCGTCCTGGTACTCTGCCTGAGAATCCAGTAATGGTATTCAGTCTAGGCACCCCGTCATGGTATTCTGTCTGGACATCTCTACATGGTATTCTGTCTGGGCACCACGTCCTGGTATTCTGTCTGGACATCTCAACCTGTAATTCTGTCTGGACACGCCATCTTGGTATTCTGTCTGGACATCTTATCCTGGTATTCTTCCTGGAAACCCCGTCCTGGTATTCTGCCTGAGCATCCAGTAATGGTATTCTGTCTGGACACCCCGTCCTGGTATTCTGCCTGGACACCCCGTCATGGTATTCTGTCTGGACACCCTGTCCTGGTATTCCGTCAGGACATCTCTACATGGTATTCTGTCTGGGCACCACGTCCTGGTATTCTGTCTGGACATCTCATCCTGGTATTCTTCCAGGACACCCCGTCGTGCGATTCGGTCTGGACACCCCAACCTGCTATTCTGTCTGGACACCCCGTCCTGGCATTCTGCCTGGACACACCGTCCTGGCATTCTGCCTGGACACACTGTCCTGGTATTCTGTCTGGACATCTCATCCTGGTATTCTTCCAGGACACCCCGTCGTGATATTCTGACTGGACACCCCATCCTGGTATTCTGTCTGGACGCCCCGTACTGGTATTCTTCCTGGACACCCCGTCCTGGTATTCTGTCTGGACATCTCAATCTGCTATTCTTCCAGGAATCCCCGTCATGGTATTCTGTCTGGACACCCCGTCCTGGTATTCTGTCTGGACATCTCAATCTGCTATTCTTCCAGGAATCCCCGTCATGGTATTCTGTCTGGGCACCACGTCCTGGTATTCTGTCTGGACACGCCATCTTGGTATTCTGTCTGGATATCTCATCCTGGTATTCTACCTGAACAACCCGTCCTGGTGTTCTGTCTGGACATCTCATCCTTGTATTCTTCCTGGACACCCAGTCCTGGTATTCTGTCTGGACACACTGTCGTGGTATTCTGTCTGGACACCCCATCGTGGTATTCTGTCTAGACATCACGTCCTGGTATTCTGCCTGGACACCCCGTCCTGGTATTCTGCCTGGACACCCCGTCCTGGTATTCTGTCTGGACATCTCATCCTGGTATTCTTCCGGGACACCCAGTCCTGGTATTCTATCTGGACACCCCGTCCTGGTATTCTGTCTGGACAACTCATCCTGGTATTCTTCCTGGAAACCCCGTCCTGGTATTCTGTCTGGACATCTCATACTGCTATTCTTCCTGGAAACCCCGTCCTGGTATTCTGCCTGAGCATCCGGTAATGGTATTCTGTCTGGACACCCCGTCCTGGTATACTGTCTCGACACCCCGTCCTGGTATTCTGTCTGGACACCCCATCCTGGTATTCTGTCTAGACATCTCGTCCTGCTATTCTGCCTGGACACCCCGTCCTGGTATTCCGCGTGGACACCCCGTCCATGTATTCTGTCTGGAGATTTCATCCTAGTATTCTTCCTGGACACCTTGTCCTGATATTCTTCCTGGACACCCCGTCCTGGTATTCTGTCTGGACATCTCATCCTGGTATTCTTCCTGGACACCCTGTCGTGCGATTTTGTCTGTACACCCCAGCCTGGTATTCTGTCTGGACACCCCGTCCTGGTATTCTGCCTGGACACACCGTCCTGGCATTCTGCCTGGACACACCGTCCTGACATTCTGCCTGGACACACTGTCCTGGTATTCTCTCTGGACATCTCATCCTGGTATTCTTCCTGGAGAACCCGTCGTGATATTCTGTCTGGACACCCCATCCTGGTATTCTGTCTGGACGCCCCGTACTGGTATTCCTCCTGGACACCTCGTCCTGGTATTCTGTCTGGACATCTCATCCTGCTATTCTTCCTGGAATCCCCGTCCTGGTATTCTGCCTGAGAATCCAGTAATGGTATTCAGTCTAGACACCCCGTCATGGTATTCTGTTTGGACACCCCTTCCTGGTATTCTATCAAGACATCTCTACATGGTATTCTCTGTGGGCACCACGTCCTGGTATTCTGTCTGGACACGCCATCTTGGTATTCTGTCTGGATATCTCATCATGGTATTCTGCCTGGACAACCCGTCCTGGTGTTCTGTCTGGACATCTCATCCTTGTATTCTTCCTGGACACCCAGTCCTGGTATTCTGTCTGGACACTCCGTCGTGGTCTTCTGTCTGGACACCCCATCGTGGTATTCTGTCTAGACATCACGTCCTGGTATTCTGCCTGGACACCCCGTCCTGGTATTCTGCCTGGACACCCCGTCCTGGTATTCTGTCTGGACATCTCATCCTGGTCTTCTTCCGGGACACCCAGGCCTGGTATTCTATCTGGACACCCCGTCCTGGTATTCTGTCTGAGCATCCGGTAATGGTATTCTGTCTGGACACCCCGTCCTGGTATACTGCCTCGACACCCCGTCCTGGTATTCTGTCTGAGCATCCGGTAATGGTATTCTGTCTGGACACCCCGTCCTGGTATACTGTCTCGACACCCCGTCCTGGTATTCTGTCTGTACACCCCATCCTGGTATTCTGTCTAGACATCTCGTCCTGGTATTCTGCCTGGACACCCCGTCCTGGTATTCCGCGTGGAAACCCCGTCCATGTATTCTGTCTGGAGTTCTCATCCTAGTATTCTTCCTGGACACCTTGTCCTGATATTCTTCCTGGACACCCCGTCCTGGTATTCTGTCTGGACATCTCATCCTGTAATTCAGTCTGGGCACGCCATCTTGGTATTCTGTCTGGACGTCTCATCCTGGTATTCTTCCTGGACACCCCGTCGTGCGATTTTGTCTGGACACCCCAGCCTGGTATTCTGTCTGGACACCCCGTCCTGGTATTCTCTCTGGACATCTCATCCTGGTATTCTTCCTGGAGAACCCGTCCTGCTGTTCTGTCTGGACACGCCGGCTGGTATTCTGTCTGGAAATCTCATCCTGGTATTCTTCCAAAACACCCCGTCCTGGTATTCTATCTGGACATCTCATCCTGTTATTCTTCCGGGACACCCAGTCCTGGTATTCTATCTGGACACCCTGTCCTGGTATTCTGTCTGGACATCTCATCCTGGTATTCTTCCTGGACACCCCCACCAGGTATTCTGTCTGCACATCTCTTCCTGGTATTCTTTCTGGACGCCACGTCCTGGTATTCTGCCTGAGCATCCAGTAATGATATTCTGTCTGGACACCCCGTCCATGTATTCTGTCTGGACACCCCGTCCTGGTATTCTGTCAGGAAATCTCGACATTGTATTCTGTCTGGGCACCACGTACTGGTATTCTTCCTGGACACCCTGTCCTGGTATTCTGTCTGGACATCTCATCCTGTAATTCAGTCTGGGCACGCCATCTTGGTATTCTGTCTGGACATCTCATCCTGGTATTCTTCCTGGACACCCCGTCGTGCGATTTTGTCTGGATACCCCATCCTGGTATTCTGTCTGGACACCCCGTCCTGGTATTCTGCCTGGACACACCGTCCTGGCATTCTGCCTGGACACACCGTCCTGACATTCTGCCTGGACACACTGTCCTAGTATTCTGTCTGGACATCTCATCCTGGTATTCTTCCAGGACACCCCGTCGTGATATTCTGTCTGGACACCCCATCCTGGTATTCTGTCTGGACGCCCCGTCCTGGTATTCTGCCTGGACACCCCGTCCTGGTATTCTGTCTGGACATCTCATCCTGCTATTCTTCCTGGAATCACCGTCCTGGCATTCTGCCTGAGAATCCAGTAATGGTATTCAGTCTAGACACCCCGTCATGGTATTCTGTCTGGACATCTCTACATGGTATTCTGTCTGGGCACCACGTCCTGGTATTCTGTCTGGACATCTCAACCTGTAATTCTGTCTGGACACGCCATCTTGGTATTCTGTCTGGATATCTCACCCTGGTATTCTGCCTGGACAACCCGTCCTGGTGTTCTGTCTGGACATCTCATCCTGGTATTCTTCCTGGACACCCCGTCTTGGTATTCTGCCCAGACAATTCGTCCGGGTGTTCTGTCTGGACATCTCATCCTGGTATTCTTCCTGGACACCCAGTCCTGGTATTCTATCTGGACACCCCGTCCTGGTATTCTGTCTGGACATCTCATCCTGGTATTCTTCCTGGAAACCTGTCCTGGTATTCTGTCTGGACATCTTATCCTGGTATTCTTCCTGGAAACCCCGTCCTGGTATTCTGCCTGAGCATCCAGTAATGGTATTCTGTCTGGACGCCCCGTACTGGTATTCTTCCTGGACACCTCGTCCTGGTATTCTGTCTGGACATCTCATCCTGCTATTCTTCCTGGAATCCCCGTCCTGGTATTCTGCCTGAGAATCCAGTAATGGTATTCAGTCTAGACACCCCGTCATGGTATTCTGTCTGGACACCCCATCCTGGTATTCTATCAAGACATCTCTACATGGTATTCTCTCTGGGCACCACGTCCTGGTATTCTGTCTGGACACGCCATCTTGGTATTCTGTCTGGATATCTCATCATGGTATTCTGCCTGGACAACCCGTCCTGGTGTTCTGTCTGGACATCTCATCCTTGTATTCTTCCTGGACACCCAGTCCTGGTATTCTGTCTGGACACACCGTCGTGGTCTTCTGTCTGGACACCCCATCGTGGTATTCTGTCTAGACATCACATCCTGGTATTCTGCCTGGACACCCCGTCCTGGTATTCTGCCTGGACACCCCGTCCTGGTATTCTGTCTGGACATCTCATCCTGGTATTCTTCCGGGACACCCAGGCCTGGTATTCTATCTGGACACCCCGTCCTGGTATTCTGTCTCGACACCCCGTCCTGGTATTCTGTCTGGACACCCCATCCTGGTATTCTGTCTAGACATCTCGTCCTGGTATTCTGCCTGGACACCCCGTCCTGGTATTCCGCGTGGAAACCCCGTCCATGTATTCTGTCTGGAGATCTCATCCTAGTATTCTTCCTGGACACCTTGTCCTGATATTCTTCCTGGACACCCCGTCCTGGTATTCTGTCTGGACATCTCATCCTGTAATTCAGTCTGGGCACGCCATCTTGGTATTCTGTCTGGACGTCTCATCCTGGTATTCTTCCTGGACACCCCGTCGTGCGATTTTGTCTGGACACCACAGCCTGGTATTCTGTCTGGACACCCCGTCCTGGTATTCTCTCTGGACATCTCATCCTGGTATTCTTCCTGGAGAACCCGTCCTGCTGTTCTGTCTGGACACGCCGGCTGGTATTCTGTCTGGAAATCTCATCCTGGTATTCTTCCAAAACACCCCGTCCTGGTATTCTATCTGGACATCTCATCCTGTTATTCTTCCGGGACACCCAGTCCTGGTATTCTATCTGGACACCCTGTCCTGGTATTCTGTCTGGACATCTCATCCTGGTATTCTTCCTGGACACCCCCACCTGGTATTCTGTCTGCACATCTCATCCTGGTATTCTTTCTGGACGCCCCGTCCTGGTATTCTGCCTGAGCATCCAGTAATGATATTCTGTCTGGACACCCCGTCCTGGTATTCTGTCAGGAAATCTCGACATTGTATTCTGTCTGGGCACCACGTACTGGTATTCTTCCTGGACACCCTGTCCTGGTATTCTGTCTGGACATCTCATCCTGTAATTCAGTCTGGGCACGCCATCTTGGTATTCTGTCTGGATATCTCATCCTGGTATTCTGCCTGGAAGACCCCTCCTGGTGTTCTGTCTGGACATCTCATCCTGGTATTCTTCCTGGACACCCCGTCTTGCGATTTTGTCTGGACACCCCATCCTGGTATTCTGTCTGGACACCCCGTCCTGGTATTCTGCCTGGACACACCGTCCTGGCATTCTGCCTGGACACACCGTCCTGACATTCTGCCTGGACACACTGTCCTAGTATTCTGTCTGGACATCTCATCCTGGTATTCTTCCAGGACACCCCGTCGTGATATTCTGTCTGGACACCCCATCCTGGTATTCTGTCTGGACGCCCCGTCCTGGTATTCTGCCTGGACACCCCGTCCTGGTATTCTGTCTGGACATCTCATCCTGCTATTCTTCCTGGAATCACCGTCCTGGCATTCTGCCTGAGAATCCAGTAATGGTATTCAGTCTAGACACCCCGTCATGGTATTCTGTCTGGACATCTCTACATGGTATTCTGTCTGGGCACCACGTCCTGGTATTCTGTCTGGACATCTCAACCTGTAATTCTGTCTGGACACGCCATCTTGGTATTCTGTCTGGATATCTCACCCTGGTATTCTGCCTGGACAACCCGTCCTGGTGTTCTGTCTGGACATCTCATCCTGGTATTCTTCCTGGACACCCCGTCTTGGTATTCTGCCCAGACAATTCGTCCGGGTGTTCTGTCTGGACATCTCATCCTGGTATTCTTCCTGGACACCCAGTCCTGGTATTCTATCTGGACACCCCGTCCTGGTATTCTGTCTAGACATCTCATCCTGGTATTCTTCCTGGAAACCTGTCCTGGTATTCTGTCTGGACATCTTATCCTGGTATTCTTCCTGGAAACCCCGTCCTGGTATTCTGCCTGAGCATCCAGTAATGGTATTCTGTCTGGACGCCCCGTACTGGTATTCTTCCTGGACACCTCGTCCTGGTATTCTGTCTGGACATCTCATCCTGCTATTCTTCCTGGAATCCCCGTCCTGGTATTCTGCCTGAGAATCCAGTAATGGTATTCAGTCTAGACACCCCGTCATGGTATTCTGTCTGGACACCCCATCCTGGTATTCTATCAAGACATCTCTACATGGTATTCTCTCTGGGCACCACGTCCTGGTATTCTGTCTGGACACGCCATCTTGGTATTCTGTCTGGATATCTCATCATGGTATTCTGCCTGGACAACCCGTCCTGGTGTTCTGTCTGGACATCTCATCCTTGTATTCTTCCTGGACACCCAGTCCTGGTATTCTGTCTGGACACACCGTCGTGGTCTTCTGTCTGGACACCCCATCGTGGTATTCTGTCTAGACATCACGTCCTGGTATTCTGCCTGGACACCCCGTCCTGGTATTCTGCCTGGACACCCCGTCCTGGTATTCTGTCTGGACATCTCATCCTGGTATTCTTCCGGGACACCCAGGCCTGTTATTCTATCTGGACACCCCGTCCTGGTATTCTGTCTGAGCATCCGGTAATGGTATTCTGTCTGGACACCCCGTCCTGGTATACTGTCTCGACACCCCGTCCTGGTATTCTGTCTGGACACCCCATCCTGGTATTCTGTCTAGACATCTCGTCCTGGTATTCTGCCTGGACACCCCGTCCTGGTATTCCGCGTGGAAACCCCGTCCATGTATTCTGTCTGGAGATCTCATCCTATTATTCTTCCTGGACACCTTGTCCTGATATTCTTCCTGGACACCCCGTCCTGGTATTCTGTCTGGACACCCCAGCCTGGTATTCTGTCTGGACACCCCGTCCTGGTATTCTCTCTGGACATCTCATCCTGGTATTCTTCCTGGAGAACCCGTCCTGCTGTTCTGTCTGGACACGCCGGCTGGTATTCTGTCTGGAAATCTCATCCTGGTATTCTTCCAAAACACCCCGTCCTGGTATTCTATCTGGACATCTCATCCTGTTATTCTTCCGGGACACCCAGTCCTGGTATTCTATCTGGACACCCTGTCCTGGTATTCTGTCTGCACATCTCTTCCTGGTATTCTTTCTGGACGCCCCGTCCTGGTATTCTGCCTGAGCATCCAGTAATGATATTCTGTCTGGACACCCCGTCCATGTATTCTGTCTGGACACCCCGTCCTGGTATTCCGTCAGGAAATCTCGACATTGTATTCTGTCTGGGCACCACGTACTGGTATTCTTCCTGGACACCCTGTCCTGGTATTCTGTCTGGACATCTCATCCTGTAATTCAGTCTGGGCACGCCATCTTGGTATTCTGTCTGGATATCTCATCCTGGTATTCTGCCTGGAAGACCCCTCCTGTTGTTCTGTCTGGACATCTCATCCTAGTATTCTTCCTGGACACCCCGTCGTGCGATTTTGTCTGGACACCCCATCCTGGTATTCTGTCTGGACACCCCGTCCTGGTATTCTGCCTGGACACACCGTCCTGGCATTCTGCCTGGACACACCGTCCTGACATTCTGCCTGGACACACTGTCCTAGTATTCTGTCTGGACATCTCATCCTGGTATTCTTCCAGGACACCCCGTCGTGATATTCTGTCTGGACACCCCATCCTGGTATTCTGTCTGGACGCCCCGTCCTGGTATTCTGCCTGGACACCCCGTCCTGGTATTCTGTCTGGACATCTCATCCTGCTATTCTTCCTGGAATCACCGTCCTGGCATTCTGCCTGAGAATCCAGTAATGGTATTCAGTCTAGACACCCCGTCATGGTATTCTGTCTGGACATCTCTACATGGTATTCTGTCTGGGCACCACATCCTGGTATTCTGTCTGGACATCTCAACCTGTAATTCTGTCTGGACACGCCATCTTGGTATTCTGTCTGGATATCTCACCCTGGTATTCTGCCTGGACAACCCGTCCTGGTGTTCTGTCTGGACATCTCATCCTGGTATTCTTCCTGGACACCCCGTCTTGGTATTCTGCCCAGACAATTCGTCCGGGTGTTCTGTCTGGACATCTCATCCTGGTATTCTTCCTGGACACCCAGTCCTGGTATTCTATCAGGACACCCCGTCCTGGTATTCTGTCTGGACATCTCATCCTGGTATTCTTCCTGGAAACCTGTCCTGGTATTCTGTCTGGACATCTTATCCTGGTATTCTTCCTGGAAACCCCGTCCTGGTATTCTGCCTGAGCATCCAGTAATGGTATTCTGTCTGGACGCCCCGTACTGGTATTCTTCCTGGACACCTCGTCCTGGTATTCTGTCTGGACATCTCATCCTGCTATTCTTCCTGGAATCCCCGTCCTGGTATTCTGCCTGAGAATCCAGTAATGGTATTCAGTCTAGACACCCCGTCATGGTATTCTGTCTGGACACCCCATCCTGGTATTCTATCAAGACATCTCTACATGGTATTCTCTCTGGGCACCACGTCCTGGTATTCTGTCTGGACACACCATCTTGGTATTCTGTCTGGATATCTCATCATGGTATTCTGCCTGGACAACCCGTCCTGGTGTTCTGTCTGGACATCTCATCCTTGTATTCTTCCTGGACACCCAGTCCTGGTATTCTGTCTGGACACACCGTCGTGGTCTTCTGTCTGGACACCCCATCGTGGTATTCTGTCTAGACATCACGTCCTGGTATTCTGCCTGGACACCCCGTCCTGGTATTCTGCCTGGACACCCCGTCCTGGTATTCTGTCTGGACATCTCATCCTGGTATTCTTCCGGGACACCCAGGCCTGGTATTCTATCTGGACACCCCGTCCTGGTATTCTGTCTGAGCATCCGGTAATGGTATTCTGTCTGGACACCCCGTCCTGGTATACTGTCTCGACACCCCGTCCTGGTATTCTGTCTGGACACCCCATCCTGGTATTCTGTCTAGACATCTCGTCCTGGTATTCTGCCTGGACACCCCGTCCTGGTATTCCGCGTGGAAACCCCGTCCATGTATTCTGTCTGGAGATCTCATCCTAGTATTCTTCCTGGACACCTTGTCCTGATATTCTTCCTGGACACCCCGTCCTGGTATTCTGTCTGGACATCTCATCCTGTAATTCAGTCTGGGCACGCCATCTTGGTATTCTGTCTGGACGTCTCATCCTGGTATTCTTCCTGGACACCCCGTCGTGCGATTTTGTCTGGACACCCCAGCCTGGTATTCTGTCTGGACACCCCGTCCTGGTATTCTCTCTGGACATCTCATCCTGGTATTCTTCCTGGAGAACCCGTCCTGCTGTTCTGTCTGGACACGCCGGCTGGTATTCTGTCTGGAAATCTCATCCTGGTATTCTTCCAAAACACCCCGTCCTGGTATTCTATCTGGACATCTCATCCTGTTATTCTTCCGGGACACCCAGTCCTGGTATTCTATCTGGACACCCTGTCCTGGTATTCTGTCTGGACATCTCATCCTGGTATTCTTCCTGGACACCCCCACCTGGTATTCTGTCTGCACATCTCTTCCTGGTATTCTTTCTGGACGCCCCGTCCTGGTATTCTGCCTGAGCATACAGTAATGATATTCTGTCTGGACACCCCGTCCATGTATTCTGTCTGGACACCCCGTCCTGGTATTCTGTCAGGAAATCTCGACATTGTATTCTGTCTGGGCACCACGTACTGGTATTCTTCCTGGACACCCTGTCCTGGTATTCTGTCTGGACATCTCATCCTGTAATTCAGTCTGGGCACGCCATCTTGGTATTCTGTCTGGATATCTCATCCTGGTATTCTGCCTGGAAGACCCCTCCTGGTGTTCTGTCTGAACATCTCATCCTAGTATTCTTCCTGGACACCCCGTCGTGCGATTTTGTCTGGACACCCCATCCTGGTATTCTGTCTGGACACCCCGTCCTGGTATTCTGCCTGGACACACCGTCCTGGCATTCTGCCTGGACACACCGTCCTGACATTCTGCCTGGACACACTGTCCTAGTATTCTGTCTGGACATCTCATCCTGGTATTCTTCCAGGACACCCCGTCGTGATATTCTGTCTGGACACCCCATCCTGGTATTCTGTCTGGACGCCCCGTCCTGGTATTCTGCCTGGACACCCCGTCCTGGTATTCTGTCTGGACATCTCATCCTGCTATTCTTCCTGGAATCACCGTCCTGGCATTCTGCCTGAGAATCCAGTAATGGTATTCAGTCTAGACACCCCGTCATGGTATTCTGTCTGGACATCTCTACATGGTATTCTGTCTGGGCACCACGTCCTGGTATTCTGTCTGGACATCTCAACCTGTAATTCTGTCTGGACACGCCATCTTGGTATTCTGTCTGGATATCTCATCCTGGTATTCTGCCTGGACAACCCGTCCTGGTGTTCTGTCTGGACATCTCATCCTGGTATTCTTCCTGGACACCCCGTCTTGGTATTCTGCCCAGACAATTCGTCCGGGTGTTCTGTCTGGACATCTCATCCTGGTATTCTTCCTGGACACCCAGTCCTGGTATTCTGTCTGGACATCTCATCCTGGAATTCTTCCTGGAAACCTGTCCTGGTATTCTGTCTGGACATCTTATCCTGGTATTCTTCCTGGAAACCCCGTCCTGGTATTCTGCCTGAGCATCCAGTAATGGTATTCTGTCTGGACGCCCCGTACTGGTATTCTTCCTGGAAACCCCGTCCTGGTATTCTGTCTGGACATCTCAATCTGCTATTCTTCCAGGAATCCCCGTCCTGGTATTCTGCCTGAGAATCCAGTAATGGTATTCAGTCTAGACACCCCGTCATGGTATTCTGTCTCAACACCCCGTCCTGGTATGCTGTCTGGAAACCCCATCCTAGTGTTCTGTCTAGACATCTCGTCCTGGTATTCTGCCTGGACACCCCGTCCTGGTATTCTGCCTGGACACCCCGTCCTGTATTCTGTCTGGACACCCCGTACTGGTATTCTGTCTGGACATCTCATCCTGGTATTCTTCAAGGACACCCCGTCCTGGTATTCTGCCCGGACAACACGTCCGGGTGTTCTGTCTGGACATCTCATCCTGGTATTCTTCCTGGACACCCAGTCCTCGTATTCTGACTGGACACCCCGTCCTGGTATTCTGTCTGGACATCTCATCCTGGTATTCTTCCGGGACACCCTGTCCTGGTATTCTATCTGGACACCCCGTCCTGGTATTCTGTCTGGACATCTCATCCTGGTATTCTTCCTGGGAACCTGTCCTGGTATTCTGTCTGGACACCTTATCCTGGTATTCTTCCTGGAAACCCCGTCCTGGTATTCTGCCTGAGCATCCAGTAATGGTATTCTGTCTGGACACCCCGTACTGGTATTCTGTCTCAACACCCCGTCCTGGCATTCTGTCTGGAAACACCCATCCTGGTATTCTGTCTAGACATCTCGTCCTGGTATTCTGCCTGGACACCCCGTCCTGGTATTCTGCCTGGACACCCCTTCCTGTATTCTGTCTGGACACCCCGTACTGGTATTCTGTCTGGACATCTCATCCTGGTATTCTTCCTGGACACCCCGTCGTGCTATTCTGTCTGGACACCCCATCCTGGAATTCTGTCTGGACTCCCCGTCCTGGTATTCTGCCTGGACACACTGTCCTGGTATTCTGTCTGGACATCTCATCCTGCTATTCTTCCTGGCCACCCCGCCCTGGTATTCTGCCTGTGCATTTAGTAATAGTATTGTATCTGGACACCCCATCCTGGTATTCTGTCTTGACACTCCGTCCTGGTATTCTGTCTGGACATCTCATCCTGCTATTCTTCCTGGCCACCCCACCCTGGTATTCTGCCTGTGCATCCAGTAATGGTATTCTGTCTGGACACCCCGTCCTGGTATTCTGTCTGGACACTCCGTCCTGGTATTCTGTCTGGACATCTCATCCTGTTATTCTTCCGGGACACCCAGTCCTGGTATTCTAGCTGGACACCCTGTCCTGGTATTCTGTCTGGACATCTCATCCTGGTATTCTTCCAGGACACCCCGTCGTGCGAATCGGTCTGGACACCCCATCCTGCTATTCTGTCTGGACACCCCGTCCTGGCATTCTGCCTGGACACACCGTCCTGGCATTCTGCCTGGACACATTGTCCTGGTATTCTGTCTGGATATCTCATCCTGGTATTCTTCCAGGACACCCCGTCGTGATATTCTGTCTGGACACCCCATCCTGGTATTCTGTCTGGGCGCCCCGTACTGGTATTCTTCCTGGACACCTCCTCCTGGTATTCTGTCTGGACATCTCATCCTGCTATTCTTCCTGGAATCCCCGTCCTGGTATTCTGCCTGAGAATCCAGTAATGGTATTCAGTCTAGACACCCCGTCATGGTATTCTGTCTGGACACCCCATCCTGGTATTCTATCAAGACATCTCTACATGGTATTCTCTCTGGGCACCACGTCCTGGTATTCTGTCTGGACACGCCATCTTGGTATTCTGTCTGGATATCTCATCATGGTATTCTGCCTGGACAACCCGTCCTGGTGTTCTGTCTGGACATCTCATCCTTGTATTCTTCCTGGACACCCAGTCCTGGTATTCTGTCTGGACACACCGTCGTGGTATTCTGTCTGGACACCCCATCGTGGTATTCTGTCTAGACATCACGTCCTGGTATTCTGCCTGGACACCCCGTCCTGGTATTCTGCCTGGACACCCCGTCCTGGTATTCTGTCTGGACATCTCATCCTGGTATTCTTCCGGGACACCCAGGCCTGGTATTCTATCTGGACACCCCGTCCTGGTATTCTGTCTGAGCATCTGGTAATGGTATTCTGTCTGGACACCCCGTCCTGGTATACTGTCTCGACACCCCGTCCTGGTATTCTGTCTGGACACCCCATCCTGGTATTCTGTCTAGACATCTCGTCCTGGTATTCTGCCTGGACACCCCGTCCTGGTATTCCGCGTGGACACCCCGTCCATGTATTCTGTCTGGAGATCTCATCCTAGTATTCTTCCTGGACACCTTGTCCTGATATTCTTCCTGGACACCCCGTCCTGGTATTCTGTCTGGACATCTCATCCTGTAATTCAGTCTGGGCACGCCATCTTGGTATTCTGTCTGGACGTCTCATCCTGGTATTCTTCCTGGACACCCCGTCGTGCGATTTTGTCTGGACACCCCAGCCTGGTATTCTGTCTGGATACCCCGTCCTGGTATTCTCTCTGGACATCTCATCCTGCTATTCTTCCTGGCCACCCCGCCCTGGTATTCTGCCTGTGCATCCAGTAATAGTATTGTATCTGGACACCCCATCCTGGTATTCTGTCTTGACACTCCGTCCTGGTATTCTGTCTGGACATCTCATGCTGCTATTCTTCCTGGCCACCCCGCCCTGGTATTCTGCCTGTGCATCCAGTAATGGAATTCTGTCTGGACACCCCGTCCTGGTATTCTGTCTGGACACTCCGTCCTGGTATTCTGTCTGGACATCTCATCCTGTTATTCTTCCGGGACACCCAATCCTGGTATTCTATCTGGACACCCTGTCCTGGTATTCTGTCTGGACATCTCATCCTGGTATTCTTCCAGGACACCCCGTCGTGCGAATCGGTCTGGACACCCCATCCTGCTATTCTGTCTGGACACCCCGTCCTGGCATTCTGCCTGGACACACCGTCCTGGCATTCTGCCTGGACACATTGTCCTGGTATTCTGTCTGGACATCTCATCCTGGTAATCTTCCAGGACACCCCGTCGTGATATTCTGTCTGGACACCCCATCCTGGTATTCTGTCTGGGCGCCCCGTACTGGTATTCTTCCTGGACACCTCGTCCTGGTATTCTGTCTGGACATCTCATCCTGCTATTCTTCCTGGAATCCCCGTCCTGGTATTCTGCCTGAGAATCCAGTAATGGTATTCAGTCTAGACACCCCGTCATGGTATTCTGTCTGGACACCCCATCCTGGTATTCTATCAAGACATCTCTACATGGTATTCTGTCTGGGCACCACGTCCTGGTATTCTGTCTGGACACGCCATCTTGGTATTCTGTCTGGATATCTCATCATGGTATTCTGCCTGGACAACCCGTCCTGGTGTTCTGTCTGGACATCTCATCCTTGTATTCTTCCTGGACACCCAGTCCTGGTATTCTGTCTGGACACACCGTCGTGGTATTCTGTCTGGACACCCCATCGTGGTATTCTGTCTAGACATCACGTCCTGGTATTCTGCCTGGACACCCCGTCCTGGTATTCTGCCTGGACACCCCGTCCTGGTATTCTGTCTGGACATCTCATCCTGGTATTCTTCCGGGACACCCAGGCCTGGTATTCTATCTGGACACCCCGTCCTGGTATTCTGTCTGAGCATCCGGTAATGGTATTCTGTCTGGACACCCCGTCCTGGTATTCTGTCTGGACACCCCATCCTGGTATTCTGTCTAGACATCTCGTCCTGGTATTCTGCCTGGACACCCCGTCCTGGTATTCCGCGTGGACACCCCGTCCATGTATTCTGTCTGGAGATCTCATCCTAGTATTCTTCCTGGACACCTTGTCCTGATATTCTTCCTGGACACCCCGTCCTGGTATTCTGTCTGGACATCTCATCCTGTAATTCAGTCTGGGCACGCCATCTTGGTATTCTGTCTGGACGTCTCATCCTGGTATTCTTCCTGGACACCCCGTCGTGCGATTTTGTCTGGACACCCCAGCCTGGTATTCTGTCTGGATACCCCGTCCTGGTATTCTCTCTGGACATCTCATCCTGGTATTCTTCCTGGAGAACCCGTCCTGCTGTTCTGTCTGGACACGCCGGCTGGTATTCTGTCTGGAAATCTCATCCTGGTATTCTTCCGAAACACCCCGTCCTGGTATTCTATCTGGACACCCTGTCCTGGTATTCTGTCTGGACATCTCATCCTGTTATTCTTCCGGGACACCCAGTCCTGGTATTCTATCTGGACACCCTGTCCTGGTATTCTGTCTGGACATCTCATCCTGGTATTCTTCCTGGACACCCCCACCTGGTATTCTGTCTGCACATCTCTTCCTGGTATTCTTTCTGGACGCCCCGTCCTGGTATTCTGCCTGAGCATCCAGTAATGATATTCTGTCTGGACACCCAGTCCATGTATTCTGTCTGGACACCCCGTCCTGGTATTCTGTCAGGAAATCTCGACATTGTATTCTGTCTGGGCACCACGTACTGGTATTCTTCCTGGACACCCTGTCCTGGTATTCTGTCTGGACATCTCATCCTGGTATTCTGCCTGGAAGACCCCTCCTGGTGTTCTGTCTGGACATCTCATCCTGGTATTCTTCCTGGACACCCCGTCGTGCGATTTTGTCTGGACACCCCATTCTGGTATTCTGTCTGGACACCCCGTCCTGGTATTCTGCCTGGACACACCTTCCTGACATTCTGCCTGGACACACTGTCCTGGTATTCTGTCTGGACATCTCATCCTGGTATTCTTCCAGGACACCCCGTCGTGATATTCTGTCTGGACACCCCATCTTGGTATTCTGTCTGGACGCCCCGTCCTGGTATTCTGCCTGGACACCCCGTCCTGGTATTCTGTCTGGACATCTCATCCTGCTATTCTTCCTGGAATCCCCGTCCTGGTACTCTGCCTGAGAATCCAGTAATGGTATTCAGTCTAGACACCCCGTCATGGTATTCTGTCTGGACATCTCTACATGGTATTCTGTCTGGGCACCACGTCCTGGTATTCTGTCTGGACATCTCAACCTGTAATTCTGTCTGGACATGCCATCTTGGTATTCTGTCTGGACATCTTATCCTGGTATTCTTCCTGGAAACCCCGTCCTGGTATTCTGCCTGAGCATCCAGTAATGGTATTCTGTCTGGACACCCCGTCCTGGTATTCTGCCTGGACACCCCGTCATGGTATTCTGTCTGGACACCCTGTCCTGGTATTCCGTCAGGACATCTCTACATGGTATTCTGTCTGGGCACCACGTCCTGGTATTCTGTCTGGACATCTCATCCTGGTATTCTTCCTGGACACCCAGTCCTGGTATTCTGTCTGGACACACCGTCGTGGTATTCTGTCTGGACACCCCATCGTGGTATTCTGTCTAGACATCACGTCCTGGTATTCTGCCTGGACACCCCGTCCTGGTATTCTGCCTGGACACCCCGTCCTGGTATTCTGTCTGGACATCTCATCCTGGTATTCTTCCGGGACACCCAGTCCTGGTATTCTATCTGGACACCCCGTCCTGGTATTCTGTCTGGACAACTCATCCTGGTATTCTTCCTGGAAACCCCGTCCTGGTATTCTGTCTGGACATCTCATACTGCTATTCTTCCTGGAAACCCCGTCCTGGTATTCTGCCTGAGCATCCGGTAATGGTATTCTGTCTGGACACCCCGTCCTGGTATACTGTCTCGACACCCCATCCTGGTATTCTGTCTGGACACCCCATCCTGGTATTCTGTCTAGACATCTCGTCCTGCTATTCTGCCTGGACACCCCGTCCTGGTATTCCGCGTGGACACCCCGTCCATGTATTCTGTCTGGAGATTTCATCCTAGTATTCTTCCTGGACACCTTGTCCTGATATTCTTCCTGGACACCCCGTCCTGGTATTCTGTCTGGACATCTCATCCTGGTATTCTTCCTGGACACCCTGTCGTGCGATTTTGTCTGGACACCCCAGCCTGGTATTCTGTCTGGACACCCCGTCCTGGTATTCTGCCTGGACACACCGTCCTGGCATTCTGCCTGGACACACCGTCCTGACATTCTGCCTGGACACACTGTCCTGGTATTCTCTCTGGACATCTCATCCTGGTATTCTTCCTGGAGAACCCGTCGTGATATTCTGTCTGGACACCCCATCCTGGTATTCTGTCTGGACGCCCCGTACTGGTATTCTTCCTGGACACCTCGACCTGGTATTCTGTCTGGACATCTCATCCTGCTATTCTTCCTGGAATCCCCGTCCTGGTATTCTGCCTGAGAATCCAGTAATGGTATTCAGTCTATACACCCCGTCATGGTATTCTGTCTGGACACCCCATCCTGGTATTCTATCAAGACATCTCTACATGGTATTCTCTCTGGGCACCACGTCCTGGTATTCTGTCTGGACACGCCATCTTGGTATTCTGTCTGGATATCTCATCATGGTATTCTGCCTGGACAACCCGTCCTGGTGTTCTGTCTGGACATCTCATCCTTGTATTCTTCCTGGACACCCAGTCCTGGTATTCTGTCTGGACACACCGTTGTGGTCTTCTGTCTGGACACCCCATCATGGTATTCTGTCTAGACATCACGTCCTGGTATTCTGCCTGGACACCCCGTCCTGGTATTCTGCCTGGACACCCCGTCCTGGTATTCTGTCTGGACATCTCATCCTGGTATTCTTCCGGGACACCCAGGCCTGGTATTCTATCTGGACACCCCGTCCTGGTATTCTGTCTGAGCATCCGGTAATGGTATTCTGTCTGGACACCCCGGCCTGGTATACTGTCTCGACACCCCGTCCTGGTATTCTGTCTGGACACCCCATCCTGGTATTCTGTCTAGACATCTCGTCCTGGTATTCTGCCTGGACACCCCGTCCTGGTATTCCGCGTGGAAACCCCGTCCATGTATTCTGTCTGGAGATCTCATCCTAGTATTCTTCCTGGACACCTTGTCCTGATATTCTTCCTGGACACCACGTCCTGGTATTCTGTCTGGACATCTCATCCTGTAATTCAGTCTGGGCACGCCATCTTGGTATTCTGTCTGGACGACTCATCCTGGTATTCTTCCTGGACACCCCGTCGTGCGATTTTGTCTGGACACCACAGCCTGGTATTCTGTCTGGACACCCCGTCCTGGTATTCTCTCTGGACATCTCATCCTGGTATTCTTCCTGGAGAACCCGTCCTGCTGTTCTTTCTGGACATGCCGGCTGGTATTCTGTCTGAAAATCTCATCCTGGTATTCTTCCAAAACACCCCGTCGTGGTATTCTATCTGGACATCTCATCCTGTTATTCTTCCGGGACACCCAGTCCTGGTATTCTATCTCGACACCCTGTCCTGGTATTCTGTCTGGACATCTCATCCTGGTATTCTTCCTGGACACCCCCACCAGGTATTCTGTCTGCACCTCTCTTCCTGGTATTCTTTCTGGACGCCCCGTCCTGGTATTCTGCCTGAGCTTCCAGTAATGATATTCTGTCTGGACACCCCGTCCATGTATTCTGTCTGGACACCCCGTCCTGGTATTCTGTCAGGAAATCTCGACATTGTATTCTGTCTGGGCACCACGTACTGGTATTCTTCCTGGACACCCTGTCCTGCTATTCTGTCTGGACATCTCATCCTGTAATTCAGTCTGGGCACGCCATCTTGGTATTCTGTCGGGATATCTCATCCTGGTATTCTGTCTGGACATCTCATCCTGGTACTCTGTCTGGGCACCCCGTCCTGATATTATGTCTGGTCATCTCATCCTGGTATTCTGTCTGGACACCCCGTCTTCGTATTCTGTCTGGACATCTCGTCCTGGTATTCTGCCTGGACATCTCTTCCTGGCATTCCTCCTGGACACGCCATCCTGGAATTCTGTCGGGACACCCCGTCCTGTTATTCTGTCTGGACACCCGATCCTGGTATTCTGTCTGGACACCCCGTCCTGGTATTCTGTCTAGACACCCAGTTCTGGTATTCTGCAGGGACACCCCTTCTTGGTATTTTGTCTGGACACCACGTCCTGGTATTCTGTCTGGACACCCCGTCCGGGTATTCTGTCTGGACACCCCATACTGGTATTCTGTCTGGACATCACGTCCTGTTATTCTGCCTGGAGACCCCTTTTTGGTATTCTGTCTGGTCTTCTCATCCTGGTATTCTGTCTGGACACTCCGTCCTAGTATTCTGTCTGGACATCTCATCCTGGTATTCTGCCTGAACACCCCATTCTGGTATTGTGTCTGGACATCTCGTCCTGGTATTCCTCCTGGACACGCCATCCTGGTATTCTGTCTGGACACCCCGTCCTGTTATTCTTTCTGGACACCCCGTCCTGGTATTCTGTCTGGACATCTAGTGCTGGTATTCTGTCTGGACATCCATTCCTGGTATTCTGCCTGGACACCCCGTCCTGGTATTCTGTCTGAGCATCTAGTCCTGGTATTCTGCCTGGACATCTCGTCCTGGTATTTTGTCTGGACATCTCGTCCTGGTATTCTTCCTGGACACCCCGTCCTGGTATTCTGTCTGGACATCCCGTCCTGGTATACTGTCGGAGCATCTTTACCTGGTATTCTGTCTGGACACCCCATCCTGGTATTCTGTCTGGATAGCCGTCCTGGTATTCTGGTTGGACACCCCGTCCTGGTATTCTGTCTGAGCATCTGGTCCTGGTATTCTGTCGGAACACACCATCCTGGTATACCGCCTGAGCATCTTTTACTGGTATTCTGTCTGGACATCTCTTTCTCGTATTCTGCCTGGATACCCCGTCCTGGTATTCTGTCTGCTCAGCTCATCCAGGTATTCTGTCTGGACACCCCATACTGGTATTCTGTCTGGACATCTCGTCCTGTTATTCTGCCTGGAGACCCCTTTTTGGTATTCTGTCTGGTCTTCTCATCCTGGTATTCTGTCTGGACACTCCGTCCTGGTATTCTGTCTGGACATCTCATCCTGGTATTCTGCCTGAACACCCCATTCTGGTATTGTGTCTGGACATCTCGTCCTGGTATTCCTCCTGGACACGCCATCCTGGAATTCTGTCGGGACACCCCGTCCTGGTATTCTGTCTGGACATCTAGTGCTGGTATTCTGTTTGGACATCTATTCCTGGTATTCTGCCTGGACACCCCGTCCTGGTTTTCTGTCTGGACATCTCATCCTAGTATTCTTCCTGGACACCCCGTCCTTGTATTCTACCTGGACACCCCGTCCTGGTATTCTGTCTGAACACCCCATCCTGGTATACCGCCTGAGCATCTTTTACTGGTATTCTGTCTGGACATCTCTTTCTCGTATTCTGCCTGGACACCCCGTCCTGGTATTCTGTCTGTACACCCCGTACTGGTATTCTGCCTGGACACCCCGTCCTGGTATTCTGCCTGTACTCCCCGTCCTGGTATTCTGTCTGGATACCCCGTCCTGGTATTCTGTCTGGATACCCCGTCCTGGTATTCTGGCTGGACACCCCGTCCTGGTATTCTGTCTGAGCATCTGGTCCTGGTATTCTCTCTGAACACCCCATCCTGGTATACCGCCTGAGCATCTTTTACTGGTATTCTGTCTGGACATCTCATTCTCGTATTCTGCCTGGACACCCTGTCCTGGTATTTTGTCTGGTCATCTCATCCTGGTATTCTGTCTGGACACCCCATACTGGTATTCTGTCTGGACATCTCGTCCTGGTATTCTGCCTGGACCCCCCTTTCTGGTATTCTGTCTGGTCTTCTCATCCTGGTATTCTGTCTGGACACTCCGTCCTGGTATTCTGTCTGGACATCTCATCCTGGTATTCTGCCTGGACACCCCTTCCTTGTATTCTACCCGGACATCACATCCTGGTATTCTGTCTAGACACCCCGTCTTGGTATTCTGACTGGTCATCTCATTCTGGTATTCTGTCTGGACACCCCGTCCTGGTATTCTGCCTGAACACCCCATCCAGGTATTCTGTCTGGACATCTCGTCCTGGTATTCTGCCTGGACACCCCGTCCTGTTATTCTTTCTGGACACCCCATCCTGGTATTCTGTCTGGACATCTAGTCGTGGTATTCTGTCTGGACACCCCGTCCTGGTATTCCGTCTGGACATCTCGTCCTGCTATTCTGCCTGAACACCCCGTCCTGGTATTCTGTCTGGACATCTCATCCTGGTATTCTTCCTGGACACCCCATCCTGGTATTCTGCCTGGACACCCAGTCCTTGTATTCTACCTGGACTCCCCGTCCTGTTATTCTTTCTGGACACCCCGTCCTGGTATTCTGTCTGGACATCTAGTTCTGGTATTCTGTCTGGATACCCCATCCTGGTATTCTGGTTGGACAGCCCGTGCTGGTATTCTGTCTGAGCATATGGTCCTGGTATTCTGTCGGAACACACCATCCTGGTATACCGCCTGAGCATCTTTTACTGGTATTCTGTCTGGACATCTCATTCTCGTATTCTGCCTGGACACCCCGTCCTGGTATTCTGTCTGGTCATCTCATCCTGGAATTCTGTCTGGACACCCCATACTGGTATTCTGTCTGGACATCTCGGCCTGTTATTCTGCCTGGACACCCCTTTCTGGTATTCTGTCTGGTCTTCTCATCCTGGTATTCTGTCTGGACACTCCGTCCTGGTATTCTGTCTGGACGTCTCATCCTGGTATTCTGCCTGAACACCCCATTCTGGTATTGTGTCTGGACATCTCGTCCTGGTATTCCTCCTGGACACGCCATCCTGGTATTCTGTCTGGACACCCCGTCCTGATATTCTTTCTGGACACCCCGTCCTGGTATTCTGTCTGGACATCTAGTCCTGGTATTCTGTCTGGACATCTCGTCCGGGTATTCTGCCTGGACACCCCGTCCTGGTATTCTGTCTGAGCATCTAGTCCTGGTATTCTGTCTGGACACCCCATCCTGGTATTCTGCCTGAGCATCTTTTCCTGGTATTCTGTCTGGACACCCCGTCCTGGTATTCTGTCTGGACATCCCGTCCTGGTATTCTGTCTGGACATCTCGTCCTGGTATTCTGTCTGGACATCTCGTCCTGGTATTCTTCCTGGACACCCTGTCCTGGTTTACAGTCTGGACATCCCGTCCTGGTATTCTGTCTGAGCATCTATTCCTGGTATTCTGTCTCGTCACCCCATCCTGGTATTCTTTCTGGACACTGCATCCTGGTGTTCTGACTGGACATCTAGTCCTGGTATTCTGTCTGGACACCCCGTCCTGGTATTCCGTCTGGACATCTCGTCCTGCTATTCTGCCTGGACACCCCGTCCTCGTATTCTGTCTGGACATCTCATCCTGGTATTCTTCCTGAATACCCCATCCTGGTATTCTGTCTGGACACCCCGTCCTGGTTTTCTGTCTGGACATCTCATCCTAGTATTCTGCCTGGACACCCCGTCCTTGTATTCTACCTGGACACCCCGTCCTGGTATTCTGTCTGGACATCTCATCCTGGTATTCTGTCTGGACATCTCATCCTGGTACTCTATCTGGGCACCCCGTCCTGGTATTATGTCTGGTCATCTCATCCTGGTATTCTGTCTGGACACCCCGTCTTCGTATTCTGTCTGGACATCTCGTCCTGGTATTCTGCCTGGACATCTCGTCCTGGTATTCCTCCTGGACACGCCATCCTGGAATTCTGTCGGGACACCCCGTCCTGTTATTCTGTCTGGACACCCGATCCTGGTATTCTGTCTGGACACCCCGTCCTGGTTTTCTGTCTAGACACCCAGTTCTGGTATTCTGCAGGGACACCCCTTCTTGGTATTTTGTCTGGACACCCCGTCCTGGTATTCTGTCTGGACACCCCGTCCGGGTATTCTGTCTGGACACCCCATACTGGTATTCTGCCTGGATACCCCGTCCTGGTATTCTGTCTGCTCATCTCATCCTGGTATTCTGTCTGGACACCCCATACTGGTATTCTGTCTGGACATCTCGTCCTGTTATTCTACCTGGAGACCCCTTTTTGGTATTCTGTCTGGTCTTCTCATCCTGGTATTCTGTCTGGACACTCCGTCCTGGTATTCTGTCTGGACATCTCATCCTGGTATTCTGCCTGAACACCCCATTCTGGTATTGTGTCTGGACATCTCGTCCTGGTATTCCTCCTGGACACGCCATCCTGGTATTCTGTCTGGACACCCCGTCCTGTTATTCTTTCTGGACACCCCGTCCTGGTATTCTGTCTGGACATCTCGTCCTGGTATTTTGTCTGGACATCTCGTCCTGGTATTCTTCCTGGACACCCCGTCCTGGTATTCTGTCTGGACATCCTGTCCTGGTATTCTGCCGGAGCATCTTTACCTGGTATTCTGTCTGGACACCACATCCTGGTATTCTGTCTGGATAGCCGTCCTGGTATTCTGGTTGGACACCCCGTCCTGGTATTCTGTCTGAGCATCTGGTCCTGGTATTCTGTCTGAACACCCCATCCTGGTATACCGCCTGAGCATCTTTTACTGGTATTCTGTCTGGACATCTCTTTCTCGTATTCTGCCTGGATACCCCGTCCTGGTATTCTGTCTGCTCATCTCATCCTGGTATTCTGTCTGGACACCCCATACTGGTATTCTGTCTGGACATCTCGTCCTGTTATTCTGCCTGGAGACCCCTTTTTGGTATTCTGTCTGGTCTTCTCATCCTGGTATTCTGTCTGGACACTCCGTCCTGGTATTCTGTCTGGACATCTCATCCTGGTATTCTGCCTGAACACCCCATTCTGGTATTGTGTCTGGACATCTCGTCCTGGTATTCCTCCTGGACACGCCATCCTGGTATTCTGTCTGGACATCTAGTGCTGGTATTCTGTCTGGACATCTATTCCTGGTATTCTGTCTGGACACCCCGTCCTGGTATTCTGTCTGGATACCCCATCCTGGTATTCTGGTTGGACACCCCGTCCTGGTATTCTGTCTGAGCATCTGGTCCTGGTATTCTGTCTGAACACCCCATCCTGGTATACCGCCTGAGCATCTTTTACTGGTATTCTGTCTGGACATCTCTTTCTCGTATTCTGCCTGGACACCCCGTCCTGGTATTCTGTCTGTACTCCCCGTCCTGGTATTCTGTCTGGATACCCCGTCCTGGTATTCTGTCTGGATACCCCGTCCTGGTATTCTGGCTGGACACCCCGTCCTGGTATTCTGTCTGAGCATCTGGTCCTGGTATTCTCTCTGAACACCCCATCCTGGTATACCGCCTGAGCATCTTTTACTGGTATTCTGTCTGGACATCTCATTCTCGTATTCTGCCTGGACACCCCGTCATGGTATTTTGTCTGGTCATCTCATCCTGGTATTCTGTCTGGACACCCCATACTGGTATTCTGTCTGGACATCTCGTCCTGGTATTCTGCCTGGACCCCCCTTTCTGGTATTCTGTCTGGTCTTCTCATCCTGGTATTCTGTCTGGACACTCCGTCCTGGTATTCTGTCTGGACATCTCATCCTGGTATTCTGCCTGGACACCCCTTCCTTGTATTCTACCCGGACATCACATCCTGGTATTCTGTCTAGACACCCCGTCTTGGTATTCTGACTGGTCATCTCATTCTGGTATTCTGTCTGGACACCCCGTCCTGGTATTCTGCCTGAACACCCCATCCAGGTATTCTGTCTGGACATCTCGTCCTGGTATTCTGCCTGGACACCCCGTCCTGTTATTCTTTCTGGACACCCCATCCTGGTATTCTGTCTGGACATCTAGTCGTGGTATTCTGTCTGGACACCCCGTCCTGGTATTCCGTCTGGACATCTCGTCCTGCTATTCTGCCTGGACACCCCGTCCTGGTATTCTGTCTGGACATCTCATCCTGGTATTCTCCCTGGACACCCCATCCTGGTATTCTGTCTGGACACCCCGTCCTGGTATTCTGTCTGGACATCTCAACCTAGTATTCTGCCTGGACACCCAGTCCTTGTATTCTACCTGGACTCCCCGTCCTGTTATTCTTTCTGGACACCCCGTCCTGGTATTCTGTCTGGACATCTAGTTCTGGTATTCTGTCTGGATACCCCATCCTGGTATTCTGGTTGGACAGCCCGTGCTGGTATTCTGTCTGAGCATATGGTCCTGGTATTCTGTCGGAACACACCATCCTGGTATACCGCCTGAGCATCTTTTACTGGTATTCTGTCTGGACATTTCATTCTCGTATTCTGCCTGGACACCCCGTCCTGGTATTCTGTCTGGTCATCTCATCCTGGAATTCTGTCTGGACACCCCATACTGGTATTCTGTCTGGACATCTCGTCCTGTTATTCTGCCTGGACACCCCTTTCTGGTATTCTGTCTGGTCTTCTCATCCTGGTATTCTGTCTGGACACTCCGTCCTGGTATTCTGTCTGGACGTCTCATCCTGGTATTCTGCCTGAACACCCCATTCTGGTATTGTGTCTGGACATCTCGTCCTGGTATTCCTCCTGGACACGCCATCCTGGTATTCTGTCTGGACACCCCGTCCTGATATTCTTTCTGGACACCCCGTCCTGGTATTCTGTCTGGACATCTAGTCCTGGTATTCTGTCTGGACATCTCGTCCTGGTATTCTGCCTGGACACCCCGTCCTGGTATTCTGTCTGAGCATCTAGTCCTGGTATTCTGTCTGGACACCCCATCCTGGTATTCTGCCTGAGCATCTTTTCCTGGTATTCTGTCTGGACACCCCGTCCTGGTATTCTGTCTGGACATCCCGTCCTGGTATTCTGTCTGGACATCTCGTCCTGGTATTCTGTCTGGACATCTCGTCCTGGTATTCTTCCTGGACACCCCGTCCTGGTTTTCTGTCTGGACATCCCGTCCTGGTATTCTGTCTGAGCATCTATTCCTGGTATTCTGTCTCGTCACCCCATCCTGGTATTCTGTCTGGACATCTCGTCCTGGTATTCCTCCTGGTCACGCCATCCTTGTATTCTGTCTGGACACCCCGTCCTGTTATTCTTTCTGGACACTGCATCCTGGTGTTCTGACTGGACATCTAGTCCTGGTATTCTGTCTGGACACCCCGTCCTGGTATTCCGTCTGGACATCTCGTCCTGCTATTCTGCCTGGACACCCCGTCCTGGTATTCTGTCTGGAAATCTCATCCTGGTATTCTTCCTGGATACCCCATCCTGGTATTCTGTCTGGACACCCCGTCCTGGTTTTCTGTCTGGACATCTCATCCTAGTATTCTGCCTGGACACCCCGTCCTTGTATTCTACCTGGACACCCCGTCCTGGTATTCTGTCTGGACATCTCATCCTGGTATTCTGTCTGGACATCTCATCCTGGTACTCTATCTGGGCACCCCGTCCTGGTATTATGTCTGGTCATCTCATCCTGGTATTCTGTCTGGACACCCCGTCTTCGTATTCAGTCTGGACATCTCGTCCTGGTATTCTGCCTGGACATCTCGTCCTGGTATTCCTCCTGGACACGCCATCCTGGAATTCTGTCGGGACACCCCGTCCTGGTATTCTGTCTAGACACCCAGTTCTGGTATTCTGCAGGGACACCCCTTCTTGGTATTTTGTCTGGACACCCCGTCCTGGTATTCTGTCTGGACACCCCGTCCGGGTATTCTGTCTGGACACCCCATACTGGTATTCTGCCTGGATACCCCGTCCTGGTATTCTGTCTGCTCATCTCATCCTGGTATTCTGTCTGGACACCCCATACTGGTATTCTGTCTGGACATCTCGTCCTGTTATTCTACCTGGAGACCCCTTTTTGGTATTCTGTCTGGTCTTCTCATCCTGGTATTCTGTCTGGACACTCCGTCCTGGTATTCTGTCTGGACATCTCATCCTGGTATTCTGCCTGAACACCCCATTCTGGTATTCTGTCTGGACATCTCGTCCTGGTATTCCTCCTGGACACGCCATCCTGGTATTCTGTCTGGACACCCCGTCCTGTTATTCTTTCTGGACACCCCGTCCTGGTATTCTGTCTGGACATCTCGTCCTGGTATTTTGTCTGGACATCTCGTCCTGGTATTCTTCCTGGACACCCCGTCCTGGTATTCTGTCTGGACATCCCGTCCTGGTATTCTGCCGGAGCATCTTTACCTGGTATTCTGTCTGGACACCCCATCCTGGTATTGTGTCTGGACATCTCGTCCTGGTATTCCTCCTGGACACGCCATCCTGGTATTCTGTCTGGACACCCCGTCCTGTTATTCTTTCTGGACACCCCGTCCTGGTATTCTGTCTGGACATCTAGTGCTGGTATTCTGTCTGGACATCTATTCCTGGTATTCTGTCTGGACACCCCGTCCTGGTATTCTGTCTGGATACCCCATCCTGGTATTCTGGTTGGACACCCCGTCCTGGTATTCTGTCTAAGCATCTGGTCCTGGTATTCTGTCTGAACACCCCATCCTGGTATACCGCCTGAGCATCTTTTACTGGTATTCTGTCTGGACATCTCTTTCTCGTATTCTGCCTGGACACCCCGTCCTGGTATTCTGTCTGGTCATCTCAACCTGGTATTCTGTCTGGACACCCCATACTGGTATTCTGTCTGGACATCTCGTCCTGTTATTCTGCCTGGAGACCCCTTTTTGGTATTCTGTCTGGTCTTCTCATCCTGGTATTCTGTCTGGACATCCCGTCCTGGTATTCTGCCGGAGCATCTTTACCTGGTATTCTGTCTGGACACCCCATCCTGGTATTCTGTCTGGATAGCCGTCCTGGTATTCTGGTTGGACACCCCGTCCTGGTATTCTGTCTGAGCATCTGGTCCTGGTATTCTGTCTGAACACCCCATCCTGGTATACCGCCTGAGCATCTTTTACTGGTATTCTGTCTGGACATCTCTTTCTCGTATTCTGCCTGGATACCCCGTCCTGGTATTCTGTCTGCTCATCTCATCCTGGTATTCTGTCTGGACACCCCATACTGGTATTCTGTCTGGACATCTCGTCCTGTTATTCTGCCTGGAGACCCCTTTTTGGTATTCTGTCTGGTCTTCTCATCCTGGTATTCTGTCTGGACACTCCGTCCTGGTATTCTGTCTGGACATCTCATCCTGGTATTCTGCCTGAACACCCCATTCTGGTATTGTGTCTGGACATCTCGTCCTGGTATTCCTCCTGGACACGCCATCCTGGTATTCTGTCTGGACACCCCGTCCTGTTATTCTTTCTGGACACCCCGTCCTGGTATTCTGTCTGGACATCTAGTGCTGGTATTCTGTCTGGACATCTATTCCTGGTATTCTGTCTGGACACCCCGTCCTGGTATTCTGTCTGGATACCCCATCCTGGTATTCTGGTTGGACACCCCGTCCTGGTATTCTGTCTGAGCATCTGGTCCTGGTATTCTGTCTGAACACCCCATCCTGGTATACCGCCTGAGCATCTTTTACTGGTATTCTGTCTGGACATCTCTTTCTCGTATTCTGCCTGGACACCCCGTCCTGGTATTCTGTCTGTACACCCCGTTCTGGTATTCTGCCTGGACACCCCGTCCTGGTATTCTGCCTGTACTCCCCGTCCTGGTATTCTGTCTGGATACCCCGTCCTGGTATTCTGTCTGGATACACCGTCCTGGTATTCTGGCTGGACACCCCGTCCTGGTATTCTGTCTGAGCATCTGGTCCTGGTATTCTCTCTGAACACCCCATCCTGGTATACCGCCTGAGCATCTTTTACTGGTATTCTGTCTGGACATCTCATTCTCGTATTCTGCCTGGACACCCCGTCCTCGTATTTTGTCTGGTCATCTCATCCTGGTATTCTGTCTGGACACCCCATACTGGTATTCTGTCTGGACATCTCATCCTGGTATTCTTCCTGGATACCCCATCCTGGTATTCTGTCTGGACACCCCGTCCTGGTTTTCTGTCTGGACATCTCATCCTAGTATTCTGCCTGGACACCCCGTCCTTGTATTCTACCTGGACACCCCGTCCTGGTATTCTGTCTGGAGATCTCATCCTGGTATTCTGTCTGGACATCTCATCCTCGTACTCTATCTGGGCACCCCGTCCTGGTATTATGTCTGGTCATCTCATCCTGGTATTCTGTCTGGACACCCCGTCTTCGTATTCTGTCTGGACATCTCGTCCTGGTATTCTGCCTGGACATCTCGTCCTGTTATTCCTCCTGGACACGCCATCCTGGAATTCTGTCGGGACACCCCGTCCTGTTATTCTGTCTGGACACCCGATCCTGGTATTCTGTCTGGACACCCCGTCCTGGTATTCTGTCTAGACACCCAGTTCTGGTATTCTGCAGGGACACCCCTTCTTGGTATTTTGTCTGGACACCCCGTCCGGGTATTCTGTCTGGACACCCCATACTGGTATTCTGCCTGGATACCCCGTCCTGGTATTCTGTCTGCTCATCTCATCCTGGTATTCTGTCTGGACACCCCATACTGGTATTCTGTCTGGACATCTCGTCCTGTTATTCTGCCTGGAGACCCCTTTTTGGTATTCTGTCTGGTCTTCTCATCCTGGTATTCTGTCTGGACATCTCATCCTGGTATTCTGCCTGAACACCCCATTCTGGTATTGTGTCTGGACATCTCGTCCTGGTATTCCTCCTGGACACGCCATCCTGGTATTCTGTCTGGACACCCCGTCCTGTTATTCTTTCTGGACACCCCGTCCTGGTATTCTGTCTGGACATCTCGTCCTGGTATTTTGTCTGGACATCTCGTCCTGGTATTCTTCCTGGACACCCCGTCCTGGTATTCTGTCTGGACATCCCGTCCTGGTATTCTGCCGGAGCATCTTTACCTGGTATTCTGTCTGGACACCCCATCCTGGTATTCTGTCTGGATAGCCGTCCTGGTATTCTGGTTGGACACCCCGTCCTGGTATTCTGTCTGAGCATCTGGTCCTGGTATTCTGTCTGAACACCCCATCCTGGTATACCGCCTGAGCATCTTTTACTGGTATTCTGTCTGGACATCTCTTTCTCGTATTCTGCCTGGATACCCCGTCCTGGTATTCTGTCTGCTCATCTCATCCTGGTATTCTGTCTGGACACCCCATACTGGTATTCTGTCTGGACATCTCGTCCTGTTATTCTGCCTGGAGACCCCTTTTTGGTATTCTGTCTGGTCTTCTCATCCTGGTATTCTGTCTGGACACTCCGTCCTGGTATTCTGTCTGGACATCTCATCCTGGTATTCTGCCTGAACACCCCATTCTGGTATTGTGTCTGGACATCTCGTCCTGGTATTCCTCCTGGACACGCCATCCTGGTATTCTGTCTGGACACCCCGTCCTGTTATTCTTTCTGGACACCCCGTCCTGGTATTCTGTCTGGACATCTAGTGCTGGTATTCTGTCTGAACATCTATTCCTGGTATTCTGTCTGGACACCCCGTCCTGGTATTCTGTCTGGATACCCCATCCTGGTATTCTGGTTGGACACCCCGTCCTGGTATTCTGTCTGAGCATCTGGTCCTGGTATTCTGTCTGAACACCCCATCCTGGTATACCGCCTGAGCATCTTTTACTGGTATTCTGTCTGGACATCTCTTTCTCGTATTCTGCCTGGACACCCCGTCCTGGTATTCTGTCTGGTCATCTCAACCTGGTATTCTGTCTGGACACCCCATACTGGTATTCTGTCTGGACATCTCGTCCTGTTATTCTGCCTGGAGACCCCTTTTTGGTATTCTGTCTGGTCTTCTCATCCTGGTATTCTGTCTGGACATCCCGTCCTGGTATTCTGCCGGAGCATCTTTACCTGGTATTCTGTCTGGACACCCCATCCTGGTATTCTGTCTGGATAGCCGTCCTGGTATTCTGGTTGGACACCCCGTCCTGGTATTCTGTCTGAGCATCTGGTCCTGGTATTCTGTCTGAACACCCCATCCTGGTATACCGCCTGAGCATCTTTTACTGGTATTCTGTCTGGACATCTCTTTCTCGTATTCTGCCTGGATACCCCGTCCTGGTATTCTGTCTGCTCATCTCATCCTGGTATTCTGTCTGGACACCCCATACTGGTATTCTGTCTGGACATCTCGTCCTGTTATTCTGCCTGGAGACCCCTTTTTGGTATTCTGTCTGGTCTTCTCATCCTGGTATTCTGTCTGGACACTCCGTCCTGGTATTCTGTCTGGACATCTCATCCTGGTATTCTGCCTGAACACCCCATTCTGGTATTGTGTCTGGACATCTCGTCCTGGTATTCCTCCTGGACACGCCATCCTGGTATTCTGTCTGGACACCCCGTCCTGTTATTCTTTCTGGACACCCCGTCCTGGTATTCTGTCTGGACATCTAGTGCTGGTATTCTGTCTGGACATCTATTCCTGGTATTCTTTCTGGACACCCCGTCCTGGTACTCTGTCTGGATACCCCATCCTGGTATTCTGGTTGGACACCCCGTCCTGGTATTCTGTCTGAGCATCTGGTCCTGGTATTCTGTCTGAACACCCCATCCTGGTATACCGCCTGAGCATCTTTTACTGGTATTCTGTCTGGACATCTCTTTCTCGTATTCTGCCTGGACACCCCGTCCTGGTATTCTGTCTGGTCATCTCATCCTGGTATTCTGTCTGGACACCCCATACTGGTATTCTGTCTGGACATCTCGTCCTGTTATTCTGCCTGGAGACCCCTTTTTGGTATTCTGTCTGGTCTTCTCATCCTGGTATTCTGTCTGGACACTCCGTCCTGGTATTCTGTCTGGACATCTCATCCTGGTATTCTGTCTGGACACCCCATTCTGGTATTGTGTCTGGACATCTCGTCCTGGTATTCCTCCTGGACACGCCATCCTGGTATTCTGTCTGGACACCCCGTCCTGTTATTCTTTCTGGACACCCCGTCCTGGTATTCTGTCTGGACATCTCGTCCTGGTATTTTGTCTGGACATCTCGTCCTGGTATTCTTCCTGGACACCCCGTCCTGGTATTCTGTCTGGACACGCCATCCTGGTATTCTGTCTGGACACCCCGTCCTGATATTCTTTCTGGACACCCCGTCCTGGTATTCTGTCTGGACATCTAGTCCTGGTATTCTGTCTGGACATCTCGTCCTGGTATTCTGCCTGGACACCCCGTCCTGGTATTCTGTCTGAGCATCTAGTCCTGGTATTCTGTCTGGACACCCCATCCTGGTATTCTGCCTGAGCATCTTTTCCTGGTATTCTGTCTGGACACCCCGTCCTGGTATTCTGTCTGGACATCCCGTCCTGGTATTCTGTCTGGACATCTCGTCCTGGTATTCTGTCTGGACATCTCGTCCTGGTATTCTTCCTGGACACCCCGTCCTGGTTTTCTGTCTGGACATCCCGTCCTGGTATTCTGTCTGAGCATCTATTCCTGGTATTCTGTCTCGTCACCCCATCCTGGTATTCTGTCTGGACATCTCGTCCTGGTATTCCTCCTGGTCACGCCATCCTTGTATTCTGTCTGGACACCCCGTCCTGTTATTCTTTCTGGACACTGCATCCTGGTGTTCTGACTGGACATCTAGTCCTGGTATTCTGTCTGGACACCCCGTCCTGGTATTCCGTCTGGACATCTCGTCCTGCTATTCTGCCTGGACACCCCGTCCTGGTATTCTGTCTGGAAATCTCATCCTGGTATTCTTCCTGGATACCCCATCCTGGTATTCTGTCTGGACACCCCGTCCTGGTTTTCTGTCTGGACATCTCATCCTAGTATTCTGCCTGGACACCCCGTCCTTGTATTCTACCTGGACACCCCGTCCTGGTATTCTGTCTGGACATCTCATCCTGGTATTCTGTCTGGACATCTCATCCTGGTACTCTATCTGGGCACCCCGTCCTGGTATTATGTCTGGTCATCTCATCCTGGTATTCTGTCTGGACACCCCGTCTTCGTATTCTGTCTGGACATCTCGTCCTGGTATTCTGCCTGGACATCTCGTCCTGGTATTCCTCCTGGACACGCCATCCTGGAATTCTGTCGGGACACCCCGTCCTGGTATTCTGTCTAGACACCCAGTTCTGGTATTCTGCAGGGACACCCCTTCTTGGTATTTTGTCTGGACACCCCGTCCTGGTATTCTGTCTGGACACCCCGTCCGGGTATTCTGTCTGGACACCCCATACTGGTATTCTGCCTGGATACCCCGTCCTGGTATTCTGTCTGCTCATCTCATCCTGGTATTCTGTCTGGACACCCCATACTGGTATTCTGTCTGGACATCTCGTCCTGTTATTCTACCTGGAGACCCCTTTTTGGTATTCTGTCTGGTCTTCTCATCCTGGTATTCTGTCTGGACACTCCGTCCTGGTATTCTGTCTGGACATCTCATCCTGGTATTCTGCCTGAACACCCCATTCTGGTATTGTGTCTGGACATCTCGTCCTGGTATTCCTCCTGGACACGCCATCCTGGTATTCTGTCTGGACACCCCGTCCTGTTATTCTTTCTGGACACCCCGTCCTGGTATTCTGTCTGGACATCTCGTCCTGGTATTTTGTCTGGACATCTCGTCCTGGTATTCTTCCTGGACACCCCGTCCTGGTATTCTGTCTGGACATCCCGTCCTGGTATTCTGCCGGAGCATCTTTACCTGGTATTCTGTCTGGACACCCCATCCTGGTATTCTGTCTGGATAGCCGTCCTGGTATTCTGGTTGGACACCCCGTCCTGGTATTCTGTCTGAGCATCTGGTCCTGGTATTCTGTCTGAACACCCCATCCTGGTATACCGCCTGAGCATCTTTTACTGGTATTCTGTCTGGACATCTCTTTCTCGTATTCTGCCTGGATACCCCGTCCTGGTATTCTGTCTGCTCATCTCATCCTGGTATTCTGTCTGGACACCCCATACTGGTATTCTGTCTGGACATCTCGTCCTGTTATTCTGCCTGGAGACCCCTTTTTGGTATTCTGTCTGGTCTTCTCATCCTGGTATTCTGTCTGGACACTCCGTCCTGGTATTCTGTCTGGACATCTCATCCTGGTATTCTGCCTGAACACACCATTCTGGTATTGTGTCTGGACATCTCGTCCTGGTATTCCTCCTGGACACGCCATCCTGGTATTCTGTCTGGACACCCCGTCCTGTTATTCTTTCTGGACACCCCGTCCTGGTATTCTGTCTGGACATCTAGTGCTGGTATTCTGTCTGGACATCTATTCCTGGTATTCTTTCTGGACACCCCGTCCTGGTACTCTGTCTGGATACCCCATCCTGGTATTCTGGTTGGACACCCCGTCCTGGTATTCTGTCTGAGCATCTGGTCCTGGTATTCTGTCTGAACACCCCATCCTGGTATACCGCCTGAGCATCTTTTACTGGTATTCTGTCTGGACATCTCTTTCTCGTATTCTGCCTGGACACCCCGTCCTGGTATTCTGTCTGGTCATCTCATCCTGGTATTCTGTCTGGACACCCCATACTGGTATTCTGTCTGGACATCTCGTCCTGTTATTCTGCCTGGAGACCCCTTTTTGGTATTCTGTCTGGTCTTCTCATCCTGGTATTCTGTCTGGACACTCCGTCCTGGTATTCTGTCTGGACATCTCATCCTGGTATTCTGTCTGGACACCCCATTCTGGTATTGTGTCTGGACATCTCGTCCTGGTATTCCTCCTGGACACGCCATCCTGGTATTCTGTCTGGACACCCCGTCCTGTTATTCTTTCTGGACACCCCGTCCTGGTATTCTGTCTGAGTATCTAGTCCTGGTATTCTGCCTGGACATCTCGTCCTGGTATTCTGTCTGGACAACTCGTCCTGGTATTCTTCCTGGACACCCGTCCTGCATTCTGTCTGGACATCCCGTCCTGGTATTCTGTCGGAGGATCTTTGCCTGGTATTCTGTCTGGACACCCCATTCTGGTATTGTGTCTGGACATCTCGTCCTGGTATTCCTCCTGGACACGCCATCCTGGTATTCTGTCTCTACACCCCGTCCTGTTATTCTTTCTGGACACCCCGTCCTGGTATTCTGTCTGGACATCTCGTCCTGGTATTTTGTCTGGACATCTCGTCCTGGTATTCTTCCTGGACACCCCGTCCTGGTATTCTGTCTGGACATCCCGTCCTGGTATTCTGCCGGAGCATCTTTACCTGGTATTCTGTCTGGACACCCCATCCTGGTATTCTGTCTGGATAGCCGTCCTGGTATTCTGGTTGGACACCCCGTCCTGGTATTCTGTCTGAGCATCTGGTCCTGGTATTCTGTCTGAACACCCCATCCTGGTATACCGCCTGAGCATCTTTTACTGGTATTCTGTCTGGACATCTCTTTCTCGTATTCTGCCTGGACACCCCATACTGGTATTCTGTCTGGACATCTCGTCCTGTTATTCTGCCTGGAGACCCCTTTTTGGTATTCTGTCTGGTCTTCTCATCCTGGTATTCTGTCTGGACACTCCGTCCTGGTATTCTGTCTGGACATCTCATCCTGGTATTCTGCCTGAACACCCCATTCTGGTATTGTGTCTGGACATCTCGTCCTGGTATTCCTCCTGGACACGCCATCCTGGTATTCTGTCTGGACACCCCGTCCTGTTATTCTTTCTGGACACCCCGTCCTGGTATTCTGTCTGGACATCTAGTGCTGGTATTCTGTCTGAACATCTATTCCTGGTATTCTGTCTGGACACCCCGTCCTGGTATTCTGTCTGGATACCCCATCCTGGTATTCTGGTTGGACACCCCGTCCTGGTATTCTGTCTGAGCATCTGGTCCTGGTATTCTGTCTGAACACCCCATCCTGGTATACCGCCTGAGCATCTTTTACTGGTATTCTGTCTGGACATCTCTTTCTCGTATTCTGCCTGGACACCCCGTCCTGGTATTCTGTCTGGTCATCTCAACCTGGTATTCTGTCTGGACACCCCATACTGGTATTCTGTCTGGACATCTCGTCCTGTTATTCTGCCTGGAGACCCCTTTTTGGTATTCTGTCTGGTCTTCTCATCCTGGTATTCTGTCTGGACATCCCGTCCTGGTATTCTGCCGGAGCATCTTTACCTGGTATTCTGTCTGGACACCCCATCCTGGTATTCTGTCTGGATAGCCGTCCTGGTATTCTGGTTGGACACCCCGTCCTGGTATTCTGTCTGAGCATCTGGTCCTGGTATTCTGTCTGAACACCCCATCCTGGTATACCGCCTGAGCATCTTTTACTGGTATTCTGTCTGGACATCTCTTTCTCGTATTCTGCCTGGATACCCCGTCCTGGTATTCTGTCTGCTCATCTCATCCTGGTATTCTGTCTGGACACCCCATACTGGTATTCTGTCTGGACATCTCGTCCTGTTATTCTGCCTGGAGACCCCTATTTGGTATTCTGTCTGGTCTTCTCATCCTGGTATTCTGTCTGGACACTCCGTCCTGGTATTCTGTCTGGACATCTCATCCTGGTATTCTGCCTGAACACCCCATTCTGGTATTGTGTCTGGACATCTCGTCCTGGTATTCCTCCTGGACACGCCATCCTGGTATTCTGTCTGGACACCCCGTCCTGTTATTCTTTCTGGACACCCCGTCCTGGTATTCTGTCTGGACATCTAGTGCTGGTATTCTGTCTGGACATCTATTCCTGGTATTCTTTCTGGACACCCCGTCCTGGTACTCTGTCTGGATACCCCATCCTGGTATTCTGGTTGGACACCCCGTCCTGGTATTCTGTCTGAGCATCTGGTCCTGGTATTCTGTCTGAACACCCCATCCTGGTATACCGCCTGAGCATCTTTTACTGGTATTCTGTCTGGACATCTCTTTCTCGTATTCTGCCTGGACACCCCGTCCTGGTATTCTGTCTGGTCATCTCATCCTGGTATTCTGTCTGGACACCCCATACTGGTATTCTGTCTGGACATCTCGTCCTGTTATTCTGCCTGGAGACCCCTTTTTGGTATTCTGTCTGGTCTTCTCATCCTGGTATTCTGTCTGGACACTCCGTCCTGGTATTCTGTCTGGACATCTCATCCTGGTATTCTGTCTGGACACCCCATTCTGGTATTGTGTCTGGACATCTCGTCCTGGTATTCCTCCTGGACACGCCATCCTGGTATTCTGTCTGGACACCCCGTCCTGTTATTCTTTCTGGACACCCCGTCCTGGTATTCTGTCTGGACATCTCGTCCTGGTATTTTGTCTGGACATCTCGTCCTGGTATTCTTCCTGGACACCCCGTCCTGGTATTCTGTCTGGACACGCCATCCTGGTATTCTGTCTGGACACCCCGTCCTGATATTCTTTCTGGACACCCCGTCCTGGTATTCTGTCTGGTCATCTAGTCCTGGTATTCTGTCTGGACATCTCGTCCTGGTATTCTGCCTGGACACCCCGTCCTGGTATTCTGTCTGAGCATCTAGTCCTGGTATTCTGTCTGGACACCCCATCCTGGTATTCTGCCTGAGCATCTTTTCCTGGTATTCTGTCTGGACACCCCGTCCTGGTATTCTGTCTGGACATCCCGTCCTGGTATTCTGTCTGGACATCTCGTCCTGGTATTCTGTCTGGACATCTCGTCCTGGTATTCTTCCTGGACACCCCGTCCTGGTTTTCTGTCTGGACATCCCGTCCTGGTATTCTGTCTGAGCATCTATTCCTGGTATTCTGTCTCGTCACCCCATCCTGGTATTCTGTCTGGACATCTCGTCCTGGTATTCCTCCTGGTCACGCCATCCTTGTATTCTGTCTGGACACCCCGTCCTGTTATTCTTTCTGGACACTGCATCCTGGTGTTCTGACTGGACATCTAGTCCTGGTATTCTGTCTGGACACCCCGTCCTGGTATTCCGTCTGGACATCTCGTCCTGCTATTCTGCCTGGACACCCCGTCCTGGTATTCTGTCTGAAAATCTCATCCTGGTATTCTTCCTGGATACCCCATCCTGGTATTCTGTCTGGACACCCCGTCCTGGTTTTCTGTCTGGACATCTCATCCTAGTATTCTGCCTGGACACCCCGTCCTTGTATTCTACCTGGACACCCCGTCCTGGTATTCTGTCTGGACATCTCATCCTGGTATTCTGTCTGGACATCTCATCCTGGTACTCTATCTGGGCACCCCGTCCTGGTATTATGTCTGGTCATCTCATCCTGGTATTCTGTCTGGACACCCCGTCTTCGTATTCTGTCTGGACATCTCGTCCTGGTATTCTGCCTGGACATCTCGTCCTGGTATTCCTCCTGGACACGCCATCCTGGAATTCTGTCGGGACACCCCGTCCTGGTATTCTGTCTAGACACCCAGTTCTGGTATTCTGCAGGGACACCCCTTCTTGGTATTTTGTCTGGACACCCCGTCCTGGTATTCTGTCTGGACACCCCGTCCGGGTATTCTGTCTGGACACCCCATACTGGTATTCTGCCTGGATACCCCGTCCTGGTATTCTGTCTGCTCATCTCATCCTGGTATTCTGTCTGGACACCCCATACTGGTATTCTGTCTGGACATCTCGTCCTGTTATTCTACCTGGAGACCCCTTTTTGGTATTCTGTCTGGTCTTCTCATCCTGGTATTCTGTCTGGACACTCCGTCCTGGTATTCTGTCTGGACATCTCATCCTGGTATTCTGCCTGAACACCCCATTCTGGTATTGTGTCTGGACATCTCGTCCTGGTATTCCTCCTGGACACGCCATCCTGGTATTCTGTCTGGACACCCCGTCCTGTTATTCTTTCTGGACACCCCGTCCTGGTATTCTGTCTGGACATCTCGTCCTGGTATTTTGTCTGGACATCTCGTCCTGGTATTCTTCCTGGACACCCCGTCCTGGTATTCTGTCTGGACATCCCGTCCTGGTATTCTGCCGGAGCATCTTTACCTGGTATTCTGTCTGGACACCCCATCCTGGTATTCTGTCTGGATAGCCGTCCTGGTATTCTGGTTGGACACCCCGTCCTGGTATTCTGTCTGAGCATCTGGTCCTGGTATTCTGTCTGAACACCCCATCCTGGTATACCGCCTGAGCATCTTTTACTGGTATTCTGTCTGGACATCTCTTTCTCGTATTCTGCCTGGATACCCCGTCCTGGTATTCTGTCTGCTCATCTCATCCTGGTATTCTGTCTGGACACCCCATACTGGTATTCTGTCTGGACATCTCGTCCTGTTATTCTGCCTGGAGACCCCTTTTTGGTATTCTGTCTGGTCTTCTCATCCTGGTATTCTGTCTGGACACTCCGTCCTGGTATTCTGTCTGGACATCTCATCCTGGTATTCTGCCTGAACACCCCATTCTGGTATTGTGTCTGGACATCTCGTCCTGGTATTCCTCCTGGACACGCCATCCTGGTATTCTGTCTGGACACCCCGTCCTGTTATTCTTTCTGGACACCCCGTCCTGGTATTCTGTCTGGACATCTAGTGCTGGTATTCTGTCTGGACATCTATTCCTGGTATTCTTTCTGGACACCCCGTCCTGGTACTCTGTCTGGATACCCCATCCTGGTATTCTGGTTGGACACCCCGTCCTGGTATTCTGTCTGAGCATCTGGTCCTGGTATTCTGTCTGAACACCCCATCCTGGTATACCGCCTGAGCATCTTTTACTGGTATTCTGTCTGGACATCTCTTTCTCGTATTCTGCCTGGACACCCCGTCCTGGTATTCTGTCTGGTCATCTCATCCTGGTATTCTGTCTGGACACCCCATACTGGTATTCTGTCTGGACATCTCGTCCTGTTATTCTGCCTGGAGACCCCTTTTTGGTATTCTGTCTGGTCTTCTCATCCTGGTATTCTGTCTGGACACTCCGTCCTGGTATTCTGTCTGGACATCTCATCCTGGTATTCTGTCTGGACACCCCATTCTGGTATTGTGTCTGGACATCTCGTCCTGGTATTCCTCCTGGACACGCCATCCTGGTATTCTGTCTGGACACCCCGTCCTGTTATTCTTTCTGGACACCCCGTCCTGGTATTCTGTCTGAGTATCTAGTCCTGGTATTCTGCCTGGACATCTCGTCCTGGTATTCTGTCTGGACAACTCGTCCTGGTATTCTTCCTGGACACCCGTCCTGCATTCTGTCTGGACATCCCGTCCTGGTATTCTGTCGGAGGATCTTTGCCTGGTATTCTGTCTGGACACCCCATTCTGGTATTGTGTCTGGACATCTCGTCCTGGTATTCCTCCTGGACACGCCATCCTGGTATTCTGTCTCTACACCCCGTCCTGTTATTCTTTCTGGACACCCCGTCCTGGTATTCTGTCTGGACATCTAGTGCTGGTATTCTGTCTGAACATCTATTCCTGGTATTCTGTCTGGACACCCCGTCCTGGTATTCTGTCTGGATACCCCATCCTGGTATTCTGGTTGGACACCCCGTCCTGGTATTCTGTCTGAGCATCTGGTCCTGGTATTCTGTCTGAACACCCCATCCTGGTATACCGCCTGAGCATCTTTTACTGGTATTCTGTCTGGACATCTCTTTCTCGTATTCTGCCTGGACACCCCGTCCTGGTATTCTGTCTGGTCATCTCAACCTGGTATTCTGTCTGGACACCCCATACTGGTATTCTGTCTGGACATCTCGTCCTGTTATTCTGCCTGGAGACCCCTTTTTGGTATTCTGTCTGGTCTTCTCGTCCTGGTATTCTGTCTGGACATCCCGTCCTGGTATTCTGCCGGAGCATCTTTACCTGGTATTCTGTCTGGACACCCCATCCTGGTATTCTGTCTGGATAGCCGTCCTGGTATTCTGGTTGGACACCCCGTCCTGGTATTCTGTCTGAGCATCTGGTCCTGGTATTCTGTCTGAACACCCCATCCTGGTATACCGCCTGAGCATCTTTTACTGGTATTCTGTCTGGACATCTCTTTCTCGTATTCTGCCTGGATACCCCGTCCTGGTATTCTGTCTGCTCATCTCATCCTGGTATTCTGTCTGGACACCCCATACTGGTATTCTGTCTGGACATCTCGTCCTGTTATTCTGCCTGGAGACCCCTTTTTGGTATTCTGTCTGGTCTTCTCATCCTGGTATTCTGTCTGGACACTCCGTCCTGGTATTCTGTCTGGACATCTCATCCTGGTATTCTGCCTGAACACCCCATTCTGGTATTGTGTCTGGACATCTCGTCCTGGTATTCCTCCTGGACACGCCATCCTGGTATTCTGTCTGGACACCCCGTCCTGTTATTCTTTCTGGACACCCCGTCCTGGTATTCTGTCTGGACATCTAGTGCTGGTATTCTGTCTGGACATCTATTCCTGGTATTCTTTCTGGACACCCCGTCCTGGTACTCTGTCTGGATACCCCATCGTGGTATTCTGGTTGGACACCCCGTCCTGGTATTCTGTCTGAGCATCTGGTCCTGGTATTCTGTCTGAACACCCCATCCTGGTATACCGCCTGAGCATCTTTTACTGGTATTCTGTCTGGACATCTCTTTCTCGTATTCTGCCTGGACACCCCGTCCTGGTATTCTGTCTGGTCATCTCATCCTGGTATTCTGTCTGGACACCCCATACTGGTATTCTGTCTGGACATCTCGTCCTGTTATTCTGCCTGGAGACCCCTTTTTGGTATTCTGTCTGGTCTTCTCATCCTGGTATTCTGTCTGGACACTCCGTCCTGGTATTCTGTCTGGACATCTCATCCTGGTATTCTGTCTGGACACACCATTCTGGTATTGTGTCTGGACATCTCGTCCTGGTATTCCTCCTGGACACGCCATCCTGGTATTCTGTCTGGACACCCCGTCCTGTTATTCTTTCTGGACACCCCGTCCTGGTATTCTGTCTGGACATCTCGTCCTGGTATTTTGTCTGGACATCTCGTCCTGGTATTCTTCCTGGACACCCCGTCCTGGTATTCTGTCTGGACACGCCATCCTGGTATTCTGTCTGGACACCCCGTCCTGATATTCTTTCTGGACACCCCGTCCTGGTATTCTGTCTGGACATCTAGTCCTGGTATTCTGTCTGGACATCTCGTCCTGGTATTCTGCCTGGACACCCCGTCCTGGTATTCTGTCTGAGCATCTAGTCCTGGTATTCTGTCTGGACACCCCATCCTGGTATTCTGCCTGAGCATCTTTTCCTGGTATTCTGTCTGGACACCCCGTCCTGGTATTCTGTCTGGACATCCCGTCCTGGTATTCTGTCTGGACATCTCGTCCTGGTATTCTGTCTGGACATCTCGTCCTGGTATTCTTCCTGGACACCCCGTCCTGGTTTTCTGTCTGGACATCCCGTCCTGGTATTCTGTCTGAGCATCTATTCCTGGTATTCTGTCTCGTCACCCCATCCTGGTATTCTGTCTGGACATCTCGTCCTGGTATTCCTCCTGGTCACGCCATCCTTGTATTCTGTCTGGACACCCCGTCCTGTTATTCTTTCTGGACACTGCATCCTGGTGTTCTGACTGGACATCTAGTCCTGGTATTCTGTCTGGACACCCCGTCCTGGTATTCCGTCTGGACATCTCGTCCTGCTATTCTGCCTGGACACCCCGTCCTGGTATTCTGTCTGAAAATCTCATCCTGGTATTCTTCCTGGATACCCCATCCTGGTATTCTGTCTGGACACCCCGTCCTGGTTTTCTGTCTGGACATCTCATCCTAGTATTCTGCCTGGACACCCCGTCCTTGTATTCTACCTGGACACCCCGTCCTGGTATTCTGTCTGGACATCTCATCCTGGTATTCTGTCTGGACATCTCATCCTGGTACTCTATCTGGGCACCCCGTCCTGGTATTATGTCTGGTCATCTCATCCTGGTATTCTGTCTGGACACCCCGTCTTCGTATTCTGTCTGGACATCTCGTCCTGGTATTCTGCCTGGACATCTCGTCCTGGTATTCCTCCTGGACACGCCATCCTGGAATTCTGTCGGGACACCCCGTCCTGGTATTCTGTCTAGACACCCAGTTCTGGTATTCTGCAGGGACACCCCTTCTTGGTATTTTGTCTGGACACCCCGTCCTGGTATTCTGTCTGGACACCCCGTCCGGGTATTCTGTCTGGACACCCCATACTGGTATTCTGCCTGGATACCCCGTCCTGGTATTCTGTCTGCTCATCTCATCCTGGTATTCTGTCTGGACACCCCATACTGGTATTCTGTCTGGACATCTCGTCCTGTTATTCTACCTGGAGACCCCTTTTTGGTATTCTGTCTGGTCTTCTCATCCTGGTATTCTGTCTGGACACTCCGTCCTGGTATTCTGTCTGGACATCTCATCCTGGTATTCTGCCTGAACACCCCATTCTGGTATTGTGTCTGGACATCTCGTCCTGGTATTCCTCCTGGACACGCCATCCTGGTATTCTGTCTGGACACCCCGTCCTGTTATTCTTTCTGGACACCCCGTCCTGGTATTCTGTCTGGACATCTCGTCCTGGTATTTTGTCTGGACATCTCGTCCTGGTATTCTTCCTGGACACCCCGTCCTGGTATTCTGTCTGGACATCCCGTCCTGGTATTCTGCCGGAGCATCTTTACCTGGTATTCTGTCTGGACACCCCATCCTGGTATTCTGTCTGGATAGCCGTCCTGGTATTCTGGTTGGACACCCCGTCCTGGTATTCTGTCTGAGCATCTGGTCCTGGTATTCTGTCTGAACACCCCATCCTGGTATACCGCCTGAGCATCTTTTACTGGTATTCTGTCTGGACATCTCTTTCTCGTATTCTGCCTGGATACCCCGTCCTGGTATTCTGTCTGCTCATCTCATCCTGGTATTCTGTCTGGACACCCCATACTGGTATTCTGTCTGGACATCTCGTCCTGTTATTCTGCCTGGAGACCCCTTTTTGGTATTCTGTCTGGTCTTCTCATCCTGGTATTCTGTCTGGACACTCCGTCCTGGTATTCTGTCTGGACATCTCATCCTGGTATTCTGCCTGAACACCCCATTCTGGTATTGTGTCTGGACATCTCGTCCTGGTATTCCTCCTGGACACGCCATCCTGGTATTCTGTCTGGACACCCCGTCCTGTTATTCTTTCTGGACACCCCGTCCTGGTATTCTGTCTGGACATCTAGTGCTGGTATTCTGTCTGGACATCTATTCCTGGTATTCTTTCTGGACACCCCGTCCTGGTACTCTGTCTGGATACCCCATCCTGGTATTCTGGTTGGACACCCCGTCCTGGTATTCTGTCTGAGCATCTGGTCCTGGTATTCTGTCTGAACACCCCATCCTGGTATACCGCCTGAGCATCTTTTACTGGTATTCTGTCTGGACATCTCTTTCTCGTATTCTGCCTGGACACCCCGTCCTGGTATTCTGTCTGGTCATCTCATCCTGGTATTCTGTCTGGACACCCCATACTGGTATTCTGTCTGGACATCTCGTCCTGTTATTCTGCCTGGAGACCCCTTTTTGGTATTCTGTCTGGTCTTCTCATCCTGGTATTCTGTCTGGACACTCCGTCCTGGTATTCTGTCTGGACATCTCATCCTGGTATTCTGTCTGGACACCCCATTCTGGTATTGTATCTGGACATCTCGTCCTGGTATTCCTCCTGGACACGCCATCCTGGTATTCTGTCTGGACACCCCGTCCTGTTATTCTTTCTGGACACCCCGTCCTGGTATTCTGTCTGAGTATCTAGTCCTGGTATTCTGCCTGGACATCTCGTCCTGGTATTCTGTCTGGACAACTCGTCCTGGTATTCTTCCTGGACACCCGTCCTGCATTCTGTCTGGACATCCCGTCCTGGTATTCTGTCGGAGGATCTTTGCCTGGTATTCTGTCTGGACACCCCATTCTGGTATTGTGTCTGGACATCTCGTCCTGGTATTCCTCCTGGACACGCCATCCTGGTATTCTGTCTCTACACCCCGTCCTGTTATTCTTTCTGGACACCCCGTCCTGGTATTCTGTCTGGACATCTCGTCCTGGTATTTTGTCTGGACATCTCGTCCTGGTATTCTTCCTGGACACCCCGTCCTGGTATTCTGTCTGGACATCCCGTCCTGGTATTCTGCCGGAGCATCTTTACCTGGTATTCTGTCTGGACACCCCATCCTGGTATTCTGTCTGGATAGCCGTCCTGGTATTCTGGTTGGACACCCCGTCCTGGTATTCTGTCTGAGCATCTGGTCCTGGTATTCTGTCTGAACACCCCATCCTGGTATACCGCCTGAGCATCTTTTACTGGTATTCTGTCTGGACATCTCTTTCTCGTATTCTGCCTGGATACCCCGTCCTGGTATTCTGTCTGCTCATCTCATCCTGGTATTCTGTCTGGACACCCCATACTGGTATTCTGTCTGGACATCTCGTCCTGTTATTCTGCCTGGAGACCCCTTTTTGGTATTCTGTCTGGTCTTCTCATCCTGGTATTCTGTCTGGACACTCCGTCCTGGTATTCTGTCTGGACATCTCATCCTGGTATTCTGCCTGAACACCCCATTCTGGTATTGTGTCTGGACATCTCGTCCTGGTATTCCTCCTGGACACGCCATCCTGGTATTCTGTCTGGACACCCCGTCCTGTTATTCTTTCTGGACACCCCGTCCTGGTATTCTGTCTGGACATCTAGTGCTGGTATTCTGTCTGGACATCTATTCCTGGTATTCTGTCTGGACACCCCGTCCTGGTATTCTGTCTGGATACCCCATCCTGGTATTCTGGTTGGACACCCCGTCCTGGTATTCTGTCTGAGCATCTGGTCCTGGTATTCTGTCTGAACACCCCATCCTGGTATACCGCCTGAGCATCTTTTACTGGTATTCTGTCTGGACATCTCTTTCTCGTATTCTGCCTGGACACCCCGTCCTGGTATTCTGTCTGGTCATCTCAACCTGGTATTCTGTCTGGACACCCCATACTGGTATTCTGTCTGGACATCTCGTCCTGTTATTCTGCCTGGAGACCCCTTTTTGGTATTCTGTCTGGTCTTCTCATCCTGGTATTCTGTCTGGACATCCCGTCCTGGTATTCTGCCGGAGCATCTTTACCTGGTATTCTGTCTGGACACCCCATCCTGGTATTCTGTCTGGATAGCCGTCCTGGTATTCTGGTTGGACACCCCGTCCTGGTATTCTGTCTGAGCATCTGGTCCTGGTATTCTGTCTGAACACCCCATCCTGGTATACCGCCTGAGCATCTTTTACTGGTATTCTGTCTGGACATCTCTTTCTCGTATTCTGCCTGGATACCCCGTCCTGGTATTCTGTCTGCTCATCTCATCCTGGTATTCTGTCTGGACACCCCATACTGGTATTCTGTCTGGACATCTCGTCCTGTTATTCTGCCTGGAGACCCCTTTTTGGTATTCTGTCTGGTCTTCTCATCCTGGTATTCTGTCTGGACACTCCGTCCTGGTATTCTGTCTGGACATCTCATCCTGGTATTCTGCCTGAACACCCCATTCTGGTATTGTGTCTGGACATCTCGTCCTGGTATTCCTCCTGGACACGCCATCCTGGTATTCTGTCTGGACACCCCGTCCTGTTATTCTTTCTGGACACCCCGTCCTGGTATTCTGTCTGGACATCTAGTGCTGGTATTCTGTCTGGACATCTATTCCTGGTATTCTGTCTGGACACCCCGTCCTGGTATTCTGTCTGGATACCCCATCCTGGTATTCTGGTTGGACACCCCGTCCTGGTATTCTGTCTGAGCATCTGGTCCTGGTATTCTGTCTGAACACCCCATCCTGGTATACCGCCTGAGCATCTTTTACTGGTATTCTGTCTGGACATCTCTTTCTCGTATTCTGCCTGGACACCCCGTCCTGGTATTCTGTCTGGTCATCTCAACCTGGTATTCTGTCTGGACACCCCATACTGGTATTCTGTCTGGACATCTCGTCCTGTTATTCTGCCTGGAGACCCCTTTTTGGTATTCTGTCTGGTCTTCTCATCCTGGTATTCTGTCTGGACATCCCGTCCTGGTATTCTGCCGGAGCATCTTTACCTGGTATTCTGTCTGGACACCCCATCCTGGTATTCTGTCTGGATAGCCGTCCTGGTATTCTGGTTGGACACCCCGTCCTGGTATTCTGTCTGAGCATCTGGTCCTGGTATTCTGTCTGAACACCCCATCCTGGTATACCGCCTGAGCATCTTTTACTGGTATTCTGTCTGGACATCTCTTTCTCGTATTCTGCCTGGATACCCCGTCCTGGTATTCTGTCTGCTCATCTCATCCTGGTATTCTGTCTGGACACCCCATACTGGTATTCTGTCTGGACATCTCGTCCTGTTATTCTGCCTGGAGACCCCTTTTTGGTATTCTGTCTGGTCTTCTCATCCTGGTATTCTGTCTGGACACTCCGTCCTGGTATTCTGTCTGGACATCTCATCCTGGTATTCTGCCTGAACACCCCATTCTGGTATTGTGTCTGGACATCTCGTCCTGGTATTCCTCCTGGACACGCCATCCTGGTATTCTGTCTGGACACCCCGTCCTGTTATTCTTTCTGGACACCCCGTCCTGGTATTCTGTCTGGACATCTAGTGCTGGTATTCTGTCTGGACATCTATTCCTGGTATTCTTTCTGGACACCCCGTCCTGGTACTCTGTCTGGATACCCCATCCTGGTATTCTGGTTGGACACCCCGTCCTGGTATTCTGTCTGAGCATCTGGTCCTGGTATTCTGTCTGAACACCCCATCCTGGTATACCGCCTGAGCATCTTTTACTGGTATTCTGTCTGGACATCTCTTTCTCGTATTCTGCCTGGACACCCCGTCCTGGTATTCTGTCTGGTCATCTCATCCTGGTATTCTGTCTGGACACCCCATACTGGTATTCTGTCTGGACATCTCGTCCTGTTATTCTGCCTGGAGACCCCTTTTTGGTATTCTGTCTGGTCTTCTCATCCTGGTATTCTGTCTGGACACTCCGTCCTGGTATTCTGTCTGGACATCTCATCCTGGTATTCTGTCTGGACACCCCATTCTGGTATTGTGTCTGGACATCTCGTCCTGGTATTCCTCCTGGACACGCCATCCTGGTATTCTGTCTGGACACCCCGTCCTGTTATTCTTTCTGGACACCCCGTCCTGGTATTCTGTCTGAGTATCTAGTCCTGGTATTCTGCCTGGACATCTCGTCCTGGTATTCTGTCTGGACAACTCGTCCTGGTATTCTTCCTGGACACCCGTCCTGCATTCTGTCTGGACATCCCGTCCTGGTATTCTGTCGGAGGATCTTTGCCTGGTATTCTGTCTGGACACCCCATTCTGGTATTGTGTCTGGACATCTCGTCCTGGTATTCCTCCTGGACACGCCATCCTGGTATTCTGTCTCTACACCCCGTCCTGTTATTCTTTCTGGACACCCCGTCCTGGTATTCTGTCTGGACATCTCGTCCTGGTATTTTGTCTGGACATCTCGTCCTGGTATTCTTCCTGGACACCCCGTCCTGGTATTCTGTCTGGACATCCCGTCCTGGTATTCTGCCGGAGCATCTTTACCTGGTATTCTGTCTGGACACCCCATCCTGGTATTCTGTCTGGATAGCCGTCCTGGTATTCTGGTTGGACACCCCGTCCTGGTATTCTGTCTGAGCATCTGGTCCTGGTATTCTGTCTGAACACCCCATCCTGGTATACCGCCTGAGCATCTTTTACTGGTATTCTGTCTGGACATCTCTTTCTCGTATTCTGCCTGGATACCCCGTCCTGGTATTCTGTCTGCTCATCTCATCCTGGTATTCTGTCTGGACACCCCATACTGGTATTCTGTCTGGACATCTCGTCCTGTTATTCTGCCTGGAGACCCCTTTTTGGTATTCTGTCTGGTCTTCTCATCCTGGTATTCTGTCTGGACACTCCGTCCTGGTATTCTGTCTGGACATCTCATCCTGGTATTCTGCCTGAACACCCCATTCTGGTATTGTGTCTGGACATCTCGTCCTGGTATTCCTCCTGGACACGCCATCCTGGTATTCTGTCTGGACACCCCGTCCTGTTATTCTTTCTGGACACCCCGTCCTGGTATTCTGTCTGGACATCTAGTGCTGGTATTCTGTCTGGACATCTATTCCTGGTATTCTGTCTGGACACCCCGTCCTGGTATTCTGTCTGGATACCCCATCCTGGTATTCTGGTTGGACACCCCGTCCTGGTATTCTGTCTGAGCATCTGGTCCTGGTATTCTGTCTGAACACCCCATCCTGGTATACCGCCTGAGCATCTTTTACTGGTATTCTGTCTGGACATCTCTTTCTCATATTCTGCCTGGACACCCCTTCCTGGTATTCTGTCTGGTCATCTCATCCTGGTATTCTGTCTGGACACCCCATACTGGTATTCTGTCTGGACATCTCGTCCTGTTATTCTGCCTGGAGATCCCTTTTTGGTATTCTGTCTGGTCTTCTCATCCTGGTATTCTGTCTGGACACTCCGTCCTGGTATTCTGTCTGGACATCTCATCCTGGTATTCTGCCTGAACACCTTATTCTGGTATTGTGTCTGGACATCTCGTCCTGGTATTCCTCCTGGACACGCCATCCTGGTATTCTGTCTGGACACCCCGTCCTGTTATTCCTTCTGGACACCCCGTCCTGGTATTCTGTCTGAGCATCTAGTCCTGGTATTCTGCCTGGACATCTCGTCCTGGTATTCTGTCTGGACATCTCGTCCTGGTATTCTTCCTGGACACCCCGTCCTGCATTCTGTCTGGACATCCCGTCCTGGTATTCTGTCGGAGGATCTTTGCCTGGTATTCTGTCTGGACACCCCATCCTGGTATTCTGTCTGGACATCTCGTCCTGGTATTCTGCCTGGACACCCAGTCCTGGTATTCTGTCTGGACATCGCATCCTGGTACTCTGTCTGGACACCCCGTCCTGGTATTCTGTCTGGAAACTCCGTCCTGGTATTGTGTCTGGACATCTCATCCTGGTATTCCTCCTGGACACGCCATCCTTGTATTCTGTCTGGACACCCCATCCTGTTATTCTTTCTGGACACCCCATCCTGGTATTCTGTCTGGACATCTAGTCCTGGTATTCTGTCTGGACACCCCGTCCTGGTATTCCGTCTGGACATCTCGTCCTGCTATTCTGCCTGGACACCCCGTCCTGGTATTCTGTCTGGACATCTCATCCTGGTATTCTTCCTGGAATCCCCGTCCTGGTATTCTGCCTGAGAATCCAGTAATGGTATTCAGTCTAGACACCCCGTCCTGGTATTCTGTCTGAGCATCTATTCCTGGTATTCTGTCTGGTCACCCCATCCTGGTATTCTGTCTGGACATCTCGTCCTGGTATTCTGTCTGGACATCTCGTCCTGGTATTCTGCCTGGACACCCTGTCCTGGTATTCTGTCCGGACATCTCATCCTGGTATTCTTCCTGGACACCCCATCCTGGTATTCTGTCTGGACATCTCTTCCTGGTATTCTGTCTGGACATCTCATCCTGGTACTCTGCCTGGACACCCCGTTTTGGTATTCTGTCTGGACATCTCGTCCTGGTATTCCTCCTGGACACGCCATCCTGGTATTCTGTCTGTACACCCCGTACTGGTATTCTGCCTGTACACCCCGTCCTGGTATTCTGCCTGTACTCCCCGTCCTGGTATTCTGTCTGGATACCCCGTCCTGGTATTCTGTCTGGATACCCCGTCCTGGTATTCTGGCTGGACACCCCGTCCTGGTATTCTGTCTGAGCATCTGGTCCTGGTATTCTCTCTGAACACCCCATCCTGGTATACCGCCTGAGCATCTTTTACTGGTATTCTGTCTGGACATCTCATTCTCCTATTCTGCCTGGACACCCCGTCCTGGTATTCTGTCTGGTCATCTCATCCTGGTATTCTGTCTGGACTCCCGATCCTGGTATTCTGTCTGGACACCCCGTCCTGGTATTCTGTCTAGACACCCAGTTCTGGTATTCTGCCGGGACACCCCTTCTTGGTATTTTGTCTGGACACCCCGTCCTGGTATTCTGTCTGGACACCTCTTCCGGGTATTCTGTCTGGACACCCCATACTGGTATTCTGTCTGGACATCTCGTCCTGTTATTCTGCCTGGAGACCCCTTTTTGGTATTCTGTCTGGTCTTCTCATCCTGGTATTCTGTCTGGACACTCCGTCCTGGTATTCTGTCTGGACATCTCATCCTGGTATTCTGCCTGAACACCCCATTCTCGTATTGTGTCTGGACATCTCGTCCTGGTATTCCTCCTGGACACGCCATCCTGGTATTCTATCTGGACACCCGTCCTGTTATTCTTTCTGGACACCCCGTCCTGGTATTCTGCCTGGACATCTAGTGCTGGTATTCTGTCTGGACATCTATTCCTGGTATTCTGCCTGGACACCCCGTCCTGGTATTCTGTCTGAGCATCTAGTCCTGGTATTCTGCCTGGACATCTCGTCCTGGTATTCTGTCTGGACATCTCATCCTGGTATTCTTCCTGGACACCCCGTCCTGGTATTCTGTCTGGACATCCCGTCCTGGTATTCTGTCGGAGCATCTTTACCTGGTATTCTGTCTGGACACCCCATCCTGGTATTCTGTCTGGATACCCTGTCCTGGTATTCTGGTTGGACACCCCGTCCTGGTATTCTGTCTGAACACCCCATCCTGGTATACTGCCTGAGCATCTTTTACTGGTATTCTGTCTGGACATCTCTTTCTCGTATTCTGCCTGGACACCCCGTCCTGGTATTCTGTCTGGACACCTCTTCCGGGTATTCTGTCTGGACACCCCATACTGGTATTCTGTCTGGACATCTCGTCCTGTTATTCTGCCTGGAGACCCCTTTTTGGTATTCTGTCTGGTCTTCTCATCCTGGTATTCTGTCTGGACACTCCGTCCTGGTATTCTGTCTGGACATCTCATCCTGGTATTCTGCCTGAACACCCCATTCTCGTATTGTGTCTGGACATCTCGTCCTGGTATTCCTCCTGGACACGCCATCCTGGTATTCTATCTGGACACCCGTCCTGTTATTCTTTCTGGACACCCCGTCCTGGTATTCTGCCTGGACATCTAGTGCTGGTATTCTGTCTGGACATCTATTCCTGGTATTCTGCCTGGACACCCCGTCCTGGTATTCTGTCTGAGCATCTAGTCCTGGTATTCTGCCTGGACATCTCGTCCTGGTATTCTGTCTGGACATCTCATCCTGGTATTCTTCCTGGACACCCCGTCCTGGTATTCTGTCTGGACATCCCGTCCTGGTATTCTGTCGGAGCATCTTTACCTGGTATTCTGTCTGGACACCCCATCCTGGTATTCTGTCTGGATACCCTGTCCTGGTATTCTGGTTGGACACCCCGTCCTGGTATTCTGTCTGAACACCCCATCCTGGTATACTGCCTGAGCATCTTTTACTGGTATTCTGTCTGGACATCTCTTTCTCGTATTCTGCCTGGACACCCCGTCCTGGTATTCTGTCTGGTCATCTCATCCTGGTATTCTGTCTGGACACCCCATACTGGTATTCTGTCTGGACATCTCGTCCTGTTATTCTGCCTGGAGACCCCTTTTTGGTATTCTGTCTGGTCTTCTCATCCTGGTATTCTGTCTGGACACTCCGTCCTGGTATTCTGTCTGGACATCTCATCCTGGTATTCTGCCTGAACACCCCATTCTGGTATTGTGTCTGGACATCTCGTCCTGGTATTCCTCCTGGACACGCCATCCTGCTATTCTGTCTGGACACCCCGTCCTGTTATTCTTTCTGGACACCCCGTCCTGGTATTCTGTCTGGACATCTAGTGCTGGTATTCTGTCTGGACATCTATTCCTGGTATTCTGTCTGGACACCCCGTCCTGGTATTCTGTCTGGATACCCCGTCCTGGTATTCTGGTTGGACACCCCGTCCTGGTATTCTGTCTGAGCATCTGGTCCTGGTATTCTCTCTGAACACCCCATCCTGGTATACCGCCTGAGCATCTTTTACTGGTATTCTGTCTGGACATCTCTTTCTCGTATTCTGCCTGGACACCCCCCCCTGGTATTCTGTGTGGTCATCTCATCCTGGTATTCTGTCTGGACACCCCATACTGGTATTCTGTCTGGACATCTCGTCCTGTTATTCTGCCTGGAGACCCCTTTTTGGTATTCTGTCTGGTCTTCTCATCCTGGTATTCTGTCTGGACACTCCGTCCTGGTATTCTGTCTGGACATCTCATCCTGGTATTCTGCCTGAACACCCCATTCTGGTATTGTGTCTGGACATCTCGTCCTGGTATTCCTCCTGGACACGCCATCCTGGTATTCTGTCTGGACACCCCGTCCTGTTATTCTTTCTGGACACCCCGTCCTGGTATTCTGTCTGGACATCTAGTGCTGGTATTCTGTCTGGACATCTATTCCTGGTATTCTGTCTGGACACCCCGTCCTGGTATTCTGTCTGGATACCCCATCCTGGTATTCTGGTTGGACACCCCGTCCTGGTATTCTGTCTGAGCATCTGGTCCTGGTATTCTGTCTGAACACCCCATCCTGGTATACCGCCTGAGCATCTTTTACTGGTATTCTGTCTGGACATCTCTTTCTCATATTCTGCCTGGACACCCCTTCCTGGTATTCTGTCTGGTCATCTCATCCTGGTATTCTGTCTGGACACCCCATACTGGTATTCTGTCTGGACATCTCGTCCTGTTATTCTGCCTGGAGATCCCTTTTTGGTATTCTGTCTGGTCTTCTCATCCTGGTATTCTGTCTGGACACTCCGTCCTGGTATTCTGTCTGGACATCTCATCCTGGTATTCTGCCTGAACACCTTATTCTGGTATTGTGTCTGGACATCTCGTCCTGGTATTCCTCCTGGACACGCCATCCTGGTATTCTGTCTGGACACCCCGTCCTGTTATTCCTTCTGGACACCCCGTCCTGGTATTCTGTCTGAGCATCTAGTCCTGGTATTCTGCCTGGACATCTCGTCCTGGTATTCTGTCTGGACATCTCGTCCTGGTATTCTTCCTGGACACCCCGTCCTGCATTCTGTCTGGACATCCCGTCCTGGTATTCTGTCGGAGGATCTTTGCCTGGTATTCTGTCTGGACACCCCATCCTGGTATTCTGTCTGGACATCTCGTCCTGGTATTCTGCCTGGACACCCAGTCCTGGTATTCTGTCTGGACATCGCATCCTGGTACTCTGTCTGGACACCCCGTCCTGGTATTCTGTCTGGAAACTCCGTCCTGGTATTGTGTCTGGACATCTCATCCTGGTATTCCTCCTGGACACGCCATCCTTGTATTCTGTCTGGACACCCCATCCTGTTATTCTTTCTGGACACCCCATCCTGGTATTCTGTCTGGACATCTAGTCCTGGTATTCTGTCTGGACACCCCGTCCTGGTATTCCGTCTGGACATCTCGTCCTGCTATTCTGCCTGGACACCCCGTCCTGGTATTCTGTCTGGACATCTCATCCTGGTATTCTTCCTGGAATCCCCGTCCTGGTATTCTGCCTGAGAATCCAGTAATGGTATTCAGTCTAGACACCCCGTCCTGGTATTCTGTCTGAGCATCTATTCCTGGTATTCTGTCTGGTCACCCCATCCTGGTATTCTGTCTGGACATCTCGTCCTGGTATTCTGTCTGGACATCTCGTCCTGGTATTCTGCCTGGACACCCTGTCCTGGTATTCTGTCCGGACATCTCATCCTGGTATTCTTCCTGGACACCCCATCCTGGTATTCTGTCTGGACATCTCTTCCTGGTATTCTGTCTGGACATCTCATCCTGGTACTCTGCCTGGACACCCCGTTTTGGTATTCTGTCTGGACATCTCGTCCTGGTATTCCTCCTGGACACGCCATCCTGGTATTCTGTCTGTACACCCCGTACTGGTATTCTGCCTGTACACCCCGTCCTGGTATTCTGCCTGTACTCCCCGTCCTGGTATTCTGTCTGGATACCCCTTCCTGGTATTCTGTCTGGATACCCCGTCCTGGTATTCTGGCTGGACACCCCGTCCAGGTATTCTGTCTGAGCATCTGGTCCTGGTATTCTCTCTGAACACCCCATCCTGGTATACCGCCTGAGCATCTTTTACTGGTATTCTGTCTGGACATCTCATTCTCCTATTCTGCCTGGACACCCCGTCCTGGTATTCTGTCTGGTCATCTCATCCTGGTATTCTGTCTGGACTCCCGATCCTGGTATTCTGTCTGGACACCCCGTCCTGGTATTCTGTCTAGACACCCAGTTCTGGTATTCTGCCGGGACACCCCTTCTTGGTATTTTGTCTGGACACCCCGTCCTGGTATTCTGTCTGGACACCTCTTCCGGGTATTCTGTCTGGACACCCCATACTGGTATTCTGTCTGGACATCTCGTCCTGTTATTCTGCCTGGAGACCCCTTTTTGGTATTCTGTCTGGTCTTCTCATCCTGGTATTCTGTCTGGACACTCCGTCCTGGTATTCTGTCTGGACATCTCATACTGGTATTCTGCCTGAACACCCCATTCTCGTATTGTGTCTGGACATCTCGTCCTGGTATTCCTCCTGGACACGCCATCCTGGTATTCTATCTGGACACCCGTCCTGTTATTCTTTCTGGACACCCCGTCCTGGTATTCTGCCTGGACATCTAGTGCTGGTATTCTGTCTGGACATCTATTCCTGGTATTCTGCCTGGACACCCCGTCCTGGTATTCTGTCTGAGCATCTAGTCCTGGTATTCTGCCTGGACATCTCGTCCTGGTATTCTGTCTGGACATCTCATCCTGGTATTCTTCCTGGACACCCCGTCCTGGTATTCTGTCTGGACATCCCGTCCTGGTATTCTGTCGGAGCATCTTTACCTGGTATTCTGTCTGGACACCCCATCCTGGTATTCTGTCTGGATACCCTGTCCTGGTATTCTGGTTGGACACCCCGTCCTGGTATTCTGTCTGAACACCCCATCCTGGTATACTGCCTGAGCATCTTTTACTGGTATTCTGTCTGGACATCTCTTTCTCGTATTCTGCCTGGACACCCCGTCCTGGTATTCTGTCTGGTCATCTCATCCTGGTATTCTGTCTGGACACCCCATACTGGTATTCTGTCTGGACATCTCGTCCTGTTATTCTGCCTGGAGACCCCTTTTTGGTATTCTGTCTGGTCTTCTCATCCTGGTATTCTGTCTGGACACTCCGTCCTGGTATTCTGTCTGGACATCTCATCCTGGTATTCTGCCTGAACACCCCATTCTGGTATTGTGTCTGGACATCTCGTCCTGGTATTCCTCCTGGACACGCCATCCTGCTATTCTGTCTGGACACCCCGTCCTGTTATTCTTTCTGGACACCCCGTCCTGGTATTCTGTCTGGACATCTAGTGCTGGTATTCTGTCTGGACATCTATTCCTGGTATTCTGTCTGGACACCCCGTCCTGGTATTCTGTCTGGATACCCCGTCCTGGTATTCTGGTTGGACACCCCGTCCTGGTATTCTGTCTGAGCATCTGGTCCTGGTATTCTCTCTGAACACCCCATCCTGGTATACCGCCTGAGCATCTTTTACTGGTATTCTGTCTGGACATCTCTTTCTCGTATTCTGCCTGGACACCCCCCCCTGGTATTCTGTGTGGTCATCTCATCCTGGTATTCTGTCTGGACACCCCATACTGGTATTCTGTCTGGACATCTCGTCCTGTTATTCTGCCTGGAGACCCCTTTTTGGTATTCTGTCTGGTCTTCTCATCCTGGTATTCTGTCTGGACACTCCGTCCTGGTATTCTGTCTGGACATCTCATCCTGGTATTCTGCCTGAACACCCCATTCTGGTATTGTGTCTGGACATCTCGTCCTGGTATTCCTCCTGGACACGCCATCCTGGTATTCTGTCTGGACACCCCGTCCTGTTATTCTTTCTGGACACCCCGTCCTGGTATTCTGCCTGGACATCTAGTGCTGGTATTCTGTCTGGACATCTATTCCTGGTATTCTGCCTGGACACCCCGTCCTGGTATTCTGTCTGAGCATCTAGTCCTGGTATTCTGCCTGGACATCTCGTCCTGGTATTCTGTCTGGACATCTCGTCCTGGTATTCTTCCTGAACACCCCGTCCTGGTATTCTGTCTGGACATCCCGTCCTGGTATTCTGTCGGAGCATCTTTACCTGGTATTCTGTCTGGACACCCCATCCTGGTATTCTGTCTGGACATCTCGTCCTGGTATTCTGTCTGGACATCTCGTCCTGTTATTCTGCCTGGACACCCCTTCCTGTTATTCTTTCTGGACACCCCATCCTGGTATTCTGTCTGGACATCTAGTCGTGGTATTCTGTCTGGACACCCCGTCCTGGTATTCCGTCTGGACATCTCGTCCTGCTATTCTGCCTGGACACCCCGTCCTGGTATTCTGTCTGGACATCTCATCCTGGTATTCTTCCTGGACACCCCATCCTGGTATTCTGTCTGGACATCTCTTCCTGGTATTCTGTCTGGTCATCTCATCCTGGTACTCTGTCTGGGCACCCCGTCCTGGTATTCTGTCTGGTCATCTCATCCTGGTATTCTGTCTGGACACCCCGTCTTCGTATTCTGTCTGGACATCTCGTCCTGGTATTCTGCCTGGACATCTCGTCCTGGTATTCCTCCTGGACATGCCATCCTGGAATTCTGTCCGGACACCCCGTCCTGTTATTCTGTCTGGACACCCCATCCTGGTATTCTGTCTGGACATCTCGTCCTGGTATTCTGTCTGAGCATCTTGTCCTGGTATTCTGTCTGGACACCCCGTCCTGGTATTCTGTCTGGACACCCCATCCTGGTATTCTGCCTGAGCATCTCGTCCTGGTAATGTCTGGACACCCCGTCCTGGTATTCTGTCTGGACATCTCATCCTGGTATTCTTTCTGGACATCTCATCGTGGTATTCTGCCTGGACACCCCATTCTGGTATTCTGTCTGGACATCTAGTCCTGGTATTCCTCTGGACGCGCCATCCTGGTATTCTGTCTGGACACCCTGTCCTGTTATTCTGTCTGTACACCCCGTACTGGTATTCTGCCTGGACACCACGTCCTGGTATTCTGCCTGGACACCACGTCCTGGTATTCTGCCTGTACTCCACGTCCTGGTATTCTGTCTGGACATCCCGTCCTGGTATTCTGCCGGAGCATCTTTACCTGGTATTCTGTCTGGACACCCCATCCTGGTATTCTGTCTGGATAGCCGTCCTGGTATTCTGGTTGGACACCCCGTCCTGGTATTCTGTCTGAGCATCTGGTCCTGGTATTCTGTCTGAACACCCCATCCTGGTATACCGCCTGAGCATCTTTTACTGGTATTCTGTCTGGACATCTCTTTCTCGTATTCTGCCTGGATACCCCGTCCTGGTATTCTGTCTGCTCATCTCATCCTGGTATTCTGTCTGGACACCCCATACTGGTATTCTGTCTGGACATCTCGTCCTGTTATTCTGCCTGGAGACCCCTTTTTGGTATTCTGTCTGGTCTTCTCATCCTGGTATTCTGTCTGGACACTCCGTCCTGGTATTCTGTCTGGACATCTCATCCTGGTATTCTGCCTGAACACCCCATTCTGGTATTGTGTCTGGACATCTCGTCCTGGTATTCCTCCTGGACACGCCATCCTGGTATTCTGTCTGGACACCCCGTCCTGTTATTCTTTCTGGACACCCCGTCCTGGTATTCTGTCTGGACATCTAGTGCTGGTATTCTGTCTGGACATCTATTCCTGGTATTCTGTCTGGACACCCCGTCCTGGTATTCTGTCTGGATACCCCATCCTGGTATTCTGGTTGGACACCCCGTCCTGGTATTCTGTCTGAGCATCTGGTCCTGGTATTCTGTCTGAACACCCCATCCTGGTATACCGCCTGAGCATCTTTTACTGGTATTCTGTCTGGACATCTCTTTCTCATATTCTGCCTGGACACCCCTTCCTGGTATTCTGACTGGTCATCTCATCCTGGTATTCTGTCTGGACACCCCATACTGGTATTCTGTCTGGACATCTCGTCCTGTTATTCTGCCTGGAGATCCCTTTTTGGTATTCTGTCTGGTCTTCTCATCCTGGTATTCTGTCTGGACACTCCGTCCTGGTATTCTGTCTGGACATCTCATCCTGGTATTCTGCCTGAACACCTTATTCTGGTATTGTGTCTGGACATCTCGTCCTGGTATTCCTCCTGGACACGCCATCCTGGTATTCTGTCTGGACACCCCGTCCTGTTATTCTTTCTGGACACCCCGTCCTGGTATTCTGTCTGAGCATCTAGTCCTGGTATTCTGCCTGGACATCTCGTCCTGGTATTCTGTCTGGACATCTCGTCCTGGTATTCTTCCTGGACACCCCGTCCTGCATTCTGTCTGGACATCCCGTCCTGGTATTCTGTCGGAGGATCTTTGCCTGGTATTCTGTCTGGACACCCCATCCTGGTATTCTGTCTGGACATCTCGTCCTGGTATTCTGCCTGGACACCCAGTCCTGGTATTCTGTCTGGACATCGCATCCTGGTACTCTGTCTGGACACCCCGTCCTGGTATTCTGTCTGGAAACTCCGTCCTGGTATTGTGTCTGGACATCTCATCCTGGTATTCCTCCTGGACACGCCATCCTTGTATTCTGTCTGGACACCCCATCCTGTTATTCTTTCTGGACACCCCATCCTGGTATTCTGTCTGGACATCTAGTCCTGGTATTCTGTCTGGACACCCCGTCCTGGTATTCCGTCTGGACATCTCGTCCTGCTATTCTGCCTGGACACCCCGTCCTGGTATTCTGTCTGGACATCTCATCCTGGTATTCTTCCTGGAATCCCCGTCCTGGTATTCTGCCTGAGAATCCAGTAATGGTATTCAGTCTAGACACCCCGTCCTGGTATTCTGTCTGAGCATCTATTCCTGGTATTCTGTCTGGTCACCCCATCCTGGTATTCTGTCTGGACATCTCGTCCTGGTATTCTGTCTGGACATCTCGTCCTGGTATTCTGCCTGGACACCCTGTCCTGGTATTCTGTCCGGACATCTCATCCTGGTATTCTTCCTGGACACCCCATCCTGGTATTCTGTCTGGACATCTCTTCCTGGTATTCTGTCTGGACATCTCATCCTGGTACTCTGCCTGGACACCCCGTTTTGGTATTCTGTCTGGACATCTCGTCCTGGTATTCCTCCTGGACACGCCATCCTGGTATTCTGTCTGTACACCCCGTACTGGTATTCTGCCTGTACACCCCGTCCTGGTATTCTGCCTGTACTCCCCGTCCTGGTATTCTGTCTGGATACCCCGTCCTGGTATTCTGTCTGGATACCCCGTCCTGGTATTCTGGCTGGACACCCCGTCCTGGTATTCTGTCTGAGCATCTGGTCCTGGTATTCTCTCTGAACACCCCATCCTGGTATACCGCCTGAGCATCTTTTACTGGTATTCTGTCTGGACATCTCATTCTCCTATTCTGCCTGGACACCCCGTCCTGGTATTCTGTCTGGTCATCTCATCCTGGTATTCTGTCTGGACTCCCGATCCTGGTATTCTGTCTGGACACCCCGTCCTGGTATTCTGTCTAGACACCCAGTTCTGGTATTCTGCCGGGACACCCCTTCTTGGTATTTTGTCTGGACACCCCGTCCTGGTATTCTGTCTGGACATCTCGTCCTGTTATTCTGCCTGGAGACCCCTTTTTGGTATTCTGTCTGGTCTTCTCATCCTGGTATTCTGTCTGGACACTCCGTCCTGGTATTCTGTCTGGACATCTCATCCTGGTATTCTGCCTGAACACCCCATTCTCGTATTGTGTCTGGACATCTCGTCCTGGTATTCCTCCTGGACACGCCATCCTGGTATTCTATCTGGACACCCGTCCTGTTATTCTTTCTGGACACCCCGTCCTGGTATTCTGCCTGGACATCTAGTGCTGGTATTCTGTCTGGACATCTATTCCTGGTATTCTGCCTGGACACCCCGTCCTGGTATTCTGTCTGAGCATCTAGTCCTGGTATTCTGCCTGGACATCTCGTCCTGGTATTCTGTCTGGACATCTCATCCTGGTATTCTTCCTGGACACCCCGTCCTGGTATTCTGTCTGGACATCCCGTCCTGGTATTCTGTCGGAGCATCTTTACCTGGTATTCTGTCTGGACACCCCATCCTGGTATTCTGTCTGGATACCCTGTCCTGGTATTCTGGTTGGACACCCCGTCCTGGTATTCTGTCTGAACACCCCATCCTGGTATACTGCCTGAGCATCTTTTACTGGTATTCTGTCTGGACATCTCTTTCTCGTATTCTGCCTGGACACCCCGTCCTGGTATTCTGTCTGGTCATCTCATCCTGGTATTCTGTCTGGACACCCCATACTGGTATTCTGTCTGGACATCTCGTCCTGTTATTCTGCCTGGAGACCCCTTTTTGGTATTCTGTCTGGTCTTCTCATCCTGGTATTCTGTCTGGACACTCCGTCCTGGTATTCTGTCTGGACATCTCATCCTGGTATTCTGCCTGAACACCCCATTCTCGTATTGTGTCTGGACATCTCGTCCTGGTATTCCTCCTGGACACGCCATCCTGGTATTCTATCTGGACACCCGTCCTGTTATTCTTTCTGGACACCCCGTCCTGGTATTCTGCCTGGACATCTAGTGCTGGTATTCTGTCTGGACATCTATTCCTGGTATTCTGCCTGGACACCCCGTCCTGGTATTCTGTCTGAGCATCTAGTCCTGGTATTCTGCCTGGACATCTCGTCCTGGTATTCTGTCTGGACATCTCATCCTGGTATTCTTCCTGGACACCCCGTCCTGGTATTCTGTCTGGACATCCCGTCCTGGTATTCTGTCGGAGCATCTTTACCTGGTATTCTGTCTGGACACCCCATCCTGGTATTCTGTCTGGAAACCCTGTCCTGGTATTCTGGTTGGACACCCCGTCCTGGTATTCTGTCTGAACACCCCATCCTGGTATACTGCCTGAGCATCTTTTACTGGTATTCTGTCTGGACATCTCTTTCTCGTATTCTGCCTGGACACCCCGTCCTGGTATTCTGTCTGGTCATCTCATCCTGGTATTCTGTCTGGACACCCCATACTGGTATTCTGTCTGGACATCTCGTCCTGTTATTCTGCCTGGAGACCCCTTTTTGGTATTCTGTCTGGTCTTCTCATCCTGGTATTCTGTCTGGACACTCCGTCCTGGTATTCTGTCTGGACATCTCATCCTGGTATTCTGCCTGAACACCCCATTCTGGTATTGTGTCTGGACATCTCGTCCTGGTATTCCTCCTGGACACGCCATCCTGCTATTCTGTCTGGACACCCCGTCCTGTTATTCTTTCTGGACACCCCGTCCTGGTATTCTGTCTGGACATCTAGTGCTGGTATTCTGTCTGGACATCTATTCCTGGTATTCTGTCTGGACACCCCGTCCTGGTATTCTGTCTGGATACCCCGTCCTGGTATTCTGGTTGGACACCCCGTCCTGGTATTCTGTCTGAGCATCTGGTCCTGGTATTCTCTCTGAACACCCCATCCTGGTATACCGCCTGAGCATCTTTTACTGGTATTCTGTCTGGACATCTCTTTCTCGTATTCTGCCTGGACACCCCCCCCTGGTATTCTGTGTGGTCATCTCATCCTGGTATTCTGTCTGGACACCCCATACTGGTATTCTGTCTGGACATCTCGTCCTGTTATTCTGCCTGGAGACCCCTTTTTGGTATTCTGTCTGGTCTTCTCATCCTGGTATTCTGTCTGGACACTCCGTCCTGGTATTCTGTCTGGACATCTCATCCTGGTATTCTGCCTGAACACCCCATTCTGGTATTGTGTCTGGACATCTCGTCCTGGTATTCCTCCTGGACACGCCATCCTGGTATTCTGTCTGGACACCCCGTCCTGTTATTCTTTCTGGACACCCCGTCCTGGTATTCTGCCTGGACATCTAGTGCTGGTATTCTGTCTGGACATCTATTCCTGGTATTCTGCCTGGACACCCCGTCCTAGTATTCTGTCTGAGCATCTAGTCCTGGTATTCTGCCTGGACATCTCGTCCTGGTATTCTGTCTGGACATCTCGTCCTGGTATTCTTCCTGAACACCCCGTCCTGGTATTCTGTCTGGACATCCCGTCCTGGTATTCTGTCGGAGCATCTTTACCTGGTATTCTGTCTGGACACCCCATCCTGGTATTCTGTCTGGACATCTCGTCCTGGTATTCTGTCTGGACATCTCGTCCTGTTATTCTGCCTGGACACCCCTTCCTGTTATTCTTTCTGGACACCCCATCCTGGTATTCTGTCTGGACATCTAGTCGTGGTATTCTGTCTGGACACCCCGTCCTGGTATTCCGTCTGGACATCTCGTCCTGCTATTCTGCCTGGACACCCCGTCCTGGTATTCTGTCTGGACATCTCATCCTGGTATTCTTCCTGGACACCCCATCCTGGTATTCTGTCTGGACATCTCTTCCTGGTATTCTGTCTGGTCATCTCATCCTGGTACTCTGTCTGGGCACCCCGTCCTGGTATTCTGTCTGGTCATCTCATCCTGGTATTCTGTCTGGACACCCCGTCTTCGTATTCTGTCTGGACATCTCGTCCTGGTATTCTGCCTGGACATCTCGTCCTGGTATTCCTCCTGGACATGCCATCCTGGAATTCTGTCCGGACACCCCGTCCTGTTATTCTGTCTGGACACCCCATCCTGGTATTCTGTCTGGACATCTCGTCCTGGTATTCTGTCTGAGCATCTTGTCCTGGTATTCTGTCTGGACACCCCGTCCTGGTATTCTGTCTGGACACCCCATCCTGGTATTCTGCCTGAGCATCTCGTCCTGGTAATGTCTGGACACCCCGTCCTGGTATTCTGTCTGGACATCTCATCCTGGTATTCTTTCTGGACATCTCATCGTGGTATTCTGCCTGTACACCCCATTCTGGTATTCTGTCTGGACATCTAGTCCTGGTATTCCTCTGGACGCGCCATCCTGGTATTCTGTCTGGACACCCTGTCCTGTTATTCTGCCTGGACACCCCGTTTTGGTATTTTGTCTGGACATCTCGTCCTGGTATTCCTCCTGGACACGCCATCCTGGTATTCTGTCTGGACACCCCGTCCTGGTATTCTGTCTGTACACCCCGTACTGGTATTCTGCCTGGACACCACGTCCTGGTATTCTGCCTGGACACCACGTCCTGGTATTCTGCCTGTACTCCACGTCCTGGTATTCTGTCTGGATACCCCGTCCTGGTATTCTGGTTGGACACCCCGTCCTGGTATTCTGTCTGAGCATCTGGTCCTGGTATTCTCTCTGAACACCCCATCCTGGTATACCGCCTGAGCATCTTTTACTGGTATTCTGTCTGGACATCTCATTCTCGTATTCTGCCTGGACACCCCGTCCTGGTATTCTGTCTGGTCATCTCATCCTGGTATTCTGTCTGGACACCCCATACTGGTATTCTGTCTGGACATCTCGTCCTGGTATTCTGCCTGGACCCCCCTTTCTGGTATTCTGTCTGGTCTTCTCATCCTGGTATTCTGTCTGGACATCTCATCCTGGTATTCTGCCTGGACACCCCTTCCTTGTATTCTACCCGGACATCACATCCTGGTATTCTGTCTAGACACCCCGTCTTGGTATTCTGACTGGTCATCTCATTCTGGTATTCTGTCTGGACACCCCGTCCTGGTATTCTGCCTGAACACCCCATCCTGGTATTCTGTCTGGACATCTCGTCCTGGTATTCTGCCTGGACACCCCGTCCTGTTATTCTTTCTGGACACCCCATCCTTGTATTCTGTCTGGACATCTAGTCGTGGTATTCTGTCTGGACACCCCGTCCTGGTATTCCGTCTGGACATCTCGTCCTGCTATTCTGCCTGGACACCCCGTCCTGGTATTCTGTCTGGACATCTTATCCTGGTATTCTTCCTGGACACCCCATCGTGGTATTCTGTCTGGACACCCCGTCCTGGTATTCTGTCTGGACATCTCATCCTAGTATTCTGCCTGGACACCCAGTCCTTGTATTCTACCTGGACTCCCCGTCCTGTTATTCTTTCTGGACACCCCGTCCTGGTATTCTGTCTGGACATCTAGTCCTGGTATTCTGTCTGGATACCCCGTCCTGGTATTCTGGTTGGACACCCCGTGCTGGTATTCTGTCTGAGCATCTGGTCCTGGTATTCTGTCGGAACACACCATCCTGGTATACCGCCTGAGCATCTTTTACTGGTATTCTGTCTGGACATCTCATTCTCGTATTCTGCCTGGACACCCCGTCCTGGTATTCTGTCTGGTCATCTCATCCTGGTATTCTGTCTGGACACCCCATACTGGTATTCTGTCTGGACATCTCGTCCTGTTATTCTGCCTGGACACCCCTTTCTGGTATTCTGTCTGGTCTTCTCATCCTGGTATTCTGTCTGGACACCCCGTCCTGGTATTCTGTCTGGACGTCTCATCCTGGTATTCTGCCTGAACACCCCATTCTGGTATTGTGTCTGGACATCTCGTCCTGGTATTCCTCCTGGACATGCCATCCTGGTATTCTGTCTGGACACCCCGTCCTGATATTCTTTCTGGACACCCCGTCCTGGTATTCTGTCTGGACATCTAGTCCTGGTATTCTGTCTGGACATCTCGTCCTGGTATTCTGCCTGGACACCCCGTCCTGGTATTCTGTCTGAGCATCTAGTCCTGGTATTCTGTCTGGACACCCCATCCTGGTGTTCTGCCTGAGCATCTTTTCCTGGTATTCTGTCTGGACACCCCGTCCTGGTATTCTGTCTGGACATCCCGTCCTGGTATTCTGTCTGGACATCTCGTCCTGGTATTCTGTCTGGACATCTCGTCCTGGTATTCTTCCTGGACACCCCGTCCTGGTTTTCTGTCTGGACATCCCGTCCTGGTATTCTGTCTGAGCATCTATTCCTGGTATTCTGTCTGGTCACCCCATCCTGGTATTCTGTCTGGACATCTCGTCCTGGTATTCTGTTTGGACATCTCGTCCTGGTATTCTGCCTGGACACCCCGTCCTGGTATTCTGTCTGGTCATCTCATCCTGGTACTCTGTCTGGACACCCCGTCCTGGTATTCTGTCTGGACACTCCGTCCTGGTATTGTGTCTGGACATCTCGTCCTGGTATTCCTCCTGGTCACGCCATCCTTGTATTCTGTCTGGACACCCCGTCCTGTTATTCTTTCTGGACACTGCATCCTGGTATTCTGACTGGACATCTAGTCCTGGTATTCTGTCTGGACACCCCGTCCTGGTATTCCGTCTGGACATCTCGTCCTGCTATTCTGCCTGGACACCCCGTCCTGGTATTCTGTCTGGACATCTCATCCTGGTATTCTTCCTGGACACCCCATCCTGGTATTCTGTCTGGACACCCCGTCCTGGTTTTCTGTCTGGACATCTCATCCTAGTATTCTGCCTGGACACCCCGTCCTTGTATTCTACCTGGACACCCCGTCCTGGTATTCTGTCTGGACATCTCATCCTGGTATTCTGTCTGGACATCTCATCCTGGTACTCTGTCTGGGCACCCCGTCCTTGTATTCTGCCTGGACATCTCGTCCTGGTATTCCTCCTGGACAAGCCATCCTGGAATTCTGTCGGGAAACCCCGTCCTGTTATTCTGTCTGGACACCCGTTCCTGGTATTCTGTCTGGACACCCCGTCCTGGTATTCTGTCTAGACACCCAGTTCTGGTATTCTGCCGGGACACCCCTTCTTGGTATTTTGTCTGGACACCCCGTCCTGGTATTCTGTCTGGACATCTCGTCCTGGTATTCTTTCTGGACATCCCATCCTGGTATTCTGTCTGGACATCTAGTCCTGGTATTCCACTGGACGCGCCATCCTGGTATTCCGTCTGGACATCTCGTCCTGCTATTCTGCGTGGACACCCCGTCCCGGTATTCTGTCTGGACATCTCATCCTGGTATTCTTCCTGGACACCCCATCCTGGTATTCTGTCTGGACACCCCGTCCTGGTATTCTGTCTGGACACCCCGTCCTGGTATTCTGTCTGGACATCTCTTCCTAGTATTCTGCCTGGACACCCCATCCTGGTATTCTGTCTGGAGATCTCATCCTGGTATTCTGTCTGGACATCTCATCCTGGTACTCTGTCTGCGCAGCCCGTCCTGGTATTCTGTCTGGTCATCTCATCCTGGTATTCTGTCTGTACACCCCGTCTTCGTATTCTGTCTGGACATCTCGTCCTGGTATTCTGCCTGGACATCTCGTCCTGGTATTCCTCCTGGACACGCCATCCTGGAATTCTGTCGGGACACCCCGTCCTGTTATTCTGTCTGGACACCCCATCCTGGTATTCTGTCTGGACACCCCATCCTGGTATTCTGTCTGGACACCCAGTTCTGGTATTCTGCCGGGACACCACTTCTTGGTATTTTGTCTGGACACCCCGTCCTGGTATTCTGTCTGGACACCCCGTCCGGGTATTCTGTCTGGACACCCCGTCCTGGTATTCTGCCTGAGCATCTCGTCCAGGTAATGTCTGGACACCCCGTCCTCGTATTCTGTCTGGACATCTTGTCCTGGTATTCTTTCTGGACATCCCATCCTGGTATTCTGTCTGGACATCTAGTTCTGGTATTCCTCTGGACACGCCATCCTGGTATTCTGTCTGGACACCCTGTTCTGTTATTCTGCCTGGACACCCCGTTTTGGTATTCTGTCTAGACATCTCGTCCTGGTATTCCTCCTGGACATGCCATCCTGGTATTCTGTCTGGACACACCGTCCTGTTATTCTGTCTGGACACCCCGTCCAGGTATTCTGTCTGGACACCCCGTCCTGGTATTCTGTCTGTACACCCCGTACTGGTATTCTGCCTGGACACCCCGTCCTGGTATTCTGTCTGGACATCTCATCCTGGTACTCTGTCTGGACACCCCGTCCTGGTATTCTGTCTGGACACTCCATCCTGGTATTGTGTCTGGACATCTCGTCCTGGTATTCCTCCTGGTCACGCCATCTTTGTATTCTGTCTGGACACCCCGTCCTGTTATTCTTTCTGGACACAGCATCCTGGTATTCTGACTGGACATCTAGTTCTGGTATTCTGTCTGGACACCCCGTCCTGGTATTCCGTCTGGACATCTCGTCCTGCTATTCTGCCTGGACACCCCGTCCTGGTATTCTGTCTGGACACCCCGTCCTGGTATTCTGCCTGGACACCCCGTCGTGATATTCTGTCTGGACATCTCATCCTAGTATTCTGCCTGGACACCCCGTCCTTGTATTCTACCTGGACACCCCGTCCTGGTATTCTGTCTGGATATCTCATCCTGGTATTCTGTCTGGACATCTCATCCTGGTACTCTGTCTGGGCACCCCGTCCTGGTATTCTGTCTGGTCATCTCATCCTGGTATTCTGTCTGGACAGCCCGTCTTCGTATTCTGTCTGGACATCTCGTCCTGGTATTCTGCCTGGACATCTCGTCCTGGTATTCCTCCTGGACATGCCATCCTGGAATTCTGTCGGGACACCCCGTCCTGTTATTCTGTCTGGACACCCGATCCTGGTATTCTGTCTGAACACCCCGTCCTGGTATTCTGTCTGGACACCCCGTCCTGGTATTCTGTCTGGACGTCTCATCCTGGTATTCTGCCTGAACACCCCATTCTGGTATTGTGTCTGGACATCTCGTCCTGGTATTCCTCCTGGACATGCCATCCTGGTATTCTGTCTGGACACCCCGTCCTGATATTCTTTCTGGACACCCCGTCCTGGTATTCTGTCTGGACATCTAGTCCTGGTATTCTGTCTGGACATCTCGTCCTGGTATTCTGCCTGGACACCCCGTCCTGGTATTCTGTCTGAGCATCTAGTCCTGGTATTCTGTCTGGACACCCCATCCTGGTGTTCTGCCTGAGCATCTTTTCCTGGTATTCTGTCTGGACACCCCGTCCTGGTATTCTGTCTGGACATCCCGTCCTGGTATTCTGTCTGGACATCTCGTCCTGGTATTCTGTCTGGACATCTCGTCCTGGTATTCTTCCTGGACACCCCGTCCTGGTTTTCTGTCTGGACATCCCGTCCTGGTATTCTGTCTGAGCATCTATTCCTGGTATTCTGTCTGGTCACCCCATCCTGGTATTCTGTCTGGACATCTCGTCCTGGTATTCTGTTTGGACATCTCGTCCTGGTATTCTGCCTGGACACCCCGTCCTGGTATTCTGTCTGGTCATCTCATCCTGGTACTCTGTCTGGACACCCCGTCCTGGTATTCTGTCTGGACACTCCGTCCTGGTATTGTGTCTGGACATCTCGTCCTGGTATTCCTCCTGGTCACGCCATCCTTGTATTCTGTCTGGACACCCCGTCCTGTTATTCTTTCTGGACACTGCATCCTGGTATTCTGACTGGACATCTAGTCCTGGTATTCTGTCTGGACACCCCGTCCTGGTATTCCGTCTGGACATCTCGTCCTGCTATTCTGCCTGGACACCCCGTCCTGGTATTCTGTCTGGACATCTCATCCTGGTATTCTTCCTGGACACCCCATCCTGGTATTCTGTCTGGACACCCCGTCCTGGTTTTCTGTCTGGACATCTCATCCTAGTATTCTGCCTGGACACCCCGTCCTTGTATTCTACCTGGACACCCCGTCCTGGTATTCTGTCTGGACATCTCATCCTGGTATTCTGTCTGGACATCTCATCCTGGTACTCTGTCTGGGCACCCCGTCCTTGTATTCTGCCTGGACATCTCGTCCTGGTATTCCTCCTGGACAAGCCATCCTGGAATTCTGTCGGGACACCCCGTCCTGTTATTCTGTCTGGACACCCGTTCCTGGTATTCTGTCTGGACACCCCATCCTGGTATTCTGTCTAGACACCCAGTTCTGGTATTCTGCCGGGACACCCCTTCTTGGTATTTTGTCTGGACACCCCGTCCTGGTATTCTGTCTGGACATCTCGTCCTGGTATTCTTTCTGGACATCCCATCCTGGTATTCTGTCTGGACATCTAGTCCTGGTATTCCACTGGACGCGCCATCCTGGTATTCCGTCTGGACATCTCGTCCTGCTATTCTGCGTGGACACCCCGTCCCGGTATTCTGTCTGGACATCTCATCCTGGTATTCTTCCTGGACACCCCATCCTGGTATTCTGTCTGGACACCCCGTCCTGGTATTCTGTCTGGACACCCCGTCCTGGTATTCTGTCTGGACATCTCTTCCTAGTATTCTGCCTGGACACCCCATCCTGGTATTCTGTCTGGAGATCTCATCCTGGTATTCTGTCTGGACATCTCATCCTGGTACTCTATCTGCGCAGCCCGTCCTGGTATTCTGTCTGGTCATCTCATCCTGGTATTCTGTCTGTACACCCCGTCTTCGTATTCTGTCTGGACATCTCGTCCTGGTATTCTGCCTGGACATCTCGTCCTGGTATTCCTCCTGGACACGCCATCCTGGAATTCTGTCGGGACACCCCGTCCTGTTATTCTGTCTGGACACCCCATCCTGGTATTCTGTCTGGACACCCCATCCTGGTATTCTGTCTGGACACCCAGTTCTGGTATTCTGCCGGGACACCACTTCTTGGTATTTTGTCTGGACACCCCGTCCTGGTATTCTGTCTGGACACCCCGTCCGGGTATTCTGTCTGGACACCCCGTCCTGGTATTCTGCCTGAGCATCTCGTCCAGGTAATGTCTGGACACCCCGTCCTCGTATTCTGTCTGGACATCTTGTCCTGGTATTCTTTCTGGACATCCCATCCTGGTATTCTGTCTGGACATCTAGTTCTGGTATTCCTCTGGACACGCCATCCTGGTATTCTGTCTGGACACCCTGTTCTGTTATTCTGCCTGGACACCCCGTTTTGGTATTCTGTCTAGACATCTCGTCCTGGTATTCCTCCTGGACATGCCATCCTGGTATTCTGTCTGGACACACCGTCCTGTTATTCTGTCTGGACACCCCGTCCAGGTATTCTGTCTGGACACCCCGTCCTGGTATTCTGTCTGTACACCCCGTACTGGTATTCTGCCTGGACACCCCGTCCTGGTATTCTGTCTGGACATCTCATCCTGGTACTCTGTCTGGACACCCCGTCCTGGTATTCTGTCTGGACACTCCATCCTGGTATTGTGTCTGGACATCTCGTCCTGGTATTCCTCCTGGTCACGCCATCTTTGTATTCTGTCTGGACACCCCGTCCTGTTATTCTTTCTGGACACAGCATCCTGGTATTCTGACTGGACATCTAGTTCTGGTATTCTGTCTGGACACCCCGTCCTGGTATTCCGTCTGGACATCTCGTCCTGCTATTCTGCCTGGACACCCCGTCCTGGTATTCTGTCTGGACACCCCGTCCTGGTATTCTGCCTGGACACCCCGTCGTGATATTCTGTCTGGACATCTCATCCTAGTATTCTGCCTGGACACCCCGTCCTTGTATTCTACCTGGACACCCCGTCCTGGTATTCTGTCTGGACATCTCATCCTGGTATTCTGTCTGGACATCTCATCCTGGTACTCTGTCTGGGCACCCCGTCCTGGTATTCTGTCTGGTCATCTCATCCTGGTATTCTGTCTGGACAGCCCGTCTTCGTATTCTGTCTGGACATCTCGTCCTGGTATTCTGCCTGGACATCTCGTCCTGGTATTCCTCCTGGACATGCCATCCTGGAATTCTGTCGGGACACCCCGTCCTGTTATTCTGTCTGGACACCCGATCCTGGTATTCTGTCTGAACACCCCGTCCTGGTATTCTGTCTGGACACCCCGTCCTGGTATTCAGCCTGAGCATCTCGTCCAGGTAATGTCTGGACACCCCGTCCTGGTATTCTGTCTGGACATCTCGTCCTGGTATTCTTTCTGGACATCCCTTCCTGGTATTCTGTCTGGACATCTAGTCCTGGTATTCCTCTGGACGCGCCATCCTGGTATTCCGTCTGTACATCTCGTCCTGCTATTCTGCCTGGACACCCCGTCCTGGTATTCTGTCTGGACATCTCATCCTGGTATTCTTCCTGGACCCCCCATCCTGGTATTCTGTCTGGACACCCCGTCCTGGTATTCTGTCTGGACATCTCATCCTAGTATTCTGCCTGGACAGCCCGTCCTTGTATTCTACCTGGACTCCCCGTCCTGTTATTCTTTCTGGACACCCCGTCCTGGTATTCTGTCTGGTCATCTCATCCTGGTATTCTGTCTGGACACCCCGTCTTCGTATTCTGTCTGGACATCTCGTCCTGGTATTCTGCCTGGACATCTCGTCCTGGTATTCTGTCTGGACATCTCTTCCTAGTATTCTGCCTGGACACCCCATCCTGGTATTCTGTCTGGAGATCTCATCCTGGTATTCTTCCTGGACACCCCATCCTGGTATTCTGTCTGGACACCCCGTCCTGGTATTCTGTCTGGACACCCCGTCCTGGTATTCTGTCTGGACATCTCTTCCTAGTATTCTGCCTGGACACCCCATCCTGGTATTCTGTCTGGAGATCTCATCCTGGTATTCTGTCTGGACATCTCATCCTGGTACTCTGTCTGCGCAGCCCGTCCTGGTATTCTGTCTGGTCATCTCATCCTGGTATTCTGTCTGTACACCCCGTCTTCGTATTCTGTCTGGACATCTCGTCCTGGTATTCTGCCTGGACATCTCGTCCTGGTATTCCTCCTGGACACGCCATCCTGGAATTCTGTCGGGACACCCCGTCCTGTTATTCTGTCTGGACACCCCATCCTGGTATTCTGTCTGGACACCCCATCCTGGTATTCTGTCTGGACACCCAGTTCTGGTATTCTGCCGGGACACCACTTCTTGGTATTTTGTCTGGACACCCCGTCCTGGTATTCTGTCTGGACACCCCGTCCGGGTATTCTGTCTGGACACCCCGTCCTGGTATTCTGCCTGAGCATCTCGTCCAGGTAATGTCTGGACACCCCGTCCTCGTATTCTGTCTGGACATCTTGTCCTGGTATTCTTTCTGGACATCCCATCCTGGTATTCTGTCTGGACATCTAGTTCTGGTATTCCTCTGGACACGCCATCCTGGTATTCTGTCTGGACACCCTGTTCTGTTATTCTGCCTGGACACCCCGTTTTGGTATTCTGTCTAGACATCTCGTCCTGGTATTCCTCCTGGACATGCCATCCTGGTATTCTGTCTGGACACACCGTCCTGTTATTCTGTCTGGACACCCCGTCCAGGTATTCTGTCTGGACACCCCGTCCTGGTATTCTGTCTGTACACCCCGTACTGGTATTCTGCCTGGACACCCCGTCCTGGTATTCTGTCTGGACATCTCATCCTGGTACTCTGTCTGGACACCCCGTCCTGGTATTCTGTCTGGACACTCCATCCTGGTATTGTGTCTGGACATCTCGTCCTGGTATTCCTCCTGGTCACGCCATCTTTGTATTCTGTCTGGACACCCCGTCCTGTTATTCTTTCTGGACACAGCATCCTGGTATTCTGACTGGACATCTAGTTCTGGTATTCTGTCTGGACACCCCGTCCTGGTATTCCGTCTGGACATCTCGTCCTGCTATTCTGCCTGGACACCCCGTCCTGGTATTCTGTCTGGACACCCCGTCCTGGTATTCTGCCTGGACACCCCGTCGTGATATTCTGTCTGGACATCTCATCCTAGTATTCTGCCTGGACACCCCGTCCTTGTATTCTACCTGGACACCCCGTCCTGGTATTCTGTCTGGATATCTCATCCTGGTATTCTGTCTGGACATCTCATCCTGGTACTCTGTCTGGGCACCCCGTCCTGGTATTCTGTCTGGTCATCTCATCCTGGTATTCTGTCTGGACAGCCCGTCTTCGTATTCTGTCTGGACATCTCGTCCTGGTATTCTGCCTGGACATCTCGTCCTGGTATTCCTCCTGGACATGCCATCCTGGAATTCTGTCGGGACACCCCGTCCTGTTATTCTGTCTGGACACCCGATCCTGGTATTCTGTCTGAACACCCCGTCCTGGTATTCTGTCTGGACACCCCGTCCTGGTATTCTGTCTGGACGTCTCATCCTGGTATTCTGCCTGAACACCCCATTCTGGTATTGTGTCTGGACATCTCGTCCTGGTATTCCTCCTGGACATGCCATCCTGGTATTCTGTCTGGACACCCCGTCCTGATATTCTTTCTGGACACCCCGTCCTGGTATTCTGTCTGGACATCTAGTCCTGGTATTCTGTCTGGACATCTCGTCCTGGTATTCTGCCTGGACACCCCGTCCTGGTATTCTGTCTGAGCATCTAGTCCTGGTATTCTGTCTGGACACCCCATCCTGGTGTTCTGCCTGAGCATCTTTTCCTGGTATTCTGTCTGGACACCCCGTCCTGGTATTCTGTCTGGACATCCCGTCCTGGTATTCTGTCTGGACATCTCGTCCTGGTATTCTGTCTGGACATCTCGTCCTGGTATTCTTCCTGGACACCCCGTCCTGGTTTTCTGTCTGGACATCCCGTCCTGGTATTCTGTCTGAGCATCTATTCCTGGTATTCTGTCTGGTCACCCCATCCTGGTATTCTGTCTGGACATCTCGTCCTGGTATTCTGTTTGGACATCTCGTCCTGGTATTCTGCCTGGACACCCCGTCCTGGTATTCTGTCTGGTCATCTCATCCTGGTACTCTGTCTGGACACCCCGTCCTGGTATTCTGTCTGGACACTCCGTCCTGGTATTGTGTCTGGACATCTCGTCCTGGTATTCCTCCTGGTCACGCCATCCTTGTATTCTGTCTGGACACCCCGTCCTGTTATTCTTTCTGGACACTGCATCCTGGTATTCTGACTGGACATCTAGTCCTGGTATTCTGTCTGGACACCCCGTCCTGGTATTCCGTCTGGACATCTCGTCCTGCTATTCTGCCTGGACACCCCGTCCTGGTATTCTGTCTGGACATCTCATCCTGGTATTCTTCCTGGACACCCCATCCTGGTATTCTGTCTGGACACCCCGTCCTGGTTTTCTGTCTGGACATCTCATCCTAGTATTCTGCCTGGACACCCCGTCCTTGTATTCTACCTGGACACCCCGTCCTGGTATTCTGTCTGGACATCTCATCCTGGTATTCTGTCTGGACATCTCATCCTGGTACTCTGTCTGGGCACCCCGTCCTTGTATTCTGCCTGGACATCTCGTCCTGGTATTCCTCCTGGACAAGCCATCCTGGAATTCTGTCGGGACACCCCGTCCTGTTATTCTGTCTGGACACCCGTTCCTGGTATTCTGTCTGGACACCCCGTCCTGGTATTCTGTCTAGACACCCAGTTCTGGTATTCTGCCGGGACACCCCTTCTTGGTATTTTGTCTGGACACCCCGTCCTGGTATTCTGTCTGGACATCTCGTCCTGGTATTCTTTCTGGACATCCCATCCTGGTATTCTGTCTGGACATCTAGTCCTGGTATTCCACTGGACGCGCCATCCTGGTATTCCGTCTGGACATCTCGTCCTGCTATTCTGCGTGGACACCCCGTCCCGGTATTCTGTCTGGACATCTCATCCTGGTATTCTTCCTGGACACCCCATCCTGGTATTCTGTCTGGACACCCCGTCCTGGTATTCTGTCTGGACACCCCGTCCTGGTATTCTGTCTGGACATCTCTTCCTAGTATTCTGCCTGGACACCCCATCCTGGTATTCTGTCTGGAGATCTCATCCTGGTATTCTGTCTGGACATCTCATCCTGGTACTCTGTCTGCGCAGCCCGTCCTGGTATTCTGTCTGGTCATCTCATCCTGGTATTCTGTCTGTACACCCCGTCTTCGTATTCTGTCTGGACATCTCGTCCTGGTATTCTGCCTGGACATCTCGTCCTGGTATTCCTCCTGGACACGCCATCCTGGAATTCTGTCGGGACACCCCGTCCTGTTATTCTGTCTGGACACCCCATCCTGGTATTCTGTCTGGACACCCCATCCTGGTATTCTGTCTGGACACCCAGTTCTGGTATTCTGCCGGGACACCACTTCTTGGTATTTTGTCTGGACACCCCGTCCTGGTATTCTGTCTGGACACCCCGTCCGGGTATTCTGTCTGGACACCCCGTCCTGGTATTCTGCCTGAGCATCTCGTCCAGGTAATGTCTGGACACCCCGTCCTCGTATTCTGTCTGGACATCTTGTCCTGGTATTCTTTCTGGACATCCCATCCTGGTATTCTGTCTGGACATCTAGTTCTGGTATTCCTCTGGACACGCCATCCTGGTATTCTGTCTGGACACCCTGTTCTGTTATTCTGCCTGGACACCCCGTTTTGGTATTCTGTCTAGACATCTCGTCCTGGTATTCCTCCTGGACATGCCATCCTGGTATTCTGTCTGGACACACCGTCCTGTTATTCTGTCTGGACACCCCGTCCAGGTATTCTGTCTGGACACCCCGTCCTGGTATTCTGTCTGTACACCCCGTACTGGTATTCTGCCTGGACACCCCGTCCTGGTATTCTGTCTGGACATCTCATCCTGGTACTCTGTCTGGACACCCCGTCCTGGTATTCTGTCTGGACACTCCATCCTGGTATTGTGTCTGGACATCTCGTCCTGGTATTCCTCCTGGTCACGCCATCTTTGTATTCTGTCTGGACACCCCGTCCTGTTATTCTTTCTGGACACAGCATCCTGGTATTCTGACTGGACATCTAGTTCTGGTATTCTGTCTGGACACCCCGTCCTGGTATTCCGTCTGGACATCTCGTCCTGCTATTCTGCCTGGACACCCCGTCCTGGTATTCTGTCTGGACACCCCGTCCTGGTATTCTGCCTGGACACCCCGTCGTGATATTCTGTCTGGACATCTCATCCTAGTATTCTGCCTGGACACCCCGTCCTTGTATTCTACCTGGACACCCCGTCCTGGTATTCTGTCTGGACATCTCATCCTGGTATTCTGTCTGGACATCTCATCCTGGTACTCTGTCTGGGCACCCCGTCCTGGTATTCTGTCTGGTCATCTCATCCTGGTATTCTGTCTGGACAGCCCGTCTTCGTATTCTGTCTGGACATCTCGTCCTGGTATTCTGCCTGGACATCTCGTCCTGGTATTCCTCCTGGACATGCCATCCTGGAATTCTGTCGGGACACCCCGTCCTGTTATTCTGTCTGGACACCCGATCCTGGTATTCTGTCTGAACACCCCGTCCTGGTATTCTGTCTGGACACCCCGTCCTGGTATTCAGCCTGAGCATCTCGTCCAGGTAATGTCTGGACACCCCGTCCTGGTATTCTGTCTGGACATCTCGTCCTGGTATTCTTTCTGGACATCCCTTCCTGGTATTCTGTCTGGACATCTAGTCCTGGTATTCCTCTGGACGCGCCATCCTGGTATTCCGTCTGTACATCTCGTCCTGCTATTCTGCCTGGACACCCCGTCCTGGTATTCTGTCTGGACATCTCATCCTGGTATTCTTCCTGGACCCCCCATCCTGGTATTCTGTCTGGACACCCCGTCCTGGTATTCTGTCTGGACATCTCATCCTAGTATTCTGCCTGGACAGCCCGTCCTTGTATTCTACCTGGACTCCCCGTCCTGTTATTCTTTCTGGACACCCCGTCCTGGTATTCTGTCTGGTCATCTCATCCTGGTATTCTGTCTGGACACCCCGTCTTCGTATTCTGTCTGGACATCTCGTCCTGGTATTCTGCCTGGACATCTCGTCCTGGTATTCTGTCTGGACATCTCTTCCTAGTATTCTGCCTGGACACCCCATCCTGGTATTCTGTCTGGAGATCTCATCCTGGTATTCTTCCTGGACACCCCATCCTGGTATTCTGTCTGGACACCCCGTCCTGGTATTCTGTCTGGACACCCCGTCCTGGTATTCTGTCTGGACATCTCTTCCTAGTATTCTGCCTGGACACCCCATCCTGGTATTCTGTCTGGAGATCTCATCCTGGTATTCTGTCTGGACATCTCATCCTGGTACTCTGTCTGCGCAGCCCGTCCTGGTATTCTGTCTGGTCATCTCATCCTGGTATTCTGTCTGTACACCCCGTCTTCGTATTCTGTCTGGACATCTCGTCCTGGTATTCTGCCTGGACATCTCGTCCTGGTATTCCTCCTGGACACGCCATCCTGGAATTCTGTCGGGACACCCCGTCCTGTTATTCTGTCTGGACACCCCATCCTGGTATTCTGTCTGGACACCCCATCCTGGTATTCTGTCTGGACACCCAGTTCTGGTATTCTGCCGGGACACCACTTCTTGGTATTTTGTCTGGACACCCCGTCCTGGTATTCTGTCTGGACACCCCGTCCGGGTATTCTGTCTGGACACCCCGTCCTGGTATTCTGCCTGAGCATCTCGTCCAGGTAATGTCTGGACACCCCGTCCTCGTATTCTGTCTGGACATCTTGTCCTGGTATTCTTTCTGGACATCCCATCCTGGTATTCTGTCTGGACATCTAGTTCTGGTATTCCTCTGGACACGCCATCCTGGTATTCTGTCTGGACACCCTGTTCTGTTATTCTGCCTGGACACCCCGTTTTGGTATTCTGTCTAGACATCTCGTCCTGGTATTCCTCCTGGACATGCCATCCTGGTATTCTGTCTGGACACACCGTCCTGTTATTCTGTCTGGACACCCCGTCCAGGTATTCTGTCTGGACACCCCGTCCTGGTATTCTGTCTGTACACCCCGTACTGGTATTCTGCCTGGACACCCCGTCCTGGTATTCTGTCTGGACATCTCATCCTGGTACTCTGTCTGGACACCCCGTCCTGGTATTCTGTCTGGACACTCCATCCTGGTATTGTGTCTGGACATCTCGTCCTGGTATTCCTCCTGGTCACGCCATCTTTGTATTCTGTCTGGACACCCCGTCCTGGTATTCCGTCTGGACATCTCGTCCTGCTATTCTGCCTGGACACCCCGTCCTGGTATTCTGTCTGGACATCTCATCCTAGTATTCTGCCTGGACACCCCGTCCTTGTATTCTACCTGGACACCCCGTCCTGGTATTCTGTCTGGACATCTCATCCTGGTATTCTGTCTGGACATCTCATCCTGGTACTCTGTCTGGGCACCCCGTCCTGGTATTCTGTCTGGTCATCTCATCCTGGTATTCTGTCTGGACAGCCCGTCTTCGTATTCTGTCTGGACATCTCGTCCTGGTATTCTGCCTGGACATCTCGTCCTGGTATTCCTCCTGGACATGCCATCCTGGATTTCTGTCGGGACACCCCGTCCTGTTATTCTGTCTGGACACCCGATCCTGGTATTCTGTCTGAACACCCCGTCCTGGTATTCTGTCTGGACACCCCGTCCTGGTATTCAGCCTGAGCATCTCGTCCAGGTAATGTCTGGACACCCCGTCCTGGTATTCTGTCTGGACATCTCGTCCTGGTATTCTTTCTGGACATCCCTTCCTGGTATTCTGTCTGGACATCTAGTCCTGGTATTCCTCTGGACGCGCCATCCTGGTATTCCGTCTGTACATCTCGTCCTGCTATTCTGCCTGGACACCCCGTCCTGGTATTCTGTCTGGACATCTCATCCTGGTATTCTTCCTGGACCCCCCATCCTGGTATTCTGTCTGGACACCCCGTCCTGGTATTCTGTCTGGACATCTCATCCTAGTATTCTGCCTGGACAGCCCGTCCTTGTATTCTACCTGGACTCCCCGTCCTGTTATTCTTTCTGGACACCCCGTCCTGGTATTCTGTCTGGTCATCTCATCCTGGTATTCTGTCTGGACACCCCGTCTTCGTATTCTGTCTGGACATCTCGTCCTGGTATTCTGCCTGGACATCTCGTCCTGGTATTCCTCCTGGACACGCCATCCTGGAATTCTGTCGGGATACCCCGTCCTGTTATTCTGTCTGGACACCCCATCCTGGTATTCTGTCTGGACACCCCGTCCTGGTATTCTGTCTGGACACCCCATCCTGGTATTCTGTCTGGACACCCCGTCCTGTTATTCTGATGTACTGGTGAATCACGTGTGCGTGTTAAGCGGGGTGGATTTCCGCATTTTGGGAGATGCGTTAGTGCAGGGGTTGAGTTTGGTCAAAGGTATGGGGCAGGTAGAACTGGTAGCTAGAAGGTGCAGTAAAGAAATGGAGTCTAGTTGGGTGTTGGTTCGTACGAGTGCTGACGTCATGACGTTGGAACTGCCAGCAATGGTCAGTGTCCCGGGGGATGCGGGGCCGTGGGGCCTCCAACACCCTCCCGGAGGACGAAAGTGAGGTGACACCAGAGGAGGAGCTAGATGAGACCCCAGGGGAGGTGCCAGTAACCAGTGGGGGGGTCAGAGTGGGAAGGCTTGGGAAGGCTTGGCCAGGCCCTGCCCCCAAGCTAGAGCTGAGACCTCCGAGCTAGCAGCTGCCCTTACCTCCCTGGTAGAGGGGCCGAGAGGCCACGGCCAAAGCTGAGGATTTTCTCAGGAGCCACACCTTCTCCGGAAGGGGAGGATGACTATGATACCTGGATCGAAAACATGTCCCTGTTGTTAGAGGCATGGCCAGGCTCAGATGAGGAAAAGGAAAGCGATTGGTGGGAAGTTTGAGGGGTGGGGCGGCCGGAGTCATCCAGGAGCTGAAAGCTGAATAGCCCTTGGCTTCACTGGTGGAGTATTTAGAAGCTTTGGAGGGAGCGTTTGGAATGTCAGGGGATCACTGGGAGCTTTTAGCGGAGTTTCAGCACGTGGGGCAGGGTCGAGGGGAAAAGCTCTCAGAATACATATTTCGGCTGGAGAGAATGCTTACTGGGTTGCGGTGCCGGGGGGTAGTGAAGGTGGACGAAGTGGCGAAGGTAAAGATGAGTCAGATATTTAGTGGTTCCCTGGAGGAGGACGAGGTAGCATGGAGTCTCTGGCAGTCCTATAAAAAGAGCCCCCCTTCATCATTCAGGCAGCTGATTAGAGAGCTGTGGGAGGAAGAGAGTGTGTTGGTCCGAAAAATGGGATCCGGCCACTGCGGACGATCCTCAGTGGTACAGGAAGTGGTGGCCGGGTTGAGGACCGAGAAACCCTAGGGGTCACAGGGGAGTAGGGACCCCCCGTTTGAGGGGATGGACAGGGAGAGTACCCCCTTTGGTGGACGACCCGCGCAGTGGGCTGGGAGTGGCGGGTGTCCCGGGAGAGGAGGGGAGGCGGGTAGAGTGTGCTATAACTGTGGGAAAGAGGGGAATTTCCAGCGGGAATGTGAGCGGCCAGGGATGTGCTACAGCTGTGGGGAAGAGGGACACTTTCGGAGGAATTGTGAGAGACAAGGCGCCCCACGAGAAAGGGCAAGCCCCGGGCGACTAAGAAGAGAGAGGTGTCGGGAAACTTAGGAGAGACTCAGTGAGGGAACGGACTGGAGTTTCTGGAGGAACACATTCCCAGAAATAAGCAAGGGGACCACTGAAAGCCCAAGCCTTTATTCTGGCTGGGCTGGTGGGACCCCGTTCCAGCATGTGCCTACAGATAGAGGGAATTTATGCAAAAGCCATCCTCAACACAGGATTGCAGGTTACCTTATTGTACCGGTCGTTCTACAACAAATATCTAAAGCACTTTCCAGTAACCCCATTTAATGCACTGGAGATTTGGGCTGTAAGTGAGGGTGGGTACCTGTCAGTGAGATTGGAATTCTCGGAGGGCGATGTGGGAGTGTCTGAAGCTCTTGAGACGTTGGTGTTGGTTTGTCCAGACCCGGTGGAAACAGGTGGCGCTGCCCTTTTGGTGGGGACTAACTCCCCCCTTGTGCAACGGCTCCTGGGAGCCTGTAAGGAGAAGGTGGGGGAGAACTTTCTGGAGACCCTCTCGGTACAACCAGTGTTTCCAGCGCTGTTCGAAGAAGTGGGTGACCCCCCCCAAGGGCTGGGTCCTGAGTGCAAATGAGGGACGGTATGGTGTACTCAGGCGAGGCCTAAAGTGACACGGCCAGGGGAGGTGGCACTAGTGATGGGGACCACCAGATTCCCTGGAGTGCCAGCAGGCAAAGCCCTGTTAATAGACGCCTGAGAAGATCTCGAAAGGGAGACACAATTTCCAGCAGGGGTGCTGGTGAGGCCAGAAGTGCAGAGGCCGGCGGTGGTACATGTGAGGCGGATAGCCGTGAGTGTCAGGAACATGACGGAGAGAGAAATCACCTTTAAGAGAGGGATGCCGCTAGCACATTTGTTCCTGGTGACGGTAATGTCTGGCGCCCCTGTGAGGCCCACTAAGGGGGAAGGATTGGAAAACAGAGGAAAGCTGACCGCTGAGGCCTTTAACTTTGGAGACTCTCCTGTGCGGCTGGAGTGGAAACACAAGCTGGTGGAGAAGATGTTGAAGCTGGAAGATGTTTTTTCTCTTGGCGAGTTTGATGTTGGCTGCTCCAAGAGCACTCGCCATACCATCCGAGTGACTGAGGACACCCCGTTCAGAGAGAGGTCACGGCGACTGGTCCCTGCAGATGTGGAAGACGTGTGGCAGCACTTGTGCACGTTGAAGGAAACTGGAATCATCACTGAGTCCTGAAGCCCTTATGCGTCCCCAATAGTAGTGGCCCAGAAGAAGAACGGAAGGGTACAAATGTGAGTGGACTATAGGACTTTGAACCGGCGCACTTAAACCAGTTTACCGTCCCAAGGGTCAAAGACTTGCTGGCCTGTCTGAGTGGAGCGAAGTGGTTTAGTGTGCAGGACTTCAGGAGTGGATATTACCAGATCCCGATGAGTGAGGCTGATAAAGAGAAGACGGCCTTTATCTGCCCGCTGGGGTTCTTTCAGTTCGAACGAATGCCCCAAGGCATATCGGGGGCCCCAGCTACCTTCCAGAGGCTCATGGAGAGGACTGTGGGGGATATGAACCTGCTCGAGGTGCTGGTGTATCTGGATGATCTGATAGTGTTTGGATCTACTTTGGAGGAACATGAGGAGCGGCTACTGAAGGTGTGAAGCTGGCTGAAAGAGGAAGGGTTGAAACTTTCCCTGGACAAATGCCAGTTCTGTAAGCCGTTGGTCGGCTAAGTTGGCCACATAATTTCGTGAGAAGGAGTGGCTACTGATCCGGCTAAGATAGACGCAGTGATCACCTGGCTGAGAACCCAGAAGGTGAGCGCCCTACGCTAGTTTTTGGGGTTCTGTGAGTATTACCGGCGATTCGTGAAAGGATATGCTAAAATAAGTCACCTGGTGAACCAGCTATTGTGTGGCTATCCACCTGTGGGGAAGAAAAGGAAGGGGGACCGAGGGCAGGAAGCAGGAGGATACTGGAGCCCGGCGGAGCCTTTTGGATCAAAATGGGATGATCAATGTGAGGAGGCGTTCCAATCTCTGAAAAGGGCGCTGACCCAGGACCTGGTGCTGGCTTTTGCCGATCCCTGGAAGTCGTATGTGCTGCACACTGATGCCAGCCGAGAGGGTCTAGGGGCTGTCCTGTACCAGGAACAGGGCAACGCATTGAGGCCAGTGACGTTTGTCAGCCGGTTGGTCGTCATCTGAGAGAAACTACCCCACTCACAAGTCGAGCGACAATCTATAGGGGGCCAAGTTTGAGGTGAGAACGGATAACAATCCTCTCACTTATATCCTGACTTCGGTGAAACTGGATGCCACAGGCCATCAGTGGTTAGCAGCTTTGTCGGTATATGATTTCAGCCTGAAGTACCGGCCGGGATGTAGGAATGTCGATGCGGATGCTTTGTCACGGCAGGAGCACGAGGAACAGGAGACAGACGAGGAGTGGGAGAGCATTCCTGCCCCTGGGGTGAAAACCATATATAAGTTTACTATCACTGTGAAGGCCAAGGAAAAGGGGAGGCCGGAGTGAGCAGTGGACCCATTGGGGGCTTCTGACGACGCCCTGCCCCCGGTTTTCTGTGACCTGACTGCATTGAAAACTGAACAGTTGCCGGAACTAAATCCGGGGGAAGTGGCAGCTACTCAGCGAGATGAAAGCCTTGGCACTGTTTGGAGTGGAGAAGGGGGATGTGGCGTGGGCAGAGAAGACAAAACAGGCTTTAGTGCCTCCGTTATTGAGGGAATGGCCTCGGTTAAAGTTGAAGAACAGAGTCTTGTACCGGGTCACGTCACCTCTGGACCACCCCCGGCGTTGGCAGCTGGTCATGCCTGAGAAATATCGGAAGACTGTGCTCCAGGCACTGCATGATGATTCCGGGCACTTGGGGGTGGAAAAGACCAATGGATTACTCAAGGACCGGTTTTCCTGGCCCCGGATGAGGGGAGAGGTTGAAGAATATTGTAGGAAGTGCAGTCGTTGCATCAGGAGGAAGACCCTGCCTGCGCAGGCGGCTCCTTTGTCCCACTTGCAGAGTGCGGGACCCCTGGACCTGGTGTGTATGGATTTCCTGTCGATTGAGCCAGACACCAACAACACCGTGAATGTCTTAGTCATCACAGATCACTACACTCGATATGCTCAGGCGTTTCCCACTAAGGATCAGAAAGCGACTACAGTGGCGAAGGTGTTATGGGAGAAGTACTTTGTTCATTATGGATTCCCATAGTGATCAGGAGCGGGACTTTGAGAGCCGGCTTATCCATGAATTACTGGGTATGCTTGGGGTTGAGAAAACCAGGACCACACCCTATCACCCACAGGGTGATCCTCAGCCCGAGAGGTTTAACCAGACCCTGTTGGATATGCTCGGGACTCTGGAGATTGGTCAGAAAAGTAAGTACATTGGGCATTTGGTTCACTGTTACAATTGTACTTGCAATGATGCTACACTCACAATCAATACTCTCAAGGTACTGTTTCAGTATAATCATCTCGTCTTTAGCATCACACCAGCTCCAGCAATTTGGCAAAGAGCAATAGACCAAGTGCTCCAAGACATCCCAGGAACACAATGTTACCTTGATGACATCATCGTGACTGGCAAAAATGATGACAATCACCTCCAGAACCTTGATCAAGTTCTTACCAGGGTGAGTGAGTATAGTCCGCGCTCAAAGAGAAAGAAATGTGAGTTTTTCAACAATGAAATCTCATATTGTGCATGTCATTAACAAGTATGGCTTACATAAGTCATAAGCGAAGATTGAAGCCATGCTGCAGGCACACAAACCAGAAAATGTGTCACAACTCAGGTCATACTTGAGCCTTGTAAACTACTACCACCGGTTTCTCCGAAACATTACTACAGAGCTGCATCCATTGTACACACTGTTATAGACAGGAGTGAAGTGGGAATGGTCAGAGAGATGTGAAACAGCATTCAAGGAAACAAAGTGATTAATAACATTCGATGAACTGCTCCCCCATTATGACCCATCCCTGCCCATCAGACTGGTGTGCAATGCGTCACCTCATGGCATTGGTGCTATTTTGTCACACACTCTGAAAGATGGATCTGACCGCCTGATTCCGTTTGCTTCAGGGTCTCTGACGAGTACAAAATGTAGCTACGCACAGATCAACCGAGAGACCCTTAGTCCAATATGGGGAATAAAGAAGTTTCACCACTACCTCTACGGACAAAAGTTTACACTACTGGCAGAACACAAGCCAGCCCCTTGTATCAATTTTCAATCCCAGGAAGGGAATCCCAGTGATGTCTTCTACCCAGTTACAATGCTGAACATTTTTCCTAAGAGCCCACTCTTATGACATAGTTCAAGGGTCATAGCAACACTGATGGCTTGTCAAGTCTTCCACTATTGGCAACTGAAGAAGAAAAATCTTAGTACTGTGACCCAGCAGAAGTGTTCCACACCTCATTGGTGGACCCGTTGCCAGTAACAAATTCTGAAATACAAAGGGAAATAAGGAATGACCCAATTTTGTCAAAAGTCTGTGAAATCATCGCGCAATGATGCCAGCTCATGGTAGCCCTATGTTTCTAGAATTCTCAGCGAGACGAGATCACTATCAGTATGTCAAGGAATGCCGATGCGTGGATCTCATGCTGTGTTGTTTGTGCACAACATTATTCTCATTCAGCCATCACAGTGCACACTGTGTGCAACTTCTGGGATTGTATTATGAAGGACACCTGGGTACTGTCAAGATGAAGAGTTACAGAGTTACAGGTGGTAGCCCAGAATAGATAAGCAGATCAAAGACTTAGTCAAAAACTGCTCGGGATGCCAGAAAGTTCAAAATGCACCCCCACAGGGACTGTTACACATATGGGAGTGGCCGTCTTCACATGGAAAGGAGTACATATTGATTTTGTTGGGCCATTCATGGACTCCATGTTCCCGATTGCTGTGGATGCTCATTCGAAGAGACTGGGGGTTAAAGTAGCAATGGTAAGGTAGTACAGAACTACATAATACAATCCCAGAAGTTGCACACAGTGTGCACTGTGATGGCTGAATGAGAATAATGTTGTGCACAAACAACACAGCATGCCCATAGAAACAACCACTCCACAACTGCATTTCTACTCTCAAAAAATTCATACATTCGGCTAAGTATAGGTAGTGTAACCTGGAGAAAGTGGACGATATCTGTGTTATAACTATAGGTAGTTGAGAACGTAACTTTAGTGTATTAAGTTAACTATACCTGGTGAGGTGAAAGAACTCGAATTTGAGAGCAGAGGTGACATGTGTTAGGGAGATGACAGAAAGTGGCCTGTGAAACATTATGGATATAGAAGTAAAATCCAAATTCAGAGGCAATCAACCTGAGAGAGCTGTTGCCGATGTTCATTGGAATTAAAGGGATGTAGAATGATGGTAATAGCCTCAGTTGAGCCAATATTAAACCAAACAATTTTTTTTTTGGAAATGCAAGTCTTAATTCATTGAAAAGAGCAAATGAATTTCACCATCAGCACAGTGACCATTTCCCATGATATCTTAGGCCAAGGGTGTCAAACTCATTTTAGGTCACGGGCCGGATTGAGCAAAATGCAGCTTCATGCGGGCCGGATCAGTCGGACGCGTGCGAACGCAGCTTTTGTTGCCTCCGTTTTTTCAGCCTGCTCTCATGTGTCTCAGTCTCTGCTATAACTACAAAGTGTTTCACTTTACAAATTCCGTTTCTTATGAAGAAGACTGCCGAATAAACACTAAAAACCCTGAAAACCTGGTACCTGAATAAACTCAGCATTAGCCATATCATACACCATAGGCTCTTCGATTACTGGGGCCAGCTTTAATAGTAATTAGATATTATCTCGCGGGCCAAATGTAATTCCACCGCCGGCCGGATTTGGCCCGTGGGCCTTGAGTTTGACATATATGTCTTAGGCAGACCAGGTATAACCTGAGGGAGCTGTTCTGCAAGATGAAGGCAGGCTGCAAGCAGTTTTCCAACCCAATGCCTTGCATAATGATACCAAGTGTGATTATTCAGATTTTGAAACAAGTAATGGAAAGGAAAACATGTTGAAAATATACAGCAAGAAGCCAAACATATGTAACCGTCAGGTCCGGCCGACGGCATTAGTCTAGGGAAGACAGTGTCTGGCCCTGCCAATTGTGTGAAATCTGAGGTGCAAAACCTCTTGTTTGAGCAGATGCTGTGTGATCTGTTCCCCCATTACAAATCAATACCACAAAATAACAGACAGTACACCATATGCAATTAAACGATTTAGCTTTATAATTCTTAATTTGAGTAAAGGGTTAGTAAAGAAAAACAAAAAAAAGAGCCCATTTTAATGAAACAGGCTAATGTGCATATTGGAGCTCACTATTTCCCGTCCATTAGTCCTCCATCGATTTCAGCGACAGGTTACTGTCGATGCAATGCTCCTCAGACAGGATGAAGAGGTCAATACTCCCCAATGCCATTAGGCTTTACAATTCAACTGCCAGGACTTAAGAACTTTTTTAAAGCTATTATTAATGCTTTTGAGTTAGTGATTTAGATGCATATCATATTATTACTGAGTTAAGTATTGTATGTAATGAGTTTTTGCTACAACAAGTGTATGGGACATTGGAAAAATGTTGAATTTCCCCATGGGGATGAATAAAGTATCTATCTATCTATCTATCTATCTATCTATCTATTTCCCACAGCTTCATCAACTCCCGGCCCCACTCCAAGTCCACTCCAGCCTGCTGTCTATGACCTCTCCTTTCTGGTGTCTTCTCTATTCATCTCCCACCAAGCAAAAGACCCAGATTATCTCATTCTCAGGCACACAACAAGAAAAAAACACTCCCCTCATTGGACGTCGCACATTCCAAAGCCCCAGTTATCTCTAGCCATGACCCAAACACAGCTGCAACAGAAAAATCACTACATTAGCAGTGAATCCTTTCCCAGGCTGTTACACAGTCATTTACAGCAGCTAATTAAGCTGCCTCCGTGTCCTTGGAGAGTTACACTTAGTTTACAGATGGAGTGCCAGTGTTACCGAAACAATAGTGTGTGGTCATCCGTGAAAAATTTAGGAACACTGAAAGTGACGATACAGTTTAGAATCTCTAAGCATAACATATGATTTATGTCCCATTTTATTTAGACTTTGGTTTACATCTGTCAAAGGTGTAATCAGAAGGAAGTTGGTATATTCTTAAAATGTGCCTAATCAAAATTAGAGTTCAACAAATCAGCAATATCAAAATTTCAGCACAAAATGCACCCAGAAAGAAAGTATAAGACAAAGGACAATAAGGAAAAATGAGGATCAGATCCAGGCAGTTGTGTGGCCCACTGGAATTTGTCACTGGAAATGCAGTCAGCACTTATCCTGACAGTGGTGACAGCCCAGATTGTGGAAAGTACTTTCATCATTGAGTGTCAAGGCAATGCACCAGGAACACATACGCCCTGAATAAGTGCACCCGCCTCACACCTACCCACCCATCTGAGGTAGAGTCTGCAGTTCCCACTTTGTCCTCACTGGGAACATCAAAGCACACAAAACCAGAATGGAAGCAGGTCTTCCTCAATGTTGAGGGGCTGCCACACGTTGATTCTTCTTGTAATCCATTGCTTCTAAATTACTCACCATGTGAAAGGATGGATTTCCTTAGAAAATAGAGAAGCTTGTGCACATGTTTTTTTGAAATCTCTGTTGTACCTTTATTTTCATTCATTTTTGTAATTTCTGTCGGTGCTCCGAAGTCATATGGGTTAGGGTTAGTCAGCTGTGGGCTTGCTGTGCTGGCACCAGAAGTGTAACAACACTTGTGGGCTGTCCCCAGCACAATCCTCACTGATTCCACTTGACACAAATGATGCATTTCATTGTAGGTTTCAATGGACATGCGACAAATAAAGCTAACCTTTAATTCATTAGTCTATAGCCTAAGGGACAGATGGAAATTGTGAAGATCACAGACAGCAGGAACAGGCTTTGTAAATCCCTGTAATTTTCTCATCAGTTTTGCAAAACGAGAGGTCTTGAGAAGACAGACTGTGGCTCCACATTACTTGAACAGTCCAACTTATAAATGCAAAGAAAGATTATTTGACCCATAGGACCATGCTGGCTTCCAGGAAAAATTGTGTTTATAAGTTTTTCCCACTGAGTTCTTCCAGCGGTTTGTTTTTCACTCCAGTCTGCAGTCTTGTGTCTTGAGCAATTATAGTAGTTTCATTCTCCATCTCCTTATTTTCCTTATTCCTGCTCCCATTTGCTTCCCCTTTGATTCTTCCTATGGATTGAATTGAACTGACTTTATGACTTGCATCCTTCATATACATGAGGAATAAAAATCTTTATGTCTAAATGTGCAATGTGCAATTTATAGTTGCAATTGTGTCAGAATAAATTATCAGTCTGATGACCTGGTGGAAGAAGCTGTCCTTGGAGCCTGTTGGTCTTGGCTTTTATGCTGTGGTACTGTTTCCCAGATGGTAGCAGTTGGAACAGTTTGTGGTTGGGGGTCCCCAATGATCCTTTGGGCCCTTTTTACACACTAGTCTTTGTAAATGTCCTGAATAGTGGAAAGTTCACATCTACAGATGTATTGGGCTGTCCGCACCACTCTCTGCAGAGTCCTGCGATTGAGGGAAGTACAGTTCCCATAGCAGGCAGTGATGCAGCCAGTCAGGATGCTCTCAGATGTATCCCTGTAGAAAGTTGGGGGCCCACACCAAACTTACTCAACCGTCTGAAGTGCCTTTTTCACCACACAGCCAGAATGTACAGATCACATGAGATCCTCGGTGATGTTTATGCCGAGGAACTTAAAGCTGTTCACCCTCTCAACCCCAGATCGATTAACCCATATAAAAAGGGAATTTACTGAGGCCAGTGAACCGACTGGAAAAAGTTGTGATGCGAGAGGGACCTGAAACACCTGAAGAAAATTCACAGAGAGGATGAGTAGGAACTGCACGGACAGTACACAGGATCCAGCCTTGGCCCCTGGAGCTGCGAGACACGGGCACTAACTGCTGTGCCAAGACACTGCCTTGAGTTGGATGAGCAACATCTCATATTCAGTCTAGGTAGCCTCCAACCTGATGCATGAACATCTATTTCTCCCTCTTCCGGTAATTCCCCCCCCCCCCCACCCCTTCTTTTAATTCTTCACTCTGGCCCCTCACTTACTTCCTTACCTGACTATCACCTCCCCAGACCTCCTCCTTCCCTTTTTCCCACGGTCCACTCTCCTTTTTTATCAGAATCGCTCTTCTCCAATCCTTTTATCTTCTCCACCTCAGCCTCTTACTTCATCCCGCCTCCCCCACACACCTGGCTTCACCTATCACCTTCCAGCTTGTATTCTGTCTCCTCCCTTCCTTTTGCCGTCTTCCTGCTGCCTTTCCAGTCCTGATGAAGGGTCTCAGCCCTAAGTATTGACAGTTTATTCATTTCTGTAGATGCTGCCAGACCTGCTGAGTTCCTCCAGCACTTTGTGCCTGTAGCTCTGAATTCCAACATCTGCAGAATTTCCTGTGTACATGATGTTCCTCTTATTAGCATACTGTTAGAAATGTAACCCTGTCACTTAATGCATAGTGCACAACAGATCTCTTTTGCATCTTAACCTTCTGGTTAAATTGTACATTCATGGAGCCATCCCGCAACACTATAACTAAAGGGTTGTATTTTGGGTGTCCAACTTGTGGAAGATACCAGTATTGAAAATACAAAGGAGTTCTGCTAGATAGGATGTGTTACCATTGTAAATACGCAATTCTGTAATTTGTCCGACTGCATTCAAAATGTTAAAGCAATTCAAACTGTAGTTAATCATTTATTGTTAGTTTTGTGTTGGAATATAAAACATCGTGTCAGGAGAGTGAGATTCTCCCGGACTCTCTCTCTCCAGCTGTGTGAAAAAAGGCTTTTCTATTTTCCAATTACAGCTTTCACATGATTTGGTTTTAATACAGTCATGACACTTACATTCTCATCGAAGTCACTGCTATACGTGGCTTCACACCATCATCTTTCCTTGTGGTATAGTTACAGACTCCTCATCAGAAAAACACCTGTTGACCATTACCTTTTACCTTCCATCACTAATTTTGCCCCATGGACCCTTTGTGCTGGAGCCTTCTGGACCAGCCTTACAAGACCTTGTCAAAAGTCTGACAGAAATCCTATAAACCACACCTATCATTCTTTGTAATTGTGAGTTACCTCTTCCAAAAACTGTGAGACATGATCTCCTGTGGTCAAAACCATGGTGACACTCCCTGATAACCACATTCCCACATAAACTTGACACTGATGAATATTGCAAACTACAATTCCATCAGTGATTTTGGTAGCATGGTGGTTATTTAACTGGACCAGTAAGCCATAAGCCTGCTCCAATTTTCCTAAAGTATGTGTTAATACTGTGACATTCAGTTCTGTTAGTTAAAGAAATGAGAAATAATCATAATGGTGACTGTGAAGCTGCAAACCATTATTAAAAGTCCATCTGATCTTTTGATAATTGTTTATAAAAACAACTAACATTGCGTGGATTTATGCAAATCCAGATAACAACATTATGGAATGTTCTCTGAAATGGGCACTCTTAGTTACAGAAAAACAAAGGTTTGCTTGCCAGCAATGCCCATATCCCAGGAATAAAGACAAGGCTATGGCAGAATTGGTCCATTTGACCCATCGAGTATGCCCTGCCATTCCATCATGGCTGATTACTATCCCTCTCAACCCCATTCTCCTGTCTTCTCCCCAAAATCTTTGATGCCTTGACTAATCAAGAACTTATCTGTTTTAAATATACTCAGTGATTTGGCTTCCACAGCACTGATGGCAATGAATGCCATAGATTCACTACTCTCTATCTGAAGAAATTCCACCTCATCTCTGCTCTAATGGAAGTTCCTCTATTCGGAAGCTGTGCCCTCTAGTCCCAGACTCCCCCACCAGAGGAAACATCGTCTCCACATCCATGTGAATGAATGTGAACAATGTAGAATACCAGAGTAACAATACGAATTAATTTATTATAAAATTGAAAGGGGTAACAATAAATATACTTTTGAAAGAACAAAGCAACAACATGAAAAATCAAATCCCAAATATAATAAAGAAACAGTAGTAGTAGTATCTTCCAATCAAAAGTAAAGCTTAAGACCTTTTTTTGGCTATTAGTATGCAGTGCTGTGTGTGCCTAAAATACAGCTCAAATAAGGTCAGCAATATGTAAACATTCTGAACTCCACTGGGTTACATAGCATTAGGTCATTCAGATCAGAGATTCAAATTCAGTCCTGTGTTGAGTTTAACTGGACGATGGTTAAGGGACTTCATTCATGTTCAAACAGTTTGAGCAAGAGAATGGCAAGCTCCCACTATTAGATTGTTCTTCTAAATATCTACCTGCGACCAAAGATGAACTTCCCCTCTACTCGGAGGAGAAGATTAGTTGTAAAACTCATCACTATTTAATTAAGCAAGCAGATTAATATAAAAGTTCCCATAAATACAATATTATTCACTCCAAATCCACTGGAAATCAGTAAAATTATTTATTTGAGATAAGTTGTGAGCTTGAGACTATTAATTATTCTTACGAACCCTTTTTCTTCATTGGCTGTAAAATGTTCTTTGTGTTTTGAGACAACAATTTTTGCTTCTTTGCAAAATGAACAATGGAAAACATTGAATGGACTGCCCATTAACTCTAGCCTGTTTAGTGCAACTGACAGAGAACAATTTTGCTGTATTTGTCTTTTTAAACAGTAACTTCCAGTTGAAGGGCCTTGTTTGAAGAAACACAGTTCATTCACGATTACAAATGAAGCCCTGCCTTCAATTCACAGTTGTTTGCAGACTCACTGAAGCACAGGAAGATGGATTCACTTGTAAATTGGATTACATAAGACTATGGTAACATGCATTGTATAAAAGAAATAGTCTAAAGCCTAAGGAGAAACAGGGTTACACTTATTTGACTTTGGTGGTGTTAGGATGACTTAATTATAAAATTATGACATATTTAGAGGTTTTCCTTCTGGTCTGGACTGGGAATTTGTTAATTGTTGATCAGACATGATCTAAATCCTGCAACCGGCCTTTAGTTTAGTTTAGGGAATAATTTCCAGAATTGTGAGAAAACTTCTCTGAAGGTATGGTTAGGCTCTTTGGTGGATGAAGATCTTAAATGGATATTACAGACAACAATCTCAAATTTCTGAGAACAAGGCGAAAAAAAATCAGTCAAATAGATCACTCAAAACTAGTCCATTACTTGTGCAAGGAAGTAAACATTGTTGGCCACATGATGTAGTCAATATTATATATACATATTTTGGCATACTCTTTTATAATAGTACAATGATTGCTTAGTCATTTGATTGTGAAATGTCGTGTCATAAATATTTTCTCCAAGTTTTATTATTATATGAAACTATATTTCAGTTTCCTAAAAATAGTACACCATTATTGAATAATATACAATGTTTTTGTTGAGAAATATTTTAACATACTTTTCAAAAACATAATAAGTGATCCACATAATGAAAGATAACAAAGAAATCACTTTCAAAGCAGCTGATGTAGAAGTCAAATTTCAAATGATGCCCTTATGTCAAATGACATAGAGAAAAGAAATCCAGCAGTTACTATCCAGCCTTGCAAGATTAAGCTAATCTTATTTTGTATTTTGATCTATCTTATTATGTATAACATTTGCTTTATCATGTTGTTGATAAATCAACACTAACTAAGCACACCAAGAATACAACCTGAATTACGTGAAAAAGACGTGGAACACAGGATTATGTGTGGCATCTGTCATAGAAACTATTGAAATCTGTCCCCTTGCACTGTGGTATCCATCTGCAGATCAGAAGTTGCTGTGATCAAAGTCATTTTACTCTGAAACCTGTCATGCACAAGTTATGGTGCAAATATTTTGAACTGTGCATCAGATAAGCAGAATTGCTTTTGGGCATCAAAACTGTGATTCCTGCCATAGTATTGCAAAAATGATCAGAGGTTAATATAGAAATGGGGATAATCTTATGGAATAAAATTTTGATCAGGTGATATTTGCTGTTGGAAGGATTGTTCACAATTTCCATAAACCCCATGCTTGGATTCTGTTATGGGCTGCATATTCAATTACCATGATTACTGTTACTTAGGCAATTACCAGAATGGCATGAAATTAACTGGAAAGACATTTGGTCATTTTTCATCTGACAATTCATAGATCTTGAATTTGTTCCTACAAAAGAGAAGCAACTGTGCTCTCTTTTATAATAAGGCCCCTCCATGAATGGGGATTCCACCTCTGCTACACGGGTCATCCTGCTCCTGTTTTTGGAATTGCTGACATCCCCCCTTGGCCACCCTGACTACTGTTTGCTCATCCCCAGCTTACTTGTCCCTGAGAACTGAACCAAAATGGAAATGAGCTGCAGTGGATCAAGGGCTGTGTGTAGGATAACTTAGCAATTATCACAGGCAAAACGCTTGATAAGACATACCGGTACTTGAAAAGCAGATTTTACATCTTTCAAAAATATTTTAGGTGTTGATATATTTTAAGTAGCTTTTGTATTTTAAGTAATTTGAAAGCTACCACAATACCACTGTAAATATGTTTCTGAAATTTTTCTCTCCTATTCATAAATTAACCTCCATTATTTTTAAATTTGTCCCACAACTTAGGTTTTTTATAATGAAAAATTGTTCAATGAGTCCAAAGAGAGGTTTCTAGGTCACAGTTTGCTATGACAAAAAGGTTTTATTTCCTACAGGTTAATGCAGTTTCCCCATTATTGCTAGATATACTGAAGCAATCTTGGTTATGTCTTAATTTCCTTTCTCAAAGGCTTATCTCAAGATTCAATACTAGAGATCACTGTCTAATAGTGATTTTTACTGTCACTAGAGCAGGGGCTCCTAACCAGTCCCTCGGTTATTGGCAGGGTCCGTCCATGGTATAAAAAAGGCTGGGAACCCCTGCACTAGAGTGAAGTCATAGAGTTGTGTAGGGTGAAGACAATTTGTCCATGCTGACCAAAGTGTCCCCCAGAACTACTCCCATTTATCTGCATTTGGCCAACATTCATCTAACCCCTACCCGTGATGACCAGAATTGCACACAATATTCCATGTGCAGACTTAGCAATGTGTAATATAGCTCTTTTCTGCACTCATACTCAATGCGATAATGGTAATCAAGCATGCCATATACCTCCTTTACCACCCTGTCTAGCAGTGACTCCACTTCCAGGGAACTATGTACTTAAACCCTTAGGTCTCTCTGATCTACAACATTTCCCAGTGCCCTGCCATTTAATGTGCAAGTCCTCCCTTAGTGTATCTTTCAAAAATACATCACTTTGCTCTTGTCGGATTTAAATTCCATCTGCCATTTTTTGGCCCACTTCCCCAGATAATCTTGACTTCACTGGGTTTTCAGATATCACTCTTTACTGTCCCCTATGTCACCACTGGTGTCATCTACAAACTCTCTAACTTTGTCATTCAAGGTATTAGCATAAATGACAAACTACAGTGGATCCAGCACTGATCCCTGTGGCACACCACTGGTTACAGGTTTCCATTCTGAAAAACAGCCCTGTCCTATTGCTCTCAGACTCCTTACACTAAACCAATGTTATCCAGACTCCAGCTCACCTGCATCTCATGCAATTTCACCTCCCAGACCAGACTACCTTGTGGTAGTCTGAAATCCATGTACACAGTATCTACTGCTCTGCCCTCAGCAAACCTCTTGGTGACCGCTTCAAAAACCTCCTCTGCTTCAAGAGACACAAATCTTCCTCATACCTTTGAAACTCTTCATACCATGGATTGAAATCTCAGTGAATAATGAAGCAGAATGACAGAAACATGGCACCTTTTGAATTATGGCATATTCAGGCAACACAGCTGCATTATCTAACAATATAAGATTAGACACTGCCAGTTAATGTGCTAGTAGTAACAAGTTTAATAAATGGACCGCCACAAAAATAGAGATTTTTTTTTCTTTTTTAAGCTGGAAGATTGGCAAGTCATTAGTTTCATAGCAATTACATTCTTTCAAGATAAAGTCCAGAGTCCAGCCCTTTCTCTTGCCCAATTATCAAGGTCTGAAATTGAGTCTCAAACGCCGCTGGTTGGAATGTTTACACAATGAGGTTCTGACAGACGCACAGTTGTTCTGTGAGGTGTACATTCTCTCCAACAGTTAAAATAACATTGTCTTATTGATCTGAACTTTCTGTGAACATATGAGTATGGAATAAATCTACTTGACAAGTTACTTATTTTTGTTGAGGCAGTGACCAGCGTGCTTTATTGAGAAAAATCAATTTTATATTTGTATCTTTTCTGTGTCTTGATTATCAACCAATATTGAAGAGCATTCAACCATTATTGCCATTCTGTGAACCTGACTTCACACTGATTTTGATCCACACTGGAGATTCTGTTGTCATTTCCCCGAGCGCCTTGCAGAAGGTAGTGTGGTGTTCGGACAATGCTTCACAGTAGCAGTGATCCGGGTTCAATTCCTGCTGCTGTCCTGTACATTCTCCCCGTGACCGTGTGAGTTTCCACTGGCGGCTCTGGTTTCCTCCCACAGTCTGGGCGGTGGGTTAATTAGTCTTTGTGAATTGTTCCATGATTAAATCGGGGGATTGCTGAGCAGTGTGACTCGAAGGACTGTTAGGGCCTATTCCATGCAGTAACTCAATAAATAAATAATCCAGAATTTCACTCAATCAGGTCGCAGAACTATATAAAAAGTGGTAATTATATTCCCATTTACTTCTCCACTGGGTGTCTGAACCTTGTTGAAGTTTACCAATGAGTGCCCTATTAGAATATGATTCTATGGACCTTTCCTGCTCTCTTTCAGTGGAAGAAATACAGAATTTATCCAGTAATGCAGACGACATCCTGGTGAAATGCAGGCAGGCTTTTCAGATTTAAATCTGTCCTGCAATGTACAATCATGCCCTAATTGTGATCTAATTCCAGAGACTCACCTTCATGACATAACCTTCAGCAAGCAAATGGCATTACTGCCCCATTCCTGTCACAAAAATGTTGCAGTTACCTCCATCTATGCTTAGTGCATATTACCAGCACATGCAAATAAATAAAATCTCCTGCAGCGTAAAGCTGTGAACAATTATCACCAACTTCAAGCACGATCTACTTTGTTAAGTATTACAGTGAACAAATCTCACTGAGAACTTAGTTCATTTGAAGTTTTGGGAGACATTTTGGTTTCCTTACATTATAGACACAAAGATTCACTTTATTTGTCACATGCACATTGAAATATACAGTGAAATGCATCGTTTGCATCAATATCAAACACAGTCTGAGGACGTGCTGCCCACACTTACTACACTTAACATCTTTGGAATGTGGAGGAAACCAGAGCCAGGGCAAACTCACATGGTCACAGGGAGAGTGTTCAGTCCTTACAGACAGTGGCGGAAATCGAATCCTGATCTTCAGAATGCTGGTACTGCATTGTGCTACACCGATTACTACACTATTGTGTCATGGAAGGAAGTTCAGTGATGCTGTTATCCAGAGCTTCAGGCAAACAGATTGCAAACTGCATGTAGGTCAACTGAATTCCTTAGCAGGTTTGAATCATCCTCATTTATATTGCATTCCACTATAATCCATGTCAGGAAATTAATAACCTACTAACATTCAATAACAGAACCTCATTAATTATGCTACATGACATACATCAACAATTTCAATTATATCTCTAGCTTCACAAGAGTATCATCAAACAAAATTTATTTCCGTATCAAATAAGGAGATGTTGGTAAGAGTCTTTCAGGGCCATCGTAGGACAGGACATGGTGCATGTCCCTGCTGAGCTATTTGCCCACGTTAGGACCATATCCTTCAAAGACATTCCCATTTAATTACTGTACCTGTCTAAAAGCTTCTTTAATGTTGTGATGATAGCTGAATTAACCACTTCCTTAGAGAGCAATTTCCACATACCAACTATTCTTTATGCAATAAACACACTTACCAATTAATCCCCCTTTAAAATCCCCTTCCTCTGAACTTAAAACCCTCACCTTGATGTACCTAAAATGTGGAAAAGATTGTATTTACTCCCCCTATACCTCTTATAACTTGATATGCCTCTATCGGGTAAATTTAACTCCACCTGGTCAATGGTGGGATGTTTCAATCAGTGTAATGAGCAGATGTTTTGATTGTCAGAATGATGGAAGGAAATGACATGGCAATAGCGTGGATGGATTTGAAATTGTGGGTGACAATTTCAAAATTTGCTTATTTTGAAGCTAATGTGAGCATAGGGATAATGGGGAAACATAACTGGGTGTGCACTACACAGGGCGGAGAGCAGCATGTTTGAATACCTCAAGCTTATAGAAATTGAAAGAAGGGAGGCTGCTGGAATTGCTTTGAAATAGTTGAGTATTAAGGTAACTAGAACACGAATGAAAGCTCCAGAATTAAACTTTCCTCAGAATGTTTAGTATTGCTTTTGTTAGTATCATATTTCAGTATTGCACAAGCATCTCAGTCACCAGAAGGTCAAGAGTCAGTGAGACTCAAGGATTTCCCTTCATGACACTTTTGAAGAGGAATTAACAAAGTCAACACATTCCAAATATACACAAACCACGGGAATTAATCCACCTTACTCCAATACAAGAATCTATGCAAATATGATCAGACCACTCAGTCCCTCAAACCTGATTCACCTTCCAAAATGATCATGACTAACAACACACACAAAATGCTGGAGGAACTCAGCAGGTCAAGCAGCATCCGAGAAAATGAATAAACAGTCGATGGGTCAGGCTAAGATCATTCATTAGGGGTAAGATGCCAGAATAAAAAGGTGGGGGAGGGGAATGAGGACAAGCTAGAAGGTGAGAGCTCTTCCTTCCTCACCTCCATTCAGGTGAGGCAACACGTGACCTCTGAATCTGTTAAGGCCGTCTATTGTATCTAATGCTCCCGATGCGGCCACCCCTACATTGTCGAGACCGGACATAAATCGGAGAATGCTTTCTCGAGCACCTCCGCTCCATCTGCCAAAAGCAAAATTTCTGGGTTTCCAACCAATTTAGTTCAAATCCACATCTGATATGTTGGTCCATGGACCCCTCTTCTGCAATGATCAAGCCAGCTCAGGGTGGAGGAACAACACTTCATATTCCATCTGGGTAGCCTCCAACCTGATGGTATGAACATTGATTTCCCTTCAGGTAATTTCATTTTCTCTTTCCCTCCCCCTTCTGTCTTCTTCTATTCCCCACTTGGCCTCTTACCCTTACCTCACCTTCCTATCACCTCCCTGTGCTGCCCCTCCTTCTTCCCTTTCTCCCATGGTCCACTCTCCTGTCCTGTCAGATTCCTTATACTCGAGCCCTTTACCTTTCCCACCCACCTGGCTTCACCTATCACCTTCTAGTTTAATTGTCATTCAACCGTACCCTAATACCATGAATACAGGCAAATGAAACAGCGTTACTCCGGAGGCAAGGTGAAAAGCACAGAACCAACAGTCACACACAGCACAAGGTACATATAACACGAATAGATAGCAGTAAAATACAGTCACAGAAAAGCTTAGTCCATGGGCACTGCAGCAGTCTGCAGCTGAACGAGTGAACACTGGAGGCAACACCATTCCCAGCACGGAGGCTGCACCAGTTGCCTCTGGCACTCCAGTGGAACGCAGCAGCTTCGATGCCTCTCTCCTGGGTGACACACGGCTTGATGCCTTGTCCTTGCTACAACTGAGACCATGAAGCTCCCCCTCACTGTCCATCCTACCATGAGCCAATAAACCAGTGAAACCAACTTGCAGCAATTCCACATTAACAATGTCCAACAGGGTCTTGCATTCACAAGAAAAATTGAGGAAGACGATCACTCGCTGTTAGGCTGGACACCACATTCGTGCATCAACACCGTCTCTCTGACACAAACAGCAGCACAATCCACACCACGTCCAGATCCTCTAGCTTCTCTGCCAACAAGCAACTCGCTGATGGGGTACACCTGAAGTACTTTAAGTTTTCAATGTCCAGCAGGTTCTTGCAATCGCAAAAAGTATGTTTAAAAAAGTCAATTACACCTTTGGTTGCCTCTGTAAAAGCCACTGCGTCCGAGCGTGCTGCTATCTTACCTTCTAACTTGTCCTCCTTTCCTTCGCCCCACTTCTTTATTCTGGCAACTTCCTCCTTCCTTTCCTGTCTCATCTTGGCCGGAAACATCGACTGTTAGCTCATTTCCATAGATGCTCCCTGACCTGCTGAGTTCCTCCAGCATTTTGTGTGTGATACTCTGGAGTTCCAGCATCTGCAGAATTTCTTGTTTATGATCATGGCTGATCTACACTAGGCTTCCTCTCTTCTACCATGCCAGTTGCCCACAGCCCTCAATTTCCCAAGCAATCAAAATTTATCCCATTTAATTCACTTACCCCCTCACCACCTGCAAATGCTCCTCTCATTATTTTCCACCACATGTAAAGTATCTTAAACTTTCAGTTCTGCTATCAGATGCTTCACAATAAACCTCCTCACACTTTTCCTCAGTCGTCAAACTTCTTCTGATGTTCCCCACTTGACTGTTTTCATTCTAGTCCTTATTCTTCTCCCTTGTCTCTCTCCCCTCATCTCATTCAACAAATATTTCTGTGATAACTTGGTGTGCAAGGAGTGTCTTAGGAATCCTGTAGAAATACAGAAGCTGCTTTATTCCTTTCTTTATCAGTTTTCTCCCAAACTTCATGAAAGTTGTGTGCTATTGCCTGCATACTAGTCCACTAACTATTTTCTCTGCAGATGCAGGTAGGCAGCCATTGTTCCTGTCTTGAGATCCAGTGGTAAAAGTCAGTACTGTATGTTAGAGATTACCATAGACAAACTTTATTCTAACCAAACGACACATGGTATAGTTTTAGCTGATGAGGGGAGAAGTCTCTGAATTATGGCCTGACACAGAAATCATTTTCTTGGAGCTAACTAGAGCATGGAGGCCTTTAATAATTCCTCAGCTGCTCCCAACTTCCATGATAGGCTGAAAAGTATATTTTATATAGTGTACAGCAACACAATCTCACTGTTTCAGACAGCAGATAATGGAAAAGAGATTGAGGCAAAGTGCAAAGTATGTACAGTACTGAAAGTGGTAGATAACTCTGCAAGTGGTCATGAATTTCATCACCAAGGTTGACCTTACTGCAAAGAGCTTCTGGCAAAATAGCTTCTTCATCAAATTGTCATCACTCAGGCTCTGAGCAAGACATCAGTGCAGTGAGTCTGATAAACAACTGAATATGAGTAAATTACATTTGGATAAAAACTTTTGGATAAAAATATAAAGGAATAAACATTTGAACAGACAAGTTCTTCTCTTATAAAAATATTTGCTTTTCTTTACTAAACACACAAAGAGAATTTATCTCCTGAGGGCTGTGTTGTTGCAAATCCTATTCTCTTCCATTCTTAGTCTCCACAGCATTTGCATTCTTAATTCTTAAAGGAAGCCCAAGCACCACACAACAGATCTTCTGCTTGGTGTGTCTGCCTCAGGAACACTTCCAGCTGCTGAATTACACAAATATTCAATTATCAGTTCTCCAAAAAATCTGGAGAAGGATCTCTCTTCCATATATGGAAGGCTCTGGAGCAGGGTCAGTTATCTGCTGCATGTCACATGATTTAATTCTCTGGAGCTCACTGGTCTTTCTGGAGCCAGTCCCAGCTTTCTTCACTGTCCTTCCTGTTCTTCTCAGCTTCAATGATTTCTTTGTACCTTCGGCGAAAGAAGCCCATCTAGTGAAAAAAGAAAAGCAAGATGTATCAGAATCCAAAATAAGTACACACAGTTTTGGAATGACTTACAAGATCTTCGTTTTGGCAAATGTAATTATGATCAGTGTTGGATTTTTACCCTTTGCATAATGCTATTTATTTTGTATTTAATCATTACCAGAGATTATGATGTTTTAATCCACCCACACTAGTATCATCAAATTCACTGGGTAGTGAGTGAGTCTGAGTGACTGGTGTTGATGTTGCATTCATCCCAGGAAACCTTAGTCAACCCATTCCTTTACACAAGGTCAACTGAAATGACCTTTAAAGGCAGAATATCCGTGTATTGCCAGGAACACTGAGTGTGAAGGGCCTGTGAGGAACAGTTATTTTGCATTAACTTCATCAAGTTCAAATTTAAGTAAAATCAGTTAGATCACTGACAAAATGGAGACTGTGTTAGCAACAATCATCTTGTTGATCATGCAAAAACATAAATGAGAAGAAAAATATTAGTGGCCAATATTTTGTGTGGTGATTATGGAACGAGTTGACAGGGCATGAGAGCTCAATGTCAACATTTAAGAGACGTTTGGATTGGTACATGGATGGTAGGGGTAAGAAGGGCTCTGGTCCCAGTGCAGGTCGATGGGGGTAGGCAGTTTAAATGGTTTGGCATGGACTAGATGGGCCAAAGAGCCTGTTTTGGTGCTGCACTCTCCTATGACCCTATGACTTTAATACTATTAATGGTATCTGGAAACTTGTCTGCTGTCAACAGCACTATATGTGCTATACTGTAGCGGCCACTAACATTAAGCATTTCAGTTCACAAAATCCTCAGCTAAACATGAACATGAATATTTTATATTGTTATTTTATATCAAGTTTTGTCGTTTACACCACAATTCCAGTAGAATGGTAAACTTAACATGAAACATAGACCGGTGAATCAGTTCTCTCATGCACTCCCTATGGGAGCAGCCAGCATTGTAAGTTCTCAATTTTGTCTGTTTTTGTTTATTTGTGGTTTGCTCTGGTTTATGTAAATCTCAATGACCATGCTGAAAACTTAAGGACATGTTCATGCCAGCAAGTCTCTCTTTTCAGCTGCTATTTTTTATACAAGTCTAATTTAAACTTCTTACCAGAAGTTCACATTTTTGTCAGCATTCACAGGGATGTGTAACCACCTCCACAGCCCCTCTGCCTCAGGTGAAATCAGACCCCAACAACTAAGCCTGACATCTGGCCTCACTTTAAACTTATACAAGGAAATCTGATCTCAATTGAGGGAGAAGTCTAGGAACACAACAATTTTCATGGTCCAAGCAATTTTCACCATTTCCGTAAATAACCGTTTGATCAGAAATGCTTTCTACCATAAATATTATTATATCCATAAAAATAAATCAAAGTGTAGCTTTGTTAAGTGTACAGGATTATTAACAGTTATGGGGAACTGACACTAATTTTGAAATGCTTTAAGCTTCTGTAATGTTTGATAATAACATTTTCTTTGAATTACTTACAAGGTAATTTTCTGATTTTATGCTTGCATTAGAAAATTAACTTTCATGTCAAAGAGAAATCTATAAAGCTTTGAAATCTGAAATATAAACAGGCAGTGCCAGGAAATACAGTGTCAGCACTAGAAACAGAAGAGATAAATTTTTGCAAATTCTCTGGAATGACCTGACACACTTTGCAGACGATTGAGAACTTGTGAAATATGGTCATGGAATCGTGCAACACCCAAAGAGACTCTCCTGCCTACATTATTCATGAAGTACCCGTCTGTATTAACTCTGTTTAAAAGCTTTCTCTGCCTTGGCAATTCAAATACCTATCTAGATACTGAAATGTTGTTGAGAGTTTCAGCCTCCACCATCCTCTCAGGCAGTACACTCCAAACTCAACTCTTCTCTTAGTAAAAACAAAATCTTCTCCACTCACCCCCCCAAAAAAACAAACATTTATTCCTTTTCTTAAACCTACACCTTCTGGTTACTGACAGCCCTGCTATAGGGGAAAGGTTTACTACTGGCCATCTTTTCTACTACCCACCTCCCTGAATAATTTTGGACACCTCTCTCAGATCCCACCCACACTCCAGCCTTTTCTGCTCCAAGTAAACAAACTCCTCTTCTTTTGACAGAAATGCTCCATCCCATGCAGCATCTTGGTGAACATACTCTGCAGGCACTCATGTCCTTTCTATATTGTGGTGACCAAAGCTGTATATTCTAGATGTGGTCTCACTAATATTTTATAAACTGCACCACAACCTCCCTCCTCATTAGATTTGTTTTTATTCTGTGTGTGTGTGTGTGTGTGTGTGTGTGTGTGTGTGTGTGTGTGTGTGTGTGTGTGTGTGTGTGTGTGTGTGTGTGTGTGTGTGTGTGTGTGTGTGTGTGAGAGAGAGAGAGAGAGGGAGAGAGAGAGAGTGGGGGAGGGGGGAGAAAGGGGGGTGAGAGAGGGGGTAGAGAGAGGGGGAGAGGGAGATAGAAAGAGACATAGATAGAGAAATAGAGTCAGAGTTAGAGAGAGGTAGAGATAGAGATAGAAATAGAGAGATAGAGAGAGAGAGAGAGAGAGAGAGATAATATGAATGAATGAATCCAGGTGTTTGAAACTAAAAGGAAGCAGTAGGAAAGCATTGTAACTATAGAAATTGTCCTGTTGTGACCTTTGCTCTGTAACATATAAACTGTGATGTAATATTAAATCAGGAGGTCTCGTCTACCAATAGTGTCTCCAGTGTGATGCCTGCTTGTTGTCTAGAATAAACACTTTGATATCCACCAGCTTCATTGTCTCTCTGGTATCTTCATTCACAGCCACAACAGGAACAAGTTTTTTAATGGTCAGTTTGCTTGGTCACCATCTTCCAATTAAATAGTGTGGGGTGGGTGCAGTGGTGAGGAGAACTTTAGACAGTTAAATGGAAAGGATGTAAGAGCAGCAGCAAGACGGCCATCAGGAGAGAGAGAACATCCAAATGTTAAGAGTGCCCCTTCAACTAGATTCGAATAAGAAAGACTATTAGTAAAAACTTCAAAGCTCTGTGTCTGAATTTAGACAGCAAAGCAAATTGTTGGCACTGATAGAAATAACAACAAATGATTTTATAACCAATTCAAAGCAAGCAACAATGACATTTAATGTTAACATTTCAGAGGAGAGGCAGACATGGAGATGGTTAGCTGTGATAATAAATAATGAGATCTCCAGTGAGAAATGATCTTGGCTCAAAATATCAAAGTACTTCATCTGTTTTGGTGAAGATTAAAAATAGCAATGGAAAGAAATCACTGCAGGAGTAGTCTAAAGGCCTTCCAACAGTAGCTATATTGTAGGATTGAATATAAATGAAGAAATAATACAACTGGAAGGAACTAAAGTGATCGTGAGTTTCTTTAACCTTCAAATAGATCAGACAAAACAAAGTGACAAAGTTAATCTTCACAATGGATTCATGATTTCATTAGAAACTGTTTCTAAGAATTGTAGAAATAGCAGGAAACAGGCTGTTTCAGATTTGGGTATGTTAATAAGAGGTTAATTAATAATACAGAACCCTCCAAGAACAATGATCATAATGTCATAGAGTTTTATTTTCAGTTTGAGAGTGAGAAACATGGGGCCAAAACTGATGACTTAGCTTAAGGAGAGGCAGAAAGAGTTAAAGGGAGGGTTGGAAAAAACACACAGGGAAAATAGATCATAACGTAAGTTGCTCAGTGAGGTGTACTGTAATTAAGGAGTTGCTTCAGTATTTTCAACAATGATATATTCCTTTGAGGTAAAAAGATATGAAGGATGATCCAATCATGCCTAGGCAGGGAAGCCCAGGAAGGCCTATGATGTTAAAACTCATAGAGTTGCCATCCATGCAAACCTATTTACCCATCAATACTAATCCATTTGCCCACATTAGGGCAGTATCTCTCTATGCCTTGCATACTTAAGTGTCTGTCTCAATACCTTTTAAACATGGTAATCTGATTCCAACATTTCCTTTGGCAGCATGTTCCAAATATCACTGATTATTTAAAAAAAAATCTCTCAGATGCCCCTTAAAACTATTTCTCACATAAAATTATGCCATCTATTTACAGTAGATTCAGGCTAATTGGGCCAACTGTTAATCGGGGCAGCCACTTATTTGGAACAACTCTTAAAGAACAAAAACTAATTGAGAAAATAGCCAGGATTCTCTTCGTTTATTTGGAACACTATGTCACATAATCGGGGCAGGGGACTGTTACAGAACATTTTCTAACCTACATCAGTTGTGTGCACTTGAGTGGCTGTTAGATATAACACTGTTTTTAAATAGCATCAGTTGTGCATATTTGTGTTGAAAAAGCCCTGAGTTTTGTTACTGACAGTTGGTGAAAAATAAGCAGTAAGACTATTCAGAATTGTTTTCCTCACTGTGGTTTCAAGCATTCAGGCTTGGAGATCCCAGAACTGGCCTGGACTGAAAATAAAATGATTTCACTTCTTCAGCAAGTTAGGGACTATGAAGAATTTGAAGGTATCGGCAATCATCTGAATGTTACAATGAAGATTTGGAGGACGCAATCATCAACAGCATTGTATGATGGCAGTCCATTATCTGCACTGGGTGTCTCTGCTGATTTTGTTCAAAAGAACGTGATGCTCCGTTGGTAAGTATTAAGAGCAAATACAGTTTTATAGCACTGAGGTAGTATTGGTAGTGTTCTACTTTGCTGTGTATTTCACTTTAATACATAATTTGTTACTCAGTTTGTGCTTTTATATGTTTTTAAATATTTTCATGAAACTGCGGCTAATTGGGCCAAAATGTACTAGTCCCAATGGGTCCCAATTAACTGGAATTCACTGTAATTACCAAAGGAGAAAGATATTGATTATTGATCTTATCTGTGCCGCTCATAATATTATTTTCTTCTATAAGATCATCCCTCAGCCTCCTTCACTAGAGGGAAAACAAGCCCGGCCTATCCCATCCCTCCCTATAACTAAACAAACTGCTGTGCGGATAAAGACATGATTCAACAACCAACCCCATAACTCAGAATTTACATAATCTGGCATTTAGTGAATGTGACAACACTTTCATGGAACTTGTCTCTGAAAAATCAAGCTTCCCCATATTCCAAATACAGCACTGAGTAATGAGATAAGTGCAAAGAAATAGCTTGATATCGATTTCAATATGATCATGTACCACTAATTCATTCACGGTGTCAAGCTGCTGTTTGCTGGGTCAACAACATTAACTGGCCTGAACCAAGTGGCTTGTTGCTTAGGCTCCAGGTTCACACATAGGCCAGACAAAATAAGAACACCTAATTTTCTTGCAAAATGTAAACTGCTGGAAAAACTCAATGGGTCAAGTAGGATCTGTGGAGGCAAAGGGATCGTTTCGGTTTCAGATCCTGCATTGGGACTGAAACTGGACAGGGACAATAACCAGTATAAAGAAATGAGAGGGGGTAGTAAGACAGAGGCTAGTATAGATGACATATTAAGTACAGATGACCTGCATATGGAGACAGTTGGGAGAAGGAGAGGGGAGTGTGCTGAGAAAGAAGCTGGTAGGTCAATGAAAACACACATGGGAGAGAAAAAATTAGATAGATGGAATAGGTGGATGAGTGGAGACAGAGGTTAGATCTTGCTTCGTAGTTGATAGCTGGAACCAGATACGAGAGGGATGATGGCCTGATGGAACCAAGTGGAGGTGGAGAAGGTATAGTAAAGGTGGACCAAGTGAGAAGGTAGCCAAGTGGGCAGGTATGTGAGTGATTGTGGATTGTACCAGGTGAGGGAAGGTCTTGCAAATGAGGAGGAGAGGAATGGAAAAGGTGAACAAAGGGAGAGAGAATTTGATCTCCTTCCCTGAAGAACAAAGGGATCAGAATAGATTTTTATGCTGTCACCACAGCAGATCATTTTAATTCTAGCTTTTAATTAAAGTTTACTGCCTAACATAATTATCCTGGAATTCAAATGTCCAGACCTTTGGATTCTAATCCAGTACTTTATCACCTATAATACCCAAGTCCTTCAACCCCCTATTTTTGCTAAAAAGCTATCAATTTTTGATCTGAATGTAATTATTGACTGAGCAATCGCATGATCCCTGAGGGAGAAAATTCCAAGTGCTAGGAAAGAATTTCTTCATATTTTGGTGGTAAGTGGTGTACTTCCCCCTCCCCCCGTAGACTTTACGATCATGACCAGATTCTCCAGCCTTAAGAAGTGGCCTCTCAGTCTATACCCTGTTAGCCCCTTTCAGCCTTGTATATTTCCTCAGAATCACACCCATAGAACCATAGAACATTACAGTACAGTACTGGCCCTTCAGCCCTCCATGTTGTGCCGACCCATATAATCCTTCAAAAAAAGTACTAAACCCACACTACCCCATAACCCTCTATTTTAACCCTCTAATAACCCTTTCTATTAAATTCCACTGAGCATAGAACAATCTAAATCAGCTTCAAAGAATAACTCATCATCCCAAGAGTGAACACAATACATCACCTCCAAGGTAAATTGTGAGAATGGAGATCAGACCTGATCAAAGTGCTGTATAATTACAAAATGGTTCCCTTATAATGGTAGTCTAACACTGTGGAATGATTAGCAAACTTACCCTTTGCTTTCATAACTACTTGCTTCACCTGAATGTTTATTATATATTTTCTCTCCAATTCAATCCTTTTCTAGTAGCACTGTAGGTTGCTTATAAAATTAAAGAATTCATTAACCCATCAGACATTGTTTGTCTATTTCTATTAAAAGAAAAGTAAAGGCAATGCTCTGATTCCATTCTATTGCGCAGTTTACCTTCCAAAGCAAAACAGCAAGCAGCAGGAAGATGAGTATTCCAACAAACAGACTAATAGCGATGATCCATCCCACGACATAACCACGAGGTTCCAGATTATGCAATGCTTCAAACACCACCTAATCAAAAAGAAATCTTCAAGTTAAATGATCAGGTTCACAGTATATTAACAATGGAATCACATGCACATCTCTCTTGCAATGCAATGTACCTTGTAGGAGCCATGTATTTGTTCTCTAACTCCTTTGTATTCGGTGTTATGTGTTTATTATGGTAACTAGTCACATTAGTGGGGGCATGGTAAAAGCAAGGGGAATAAGTTACGTATTCTTGCTTATTTTGTGTGGCACTTTCTAGGTTGCGACAGGCGGAGGTCAGATCTTTGCTGACCACTTAATATCAATGAATCATGCTTAGCTTACATTTGGATGTGCCTAAGTTCATCGCTTCATGATTGTATGTTTGCTAGTTGCTAACAAAGCAGTGAATAAAGGACTTGACTTTTTGGAAAAATCACTTCACTGGAGCTGAGGGTGCACTGTGCAAATTTAACAACTCTATGGCGGTTCCAGGCTAGTGGCAACTGCCTTGATTTTGGATTCATTTTGCAGCCAGATTTTATCAGCAAAGATTTGTCCAGCAGTCTCACGCTGGTTAATAATTTACATAATTTCTCTTTATTTAATGTCCCCATTGTCATAATAATAATAATAATGGAAGGGTGACTCTCTAGGACCATTATGGTTTTGTCTAGCTTTAAACCTGCTCTCTAATTTACTGAATCAGATGAAAATAGAGCATCAAGTTAGAGACAACCAGACAAATTATACCCTGACACACCACCTATAGGTGGATGATTTGAAATTATATGTTTCTTCATCAGTAAAGCAATTAGTACAACTATTCTCTAAAGATATAAACATGAACTTTGGGCTGGATAAGTGCAGAACATAAAGCATAGAGAAAGCTGCAGTAGAGCTAGTAGAACACAAAACAGGGCAGCAGGATACAATACAACTGATGGATGAATATGAATCATACAAGTATCTGGGATTTCAACAAGCAAAGAAAATAGATCACAGTGTGATAAAGGGAAAAGTTTCAACAGAATTTACTTCAAGGCTTAAGAATATTGCCAGAGCTCAATAGTAAAAATATAACAAAGGCAATAAACACTTTTGCTCTACCCATATTATATATTCTATTTGCATAATATTTTGGTTAGAAACAGAAAGAAAATTAAAAACCAAAATGCAAGTTTTAGAAATCAGTATGTACACTCAAACACACTTAAATTAACACCACCTAGGAAAAGGAATAACAGACATAAAGAGTTTACACAACAGTCAGATAAAACTTCTATAGAAATATTTTCATCAAACAAAATATGATCCAGCACTCCACATAAGCATTTGTTATCCTGATAAGAAGTACACACTACTGAAATGAAATGAAAGAACAACTTGGAAAAATGAAGAAATGATCACTACTGAAAAGAAAGTGAATGAATGGAAGAGAATGACCCTCCATGGAAGACATCCCTGAGCAAACTAGATGTCGAACACCTAGCTCAGTGTTGGAAATTTCTTCCCAGTAACAGAAAGGTTCCTAGTGGCAATACAGGACCAAGGTGGTTAACACAAAAAATTATCAAAAATACAAAATAAAAAACCAACAAATTCAAGATGATAAATGCAGAAAATGCCATGAGAATCCAGAAACAATCCAACACACTACAGGATTCTGCAGCAGTTCAACTTAATCTGATTACCTGCACAGGCACAATCAAGTGGCAAATATCATTCACCAAAATCTTGCTTTAAAATACAAACTCATAAGAGACACCATTCCTTATGATAAATACAAGCGTGATCCAGTTTTACAATCAGAATCCTACAAATCATACTATGACCAATCCATTATTACAGATAGGACAAGGCATAATAACTGTTCAGATATAGCAATACAGGATAAACAAGATATAGCCATTCTATACACAGATAACATACACAAATCAATAAGTGAAAAACACCACAAATATCCATAATTAAAAGAGGAAATTAAAAGACAATGGAACATGAACAGGGTATACATTGTCCCAGTAGTAATCTCTAGAACTGGTATCATCCCAAAGTCACTACACAATAGCATGAAACAATTAGGTCTTCACAGCAATATTTATGCAAATATCCAGAAAACAATAATACTAAACAGCATTAGAATATTCTGAAAGTTCTGAACAGTTGAGAAATGAATGCGTTTGGCTATGCTTGTATCTCATGTTTTACCAGTTTAAGCTGAGAAAAAAATAACAACGAAAACAATAAATTCCATTGCAAAATAAATGAAATTACTTGTGTATTAGACTTACACAATATGACATAGAAATATAAATGACCTAATATCGTTATGATCTTCCACTTTATCGTTCACCTGTACTGCACTTTCTCTGCAATTGCTACATATTTGCTCTATATTGTTATTATTTTACCTTGTTCCTCCTCAATGGATTGTGTAATGATATGATCAGGGTGGTGGGTTGGAGATATGTCTCTACCAAAGGAGGTGTAAGGCACTCCTTCCCTCCACTAGCCTCCAGGTCTCCTTTGGGCAAGGTGTTGCACCTGCTTAGCTCCCCGATCAGGGTCACGTGAAGCCATGGGAGCAGGAGGTGGATGGTCATATGGGCAGCTGGTGCGTATCTCAAGTCCTGGTTACGTGACCACTGACACGAGGCAGACAATCTCTGAAGCATATTGACAATGGCTTGTAAAGACACTGCCAGAAGGCGGCAATGTCAAACCACTTTTGTACAAAAATGATGATGATGATGAACAATAAGCAAGTCAAACTTTTCACTGTATCTCAATTCATGTGACAATAATAAACCAATTCCAATTCTGCTGCAGTGCCAAACAAAGAAGAAAAAGTCTCACTCTCTTACCTATTACTCAATGAGTCACCATAGACAACAGTCAGTAGTAATCCAGATCTTAAGAGATTATTTAATTGCTTCAAAATTTGTTACATTGTTGCAAATGAAAGAGTGAAACTGCAGCCAAGAGCTTGTTCGAAATTATCTTCGAGAAAATGGTAGTGCATTGCCCATAAGATTTTGTAGCAAATTAGGCCATTTGGTCCATTGAGTCTGCTCTGACACCTCATCATGGCTTATCCAATTTTCCTCTCACCCCCAGTCTCTCCATACCCCTTCATGCCCTGACCAATCAAAATCAAGAATCTATCAACCTTTACCTTAAATATTGGCCTCCACAGCTGCCTGTGCCTGTGGCAAAGAATTCCACAGATTCACCACTTTCTGGCTAAAGAAATTCCTCATCTCCATTCTAAAAGGACAGACCTCTATTCTGAGGCGGTGTCCTCTGGTCTTAGACTTCCCACCGTAGGATACATCCTCTCCACATCCACTCTATCAAGACCTTCCACCATTCGATTGGTTTCAATGAGGTCAGAATCAAAATGAGAATCAGGTTTATATCACCAGCATGTGTCGTGGAATTTGTTCACTTAGCAGAGCAGTTCAATACATAATATATATGAAAAAATCAATTACATTATATATATATTGAACAGATTGAAAATCGTGCAAAAACAGAAATAATATATATTTAAAAAGCGAGGTAGCGTTCACGGTTTCAATGTCCATTTAGGAATTGGATGGCAGAACGGAAGAAGCTGTTCCTGAATCACTGAGTGTGTGCCTTCAGGATTCTGTACCTCCTACCTGATGGTAACAGCGAGTAAAGAGCATACCCTGGGTGTCGGGATCCTTAATAGTTGATGCTGCCTTTTTGAGACACCACTCCTTGAAGATGTCCTGAGTACTTTGTAAGCTAGAGCCAACTAAATTTGTGACCCTCTGCAGTTTCTTTTGGTCCTGTGCAGTAGCCCCCCCCCCCGCCCCCATACTAGACAGTGATGCAGCCTGTCAGAATGCTCTCCATGGTACATCTATAGAAGGTTTTGAGTGTTTTTGTTGACATACCAAATCTCTTCAAACACCCAATGAAGTATAGTCGTTGTCTTGCTTTCTTTATAACTGCATCGATATGTTGAGACCAGGTTAGGTCCTCAGAGATCTTGACACCCAGGAAGTTGAAACTGCTCATTCTCTCCACTTCTGATCCCTCAGTGAGGATTGATATGTGTTCCTTCATCTTACCCTTCCGGAAGTCCACTATTAGTTCTTTCATCTTACTGACATTGAGTGCCAGGTTGTTGCTGCGATACCACTCCACTAGTTAGTATATCTTGCTCCTGTACACCCTGTCATCTCCATCTGAGAGTCTACCAAGAATGGTTGTATCATCAGCAAATTTGTAGATGGTACTTGAGCTATGCCTAGCCACACAGTCATGGGTATAGAGAGAGTAGTAGAGCAGTGGGCTAAGCACGCACCCTTGAGGTGCACCAGTGTTGACAGTCAGCAAGGAGGAGATATCACCAAACTGCACTGATTGTGGGTCTTCTGGTTATGAAGTCGAGGATCCAATTGCAGAGGGAGGTACAGACACCCAGGTTCTGTAACTTATCAATCAGGATTGTGGGAATGATGGTGTTAAATGCTGAGCTATAGTTTATGAACAGCATCCTGACATAGGTGTTTGTATTGTTCAGATGGTCTAAGGCCATGTGAAGAGTCATTGAGACTGTATCTGCCGTTGTCCTATTGTGGCGATAGGCAAACTGCAATGGGTCCAGGTCCTTGCTGAGGCAGGAGTTCAGTCTAGTCACGACCAACCTCTCAAAGTATTTCATCACTGTAGATGTGAGTGCTACTTCATGCTACTGGGCGATAGTCATTAAGGCAGCTCACATTATTCTTCTTAGGCACTGGTTTAACTGTTGCCTTTTTGAAGCAAGTGGGAATTTCCACCCGTAGCAGTGAGAGGTTGAAAATGTCCTTGAATACTCCCGCTAGTTGGTTGGCACAGGTGTTCACAGCCTTACCAGGTACTCTGTCAGGGTCTTCCGCCTTGTGAGGGTTCACCTGCTTTAAAGACAGCCTAACGTCGGCCTCTGAGACAGAGGTCACCCCTCACACTTCTGAATTGCAGTGAATACAGGCCCAGGGCCATCATACGCTCTTCATATGACATGCCATTCAAATCTGGAATCCCTTTCGGGATCCTCCTTTGAACCCTCTCTAGTTTCAACACATAGTCCTGTTGAAATAAATGCTGACATTGCATTTGCCTTCCTCACCACAGATCCAACCTGCAAATTAACTTTTAGGGAATCCTGCACAAGGACTCCCAAGTCCCTTTGCACCTCAGTTTTTTGTATTTTCTCTCCATTTTGAAAATAGTCAACCCTTTCTACTGAAGTGCATGACCATACACTTCCCAACACTGTATTCCACCTGCCATTTCTTTGCCCATTCTCCTAACCTAAGTCCTTCTGTAGCCTCTCTGCTTCCTCAAAACTATCTGCCCCTCCACCTATCTTGATTTCATCTGCAAAGTTTACAACAAATCCATCAATTCCATCATCTAAATCATTAACATTTATAACATAAAAATAATCAGTCCCAACACAGACCCCCATGAAACACCATTAATCACTGGCAGCCAGCCAGAAAAGGCTCCCTTTGTTCCCACTCTTTGCCTCCTGTCAGTCAATCACTACTTTATCCATGCTAGATCTTTCCTGTAATACCATAGGCTTGTAGTTTGCTAAGCAGCCTCATGTGTGGCACCTTGTCAAAGGCCTTCTGAAAATCCAAGTACACAACATCAATCGATTTTCCTTTGTCTATCCTGCTTGTTATTCCTTCTAAGATTTCCAACAGATTTGTCAGGCAAGATTTTCCCTTGAGGAAACCAAACCGATTACAGCCTGCTTTATCATGTGCCCCCAACTACCCTGAGACCTCATCCTTAATAATCAACTCCAACATCTTCCCAACCATTGAGGTCAGACTAACTGGCCTATAGTTTCCTTTCTTCTACCTTTCTTCCTTCTTGAGGAGTGGAGTGACATTTGCAATTTTCCAGAATCTAGTGATTCTTGAAAGATCATCAATAATGCCTCCAGAATCTCGTCGTCCACCTCTTTCAAAACCCTGGGGTGTACACCATCCGGTCCAGATGACTTCTCTACCTTCAGACCTTTCCGTTTCCCAAACATCTTCTCCCTAGTAATGGTACCTTCACACACTTCATGACACCTGACACCTGGACCTTCCACAGTACTGCTAGTGTCTTTCACAGTGAAGACTGGCACAAAATACTTATTCAGTTCATCTGCCATTTCCCTGTCCCCTCCCCCCCCCCCCCCCCCCCCCCCCATTACTGCCTCTTCAGCATCACTTTTGAGCGGTCCAATATCCACTCTAGCTTACTTTCGTATTCCATCTTTACCTTTTTAATGGCATTTTTAGTTGCCTTCTATTGGTTTTTAAAAGCTTCATAATCCTCTAACTTCCCACTAATTTTGCTCTATTAAATGCCCTCCCTTTGGTATTTAGGTTGGTTTCGACTTCTCTTGACAGCCACAGTTGTTCTTTGGACAACACCCAATCCAGATCCACTAGCTGATCCCCTAGTGGGTCCAAACACGAGCTACTCTAAAAAGCAATCTTGCATTTAGAATACTTCTTCCTCTTTGGGATGTATACATCCTGCGCCTTCTGAATTGCTTCCAGAAATTCCAGCCATCGCTGCTTTGCTGTCATCCCTGCCAGTGTTCTTTTCCAATCAATTCTGGCCAACTCCTCTCTGATGCCTCTGTAACTCCCCTTACCCCACTGTAATACTGACACATCTGACTTTAGTTTCTGCTTCTCAAATTTCAGGGTGAATTCGATCATATTATGATTACTTTCCCTAAGTATCCTTTTACCTTAAGCTCTCTAATAATTTCCTGTTCTTTGGACAACACCCAATCCAGAACAGCTGATCCCCTAGTGGGTCCAACCACGAGCTACTCTAAAAAGCAATCTCATAGGCACTCTAGAAATTCATCCCCCCCCCCACCCCAGCTTGGAAATTTATGAAATATTATAGATGTTATGAAGCTAGTCATTATTTTTGTTTGACTTGAAAGGTAGTTGAAAACATCATAGAACAGTACAGCACAGTATAGGCCCTTCAGCCCATGATGTATTTCCAACCTTTTAACCTACTCTAAATTCAAGATAACCCTCAGCTCCTACATAGCCATCCAATTTCTATTACCCATGTGCCTATCTAAGAATTTCTTCCTCTACCATCACCCCAACCGACCTTCATAAGACACGCCCTCTAATTCAGGCAATATCCTGATAAATCTCCACTGCATCTTCTCTAAAGCTTCCATATCCTTCCTATAACAAGGTGACTAGAACTGAACACAATATTCCAAGTGTGGTCTAACCAGGGCTTTATAGAGTTGCAACATTATCTCTCAAACCTTGAACTTAATCCACTGATTAATGATGCCAAACACACCTTCTTAACAACCCTTTCAACTTGCATGACAACTTTGAGGGATCTATAACATAGACTCCCAAGATTCCTCTGTTTCTGCACTCTGCAAGAATCCTGCCATCAATATTGTGTTTTGTCTTCTAATTCAACCTTCCAAAATGAATCACTTTACACTTCACTGGGTTGTACCAGTCTGCCAGCTCTCAGCCCAGCTCTGCATCCTGTCAATATCCCGATGCAATCTACAAGAATCCACCAAACTATCCATAACTCCACCAACCTTTGTGTTATCTGCAAATTTACCAGCCCACTGTTCCACTTCTTTATCCAATTCATTTACAAAAATCACAAAGAGCAGGGGTCCCAGAATAGATCTCTGCAAAACACCACTAGTCAGTAAACTCCAGCAGAGTACTCTCTGTCTACTACCATCGTCTACCTCCTATGGGCAAGCCAATTCGGTTCTCAGATAGCCCAGCTTCCCTGGATCTCATGCCTGCTGACTCATCGATTGAGCTTACCATGGGAAACCATAGCAACCATCTTACTAAAACCACATACACCATATCCACTACTCTACCTTCATCAATGTGCTTCGTCACATCCTTAAAGAATCCACTCAGGCTCATGAGGCAGGCCTTGTCCTTCATAAAGCCTATGCTTCTCCAAATATTCTGAAATCCTGTCTCTAAGAATCCTCTCTAACAATTTGCTCTCCACTGAAGTAAGTCTCACTGGTGTAAATAGGTCAAGTAGATCCTCAATGAGGACCACCACCTTATCGTGGCTTGGAGGTTTGCATGTTTCAGTGACCTGGGGTGTTATGTTGGCTGCAACCAGGGCGTTATGCTTTGGCTCTTGGCAGGGTCACCCATGCCAAATAGGTCAAAGGGTAGAGGCCAAACTAAGAGTGGTCCAGTGGTCCTCCAGGTTTGGGGGTTCAGCTCAGGGCTAATAAATCCTGACTGGTAAAACAAAATTGTTATGGAAACAGCAATGAAGAACCCTCCTACATCTCAGTGCGAGGGTTATCATATGCGGAACATTTGATGGCTCTGGGTCTGTACTCGCTGGAATTCAGAAGGATGAGGGGTGATCTGGGAAGCCGCCTGGTCGAGGGAAGTGCTTGGTGTGAAAAGTGCCAGCCTTTGGCTTGAGAGTCTTCGGCGAGGAGGCTGAGGGAGGAGACTACGCCAGGCACAATTGGAAAGGGTGAAGACATGACCGCTAAGCTGATTCAGTGTGCTACGTGCATGATGTGGAAGGTCAGGGACACTGGTGGTGCCCCCGGCTGCTACAGGATCTGAATGTGTGTCCAGATTCAGCTTCTGAAGGAGCATGTTGCAGCACTGAAGAAAGAACTGGATGACCTCAGGTTTATCCGCAAAACGAGAGTTTTCTGGACAGGACCTACAGTGAGGTCATTACACCGAGGATACCGGAAGAGAGAAAGGGGGCAATGGTGAGGAAGGAAAGGATGCTTGAAGTACAGGAGACCCCAGGGGATGTACCTCTCGTAAACAGGTTCACCCTCTTGGAAGCTGTCAGGACAGAAGGTACTGCCAGTCTGAGAGGCGGACAGGTCTGCGAGCCGAAAATTGGTGCAGAAGCAGAGACAAGGAGTCAGACATCAGGAAGAGCCGTGGTAGTAGTGGACTCCATAGTAAGAGGTATGGAAAGGGGTTTCTGCGGCAACAGGCGAGATTTAAGGATGGTGTGTTGCCTCCCTGGTGCTAAGATCCAGGACATCACGGACCGATTGCAGGGAGTCCTCAAGGGTGAAGGTGAACAGCCGGAAGTGGTAGTGCATGCCGGCACAAATGACATCGGGAAGAAGAGGAAGGACATTCTGCAGCGGGACTTCAGAGAACTCAGAAGAAGGCTGAAAAGCAGGACTTCCAGGGTGGTTATCTCTGGTTTGCTTCCATTTCTTCGTGCTGGAGAGGGCAGGAACAGGGAGATAATGGATCTGAATGTGTGGCTGAGGAACTGGTGCAGGAAGCAAGGGTTTACATTCTTGGACCACTGGGATCTGTTTTGGGGTAGGGATGAATTGTACAAGAGGGACGGGTTGCACCTTAATAGGCAGGGGACCAGCATTCTGGCAGACAGGTTTGCCACTGCAACACGGATGTGTTTAAACTAAGTAGTGGGGGGGAGGGGAAGAACTGGAAATATAAGGATGGAGTTAAAGGGAAAGTGAAAATAAGAAAAGTTAAAGAGGACAACAGAATCAATGGAGTAGAAAGCTCAAGAAGAGATCATACAGTATGGCCAAGTGAACTAGGAATTGATATGAAAGTAGAGGGGAGTAACAAATTAAAAGTATTATATATGAATGCACGAAGTATAAGGAATAAAGTAGATGAGCTTGAGGCTCAGTTGGAAATTGGCAAGTACGATGTTGTGGGAATAACAGAGACATGGCTTCAAGCGGACAGGGCCTGGGAAATGAATATTCAAGGATATACATCTTATCGAAAGGTCAGACTGACTGGCAGAGGGGGTGGGGTGGCTCTGTTGGTGAGGAATGATATTCAGTCCCTTGCGAGGGGGGACATAGAATCAGGGGATGCAGAGTCAGTATGGATAGAACTGAAATTCTAAGGGTAGAAAGACCCTAATGGGAATTATCTACAGGCCCCCAAACAGCAGTCTGGATGTAGGGTGTAAGTTGAATGAAGAGTTAAAATTGGCATGTCGCAAAGGTAATGATACAGTTGTCATGGGGGATTTCAACATGCAGGTAGACTGGGAGAATCAGAATGGTACTGGACCCAAGAAAGGGAGTTTGAGGAGTGCCTCCGAGATGGATTCTTAGAACAGCTTGTACTGGAGCCTACCAGGGAGAAGGCAATTCTAGATTTAGTGTTGTGCAATGAACCAGATTTGATCAGGGACCTCGAGGTAAAGAAACCATTAGGAGGTAGTGACCATAATATGATATGTTTTAACCTACAATTTGAGAAGAAGGGAAAATCGGATGTGTCAGTATTACAGTTGAACAAAGGGAACTATGGAGCTATGAGGGAGGAGCTGGCCAAAGTTCAATGGAACAATACCCTAGCAGGGAAGACAGTGGAACAACAATGGCAAGTATTTCTGGGAATAATGCAGAAGGTGCAGGATCGGTTCATTCCAAAGAGGAAGAAAGATCCTAAGGGGAGTAAGGGGCGGCCGTGGCTGACGAGGGAAGTAAAAGGCAGTATAAAAATAAAAGAGAAGAAGTATAACATAGCAAAGATGAGCGGGAAACCGGAGGACTGGGAAGCTTTTAAAGAGCAACAGAAGATAACAAAAAAGGCAATACGCCAAGAAAAAATGAGGTACGAAGGTAAACTAACCAAGAATATAAAGGAGGATAGTAAAAGCTTCTTTAGGTATGTGAATAGCAAAAAAAAAGTTAAGACCAAAATTGGGCCATTGAAAACAGAAACGGGTGAATTTATTATGGGGAACAAGGAAATGGCAGACGAGTTGAACAGGTACTTTGGGTCTGTCTTCACTAGGGAAGACACAAACAATCTCCCAGATGTAATAGTGGTCAAAGGAACTAGGGTAAAGGATGAACTGAAGGAAATTTATATTAGGCAAGAAACGGTGTTGGATAGACTGTTGAGTCTGAAGGCTGATAAATCCCCGGGACCTGATGGTCTGCATCCCAGGGTACTTAAAGAGGTGGCTCTAGAAATTATGGACGCATTGGTAATCATTTTCCAATGTTCTATAGATTCAGGAACAGTTCCTGCTGATTGGAGGGTGGCTAATGTTGTCCCACTTTTCAAGAAAGGAGGGAGAGAGAAAACAGGGAATTATAGACCGGTTAGCCTGACGTCAGTGGTGGGAAAGATGCTGGAGTCAATTATAAAAGAGGAAATTACGACACATTTGGATAGCAGTAGAAGGATCAGTCTGAGTTAGCATGGATTTATGAAGGGAAAATCATGCTTGACTAATCTTCTGGAGTTTTTTGAGGATGTAACTATGAAAATGGACAAGGGAGAGCCAGTGGATGTAGTGCACCTGGACTTCCAGAAAGCTTTTGATGAAGTCCCACATAGGAGATTAGTGGGCAAAATTAGGGCACATGGTATTGGGGGCAGATTACTGACATGGATTGAAAATTGGCTGGCTGACAGGAAACAAAGAGTAGCGATTAACAGGTCCCTTTCGGAATGGCAGGCTGTGACCAGTGGGGTACCGCAAGGTTTGGTGCTGGGACTGCAGCTGTTTACAATATACATTAATGATTTAGATGAAGGGATTAAAAGTAACAATAGCAAATTTGCCGATGACACAAAGCTGGGTGGCAGCGTAAAATGTCAGGAGGATGTTATGAGAATGCAGGGTGACTTGGACAGGTTGGGGGAGTGGGCAAATGTATGGCAGATGCAGTTTAATGTGGATAAATGTGAGGTTATCCACTTTGGTGGCAAGAACAGGAAGGCAGATTACTATCTAAATGGAGTCAAGTTAGGAAAAGGGGAAGTACAATGAGATCTAGGTGTTCTTGTACATCAGTCAATGAAAGCAAGCATGCAGGTACAGCAGGCAGTGAAGAAAGCTAATGGCATGCTGGCTTTTATAACAAGAGGAATTGAGTATAGGAGTAAAGAGGTCCTTCTGCAGTTGTACAGGGCCCTGGAGAGACCCCACCTGGAGTATTGTGTGCAGTTTTGGTCTCCAAATTTGAGGAAGGACATTCTTGCTATTGAGGGAGTGCAGCATAGGTTCACAAGGTTAATTCCCAGAATGGCGGGACTGTCACATGCTGAAAGATTGGAGTGACTGGGCTTGTATACACTGGAATTTAGAAGGATGAGAGGGGATCTGATTGAAACATATAAGATTATTAAGGGATTGGACACGCTGGAGGCAGGAAGCATGTTCCTGCTGATGGGCGAGTCCAGAACTACAGGCCACAGTTTAAGAATAAGGGGTAGGCCATTTAGAACAGAGATGCGGAAAAACTTTTTCACCCAGAGAGTGGTGGATATGTGGAATGCTCTGCCCCAGAAGGCAGTGGAGGCCAAGTCTCTGGATGCATTCAAGACAGAGTTAGATAGAGCTCTTATAGATAGCGGGGTCAAGGGATATAGGGAGAGGGCAGGAACAGGGTACTGATTGTGTATGATCAGCCATGATCACAGTGAATGGCGGTGCTGGCTAGAAGGGCCGAATGGCCTACTCTTGCACCTATTGTCTATTGTTTATTATCTCATTGAAACCTTTTGAATGTTTAAAGGCCTAGACAAAGTAGATGTGGAAAGGATGTTTCCCATGGTGGGAGAGTCTAGGACAAGAGGGCACAGCCTCAGGATAGAGGGGTGTCCTTTCAAAACAGAGATGTGGAGAAATTTCTTTAGCCAAGGGTGGTGAATTTGTGGAATTTGTTGCCACATGCAGCTGTGGAAGCCAGGTCATTGGGTGTATTTAAGGCAGAGATCGATAGGTTCTTGATTGGACATGGCATCAAAGGTTATGGGGAGAAGGCCAGGAACTGGGATTGAGGAGGAGAAAAAAAATGGATCAGCCGTGATTGAATGGCGGAGCAGTCTCAATGGGCCAGATGACCTAATTCGGTTCCTATGTCTTATGGTCTTATTCCTGAGATTCCACCCAGAACTTGCATGACTGACAGTGGTGAAATCCCAGAGGAACATACTGACATGATGAAGGAAGCCCTGAAATCCACCAGAGATGGAGGACCTTCATTGCTGCCCTAATCACCAACAATGTAATGAGCAATAGAGAGTGATCAAGCTGATCTTTCTCTGTAGCATTTCTTAGGGAAGAATATACTTTGGGACTCTACCGGCTTGGGCAGTAGTGTATTGGTATATCACTGTATGGTGACAAACTTGCATACCATTTATAACAGCAAATCATTGCACAGTGCAATGAGCTAGAATAAGGTAAAACATTAAGAGTCTAGAACAAAGGAAATGTACATACAATGAAGTCTTCCACGTAGACCATTTCCGTCCGCGCGCACGCGCGTGTGTGTATGTGTGTGTCTGGGGTGAACAAGTTGATGCTTGAGCATGCTGGGATATGAGAATACCCCTACGGCTAGAGATTAGGATGGGAATCAGTGCAGTGCAGCAATGGATTGTTATATTTGAAGCTTAATGAAACAACAATGCAATTTCCTCAGTCAGGTTTGTACATTGTGAATTCTGGTACATGTTGAGCACGCCTTACCCGAAATGCTTTGGACAGAAATATTTTGGGTTTCTGATTTTGGAATACATAATGAGAAGCTTGGGGATGGGATCCAAGTCTAATCACAAAATCCATTTTCATTACATATCCAGCTTATACATACAGGTAGTTTTATATAATATTTTTAATAATTTTGTGCATGAAACAATAATGTGGCCTCATTGCAGCAGTAGAGGAGGCCACAGAATGAGATGTTGGAATGGGAATGGGAAGTAAAATTGAAATGGGATATCCAGCTTTTTCTGCCATTTTCACACTTCACCTGAGAGTCTGTTGGAGTCTTCTACTGTACTTGATGCTCCCAGTGAAGCCTCCTGCATATCGATGAGACCCAATGTAGATTGGAACACTGCTTCGCCAAACACTTATGAAGAAGGTCCATGAGAGAAAGCGGGATCTCCTGGTGGCCACCCATTTTTATTCTACTTTTCATTTCCACTGTGACATGTCAGTCCATGGTCTCCTCTATTGCATCTCCATTCCTCCAGCATTTTGTGTGCATTACTTTGCTTTCCAGCATCTGCAGATTTTTTTTTTAGTTTGTGCATCTTTGTCTTACACTTGTTAATCACACATATGTTTCGATGCAGTCGTTCAGCATGTCAAATTTTCATCAGTGACAATCTTGGAAAGTTCATCAATGAATTTCCCTGCTCTTCATGATTAGTAGATGCTTTATTGCCACAGAACTTTCAAAACTTAATTCCTTGGCTTTCCTTATATTTCTGCAAAAAGCCTGCTGAATATTCACAATTACTTTTAATTTTCAGTTTGTCATAATAGATCATTGCTAGTTTCATGATCAGCATACTATTAAGCAGCATACGCTCACTCCAGCTCTGATGAATGCACTCTTTTAATACACGATCAACATCTTTGTTTTTCATTTTATGTAGTGTTCTTCTATTTTTCAGTTCATTACGTATGTGAAGTACTTCTCAGAATTGTCTATGATGTGCAGAGGCCTGTACATCGCCTGGGAACCTTCTCAGTGCCTTGTGGAAATTTCTATTTGTGTCATGTCAGCGCTCAAAAAAATTTTGTATTTCAGAGGTTTACAGATATTGGAATTTTGGATAAGGGGTACTCAACCTGTTTATGAACCCAATAGTTTTCTAATGGTTCATGCCTACAAAGAAGATGATCCTAATCATGTCAAAGCACACATTGTTGGTCTAGTTTGGGAACAGCAAAAGGAGTAAGTCAGTCTCCAGACTGCTGCTGAAGCAATTTAGTGGCACATCAAATAGTGCAGTCATTTTTCATATGTTGGTTCAGTATCTAATTTAGGGAGACTTCCTAAAACCTTGAAAACCATGACAACTGCACGTCTGTAAAACTGCCCAGATGTGGCCCTTGACAGATTTTTAACACTGTACTAATTCTGGAAACACTAGCCATTTAGTCTCATACCACAGCCCTCAATTTTTTTTATTTTTCCTGTAAGCTGTGGATTCTGTTTCTATCACTAGTTCTGGTAGGATATCACATTTAAATATATATTTTAACCATTCTAAGGATGCAAACATTGCTGGTGTTTATCATCTGTTTACATGAATACTCTTTTGTGAGTACTCATTTAGACAACTTAGCCAATGACATCAATGTGCAACAGGAATCACAAAGAGGTGGGTTCTCTTTCCTGAAGGAAATTAATGGTTCTGTTCAACACCCAAAATAACATATCTTAATGTCTCCCCTAATCCTATCATCTGGTCACTGACTCATCAACTACTGGAAATATACTCTCGCAATTTAAAATCCCAAATATTTTAATCAGATTGCCTCTTGGGCCTTCTTCCGATAATGGAGTTTTAATTTATCTAGTTGCCTCTCATAAGTAAATCTTCTCATCTCTAGTTTCAACCTACTGGTTTAATCCTCCAGAAATAAATGGTCAAAAAGTTGATGCAGATTATTGGAGGAATAGTAAATTAATTAATATCTCAGAAAATAACCATACTACTTCCTACATTTGCTTAAATCTTTTTAACAATGTACTTTAATGTACTCCATTCTGTCTGCTACTTCACCAGCGAGTGGGTGTGTTGACAGCCGCTGACCTCTGACTTCTAACTTCCACATAGGATTTGTGCAGGCTTCCTGCACAAGAAAGGTCACCTATAATTTATCCTGGAGCTCTCAACTTCAGGGATATATTAGGAGTCACATTTATGATCAACAAGTATGGCTCATATGGCAATCTCATTTGAACATAAATTTTTAAACCTCCAGTGCTGAGCATGCTTCTAATAAAGAACGTATGCTGTAGGGTGGTTGGAATAGCTTGCACTTTTCACTTTCCCCTCGAGCATGCTGAACTCAACAATCTCAACTTTCATTATTTAGTGCTTTCAGTGCAATAATACAACATTAAAGGGCATTTCTCAGTGGCTTTGCCAGGTACAGTTCCGAGTCACATGAAAATATATTAGGATGGGTGACTGAAAGCTTGTTCAAGGAGCTAGGAGAGAAAGACAGAGAGAGGAATGGCCGAGGAAGGAAATTCTGGAGTTTAGGGATCAGGCATCTGAAATCAATTGCCAATCGGGGATGTACAAGAAGTCAGAATTAAAAGAGAGCTGAGATCCTGGTGGGCTCTGGGTTTTGTGGAGTGGCTATGGGGTAAGGAGAGGTAGGGATTGAGGCTACAAAATAATTTGAACACAAGATAAGCATTTTAAAATCAAGGCATTAGATTAAGAAACATGATTTAAATCCCCTCCAATTAAATGGCAAAAGAATGTATTCATAAAGGGCAACTTGGTTTTGGTCTACCCCATGCCATTCATTTGAAGTAAAGTGTAACCTTGGCTCAGTATATCACTCCATTTGTCAGAACAAGCAGGATCTCTCAGTGGCCACCCATTTTAATCCCACTTCATTCCCATTCCAATATGTCCATCCATGGCCTCCTCCACTGCCGGGATAAGGCCACACTTAGGTTGGAGGAACAACACCTTATTCCATTTGGGTAGCCTCCAACCTCATGGCTTGAACATCGATTTTTCAAACTTCCAGTAATGCCTCCACTGCGCCCCCCCTTCACCATTATCCATTCCCTTGTCTCTTTCTCATGTTATCTCCTTGCCTGCCCGTTGCTTCCCTGTAGTGCTCCTCCCCAAATCCTTTCTTCTTTCTTTCATGGCTTCCTGTCTCTTTCACCAAACAACTTCCTAGCTCTTTGCTTGATCCCTCCCCCTCCAAGTTGCACCTATCTCCTGGTGTTTCTCTCTTCCCTCCTCCCATCTTCCAAATCTAATCCTCAGCTTTATTCCTCCAGTCTGCTGAAGGGTTTCAGCTTAAAACATCAACTGTACTTTTTTCCATAGACACTACCTGGCCTGCTGAGTTCCTCCAGCGTTTTGTGTGTTTTGCTCAGTATATCACACTTGCTTTTGAGTCTGAGATTTACAGATTAATGCCCTTCTCCAGAGATTGAGTAGATAACAGACTGTACAGAGAAATGCTGCCTTCCATGTTATGACATTAAATTCAGGTTCTGTGCTCTTAAAAAAAATAGGAATTAGGCCCCTAGGCCATTTGGTCCTTCTGTGACATTGTGGCTAATCTAACATTTCACTTCAATTCAGTTTTCTTTCTTAATCCGTATAAATCTGAATTCCCCTGCAATCTAATATTGAAGGTTAGTGGCAGACCAGTGAGGATGAGGGCAGTGTTTTCTGGGATCAAAGTTTCATGCAGCCAGTGACCCCTTGAGTATGTAAATTGTGAGATGGAGGTTCGGGGTCTAGTGTTCAGGGTCCCATCATAGACAAATTCTGAGCTTGAAGCCTGAATATCAGGTCCTCGTGCAACGTCACTGGCAAGTCCTAGGCCAATACTAAAGAACGAAGCCTGAAAGATCAATTGGAGTTTGAAGTTCAAAGCCTGAAGGTTGATTGGAAGTTCAGAATCTAGACCCGAGTAACCAGAGTTCTGAATCTCCGAATCTCTGCAAATAGTCTGAGGTAGTTGAAGGCCCATTGTCTGTGAATCCAAGTTCACCTGAGGCTGGAGGCCAAAGAGGACAGCCAGTCTGGGGATTAGGGGCTGTGTACGTACATGGGTGGGTGGGTGCCTTGCTGTTATTGCTTTGCCGTTTGATGTGTTCTATCTTGTTTTACCGAGCATGGTGGGCATGTTATGTTGGTGCAGGAATGTATGACGATACTTGTGTGCTATCCCCATCATGTCCTTAGGTATACTGGTTGTCAACACATTTCACTGTATGTTTCAATGTACATGTGATAAATAAATCAGAACCTAAATCAGAATGGCCTAGCCTATGTTTTATATGATAAACTTCCTGCTCTTATATTCTTTACCTCAGTTAATAAAAGGAAATACCCCTTACTGTTTATTTATCACCTTATCTATCTGTTGTACCAGAGGTGCAATGACCATTTCTGCTTGTTCTAAGTTCCAGAAACTGCGATTGAGCTTTTCCACTCAGTTATAGCTTCTAAGATGATCAATTCAGCCTCATAATCAATGTAGAAATTTTTCACCCCACTATGACTGGAGCAGGGGTTTCCAACGTTTTTTATGCCATGGACCAATACAATTAAACAAGGGATCCGTGGACCCCAGGTTGGGAACCTCTGATCTAGAACAAGTGCTTCTGAAGTTCACCCAATTTTGTTAGACAAACCTAGTGTGACATTGATAGGATGCAGAACTGGGCTGAGAGGTGGCAGATGGAGTTCAACCCAGATAAGTGTGAAGTGGTTCACTTCGGTAGGTCAAATTTGAAGACAGAATATAATATTAATGGCAAGACTCTTGACAATGTGGAGGATCAGCAAGATCTTGGGGTCCATGTCCCGAGGACACTCAAAGCTACTGCACAGATTGACAGTGTTGTTCAACAGGCTTATGGTGTGTTGGCCTTCATCAACCATGGGATTGAGTTCAAGAGCTTTGAAGTAACGTTACAGCTATATGAGACCTTAATTAGACCCCACTTGGAGTACTATGTTCAGTTCTAGTCACCTCACTACAGGAAGGATGTGGATACTATAGAGAAAGTATAGAAAGAGGAGATTTACAAGGAAGTTGCCTGGATTGGAGAGCATGCCTTATGAGAATAGGTTGAGTGAACCTGGCCTTTTCTCCTTGGAGCGACAGAGGTTGAGAGGTGACCTAATAGAGATGTATAAGATGATGAGAGGCATTGATCGTGTGGATAGTCTGGGGTCTCTTCCCAGGGCTGAAATGGCTAGCATGAGGAGGCATTGTTTTAAGGTGCTTGGAAGTGGATATAAGGGGGATGTCAGAGGTAAGTTGTTCACACAGAGAATGCTGGGTGCGTGAAATGCACTGCCAGTGATGGTGGTAGAGGCCGACACAATCGGGTCTTTTAACAGACCCTAGGGTCTTTTAGATTGGTATTTGGAACTTAGAAAAATAGAGGACCATGCATTAGGGAAACTCTAGCTTGTTTTTAGAGTAGCTTACATGGTCGGCACAACATGTGGGCCAAAGGGCCTGTAATGTGCTGTAGATTTTTGTGTTCATGTTCATGTAATAATGCCCAATAAGGGGAAGACAGGGCAATAGGGTTGAGAGAGAAAATAAATCAGCCATGTTGTAATGATGGAGCAAACTGGATGTGCCAAATGGCCTGATTCTGTTTCTATGTTATTCTTTGTTATTTTTCTTCTTGACCTCTGCATTTTATTTCCATTCCATTCTTCTTTTACTCTCCCCTGACCCCCTGTTGAGATCCTCCCAGCTTGCAGGACCTCATCCATTCTTTAACCTTTATCACTGATATGAGAAAGTACAATGACCACTGTCTGTTCACTTTTCCTCTCTAGAATATTCTGTTGCCAGGATCCAAAGAAGGCAACAAAACTCAGGATCCTCGGGGGCATCATTGATACCCCATTCGTTTATAGACCTCTGAGACAGAGACTACCAGCAGTAAGAACCATAGAGCACTGGAGAGATACCAGCAACATCTTCTAAACAGGATTCCTAAAACTTCAGGTTCATAAAAACATTGTCAAGTCTCTCTCCTTGGTCAACATCTCCATCATTTACAATTACACTCAGTCAAGCTCCAATGTCTGTTTGACCAAACCCAGATCTGAAATATAAACAGTTACTCTGTTATGAAAAGCCTGACAGAGGAGCACTAAAAAGAGGAGAAGGTGCATTTTGGAAGGCACTGAAAACCTCATGTTCCTCAATTCTGAGTTTTCAGTGCTTCAGTGAAAATGCCAGAAAGAGCTAATCTCCTCACAGTTCCTGCATATGTACCTCTGGAGCCTCTCTGCTGCACTCATGGCAGAGAAAATGCTTCATTGACTTCAATAACCCCTCAGAGCCTGGTGGTTAACCTCAACCCAAGAGGCAACCTAAGAAAAGGAGAGAGTACAATATGCCTGCTATCAACTACAGCTTTAAGATGTCGAACATTTTCACTAAAAGATGCTGGAATCTTTTCAGAAAATTTAATTTAATTAGTCTAATTTATAACAAGTGTATGGATGTTTTTGGGAAGATTAGTATCAGGAGGTATTTTGTTTGGCAGTATACATGTGCATGGTTAAATGAACAAACTGAACTTGAACTTTAACTGGCAACCTGCCGAATTCCTTCCTGAGCTCTCGCTACAATTCCAGAGAGGATAATGGGAATGGGTGGCCGAACAAGGAGTGGACTCTGTTCAAACTAGATTTGTGATGGGAGTTTCAGGAAAGGGGGCGTATCCTCCAGAAATCACAACACCTGCACAGATTAATAGCTGGAAAACAGTGGCTTAGGCCTTCAGTCAGGTCACTGATCTGGCACACGTCCTGGTTCGGATACATCAAAGCAATCAGTGCTCACAGCTCCACTGCTGCCCAATTTTGCTAGCTCAACATAAACGAAGCAGGGTTATTGCATTAAACCAACAGCAGTATAGAATAGGAATTGGAGGAATAACATTGCCCTGTGCTTTCTCTGCAGTTCTCAGAAAAATATGATTCAACAATATCATCAAACAGATTGTGTTAGTGAGAACAAAGCTAAAGCAAGCAGCTGGAGCTGATTCCAATGCAATAATCAAATTAGATCAAATAGCTGGCATGGACCTTGATCTTATGAGCTTTAACCAATCCATGCCATTCGATTTTAATCACTCCCTGTTTCTCAAAACCTAATGAATATTGAAAGCTATCACTGGAACCTATCAAATATTGAAAGGCCTAGGTAGATGGATGTGGAGAGGATGTTTCCTATGGTGATGGAGTCTAAGACCAGAGATCAGAGTCAGAATCAGATTTAATATCACCTGTATATGTCGTGAAATTCGTAACTTTATGGAAGCAGTACAAAGAAATACATGATAAATAAATATAGAGACAAAAACTGAGTTACAGTAAGTGCGTATATGTCTATTAATTAGTTAATTTAAAATAAGTATTGCAAAATAGCCGAAATAAAAAAAGTAGTGAGGTAGTGTTTGTGGGTTCAGTGTCCATTTCAAAATCAGATGGCAGAGGGGAAGAAGCTGTTCCTGAAACACTAAGTGGGCACCTTTAGGCTTCGGTACCTCCTTCCCGACGGTAACAATGTGAAGAGGGCATGTCCTGAGTGGTGGGGATCCTTAATGATGGATGCTGCCTTTCCAAGGCACAGCTCCTTGAAGATACCTCTGATACTATGGAAGGTAGTACCCATGATGGAACTGACTAATTTTACACGTTTCTGTAACTTATTTCGATCTTGTGCAGTAGCACCCCCATCCCAAATCAGACTGTGATGCAGCCAGTCAGAATGCTCTCCACGGTACATTTGTAGAAGTTCTTGAGTTTTCTAGTTGACAAACCAAATCTCCTCCAACTCCTAAGGAAATATAGCCACTGTCTTGCCTTCCATACAGCTGCATCAATATGTTGCATCCAGGTTAGGTCCTCAGAACTTGAAATTGCTTACTCTCTCCACTTCTGATCCCTCTATGAGGATTGGTTTGTGTTCCCTCATCTTACCCTTCCAGAAGTCCACAACCGGCTCTTTGGTCTTTCTGGCATTGAGTGCAAGGTTGCTGCTGTAGCACCACCCAACTAACCACTCAACAGAGCCCCAGAATAGAGGGATGTCCATTTAGAACAGAGATGAGGAGGAATTTCTTTAGCCAGAGGGTGATGAATCTGTGGAATTCATTGCCCCAGACAGCTGTGGAGACCAAGTCATTGGGTATATTTAAAGTGGAGGTTGATAGGTTTTTGATTAATCAGGGTGTCAAATGTTACTGCGAGAAGGCAGGAGGACAGGGATAATAAATCAGCCATGATGGAATGGTTATGCAGACTCAATGGGCTGAATGGCCTAATTCTGCTCCTATGTCTTATGGTCTCATTGTCTAATGTTGCCAGGTCACATTTTAACAGAAGGAGAAGAAAAGCAGTGCACCTTTCCACCCATTACCAGACATATTTTGCCACTAAAAATTAAAATAGGACATTTTAATATTATCTTTTAGTCTGAATTTTTTGATCTATTATGAGGCTAAAGTAGCTACTGTTACATTGCATGGCTGACATTGTCATCCACTTACTGTACACCTGTGCAGTTTTGACTGTGGAGATTCATGCTACGGATGGAGTGTAGCAACTGTTCACCAGACTGATTGCAGGACTGATGTATGATGCTAATCTTGTATTCCCTAGAATTTGGAAGGATGAGCAATCGTCTCACATAAACCTACAAAGGAGGACTGGACATACTAGAGTCAGAAGACACTGCATTGTGGTAATCTGGAACAAAAAAAAACAAACTGCTCGATAAACTCGAGGGGTTGAGCAGCAACAGTGGAGGGAACGAAATTGCTGATTTCAAGACACTGTATCAGGACAGAACATGGAGAGGGAAACAATGGAGGGGAGGTGCCCTCAAATGCTACCCACCAGTTCCCTTCGCCAATGGGGTTCTATCTGCACATCTCTTCCTTAAATGGTTCTCGATATCACTTATCAGATTCAAGTACTTATAGCCTTGAGGAATTGGAAACATGTTCAGAGAGAGCTGAAGGAGAAGATCAAGGTGGCTAAAGAGGAACACAGGAGAGAGCTGGAGAACAAGCTTGGGCAGAGTAGCACACGGGAGGTGTGGAGCGGCATGAAGAACATCACTGGCTTCAATCAGCCGAACTGTACAGCCTTGGAATCCAGCCGTGAATGGGCTAAATGAATTAAACCAATTCCCTTAGGTTTGGCAATTGCCCTTTTGCTCACACCCCCTCAGCACACCAGTTCAGGAGTCTGAGTCACCCAATGCTGCCTAAGCACCAACACCTGCCCCTCCTCCCCCTTCAAATTCAACATGTGGATGAACATACAGGTACCACTGTCTACGTCCCTTCTTCGCCCTGCACCTATCATCTACACCTCCACATAACAACTGCTTTCGTCCTGATCTACACCACCCCTAAACCCCAATTTTTACTAACTCCCCAGTCATCATGGACTCCCCTTCACTACTGAGCCAGTGAGAAGGGTTCTGGGGAAACTCAGGCACGGCAAACATTGGGACCGGATAGTGTGAACCCTGCGGTCCTGAGCAGCTGTGTGGAGTTCTCCAGCGCATTTTCAATCTGAGTCTCAGTCTGGAAAGGGTCCCGACTGTGGAAAACATCATGTGTGGTCCTAGTACCTAAGCAGAGCCAACTGAAAGTCTTGAATGACTACTATCCAGTGGCCCTGACCTCACACACCGTGAAGACCCTAGAGAGGCTCGTCCTGGCTCACCTCAGACCCCTGATCAGATCAGCTCTCGATCCCCTGCAGTTTGCCAACCAGAAGCAATCGGAGTTGACAATGCTGTCATCTCCCTGCTGAACAGAGCCTACTCCCATTTGGATAAGCAGGGCAGCTCTGTGAGAATCCTGTTTTTTGATTTCTCAAGTGCCTTCAATACCATACAGCCTCTTTGCCGGGGGAAAAGCTCCGTTCTATGCAGGTTGGCACTTCCATTGTGTCCTGGATAAAGACTACCTGACTGACAGACCACAGTTGGTGGGGCTTGAGAACTGTGTGTCAGACATGGCTATAAGCAGCACTGGGGCCCCGCAGGGGACTGTATTGGCTCCCTGTGTACCTCGAACTTTAGATACAGCACTGAGTCATGTCATCTGCAGAAATTCTCTGATGACAGCAATACTTGGGTGTATAAAGGGAGGATGGGAAGCTGAATACAGGGCTGTGCTGAAGGACTTTGTCAACTACTGCAAACTGAATCATCTGCAGTTCAACATTAGTTGGACGAAGGAGATGGTGATGGACTTTAGGAAGACAAGACCTGAACTGCTCCTTGTTACTACTGATGGTGAGAACGTGGATGTGGTGAGGACCTACCAGTACCTGGGGTGCACCCAGATGACAGACTTGAGTGGAGCGCCAACACAGAGGTGTGTACGAGAAGGGCCAGAGTCAACTCCACTTCCTGAGGAGACTTTGGAGTATGCAGGCCTCTCCTTCACATGTTCTACCAGCCTGTTGTCAACAGTACAGACTTCTATGCAGAGGCAATGGCTTCAACACGGGTGATGCCAACAGGCTCAATAAACTGATTAGAAAGGCTGGCTCTGTTATAGGAGTCAAACTGGACACACTGCAGGCTGTAGTAGAACAAAGGACCCTATGGAAATTCCTGGCCGTTCCGGACAATGTTCCTCATCCTCTGCATGCCACCTTGGCTGATCAGGGGAGTACTTTTAGTAACAGACTAAGACAACTGCGCTGCTCCAAAGAGCGGTATATGAAGTCATTCTTACTCTTGGCCATAGGCTCTATAATGAGTCAACCTATAAGCTGGGGAAGTGATGAACCACTCCCGTTAGACTGTTTAAGGTAATTTACTTTTTTAAATTCTTTCTTTCTTCTCTTCTAATATTTATAGCTGTGCACTTGTAATGCCTCCTGGGGAGGGATGGGCTCCGACAGGTTTCAGATGCACATGATGAGCAATCACCAAAAAGATCGGTGCAAAAAGCTTGTCACGACGGCGCCCCGACGACGCCACCAGGAGTTAGGGGGGCGCACGCACGCACGCGCGCACACACACACACACACACACACACACACACACACACACACTCTCACTCACACACACACACACACACACACACACACACACACACACACACACACACACACACACACACACACACACACACACACACACACACACACACAGCTACTGTGACACTGTACTTTCCTTTGGGACCTATAAAGTACCAACACAATCTAGTCCAATCTTTGTGTCCCATTCATCAACCTCTGACCTCTTTCTCCATTTTTGATCACTCCTCCTCAACCTATTTGTCCAGCATCCCTCACTTCTCCTTGGACCACCTATCACCCATTGGTCCCTGATTCACCCCTTCCCCTTTATGTCAATGCAAACTGTCCTTGGGATGGTTGTATCGAGGACAAGATGATTGCCCACCTCTTTGTGAACTGGTATATCTGCAAAACGGGTCTGGAGCAATGGTCAAGATATCTTATGGTTCATCCTTAGAGATGCTTCACAGAGGATTCTCTGATCTATGGTCTGTTCCCAAGGATGTTTACATGTACTGCTAGAAGATCATCAACAGAGTCAACCAAACTCTGCTCTTCCAGTACATTTGGGTGTCTATAAGGGAATGCTGATCATTGGCACATTCCTTACTGAGGGATGCACTGAAGCAGAGGAATCACAATGGCTCCATAGGGAAAGACTATTCTCGACAGTTGTTTTGTCTCTGGGTACTGATGGACGAATTACAATGTCCCAGCATGTCAACCACTTGAAGTTAGTGGTATCCTGACCTAAGTGGTAACCGTGCACTGTATACAGAATGTATGACCACTATCAGTGCATCAAACCACTTACATATAAGGATGTGAAGTTACAGACTTAACACTGGGAATGTAACGAGAGTCATGCACTGTGTTTAGTGTACTTGTGTATATTGAAAAATAAAGTTTATCCTTGAAATACAAAAAGGAATTCATTTTGCTCCACCGATACTGAGTTCCTTCAGCAGTTTGTTTTTTTGTTCTGGACAGAGCTGATAAAGGATGATCGTTTTGATGGCTGGGCAGTTCAGCACCAGTGTGGGTTCAATATGAAGATAAGAGGTAAGCCAAGTAGGACAGAGACAAGAAACCTCTTCGCTCAAAAGAAACTTCTCCAAAAGGTGATCACTATATCACAAAAAAGAATTTGAAATAGTCCTTCGGGCTAAAGGGATCAAGGGATTGGGGAAGTCAAGGAACAAGGTACTGAATTTGGATGATTGGTTATGATCATATTGATGGGCGGAGAAGAGTAAAAAGACTAATTAGGTTTCTCCCACCGCTAATTTGTAAGCTTCTCTTCAAGCATTACTCAGCCACTTGAGCTATCACAAACATGAAAAATCTGCAGATGCTGGAAACCAAAGCAACACACACAAAATACTGGAGGAACTCAGCAGGTCAGGCAGCATCTATTGAAAAGAGTAAATAGTCGACATTTCCGTCCTGATGAAGGGTCTTGGCCCAAAGCGTCAAACTGTTTACTCTTTTCCCTAGATGCTGTCTGGCCTGCCGAGTTCTTCCAGCATTTTGTGTGTGTTACTTGAGCTAGCATGTCATGATAAGTAGATGACAGATATATGACAGATGTCTATGAGGTTTATCATCTCTGGTATATATGTCCTGAAATTTGTTGTTTTATGTTCAGAGTGCAGTGCAACACATAAAATATACTATCAATTACTATGAGAAATAGACACTCAGAGGCCACTTTATTAGGTACACCTGTATACCTGCTCATTAATGCAAATATCTAATCAGACAAATATGTGGCACCAACAGAGCATAAGGCATGCAGACATGGTCAAGAGATTCATTTGTTGTTCAGACCAAACATCAGAATGGGGAAGAAATGCGACTGTGACTGCCACTTTGACTGTGGAATGATCATTGATGCTAGACAGGGTGGTTTGAGAATCTCAGAAACTGCTGATCACCTGGGATTTTCACACACAAAAATGTCTAGAAAGGAGTGAAAAATGTAAAAGGCATCCAGTGAGTAGCAGTTCTGTGAGCAAAATGCCTTGTTAATGAGAGAGGTCAGATGAGAATGAACGGACTGGTTTAAGCTGACAGGAAGGTGATAGAAGCTGCAATATCCACATTACAACATGGTGTGCAGAGAGCTTCTCTGAACACACAACACATCGAACCTTGAAGTGGATGGGCTACAGGAGCAGAAGATCACAAACATACACTCAATGACCACTTTATTAGGAACAGGAGGCATACAATAAAGCGGTTACTGAACGTATAAGAAAATAAATAGGTAATGCTCAAAAAGATACCTAAAATACTGAGATTGCATTCATTATCCATTCAGAAATCTGATGGCAGAGGGGAAGAAGCTGATCCTGAAAAGCTACCTGTGTTTCTTAAGGCTCCTGCACCACCTCTCTAATGGTAGTAAAGAGAAGAGGGCATGTCCTGGGTAATGGTGAATGTGAATTTTGAGACATCGTCTTTTGATGATGTCCTCAGTGTTGGGAAGGCTAGTGCCCATAATGGAGTTGGCTAAGTTTACAACCTTCTGCAGATTTTTCCGATCCTTTTTTAGAACACTTTCCTAGCCCTGCAAACTTGTGCCATTGAAATATATAGCTACTTCCTTTCTGTAAGTTATATTAAACCTGCTTCAGTCATTCTTTTGGGCTGGCAATGTCAGCTATGGGGGAAAAAGCACTTCCAGGTTGCTTGTTTTGCCGGTCAACTTATATATCTGTCATCTGCTTATCAATCATTTTGCACCAGAACAATTCCTCATTCAAAATCCCCTCTGATTTTGAACAGGTCTGTTAATTCTCTCCTCTTTTCCACATGGAACAGTACAAGCTTCTCCAATGTCTCGACATTACTTAACATCCTCATCCTTGATAACGTAACATACCAGTGTGTTAGTATAGAGGTTATAGAAATACCTTCATGAATTCCTTACAAAGGTCTTTGCACCGAGAAATGGTAGACAATTTTTCCTTTAAGGGCTCTGAGGAAATAACTCACAGGCATTCAAGCATCTGGAGTTAGTTTTGAATGAGTCTTGAGGTTTAGAAATAGAAACGTAGAAAACCTACAGCACAATACAGGCCATTCTGCCCACAACGCTGTGCCGAACATGTACTTACTTTAGAAATTACTTCGGGTTATCCACAGCCCTCTATTTTTCTTAGCTCCATGTGCCTATCCAGGAGCCTCTTAAAACACCCTATTGTATCCGCCTCCACCACCATTGCCAGCAGCCCATTCCACGCACTCACCACTCTCTGCATAAAAAACTTATCCCTGACATCTCCTCTGTACCTACTTCGAAGCACCTTAAGACTGTCCTCTCGTGCTAGCCATTTCAACCCTGGGAAAAAGCCTCTGACTATCCACACGATCAATGCCTCTCATTATCTTGTACACCTCTATCAGGTCACCTCTCATCCTCCATCGCTCCAAGGAGAAAAGGCCGAGTTCACTCACCCACTCAACCCCGTCACACCGGGGCCACGGGAGGCAGACAGGTGGGTCACGGTTAGAACAGGGAAGGGGAGAGTCAGGTACTAGAGAGTACCCCAGTGGCTGTACCCCTTGACAATAAGTACTCCTGTTTGAGTACTGTTGGGGGGGGGACAGCCTACCTGGGGGAAACAACAGCGGCCGTGCCTCCGGCACAGCGTCCGGCCCTGTAGCTCAGAAGGGTAGGGAAAGGAAGAGGAAGGCAGTAGTAATAGGGGACTCGATAGTTAGGGGGTCAGATAGGCGATTCTGTAGACGCAATCAGGAGACCCAGATGGTAGTTTGCCTCCCTGGTGCCAGGGTCTGGGATGTTGCTGATCACGTCCAAAATATCCTGAAGTGGGAGGGTGAATAGCCAGAGGTCATGGTACATAGAGGTAACAATGACATAGGTAGGAAAAGGGAAGAGGTCCTGAAAGGAGAATATAGGGAGTTAGGAAGGCAGTTGAGAAGAAGGACCGCAAAGGTAGTAATCTTGGGATTACTGCCTGTGCCACGTGACAGTGAGAGTAGAAACGGAATGAGGTGGAGGATAAATGCGTGGCTGAGGGATTGGAGCAGGGGGCAGGGATTAAAGTTTCTGGAACATTGGGACCTCTTTTGGGGCAGGTGTGACCTGTACAAAAAGGATGGGTTTTGAATCCTAGGGGGATCAATATCCTGGTAGGAAGATTTAATAGAGCTGTTAGGGAGGGTTTCAACTAATTCGGCAGGGGGATTGGAACCAGAATGATAGCGCGGAGGAGAGGGAAAACAGAAATAGATCTAAGGTAGTGAGCAGTAAGGATGTCAGGAAGGGCAGGCAGGTGATGGAGCAAATTTGCAGCCATTAGGATGAGTTGCAGTGCAATCAATGCAAAAAGTACCAAATACTGGACTTAAGGTGTTATACTTAAATGCACGCAGCATAAGGAATAAGGTGGATGATGTTGTCGTACAGTTACAGATTGGCAGGTATGATATTGTGGCCATCACTGAGACGTGGCTAAAGAATGCATGTGTCTGGGAGCTGAACGTCCAAGGATACATGGTGTATCGGAAGGATAGGCAGGTAGGTAGAGGGGGTGGCGTGGCTTTAATGGTAAGAAATGATATTAAATCATTAGAAAGAGTTGACATAGGATCGGAAGGTACAGAATCTTTATGGGTTGAGCTAAGAAATCACAGGGGTAAAAGGACCCTGATGGCAGTTATCTACAGGCCTCCAAACAGCTGCAGTGATGTGGACTACAAATTACAACAGGAAATAGAAAAGGTTTGCCAGAAGGGCAGTGTTATGATAATTGTAGGGGATTTTAACATGCAAGTGGATTGGGAAAATCAGGTCGGCACTGGATCTCAAGAGAGAGAATTGGTAGAATGTCTACGAGATGGCTTTTTAGAACAGCTTGTTGTCAAGCCCACTAGGGGATTGGCTGTACTGGATTGGGTATTGCGTAATGAACCAGAGGTGATTAGAGAGATGGAAGTGAAGGAACCTTTAGGAGGCAGTGATCACAACATGATTGAGTTCACTGTGAAATTTGAGAAAGAGAAGCCAAAATCCGATGTGTTGGTATTTCAGTGGAGTAAAGGAAATTACTGTGGCATGAGAGAGGGACTGGCCAAGGTTGACTGGAAAGGGACACTAACGGGAAGGAGGGCAGAGAATCAGTAGCTGGAGTTTATGCGAGAAGTGAGGAAAGTGCAAGACAGATATATTCCAAAGAAGAAGAAATTTTCAAATGGAAAAAGAATGCAACTGTGGCTGACAAGAGAAGTCAAAGCCAAAGTAAAAGCAAAGCAGAGGGCATACAAGGAAGCAAAAATTAGTGGCAAGACAGAGGATTGGGAAATTTTTAAAAGCTTACAAAAGGAAACTAAGATGGTCATTAAAAGGGAAAAGATGAACTATGAAAGGAAGCTAGCAAATAATATCAAAGAGGATACTAAAAGCTTTTTCAAGTATATAAAGAGTAAAAGACAGATGAGAGTAGATATAGGACCAATGGAAAATGATGCTGGAGAAATTGTAATGGGAGATAAGGAGATGGTGGAGGAACTGAACGAGTATTTTGCATCAGTCTTCACTGAGGAAGACATCAGCAATATATTCAAGGGTGTCAGGGAAGAGAAATATGCGCAGTCACAATTACGACAGAAAAAGTACTCAGGAAGCTGAATAAAGGGTAAATAAATCTCCTGGACCAGATGGAATGCACCCTCGTGTTCTGAAGGAAGTAGCAGTGGAGATTTCGGAGGCATTAGCAATGATTTTTCAAAAGTCGATAGATTCTGGCCTGGTTCTGGAGGACTGGAAGATTGCAAATGTCACTCCGCTACTTAAGAAGGGGGCATGGAAGCAAAAGGGAAATTATAGACCTGTTAGCTTGACATCGGTGGTTGGGAAGTTGTTGGAGTCAATTGTCAAGGATGAGGTTACGGAGTACCTGGAGGCATGTGACAAGATAGGCAGAACTCAGCATGGTTTCCTTAAAGGAAAATCCTGCCTGACAAACCTAGTCCAATTTTTTGAGGAAATTACAAGTAGGCTAGGCAAGGGAGATACAGTGGATGTTGTGTATTTGGATTTTCAGAAGGCCTTTGACAAGGTGCCGCACTTGAGGCTGCTAAACAAGAGCCCATGGAATTACGGGAAAGTTACATATGTGGATAGAGCATTGGTTGATTGGCAGGAAACAGAGAGTGGGAATAAAGGGATCCCATTCTGGTTGGCTGCCAGTTACCAGTGCTGTTCCACAGGGGTCCGTGTTGGGGCCACTTCTTTTTATGTTGTATATCAACGATTTGGATTATGGAATAGATGGCTTTGTGGCTAAGTTTGCTGATGATACAAAGATAGATGGAGGGGCCAGTAGTGCTGAGGAAACAGAGAGACTTGGATAGATTGAGGGAATGGGCAAAGAAGTGGCAAATGAATTACAATGTCAGAAAGTGTACGGTCATGCACTTTGGTAGAAGAAATAAACGGGCAGACTATTATTTAAATGGGGAGAGAATTCAAAGTTCTGAGATGCAACGGGACTTGGGAGTCCACGTGCAGGATACCCTTAAGGTTAACCTCCAGGTTGAGTCAGTGGTGAAGAAGGCGAATGCAATGTTGGCATTCATTTCTAGAGGAATAGAGTATAGGAGCAGGGATGTGATGTTGAGGCTCTATAAGGCACTGGTAAGACCTCACTTGGAATACTGTGTGCAGTTTTAGGCTCCTTATTTAAGAAAGGATGTGCTGAACTTGGAGAGGGTTCAGAGAAGATTCACTAGAATGATTCTGGGAATGAGAGGGTTAACATATGAGGAACATTTGACCGCTCTTGGACTGTACTCCTTGGAGTTTAGAAGAATGAGGGGGGACCTCATAGAAACATTTCGAATGTTGAAAGGCATGGACAGAGTGGATGTGGCAAAGTTGTTTCCCATGGTGGGGGAGTCTAGTATGAGAGGACATGACCTGAGGATTGCAGGGCACCCATTCAGAACAGAGATGCAAAAGATTTTTTTCACCAGAGGGTGGTGAATCTATGGAATTTGTTGCCACGGGCGGCAGTGGAGGCCAAGTCATTGGGTGAATTTTAAGGCAGAGATTGATAAGTATCTGAGTAGTCAGGGCATCAAAGGTTATGGTGAGAAGGTGGGGGAATGGGATTAAAGGGGAGATTGGATCAGCTCATGATGAAATGGCAGAACAGACTCAATGGGCCGAATGGCAGACTTCTGCTCCTTTGTCATAGTCTTATGGTCTATTCTCATAATACGTATCAATCTCTGCCTTAAATTCACCCAATGACTTGGCCTCCACTGCCGCCTGTGGCAACAAATTCCACAGATTCACCACCCCCTGCTGAAAAACCTATTCTCATAAGGCATGCTCCCCACTCCAGGCAACACCCTTGTAAATCTCCTCTGCACCCTTTCTAAGGTTTCTACGTCCTTCCTGTAGTGAGGCGACCAGAAATGAGCACAGTACTCCAAGTGGGGTCTGACTAGGGTCCTATAGAGCTGCAACATTACCTCTCGGCCCTTAAACTCAGTCCCACGATTGATGAAGGCAATGCATCGTATGCCTTCTTAACCACAGAGTCAGCCTGTGTAGCAGCTTTGAGTGTCCTTTGGACTCGGACCCCAATATCCCTCTGATCTTCCACACTGCCTAGAGTCTTACCATTAATACTATATTCTGCCATCATATTTGACCTACCAAAATGAACCACTTCACACTTATCTGGGTTGAACTCCATCTGCCACTTCTCATCTCAGTTTTGCATCCTTTCAATGTCCCGTTGTAACCTCTGACAGCCCTCCACACTATCCACAACCCCCCAAACTATGTGTCATCAGCAAATTTACTAACCCATTCCTCCACTTCCTCATCCAGGTCATTTATAAAAGTCACAAAGAGTAGGGGTCCCAGAACAGATCCCTGAGGCACGCCACTGGTCACCGACCTCCATGCAGAATATGACCCATCTACAACCACTCTGCCTTCTGTGGGCAAGCCAGTTCTGGATCCACAAAGCAATGCCCCTTGGATCCCATGCCTCCTTACTTTCTCAATAAGCCTTGCAGTGGGTACCTTATCAAATGCCTTGCTAAAATCTATATACACTACATGTACTGCTCTACCTTCATCAATGTGTTTAGTCACATCCTCAAAAAATTCAATCAGGCTCGTAAGGCACGACCTGCCTTTCACAAAGCCATGCTGACTATTCCTAATCATATTATGCCTCTCCAAATGGTCATAAATCCTGCCTCTCAGGATCTTCTCCATCAGCTTACCAACCAATGAAGTAAGACTCACTAGTCTATAATTGCCTGGGCTATCTCTACTCCCTTTCTTGAACAAGGGAACAACATCTGCAACCCTCCAAAACTCCAGAACCTCTCCCGTCCCCATTGATGATGCAAAGATCATCGCCAGAGGCTCAGCAATCTCCTCCCTCGCCTCCCATAGTAGCCTGGGATATATCTTGTCCGGTCCTGGTGACTTATCCAAATTGATGCTTTCCAAAAGCTGCAGCACCTCCTCTTTCTTAATGTCTATATGCTCAAGCTTTTCAGTCCACTGCAAGTCATCACTACAATCGCCAAGGTTCTTTTCTGTAATTAACACTTTGCTTCAGTATTCACTAAGTACGTCCGCCACCTCCTCCGGTTCCATACACACTTCTCCACTGTCACACTTGATTGGTCCTATTTTCCCATTTCTTATCCTCTTGCTCTTCACAAACTTGTAGAGCCTTGGGCCTTTCCTTAATCCTTCTCGCCAAGGTCTTCTCATGGCTCCTTCTGCTAATTTCTTTCTTGAGCTCCTTCCTGATAGCCTTATAATCTTCTAGCTCTCTTTCATTACCTAGCTTTTTGAACCTTTTGTAAGCTCTTCTTTTCTTCTTGACCTGATTTTCAACAGCCTTTGTACACTACAGTTCCTATACCCTACCATCCTTTCCCTGTCGCATTGGAACATACCTGTGCAGAACGCCATGCAAATATCCACTGAACATTTGAATGTTTCAAATAATATTTACATTTCCATACAATACTGTGCAAAAGACATAGGCAGATATATTTAGCTGGGGTGTACTGAGATAATTTCATGGATTGCACTGTACACTGCCATAAGAAAAACAAATTTCATAACATGTGAGTGATGACAAACTTGATTCTGGTATGGGTCTCTATTACGGATTGAAAGTGGGAATGGGGCAGGGAAAGGAGAATCATGGTTGGGAAAAGGGGAAGTGAGATAGAAGGGAGTGGGAAGCACCAGAGAGACATTCTATAATGTTTAATAAACCAATTGTTCGGAATCAAATTACCTTACCTGGTGTCTCAGGGCTGGTTGTGTCTGCGTCTGCACCAAAACCCACCCGGCACTCCTTCTCTGCCACCTGTCCCACTCCCCTTCCCACAGCACTCCGATCTCACTATTCCCAACATGCTTAGGTCCTGCCAGATTTACAAAGTCTCTCCCTGCTCCACATTGACAAATACAGTACTGTGCAAAAGTCTAAGGCACCCTAGCTATATATGTGCGACCAGGACTTTTGCACATGTGTGGGGACCAGCCTCTTTTTCTGATACTCCCCCAGTCCACTATTTGTGCATGTCCCAACTTCTTTTCTCCCGCTCTCCCCCACTGCCCCAGGATGGTGGCAGTTATAACAGATGAGACACACTCCATCTCCTGCAGCTGATCAGATTTGTTTTGCAGTCAGCAATTCCACTGCAGAACTCAAATCTTTACATGGAAAGGGAGAGTGACAAGAGAAGCCAAGTGTCATTTCAGTCAAAGTGCTAATCTGTACAAATGATAATAACCTTGTTAGTAATTCAGCGATACTTGCAAACAAATGCAAATGGTATCTTAACCTTTTAAACAAGTATTTCAACATAATCAACCAGACCTGCAGGAAGATCCTCAAAACATAGAACCATAGAAAACCTACAGCACAATACAGGCCCTTCAGCCCACAAAGCCGTGCCGAACATGTACTTACCTTAGAAATTACTTCAGGTTACCCATAGCCCTCTATTTTTCTAAGCTCAATGTACCTATCCAGGAGACTCTTAAAAGACCCGATTGTATCTGTCTTCACTACTGTCACCGGCAATCCATTCCACACACTCACCACTCTGTGTAAAAAACTTACCCCTGACATCTCCTCTGTACCTACTTCCAAGCACCTTAAAATTGTGTCCTCTTGTGTTAGCCTGGGGAAAAAGCCTCTAACTATCCACACGATCAATGCCTCTCATCATCTTATACACCTCTATCAGGTCACCACTCATCCTCCGTCACTCCAAGGAAAAAAGGCTGAGTTCACTCGACCTATTCTCATAAGGCATGCTTGCCAATCCAGGTAACATCCTTGTAAATCTCCTTTATACCCTTTCTATGGCTTCCTCATCCTTCCTGTAGTGAGGTGACCAGAACTGAGCACAGTCTCCAAGTGGGGTCTGACCAGGGTCTCATATAGCTGCAACATTACCTCTTGGCTCCTCAACTCAATCCCACGGTTGATGAAGGCCTTAATGCCTTAATGCTGCATGTGAAATCATGTCAGTTAACTTCAGATGTACTGCTGGGTTTCTCACTGCCAAGACAGGGTGAAACTGGCATCGGGGTGCTGTAGAATGAGTGGCCATTGCAATGGTAGCAGGAAAATGGGAGAGTGCTCACGTGGGATCAGAAGAACACGGATAGTCTGCCGGGGAACAATGCTGCAGGAGGCATGTTCTTCAAGTAAGGGGTAAATGGGAAACCCCCAGTTCTCCAGCTAAGGGATTCGAGTAAGATACCAAAGAGGACACAAGCACAATCTGTGCAATCATTTTTAACATCAGCTGTAAGATTTTCAATTAGTATGTAAACCAGGAGGAAAACAGTGCAGAGAAAGGAGAATTTAAAACCAGGTGTAAGGCAATGGCAGAGGAATTAAAGACATACTCTGAGAATGTTTTCATGACAGAAGACAGAAGAAATGTCCTAGAAACAAGAGAATCAAGGATCTGATGTGAATAAGGACATTAAACAATCACCATTTTTGAAAATATTAAAACAATAAATGAATCTGAAAAATGACCTGTGATCTATTTTCCAAAATATAGTGAGTGGTAGCTACGGATGTAGTGGATGGCTACTAGAATGGTTCTTGTACATTGGACAAAAGCAAATGTCATGGAGAAATACAGTTAATAAAAGGCACTTCAGCCATCAAATCCATATCAACCAACTAACTACCCACCCATATACACTCAATCTATATTAATCCCATTTTCTTATTCTCCCCAGATCTTCAGCGGTTTGATCATGGCATGACTGCGTAAGCGGGTTGAGGCGAGGTAGATTATCTGTGTAGAATACAGACAGGAAGAATATGTGTGAGGCTGGTGTTCTGTGCATAGTGTCAGATGTGGGAAGTCCAGGAGACTCCCAGCATCCCGGACAGCCACATCTGTGCCAGGTGTATTGAGCTGCAGCTCCTTAGGGATCGCGTTAGGGAACTGCTCGATGACCTTCGTCCGGTCAGGGAAAGTCAGGAGGAGTTATAGTCAGATAGTCACACAGTCAGGAGAGGGAAGGGCAGGAGTCAGAGGCTAAAGAGCACCCCCGTGGGTTACCCCTTGACAATGAGCACTCCTGTTCAAGTACTGTTGGGGGGGCGATGACCTAGCTGGGGAAAGTAACAGTGGCCGTGCCTCTGGCACAGAGTCTGGCCCTGTGGCTCAGATGGGTAGGGAAAGGAAGAGGATGGCAGCAGTGATAGGGGACTCTACAGTTAGGGGGTCAGACAGGCGATTCTGTGGACACAGGAAAGAAGCACAGATGGCAGTTTGCCTCCCAGGTGCCAGGGTCCAGGATGTTTCTGATTGCGTCCACAATATCCTGAAGTGGGAAGGAGAACAGCCAGAGGTCGTGGTACATATTGGTACCAATGACATAGGCAGGAAAAGGGAGGAGGTCCTGAAAGCAGACTACAGGGAGTTAGGAAGGAAGTTGAGAAGCAGGACCACAAATGTTAGTCATCTTGCGATTACTGTCTGTGCTGCATGACAGTGAGTATCAGAATACAGTGAGGTGGAGGATAAATGCATGGCTGAGTGGTTGGAGCAGGGGGCAGGGATTCAGATTTCTGGATCATTGGGAACTCTTTTGGGGCAGAAGTGACCTGTACAAAAAGGACAAGTTGCACTTGAATCCCAGGGGGACCAATATCCTGGCGGGGAGGTTTGCTAAGACTATTGGGGAGAGTTTTAACTAGGATTGTTGGTGGGTGGGAACCAAACCGAAGAGATGGAGGAAGAGGCGGTTGGCTCACAAATAGAGACAGTGTGAGAGGGAGGATAGGCAGGTGATAGAGAAGGGACACGCTCAGACCAATGGCTTGAGATGTGTCTATTTTAATGCAAGGAGTATTATGAACAAAGCGAATGAGCTTAGAGCGTGGATCAGTACTTGCAGCTATGATGTTGTGGCCATTACAGAGACTTGGATGGCTCAGGGGGAGGAATCGTTACTTCGAGTGCCAGGCTTTAGATGTTTCAGAAAGGACAGAGAGGGAGGCAAAAGAGGTGGAGGCGTGGAACTATTGATCAGAGATAGTGTCACGGCTGTGGAAAAGGAGGAAGACATGGAGGAATTGTCTACAGAGTTTCTGTGGGTGGAAGTTAGGAACAGGAAGGGGTCAATAACTCTATTGGGTGTTTTTTAATAGACCACCCAATAGTAACAGGGACATCGAGGAACAGATAGGGAGACAGTTTCTGGAAAGGTGTAATAATAATAGGGTTGTCGTGGTGGGAGATTTTAATTTCCCAAATATCAATTGGCATCTTCCTAGAGCAAGGGACTTGGTTGGGGTAGAGATTTTCTGGTGTGCTCAAGAAAGTTTCTTGACACAACATGTAGAAAAGCCTACAAGAGGAGAGGCTGTACTTGATCTGGTATTGGGAAATGAACCTGGCCAGGTGTCAGATCTCTCAGTGGGAGAGCATTTTGGGGAACACACACAAAATGTTGGTGGAACGCTGCAGGCCAGGCAGCATCTATAGGGAGAAACACTGTCGACTTTTTGGGCCGAGAACCTTCGTCAAGACTAACTGAAAGGAAAGATAGTAAGAGATTTGAAAGAGCATTTTGGGGATAGTGATCACAATTCTATCTCCTTTACCACAGCACTGGAGAGGGATAGGAATAGACAAGCTAGGAAAGCATTTAACTAGAGTAAGGGGAAATAACAGGCTATCAGGCAGGAACTTGGAAGCATAATTGGGAACAGATGTTCTCAGGGAAACATACGGAAAAAATGTGGCAAATGTTCAGGGGATATTTGCGTGGAGTTATGCATAGGTACGTTCCAATGAGACAGGGAAAGGATGCTAGGGTACAGGAACTGTGGTGCACAAAGGCTGTTGTAGATCTAGTCAAGAAGAAAAGAAGAGCTTACGAAAGGTTCAAAAAACTAGATAATGATAGAGTTCTAGAAGATTATAAGGCTAGCAGAAAGGAGCTTAAGAATGAAATTAGGAGAGCCAGAAGGGGCCATGAGGAGGCCTAGGCAGACAGCATTAAGTAAAACCCCAAGGCATTCTACAAGTATGTTAAGAGCAAGAGGATAAGACGTGAGACCAATCAAATGTGACAATGGAAAAGTGTGTATGGAACCGGAGGAGATAGCAGAAGTACTTAATATGTACTTTGCTTCAGTATTCACTACGGAAAAAGATCTTGGTAATTGTAGGGTTGACTTACAGTGGGCTGAAAAGCTTGAGCATTTAGATATTAAGAAAGAGGATGTGCTGGAGCTTTTGGAAAGCATCAAGTTGGATAAGTCACTGGAACCGAACGAGATGTACCCCATGCTACTGTGGGAGGCGAAGGAGGAGATTGCTGAGCCTCTGGCGATGATCTTTGCATCATCAATGGGAACAGGAGTAGTTCCGGAGGATTGGAGGGTTGCAGATGTTGTTCCTTTATTCAAGAAAGGGAGTAGAGATCCCCAAAAAATTATAGACCAGTGAGTCTTACTTTGGTGGTTAGTAAGTTGATGGAGAAGATCCTGACAGGCAGGATTTATGACCATTTGGAGAAGCATAATATGATTAAGAATCGTCAGCATGGCTTTGTCAAAGGCAGGTCGTGCCTTATGACCCTGATTGAATTTCTTGAGGATGTGACTAAACACAGTGATGAAGGTAGAGCAGTACATGTAGTGTATATGGATTTCAACAAGGCACTTGACAAGGTACCCCATGTAAGGTTTATTGAGAAAGTAAGGAGGCATGGGATCCAAGGAGACATTGCTTTGTGGATCCAGAACTGGCTTGCCCACAGAAGGCAAAGAGTGGTTGTAGACTGGTCATAGTCTGCATTGAGATTGGTCACCAGTGGTGTGCCTCAGGGATCTGTTCTGGGACCCCTACTCTTTGTCATTTTTATAAATGACCTGGATGAGGAAGTGGAGGGATGGGTTAGTAAATTTGCTGATAACACAAAAAGTTGGGGTGTTGTCGATAGTGTGGAGAGCTGACAAAGGTTACTGTGGGATATTGACAGGATGCAAAACTGAGCTGAGAAGTGGCAGATGGAGTTCAATCCAAATAAGTGTGAGGTGGTTCATTTTGGTAGGTCAAATATGATGGGAGAATATAGTATTAATGGTAAGACTCTTGGCAGTGTGGAGGATCAGAGGGATCTTGGGGTTCGAGTCCATAGGACACTCAAAGCTGCTGCGGTTGACTGCTGCTGACTCTGTGGTTAAGAGCCTTCATCAACCATGGGATTGAGTTTAGGAGCTGAGAGGTAATGTTGCAGCTATATAGGACCCCAGTCAGACCCTACTTGGGAGTGCTGGTCTCAGTTCTGGTTGCCTCACTATAGGAAGAATGGGGAAACCATAGAAAGAGTGCAGAGGAGATTTACAAGGATGTTACCTGGATTGGGGAGCATGCCTTATGAAAATAGGTTGAGTGAACTCCGCCTTTTCTCTTTAACGCAACAGAGGATGAGAACTGACCTGATAGAGGTGTATAAGATGATGAGAGGCACTGATCATGTGGATAGTCAGAGGCTTTTTCCCAGGGCTGAAATGGCTAGCTGAGAGGGCATAGTTTTAAGGTGCTTGGAAATAGGTACAGAGGAGTTGTCAGGGTTAAGTTTTTTTATGCAGAGAGTGGTGAGTGCGTGGAATGGGCTGCCAGCAACAGTGATGGAGGTGGATATGATAGGGTCTTTTAAGAGGCTTGTGGACAGGTACATGGAGCTTAGAAAAATAGAGGCCTATGGGTAACCCTAGGTAATTTCTATGGTAAGGACATGTTCGGCACAGCTTTGTGGGTTGAGGTGCCTGTATTGTGCAGTAGGTTTTCTATGTTTCTATCTACACAACAGAGTTAACTAGCCTATCAACCTGTACAACTCTGGGATTAGCAAGGGGATAACTAGGGACTGGGTTCAGCCACTCAAAAATAAAGAAGGGAAGATCTATTTGGTGGAAGAGGATGTGGGATAGGTCCTAATTGAGTAATTGGCATCAAGGAACAGGATGTGAAGCATAGGGAGATCAATGTGGTGTTTGCTAATCTGAGATAAAGGTGGATATATCCCCTGGGCTAGTTTGGACCAGACTATCAAGAGAGGCAAGTCATAAGATTGCTGTGGACTTGATCAAGATTTTTAGGTCCTCTCCAGCAGCAGGTAAGATCTTGGGAGGAATGCCAAATTGCTAAAGCTGTTCCATTATTTAAGAAAGAAAACAGGGATAATCCTGGAAGTTATAGACCCATGAATCTCACATCAGTTGTAGAAAAGCCATTAGAGAGAATTTTTTAAACCATGGCTTAATTAGGGACAGTTGGCATGGCTTTACGTGGGGCAAGATTTGTCTCACTAACTTGATTGAATTCTTCGAGATTTATCCAGAACATTAAAGTGCACTGAATCCATGGTGAGTTGGGTTGTTTGGATTCACAATTGGCTTGCCCAGAAAAGACAAAGGATAGTGGTTGATGGGATATGTGCTGGTTCGAGGTCTTTGACTCATGATGTTCTGCAGGAATCTATGCTGTTTGTAATATATCTATATATATAAAAAATGGTTTGGATGAAAATATCAGTGTTTCAGAAGTTTGCAGAACATACCAAGATTGGTGGTGTGAATAGTGTGGAAGCTGGATATAGATCAGCTACAGATATGAGAGGAGAATTGCAGATAGAGTTTAATTCAGCCAAATGTAAGGTGTTGCACTTCGGGGTATCAAATGTAAAGGGACAGTACACTGTTTATGGCATGACCATTAACAGTGCTGATGTACAGACAATATAATGGTCCAGGTCTATAGATCCCTGAAAGTGGCTGCACAAGTTGATTGGCAGGTAAAGTAGGAGGTGTAAAGCATACTTGACTTTATTAGTTAACACACTGAGTTCAAGACTGAGAAGTTATGTTGCAGCTTCATAACATTATAGTTAGGCTACATCTGGAGTATTGCATACAGTTCTGGTAGTCCCATTACAAGAATGATGTACAGTCTTTTGAGAGTGCAGAAGTGGCTTACCAGGATGCCACCTGTGAGAGGTTGGACAAGCTTGGATTGTTTTCTCTGAGGCAGCGAGACAGAAGGGATATCTTATACAGGTTTTTAAGATCATGAGAATCATCAATAGGTAGTCAGCTGATATCTTTTTCTCAAGGTTGAAAACGTCAAGTATCAGAAGGAATGCATTTAAAGTGAGAGAGGGTAAACCGAAAGGAGATATGTGTAGCAAGTTTTCTTCAGACTCAGAGTGGTGGATGCCAGGAATGCTGGTGGACATAATTATGATAGAGGCGTTAAATAGGCACATTAATGTGCAGAGAATGAGAGGGCTATAGACATTATGTTGGCAGAAGGGATTAGTTTAATGAGTTATTTAATTACACCCTATCCTAGTTATGTGTGGGGGATATATTCCTCGCAGTCAACGCATAGTATGGAAAACAAATAATGTGAATAATTATTTAAATGGAGGAAATAGGGATGGGTTCTGGAGGGCTTCCTAAATATGTTTGATCTGTAATTTATTCACATTTTGATACCAATACGACACGAAAGCAGTACCACAAGGCAACATTCGTATTATATTTCATCAATTTAAGGTAATATTCAACATAATAAATCATAGAAAGTTAACTCAATCTTTTCATCCTTACGTATATAAGTGTGTTTCGGCATATGCTTCCAAAAAAGCCCTGTCTCGTCTGCATTAAAGACCTGCTTTGGTGTGATGCCTAACTCAGCTATCATAGTCCGCAACTGCACAAGATAGTGTTCAACAGCCTTCGTGGTCAGCACTAGCTTGCTCACCACACACAGCTAAGTTGTGAAGCCTCTGACGATGAACAAACTTAGAAAACCATCCCCTACTTGCATTAAAGCTAATAATATCACTTGACACTTCCTCACTACCCTCTGAACAAAGGCGAGCATAAATTTCCAAAGCTTTCACACGAAGATGATCAGAATTGAGTGTTGTTTTTTCCTTTGTTTCATGCTCAATGTACAAACTCAACATTTTCTCCATTTTTGTCATGATCAGGTTATGCACTTTGTAATAATCTTTGAAGACATGATGAATCAATCACTGCACTTTTTATTTTCTCAGCATTTTTCTTTACATTTCTGATCGGGGACTCACCCAGGCCAAAGTAGCGTCCCAGGATTGTGTTACCTTCACCTGACGCTGACCTGTTTACAATTTCCAACTTTTTTCAAGTGTTAAAGCAGTTCTCTGCCGCTTGGCTGATGGCCCAGGACTTGACATAGGATGCTTAGGAGGCATAGTTAAATATTTCAAGTACAAAGTCAGTGCACCGTAGGTAATTACAACAAAAGTTTAAGAGTGCAAGATTGCATATCCACACGCTGCCAAAACCAATGCGAGACTGGTTGGAGTGAGACTTTGAGGCGTGCGCATGGGACTTGAATTGGCGGGAAAGCGGTGCTTCTCATCCCAACAGCCTTGCATAACTGTGAATTTTGGACACATATAAGGAGAAGTTGGTAGAAATAGGTTTGACGCATAACTGTGAATCCGCATTGTCTGAAGACACGTATAACGAGGATAGGGTGTACTAGTTTAATTGATTAGATCTAAGTGCCTTTTCCTGTGCTGTACTGCTCTGTGTTCTATTTAGGAGGAAACCAGAGCACTCGGAGAAAACCCACGTGGTCAAGAACAGGCGAACTCCACCCAAACAGCACTTGAGGTCAGTCACGTTTGAAGATAGTAGCTCTACAAACTGCACCACAGCGCTGCCTCACTACTTAAGAAAGCACGGAAAGCAGATTTGTTAGCCTGCTATAGATAATTTAGAAAACAGAGTCAAGGAGTCATACAGCCCAGACGTAGGCCTTTTGTCCCAGCATGTCTGTGCTGAACATTAAATACTAATACTATTTATCAATACTATATCTGTGGCTTACTATGCCTTGCTGATAAATAATTCTGAAATGTTGTGAGAGCCCCTGAGATGGAGACAGTGGGGGATCAAGAAGGGCTGGAGCAGGAGTAAAAAGAATTTCTGACCTGGATGAAACGGTAGTGGTGGCTAAGTGGTGGTAGAAAAGGACTGGACACCCATCGACACTTGGATAATGTTGGGGAGGGGAAACCGGACAGGTGACTGCAAAAACACTGACAGCTACCAGGGGTGGATGGAAGCAGCACTAAGCAACATACAATTCTGGGAGTATACAACGGCAAGGAGTTCGACCTTTGGATTCTCCCGCAATTTTCTACTGAGTTTGGGTGACACTAGAACTATAGGTCATAGGTTAAGGGTGAAAGGAGAATATTTACGGGGGAACTGAGAGGGAACATCTTCACTCAAAGGGTGGTATGAGCTGCCAATGGGAAGTAGAGGATGCGGGTTCGATTGCAGCATTTAAGAGAAGTGTGAGTTGATAAATGGATGGGAGGAGTATGGAGGGCTATGGCCCAGGTGTGGGTCAATGGGACTAGACAGAATAACAGTTTGGCATGAAGGGCCTGTTTCTCTGCTATAGTGCTCTGTAAATTTACTGTGTAAATCTGGTTTTCTCTATTTCATGCTGAATCAGTCCTCAGCTACCTGCTGCAATTACAGCTTACATTCGAAAATCCGTACGACGCTATTACACCTGAGCCCGATCCTATGCTCAGAGGATGCAGATTCAACTTGAACAAGTGAGCACCCAGAAGGAGCTGAGTGCTTTTCATAAAAAGTCAGTTATGCAGAGCACAAGTGATCGCCACTGCAAAAGAATTTCCTGCCTGCTATGTCTTTAATATCATATTTAAACATACTTCAAAGGATATGAACAAACAAGAATGAATGCAGAATCAAAGACAGAATCATTGGTGCCGAGCTGCATAAATGCTAAAGACTGAAAACTTCAGCTGTGAGAAAACATTGGATAACTTAAATGTTGTTTTCTTTGGAACGCACACTGAGGAGAGTCCTAAACGAGGTGTATAAAATTACAAGGAGCCTTAAACAGGAAAGACTTACTTTACTTTGTAAAGGACAAAAACCAAGAACCAAACTGACAGAGTGCAAATATATAAAAGTTTTCAAACCGTGAACAACAGGGGTGTGGAAACCTTTGCCTGATTTGGTGGTAAGAGCAGAAACCCCAACCTCACTTGGATGTGGATTTGAAGAGCAGAGAACCTGGTTCTGGAAGTGGGATTAGACAAATCACCTCATTTTTGACTGCCAGAGACATGTTGGATTGAATAACCATACTCAATGTCATTAATTTTCCAGGATTTGATAAGTCTATTAAGTGCTACTCACTGTTGCATCTTCAGGAAGTCCACCTGCCACCTCCACTATTCTTCTGTCTTCTGAGACCATTCCTTTTGCCCTGGTTACAAACTGAATAACTGAGGCACTGTCCTACAAATGGAAATGGAGACGAATATTACAATGATGACAACTTTTAAACTTGTGGTCAATGCCTAGGGCAATACCTGACAAAATCTTTAACACTGTAACCACCCACCATCTACACGCAGTGGCCAATTTATTAAGTTCACCAGCACACCAGCTTTCAGAATTATTTAATGTCATTTCCTATACACAAGTGTAAGGAGAACAAAATAATAGTTACTCCAGATCCAATGCAGCATAAAAAAACTCATAAAAGATAAAGAACACAACAACAATAATAATAATAATAATAATAATAAAACACACAATAAATACACTGGATAGGTTATATACATTGACTGATTGTACGTCCATAAAGTAATGCTAGGCTGTACATCAGGTGACTGATGGGAAATAAAAAAGCAGTGGCGGAGTTAATGGGTGGAGGTGTTGATCAGCTTTACTGGGAGATTAATTGTTTTTGAGTCTGGTGGTCCTGATGAGGATGCTACGTGGCCTCCTCCGGGATGGGAGTGGGAGAAACAGTCCATGAGCAAGGTGGATTGGACCCTTCATGATGTTACTAGCCCTTTTCTGGCACCTTTCTGCACTTTGTCCTTGATGGCTGATAGGCTGGTGCCAGAGATGCATGGGTCAGTTTTGATTACCTATTGTACAGCCTTCCTGTCCACTGCAGGAGTGATGCAACTTGTTAGGATGGTCTCCTGCATATTTGTAGAGTGACGCGAGTATGATGTGCAAAGTCCAGCTCTCTTCAGCCTCCTCAGAAAGCAGAGGCATTGGTGAGCTTCTTTGACTGTGTAGCATGTGTTCTGGGACCATGAGAGGTTGTGTGGGATATTCATTCCCAGGAGTCTGAAACTGCTTGCGATTTCTACAGTTGTGGAAATGCAGATATCTACTGTGTTAATGCAAATATAAAATCAGCTGATCATATGGCTGCAATTCAATGTATAAAAGCACGCAGACATGGTCAAGAGGTTCAGTTGTTGTTCAGACCAAGCATCAAAACGGGGAAGAAATGTAATCTAATGACTTTGACCGCGGAATGATTGTTGGTACCAGAAGCGGTGGTTTGATTATCTCAGAAACTACCGATCTCTTGGGATTTTCAAGCACACCAGTCTCTAGCATTTACAGAGAATGGTGCAAGAAGCAAAAACACCCATTAAGCAGCAGTTGTGTGGGTAAAAACATCTGGTTTTTGAGAGGAGAATGGCCAGACTCGTTCAAGCTGACAGGAAGGAGACAGTAACTCAAATAACCATGTGTTACACCAGTACTGTGCAGAAGACTATCTCTGAATGCACAACACTTTGAACCTTGAAGTGAATGGGCTATAGCAGCCCAAGACCACGAACATACACTCAGGAGGTACCTAATAGAGTGGCCACTGAATGTAAAGTTTAACAGAACTGGTGTATAACAAGTGAATAAAGATTTCAGTAAAAACTCAAAGGTATTACTGATCAGAGTGGTATAGTATTTTTTCCTTTCTTATTGCTACCATCGAGGAGAAGGACACACACTCAACGCTTTAGGAAGACCTTCCTCCCACTGTCATCAGCGTTCTGAATGGACAATAAACCCATGTGCCCTACATAAATTTTTCATTTTTTGCTCTCTTTTAGCACTACTTATTTAATTTTATATATATATATATATATATATACACACACACACACACATATATATATCTTATTGTAATTCATAGTTCTTTTTATGTATTACAATGTATTATTGCCGCAAAACAACAAATTTCACAACATATGCCAGCGATACTAAAACTGATACTGAGTCTGCAAGGAGCGGTGCTGCATCCATCATCAAGGACATCCGCCTCCCAGGCCATGCTCTCTTCTTGCTGCTGTCATCACAAGAAAGTACAGGAGCTTCAGGACCCATACCACCAGGTTCAGGAATGGTTATTTCCCCTCAACCATCAGGGTCTTGAACCAGACATTGTTCAATTTCACTTGACCCATCACTGAACTGATCCCACAACCTATGGACTCACTTTCAAAAACTTTTCATCTCAAGTTCTTGATCTTTATTACTTATTTAATTATTATTATTATTTTGAATTTTTACATTTTGTCATTTAAAGTAAAATTGGAGAGGTATATGGACAGGAAAGGAATGGAGGGTTATGGGCTGAGTGCAGGTCAGTGAGACTAGGTGAGAGTAAGCATCGGCACGGACTAGAAGGGCTGAGATGGCCTGTTACCGTACTGTAATTGTTATATGGTTATACAGTTTGTTTGACCTGTCGGGGTGGTCTTTCATTGACTCAACTGTGTTTCTTGTATTTACTGTGAATGCCCACAAGAAAATGAATCTCAGGGTTGTATATGGTGACATACTGTAAATGTACTTTGATAATAAATTTACTTTGAACTTTTTTTGAATCTGATTCTGAAACTTTGGCACTTAATTTTGGCAACACTCTCAGGATCAGAAGTTAGTTATCCAATTTAAATATAGTGTCCATGTCAAAAATGAATAATCACAATGATGGGAGCACAGGTTAGCAGTTGCATTTCCACAAGTTTCCTCTGTTGTATGCAAGCATGCTTTTCTTGGGCTTTGGGGCCAAACTTTGATTCCAGTCCAGCCAGATGAGAGGCTTTGCATAGCCCCAGGTGATATGGGTTTGCGTTCATTATTATACTAAAACAGGCCATTTAAGCTGCTGAGGCAGAAGGTAGAATTTACATTGGAAATGCACTGCTTCATATCTGAATATCAGGTTAAGGCTACGTCCACACTACACCAGATAAATCCATAACCGAAGCCTTTTCTCTTCGTTTTAACCCTTCGTCCACACTAAAACGGCGTTTTCATCCCCCAAAACCAGAGCTTTTCAGAAATGCTCTCCAAATTGTGTATTTTTGAGATGCCGGGTTGGCCGGATCAATGTGGACGGTGTAACCAGAGACTTCTGAAAACGCTGTCAGACGGCAGCGTGCTATTTCATTGTTTTCTTGAACGCAACCTAACAATTTCAGAACAGACTACAATGAAACTGATGCCAGAAGAGTTAGAAATGTACTCACCAAATACTTTGAGCCATAACTTACTGAATAAATAAGTATACTCACCTTGCCCTGTTTTCTGTCCTTGCTCGTATGAAAGTGGTTTACCTATTTATGCAAGTACTTCTCTGACAATAGATGTGTAACAGCCTAATGTAACATTGTATGGAAATACTAGATAACACTGATGTAGACATGTTTTATACATTTAACAAGGTGCTTTATTAATGCAACAGAGTTAGTCAGTTTTTCAATGTTCGTCATCAGCCGGGTCATACTGTCCATGAACTCCCTGTCAGTTGCTTCTGTACGCTCCAGTATTTGTTTTTTTTTAACTTTTAAATTCTCCTGTGCAAAAGCCAACAGCTGTCCGTCGTTTTAAGTTTTTCTAGTCTGTAACTACACAAACGCGCACTTTTACGGTGAGATTCGACACCAAACATGTCCCTTGTTTTTGGTAGAAGTGTCCTGCGCATGCGCAGGAGGAGGAGATTTGCCAAAATCTCCGTTTCAACGTGGATAGAGATATTTTTAGAAACGCATAGTGTGGACGCCTATTGTTTTTACGTGAAACTGGCGTTTTCAAAATTATCCGGTCTAGTGTGGATGTAGCCTAGACTAACTGTTGGGGCAAAACAGACAACTTTATTAACACAAATCCAATATTGTAACTAAACAAAGATAATGCTTGATAATGGTAGTGAGCTTTTACAGTAAAGGAGTTCTTCAAGGTTTTTTTTATTATCAAAGAATGTATAAGTTGTACAACCATGAGACTTGCTTGCTCACAGTGGCCACAAAGCAAAGTCTTATAGCCAATTGTGTCTGGACAAACTTTCTGTAAAACAACCTTGCAAATCCCATTCTCCAGCTCTTTCCTCAGAGCCCTGTTTTCTAAACTAAATATTTACCTAATTCTTTTTTGGAAGTGGGAACTGTTTCTATCGCCTCTTTAAACAGTGAATTTAAGAACTTGACTGTTCGCTGCATGAGAATAGAGACACAAAAGACCACAGATACTGGAATCTGGAGCGAGAAAAAATCTGCTAGAGGAACTCAGCGGGCCGAGCAGAATCTGTGGTTGGGGAGCATGGGGTAGGAAGTTGAAGAATTGTGACTATTTCAGGTTGAAACACTGCATCAGGACTGAATCTGGGCTTCAACCTAAAACGTTGACAATTCCTCCTTCCCACACAGACACTGCTTGACCTGCTGAATACCTCTAGCAGATCAGTTGCTGCTGCATGAAAATATTTTTTATGGGCCATGTTTCTTTTTGTCAGCGGCAGCAGTCTATCTTTTTTCACAGAAAATGACAGAAATACTCAGCAGGTTGAGTACTATCTGCAGAAAGAGAAATAGTGTTTTAAATAAATAAATAAAGTGCCCCCTTCCATTCCTGATGTTGTCCGACTTGCTGAAATCTTTATGGCGTGTCTTGTCTTTAGGCTTTGTGAGGAGATCATGCTTCATAAACCTGATCGAGATGTTCAAGGTGACAGCTAAACTGGAGCACTTAGAATAAAATTATAACAGTAGGATATGGAAACTCAATCGGCTTAGTAAAACAAAATTTGTTTTTAACAAGTTTATATTGATGGTCAATTCCTTATATTTTACTTTTCTCCCTGATTATGTCTAGAGTCCTCCGTACTTATGAAATGAAAATCAATGGCCTGGAATGGACGCAAAGAAAAATACAACCTACACCAGAAGTCTTTGTAGTGGAGGGACTTAGTGAATTTCTTATTCAGCTTCTGTGCAGCATACTGGCAAAGTTGGTAGAGTTTGGCCAGGTCCAATTCTGACTTGAGTGCTGACTGCGCTGGAAGAGACAGGTTCTCCCAGGTTCCTTCAGTGCTCCAGTTCCCTCGCAGACCTCAGGTATGCGTGAGGTGGCAAATTAACCACACCTTTCCCAGTGTAGAGGCAGGGAGTTAATGAGAACATGAGAATAAAAATGGAATTAAGGTATATTAGTGTAAATGGGTGCTTGATGCTCAGGACAGTTTCTGTGACTATGGACAAAACTGTAATTTGTGTAAATATTTTCTCACCTTTTTCAATATCTCAGTATTCAGTAGCAAGTGGACATAAATGTTTCTGGTTTCTTCCTTTGCTACAGAAAATAATTCACAGTCGATGATCAAACAAGGTCGGCCAGGTCTATCGCAATCCTAAAAATATCAGTAAGCAACATTATTCAGGTTAACAAACTAATCACATAACACAACTGCCCAAGTCTCATTTGTTTGCTTGAAATATTACAACTAGAAGATCCAAATCAAGCCTTTTGCATATTGGGATTCCTTGTGCCCACTCTTGACCCATAAGTTTATGTTATAGGTTCAGAATAATCTACATTGTGAACAAAGCAGCAGAATTTCAGGACTTGAGTAACACAAGATCCACAAGTGAACAATGGGATTTCAGAACACAAACAAGAGCAAATCTGCAGATAGTGGATTTCAGAACTTCAACTTGGCTTGAAACTTGTGATGAATAAACAATATTCAACCTTATGTTCATGTGTTATATCTCGTACCTGCCCTTTTGAAATGGCTCAACCAGCCCATCACAACTGCTTCTTTAAATTCGGAGAAAGGATAAAATTGAATGAACTGCCTGTCACCCACCATTTGCAAGAATGCAGCACACTGCAGATACTAATCTGGGATGCTCTAACAGTATGTTCCAAACCTACCCACCGAAAAAAGGTCAAGGGAACAGTACATGGAACGTCACTATCCTGAACAGGGAACTTTAATTCCTCCATTTTTTTTAATGACTATCTTGATCTGAAACTCTCAGATTCTCTTCTTAATCTTCTTTCTGGCTACTGAACAGTACTTCGGGCAGTTTAGCCCTTCAGTCTCCTCCTGTGGCTCGACATCAGCTTTTGGTTTGGTTATACTTATTTTTACTCTCTACTTTAGCATGGAGTCTTACATTTGGGAATTAACAATTGTGACCACACAATGCTCAAATATTACTTATTTAATTTTGCACACAACCATGTTCACCTCTCAATAAAGGAATCAAATACAATGCTCACTGGTTTATAACTTACCCTGAGGTTCATTCCTCAGACCCTGCTGGTCTATAAAGAGCTTATTATCCTGCACAGCATTTACTTAACCCACAGCCAATATCCCACTTTGGTTCCAAATAGCCCAAACTCACCAGCACTTTCCTGCCGGACTTGGTGAAGAAGGCAAAGATTGTGTGGAAGATATTCTCTTTATCTTGAGGTATGAAGCAAGGTTGAATGCTCTGGCGGTAGGTGCAATTGCCTCCCTGACCAACCTTAACAAAAAAAAAAGCAGAGACAGGCTTAGTTAGCATTAGACAATTTCTAAGCACAAGTTGTCCTGCTAAAGAGGAGTCACTATTTACCTGAAAGGGAAGCAGTCGTGATGCTCCCCGATTGAACCTAAACGATTGCAGCTCCCAGACCTACAGGATGCTTAGCAATCACGACTAAAACACCTGCACATGGCTTTAAAAACCAGCTGCCCCAAAGACTACACCCAAATGGAGATTCAGAATCCGATTCAGTTATTTATCACATGTACATCGAAACACACAGCGAATGCATCATTTGTGTGAACAACCTATTCCAACATAACGTGCCTGTCATGTTCAGCAGAACATAAGCAACAACAACAAAACATCAAAAGCAAAACAAGCCCTTTCACTCACACACATAGACAGGCCTCCAACCCCAGGACCGGTCACTTCCGACTGCCAATCCTTGGCTGCTGACTCTCAGACATTGGACCTCCAACCTTCAGTCCCTGTCCCAGACTCACAGAGCTCCGGACATGCCAACTCAAGAGGTTCGACCTCTGGGTATCACCCCCAGAACTTGCCAATCATGGGACTCTGACATCTGGGCTTCGACTTTCAAACTCATATAGGCCTTGGCTCCAGGACTTGACGAACTGTCCCTCGTGCCTCCTGCCTGCATGGACCTCCGACCCCAGGACCTGCCAACCTGGGGGTTCACCAGCCCTTGTTGATGGGGCCCACAAACTTTGGTCATTGGCCACTGATCTTCATCCCCAGTTCCAGGCGACCCAACATCCATCCACGGGAATCACTGGCATTGAACAGCAGGGTACTCTGACCTGGACTCCAACCATCGGCTCCTGACCCACACTCTTTAATTACTCTCCCTGGACTCATGCTAAACTTAGTGCAAGTCATTAAATCTCAGTGAAGTTAAAAATGTCAATTTTTAAATAAAAAGTGAGTGAATCCTATGGGCCTCCTTTTCTATAGAATTCCACTTGAACAACGAACATCAGCTGACATTATCTCACTTACATCTTGTGAAAAAGTGGTACAAGAATTTGCTGTGTCAAATCAAAAGCTCTACACAGAACATAGTCTAGCTAGCACAGTACAGACCCTTTACCCCATGATGTTGTGCCAACCTACTGAAAGGTAAATCTAATCCTGCCCTCCCACCACTTTTCTTTGATCCATGTTGTTATTTAAGTGTCTCTTAAATGTCCCTGATGTATCTACATCTACTACTGGCATGGAACATGCACCTGCCACTCTATGTAAAAAAAAACCTTCCTTATACATCCTCCCTGTACTTTTCTACCAATGCCTCAAAGTTATGCCCCTTGTGTGAGCCATTTCTGCTCTGGGAAAAAGTCTCTGGCAATTTGTTCAGTCTATGTCTCTTATCATCTTGAACATCCCTATCAAGTCACCTCTCATGCTCCTTCCCTCCAAAGAGAAAAGTCCTAGCTTGCTCAAACTTCCCTTGTAAGATATGCTTTCTAATCTAGGCAGCATCTTGGTAAATCTTCTCCATACCCTGTCTAACGTTTCTACATCTTTCCTATAATGAGGCAACCAGAACATTCCACAATCTTCGAAGTGAGGCTAAACAGAGTTTTAAAAGTGGCAACATTACCTCATGGCTCTTAAGCTCAATCCCCTGACTAATGAACACTAACACACTATACACCTTATCAATTTGTGCGGCAACTTTGAAAGATGGACACAGACCACAAGATCCCTCTGTCCTTCACACTGCCAAGAATTCTGCCATTAACTCTGAATTCTGTCTTCAAGCTCAACCTTGCAAAATGAATCACTTCACATTTTTCCAGACTGAACAGCATCTGCTACTTCTCAGCCCAGCTCTGCATGCTGTCAATGTCCCACTGCAACCTACGATCTAGTGCATAACTCAACTGAATTGGGTCTTTATACCAATGTTAAAAAGATCAATCACAAAATGGAACTTCATTAAGCCTCAAAAAGTTGACTTGCAAATGAGCATTTTTGTAAAAATAACAATTTGTATACATGTATTAAATAAGGACTGTTAAAATATAAACAAGATATGATTATTTGCATAATTAATAAAATTAATCCTGAGTTAAATAGTTTTAATTGTGAATGGCCAATAATTGTGAACAAAAAAGTTTGTAGAAGAAGAACTATTCAGAAACTAAAAAGGAAAGGTCCTCATGTAAGTAGAGGACCATAGAATGGGCATGTCTTCAATTAAATAAATTAATTTAATAAATAAACCTGTTTTTAAAAGTTCCCTCCCCCTTCCCTTTTCTATTATTCCCCACTCTGGCTCTTACCTCTGCTCCTCACCTGTCTATCATCTCCCACTGGTGCCCGTCTTTCCCCCCTTTCTCCCATGGTCCACTTTCCTTTCCTATCAGATTCCTTCTTCTCTAGCCCTTTATCATTCCATCCACCTGGCTTCACCTATCACCTTCTTCCTCTCTCTCCACCTTTTTATTCCTCCAGTGTTTTGTGTGTATTAATAAAAGTGTACTTTAGTTTAGATTTTCCATATAAGAAAATAATTTCTTTTCAGTCTGGAGGTATCTTAGGGTGAGTACTATAATCACTGATATATGTATGATACCAACACCAACTTGGGTGTTCGGGGTATGTTTTCTGAATTTGGAAATGTACTGTACTATGGGAGCGTACTGAAAAGATGCTGAGACAGTCTGGTAAAATGGGCAGATTGGTGGCAAATGAAATTAAATGCTGAAAAACATGCAGTGCTCATATTTTGGTCGGACAAACTGGAGGACACAAATCAAGAAACATTCAAATCTGGCTGAATATTTACATAGTTTAGTGAAGTTGGAAGAGCAGATAGTTCAATAGTTTGAAAAGCACAAAAGGATAAAGTTGAGGATAGAATGTGCTGTTGTACTCCATGTATCATAGGAAGGAATCAGAGGCTTTGGCAAGGGTTCAGAAGTAATTCACCAGAATGTTGATCAGCTTGGAGAGTAATGGCAATAGGAAGAGATTGAACAAACTTGGATTGTGTTTCTCTACAATGTTGAAGACAGAGGCAGAGAAAGTCAAACTCTCAGAATGGAATTGTCAATATATAACTTCAGGGTGGGAGGGGGGAAAGATTAAATGAGATTTATGAGGCAAGTTTCATTTTACATTGAGTGATAGGGAGGTAGTGGAAGGAGATATGATAGCAATGCTTAAGAGACAGGGAACTGACTGCCCACGGGCAGGAAGATGTGCAGTCTGAATTGACACGGATATTTTGGTCTGAAGGGCCTGCTCTGTGTTCACATATCGATCCTACACTTTCAAAATAAATGCGTAGAACAGTAAGAGTGGAGGAGTCATGAAGAGCCTTTATAAAACATTAGGTTAGCCAGAACTGGTATCATCATCTGTGGGGGTGGAAATCACACTCTCTCTGTGACTGGGTGGGTTTCACAGTTTCCACCCCATTCCCAAGATATGCTGGTAGGTTAATTAGTTATTGTAAATTACTCCCTTCTTAGATAACTAGAAAAGAATTAGAGGGGAGTTGATGGGCATGTGAGAGAACATAACTTTTAGGATTACAACGTGGGAGTGGGGGCTGTCAGATGCATATTGTGTGTATTATTCTGGATTTCCAGCATCTGCAGAATCTCATGCTTTTAATTGTAAACACTCAATGACAGTGAATTTTTAAAAAATTCTAGGTGGAGAAGTAATCAGAGACTAAAAGGGAAATGTCCTCATGGAAGTATAGAACCACACAATGGGTTTGACTTCAGGACTAAAGGGTATGGAAGGGGCTTTTCGGACCACGGATAGAAAATTGGCTGAATAAGCGTAAAGAGTGCATTGATGAAAGGGTATTTTACTTTAATTCGGTATAAGGTTTTCAGTCTGGAGGTATCTTGGGATGAGTACTAAAATCACTGATATATGTTCGATACCAACGGGTGTTCTGGGTATGTTTTCTGAATTTGGAAATGTACTGTACTATGGGGAGCGTACTGAAAAGGTGCTGAGACAGGCTAGTAAAATGGGCAGATTGGTGGCAGATGAAATTTAATGCTGAAAAACATGCAGTGCTCATATTTTGGTTGGACAAATGAGAAGAGACAATGTAATATATTAAGTCAGAAAACATACAAATCTAGGAGTATATTTGCATTGATGGTGAGAAAACAGTTAAAAATGCACAAGGGATAGAGTTGTTGCCACATTGATCCACCCCTGCAGATTCTATGTTCAATTCTGTGCGGAATTCCCACAACCTCTCTCTTTGACACATTCTGGTTGGTTAGCTGACTATTGTAAATCATGCCAAGAGGGCAGGAGAATTGTGGGGCAGTTAATGGGCTTGTGAGAACAAGTATGTTACAGGGTAATAAGTGAGGCCAATGCTTGAGACCTGGTAATGACATCTTTCTGTAATGTAAGAAAATTTGGAATATGATGTACAGAGCTATCTTGGTGCTCGTTCATAATTCCCTGGGCACAGGGAGTGGCAACACAAGTAGACTCAACACAAGTGCTGAAGGGGACACACAACATGCTTGCCTTCACTGGCTGGGGCATTGACTATAGAAGTCACAAGGTCATGTTGCAGGTCTATAAAACTTCAATGAGTAAACATTTGCAATATTGTTCTGATCCCCGTATCACAGGGTGGATATAAAGAATTGGGCAAGGGTTCACAAGAAGTTCACCAGGATGTTGCCTGGATTGGAGAGTATTAGCCATAAGAAGCGATTGAACAAGCTTAGATTGTTTTTTCTCTGGAATGTAGGAGGCTAAGAGGTGACTTGATAGAATTATATAAAATTATGAGACACACAGCCAAGAATCTCAGGATTGGAATTCCATATATTAGAGAGCATAGCTTTAGGGTGAGAGGGGGACAGCTCAAAGGAGATTTATGAGGCAAGTTTTAGACCATAAGACATGGGAGCAGAATAAAGCCATTTGGCCCATTGAGTCTGCTTCACCATTCAATCATGGCTGATCCTTCTTTTTCTCCACCTCAACCCTAGTTCCTGGCCTTCTCCCCATAACCTATGATGCCATGTTCAATCAAGAACCTATCAATTTCTGATTTAAATGTACCCAACGACCTGAACTCCACAGCTGCATACAGCAACGAATTCCACAAATTCACCACCCTTTGGCTGAAGAAATTTCTCCACATCCCTATTTTGAAAGGGCACCCCGCTATCCTGCGGCTGTGCCCTCGTCCTAGACTCTCCCACCATGGGAAACATCCATTCCACATCTACTCTGTCTAGGCCTTTCAACATTCAAAAGGTTTCAATGAGATCTCCCCTCATCCTTCTGAATTCCAGCGAGTACAGATCCAGAGCCATCAAATGTTCCTCATGTGATAACCCTTTCATTCCTGAAATCATCCTTGTGAACCTCCTCTGGACCCTCTCCAATGCCAGCACATCTTTTCTAAGATGAGAGGCCCAGAACTGTTCACCATACTCAAAGTGAGGGCTCACCGGTGCCTTATTTTACATAGAGAGTGATAGATACTTGGAAACAATGTGAGGTAATTAGTGGAGATATGATTACAATGTTTAAGAGACAGACACATGAATAGACAGGCATTAGAGTGATATACCACAGATAATGTGCAGGAAGATATGCAGTCCGAATTGGCATCATGGCTGTCACAGACATTGTGTTAGACTGTTCAACTATTGATCCTAAGCTTTCTAAATGAAAGCATAGAGAAGTCATGGTGAGCCCTTATAAAACTGTAGATGAGTCAGGACTGGTGACTGTGTCCAGTTCTGGGCACTACACTTCAAGAATGATGCAACAATTACTTTGCATCCTGACATAGATAGCTGTCTCTGGGGGGAGTAACAGTCCCTCTCTGAGACTGAGTGGGTGTTGTGGCTTCCACCCCATTCCCAAGATGTGCAGGAGGGTTAAAATTTGTTATTATACATTAACCCTTCAGTAGATAATTGGAAAAGTATTGAAGGGGAGAGGGTGATGGGCACGTGAGATAAAATAACTTTTACGATTGACAGACCTGGTGAAGATAATCGGCCCAAAATGTTGACGCTTTATTCCTTTTCATAAATGCTGCCTGACCATCTTTTGTGTTTCAGGATTACACTGTGCGGGTGGGTCTGTCAGTAGTCAGGCTAATGAGATGGCTCTGCTGGAGCTGATGGTCTGAATGGCCTCCTGCGCTGCAACAAGTACTAACTAAATTTCATATTCCACATCTCTGCTGCAATGGGCTGAATTGTTTGACTGGTTATTTTGTTAAACCAATCCCATACTTGACTCCTCTGCAGACCTCCCTCAGTATTAAATACACTAACGGAAATGTATTCCTTTGCAACTTTGACTGTCTTGTCCACAATCTAACCATGATTGTTTTAATAACATCCAGCATTTACGTAGGACCCTAGTAATATAATAGTTCAGAATTTTCTTCAAGGTCATATTCCACTTTGAGCTTTGCTACCTCTAACTTTCTCCAGCCTTCTAACTCCAGTTTCTGCATTCCTTCAGTTTTGTACACCTCTAATTTTAGTCCAAACACTGATCAATATGTCTTCCATTATGAAATAGTTTGGTGATACCAAGCTAATGCAATAGCTTTTGAGTGAAATGCTGGGGAGCGAACGAGAAAGAAGGGATGGGGGAGGAGGGGTAATGAAAGAGGTCGACGCGGGCTGGGGTGAGAGACAATGTCAGAGAGGAGGAAAGGTAGATTTGCTCGAATTTTCCCCACCCTTCTCATGGCCCTTCAAACATGTTAGCATGCTCAGTAACAACACCAGGGAAATGTAAATGAACAGACATGATGCACAATATGGTACTAAGTTAGAGACCTCTGCAGTAACCCTGAACATGAGAAACAGTCAATGCAATGCTATTACAGCTCAGGGCAGAGGAGTTCAGAGTTGAATTCCAGCATCCTCTGTTCAAAAGCTTATACACTCTTCCCGTGTGCATATGGGTTTCCTCTAGGTGCACCGGTTTCCCCCCACAGTGCAAAGACACACAGGTATCAGATTAATTGGTCGTTGTAAATTGTCCTGTGATTAGGCTAGTGTTAAATAGTTGGGTTGCTGGGCCAGAAAGGCCTGGCTGTGCTGTATTAAATTATCACTTCCTGACTGACTAGTGTCCCCTATAGGCTACGGGTAAAATCAAAACAGACAGCATCTACTTTTCAGGGTCCAAACTGTCCTTCCAGCTGAGGCCAGCACTTCATCTGCAAATCTGCTGGGGTTGTTTGTTGTGCCTGGTGCTCCTAATGCAGCCTCCTCTACACTGGTGAGACTTGTAAATTGGGGGACTGCTTCGTTGAGCACCTCCACTCCATCTGCCAAGAGTGAAACATCCCAGTGGCCAAACATTTGTATCATGATTCCCATTCCCGTTCCAACATGTCCATGACCTTCTCTTGTGCCATGATGTGGCCACCCTCAGGGTGGAGGAGCAACTCCTTATATTCTATCTAGGTAGTCTTCAAAGTGATGGCATGAATATTGATTTCTCCTTCCAGTAAACAAAATTCACTCCCCCTCCCCTCTTCCTCTATTCCCACTCTGGCCTTTTATCTCTTCTCACCTGCCGAACACTTCCCCCTGGGTCCCCTCCTCCTTCCCTTCTCCTACTGTCCACTCTCCTCTCCTCTCAGATTGCTTCTTCTTCAGCCCTTGACCTTTCCCACTTCACCTATCATTTTTCAGCCAGCCTCCTTCCCCTCCTTCCACCTTTTTATTCTGTCATCTTCCCCCTTCCTTTTCAGTCCAGACGAAGGGTCTTGGCCCAAAACGTCAGCTGTTTATTCATTTCTATAGATGATGCCTGACCTGCTGTGTTCCTCCAGCATTTTGTGTGTTGCTCTGGATTTCAAGCAGCTGCAGGATCTCTCATGTTTGTGATTTGATGCATCTACCTTCTTTGTTTTCTCACCTAACTTTTCTGCCACACAACTGGCAGGTTTCAACAGGTGACATCTATTTTCCATCTCAAATGCAATGCATAGGACGTATGTTTGTTCTAACAGTAAGTTTGGAAGCTCAAGAATGATTCCAGTTCCTGCGGATTCTCCGCAGTTTCCCGCTGATATGTGAGGAGTTAAAACAAAATGCAGCGGAGGAATTCTTAAAAATGGAATAATTATAATAATAATAATGGAGAAGTTGCAACTAAAGACAGAAATATCAGTTGATTTTATAAAATTGGCTCCACTGGAATGCCAGACCACTGGGAATGCTGAGGGGAAATCGCAAAATCAATCTCTACAAACCTCTCTTTGTTCAGAGAATCATACAAAATACAGCAATGAAGGGGAGCAATCAGCTCAGTGAATATCAATGTGTGTTGTCTCCTTCAAAGGCAATCTAATTAGCGCTGCAATCTCCCACTATAGCCATGCTGTTTTTCTCTCCTTCAAATGCTTACTCAACTCTCTGTGGAAGATTTACATTAAATTCCATCAGGCAATAATTTGAATAAGAAAATAAGTTCCTCTTGTCATTTTCATCACTTTGAAATTGGAGGAGGCTTGCCCATGTTTCCTTCAAATGAAGCTCCCAGCCCAAAGCATGCATTCAAAAGATTGCATGAGACAGAAGTATCTTGTACAAATGCAGGCAATAGAGAACAGAATAGGATTTAAGAATTGCATTTACTTAGCTGGCTTTAAACTATAACTCATTGCTGTTATCTGAGAAAGAAAATACATCTAAAGTTTGAAGTTATCACACCTTGGATAAATATCAGAAAACCTGATAGATTTTTCTTTATTTCAGTATGATAGGGTACAGTCTTTCCCCTATGACTGATGAACTTCAAGTGCAAAGTTTTACTGTGTTGTGATGAACATTAGCAGTCAAATTTCAAGTCTGCTCTGCTATTCCATCATGGCTGATTTATTATCCCTCTCAATCCCATTCTCCTGCCTTCTCCCCATAACCTTTGACGTCAGTGCTAATTCAAGAACCTATGTTTTAAATAAATCCAATAGCTTGGCCTCAACACCAATCTGTGGCAATGAATTTCATAGATTCAACACCCTCTGGCTATAGAAATTCCACCTCAACTCTGTTCTAAAGGAACATCCTTGTATCTGGAGGCTATGCCCTCTGGTCCTATATTCCCCACTATAGGAAACATCCTCTCCACATCTCCTCTGTCTACTCTTCTCAATACTTGATAGGTTTCAATGAGATCTCCCCTCCCCCAACAATTCTTCTAAACTCCACAGTGTACAGGTCCACAGCCATCAAATGTCCCTTATACATTAAACCTTTCATTCCCAGGATAATTCCTGGGAACCTCCTCTAGACCCTCTCCAATGCCAGCACATTCTTTTATCAGTCAGAGGCTCAAAACAGCTTACAGTTGATTTTATTGTATTTCTCAGTTCTGCTTTAAAAGCCTGCAAGAAAATGAATCTCAAGATAACATACACACTTGGATAATAAATTTACTTAGAACTTTTGTCTTTCTAACATTAAAGAACTGCCATAAAGCACATGGTAGAAAAGCAGTCTATGGTTCTCATTAATGGACAGTGCTCAGTCAGTTAACTTCTTATGAAGGGGGTAATATTGTCCAATGCTAGAGAAATACTCTGGGGCTGACAACTGTGGTTTCTGCTATTAGATGACCACATACCTATTGGATGCAGATATTTTTTAAGGTGTACCCTACATCTTGAGTGGGGAAAATGTACATCGTCAGCCTTTCAAACTACTTTGAAATATTCCAGATAGATGGGATTCTTGCAATTTTTTAAACAGCCGTGATGATTTGAAGAAAAGTGCGATTAGGCTCCTTGTCAGTGCTAAACCACTGCCTGTCTGCAGTGAAACCTATTCTACAGCTATCCAATAACAACCAGGACCGATGGAAGGTGCAAACAAGTGCCAAAGCTGACTAATACTAACGTTTAATACTTTAAACCGTTAGTTATATCATGCTTTCATTGTGTGTTTATTGTAGATAAAGGACAGGAATGATAATTGTGTGGTGGTGAATTTGGTGGTTTTCTGTTCCACAAAACCCTGAAGGAAGCTGGAGAATTTGATAAGGTGGTTAAGGAGGGAAATCTCTATCAAGCAAGGTGCAGAATATCAGACAAAGGAGGTGTACAAAATTAGTTTGGCAACAGCCAGGTACTCTGTCGAGTTTTGGTCAGCACAAAGTAGGAAGGATGTGGTTGTGCTCGAGATGCTGCAAGGCTGAAGATTGACCTTATGAAGAAAACCTGTTTGGGTCTGGAGGGTTTTCTTCGGTACAAAGGAAGTGGAGGGGAGATTAAATTGAGATGGATAAAATTAAGAGAAATGTAGACATGACAAATGAGTCACAGAGTCACACAGGTTACACACTTTCAAGCAGGCTCTTTAGCGTAACTAATCCATGCCAACCAGGCCTGCAGCTGGCCCATATCAAAGAGTCAAAGTAAGGCAGAAGCATATTTAAAAGTAATTTCATGAAAGGTCTGCAGGACGTCACCATTGATCGCTGGTGCCATCTTGAAGGTGGAAACGATTCTCACTCTTAAAGATTCACGATTGTTTAATGTCATTTCCAGTACACAAATGTAAAGGAGAACAAAATAATACATAAGAGAGCTTAAAGTATAGAATGATTGTGAGTCCATAAAATGACAGTAGGTACAGGAGTGTGTACATAAGGTGGCTGACAGGAAATTTTAAAGTAATTGTGCTGGGGATATGTGCAGGGGTGGGTTAGTGAGTGGAGGTGTTGATCATTCTTACTGCTTGATCCATCCAAGTTTCGTTTAAATACTGTAAACGTACCCTGCTCCACCACTTCATCTGACAGCTTGTTCCATATACCCATCACTTTCTCTGTGGAAAAACTTGTCTCTCTGGTCCCCTTTACGTCTTTCCCTCTTGCACTAAACTCTAGGTTAGGCACTCATGTTTGAGGAAGAAGAACTGTGAGAATTCATCCCTCATAAATTTATAAACTATGACAAGGTCACCTTTCAGTTTCTTTGTTCCAGGGTTAAAATTTCCAGAATGCCCAGTCTCCTTACAGTTAAAACCCCCCCAGAGCCAGCAACGTCCTTGTGAATCTTTTCTGCACTTACCCAGCTTATTTACAACCTCGCTCTAGTCTGGTGACATTCTACTCCTGATATGGTCTTACCAACGCCTTGCACAGCTGTAGTTTGGCTTCCCAACTCCTATTCTCAGTCCTCTATGATCTTCTATGCTACCCTGTCTAACAGTGTCACTACTTTCAAAGAATAGTGTACTTGTACCGCCAGGTCACTCTATTCTACAACACTCTTCCATTTACTATGAATGTCCTGCCCTTCCTTTCCACTTGCCTGAGCTAAATTCTACCTGCCATTCCTTTCCCCACTTTCTTAGTTGATCTAGATCCTATTGTAACGTTTGACAGCTTTCGTCATTACCCACTAACTTAAATGTCAACCACAAACTGTAATAATCATGCCACCTACATACTCATCCAAATCATTCTCTTACATTACAAACATCAAGAGATCATTCACCATCAAACCCTGCAGCACACTACCTGGCCTTCAATCTGAAAAGCAGTTCTTCACTACCAGCCACTTCTGCCACTAAGTCAGTTTTATGTAGGTTAGCTAGTTCACCCTGGATCCCATGTGATCTAAACTTCCAGACCAAGCTACCACGTGGGACTTCATCAGATGCCATGCCATGTAGTCAAAATCAAAACCTGTCAGTTCTCTTAATCACTCTTCAAAAACATTATTCCCCACACACAAAGCCATGCTAACCACACCTATTCAGTCCTGCCTTCCAAATGCTGACAGATCCCATCTTTCAGAATCCCCTCCAGTAATTTTCCCATTACTGATGTTAGGCTCACCAGCCTGTAGTTCCTTGGCTTATCTTGGAAGACTTTCTTAAAAAAAGGTACATTAGCCACCCTCCATCTTTCTAGTACCTTACTCACAGATAATGAAGAAACAAAATTCTTTACCAGAGCCCGAGAGTGAGGAACAACCTGAGGTTTGGATGATTTAAGTGCCAGGCTAGATCGAACAGTCCTGCCATTTTCCATAACGATCTAGGGCAGTAGTGTTAGAGTGCTACCCTACTGACCATCATTTGCCCATCTTCAATTCCCAATAGGAGGCTGTGTGGCCCCTTCTCTTGTAGGTTTTTTCTACATATTGCTGAGAAAACTTACCCTACATACTTAACAAATTCTGCCATATCTAATCCCTTAGCTCCATGGCACTCCCAATCAATAGTAGAGAAATTAAGATCACCCACCATCATAAGTCAATTATTCCTACACCACTCTGCAATCTCCCCACATATCTGCTGCTCCAGTTTTGTGCTGACTACTCGGGGCCTATAGTGCAATCCCATCAAAGTGATCACCCCTTTGTAACCCAAGATAATTAAACTCTAAGTTGTGATGTTATAAATTTCTACCTGCGAAGTAATGAATCGAGGTTTACTGATTAAAAAAAAAGAATTTGAAAAAAACATGTGAGGGAAGGGAAGGCTGGACACAGGTCGGACAAGGAAAGAAACACAGCACCAATTAGAAGCTGAAGACATGAACTGTTAAGAGTGGAATTAGCAGTGAGTATCTTTAACCTACTTGAAACCCTCAGGGTGGAACTCCTGGAGGAGAGACAATAGTGATAAAAGATTTATTGAAGCTACAGCTATAACATACAGCAGCTATAATGAGATAATATCAACAGAGACCAGTGTCCAAGATCCCTACTGTGTAGTCGGAAATTAGTTCTGCAAAATCATACCAAGGGATTTGGTCAAGTTTCTGTATAAATTTGTGAATTTATAAATTTCTGTGGATGATATATTATTTCATTCCAATGAACCAAGAAGCAATGAGACAGAGAAAGTATGGTGGTGTACAAAGGCTGTTGTAAATCTAGTCAAGAAGAAGGAGAGCTTACAAAAGGTTCAAAAAGCTAGGCAATGATAGAGAGCTAGATGATTATAAGGCTAGCAGGAAGGAGCTCAAGAATGAAATTAGGAGAGCCAGAAGGGGCCATGAGAAGGCCTTGGCGAACAGGATTAAGGAAAACCCCAAAGCATTCTAAAAGTATGTTAAGAGCAAGAGGATAAGATGTGAGAGAATAGGACTTTATCAAATGTGACAGTGGAAAAGTGTGTATGGAACCTGAGGAGATAGCAGAGGTACTTAATAAGTACTCTGCTTCAGTATTCACCATGGAAAAGGATCTTGGTGATTGTAGGGATTACAGCTGGCTGAAAAGCTTGAGCATGTAGATATTAGAAAGAGGATGTACAGAAGCTTTTGGAAAGCACCAAGTTGGATAAATCATCAGGACAGGATGAGGTGTACCCCAGGCTACTGTGAGAAGCGAGGGAGGAGATTGCTGAGCCTCTGGCGATGATCTTTGCATCATCAATGGAGGCGGGAGATGTTCCAGAGAATTGGATGGTTGCAGATGTTGTTCCATTATTCAAGAAAGGGAGTAGAGATAGCCCAGAAAATTATAGAGCAGTAAGTCTTACTTCAGTGGGTGATAAGTTGATGGAGAAGATCGCGAGAGGCATAATATGATTAAGAATTGTTAGCATGGCTTTGTCAAAGGCAGGTCATGCCTTACGAGCCTGATCGAATATTTTGAGGATATGTCTAAACACGTTGATAAAGGTACAGCAGTAGATGTAATGTATATGGATTTCAGCAAGGCATTTGACAAGGCACCCCATGCAAGGTTTATTGAAAAAGTAAGGTGGCATGGAATCCAAGGGGACATTGCTATGTGGATCCAGAACTGGCTTGCTCACAGAAGGCAAAGAGTGATAGTAGACTTGCTATATTCTGCATGGAGGTCGGTCACCAGTGGTGTGCCTCAGGGATCTGTTCTGGGATCCCTGCTTTTTGTGATTTTTATAAATGACCTGGATGAAGAAGTGGAGGGATGAGTTACCGTAGATTCCGGACTACAGAGCGCACCTGATTAAAAGCCGCTGGCTCTAATTTTAGAAATAAAATCAATTTTTTAATTGTACAGGCCGCACCGGATTTTCGGCCGCAGGTGTCCCACGTTGTAATATGAGATATTTACACAGAAAGATATTACACGTGAGGATTTTTTAACTTTTAATTAAATCCATATGGTAACAAAAACAAATACATATTGCAAATGCTTTTTTTCGAACCGTGCCCGTAACGCGGCTACTTTTAAATATACGTTGCGTATACTTCTTTACTGAACAACATTCCAATATCTCCTAACGACTGGTAAAAAATATATATACTGCAGCCTACCAGGAAAAGTTATTGATCGCCTTTAACTTAAAAGCAGCGTTCGCTCAGATCCAAAGCCGCTCGCGTAATGCGCTCCCTCCCTCCGTCCCGTTTTATCGCAAACGGCATTTTTCCCACAAGACGCGGCAAAACCGGGTGTGACGTCATAGCATCCCGCGATGTAGTACAGAAAACAAATATAGTTAAAACTCTTCTAACTTTAACTAGAAAATGAATTACTAAGCGAAAATATTATAAACTAAATAACTGCCATAAAGGCAGCACAATGCTTTTCTTCGAGTGTTTTCCATGTTGATGAGGGTGAGTACAAATGACTGATTTACAATAATTTAATTGTGAAAGTGCGCTTGATTTATCGTACAATTTCATTGGACCTCTGTGAACTACTCATCAATTTTATTGGTCTACTGTTATGAGGCAAAATGTTTACGAGGCAGCATGAAAAAAATCATGTATTAGCCGCTCCGTTTTAAAGGCCGCAAAGTTCAAAGCTGTTCAAAATGTGGGAAAAAAGTAGCGGCTTAAAATCCGGAATCTACGGTAGTAAATTTGCTGATGATACAAATGTTTGAGGTGTTGTGGATAGTATGTAGGGCTGTCAGAGGTTACAGCGGGACTGGGCTGAGAAGTGGCAGATGGAGTTCAACCCAGATAAATGTGAGGCGGTTCATTTTTGTAGGTCAAATATGATGACAGAATATAGTATTAATGTTAAGACTCTTGACAGTGTGGAGGATCAGAAGGATCTTGAGGTCTGAGTCCACAGGACATTCAAAACTGCTGTACAGCAGGTTGACTCTGTGGTTAAGAAAGCATACGGTGCATTGGCCTTCATCAATCGTGGGATTGAGTTTAGGAGCCAAGAGGTAATGTTGCAGCTATAAAGGACCCTGGTCAGACCCCACTTGGAATACCGTGCTCAGTTCTGGTTGCCCCACTATAGGAAGGATGTGGAAGCCATAGAAAGGGTGCAGAGGAGATTTACAAGGATGTTGCCTGGATTGGGGAGAATGCCTTATGAGAAACGGTTGAGTGAACTTGGCCTTTTCTTTTGCAGCAGTGGAGGATGAGAGGTGACCTGTTAGAGGTAGATAAAATGATGAGAGGCATTGATTGTGTGGATAGTCAGAGGCTTTTTCCCAGGGCTGAAGTGGCTAGGACAAGAGGGCACAGTTTTAAGGTGCTTGGGAGTAGGTACAGAGGAGATGTCGGGTAAGTTTTTTACGCAGAGAGTGGTGAGTGCGTGGAATAGGCTGCTGGCGACAGTGGTGGAGGCAGATATGATAGGGTCTTTTTAAGACTCCTGAACAGGTACATGGAGCTCTGAAAAATAGAGGGCTATTGGTAACTCTAGGTGATTTCTAAGGTAAGGACATGTTTGGCACAGCTTTGTGGGCCGAAGGGCCTGTGTTGTGCTGTCGGTTTTCTATGATGAACCACCCAAGATGACGAATCAGCACGGGAACAAAATGTGTACTGATGTAGAATAGTGGTCACCAACCTTTTTAAGCCCAAGTTCCCCTACCTCGGTCTTAGTGAAAGGCAAAATCGACCCCAGATTGATCAGTTACACACCTGCGCACCAGGCAGAAAAGACTGGAAGTAAAACCCCAAAACCCAGAAGTAGAAATAAGGTATAAACACCAAGGGTACCCACCCTTTTTCGCACCGCAAACCGGTTTAATATTGACAATATTCTTGCGGATTGGCCGACAGGGGTCTTCATTGCCTCATTAGACAGCCTCCCGGCCTGAATTCCAGCCTCCCGCCTGCCTGCCGCCAGCCACCTTGGCTAGTGTGGCTAGTCGTGGGTGGGGTGAGAGGACAAGGTCAGGGCTGGAGGTCCCTGTGCCAGGGCCGCGGCAATCACAGTCCAGAGAGAGCGACCAAGCGAGCGAGGAGTGCGACAGGACGCCCGCCCCCCTTGTAGGATCTATCGGCTGATAAATGTTTGTTTCAGTAGATTGCAGCGGGGTAGATGCTCTGCTACTTACAAAACCCTGAGCCCATCTGCGAATATTCGTTGTGCTAAACAGGTTCGGAGGCGGTGCCCATCTGTCCGCACTCCAGGCCAGTAGCATCGGCACTTCCCGCCAGCTGCGCTCCAGGCCAGTAGCATCGGCACTTCCCACCGGCCACGCTCCAGGCCAGTAGCATCGGCACTTCCCACCAGCCGCGCTCCAGGCCAGTAGCATCGGCGATTCTCACTGGCCGCACTCCAAGCCAGTAGCATTAGTACTTATTGCCGGCCACGCTCCAGGCCAGTAGCATCAGCAGTTCTCGCCGGCCGCGTGAGGCGAACACTGGCGAGAGGGTGTCACTGTGTTTAGGCGACTGATGACCTCGCGTGGGTTCGAGTTCAATAGTGGGCGTGACAGGGAATGAGGAAAGGTGCAGCTGACTCAAATCATTTCTTCGCGGCCCGGTGTTACACTGTGTAGTGAGGAGGGAGCTATACGCATGCGCACTGGGCAGAAAGAACGGAACTAAAACCCCACAACCCGGAAACAACCTCTCAACAGTATTTGTGTATTTATTTTTCTATTTTTTTGGGATATACTGGGAAAGTCTCAAAGATCAACCAGTCGATTGCCATCGACGGGTTGGCGACCACTAACATAGAGGATTTAATACAGTTGGATGTATAAGTTTATTTTCATTTGAAGAATCCAAATTGATTTTCTGCAGGAACTGATTATTTTTGTAAAGACTTTGATAAGTTGCTGAATGAGATTTATTTTATTTAAGAATTGGAGAATTGTTGTTAAATGGTGTATATATATTTTTGAATTTGAATTTAAACTTGTAGATATACTGCCTGGAACTGAAACTGAAATTAACTATAACACTTGAAATAGGAATTATATTTGGTTTTCTAACTAACTAGGGACAAGTAAAAAGGGGAGATTAATCTGTAAACTTTTAAATAGGGCATAACACTAGATCTAATTAGTCAGAGAAATTGGCGTAACAAAGGTTATTCTAATGAATATCACTGATTCTAATTAAACATGAATTTGGCTTTTGTTGATGTCTAAGATTTGTAACCTAAACAGAATGTTGAATTGTTCTTGCTCGTGTAAATATTTTGTACATATTGTTTTTTCTTATTTCCATAAGTGTGTGGTTTCTACACACTGCCTCCTTCTGATACCTAGAACCTTCTAATGGCCTATTAGCACCAAGCGTAATTTGATTTTCTCAAAAGAGTATGACGATTAGTCACCTGATAAGACCAGTGCTACACAGATATTACACCTTTCTTAAACCTAAATTCTACGTATATAACCTCACTGGTGTTCCCACAAGAACATTGTCTCTAAGTATTTCAGTATCATACTCTCAAATCAAAAACACAAATCTCTTCCCTTGCTTGCATACATCCCTTTCAATCCTGCAGCATCTGAATCAGAAGCAGTTTCATCATCACTGACATATGACCTTTTCCAATGCTGCCCCCTCAATGTGGACTGCACGGTCATGTAGCAGTTGGCACAATCGATTTACCAGTGATCAATGACCAGGGCTCAATTCCCACCACTGTGTGTAAGGAGTTTGTACTTTCTCCCAGTGACCATGTGGGTGTTCCGGTTTCCTCCCGTGGTCCAAAGACAGGTTAAGTTAATGATTCGCGGACATGCTGTTTTGGAGCCAGAAGCATAGCAATACCTATGGGTTGCTCAGCACAATCCCCACTGATTAGATTTGACACTAGCAGCTCATTTCACAGCATGTTTCAATGTACCTATGACAAATAAACTAATTTTAAACTTACAGCATACCCTTTTAAAATCAAACCACCATGGATATGAACAGCACAGAAAGAGGCCCCTTTCAGCCCACCCCACCTCATCCTTGCCAGCAGTGATGCCTATTCATGCTAATCTCATTTGCCCATATCCTACTGTGCCCTTCCTAACTAATCCTATCTTTTAAACACTGTAATTGTGCCTGTCTCCACCACCTGATTCCACATGTACCTCTCAGAACTTCTTTATATTTCTTCCCTCTCACTTTAAAGGTTCGCTCTACTTTTACACTCCCCTGCTCTAGGGAAAAGGTTCTGACCTGCTATACCTCTCATTATTTTGTGAGCCTCTATAAGGTCACACCTCAGCCTCCTGTGCTTGAACGTGAATAAATCCAGGCTGTCCAATTTCTCCTTTTTACTGCAGTCCTCTAGTCCAGGCATCGTCCTGGTGACTCTCTTCTGCACTATTTCTATTCCTGTCACATCCTTCCTGTAGTGTAATGACCTGAATAGCATACAATAATATACTGTAAGTGCAGTCCAATCAACTGTAGCATGAGGTCCTAACTCATCCTCAATGTCTCTGCCTACGAAAGCAAGCATTACAAATGTCTTTTTCACTACCCTATTCACCCTTTCACCTCTTTTTCAGATCTATAGACCTGCACCCACGGTCTCCCTATATATTCGCTCCTGTTGTCCATGCCCTCCCAGAATCCGACCTCCCAAAGTAACACACATACATGAGTAACACACACAAAATGCCGGTGAGGTTAGCAGGTCAGGTAGCATCTACGAGAAGGAATAAAGTCAACATTTCAGGCTGACATCCTTCATCAGGACTCCTGGGTTTACCTCATGCTTGAATGGTTTAAATTCCATCTGCCGTTACGATACCCAACCTTTTAGACGATCTATAGGTATTCCTCTTTCTTTGCCATCTAAAACATCACCAATTTTCCTATATCTACAAGCTTACTGATTAAACCACCAACATTCTCATTCAAGTCAGTTATATATATTACAGCAAAGGTCCCAGTACCAATCCCTGTTTTACACCTCTTAATATAGACTTCCAATCATAAAATCAACCATCCTTACTACCCTCTGCCTCCTATCACCAAGCCAATTCTGGATCCAGTTTGCCAACACCTCAGATCCTTCCTGTCATGTTTTTGACAGCCTATGTAAGTAAAAAGGATTTTCACTTGTCCATCCTATCTATACCATTCATAATCTCTATGAAGTCATCAGCCTCTTTCAATCCAGAACAAAAGAAATTCAGCCTATCCAATCTCTCCCCATAACCAAGATCTTTCAAGTCCAGGAAACATCCTAGTCAAGCTCCTCCGCACTTTCTTCATGCATTACATCATTCCACACTCCAATACCCAGAATTACACACAATACTTCAACTGCAACATCACGTCCCAGACTATGAAAGCACGACCTTCACCAACTTATCCACCTCTATTGCCACTTTCAGGGAATTATGGACTTAGACCCCTGGATCTTTCCATTCATCAACACTCCTTAGTACCTTACCAGTTACTGTAATGTCCCACCTCTACGTAAATTATGAGGGTAATTACTGGTGGCTGAACAATTTTCCAAGCTATCTTCTCCCCTTCTTGCCACAGGTTCTGCAATTGTTCCATGACTCACTCATGGTCTGAGATATTTTTCAGTCAAAATGTACCAAGAACCTTCAATGGGGCAGTTTACATTGCATATTCATATGCTAAACATTGATTTAGACTTTAATAGCAGCATAGAATTGTCATCACATGTCTTACCTGGTCTCCTTTATCAGAAAAGCCTATCATTGTTGTGTACAATTGCCAAGACCCCACCATGAGTAAATCATGTACCAGTCTCCATGCACTGATTTTCTTCTCTCTCCTCAAATCCCTATTAATTTGAAGTTACTTTCTTGACTGAGTTCCCATCTCCCTTTTAATGTTGCTTTATGGCCAACCCAACCACTAGGAAGCCATCAGAAGTGGGCCACAATGACTCATTTCTCTCCCTCCAATCTGGAAAGCACTTGCACCCAGTCTATGTTAAGATTTGACTTTCTCATTAATGTTCATGAGGAATATGGGGCATATCCATGCCCTGTTGCCTTACATGGAAGAATATGTCAACTGCACCTCCTCAATTCTGAATCAAGATAAAACCACTTAACACATTCAGTAAGAGTTATGTATAGTGGATTCCAGTTTGATTGGGACACATCGGGACCAGTATATTTTGTCCAATTAAGCAGCTGCCCGAAATAGCTGAAATTTCATGGAAATAGTTATAAAGGTATAAGAAAGACAAACTGAATAACAATTTACATATTTAAATGAAATATAGAAGAAATAGATTGCTACAGTACTAAAAAACTGTGTATTAATTCCTAGTACTTATCAACGTAGTAATTCATCTGTGTCACATCATTTGAACTGTAAGTGAACAAAATCTATGCAGACACGAGTTGCGACTGCCTTCACGTAACGCTGTCAATGATTGCATCCTCCAAACAGCCTCACAAGTGTACATGACTAAAGCAGTTTGCCAACTGTCTCCTGTCCCCATAGTGTCCCAGATAAACAAAGGGAATCCCAGCTATTTGCTTAATATATTTTTGTTCTTCAAGTGTTATCCCAAATAAGCAGCTGCCCCGATGGCCCAATTAACGGGAATGCACAGTATTTTACTCTGTCAATTGTGCAAAAACTCAATTCATCCAATGTATAAATTCACTGGATAAGCTGAATGTTGCAGCTGACATTCATTGGCTCAGATACTTATCTGTTGTTATTTGTTAAGAGAAAACATCTGAGCATTGTGAAACAAGTCTAGATGATAGATAGCAGCTCTCCAAGTGTAGGAAAGCACAAGAAGGTAATTTAAAAGTCCTGGTTTATTTTTCATTTATTTTGACATTCAGATCAAACACTTCCCAACAGCTGGAAACTCAGCCTAGAAATTCAGCATTGTCTGCACTAAAGTGGCACTACACAGGACCCTGTGTGACTTGGTCCACAGTGCAGAGGATCTTCAAGGATGGTTTCCATGCAACACTTTCAGGGCAAAGATTAAGCAATGCCATCTAACCTTTCTGGTAACACTACACATATCCCAGCCACCATAGAATCACTGAAATCAAAGTAGCTGGTAAAAAAAAGCTAATTTATCCACTCACTAATTCTCAATTTGTACCCTTGTTGGTCACAGCACATGCAGCATGCTGATTGTTTTTATATACATGATGAAAGCTTCTACCCCCACCATTCTATCAAGCCATGAGCAACAGTATCTCATCTCTTGCCAGCTGAAAAAACTCATCCAATCCTCTTAGTATCTTAATTATATGATCCATGTGCTGAAGGAAAGAAGTTGCTCCTGTTCATCCCACTGAGGCTTCCATAATTTCATACATATCCCCTCCCCTTCTGCGGTATAGACAACTCCACCCACGTCATTCACTGCGGCAGCGTGGTAGCATGGTGGTTCACATAACATTTTACAGTCAATTCTCACCGCTGCCTGGAGGGAGTTTGTATGTTCGCCCCGTGACCACGTTACTTTCCTCTGGGTGCTACGGTTTCCTCCCACAGTCCAAGACGTACCAGTTGGTAGGTTAATTGGTTATTGGTAAATTGTCCTGTGATTAGGCAGGATTAAATCAGGGGATTGCTGGGTGGGGCAGCTGGAAGGGCCAGAAGGGCCTATTCTGTGTTGTATCTCAGTAAATAAATAAAAATTATTGCCAAAGTCTTAGATGGCTAGGCTAGGAATATATACAAAATATCAGTGCAAGCATCTTCTTTACCATTCCCAGTACTGTCATTCCTCACAATCGGATAACCACAAATGCATACACTAGTCTAACAGTGAATTGCTAGTATGTTAAACATTGGGTTCCTTAATATGTGGCATCAGTTTCTATTCAATTAGAGGGTTTGTTTAATCTTTGGTAAAGCCAGTTACAAAACCTCAAAGAAATAATCAAGTTTTAATCTCTGTACTAAATTAAAAGTTTGAGATAATAACTTACAGACACATTTAGATATTGCATGACTATTTATAGAACATAATACAACAGAGGAACTTGCCTTTAACCCAAGATGTTGTATCAAACTAATTCAGCCAATGACATTCTGCCTGTACATCCCCCCCAATCTCCACATACTCATCTGCCTATCCAAGAGCTTCACCAACACAATTCTTTCTTATTTAAATCTACATTCACCTTTCTTTTTTTGCCTCATCTAGGTTTCTATTCTCCTGACCATTTTTAGCACTGTCATGCCACTGATTAGTATATACTACAGATAAACAAGATAGGTCTCTGTGAGACCCTTACAATGACGCTGAAAACCAGTGAAAGAAAATGCAAGTACTACAAGCACAGAGCCTCATCAGGTTTTTCAGCATTACGCAGTTCTAGAGCATGTTCTGGCTCTTGGACTTTATCCCTTATATGACGAAGGCAACTATCCTAATACCTTCTTCAAAGTAAATTTATTATCAAATTACATACAAGTCACCATATACAACCTTGAGATTCATTTTCTTATAGCCATTCTCAATAAATCCATAATAAAATTATAACCATAACAGAATCAATGAATGACCGCATAAACTGAATGTTCAACCAGAGTGCAAAAGACAACAAACTGCTCAAATACAAAAAGAAAAATAGTAATATTAAATAAATTAGCAATAAAGATTGAGAACATGAAATGAAGAGTCCTTGAAAGTGAGTCGATTTGTTGAGGGAACATTTCAATGATGGGGCAAGTGAACTTGTCTGCTTTGGTTCAAAAGCCTGATGGTTGAGGGATGGTAACTGTTCCTAACCACTATATCTAGTTACCTGGTGCTCCACAGCATACTTCTGAACTCTCTCTGCTCTTCAGTGTCCTAAGCCTTGATAGTTTTCTGTAGTTGAATGTCTTCTTTCTTATCATCAACCAAATGGTCAATTTTTGAATTATTGGCTAATCTCTCTAACATGCTTCCAATTTAGCTTTCACGTTAAATTTGTTCACAGAACCTGGGCGTTGCTGGTAACATTAATAGTTGTCGTTAGAGTCATATATTCATATGGAATAGAAACTGCAAGTTTGGCCGCTGCTCACCAAGAACCTATCTATATGAAGTCCAGTTCCCAGCACTCAACACGTGGTCTCCTACCTCTTGGCTTTCCATGTGCTAAACTAACAGCAAGGGATCATCTTAGTCACTTTTTTTTGTGATAGCAAGATACTGTTGGACGTTGTTAATGTGGAATACTACAAGTTTGATTCACTGGTTTATTGGTGGATAGGCGAGGAGTTGCATGGCCTCCATTGTAAGTGAGGATCAGGCCTCAAGCTGTGGTGTTGCCTGTTTACACCCGCCCAGGAGAGCCAGAGTAGTTGGAGTCAGTGTGCTCCAGCAGTGTGCCAGGGGAATTGTGGCCCAGCATCCACACTAGTGTTGGTGCTGCCCTCCAGTGTTTGCTCAGCAAGACTAGCCATACTCTGTTTGACTGCAGACTGCTGCAACATTCATGGACTCAAGGACCTGGACTTTTTTTTTTGCGTAACTATATTTTACTGCTATCGATATACATTACACAGTATGTATTTTGTGCTGTGTATGACTGTTGGTTCTGTGTTTTGCACTTTGGCCCCACAGTAGTGCTGTTTTGTTTGTCTGTATTCATGGATGTTCACGCATGGTTGAATGATAAGTAAACTTGACCTTCTAAAATTTGTGAGTGTACCTGCCTCCACCGTCTTCTCAGGCACTGAGTTTCATGTTTCACCAGCCTATGGGAAAAAAAATTTTCTCCAAGACTCCTCCAAATCTCCTTCCTCTTGCCTTTCACCTATAAACTCTGATCATAGATTTCTTTGATAAGCAGGAAAAAACAAACCCAGCCTGTCCATTCTGTCCTGATTGCTGAAATGCTTCATGCCATGCAACACCTTGGCAAATCAATCTCGTCTGCATTCACCCTTTCCAGTGCAATCTCATCCTTATCTGTCCAGCCCTAAATGCCTTTCAGTCAATGAGGTTGGTTAGTCTGGTATCATATATGAGACAGACTAGGTAAAAGTGGCTGATTTCCTTCTTTGAATTATATTAGTGATCCAATTGGGTGTTTGCAACAATCTAGTGCTTCATGGTTACCATTAAGGGAATTAACTTTAATAAATCCAAATGTAATTAAGAACTTTAATTTAAACTCCTTGAGTTGGTGGGCTGAAAATCATGTCTCAGAATCATGATCCAGAACTCTGTTAGACAAATAACTTACTATGATTCTAATCCAGAGCACTTACTGATGTATACATACTGATATTGTCTTATAATTACTCTCATGTAAAACACAAAAAGCAAAGGACTTACCAATGAAATTGTGGACCCCCACTACAAAAGCTTTGCAGCCACCTATTGGCCATTACCTTTTCTTCCCACCACTGAGCCAATTTTACACTGAGCTGAGTGCAGAGAAGATTCAATAGGACGTATTCTGGTTGGACCAACAGAAACTATTTGTTTAGGCAATAATTTGATTCTGGTGTAATGACACTTAGTGCATGCAGCACCAAACACAAATATAAATCAGAAGTTTGGAATGTATTACAAACTCAAAGCCTAGAAAAGATTAACTTCACCAAACTATCAAGTCCCACATCAGCACTCCTCAATTGTTAAATATATAATAAACCTGATAACAGAATTAGAAAATGAAACAAAAATGAGACAGATGTAACTACTGCTGTAATTACTGACAGTCCTGTATACTCACCACAGCCTCCTGGACAAGAAAGATATCTGCCCCATTTGTAAAGAGCCTGCTAGGAATCAGAATTTGGACAGCCAGACCAGGTGCACTGCTTGGGCCCATGTTTATAACCTTCAATAAAATAATGAAGGAAAAATAAGACATCGTTAATCCTTTATAAATAAATAAATTATGTTACACACTGCAGAAGATCCAGGCTTAATGGTAAAAGTCTGGTTTGCTGGTACAACATACAATATTTATGCTTCCCTTCGAAGTGTAGTGTAAAAGTCTCAGATTATCTTGTCATCTCAGAGCTCCTTCTTAACAGAAGGTTATTTTGCAATGTGGAGGCTTGGTTCAAGAGAAATCTCCAATAAATCATTTTTCTTCACTAGGGAGCATGAACATATGAACTCTTATTTCTCTCACTGGGATAACAGCTTCCAAGCCTTAAGAGAGACGGTTCAGGCTTTTTCTTTCTCTCTCTCTAGTTTATTCTCTATATGCTTTCAGGCTGCAAACTCCAAATGGGTCCAAGGCACTGCAGGGATATAACAAAAGTCAATTTTCTGTCGGTTTTAATAATAGAGGAGCAAAGAGAGGCACAGTGGAGAAGCCAGCAGAGCTGCTACCTTATTACAACCAATCTCCACAGCATTACGTGAGGGCAAGGGGTAGAACATAAAAGTGTGATGGGGATTTGATGAACAAAAACTGGAATGTGTGGGGTTAGCGTTAATGGGTGCTTGATGTTTTGCATGATCAAAGGGACTATTTCTGTGTGGTGTGACACAATCGCACTAAATACAAACATCATTCAATTTATTTCCTGAGTAATGCTGCTTGTCTCTCAAGCTTAAACCCCACCTTAGAATGAGCCCACGTGGAGGCCATTTTAGGTTTCCTTACAGAAAATAAGCATGTTATTTCAATATAACATCACTTGAAAATTCTGGCTGGAAGCTCACTAAAATCAATACCAAAGGTTGCTGATTCTTGAAAGGCATTTGACGGTCTCAACTGTAAAAACACAAGCATAACTATTTGATGCATTCCCTTGATGTGGCCCACAAGCTACCCATGCTATAATACATGAATCCCATGGGGTGAGTTCCTTACCACTTCAGTAAAACAAAAAATAGACAAAGTAGAAAATAAGAGAAAGGGGCTGTTACTTTAGAACTTGACTAGAAGTTGATTTTGGTGAACATCCAGCCAAAACTGATGTTCAACTGTTCAAAACATGCCGCAGTTCAAAAGGTGAAACTTGACAACTTTACAATGTTACCATGAAAGAGCCAATTATATAAACACTTGAAGAAGTCTATCAGAGTTCAAAAATAATATCACTGCAAAATAAATCTTCAGGAAAAGATTCCTCTATAATTTACAGGATGACTGATTGCAGGTATAGACTCCAGGGCAGAATGATTCAAGACAGCTGTCAAAGGAACATTACCTTTAGACCGATGTAAATGAAAGCTATCACTGGGGCTCAGAAGTAAGAGATTTGGAAGAGAATTAGTTCTTGGTATCTAAATATATTTGCTTAAAGGGATGATTTATACCACAAGTGCTTGTAGACTAATACTGTACGTCCCTGCCAAGAAGTTGTACTAACTCAGAATGTATATTAAGAAACAGACTCTGATCAAAATAATTCCAAATATCCCAGATGTTTAAGGGCTTTGCAGGACTCAAAGAAAACTAGCTTAATCAGAAGAGAATGTAGTGAATGCAGTGTACTACAAGGTAAGTCTACCCAAGCCTCTGGCCTTTTATGGAACAATAACACTATTTAACACATCATTTGCAGTAATTGAAATATTTTCTTTAAAGTAGTACATTCTCACAGTTCTCTTAGGTCATGCTGCTGCATAGTAATTTTACACATTTTCCTGGGCTTCTCTTTACCACCTACCATTTCTTAACCTCGGAGGTTTGAACCACAGAGTCAGAGAATTACAAGAAGGAAACAAGCCACTCAACCCAGCTCATCCAGCCTACAAGTGCCTGCCGAAACTAGCCCTATACACCCCATTTGACGCGATGCTGTTACAGCTCGGAGTGTTCCAGAGTTCAGATCCAGCGCCATTCAGTAAGGAGTCTGTATGTTCCCCACCCCATGGAATGCATGGGTTCCCTCCCCCCCCCCCACCCCCCGGTGCTCTGGTTTCCTCCCACAGTCCACAGATGTACTGGGTAGGTTAATTGTAAATTTGTATATTGTCCCGTGTTTAGGGTAGGGTTAAACAGGTTTGTTGGGAGTTGCTGGGGCGATGTGGGTTGAAGGGCTATTAGGATCAAAATCAGATTTAATATCACTGGCATAAGTTGTAGAATTTGTCGCCTTTGCAGCAGTGGTACATTGCAATAGATAATAATAGAGGGAAAAATTGTGAATTACAGTTAAATTATGTAAGTAGTGCAAAAACAGAAATTTACAAGTAGTGAGGTAGTGTTCAATATCCATTCAGAAACCGGTTGGCAGAGGGGATGAAACTGTTCCAGAATAGTTGAGTGTGTACCTCCTCGCTGATGGTAACAGTGAGAACAGAGTGATGGGAGTCCTTAATGATGGACACTACCTTTTTGAGGCATTGCTTCTTGAAAATGACCGGGATACTACACTGTGTTGTATTGCTAAATAAATAATGAGGTAACAGATAAGATGAATGATCACATACTTTTCCCCAGGACAAGGGAGCCTAACACTGGAGCATATTTATTTAAGGTGAGAGGGAGGGGACCTGAGGGGCATTTTTTTTTCTACACAGAGGGTGGACTGGATTTGAAAGAAGCTGCCAGAGGAAATGGTAGCGGGAGGTACAATACAATGTTTAAAAACCATTCAGATGGGTCGGAGGGACAAGGGATCAAATTTGAGCTCTTCAATATACTCATCTGAGGTAACTGAGTGAAGCAACCAAGCGAGGGCAGTCTGTGGCAGCTACTTTGTAACCTGTAACACTACAGCTAGAGACTTGAACCGAGCTCCTCAAAGGACTGTGTGGACAAGCAGCATTAGTTAGAGATGGGTCTTCAGCCACTTTTAATCTCCAAATATTGACCAGAGCCATTTGCAAATATAACACCCTGTCAAGTTAAGGATGGGAAGTGGTCATTTCGCTGTTTGGGGCCTAGAGACAACGCTTACATATGTCATTAGAGGCTTTTAAGAGACGTTTTGATAGGGGCATGAATTTGAGGAAGACGGAGGGATATGGACAATCTGTAGGCAGGAGGGATTAGTTTTTGGGGGGGGGGGGGGGGGTTTGATTTAGCTGCTTCAGCTCCGCACTGTGGGTCGAAGGGATTGCTCCAGTGTTGCCCTGTTCTCTGTTACTGTCTCTGTACAACACCAAGAACAGTCCCATTTCCTGATCTTCAATAATAAGGTCCTTCCCCCTATTACATTTACCACATTTATTACGTCAGGACTTGATCCTCTTCCTTTTTGCTATCCTGGAATATTTAGGATAGATAGCAATGATGTACCTGTAACAGCTATTAACTTTAACTCATTTGTTTCTATTTGCGTCTAAAGTGGACCTACATTGTGTGAATTCTAAATACATTCAAATAAAGGTCCTTCAGTTACGTCTTTTTTATATATAATGTTTCTTTTCTCTGACTCTTATTCGAGTACATCATAATGTGAGGAAAACCAGAAAATCCTGGATGAACTCAGCACGTCGAGCAATATTTCTTACTTTCTGATTGTTTTTATTGCTTTGCTTTTATTGCAGATTTCTATCATCTAATTTTTTAAAATTTTCCCTATACATATTGCCCCTTCATGACAGATTAATATATAATGACCCCGCACTGTCAATTTATCCTTTCGTATAAAGTTTAATTTTTTTTTCTTACCCAAACCTGCCCCAACATAGCTCAATTATTTGATTCCATTCACAAGGCTGGAAGGTCCAGTGACTGAAGGAATTGCATAACTGGACAAGAGGATCATAGGGGTCTACCTACCATCCATCGGGGTCATTTATCAGGAGTGTTCTTAGTATTGTTAAGGATCCCACCCATCCATCCAGCATCCACTTGCCATTCTACCATCAGGCAGGAAACGCCAATACATAAAGACAAGCACGGGCAGGATGGGAAACAGCTCCTTCCCTCAGGCCATTAGGCGTCTGAACTTCCTGCCACATTGCATTCAAAGCATCACCCTGCAATATTTACTTCATGCACTTTACTTGTTTATCTATTCTTAGTTTTAATTCCTAATTTCCAAAGTTATTGCGTGTTATGTGTACTACTGTGCTTTACACCCTAGTCCGGAGAACTGTCTTGTATATAATTAAATGACAATAAACTTAACCTGACAGGATCTAAGTAGTGGTTCAAATGATTCACCTGAAATGTCAAGTTGAATGGTTGAAAGAAACAGGACATATCTTCCATCTGAATAAATCTTGAAGCATCCACTGAATCACCATAAAGAAAGGAGGCTGGAGAAATAGACCTATTTTGGAGAGAAATAAAGAGCTGTCAGCATGAGCAGAAAGTGAATGACACTGAACTCCGGTTATGTCATGCACTGAGATTAAGGTAAGCACAAGCCTTCATTTGCTTATACCGGCAGACAGAATTATTCCAAATGGTAAAGTACTATTCACATTCATCATCATCATTTTGTTCCATATCGTATGAGGTGGGAGATTATGCTCTCATGACCATGATCGTTCTTGGCAAATTTGTCCACAGAAGTGATTTGCCATCAGCTTCTTCTGGGCAGTGTCTTTACAAGACGAGTGACCCCAGCCATTGTCAATACTCTTCAGATATTGCCTGCCTGATGTCAGTGGTTGCATAACCAGGAGTTGTGATGTGCACCAGTTGCTCAAATGACCATCCACCTTCTGCCCCCATGGCTTCATACGACCCTGATCGGGGTTAGGCAGGTGCTACGCATTGCCCAAAGGTGACCTGCAGGCTAGCAGAGGGAAGAAGTGCCTTACACCTCCCTTGGTAGAGACAAATCTCTACCCCTCCCCCCCATAATATTCACATTAGATGCTGTTCATAGACTTCAGTTCAGCATTCAACACAATCATCCCTCAGAAACTGATTGGAAAGCTGAGCCTACTGGGCCTGAACACCTCCCTCTGCAAATGGATCCTAGACTTCCTGACTGGGAGATCGGGAGCAGCATCTCCAACTCCATCACACTGAGCACGGGGGCCCCCCAGGGCTGTGTGCTCAGTCCTCTGCTGACCCACGACTGTGCTGCAACACACAGCTTGAACCACATCATCAAGTTCACCAATGACATGACCGTGGTGGGTCTCATCAGCAAGAACGACGATTCAGCTTACAGAGAGGAGGTGCAGCGGCTAACGGACTGGTGCAGAGCCAACAACCTGTCTCTTAATATGAACAAAACAAAAGAGATGGTTGTTGACTTCAGGAGGGCACAGAGCGACCACTCCCTGCTGAACATCGACGGCCCCTCGGTAGAGATCGTTAAAGAGCACCAAGTTTCTTGGTGTTCACCTGGCAGAGAATCTCACCTGGTCCCTCAACACCAGCTCCATAGCAAAGAAAGCCCAGCAGTGTCTCTACTTTCTGCGAAGGCTGAGGAAAGTGCATCTCCCACCCCCCATCCTCATCACATTCTAAAGGGGTTGTATTGAGAGCATCCTGAGCAGCTGTATCACTGCCTGATTTGGAAATTGCACCATCTCGGATCGCAAGACCCTGCAGCAGATAGTGAGATCAGCTGAGAAGATCACCGGGGTCTCTCTTCCCACCATCACGAACATTTACACTACACGCTGCATCCACAAAGGAAACACCATTATGAAGGACCCCATGCACCCCCTCATACAAACTCTTCTCCCTCCTGCCATCTGGGAAAAGGCTCCGATGCATTCGAGCTCTCATGACCAGACTATGTAATAATTTCTTCCCCCAAGCTATCAGACTCCTCAATACCCAGAGCCTGGACTGACACCTTGCCCTATTGTCCTGTTATTATTTATTGTAATGCCTGCATTGTTTTTGTGCACTTTACGCAGTCCTGTGTAGGTCTGTAGTCTAGTGTAGTTGTTTTTATTTCTCTGTTGTTTTTTATGTAGTTCAGTCTAGTTTTTGTACTGTGTCATGTAACACCATGGTCCTGAAAAACGTTGTCTCATTTTTACTGTGTACTGTACCAGCAGTTATGGTCAAAATGACAATAAAAGTGACTTGACTTGACTTGATTATTGTTATTTTTATATACATAGATAACAGAACAAATGTAAATATAAGGATATATACTGTATTATTTTTATTTTCCTTTTAGACCATAAAATAAAGTAGCAGAATTCAGCTATCTGGCCCATAAAGTCTGTTGTGCCGTTCCATCATGGGTAATTTATTTTTCCCTCTCAACTCCATTCACCTGCCTTCTCCCTGTAATTTTTGACACCCCAACTTATTTACCTCTGTTGTAAATTTGCCCAATGACTTGCCCTCCACAGATGTCTGTGGCAATGAAATCAGCATATTCACTGTGCTCTTGCCAAAGAGATGTTTAATGCCATAAATGCTGAATTGCAGTCACGAAGTGTAGTCAATGCACTACACTTAAAAGTATTACATTTTCTGTTCAGATAGGTTGCATTATAGAATGTGCATCTGATTCACACTCACCTTATTTGTGCTATCACTCAAAACAAAGCTAAACCTCAACACTCTTAAAATGCTAACAGTCCAGTCAATAAAAGTACCAGCAGTCATATTAAAACAGTTCATATGTACGGTGCTAAACAACATTGGAAGAATGCAGTCTGTGTGGATTGGAAATAACATCTCCCCCTCACTGACAATCAACACTGCCACACCTCAAGGATGTGTGCCCACTGCTCTACTCTCTCTACACCCATGAAAGTGTGTATAGGCACAGTTCAAAAGCCATTATAAATTTTCTGATGACACACCTAGAGGGGGTCAGTTGTGCTGTGAGGATTACATTCCTTGACTTCTCTAGTGCCTTTAACACCATCCAGCCCAAGATCTTAAGGCACAAACTAACGGAGATGGGAGTAGACTCTCACATGGTGGATTGGATAGTGGACTACTTGACAGATAGACCTCAGTATGTGCAGTTGGGAGACTGTAGGTCTGACACGGTGGTCAGCAGCACAGGGGCGCCGCAGGGAACCGTACTCTCTCCGGTCCTGTTCACCCTGTACACATCAGACTTCCAATATAACTCGGAGTCCTGCCATGTGCAGAAGTTCGCTGATGACACGGCCATAGTGGGGTGTGTCAGGAATGGACAGGAGGAGGAGTATAGGAAACTGATACAGGACTTTGTGATATGGTGCAACTCAAAACTACCTGCGTCTCAATATCACCAAGACCAAGGAGATGGTGGTGGACTTTAGGAGATCTAGGCCTCATATGGAGCCAGTGATCATTAATGGAGAATGTGTGGAGCAGGTTAAGACCTACAAGTATCTGGGAGTACAGTTAGACGAGAAGCTAGACTGGACTGCCAACACAGCTGCCTTGTGTAGGAAGGCACAGAGTCGACTGTACTTCCTAAGAAGGTTGGCGTCATTCAATGTCTGTAGTGAGATGCTGAAGATGTTCTATAGGTCAGTTGTGGAGAGCGCCCTCTTCTTTGTTGTGGCGTGTTGGGGAGGAAGCATTAAGAAGAGGGACGCCTCACCATTTAATAAGCTGGTAAGGAAGGCGGGCTCTGTCGTGGGCAAAGTACTGGAGAGTTTAACATCGGTAGCTGAGCGAAGGGCGCTGAGTAGGCTACGGTCAATTATGGATAACTCTGAACATCCTCTACATAGCACCATCCAGAGACAGAGAAGCAGTTTCAGCGACAGGTTACTATCGATGCAATGCTCCTCAGACAGGATGAAGAGGTCAATACTCCCCAATGCCATTAGGCTTTACAATTCTACCGCCAGGACTTAAGAACTTTTTAAAAGCTATTATTAATGCTTTTTGAGATAGTGATTTAGATGCATATCATATTTTTTACTGAGTTAAGTATTGTATGTAATTAGTTTTGCTACAAGTGTATGGGAGATTGGAAAAAAGTTGAATTTCCCCATGGGGATGAATAAAGTATCTATCTATCTATCTATCTAACTATTGTTGGCAGAATTTCAGATGGTGATGAGACAGCATACAGGAGCAAGATATACAATATCAGCTAGTTGAGTGATGTCACAGCAATAACCTTGCACTCAACATCATAGATAGATAGATAGATAGATACTTTATTCATCCCCATGGGGAAATTCAACTTTTTTCCAATGTCCCATACACTTGTTGTAGCAAAACTAATTACATACAATACTTAACTCAGTAAGAAAATATGATATGCATCTAAATCACTATCTCAAAAAGCATTAATAATAGCTTTTAAAAAGTTCTTAAGTCCTGGCGGTAAGACCAGTAAGACCAAAGAACTGATTGTGGTCTTCAGAAAGGGTAAGGCAAGGGAACACACACCAGTCCTCATAGAAGGGTCAGAAGTGGAAAGAGTGAGCATTTTCAAGTTCCTGGGTATCAACATCTCTGAGGATCTATCCTGGGCCCAAAATATCGATGCCACTATAAAGAAGGCACAACAGCAGCTATTTGTCATTAGGAGTTTGAAAAGATTTGATATGTCAGGAATCTAGGAATAATGGTGGATAGTTCCCTGAAAGTGGAATCTCATGTGGATAGGGTGGTGAAGAAAGCTTTTGGTATGCTGGCCTTTATAAATCAGAGCATTGAGTATAGGAGTTGGGATGTAATGTTAAAATTGTACAAGGCATAAGGTACGAATTTGGAGTATTGTGTACAGTTCTGGTCACCAAATTATAGGAAAGATGTCAACAAAATAGAGAGAGTACAGAGAAGATTTACTAGAATATTACCTGGGTTTCAGCACCTAAGTTACAGGGAAAGGTTGAACAAGTTAGGTCTTTATTCTTTGGAGCGTAGAAGGTTGAGGGGGGACTTGATAGAGGTATTTAAAATTATGAGGGTGATAGAGTTGACGTGGATAGGCTTTTTCCATTGAGAGTAGGGGAGATTCAAACAAGAGGACATGAGTTGACAGTTAGGGGGCAAAAGTTTAGTGGGTAACACGAGGGGGAATTTCTTTACTCAGAGAGTGGTAGCTGTGTGGAACGAACTTCCAGTAGAAGTGGTAGAGGCAGGTTCGGTATTGTCATCTAAAGTAAAATTGGATAGGTGTATGGACAGGAAAGGAATGAAGGGTTATGGGCTGAGTGCAGGTCAGTGGGACTAGGTGAGAGTAAGCGTTCGGCACGGACTAGAAGGGCTGAGATGGCCTGTTTCCATGCTGTAATTGTTATATGGTTATATGGTCAGCAAAAACCCTTGCAAATTTTTATGAATGTACCATGGAGAGCATTCTAACTGGTTGTATCACTGTCTGGTATGGGGCGGGAGGCAAGATGACTGCACAGGATTGAAAGAAGCTGCAGAGAGATGCAAACTCAGTCAGCTCCATTATGGGCACTAGCCACTGTAACATTCATGACAACCTCAAGGAGCAATGCCTCAAAAAGGCAGCATCCATCATTAAAGACCCCATCACCCAGGACATGCCCTGCTCTCATTACAACTATCAGGAAGGAGGTACAGGAGCCTGAAGGCACACTCAATGATTCAGGAACAGCTTCTTCCCCTCTTCCATTAGAATTCTGAATGGACATTGAACCCATGAACACTACCTCATTACTTTTTTTTGCACTATTTATTTATTTCTCACACACACACACACATGCCTGCCCCCCCCCCCTTATGGGTGGTGTGTATGTGTATTTTTCCCCCAACCTTGGGTCCTCTACCAGAGGCCTGAGAGCTTGAGGGTTCAGTGCAGTATCCTTGCTATTCCTAGTAGTGCGCTCTTCTGGAGGAGATTTTAGATCTTGTTCCTGGCATTTTTTGGAGCCACTCTCCCAGTCTGGATGTCACAGCTCCATATGCTCCTATCACCTCCAGGATTACTCTGGTTTAACCTTCCATGTCCTTTCTATCTGTTCTTTCAAGCCCTGGTATTTCTCCAGCTTCTCATAGTCTTTCTTCCTGATGTTGCTGCCATTCGCGATTGCCACATCTATTACTATTGCTTTCTTCTGTTCCTTCTCCAGTATTACTGTGTTTGGTTGGTTGGCCAGTACCTGCTTACCAATCTGTAGTTGGAAATCCCACTGGATCTTAGCTCAGCGCAAATGTTCCTGTACACAATTCCTACAACTTGGTTGTGCCGTTCAGTATATGCTGTCCCTGTCTCGATCTTGCACCCTGCTACAATGTGCTGGATGGTTTTAGTAGATTCCTTGCATAATCTGCAACTTGGGTCTTATCTGATGTGATAGACCTCAGCACAGCTCTTGTGCAGCCATGAGCAGTGCCTCTGTGCTGTCCCTCAGCCCTGCCATTTCCAGCAGTTGATAGGACTTCCTTAAGTCAGCCACTTCTTATATCTGGCGATGGTACATCCCATGCAGTGGCTTGTTCTGCCATGGCCTCTGGTCCTCTGGCTCTGCTTCACCCACTTCCATTTTCATATCCCCTGCCTGCTGTCTGAGGTATTTTCCTACCAGGTCATCCTTAGGGGCCATCTTCCTGATATACTCATGATGTTTTGCACTTCTTCCAGGACTGGGCCTTGACACCTCTAAGTCCCCGTCTCCTTTATTCCACAGGTGGATAGTCACTCAACATTGAACTTTGGGTAGAATCCTCTGTGTATTGTTCGTAGTTTCTGGATCTTGATGTCAGAGGCTTCCAATTCGTTCCTTGGCCAGCACATTATTGCAGCTGGGTATCTGATGATTGGTAGGGTGAATGTGTTGATGGCTCTGACCTTGTTTATCCCATTCAGCTGGCTTTTTAGGACATGTCTTACACTTTGGAGGTACTTGGATGTTGCAGCCTTCCTTGTGTCCTCATTGTGGTTTGCATGCACCTTCAGGATCCCCAGGTATTTGTAGCTGTCCTGTACATCTGGTATGAGGCCTTCTGGTAACTCGACTCCCTCAGTCTGGATGAGTTTGCCTCTTTTCACTACCATTTGGCTGCACTTTCCCAGTCCAAATAACGTCCTGATGTCTCTGCTGTACACCCTTGTCAGGTGGATTGTCAGTCAATATCCCTTTCCTTTCTGACATACAGCCTGATGTCATCCACGTACAGGAGATAGCTGATGGTCACTCCACTCTTGAACCTGCACCCAATTCCACTCTTTTTTTTAATAAACTTTTTTTATTGAGTTTTCAAATAATTACAGAAATAAAAGAAAATATATGAAAAAAATATATATATATACCCTTCCCCCTCCCCTTAACCCCTCCCCCCTAACACCCCTATAGAAAAAAGAAAGAAAGAAAGAAAGAAAGAAAGAAAAAAAGAGTGCCTGGATATCGGAACATCCCCACACGCTCCATGGAATTCGTAATAACTTTAGTATATATATTTCTTTCCCCAAATAACCAATTATTTCATCTTCGGAGCACCTATATATTTAATCCTGTCTTTTGTAAATAAGGGTGCCAAATTTTCAAAAATGTTTCATATTTGAGATATGAAATTTATCTACAGGAAGATTTATGCCGGTTAGAAGAATGGGCTGAACGTTGGCAGATGGAGTTTAATGCTGAGAAGTGTGAGGTTCTACATTTTGGCAGGAATAATCCAAATAGAACATACAGGGTAAATGGTAGGGCATTGAGGAATGCAGTGGAACAGAGAGATCTAGGAATAACAGTGCATAGTTCCCTGAAGGTGGAGTCTCATGTAGATAGGGTGGTGAAGAAGGATTTTGGAAGGCTGGCCTTTATAAATCAGAGCATTGAGTACAGAAGTTGGGATGTAATGTTAAAATTGTACAAGGCATTGGTAAGGCCAAATTTGGAATATTGTGTACAGTTCTGATCACCGAATTATAGGAAAGATATCAATAAATTAGAGAGAGTGCAGAGACGATTTACTAGGATGTTACCTGGGTTTCAGCACTTAAGTTACAGAGAAAGGTTGAACAAGTTAGGTCTCTATTCATTGGAGCGTAGAAGGTTGAGGGGGGATTTGATCGAGGTATTTAAAATTTTGAGTGGGATAGATAGAGTTGACGTGAATAGGCTGTTTCCATTGAGAGTAGGGGAGATTCAAACGAGAGGACATGATTTGAGAGTTAGGGGGCAAAAGTTTAAGGGAAACACGAGGGGGTATTTCTTTACTCAGAGAGTGATAGCTGTGTGGAATGAGCTTCCTGTAGAAGTAGTAGAGGCCAGTTCAGTTGTGTCATTTAAGGTAAAACTGGATAGGTATATGGACAGGAAAGGAGTGGAGGGTTATGGGCTGAGTGCGGGTAGGTGGGACTAGGTGAGATTAAGAGTTCGGCACGGACTAGGAGGGCCGAGATGGCCTGTTTCCGTGCTGTGATTGTTATATGTTATATTTATCTCTTAAATTATAAGTAATTTTTTCAAATGGAATACAGCTATAAATTTCCTTCTTCCAACGATCTATACTTAAATATGTATCCGATTTCCAAGTAACTGCAATAGCCTTTTTGGCTACTGCCAGTGCAATTTTTATAAATTCTTTCTGATATTTATTCAATTTGGGTTTCGGTTTTATCCCTTCAATATCACCTAGTAAAAATAATATTGGATTATGTGGAAGTTGTGTTCCAATAATTTGTTCCAATAAAACTCTTAAATTTGTCCAAAAAGGTTGAATTTTAGAACAAGACCAAGTAGAATGTAAAAAAGTACCGATTTCTTGGTTACATCGGAAACACTGATCGGATAAATTTGGGTTTAATTTATTTATTTTTTGTGGTGTAATATATAATTGATGTAAAAAATTATATTGCACTAATCTTAACCGGACATTTATTGTATTTGTCATACTCTCAAGACACAGTCTTGACCAATTTGTTTCTCCAATTTTAATATTCAAATCACTTTCCCATTTTTGTCTTGACTTATGGACTCCTTGTTTAATTGCCTGTTTTTGAATCAAGTTATACATACAAGAAATAAATTTTTTAATCTTTCCTTTTTGAATTAAAGTTTCTATTTCATTAGATTTCGGCAATAACATTGTTTGACCTAATTTTTCTCTTAAATAAGCCCACTCTTTGAGATGATCTGGCTGAGGGGGTTCAAGCCTACAGCAGTGGGAATAGTGCATCACCCTGGTATATTCCACATCTGATGGTCACTTGTGCTACTAGCTTTGAGTTAACACTAGCATTTTCCTCCAAAAGCCCACTGAGATCTTGAGGACAGTCCTTAGTGCTTGTTGACCTTGTACTGAGACAGGTGTTCCAGGACCCATGTGTGGGACATTGAGTCGTACGCTCTCCTGTAGTTGATCCAGGCTGTGCTTAGGTGATTTGTCTGGTCTTGGACTCTCGCATGACTGCTTTGTCTACCAGCAGTCAGTGCTTGGACACTCTGGTTCCATTACCAATCCCCTCTGAGCAGGGCGGCTATTGTTGGGAGTGGGCCAGTGGTGAGAGTGGAAGGGTCAGGCTTGGGCTTAAGGGGCTTCAATGAGAAGAAGCTGAGGCCAAAGAAACAGGTTAGAGGATTTGGTCTTGGTTGCCGATTGCACAGCGCAGGCAGGATGGCAGATATGACAGTGGAATGCTCCTCCTGTAGGATGTGGGCATTCATGCAACCTGATAGTTTCCCTGATGACTACACCTGCAGGAAGTGCAGCCAACTCTAGCTCATGAAAGACCATATGAAGGAGCTGGAGCTGGTGTTGGATGAACTTAGGATCATCTGGGAGGCAGAGCAATTGATAGATACAACTTCTCAGCAGGTGGTTACACCCAGAGTGCAGAGTGCAGTGCAGTGCAGTGTTCGGGTGAACACTGAGAGAGGTAGAGAGAGAAAGAAGTCAGTGCAGGGTCCCCCTGTGGCCATTCCCCTCAGCAACAGGAATACCCCCATGGATACTGCTATCCAAAGGGTAGCCTATGGTTGACCTATGTATCTGGGCAAGGCAGCGCTTTGGTCAGCTCTGAGCTTCAGAAGGGTAGGGTGAAGTCAGGCGGAGCAATGTTTATAGGGGACTCGATAGTGAGGGGGACAGATAGGAGATTCTGTGGCAGCAAAAGAGACACCAGTAGGGTGTATGGCCTCCTGGGTGCTAGGGTCCAGGATGTCTCCGAGTGGTTGCAGAATATTCTTGAAGGGAAGGGTGAGCAGCCAGATGTCACGGTACATGCTGGTACAGTGCTATAGGCTATAGAGGGGAAGAGGTCCTGCGCAATAAGTTTAGGGAGTTAGGAAGGAGGCTGAAGAGCAGGACCTCCAAGGTGGCAATCCCCTGATTAGTCCCGGTGCCATGAGTAGGGAAATGGCACAGGGGGCAGGGTTTCAAGTTCTCGGATCATTGGAACTTTATCTGGGGAAGGGGTGACCTGTACAAGTGGGATAGGTTGCACCTGAACAGGAGGGGAACCAATATCTTGGGAGGGAGGTTTGTTGATGCTATTGGGGAAAGTTTAAACTAGACTTGCAAGGGGGTGGGAACTGAAGTGAAGAGGCAGAGGATGGGGCAGTTGGCGCACAAGTAGTGACAGCTTGTAGGGAATTTAAAATGAAGGACAGGCAGATGATAGAGCATAGAAGCACTCAGCCAAATGGTTTGAGATTTGTCTATTTTAATGCAAGGACTATCATAAGCAAGGCAGATGAACAAAGCGCGTAACAATACGTGGAACTATAACGATGTGGCCATTACCAAGACTTGGATGTTTGGATGTCTCAGGGGCAAGAATAGCTGCTGAATATGCTAGGCTTTAGATGTTTCAAAGGGGACATGGAGGGAGGCAAACGAGGTGGGGGAGTGGCATTGCTAATCAGGGATAGTATCACGGCTGCAGAAAAGGAGGAAGTCATAGAGGGATAGTCTACTGAGTCAGCATGGGTGGATGTCAGAAACAGGAAAGGGGCACTCTACTGGGTGTTTTTTATAGACCCCCCCAATAGTAACAGACATCGAAGAAGATAGGGGGGCAGATTCTGGAACGGTGTGATAATAATAGGATTGTTGTAATGGGTGATTTTAACTTTGCTAATTTTGACTGGCATCTCCTTAGAGCAAGGGGTTTCGATGGAGTGGAGTTTGTTAGGTGTGTTCAGGAAGGTTTCCTGATACAATATGTAGATAAGCCAATTAGAGGAAAGGCTGTACTTAATCTGGTATTGGGAAATGAACCTGGTCGGATGTCAGATCTCTCGTTGGGAGAGCATTTTGGAGGTAGTGATCACAACTCTATCTCCTTAACCATTGCACTGGAGAGGGATAGGAGCAGACAATTTGGGAAAACATTTAATTGGGGCAGGGGGAAAAAGGATGCTATTAGGCAAGAGCTTGGGAACGTAAATTGGGAGCAGATGTTCTCATGGAAATGCACAGCAGAAGTGTGGCAAATGTTCAGGGAACATTTGCACGGAGTTCTGCATAGAGATGTTCCATTGAGGCAGGGAAAGAATGGTAAGGTAGAAGAACTGTGATATACAAACAATGTAGAAAATTGAGTTAAGATAAAAAGAAAAGCTTAAGAAACCAGGTACTGTCAGAGCTCTAAAAAAATTACAAGGGTGCCAGGAAGGAGTTCAAGAATGAAATTAAGAGAGCTAGAAGGGGCCATGAGAAGGCCTTAGCGAGCAGGATTAAGGAAAACCCCAAAGCATCCGACAAGTATGCGAAGAGCAAGGTGATAAGCCATGTGAGAATAGGACCAATCAGGAGAGGGGAAAATGTGTATGGAGCTGGAGGAGGTAGCAGAGGTGTTTAATGAATACTTTGCTTCAGTATTCACCATGGAAAAGTACCTTGGAAATTGTGGGACTGACTTACAGCGGACTGAAATGTTTGATTGTACAGACATTAAGGAAGAGGGTGTGCTGGAGCTGTTGAAAGGTATTAAGTTCGATAAGTTGCCAGGACCGGACAAAATATATCCCAGGCTACTGTGGGAAGCGAGAGAGGAGATTGCTGAGTCTCTGGCAATGATCTTTCCATCAACAATAGGGATGGGAGAAGTACTAGAGGATTGGAAGGTTGCAAATGTTGTTCCCTTGTTCAAGAAAGGGAGTAGAGATAACCCAGGAAATTAGAGACCAGTGAGTTTTACTTCAGTGGTGGGCACAATGTTGGAGAAGATCCTGAGAGGCAAAATTTATGAGCATTTGGAGACATAATCTGATTAGGGATACTCAGCAAGGCTTTGTCAAGGGCAGGTCATGCCTTACAAGCTTAATTAAATTATTTGAGGAAGAAACAAAACACATTGATGAAGATAGAGCAGTGGATGTAATGTATACGGATTTCAATAAGGCACTTGATAAGGTTCTCCATGCTCATTCAGAAAATAATGAGGCATGGGGTCCTTGCTTTGTGGATTCAGAATTGGCTGAATTTGTGGTTGTAGGTGGCTCGTACTCTGAATGAAGGACAGTGACCAGAGGTGTTCTGCAGGGATATGTCCTGGGACCCCTCCTCTTTGTGATTTTTATAAATGACTTCAGTGAAGAAGTAGAACAGTAGATTATAAGTTTGCTACTGACACAAATGTTGCAGATGTTGTGGATACCGTGGAGGGTTGTCGGAGGTTACAGTGGGACATTGATAGGATGTAGAACTGGGTTGAGAAGTGGCAGATGGAGTTCCCAGATTATTGAGAAGTGGTTCATTTCAGTAGGTTAAATTAAAGGACTGAATATAATATTAATGGCAATACTCTTGGCAGTGTGGAGGATCAGAGGGATCTTGGGGTTCGAGTCCATAGGACATTCAAAGCAGCTGCTCAGGTTGACAGTGTTGTTAAGAAGGCATATGGTGTTATGGCCTTCATCAACTGTGGGATTAAGTTCAAGCGCCATGAGGTAATGTTACAGCTATATAAGACCTTAGTTAGACCCCACTTGAGAGTACTGTGTTCAGTTCTGGTCACCTCACTACAGGAAGGATGTGAATACTACAGAGAGAGTGCAGAGGAGATTTACAAGGGCATTGCCAGGATTGGAGAGCATGCCTTATGAGAATAGGTTGAGTGAACTTGGCCTTTTCTCCTTGGAGTGATGGAGGATGAGAGGTGACCTGACAAAGGTGTATAAGATGATGAGAGTCATTGATCATGTGGTTTTCCCAGGGCTGAAGTGGTTAACATGAGGGGGCATAGTTTTAAGGTGCTTGGAAGTAGTTACAAGGAGGATGTCAGGGGTAAGTTTTTCACACAGAGAGTGGTGGGTGCATGGAATGCACTGCCAATGACAGTGGTAGAGGCAGGTATAATGGGGTCTTTTAAGAGACTCTTAGATAGGTACATGGAGCTTAGAAAAATAGAGGGCTATGCAGCAGGGTAATTCTAGATGGTTTCTTGAGTGGGTAACATGGTTGGCACAACATTGTGGACCAAAGGGCTGGTAATGTTCTGAAGATTTCTTTGATTCTATGATTCGGAAGCGAACACTGTGAACCGTCTGTGCTCTGCGGTGTGGGAGATCTGGTTTTCAGGTACCAGTGATGGCAGCGCAGTAGGGGTCCTGGGCTGGACCTCTCACACTTACACTACATCTGCCCACAAAAACCTCTGGATGAGACTGACAAGAACGAAAAGAGCCATGCCGGCTCGGAAGTCACCCGGATTAACAAGGCCTGTGCCAGTTATTGGAGAACTGGGACCATCTGGCGAGAAATTGGCTACAGAGCAAATGACAAATGGACGAGACTGGACAACATGGAATTAATAGGGGAAAAATATATATATATATACACACACACACACACACACACACACGTACATACACACACATACACATGCTTGCTGTAATTCATAATTTTTATTACGTATTGCAATGTACTGCTGCTGCAAAACAACAACAGATTTCACCACATATGCTGGTGATATTAAGCCTGATACTGATCTGCTACAGTTGGATGCAAAAATTCCTTTTAATAACCCAGAAAAACTTTAATGTGTTTCTTGTTATGTTCAAAAAGTATTTAAAAATTGCAACTGACATGGGCTAAATTTCAGCTATTGTACTTAAAAATCAGAATCAGGTACACTTTCACCACTTTACATGACATGAAATCTGTTGTGTTGTGGAAGCAGTAGAGTGCAAAGACATAAAACTAGCACAAATATACTCTGCCAAAATTAAATAATAATGTTGTATTCACAGGCTCGTGTATCATTCAGAAATCTGATGGCAAAGTGCATGAAAATGCTGTGAAAACACTGAGTGCTGATTTTCAGGCTCCTGTACCCCCTCCCTGATGGTAGGAACATGTCCCAGATGATGAGGGCCATTAATGACAGATACAAACTTCCTGAGTTGCTGTCTCGAAGATGTCCTGAATGGTGAGAAGGTTTTAACCATGGTGGAACTGGTTGAGATTATGACCCTCTATAGCCTCTTGTGATCCTTTGTATTGGACCCTCCATACCTGTAATGCAACCCGTCTGAATGCTCTCCACCTTACATCTAGAACATTCGCAAACTTCTTCAAACTCTGAACGAAGTACAGAAGCTGGCTGCATCAGGTGACACTCAGGAACTTTGTCACCACTGACCCCTCAGTGTGGGCTGCTGCATGTTCTTCTTATTTCTCTTCTTGAAGTCCACAATCTAGTCCTTGGCCTTTCCTAGTTGTTGTGACACCACTCACCCCGCTGATCTACCTCACTCCAGTACACTATCAGGCACTGCTGCCATCAGAGGTTTTACCAACAACATATTATTAGCAGTTTTTACAGATGGTGTTTGAGCTGTGTTTAGGCACAGACAGGAGTGTAGAGAGAGAGTAGGGCTGTGGGCTAAGCACAAATTGGTGAAGAGCCCTGTGTTAATTGTTAGCGATGAGGAGGTGTTATCACTGATCTGTACTGACTGTGGTCACCCAATGAGGAAGCCGAGGATCCAGTGCAGAAGTACAAGTTCAGAAGCTTGGTGATTTACCCCGATCTATAAAGAACAACCTGATATATGTTTTGCTCATGACTAGTTGCTCCAAAGCACAGCGGTGAGCCAATGGGATTATGTCTGCCACAGACCTGCTGAGGCACTGTACAAACTGCAGCATTTCCCTGGCCTCACTGTGGCAGGAGTTAACTTTAAATATAGACAATCTCCTCTTGAAGCACGTCATTACAGCAGATGTGAGTGCTACCAGTCAACAGTCCAGGGACAGCAGTGATTCATTGCTGTAACTCTGACTCCATTTAAATGCAACTTCCCCAACGGGGGATGCCAAATGACAAAATCATTCCTCTGTAACAGACATAGCTACTACTGCCTCCGTGATTAAACATTACCAAGACCACACACCTTCCCCAGCTACCACATGTAAACTGGCATGGGGGTGGGGGGGGAGGCAGAATTAATCTTCCGATGATGGTGTAAATTATACCAAATAAGGTCCAACTAAGATCCTCTTCAGTTTTGTCTCCATAAACAAACATCTTGTTTTTGCATGTGGTTTACAAGCACAGCTCTCTTCTTTGATCTTTTCCCCATCTGCTGTGATGGTAAAGAACCTACTCCACTGCGTCAGTGCTTCAAGATTCCTTTCCAACTCTTGGGAGCTACCGTACGTGAACAATGATCTATGGCCCAGGGAAACAGATCAGCATTGTGGTGGAATACACGCCACTGACAGGAAACTGAACTGGTCTAACCATATAAACACTGTGGCTACCACAGCTGGTCAAAGGCTAGGAATCCCGCGGCGTGTAACTCACCTCCCGACTCCCCAAAGCCTGTCCACCATCTACAAGGCGTAAGTCAGGAGTATAATGGAATACTTCCCACTCGCCTGGATGAGTGCAGCTCCATCAACACTCAAGAAACTCGACACCATCCAGTACAAGGCAGCCCACTTGATCTTTACCCCTTCCACAAGCATCCAATCCCTCCACCATCGACAAACAGTTGCAGCAATGCGTACTATCTACAAGATGCACTGCTACAACCACCAACATTCCTAAGGCAGCACATTCCAGGCCCACGTCCCGTAAATGTAAAAGATAAACAAGACTACTGCAATGCCATACAAGCCCTGAAAGATCAAGACCAGAAACTTCACTTATTATTTACTTTTTCTATATAGACAGGTAACAGGTTCTACTGGCCCAATGAGCTCACACTGCCCAGTTACACCCGTGTGACTAATGAATCTAAGAATGCTTTGACTGTGAGAGGAAGTGGGAGCACCATGCGGTCACGAGGGAGAACATACAAATTCCTTACAGGTAGTGACGGGAATCAAACCCCAATCGTTGGCGCTGTAGTTTACGCTAACTGCTAGGATATCATGCCACCCCAATTGAGTACATTTACATAAAACGTTGCCCCAACAAGGCAGCATCCATCATCGCCCATCCCCACCGCCTAGTCATGCTCTCTTCCTGCTCCCACCATTCAGGCAAGAGGTACAGATACCTCAGATCCAACACCACCAGGAAGGAAGTGGGTGATTGGGCACTGCTCCCACTTTCATCCCCTCCCCCTCACCCCGTTATGATATACATTATCACATCCTTTATTTACCTTTGTGTTCCTGCTGGTCACCCTCTGGCCACAGTCTCCACATTCACCCTCTCTTGCCCCCACCGTTCCCATTTTGTTGACTTCCACCGTAAGACACAGGAGAAGAATTAGGCTATTCAGCCCATCTACTCTGCTCCATCCTTCTGTCTCCCAATTCCACCTTCACCCTCCATTCACACATTCTGCTCGACCTGCTGAGCACCTCCAGGGATTTGTTTCTAAATCTGACACTACACTGAGCTGTCCTTCACACAAAAGGCACAAAGGAGAAGTCATTTGACAACATAAATACTTCCTACATCTTGCAGTGACAAAATGGGCATCGCTTTGTTTTGCTGTGGCCCTTCCTGTTTGAATATTCTTACACTGTGCGTTCAGTACTTGCATCTGTCCACTTCTTATTTTATCCTGAACCTACTGTACATCCAGTGTGGTCAGATAACCCGTCAATCCTACTGATGTACTGACCACAACGATTAGAGCATCCCCATGCTCTTTGTTATTTATGCAGACCATCAGTCAGACTCCCTTTCCACTACATTCCTTTTGATGAGCAGATATTGAGCATTGTGGCACAATAGCATAGTGGTTAGCATAACACTTTACAGTACAGGCGACATAGGTTCAATTCCTGTTGCTGCCTGTGACCACGTGGGTTTCCTCCAGGTGCTCCAGTTTCCTCCCACAATCTGAGGACGATCCATAATGTATCTCAATAAATAAATAAATTCAGTCATGGCTCACTCATTCTGAGCATTAATGCTTGAGATAATGGGCAAGAATCACTTGCACAATATTAAAAGTGAAATGGTAAATATGGAAAACAAATCTTCTTGCAGTATTTATGCCTGCCCACACCACCAGTCCTTGCTCTGATGTCTCCAGACCTAATGCAGTTTTCTAAATCTCTTCTTGACCCTGATCTCCCATCTATTTTCCAACCTCTGCTCATCTGATCTCTCATTCTCACTGGTGTTTATGCCTTGAAATAGGGGTTCCCAACCTGGGGTCAATGGACCCCTTGTTTATTATACTGGTCCATGGCATAAAAAATGTTGTGAACTGTTAGGGTATATTCTGGAATTATGGTATATTACAAATATTAATTTCAACACCAACCAGTCTTCATGGACTGTAGGTTGAATTTTAAATGTGGCCAGAACAATGGTCTTCCTGGAGCTGCAGATTGGGGTTGATTTCAAACAGGGAAACACCCATTCACCTGAGATGTCTGCATAGAGAGACAGAGGTGATTAATACTCAGTGCTGGTGTGAAGACCTGGAGGTGTTTGAAACTCAAAGGAAACACTATGAATGAATTGCAACTACAAAAATTGTCCTGTTGTTAACTTTGTTCTTTAACATAAAAAAATGTGATGTAATACTGGGTCAGGAGGCCTCTTCTTCCAAGAGTGTCTCCAGTGTGATGCCTGCTTGTTGTCTGGAATAAAGACTTTGATATCCACCAGCTTCATTGTCTCTCTAGTGTCTTCGATCAGTCACAACAGGAACCCCTGCCTTCAAGAGATTCTTCTCATTGTCAGCTACTCTTTTCATCACACCCTCAGCACTTACAGCAAGCAGGTGTTCACTCCTTATTTACTCTTCACTGGATGACCATTTCCTCAATCCAGATCAATATTGGATTCCCAACTTGCATTGCCATCCCTGCCAAAATAGTTCCATCTGACTTCCTAACCTTGAATCACTTTGTGTCAAATTATACTCCAGTTTCAACACATTGATCATAGTTACCCTGTAACAGCAGTATCCACTTCATGTTTCAGAGGCATTGTGAGGATAAGTGTGTTGTCATGCAGAGTGTCATTATGCTCCACGTTCCCACTGCAGAAAAGAAACACAAATAATCTTAGAAATCTGCATTATGTACGTGATCCTTCAGCAAAAGTCAAGTAAGTACAATGCCACTTTTTTTTACCTCAGCAATGTTGGCAAAAAGTCATTATTCCTTTCAAAATTGCTCCATATTTGAATATTAAAAGTCACAATCGAAAAATAAACAGCTGCAGTATTCAATAACTCTAAAGGGTATTTTTAAATACTACAATCATTGGATATTTTTGTAGACAAGCAATGATGTCCCATCGGATTAAAAGGAAACATAAGACATTGGAAGAATTCCGGACTTTGAAAGTGTTAACTGACAATAATCTCAAAGGTCACAATGGATTGGAAACACTCTGTTGGCTCAAAGCCCCTCAATTTCAAGGTGAAAGGACTGAAAATCAAAGTGCTGCTATCTCAAGAGACCCATAACCGAGTGTAAGAAGCGCACTGAGTTTCTGCTTTATGGAAACAAAGTTAAATGCATTCAAAACAAATTTCCATTAAAATTTAAACTTAGATACTTAAATGTTACAATATTTTTAGTAATATAAAGATGCCCAGAATCTGAAATGATAAACAATGCTATTAATTTACAGCCTGATTAATCAGCCCCTGCAAAACAATACATAGATTAATCTTGGACTCTTCATTACAGCTACAAACTGTATGCTAGTCCAACTTTTTCATTGAACTGAAAAGTCGGAAGAAAGACGAAATGTTATACTGTAAGTCAGAAAGGTGGAAACTGGTGGATGATAACAGGAAGGGATAACAGGAAGGGATTCAAATTTCATTTTCAATACCAAGCTGGAATGAGGGTCAGAGGTCATTCTGCCTCTTTTTCTCTCTTCAAGTTGTTAATCAAGAGAAGCTTGAATTGGCCATCAGAGACAGAGGTCTCAACGTCTGGTTAGAGACCACACCAATTGTACTTGGTTGGTGTGCTGCTTATAAAAGTTCATAGAGCTCATGCAATTAAACCTTTACTGTAACAATGCCCTGGAAAGTTGGAACTGGCGAGAAAATGCAGCATGTGGTTCTCTAACTTTCCAACTTGTTTTGCAGTATGACCATCAATCACCTCTAAAATATTTAAATTGCATAACATAGGATGGTTATACACTGAGTATAAAATCACACATTTTCAACTTCTGTAGTGTAACATTCTTGCATCCTTCCACATTTCTGCTCAGTAAAGCAAGTCTGTAAGGAGTTTATGCGTTCTCCTCATGACTGTGTGGGTTTCCTGCAGGTGCTCCTGTTCTCCCTCCCCCTACCCCCACCCCACTGTCTGAAGACATACTGGCCGGTAGTTAATTGGTCATTGTAAAATGTCCTGTGATTAGGAGAGGGTTAAATCGGAGATTGCTGGGCGGTGCAGCTCGAAAGGCCAGGTGGGCCTACTCTGCAGCTCAATAAATAAATAAATAAAGGATCAGAACTTCTAATCAAAGGCTGCGGACAGAACGAGGCATTTACATCTTAAATGCACAAGCACACAATTTATCTGTAAATTCAAATACAGTGATACTAATTTTAATCCTATTACCTGTAACATTAACTTCTACAGTATCTGTCCCAATAACAAGCGTCTCCCAATCGTCATATGCCCCTTCATATTTATGAAGAAGAGGAGTGTAATTACTAAGAAAGCATGGCAGCGCCTCTATTTCCTTAGAAGTTTGTGAAAATTTGGCATGACATCTAAAACTTTGGCAAACTTCTATAGGTATGTAGCAGAGTAGAGCGGCTGGTTGCATCACAGCCTGGTATGGAAACACCAATGCACTTGAATGGAAAATCCTACAACAAGTAATCGATACGGCCCAGTCCATCAGTGCTGATGCAGGAAAGCAGCATCCATCGTCAAGGACTCACACCACCTATGCCATACTCTCTTCTCGCTGCTGCCATCAAGAAGAAAGTATAGGAATCTCAGGACCCAAACCACCAAGTTCAGGAACAGTTATTAACCTTCAATCATCAGGCTCCTGAACTGTTCCTGCAACAGACTCACTTTCAAGGACTCTCTGTCTCATGTTCTTGATATTATATATTTTTTAAAATTTTGTAATTGGACAGTTCGCTGTCTTTTGCACATTAGTTGCTTGTCCACCATGTTGGGTGAAGTCTTTCATTGATTTGATTGTGTTTCTTGGATTTACTGTGAATGCCCACAAGAAAATGAATCTCAGGGTTGTATATGGTGACATATATGTACTTTGATAACAAATTCACTTTGAACTTTACCTGCTAACTGCAATGCCTAATCAAACTTAACAAGTTTCTATTTAATATAATCAACATTAACTTTGCCTAAATTTAGGATGTTAACTGGTAGGCCAGTCCTATTTTTAACCATAACTATTTAAAAACTCATTATAGTCACTGGTCCCAAAAAGCTGCCTCACTGACACTTCAGTCAACGTGCCCAGCCTCACTTACCAAGAGGAGGTCCAGTGAAGGTCCTTCTCTCACAAAGAGCCATATTGCTTCACGAAACTTTCTTAAACTCACTCACGGTTTCTGCCCAAACCTCTTCAGACTGTGGCAGACCCAGCCAACAGGGAAGTTAAAATCCTATCACAACTTCAGTTATTGCTGCCAGTATCTGTGATTTTATCGCATAATTGCTCCTCTAATTCCTTTTATCAGAGGGCCTTTAGTACAATCTGCATGGAGTTTTCACTTACACACTGTGTTAGCGTGGGTTTCCCTAGTTGCTAAGGTTTCATTCCACATCCCAAAGACACATTGGTAAGTTAATTTGCTGCAGTAAATTACCTGAACATTGGGGCTATGTGATGGAACACGAGAGAAAACAACGTGAGAGAATGGGTCTGATGAGCTTGCTCTTCTGGGACACAGCAGGAATGTGATGGGCAGAATGGCATCCTACTGGGCTATTGCTTAGTAAATCAGTAAGTCAGTTGCTTATTGAATAACAATAGATCGAATCTTGCTGGTAAGTGCCAGCAATGTGCATAGGAGGCACCAGCATACATGCCAGCTATTGGAAATTTGGAAGATTTGCTCTTTTCTTTCCTGCACATTGGGTGCTTGGTGTTTTCTTTCAACAGGTTCCATGGTGTTTCTTCGTTACATGGCTGCCTGCAGGGAGACAAATCTCAGGGTTGTATTCTGTATGCATACCATGATGACAACTGTACTTTGGATCTTTGAAGGTTGATGCATGTGTATCTAAATAGAAAAGCTCTGACCTTAGCCACAGATTCCACTGGCCAATTCAGCCAGTGATCTCTAGGGCTGGATTCTGCACGGAGTACAGTGGTGGAGCATGAACTTGCTGACATTCTAAGAACTTAAATGGAGAATCTCTCCAGACATCCTGTGCCCAGCTATCGAATTTCAGGGCAGAAATGGCAAACACAAGGAGAAGTAATTCTAAGATGATTGGAGGAAAATATAGGTGGGGGGATGTCAGAGATAAATTCTTAGAGAGAGTGGTAGGTCTGTGCCCTGCCGGGGTGGTGACAGAAGCAAACACATTAGGGGCATGTATAAAAGTCTTAGATAGACACATGGATGATAGAAAAATGGAAGGCTAAGTAGGAGGGAAGGGATAGATTGATCTTATTGTAGGTTAAAAGGCACAACATTGTGGGCTGAAGGGACTGTACTGTTCTCTGTTTATATTGCTACATGTCAAACTGTTAGTTTAACAATCACAATGTTCTGTTTTGGTTAGGAAAAATAACTATTAGTTAAGCACCATTGCTTAGTTTTGGAATTGTTCCACTGGGTCAATAATTGAATCCATGAAACAGGTGGGACTCAGCCCAGAGGTTGAGTCTCAGATGGACTTCAGCCTGATCCCACAAGAAGCATGGAATCTTGCTATTATATTCATTAGGAAATAGCTCTGGAAAAGCAGTAAAGGATCTGTATGTACCAGGACTGCACTGGACTCAGAATCACTGGTAAGCTCTCAGCTTGCTCAGTGAGCTAGAAGAACCTAAACGATTAACGATGTCAGTGAATAGTTGTTGGTTTTGGTAACATTGTTTCCATTTCTGCCATGTATGGGATTTTTGTGAACATTCTGCCAAACTCTAAACACTGCTAATTTTAGCTTATTAAGTTTCCTCTTATTAAATCAAAACAATTCCCTCACTGACATTTTTCATTCAACAGATTCACTGCATATTTGAACTTGAGCACGTTACTGCAACTGATAGCTCCATGGGGACATCTCTGTGCAATCTTTTTTATTTTTCAGAGGACAACATTTGAGTGCTTGTTACAGCTACAGCAATGGGTAAAATTCACACTGGTAGAAGAACTCAGCTGATGCCAGGTCTCAATCCAAAATGTCAACCATCCCTTTTGCCTCAGATTCCAGCATTTGCAATCTCTTATGTATCCAATATCTCAGGGATAGCTAGACACATCTGCATTAATGCTGAATTAAACAGAGGATAGGCCACCTTAACAGACCAAGGACTAGATTACAAAGTGAACATGTCAAAACCTCTGAGTTCCTTGCTGTTAGGAAGTAGCAAAGCCATATGTTCCCCTGTGGTTTACACCAAGAGTGTTGTATTTCAAGTGCACAATTCCATGAAATCAGGGGCTTTGATTAAATTTGATGTGAAGGCTAGCTTTCATTATACCAAATTGGATTTCAGACACAAACGATTGGTGACACAATTACTTGATTAGCGGTTTGTGTTAGCAGAACCCCTAACAGATGTCAGAATGTCATCAGGAGTTACGGTGCATCAGAAACCCCACCAGATATCAGTGAATCCGGATCTCCAATACTCTGGGTTGCTCTATTGTAATACAACAAGCAGTGACACAAAAACCAACACTACGAGCAGGAGTTAGAAGATAACATAAATTTAGAAATGAGTTGAGAGTATAAATTATGTGACTCCTTTTTTTATCCTCAGGACAGTGTACAAGTATTGTTCCTGTTGAAACAGGGGACATGGTATTAAAGCTTATCTCTAGCGATTTTAAGTCTCAAATCACTTCACACAAATTAAATTGCAATTGTCTTCTGTTCGTTTGGTGACAAATCAGAAGCAGTAAGATTCCACAAACCAGCTTGAGAGGAGCCTGTGGAGTCGAGAATTCTAGTGTCCTCTATTGCTCTTACTGCCACATCTAAATTGGCCAAAATGCAGACAAGGTAGTCTACCCTACGTTGCCGTGTTTAAATTTGCCAAGGAAGATAATGAAATATTTAAGCAAAATTCTTTAATTACTTTCAGCTTTTCTTGTCTCCTCTTGCTCATTCCCTTCTGTGTAACATTGTTCTTTAGAAAATGGGCAAAGGTAAAAAAAAAACTGCTGCTGTAGATCAGACGGGCAACAGAACACGCAAGACCTGACATAGCTCCTCTAAACGTACAACCCAAAAATAATGACATTGTTTAATCACGAACATATACATACAAAGTCTAGATAAAGCATCAGCGTACTTGGTAATGATTGCGTTTCACTGAGGAAATTTGCTATAATGCAGATTTTAAAAGAGAAATATAAACAAAAAAAACTTGTCCCAACCCCAATCCATATGATTTTACCTCTTCTTCAAAAAGAAACAGAGATTTACTTAGTATAGTGTAACTTTCAAGAGACTGACTGTAATTGACTAACCAATCAGGCACCCCCACCAACCACCCGAACTCAAACTCAATCAGCAGCTGGTTCTGTTTAAGAGTATCACAGGAACTACAAGAATGCTGCAGACCAATGTATTACGCAATTTATTTATTAAGCATGCTTTATACAAGCCAGAACAACATGCAGGCCAAAATCTTCAAGCTATGATTCACCCTGTTCATTCTTCATGCTCTTTTCAACTATTTTGAGTAAACACTTTGTTCTAAAATGTTAATAAAACATACGTATTGTAACCAAAGCCTTTGCAATAAAAAACATGTTTGGAACAAAGGATCTAAGCATGAACTTTTTATTTTATCTCTTTGCTTTTTGTACAGACACTCTTGTGCCTAGAGTCACTTTGTGAATATACAATCAATGTATATAAGCTATCTTATGTATTTATATTTGTTTTTTTAATATTATGTTCTTTTTTGTGTTATTGTTTTTTAGTGCTAGTCAGATCCAGAATAACAATTATATTGTTCTCCTTTACACTTGAGAATTTGAAACAACATTAAATAGCCTTGAGTCTTTGTGCCATGTGGCCAGAGTTGTAATGACACAGTGTAGTTGTAGGATTGTTAGTAAGTTATAGGAGGCAACTTCTAGTGAGACTGAGACTGTGACTAGAGAGGCAAGATAAAACTGCTAAGATTTACAAGGTCCTGAGATCTCACACAAGCTACATCTGGACAATGTTTTAGAGTGAAATGACATGATAGATCTTCAAATGTCTGGGGCATACAGTCAGACTGTGGAGTTCATATTGTGAAGATTTATTGGGTGATTATGCTGTCATTTGCAGCTACATGTGAGGATGGTATCAGCATTAGTTCCTTGGGTAGGCTAGTTGAAAGCTGATTCCCCAGCGTAGGAGCATGAATCTTAATGATCTGAGAAGGTAGCAAAGTTCACAATCAGATTTATTATCATTGACATATGTTGTGAAAAGCGTCTTGTGGCAGCAATACACTGCAAGATATAAAAATTATTATAACTTACAAAATATGAATAAATAGTGCAAAACACAAAAAGTTAACATGAGAAAGTCTGCAGATGCTGGATGCAACACACACTAAATGCTGGAGGAACTCAGCAGGCCAGGCAGCATCTATGGAAGTGAATAAACAGTCAGTGTTTCAGGACTGAGAAGGAAGGGGCAAGATGCCAGAATAAAAAGGTGGGGGAGGGGAAGGAGGCTAGCTGGAAGGTTACCGGTGATTCATAGACTGGTTGATTGCTTTTGTGCATCTCGAAGTGGCTGGATTTCCAAATGAATGGAGCCTTAGCATGGAACCAAAATATGGCGGCCCGGTAGTGTCAAGTTTATAGCAATGCTTTACAGTGGCAGCTGTAAGATCAAGATTCCACTCCCACCACAGTCTGTAAGGAGTTTCTACATTTTCTGCATGCGTTTTCTCCAGGCACTCCAGTTCCTTCCACATTCCAAAGACTCGGGCTCCATCAACAGTGGAAAGCAGAGCTGGGCCCAACAGTGGGGTCAGTGCGTCAGTGGAGGAAGGCGAGAGGAGAGAGTGGCAAAAGGACAGTGCAATACATTAAAAACTATAAGTTATACAATAAGAAAACATTAAAAAATTTAATTAAACATGTAGGGCAAAAAGAGAGCAAAAAATGAAAAAAAATAGTGAGGTAGTGTACATGAGTTAATTGTCCAATCAGAAATCTGATGTTGGAAGGGAAGAAGCTGTTCCTAAAACTTTCAGCATGTGTCTGCAGTGTCCATGATGGAGCTGGCTGAGTTTACAACCCTCTGCAGCTTTTTCTGATCCTGTGCAGTGGCCCCTCCATGATGGCAGCAATGAGAAGAGGGCATGTCCTGTGCAGTGGGAGGTTTTAAATAATGGACACTGCCTTTTTGAGGCATTGCCTTTTGAAGATGTCCTCAATGCTGGGGAGGCTAGTGTCCATGATGGAGCTGGCTGAGTTTACAACCTTCTGCAGCTTTTTCTGATCCTGTGCAGTGGCCCCTCCATACGAGATGGTGGTGCAACCAGTTACAATGATAGGTTAAGATGGCGGTGCACTCCGACATAGCGGTCACTCTGGATCCAACCAAAGGTGTCACTGTTTGTCCTTTACATATCTGTCATGATCACAAGACACTGCTGATTATTAAGGACATCAGGTACTGCTGGCCTATCCCATCAGCGAGTTGCTGAACAGTGATGGAGCTGGACTTGGAGCCTGCTTCAATCACCCAGAGAAGAAGGCATCACAGACAGTTCACAGAGGGCGATGCATTGGATGGGGGTGATTGTCTTGGACATTTTTGCTGTGATTGTAAGACCCTGTAATGTAGAATACTGTGAGTCCAATTCACTGGTTCAATAGTGAGACGGATAGTGGGGGAGCTGTGTGGCCTTGGCACAGACCAGGCCTCATTAGTCCTTCAGGGTCACTTGATGCAGCCATTGGGTTAGGAGGTGTCGGAGCTGGCTGTGTGCCACTGGATACCATGTGGGGCGGGAGGATGGCCCCTTCCATCAGTGCTGCCACCCAGTGTTTGCTCGGCAGGATTGCGTTTGACTGCAACTGCACTGCACAATGTGAGGATCTGCTTCAAGACGTTGGTGCAGAAACAAGGCTCCAAGACAACATCCATGCACCATCAATCTACAGCCCATGACACTCAGGGACTTGGGTGATTTTTTTTTGTAACTGTGATTTCTGCTGTCATAATTACATGTGCTGTGTATGACTGTTGGTTCTGTGTTTTACACGTTGGCCCCAGAGGAACACTGTTTCATTTGACAGTATTCATATTGTGATGCTTGGGGGGGGGCGCATTGTCGACAGCCCACCCCTGCATTTCTGATGACCAGTACTGTTTATTGTTCTTGTGTTATAATGCTTTTCTGGAATTATGGTGGGAAGTTCCAGTTCATTTATTGTTACACTTTAGTATGGGTTATACAGTTATTCACTTGTGTATTTGTACGTCACCATAACTGTAACTGGGATGCGTAATGGTCACCTCCCGGTTGGGTTCACTCTCCGGGTTATGGGCTCGGTCTGTTCTGTAAACTTCAGTTCTGAATGTTATTTACTTACTTATATTGTTTGCACAATTCATTTTTTTATTCTGGCACATTGGGTGTTTGACGTTCTTTTTTTAAAATGGGTTCTATTGGGGTTCTTTGTTTTGTGGCTGCCTGTAAGGAGACGAATTTCAAGGCTGAATATAGTATACATACTCTGATAATGAATTCATGTTGAACTTTGAATCCCTGCAGTCCAGTAAGTGCTCTGTGCCTCCCCTGACCGTAGCTCCTCGGCTCGGCACTGGTGCTGTGGTCTTTAGTCTGTACCACAGGAGCAGAAGAACAGCAGAAAGTGCAGGTGTGAGTTGGCATGCGAAGTGTCTTTGATGGTGGTTTAACAGTGGTCAAGTGTGTTGGCTCCTCTTCAAGATGGCGTGGTTGAAATTGATCGATCGATCGATCGAGATACAGCACAGAATAGGCCCTTCGAGCTGCACCACCCAGCGACCCCCAACGTAATACCACCCTAATCACGGGACAATTTACAATGGCCAATTAACCTACCAACCAGTACATCTTTGCAATGTGGGAGGAAACCCATGGGGAGAACATGCAAACTCCTTACAGACAGCAGTGGGAAATGAACCCAGGTCACTGGTACTGTAGATCACTCTGCTACCATGCCACCCCAAAACCATGTATACTTCACAGGCTGAAAATATTTACTGCCGAGTGGAAACTTGCAATCTCATGTTAAAGTTTTGCTATAATACACTTCCTCCACAATTATTCTCAACATTGGTGCCTCAGTCCCTTACTATACTCTCAAACAGAAATGACTATGTGGCCAAATTCTTCTCTGCAGGTTTGCAGTTGACACCAATGTAGTGGTCTAATAATGACAAAATGCAGCCAGAAAGGAGATACAGAGCCTAGTGCCATGGTGTCAAGGCAAAGGCTTTACCCGCAATGAGAGCAAAACAAAGGAGTTGGAAGTGGGGTGGAGTATTTGCCCCTGGCCGTATCAATGGTGCTGAGGTGGAGAAAGTTTAGAGCTCAAGTTCTTCGGAGCAAATATCACCAACAATTTTCCCTGGTCCTGCCACATGAAGGCTGTGACCAAGGAAACACACCAGCACACCTATTTTTCAGAAAGCTGTGGAATCCAGAATATCCCTGATAACTGTCACCTATTTTTTAGGATGTACCATAGCCAGCACCCTATCTGGGTACATTACAGCTTGATGTGGCACCTGTTCTTGCCAAGATAGCAAAAAGAAATTGTGAATGCAGCCCAGCTGATAACAGAAACTAGTTTCCATTGATTCTATCTATGCTTCTCATCACCCCAAAGCAGCCAACATACTGGGGAACATGAAGGGAACTACTTCACTCAGAGAGTCGTGAGAGTGTGGAATGAGCTGCCAGCACAAGTGGTGCATCTGAGCTCAATTTCAATGTTTAAGAGGAGTCTGGATAGGGATGATAGGGGTATGGAGGGCTATGGTCCCAGTGGACTAGGCAGTTTTTGACATGGACTAGATGGACCGAAGGGCCTGATCTGTGCTGTACTTTTTGACGACTCTATGATCCCTTAATCTTTCTTCTCCCTCGTCCCATTGGACAGAAGAGAGAGACGCTTGAGAATACGTATGACCAGGCTGGATGCCAGATTCTATTCTACAGTTATCAGACTCTTGAATGGGCCTCTTACAAGCTAGAGATAAACACATGATCTTTTCATCTATCTTGTTATCTATTTTGCCTACCCACACTGCACTTTCTTTTTAACTGTAACACTCTATTCTGCATTGCTGTTACGTACCACCTAGATGTATGGATTGATCCCTCTGGATGACAGGCTAACCAAAGTTTCCCACACAACCTCAATGGAAAAAGCCTGCTAGCATTTACCCTATCTATACCATTGATAATTTTGTATACCTCTATCAAATCTCCCCTCTACCTTCTATGTTCCAAAGAATAAAGTCCTAACTTAGTCAAACTTTGCATATAAGCTAATTCAGGTTCTCCAGACCCAGCAACACCTTTGTAAATTTTCTCTGTACTCTTTTTTTTTGTATTGAAATATAGAAACATATAAAACCTACACCACCATACAGGCCCATAGGCCCACAATGCTGTGCCGAACATGTACTTACTTTAGAAATTACTTAGGGTTACCCGCAGTCCTTTATTTTTCTAAGCTCCGTGTACCTATCCAGGAGTCTCTTAAAAGACCCTATCGTATCCGCCTCCACCACCATTGCTGGCAGCTCATTCCACACACTTACCACTCTGTGTAAAAAAATTACCCTGACATCTCCTCTGTACCTACTTCCAAGCACCTTAAAACTGTGCCCTCTCATGTTAGCCATCTCAGCCTTGGGGAAAAGCCTCTGACTATCTACACGATCAATTCCTCTCATCATCTTATACACCTCTATCAGGTCACCTCTCATCCTCTGTTGCTCCAAGGAGAAAAGGCTGAGTTCATTCAACCTATTCTTATAAGGCATGCTCCCCAATCCAGACAACATCTTTATGAATCTACTCTGCACCCTTTCTATAGTTTCCACAACCTTCCTGTAGTGAGGTGAGTAGAACAGAGCACAATACTCTAAGTGGGGCCTGATCAGAGTCCTATAAGTCTGTAACATTACCTTCAGCTCTTAAACTCAGTCCCAGAGTTGATGAAGGCCTATGCACTGTATGCCTTCTTAACCACAGAGTCAACCTGCTCAGCAGTTTTGAGCGTCCTATGGGCTCGGACCCCAAGATCCCTTTGATCCTCCACACTGCCAATAGTCTTACCATTAATAAATTAAATATCAAAACCTACAGTGAATTGCTTTGTTTGCGTCAACAACCAACACAGCCTGAGGATGTGCTGGGAGCAGCCAATGAGTGTCATCACACTGCCAGCACTGGCTCAGCATGCCCACAATTCACTAACATCTTTTAAATGTGGGAGGAAACTGGAGCACTTGGACCGAATCCATGCAGTCACGGGGAGGAAGTACAAACTCCTTACAAAGGCAGGAACTGAATCCTAGCTGCTGGCACTGTAAAGTGACACCCTAACTGGTACACTACCATGCTGTATTAATGGAGTTATACATCTTGACAAAAGCCCCTTGGACCAAGTCATCTACACCAATCCCGGTTTTCTACCTGAGCATGTTCCACTTCCCCACATTCGGCTCATATCCCTCAGAACAGGCCCCCAGTCCTCAAGGTCGCGTTGCCAATGGCCGTTGGTGGGGGCGTCTTAATACGCTCGGCAGAGGATGGTGCTCGGAGAAGCTGTGCTGGAGGGGATGGTCGGAGGCTCGGAGGTTCGATGGACTCGGAGTGCGCTGCGGTCAGGTTGTTTTCAGTGTGTGTGCTGTGTCTGCGAGGCTGGGTTCGACGGAGCTTTCATTGTGTGCTGCGTCTGTGAAGCTGAGTCGGATGGCACCGTAGAAGTCCATAGTGGGGGTATTCCCTTCTGCCGCCTGCGTGTGATGGCGAGTCTGTCAGGACCCTGGGGACTTGTGGAAACTGTGTGGTGATTTATTTTGAACTTATAGTCTTTTAACACCTTTGGACTATTTTTACTGGGCCCATGGTCTGTTTTTTTTTTATCAGTTATGCTATTGTTTGCACTGTTGTAATTATATGTTGTAACTATGTGTTTTTGTGCAGGTCTTGTAGCTTTAATTTTTGGTCTTGTTTTGTCTGGTGGGATTGGAGCTCCTTTCCGGGGAATGAACTAAGACGGTAGTGTGATATTAATACGCAGCAGCCTCTCCGGACTCTGGATTGGGGATTGCCAAACATAATGTGGATTTTCTGGTGTAGTCTGTTTTGTCATGTGCTTTTGTGATATCATTCTGGAGGAACGTTGTCTCATTTTTTAACTGCATTGCATTTGTGGTTTCTAAATGACAATAAACTGAATCTAAATCTGAAATACTTTGCACCATCAATGAGAACAGATTATTTTTTACCTGTGATGCACATTTCACCTGCTAGAGTACAGAATATAATAATGGTATTATTCAATCCAATTTAATTCAAGTTCAATTGTCATTTAACCATGTAGGAATACCCCTGAATACAGCCAAATAAACAGCGTTACTCCAGGACTAAAGTGCAAAACACAGCACCAAGAATCATACACAGCACAAAGAACGCATAGCACATACATGATGTAAGCACATAAAGATATCAATAAGATATAGTCGAGCAAAAAAAAGGTCCAGACTTGAGCCATGAATGCTGCAGTAATCTGTAGTCAACCACAATACAGCTTGTCTTCTGTTTCCGGTTTTGAGCCTCAGTATACTGATCTATCCAATGTTTGGCTGAGTGAAAGTAGCAAGTTCACTTGCTTTGACAATTGAGATTTAGCTGCAAGCAACCCTACTGAAAAGTGTTGTGAGTATAAAAAGCAAATTGTATCCAAATAATTATGCCCCTTAGCTGAAGTTATTTTCCAAATTAAAAAAAACATCAAAATAAAGGTTGCTTGTTGGCAATTGGGTATCGCTCCACTAGATCAGTCTTTCACTTTATGTAAGTGGATGGGTAGGATGATCAATGGGAAGAGAATGCAAATGTGGCAAATAGAGAGACGACAAAATTTATTATGAAAATACCAGGAGTATATCCAAACAGATTGGCAATCCTGTTCCTAGCAAGGTTTCTCTGACAGTAAGTTTGAGTACTTAATGCTAAGAGTGATCCATCTTTCTGATCCTGAAACATTGGGCCAGAATGTGTAATGCAGCAGGAATGGCTAGTGCAGTGTGCATAGCAGCTTGTTACTGACTTCCACTCCTGGGCACTGCAACAAGAACTAGTAACTCTGGAGGTCGGACATTTGTCACAAACTCACTATCGAGTCTATGACCTTCCATATCTTGAAAATGGTTCAATACACCTTGTATCTGGTCCCTCAGCTAATCAAACAGGATCTAACAAACAACACACACAAAATGCTGGTGGAACACAGCAGGCCAGGCAGCATCTATAAGGAGAAGCACTGTCGACGTTTCGGGCCGAGACCCTTTGTCAGGACTAACTGGAAGGAAAGATAGTAAGGATCTAACAAAGTTCCATTCATATAAAAATGATCCCTGACCTTTATTTACAAGGTAAGTTTTATTAAGTTTCTTTTATTTCAGTCTTTCTGTATTTTTTAGGAATTAGAAGTACTCTAATGAATTTTAAAATTTAAAGTATAATGTCTACCCTTTCAGTTATTTCATTATTTTAAACTATTTTCCAGGGTTTCTGGTGAACAGTTAGCAGATGGCCATCAGGGGCTTCCCTTCCACTTCCTGCGGCCTTAGTGGTGGGTGCACTGTGCCTCCTGAAACAGTGGAGGCAGCAAGACCAGCAGGACTTCTGGAGCTGCACTACCACAAAGTGTAAGTGCAGCTGTTGGGGGAGACCCACAGAGATTGCCTGATCAAGTGCGACATGACCTCTTGATACTACTCCTTCGCAAGTGTTCTTGACCATTTAATTATTTCCAGCATTCTCTGCTTTTACTTGACCTCTCTGGCTCAGCATGAAGAGTTTATGAATGTTGCTGATACTCTAGGAGAACAATATTGTCTAAGTTGCCCAGGAATTAGCCCTGCACTGTCTTGTGAACAAAGGTTCCAGTCTATTCACAGTGTAGAGATCCTACTCAACATATGACAAAGTTAATTAATGCTAAAAACGTCATTACTGATCATGGAATCACTGACACAGAGTGCAAAGGAATTCATTCAGCCCAATGTTCTCTATTAAAGTGCAAACACTTTACTACCATTTTTTAGCAAATTCTTTGGCAGCCATGTTACAAATCACAGCAACAGACTGCACAAAATAAAAGCTCCATAGCTGCAACACGAGCCAATTATTTTAAAGATGCATCCTCCGGTTACAGACATTTGGTCAGGGATTTCCTTTATTTGTTTTGTACACACCCATTAATTTTAGCCTATCCTTCAGTGCTCCCAGGAGCTCCTCTTGTCTCCTCAGTTAACTGAAGTCCCCCAAGCCTGGTAAAACTTTACTGCACCTTCTCTTTGCTTTGACATGCTTCATAAATTGTGAACCATGGAAAGAGACACAATATTCTGATTGACCAGTGATTTATCTGTGTTCATAATGGTTATAAAAGTTCCAGTTTAATGTATGTTTGTTCATTATCTGCCATGTCATATGGACGTGGGCAATCATGGTCTTTCCATGACCATAATTGTTTTTGGCAAATTTTTTACAAAAGTAATTTTCCATCGCTTTCTTCTGGGTAATGTCTTTACAAGACCGATGACCCCAACCATTATCAATATCTTCAGAGATTGTCTGCCTGACATCAGTGGTTGCATAATCAGGGCCTGTGATCTGCACTAGTTGTTCATATGACCATCCACCAGCTGTTCCCATGGCTTCATGTGACCCCAGGGAACAAAGCAGGTGCTGCACCTTTCCCAAAGGTGACTGCAGACTGGCAGAAGGAAGAAGCTCCTCACACCTCCATCTCCACTCCGCCAGCCACATTATTTTTAATGTAGATATTAATAAATAAGCATGATCTGGAAAATCTGGATTAGTAAATCTGTCCCAATAGGTTTCTCTCTTCCTGCCTCCACTTTTAAGCATTTTTTCAACAAAAACACATCTCATCATATTTCTTTTAAATAAATTTCATTGGCTAATTTTATCAGTTTACCTTTGAGGTCAATCTTTATCTTCTATATTTGTTAATTTCTTATGTTTTGGCATTTGGAAAGTCAAGTGGAGGCAAGATACATACAGGAAATTTAGAAGACACCAAGTAATGCCATGCAACTGAGAAAAGCGAATAGCATTTTTACAAGTAGCATAGGAAGAGATTTGGTCAAGATAGCTGAGTCAGTAGGCTTACAAAAGCTCTTAGTAGATAATCTGTCTGAAAAATGGAAACGGAGATCGAGAAACAAGAGAGGTGTCAGGGATGGACCAAGTAAATTTCGGGGCAGAGTGGAAGTTAGAGGCAATGTTGATGAAATTGTCGAGCTCAGCATGGGTGCAGGAAAGAGCACCAATGTACCCATCAATGTAGCATAGAAAGAGTTGGGGACAGTAGGCTTGGAACATGGTCTGTTCCATGTAGCTGATGAAAAAGTAGGCACAGCTGGTGCTCATGTGGGTGCCTGTGGCCACATCATCGATTTGGAGAAAGTGGGGGAAGCTAAAGGAGAAATTGTTAAGAGTGAGAACCAGTTCCAATAGATAGAGGAGTGTGATAGTGGAGAGGGACAGATTAGGTTTGTTGTCCAGAAAGAAGCAAGAGCTTCAATGCCTTGCTCTTGACAAATGGAAGTGTTATAGGGACTAGCTATTTGTAGTCAAATAGAGGTGATCAGGGCCAAGGAACTTAGAGTGATTGAGAGTGTGTGAATTGTCACAAATGTACACAGAAAAGGACTGAAACAAAGGGGATAAAATGGAGTTGAGGTATGCAGACTTGAGTTCAGTGGGGCAGGAGCAGGCATAAACAATGGCCTACCTGGACAGTCAGGTTTGTGGATCTTGGGCAGGAGGCCTGATCTTGGCCTGATGTTCATTAATGGGGTCCTATTCAAGGCTTCCTAGGAGGAGATGTCTGAGATGTAGTGTCTGGCCTCAGTAAAATAGAGGTCACTCTTCCAGACTACAACAGCACTCATTGTGTCTGTGGGTTCGATGGTGAGGTTGGGATTGGTGCGTTTTGACAGTGTTACGTTTAAGTAAGAGAGAGAAGTGCTGAAGTCTAGACATTGATATCTAGACATGGATGTGGTGGCCCATTTCTGTGGTCTACAGCTCTCTTTAGCTTAGAATTTATTCCATCTAAACCTGTCCTTATTAGTATCAAAAAGATCATATTCCTAATACAACTAGAATGTGGCATTTCACCAAAGTCCATGGACACAATATCAATGTCAAATGAGATGAACAGAATAAATACACCAAGTGTTTGAACTGTATGGTTATCAGGACCATTGTGGCATGAATACAAGCTAATTAACTCCACCTTTCAGATTATCTTGCGATGACATGGATTTCAGGTGTAAAAGGAAAATCTGAAATTGCCTAATATTAAGTCTGGTTGCCTTAGTGTAAAGGGCTCAGTGAGGACGGAGTTTTAGAAGTACATCCCGCAGAGCTTTCAACAACATTCAAGGGAAAGCACATTACTGGACTTTACTTTGGGGAACCTAGCTAATCAATTGAAGGTATCTGGGAGAACTTAGCTGGTCAACTGGTCAGTGAGTGAAAATATATTTCAAGTTCCAATTGAATAAAAAGTCAGGGATGGGCCAGGAATAAAGGGCCAATTTCCTGGCAAAGATGAATGGGAAGCAGCTACTTGCAGGTAAAACCACATCCGTACAGTAGGAAGCATTCAAAGGAGAAATACAAAAGTTCAGGGCCAATATGTATCTGTATGGATTAAAACCAATGACACCAAGCAGAGGGAACCCTCAACGTTGAAGTTAAATAGAGAAAAGGAAGTATATTGGATGTACAGAGAACTAAAGATTATAGAGGCCTGTCAAGAGTATACAAAGCCAAGGGAAGTACTGAAAAGGAAGTTGGGAAGGCAAAGAGGTGTCATGAAATATGACTGGCGGACAGGATTAAGTTAAATCTGAAAGCTTTTGATATTAAGAATAAAAAATAACCAGGAAAAGAACAGAGCCCATGAGGGACACACAGAAAATCTGTGCTTGGATCCAGCAGGTATGAGTGAGCACTTTTCATTGGTATTCACAAAGGAAAAAGACTTCGTCATTGGAGAACTCAGTGAAAGGCTAGGTGAAATTCCAGTGCACGTCTCTAAAGAGGAGACAGTCAGTGTCTTAGCAGATCTAACTTCGGATAAATACCCAGCACTGGAAGAGACTTATCCCAGCTTGCCGTCGGATGCAAGGAAAGAGACTGCTGTGGCTGTGACTGAGGCCTTGCTTGTCACAAGTGAGGCAGCCAATCAACAAACAATGGCAGATGTGGTCCCTCTTTTCAAGAAGGCAGTAAGAAACAATTTGGTAAATGTAGATCAGCTAGCTTAATATCAGCAGTTGGGATGTTGTTGGACAAGATTTTGAGGAAAAGTATTAAGAGCCACCATGGCTTTGTCAAGAACATATTCTGTCCAATCTGACTGAACTTTTTGAAAGAGGTAGAAGAGGGCATTAATGAAGGCAGTGCAGTAGATATGGTTTAGATGAACTTCAGTAAGGCCTTTGACAAGATCTCACATAGGAATTTAGTCCAAAAGATTAGGACACATGGGATCCAGGGTAAATTGGTAATATGGATCCAAAATTAACATAGTGATAGGAGACAGGGTGATGACAGAGGGTTCTTTCTGTGTCTAGGTGCCTGTGACCACAGGCACCAGTGATAGAACCCTTACTGTTTCTAATAAATGTGAACTATCTGGATGTGGATGTAGGAGGCATGGAAAGTTTGCAGGTGACAGGAAGTTTGGTGGAGTTGTTCGCAAGATGGAAGGTAATCTCAAGGTGATATCAATGTTTTAATAAGCCGAAAAATGAGATGGAGTTTAATCCAGGTACATGGGAGGTGATATATTTTCAAAGTACAGTACTAATATGGCGAGGGCAGACACCATTGAACTCTATGACCACTGATGATAGGATTGGTGAAAGTACTGAGGAACAAGAGATACACAGGTATACAAGTCCAAAGATTCTTGAAGGTGGCAATGCATGCAGCTAATGTGGTTAAGACACCTATGGGATAGCTGCCATTATTAGTTAGTGTATTGAACACAAGAGTAGGAAGGTTATGCTCCAACTTCATAAAACACTGGTTAGACTGTTGAAGTACTAAGTGCAGTTCTGGTCACTAAACTCTAGTGATAGTGCTGGAGAGGGGCTTACAGGAGATTAACCAGGATGTCTTTTTAACTGGAGCATTTCAATTATGAGGAGGGATTGGAAAGGCTAGGTCTGTTTTGCCTTAAATGGTGGACATTAAGACCGTAAGATATAAGAGCAGATGTAGGCTACTTGGCCCATTTAGTCTGCTCCGCCATTTCATCATGGCTGAACCATTTCCCTCTCAGCCCCAATCTCCTGATTCTCCCCGTACCCCTTCATGCCCTGACTAACCAAGAACCTATCAACCTCTGCCTTGAATATACCCAAGACTTGGCCTCCACAGCCGCCTGCGGCAACGAATTACACAGATTCACCACTCTCTGGTGAAATAAATTCTTCCTTATCTGCATTCTAAATGGATGCCCCTCTATTTTAAGTCCTCTGGTCTTAGACTCCCACACCATAGGAAACATCTTCTCCGTATCTCAAATCACAGAGAGAACATGATAAAGATATATAAAATTATATAGATAGGGTAAACTGCAGGAAACTTCTCCATCTCAGACATAATGATAGGATGTTGATTTAGGTTAAGACTTGAGAGTTAGAAACGATCTGAGAAGGGACATCTTCCACCCAACAGAGAGGCGAGTACCCAGAATGCACTGCACGAGATAGTAATGGAAGCAGAATTACTGACAGCTTTTAATTGAATGATTGACCACGTCCCCCTCACCATTTTCCACAGAGATCGCTTCCCCCACAATTCCCTTGTCTATTCGTCCCTCCTCACTAATCTCCCTCCCAGCACTTATCCCCACAGGTGGCTCGAATGTTACACCTGCTCATTCGCCTCCATTCAGGACCCCAAACAGTCCTTGCAGCTGAGGCAACTCCTCACCTGCGAATCTGCCGGAGTCTTCTATTGTGTCTGGTGCTCCTGATGCTGCCTCCTCTACATTGGTGAGACCCGTCGTAAATCGGGGGACTGCTTTGTTGAGTACCTCCTCTCCAAAAGCAGAATTTTCTGGTGGCCAAACGTGCTAATTCTAATTCCTATTCCGAAATGTTGGTCCATGGCCTCCTCTTGTGCCATACTCAGGGTGGAGGTGCAACACCTTATATTCCATCTGGGTAGCCTTCAACCTGTTGGCATGAATATCGTTTTTCCTTCCAATAAAAAGCTTTTTCCCTCCCTCCTCTTTTTCTGTTCCCCACTCTAGCCTTTTGCCTGTCCTCAGCTGCCTATTACTTCTGCCTGGGTCCCCTCCCCCTCCCCTTTCTCCCATGGTCCACTTCCCTCTCCTATCAGATTCCTTCTTCTCCAGCCCCTGACCTTTCCCACCCACCTGCCCTCACCCATTACCTTCCAGCTAGACTCCTCCCCTCCCCTCACCTTTTTATTCTGGAGTCTTCCCTTTCCAAATGAGTCCTAAAGAAGGGTCTCCGCCCACAACATCAACTATTTATTCATCTCCATAGATGCTGCCTGACCTGCAGAGTTCCTCCAGCATTTTGGTGTGCAGCATTTAAGAAGTGTCTAGATGAGAAGCTGATTTACAAGTTGTAGAAGGCTTTGGGCCACGTGCTGGAATTAATGCAGATGGGTGCCCACTGGTCAGCATGGACGTGGATTTCTGGAGCAAATGAATTTCTGATTTAATGCCAAGGAAAAAGACTGCAATATGAGTAGCAAATTATTTTGTAAAATATGCAGAAATAATTTTGCCAAGAAATGTATTTATAGCTGGGATGTACTGCTGGTCAGGGCTTTGGCTTTTACAGAAACTCTCTCCATGGCAGTCCAGTGGAAATAACATTTTATGGCTCAGGGTGGAGGTAGCAGAGGAAAGGGAGTGAGTCCAGATTTCCGAGACAGGGACACTGAAAAATGAGTCGACAAAATAATTTAAAGGACGTATGTGCCATTCAACAGAGCAGCCAAAAAGATGGGGGAAATCACTTGACTCAGGGGTAGGATCCATGGAAAGTGGAACAATGCCAAAACGTACCATGCCTAGATTGAGTTACAGAACACAAACACAGAGCTGCACCTTCATGTTCACCATATTACATTCATCTGTACCAACACCCTGTACCAGCACTTGGATCACTGCCTTCTACAGCATATTTTTCATATCAAATGTTTTGGTGTCAGGCCTTCCAAATACAAAACTCAAACTTTCCCAACATGAGTGCTGGGAGAGTACAGACTAATTCAAAAGCAAGATCCCTCCCTAATCCACATGGTCCAATAGAGAGACCAGGAATCACATGGTCCAATAGAGAGAGAGCAGGAATCCAGCAGTTCTCAATAATAGATTTGTCAAAAAAAATGAGTACCAGCATTCATTAGAAATTCAAAACTTTCAAGACAGAGTCACAGATCAATACAGCCCAGATTCACGCCCTTTGGCCCAGTGAGTCTATGCTAACCACACTGTCCACCCAGCCAGTTCCAATTTCCTGCACTTGGCCCATATCACCCAGGCCGTTCCTCTCCATGCACCTATCCAAGTGCTTCTTAAATGATGCAATTGCACCTGCCTCAATCACTCCTCTGGCAGATCACTCCATATACTCACCACCCTCGATGTGAAAAAGTTGACCCTTAAGTTCCTTTTAAATCTTTTCCCTCTCATCCTAAATCTAAGACCCAAGTTTTGGACTTCCTGCCCTGGGGAAAAGACTGCTCCAAGTTTTTATTTTGTCTATGACTCTTGTAATTTTAAACATTTCAATAAGGTTGCTTCTCATTTTCCTACCTTCCAAGGAATAAAGGCCCAGCCTTGCCAACTTCTCCCTATAATTCAGCCCCTTTAGCTCCGGCAATATCCTCATAAATCTTTTCAGCACTCTTTCACAGTTAACCATGTTTTTCCTATAACAGAATGACCAAACCCATTACATAGTACTTCAGCTCCCACCCGATTTACCTGTACCTGTGATGCCTCTTTCTATGAACTATCCATCTGTACTCCTAGGGTTCCTCTGTTCCACTGTACTCCCCAGTGCCAGTACTACTCTGGTCTGGCATTCCAAAATGGATGACATCACACTAATCCGTATTGAAATCCATTTGCCATTCCTTGCCCGTGTCTCTAACTAATGTGATCCCCTGTGTAATCCACGATAATGTTCTTCACTATCAACAACACCTACGAATTTCATTTCATCTGCAAACTCGCAGACCAGGCTAAGCCTTGTGCATCCACATCTAAATCATTTATAATATTTAAAAGCAAGGATCCCAACACCATTGTTCTGTTGTTTAAGAAAGGCTCTAAGAATGGGATGGGAAATAATAGGCTGGTAGGCCTGACGCCAGTAGTGGGAAATTATTGGAAGGTATTCTAAGGGACCAAATAGGGTCTTGGCACGAAACGTTGACTGTACACTTTTCCATAGATTCTGCCTGGCCTGCTAAGTTCTTCCAGTATTGTGTGTTGCATGCATTTACATTTGGTAGGTCATATTTAATCATATTCAATCTTATTGAGCGAGGAGGTTACTAGGAATGTTGATGAAAGAGAAGCAGTGGGAGTTGTCTACATGGACTTTAGCAATGCCTTTCACAATGACCCACATATGAGGTTGGTCAAGGAGGATTAGTCACTTAACATTAAGGATGAGATAGTAAATTGGGTTATAAATTGGCTTAATTGAAGAAGCCACAGAGTGGTAGTAGATGTTTGCCTTTCTGACTGGAGACCTGTAATTAGTGGTGTGCCACAGGGATTGGTGTTGGGTCTGTTGATGTTAATCATCTATATCAATGATTTGTATGATAATGTAGTAAACTGGATTAGCAAATTTGTGGATGATATCAAGACTGAGTATACTGGATAGGAAGAAAGGCTATCAAAGCTTGCAGCAGAATCATGAAAAATGGGCTGAAAAATGGTAGATGGAATTTAGCCAAGTGTGCACTTTGGAAAGACAAAGCAGAGTAAGGCAGGACTTACACAGTGAATACTAGGACATTGAGAAGTGCAGTAGGACAGAGGGATCTGGGAAAACAGAGCTATGATTTATTGAAAGTAATGTTACAGGTAGATACGGTCATAAAGAGTTTTGGCGCATTAGTCTTCATAAATCAAATTATTGAGTATAGAAGTTGGGATGTTACGTTGAAGTTGTATAAGATGTTTGTGAGATCTAATTTGGAGCTTCGTGTGCAGTTCTGGTCACTCATCTACAAGAAAGATATCAATAAGATTGAAAGAGTGCAGAGAAAACATATGAGAATGTTGCTGAGACATATGAATCTGAGTTACAGGGAAATGTTGACTAGGTTAGGACTTTATTCCCTGGCACACAGAAACATGTAGGTGGAGTTTAGGAGGATGATGGCACCTAATGGTGACTCCTTTGCTTGCATCTCTGGAAACAACTCTATTTCTATCTTTATTATCTCTATTTTTCCCTTTCTGGGTTTTTTTGAAGACCCTGACCTGGAGTTACACTGACTTCAGTTCTTTTTGGTTATGGGACCCGCTCTCAGGGTCTCACAACTGGCCAGCAAATTATGGTGAACAATGACACTATTCTGTAAGTGTCTGCCAAAAGAGGTTACATAACATTTACAAGTGAGCAATTGCCATATGCTTTATAATCATGAAGCATTCACTCTGTGCTTTGCTTGGATTTATTTTTTTATTGTAGGATGCATTTTTGCAAATTACCCTGTCAATATTTTTGGGTGAAACATTATTGAGGCAACTCTCTACAATCTCCTACTCAAGATATTTGATTGTGCAAGACCAAAATATTCCTCAGCGCATTACTAGTACAATGTCCCAATGAAGCCCTTGCCAGAGAGAACAAAAGTAGCGAGTGAAGCAACATGAACATTATTCCTTGCAATGGCTCAGAATAACTCTTCGATTTTTAGTGTGGAATAATTCCAGAGGAAGTCAGTTTCTACGCCATCTGATTGACGAGAGGGATGCAGCAATTGATAGGACTAGGAATGAACAATAGTCACTGCGTATCCATTACGCTGTGACAAGGGAAGAAAAATCCTTAAGACCTAACAACTACCCTTATGATGAGAAAGCAGTGATTTTATATCTAATATACAGAATCAGGTATCACAAACATATTTTTAAAGCAGATTGAACAGAATGTACAAATTAAGATCTGTAGTGGGTCACCCAGCTGCTCTATCCTGCTCTGACTGCCATTAAGTGAGATAATAGTGGATTTAACTGTTGCTGCATCACCGTCTGCTATGGGGGGGAGGGGGAGGAGGGCTGCTGTACAGGATTGAAATAAGCTACAGAGAATTGTAAAACTTTGTCGGCTCCATCATGGGTACTAGCCTCTGTAGTATCCAGGATATCTCCAAGAAGCAAAGCCTCTAAAAGGTGGCATCAATCATTAAGGACCCCCACTGCCCAGGTCATGTTCTCTTCTCATTGCAACCATCAGGAAGGAGGTACAGAAGCCTGAAGGCACACACTCAACAATTCAGGAACAGCTTCTTCCCCTCTGCCATTGATTTCTGAATGGACATTGAACCCATGAACACTAACCCACTTTTTTTTTTATATACACACACACATATACACTAATTCACAGCTTTTTTCCCCTATAATTATATATTGCAATGTACTGCTGCCACAAAGTCAATAAATTATGCTGGTGATATTAAACCTGACTCTGGTTCTGCTTCAACCTTGCATTCCTGTCTAACTATTACTTTATCACATTTTTATCTACCTCTGACTTAATAATATTGAAAATTCTGTTTCCACCACCTTTGTGGAAGATTGCTCCAAGAATACACTAAGGGAAAAAAATAGTCTCATCTCTGTCTTAAATGCAGACTACATAATTTTAAACGGTGAATAGGAACTCCTCACTGCAGCACCAAATCCTTTTGAGACAGAAGGAATGCACATATTTAAACATCACTTAGACACAGCTGTGTGATTCAGCTATTGTGTCCTTCATGATCTAATGGGGTAACCCACTCAACCACGTCATTTAAGTGAAAGTCTCCTTGGTACCATAGATCTGGCTGGGGCTGACATAATACATATCATGAAAAATCTTTACAAACGAGCCATTTATTCCTCAAAGTAGCATTTTGGTAACAGTATCCTACATCATTTTGTTCCTTTCGGACCTCAAAGAAAACAGCCCATTTGTCTCATTGCAAATATATCAGGTCCTATTAGAGCAATCCCACCTATCTCATTCCCTGCTTGTTCTCCAGTCTTTCAAATTGTTCTCAAGGGCCTACCCAAATGCCTTCTGAACATACCAACCGGCAAATAACCTCTTCCTCAATATCAGCAAGGCAAAAGAGATGGTTATCGTCTTCAGGAGAACTCGTACCACTCACACCCCTCTTTACATTGGTGGCACAGCAGTAAGCAGTTTGAAACTCTTGAGAATGCACACCTGGTGCAATGTCTCATGGTCCCAGGATACATTCCACACAATCAAGAAAGCTCACCAATGCCTCTACTTTCTGAGGTGGCTGAAGAGAGCCAGACTATGCACATTATCTCAGCACCATTTACAGATGCACAGTAGAGAGCATCCCAACATGCTGCATCATTGCATGGCTCGGAAACTGCACTCCGGTGGACAGGTAGTTAAAACTGCCTAATGCAGCACTGGAAACAGCCTACCTGCCATCAAGAACATACAGTATATACACAAAGGCGCTGGAAATGGCCAGTAATACCATGAAGATTCAATAGACAATAGACAGTAGGTGCAGGAGTAGGCCATTCAGCCCTTCTAGCCAGCACCGCCATTCACTGTGATCATGGCTGATCATACACAATCAGTACCCCGTTCCTGCCCTCTCCCCATATCCCTTGACCCCGCTATCTATAAGAGCTCTATCTAACTCTCTCTTGAATGCATCCAGAGACTTGGCCTCCACTGCCTTCTGGGGCAGAGCATTCCACATATCCACCACTCTCTGGGTGAAAAAGTTTTTCCGCATCTCTGTTCTAAATGGCCTACCCCTTATTCTTAATCTGTGGCCTGTAGTTCTGGACTCACCCATCAGCGGGAACATGCTTCCTGCCTCCAGTGTGTCCAATCCCTTAATAATCTTATATGTTTCAATCAGATCCCCTCTCATCCTTCTAAATTCCAGTGTATACAAGCACAGTCGCTCCAATCTTTCAACATATGACAGTCCCGCCATTCCGGGAATTAACCTTGTGAACCTATGCTGAACTCCCTCAATAGCAAGAACGTCCTTCCTCAAATTTGGACACCAAAACTGCACACAATACTCCAGATGGGGTCTCACCAGGGCCCTGTACAGCTGCAGAAGGACCTCTTTACTTCTATACTCAATTCCTCTTGTTATAAAAGCCAGCATGCCATTAGCTTTCTTCACTGCCTGCTGTACCTGCATGCTTGCTTTCATTAACTGGTGTACAAGAACACCTAGATCTCATTGTATTTCCCCTTTTCCTAACTTGACTCCATTTAGATAGTAATCTGCCTTCCTGTTCTTGCCACCAAAGTGGATAACCTCACATTTATCCACATTAAACTGCATCTGCCATACATTTGCCCACTCACCCAACCTGTCCAAGTCACCCTGCATTCTCATAACATCCTCCTGACATTTCACACTGCCACCCAGCTTTGTGTCATCGGCAAATTTGCTAATGTTACTTTTAATCCCTTCATCTAAATCATTAATGTATATTGTAAACAGCTGCGGTCCCAGCACCGAACCTTGCGGTACCCCACTGGTCACAGCCTGCCATTCCGAAAGGGACCCGTTAATCGCTACTCTTTGTTTCTGTCAGCCAGCCAATTTTCAATCCATGTCAGTACTCTGCCCCCAAAACCATGTGCCCTAATTTTGCCCACTAATCTCCTATGTGGGACTTTATCAAAAGCTTTCTGGGAGTCCAGGTACACTACATCCACTGGCTCTCCCTTATCCCTTTTCATAGTTCATAGATTCTCACCCACTCTGCCCATGGACTGCTTGTCCCACTCCAATCAGGGAGGAGGCCATGTAGCATCCACACCAGGAACCCAAGCTCAAAAAGAGTTTTCACAAGCTAGTCAATACCTCCACCCACTAACCCACCCCCCACCACCACTACTTTATCATTTCCTGTCACTCACCATGTGTACAGACACTCCTGCACCAGGCGTCACTTTATGGACATACAATCAATCTATGTGTGTAAGCTATCTTATGTATTTATATTTATTGTATCTTTATATTATTGTGTTATTTTTGTGTGTTTTTTTTGCATTGGATCTGGAATAACAATTATTTCAATCTCCTTTACACGTGTATTGGAAATGGCATTAAACAATTTTGAATGTCTGATGCTGTTCACCTTAATTCAACATAAGCAACACACACAAAATGCTGAAGGAACTCAGCAGGTCAGGCAGTACCTATGGAAAAGAATAAACAGTCAATATTGCACGCCTAGACCGTGACCTTGACAGTTTACTCTTTTCCATAGATACTGCCTGACCTGCTGAGTTCCTCCAATGTTTTGTGTGTATTGTTTGGATTTCCAACATCTGCACACTTTATTGTGTTTGTGATTAAATTCAACATTCTAACTACACAACTATCTTCCTCACTGTTGTAGGGGAAAGAATAGTGAAGGCTAATAGCTTGCCAGTTGGGGTGTGGATTGTGCTAATGTGGTATCAGGGAACTGCAGACAAAAGTAGAGACATGGAACACAGTAGTGACAACACCCAAATTACAGGAACTTTACTAATTATGCTATAATAGGAAATTGGATTTACAGTTAGCATAATCATTTTATTCTGTAATCAGGATCTAGTCTGCATATGAATTAAGTCTCCCTGTCACTGCCTTTCTGTTATCAAAATTCAGCTTTACTGGTAACCTTGTCGACAGAAGTGTAAAAGTTGTACCAAATTCATGTTCAGGTAGATCAGCTTTGACTGGTCACCTGGTGCGCACCAATCTTTTAATAAATGACACATTATTTCAAACACCAATTCAGTCTGTTCCTATACTCACATTCTGCTTATTTGAAAATGTATTTAAATCAATACCGGTCTAAGTGAAACCATCTAATTACACATTATGACATGACACAGAAAGAGGCTGTTTGGTAATTGTCCATGCACACAGATTAAACCTGTAGATGGCCAACTCTATCCTGATTCTAGTGACTGATGAATCAAAGTAAATCCTTTGTGAGATCCGATGAAAGGTCTCAGACTTAACGCATTATCTATTTATCTTTCCATAAATGCCACCTGAACTGCTGAGTGTTTCCAACATTTTCTGGTTTGGTAACGATTTTGAGGTTGTCTACAAGCTGTTTAATAAATGGTATAGTTAAAATTGAGCACATACAGTATTTTTTCATAAATATTTTGGCTGGGAACTTAACACATCTAATTAGTCTTATTCCCTATCTGACACAATATGATATCTTCTCCAGGTACAACAAAATTATCTTGGTGTAGCAGTTATTGCATCGCTTTACAGTAGCAACAGAGGTCCAATTCCCACTGCTGCCTGTAAGGAGTTTGTACTTTCTCCTTGTGACTATCTAAAACTTCTTGTCCTAACGTCACTGTACCTCCTGCCAGATGGTAGGGGGTCAAAGATCTCATTGGACAGATGGGAGGGATCATTGAAAATGCTAAGGACCCTGCATAAACATCTCTAATGCGTGGAGTGGTTCTCTCAGCATTCCATGCAATCCTTTGAAGGCACTTGCAGTCAAATGCCTTGAAATTCCTGTACCAGACGGTGATGCAGCTGGTTAGGACACTCCCGATGGTGCTACTGCAAAAACTGGTTAAAGAGGAGGGGACAGGGGGAGCCTCACTCTCCTCAGATGTGGAGATTTTCCTGTGCTTTATTGACCAATGTAGTAGTGTCGATGGACCAGGTGAGACTATCGGTTATGTGTACTCCCAGAAATTTGGTGCTCCTAACTCTCAATGGAGGATCCATTTATGTTCAGTAGGAGTCGTCAACCTGAATCTTCCTAAGGTCAATAATCACCTCTTTGGTCTTGTCCACATTGAGACTTGAGTTGTTTTGCTCACACCATTCTATCAGCCACTTACCTCCTCTCTGTACACCGTATCGTCGTCATTGTTGATGAGGCCAACCACTGTTCTGTCATCAGAGAACTCGATCGAGCAGTACAGTCATGTGTCAGTAACGTGGACAATAGCTGGCTAGCACACAGCCATGGGCTTAAACTGATGGAACTGGAGGTGTTTCTGCCAACGTGGAATGACTGTGGCCTTCCTGTCAAGAAGTCTATGATCCAGTTAGAGAGAGAGGTGTTCAGATGCAACAAGGACAGTTTATCCACCAGCTTCTGAGGTATGATCATATTGTATGTTGAGCTGAAGTCAATAAACAGCATCCTGGAATATGAGGCACCATTTTCCAGTTGGGAGAGTTCGGGGTGGACTGCAGAGACTATGGCATCATCAGTGGACGGATTTGAGTGATAAGCAAACTGGAAATGGTTCAATGTAGCAGGAAGATGGGATTTAATACAATTCATAACCAGCCATTCAAAGCACTTCACTACTGTTGAGGTGAGTTCCACTGGGCAGTAGTCAATGAGACAGGTTACTGTCGTCCTGTTGGGTATTGTGATGATGAGGACCAGCTTGAAGCCTGTGGGGACAGCGGATGTTCCAGAGATGTTGATGTTGTCTGTAAAACCTGAGATAAATGGGTTGCACACGACCTGGTATATTATCAGGCTCTGTAGCTTTAATGGGTTGACCATGGCTCAGGTCTTCCTCACATCAACTGTGGCCAGAGTACCTGAAAGAGACTTTCCTCACCAGCACATTGTTCTATGCATTAAACAAGCGTGAAAGACATTCAGCTTATCTGGAAGAGATGCATCACTGTTGTTGACATGCAAGGTGGAATTGCAGTCTGTTATGGTCTGAATGCCCTGCCACGTCCTTCTCTTATCTCTGGTGTCACAGAAATGGCTGTATATTCTCTGTGAATAATTCTATTTTGCCTTCCTGATTATGCAGGAAAGCACCACTTTTGCTGACCTGAGATCTGAAAAGCCGTGGATGAACCAGGAGGTATGTCGTCTACTGAAGGCTAGATCTGTGGCGAGCCAGGTCTGTGCCAGAACACCAGGTATGATTTGCGGAGGGCTATTTCAAGGGCGAAGAGACAATTTCAAATGAGGTTGGAGGTGACAATGGATGCACGGCAATTCTGGCAAGGTCTGTAAGACATTACTTACTACAAAGCAAAACCCAATAGCATGAATGGCAGTGATACTTCACTACCAGATGAACTCAATGCCTTCTATGCATGCTTTGAAAGAGAGAATACAACTACAGCTGTGAAGATCCCTGCTGCACCTGATGACCCTGTGATCTCTGTCTCAGAGGCTGATGTAAGGCTGTCTTTAAAGAGAGTGAACCCTTGCAAGGTGGAAGGTCCTGATGGAGTACCTGGTAGTTCTCTGAAAACCTGTGCCAACCAACTAGCACGAATATTAAAGGACATTTTCAACCTCTCACTGCTACGATCAGAAGTTCCCACTTGCTTCAAAAAGGCAACAATTATACCAGTGCCTAAGAAGAAGAATGTGAGCTGCCTTAATGACTATCACCCGGTAGCACTCACACCAACAGTGATGAAACGCTTGAGAAGTGGGTCATGACTAGACTGGACTCCTGCCTCGGCAAGGACCTGGACCCATTGCAATTTGCCTATCGCCACAATAGGTCAATGGCAGATGCAATCTCAATGGCTCTCCACACGGCTTTATACCACCTGGACAACACAAATACCTATGTCAGGATGCTAATCATCGACTATAGTTCAGAATTTAATACTATCATTCCCACAATCCTGATTGAGAAGTTGCAGAACCTGTGCCTCTGCACCTCCCTCTTCAATTGGATCTTTGACTTCCTAACTGGAAGACCACAGTCTGTACGGATTGGTGGTAACATACCCTCCTCGCAGACGATTAACACTGGTGCACCTCAGGGGTGTGTGCTTAGCCCACTGCTCTACTCTCTATATACATGACTGTGTGGCTAGGCACAGCTCAAATAACATCTATAAATTTGCTGATGATTCAACCATTGTTGGTAGAATCTCAGGTGGTGACGAGAGGGCGTACAGGAGTGAGATATGCCAACTAGTGGAGTGGTGCCGCAGCAACAACCCGGCACTCAACGTAAGTAAGACAAAAGAGCTGATTGTGGACTTCAGGAAGGGTAAAATGAAGGAGCACATGCCAATTCTCAGAGGGATCAGAAGTGGAGAGAGTGAGCAGCTTCATGTTCCTGAGTGTCAAGATCTCTGAGTGTCTAACCTGGTCCCAACATATCACTGTATTTATAAAGAAAGTAAGACAGCAGCTATACTTTATTAGAAGTTTGAAAAGATTTGGCCTGTCAACAAATACACTCAAAAACTTCTATAGTTGTACCATGTAGAGCATTCTGACAGGCTGTATCACTGTCTGGTATGGAGGGGCTACTGCACAAGACCAAAAGAAGCTGCAGAAGGTTGTAAATCTAGTCAGTTCAATCTTGGGTACTAGCCTGCAAAGTACCCAGGACATCTTCAAGGAGTAATGTCTCAGAAAGGCAGTGTCCATTATTAAGGACCTCCAGCACCCAGGGTAAATCCCTTATCTCACTATTACCATCAAGTAGGATGTACAGAAGCCTGAAGACACACACTCAGCGATTCAAGAACAGCTTCTTCCCCTCCGCCATCCGATTCCAAAACAGACACAGAATCATTGGACCTACCTCACTTTTTTAAAAATATAAAATATTTCTGTTTTTGTACTTCTTTAAAAAATCTATTCAATATATGTAATTGATTTACTTGTTTATTTATTATTACTGTATTATTATTATTTTATTTATTATTATTATTTTTCTCTGTCTGCTAGAGTATGTATTGCATTGAACTGCTGCTGCTAAGTGAACAAACTTCACGTCACATGCCGGTGATAATAAACCTGATTCTGATTCTGAAGGCAGCATTCCTATCTCTCAGCCATGCTCGGACCTCAGCTGTCAGCCATGACTTCTCATGTGCCCTCACGTAGATGTGTTTAATAACAGTGACATCCTCAATGCACTTCTCTATGTAGCCAGTCACAGATCTCCCACATTCATCAATATCAATGTGATGGTTGTAGGTAGTCACCTCTCTGAACATACTCCAGTCCGTGTTTTTAAAACAATCCTGAATGCTGAGGCAGCTCATTCTGGCCAGATCTTTAACTCCCTTTGAACTGGTTTAACATGTGTAATCAGTGATTGATAGGCAGGAATTATCACAACAGATAAGTGGTCAGTGAATCTGATGTGGGGGCAGGGATGAGGAACAGCTTTGTATGAAACAGAGATGTTGGAATAAACCAGGCCTAATGTGCTCTCACATCTGGTAGCAAAGTCAACACACTGATAGAATTTAGGCAGGACTGGGTCCCAGCTATGCCTGCCTGTTTGTCTGGTACGTAGAACAGTCTAGGTTCCAAGCCTACACTGGTGACTGTTCCACACTTTTGCTATGCTACATCGACGACTGCATTGGCTGAACTCGTCAATTTCTTCAACTTCCACACTGCCCTCAAATTTACCTGATCCATTTCCGACACCTCCCTCCCCTTTCTCAATCTCACTAACCCTATCTCCTGAGACACCTTATCCACCAAAGTCTATTACAAACCTACAGGCTCTCAGAGCTACCTGGACTACACCTCATCCCACCCTGCTACTTGTAAAAACGCCATCCCTTCTCTCAACTCCTCCATCTCTGCTGCATCTGCTCTCAGGATGCGGCTTTTCATTCTACAATGAAGGAGATGTCCTCTTTTTTCAAAGAAAGGGGCTTCTCCTCTTCCACCATCATCGCTGCCCTCAATGGCATCTCTTCCATTTCACACGTCTGCTTTTACCCCATCTTCCTGCCACCCTTGTCCTCACCCACCAGCCTCTGCATCCAGCACACAATGCTCCCCATGCGACTCCCTTGTCCATTCGTTCCTCCCCATTGATCTCCCTCCTGGAACTTATCCTTGCATTCAGGGCCCTACACAGTCCTTCCAGGTGAGGCAACACCTCACCTGAGAGTCAGTTGGGGTTATATACTATGATTAGTGCTCCCAGTGTGGCCTCCTGAATATCGGTGAGACCTGACATAGATTGGGAGACCTCTTCGCTGAGCACCTATGCTCTATCCGTCAGAAAAAGCCACATCTCCCTGGGAGGCCACACATAGGTTGGAGGAACAACACCTTTTATTCCATTTGGATAGCTTCCAACCTAATGGCATCAACATTGATTTTTCAGACTTCCAGTAATGCTTCCACTCTCCCTTCTCCATTTTCCCTCTCTCACCTCATCTCCTTGCCCACCCATCCCCTCCCTCTGATGCTCCTCCCCCCTTTTCTTTTTTCCATAGCTTTCGGTCTCTTTCACTAATCACCTTCTCAGTTCTTTACTTCATTCCTCCCCTTCCTGGTTTCACCTATCACCTTGTGTTTCTCTCTTCCCTCACCCCGCTTTTCAAAAGTACTCCTCAGCTTTCTTCTCCAGTCCTGCCAAAGGGTTTCAGCCTGAAACACTGACTGTACTCCTTTCCTAGATGCTGCCTGGCCTGCTGAGTTCCTCAAGCATTTTGTGTGTGTTACTTGGATTTCCAGCATCTGCCGATTTTTCCGTTTGCTTTTCAGCTAGCATGTTCAAAGTCACCAGCAACAATAAAAGCACTATCACATTGTATGGTTTGCAAGAGATCACGCAGCACCTGCTCAGCGTTAGTGGGGGGGGGGGGGGTGGTGGTGATGTATACAGCCACATTCACAATAGCAGTGAACTCCCTTGGTGTAGACCTGTACTCTACCATAGGCATACAGCGGGCCGCCACCACCAAAGCGGTCACACCAGTAGATAAACATCCACCGCACGTCTTGCCAGAAATCATGGGAATTCTGTCAGCATGAAAAGAGACAAAACCCTCTGGCTCGATGGCTGCTTCAGGGATGGCATCCTGGAGCCATGTTTCCATCAGGAAGAGGACACAGCAGTCCTTCATCTCACAATGATTCAGTCTCAGATGTAGGCAATCTAACAGCTTTCTAGTGATCGAAATCCTGAAAACAGAAGCTATGAAGAAGCTGGCCTGAAGGGTTCCACCTATAATTTTACACGAACACCAGTACACTTCCCTTTCTTTTGCTTCCTTGCGTACTGCTTCCAATGACGGGTGGCTGCAGCAGACAACATCACAGTGGGCAATAAACCCACACTGCCGAGCTCATCTGCTATCCAACAACTCGCTAGTGAGGTAGACTCACAGTACTTGGTATCCAACAGTTTCTTACAATCGTAACAAGGCTGTAAAGGACAAACAATTGCACCTTTAGTTGGAACTGGAGTGACCGCTGCATCGGGACGTGCCACCATCCGTGAGGTTGGGCGGAAGGCTTGTGGGCCACCCAGCACAATCCTCACTGATTTGCCGCAGACAGCATATTTCATTGTATGTCTCAATGCTTTGATGTTGGTTGGTTGGCTTCTGTCTTTCCTGAAGTTCATCATCACAAGCCTGGGCAGAAGGTATGGAGATCCTGAGACCCAGTCGTCAAGATCCCCCTCTCAGCCTCACCACTGTAGTCCAAAGGAAAGTTTATGAAGCAATATGTCTGGCACCAGCTTGGCTGAAGGAGCTGCCGGAAGGATGCTGAATGACGTCCAGCTGCCTTGGGGCTCCACTCCGGATTTGCTGTCTGGATTTACTCCTGTAACCTTTGTCTTTCCCGAGGCTGCCAACATGGCAGTGGGGCTATTTACCCACAGCTGGGGATCTGGTTCACAAGCACTAGGGTGTGTCCACACACCGGTAGGCCTGCGTGCTACGTGTGCAGGGGCCAGACTCCGCCCTGTCTTCTGAAGTTCAGCCCGTCTGAAACGAGTTCAGTTTCCATGTGTCGCCAGCGAGGAGCCACTACACGAGGCTTGCAGTGGGAGAGGCTGTGTACTGGCAGAGAGATACTTACATATTCAGCTCTCCCTTTCGAAAGACTGCTAGCCAGTGGTGGAAGCTGGAAATGACAGCAACAAGTACTACCTACCGTATATCACACTAGACGTGTCACAACAACCATTTTGAGGTACATGTGACAAATAAAGCTAATCTCTTTAATCTCTATATCGGTGACTGGTAAGGCTAACACCATCTTTACAGAACATCAATGGATGGGATTGATGCCATCCTTAATCTTTAACAAAACTCATGTCACTTTCCCTCATTGCCCTAGTTCACTTCTTTGAGAATACCACAATTTCTCTGTGTATTTCAAAACATTGTGTTCATCCTTCAGCTTGTGTTTTTTATCTTACTTATGTCCATTTTTTTTAAAAAAGCTTCAAAATCCAAGCCCTTCATCAAACTCCCAAGAACACCACTTCCACCACTGATCTCTTCCTCATCCATTTTGTTCTTCCTCGTGGCTGCAGAAGAATACATTCCCTCTGTGAAAAATCCCTCCTGGTATCACAGCTGTGCTTCAACAGCTGAGCAGTGTGGAAAGGTAGTGCCAGTGGCTTTTGCAAAGCTAGGTGACTTTATCCAGTTCGTCCACAGAACAGCTTATTCCTCTTCTCCTATGTCTTTTCTTTCTTTTCAAAGTTGTTGGGGTTCTATCAGAGTCCGTGATCTACAGTTCAAACTCCGATTCTTTGCAATGCAGTGGGTTTTCAGACCTGCTGTGCAGCCTAGCGCTTCGCTGTCTCCAGGAGGAGCTTGGAAGGGGTGCACCCTCAGGCAGCAGCCCCATAAAACACATGGCTCCTCACCGATTTTGTAGACTGAAGTTTCTTGGGAGACTGCAACATCGAGACAACTCTGGCGTTCTTGCTGGTCACCAGCTCCTATCGGAAGAAGGTCCTTATAGATGAGCATTCCTCCTCTCTCTCTCTTCTGATGGAGAGTGAGAGCCTGCTGGTCCTTGAGATGGGGGCTTGGAGAAGCGACGCAGAAGACTACCATTTGAATAGCGAGTTGCTGGTCTCTGTTCTCTTTGTTGCAGGAGTGACCTCTCTCTCCATCGCTAGCGTCTCTGGGATTCTTAGTGCTGGATTATGGACTGTAGTTTTGATGGATGCTGAATCAAGGTCTCTTTGGGCTTTTGCTGTTGCTTGCATAGTGTGGGGGGGGGAGGTTGGAGTTTCTGCTGGCGTGAGTGGGGGGGTCAATGCTTTTGCTGCTGCTAGGGCAGACGGTGTGGGAGGAGCTTGGGGACTTCAATGTTCTATCATTCATTCTATGGGATCTCGTTTTGTGGGTGTCTGTGAAGAGTACAAATTTCAGGTTGTTTTAAATGTTTAGTTTATCTGCTTCACCCAGTGACAACCACTGATCATTGCAAAGTTTCTGTGCATGGCTGCCCAGTACAAATCCAATTTGTAAAAATTAAATGAGCTGGGTCACTGCCTTTATAACATTATAATTGTTAATTCTAGTTAAGCATTCAAACACTGAAATTATTGAAACTATTGTAAGTAAATATGGAATGTTCTTTCTGACAAACTTGGTTCATGAATTTTTTTTTTAAATTTCAGCTTACATCTGTCGACTTTCCTCCATTCTTTCAACTGCTCATTTCTTTATTTCATTTGACAATGAACCTATCTATTCCACATAACATTTTGTCTTCTACAAACATTTGTAGGTTTCTTTTGCTTATTTCTCAACTTTTCAGTCTGATTGGTTATGTAGAGAAACTGTTGCTTCTTCTGAAATTCCTACAAAAAGTAGTGGCTTTGGCCCAGTACATCATGGTAAATTCCTCCCAACCACCGAGCATATCTACAAAACTCGCTGTTGTAGGAAAGCAGCATCCATCATCAGAGATCCTTGCCACCCAGACCACACTCTCTTCTTGCTGCTGCCATCAGGTAGAAGGTACAAGAGCCTCAGGACTTGTACCACCTGGTTCAAGAACAGTTACTATCACACTCCTGAACAAAGGGGATAATTACACTCACTTGCCCACCCATTGAGATGTTCCTACAACCAATGATCTCACATTAAGGACTCTATCCCCCAGTCTCATTATTTATTGCTATTTATTTATATTTGTATTTGCACAGTTTGTTGTCTTCTGCACTCTGGTTGACCTTTTACTGATCCTGTTAGTTACTATTCAACAGATTTGCTGAGTATGCCCACAGGAAATGAATCACAGGGTTGTATGTGGTGACATATAAATACTTTGATAATAAAGTTTACTTTGAACTTTGACTACTTCAGGCTACGTCCACACTAGACCGGATAATTCTGAAAACACCAGTTTTGCGTAAAAATGATAGGCATCCACACCAAGCATTTTTGAAAATACCTCCGTCCACATTAAAAAGGGTATTTGGACGAATCTCCTCCTACTGGGCATGAGCAGGACACATCTACAGAAAACAAGTGACATGTTTGGTGTTGAATCTCGCTATGGAAGTGTGCATTTGTGCAGTTACAGACTAGAACAATTTAAAAGGAAATTGCCAAATGACAGACAGCTGTTAGCTCTCGCGCAGGAGGACTTAAAACTAAAAAAAAACTGGAGCATATGGAGGCAACCGACAGGGAGTTCACAGACAGTATGACCTGGCTGACGACGAACATTGAAAAACTGACCAACTCTGTTGCATTAATAAAGCACCTTGTTAAATGTATAAAACATGTCTGCATCAGTATTATCTTGTATTTCCATACAATGTTACATTAGGCTGTTACACATCTATTGTCAGAGAAGTACTTGCATAAATAGATAAACCACCTTCATACAAGCAAGGACAGAAAACAGGGCAAAGTGAGTATACTTATTTATTCAGTAAGTTATGGGTCAAAGTATTTGGTGAGTACATTTCTAACTCTTCTGGCTTCAATCTTGTTGCTATCTGTTCTGAAATTGTTAGGTTGTTCCGGCACATCATGACATCGTTTTTTTAGAAATCTCCGGTTACCCTGTCCACATTACTCTGCCCATTCGGCATTTTCAAGTTTACACACTCTGGAGGGTGTTTTAGAAAAGTTTTGTTTTCGGGGGAGGAAAACGCCGTTTCAGTGTGGACGGAAGGTCAAAACGAAGAGAAAAAGCTTCGGTTATGGATTTATTCGGTCTAGCGTGGACATAGCCTCAGTCTTGGAAATTCCACTTTAGCCTGTGTTTGGAGTATTTTGCTACAAAGGTGGTATGTGGTCATGGGTTCAGCTTCATGCTCATGTTAATGCAACACAGAATGAATATTTCAAAAGAGTGAATGATTTTACAGACCATCAAGTAGTCGGCTGCAAAACTGCACCAATTGCATCCTGTAAAATTCAACCTTCAGCCATTTATAAACACTTATTTGTCAGACCATATTAGTCAAAACCTGAATCTTTGATGCAAAGTCGCAATGCATTGTTATCATTATTGATGTAACAGCATTAGTCAAGTCAAGTAGTTTCACATCAAAAAATATTTTAAATATGTATCATCAATTTTAAACTTACCATCTTAAATATAATTAATAGCTAAAGAATAAACCCAGGTCACCCTAGACTATACATGAGCTTTACCTCTGTGTTGTGACTATGAATTCCAAATTCTCCTGCTCTCCATAAAGGTGACTTGTATCAAAAATCACGCTGAATTCATACTGCAGGTAAAAAGAAAGATTTGAGGATAAGTGCATGAACTCAGAAAGGAGTATATACAACAGCATTGATCCTCCAGAGTGCAAATGCAACTAGAGATCAGGAATAGCACATTTCGTCACCTCTACTGATGTAATGCAAGGAAGGACCAGCAAAAAGATACTGTCATGATCCAGTTAGACACCAAGAACATAAGTGAGCCACTAATGCCCACTCCATCTACAGAAGAGCTTGTAGATCTCACATTGGTCCCATCTGTCACCTCGGAATCCACAAAACCACCAAGTCTTTCAGAACACTAAGGAACTGCCTACGAAGCTGAGTGTGGAAACCAGTACTTCAGCTCTGAGCAATGAATGTAGAAGTGAAGATAAGTATTATGGAGTTTGGAACAATCAGGGAAACTTTTCAAAACTTTCCCTTGGAAGACTGATTCATCTTCTAGTCTAACAGACTACAACCAAGCTTTTGAATGTTTTAATGGAGGAACTCAGGAGGTCGGGCAGCATCCGTGGAAAAGAACAGTCAACGTTTCGGGCCGAGACCCTTCGTCAGGACTCGGAAGGTCTCGGCCCAAAACATTGACTATTCTTTTCCACGGATGCTGCCCGACCTGCTGAGGTCCTCCAGCTTATTGTATGTGTTGCTTTGACCCCAGCATCTGCAGTATACTTTGTGTTTTTCCATGTTTTAATGGATGTGCCACATCATGACTCATACAAGCCACGCAGGAACAAAAGCCTTCAAGATCGTTTAATGTTATTTTCAGTACACAAGTGCAAAGCAGAAAAATATAATTGTTACTCTGGATCCAATGCAGCACAAAAAACACTCAAAGATAAAGAACACACAAGATAAATAACTACATACATAAACTGATTGTATGTCCATAACGTGATGCTAGGCACAGGAGTGTCTGTACACAAGGCGACTCTGACTGGAAGTGATAAAATAGTGGTGGTTGGGGGTGGATTAGTGGGTGGAGGTTTTGATCAGCCTTACGGTTTGGGAAAGTGACTGTTTCTTGACTTGCGGTTCCTGCCATGGATGCTATATTGCCTCCTCCCTGAAGGGAGGGGGACAAACAGTCCATGAGCAGGGTGAGTGAGATCCTTCATGATGCTACTGACCCTTTTCCAGCACCTTTCTGTACACGTCCTTGATGGCAGGTAGGCTGGTGTCAGTAACACATTAGGCAGTTTTGTCTACAGCTTTCCTTTCTGCCGCAGTGAAAAACCTAGTGGATCTCTCTTTCACAGCTAAGGTAGCTAGCTGCTCTGTTATGAGTTCTTGCTATGATGTCCAAATGGAATCATATTGTCCAAATGGAATTGGAATACAGTTTAAAGTGATCAAAAAGAACACAGAAAAGAACCCCAACACAGAGTTAATCTTCTGAAAATGAAACTGCTGAGAGCAACATAGAACTAAAGGAAATCCCACACAAGGACAATGATTATAGGCCAATCCTATTGACATTAATCAAAACATGCTATTACTGCAGCATCTGGTTGTAAGCATAACACGAGTCAGCACTCTTACCTTAGAATGTCGTCTCATGAAAGGAAATCCCACACTGCATTTCAGGAAGTCTGACTCCACCAGCTCACAGTTAGTGCCTCTTTCTTCCTGAAGTGATAATGGAAAGGGTAAAAATCTGTTAATCATGGTTCCAAACAATAGTCAATAAAGGGAGTAGGATATCAGCTCTCTCTTCACCTGCTCATGATAGTGCCACTCCATGTAGACCCCATAGTGATTAAAAGTCTATAGGAAACATAGCAGATTTCAGAGCATTTTAACTTTAAAAACAAGTCAATCACTTTTTAATTAAAGCCTGTGAAAACATTCTGGAGAACACCTCAGTCCAGTTCTCAGAACATTTGTTAATGCTGCAGTCTCAGCTTTAAATTCTCAGTTATGAGGAACTGATGTGTTTCAAAACACAACAGTCTTTCCACTTTATCACTTGTGTCATATAGTTGTAGACAGTTCTGCTCACTTCAGCTTTGGATTGGGGTGACATGTTAGCGCAAGCACTTTACAGCACCAGCGATTACCAATCGGGATTCAACTCTTGCCGCAATCTGTAAGGAGTTTGTATGTTCTGCCAGTAACCACGTGGGTTTCCTCCAGGTGCTCCGGTTTCACTCCACATTCCAAAGATGTACAGGTTAGGGTTAACAATGTTGTGGGGATGCTATGTCAACGCCACAAGCATGGCGACCCTTGCAACTTACCCCCAGCACGATTCTCAGGCTGTGCTAGGCATTCACACAAAGCAACACATTTCACAGTATGGTTTGATGTTTCAAAGTACCCGCGACAAATAAAAATCTGAAAATGAATTCGGATCTCAAGCTGACAGAATATTCACTAGTGCCTCCAAGTAGTTCTGCTCACGTTGAAATTAAGAACAAATAATCACAGAGCGCAGGCAGCTGAATCAACAACTTTCATTTATACAGTGCCTCTCACCTTCTCACATTTAAAGGAAATATCTGAAAAATTATTTGACATTTGCAGAAGACAGAAAATTTGGTTAAAGGAGTTAAGGAGCATCTTGAGGAAGGAAAGGTACATCGAGAAGTGGGGAGGTTTAGGAAGGAAATTCCCGAGATAGGGGCTGGGCAGATGAGGAATCACAGAAAGGTACAAAATACGGCCCACTACAGGCCACCTCATCCATACCAGCCTTGTACATCTACACTCATTTCCTCCTTGCTGACAATCAACACTGGGTGCACCTCAGTGGATGCAACCTCAAGGATGCATGCTCAGCTCAATGCTCTAAGCTCCTTACACCCATGTCTGTGTGGATCGGCACACCTCAAGTATAAATTTGCTGAACTATTATTGGCAGAATTTCAGAAGGTGACGAGGAGACATACAGGAGTGAGATAGATCAGCTGGTTGAGTGGTATTGCAACAACCACCTTCCACTCAACCTCAGTAAGACCAAAGAATTGATTGAGGACTTCAGGAAGGGGAAGTTGAGGGAACACACACCATTGAGGGATCAGCAATGGAAAGGGTGAGGAGTTTCAGGTTCCTGTGTGTCAACATCTCTGAGGATCTATTCTGGGCCCAACATATCGACACAAATACAAAGAAGGCAAGACAGCAGCTTTATTCACTAGGATTTTGAGGAGATTTGGTATGTCACCAAAGTCTCTCGCAAATTTCTACAGACGTACAGTGGAGAGTGTTCTAACTGGCTGGGGCCACGGCACAGGATCGGTAAAAGCTGCAGGAAGTTGCAGACTCAGGAGCTCCATCATGGACACTAGCCTCAGTCAGGAGCGTGAGACACGATTCCCCACACAAGACTGTGCCAACTTCGCAGTACCTGACCCTGCTTCTCCAAGTGTACATAAATATTGTCCCACAGAATTTTCACCACCGGCGTTCCTACCACTGAATTAAAGCTCAGCAGCTTGTAGTCTCAGGGCTTAACCCTAATTGCTCTTTCATGAATAAGACAACATAAGCTACCTTCCAATCTCCTTGTACCCCACCAGTGGCTAACAAGAACATATTCATCACATCCCCAGCAACCTCTTATCTTGGAATTGGATTTGATATATTATTGTCACATGTACTGAGCTACAGTGTACACCGTGCACACTGTTCATACAGATCAGATCATTACGCAGTGCATCGAGGTAGAACAAGGTAAAACAATAACAGAATGAACTGTAACAGCTACAGAGGAAGTGCAGTGGAGACAAACAATGCAGTAATCCACTTTATCCTACTGGGGAACCATGTAATAGTTTTATAACAGCAGGGTAGAAGCTATACTTGACCCTGGTGCTTTCGGGTTTTTGTATCTTCTTCCCGATGGGAAAACGGAGTAGGACACCCAGGGTGGGTGGGGTCTGCTTCACTCAGTATAGTTCCCACACCAAGCTGTTATGCATCCAGAAAGGATGCTTCCTATGGTGCATTGATAAAAATCCACAAGGGCCAAATTTCTTTAGCCTTCTGAGCAAGTACAGGCACTGACAGGTGAGCTTTCCTGGCTGAGCCGTCTATGTAGTTGGACCAGTACTGGGTATTGGTGATGTTCACATCTAGGAATTTGAAGCTCTTAACCTTTTCACCCTCTACATGGCTGATGTTTACACTAGCATGTGCACCACCTCCCTTTCTAAAACAATACCGGCTCTTTTGTTCTGCTGACACTGATGAGGGAAAGGCTGCTGTCATGTCACCACGTTACTCAGCTCCCGATCTCCTTTCTGTAGCCCCTTTCATTGTTGAGATATGGCCACTATGGTGGTATCATCTGAAAACGTATATACTGTGTGGAGTTCGTGCAGAATCTGGCCACACGTACATCAGTGTACGGGGGTAGCTAGGTAGCTGGTGGACGTGACCTTGTAGAGCACCATTGTTCAGCATAACTGCGGTGGAAGTGCTGTTATCTTTACTGATTATTGGTCAGGAAGTTAAGGCTCCAGTTGCAGAGCATGCAACTTGACTCCCTGGGTCTAGAGTTTGCTTGGAATTGAAGGCAGACTGTACACAATAAACAGTAATCTGACAGAGCTGTCTTTACTGTCCAGATGTTCCAGAGATCAGTTAGGGAGATGGTGTCCACTTGGGATCCCTTAAAATCCTGTCCATCATTGGGAATTTATCCACTGTAATGCACTCCAGTATTTCTAGCACTTCTTCCTGCTTGACACATGGGTGTTCAAGAATATCAACATATCCCTCTCTTAAATCTTCAGCTTCCACCCTGTTGAATACTGATGGAAAGTACGCACTTTGAATCTCACTCAGGTCCCCTGGCTCCACAAGGAGATAAAGGTATGCTCACATTTTTGGTCGAGACCTAGCAGTGAAGATGCATGTTCTTTTCTTTGAACAGTGGAATGGACATCAGATGATTCTCAAAAGTTCAGAGTTTTTAGCAGGCAGTAGAACCACTATCAGAAAGTTCAAACAAAGTTTTCAATGCCTGAAAACTATTTAATTGAGTGTGAAATTTCACAGAGTCATAGAGAAGTACAGCCAAAGAAACAAGCCCTTCGGCCCATCTAGTCTGTGCCAAAATCACTTAAAACTGCCTACTCCCATCGACGTGCACTGGGACCATAGCCCTCCATACTCCTAATATTAAAGTACCTCTTGAAAATTCTCTTAAACTTTGAAATCACATGCACCATTTATGCTAGAAGCTCATTCCACACTCTCACGACCCTCTGAGTGAAGTTTCCCTTCATGTTCCCTTAAAACTTCTCACCTTTCACCCTTAACCCACGACCTCTAGTTTTAGTTTCACCCAACCTCAGTGGAAACAGCCTGCTTGCATTTACCCATCTATACCCCTCACAATTTTGTACACGTCTATCAAATCTCAAAATCTTCTACGTTCTAAACTATACAGACCTAACCTATTCAATCCTTCCTCACAACCCAAGTTCTCCAGATCCAGCAACATCCTTGTAAATTTTCTCTGCACTCTTTCAAACTTGTTCACATCTGTCCTATAGGTAGGTGACCAAAGCTGCACACAATACTGCAAATTAGGTTTTATACAACTTTGTGTTGGCACGTGGCCAAGTGGCTAAGGCGTTGATCCAGTGATCTAAAGGTCGCTAGTTTGAGCCTCAGCTGAGGCAGCTTGTTGTGTCCTTGAGCAAGGCACTTAACCACACAAATACTTGGCTGTACTTCTCTGTGATATTTCACAACCCTGCCCAGGTCTCAGTCAACATCGAAATCGATGGACAGCTGAAGAAGATACAACTTCAACATAACATCCTATCTTCTGTACTCAATACATTGATTTATGAAGACCAGTGTGCCAAAAGCTTTCTTTACGCCCCCTTCTACCTGTGACACCGCTTTCAATGAATTATAGACCTGTATTCCCAGATCCCTTTGTTCAACCACACTCAGTAGTGCCCTATCATTCCCAGGGTCCTACCAAAGTGCAAAACCTTGCACTTGGCTGCATTGAATTCCATCTGCTATTTTTCAGCCCTTTTTTCCAGCTAGTCCAGATCCCTCTGCACGCCATGATAGCCTTCCTCACTGTCCACTACACCCCCAACCTTGGTGTCATCCGCAAATTTGCTGATCCAGTTAACCACATTATCATCCAGATCTTTAATATAAATGAGAAACAGCAAAGGACCCAGCACCGATCCCTGCGGCACTCCACTAGTCACAGGCCTCCAGTCAGAGAGGCAACCACCTACTACCACTCTCTGGCTTCTCCCACAAAGCCAACATCTAATCCAATTTACCACCTCATCCTGAATGTTGAGCAACTGAATCTTCTTGAGCAGCCTCCCAAGTGGGACCCACAATGCTGTGCTGAACATGTAAATGCCTTACTAAAGTCCATGTAGACAACATCCACTGCTTTGCTGTCATCCACTTTCCTGGTAACTTACTTGAAAAATTCAATCTACCATACACAAAGCCATGCTTACTATCCTTAATCAGTCCCTGTCTATCCAAATACTTATATATCTGGTTCCTTTGCATACCTTCCAATAACATTCCCACTACGTACTGATGTCAGAGTCACCAGCCTATAATTTCCTGGTTTCTGTTTAGAGCCTTTTTTAAACAGCGGAATAACATTGGCCATCCTCCAATCCTCTGCTACTTTACCCGTCGTGAAGGATGTTTTAAATATCTCTGACGTGGCCCCAGCAATTTCTGTACTTGCCTCCCATGGGTCCAAGGGAACGCCCTGTCAGGCCCTGGGGATTTATCCACCCTGATCTGCCTCAGAGTAGCAAACACCTCTTCCTCTGTAATCTGTATAGGTTCCATGAAGTTGGTGCCACTTTGCCTCACTTCTATATTTGTCTCCTGGGTAAATACAGATGCAAATAATTCAATTAACATCTCCCCCATCTGTTTTGGCTACACACATAGATTACCATTCATGTCTTCCGGAGGACCAATTTTGTCCTTTTTGCTCTTATCATATCTGTAGAATCCCTTAGGATTCTCCTTCACCTTGTCTGCTAGAACAATTCCACGCCTTCTTTTAGCCCTCCTGATTTCTTTCTTAAGTGTTCTTTTGCATTTCTTGTATTCCATAAACACTTCATTTGTTCTTACTTGCCAATATCTGCTATGCAGCTCCTTTTTTCTCAATCAGGGCCTCAATATCTCTTGAAAACTAAGGTTCCCTACACTTGTTATCTTTATCATTTATTCTGACAGGCAGATAATACAAGCTTTGTTCTCTCAAAATTTCATGTTTGAAGACATCTCACTTTCCAAGTACATCTTTGTCAGAAAACAGCCTCTCCCAATCCACACTTGACAGATAATTTCTGATACCATCAAAATTGGCCTTTCCCCAACTTAGAATCTCAATCTGCAGATCAGACCTATCATCTTGCATATTTACTTTGAAACTAATACCATTGTGGACACTGGATGCAAAGTGCACCTCAACACGTTTCTGCCACCTGCCCTGTCTCATTCCCTAATAGCAGTTCCAGTATCACATGTTTTTTTTCCATGAACTGATGAAGGAAATTTTCCTGACCACATTTGACCAACTCTATCTCATCTACTTATTTTATAGTATAAGTTTCCCAATCAATACGTGGAAAGTTAAAATCACCTACTATAACAACCTTATGTTTCTTGCAACAGTCTGCATTCTCTCTATAAATTTGTTTCTCTAAATCCTTACGACTGTTGGGTGGTGTGTAATATAGCCCTATTAATGTGGTCATACGTTTCTTATCTCTCAATTCCACCCATTATGCCTCACTAGTCGAGTTCTCCAGACTGTCCTGAGTACAGCTGTGCATTTTCCCTGACTAGTAACACCACCCTACGTCCTTTAATCCCTTTTGCTTCATTACATCTAATACAATGGAACTCTAGAATACTGAGCTGCCAATCCTGCCCCTCCTGCAACCAAGTTTTACTAATGGCTACAACTTCATAATTCCTGGTGTTGGTCCAGGCCCTGAGCTCATCCGTCTTTCCTATGATACTTCTTGCATTGAAATATACGTAGCTCAGCTCACAACTGCTCAACCTTTTGACTCCTGACTTAGTCTGAGGTCTTACCAACATCTGCCTCCACAACCTGTCCACTAACGGTTCTGGCACTCGGCTTCCCATCACCCTGCAATTCTAGTTGAAACCCCACCATGCGGCGTCAACAAACCTTCCTGCTAGGATATTCGTCCCCTTCCAGTTCAGGTGCAAACTGTCCCTTCTGTGCAGGCTTAACTGGTCAAGTATAATTTGCAAATAAATAGATAGCAGCAACTAGCCACTGTTGCTGATGTGACCGTGCTCCAACATGGGAAACTTTTAAAAGTTCTGATGGCTATGTCTAATACCACGAGCTCCAATTCCTAAGGGAAGACAGTTTTATAATAAAAGATCATGAGAATTTCCTCCATTTGTTCTAATAATTGTTGACTCAGTAAACGTAACTTGGCAACTGATTTCTGCCACAGCTCTTTTCTCAGGCCAGTAGCATGCTGATATGCAACTAGACTGCACAACTCCAGCAATCCTTTAATACCTATTCAGTTTGGAAATGACTAGTTATGATTTGGCTGCTGTTTTATACCTCACCTAAGTTCATGTCCATTATAGCGCATTAAATAATCAGTTCCTCCAGCATCTAGTGAGCTGCTCCAGATTCCAGTCTCATGTCTCCAAATAATCGGATGGTCAATCAACTCTTGCCTGCAGTCTCACTCAGTTCGTCCCATCTGTTTCTCTCTGGTTGCTCTCAAAATGTGAAGTATCAAAACCTCTCAAAAGAGGTGGGGGGTCAGGCTTTGGGGTGAGGTGTAAAGATGTGTGTAGAGAAGGCATGAGAGTTTTCTCATGGGCTCAGAAGGCACAGTTGTTTCTCCTGACCCAAGAGGAACCTTGTCTGCCTGTTAATCTCTAACAACCATCGTCTTCAAAATTCAGTTGAAAGAGCATTGGCTCTTTTTGGTTTCTATTTCCTTTCCTGATCAGGAGACAGTGAAAATCAATTTCTTATTCTGTGGTATGGAGCAACTCTAACATGAAGAAAAGTTAAAATAGTTATGAAAAAGTCACAGGCTCTTGATCAACCTTCCTGAGGACCTCTGACTGCAATTCTAGATTGGATACCAACATCAACACTGCATATTTAAAGGAGCCTGACATTCCACTATTGGTGTCCCACATAATCGCATCAGCTAGTTTCAAAACTTACTTCACATCAGCTACCCCCTTACATGGTGAGTGAGTGATGAGGTAGATTTTCATCTGTGCTGAGCATATACCTTGCCTGCATTTCCTTGGTCCCAAGATACTAAAGGTCAACCTAAGAGTAGAGCTAGAGTCAAACGTAGGCTAGAGCCAACTGTGATGGCTGGTTTCATTGCCTGAAAAGCCTACCTCAACAAGTTAGGTTTTCACACAAGTGAATTCAGTGTGAGCTCTTCAGATGAACTCCCAACTGCATGTGTGCAAACCCAGCATCACTACTACTAAACCACCATTTTCATCAACCTGAGAGATTTGAGCACTGGAGAAGTACCTTAAGTAAAACAAATCTAAAAACTTGTCAAATTTCCCCAATTAGCCTATATGTTAAACCAAGGAATAGATTTTCAAAGGGCTACAAATCAGGAAAAAAAGTGTGAGAAGTAAGAATAGAAGTTATCTTTAATATAACATCTACATGCCAGGGGGTATCAGTAAGACAAAGGAAAGGATTCAAGCATGGTTTCAAAGAATCCTTGAAAAGATTCCCACCGACTCCTTGGCCCACCACCACTAAAAGTGTAGGATGGTGTTAGGAACCTTCAGGCCATGTACAGGGAGCACACGGAAGTCCCCAATAAGTGGTAGAAGTGCTCTTCCACACAAACGATCATCTCACCAGCCTGTCGACCAACTCCTGCTGCATCTACAGTTCCCACGGCAGCATCAGCAGTCACTGACAAACTGACAAAACCAAAGGCGAAGCAGAGTATGCTCAATCCCACAAACAACATGCTGGAGGAACTCAGCAGGTCAGGCAGCATCTATGGAAATGAATAAACAGTCAACATTTCAGACTGAGACCCTTCTTCAGGACTGGAAGGAAAGGGGAGGACACCAGAATTAAAAAGGAGGAGAAGTTAGAAGGTGACTGGTCAAGCCAGGTGAGTGGGAAAGGTAAAGGACTGGAGAAGAAGAAATCTAATAGGAGAGGAGAGTGGACCATCAGAGAAAAGGGAGGAGGAGGGTCACCAGGATAAAGGTGATAGGCAGGCTAGGAGAAGTGTAGGGAATAGAAGAGGGAAGGAGGAGAGGAAAAGTTGAAAAGAGAAATCAATGTTCATACCATCAGCTTGGAGGTTACACAGACATAATATCAGGTGTTGCTCCTCCACTCTAAGAGTGGCCTATCATGGCAAAAGGGGAGGCCATGGATCAAAATGTCGGAACTGGAACAGGGAGAGGAATTAAAATGGTTGCCAAGAGATCCCAAGAAACTGCCTAAAAATAATTTCATCGGCTCTCTATAGCAGCAAAACCTGGACACCCACAAAGGCAGTGAGAAAGTGAGGTGAGACATTTGAAATGCCTCAAAGGCTGTTTCCTCTGCACTTGTCACAAATTCATCTGGGAATAATTAAATCAGACATAAGTCAGAAAATATGAACCTTTAAACATTGGGGAAAAAAGCATGAAACACATAACCATGGAACTCTTACAGCACTATGCCACAGAACGTTAAAGGGGAAAACCTGGAATAAAGTGGGTAGGATTAAAACTCACTGATTGCACAAGGATGGCAAAACATGGAAGGAATTGAGCGACAGGTGCCCCAAAAGCAGATGCAGACTCAGGATCAACTTGATTTGACCTGATGAAAATGCTGCACCACCTCTTGAAAATGATGTCTGATTCAATCTTGTGCCTAATGTGGTCAACATCTTCCTCAAAAGATAGATAGATAGATAGATAGATAGATACTTTATTCATCCCCATGGGGAAATTCAACATTTTTTCCAATGTCCCATACACTTGTTGTAGCAAAAACTCCTTACATACAATACTTAACTCAGTAATAATATGATATGCATCTAAATCACTAACTCAAAAAGCATTAATAATAGCTTTAAAAAAAAAAGTTCTTAAGTCCTGGCAGTTGAATTGTAAAGCCTAATGGCATTGGGGAGTATTGACCTCTTCATCCTGTCTGAGGAGCATTGCATCGACAGTAACCTGCTTCTCTGTCTCTGGATGGTGCTATGTAGAGGACCTACAACTATTCAGCAAGAATCAGATGTGTTATCACTAACATATGGTGTGAATCTTTTGGTTTTGCAGCAGCAGTACAAAGCAAGAACATAAAAATCTACAAATTACAATAAATAATGCAAAGAAAGAAATAATGGCCTTTCATCAAACTGATGGCAGTGGATGACTGAGTATAGATCTTCAGGCTCCTATATCTCCGCTTTGATGATAGTTACACTAGGAGGGCATGTCCTTGATGATGAAGGTCTTTAATGATGTATGCTATCTGACAATTTCACTCAACACACAAAATGTTAAACAATAAAATTTACCTTCAAGGCTGTAACTGGGCAAGTTGTTCAAAGCTAACTACCGCAATCATTTACAAATGTCTTAGAAGCAATCAGGAATAGATATACAATAAAATAAAAATCCCCTTTCCCCTCTTTTCCCCATTCTGGCCTTGTGCCTCCTCTCATCTGCCTGTCACTTCCCCCGGGTCCCAATTTCCTATGTTCCATTCTCCTCTCCTATCAGATTCCTTCTTCTCCAGCTTTTTATCTTTCCTGCCCACCTTGCTTCACCTTCCAGTTAGCCTTCTTCCTCTCCCCCTGCTTTTTTTTCCTGGCATCTTTTCCCTTCCTTTCCAGTCCTGAAAAATGGTCTGATTGCCTATTTATTCATTCCCATAGATGCTGTCTGACCTATTAAGTTCCTTCAGCATTTTGTGTCGACTGCCTAGAATAGAAATCTGTTGATTTTTTCATTTGAGTTCGTGAATCTAAGATCAAACATAGTCCCTCCCATCCTTTACCTGTTAAAACCACTGAGGCTTGAACATCTCTGCTCCACAGGTTTTCATAGGTCATGGCTCATTTATTTATTAAAATAACTGGGGAGATAATCCCTTTTAGGAGTATCAAAAACAAGAGTGTCTAGCTTAAGATGAGAGAAAGGAGTTTTAAGAAGATTTGAGAGGATTTTTAAAAAACATAGACAATGATTGATATCTGGAATTTGTTGCCGGACAGCGTGGAATCAGATACAATTAGTACATTCAAGAAGCTCTTTAACAGGGACTTAGAGGCAAGTTAAAGAAGGGTATAGACCAAATGTGGTAAAATGGGATCAATCTCGAGGGGTAAAGAGATCGCCATTGACAGTGTGGCCTGTTTCTGTGCTGTGCAAATCAATCATTCAGATTCCACAGTAGAAAAATATGAACAGACTCAGAAAAACTTAGAATATTTTTGTAATGTCTGATATTATCGCATCAGTAGGGAAAATTGAAAGCAGGAGATTGGGGTTGAAAGAGATAATAAATCAGCCAAGATTAAATTACAGAGCACACTGGATGGACTGAATGGCATAATTTTGCACATTTCTTATGGAAAGTATACCATGATGAGTAAAAGAAGCTCAAAATGTTAAATATTACCGTAGATTCCGGACTACAGAGCGCACCTGATTTTAAGCCGCTGGCACTAATTTTAGAAATAAAATCATTTTTTTAAATGTAAAGGCCGCACCGGATTTTAGGCCGCACCGGATTTTCGGCCGCAGGTGTCCCACGTTGTAATATGAGATATTTACACAGAAAGATATTACACGTGAGGATTTTTTTAACTTTTAATTAAATCCATATGGTAACAAAAACAAATACATATTGCAAATGCTTTTTTTCGAACCGTGCCCGTACGCGGCTACTTTTAAATATACGTTGCGTATACTTCTTTACTGAACAACATTCCAATATCTCCTAACGACTGGTAAAAAATATATATACTGCAGCCTACCAGGAAAAGTTATTGATACCTTTAACTTAAAAGCAGAGTTCGCTCGGATCCAAAGCCGCTCGCGTAATCCGCTCCCCCCTCCTTTCCGTTTCATCGCAAACGGCATTTAAAAGCAGATTTCGCTCGGATCCAAAGCCGCTCGCGTAATCCGCTCCCCCCTCCTTTCCGTTTCATCGCAAACGGCATTTAAAAGCAGATTTCGCTCGGATCCAAAGCCGCTCGCGTAATCCGCTCCCCCCTCCTTTCCGTTTCATCGCAAACGGCATTTAAAAGCAGATTTCGCTCGGATCCAAAGCCGCTCGCGTAATCCGCTCCCCCCTCCTTTCCGTTTCATCGCAAACGGCATTTTCCCACAAGACACCGCGAAACCGGGTGTGTCGTCATAGCATCCCGCGATGTAGTACAGAAAACAAATATAGTTTAAACTAAGTAGGGTAGGTAGCACAATGCTTCGAGTGTTTTCCATGTTGATGAGGGTGAGTACAAATGACTGATTTACAATAATTTAATTGTGAAAGTGCGCTTGATTTATCGTACAATTTCATTGGACCTCTGTGAACTACTCATCAATTTTATTGGTCTACTGTTACGAGGCAAAATGTTTACGAGGCGGCATGAAAAAAACCTTGCATTAGCCGCTCTGGATTATTGGCCGCAAAGTTCAAAGCTGTTCAAAATGTGGGAAAAAAGTAGCGGCTTAAAATCCGGAATCTACGGTATATGTTTGTTTGCAAGTACTACCGTAGATTCCGGATTTTAAGCCGCTACTTTTTTCCCACATTTTGAACAGCTTTGAACTTTGCGGCCAATAATCCGAAGCGGCTAATGCATGGTTTTTTTCATGCCGCCTCGTAAACATTTTGCCTCGTAACAGTAGACCAATAAAATTGATGAGTAGTTCACAGAGGTCCAATGAAATTGTACGATAAATCAAGCGCACTTTCACAATTAAATTATTGTAAATCAGTCATTTGTACTCACCCTCATCAACATGGAAAACACTCAAAGCATTGTGCTGCCTACTTAGTTTAAACTATATTTGTTTTCTGTACTACATCGCGGGATGCTATGACGTCACACCCGGTTTCGCGGTGTCTTGTGGGAAAATGCCGGTTTGCGATGAAACGGAAAGGAGGGGGGGGAGCGCATTACGCGAGCGGCTTTGGATCCGAGCGAACGCTGCTTTTAAATGCCGTTTGCGATGAAACGGAAAGGAGGGGGGGAGCGCATTACGCGAGCGGCTTTGGATCCGAGCGAACGCTGCTTTTAAATGCCGTTTGCGATGAAACGGAAAGGAGGGGGGGAGCGCATTACGCGAGCGGCTTTGGATCCGAGCGAACTCTGCTTTTAAGTTAAAGGTATCAATAACTTTTCCTGGTAGGCTGCAATATATATATTTTTTTACCAGTCGTTAGGAGATATTGGAATGTTGTTCAGTAAAGAAGTATATGCAACGTATATTTAAAAGTAGCCGCGTACGGGCACGGTTCGAAAAAAAGCATTTGCAATATGTATTTGTTTTTGTTACCATATGGATTTAATTAAAAGTTAAAAAAATCCTCACGTGTAATATCTTTCTGTGTAAATATCTCATATTACAACGTGGGACACCTGCGGCCGAAAATCCGGTGCGGCCTAAAATCCGATGCGGCCTGTACATTTAAAAAAATGATTTTATTTCTAAAATTAGAGCCAGCGGCTTAAAATCAGGTGCGCTCTGTAGTCCGGAATCTACGGTAATTGCTAAACACAATAAAAAAAACAAATTCAAAAGGTAATCTTTTTCACAATTTTTTTTCTCCCATGCTCATCTTAAGTCAACACAATCTCACTTCATTTGCCTTATGAAAATTTTTAGCATGTCTGCATTTGGCACTGCTGGCAATATGTTCTTGCAAATTCCGTGATCTCAGTAGCAAGTCTTCTCTCACTCCCCTCCCTTCTCGGTTGTTAACTTCCAATTCGAAGAATATGAATGGCCAGTGCTAGCAAAACTGTTTTCAGTGAAAAGATTAAACTCAGAACAGCTGGAATGTTTCTCCATTTAAATACATGTATGACTGGCTGGTACCGTACAGGAAATGTCAGTGCTCCAGTTCAGAGTCTGTCTTTACATTAAACAAAACCTTTGGGTGTTCTTGAAAGAAATACAATTTCTTGTGCATGGGATGTTAACCATAAAGCAGAAGTTTCAAAAAACTATGAACTGTACATTCATAAGGAATTTGGAATGTTTTGTAAAATTAGAGAATTAAAGGGCAGCTCTCCTGGGTTCTACTCAAATATTCTTTTAACATTTGGATCGCTATTACTGGACAATTTTCCAAGTAGGCCTTATCAAATAATTTTAAAATGAAAAACATTGCTGCTTTCAAATATTATGAAGATGGTGTGATTTGCAGGAAATAAAAAAAACTTGCTTTCAATACCTCACATAGTATATTAACAAGGACTTCGGCCCAACTAGTTCATGCTGAACAAAATTCTTATTTAAACTAGTCTCCTATTTGGTCCATGTTCCTCAAAAACGTTCCTATTCGTGCATTTGTCTAAATGTCTCCACTATTCCCTCTCATTCCATATACTGACTGCACTCTGGGTGAAAATGTTGCCCCTCAGTTTCCTATTAAATCTCTTCTCTCCTACCTTAAACCTTTGCTCTTTAGTTCTCAGTTCCTTAATAGCTCTAACAATGCCTTTCGTTATCTTATGCACCTCTGTAAGTTCACGTTTCATTTTCTTATGCACTAAGAAAATGTCCCAAACTGCTCAATTCCCCTACATAATCCAGTCCCTGAAGACTTGGCAACATGTCAATCTCCTTAGAGTACAAGATCTAGAAACAGAATTATGCTATTCGGTTCATCAAATCTGTTCTAACATTTATCATGGTTAATTTAACCCTCAATCCCATTTTCCTGTCTTCACCCTGTAACCTTTCACACAATTAATCAAGAACCTACCAACCTCTGCCTTAAATATGCCCAATCACTTGGCCTCACAGTTGCCTGTGGCAAAGAATTCCACAGATTCACCACCCTCTGGCTAAAGAAATTTTTCCTCATCACTGTTCTAAATGGACATCCCTTAATCCCGAGGCTGTACTCTCCGGTTCAAGACTCCACCACTATAGAAAAACATCCTCTCCACATCCACTTCTATACAGATTTTTCAATATTTGATAGATTTCAATGAGATCACCTGCCCCCTCTCCCCCCATTCTTCTAAACTCCAGCAGTACAGGCCCAGAGCTATCAAACTCTCTTCATATGTCAACTTTTTCAGTCCTGGGATCATTCTTGGTGAACTTCCTCCGGACTCTCTCCAATGTCAGCACATTCTTTCTTAGATAAGAGCTCCAAAGCTGTTCACAATATTCCAAAACCCTCAGCATTGTATCCTTGCTTTTGCTTCCGAGTCCTCTTGAAATTAATGCTAACGTTGCATTTGTCTTCCTCACCACCGACTCAACCTGCAAGTTAACCTTTAGGGAATCCTGCACAAGGACTCCAAAGTCCCTCTGCACCTCCGATTTTTGAATTTTCTCCCCATTTACAAAATAGTCCACGTTTATTCCTTCTGCCACAGCGCATGACAATGCAATTCTCTACGTTATATGCCATTAGCCACTTTTTTGCCCATCCCCCAATCTGTCTAAGCCCTTTGGCAGACACCTTGCTTCTTCAGCACTACTTGCCCTTCTACCTATCTTTGTTTCGTCCTCAAACTTGGCCACAAAGTCACCAATCCCTTCATCCAAATCACTGACATACAAAGTGAAAAGCAGTACCAACACTGACCCCTGAGGCACACCACCACTGACTGGCAGCCAACCCTTTAATCTCATTCTTTGCCAACTACCTGTCAGTCTAATACCTCTCCTGTAATATCATGAGCTTTTATTTTGTTAAGCAGCCTCATGTGCAGCACCTTGTAAGAGGTCTTCTGAAATTCCAAATAAACAGCTTCTACTGATCCTCCTTTGTCTATCCTGCCTGTTATTTCCTCAATGAATTCCAACAGGTTTGTCAGGCAAGATTTCCTTCCCTTTGAGAAAACCATGCTGACCTTCATCTTTTTTATTATGTTCCTCCACGTAACCCAAAAGCTCATCCTTAATAATGGACTCCCAATATCTTTCAACCACTGAAGTCAAGCTAACTTGTCTATAATTTCCTTTCTTCTGCCTCCCTTTCTTCTTAAAGGGGGAGTGACATTTACAATTTTCTAGTCCTCAGGAGCCATTCCAGAATTTAATGATTATCGTTAATGCCTCCACAATCTCTCCAGCTACAGTACTTCTTCCAGAACCCTGGAGTATAGACCATCTGGTCCAGGTGACCTTTCAGTTTCCCAAGCACCTTCTCCTTAGTAATAGTAACTACTTTCACTTCTGCCCCAACACTCTCGCATTTCTGGTCTTCTGCAGTGAAGACTGATGCAAAATATTTATTATGTCCATATGCCATTTCTTTGTTCCCCCATTACTACCTCTCCAGTAGTCCGATATCCACTCTTGTCTCTCTTTTACTCCTTATACAGACAATAGGCACAGGACTGTCTGTACATAAAATAACCCTGAGAGGAAATAATATAGTAGTAGTGGTTGGGGGGTGTGGCAGGGTTGGTTAGTGAGTTGTGGTGTTGTGCAGTTTGGAGAAAGTAACCAATTTTGAGTCTGGTGGTCTGGCATGGATGCTATGTAGCCTCCTCCCTGATGGAAGTAAATCAAACACTCCATGAGCAGTGTGGGTGGGATCCGTCATGATGTTACTGGCCTCCTTGCAAGCACCTTTCTGTACATATGTCCTTGATGGTGGTTAGGCTGGTGCCGGTGATGCACTAGGCAGTTTTGACGTCCCGTAGAACCTTCCTTTCCGCCGCAGTGTAGCTTCTGTACCAAGGATGCTCTCTGCTGTGCATCTGTAGAATGACGTGAATATAGATGTGCAGAGTCCAGCTCTACTCAGCCTTTTCAAAAAGTGGAGGGATTGGTCAACCATCCTGATTGTCTAGGATTCATTCTGGGACGCTGAGAAATTGAGTGAAATGTGTAGTCCCAGGAGTTTGAAACTGCTCGCAGTTTCCACTCCTGTGCGCCAATATAAAGATGGCGTGAGTGGTGCAAGTTCTCCTGAAATCAATAACCATCTCTTTTGTCTTGTTGACATTGAGGAAGAGGTTATTTTTCTGGCACCAGGCCTCGAGTTCTTCCATCTCCTCTCTGTAGGCCAACTCATCATTGTTGGTGATGAGCCCCACCGTGGTTATATCATCAGTGAACTTGACAACATGATTACTCAGGTATTTAGTTGTGCAGTCATGTGTGAGCAGACTGTACAGCAATAGGATCAGCACACAGGCCTGGGGGGCACCCATGTTGAGAATGATGGGGTGGGAGAAGCGGTTGGGCCATCCTGACTATTCTGAGGTCTGTTCATTAGGAAGTCCGAGGAGGAGGCATCTGTCAGAGAGCAGTTTTGTTGGAAAGCATATTGGTGAGTGTCCAGTGTGGCAGGAATGGAGTTTTTGATATGTGCCATTACCAGCTATTCAAAGTACTTCATGAAGATTGACATCAGTGTCACCAGGAAGCAGTTGTTTAGTTCTGAAGGTCTAGAGTTCTTTGGTACAGGGATTAGAAACATGTGGGAACAGCAGCCTGGATGAGTGAAGTATCGAAGGTGTCCCTGAAGACATCAGTGAGCTGGTGTGCACGCTCCTTCCGTGGTCCTAGGATGTTGTCTGGTCCGACCGCATTAAGAGGGTTGACTCTCTGCAGAGTCCTTCCCATGTCTGCTGCTGTTACAGATAGTGACTGCTCACCTGGGAGAGGATAACTTTTGTGACTGGTGTTGTGTTGCCTTGAAGTGTGCATAAAATTTTTGGAGTTTCCAGAGAGGGAAGCACAACTTGTATAGTCAACACTGTATTTCCTTGCATAGTAAGCAATGCCCTTGATGTCCTGTCACAAGTCGGGGATCACTATCAAACAGGAAATCCTGAATTTTTTGTGTGTAGGCAGTCTTTGCCCTCATGATGCCTAAGACAAGTTTTCTTTCAGCTTATCTGAGAGCTGTTCAGTCTCTAAACTTGAAGGCAGGTCCCAGGCTTTAGTAGGGCGTGCAACTCTATGTTCAGCCAGGGCTTCTGGTTATGCTGTGAGATGACTGTTCTTGAGGTACCAACGTCGTCTACACGCTGACGATGTAGCTGATGACAAATGGGGCATATTCCTCGAGGTCTGAGTCTTCTCTGTTTGTGGCGGCCTCCCTGAACATTCGTTAGTTAGTGTGTTCAAAACAGTCCCAAAACATACCGTAGATTTCGCACTACAGAGCGCACCTGATTAAAAGCCGCTGGCTCTAATTTAGAAATAAAATCAATTTTGTACTTGTACAAGCCGCACCGGATTTTAGGCCGCACCGGATTTTCGGCCGCACCGGATTTTCAGCCGCAGGTGTCCCACGTTGTAATATGAGATATTTACACAGAAAGATATTACACGTGAGGATTTTTTAACTTTTAATTAAATCCATATGGTAACATAAACAAATACATATTGCAAATGCTTTTTTTCGAACCGTGCCTGTAACGCGGCTACTTTTAAATATACGTTGCGTATACTTTTTTACTGAACAACATTCCAATATCTCCTAACGACTGGTAAAAAATATATATACTGCAGCCTACCAGGAAAAGTTATTGATCGCCTTTAACTTAAAAGCAGCGTTTTGGCTCCGCCGCTCCGCCGCTCGCCCCCCCGCCTTCCCGTTTATCGCAAACCGGCATTTTTCCCACAAGACGCGGCGAAACCGGGTGTGACGTCATAGCATCCCGGGATGTAGTACAGAAAACAAATATAGTTAAAACACTTCTAACTTTAACTAACAAATGAATTACTAAGCGAAAGTATTATAAACTAAATAACTGCCATAAAGGCAGCACAATGCTTTTCTTCGAGTGTTTTCCATGTTGATGAGGGTGAGTACAAATGACTGATTTACAATAATTTAATTGTGAAAGTGCGCTTGATTTATCGTACAATTTCATTGGACCTCTGTGAACTACTCATCAATTTTATTGGTCTACTGTTACGAGGCAAAATGTTTTTGGCGGCATGAAAAAAAATCATGCATTAGCCGCACCGTAGTAAAGGCCGCAGTGTTCAAAGCTGTTCAAAATGTGGGAAAAAAGTAGCGGCTTATAATCCGACATCTACGGTAGATGCTGCCTTATTAGGCCAAACAGTGATGGTCCTCTTGACTGGTTTCTCCATTTTCAGCCATGGTCGATATACTGGGATTAACATTAAGGAGATGTGGTCAGAGAGACCAAGATGAGGAAGTGGGATGGCTTTATAAGCACCGCATCTGTTTGTATTAACATGGTCCAGTCAGTTTGTTCCCCTAGTGGCCATGGTGACGTGTTGGGTAAAACGTCCAGCAAGTTAACATGACTGAAGTCTCCTGCAATTATGAAGAGGCCGTCCGGATGCTTGTTTTGTAAAGAACTGATGATACTGTAAAGTTCTCCCAGTATGTCCTTGGTGGTCGCACTTGGGAAGATGTAGACAGCAGTGGTGAACACAACGATAAATCCCCTGAGCAGTAATATGGCCAGCATTTAATTGTAAACTGTTCAATTGCCCCAGAACAATTTGATGGCAATGGAAGTTAGGTAGAGCACCAACCAAACGCAGTGAGTTCCTTCTCCTTACGTGTGGGATTTTCTTATTTTTTAAACCATAAAAGCTAGATAGGGTCTAGTGGAGCGGCCATTGTTGGAGCGGGGGCTAGAGTCAGAGTAGGAACTCAGAGGCTTTGATGAGAAGAGGCTGGGGCCGAAGAAACAGGTAAGAAGGGTAGGTTTTTCTTTATTATTGCTGATTTGGTGTTGGTTGCCCATCGCACAGTGTAGGCAGGATGGCAGATATGACAGTGGAATGCTCCTCCTGTAGGATGAGGGAATTCATGCAACCTAATGGCCTCCCTGATGACTACACCTGCGGGAAGTGCAGCCGACTCCAGCTCCTGAAAGACCGCACTTAGGAGCTGGATCTGGAGTTGGATGAACTAAGGATCATCCGGGAGGCAGAGCAATTGATAGATAAGACATTTGAGCAGGTGGTTACACCCAGAGTGCATAATTCGGGGAGTAGATGGGTGAACACCGAGAGAGGTAGAGAGAGAAAGAAGTCAGTGCAAGGTCCCCCTGTGGCCATTCCCCTCAGCAACGGGTATACCCCTTTCGATACTGCTGAGGGGGTGACCTATCTGGGCAAGGCAATAGCAGCCAGACCAATAGCACTGTGGTTGTCTCTGAGCCTCAGAAGGGTAGGGTGAAGACAGGCAGATCAATAGCACTGTGGTTGTCTCTGAGCCTCAGAAGGGTAGGGTGAAGACAGGCAGACCAATAGCACTGTGGTTGTCTCTGAGCCTCAGAAGGGTAGGGTGAAGACAGGCAGATCAATAGTCATAGGGGACCCCATCATTCGGGGGACAGATGGGAGATTCTGCGGCAGCAAAATAGACACCAGGGCAGCGTGTTGCCTCCCGGGTGTTAAGGTCTAGGATGCGTCTGAGTGGTTGCAGAATATTCTTGAAGGGAGGGTGAGCAGCCAGAGGTTGTGGGACATATCATCGGCCCTCTTTATCTGTGAATTCCGCATGCACGTATTCAACCAACCGCAAATCGAAAAAACCCGGAAGTGCTCTTCCAGCACTCGTTGTTCGAACATTGTTCGCCTCACGTCTTGTTCGTACACTACTTTGTTCCTGTGAAAAAATGGCTCCTAAAAAGCAATTAGGTGGTCAAAGCAATTCCTCAAAGGCTAACAGGGAGCGTAAAGTGCTATCTCTCACCGAGAAAGTAGAAATATTAGATCTTTTGAAAAGTGGCATATCACATTCCAAAGTGGGCCGTAAGGTCGGTAAAAACAAATCAAGCATTCGCACAATAAAGCAGAGAAAAGCTGAAATTCGTGTAAGTGTTAGTGTTGCCCCTACAATGGCAAAAATGGTCTCTCTGGTTCATGATAAAATGCCTGCGAAGACTGAGAAAGCATTAAGTGTGAGGACCAGAGGACATGTCACAGAAGTGTATCCCTGTCAATGGTCAAATTACAGTCGGCCCTTCTTATCTGCGGATTCCGTATGTGTGGATTCAACCAATCACGGATTGGGAAAACCCGGATGTTCTCTCTCCAGCACTCGTTGCTTGAGCATGTACAGACTATTTTTTCTGGGTAGTTAGGCATTTGGTGGCACACGAGCAGTGTTCAATCACTTAAACCAAATGAGGTAAGGTTGGCAGATCTGTAGCCAAATCTTTTCTATGACAGTGCATTTCATGATCACAATTACCAATAATAACTGTATCTTCTTTATAGTAAAAAAAGTGAAACTTATATTTCCAATGATATTTAAAAATATCCTTGCTTGAACTTCCTCAAATAGCATGAGAGGATCATAAGTCTAGATGAATAATTAGGCTAATGGATGGTAATTCTAGTAGTTTAAATGGTATACCACTCTACATTTTTTTTGCTGGAGGACTATTGTTATATACAGTCGGCCCTCCTTATCCGCGGGTTCCGCATGCGCGGATTCAACCCGGAAGTTCTCTCTCCAGCACTCGTTATTTGAGCATGTACAGTCTATTTTTTCTTGTCATTATTCCCTAAACAATACAGTATAAGAACTATTTACAAAGCATTTACATTGTATTAGGTATTATAAGTAATCTAGAAATGACTTAAAAGTACAGGCAGTCAGTCCCCAGGTTATGAATGAGTTCCATTCCTGAGTCCGTCTTTAAGTCGGATTTGAAGTCAGAACAGATACATCCGGTATTATTTAGCGTCAGTTAGTTAAACATTTTTCTTAGTATATAGTACATATTTTACAAAGGTATCTTTTTATGCATACAAAACACTTAAGAAACATGCGTATTTCAATAAACCACTGCGTGGCTTAGTAATTATTGTAGCTTTCATCGGGGCAGGGCCTTTCACATGCTCCATTAAAATTGTTGCAATCGTTGACCGACCGTAGCCTAACACTTTTCCAATGACTGATGGTGTTTCACCTCTTTCCGATCGCTTTATTACTTCCACCTTATTTTCAATCGCGATCGTGATTATATTTGTGAACAGAAACACTGCGGATTCAGAGCTGCACCGCCAGGTCCTAACATCCACCGCACGGAGACATGTTAAATAAAGTCCGGGGTTCCGCTGAGTCCTAAAGACCACCGCACTGATACAGGTTAAATAAGGGACTTGAGCATCCGCGGGGGTCCCGGAACCAATCCCCTGTAGATAAGGAGGACTGACTGTATATGTGAAAAAGTTCTTAGTCTCTATGAGCACTACTGTGATGGGGTTGATGAGAGCGAGAGAAAAGAGTTTAAGGCTCATAAGGGATGGCTGGCTGGCTATGTAAAGGGCGACAGCCTCAAGAACGTAAAGATCACGGGAGAATCGGCATCGGCTGATGCTGAGGGCACAGCAGTGTTCCCAGAGGAGCTGCAATTCTGAAGTCTTGACATTCAATGCATGAAGATCCTCAGCCCTCAACCTCCACACTTCCTGACTTTAGTATTATTGAGCCTCCTCCGAAGCATCCTTATTCCCTAAACAAGACAGTGTAACAACTACTGTACAGGTATTACTAGTTTTACTCATTGTTTGATCATAGTTCACCTCGCGTCTCATTCGTTTCCTGCTTGTGTTGTGAGCAAGAGGAACATGTAAGTTTTTTTTCCCGTCAATATTCCCTAAACATTACAGTATAACAACTACTTACATAGCATTTGCATTGTATTTGGTATTATAAGTAATCTAGAGATGATTTAAAGTATACGGGAGGATGTGCGTAGGTTATATGCAAATCCTATGCCATTTTATATAATGGACTTGAGCACCCACGTTTTTTGGTATCCACGGGAGGTTCCAGAACCAATCCCTCGCGGATAAGGAGGGCTGTCTGTATTGGTACCAGTGACACAGGCAGGAGAGGGGTAGAGATCCTGCATAGTAAGTTTAGGGAGTTAGAAAGGAGGCTGAAGAGCAGGACCTCCAGGGTGGTAATCTCCAGATTAGTCCCTGTGCCACGAGCGAAGGAAGGTCAGAACAGGAAGATAGTGCAGACTGAGGAGATGGTGCAGTGGGCAGGGTTTCAAATTCTTGGATCATTGGAACTTTTTCTGGGGAAGGGGTGAATTGAACAAGTGGGACAAGTTGCACTTGAACTAATATCCTGGGAGGGAGGTTTGCTAATGATGTTGGGGAGGTTTTAAACTAGATTTGCAGGGGGGGTGGGAACCGAAATGAAGGGGCAGAGGATGGGGTGGTTGGTGCACAAGTAGAGACAGCTTGTAGGGAGTTTGTGAGGAAGGATGGGCAGATGATAGTGCAAAGATGCACCCAGCCAGATGGTTTGAGATGTGTCTATTTTAATGCAATGAATATCATAAGCAAGGCAGATGAACAGAGCATGGATCAATACTATGACATTGTGGCCTTTACCAAGACTTGGATGTCTGGGTGTCTCAGGGGCAAGAATGGCTGCTGAATGTGCCACGCTTTAGATGTTTCAAAAGGGACAGGGAGAGAGGCAAAAGAGGTGGAATGGCATTGCTAATCAGGGCGATGATAGAGCAAAGATGCACTCAGCCAGTAGGTTTGGGATGTGTCTATTTTAATGCAAGGAGCATCATAAACAAGGCGGATGAACTTAAGAGCATGGATCAATACATGGAACTAAGATGTTGTGGCCATTACAGGGACTTAGATGTCTCGGGGCAGGATTGGCAGCTGAGTGTGCCAGGCTTCAGATGTTTGAAAAAGGACAGGGAGGGAGGCAGAAGAGATGGCGCTACTGTGGGAAGCGAGGGAGGAGATTGCTGAGCCTCTGGCAAAGATCTTTGCATCATCAATGGGGACAGGAGAAGTACCAGAGGATTGGAAGGTTGCAAATGTTGTTCCTTTGTTCAGGAAAAGGAGCAGAGATAACCCAGGAAATTACAGACCAGTGAGTTTTAATTCAGTAGTGAGCAAGTTGTGGGACAAGATCCTGAGAGGCAGGACTTATGACCATTTGGAGAGACATAATCTGATTTGTGATAGTCAGCATGACTTTGTTAAGGGCAGATCATGCCTTACAAGCCTGACTGAATTATTTGAGGATGTAACAAAACACATGATGAAGGTAGAGCAGTGGATGTAGTCTGCAGCTCTCTTGACTGAGCTGCCTGGGCCAGGTCTGGTGGCTGTGGAATCCCTAGTATGTTGAGCACTACTACTGATTCTGCAGCTGGCAGATTAAAAGCAATTTTGTCTAAGAATTCAGCAGCACTGCATTCACAGACTGGAATCCCTGACTAGAAACTTTAAAACATTATCTAAGGATTTAAAACTAGCACCATTATTGGGATCCTCTCTGCACAACAAAATTACTGTGTCTCTGCACATGGAAATGCCAGAGGAAGTGGCTGAGGCAAGTACATTAACAAAACTTAAAACATATTCAAACAACGACTTGGATAGGAAATGTTCAGAATAGGGGTTCCCAACCTGGGGTCTACAGATGCCTTGCTTAATGGTATTGGTCCATGGCCAAATGTGGGCAACTGGGTCTGGATTAGATGGAATCTTGGTTAGCACATACCTGATGGACCGAAAGGCCAGTTTCTGTGTTACGTGACTCTATAACATGCTCTTCCCAACAACAAAGAATATATAAGTCAATGTTATTTCCAGTTGTTAAGATCTAATGAAGAAGACTGCACTAATCTGTTCAAGCACAAAGTTTATCCGTTTATGTGATCTCTCAAGTTTGCTGGTGATTGATAAAGGGATTTCTTGCATTGAAGGAAGATTGACAAAACGGTTAGACAGTAAGACATAGGAGCAGAATTAGGCCATTCCATCCTGGCTGATTTATTTACCCTCTCAACCTCATTCTCCTGTAGTCTCCACATAACCTTTGATACCCCTTACGAATCAAGAACCCTTTGGCCTCTGCTTTAATTATAAACAATGAATTTGCCTCCAGTCGAATGTGGCATAGAATTCCATAGATTCACTGCCCTCTGGCTAAAGAAATTCCTCCTCATCTCTGTTCTAAAGGGATGCCCTTCTATTGTGAGACTATATCTTCTGGTCCTTCACTCTCCCGCTATTGGAAATATCCTCTCCATATCCTTTCAATATTTGGTAGGTTTGCATAAATTCCCCCCTCCCCACTCATTTTTGTAAACTCCAGTGAGTGTAAGCCCAGAATCATCAAATACTTCTCATACATTAACCCCTTCACTCCAAGATCACTCTCATAAACCTCCTGTAGACCCTCTCCAGGTCCAGCACATCCTTTCTACAATCAGGAGCCCAAAACTGCTCACAATGCCCCAAATGCAGTCTCACCAATGCCTTTTAAAGCATCAACATTATATCCTGGCTTTTATATTCTAGTCCTCTTGAAAGGAATGCTAACATTTTATTTGCCTTCTTCGTCACCAACTTAGCCTGCAAGTTAACCTTGAGGCAACCTTGCATGAGGACAAGTTCCTCTGCACCTCCGATTTCCTAATTCGCTCCCCGTTTAGAAAACAGACCATTCCTTTATTCCTTCCAGCATAGTGCATGACCATACACTTCCCTGACACTGTAGTTTATCTGCCACTTCTTTGTCCATTCTCCTCATCTGTCCAAGTTTTCTGCAGACTTCCTGCTTATTCAATACTATCTGCCTGCCCCTCCACACAACTTCTGTGAACTTGGCTACAAAGCCATCAATTCCATCATCCAGATCCTTAACATATAACATGAAATGTAGCATACCCAACACTGACCCCTGCACAATATCACTAGTCACCAGCAGCCAATCAGAAAAGCTCCTTTTATTCCTCTTCTGTGCCTTCTGCCTGTCAGCTAATCTCCTATCCATGTTAGTCTCTTTCCTGCAATAACATGGGGTCTTACATGCAGCAGGTTGTCAAAAGCCTTCTGAAAATCCAAGTAAACAACATACACTGACTCTCCTTTGTCTATCCTACCTGTTATTTCCTCAAAGCAATCCAAGAGATTTGTCAGGCAAGATTTCCTCTCATGGCATTTCTTTCGGGTGCCTCCAAGAATCCCGAAACCTCATCCTAAACAATACACTCTAACATCTTGCCAACCTCTAAAGTCAGGCTGATTAGCCCATAATTTCCTTTCTTTTGCCTCCCTCCCTTCTTAAAGTGAGGCGTAATAATAGTGATTTTCCAATTCTGTGGAACCATTCCAGCATCCAGTGATGCTTTATCAATCATTACTATTGCCTCCACAATCTCTTCATCTACCTCTTTCAGAACCTGTGTAGCTACATTTGACACATTTATATCTGCTACTGAATATTAACAATGCCATCAACAAAAGTTTGGATAATTCAGTGTAAAACTGGCAAGATCCGGTTCAAATCCAATGGGATTTGATTTTCCTTTGAAATAAAAAAAATACAGTATGATTTTAATAGCAGGCCATTTAACCAAAACTACAATTGCAGGAACTGCATACTCAGCTGATTTACTGTAAAGCAAAGTTTGGAATTCAAAGCTGAGAAATTCAAAAGAAACATGAGAAACTTGGACACAGCTGCCCGACTGAACTGGAATTCAAGTCACTAAACCAACTACTAATTTCATTGAAATATTTTTCCTTATCAGTGCATTCCAATCAAAAATTCAGTCCTTCTTATTAGATAAGGTTTGAAGTCCAAGCACAAACTGTGCTTTCCTGTAATCAATACATTTTCCCTTAACTGGAGACAATTTGTGCTTTAGGCTACTGTTGTATATATATTTCAGTAATATTTGAGCAAATATTGTTTGATTATTGTAAATACGGTATATTGTTTGATTAAGCATTCTTTGTTGTTTACATAATTCATTACGGGTTATATATAAAAATATGTGAGTTGCATCTGTCATGATACTACCAACATGATATACATATGCCTTGTTTGAAGTAAAAACTAAACTAAGGCAAGTTCTCCTGGGCTCCCGTACTTCTCCTTTGAATTAACTTTATGTTTTAGAGTTACAAAACTTAACAGTGGTGACGAGGAAGTTTTAAACAAACCTGGGACAACTACCTACCCATTGAAGCATAGTGAGATATACGAGTTATAAAAAACGTAGCAAGAAACGGTCAATTTAAAAAATGCACAGCTGGTATCTCTTTGGAAGGGAGAGAGAGAGAGAAACAGTCAAGTTTAAAAAAATAAAAGTTTGTAGTGGCAACAGTGGCATTTGACATCATTTGTGTTTCAGCAGTCTGTCCGCAAATCCATTAAGAATTACTACCAAGAGAGCGAATGGCCAATTAATTAAAATGGAATAGATGTTTCAGTCATTCCACAAAGTGAGTTTGAATGGCATTTCAAAGATATTGAATTGTAGCCTGCAGATATCCAACTAAGAAATTATACTAACAAAAAGATAACTCCTGTGGGAATGGCATTTGTAACAGTGAAATACAACAAACAGCAAGGCACATTGGGCTTGTATGTGGTAGAAACAGGAGGGCCAGAATTGTGGGGATGTGACTGGCTGAGACAACTATAACTTAATCCATCCACAATTTGCATATCATAGTTGCTGTAATCGTCAACTGAAAGTGAATTGAGAAAGGTGCTGGATAATGCTACAATTGTCTCCATGCTGCACACCACAAACCACAGAGGGCAAACAGGTGTTGATGCCAACCTCTATGCCTCTGGTTCAAAAGCGTACTGGAACAAGGAAGGACCATGCTGCTTAGAGGAATTGTGGAAGTGACAAAAGCAGTGGTCTGACTACAACAGGTTTTGCTGGTAATCGACCTGAGATCAATCTCGGCAGTTACTTGTGAAATGTGGCTTGCTTTTAAGCTGAAGAGAGTTCCAGGAGCTTCAGGAAAATTGCAAGCATTGGGCTTTTATGAGTATAAAGAACCAGAATCTACTATGCATGCACTAAGGTTATTGCATGAAATTCAAGTGAGAGACAAAAAGCTGCTTGTAAAAGTAGATACAAAGACCAAAGCCTAGCTGGATGAATGGAAGGCCAAAAAGAAAGGAGCCAATGGAGATAACAAAAACAGTGGATTCGTCAGATGATGTTGTAGATGAGGAAACCAAGAGGAGAGATCAGATCATAAAGGGAGCAATAGAAGGATTAATAATATTCCAATGAACTAAATGCATCTTCCCAAGATCAAGATGCACAAACTAGAAGAAAAAGGAAGGAGAGAAATGCATCCAGAGCTATCAGAACCACTTCCTGCAGTCTCAGAGTCAACTCCTAAAATCACCACGGAAGATGCCTCAGAACCTGAGATTGTCTTCACACCTACAAGTCTCACCTGCCAAGCAGAGTGACCCCCTTGTCAGGAAAGATGTTATCCCACAAGAGCAAGAAATCCTTCACAGAGGTTAAATTTTAGGCTTGAATCGGACAATTTAAAATCTACTATGCTGTGGATGTCTGAATGGCAGTATGCTGTGTATATAGTTGAGATGCATTCTATATTGAGTTGGAGTTTATGGCTAAGCAGGGAGTAGTGTTGTTCATTTAATATTGCAGTAATATTTAAGTAACATTATAAGTATATTGTTTAAGTATTTTTTGATGTTTACATAATTAATTACAGGTTAAATCATGTGAATTGCATATGTCATAACGTTACCATGTGATATGCAGCTCACAAAGTAAAAACTAAACTGAGTCAAGTTCTCCTGGGCTCCCATCTTTTTCCTTTCATTTAGCTTTATGTTTTAGAGTTACAAACATAACAGTTATAACCAAAGAAATGGTTATAATCTCACAGCAACTTGTTCTGCATGCAACAATGAAAAATTAACCTTCAGAAACATGGAAAAGCACCCTTATTTTTAATCATTCTCAACTCAGGCACAGGCCTTTCAAAGTCCAACCCTACGTCCCCATCGTGAGAGGTGGAAACGGGTAAGGCCAGCCAACAGGGCTCTGGTGAAGCTGTATAAGCCAATCCCCCAAACAGCAGAAAACAGAAACGTTGATAAACTCCAACCAGACCACTGACTTCGGACAATGGAGACGAGAGGTTCCACTGGGAGCTCAGGGTCCAAAGAAAAGAGAACTTAGGCACAGGCTCTGCATCAATTGCAAAAAGACCAAAGGTTTTAAACTTTGTGATCTCAAAATGCATCTATGGATTACTAACCTTCTGCCACATCTTGATGAAGAAGAGCTCTTGAGAGAAGTTAAAATAAACGTTGGTGTCATATGCATCGTCCCCAGCATTTAAGATGGTCACATTCACAGAGATGTTCTTCACTGCCCCCAGTGCTAGGAAAGTCTTGTGTCTATCAAAGCTGAAAATAAAATTAGAAACACAAATGATAATTTTGAATTGTTTAAACCTAGTTTACATTAGTTGTTCAAACCTAGTTTAAGACTAGTTGCGCTTGTCAGCAGGAGACGCTCATGGAATGAGCACTGTTTTAGATTCGCTGCATAACCTTTACTTTTTTTAACCTATGATCACCCTTATTTAACTGATTTTTACCTACACCAAAAGATTCTTGCTACTTTTTTGGACTTATCTTAAAGAGTTTTTTGTGAATTTTTGAAGAAATGAACACAGAAATGGCTCTTAGATCTAAAGGGCGAGAACCTGGAAAGAATCCTAACGGTAATGGAAACGGGAAGAAGAAGCAGGTTGTTCCTAAGCGCACTGAATTGACTTATGAAATGTTATTGGAGGTTTTAAATGAAAAATTTGAAGAACAACGACTAATTTTTAAACAAGATATAAAGGCTTTTCAAGATTATATGGATAAGACGGATTCGGTAGTTAACCAGCAGCAAGTTCTAATTGCAACTCTGCAAGTAGACGCTTGGAAGCGAGATTTGATAATTGAAAAATTGCAGCAGAACTTACTTTTGACGATTAAACAAGTGGAAACACTTAAAGCCAAGAGTGTTGACTTTGAGAATTGGTCCAGAAGACAGAACCTACGCATACTTGGTCTCCCGGAAGGTATTGAACAAGGGGACCCCTTGAAGTACTTTGCTCAACTTTTAAAGGATGCGTTCCCTTCTGAATTTCCAGATAGTCCTCCGTTACTCGATCGCGCTCACAGAATTATGCGTCGATCATCAAGTGCTTCAGCTAAACCACCGGTGGTAATTGTCCGATTTCATTATGTGCATGTTAAAGAGCAACTTATTCGTGTGGCTCGGCGTGTAGGGATGGTCAAATTTCAAGATCACACCTTCCGTTTAGTAGAAGATTTTAGTCCAGAAGTAATGAAGGCAAGGTTTCTTTTTAAACCTCTGATGTCTGAATGTTATGAGAAAAATCTAAAACCTGCGCTCTTATACCCTGCGAAGCTCAGAATATCCCCTCCAAATGCACCACGGCGTTTTTTCTTTTCTATATCTGAAGCGAGAAGCTTTCTGAATGAGAACTTCCCTACTGCTACGGATTCTCATCCCTAATAAATGAGTGATTTTGATCGTGCAAGATGGTTTTTATTTCCAAAACCAGATTTTTTTTTTCTGGCTATTGGTGTAGGTTTACTCTATATTTTATACTCTAGTTTTTTTTCGACATACTAATCTTGTTATTTTACTTACTTCAACCACTGTACTTTATCTTTGGTTATTATTATTAATCCTTCGAAGGTGAATTTTTTTTTACTAAGATGGCGGTTTCTTCTCTAAAATATTTTTGGGTTTTTTTTTGATTTCGCCATTTTTTTTTCTCTTTCGTCTTCTTCCTATAATGCATTTCTTATCATAGTTTAATTTTTTTTGGTTTGTTTGGGTTTTTACCCGATTTATAAGTTACTAGTGATTATATTCTTTTTGGGGTTTTTTTATGACCAATTATATTAAGAAGTTTGGTTTTAGTTTAGTGATTATTATTTCTTTAGAGTTTGGGTGGATCTTTTTTTTATCCTTTATATACGGAGTTGTCTTCTGCTGATATGGGGGTAGATTTAGTTTCATTTTTCCTTTTTCCCAGCCTATTCCTGGCTGGGGTGGTCTTTTTCCTCTTTTTCTTTTTTTTTCTTCTTGGGTGGGAGGTCTTTTTCTAAAGCTTATGTTTCTTATATCTTTTTTTAGTTTTTTCATTTGGGCTGATTTGAAACTACAAAAATGTCCGCGATGTCATCACTTCCAGGTCCGCCCCTTATTTTTGTTCCTCTTCCGGGTGCATGAGTTCATAATTTTGTTAACCCTTTATATATCAAAGGGTTGATTTCAGTAATATGGCTCAGACCATTAATTTTGTCTCTTGGAATACTAATGGTTTAAATCATCCGGTTAAACGGAAAAAGATTTTCAAAGTATTCCAAAGACTTAAGGCTCATATTATTTTTGCACAAGAAACTCATGTGAGGAAAGAGGACAATTATCGCTTCTTTAGGTTTTGGAGGGGTCAACAGTATCATTCGAATTCGAATGCTAAAGTAAAGGGAGTTTCAATTTTTATTGACTCCTCTATTGCATTTGTCCAACACGATATCTTTTCGGATCCGAATGGTAGATTTTTGTTAATCACTGGCTTACTTTTTAACAAAAAGGTTGCTATGGTTAATGTTTATGCTCCAAATGTGGATTGTCCCAATTTTTTAAGTCCTTATTTACTTCTCTACCTAATCTAAATGAATATAAGTTAATAATGGGTGGTGACTTTAATTGTTGTTTAAATCCTTTGTTGGATAAATCAATATCTACTCAGACTTTACCTAATAAGTCGGCCACTTGTATTAACTCTTTTTTGACTGATAATGGAATTTTTGATATTTGGAGATTTCGGCATTCTAAGGACAAAGAGTTTTCATTTTTCTCACGTTTATCATTCCTATTCAAGAATTGATTATTTTTTTATTTACTCTTGTTTTATTCCATCGGTAATTGGTTGTAATTATGATATTATAGCCATCTCTGACCATGCTCCATTAAAACTTTCTATTAAATTTACGGATACAGCTTCTAGTGCTAGACAATGGCGATTTGATTCTACCTTACTGCAAGATCCGGATTTTATTAAATTTATGAAGGAACAGATCGATTTCTTCTTTTCAACTAATTCCACGGATGATATTTCTTGTGGAACACTTTGGGACACTTTTAAAGCATATATACGTGGACAGATTATTTCCTACTCTGTTGCTCTGAGAAAAAGCATTAAGAAGGAAACTCTTTTATTGGTTGATAAAATTAAAGAGATTGACAAGAAATATTCGATTACTCCTAGTAAGGAGCTTTACAAACAAAGGGTTGAACTTCAAACGGAACATAGTTTATTACTTACATCTTCGATTGAAAATCAATTAATGAAAACCAGATCTGATTTTTATATACATAGTGATAAATCGGGTAAACTGTTAGCTAGTCAATTGAAGAATGCTTTGGTTAAACGTCAAATTACTAAGATCCGTCAGCAGAATGGGGATCTGACAGTTAACCATGATGAGATAAACAAATCATTTCTAGATTTTTATACCTCCCTGTATCATTCCGAATTCCCTCATGATCATAATACCATGTGTGATTTTCTTGGGAAATTGAATTTCCCAAAATTATCATTAGATGATCTTTCAATATTAGAAACTCCTATTACAGATGCAGAAATTAAAGGGGTTATTTCCTCTATGAATTCTGGGAAAGCACCAGGTCCAGATGGGTATGCAGTAGAAGTTTTTAAATGTTTTTCCGCTACTCTTTCTCCTTGGTTATGCAGGGTTTTTGAAGAAGCAATTAGATTGGGCAATTTGCCACAATCTTTTTATAGAGCTTCCATTTCTTTAATATTGAAGAAAGATAAAGACCCTACTGACTGTGCATCCTATAGACCAATATCTTTATTGAATGTAGATTTCAAGATCTTTTCCAAGTTACTGGCATCCAGGCTGGAGAAGGTATTACCTCAAATTATTTCAGAAGATCAAACTGGTTTTATTAAAAATCGCTATTCTTTTTTCAATGTTAGGAGATTATTGAATATTGTTTATACTCCTTCACATAGCACTTCAGAATGTGTCATTTCATTAGATGCGGAGAAAGCATTTGATAGAGTTGAATGGCCATACTTATTTAATGTGCTTGAGAAGTTTAATTTTAGTCCAACATTCACTTCCTGGATTAAACTGATATATCATACTCCAGTAGCCTCGGTGCTTACTAACAATCAAAGATCTCCCTTTTTTCGTTTATTTCGGGGTACTAGACAAGGCTGTCCTCTTAGTCCATTATTATTTGATATTGCTTTAGAACCCTTGGCAATTGCTATCAGAGAATCACAGAACATTTTTGGCATTAATCGTGGGACAGATATACATAAGTTATCATTATATGCGGATGATTTATTATTATTTATTTCTGATCCTGAGAAATCCATTCCTGCAGTTTTATCATTGTTGGCTCAATTTAGTGATTTTTCCGGGTATAAATTAAATCTCAATAAGAGTGAATTGTTTCCTTTAAATAGACAGGTTCCAATTTATGGAAATTTACCTTTTAAATTAGTTAATGACTCTTTTAATTACTTAGGGATTAAAATCACAAAAAACTATAAAGACTTATTTAAGGTTAATTTTTTACCCTTAATTGAACAAATTAAATGTTTGTTTCCTAAGCGGTCACCACTATCTTTATCTCTGATAGGTCGGATTAATGCTATTAAGATGGTTATTTTACCCAAGTTTTTATATATATTTCAAGCGGTACCAATTTTTATTCCAAAATCTTTTTTTGCTAATGTTGATTCAAAAATTTCCTCATATATATGGCAGAATAAAAATCCTAGGTTAGGTAAAATATATTTACAGAAGGCCAAGAAGGAAGGTGGATTGGCATTGCCTAATTTTAGATTTTATTATTGGGCAATTAATATCCGATATTTGATATGTTGGTTAAAGGATTGGGATATATCTTTTAGCCCTCATTGGGTGAACTTGGAAATTAAATCTGTACAAGGATTTGCATTGGGTTCTATTTTAGGGACTTCTCTTCCCTTTGCTCTTTCTAAATTGCCAAAACGAATTGACAACCCGATAGTTAAACATACTTTACGTATATGGTTTCAATTTCGGAAATTTTTTGGGTTGACTCAGTTTGTTTTAAATATTCCTATTGTATCCAATTGTTTTTTTTATCCTTCTATTATAGACCAAGCTTATTCAGCTTGGAAGACTAAAGGATTATTACGATTTTCCGATTTATTTTTGGATAATTGTTTTATGTCTTTTGAGCAATTATCTAATAAATATAATTTGCCTAGATTTCATTTTTTTAGATATTTACAGATTAGGAATTTCTTAAATACTGTACTTCCTACTTTTCCAAATTTTGTGTCTTCAGGTATTTTGGAGAATTTGTTTGAACTAAATCCATTTCAGAAAGGGCTAATATCAAAACTTTACAATATAATTATGAATATACGTTCAGAGCCCTTTTATAAGACTAAAAATGATTAGGAAAGAGAACTTAACCTTACTATCCCTATTGAGAATTGGGATAAAATTCTTCAATTAGTTAATTTATCCTCTATATGTGCTAAACATTCATTGATACAGTTTAAAGTTGTGCACAGGGCTCATATGTCCAAGGATAAATTGGCTCATTTTTATTCCTATATAAATCCTATTTGCGACAGATGTCATTCTGACATAGCGTCTTTAACTCATATGTTCTGGTCGTGTCCGCTCTTGAAAAAATATTGGAAAGATATTTCCTATCACTGCAATTTTTGGTTTACCAATGATGGACTCACTCTATTTATCCTCTTCCGCTTGTCGAATGATTGCATTTCTTACATTAATGGCTAGAAGATCTATTTTGTTGAATTGGAAAGAAATTAATCCTCCTACCGTATTTTTCTGGTTTTCTCAAACTATGTTATGTCTAAATTTAGAAAAAAATTAGAAGTGTTGTATTTGATACTTCTAGTAAATTTGAAAAGATATGGAGACCATTTATTCAATATTTTCATATGATGTAATATGACCCTGTTCCAAGCCTATTTGTTTTTCCAGTTTCGATTTCATATATGTTGAGAGGATCGGAGTTGACGACACTGATGATTTTGTATTTTTGTGAGGTATTATAAACAGCCCTTTTTTTCATTTTTTCTTTTTCTCTTTTTTCTTTTTTTGTTTTTTTCCCTTATTAGTTATTAGATTATTAGATTAGGGTTTTTTATGCATAATTTTTTTTCTTTTTCTTTTTTCTGTTTTTTTAAATATATATTATGATATATTTAGGTTTGCCGTGTTTATTTGTATATTGTATTGTTTATGATTTGGGAATACTCATTTATACTGTAATCATTGCTTATGTATTCTTTCATGTTCAGTTGAAATGTATATGTCAGTAATCCCATTATCTATGTATCAATTTTGTTTTGTTGATATTAATAACAATAATAAAAAGATTGAAAAAGAAAGAAGAAAGAAAAAAAAGACTAGTTGCTGTTGGGATAAGCTGCTTGTAGTGACCTTCAATAACAAGTTTCTAAAGCAAAATTTGAATGCTTGGTGACAGCAATAACCACTAAAGTAAACGGTCGCTATTCATGAGTGACATGGTGATACAACAGTGCTGCGATCTCACTGCTCTAGAAACATGGGCCCGACTTTGGACTGTCCTCAATTAAATATCCTTCCTGATTTATGTGTGCGCTTCTGGTGGGCTAAACTGGTTTTTTCCGTAAGTAAGCAAGTTTTATTAAATGTAATGGCTCTAACTGAGTAAATTGTAAATTGGAGCAAGCTTTTTAAACTTGTTTTTAAAATGCACAGGGAAAAAAATGGCTCTGTACCTCCCTCTGCAACTGGATCCTTGACTTGCTAACTAGAAGACCACAACCTGTGCAGATTGTAACTTACATCTCCATCTCAATGACAATCAACAATGGCACACCTCAGGGATGCGTGCTCAGCCTCCTGTCCTACTCTCTCTACACTCAAGACTGTGTGACGAGGCACAGCTCAAATGCCATCTATAAATTTGCGATGCCACAACTATTGTTAGAATTTCAGACAGTGACGAGACAGCATACAGGAGTGATACATCAATTAATTGACTGGTGTCACAGCAACAACGTTGCACTCAATGTCAGCAAGACCAAAGAACTGATTGTGGAATTCAGAAAGGGTAAGATGAGGGAACACACGCCAGTCCTCGTGGACTGATCAGAAATGGAAAGAGTGAGAAACTTCAAGTTCCTGGTGTCAGTATCTCTGAGGATCTGCCCTGGGCCCAACAGGTCGATGCATCTACAAAGAAGGCACGCAAGAGGCTACACTTCATTTGGAGTTTGAGGAGATTTATTAAATCACCAAACACACACTCAAATTTCTGCAGATGCACCAAGGAGAGGTTTTTTTCCCCACCCTTCCCTTCTATCTCACTTTCTTCATTTCACATACAAGCACACAATTCTTCCTCTTCCAGATTTCTCCCATTTCCTAAGAGTCCCAAGTTTATGAGGGATGTGAAATAGTGAGATATTAGAAATATTAATGGGGTGAACAAAAAAAAACAAAGAGAGATACTACTGATGAGGGTGTATATATTTGGTAAATTATTGGGATATGTATTCATAGTATATGAATGAATATACATCAGTTATCTCAGAAAAGCAGGCCCCCAGTTTCAAAAGGTAACCTAAAAGAGAGTGACCTTTATAACATTAAATGCAGTATGAACCGAATCACTGAATAGCTAATCCTTTTCTTAATATGTAAAGTATAATCCTCCTCGTTACTTGTCCAATCCAAATTCTTGTAACTTTTGCTGTCTGAGACATTGAATATCATAATGACTGACTTTTCAATTGAGAGGAAATTACTGATAGTAGAAATCTGAAATATTCAAAAATGAAATGTTCTGATCAAAAACCACAGACCTGAAACTTTAACTGTTGCTCTCTCCACAAATTCTGACTGACCTACTAAATATTTAGAACACAGAACAGTACAACACAGGAACTGGCCCTTTGGCCTACAATGTTGTACCAACTAGTAATCAAATGGCTAACTAAACTCTTCTAGCTACACAATGTCTATAATCCTTCCATTTTCCTCACATTCACATGCCTATCTAAATGTCTCTTAAAAGTCTCTAATGTATCTGCTGCTACCACTACCTCAGGCAGTGTTTTCCAAGCCCTCGCCATTCTCTGAGTTAAAAAAACTTGCCCCTCACATCTCATTTCAAGCCTTGGAAAAAGATCTGTCTATCTACCGTAGATTCCAGACTACAGAGCGCACCTGATTAAAAGCCGCTGGCTCTAATTTTAGAAATAAAATCAATTTTTTACTTGTAAAGGCCGCACCGGATTTTAGGCCGCACCGGATTTTAGGCCGCACCGGATTTTCGGCCGCAGGTGTCCCACGTTGTAATATGAGATATTTACACAGAAAGATATTACACGTGAGGATTTTTTAACTTTTAATTAAATCCATATGGTAACAAAAACAAATACATATTGCAAATGCTTTTTTTCGAACCGTGCCTGTAACGCGGCTACTTTTAAATATACGTTGCGTATACTTCTTTACTGAACAACATTCCAATATCTCCTAACGACTGGTAAAAAATATATATACTGCAGCCTACCAGGAAAAGTTATTGATCGCCTTTAACTTAAAAGCAGCGTTTTCGCTCCGCCGCTCCCCCCCCGCCGTCCCGTTTATCGCAAACGGCATTTAAAAGCAGCGTTTCGCTCGGGTCTAATGCCCCCTCCTTCCCGTTTATCGCAAACCGGTATCCCACAAGACGCGGCGAAACCGGGTGTGACGTCATAGCATCCCGCGATGTAGTACAGAAAACAAATATAGTTAAAACTCTTCTAACTTTAACTAGAAAATGAATTACTAAGCGAAAATATTATAAACTAAATAACTGCCATAAAGGCAGCACAATGCTTTTCTTCGAGTGTTTTCCATGTTGATGAGGGTGAGTACAAATGACTGATTTACAATAATTTAATTGTGAAAGTGCGCTTGATTTATCGTACAATTTCATTGGACCTCTGTGAACTACTCATCAATTTTATTGGTCTACTGTTACGAGGCAAAATGTTTTCGGCGGCATGAAAAAAAATAATACATTAGCCACTCCGTTTTAAAGGCCGCAGAGTTCAAAGCTGTTCAAAATGTGGGAAAAAAGTAGCGGCTTAAAATCCGGAATCTACGGTACTCTATCTATGCCTCTGATAATCTTATAAACGTGTATCAGTTCTCCCCTCAACCTCTGTTGCTCCAGAGAAAATAATCCAAGTTCATCCAACCACTTCTTGTAGCACACATCCTTTAGAACGGCCGGGTTGTCACCAAGACCAAGGAGATGGTGGTGGACTTTAGGAGATCTAGGACTCATATGGAGCCAGTGATCATTAATGGAGAATGTGTGGAGCAGGTTAAGACCTACAAGTATCTGGGAGTACAGTTGGACGAGAAGCTAGACTGGACTGCCAACACAGATGCCTTGTGCAGGAAGGCACAGAGTCGACTGTACTTCCTTAGAAGGTTGGCGTCATTCAATGTCTGCAGTGAGATGCTGAAGATGTTCTATAGGTCAGTTGTTGAGAGCGCCCTCTTCTTTGTGGTGGCGTGTTGGGGAGGAAGCATTAAGAAGAAGGACGCCTCACGTCTTAATAAGCTGATAAGGAAGGCGGGCTCTGTCGTGGGCAAAGTACTGGAGAGTTTAACATCGGTAGCTGAGCGAAGGGCGCTGAGTAGGCTACGGTCAATTATGGAAAACCCTGAACATCCTCTACATAGCACCATCCAGAGACAGAGAAGCAGTTTCAGCGACAGGTTACTGTCGATGCAATGCTCCTCAGACAGGATGAAGAGGTCAATACTCCCCAATGCCATTAGGCTTTACAATTCAACTGCCAGGACTTAAGAACTTTTTAAAGCTATTATTAATGCTTTTTGAGCTAGTGATTTAGATGCATATCATATTATTACTGAGTTAAGTATTGTATTGTATGTAATGAGTTTTTGCTACAACAAGTGTATGGGACATTGGAAAAAAATGTTGAATTTCCCCATGGGGATGAATAAAGTATCTATCTATCTATCTATCTAATTCCAGCATTTCTGTTTTTCTTTCAGATTTCTAGAGTTTGCTTTTCAATATATATTATTAGATTGCTGCACACTCTCAAGCAATGTACTGAGATACGCCAAGAAGCTCAAAATGGAAAGGCTGAGCTAATATGTTTTATCTGTAGCTTTACAGTGTAACAAGTGTTCAAATTGTCAAATGAAACATTGAGTGACTGTTTAAAAAAAATCACTAAAAAGAGCAAGTGGTTTATTTTTTACTCTCCACTATGACCAGAGTTGCAATAAAAGTTTGAATAAATCTTTGTGATTGTAAGCAAGAATGTGTATAATACATCTAAGTACAACATGGGAAAATTGATTGGGCTGCTTTCCCAGCAAAACTAAAGCGAAATACAGTCAAAAGACAAACAGTTACTGTTAAGGCAAACTCTGAAACCGAGTGTTTTCATTGAAGAGAACTGGCAGAACGACTGACTGGAAAGTCTGAACATTGAAAGAATCAGTGGTTTTAGAGCTGGGGGGGGGGCAGAGTGTTATAAATTGTTTCTCCAAATTTTATGACACATGATGTGATTCAACCACAGAACATTAAACAGGTTTCCTCCCAATGTTTAAAGAGCCAAGTACTGGGTGAATGGAATACTTAGAACAGAGTTGCAATATCATAACTCCACAGCCCCTTAAACAGTCTACTTGCAGTTTTCAGGTATATGGAGTTGCAGTTGAAGTTATTCATATTGCCTCAAAATTCAATTGGATAATTCTGTTTACCAGCAATATGATGTCCATGTCCAATTGAAGACTTTTCCTGGAGGAAAGCACAGTTGCAATATTTTCAAGTTTATTTTGCATCACCCCTTACATTGTTGACGAAATGTGATTGGCTTTAGCAACATAGGCATTTAATATGTGTCCTAACAGCCCCTTAAATGAGGAGGCAGCATTGAATCTGGAATCCTATCCAGGGCCAACTGGAGCACATTAGTCAACAAGATGAGTTTCTACAACAGTCCCAGCAGTTTTGTACTTATATTGAGGTTGCCATGGTTCTTCTTAAATTCCACATTCATTTAGTTATTCCCCAGATGCATGTTGGGATTTAAATGGACATTTTTGAATCAGTGGCCCAGAACAATGCCTCAAAGTCCACTAACTGAAGTACCGTGCTCCCATGCTTACTTGAGATGAACCACACATGTCTATCATGTATAGCTCTTTCAATCTTGGCATGAGTTCCACATCAGGAATGGAAACAATTACATTTGTTCTCGTGCAACACGACTTTTTAAACTGTGGGGGGGGTTGTCCTAGTATGTGCATCAGTGTCTGCTGCAGTCAGTGAAATGAATTGGCCCTTCACAGGAAATTAGTCGGAGCTTAACTGTCAAAACACTTGAGTATAACTCAGACTTTAGCTTGTAACAAGGAGGGAAAAAAAGGTCAGAAAGGGAATCCAGGTGTCAGCTGTTAAAGTTAGATTGTTCCCTTACACAGAGTCAGACTGGGTGATTGCACATTGAGGACTGGTGAATTACTTACCTCTATCCTTTGGCTACTGAACCATACCTCCCCTCCCACAGCACACTCCCTCCTGAACCAACGCACATGTCACACCACCAAACCCTGTTCTAACCCTTAAGCCATCAGTCTGCAACACTAGATCTGGTTATTTTCCCAAAGTGTCAAAAATGTCCACGCTGATCTTCTCCAACCAATCCCTGCCTCTCTGCCTCCACCCTCATCTCCGATCCTTGGTCTCCCCATTCCATCACTGCGATCGACCCTTGGATCCACCTCACTCCTCTGTCAAAATGCCAGAATTCCACTATTTCTTCCTGTTGATTTCCCAATCCTACCAACACATGTATGAAAAAGTTTGAAGTCAACACTAACTGAACCAATGCCTATCGAATTCCTGAGTCAAAGTAAGTTTCTTATCAAAGTACATATATACCACCATAAAATACCTTGAGATTCATACTCTTGCAGGCATTTACAGGAAAATAAACAAATACAATAGAATTAATGAAAAAATATGTAAACAAAGACTGACAACCAATCTGCAAAAGAAGACAAATTATACAAGTTTTTAAAAAGTGAACATTACTAAGAATGAGTCCTTGAAAGTGAGCTTCTAAGTTCTGGAATCAGTTTAGAGTTGTACACAGCAAAGTTATCTATGCTGATTCAAGAGCCTGATGTCTGTAGGGTAAATAATTTTCCTGAATCTGGTGGTGTGGGACCTAAGACTTCTGCACCTCCTTCCTGATGGCAGTAGCAAGAAAAGAGCATGGCCTGGATAGTGGGAGTCTATCACCAACAGGCAGCATCAGATGGCATGGGGCCCAGCTATGCCTGCCTTTCCACTGGCAATGAGGAACAGTCCGTGTTCCAAACCTTCTCTGGTAATGCTCCCTAACTCTTTCTGCACTACTCAATGACAATTGCATTGATGCTGCTTCATACACCCATGCTGAGCTCGTCAATTTCATTACTTTTGCCTCTAATTTCCACTCAGCCCTTAAATTCTTAACACCTTAACATCTCTCTCCCCTTTCTCAATCTCTCTGTCTCCATCTCTGGAGACAAAGTGTCTACCAACATCTTTTTATGAACATACAGATTCCCACAGCCACCTTAACTATACCTCTTCCTACCCTGTCTCCTGTAAAAATGCTACACTCTTTTCTCCATTCACTCGTCTCCACTGCATCTGCTCCCAGATGAGGCTTTCCTTTCCAGGACACTAGAGATATCCTCCTTCTTCAAAGTACGGGGTATCTCTTCCTTCATCATCAATGCTACCCTCACTCACATCTCCTCCATTTCCCAGACACCAATGCTCACCCCATCTTCCTGTCGCCTTAACAGGGTAGAATTCCTATCAGCCTATGAGCCTCCGCATTCAACCCTTCATTCCCAGCAACTTGTGCCACCTTCAGTAGGATCCTATCTCCAAACACATCTTTACTTCCCTCCTCCCCCTACTTTCTGCTTTCTGCAGAGATCACTCCTTTCATGATTCCCTTTTCTATTCATCCCTCCCCACTAATTTCCCTCCTAGCACATATCCCTGCAAGTGACAGAAATGCTACCCTTGCCCATTTACCTCCTCCCTTACCGACATTCAGGACCCAATTAGTCCTTCCAGGTGAGGCAAATCTTTACCTGTGAATTTGTTGAGATAGTCTATTGCATCTGGTGCTCCTAATGGGGCCTTCTCTAAACTGATGAGACCTGATGCAAGTCAGGGGGCCGCTTTGTCAAGCAACTCTGCTCCATCGCCCAAAAGCATAATTTCCCGGTGGTCAACCATTTTAATTCCTAACCCCATTCTTGTTCCAACATGTTAATATATTCCCTCCTCTTCTGCCACAAGGAGGCCATTCTCAAGGTGGAAAAACAACACTTCATATTCCATCTAGGTAGCCTTCAACCTGATGGCATGAACATCGATTTCTCCTTCTGGTAATTTTTACTTTTTTTCTTTTCCCCTTCCCTCTTATATTCCCACTCTGGCCTCTTCCTCCTTCTCCTCACCTACCCATCACCTTTCCCTTGTGCCCCTCCTTCTTCCCTTTCTTCCATGGTCCACTCTCTTCTCCTATCAGATTCCTTCTTCTCCACCCCGTTCCCACTCACCTGATTTCATCCATCACCTTCTAGTTCATTCTCCTTCCCCTTCACCCATCTTTTTATTCTGGCATCTTCCCCCCCCCCCCCCTTTCTTTCAAGTTTTGATGAAGCGCCTCGGCCCAAAACATTGACTGTTTATTTATTTTCATTGATGCTGCCTGACCCAATGAGTTTCTCCAGCTTTTTATGTGTGTTGCATCAGATAGCATATTAGCATTTCAGAAAATATGTATCTTTCAAATAACACCTTGAGCTTTTTGGAGCAAATTGAGGCCCAACGACTTGGCAATGTACCACTGTGCTCTTCCAGCTCAAGCACAAAGAGCAATGTGCAGGCAGGTAAGACTGCCAAAGGCAATACTCAAATATGGGATCTGTGTCAATGTGGCAGGAAGAGTGTGAACTGCACTACCATTTACAGGCTGGATAGTTGTACATGTGCTACACAACCAGGTTCTCAATCCAGCAATTCACTGAAGAGCTTTAATTGGAAATCAAAACAAGCCAATATTGGAAATTTGAGCAGCTACGTGACAGAAAGCCTCATCAGGTAATCAATTTAAAAATCAGATTAATATGGTACCTCTGTGTGAAGCTTAACCTGACCTCAATTGCTCCTTAAATGTTACATTAGGTCATCTGGTCTCAACCCAAGAGAAAATCCCTTCATTTACTAAACCCCTTCCTCCACCTTTACTGGTATATAAACCAAACTCTTTCCCAGTTCTGATGAAGTGCCCTGAAACATTAATTGTTTCTCTACACATATCTGTTGTCTGATTTGCTGTGTGCATCAATCATTTTCTGTTTTTACTTCTGGTTTGCAACATCTCCTATCTTTTTGATTCCCAGACCTGGAAACCCACCGGCAACAATGACAAGTACAACAAGCTCATGGAAAGAGCATCACCTAGACCTTCCTCTCCAAGTCAATGGCATCCTGACTTTGAAACAAACTGTTGTTCTTTCATTACTACAATGACAACCCAAAGGCTTTAATTCTCCATCTCATTTCCATTCTGACCTATCTATGGCTTCCTGCTGAGATTTAATGTAAGCCCATAGAACAGCAACTCTCTTCCACCTGGGTATGTTGCAGCCTTTTGTACTTAATAATGAATTCTACAACTTTAGGTAACTCTCTTTATCAGTTGGTCACTACTGGCTGCATCTGCTGCAAGTCATGTAGCACAGCTAGAAATTGGCAGGTATGACACTGAGTCATGGCTGAAAGATGATCTTAGTTGGGAGCTAACAGCCAAGGATATACATTACATTGAAAGGACAAACAGGTGAAAGCAGATCCATAGACAAGAAGTGGCATAAGATTAGATGTAGAATCTTTGTAGGTAGAGGTTAGGAAACTGCAAGGGTAAAAAGACCCTGATGGGATTTATATACAGGCCTCTGAACCGCAGCCAGGATGTAGGATATTGTTACGGTGAGCCAAAACAACCAACACCTATTGGTCAGCTGACAACCAATCCAGGGTGGTTTTCACTAATTGATCATTATTCCAACCAATTTCTTGAATGTTCTTGGGTAAACCAATTAAATCATCATCCTTTGGGATGTACAGCTGAGTTCTGAGTTTGAGATTTTGAAGTTGCGTGGTTTTACTGGCTCACAATGTCTGTGCCAACCACAATGTATAGTCCAAACCAATCTCATTTACATACACATGGTTTCTATACCCCTCTACAGGTCATGGGTGAAGGGTGAAAGGTGAAAAGTTTAAGGGGAGCATAAGGTGAATCTTCTTCACTTAGAGGGTGGTGAGAGTGGGGAACGAGCTGCCAGCACAAGTGGTGCATGCAAGCTCGATTTCAATGTTTAAGAGAAGTTTGGATAGGTACATGGACGGTAGAGGTGTGGAGGGCTATGGTCCAGGTGTAGGTTGAGTGTTGATGGGAGTGGGCAGTTTTAATGGTTCTCTGTGGAATCGATGGGCCAAAGTGCCTGTTTCTGTGCTGTACTTTTCGATGACTCTATTCCCTGCCTGTTCATGTGCCTGTTGTCAGGATTATTTTGGGGTTATAGAATTATGCAAATATAGCTGATATTAATTCAAACAAGAACCAGCCTTCAATTCTTAATGTAAATTGTAAAGAGAAATCAGTTTGATGAGTGGTGGGTGAAGATACGTCTCTACCAAAGGAGGTGTAAGGCACTCCTTCCCTCCACTAGCCTGCAGGTCACCCTTGAGCAAAGTGTAGTACCTGCTTAGCCGCCCACCCCATCGGGGTCATGTGAAGCCATGGGGTCAGGTGGGGGATGATTGTCTGAGCAGCTGGTGCATAGCACAACTCCAGGTTATGCGACCACTGATGCCAGGCACACAATCTCTGAAGAGTATTGATGATGGCTGGGGTCACCCATCCTGTAAAGACACTGCTCAGAAGGCGGCAATGGCAAACCACTTCTATAGAAAAAATTGCCAAGAACATTCACGGTCATGGAAAGACGACAATTACCCTCGTCATATGACACAGCACATAAACAGACAGATCAGTCTGAAGTTAAAAGTACAGCTTTGTAAACAAACAGTACTGTCTGCAGAGCATAGGATGCTGGCCCACAGGGGGCTAGCTGCGAAGAGACATGGTTTGCAAAGTGAAATGACCACCAGACATTCTCATCTTCAACAGTCAAATATAAAACAATGGGATTATGTTCATGGACCTGCATCAAACCAGGCTAAGTTATTTTGCACCACTGAGACCAAGTTCGATCTCGCAGACCAGACTGATTTTGTAATTCAGCACATCCAATGGGGCCACAGGCATAGCTCATCAATCAATAATACTGGTGTACTCAGGTTTGATTCTGTCATTGTGACCTTCTTGAGTAAAGGTCTTGGCCCAAAATATCGACTGTTAAGTCATTTCCATAGGTGCTGCCGGACCTGCTGAGCTCCTCCAGCACTTGGTGTGTGTTGTTCTGCTGATTTCGAGCATCAGCAGAATCTCTCGTATTCATAATTTGATGCTGCACTGTGAAATCTCTTCAAGGGATGCCTACCCTGGAGAAGCTTAAACCTTCTTTTCGACGGGGGATCGGCAAGACGCTCTGTCACTGTGATCTCTGCTGCCCTCTGACTCTTTGACCATGTACTCACCTAGTCTTGCTACCACACCCACATATCCTTCCTGGGAGCTCAGCTTCGCTGTCATCTTCTTCCACGTGGCTTCCAGTTCCGTCTTCAGGCCTATCTGTTTGGATGCACTGAGGATCCCGGGTACTCACATTCGATTGACTGCTTCTCCTGTAGCTTCTATGCCAATTCTATGTGCCACCATACAGACATACCTGGTGATTCTGTCTCAGTTTCTACCACAGCTCCAGGCATCTCATGAACCTATCGTGGACCTATCATGGACCTCTCTGATATTTCATCCTCCACCTGATGCACATTTTCAACGACCAGTTCTTCACTTTCCTCACATCCAGTAAGGATCAGAATAATTCCTAACTTCAGACAGCAGATCCTGTTGTCTCCAACTCCAGTTCCAAGACCACAGTCCTTGCTGCCTCCCACTTGGACCTCGATTCAATTGGAGATCTACAGTCTGTGGATCTCAGAGTCCAATCCTGGTTCTGACAGCCAACGACACATCCAAACTGGTGACACAATTGTCGGCACCAGGGTTCCAACCATGAGCAGATCCATACCTCTGATTGCACCACTATCAACTCCAGTTCCTATGAACCCGGTCGCCTTCAGACTGCAAATTGCACAGCCCCTAGATCCGGCTCCAGCATCACCTGGCCAAGACCTTCCCCACTGCTACTGGGCGCCCTTTCCCGCATTACCGTTCTCCAACCACGGGTCTCTCAGGCTCCACTATCCCCTCTTGTGTCCTCAGAGCCTCCATCTTCTTCCCACCCCACCTTCCCTGAACACCCCCACCCTTCCCTTCCTCTGATGCCTCCAACTCTCTTCTCTCCTCTGATCCAAGCTCTAATTCTTGTCATGCCTTCACCATTCCCTCTGACCTTTCCCTCTCTGAGGCAGAACATTCTGTCCTCAGCAAGGGCTTTACCTTTGGCCCCTCCACCCACACCTCAGTGAGTTCAGAGCACGCTCCGACACCCCTCTCTGGTTCTCTTCCTACTCTGCATCTTTTCATCTCGAATTGCTGATGGGACATTAACCAGCTCAACTTCAGCACTCCTCTTTCCTCCTCAAGCCTTACCCCTTCTGATTCTGTCAGCCTCACCCTTCCTTTCCAGTCCTGAAGAAGGATCTCGGCCCGAAATGTTCAACTATTTATTAATTTCCATAGATGCGACCTGACATACTGAGCTCCTCCAGAATTTTATGTGTATTACTTTTGGGTGTCTGGGATCTCTGTTCCCAGAAGCTTTTAGACTGTCTGTGTGATTTGTATTGTCCCATCAAAGGTGTCTGAGCATTCAGAGGCATCTCGCACTGGTGATATGTAATTCAAAGGAAGCAATGTTGATGCAAGATATTGGAAGTAAACCATGTCATTGTAACTACTGAAATTGTATTGAATCACCTGCTGGTACCTTTGATCCTGAAGAGAATAAGAACATAGAACAATACAGCACAGTACAGGCCCTTCAGCCCACAATGTTGTGCCAACCCTTAAACCATGCCTCCCATATAACCCCCCACCTTAAATTCTTCCATATACCTGTCTAGTAGGCTCTTAAATGTCACTAGTGTATCTGCCTCCACCATTGACTCAGGCAGTGCATTACACACACCAACCACTCTCTGAGTAAAAAACCTTCCTCTAATATTCCCCTTGAACTTTCTACCCCTGACTTTAAAGCCATGTCCTCTTGTATTGAGCAGTGGTGCCCTCGGGAAGAGGCGCTAGCTGTCCACTCTATCTATTCCTCTTAATATCTTGTATACCTCTATCATGTCTCCTCTCATCCTCCTTCTCTCCAAAGAGTAAAGCCCTAGCTCCCTTAATCTCTGATCATAATGCACACTCTCTAAACCTGGTAAATCTCCTCTGTACCTTTTCCAATGCTTCCACATCCTTCCTATAGTGAGGCGACCAGAACTAGACACAGTACTCCAAGTGTGGCCAAACCAGAGTTTTATAGATTTGCATCATTACTCCGTGACTCTTAAACTTTATCCCTCAACTTATGAAAGCTAACACTCCATATGCTTTCTTAACTACCCTATCTACCTGTGAGGCAACTTTCAGGGATCTGTGGACAAGTACCCTCAGATCTCTCTACTCCTCCACACTCCCAAGTATCCTGCCATTTACTTTGTACTTTGCCTTGGAGTTTGTCCTTCCAAAGTGTACCACCTCACACTTCTCTGGGTTGAACTCCATCTGCCACTTCTCACCCCACTTCTGCATCCTATCAATGTCTCTCTGCAATCTTCGACAATCCTCAACACTATCCACAACACCACCAACCTTTGTGCCGTCTGCAAACTTGCCAAACCACCCTTCTACCTCCACAGCCAGGTCAGGAATAAAAATCACAAAAAGTAGAGGTCCCAGAACCGATCCTTGTGGGACACCACTAGTCACAACCCTCCAATCTGAATGTACTCCCTCCACCACAACCCTCTGCTTTCTGCAGGCAAGCCAATTCTGAATCCACCTGGCCAAACTTCCCTGCATCCCATGCCTTCTGACTTTCTGAATAAGCCTACCATGTGGAACCTTATCAAATGCCTTACTAAAATCCATGTAGATCACATCCTCTGCACTACCCTCATCTATATGCCTAGTTACCTCCTCAAAGAACTCTATCAGGCTTGTTAGACACAATCTGCCCTTCACAAAGCCATGCTGACTGTCCCTGATCAGACCATGATTCTCTAAATGCTCACAGATTCTATCTCTAAGAATCTTTTCTAACAGCTTTCCCACCACAGACGTAAGGCTCACTGGTCTATAATTACCAGTTATAAAGAGAATCCTAAGGCATTCTATACATATATCAAGAGCAGAAGGATAACGAGTGAGATGGTAGAACCACTCACGGATAAAGGGAGCAAAAAAAATGAGGTAGTGTTCATAGGTTCATTGTCATTCAGATTTCTGATGGCAGAGGGGAAGAAACTGTTCCAGAATCATTGAGTGTGTCTCTTCAGGTTCCTGTATCTTCTCCTTGATGGTAGAAATGAGACGTGGGCATGTCCTGAGTGATGGTCCTTAATGATGGATGCTGTGATAGTCTTCTCGAAACATCACCTTTTGAAGTTGTCATCGATGCTGGGGAGGCTCGTGCCCATGATGGAGCTGGCTAAGTTTCTAACTTCATGCAGCTTTTTTCTATCCTGTGCCGTGGCCCCTCCATATCAGAAGGTGATGCCACCAGTTAGAACGCTCTCCATGGTACACCTGTAAAACTTTGCAGTAGCCTTTGGTCTTCTACCATGTCTTCTAAAACTCCTAATGAAATATAGCTACTATCATGCTTTCTTTGTAATTCCATCAATATGTTGGACTCAGGATAGATTTTTAGAGATGGTGACTTCTAGGAAATTGAAACTGCTCACCCTTTCACCGCTGATCTCTTGATGACAATTTGGTGTGTGTTCGCCTGACTTCCCCTTCCTGAAGTCCACGATCAATTCCTTGGTCTTAATAATGTTGAGTGCCAGGTTATTGCTGCGACCCCACTCAACCTGCTGATCTGTCTCACGCCTGTGTGCCTCCCCGTCACCAGTATAGTGCAATACGCAATTATAAAAAACTAAAATTTACAACAGGAAATAAATAGGTAGTGCAAAAAGACAGTGAAAATAGTGAGGTAGTGTACGTAGATTCATTGTCTGTTCAGAAATCTGATTGGATGAAGCTGTTTTTAAAACCTTGAGTTTGCGCCTTCAGGGTTCTGTACATCTTCCTTGATGACAGCAATGAGAAGAGGGCATGTCCTGGGTGATGGGTCCTTAATGATGGATACCCAAATCACCAGTGTGAGCAGGGCATGATGAGGGAATACTCAGCGAGGCGCGTGGCACAGCGCACAAGAAATTAGTGTTTAGGCCATATCTGTGGTAGTGCATCCAATTCTGGTCACCCGACTTTAGGAATGCTATGAATATCAGGAATGGTATGAGAAAGGTTTCTAGGGGAGAAAGGTTTTTAGTGTAGCACTGTAGTTATTCTCTCTGTAGCAAAGAGAAGAATATCTGAGGGGAGTGTTATGCATGATAAATAGAGGGATGATGAATCCAACAGTAGATGGATCACTGATCAGAAAATACAGGCTTATTGCAAAAGAGGAAGGAATATGAGGAGAAAATAGTTTTGTGTAGGGAATATCATGATCTACAAGGATGTTCAGAAAGATATTGCCAGGACTTTAAAAAAAAAACCTCATATTATAAGGAAAGATTGAGTAAGTTAAGACTTTATTCCTTGAAGCATAAGAGAATCAGGGGAGATTTGATAGAGGCATACAAAATTATGAGAAATGCAGATAGGGTAGGCTTTTTCCACTGAAGTTGGGTGATACTAGAGCTAGAGGTCATAGGTTAAGAGTGGAGGGCTATGGTCCAAGTGCAGATCGATGGGACTAGGCAGAATAACAATTTGGAATGGATTAGATGGGCTGAAGGGCCTGTTTCTGTGCTGTAGTGTACTATGACACAATTTGAATCACGACCCCTGGAAACAAAGTAATTCAGGTTTCTAAGCAGAGAGGTGCTGAAGCAAAAGGAAAAAATGATTTTCTGGGCAATGAGGAAAACTAGAGGAATAGTCCAACAGGTTGCTCCACTAGGAATTATCACAGAGTGGAAGGGCCGAATGTTTTTCTTCTGTGCTGCACTTCTATTGACTTCATGATCACAATGGTGACTGCGTGATTACATATATTAATTACTCTTTATGTTAATTGTCAATCTTCTTCACACAAAGTGTGATTAATATACAGTCGGCCCTCCTTATCTGCGGGGGATTGGTTCCGGGACTCCCTGCGGATCCAAAACACACAGATGCTCAAGTCCCTTATTTAGCCTGATCATGCGGTGGTCTTTAGGGCCCAGCAGAACCCCGGACCTTATTTAACCTGTCTCAGTGTGGTGGACTTTAGGACTCAGCACAGCTCTGAATCCGCAGTGTTTCTGTTCACAAAAATAATCACAATCATGATTGAAAATAAAGTGCAAGTAATAAAGTGATCGGAAAGAGGTGAAACGCCATCAGTCATTGGAAAAGCATTAGGCTACAGTCGGTCAACGATCGGAACAATTTTAATGGAGCATGTGAAATGCCCTGCCCCGATGAAAGCTACAATTATTACTAAGCAACGCAGTGGTTTAATTATTGTAATACTTTGTACATACGTTTCTTAAGTGTTTTATATGCATCGAAAGGTAAAATGTATACTGTATACTAAGACAAATGTTTGACTAACTGACGCTAAGTAATACCGGATGTACCTGTTCCAACTTCAAATCCGACTTAAAAACAGACTCAGGAACGGAACTAGTTTATAACCCGGGGACTGTCTGTACTTTTAAATCATCTCTAGATTACTTATAATACCTAACACAATGTAAATAGTTGTCATACTGCATTGTTTAGGGAATAATGACAAGAAAAGATAGTCTGTACATGCTCAAATAACGAGTGTTGGAGAGAGAACTTCCGGGTTTCCCCAAACAGCGGTTGGTTGAATCCGCGCATGCGGAACCCGCGGATAAGGAGGGCCGACTGTAGTCAACAATAGTCCTCCAGCGAAAAAAATGTAAAAAATGTAGAGTGGTATACCATTTAAACTACTAGAATTACCATCCATTACCCTAATTATTCATCTAGACTCATGATCCTCTCATGCTATTTGAGGAAGTTCAAGCAAGTATATTTTTAAATATCATTGGAAATAAAAGTTCCACTTTTTTTACTATAAAGAAGACAGTTATTATTGGTAATTGTGATCATGAAATGCACTGTCATAGAAAAGATTTGGCTACAGATCTGCCAACCTTACCTCATTTGGTTTAAGTGATTGAACACTGCTCGTGTGCCACCAAATGCCTAGCTACCCACTCACTTCAAAAAGACACTTAGCAGGCCTCGCCAGTGACATTTGTAAATAAGAGAAATGCTGAAATCAATCAGATTTTTAAAAAATAATTGTTTGCTGAAGTGATCACATTGTGGAATATCTGTCAATGGGTGAATAAAATGTAAATAAATGGCTTTCCTATTCCTCAATTACCTTGTCCACATCAGCCTTAATTAAGTTATTTATGCTTCATTTTTTAATATAATAACTTTTGTGTATTAATAAAATGTAACACCCTGGGAGAGGTTTCACTGCTAATGTAACATAGCAGCAATGTTTGTGAATTAGAACATAGAATAGTACAGCACATTACAGCCCCTTCGGCCCACAATGTTGTGCCGACCCTCAAACCCTGCCTCCGATATAAACCCCTACCTTAAATTCCTCCATATACTTGTCTAGTAGTCTCTTAAACTTCATTAGTGTGTCTGCCTCCACCACTGACTCAGGCAGTGCATTCCACGCACCAACCACTCTCTGAGTGAAAAGCCTTCCTGTCCACTCTGTCTATTCCTCTTAATATCTTGTACACTTCTATCATGTCTCCTCTCATCCTCCTTCTCTCCAAAGAGTAAAGCCCTAGCTCCCTTAATCTCTGATCATAATCCATACTCTCTAAACCAGGCAGCATCCTGGTAAATCTCCTCTTTACCTTTTCCAATGCTTCCACATCCTTCCTATAGTGAGGTGACCAGAACTAGACACAGTACTCCAAGTGTGGCCTAACTAGAGTTTTATAGAGCTGAATCATTACATCGCTTCTCTTAAACTCTATCCCTCGACTTATGAAAGCTAACACTCCATAAGCTTTCTTAACTACCCTATCTACCTGTGAGGCAACTTTCAGGGATATGTGGACATGTACCCCCAGATCCCTCTGCTCCTCCACACTACCAAGTATCCTGCCATTTACTTTATACTCTGCCTTGGAGTTTGTCCTTCCAAAGTGTACCACCTCACACTTCTCCGGGTTGAACTCCATCTGCCACTGCTCAGCCCACTTCTGCATCCCATCAATGTCTCTCTGCAATCTTTGACAATCCTCTACACTATCTACAACACCACCAATCTTTGTGTCGTCTGCAAACTTGCCAACCCACCCTTCTACCCCCACATCCAGGTCGTTAATAAAAATCACGAAAAGTAGAGAACTGAGAACAGATCCTTGTGGGACACCACTAGTCACAACCCTCCAATCTGAATGTACTCCCTCCACCACAACCCTCTGCTTTCTGCAGGCAAGCCAATTCTGAATCCACCTGGCCAAACTTCCCTGGATCCCATGCCTTCTGACTTTCTGAATAAGCCTACCGTGTGGAACCTTGTCAAATGCCCTACTAAAATCCATGTAGATCACATCCACTGCACTACCCTCATCTATGGTTAGAGATAACGGGTGCTTTGGAATGTGAGCTGTCCAATCAAGGGTGATTTTTCTTGCTGTGTGCCTGCACACCGAGGGAATCTAGGTCTTTTGTTCGGTGGAAGATGGAGAGAGAAAATGCCAGAATGGAGAGGTTGTAAACACCAGAAAGGAGTGGACTTGGAGTGGGGCCGGGAGTCGGTTAAGCCCAGGGAAATCGATGGAGAACCGCAGAAAGTAAGCTCCAACTTGTGCACATTAGACCGTTTCATTAAAATGGGCCCTTTTCTTTTTGTTTTACTTCACTAACCCTTTAGTCAAATTAGGAATTATAAAGCTAGATCATTTAATTGCATATTGTGTACTGTTTGATATTTCGTGGTACTGATTTGTAACAGGGGACACATCAAACAGGAGGTTTGCACCTCGAAATTTCACAGGTTTCACAGGGCCAGAGATTGTCTTCCCTAGACTTATGCAGCTGACAGAACTTGAGGGTTACACGAAAAAGTAGCCATGGTTCTAAAAATTCAAGCATGGTAATTCTATATCAAAAGATCTCCTGTATTCTATAAATAAAAGGTAATCCTCAGCAAAAGCATATCTAATAACCTATGCAAAGCTCAAATGAGAAGCTCTTTGGGGCAGTAATTATTCTGACTGCTGCTCTAATTTGTAAGTGATGCTGTGGACATCGTTTGAACCCTATCACATACCTGGACAGGAACAGCTTGCCTTGAAGTCGCAGATCAGCAGCACAGTCATCTGACATACAGTTCCTTTCAAAAACAGTCTGGAAAATGATACAGAAATTAAAGCTTAGTCAAAGCGCACACTGAGTTGCATCATTAACTGAGATGAGCTGCAATGTGAAATGGAACTGTTTAGCAGAGAAGCATCCCAAGGTGCTTTAGATGTTTTCAGATAGATTTCAATAATTTTCACTCCTGTATACCAAGTAGAGTTTTTGATATGTTAATTCCAAGCCTCACTAATTTCTAGAGCTGGTTAACATCAGGAGCAATAGATTCCTAGACCATTAGATGGAGCAGCATACTCTGTCAACACAGTGTTTAAAGCTTGCTGAAGGAGCTCACAGGAAGCCAAAATGAAGGGCCACACGTGAGGTAGGCTGCAAAAACTCTGCAGTTCAGCAAGCACAACACACCAAAAGGAGGCCATGGAAAAGCTGATGCCTGGACCAATTTAAAACGAAATTAGCTTGACCCGCCCTGAAGGTACTTCCAGAAAAGCAAGAAGTCAAATACTAAAGCACAGAAATTGTGAGACCTTGTAAGACTCTACTTTCAGGAAAGAATGCTATGTTAAACTGTTTTAAAACATTCTCTGAGACAACATAGCACTTGCCACATTTTGACCAAATTAATTATGTAATTAATCACATTATTTTGGCATGATGTAACTAGTGAATAATAGAAAAATAGAAAACTATCAATCAAGTATGGTCCATGTTGGGGGCCACAGTAGCATAATGGTTAGCGCAACACTATTATGGCTCAGGGCATTGGAGTTCAGAGGTCAATTCCGATGCCATCCTGTAAGGAGTCTGTATACGTCCTCCCTGTGGAGCGCATGGGTTTTCTCTGGATGCCCCAGTTTTCTTCAACAGTCCAAAGACATACCTGTTAAGTAAGTTAATTTATCACTGCAAACTGTCCTAGGATTAGTCTAGGGTTAATCGGGGGTTGCTGGGCAGCACAGCTCAAAGGGCTGTAAGGGCCCATTCTATACTGTATTTCAAAAACAACAATATTTCATAGTTACTTTAGTTGTATATTCAACCGAGTTTGTTTAGTTTCTTTAATCACATAGATACTTCTTCCTTCAGTTCAAGACACATAAACAAAGCAATCTTAAATTATTAGGCATTCCCACAAGATGAGATTGACTTGGTTCCTGCCCAGAGTTTTGTGGATTCTGAGGTGACTGATGAGGCCAAAATAGGAAGCACAAACTCACAAGTATCTGGAAAGGGTTCTCCACACCATGGGAAGACACAGTGACATACCTACATGTTTACTTCGGACAAATGCTCTCCACCAGGGACAGTGAAGCCCTCTGTAGGTCAAGGTCGACCGTGGATGGCACGTCCCAGCTGTCTGCGTGATACGCAAGTCAGGGCAGTATGATATGGAGAGCAAGCTTCCCCCCCCCGCTCCGCCCCCCCCCAGAAATCTGTCTTCCCATGGTGTGGAGTACCCTTTCCAAATATTTGTGAGTTTGTGGTTCTTATTTAGGCCTCATCAGTCACCTCAGAATCCACAAAACCCTGGGGAGGAACCAAGTCAATCAGATCTTGTGGGAATGGCTAAGAATTTATGACAGAGAGCGACACAGTTTGGCAGCAGCATCGCAAGAGTTGCCAATAAACACTGAGCTCAACTTAGAACTTCCTTAGGGACTCCAACCCAGAATTTTCCTCAGGGCATTCTCCCGAACCCTTCCCCATGAATGGATACAGCCGCAAGGCAGCAGAAGTTTGAGATTAGAGTTTCCCTTCTCCTCGATGAGCTGTCAACCACCACTGGTGAGCCCCATCTGCCCGAATCAGGCACAACAAGAGCTGGCAAAAATAAACATAATTTTCTGAAGACAAGCATTCAGAAGCCCAACAAAACTAAGGGCTGGTGTGAAGATAGAGGACTGGTGTACAGTGACACAGAAGTGCTCGGACTGCTGTGCAGAGACTAATAACACTGAGGACTGTGTACAGTGACCAACACCACTGTGACTGGGATACTGAGACCAGCAGCACTGAGGAGTGGTGTAGAAGCTACTAACACGGAGGATGGCATACTGAAGACTGGTGTACTGAGCTCCAACAACTCACTGACAGCCACTGTACTGAATTTTGACAGCACAGCGGGAGAGCCTATTCGAAGAGAAAGCAAAGAATAGCTAGTGGGAAGCTTTTAAGAGTAAGATATCCAGTGCCTAGGAGCAGCTTGATCTTGCTAGGGTGAAGGTAAACCTGGCAACCTTGGAAACAAATAAGGTAACAGTTTCAGTATTCCCAACTGTACCACACTGCTTTTAACCTGTAGTACACAAAGGCAGCAAAAACACTGTTAAGGTATTTAGGCTGAAAGAGAAAAAAGCTGTTAGACTCACACTATGGCAGTAATCCTATTCTGTCCAAGGTCTAGATATATTAGATTAGATTAGATAGATACTTTATTCATCCCCATGGGGAAATTCAACATTTTTTCCAATGTCCCATACACTTGTTGTAGCAAAAACTCATTACATACAATACTTAACTCAGTAATAATATGATATGCATCTAAATCACTAACTCAAAAAGCATTAATAATAGCTTTAAAAAAAAGTTCTTAAGTCCTGGCAGTTGAATTGTAAAGCCTAATGGCATTGGGGAGTATTGACCTCTTCATCCTGTCTGAGGAGCATTGCATCGACAGTAACCTGTCGCTGAAACTGCTTCTCTGTCTCTGGATGGTGCTATGTAGAGGATGTTCAGGGTTTTCCATAATTGACCGTAGCCTACTCAGCGCCCTTCGCTCAGCTACCGATGTTAAACTCTCCAGTACTTTGCCCACGACAGAGCCCGCCTTCCTTATCAGCTTATTAAGACGTGAGGCGTCCTTCTTCTTAATGCTTCCTCCCCAACACGCCACCACAAAGAAGAGGGCGCTCTCAACAACTGACCTATAGAACATCTTCAGCATCTCACTGCAGACATTGAATGACGCCAACCTTCTAAGGAAGTACAGTCGACTCTGTGCCTTCCTGCACAAGGCATCTGTGTTGGCAGTCCAGTCTAGCTTCTCGTCCAACTGTACTCCCAGATACTTGTAGGTCTTAACCTGCTCCACACATTCTCCATTAATGATCACTGGCTCCATATGAGGCCTAGATCTCCTAAAGTCCACCACCATCTCCTTGGTCTACATATGATAGGAAAATCTTATCAATGTTCCACATCGAAACTTGGCCTGTGTCTACTTAAGAAGTTTGAGAGGAGATCTCATTGAACTTGCAAAGTTTTTAACTGGATGCAATAAAGATGTTTCACTTGGATGAAGGTTCAGCGAGCAGAGCCTCAGTCTCAGAATGAGGGGCTGGAAGAAATGACAATGCACAGAGTGCTGAATCTTCAGAGATCTCCACCAAGAATTTCCTCATTCCAGTTTATTCAAAACAAAGGTGGCTATTTTTCTGAATCTAAAGGGTACCAAGAGACATGGTGCCCATGCTGGAAAACTGTGCAAGTTGAAAATCAGCCATGGTCTTGATGAATGGGAGAACAGATTTCTGGTCCACTCCAGATCCCAAGTCTTACGTTGTTGATAGTGCGCCGCAGTGTTGCCTGTTTACAGCCACCAAAAGAGGGGCAATGGAGCCGGTGCACTCCACCAGGAACGGTGTGGCGTGGCATCAAGGCTACAGTCAGTGCTGTCCCCCAGTGTTCGCTTGGAAGAAGACAGGCTGTATTGTGGTTAACTGCAGCTTCCTGCAGCATTCATGGATTGATGTTTCTGGATGTGTTTTTTTTGCATGGCTGTATTTTACTGATACCTTGCATGTGCTTGCTATCTTGTATGTGCTATGTGTGTTTTGTGCTCTGTGTGTGTCTATTGGTACTATGTTTCATATCTTGGCTCCAGAGTAACGCTGTCTCTTTTGGCTGTATCCATGGGTATTCCTGCATAGTTGAATGACAATTAAACTGGAATTGAATTGAAAAGGCATTGAGAATAGGCAAGGCACATTTGGAAGACAGGAAAACTAAAAAACAGATTCTTTTGGATTCTGCTTAATATACATCAACACCCTATTGCATTATTTTGTCTTTGGTTCTTAGCCACAGCCCTGCAGATTGAGTCTAGTTGGGTTCAGGTGTCTGGCGTCTGGCCACGGCTGGTGGGGAGCTACGTCTTGAAAGTGTATGAAGAGATATGACAGTTTTGTGATGCCAGGGAAGAGGCGAAGGAAACCAGAAGCAGATTTAACATTTCAGGTCAACAGTTACATGTTTCTGAAGAAAATTCAACAATGCGAAAGGTTAACTAAGTCTTTTTTTCTCCACAAATGCTGCCAGCATTTTTTGTTTTAATACAGCTTTCTAGAACTTGAAGTCTTGTGCTTTTGGATTGGGATATCTTTGATTTTAAGATGGCATAAAAAGCTATGGCGAACTGGGTGGATAAGATTAGCAGAGAGATCCAACAGCTAGGAAAGCAGTTCTGCAAAGCTTCATGAAGAGCATGACAAGGCACAGAAGTAGTCATTGGTCATCTACTGCAATATGTAAGCCCCCAGTTGTGAGGACTACTTGTACCACTGGGTCCAGACCTCCAAGGTCGAGAGAGCAGAACCATCTCAGTGCTACTGCTTTTCCACTTCTTAAAACTCTCCTGTGCAGGTTTCTTCTCATTTTCAAATACGATGGACAACAAACATTAACCTTTATAATTTCTCCTCAATACTGTGCCAATGTGTATGGGAAGTTCTTGTTGAATTTAATTATACTATTGATCTGTATATACTATATTATATAGTACTATCTGTATATATAGTACTATCTGTATATACTGTATATATCTGTATTATACTAAAGCAATAGTAGCATTCAGAATAATACTTAACTTTTATCTCATTACCTAGCACTGATTCCAAAGTATTAAAGGGTCTTTTAAATTTATCTCGCTTGATATTAGTAAAGTTCACTATCTCACTTGTTATTTTTCTTGCTGAAATTATGAGATGGACACAATATTAAAACAGTTTTTAATCACCATGCTGGATTTCCAGTGTCCTAAGGGTGTAAGAGCATCTGGAGACCATATGTAAGTATTAATTGCCTTTCAAAAATGTGAAAGTTTTTTCCAATTTGAATTTTTTCAACAAAAGTATGGAGATAGTTGCTGAAAATAACTTCAGTGAGTGCTGAAGAAGTTTTGGAAAATTGAGAGATTAAGGAAATCAAGTACTATTTTAGATGACCAGATCTCAGAGTTATTCATGAACTGTTCATTCTCGAAAATAAGAAATGCAGCTGTTTTGTATTACAAATTCTGTCCAAACAACACTGTTCCTAGGCAAAGAACCTCTGTTAGTTGTTTGAAGTCTGGTGAGAGCCGAGTCAGAAAAATTTAAAGAAGAATGTTTCAAGCATCAGCATCTTATGGTAAAACATTAAAAAACATGACTGTACCTGATCATCTTCCATCTTTCAGCAGTCCCTCGTGTCACTATTCTATACTGCAACTTAGACACCAATGTGAAATGAACTTATTTTAATAACCTCGAGATACAGAAAACGGTATCAAATCCCCTCCAATGTGATTTCCCAACAGATAGGAGTTATACCACAGAAAAATGCAATAGAAATCAGGAGTGATAGAATTTCAAATAATCCCAAGAGCTTGTCGGAATTTCAGTGACATTTTGAAACCTTGAATGGAACTTTTTTTAATGCTTTGGAAATGCAGACACATTTGCAATCATATGAATGTCACTTTTAGTAATATTTTAAAGCCTTGAGTGGAATTTTCTTTTAATGTTTTAAAATGCAGACACATTTGTAATCTTAGCATTATAGCTTGCTGTGGGAATGGTAGATCATACCAAAAATGTGCATTTTTAGTACGACTCTTTAACATTATTAAATGCCCCAAGGTGCTTCACAGGAGTGCATCTTGGATCAAGTAACTGAGCTTGTATCAGAGTTGTAAATGTGGAATTCCAAAGTGCTGCCCACAAATTTTGGTAATTGTTTAGAAACAGGCCAAACTCTATATATTGTATTCTCAGGCCTTTAAATCTTTTCAGCCTTTCTCAGCCAACAATGGTGGCTTTGTAATCAGCGTCATCAAAGGTGCTGATTCTTCGATCTGATACCCTAAGAATCAAGCGCTTCTTTAATAGTTTATTCCTCTATCAGAGTATCCCACATTGAGATTAATAAATCAGTCAAGAATCAATAGAATAGATACATTGTCCTTAATCTTCCCTAATACTTGTTTTATTTTCTTCCTTCATCCATTTCTGCAACAGACCCTAAGTTGTTCTGAGCACTGGTGCCAAGACCTTAGAGAAAGGGAACAGATCACAATAAAGTTGGATAGTTTGGAAATATGAGGATATTTTAGTTATAAACTGGATCAGAAAAGAGACAGAGTATGAACTTAGGCCAGAATGCATCGAACTACAGAAATAAATTACACGCCTTAGCTTTAGATATGCTGGAAGGGTGTAGACATGGAGAATACTTGTTTTCAGGTCTCCAGAGGCTTAAGGGAATTCTAATCTAACACGTAATTTATCTGAGGGGATAAGGCTATGAAGCAGTAAGAGGTCACTGAAACTGAAAAAGAGGAGTGAGGTTGAATCACATGTTTTTATTTATCCCATGTGGATGAGGGCCATGGCAAGGGAAGATGCAGGAAAGATGAATTTCCGATGCTGGTGTCTAAGAAATCAAACCTTCACTAAGACTGTGTCTTTTGACCTTATAATAAAGCAAGCTCTAGTTTCAACCAACTTACTACTATATAAAGCTCAAAGTTCAAAGTGAATGTGATTATCAAAGTACGTATCTGTCACCATGTACAACTATGAGATTCACTTCCTTGTTGGCATAATCGGCAAATCTACAGAATAGCAACTATAACAGAATCAATGAACAATTAACCAGAGTGCAGAAAACAACAAACTGTGCAAATGCAAATATACATAAATAGCAATAAGTAATGAGAACATCAGATAATGAGATAAAGAGTCCTTCAAGTGAGATCATTGTGGTGCGGGATTAAACCCTTTGTCACCTCCAGATCTGACTATTCCAATGCATTTATTGCAGGCCATGAGTATCCAATCCCAATCAGAAACGCTGCTGCCTTTGTCCTAATTCACAACTCGTCTTCCAATTCACATCTGTCCTGTCTATCCTTGCTGAACCACATGGCTTCTGTTTTAGGTGACACTACCATTTAAACATTTTCATCAATGTTTTCAAGCAACTCCATGACTGCCCTCACCTTCCTATTTCTATAATCTCCTGCAGCCCAGCAAACCTCAGATGCTCCTCATTCCTTCATTCAGCTCACTTTTCTCCCCCAAATGTAATGGCTCTTACTCTCTTTCCTCCTCTGAAATGAGTCAGAAACCACCGTCTCTGACCATGGTGTTAATCATTTTCCCTTTACATGTAGAAATCAAATTTTATTCCATTATACACCATAAGACCATAAGATCAGAATTACGCTATTTGGCTCATTGAGTCTGCTCTGCCATTCAATCATGGCTGATTATTTTCTCCCCTCCTCAGCCTTCTCCCAATAACCTTTGATGCTATGTCCAATCAAGAAACTATGAAGCTCTGCCTTAAACACACCCAATGACCCGGCCACCACAGCTACCTGTGCTATGATTCCCCCACCATGGGAAACATCCTTTCCACATCTACTCTGTCTCGGCCTGTCAACATTCTAAAGGTTTCAGTGGATCCCTCTCATCCTAATAATTTCCAGCGAGTACAGACCCACAGCCATCAAATGTTCCTTGTATGATAACCCTTTCATTCCCGGAATCATTCTTGTGAACCTCCACTGAACCCTCTCCAATGCCAGCACATCTTTTCTTAGATGAGGAGCCCAAAACTGTTCACAATACGCAAGGTGAGGCCTCACCAGTGCCTAATAAAGCCTCAGCATCACATCCTTGCTCTTGTTTTCTAGACCACTTAAAATGAATGTTAACATTACATTTGCCTTCCTTACCACCAACTCTACTAGCAAGTTAAACTTTAGGGTGTTCTGCACAAGGACTCGCTAGCCCCTCTGCGTCTCAGATTTTTGGATTTTCTCCCCATTTAGAAAATAGTTTGCATATTTATTTCTCCTACCAAAATCCAGAAATGATACTTCTGTACAATTTACTGAGACATTTTTCTATGACAAACATTCTCTATGAACACAGGTTGCTGTATTTTAAAAGCTAAGTATTTCGACTGGATGTCATGTGAGAAATCACAGAAATATTGTAATAATCAGCACTTTCCTTTCACATTCAGTTCAGAAAGACACTGTATTTCACTAGCATTATCATCTAATTACCTATCGTGAAATCAGCCATTAGCCAAGCGTTATTATTTTAAGCACTTCAATGATTCAGTATTTTTCAATCAATGTTCAGTAATTTCATCTTGCTCGAACTGTAAAGGATTGCTTTGTGACTGGTTATTAAAGTGATACGCTTAGTAACCTTTCAACTTCTCAGATACCAGTACCTTCCTACCTACATCTGTGACACTTCAAACCTCAGGGCCAGGGAAGTTAAAGTGATCACTTCAATCACTTCCAGCTTCCTGACTGCCCCATATTCATTATGGGCTCTTCCCTTCTTTCTGGACAACAGACCTAACCAGCTTCCCACAACCACCACCCCCCACACTCACCAATTTCTCTTTTAGCTCCTCCCACTTTCTCCAAACCCAAGCTGTAACCATTGGTACCTGCAGAGACCCCAGCTATCCCTGCCTTTTCATCAGCTATGTGAAACATTCAGTGTTCCAAACCTAACTGGTAACACTCCCCAGCACTTTCTGCTCTATATTGATGACTGTATTGGTGCTGTTTCCACACAACTTTGCCTCCAACTTCTACCGTCCCCTCACTTTTGCTTGGGCCATCTTTTGACAGCTATCTCCCCCCCTGTAATTCATAAAAGTGCTATTACCTTTTCTCAGTTCCTCCATCTCCACCATATCTCTTCCCTGTGTGAGGCAATCCATTCTAAAGATGTCCTTCATTTTCAAAGAACACTATTTCCCTTCCACCACTATCAATGCTGCCCTCACATGCACGTTCTTCATTTTATGCACATCTTCCCTCACCCCAACCTCCTGCCACCATAACGGGGATAAAGTTCCTCTTTGTCTTTAGCTACCACCCCACACGCCTCCAAAATATCATTCCCTATAAGTTCTGCCATCTACAACGGGATCCTACCACTAAGCACATCTTTACCTCTCCCACCTCCAATCTCCACTTTAATAGGGAATCACTCTTTTTTCGTGTCCACTAGTCCCTCCCCACTGATCTCCCTCCTGCTTCTTATTCCTGCAGGCATGACAAGTGCTACGCCTGCACCTACACCTCTTCCCTCATCACTATTCAGGGCCCCAAACAGTCCTTCCAGGTGAGGTGACAGTTCACTTGTGGGTATGTCAAGGTTATTATACTCATGGTTGAGACTCAGTACAACCCAATGTAGATTTGGGGACAGCTTTACCAAGCTGCTGAGCTGTAAAAATGGGATTTCCCAGTGGCAATTCACTTCAATTTGGCTTCCTACGCTGACACGTCAGTCCATCTACTGTCAATAGACAACAGACAGTAGGTGTAGGAGTAGGCCATTCGGCCCTTCTAACCAGCACCACCATTCACTGTGATCATGGCTGATCATACACAATCAGTACCCCGTTCCTGCCCTCTCCCCATATCCCTTGACCCCGCTATCTATAAGAGCTCTATCTAACTCTCTCTTGAATGCATCCAGAGACTTGGCCTCCACTGCCTTCTGGGGCAGAGCATTCCACATATCCACCGCTCTCTGGGTGAAAAAGTTTTTCCGCATCTCTGTTCTAAATGGCCTACCCCTTATTCTTAAACTGTGGCCTGTAGTTCTGGACTCACCCATCAGCGGGAACATGCTTCCTGCCTCCAGTGTGTCCAATCCCTTAATAATCTTATATGTTTCAATCAGATCCCCCCTCATCCTTCTAAATTCTAGTGTATACAAGCCCAGTCGCTCCAATCTTTCAACATATGACAGTCCCACCATTCCGGGAATTAACCTTGTGAACCTACGCTGCACTCCCTCAATAGCAAGAACGTCCTTCCTCAAATTTGGAGACCAAAACTGCACACAATACTCCAGGTGGGGTCTCACCGGGGCCCTGTACAGCTGCAGAAGGACCTCTTTACTCCTATACTCAATTCCTCTTGTTATAAAAGCCAGCATGCCATTAGCTTTCTTCACTGCCTGCTGTACCTGCATGCTTGCTTTCATTAACTGGTGTACAAGAACACCTAGATCTCGTTGTGCTTCCCCTTTTCCTAACTTGACTCCATTTAGATAGTAATCTGCCTTCCTGTTCTTGCCACCAAAGTGGATAACCTCACATTTATCCACACTAAACTGCATCTGCCATACATTTGCCCACTCACCCAACCTGTCCAAGTCACCCTGCATTCTCATAACATCTTCCTGACATTTCACACTGCCACCCAGCTTTGTGTCATCAGCAAATTTGCTAATGTTACTTTTAATCCCTTCATCTAAATCATTAATGTATATTGTAAACAGTTGCGGTCCCAGCACCAAACCTTGCGGTACCCCACTGGTCACAGCCTGCCATTCCGAAAGGGACTCGTTAATCGCTACTCTTTGTTTCCTGTCAGCCAGCCAATTTTCAATCCATGTCAGTACTCTGCCCCCAATACCATGTGCCCTAATTTTGCCCACTAATCTCCTATGTGGGACTTTATCAAAAACTTTCTGGAAGTCCAGGTGCACTACATCCACTGGTTCTCCCTTCTCCATTTTCATAGTTACATCCTCAAAAAACTCCAGAAGATTAGTCAAGCATGATTTTCCCTTCATAAATCCATGCTGACTCGGACTGATCCTTCTACTGCTGTCCAAATGTGTCAAAATTTCCTCTTTTATAATTGACTCCAGCATCTTTCCCACCACTGTCATAATGAAACGACACGCAGGTTGGAGGAACATCTGTAGATTTTCTTGTTTCCATCTGGACAGCCTCCAACTGATAGCATAAACATCAATTTCTCCACCCCCTTCCCTCTCATCATTCCCATTTTGGCTTCTTTCTCATCCCTTCTCTTCTCGCCTGCCCATCACTTTACACTGGTGCCCCTCCTCCTTGCCTTTCTTCCATGGTGCACTAGCCTCTCCTATCAGATTCCTTCTTTTTAAGCCCTTTAACTCTTCCACCTATCAGATCCCAGATTTTTAGTTCACCTCCTCCCCAACCCACCCACCTTCCTCCTTACCTAGTTTCAACAATCACCTGCCAGTCTGTACTCCTCCACTCCCCCCCCCCCCCCCTCCACCACCTTCTTACTCTGGTTTCCTTTCCAGTCCTGATGAAGGGTCTCAGCCCAAAATGAAGGTTGTTTATACCCCTTCATGGATGTTGCCTGATATGCTGAGTTCTTCCAGCACTTTGCCTATATTGCTCAAGATGTCAAGCATCTGCAGAATTTCTTGCATTTCTCAAATACTGTCAACTTCTAAACAATACCCTCTGAGCAATATTTGTAAATTTTTAATGCAACCATTGGAGAATAGAACTTCAGTTAAAGAACCATCAAGTTACAGACACTGCCTGTGGGATGACCTTGCATCCGTTTTAAGAGATCACAGCATCAAAGAAATGCAGTGCAAGATAGGATTTGTGGCCCAATCTGCACCATTTCTGACTCACCTAAACACCAGGGACAATTTATAGTGGCCAATTAACCTACCATCCGGATATTTTGGGATGTGGGAGGAAGCCAGAGCACCCAGAGGAAACCCACTGAGTCACAGGAAGAACATCCTCAAGACTGCAGCTGAGATGAGGATTGAACCTGAATATCCAAAACCTATGAGGCATGAATGTAACTTCCAGTGTCACTGTTAGATATACAAATGCAATCATAGCCTTTAACAGTTTATACTGGATGGGTGCATGTTCACAGTGCAAGCCTATGCAGAACTTAATGTTTTCTTTTGGAAAACTACAGCAATGGGTTAAGAAAAAAAAACATGGAATATGCTATTTGTTGTACAATCTTAAATTTCACCTGGTTTCGATGAGCAAGTTTATGACCTTTCTTCCAGCGTAGGATTGGTTGCAAAGCTGGAAGATCCTTCAGAGTCTTGTCACCAATTTTGTGCTTGCCCAATCTGTATGATACTTCAAAGACAATTGGTGCAATCACATCCTTCACCTCTCGCTGTAAATGAAAACAAAGAGCTTATTTAAATTTAAAGCATCACCAAAAACTTCTAAAGAGACAATCTAAATCTAAAAGCAGGGGCACATGTAGCTCAATAAACAGTAAGAACTGATTCTCGGCCTTCGTCCATCAGAAACTAATAGCGTTTGGATTACCAGTAATACAAGGCATGAAGTGTCTTTGGTAATAAAGATACTTCTTATTTTGCGAATGAGGCTTAATCATCTCTTTACATTTTCAGGCATATTTTTATTCTGAATATCTTTACAAGTAATTTGTCCGCACTGCTGAAATGACTATCCTGACCAGGAATTAAAAATTGCATTTCTACGTGTAGCTCTGTGGCCTCCTACGCATCCAAATATGATGTTTAGTGGTCAGGAAGATGCTCCAAGTTTAGTAAACCACAAAAGGGAAAGTGCTTTGATCTAAGGTGTTGAGTAATTTCAACCAAACAGCTGTACCTGGTTCTTAAAAAAAAGTAAACTTCCTTTCTTTGATGGACCAGCCCCTTCTGCGGCATCAGCAGAGACTTTTGACAAGTAAATAGGCTTCTGGGGCAGCTATCCAGACCTGTGCAGCCTGCTGCTGTGTAGCTTCAGCGTTTGCCTCTATACTGTTAAGTACTTTGAAGAGAACGCAGAAGTTCAGACATTAGCCCTGAATCAACAGCCTGATGGTTGAGGGGTTAAAACAGTTCCTGAACCTGGTGGCATAGATCCTGAGGCCCCTGTACTTCCTTCCTCATGGCAGCAAGAAGAGAGCACGCCATGGATGGAGGGGGTCTTCTGGAAGAGCCTATCACTTAGTAGATTGCATAAGTTTATCAGAACAACATTCTTTGCGCATAATATCTAAACACACCACAACCTTGGTTACTAACAAATCTCTGCTCCAAGAACAACCTAACTTCCCTAACTTATGTTTGCAGCTGAAGCTGTTCAACCCTGTAATCTTTTTCTGCATCCTCACAAGGAGCCTTACACCTTTACTAATGTATAAAGACAAGAACAGGGCATGATACTCCAAGTTATTTATGTACTCAATAGTCCTTGTGGAATACTGTACACCTGCCTCCATTCTCACTACTTTTTGTCCTTCAATCATGTTTTTAATCCAATCTGTTTTAACCCTGGGCTTTAGTTTTGTTCCTTGGACTTTTATGTGGTACTTGGTTAAACACTTTCTGAAAATCCATGGGGACAACATGCATTGTATTTCCTTCATTAACCTTCCTCACTACTTCAAGAAACAACTGAAAAATGGTCTAATATTTACAGATTGATTCTGGCCCTCCTTAATTAATTCACATTTCTCCAATTGCCTTACAAGTTATTATCTGATTGCCATTCTATGAAACTTCTTGAGCCCCTCAATTTAATAGCCTCCTTCTTGTTAGAAGGATTCATCCTCTTTTTTAAAAATTGTCATATTTTCTAAATCCTTTGCCTTCTAAAGAGCCTTGTTTGGGTTCCCTTTTAACCTTGTGTTGCCTTGGCAATCAAATCCATCTTCCTGAATGTGGCTGATATCCCTTGAAATCTTTTCTATCCATGTACCTGTCTAAGTGCTATTTAAATGTGGTTAATGTTCCTTCCTCATCTACTTCCTCTGGTAGCTTATTATATTTACCGACCATACCATCCTCAGTGCAAAGAAGGCCTCCTTGCAGGTTTCTATTAAATCTCACCCCTCTCAACTTAAACCTGTAGTTTTACATTCCCTGTGCACATTTAGCCTATCTGTGCACTTCCTTTTATACAGCTCTATAAGATAACTCCTCATTCGCCTATGTCCCAATGAAAAATGTCACAACCTGCTCAAACTGTCCCTATTACCCAATCCCTCAGTCACAAATTCTTGTGCTCAGTGCCCTGACTGAAGGCAAGAATGCCAAAGTTTTTTACTCACCACTACATCCACCTTCAAGGAAAGTGTAAATGAGTAAAAAGCTTGGCATAGACACATTGAGCCCAATGACCCACTTCGGTGCAGTAAAACTCTGTGACTCTAAATAAATAAGCACGTTCTTTAAAATGACTGGAAAACTGTTAATAAATTACCAACAAATTACATAATTATCTCTTCAAATTGTTATACATCTCATTCTAGATCTTCGTCTTTCACACATTCCAGTAGTCTAATTTTCCTTCATCTTCACACCAGAAGCTGTCAATATATTGGATTAAATGATCATCAAACCAATAAGCAGACTGTATCTCATCCCAAACACTTACGTCTTTCACATACTCCATTAGTCTAATTTCTCCGGATTTCCGCACCAGGATCTTTCAATGTTTTGAGATCAAATGATAATTAAACCAATGAGCTTGACGTATTCGAAGTATGAAAATCTAGATTTTAGTTTGCTGTTCCACTGGAGTCAAACCCTACAAGCAGGGTTGCCGGACCCCTTGCTTAATAGTATAGGTCCATGGTGTAAGGAATGTCAGGAACCCCTGCCCTACTTCATAATCGCAAAATCTATACAAGTTCATGTTTCATTCACTCAATCAATGAATAACCTCTGCATAATGGTTTTAAATTAGATTTTATTGAAAGCTGTTAGCTTTCAGGATCTGATATAAGTTAGGAGTGTAAAGTTCAAATTCTAATTCATTATCTAATTAAAGACAGCTTTCAACTCCAAAGCTGTTTAACTTAAACTATGGATTTAACCAAGTAATTCTATTAATTACAAAAATGTAATAAAGCAAAGTATTATCTACAAGGAGATACTGGAGTAGAAATTTACCTCAGTCATGTTAACATAGTCGTGCTCAATTTCAATGGAAGAATACTTTTTAGCCAGAGAACAATGTTCATTCTACAACCATGTGCTTACTGAACATATCCTCAAGGTCATGCTCCTACTTTATCAAGATTAATTCTGAAATTCAGATGCATATCCCACAATCCTGAGATTGCCATGCCACTATAGTCCAACCTTTTTGGCTTCCAAGTCCGTACACATCTGCAATCTCTTGTCACTTAGTATGATTGTTCCAAAATGCAGGATTTGATAGATAACTACATATCTAATATCTACATTATTCCAGTAAATTTAAGATAAACTCAAAGGGTTAGTCTTTAAAACTACCATCGTTTGAAAAAGGTACAACTACTGATTTAGATGGAGCTTATAGCTAGTGCTCTCAGTGAAAGAAGTTGAAAGAAGCATGAGTGGAAAACACAGCCAATTTAAGAACAACAGCCACAAGCTGAATACAATACCCACCCAAATGATCCATTAATCTTTACATCAGGGAAGGACACAAGGTGTACACTTACACTCATTTTGAAGAAATTGCAAGTTAAAATGTGTGCACAGACAGTAAAGCACATTCTTTATCAATCACACTCAAGGATATCACTGTGACACACACAGTCCTGAAGAAGGGTCACAGTCTGAAATGCTGCTTGGCTGCTGAGGTCCACCAGCATTTTGTATGTGCTGCTTTGGATTTCCAGCATTTGCAGATTTTTCTTGTGTTTAGGATAGAGCCTCAGAATGCAGTCATGAATAGCCATGAATGGGTTAAACTAATTCTTCAATAGGTTTGATAATTGCCCTCCTGTTCACACCCCCCTCAGCACACCAGACCAGGTGCAAAGGCATCCATTGCTCCCTTGGCACCAATGCTTCCCCTCCTCCATCCTCTCCCTAGAATTCAACATGTGGATGAACAACACAGGCTACCACTGTCTACGTCCCCTCCCTGCCCTGCAACTATCATCCACACCTCTACATACCACCTGCTATCATCCCAATCTTCACCTCCCCCAGCCCCCACCTTCCATCAACTCCCCAGTCAGCATGGACTCCCCTTCACTACTGAGCCGGTGAGAAGGGTTCGGGGGAAACTCAGACACAGCTCCCCAGTCATCATGGACTCACCTTCACTACTGAGCAGGAGAGAAGGGCTCTGGGGAAACTCAGACACGGCAAACGTTGGGACCGGATAGTATGAACCCCAAGGTCCTGAAGGAGTGTGCTGGGAAGCTGTGTGGAGTTCTCCAGTGTATTTTCAATCCAAGTCACAGTCTGGAATGGGTCTGACTGTGTGAAAAACTTCATGTGTGGTCCCAGTACCCAAGAAGGGCCAACCAAAAGTCTTGAATGACTGCCATCCAGTGGCCCTGACCTCACACATCATGAAGACCCTAGAGAGGCTGGTCCGGGCTCATCTCTGATCCCTGATTTTTGACTACAGGAGGAGGAAATCAAAGGGCCTTGAGCCAGTCCTCATTGGGATGTCATAGGTAGAGAGACTCAACAACTTTAAATTTCACGGTGCTATCATTTGAGAAGATCTGTCCTGGATCTAACACATACAGAAACTGCCATTACCAAGAAGGCTCAGCAGCATCTCTGCTTTCTAAGAAGTCAGCACAGATTTAGCATGTCATCTAAAAATTTGACAAACTTCTTTGGATTTTCGGTGGACAGCATCCAATGCATCATAACCTGGTATGGAAACACCAAATACCCTTGAATGGAAAAAAAAACTACAAAAAGTAATGGATACAGCCCAGTCCATCACAGGTAAAGTCCTCCTCACCATTGATCATATCTACAAGGAGCACTGTCATAGGAAAGTAGCATCCATCATCAAGAAACCCCACCATCCAGGCCATGCTCTCTTCTTGCAGGAGCCTCAGGACCCACATCACCAAGTTCAAGAACAGTTATTACCCCTCAATCATCAGGTTCTTGGAACAGGAGAGGATAACTTCAATCATCCCAACAATGAGCTGATTCCACAACCTATGGACTCACTTTTAAGGATTCTGCAACTTGTGTACTCAATATTTATTTTTATTATTCTTGCACAGTTTGTTGTCATTTGCACACTGGTGGTTTGTCCATCTTTATTTTGTGCATGTATTTCATTGATTCAACTGTGTTTCTTTCTATTTATTGTGAATCCCCACAATAAAATGAATCTCATGGTAGTATATGCTGACTTTGATAATAAAGTTACTTTGAACTTTGAACTAAGTGTCCCCCTCCTGTGCATCATTCATATCCTCCGTTCCCCTCATATATGTATTTTGAACGCCAACCAAATTGTCCAACTCTGCTACTACACTTGATAATTCCTCAGGAACCCACCAATATCTATGTAAAATCATGGCCCTCAAGTTGCCTTTAAACTTCCTCCCATCTAACCTTAAAAAGCATGATCGTACACTGTCCTACTGATGAAAACATCCTCTTCATGTGCACTCTGTCCAGGCTTTTCAGAATCCAGGAGGATTCAATGAGATAACCCCACCCCCATCATCATCCATCTGAGCTGCATCAAATCCAGGCCCAGAGATTTCAGACTCTCCTCATATGTTAACCCTGACATTCCCAGAATGTTTCTTGTGGTCCTCTTTTGGATCATCTTCATGGCCAGCACATTCATTTTTTTGATATTGGGCTCAAAATTGCTCACAATAAAACATGCCAAATGCCATCTGAGCAATGCCTTATAAAATCTCCCTTTGTAATTTTGACTTCCAAATTTTCTTCCCATTTAGAAAATGGTGGAGAAACTCAGAAGATGAGGCAGTTTCTGTAAACAGTCACCATTTCAGGCTGAGACCATTCATCAAGTCTTCTCAGCCCAAAATGTCACCTGCTTATTCCTCTTAACAGATGCTGCCTGACCTGCTGTGTTATTCCAGTATTTTGTGTGTGTTACACTGGATTTCTAGCATCTGCCAAATCTCTTCTGTTTGGAAAATTGACTACACCTTTATTCTTCCTATTGAAGAACATAACCCCACACTTCCCTACACCATATCCCATCTGCCACTCCTTTGCCATCCCTTTGTGGATTCCCCGATCTTGGTATCATCTGCAAACTTGGCCACAATGCCCTGTCAGTTCCCTCATCTTAACACATAAGGTGAAAGGTTGCATACCAACACTGGCCCTTGCAGAACTCCACTAGTCACCAGCAGCTGAAAAGGACCCTTTTATCCCAACTCACTGAATTCTGTCAGACAGCCAATATTCCATCCATCTTGACTCTAACATCATGGGCTTTCACCTTGTTTAGCAGGATGTACAGCACTTTTTCAAAGGCCTTCTTAATATCCAAGTTATTGATGTCTACTGACTCTTTTGACAAACCTACTCAATACCTCCTCACAAATTTTCACCAGATTTGTCAAAATATCCTCATAAATCTCTAACATTTTCATAATTTTTTAATGAAACTGTACTGACTTTTCCCTATTTTACGTTGAAGTTCTAAGTATTCTGTAATTTCACCTTTAGCAAGTGTGCTAAATTTGTTTAATGTTTCAGCATGTTTTTGTATAAGTATAAAGTGAACTTTCCTCTCTTGTGGGCAGTCTAGGACCAGAGGGCACAGTATCAGAATACAAGGATTTCCCTTTAGGACAGAGAAGGAGGATCCTTTTTTAGCTAGAAGGTAGTGAATCTGTGGAATACATTGCCACAGTAATTGGGTATATTGGATGATAGGCTCTTGATTACAAAGTAATGGGGAAAAGGCAGAAGGAGAATCAGTGACCAATGGTGACCTCCCGCAGGCAGTTCACGGAACTGCTTCTTCTTCGCCTTTTCAATATACTTCTACCACGAATCTGAGTGCATTTGGAGCCTGTAATTTACATTTTGATAATGTGTTTTGAGGCCAATTGAGCAGTCCGGCGCTTTTGTTGTCTCTGAGGTTGAGAGCAAAGTTGAGAAAAGAGTGTGCGTCCTAATGGCAGAGCAGAGACATACGATCGGCTCCATTACTCACCGATTAAAGCACTGAGCAAGACTGAAATCAATGAGAACAAGTGAGCGTTTAGTATCATCTGCCTGAGGTTAACCCATCTCCCTCTCCCTTTCGCTCGCTGCTACTGGAGGGAAATGAGGGAGCCTTAGGTCTTGGGCAAGGAATGATTGGTGCAGCTTGTTTTTAAGAGGACTTTGCGGTTCATGTTACATGTGTTTCTGGTTACTCTTTTCTTATAGCTATTTTGTGGGATTGCAATAGAGGCAGCAACCCCCAACAACCCCCAATTTAACCCTAAACTAACCATGGGACAATTTACAATGACCAAACAAGCTACTACCCGATATGTCTTTGGACTGGGGGAGGAAACCAGAGCACCAGGAGAAAAGCCGCACAGACTCCTCACAGCTGACGTCAGAATTGAACCCCAAGCTGTAAAAGTGTCGCACTAACCTCTACACTATCACAGCCCCCCATTACATTATTAATGTAGTGCACCTTCCAATGCCCTCTCTAAGACAGCTTTTGTTCATATAGTTTCACATAGGCAGCACATCCCAAATCTATCCTGAAAAGTATTGGAAAATATATACATTTGACAATGCAAGTAATATTTTCTCAACTTTGTAATTACACAGCACTGAATGAAAACATCTCTGCCTTTTCACAGCAGCTAGAAATTCTGATCAGACCATAGTTCTTTAAAATGAAATATAAACCAGTTTCTACCTTCAATGAGGGAAAGACACAATTTTCTTTTCCCTGCTAGACATGCATGTAGGAAGTGTATTGTTAGATTTGACAGGAGGAGGAGAGGAAATATACGACTATGCTTGCAGTTTCCGAACAGGAAAATGTACGGAGAACTGCAGGCCTATTCTGAGGGGATTTCTGTCCATTAATAGCTGGAAATGCATCGGGCTTTCAAGTATAATTTGACAACATTTGACAGTGATTATTTATCAATCCCTGACGTATGCAGTCACACATTTTACTCTCTTAAGCAGTTAAGCAGAATTTTTAAAAACCTGAACAAATGGAATGGTCACTATTTCCCTGGAATGTTATTGATTCACGATTCTTCTAGTACACAAGTGTAAAGGAGAACAAAATAACTGTTAATCAGGATCCAATGCAGCACAAAAAAGCACAATAAGGCAAAGAAAAATAATAGAAAAAACACCACACATATAAACGTATAAGACATTTATATGGCAAACACGAGGAAATCTGCAGATGCTGGAAATTCAAGCAACACACACAAAATGCTGGTGGAACACAGCAGGCCAGGCAGCATCTATAGGAAGAGCACTGTCGACGTTTCAGGTCGAGACCCTTCGTCAGGAATAACTGAAAGAAGAGATAGTAAGAGATTAGAAAGTGGGAGGAGGAGGGGGAGACCCGAAATGATAGGAGAAGACAGGAGGGGAGGGGTGAAGCTGAGAGCCAGAAAGGTGATTGGCAAAAGGGATACAGAGCTGGAGAAGGGAAAGGATCATGGAACAGGAGGCCTCGGGAGAAAGAAAGGGGGGGTGAAGCACCAGAGGGAGATGGAGAACAGGCAAAAAGTGATGAGCAGAGACAGAAAGAAAAAAAAAGGGGAGGGGGAAAAAACTAAATATATCAGGAATGGGGTAAGAAGGGGCATTAACGGAAGTTAGAGAAGTCAATCAGGCTGGGTAGCCTCCAACCTGATGGCATGAACATTGACTTCTCTAACTTCCGTTAATCAATATGTTTATTAACCTATCTATGTTAATCAAACATAGGTGTCTGATCCCTGGTCGGCTCGCCAGCAGCGACATCTGTCCTACATCTCCGAGTACACGACGGACATCCAGCATGTCTCGGGAAAGGACAACGTCGTGGCGGACGCACTCTCCAGACCAGCTGTCCAGGCCCCGTCCCTGGGGCTGGACTATGCAGCACTGGCGGAGGCGCAGCAGGCAGATGATGAGATGCCCAGCTACAGGACCGCATTCTCGGGTTTGCAGCTGCAGGATTTTCTCGTAGGCTGAGGTGAGAGGGCCCTCCTGTGCGACATGGCTACCGGCCAACCTCGCCCCATCATCCTGGCAGCCTGGGGGCGGCGAGTTTTCAACTCCATACACGGTTTGGCGCACCCATCTATCAGGACAACCAACTGGTCTCCAGCAAGTTCGCGTGGCACGGAGTTCGCAAGCAGGTCAGTGAATGGGCCAGAACGTGCGCGCAGTGCCAAACAGCCAAGGTGCAGCGGCACACTAAAGCCCCGCCGCAGCAGTTCAAACCCACCCACCGGAGGTTCAAACACATTCAGGTGGATATCGTGGGCCCCCTACCAGTGCCCCGAGGAGCGCAGTACCTCTTAACTATGGTAGACCGGTTCACGAGGTGGCCAGAGGCGGTCCCGCTCACCGACACATCTGCCGATTCCTGCGCCCGAGCACTGATTACAACCTGGGTAGCACGCTTCGGGGTACCGGCCCACATTACCTCCGATAGAGGCGCCCAGTTCACCTCCAGCCTGTTGGGAACGCAGCTACACCACACTACTGCCTACCACCCACAGTCGAATGGACTGGTGGAATGCTTCCACCGTCACTTGAAGTCGGCTCTCATGGCCCGCCTAAGAGGACCTAACTGGGTGGACGAGCTTCCCTGGGTCCTGCTTGGAATCCGCACAGTGCCCAAAGAGGATCTGCATGCCTCGTCAGCCGAGTTGGTGTATGGCGCACCCCTGGCCATCCCGGGAGTGTTCGTACCAGCCCCAAGGGGGCAAGAGGAAGAACCCACAGCAGTCCTGGACAGACTACGCGAGAGGCTCGGTAACCTGGCCCCCGTGTCGACTTCACAGCACGGACGGACCCCGACCCATGTACCCAAAGACCTGCAGAACTGTAAGTTTGTGTTTGTACCAAGGGGCGGACACCGGGCACCGCTACAGCGGCCGTACGAGGGGCCATTCAAGGTGATCAACAACAACGGGTCCACGTACGCTCTGGACATTGGGGGGAAAGAGGAGGTCTTCACGGTGGTCCGACTCAAACCAACCTATGTGGACTTGGCGCAGCCGGTCGAGGTTCAGGCACCGCGGCGCAGAGGCAGACCTCCCAAACAGAGGCTGATCCAGACTGTGGACATTGGGGGGTGTATCGCCGGTTCTGGGGGGGGGGGGGTTATGTGGCGACCAACTTTCTGCGCAGGCGAACCGGCTCACAAATAACCAGCACGCGGGGGGAGGCTTTGGTAATGCACCTCTGACGTCATTTCCACCCGGAGAGGGCGGGCGCTAGGGATTTAAATGCCAGCGCCGCGAAGTTTGAATAAACTAGTCTCGAAACGACTTACCGACTGCGTGTCGTTATTTCAGCGCTGTGTGTAGCAGATCGCTACAGTAAATTAGTTTCAATCTGAATGAAAAAAACACCTTTTAAGTGAATAAAGACAGTTGGCAGCTCAGGCTACATCCACACTAGACCGGATAATTTTGAAAACACCGGTTTCACGTAAAAACGATAGGCGTCCACACTACGCGTTTTTGAAAATATCTCTATCCACATTGAAACGGAGATTTTGGCAAATCTCCTCTTACTGGGCATGCGCAGGACACATCTACCGAAAACAAGCGACATGTTTGGTGTCGAATCTTGCCGTAAAAATGTGCGTTTGTATAGTTACAGACTAGAAAAACTTGAAACGACAGATAGCTGTTTGGCTCTCGCGCAGGAGAACTTAAAACTAAAAAAAAAACAAATACTGGAGCATACGGAGGCAACCGACAGGGAGTTCATGGACAGATTGACCCGGCTGACGACGAACACTGAAAAACTGACTAACTCTGTTGCATTAATAAAGCACCTTGTTAAATGTATAAAACATGTCTGCATCAGTGTTATCTTGTATTTCCATACAATGTTACATTAGGCTGTTACACATCTACTGTCAGAGAAGTTCTTGCATAAATAGGTAAACCACCTTCATACCAGCAAGGACAGAAAACAGGGGAAAGTGAGTACAGTATACTTATTTATTCAGTAAGTTATGGGTCAAAGTATTTGGTGAGTACATTTCTAACTCTTCTGGTTTCAGTCTCTTTGCCGTCTGTTCTGAAATTGTTAGGTTGCATTCAAGAAAACAATGAAATAGCACACTGCCGTCTGATAGCGTTTTCAAAAGTCTCTGGTTACCCCGTCCACACTGATCTGCCTGAGCAGTGTTTTCAAAAATACCCACCCTGGAAAGCGTTTCTGAAAAGCTCCGGTTTCGAGGTACAAAAACACCGTTTTAGTGTGGACGGAGGGTAAAAAAGAAGAGAAAAAGCTTCGGTTACGAATTTATCCGGTGTAGTGTGGACGTAGCCCCAGAAGATCAGACAAGATACATATAACAAGTAACTTAAGAAAACATGGGTAACAAAGGAGACAGAGATAATGAGAAGGGAAATGGTGATGCTTGCCAGGTGAATATCCATTGAAAACCAGGTTAGTGGGAAGCTGAGAAGGGAACAAATTGTGAATACAATGAAACGGCAGTAAACATAGAAGCCAATCTGGAAGTCCATCAACAAGGATGTGAATCAAAAGGGAAGGGCAGATCAAACAAAGGAAGTGCTTTTTAGAGAGAGGTAAAGACAGAAGAGAGGGATGCAAATATCATGGGAGAAGGGAAAGAAATGAAAACAAACGTCAAGTGAAGATTGATAAGGAAGAAATATCAGAAATACTGCCTATTATTAAACGACAATAGATTTGAATATTATATAATCTAGGCTACAAAGAGATTGGAGATTGCAGGAATTTTAATTTAATTTAGAGATACAGCCTTTCCAGCCCAATGATCCCACGCCACCCAATTACACCCATTTTACCAAATACAGGTGTGCGCCACTTAACGTCCATTCGGAAAACGTTCGATTGCATATTCACCCGTAGTCCCAATCGGAGAACGTGATGTAACGGACGTAACCGGTCTCGTGTATCGCGCTTCTCTTGAGTGTAACAGCGTTATTTCTGTTTAATTTTCTTTCAAAAATATTACCATAAAGTGCATCATGGCTTCCAAACGCAGCAAAACCACTCCTAGTGATAGCAGCAGCAAGAGGCAAAGTGTATAATACAGTGTTCGCACAACGTCCAAATCACATAACGTTCAATTTCACAGAATATATCATGGACGATAAGCGACACATACCTGTAACTTACCAACCTGCATGTCTTTGGAATGCAGGAGGAAAACCAAGTGGTCACAAAGACAACATACAAACTCCTTACAGACAGCAACATGAATTAAACCCCAGTTGCTACCGCTGTAAAGCAAAGCGTTAACCACTACATTACTGTGCTGCCCCACGGTAGTTCTAGAGGAGCGCTGAACGGCAAGTGTATACTTACTCAAAAAAAGGGAGCAAGGACAATTGAAGGTCTATCGGTTAAACTTCAATTTTTGGGGAAGTTACCAGAACGAATAACCTGGGCAAAAGATAACCGACAGGCAGTTCAAAAACTATGATAAAGGAAAGCCAGTGTGGATTTGACTAAGGATTCAATTTCTTGATGGATAGCAGAGAAGGAATTTCAATGGATTTTAGATAGTATTTAACAAAGCTTGATACAAGGTTATGGGTGACTTGGTAGGGTAAAAAGAAGTAAACTTTCCGATGGTTTTGGTTTAAAAAAAAAGGCTGTGGAGAAACAGTGAAAATTTAGGGCAAAAAAAACAACAAAAAATGATAGTTATTTCTAACCATGGTAGTAATGATCTAGATTTGGTACTTCACAGGGGTAATGGAAACATAGTTAGGAGGATATTCACACTTAAATTGAAAAACAATTTGCAGAGGATATTTTGTAGGACTATATGGAAAGAGTGGGAAATGGGACCGAGGAGATTGCTCTAACAAGTACCTCACACTATGCTGCAACTATTCCATCATATTGCTGGCTTCATTGTCCATGATGAAACATGTCTTCTAAATCGGTAGGAAATATTGAGGCAGCAAAAGAATTTTTGTCTGATCAGAGACAATACAATCTTCTGAATTTATTTACATTAAGAATAGTAACCCATAGAAAACACGGCCTCCTACACATTGTCATTGTACATTTCTGGTATAAAATACAAATGTTATCCAGTCTTCCTTTCCCAATTGGTGGCCAGAGCTTGGCTGGGGATCTCCTTGTAAAGACTTACTAGCATTCACAGCAATGGGTTCTTTCATTGAGTAACAGGGTAAACCAGCCTGTTCACAGGGTGTGTGTCAGAGATGGGGAGATATGACTGTGGTGACAACTGCAGAGTAGGTGACCTATAGATTGTACAACATAGGGTGAGCTTTGGGGGATTTGGGGCATCTGTTCAATGTAGTGGCAGCAGTTGTGGGATTGGGAGCGATGGGTCGCATGAGGGCGAGGGACTGCATTTCTCTGATCTACAAATCCCTCACATCTCCCTTCTGGACTGGACCACATTGTTACCATGGTACTCAACAAACGTGTCAGAGGGTCAATAAGGCCCTTGCTGCACAATGCTTCAAAATGGAATGATATCATTCAGTGCATCCAGTAAACTTCAGGACCCTTGGGAGGATTGATGCAGAGCGGTTCTCCGGGTGCAAGTCCACACTGCTGTGAAAGTGGTGACACAAGTCGATGGGATGGTAAAGAAGGTGAATGGTACACAGTCTTCACTATTCAGGGTGTTCAGTATGAAAGTCAGGAAGTCATGTTACCACTGTGTAAAACTTTTGGCAAGGCCAAACTGGTTGTGTGAGGCATGGAGACTTAGTGTTCGTTGTACACTGATAACGGAAAGCCAAAAGGGGGCTGGAACAAGCAGGAAGTGGTAAGCAGAATGGGAAAAGTAAAAGGGAAGCCAAAGCTCTCAAATGGAAAATGCAATTCGAGCAAACTTCCAAATGTCAGCAATGCACTTCTTTTCCATCATATTCAGAAGAGGAAAAAGCCAAATCTGGAGACACTAATGCTGCAAAGCTTGCTATAAAATAGTGACTGATAGTTTTATAGTAGTTGGGTTTCACAATCAATCTTAAATTCCTATCATTTTGCTGAGTGAGAATAGAAACATTATGATCATTTTAGAACCAGGGGGTACAAAGGAGAAGGCAGTTCCAAAAATTAAACAATAGCATATTGTTAAATAGAGAAGTGTTTTATAGGCTTATTTAACAGCCTGTGGTAAACATGGCTGATAGACAGCACTGTAATGAATAAATGCTTGCATTAAAAAAAAACACTCTTCAGTGTGCACATGTGCTTCTGATATATAAATTGTACCCACGTTCCCAGTCCAAAATCCTAAGGTGACGCCTCTAGCTGACAATCCTCTACATTTATATGTCTTTGCAAAAGTAAATGAAATGGAAGAGATAAATCGGAGAAGCAGGGTAAAATGAAGGAATCTTTTCACATTTGGCAGTGGAAGAAATTATTCCGTCATTATAAACCTAAAAAGAGCCTAAAACCAATGGACAATACATAAGCAATATGCAGCAAAGTATCCTAAGCATTGGTGATCAATGCTGACAAATGTGACCTGCCTAAAAACTCTACAGGAAAACAGAGAAAAGACACCAATTAATTTCTCTGTGCTCTTCAAATAAAAATTTTAAGGGAAATGTTCAAGAGCAAAGTGGCTGCACTGAGGGAAGAATTCAGATCATATGGAAACATAAATGTTAATGTTTCTATTGCACCTTTAATCTAACAATATATTCCCAAATCATGAGTTCAAATCCCAACACAGCTGTTTCAAAATGGGATTCAATAAATCTGGCAATTTGTGCATTGGTAAAGTATTCAGGGTTGCTGCAAAAATGTAATTGATTTAAGATTTCAGTGAAGAGAGCCTCCCAGGGGTATAGGAGACCAAGGGGGAACCTTGTAGAAGTATAACAGATCATGAGGGGCATAGATAAGGAGAAAAATCAGTCTTTTTCCAGGAGCAGGGGTCTCTAAAACTGGATTGTATAGGTTTTATGAAAGGAAACATTTGAAAAGGACCGGATGGGCAACTCTCTCTACACAGGTGGTGGGTATAAGGAATGAGCTACCAGACAAAATAATGAGAGGAGGGTACAATAAGAACATTTGCATATGCCGGTGATAATAAACCTGATTCTGAAGTTACTGTGTAACTACGGTAGTTTCACTAAACCTCCACACGTAACTCATAATATCAGAAGTGACCAAGAAAGCCTATCAGCTGAAAATGAGTAACTGGTATTAAAATTAGTGAAGGTCCATGGCACACAGATAATGCTTACATCCAACCAAGGGAGCCAAATCTCTCCATCAAGCTATGGTAACATTTATTTCTGTTTCAGTTGCAACCTTTTGCCCAGCAGAGTGAATGGCCTGGCACCCATTCTGTAAACTTGTTGCCTTTCTATTGCTTTTCCTGTAACCCCAACAACCCCTACTCCAATCAGTTCACCCATATGACCAATCGATTCCATTCCAGCAGACAATGGACATGAAGTAGAAACACTCAACAGAGCTCCATGTACAACTCATTCTAACGGCATCGTTTTCAGAGTTCTCTAGTGATTTCACATCCTTCTGACTGTGTGGTGACCGGATGTGCGTGCACTATTGTAATTGATATCTAATTGTTTTCATGTAAAGCTGGAGCATAGCCTCTGTGGTCTTGCATTTCAATGTCCTGACTAATGAAAATCAGTATCTCTAATGACTTAACTATGCTATCTGCCTGCACCGACGCCTTCAAAGATAATTATATTTGCACACCATAGCCCCTCTGCTCCACAATGCTCCCAAGGACCTCACCATTTCATGGTGCATGACCTTGCCTCATTAGAACTTCCAAACTGCATCACCACACACTTATCTGGATTAAACTCATTCTGCCATTTCTCAGCTATTTCGCCAACACACCATTATCACCATGTAGTTTACAATTAACCTCCATATTGATAAAGATTGGCTTTATTTGTCACATGTATATCAAAACATAGTGAAATGCATTGTTTGTGTCAAATCAGATCAGCGAAGATTGTACTGGGCAGCCCACAAGTTTCACAACATCTCCAAACTTAGTATTATCTACAAACTTCCTGATTATGCTGCATCCAAATTATTCACATGCGTTACTAATGGCAAGAGTCCCAGCACCTCTAGCCAAAAGCATCCAACCTCAGGAACAATCCTATACCTCCAGCCTCCATCTCCCATTGTCTGCTTGAAATGCAAGTGAGTAGGCTGGATCAATCAGACACAGTGAACCTGGACCTGAAGAAAACCTGTAAAGTTTCACTTCAGTACGTAAGCATTTAAAAGCTGATGAATAAACATTTCTGGAGGACATCTCAGTGCCATGCATAGGGGACTCTGAATCAAGGATTCTTCGGGACTTCTGCTGTTGCTTACATGCTAGGGAGGGGTTTTGCTGCTGCTTGTGTGAAGAAGGGGGGGGGGCTTTGACGTTTCTATCATTCATTCCGTGGGGTTTCTTTGTTTCGTGGACATCTGTGAAGAGGACAAATTTCAGGTTGTATACTGTGTACATACTCTGATATTAAATGTACCTTTGAACCTTTGCACAGTGAAAAGGGAAGCTAGTTCGGGAGTTCATAACTTGAGGTAGGAGAATATGAGTCATGATATATACCAAGGATCTATGCTGGGACCTTTCCTTTCCTACTTGCGCAAATGATTTTGAGAGAAAAAATATATTGCAGTGTGTGTATGCTACCAAATTAGGGAGAAAGAGAGGGATCAAGCAGGAGGCCAGACAGGTTGTGGATAAGGAGTTAAATTCCAAAGCAGTGAAATGTAGCATGTCTTGGAGACATCGAAAGCATGTAAAGAAAAATGCCCTAAATGGCAAACATTTTAACCAAGTGAACAAACTAGTTAAAGTATCAGGTGCGGAATGTAAATGTCCATAGGGCTCCTCCTAATCATGTCCTATAACTCTTGTGGACAATCAGAACGTAATCTCCAAAAGGATTAACTGGACTTCAGAGTGGGTATAGAAAATTAGAAAAAAAAAAATCAGAAAAAAACACTAATTTTTGGAAAATGACAATAGATCAATTTCATAAGTATATCTGTGAGTGCCACAAACTGCAGTCAACATCTCAATATCTCTGCCTGGTCTCCATCTCAGATCATGCTTGGATGGAGGAGGAGGAGGAACCAGAAAAAAGAGGAGTAATGAAGACTACTCATCAGTATGCTTGTGGAGGAGCACGCTGCAGCGCTAGTGCTTGATAAACGTCCATGAGATTCCTTTCCTCCACCAATCACTCAGGCAGTACATTCAAAATTCCATCTAACCTCTTGGTGACAATGGCTTCCAGTTTCGTAACTGCACCATCTCGGATCGCAAGACCCTGCAGCAGATAGTGAGGTCAGCTGAGAAGATCATCGGGGTCTCTCTTCCCGCCATCACGGACATTTACACTACACGCTGCATCCACAAAGGAAACAACATTATAAAGGACCCCATGTACCCCTCATACAATCTCTTCTCCCTCTTGCCATCTAGGAAAAGGCTCCGAAGCATTTGGGCTCTCACGGCCAGACTATGTAACAGTTTCTTCCCCCAAGCTACCAGACTCCTCAATACCCAGAGCTTGGACTGACACCTTGCCCTACTGTCCTGTTTATTATTTACTGTAATGCCTGCACTGTTTGTGTGCACTTTATGCAGTCCAGTGTAGGTCTGTAGTCTAGTGTAGCTTTCTCTGTGTTGTTTTTTTTTACATAGTTCAGTCTAGTTTTTGTACTGTGTCATGTAACATCATGGTCCTGAAAAACATTGTCTCATTTTTACTATGTACTGTACCAGCAGTTATGGTCAAAATGACAATAAAAGTGACTTGACTTGACTTGAGCTACTGGGGAAAAGATTCCTTCCCCTACCCTATCCAAGTCCCTGACATTTTGTATCCTTCCACCAGATACTGCACCCCCCCCCCCGCCCCACCCCTCCCCAACACTCGAACCTCCTCTCTGCAAGGAAAACAAACCTGCATTGCAGTTTCTCCTCATAATTGAAACATTCCATGTGGCAATATCCCGGTGAGTCTCCTTTGCAACATCTCCAGTATAATCAAATCTGTCCTCAAATCAGGTGGCCAGAACTAGTCTTTATCTTATATACTCTAGCTAATGAAGCCCAGTATCCCTTCTTCACTAACTAATCTACCTGTGTTGCACCTTCAAGAGATCAATGTAAACTCACTCAGGTTCCTCTATTTCTCAGTGCCCCCTACAGTCCCACCATTTGTGAGGCAGATCCTACTCTTATTATCTACATAGTTACTGCCCATTACACAACTGGTGTTCAGGGCAGCAAAGAAGGCTCTCCATCTCCGGCAGTGTGCAGGGCTTCCTTTATCGTGTCAGTAGTTTCCTCTGTTTTCATTACTGTCAGCAATGCAAGTCCCGGGTGGAGAATCAGGAATAGAAGGATTCTTCATTACTATTTCCATAACAAGTTTGTTTTACCAGTCGGGATTGGTAGCCCTGAGCTGAACCCCTGAACCTGGAGGGCCAATGCACCATTCTTAGTCTGGCCTCTATCCTTTGACCTGTTCGGCGTGGGTGGTCCTACCCAGAGCCACAACATAAAGTGCTGACTCCAGCCAACATACTCTGTATAACATTCAGCTTGTCAATATTGTTCTATATATTTAAACTATTTGCTTTACTATCAATAACACTACCATTTTCTATAACTTCTGCAAACTTACTAATCTTATCTCCAACGTTCACATCTAAGCCATTAATGTATATGAGAAACAGTAGGAGTCCCAGTACAGAAATGTTATGATGAGGTTGTATAAGGCATTGGTGAGATCAAATTTGGAGTATTGTGTGCAGTTTTGGTCACCAAATTACAGGAAGGATATTGATAAGGTTGAAAGAGTACAGAGAAGGTTTACAAGGATGTTGCCGGGACTTGAAAAACTGAGTTACAGAGAAAGGTTGAATAGGTTAGGACTTTATTCCCTGCAGCGTAGAAGAATGAGGGGAGACTTGATAGAGGTATATAAAATTATGATGGGTATAGATAGAGTGAATGCAAGCAGGCTTTTTCCACTGAGGCTAGGGGAGAAAAAAAACCAGAGGACATGGGTTAAGGGTGAATGGGGAAAAGTTTAAAGGGAACTTTAGTGGGGGGGGAGCTTCTTCACACAGAGAGTGGTGGGAGTGTGGAATGAGCTGCCAGATGAAGTGGTAAAAGTGGGCTCACTTTTAACATTTAAGAAAAACTTGGAGAGGTACATGGATGAGAGGTGTATGGAGGGATATTGGCCAGGTGCAGGTCAGTGGGACGAGGCAGAAAAATGGTTCAGCACAGCCAAGAAGGGCCAAAAGGCCTGTTTCTGTGCCGTAATGTTCTACGGTTCTATGGAAACCTATGATACACCACTGTCAAAAATCACCGTCTGGCTCCTATTACCAAATTAACTTCAGCTCCAAATTATAAATTTGCCTTGGATTTCATGGATCTTATGGTAGCATTGGGAAAGTACTTCATCAAAGCACCATGCCCAAATTGAAGGCACTAACAAACACCAGGATGTTTATTAATGCAAATATGTTACAGTTTGAAAGAATTCCACTTATGTTTTAATTGAAATAATTCAGCACAAATCTGCTTCAATTATGTACTAAGTAGAGTAATAATAGACAAACTAATGCCTTAAAGAATTGTAGGATGATGTACAACTATACAACTAGGATCAATGAGAAGTACAAAAGTTCCCCCAGGATCACCAAGAACAGCAAATAATAAAATCGTTCTTTTTCATCATTAAAAAGATCTTTATTGTGATATAAATAATAACTGTGTGTAATAAATATCCAGAAAGCCCACAGAAGAGAGAAGTCACTCTTGCTGGTCATTGATCTTTACCAAACATCATGAAGTTACACAACATGAGACAACATGATGATTCCTCATGTCAAAGAAATCGCAGGTTATTCAATATTGAGTTTGAATGGTCATATTAACTGGCAGGATAGTCCCAAACAGCTGAATGGCCACTCTCCTCCTATTTTTCTGTTTTTTTTTATAATTGTTTCTTGAACTACCTGACATTGCATTCATTGGCTCCAAAGAGGGCTCAGCAGAAACAGTAATTGTTACATGTAATGCCCCAAGTGCAGCCTAACCAAAGTCTTATACAGCTGCAAAAATACTTCCTGACTCTTGTACTCTGCAACGATAAGCTTACTAATAAGCCTTCAATACCACTCTACTTATTTTCATTCCCACTTTCTAGGAGGTTATCTTGACTATAACTCTTCCCACCCTGTCTCTTGTAAAAATGCTATTCCACTTTCCTTCATCACTGTCGCATCTGTTCCCAGGATGCAGCTTTCCCTTTCAGGACATTAAAGATGTCCTCTTTCTTCAAAAGTTGGGGTTTCCCTTCCTCCACCATTGATGCTGCCCTCACACCTACACACTCCATTTCCCAGACATCTGTGCTCACACCACCTTTACCCTGCCTTAACAGGGATATCATTCCTCTTATCTACACCTACCACCCCGAGAGCCTCGGCATTCAACACATCATTCTCCACAACTTCCTCCATCTTCAATGGGATCCTATCACCAAACACATCTATATCTTCAGCCCCCCCCCCCCCACCTCCTCGCACTTTCCACACTACCTGCGTGATTCCCTTTCCATTTGTCTTCCCACAATCTCCCTCCTGGCCCATGTGTAACACTGCAAGCTACATCTACCATTTACCTCCTCCCTTGCCTCCATTCAGGGCATCAAACAGTCCTTCCAGGTGAGGCAACACTTCACCTGCGAACCTGTTGCAGTCATCTATTGCATCAGGTGCTCCCAATGTGGCCTCCTCTACACTGGTGAAACCCAACATAAATTGGGAGACCCCTTTGTCGAGCATCTCCACTCCATCCGCTGAGAGCAGAATTTCCCAATGGCCAACCATTTTAATTCCTAACCCCATCCCCATTCAACATGTTGATCCCTGGACTCCTCTTTTACTACAATGAGACCATTCTCAGAGTAGATGAGCAACACTTCATATTCCATCTAGGTAGCCTCCAACTTGATGGCATGAACATTGATTTCTCCTTCCAGTAAAAAATTCCCTCCCCCTTCCCTCTTCTTCTATTACCCACTCTGGGCTCTTTACTCTTCTTCTCATCTGCCTATCAACTCCCCCTGGTGTACCCTTCTTCCCTTTCTCCTATGCTCCACTCTCCCCTATCAGATTCCTTCTTCTCCAGCCCTTTACCTTTCCCACCTACCTGACTTCACCTATCACCTTCTAGCTAGTCCTCTTTCCTTTCCCCCCTCCCCTGTGCTCTTTATTCTGGCGGCTTCCCCCTTCCTTATCAGTCCTGAAGAAGGGTCTTGGCTCGAAACATCAACCATTTATTCATTTCCATTAATTCTGCCTGACCCGCAGAGTTCCTCCAGCATTTTACCGATGTTGTTCTGGACTCCAGCATTCATAGAATCTCTTGTGTCTATCACTTTCAGGTAGATATGGACTTGGACTACAACATCCCTCTGAACTTAATGAGATTCACTTGGGTTGAAAGGAATATTGGTCATGGTGCAGTAGCATTTTCTCTGACCATTAGTGACAGTACAGAGTGGCCAATTAATCACACAGGTGCATATGTCATAACATTTATGGAAAAAATTTTCAGAGGGGTTTAGAACAATTATTGGGCAATGAAATTATTTCTGGTTGTACATCAATAGAGGGGTTCACTTGGTGCAGCACATGATCCTTTTTGAAACCCTTAATGTTGTGACTGACCCACTGTTCTTTCCCCTCAGGATCATCCTCCAGTTCATTCTGCTCCTCCTTTTGTTGTAGTCCTTCAAACGAGCACTGTGCTGGTGGCCTTCTTGTACAGGAAACAGCAGATACTGACCACTTGGCTTTTGTGCAAAAATGCACCAATGCAGATCAGGGAATCTCAGCTTCCATAGATTGAACACTACTGTGTGATTATTGTAGCCTACAAATCTGAAAACTCTACTTGGTTAAATTAGCTCAATTTCCAGACAGGCATGATACAATGCAAAATGAACACAAGCATATTCCTTCAGATATATAATGGATTTTCATTTCTGCAGTGCTGCTAAAACTCTCCGATCAAATTTCCAGGCAAATTACTGCTGTTCACTCTAAAGGCATGTGTGACCTTGATAATGAAACTGGTATTTTCTTGTGTACATTAGATTAAAAGAATCTGTTTTCAGTTGACATCAAATAACTGCAAATATCAGAAACAAAATATAAACATTAAATGTTGGAAAGACTCAGCAGGTCATAAGACCAGAGGACACAAGAGCAGAACTAGGCCATTTGGCCCATCGAATCTTCTCTGCTACTCAATCATGGCTGATTTATTTTCCTGCTCAACCCCATTCTTCTGCCTTTTAATAGTTAGGCTGTAATCTTTGATACCCTAACTAATCAAAAACCTATTGTGTGTGTGTGTGTGTGTGTGTGTGTGTGTGTGTGTGTGTGTGTGTGTGTGTGTGTGTGTGTGTGTGTGTGTGTGTGTGTGTGTGTGTGTGTGTGTGTGTGTGTGTGGTGTGTGTGTGTGTGGTGTGTCTCTCTCTCCCCCTCCCCCCCCCCCCCCCCAATGACTTGGCTTCCACAGCTGTTTGTGGCAATGAATTCCACAGATTCACCACCCCTTGGCTACAGAAATTTCTTGTTATCTCTGTCCAAAAGGGGACACACTTGTATTCTGAGGCACTCTGGTCCAAGACCCTCCCAATATTGGAAACATCCTCCCAACATCCAGTCTACCTGGGACTTTCAATTTTAGGTTATGTTTCAAAGAGATTCCTCCCCACCTCATTCTTCTAAACTGCAGTAATCACAGGCTCAGAGCTTTACATTACAGAGCTATACTCCTCATACATTAAACCTTTCATTCCTGGGATCACACTCGCAAACCTCCTCTGGACTGTCCCCAATGCCAGCACACATCCTTTCTTAGAGATGGGGCCCAAAATTGCTCATAATATTCTAAATTTAGTCTGTCCAATGCCTTATAAAGCGATAAATTTAAGCATTACATTCTTATTTTTATATCCCAGACCTCTTGAAATGAAAGCTGATTTTGCATTTGCCAGACTGACTTAGCCTGCAAGTTAACCTGTAGGGAATCCTGCATGAGGATTCCCAAGTTCCTTTGCATCTGATTGCTGAATTTGCTTCCCATTTAGAAAACTGTCTATGCCTTTATTCCTTCTACCAAATGCATGACCATACCCATGCCACACTGTATTCCATCTGCCACTTCTTTTACCCATTCTCCTAATCTATCCTTTTGCAGACACTGTTTCTCAACACAGCATGCCCCTCCACCTATCTTGGTATCACCTGCAAACCTGGCCACAAAGCCATCATTACATTATCCTGATCATTAAACATGTAACATGAAAAGTGGCGAAGCCAACACTCACCCTGACAAATAACACTGGTCATTGGCAGCTATGCAGAATAGGCCCCCTTTATTTCCAGTCTCTGTCTTCTACCAGGTCAGTCAATCCCTTGTCCATGCTAGTATCTGTCCTGTAATATCATGGGGTTTTATACTGTTTAGCAGCCTTGTGTGTGGCACCTTGTCCAAATAAACAATATCTTTTTTGGTGGGCTGCAATCAGCACAAGAGGCCAGTCATTGGATACACAGAGCGAGGTTTAAAAAGAGTTCAGCTGCTTTTCAGTGAGCTGCGATCAGCACAGGGTCAATAAGAAGAAGGGAGGTGTAAGCGGAGCGGCCACTATGTGAGTGGGGCAGTGTTAGAATGGTCCGGCTTTGGCTCAACAAGCGCAGGTGAGAACAGGCCTGGGCAACAGGTGAGAACAGCCATAGGTTCCAAGTAATTTGGATAATTCAGTAATTTTCTGAAAGATATCAACATTACAGAACAGGAAGTACTGGCAGTCTTGAAGGGGTGACCAAGAGGATTATGAAAGCAGGGTGATAGGTGATGTCTACGGAGACTTTAGCAAGGCTTTTGACAATGTTCCACATAGTATTCTGGTCTAGAGATAAGAAGCATGGGATACAAGGTGAGCTAACCAAATGGATACAGAATTAGATTGATAGGAGACAAAGAGTGGTAGTGGAGGTTTGCTTTTTGGACTGGTAACCTGTGGCCAAGGATGTCCTGTACGGATTATTGCTGGGTCCCTTACTATTTGTCTCATACATTGACAACTTGGATAAGAATGCAATTATGATTAGTAAATTAGCAGGTGACATCAAAAGTGGTGGTACAGAGGTCAGTGAATAAAGTTATCTAAGAGCTGGGATAAAAGCTGGGATGTTATGTTAGAGACGTACAAGTTGCTGAGACAACACCTGGAGTATAGGCTAGGCCACCCTTGGGAGTATTGTGTACAATTCCAGTAGCCATACTGTAGGAAAGAGGTGATCAGACTAGTGAGGGTGCAGGAAAGATTCACAATTGGACAGGAGAGCTTGAAATAAGAGGAGAGTCTGAATAGGCTGGGATTGTTTTTCCTGAAGTGAAGGGGTGACCTTAGAGTGGTTTATAAAATTAAAGGGAACAGACAAGGTGAATGTTCACAGTCTTTCTCCCAGAATAAGGGAATCTAAAGATAGATGAGAGGCTTAAGGTGAGAGGAGGGGAAAGATTTAAGGGGATCCTGCTGCCAGAGAAGGTGGTAGACATGGACGCAATTACAATGTTTAAAAGTCATTTGGACAAGTACGTGGATAGGGAAGGTTAAAAGGGATGGTTACCAAATGCAGGCAAATAGGATTAGTTCAGGAGGGCATCTCAATTGACATAGATTAGTTGGGTCAAGACCCTACTTCCATGCCATACAACTCCAGGAGAAACAGCCAAAGTCTGTGCCACTGACTCTGTTTTTTTCTCTTTACATTAGTATAGCCTGACCTGCTGAACACACCCATCAGTACCGTATTTCACTGAATTAATTCCCCTTCTTTCCGCATTCGCCCTCCCCACCCACCCCCAACCCACTAACCAGATGACCTCCACAATGTATCACACACCAAGTCTGCCCTTACCTTCTCACTTTCTCTATCCATAAAAACCCTGTTCCCTCTTTCTCAGTTATAACCAATATGAAACTTTTAGCTCTATTTCTTCTCCATGACCTTCTGAGTGTTTTTTTGCATCTTGTGTTTCTGTTGTCAGTTGACATAGTCTTTTAATAAATGTTTGCACAATCAATTTTTGACCTTTTTTTTAAAGAGCCTCTTAATCCAATCTTTACTAGCAGCTTCTAAATGACAATGCTGAAACTTAAGGAGATTGTTATTGCCTGGAATGGGCTTCTGACAAAAATTACACTGCTTGTCAGTCCAGGTTACAATTATTTATTGTTGTGCTGTTCTGAAGTACACCTTACACTTAGTTAGGTAACAATGTCTGCAAAGAGTGATTTCTGGTGTTGGCCACCAATTTACATGTGTCTGAGAATTACATCAAGGGTACAGGGCTTGCATGCTGCAAATCCATCCCAGAAAAGGAACATCCGTTCCTACCAAAGTATAGCTTTAACTCAGTCTGGTAATCTCTTATTCACTGAAACAGACACAAAATACTGGAGGAACTCAGCCGGTCAGGCAGCGTCTATGGAAATGAATAAACAGACTATGTTTCAGGACGAGACCCTTCACTAGTCCTGCAATAATCCACCTGCATTTCTCCGAACTCTGAATCTCACCTGTTTCCTAGAAACTGTACAGATTTTCTTGAGTTACGTACCATTAACAACCAGAGTCAAAGAGAGATACATAAATGGGCTCTTCCACACAACATGTACATGTCACCCTCATTGTCATCTTTACACTGATTCCATTTACCCACACAAGGACCATTTCCCTCTATGCTTTGATGTTTACATGCCCATTTAGGTTCCTCTTAAACAAACTGATTGCATCTGATTTCACTACCTTCACTGATAGCACATTCCATCTTTACCACTCAAATCCCCATTAATGTCTTACCTCGCACCTTAAAACTATACTCACTTGCTTTTGACAGTCTTATCATAGGAGAAAGGTTTAAACTGTCTATTATAGCAATGCCTCACACATAATGGCACTGGTTTTGTAAGGTACTGGTGTGGCCTCACCTCGAGCATTGTGAACAGTTTTGGACCATCATCTTAGAAAAGATGTGCTGGCATTGGAGAAGGTCCAGAGGAGGTTCATAAGGATGATTCCAGAAATGAAAGTGTTATCATACAAGGAACATTTGATGGATCTGGGTCTGTACTCACTGGAATTCAGAAAGATCGGGGGGACCTCACTGAAACCTTTTGAATGTTGGAAGGTCTACGGAGAGTAGATGTGGAAAGGACGTTTCCCATGGTGGCAAAGTCTAGGACAAGAGGGCAAAGCCTCAGGATAGAGGTTTCAAAACAGAGATGTGCAGAAAATTCTTTAGCCAAAGGGTGGTGAATTTGTGGAATTAGTTGCCATATGTAGCTGTGGTGTCCAGGTCGGTGGGTGTATTTAAGGCAGAGATTAATAGGTTCTTGATTGGACATGGCATCGAAGGTTATGGGGAGAAGGCCAGGAACTGGGGTTGAGGAGGACATAAAAAGGATCAGCCATGATTGAATGGCGGAGCAGACTCGATGGGCCAGATGGCCTAATTCTGCTCCTATGTCTTATAATAAGGTGCTTCTATTGGGTCAGGGAAGAAGATCTATCTTTAAGACCTGCATGGATGCTGATGGGATATAAAGAGTAAAATGAACAATGAAGGGAATCCTTGGGCATATTCCAAATGGCCATAGACAGCGTTGAAGTGTGTAGAAAATGTAGAGGTGAAATTAATGAAGAAATTATAAAGCCAAAAAGGATGCATGAAGAAATGTTTGCAGCTAAAATGAAGAATAAATTTAAAATGTTCAACAATTACTTAAAAGGGAAAAGAGAATACGACTGGGAGGACTGTGTGCAGCTTGGCATCTGGCCCTTTACTTGTCATATTTTTTTTTAAATGTTTCGACTTAAATAGAGGGACAGCAATTAAGAGGCTTGCCAATGATATTACATCTGGCAAAGTGTTTGAGAGGAAGTAAGTGCTAAGCTGCAGGAACATATCAGTGAACTTGCTAATTGAGTACAAAAGTAAAAAGCGGAATCCAGTCTGGAGATGCATGAAGTAATACTGGTCAGAGAAGGACAAGCATGGAAAGGGGACATCTTGGGGCACATATTTTCAGACCCTTGAAGGTAAACAGGTCAAGTGAATGAAGTGGTTGAGAAGGCAATTGCAATGTTTGCCTTTCTAAGTCATGCTATTAACTACAAAAGGATGAAGATAATGCCTGAACTTTTTACAAGAGTAGCTTGTCCACACTGGTGGTGCAGGTCACTGCAGCTAGAAGAAAATGTAATAACTCTGTAGATGGTGTAAAGGAAATCCTTGAAGGATGCTGTCAGAATAAGAAACGCAGAATTAGAAGGAGAGTCTATCCAGATTAATTTGTTTTCTTTAGATAAATTGAATTAAGTTTGTCTTAATTGTTTTAAGTTCTGAGGGGTAATACAAGGTAAATAAAATTGAGAGGAGCATGGAAAGGGAGGAATTATAAAATTGTTGATAACTAAAAGTTAGTGACTTGTTTAACTGATAAGGGCATTAAAAGAGAACTTCAAAATGCATTTCCAGGTTCCAAAATTCATTGACTGAAAGAATGCTGGAGATAGAAAACCTCACCACATTTAAAATACACCAGGATGAGTGAGTATGCACTTAACTGAAAGTGAATCAACAAGAGTAGTAAAATGGCACTTCTGTGGCATTCATATACAAAAACTGAACCATGTTCATATTTTAGCACAGCATGAAGAACAATGGGGCATTTAAAAATTGACTTTTAAAACAAGCTATAAGCTGAAGGGAATGCTAGATGAATCCAATTCTCAAGACTTAAAAATCCACAAAGTAGCAGCAACCTTGGCTGCACCAAATCCAGAGTTCATACCCGAAAGCCTTTGGAAAAGTGAGCACAGATCACTGTTGTAGTAGAATTCATTCATCAACCCTTCAAAATGCTGATAAACCCAGAACTTTTCCCAACAAAATACTTTGATTAATGGTGGTCAAACATAAACAGAATGACATATAGTGAGTAAAGGATTCAAGATGAGCTCCAACAGACTAGATTCATTTGAAGTCCAAATTACTTGGAAGCTGTGAGATCACTTGAATTGCACAAATCAAATGAGAAGCTGACAGAGTTCAAGCTGAATGATTACAAATTCATGGCAAAGTGGTCAGGAAGCATCAAAAGTAAAATTTGAGGCTTGCAATAAGGTCAGGTAAACAAGACCGGACAACAAAAAGAAGCTGTGGAGGCAACTGAATATGGCCAGTAAAGTTTGGCCTTTAAATATGGGTTCTCAGCTACAAAGTCAAGAAGGGAGTCTGCTGGTAAGTCAGCAGAAAGTGCATATCACTGGATTATCAGCTGGTTGACCATCAATATGGCAATCTGTATGAGAGTATACAGTCAAAACTTCAAAAGGGAAGGAATCAGAGATAAGAGAGTTAGCTATTAATATATTTATTGTAATTAGATAGCCCTCCTGATTTCGTCTTGTGTTCCCTTGCAGTTCTTACACTCTTGCCCCATTTGTTCCTTCCTGCCTTTATCTGTGATGTATCTCCTTTTTTTCTCCTTAACAAGAGCCTCAGTTTCCTTCAAAACCAACTCCACCTAGACCTGTTGGCCTTGTTTTTTTATTCTATTAGGAATATACAAACTTTGCACTCACAATATTTCACTTTTGAAGTTACCGTGTACAGCTTTGCCAGAAAACAACCTATCCCAATCCACATCTGTCTGATGCTTTCTGATGCCATCAAAATTGGCCTTTCTCCTATTTAGATTCTTAACCCAAGGACCGGTTCTATCCTTCTCAATAATTATCTTGAAACAAATGGAATTATGATCACTAGATCCGAAGTGATCCCCCACACAGATTGTCACCTCCCCTATCTAAATCCCTATTACAAGATCCAGTATCACACTCTCTTTAGCTGGGACCTGGATACATTGATTAGGGAAACATTCTTGCAAATATCTGACAAACTCTATCCTATCCAATCCTTTTACAGTATGGGAGACCCAGTCACCATGTGGAAAGTTAAAATTACCTATCTCAGCCATATTTTTCCATCTATGATCTCTCTACATACTGTATTCGCTCCTCTAAATCCCACAGACTGCTGGGTGGTCTATAATATAAACCCATTAACATTGTCATTCCTTTCTTATTCTCAAGTTGCACCCATGAAGGCTCAATAGATGAGCCCTTCAGTCTGTCACGTCTGAGAGAACTGCCGTGGTATTTTCCCTGACACTTCCCCCTTTGATCCCTTCTGCTCTATTACGTCTAAAACAAGAGAAACCTGGATCTTTGAGCTGGCAGACCTGCCCATCTTGCAACCAAGTCTCACTAATGGCTCCAATTCCACGTGTCGGCCTATGATCTAAGCTCATCGACTTTTACTACACTACTCCTTGCACTGAAAAAGACCCCACTCAGAACACTAGCACCACCATGCTCAACCTTTCGGTTCCTATCTATATACGTAGGCTGAATATCTACTTTCTCCACCACCTATTCACCAGCTGCCCAGACACTCTGCAACTCTAGTTTAAACCCTCCCACCACCCCCAGAGCAGCACCAGCAAACCTTCATACAAAAATACAGATCCCCTCCGGTTCAAGTGCAAACCATCCTGCTTGTATAGGTCACTTCCCTGGAAGTGAGTCCAATGATTCAACAACTTGAAGTCCTCCCTCCTACATCACTAGCCTCACTAGCACATGGCACAGGTTTCTCACCCTGGAGAAATCTGTCCTTTAGCTTTGCACCTAACCCCCTAATTCACTTTACCAGACCTTGTCACCCTTCCTGCCTATTTCATTGGTACCATGGACCACGCCCTCTGACTGCTCACCCTCTCCCTTGAAAATTCTACAGACTCAGTCCAAGATATCCCTGACCCTGGCAGCTGGGAGGCGCCATACCATCCGGGAATCTCGTTCTTGTCCACAGAACGTCCTGTCTGTTCTCTTAACTAATAAATGCCCTATCAACACAACTCACCTCTTCTTCCCAAGTCCCTGCTGAGACCAGACTGGTATGTATTTAATATTTCAGTAATGTTATAAATATATTGCTGGATTAAGCATTTGTGTTTATTTAAACTAATTCAAAGGAAAATAAGAGAGCTGGGAATGCGAGTCCAACTCCAAGACGTGCACCTATCACATGGTAGCGTGATGATATGTGCAATTCATGTATTTATGCTTACAATCCGTAATGAATTATTTAAGTGAGCAAGCATGCTTAATCACACTTTTGAATTGCATACATCATCACGCTACCACCTGATACGTGTGTGCCTTGCTTATATTCCTGGCTCTCGTTTTCCTTTGAATGAGTTTAATGTTTTGAAGTTACAAATATAATACGGCATTCCTCTGCTAGGTCAACTCCCCACCCTCTGCCCCCCACTATAGTATTGGGGATGTTATTGGAAAATAAACACCTCTGAGGTAGAGGGTTAATCATCAATTGGAGAGGATGGGACTAATTTGAGTTAGCAACCTGGCTCTGTCAAGAGTAAATCTTGCTTGACTAATTGACTGATGTTTTTGGAAGAGTGAATAAGATATATTTTTGAAGACAGTGGAGTAATTGTAGTTTAGTAACTTCAGTAAGGACTCCGACAAGGTCTCACATGGAGCTCAGGAAGTGGCCACATGGGAGAGACTCGTCCATTTGGGCTACTTAGATCAACATTTGGCTTGGCAATTGGAGATAGAGGTTGATGACAAACATTTTTCTTGTGTGTGTTTGGATGCCTGTGAATAGTGGTATCCCATGGGGACTGGTGTTTGTAATGCACGTGAATGATTTGGATGTAGATAATCAACAAGGCTATGGATAACATTATGATTGGTGGAGTTATTCAGAGTGTGGAGACTACAAGATAATGGCAAGATTTTGGTGAAATGGACTGGGAAATGGCAGATGGACTTTAATTTTGCCAAATGTGAAGTGATATATTTTGAGAACACTAATGTCATACACCATGAGAGGCAAAGTCATAGGGAGTACTCAGGAACATCAGTATCCAAAGGTCCTTAAAAGTGTCAACAGAGCTAGAAAAATTGCTAAGAAGACACAAGGGATGCTAGCCTTCATTAGTCAGGGCAGTAAATACAAGAGCAGGGAGTTTATGCTCCAATTTAATAAAGCACTGGCCAGATCTCAGCTGGAGTGCTGCATGTCTTTCTAGTCTCCACACAATAGGAAGGATGTGATAGTGCAGAGAGTGGTGGAGAGATTCACCATATTGCTGGAGGGGTTATGCATGTCCATGTTCTCTGATGCAGATGAGATCAGGAGTGGACACAAAAAAGTGAACAGGGCCCATTAGGAATTTCTGCAGAGCTTGATATTGCAGCAATATTCCTTGTGAAGAGTAACACTCCAGATTTAACCTTATTCTGCCACACTACTCTCTACTTGTGGCGAGTAACATGCAAAAACTAAATACCAGGTTGGCACCTCATTTATGCAAAAAGGGTAGAAGGGGCAGAATTTGCTGGGGGGGCGGGTCCAGGATGGACTCTTGACCCAATAAGCAGACAGGTGGACTAGAGGAACTGAACTGAATTGAATTTACTTTATTTCTTACATCCTTCACATACATGAGTAAAGATCTTTACATTACGTCTGCGTCTGAATGTGTAATGTGCAATTTATTGTAATAAATAGTATGTACAATAGGACAGTCAATATTGCATAGAAATACAATTGTACCAGCGTGAACTAATCAGTCTGATGGCCTGATAGAAAAAGCTGTCCCAGAGCCTGTTGGTCCTGGCTTTAACGCTGCAGTACCATTTCCCAGATGGTAGCAGCTGGAATAGTTTGTGGTTGAGTGACTCAGATCCCCAATAATCCTTCAGATCCTTTTCACACAACTGTCATTGTAAATGTCCTGAACAGTGGAGAGACCCTACTGAATCTAGTACAACCCAATAAACCTGATCATGTGACAGATCTATCAGTGAGTGAACATTTCAGAGACAATGACCACAACTCCATATCATTGGACAGGGATAGGAGCAGATGGAATGGGAAAGTATTAAATTAGGGGAGGGCGAATTATGCTGCTATTAGGTTGGAACTTGGGAGCGCATGTTGGGAACACTTGGACTCGGGGAAATGCAAAATGGACATGTGGAGGTTGTTTAGGGTGCACTTGAATGGGGTTCTGGGTAGGTTTGTCCCATTGAGGCAGGGAAGGATGGTTGACAAGAAATACGAAAGATCTAGTCAAGAGGTAAAAAGGAACATGCTTTGCTTAGCAAGGAAGGATCAGACAGGGCTCTAGAGAATTACAAGGTAACCAAGAAGGAGCTTAGAATGGATTTAGGAGAGCCAGAAGGGGCCATGAGAAAACATGTCAAGTAGAATTATGGGGGAAAAAAATCAAGGTAATTGCCCACCATTCGCCACCAAAGACTCTAGCAAATTTCTACAGATGTACCATGGAGAGCATTCTAACTGGTTGCATCATCGTCTGTTATGAAGGCACCAAAGCACAGGGTCAGGAAAAGCTGCAGACAGTTATAAAATCAGCTGGTTTCCATCAAGAGCATTAGCCTCCCCACCATCAAGAACATTCAATAGGCCATGTCTCAAGACGGCGACACCCATCGTTAAGGACCCTTGTCACATTGGGACATGCCCTCTTCTCACTGCCACATGAAGGAGGAGATACAGGAGCCTGAAGATAGAGACAGCTTCTTCCCCTCCACCATCAGGTTTCTGAACGGATCATGAAACCACAAACACTACCTCACTTTTTAGGCTCTAATTTTGTGTTATTTAAATTTTTGTGTGTTTTATTGTAACTTATCATTTTTATATATTGCACTGTACGCCTGTTGCAAAACAAACCAGGTAAACCTGACTGGAATTCTGTGAGGGTTTGTTGGGGAGTATGTCATATCACAAAATTATGTAGTGAGGAAAGTGGTGCAAAACGCAAAATATGAGCAACAGCCAGAAAACCAAATGAGGATCCAAGAATTCTCAGACACAACAAAATAAATAAGAAAGAGTATTAAGTGTTACATGCTCCTTCCAATCGCAGTCTCAAATAAAAACATAACAGGAATATGATTCATAACCTCCAGATGTATCAGCTGCCAACCAAATGTCAGACCGATTTTAAGAAGCTAGTAGCCGCTTTGGCTCAATGACAGGACAATTTGCAGGACTCTGAAGGTGATGATACAAGCCCAACTATACGCTGGAAACAGAATCTTCTACAAGGGTTTAGGACAGCAGTAAAGCAGCTATTGATTTCAGTAACTTTTGGAGGAGGCATTAAACCAAATGACAACAAGCAAGAGAACACTTGGAACCCACAAAATAAATGGGTGGAACATATATGCGTGAATGAAGAAGACCAAGCAAAGGGGAAGGAGGAACCTGGAGTACATGATGGCAAGTAACATCAGGCGTAAATGACGAGAATTAATCATAAAATTTCTGATTATCTGCTCTTTAGTAACTTTCATAATGCACTTTTACGTCCTGAAGTATTAAATTAAAATAAAAGCAATCAAAATTAGAATCATCTGAAATTTCTGAAATAATTTAGAAAGGTATCTCACATATGAAGTGGCAATTCCAGACCAAACCTGAATCACTGAAGGATGCTCGACAGCAGTGGCAGGGTTTCAATACTATTACCTCACAAAGTGAAACCAAGCAACAAGGATTCACTCCCAGATGAGTTCAATGCCTTCTAAGCTCACTTTGGCTGTCAAAATATGGAGGAACCTTCACAAATTCACACAGTCCCCGATGATCCTGCAATTTCAGTCTCTGCAGCTGACATGAGAGCATCCTTCAGGAGGGTGAACCCACAGAAAGCATCCGGCCCAGATGGGGAACCTGGCTGAGTACTGAAGACCTGTGCTGATCATCTGGATAGAGTGTTCACCAATATCTTTAACCTCTCACTTCTGCAGTCTGAGGTAACCACCTGCTTCAAGCAGGCTTCAACTAAACCAGTGCCTAAGAAGAATGTGGTAATCTGCCTCGATGACTTGTCAAGTAACGCTTGCATGCACTGTGATGCAGTGCTTTGAGAAGCTGATAACGAAACGTATCACCTCCTGCCTGAGAAGCAACTTGGAGCTACTCGGATTTACCTACTATCGCAATAGATCCATAGAAGATGCCACTTCATTGGCTCTTCACTCAACCCTGGAACATCTGGACAGCAAAGATCATACATCAGGATGCTCTTTATTGACTACAGCTCGGCATTCAATATAATCATTCCTTCAAAATTAATGAATAAGCTTAAATGCCTTGGCCTCCTTGTGCAATTGGATCAATTCCTCACATGCAGACCCAAGTCCATTCAATTGGCAAAAACATCTCCTCCACCATCTCCATCAGCACAGGTGCACAAGGCTTTGTGCTTAGCCTCATGCTCTACTTGTTTTATACTTTCAACAACCTCACTCAATGTCAGTATACCGAGGAGCGGATTACTACTAACTTCCAAATGTCCATGAGCCATTCCTCATTGGGGGATCAGAAGTGGAGAGGGTTAGTAACTTTAAATTCTGTGATGTTATCATTTCAGAAGATTTGTCCTGTGCCCATCATGTGAGTGCCATTACGAAGAAAGCATGGCAGCACCTCCAATTCCTTAAAAGTTTGCAAAGATTCAGTATGGCATCTAAAACTTTGATAAACCTCTACAGATGTATGGTGAAGAGTATATTGACTGGTTGCATCATGGCCTGATATGGAAACACTAATGCCCCTGAATGGAAAAACCTACAAACAATAATAGATACAACCCAGTCCATCACGGGCGAAGCCCTCATTACCACTGAGTACATCTACGTGGAGCGCTATCGCAGGAAAGCAACATCCATCAAAGACCCCCCACCACCCCAGACTGATCTCTCCCGGCTGCTGCTATAGGGAAGATGGTACAGGAGCCTCAGGATCCACACCACCAGGTTTAGGAACAGGCATGACCTCTCAGCCATCAGGGTCTTGATGGACAGAGGTCAACTTCACTGAACTTCACTCACCCCATCACTGAATTGTTCCCAAAATGCATGGACTCACTTCCAAGGACCCTTTATCTCATGTTCTGAATATTTTTCCTTTTGTATTTCCACAGTATGTTGTCCTTTGCACACTGGTTGTTTGTCCATCCTGTTGGGAGTGGTCTATCATTGGTTCTATCATATTTCATGGATTTACTGAGTATGCACACAAGAAAATGAATCTCAAGGTAGTATATGGCAGTATATCTGTACTTCGATAATAAATTTCTTTGAACTTTGAAATATGCTTTGAATATCTGCATACTATCCAACATTTGCTGATTCCTTTAGCCCTGTTAATTAAAAGCAGTTGGACAACAATGGTTGTGAAGTTTAAAAGTAGAGGTCTGAAGACCAAAAACTATGAAAATTATTTCTGTTACATTAATTAAAACATGTGAAAGCAGAAAAAATGATAGAGCAGAAAAAAATTGATAGAACAGAACAAACCACTTAGCAGTACTTAGTCATGAGTTCAGTCAATGGCAAGATAATCCCCACCTACTCTAACTTCCCAAGTCCATCTCGAAAACATCTGATGAGTATTATTGAAATTGGGATCATCCCTAATTAGAGATTAGTGGATAAATCACACAGTTTAGTCAAAGAATAAGGTAGCATAACACTTGGCCTGAAGATCAGTAATTAGTGGTGTTTCCTAGTGGTTTCCACTAGGCCCATTGCTTGTTGTCACCCATATCAATGATTTCAAAGGATTCAAAGTACATTCATTATCAAAGTATGTATAAATTATACAACCTTGAGATTCATCTGCTTACGGGCAGCTATAAACCTGAAAGAACCTACTTAAAAAAAAGAACAACGTCCAATGTGCAGAGAAAGAGGGAAAGAGAACACAATTCATGCAAACAATAAAAGCAAGCACCAGCATTCCAAACCAAATTGAGTCCATAGACTCAAATCCCTCAGCTGCTGGAGTAGGCCCATAGCCCCAGTCTCAGTTCATCATGTAGCAGGGCAAATCGCCATAAAGCTTGCAGACACAAAGTGCGTAACAGTCTCAAAGCCTCAGCACAGGGGAGAGCGTTGCAGAGCAGAACCCGATCGACCCTCGCCTCCAGTCCCAACACCCTGCCTTTTCAGTCCATCTGACCCTGCATTTAAATTGTCCAAGCACTGGGTCACCCCCCACACTCACACCAAGTTCCCACCACAGTGATACACTTCTAGCCCGTACTCAACCCCTCCAAATTGGCGCGGCACCTAGATGGATCAAACCTCACACCTGGTTTAGGTGGACAGGCATTTCAACTTTACTCCACTCTGCTTGCTCCAACTTGATCTCCAAAGTTCCAACTTCTCCACTGCCCTCCAACTTCTCCTGGAACATGCCTCAACTTTGCTCAGACTCTGTCTCACAACTGTACTCCTTGACCTTCAGATCAGCCTCGCCTTCCCTCAATTCTTCATTGTTTGTGGTAATCATTTACCACAGCTTTCCATATAAAAAGTTATAGTAGAGTATTTAGTCAAATTTCTTGCTTTGAAAACTACCAGTAAGCTGGTGCCCACCTTCAGTAGCAGCATCTTAAACCAGATTTGGATGGTTAGTATGGCTAACAAGGCTGCAGATGACACTAAAATAGGTGGTGTTATGGACAGTGAAGTTGGCATTAAGGAGAATCTTTATTAGTTGGGAAAGATTTTCAAGAAATGCCAAACAGACCTAATTTAGAAACATGCTTGGTATTGCATTTTAGAAAGTCAAAGTAGGACTTTCACAGTGAACGTAGGGCACTGAGGAGTGTTGTAAGAACGGAGGGACCTTGGAACACAAGTATATTTTTCCCTGAAAGTGACATCATAGGTGGACAGGGTGATGAAGTACACCTTTGGCACATTGACCGACATAGAAGTTGTGATGTTATGTTACAATTGAACGTGACATTGATGATGCTGCATTTGTAAATTTATATTTGGCTTTGGTTACGCTTCTATAGGAAAGATGCCTTTAAGCTGGAAAGAATCCAGAGGAGGTTTACAGGGATATTGCCAGGGATCAAGGGACTGAGTTACAGAGAGAGGTTGAGAAGTTTGCCACTTTATTTACTTCAACAGAGAATAATGAGGGGCGATTTTAGTGAGATGCATAAAATCATCTGGGGGCATAGATAGGGTGAATGCATTGTCTTTCTGGCCCCGTGTTGGAGAACCAAGACCTAGAGGACATAGGTTTAAAGTGAGAGGAGAGATTTTACAGGAACCTGAAGGCTAACTTTTTCAACCCAGAGTATGGTCATTATATGGAATGAGTTACTAAAGGAAGTGGATGAGGCAGATGCATTAATAGCATTTAAAGGTATTTGGAGAGGCAAGGCTATGAATACAGAAGGTTTGAGTGATATGCGCCAAGTCTGGGCTTTCTTGGATGGTTAATTTCATCAGCATGGACCTTTAACCTGAAGGGCCTGTTTCTGTGCTGACTGAATGACTCACAACATGCCAGATTCCTTACTCACCACATCTTAGTTCACATTTTCAAAAAAAAAAATTGCTGGCCATTTATTTCACCAAGGCTATTCTGACTCTAAGAACAATCCCACCAGTCCCATCCCCTCCATTTATAACCCTGCAACATTTTCTCCTGTCCATTAACTCCACTCAAAATTCCTGCCAGTGCATATATTAGGGACAATTGATTGCAGCCAATTAACTACCAGCAAATCCTTGAGATATGCCGCAAGTCCAGAGCAAGTGGAGAAACTCACATGATCACAAGAAGAATATGCAAGCTCCACACAGGTGCTGCACAGGGTTAAAGTCAAAGCCAGGTCCCTGCAGATGTAAGACAGCAGCACTAACCACTGCACGCTGTGTTGCACCAAGAGCAAGAGTGACGTGGCAGCATGGTGGTCGCTTCGCAGTCATTGACATTGACACCGGACCCCATGATGTCCCATGGCATCCAGTCCAATGTAAGCAAGGAAACAGCTTCCTGATTATTACCTACTGAATATCTCAGCTGGTGAGCCAGCAGCCATACTGAGCCTATGGTAGGTAATCACTCAGTAAGCCTGATCAACTCCTCCACCCACTAACCCATCCCTCCACACACCCACCCACCACCTAATCATTTCCTGTCAGTCACTTTATGTACAGACAGTCCTGTGCCCAGCATCACTTTATGGACATAAAATCAATGTATATAAGCTATCTTATGTATTGATATTTTTGTGTGCTTTTGAATTTTTGTGTATTTTTATCTTATTGTGTTTTTTATGCTGCACTGGATCTGGAGCAACAATTATTTGGTTCTCCTCACAGTTGTGTACTGGAAATGACATTGAACAATCTTGAATCTTGAACACAAGAGTAGAATCTACTTGACTCCAGCATCACCTTTCCCATTGCTTCAGATCCAATTGTCCACAACAGCATTAGAAGTGATTACCACACATTCTTTGTGAAGAGCAAGTCCTTTTGCACACTAAAGGCCCCCTCCATCATGTTATCTGATACCATCATTCTGAAAGAAGGCGTGCAACAGTTCTGGAAGGGCATCCATGAAGTGGGGTGGACTAACATCGGCAGCAGAAATGCACACTACATTGGTCTGTAATTTTGTGACCCAGCATGCCCCTCAGTATCAAACCAGTGCAGAAACTGTGGTAAGTGGTCAGAGCCATGCTAGGAGCAACACACATGCAACAGACAAAACTGGATGATCACACATCAGTTCAAATAGGAACTCTGAAAGCTGCAACTCGGGTGGCTCAAAGAATATTCCCATTTTCCATAATGGTGGGCATACTATTCAAGATTAGTGAAGAATGCTGAAGACAGATGAGAGGCATTCACAAGCACATTCAAACAGAAAAGCTAAGTGGGCGATCCATCTTCTTTTCCTCCTGAGACTCCAAAGAAGCTCAGATCACTGGATACAATAATGGCAGTGGGACCAGACAACACTCCAGTTACTGTATAGTAAAGACTTGTTTTCAAGAATGAGCTGCACTTGTAGTTAAGTTGTTCCACTGCAATACTGCCAATTGCCCAATAGCAGAAAATGATTCAAGCACATACTATGCACAAAAAGCAAGGCAAGTCTTAGCTGGCTAATTACTGCCAAATCAGTCTATTCTACTCAGGTAGGTACTGTTGACTGTGAAAACATACGGTATTACCCTTCTGCTCATTGTCTGTTAGCTAGGTTTTCAACAAAACCACTTCTTTCCCAACCTCATTGGAGCCCAGCCCAAAAATGGACCCAAGATTTGACACCTAAAGGTTAATTGGGAGTGATTTGCCCTTGACATCAAGGCAGCATTTGGCCACATGTATCATGGGGGAAACTGATGAAATGATTAGAAGGAGAAACACTCTAATAGATGAAATAATTTCTCACACAAAAGAGTGGTTGTATTTTTGAAGCACAATTATTTCAGCTCCAAGGTATCATTGCAAGAAATCTGCAGGGCAATGTCCTAGAGCAAACCATCTGGAACTGCTGCATCAATGAAATGCCTTCCACCATGAGGTCAAAGTTGGGAGGTTTGTTGATAAAAACACATTGCTCACAACTCCTCAGCAAATGAAGTCTATATCCACATGCAGCAAAACCTGGATAACATTCCTGCATGGGCTGTTAAGTGGCAAGTAACAGCTGTACCACAGAGATCTCAGACAATGACCATCTCATAAAAGAAATAGTCTCAAAACCTACCTTTAACATTCAATGCCTTTATTAGAGCTGAAACCCCAAACATCACATCCAGAGGATTCGTATTTACAACAACCTGAAGTGGACCAGGCATCTATGTAAATGTGGTGATTACGAGAACACGTTGAGGCAGGTGCTGCTGAGGAAGCAGGAAGCCTGCAGAAGGAGTTAGACGGATTAGGAGAAGAGGGAAGTGCATGGTCATGCAATTTGGTAGAAGGAATAAAGGCATGGACTATTTCCTAAATGGGTAGCAAATTCAGAAATCCAAGGTGCTTAGGGACTTGGGAGACCTTGTGCAGAATTCCTAAGGGTTAAGTTGCAGGTGGTAAGGAAGGCAAATGCAATGTTAGCATTCATTTCAAGGGGACTAGAATTAAAAAAAAAGACTGTAATGCTGAAGCTTTGTAAGGCACTGGTACTTGGACCACTGTGAGCAGTTTGGACCCCATATCCAAGGAATGGATATGCTGGTATTAGAGAGGATCCAGAGAATAAGATTCATGAGAATGATCCTGGGGATGAAAGGGTTAACCAACGAGGAACATCTCATGGCTCTGGCCCTGTATTCACCGGAGTTTAGAAGAATGAAGGGGGAATTTCATTGAAATTCATCAAATATTCAAAGGCTTCAATAGTGTCACTTGAGAGGATGTTTCCTAAAGTCTTGGGCAAGGGACAAGGACGTCCCTTTAGAAGAGATGAGGAGGAATATTCTCATTAGCTAGAGGATAGTGAATCTGTGAAATTCTTTGCCACAGATGCCTGTAGATTCCAAGACATTGAGTATATTTCAAATGGAGGTTGATAGGTTGTTGATTAGTAAGTCATCAGTGGTTATAGTGAGAAGGCAGGAGAATGGTGGGGGGGGGTGGGGAGAAGGCAGGAGAATGGTGGGGGGGGGGGGGGGTGGGGAGAAAGCAGGAGAACAGGATTGAGAGGGATAATAAATCAGCCAAGATGGAATGGTGGAGCAGACTCGATGGGTCAAATAACCTAATTCTGCTCCTATGCCTTATATTCTTACCTTCAATGAGCGACAGAGCTCTGAATGCCCCAAAGCTTTTCAGGAGGGTACCAGAAAATTCTCCACTTGCCTGGATGAAAACAGCTCTAACAAAATGAAAGAAACTCAGCACCACTGAGTGACACAATAATACATCATGGAAGCTAGCCCTTCAGCCCATCTCATCCAGACCAACCAAGATGCCCGTCTGAGCTAGTTCCCCAGACCCTAATTTTACCCATGTTCTTCAAAACCTTTCATATGTGTGATGGAGAGCGATGGCTAAACACACTCCTTACACACGCACATTTATACACACAAACATTGCCTTGTCAGTCTGCTGCTGTTGCACTGAGGGTGAGCACTTCAATGTCTTCCCCGGGATATTCTTATAATGGATCCCAAAGGGTTGGCTTTATGGTGCCTTTTCTGCCATACACAGAGAAATATTCAATTTCTTTAGTAATGGGGATGTGTACATGTTGTTTGCATACTGTATTTAAGGTAAATACTTCTGTTTCATTTGTGATATGATAGTAACTACATTCAAAGGTGCATCATTTTAATTCATGTGTAGCCTTAAATTAACTTCATGGGTAATTAAAGATGTCAGGTCCTGGTGCCTAAATGGGACTCATTGCTCCCAGTAGAAGAGAGAGAGTGTGGGGGCAGGGGAGTAGAGAGAGAGGGGGTGGGGGAGAGAGCAGGGGGAGGGGGGAAGGAGCAAGAAAAAAAAATTTGGGCTGCCAGGAGTTCACACTGAACAAAGTACAGAACTGCTATTGTGTAATATTGGCAGTTTTCACTATTTTTGCTAATTTTGCAAGTTTGATTTTTGACACAGCTAATAAACACCCTTGCATGAAAGTGCTAAGTGACTCCAGACATTTTTTCATTTGGTGTTAACCCAAGTATCTAACAATATACTATCCAACTGCCTTTTAAATGCTGTTATGGTACTTACCTCAACCAGTTCCTCTGGCAGCCATGTTCACACCACCTTTTGCATGAAGAAGTTGCCCTCAGGCCCCTTTTAAATCTCTCCCTCTCAGTCTCAAACCTATGCCCTCCCCTAGGTTTCCCTGTGTACACCTTCATGATTTTATGTAGCTCTATAAAGTCTCCCCTCAGCGTACTACTCTTCAAGGAGTAAAGTCCTAGCCTACCCAATGGTTCTCTATAATTCTGACTCTTCAGTCCTTGAAACATTCTCATAAATGTTCATTGTTCTCTTTCCAGCTTAATAACATCATTTCTATAATGTTACCATCATCGTCATGTGCTGTGTCGTATGGCATAGGCAATCATGGTGACCAAAATTGCTCTTGGTAAATTTTTCCTCAGAAGTGGATTGCTAATGGCTTCTTCTGGGCAGTGTCTTTAGAAGACTCCAGCCATTATCAATATTCTTCAGAGATTGCCTGCCTGGCATCAGTGGTGACAAAACCAGGACTTGATATGCACCAACTGCTCACACAGCCATCCCCCACCTTATCATACAACATGGTAACCAAAGCTATACATGTATTTCAGTTATGGCCTCATCAATGTTGATGTACTACAACAACAACACAACGCCCCAAGTCATACAACTCAATATGCTGACTGATAAAGGCTAGTCATCACCCTGTTGAACTGTACTGCCACTTCCAAGATACTCTCTACTTGTACTCCTAGTTGCCTCTATTCTACAACACTTCCCAGGGCACTACCATTTAAGGCAAAGCAGCCCATTTGACTATTAACCACACACCACATTAAACATTCATACCTTACACCAGTGCCACACTATGTCTTCCATTTACAGAGTTGACAGTACTTACTTATCAAGACTAATCGGACAACACTTCCTAAACCCATGATCTATACTGAAGGGATGCAGGGCAACAAATGCATCACAAACAACCCTGGCTTGCAAATATATCACTGCTCTATCATGGTCAGTGAATCCTGGATCTCTCTATTTAACAGGATAAGCATGGGGAGAACCTTCACAGAGGGACTGCAATAGTTCAAGGTAGTGATTCACAAACAACTTTTCCTGGGCATACATGGATGGGCAATAAATGCTGGTCTTGGCAACAATGTCCACATTTCCCAAAGTAATTAAACTTAATTATACACAAGAGACTGCAGCTGGTGGAATCTGAAGAAATATGCAAAGCAGTCAAATGGTCACACAGCAAACGTAGAGGGAAATTAACAGGTGGCATCTCAGGTCAAGACCTTTCAACTATACTGAAAGAAAAAGAAATGATGGGTGATAGGTGCCAGGATTCACCAGTCACTTGCCAGCTCTTGCACAATCCATCCCTCCCCTTCTAACTCTGGCTATCTCCCCTCTTTTTTTTCCAGTTCATATGAAGGGTCGCGACCCAAAATATCAACTGTCTACTTCCCCTCTTTGATGCTGGCTGACTTGCTGATTTTCTCCAGCACCTTACGTGCTTTTCTTGTACATAGGCTGGTTACCACATTTGCCCACATCGTATGTAATCTATCAACAGTACCCTAGACTAGCCTGGAAATTCCACTGACTACAAGACTGCTATCAATCTTCAGATTGTATTTGTTTAAGTTTTAGTAGAAATTCTGCCTTTTGGTTAAATTCGTAAATCATTACATTGTTCTGCTTAAGTATCTCTAGGCAGGTTTGGCATACAGCATGTTGTTAGTAGATGTTGCCAAAGTCCTGCACCTCCACAGCTTTGCTACTGTGGCCATATCTGGAAAAAGTTACTGACTGGGATAAGCATTGGCATACATATCCATCGGTGAAGATGTGTCATTCTTTTGCTGAATTATCTCATTTTGTTTCTTAATGATGCTCCCATTTTGTAGCCTTAATTCTATCTTCGTGGTCAATCTCATATACTCCTACTCAAAGTTGTGATTGATTTTTCCACTGCATAATAATAACAGCAAGTAACAGATAGCCTTTCAACACGTACAAACAAGCTGGAGGAACTCAGCAGGTTGGGCAGCATCTGTGGAAACGGGCAGTCAACGTTTCGGGCCGAGTCCCTTTGTCAGGACTCTTCGAGGTATGCCTACCCTGAAGAAGTTTAAATCTTCTCTTCGACGAGAGTTCAGTGAGACCCTTTCTCACTGTTCACCCTCTGTGATCTCCACCTCTCTCCGACTCTTTGATCATTGACCTGACCCAGACACGGTACCACAGCACGTCTCGTTTTTGGGAACGTGTCTCCACCGCCAACTCGTACCACAGGGATTCCAGCTCCAGTTCAGGCCCAGCGAGGGTCCCTGGTACCTCCATTTTATTGACCGTTGCTCCCTCCGCTGCTCCTGCCAAATTCTCCGAGCCACGCTCACCACCATGCAGAGCTACCTACAGGCCCTGTCTCTCTCTCTGTCACCACTGTGGTCCTCGCTCTCCACCATCTGCCATGGACCTCTCCCACACTTCATTCTCCGCCAAATTCATGGCTCCAACTGCCATTTCTTCTCCTTCCTCGCGTCCAAGAAGGATCACAAGCTCACCCGCCTGCAGCCCACGACGACAACCGCCTCCAGCCCGGACCCAGACCCCTCAGCCTTCGACTTCTCAGGCCTTCGGCAGGCCGAAGACCCATTCGCCTCTGACTCTGACCCCGACTAGAACCACAACCTCCTGGACATGGGCACCAGCCCCCGGCGCGCCATGGACTCACTCCGACATCCCCAGCCCCAGATCCAGCTTGGACCAAGATCTTGACCCTCTCCAGACCGGGACCATTATTACTGCCACTGGGTCCTACTGCTCGTCTTATTCCTCTATTACCCCCTATCCTCCCCGCAACTCCCAACCTTCCCTCCACCCCTCATCCCCCCTCTATTCCTCTGATCCCTCATCCCGCTCTCCCTGAACATCCCAACCCCCCCGAGACCTCCCACTCTTTACCCTCCTCTGACCCCAGTCTCAACCCTTGCCATGTCTTCACCATCCCCTCTGATCTTCCCCTCTCTGAGGCAGAGTGTTCTGTGCTTAGCAAGGGCCTCACTTTTGTCCCCCTCCGTCCACACCTCAGTGAATTCTGTGCCTGCCATGACGCTAAACTCTTCTTCCATCACCTACGTCTCCGAGCCTACTACTTTAATAAGGATTCCCCTCCCCCATTGATGACCCATTCTCCCGTCTTCAGCCCTCCTCCTCCTCCTGGACACCCACACCAGGCCTTCTACCTGCACTCGATCTTTTCATCTCCAAATGTCGCCGAGACATCAACCATCTCAACTTCACCACTCCTCTCTCCTGTTCCAACCTCACTCCCTCTGAACGCACTGCCCTCCACTCTCTCCGCACTAATCCTAACCTCACCATCAAACCCGCAGACTTCACTGAGGCCAAACGGCAGCTCTCTGACACCTCCTCTTAAGGAGTCCTGACGAAGGGTCTCGGCCCGAAACTTCGACTGCTCGTTTCCTCGGATACTGCCCGACCTGCTGAGTTCCTCCAGCTTGTTTGTACGTGTTAATTTGACCACAACATCTGCAGTGTACTCTGTGTTAACAGATAGCCTTTGTTGTGTTTAGGATTTTTGTTCATGCACGTCAAGTAAAGGCAGATGAATATGCCAGTTCAACCCATTTAATTCACAAAGCCATCAATCTAAATCAAATTGATTATTCAAAAATACCCTTGACATTTATTCACAAGCAGGGTTGTTGCCAAATTTTACAACAGAGCCAAATTAGTGATCCTCCTTCTAAAAATCTACTTATTTTCCATATATGATTCCCTACACAATCAAAGACATTCTGGTATGTGAAAATTTATGAAGGACTGCCAACAGAATTTCAAATGCAAAAGATCCCGCTTGTTAAACAGAATCTTCAAGTGCCACAATAGAGTTAATATCATTAGCAGTCTAACCAAAATCAAATGCCTTCAATCAGCATTAGTGAAATTGGCCCCAAATTGCAGTGGGAAAAAGTCAAAGAACAAATTAGCAGATTGGTCCACAGCTGCCAAATCATTGTCATCTGATTTTGCACATCCAAATGAGGTTAACTTCACCCTCTAATACTCCTTGCACTGCTGGAATTCAATTGAACAAATACCTGGAGAGAGCCATAAAATCAGACAGGCTGACCTCTGCACCCAAGCAGAGTTTTAGTCTCTAGCTAAAACTTGACTCCTCAAAATACTCCCTTATACTAATCAAAACATCTTAACAATCAATATTAAAATATAACATATAAAGGCAAGTCCTTTGAAATGTAATTGCAGGCTCCTACTCATAGAATGAAGAAGAGCACAGCACAGGAACAAGTTCTTCAGCTTACTATATTGTGCTAACTAAACTAATGTTGTGTTAAAGTTAACAATGCCTTGCTACATAGAAAGTACCGTAGATTCCGGATTTTAAGCCGCTACTTTTTTCCCACATTTTGAACAGCTTTGAACTTTGCGGCCAATAATCCGAAGCGGCTAATGCATGATTTTTTTCATGCCGCCTCGTAAACATTTTGCCTCGTAACAGTAGACCAATAAAATTGATGAGTAGTTCACAGAGGTCCAATGAAATTGTACAATAAATCAAGCGCACTTTCACAATTAAATTATTGTAAATCAGTCATTTGTACTCACCCTCATCAACATTTAAAACACTCGAAGCATTGTGCTGCCTACTTAGTTTAAACTATATTTGTTTTCTGTACTACATCGCGGGATGCTATGACGTCACACCCGGTTTCGCGGTGTCTTGTGGGAAAATGCCGGTTTGCGATGAAACGGGACGGAGGGAGGGAGCGCATTACGTGAGCGGCTTTGGATCTGAGCGAACTCTGCTTTTAAGTTAAAGGTATCAATAACTTTTCCTGGTAGGCTGCAATATATATATTTTTTTACCAGTCGTTAGGAGATATTGGAATGTTGTTCAGTAAAGAAGTATACGCAACGTATATTTAAAAGTAGCCGCGTACGGGCACGGTTCGAAAAAAAGCATTTGCAATATGTATTTGTTTTTGTTACCATATGGATTTAATTAAAAGTTAAAAAAATCCTCACGTGTAATATCTTTCTGTGTAAATATCTCATATTACAACGTGGGACACCTGCGGCCTAAAATCCGGTGCGGCCTAAAATCCGATGCGGCCTTTACAATTAAAAAAATGATTTTATTTCTAAAATTAGAGCCAGCGGCTTAAAATCAGGTGCGCTCTGTAGTCCGGAATCTACGGTAATCTTTGGGGAAATTGTACTTTCACAATAAGACATAGGAGAAGAATCGGGCCATTCAGGTCATCAAGTCTGCTCCGCCATTCCATCATGGCTGATTTACTATCCCTCTCAACCCCTTCTCCTATCTTCTCACCGTAAACTTTGATGTCTTGACTAACCAAGAATCTATCAACTCAACTTTAACTATAGGCAATGGTTCAGCCTCCTCAGTGGCTCACGGCTATGAATTCTGCAGATTCACGGCACCCGGCTAAGGAAGTTCCTTCTCATTTCTGTTCTAAATGGCCGTCCCTCTATTCTGAGGCTGTACCCTCTGATGCTAGATTCACCCACTATAGGAAACATCCTCTCCACATCCACTCTATCAAGGCCTCTCAATATTTGATAGGATTCAATGAGATCCCCCCACCACCCCAATGCTTCCAGACTCCAGCGAGTAAAGGGCAGAACTCCTCAAAGGTTAACTCTTTCGTTCCTGGGATAATTCTCGTGGACCCCCTCTGGACCCTCTCCAGTGCCAGTACATCTTTTCTTATATAAACAGCCCAAAACCGCTCACAATACTCCGTGAGGTCTGACCAATGCCTTATAAAGTCCCAGCATCACATCCTTACTCTTATATTCTAGTCTTCTTGAAATAAATGCTAACATTGCATTTGCCTTCCTCACCAGTGACTCAACCTGCAAATTAACCTTTCGGGAATCCAGCGCAAGGACTCCCAATACCCTTTGCACCTTGGATTTTTGAATTTTCTCCCCATTTAGAAAATAGTCTATGCCTTTATTCTTTCCACATTTCCCTACACTATATTCCATCTGTCAGTTTTTTGCCCTTTCTCCCAATCTGCCCAAGTCCTTCGGTGGACTCCATGCTCCTCAACAGTACCTCTCACCTCCCCTTATCTTCCTATCATCTGCAAATTTAACCTCAAACCATCAAATCCGTCATCCAAATTGTTGACATAAGATGAAAAGAAGTGGTCCCAATACCAACACCTGTGGAAGTCTAGTCACAGACAGCCAACGAAAATAGGCCCACTCTTTGCCTGCTGCCAGTCAGTCAATTGTCTATCCATGCAAGTACCTTTCCAGTAGTACCATGGCCTCTTATCTCATTAAGCAGCCTCATGTGTGGCACCTTATCAAAGGCCTTCTGAAAATCCAAACAAAAAACAACATCCAGTGACTCTTGTTTTCAATCCTACTTGTTATTTCCTCCAGGAATCCCAACTGATTTGTCAGGCAAGATTTTCCATGCTGACTTTTATACAGGTCATACCTTCCCCAGAAGAGATCCCAATGATCCAGAAATCTGAAATCCTTGCTCCTGCATCACTTCCTCAGCCACTCATTCATTCTATTTTTCCCACGACTCACTCATAGTACTGGGGGCAATCCAGTGATCACTACCTTGGAGGCCCTGCTCTTTAACCTCTTGCCTAGCTCCTTGTATTCACTGCACAGGTCTTCTTCCACCTTTCTGCACGTCATTGGCTCCAATGACCTCTGGCTGCTCACCCTCCCTCGAGAATCTTTTGCAGCCACTCTGAGATATCCTGAACCCCTGCAACTGGGAGGCAACAAACCATCCTGGCTTCTCTGTCACGGCCACAGAATCTGCTGTCTGTCCCACTATCAAGCCTCCTATCTATATTGATCTGCCTGACATTACGCTTCCCTGTTGAACTTCAGATATCCAGCCACAGTGCTACTGGCCAGACTGCTTCTGCCATGCCCTGATGGGGTAACCTCACCCCCTACCCCACCAGTATCCAAAGGGGTATACTTGGGTATACCTGAGGGGAATGGCCACAAGGGAACACTGCATTGACTGCTTACTCACCTTACTTCTCCTGGTGGTCACCCGCCTTCTATCTGATGCCTGTATTCAGGGTGTGACCACTTCAGTAAAAGACACATCTATGAGGTTTTCAGCCTCCTGGAAGGTCCTGAGTGTGCCCAGGTTCATCTGCAATTCCTTAGCCTGGATTTGAGTACACTTCTTGTAAATGGAGGCTGAAATCCCACATCTCGCAGACGGAGCATTCTACTGCCTGATCTACAATCTTGTCTAAATTTGTTATACCTCAAACTGAAGGTCTAGCCTGCACTGTCCCTCGGCCAAGCCAGTGGAGCCAAGTGTCATGGATATCTCACTGAATGACCAATATTCTTCTCAAACTGAAGGTCTAGCCTGCACTGTCCCTCGGCCAAGCCAGTGGAGCCAAGTGTCATGGATATCTCACTGAATGACCAATATTCCTCTCAAACTGAAGGTCTAGCCTGCACTGTCCCTCGGCCAAGCCAGTGGAGCCAAGTGTCATGGATATCTCACTGAATGACCAATATTCCTCTCAAACTGAAGGTCTAGCCTGCACTGTCCCTCGGCCAAGCCAGCGGAGCCAAGTATCATGGACACCTCACTGAATGACCAATATTCCTCTTTGGCTCCTTTACTTAATATTGCAAACATTAGAAATGAACCTTACTGGATCTTACTTAACCTCCTAACAAAACAAATTTAAATTGTGTGGCTTATATATAAATCAGGCATGGAGGGACTTTCACATGTCTGGCAGGAGAGAAGCTGTTTGGAAAAAAATTATCAAAGAGGGGTATTCTGCAGGCTGAGTACATTCAATAAAAGGGAGAACAGTCAGGAAAAGTGAACTGAAGAATATTAGGAAAAAGGAGCAAACTATAGGACTCCAGGTCAGTTCCACCATTTAAGAAATGATTCTGTTCCTCAAATCTATCCCTCTTTTCCCTTACTTCTTTTTAATTGCGGATGGGAATATGGGAATAGGAGAGCAACTGTAGAATGCAGAGAAATAAACTCAGCCACATAAAGAAGAGAATTAGTTTGGAAGTCTGATAGGGAAAAAAGCAGGCAAACACAATAAAAAGTACTAAACTTGGCTGCAATTATCAATGGAGTCACCTATGCTTCTCACTGCCTCAGTAAAACAGTAAGCACAATCAAAGATGTCATCCAGCCCAGATATTCTCACTTCTCCCCTCTTCTATCAGATTGAAGATAACTTGTGGGCTGAGTTAAGAAACTGCAAGAGTAAAATACTCTGATGGGAGTTATATAAGGGCCTCTGAACAGTATAACAGGAGATAGAAAAGGTGCATCAAAAGAACAAATGTTCCAATAGTCATGGTGGATTTCAATTGCAGGTAGATTGGGAAAATTAGGTTGGTGCTCAATACCTACAGAGTGAATTTGTAGAATGCCTATGAGATGGCTTTTTAGAGAAGCTTATGGTTGAGCCCACTAGAAGATCAGCTTCTCTGGATTGGGTGTTGTTCAATGAGCTGGATTTGATTAGGGAGCTTAAGCTAAAGGAACCCTTAGGAGCCAGTGGTCATCATAAGATAGAATTCACCATGCCAGTTGAGAGGGAGAAGCTAAAACCAAATGTATCAGTATTACAGTGAAGTAAAGGGAATTACAGAAGCATGAGAGAGGAGCTGGCCAAAGTCGATTTGAAGGGGACAACAGCAGCAATGACAACATAGCAGCTATGGTCAAAGTTTCTGGGAACAATTCAGAAGGTGCCAGATAGATACATCCCAAAGAAGTAGTAGTATTTTAAAGGCAGGATGATCTCAGTGATTGGATAGACATTGGAGTCAATTGTTAAGAAATGTGTTTTCAGGGTACTTGAGTCACATGATAGGATAGGCTATAGTCAACATGGTTAAGGGAAAACCTTACCTGACAAATCTGTTGGAATTCTTTGCAGAAATAAAAAGCAAAATAAAAAGCAGTATAGACAAATGTGAATCAGTGAGTATTGTGTACAGTCGGCCCTCCTTATCCACGGGTTCCACATGCGCGATTCAACCAACCATGGATCGGGAAAGCCTGAAGTTCTCTCTCCAGCACTCGCTATTTGAGCATGTACAGACTTTTTTGTCATTATTCCCTAAACAATACAACTATTTACATATCATTTACATTCTATTAGGTACTATAAGTAATCTAGAGATGATTTAAAGTATACAGGAGGATGTGCGTAGGTTACCGCGGTCGGGAATCGAAAAATAAAACCGGAAGTTCTCCAAGTTGGAACAGGTACATCTGGTATTATTTAGCATCAGTTAGTCAAATGCTTGTCTTGGTATATACTGTAGTATATATTTTACCTTCAGAAATGCATGTATTTCAATAATTAAACCACTGTGTTGCTTAGTAATAATTGTAGCTTTCATCAGGGCAGGGCCTTCACACACTCCATTATTCTCACTTTATCCTTTAAAATTGCTCCAATCGTTGACCAACTGTAGCCTAACGCTTTTCCAATGACCAATGGCGTTTCATCTCTTTCCAATCGCTTTATTATTTCCACTTTATTTCCAATCGTAATCGTTTTCCAGAACAGAAACACTGCAGGCGGCAGGTCCCAAGCTCCACCGGGTCCTAAAGTCCACCGCACTGAGAACAGGTTAAATAAGGTCCGGAGCTCTGCTGGGTCCTAAAGTCCATCGCACTGAGACAAGTTAAATAAGGTCCGGAGCTCTGCTGGGTCCTAAAGACCTCCGCACTAAGATTAAATAAGGTCCAGAGCTCCACCGGGACCTAAACTCCACCACACTGAGACAGGTTAAATAAGGGACTTGAGCATTCGCGTTTTTTGTTATCCGCAGGGGGTCCGGGAACCAATCCCCCATGGATAAGGAGGGCCGACTGTACTTGCATTTTCAAATGGTTTTTGACAAGGTGCCACACATGAGGCTGCTGAGCAAGATAAGATCCCATGGTATTACAGGAAAGATACAAGGATGGATAGAGTATTGGCTGATTAGCAGGAGGCAAAGGGTGGGAATAAAAGTTGTAAGTCAATGATTTGGATGAAGGAATTGATGGCACTGTGGCCGAGTTTGCTGATGATACAAAGATAGGTGAGGAATCCGGTAGTATTAAGGAAGCAGGGAGTCTGCAGAAGGACTTAAACAGATTAGGAGAATGGGTAAAGAAGTGGCAGATAGAATACACCGTCATAAAGTGTATGGTCATGCACTTCAGTAGAAGGAATGTAAATATAAACCATTTCCTAAATGGAGAGAAAATGCAAAGGGACTTGGGAGTCCTCATGCAGGATTCCATTAAGGTTAATTTGCAGGTTGACTCGGTGGTGAGGAATTCAAATGCAATGTTAGCATTCATTTCAAGAGAACTGGATTATAAAACCAAGGATGCAATGCTGAGATTTTATAAGGCACTGGTGGGACCTCACTTGTAGTATTGTGAGCAGTTTCGGGCCCCTTATCTATGAAAAGATATGCTGACATTGGAGCGAGTTCAAAGGAGGTTCACAAAAATGATTCCGGAAATGAAAGGCTCAACACGAGGAACATTTGTTGGCCCTCGGCCTGTACTCACTGGAATTCTAAAGAATTGGGGGGGGGGGGGGGAATATCATTGAAACCTATCGAATGATAACAGACCAAGATAGAGTGCATGTGGAGAGGATGTTCCCTATAGTGGGGGAGTCGAGGAACAGATGGAACAACTCAAAATAAAGGGACATCTGTTTAGAACAGAGATGAGAAGGAATTTCTTTAGCCCAAGGGTGATGAATCTGTGGAATTTGCTGCCACCATGATCAAATGGTGAAGCAAACTCAATATGCCAAATGGCCAAATTATGCTCCTATGTCTTATGGTCTTATGAAAGTATCTGGTATATCAGCAAGCAAAGAAAATAGATCATAATGTGATAAAGGGAAAACTTTTGACATAGTTTACTTCAAGGCTCAAGAAAATCTGCCTAACAGATGAATAGTAAAAATATAACAAAGGTAATAAACAGTTCTGCTCTTTGCATATTAACGTATTCTTCTGGCATAAGGTCTTAGTCTGAAACCAATCTGGAAAATTTACAAAGAAAAATAAGAACCGTAATGACAAATTTTAGAAAACACTATGAACATTTGAACGCAATTAGATTTGAACACCTAGAACAGAAGGAGGAAGAGGGATAACAGACATTAAAAATTTACACAAGTCAGATAAAATTCTACGGATATATTTTCATCAATAAAAACTGGATTCTGCACTCCATGTGAGCAATTCTGATAAGAAGTACACACTACTAAACTTAAATGATGGCAAAACCCAGAAGAATGAAGACATTATCACTACAGAAGAAAAAGTAAACCAATGGCAGAGCATGACCCTCTGTGGAAGACATCCCCATGATCTGAGCAGGCTAGATATCGACAAGGAAGTGTCAAACACCCAGCTCAGAGTTGGCGACCCCTTCCGAGAATCAGAGGGGTTCCATGTGGCAATACAGGACCTGGTGGTTAACACACACACACAAAAAAAATAAAATATACGTAATAAAAGACCAACAAATTCAAGACAATAAATGCCGGAAAATGCCAAGAAAAACTAGAAACAATCCAACACATTACAGGATCCTGTAGCAGTTTAACTCAATCTGATTACCTGCACAGGCACAATCAAGTAACAAACATCATTCACCAAAATCTGGCTTCAAAACACAAACTGACACAAGACACCATAGCTTACTATAAATAAAAACCTGACCCAGTTTTACAGTCAGAATCCTACGAATTACATTACAATTGATCCGTTATTACAGATAGAAACAATCCATAATAACCATCCGGATATATAATATTACAGGATAAGCAATAACAACTTTCTTACGAGATATAGCCATTCCAAACAGAAAGTATTAAGTGAAAAACACCAGAATTATGATGAATTAAAAGAGGAAATTGAAAGACTATAGAACATCAACAGGGTATATACATTGTTCCAGTAGTAATATCTACGACTAGTAACATCCCAAAATCACTACACAATAGCATGAAACTACACAGCAATATTTATGTAAATCTTCAGAAAGCCACAATACTAAACAACCACACACAAAATGCTGGTGGAACGCAGCAGGCCAGGCAGCAACTATAGGAAGAAGTACAGTCGACTTTTTGGGTCAAGACCCTTCATCAGGACTAACGGAAAAAAGAGATAGTAAGAGATTTAAAAGTGGGAGGGGGAGGGGGAGACCCAAAATGATAGGAGAAGACAGGAGAGGAAGGGATGAAGCTAAGAGCTGGAAAGTTGATTGGCAAAAGGGATACAGAGCTGGAGAAGGGGGATCAGGGGACAGGAGGCCTAGGGAGAAAGAAAGGGGGAGGGGAGCACCAGAGGGAGATGGAGAACAGGCAAGGAGTTATTGTGAGAGGGAAAGAGAGAGAGAGAAAAAAAAGTGGCGGGGTAAGAAAAGAAGGAGGGGCATTAACTAATACTAAACACCGCTAGGATTGTCTGAAAGTTCCTAGCAACTGAGAAATGAGGGTGCTTCGCTATGTCTGTACCCCATGTTTTGCCAGCTTGAGCTGAGAAAAATGAAAATACGATAATTATATCTTCATTTATAGAGCACTTTTCATAGAGTATGTACTTTAAAGTGCTTTACATTGGGATTAAAGTACAAAAGATTAAAGTAAAATTTAAAATATTATGTTAGTTAAAAACTAGGTTAAACAAATAGGTTTTGAGCTGGCATTCAATTGTCATCCGAGTCTGTATCCTTTATAGTTTTTGATACGGAATTCCACAGTTTTGACATATAGATTGTTAAATTTAAGAGACCAGTGCAAGAAGACCTGAGAACTCCAGCAGAATTATAAAACAAAAGTGATTCTGTGATGTTCTTCGGTACCAGACCATTAAAAGTCTTGTACCTTGAAATAATTTTAAAGGTAAAAATTGATTTGATTTTTTCTTACTGTTTCTTGCTGTTCTTAATAATTTTTTGATATATAGAAATTTCTCATTTCATCATTTTTGAAAGCATATTTTCAGATTTTTTTTAAACATGCGCTAATGTACTGTATGCACAGGCTTTGATCTTTCTAAACCAGCTGATCAAGGTAAAGACTTAAAAAATGGATAACAAGATGGTGGAGATATGTGGAAAGGGCTGCCAGCGGGTACAATTACAATATTTACAAGGTGGGATAGGTTCAAATTCACTACCTCACTTTTTTAATATACATTATTTCTATTTTTGCACGATTTTTAATCTATTCAGTATAATTATGCTATAATCGATTTACTTATTATTTTCTTCTTCTATACAGGTGGCCCCCGTTTTTTGAACATTCGCTTTACGACAGCTCGCTGTTATGAAAGACCTACATTAGTACCTGATTTCGCTAACCGTAGAGGATTTTCGGTTTTACGAGAAAACAACGCCCGCTTTATACGTGTGTTTACTCCGAGAAAGACTACCATGACCGTGAAGCCTTGTGCGGACAGCTATGTGCGCATGCATGTACATGCACATGCGTTTTTTTTCTCCAAATCGATTTCAGCTCGCTGTCTTCCCACTTTTGATAAGTGAAACTACACCGTACATAAAATATTTCTACTTTATATAGGCTGTATATTTATCATATCATTCCTGCTTTTAATATATGTTCGTGTTATTTTAGATTTTATGTGTTATTTGGTTTGATTTGGTAGGTTATTTTTTGGGTCTGGGAACGCTCAAAAAATTTTCCCATATGAATTAATGGTAATTGCTTCTTCACTTTACACCGCTTCGGCTTACAAACTGTTTCATAGGAACGCTCTACCATAGAACCATAGAACACTACAGCACAGTACAGGCCCTTCAGCCCTCCATGTTGTGCTGACCCATATAATCCTTAAAAACAGTACTAAACCCACATTACCCCATAACCCTCCATTTTTCTTTCATCCATGTGCCTGTCCAAGAGGCTCTTAAATACCCCTAATGTTTTAGCCTCCACCACCATCCCTGGCAAGTCATTCCAGGCACTCACAACCCTCTGTGTAAAAAAACTTATCCCTGATGTCTCCCCTAAACTTCCCTCCCTTAATTTTGTACATATGCCTCTGGTGTTTGCTATTGGTGCCCTGGGAAACAGGTACTGACTATCCACCCTATCTATGCCTCTCACAATCAATTTCAGCTCGCTGTCTTCTGGCTTTTGATAAGTGAAACTACACCATACATAATCACAATCTTGTAGACCTCCATCAAGTCCCCTCTCATTTTTCTATGTTCTAAAGAGAAAAGTTTGCCTTGCTTCATATGACTTGTTCTCCAAACCAGGCAACATCCTGGTAAATCTCCTCTGCACCCTCCCCATAGCTTCCACATCCTTCCTATAATGAGGTGACCAGAATTGAACACAATACTCAAAGTGCAGTCTCACCAGTGATTTGTAGAATTGCAGCATGACCTCTCTACTCTTGAACTCAATCCCACTGTTAATGAAGCCTAGCATCCCATAGGCCTTCTTAACTATCCTATCAACCTGTGCAGCGACCTTGAGGGATGTATGGATTTGAACCCCAAGGTCCCTTTGTTCATCCACACTCTTAAGTAACTGACCATTAATCCTGTACTCAGTCTTCTGGTTTGTCCTTCCAAAATGCATCACCTCACACTTATAGACAAGGATGGGATACGAACCCACGTGTGCAAAGCACAATGGATTAGCAATACCTTCTATCTGAATTATCTGAATCTGAACTCATACCGCTATACCTTCGGATAGCGGGGGAAACCTGGATTATGTATTACATTGAACTGCTGCTGCTAAGTTAACAAAATCCACACATGCCAGTGATAATAAACCTGATTCTGAACACATTGAAATGCGATTAGCTCAGGCAATGGTTAGCCTGTTTTCTGTCCTGTATAGCCCTATGATTAGGGCAAGCATTGTGTATTATCTTTGCTGAAGATTAAAACATACTATATACATTGTTATTTCCTTACCTACAAGCTCCAATAAATTCTCTGTAAAACAGTGTTGATGCATTGATCACATTATGTTTTTCTCCAAGCCCTATTACCATACTTTTAATTATAGCACCCAGCAACTTTTCTTCAAATGGTGGCCAAGTTAAATGGCCTATAGTATTTTTACTTGGTCCTTGTTTTTTGAACAGTGTGGTTATACTTGGTTCCTTTTAATCCATTCAAGAATTTAGGGAGTTACTGCAACTTAACAGCAGCCCAAAATATAAATCTATTTATATCAGCTGTGAATATATCTAATAGCCCCCATCTCTCTCCTCCGTGGTAGAAAATTCTAAAGAGTCACTGTCTTCAGAAACAAAATTCTGACCTACCTCAGTCCTAAGTGTGAACTGCTCACCCTGATACAGTTCTACACTGCCCTCCAGGGAAAGTACTTCCCAGAACCTACTATGCCATGCCCTTCCTAATGGATGTTCCAATGAGGTCATGCCTCAAACTTCTAAACTCAAAACGAAAGGTCATTCTGCTCAACGTCTCATTTAAAAACAACACACTCTCCCCATAAATCAGTCTGCTAAAACTTTGTTTACCACCTCCAGGACAAACATCCTGCTAAAAATTTAAGGATCTCTTTAAATGAGAAACTAAATCTAGACACAATATCCAGGTGTGGTCTCAGTACAGCCCATTTGTACATAACTTCCTTACGCTTGAAACTTACACTTTTCTTAACTTTTTTAGTTACTTGATGTGGTTCCTTAAGGTTGTAATAGCCAGGAGTGGTAATGAGGATAAGCTCCCACTACTTATTAAATGCTCCCAATGCCATGCACCTTAAATTGCCTCTGACAATCAAGTCCAGCTCCCGGCTTTTGCATGTGACTTAGCTACTAAGCCCAGTGGTACCATTTCCACTGAGAGGAAAAAGGGCAAAGGCATGTTACTGGTCACTTCGGGCAGATCTGGGTCGTCAGCTGTGGTTGGCAGCTCACCTAGAAGCAAGACTCTGATCTCAAACCTCTGCTGCCTAGCAGCTATACCCACTCATGGGGAAGGCTTCAGGAGTAAACTCCGAGGGAAAAATCCAGACCTGAAATCCCTAAGGCAGTCCTACATTGAGTTCAATGCTTACTGGCAACTCCTGTGATGTTGTTGGTGTCAAACTGTATCAGTCTCTGCTATTCCTTTGGGTTCATCAGATGCGTGGAGAGGGGGAGCTTGTACGTGGGCAACAGCTTGCTCTCCATATCGTACTGCCCAAGCTTGCGTATCTAGACAGCTAGGACACAACATCCATGGTCAACCTTGACTGAAGGAGGCCTCATTTTAGTTACTTGATGTCATGCTAACTTTCTGTACCCTTATCTCTCTGCACACTGGGGTTTAAGAATATCATACCAATTAAATAATATTCTGCTTTTCTATTCTTCATACCAAATTGGTAACCTCACTTTTGCCCACTTCCTTCTTCTTTTGCCAGCTTTTTAACCAATTTGACTGATCACTTTGTGGACATATTACCTGACAGGGTACTTTCCAACCAAACCAAAAAGTGAAATGAACTTTCAACTAAGTCACAAATATAGACTGTAAAAAGTTGATCCTGAGGCATCCCATTAGTTATAACTTGCAATTTTTAAAAGAGCAGTTTGTTTCTCTTTAATTTTATTGCAGTTAACCAATCTTTCTTCTGTTACACAACCCTTTCTGTCTTCCTCTTCTTATCCTTAATTCCACAAGTCTTTATCTTAGATAACTAATTCAAAAAGATCAAAACCAATGCATCCATTAGTTCAGCAGAACCTCTTTTTAAATTCCTGCGGATTTCCAGAATACTTAAAAAAAATATATAAACCTAATTTTAAATCTTATCACAAACAAGAGAAAATCTGCAAATGCTCTAAATCCAAGCAAAACACACAAAATGCTGAAGGAACTTGGCAGGCGAGGAAGCATCTATGGAAAAAAGTACAGTCAACATTTCAAGTTGAGACCCTTCGGCAAAATAATAAATTCTTATTATACCTTTGACTTGTAAGTAACGAATCCTGCAATTAAAAAGAAACCCGAGAACACAGAATGAACACAGAGCACCATCAAGTGTAATATTACAGTTATGTTGCCCAATTAGGGACCAGTACTATGGGAAAAATAGGTTATGATAGGTGAATAAAAGATTGAAATCAGGTAGGCAGGAACTATCCTGCAGCACCACATTAGGTAAAACAGCCAGGTCATACTTGTTCTCATCTTAATTCCACCCATTTTGGTCAACAAATACACATGGTAGTCACATAGTCCCATGAGGTCACTTATTTCCTGATACAGTTATCCCCCCAGGTCATGGTCATATCCTGAATTTACAATTTGAACAGGCTGGAAGCTTGTGTGAAGCAGAATTGCTTAAATGCTATGTTCTATAAATATTCAGTTTCCTTGTAAGACTTCCTACTGGCTTGAGCACAGTTGCTCAACATAAAAATGGAGAGTTAATCAGTTGCAGGGGAAAAGAGATCTGTAAGCTTGTAAATTGGTTTATTATTGTCAAGTGCTGAGGTGCATGTAAAACAATTTTCTCGTATACGATCCCCCATTCAGATCAATTCATTACAACAAGCATTGAGGTAGTACAAGGTAACACAATAACAGAAGTAGAATAAAGTGTGGCAGTTTCAGAGAAACGACAGTGCAAGAAGGCACTAAGGTTGCAGGAAACTACAATAGCCAGCATAATTTTCTCAGAATCTGATTCAAAAGCTGGCTCAGTTCAACTTAACAGACATAAATAGGTTAATATACTGAAGTAATACTGCAATTTTATACAGGGGTAAATAACACAGGTCAAACCAGATAATGACGGTGCTCAACTGTATGAAGAATAGATAAGATTTCTCAAGAAAGAGCAACTAGGATCAGAGGTGATTCTGCATCTCATCCACTTTCCCTCATACACTTGCTATCTGCCTGAAACATCAACTGTACCCTTTTCCATAGATACTGCCTGGCCTGCTGAGTTCCTCCAGCATTTTGTGTAATATTGGAGCTTACCTTCATATTTCAATCTTTCTCTCTTCATATCTTTTTTCAGTTGCCTTCTGTTGGTTTTTCAAAGCTTCACAATCCTCAACCTACCCACTAATTTTTGTTCTATTATATGCCCTCCCTTTTACATTTATGCTGTCTTTGCCTTCCCTTGTCAGCCATGGTTGCCTCATCTTCCCTTTAGAATACTTCTTCATCTTTGGGGTGTATCTTTCCTGCACCTTCCAAATTACACTGAGAAACACCAACTATTGCTGTTCTGCCACCATCCCTGCTCGCGCCCCATTACAATCAACTTTGGCCAGCTCCCCTCTCATGCCTCTGTAATTCCCCTTACTCCACTGTAATACTGATACATCCAATTTCAGCTTCTTCTCAAATTGCAGGGTGAATACTATCATATTATGATCACTCCCTGCTATGCGTTCCCTTGTCTTAATCTCCCTAAGCAAATCTGGTTCATTACAAAACACTCAATCAGAATTGCATCTTTCCTAGTGGGCAAAAGCTATCACATAGGCATTCTACAAAATTCTCTTTTTTGGGATCCAGCAACAATCTGATTGTCCCCAATGTACCTGCATATTGAAATGCCCCATCACTGTCATAATATTGCTATTTACACATGCCTTTTCTATCTTCCATTGTAATTTGTATCCCACAGCCTAGCTACTATTTGGAGGTCTGTATCTATCTCTGATTATCCATGCAGTTCCTTAACTCTGACAAACTTAAAAAGCCAATCTCTGCCAAAAACAAAGCAACCCAATTGACTGGCATCCATCAACTACACAGCATACCAGTGCATTGGGGCTACAGCATATACAATCTGCAAAAAAAAAATCTATCAATCGTTTAGGTTACTCCAATGGTATATTAAACACATGACCTCTACCTCCAATGACTACAGTATCAGATGTTTGGGAAAATAAATTCTTGCAGGCTTCACTCTGAATCATCCACTTCCTTGATTATAAATACATTGCAGGTCCTCAGAAGTCAGGTGAACACTGCAACTCTCCACTCTGAAGATACCGCATTCTGAATCTACCTTCACCTGGAGGGCTGGAGCAGTTCAAGAAGGCAATTAGAGATAAGCAGTAAAGGTAGGATGTATCAGTGAAGCATAGATCCTGAAAAATTAATAGAAACATCCAACCCGATGGCATGAATATTGATTTCTCTTCCGGTAAAAAATTTTCCCTCCCCCTCCCCTCTTCTTCTATTCCCTAGTCTGGCCTTTTACCTCTTCTCACCTGCCTATCACTTCCTCCTGGGTCCCCTCCTCCTTTCCCATTCTCCTATGGTCCACTCTCCTCTCTTATCAGATTCCTTCTTCTCCAACCCCTTACCTTTCCCATCCACTTGCCTTCACCTATCACCTTCTAACTAGCCTCCTTCTCTCGCCCCACTTTTTATTCTAGCATCAACTCCCTTCCATTTCAGTCCCGAAGAAGGGTCTCAGCCCGAAACGTCGATTGCTTTTTCATTCCATAAATGCTGCCTGACCTGCTGAGTTCTTCCCATATTTTGTAAGTGTTGCTTTGGATTTCCAGCTTCTGCAGACTTCCTCGTGTCTGACTATGCACAGTTAAAAATAAAACATGTTTGTTGGTGGTGGTCATGAGAAGTGCTTTGGATTTTAAAATCTGTCCTCTCCATAAATAGTTGTGCACCACTAACGCATAGGGGGTGCTCTGCAAACTTCTGAAAATCCAACTGGTTACTAAACATAAGTGGTCTATTTGGTAAGTTTGCTGACAATATGAACTTCAGTGGAAATTTGGATGGTGAAGAAGATTGTCTAACGATGTGAAAGGATATATATCAGCTGTTAAGTTGGACAGAGCAGTGGAATATGGAACTTCATCCAGACAAATAAGAGACAATGCATTTTGGCTCATCATTAATATTAGCAGGACATATCCAGTCAGTGGCAAGGATCCCAAGAGAGTTGATGTTGAGAGACTGTAATTCTTAATTCCACAAAAATGATGACACAGGTGGATCAGGCAGTGAAAATGGCATTTGGTATGCTTACCTTGTTGAGCCAAGGTGTGAGTCTAAATGTTGGTATATCACATTGTAAACCATACAAAACATTGGTTATGCTGCATGTATTAGTGGGCATCTCAATTACACTATATAAGGCTTTTGAAGCTGTGGTGCATTTAAAACTGTTACCCTCTAGATCAGGGGTTCCCAACCTGGGGTCAACAGACCCCTTGCTTAATGGTATTGGTCTGTGGCATAAAAAAGGTCGGGAACCACTGCCCTAGAGATTATGTATGCTAAGATCTAGAGCCGAGGTGTGACCTGAAAAAGGCAAATTCAGGTTAACATTGTTCATCAATCTACACATTTCCTTACAGCCAAGGGAACAGGATTGAAAATTATTTTTCAGGGCAGTATTCATTCCAAACTTCGACCATTTATTGTACAAAATCATGATTTCACAATTCATGCTAACAACATGCATTGTAAAATTGATCCTTAAAATTCAATTCATTAAGACTAAGCTATGGCCACCATCCCAATAACGAAGAACTGAAATAATGCTTTACACATTTTTCTTCAAATAAATCGAAAGCTATTACAAATGATGTACAAACCATTTAAATCTAAAGTATTCCTGTCACTTTGCAATGAAGTAATGATGCAGTTGGAAACATGTCATCTGTTTCCTAGTAACAAAGAGACCTCCTCCCAATCTCCCAGGCTTTGCGACTTTTAAACAGCACAGCACAACTCTAGTTATAAGCATTGCATGAGAAAATGAGATGTCCTTTCTTCCCATGAACCAGACCAGTAACATCTTGCCCTTACGAGGATATTAAGTGGTATCTGTCATGTTATGAACCCTCTGTATCTGATAATACTTCAAACTGCATGCTGAAAACTTCACGCAGTTGAGGTGTTGCATTGACAGCACAAAAAAAGCAAACAACTGCATTTCAAGTTTAATCTGTCCTTTATGTGGATTCTACATTGCTGTGACGTTTTGTACTTTGTACATTTTGAACTTTAGAAAGCATTTAGAACAAAATCATTAGTATTAACTTTCGATACCTTGGTTGATTTTACATTTGAAACAAAAGTAATGTTAATAAATGAAACATTACACACTTCTGCTCTTCCCAGAAATGCTGTGGAGCATTTCCAGCTTTTCATTTGTTTACTGATTCACAGCATCTGCAGTTACTGTGATCTTCACGGATTCTGATAGGTTGATCAGATGACACAAAGCTTTCAGAGTGCTTTTGCATAAGAGCACAAAGAGGAAAAAATAATGAATATGCTGGAACTGAGATAATAGCTGCTAGCAATCCCGGGGGGGGGGGGGGGAGTGGGGGGGAGAAACAATGATATACCTAGCAGATCAAGCAGTGAACTGCTGTGATAAAAGGTATGTCCAGTGGGAATGCAACAGGGAACCAGGGAGTTGTGAAGGCAACAGTCATTTCAGAGTCTTGCGAGAGCATTGGAAAACACAGCTAGTGGTAGAATTACATTGAAGATGGTGGAAGTCATGAAGGACTATTTGGAGGCTGATGAGGACGAGAACAACTCTATCCTTGCTGGCTACAAGAGAATTTGAAGAAGTCCTATCACTACTCCCATTATCCACTAAGATGGAGACAGAGAAGGGTCACTCATAGACCATGAGAGCAAGGGCTGGGTAGAAACCACAGGAAAGTGATGAAATTGACATGTTCTCTACAAGTAGCAGCATCAATTCAGTACAATAAATACAGATTGTAAAGCTGGTCTGGATTCTCCACTTCTTCACCCTACCCATCCACTACCCTATTGGAAATTTTTACTAGTAAAAGCAATGGAGGCTAACATTTGCTCATGCCCCAAACGGGAAATCAGGCACCCATCCATTCCAGTCCAGTCACTGTTACACGTTGATAGAGAGCTCAAGCCCAATTCCCAATCTGATTTGCTTTCACCATTAATTGTAGAGGATTCTGGGAGAAGGTTGATGATCTTTATGAGCTGCCTGTAAATAATTCTTTAAGATGCATTTTGAAGGTAGTAGCATCCTCCTTGTCCATTATGAAAAATAAGTTTATTCCCTGAAAACTATTTCACAACAACACTATCACTACAAAGGTAGGGGCTGCAAGTCACAAGCTTTCTCTTGATGATGTAGAACTAACACGAATCAAGACTGTACAACTCAATTAGGACACAAGATCAAAGTTCAAGTTAGCAAAGATGATGATGGAAATCCATTATAATTTAGCTCATTTTCAAAATAGATGCCAGTGTCCTGTTCTCAGCAGTTTATGAGATCAGCAGAATTTACTATATTTCATACATTAACACCTTTGAGAAACATCAAACTAGGTCCTTATCACATTTCTGACTGTCTTAACCCTCTGAAAATATGAATGACCTTGTCAGGTCTGGACACCCAATTTTCTTATCCCCACCCACATCTCCTATTCATGATTAATTTTGAATGTTGTGGCTCATTCACTATTGAATTCACTCTTAAATGCAAAAAAAAGATTGAAATATCTTCTTAAATACAACCAGAAATCATTCCCAAAATTGGCTCCAATATACTATTGTACAGCAGAGAGAGGCCATTCTGCCCATTGCATCCATGCTGACATTTTTGTATATAAATAGCATGTGTCAAATTTGAAATATGCAGTGAACTGGAAACAGCATGTCAAGCAGCAGCCATTCACTCCATTTCCCCCCCCCCCAACCCGCTGAATATTTCATGATATTCTGATTCTTCATATTGCAAATATATAGCACTCAAAGGTTATTTTTCCTTTTTGCTTTTCCATGTGCACTCAGTATTCACCATTCTGAAGGTAGGGACAGTGTAATAAATGAAAGGCCCCTTCATAAACATTAATGACATAAAACCTGGTAACTACTCCTGCAGGAAGCAGTTTAAATTTGGCAAAAGGCAGAAATGGGAGTTGCTTTAATTCTTTAGGAAGCCCTGTATATACGGACTGCTAGTCATTTCCATATTTCCATAACTGTCAGCATTTCAAGATCTATTCTAGATTCCTCCAGAATGTTTGTATGAGCTTTTGTCACAATAATACTGAAGTTGTGGATTTACCTCTCGAAATATCTTGCAAATAATATAATTGGTTCCAGATTTTTCTGGGCTAATAACCAAGTGCTGCCAATTATAATGATTAAAAATCACCTTGTGTCCTATCACATTTAAATAGAGGCAATTTTGAAAACTAAAATTGACACTTCAAAGTACATTTATTATCAAAGTATGTATGGATGTAACATACAACCCTGAGATTCACCTTCCCTACAGACAGCCACCAAACAAAGAACCATGGAACCCACTCAAAGAAGAAAAAATAATCAACCCCATCCCTCCCCCCCACGCTCCAAAAAAAAAATCACACAAATGGCAACAAAAAAAATTGAGCAAAAACACAGGATATAAAACACACATTTTAGTTCAGCTCAGTGTTCATTATCTGCAGGCCATCCCGATTCAAAAATCACCCAAACTAGCAACAAAAAGAGACCAGAAATCACAACACACCATAAATGTGAATTAGTGTCCACAACCACAAACTGTGTCAACTAAATCTTAAATATAACCAAAGATAACTGATAATGAATTTAATTAAGAAACACTGTGTTATATTGTTCTCTTCATAACCTGATTTCATAAATATCAAAACTTTGCAAATGTGTAATGCCAAATGGTGAAAACAAATCCCATCATCAAGGCTTGAAATGCAAGAATGGATGACCACAGCCCAACAGTCTAATAAATAAGCCTCCTCCAAAAGGCACATTTTATATAATGTGTGACCTCACTATTCACAGTGGAGTAGCTGAAGTCTGCCAAGGTGAATGCAGCCATTGTAAGGCAACAGGCAAGCTCGGCCAAAAAAATCCCTTTCCTCACCCGTGAATCATTTATCTGTATAATTCAACACTTCGAACTGCCCACAATGCCAAAGTGAATTCTTCTTTGCCAAATAGATTTGAACATCTGAAGTTTTATTTCCTGATTGTTTTACAGGCTCATTTTCAAATGCTAGAGCAAATTATTTACTTTTGGGGACTGTTAAATGACTCTACTCATGATGTTCAAACTTCATATATGCACTTTACAATAAACAGATTACGTTTCAAGTTAGTTGCTGTTGCTTTAATTAGCAAATGCAGAATCCAACTATTAAGAGACAAGGCCCCATGCAGAAACTGAGCAAGTGACCAGTTCATCTGGTTTAGATTTTATGGACTGAGGACAGATGGTCTCCACTGTACTTCTTAAAAGAATATTACTGTGAAATCTTTCACTGCCTGAACAGTTACATCCAAGAGACAGCACTTCCATCAGTGTAACTTACCCTTGCTACTGTACAGATCGGCCTGGGTGAGGTCTTCATTTCCTGGAATTTGATTCAATTACCAGTGGCATGATGCACTAACTGGGATTATACAGTCATTAGAAATTGTAACAGAATAAAACAAACTGAATTCAAACTTAAAGGAATGAAGTTTGAACTTGACAGGAGTTCTGTTTCACTGACCCGGCCAGATTCTCCCATTAATAGTCCAAATATACAATTCTTCATCTTACTGAACTAATATTATATTATTCTTAACATCAAACCAAAACAACATTTTTCATCAACTTCCAGAGCTGTCTGCATTAAACATCACGTTCTCCATGTTAGGTTCTACACATTAACGGAAAACTACCAGCACAATGCCACCACTACGCCTCATTAGTTCCTCGATGTAACCTACCCTTCACACATTGCTTTTCCAAAATGTAAAGGTAAATGGAAATGAATCCCCTTCAATTAAGTATTTAGTCAATTTCCATGTTTGCTTCACACCTCTCGCAGCTCATCTGCTAGTGAAATACCAAGCTAGGTCCTTGACACCAATACTTAAGACAGTTCCTTACTCGACGTACTAACTTCCCACTCTTTATCCCCCATAAATTTAAACACCCTTATCCTAATTAACAGGACCTGCTCACTCATCGCTGCCTTCAGTTTAGTGCTGTTAGTTTTAAAATTCACATCCTTGCCTGCAAATTTCTTCATGGTTTTATTCTTTATTTATGTAACCAACCACAGAACTCCCACAGATCTCTGCCCTTTTTTCTCTAACTCTTTCCCATGACCAATTTCTATCGAACCACAACTGACAAACCAGCCTGCAAGTGAGTGGGACCTGTGCAATGGTGGTGTGGAACTCTCTAACATCCTCTACTCCTTTGTTTCCCTCAGGCCCTTCTTAAAACTTTAATATCCTCTGGTCACTAACTCGAATAGCCAGCCTGTGGTGTAGTGGCATCTGCACTGGACTTCAAGGCAAGTGGTCCTGGGTTCAAATCCAGCCAGTTCCTTGCACGCTTACCATCCATGCTGGGTTGAGCATCCAGTTAGCAACTTGACCTCGTACAAGACACACAAATGCTAACAGTAAAGTTGCCACCTGATGTGCCACAAAACATGAAGAACAAACAAAAAATTAACTCATATAGAGTCAGAGTCATACAAGGCAGAAACAACCACAAACAATTGGCACAACTCATCCGAGGAGCCTCCCTGTGCTAACGACGTTTGCCTATGTATGGGGCGTTTCCCATAAATCTTTCCTATCCATCCATCCATACATACCCAACTCTACCACTTCCTCTTACAGCTGCTTCCATTTGCCCATCATCCTCAGTGTGGAAAATTTCCCCCTATGGTCCACTTTCCTGTATCACCTTCAGCTGATGCCCTTCAGTTTTAGAATGCCCCGCTATGGTAAGAGATTGCAAGCTTCCTTTACAATTTTGTAAATGCCTTTCACAATTTTGTAAACCTCCTGGAAAAAAAAACAATTCCAGCGAATAAAGTCTCTGCTTATAACTCAAGCTCTCCAATCCTTGTGATTCTCTTTCTGCATCCTTTCCAGCTTAATGACCTGTAGCTAGACATGTATTTTATGATAAAAGGATGTTTTATTTGTCACATGTACATTGAAGCATATGGTGAAATGCATTGTTTATGTCAAATCACACTCAGTGATCCAATTGACAATGGCAATATTTCTTTACCAGAGGGGGTAACTTCATTCAATTTCATTTGCCCCATCACTGAAATGTTCCCATATCCTATGGACCCACTTGAAGGACTCTTCATCTCACACTCTTGATATTTATTGCTTATTTATTATTATAAGACCATAGAAATAGGAGTCCATCGAGTCTGTTCCGCCATTCAATCATGGCTGATATATTTTTTTTTAATCTCGTCAACCCCAGTTCCCAACCTTCTCCCCGTAACCTTTGATGCCATGTCCAATCAAGAACCTATCGATCTCTGCCTTAAATTCACCCAATGACCTGGCCACCACAGCTGCATGTGGCAACAAATTCCACAAATCCACCACCCTTTGGCTAAAGAAATTTCTCCACATCTCTGTTTTGAAAGGGCACCCCTCTATCCTGAGGCTGTGCCCCCCTGTCCTAGAGTCTCCCACCATGGGAAACATCCTTTTCACATCTACTCTGCCTCGGCCTTTCAACATTCGAAAGGTTTCAGTGAGATCCCCCCTCATCCTTCTGAACTCCAGCAAGTACAGACCCAGAGCCATCAAATATTCCTTGAATGATAACCCTTACATTTCTGGAATCATCTTCATGAACCTCCTCTGGACCCTCTCCACTACCAACACATCTTTTCTAAGATGATGGGCCAAAACTGTTTACACTACTCAAGGTGAGGCCTCACCAGTGCCTTATAAAGCCTCAGCACCGCATCTTTGCTCTTGTATTCTAGACCTCTTGAAATGAATGCTCACATGGCATTTGCCTTCCTCACCATCCACTCAACCTGCAAGTTAATCTTTAGGGTGTTCTGCACAAGGACTTCCAAGTCCCTCTGCATCTCAGATTCCTGGATTTTCTCCCCATTTAGAAAATAGTGCGCACATTTATTTCTACTACCAAAGTGCATGACCATGCATTTTCCTACATTGTATTTCATTTGTCACTTTCTTGCCCATTCTCCTTACCTGTCTAAGTCCTTCTGCATCCTACCTGTTTCCTCGACACTACCTTTCCCCCCACCAATCTTCATGTCATCTGCACACTTGGCAACAAAGCCATCTATTCCATCATCTATATCATTTATATACAGCATAAAAAGAAGTGGTCCCAACACCGACCTCTGCGGAACACCATTAATCACTGGCAGCCAACCAGAGAAGGATCCTTTTATTCCCACTAGCTACCTCCTACCAATCAGCCAATACTCTAACCAGATTAGTAACTTTCCTGTAATACCATGAGCTCTTAACTTGGTAGGCAGCCTCATGTGGCACCTTGTCAAAGGCCTTCTGAAAGTCCAAATATACAACATCCACTTCATCCCCTTTACCCATCTTACTTGTAATCCGACAGGATTCCGAAGAATTCCGACAGGTTCGTCAAACAGGATTACCATGCTGATTTTGTACTATCTTGTCCTGTGTCACCAAGTACTCCATCACCTCATCCTTAACAAATGACTCTAACAACCACTGAGGTCAGGCTAACTGGTCTATAATTTCCTTTCTGCTACCTTCCTCCTTTCTTAAAGAGTGGAGTGACATTTGCAATTTTCCAGTCCTCTGGCACCATGCCAAAGTCCAATGATTTTTAAAAGATCATTTCTAATGTTACCACAGTCTTTACTGCTACCTCTTTCAGAGCCCTAGGGTGCAGTTCCTCTGGTCCAGGTGTCTTAAAGCCTTTCAGCATTTTGAGCATCTTCTCTCTTGTAACAGTAACTGCACCCACTTCTCTTCCTTCACACACTACATCAACAATTATTATTTCCCTCTTTTTGTATCTGCACACTTGTTGTCTTTTGCACTGGTTGTATACCCAGTTGGTGCTGCCTTTCATTTATTGAGTATGCCTACAAGAAAATGAACCTCAGCGCTGTATATGGTGACAGATATGTACTTTGATAATAAATTTACTTCAAGCTTTGTGCACTTCTATGACATTATTAGCTTTAGCCTCCTGCTCTTTCTCCACTGCACTACAACTCTTTTCCTTTTCAAGTACAAACAGTAATCCCTTTATTGAAAGATGTTTTTAATCTGCTGCCACTATCCATCCTTATAGGAGTCCAGATTTCAACACTTTGCTGCATAAATGGACTCCTCCACCTGGTGCTATCATCAGTGCCTTCGCTTCAACATTATGACAATCTACAAACTTCTCCTCATTCCTACTTTATTGTTATCTAAGATTTTAGTTGTGTAATGCTACATACATTAATGGTGTATTCAGACTTGTGTCTGTAACAGTCCTTGGTGCTGAAATCTAAATGATGTAACATGATGGTGCCCTCTGCAAAATTCAGAACAATAAGAGAGTGGACTTCATTTTACTAATACTAAAGCAGGCATGAACAATTAAATCAAGATCTACGTCAGTGTGGGACATTTGCTGTTCATGGGCTTTGCCTGCATGATAGAAGTGTTCATCACAAAAAACACAAAAACAAGTTTCCAAAATCACATTACCCACACCTTTATTTCCAATAAAATTCAACCACTCTCTTTATGAGCACGAGCTATTATTACAGAATTGCAGGGTCCACAACTCATGGATGATAAGTTTCTGCTCATTGCTTGCCCAACTACAGCTAGAGAGTAGAATCTGATAAGAGCAGTTACACTTAGCATAATGGGAAGTGGTATTGATTAATGAAGGTGTGATGAACCCTGCTAAAGATTGAAAACCACTTTTGCTTTAAATGGGTGAACCACTTACAGACACTTGTTCTAGTTTCACCAGCAACATGAAAGACAAAGGAAGTAGGCGGTGTTGTGAATAGCGAGGAAGGTTATTTGAAGTTTCAGCAGTATCAGATGAAAAGTTGGGCACAGTGGTGGCTGATTAGAATTTAGCTGTGACAAGTGTAAGGTAAAGCTGCAGTGGAGTTGTCAGAGTCTACAGTAAGGATATTGAAAATGAGAGGGCATAAGTTTTAAGTTAAAAAGTAAGGACTTTTAAAGGGGATTTGTGTTTTTTTTTAAAAACAGAGTGGTTGAAATAGTGAATCATAGAGTACCACAGCACATAACAGGTCTTTTGGCCCATCTAGTCTATGCCAAACTATTATTCTGCCCAGTCTCATCAACCTGCATCTGGACCACAGCGCTCAATATCTCTCCCATCCACATACTTCTCCAAACTTCTCTTGAATATTGAAATTGAACTCAAATCCAACACTTCCACTGACAGCTTGGTCCACATTCCACTGAAGTGCCCCTTCATGTTCCCCTTAAACATTTCACCTTTCAACCATAACCCATGACATTTGCTTCAAGTCTCACCCAACCTCCGTGGAATAGCGTCAGTCTTGTGCCAGTATTTAGCCTCAGATGGAGTTTACCAGCCACACTGGGCTGCATTCACAAGGAACACGACTCTGGCAGAGGAAATGCATCCAGTGGTAGTCGAGTCCGTACGGGAGGTGGAGAGGTGAGAGGTAATATCTGGAACTTACTGTCAGAGGTGGTGGTGGAACCAGATCGAACCACTATGTTCAAGAACATTAAGCCAGGGGCTTAAGTAGGTACAGTCATGGTATGTACAAATGCAATTTGTCTGGATGGCAAAGATTCAGCATCCACACAGCAGGCCATTCCAGTAGATCCTCAAGAGATACCATACAGAATGATAAATACAAGTGCTTAAGTTTAAAAAAATTAAAAACTATAGGTATTAGTGGTTAAGCATTACCCCAACTGTTTCCATGGCAATGCCTATATTCCCATCTCAGATGCTCCTATTACACTGCTCTAATCCCGGAACAGTCACCATCGGACCTGTGTCAGCCCAGTCACTCGCACAGCACTGCCCCCGCCCCATCCGGCAGGGCCAATCACTCGCACAGCACTGCCCCCGCCCCATCTGGCAGGGCCAATCACTCGCACAGCACTGCCCCCGCCCCATCCGGCAGGGCCAATCACTCGCACAGCACTGCCCCCGCCCCATCCGGCAGGGCCAATCACTCGCACAGCATTGGCCCTGCCTGTCCAGCACGGCCCAGTTGCTCTCTTGACACTGGCCCTGTCTTAGCCCTGTCACTCACTGGGGTAACCTGATCACTTCGTCTGAGTTATCAATTATGCAACCATGCCAGATGTAAATGGCTTTGATCATCTAATTCCAAATCCAAAGTAAATAGGGAGAAGACAAATAACAGTCGATAAATGAACAACCCATTTTGAAACAGCAACCTGCAGGTTGTCTGTGCAAACCAAAATCCGTCAGTGTAAATGGTGCAACCCAACAGATTCACGGTCCAGCAGATTTTCACAACACAAAGAAACCAGCCATGTGATCAACATTTAGATTGTTGCCCTCGTGCTATTGCTTTACTAGTTAACACAGACGCTGCATACAAGCTTATAATATCTGCAATTTTGCTTGTTGGTTCTCACTTTCATCTATTCAATAAAAACTTGATTTCAAAAGATAAAACAGAATTGAGCTTAATATGAAACAAAATTAGATAAAATATACTGACCTTGACAACAACAAAATAATGCTTGCAACTCTCCATCTTAGAGGTCAGCCCAATCTTCTCCGTGACCTGGCTCACTGGTTCGTTTGCACGGATGTAAACTCGGGTCTGTAGGCCTTTCTCTTTCTTGACGACATCTGCTGTCAGATTGTAAACCAGTTCTGCAACGAAGGAGTGAATTATTGAGAGTCTGGTACGGCATGTTGGTAGGTCATGTTTTTATGATACACACTGTTGATTTTTTGAGAGATGGGAATCCATTCAAAATAAAGCGTCCAGCTACAACAAATGCAGGAAGGCTGGATTCTGGGTAATTAGCTATGGCTGCATGGATCTGTATTTTTATAAGACCATAACACATAGAAGCAGATTTAGGCCACTCAGCCCATCGAGTCTACTCTACCATTTCAGCACGGCCTATCCATTTTCTCTCTCAACCCAATCTCCTGCCTTCTCCCCGTAACATTTCATGTCCTGACTTATCAAGAACCTATCAACCTCCACCTTAAATATACCCAGTGACTTGGCCTCTGCAGCTGACCGTGGCAACGAATTCTACAGATTCACCACCCTCTAGCCTAAGAAATTCCACCTCAACTCTGTCCTAAATGGTTGTCCCTCAGTTCTGAGGCTGTGACCTTTGGTCCTACACTCACCCAACTATAGGAAACATCTCTACGTATCCACACTCTCAAGGCCTTTCAGCATTCGATGGGTTTCAATGTGATCTGCCCTCATTCTTCCAAACTCCAGCAAGTACAGGCCCAAAGCCATCAAAAGCTCCTTTCATTCCCAGAATTATTCTCGTGAACCTCCTCTGAACCCTTTCCAATTTCAGCATCTTTAAGAGGTATAGGGCCCAAAGCTGCTCACAGTACTCCAAGTGAAGCCTCACCAGTGCCTTATAAAGCCTCACCATTACATCCTCGCTTTTGTGTTCTAGTCCTCTCAAAATGAATTCTAACATGGCAGTTGCCTTCCTCACCACCAACTCAACCTGCAAGTTAACCCTCAGGGAATCCTGCACGAAGACTCCCAAGTCCCTTTGAACCACAGATTTTTGAAATATCCCCCAATTTAGAAAATAGTCTATGCTTTTATTCCTTCTACCAAAGTGCATGATGATACACTTCCTGACACTGTATTCCACCTTCCACTTCTCTGCTTATTCTCCTAATCTGTCTGCAGACTCCCTGCTTCCTCAACACTACCTGTCCCTCCACCTACCTTCGTATTATCCACAAACTTGACCACATGGAATCAATTCCATCATCCAAATCACTGACTTACAACATAAAAAGAAGCGGTCCCAACACCGACCCCTGCAGAACACCACTAGTCACTGGCAGCGAATCAGAAAAGGCTCCCTTTACAATGATGCACAGTGATGAAACTGTTACTTCACCGCTTCAGAGCCAGGTTCAATTCTGACTTCAAGTGCTGTCCGTGGGGAGCTCTCCTGTGACCCTCTGGGTTTCAGTTTTTTTTCCCCCAGATCATGAAGGTTATTAATAAGTTAACTGATCACTTTATATTGCCTTCAGTGGACATGTACTGACATTTGGTGGGAGTTGTGGGAAAGTGGGAAGTATAAAGGTTGGGATTATTGCAAGTAGGTAATTGATGGTCAGAGTGGCCGCAGTGGGCCTTACAACTGACTCAGACAACTGTCCAACTTGTCTAGACTCAGCATTCTTCTCAATGTTCATCTTCAAAATCAAGTAAAACGCAAAGAGTTCTATATGGACTATAAGCAAAGTAATCTTCAGAAAGACCTTGAAATGGAAAGTTAGATCAAGTGTGATTTGGGGAGAGTAACAGAATTGAAGGTGAACTAAACAGACAGTAATGGTGCCAGGTTGGTTTTCAGACCAGAGGCCCATGACTAGTAGTGTTCCCCGAGGGTTTGGCACTAAGCTGACTGCTATTTGTCATCTATATAATTTGTTTAGATAAGAATGCACCAGGGATAGTTAGTAAGTTTGAAGATAATACTAAAACAGGTGGTATCATTGACAGTGAAAACAGATATCAGGATTTACAGAGGGACCTTCATCAGCTGGCTAAGAGGAATGGCAAATGGACTTTAATTCGGCCAAGTGCAGGTGTTGTATTTTGGGAAAACAAATCAGGGTAGGACATTCACAGTGCACATAGAGACCTGGGTAGTACTGTAGAAAAGAGGAAGCTAGGAATACAAGTACATTGTTCCCTGAAAGCTCAAAGTAAATTTTATTATCAAAGTACACACTGTAGATGTCATCATATACAAACCTGAGACTCATTTTCCTACGGGCATACTCAACAAATCTATAAAATAATAACTACAACAGAATCAACTAGGGTGTTCAGACTGCGGAAAACAACAAACTGCAAATGCAAAAAAGAAACAATAATAAATAAATAAATACATAAATACACAAATAAATAAATAAATAAATAAGCTTAAAATATCAAGAACATGAGATGAAGAATCCTTGAAAGTGAATCCATTGGCTGTGGGAACATCTCAATGAATGGGCAAGTGAAGTTGAGTGTAGTTGTCCCCTTTGGTTCAAGAGTCTAATGGTTGAGGGGTAGTAACTGTTCCTAAATATGGTTTTGTATGTCCTGAGGCTCCTGTACCTTCTTCCTGATGGCAGCAGTGAGAAGAGAGAGACTTCGGCATCGCAGGCAGAAAGGGTAGTGAAGAATGCTTCCGGTATGCTGGCCTTCATCTGTCACAGTATAAAATTGGAATACTATTGTTCCAATTATATAAAAAGTTGGTGAGGGTGCATTTGGAATACTGTGTTTAACTTTTTTGTCACCCTATTAAAGGAAAAACATAATTAAGCTGCAAAGATGCTGAGGAAATATATGAGGGTGTTACTGGGACTGAGGAACTGAGTTATGGAGGGAGCTTGAAGAGGGTGGAACTATCTTCATCGAACCATTGAAGAATGCGGACTGACCTTTTAGGTGTGCATAAAATTATGAGGAGCATAGATATGATAAATGTGCACAGTTCCTTTCTCTTGGGACTGGAGAATCAAAGACTAGAGGGCAAAGATTTAAGGTGAAAGGGAAGAGATTTTAAAAGAACCCAAGGGGCAACATTTTCCCAAGCAATCAATATATGGAATAAGTTAAGTGGTTGAGGCAAGCACGTTAACAACATTAAAAGGTGACTGGTTGTCTATCATCTCCAATGACAGTCAGATTTGGTGCAGTCCTGCTGTGTATTTGTTGGAGGCTGCAGAGTCCAAATTGCGAGTGACGTAGACGTCCTCAATGGCGCCATGACAACTGTGCTGGATCGGGAAGTGGAGCTGCTGCTACTGCTTCGTGGGGCAGCGACTGGCACTGCTCAGCATCTCTCTGCAGGTTGCTGTGAGTGGTTCTAACCAGGGCTCACCACCCACTCTGGTCTTATGCACTCCGTTCCAGTTGTTCTGGCACAAGTCCAGAGTGCGCACTGTTAGCTTTCACACAGTCCTTGATTCCTCTTGCCCAGTGAAAGCCCACTATATATTAGCTGCTTAGGGATTCGGGAATCCTCCATGCGTATGATATGCTCTGTCCACTGAAGCCGTGCTTTTACAATCACGGCCTCAGCACTCATAGACCTCTAGGTCTGTGACTTGGTACTGGCAATGGAAGGCAAGAATCAACCTCAGAATGCACATATGGAATCCCTCTAGCATTTTGAGGAGTCTTCTGTATGCGTCCAGGTCTCACATCCGCACAGGACACTGCCGAGGAAAACAGCTTCATACACTCTTAGTTTTGCGGACAGTCGGATGTCGTGCCGGCTCAACACACAAGGCTGCAGTCGACCCAGGCTCTGACTGGCCTTGCAAAGTCTGGTGCTTCCATGGGTACATGAAGAGAACAGGGTTTGGGGGGATATGAGCCAAATGCAGGCAAAGGGGATGAACAGAAATGAGAACCTTTGTCGGTATGGGCCAATCAGGCCGAAGGGCCTATTTCCAAGCTGAATGACTCCATGCCTCTAATTAAAAAGTCTTATAAACCACTCTTTAAAAAAAAACCTAGAACAACAAACTGAAAACAATGCAAGGTGCAACTATTTCCATCAGGACCCGACAGCCATTTCTCTGCAATGTTTCACACTGTGTCAGGTTCTGCCAACAAGCCCCTTCGGCAATGAACCGGGAACAGGATCATGATCCTTGCTGGGCACTGAGGCAACCCAACGTCAAAGTGCAACAAAAGAGTTACTGGTGAAGAGCAGCCAGCAAGCTCAGGACCTCTGTGTTAATGCAGAACTGGGAGGATTTCAAACAGGATTCCGGTTTTTTGTCATTTCCTCCAGGTGACAGCTTTCAGACTAAAGTAATGGTTTTCCCAGAAGGGCACAGCAACAAGGTCACAACAAATCACTTTTTTTGTTATAATTGGAATTTGTTCAATTCAAGGGGCTGTGTTTTGCTTTGCTTCCAGCCACCTTTATGCTTCTCAGCATTACCCTACACCATGTTTTTCAAAAGGCAAAGGCACATTCAGATACAACAGACCAGTTCAGAATCAGAATCAGGTTTAATATCACCAGCATATGTCGTGAAATTTGTTGTCTTTGTATGTATGTCTATATATTATATATAATATATACACACACACACACACACACACACATATATATATATATATATAAAATAGTTAAATTAAATAAGTAGTGCAAAGAAATAATAAAGTACTGAGGTAGTATTCACGGGTAAAATGTCCATTTAGAAATCAGATGGCAAAGGAAAAGAAGCTGTTCCAGAATTGTTGAGTGTGTGCCTTCAGGCTCCTGCACCTCCTACCTGGTATCAGAGAACCAGGGATGTCCTGGATGATGGGGATCCCTAATGATTGGTGCTGGCATTCTGAGACATTGCTACTTGAAGATGTCCTGGATACTGTGGAGGATAGTGTCTGTGATGGAGCTATAAGTTCACAAATCTCTGCAGCATACCTTGATCCGTGTAGTGGCCCCCCACCCCCATACCAGATGGTGATGCAGCCAGCTAGATGCTCTCCACAGTGCATTTGTAGAGATGTGAGAGTATCTTTGGTGACATAACAAATCACCTCAAACTCCTAATGAAATATAGCCACCATCGTGCCTTCTTTTAGCTGTATGGATATGTTGGGTCCAGGATTGACCATTCTTCTCCCTTACAGATGATCCCAATTTGAGTGCGCACAGTGGCAAATATTTCAATTTACTACGAGTTGAGGTGGCCTTTATATGGAGTCCTTCTATTCTTGCTCAGAAGAGCAACAGCAGTGATTGCCCTCCTGCCAGGATTAAACTCTATACTTAAATTGAACATTCTTAATTAGTTCCATTCACTATTTAGTAACCACAATCAGTGTTTGGATTCATCAAGGAAGATAAGAACTTTCCATAGTTTATTTTATTTAATATTACTTAAAAATATCCACAGTATATGATGTGTGATGAGTCATTTATTCCAATCCAAAGAAATATGATGCATAAAAATAGTAGCAGAGACATAACTATCCTGTCAATCAAATTTCAAATGAAATCCACCTTATGGTTGTTTATGTAACAGAAATTTGCCCTTACAAAATTCACAAGTCACTAGATAAAAATTGAGATAGGAGAAATAAAATAAGCTCTCATGGAATTTTTGGAAAAAATTAGAAAATAAATGAACACAGATTTTTGTCTTCCAACTGACATTTCTTCACACACGCGCATATGACATGGGTTTGTGACAGGTTCAAAGTTCACAGTACATTTATTATCAAAGTACGCATGCAGTTTACAACCCTAAAATTCATCTTCCCTACAGGCCGTCATGGAACAAAGGAACTAACCCGCCAAAAGAAAAATATCAAACATCAAACACCTTCCCCCTCATGTGCAAAAATATTGCGCAAATGGCATTATAAAAATGAGCAAAAATACAATATAAAACACAGAAGGCATATTTTAGTAGAGTTCAGCTTAGTGTTCATTATCTGCAGGGGAGGGGGAGGGGGAAGGGGATCACTCCAATGCAATCCCCAATACACAGAGGTAGCCCATTAAATTACAACATGCTGAAAGATAGCATGAGAGTATGTTTCATTCTAAGATAAAATGGCTTAGCTCTAGATAATTCAGCACAAAGGCAATTCTCTACTGCAAGTCTGAAACACGTTGTTGACAAGTATGGGCAGACGGCTGGTTACCAAGCATATGATGAGACAGCTGGACAGGTACAATAATGTCCAACAGTCTGAATACATATCTACGGGCCTTTTCCGCAATTGTGCAAATAGGGCAGGAACAGCCCTTCTGCCCCATTTAAAGTGAGTTTGGCTCAGCAGGAACAACCCAGGATATCTGACACTAGCGAGTGTCTTCTAGTACAGATCCTACAAGTAAACACATCATGTCCTTAGCAATGAACAGCATTGAGCTGTCCAACAGCTGATCGCAGCCCCAACACAAGCATCAACCACACCCCATCTCCACCTGTTCCAGGACAATCCACAAGGATTGCAGAGGTTCATCAAAGGTGTATTATAACATCTTTCTCCAAATACAAGGAAATCTGCAGATGCTGGAAATTCAAACAACACACACAAAATGCTGGTGGAACGCAGCAGGCCAGGCAGCATCTATAGGGAGAAGCACTGTCGACGTTTCAGGTCAAGACCCTTCGTTGGAACTAACTGAAAGGAAAGAGAGTAAGAGATTTGAAAGTAGGGGGGGGAGGGGGAAATCAGAAATGATAGGAGAAGACCGGAGGGGGTGGGGTGAAGCTGAGAGCCAGAAAGGTGATTGGCAAAAGGGATACAGAGCTGGAGAAGGGAAAGGATCACGGGACGGGAGGCCTCGGGAGAAAGAAAGGGGGGGTGAAGCACCAGAGGGAGATGGAGAACAGGCAGAGCGATGGGCAGAGAGAGAAAAAACAAAAAACTAAATATATCAGGGATGGGGTAAGAAGGGGAGGAGGGGCATTAACAGAAGTTAGAGAAGTCAATGTTCATGCCATCAGGTTGGAGGCTACCCAGCCAGTATATAAGGAGTTGTTCCTCCAACCTGAGTGTGGCTTCACCTTGACAGTAGAGGAGGTCATGGATAGACATATCAGAATGGGAATGGGAAGTGGAATTAAAATGTGTGGCCACTGGGAGATCTCCAAATGCCAGGAATGGAAAATAAATGCTAGCCTTGCCCTTGATGCTGAAGCAATGAAAGATGAAATTTGTATGAAGGTTGGTACAAGGTGCAAGTCGATGGGACTAGGCAGTTTAAATGGTTCAGCCTGGATTAGATGGGCTGAAGGGCCTCTTTCCTGCATTGTAGCTTTCAACAACTCCGTGATCAAGTACTTAGGAAACAGGAGCAGAAGTTGGCCATTCAAACAAAGCCCGGCCCGCCCACCATTCAACAAAGTCATGGCTGCACTACCTCATCCCTTCCTGAGCCAATACTGCAGTGTCCACAATAGTCTTTTTAATACTCTTTTTGATAATATATTATCAACTTTCCTCCTAAAATACCCGTAAAGTTCAAGAATTCACAAACATCCGGGGTAAAGAATACCAGAATATTGTTTCAAACGACCAACTTCTAAACTTGTAATGATATCCCTTGATTTGATGTTCTCCTGCAACCCTGTTACATCCCTAAAGGATAGTCCATGTTTCAATAAGATCTTCCCTCATTCTTCTAAACGTCAAAGAATCAATTAGGCCCAGAGAAAAAAATATGTTCTGTAGGGGACATCAAGGAAATGGCTTTGGGCTTCTATGCACTGGAATTCCGAAGAATGTGCGTGACCTCACTGAAACCTATCCAATGTGAAAGACCTTGATAGAGTGGATTTTGACAGGGTATTTCCTGTGGAGGGAGAGTCTAAGACTAGAGGACACAGCTTTAGAATAGAGGGGCGTCCTTTCAGAATGGAGATGAGGAGGAATTTCTTTAGCCAGAGAACGGTGAATCTGTGGAATTCATTGCTACAGACGACTGTGGAGGCCAAGTCAGTGGGTATGTTTAAGGCAGAGATTGATAAACTGTTGAGTGCATGAAGGGTTATGGGGAGAAGGCAGGTGATTGGGGCTCAGAGGGAAAATGGATCAGTCATGATGACATGGTGGAACAGACTTGATGGGCCAAATGGCCTAATTCTGCTCCTATGTCTCATGGTCTTGGAAAGGAGCAACAAGCTCAAGTCATGGGAAAATATTTCAGCAGAAAATGAGGGAAGATGGAATTCTTCCCCTAGATAATCTACGTTTACATGGTCAACTGAAATTTGTTTGGGAGTAAGTAAACAATGGGATTAATTTAAACTACAATTCAGTCATGATTAAATAAATGGAAAAATAGGCTCAAGGGTCTGAATACACTTTCCTTTTGGAGGAAGCAAAATGCAGATTGGATGACTGTCACATCAATTTTTGTATGTTCCTCCCACTCTAAACAATTTGTTTATGGCATCCTGACTGAAGAAATAACATAGAATGATACAGCACAGAAATAGGCCCCTCAGCCCACGATGCCTCTGCCAACCACAATTAAACTGAACTGATCTGCATGCATGATCTACATCCCTGTATTCCCTGCCTGCCCACATGTCTGTCTGTGCCTATTGAACACCACCAACATGTCTACTCCTGCAGCCACCATTCCTGGGCCCTACCACACCGATAAATTTCAACTGTTCCAACAATGGTCCAGTAAGTCAGAATTGTAGGGAATATAGCACAGAAACAACTTTCAGCCCACACTGATCCATCTATTTTTAAAATTTTATTTTAGAGACACAGGCCCTTCCGGCCCACCGAGCCACACCATCCAGCAACCCAACAATTTAACCCTAGCCAAGGACAATTTACAGTGACCATTTAACCTAACAGCCAGCACACCTTTAGACTATAGGAGGAAATCAGAGCATCTGGAGGAAACCCACATGCACACAAGAGGAACGTACAGATTTCCCTACACAGGACACCGGAACTGAACTCCAAATTCCAATGTGGAGCTGTAAGTGTCGCACTAACACAATGCCACCATATGCTAACCCCATCTTATTCCTATCAACTCCACTACAATTGCCAGATTCTACCACTTATTACACAGGGGCAATTTACTGTGACTGATTAATTTGTTGACTGCCAAATTGAAATCCAAAAACAGCATTCTAACATATGCAAGTGTCCTTGTTTTCTATGTGTCTGGGCCAGGTACATGACAAATGCTATGACATCTGTCATAGAGTGGTTCTGTCAGTAAGCATATCAACATCCTATCACTTCAACCCTCAACCCCTTGTCCTGTGCATCCCATTTTTTCATCTCTCTTTCAGCCCTATGCATCTTCAAACTATTTATTTCCCAGTGTTAGCAAAGGGTTTTCCAAAGTAAAATGCTGACATCGTCTTTCCAAAGATGCTGCCTGAGCTGCTGAGTGTTTCCAGCATTTTTGGTTTTCATTTCAAATCATCTGCAGATTTTTGATTCACATGCACTGCAGGCTCCTATATGTTTGTTCAGTTCTGGATCTACTTATCAAAGCTTTCCTTGTATTTCAGTGGTAGAGAAGAAAAGGCCATTTGGCCTATTGAGTACATGTCAGCCATCAATCCTACAGCAATTGAATTTTGTTTTATTCTGTACACTTTCTGATGAACTCCTCCTAGATTCTACCATACATGTATACACTTGGGGCAAATTGCAACAGCTCGCTAACCCATCAAATTGTATCCCTCTGACAACATGTGGGAGAAAACCAGGGCATCTGAGGTCAGGATCTAGAGCCCCAGTGTTCTAAGATGCTACCTGCCAATTTTTTTTTTCTAATTTTTTTTTCAAACAATGGATTTTCTGTCTCTTTCCCTACCTCTTAGTATCATCAAAAGAAACCAAAGACAATCATGGCAAATTAAAATTTACATACAGTACTGTGCAAAAGTCTTAGGCACACATACAGCTAGGCTGTCTAAGACTTTTATACAGTACTGTATCTGTCAATGTGGAGCATAGAGCAAGTTAGTAAATCGAGGGAGCAAAGGATGTTGGGAATGATGAAGGTGTAGCACCACAGGGGAGGTCTGGGACAAGAGAAGGAGAGCAGGGGCAGGGAGGGGGGCGCATTGAGTGCAGTCACACCCTGCTCTGAAACACCAGGCAAGGTCCTTTGAGTCCAAACAATTGGTTAATTGATCATTACAGAATGGTGCTTCTCCCTCACTCCCCTTTTCCTAACTGTGATTCCCCTCTCCCTGCCCCTTCCCACTCTCCATCCACATTAGAGACCCATATCAGAATCAGGTTTATCATAAATCGCCTGTCATGAAATTTGTTTTTTTTTTGCCGCAGCAGTACAGTAAACCAATAATCAAAGACGCAAGGACAGAACTAATGGGCTTAATAAGAAAACACTGCCCTTTGAGGATGATCAGCAGTGAAATTTTTTGATTTAGCAAATGAAACTAGTATCAAATATGCCAAGGAATTAACATACTTCAAAAGCTTGTGTGTATCATTTCCCATAAGGGCAGAACTACTCCTGCCCAAAGCTTCTAATTGATTGAAAAAGATTTTCTGACATATAGAGCTCAGGTACTGTATAGGGTAGAAAGAACACAACTATTATCCTCATGTGGGACTCCAATAAGAGGTGAATTACCATTCTTTATTTCCCTCCTCATGTTAGTTTTGGCTTACATTAAGGCATTTACAGTAAGAGTTAATCTGCCTTAAAATAGCACTCAGCCTTCATACCAGACTTTTGCCAAATGGAAAGTATGTCCAACTTGTACAAAAACTATTTAAACATGAACAAGGCTGAAGGAATAAAAGGAATCCCATTGAACATCCAACTCAATTAATTGCCCAAATTAGTACCATACTGACCAAGTTTATTATACTTTTAAAGTACAAATTCTAATCATCTCATTGATAGTTATTGCAAACAAGATATTTGTACATGTCAAGGCTGATCAGTATATTGTCTGACAGCCGTTTAAAGCGGGTTAACCATAAACATCAGAGCAATTCAGTCCTACAACAAACACCATGAATCCATCGACAAGCAGTTCAACCACCCAGGAAGTGCTAGTGAGCACAAAAAAAATACTGAGCCCAGAACTCGTCATCTTCAGATTCTTACCTATTTCACCAGGGACCTGCTTGCCATGAAAGCGGAAACAAGTAGTGACATTTAGGCAGTTGAATGACTGCAAGCCATCATGGCACTGTGGAGCTGTGATGTTAATTGAGCCAGGAAGGAGGATAACAATCTCCATAGTAATAACTGGACGAGCTCTGAAAACAAGAAATAAAACATTTTTAACATTCAATTAATGAATCATGAAAGAAATTCTCCTTTCTCATGCTTCTTGAGTAATTAGAAGGAAATTGGTAAAAATGCCAAAATAAAGATTATTAGAGTCCTACCAAACTGCCAAAGTTTGCCTGCATTTGGTCCAAATCCCTGCCCACGTATCCATCCAAATCGCTTTTTCCCTCTCATCCTAAACCAATGCTCTCCAGTTCTAGACATTGCCATGCTAGTTTTAAACCTCCATATCTCTGCCACAAACTATATTCTGGAGGAACGCAGCAGATCAGGCAGCAGTCCTGATGCAAGATATTGATCTGAAAAATTAAGTTTATTTCTTCCTACAGGTGCTGCTCGATCTGCTGAGTCCCTCCAGCACATTTGTTGCGGTGCCTCAGCTCCCGCAGTCTCTTGTCTCTCCAACTTACTTATGCTCCTCAAGGTCAGCCCTCACTTGCTTCAGGGAAATCAATCCTAGCCTCAACTAAAGCTCATCAGTCCCAGCAAAGCTGTTCTAAATCTCCACTGCGCTCTCTCTAGCATAATTACATAAGAACTAAGAAACAGGAGCAGGAGTAGACCAGCTGGCCTGTTGGCATTCAGTTTGCTTAGAAGTTTAATTACTCCAACCAAACCAAATGAAACAAGTGCTGCTGATAGTATGAATGTAATGCAGCAACATTTATAACTGAAACCATTGATTGCACTGACAGATCGATTAGTTTTGGAATTTGGCAAGAAAAGATTCAAAAGCAGCTCCTATCAGAAGGGCAACTCACATTTAAAAGAACAGCTGAAATCACTGTATCAATGGAAACAGCAGCCAGAGATGCAAGTGAGTTAGAGTCAGGAGTGAGAGTGAGTGTAAACAAAATTGCAACATCTAAACAGAAACTTGCCTGACCAAAGAAACTGTTACTGTTGCAGCAGGGGCTCGCATTCACCAGACCAATGCAGGTTTAAAGGTAAAACTTGCAGAAAATGCAAAGTAGGGCACATACAAAGAGCATGTAAGCAGACCAAAATAAATAGACTGCACAGGGAACGGAAAAAAATAAAGAGTCAAGAGCACTAATTTGCATGCTGTTGGTGACAACTTTTATAATGATGGGTGTGACACAGGATGGAGTAGCCTCAGGATTTACACTGGGAAATTTAACAAGAGCCAAGCAATATGGCTAACACGAAAAGTGAACGGCAAACTACTTAAAATGGAATTGGACACTGGCTTGGCTTTTTCAGTCATTCTAGAAAATGAATTTGAACAGCATTTCAAAGATGCTGAACTGAAGCCTGCAGATATCCAACTAAGAACGTATACTGGAGAAAAGATAACTCCTGTGGGAATGATATTCGTAACACTAAATACAACAACCAACAAGCCACATTGGGCTTTTATGTGATAAAAACAGAAGGGCCAGCACTGTGGGACAATGATTGGCTGAGACAACTACAACATAATTAGAGATCTATCCACCATTTGCATTGCACATCCTCTGCAATAGAGTCAACAGAAAGCAAATTAAGAAAGGTACTAGATGATCTACTGCAGTTTTTAAGGATGGCATAGGCAAACACAAACATATCAAGGGTAAAAATGAAAATGCCATGTCTATGTTTTACAAAGCATGTCTGGTTACTTATACCAACTGTGATGAAGCAGCCAGAGAGCCAGATCACATGGAGGTTGAGGAAAATTTTCGAAGGCTGAGTGGAGCCCATGGGCAATGCTAGTGGTCCCAATAGCCAATCATGTGGCAGCAACTCTGCATAAAAGTAGGCAGATATGACCACAAGGTTCAGCTGCTATTCAGACCAAATCTCAGAATGGGGAAGAAATATGACTTAAGCCATAGAAAGATTGTTGCTGCCAGACAGGGTAGTTTGAATATCTCAGAACCTGAGATTTTCACACACCGTTTACAGAGAATGGAGCAAAAAAACAACAAAAAAAATCCAATGAGTGGCAGTTCCATAAGTGAAAACAGCTTGTTAATGAGAGAGCTCAGAGGAGAATGGCCAGACTGGCTCAAGTTGACAGGAAGGTAACAGTAACTCAAATAACCATGTGTTACACCAGTGATGTGAAGACAAGCACCTCTGTATGCACAGCACATCAAACCTTGAAGTGGATGGGCTACAACAGCAGGAACCAAGTGGATTGCACTCCTGTCCTAATGAAGTGGACACAAAGTGTATATTGAGACCTTGGAGACAGCACAGAGGAAATATATAACAATATAAAACTACGAACTTCAAGAGTCAATGAGACTAGGCAGTTTCAATGGGTCAGCATGGACTAGATGAGCCAAAGGGCCAGTTTCTGTGCTGTACTTTTCTAATGACTCTATAAAATGGAGTCTGCAACAAGTAGGAATAGCGTCTATAAGACAGAAAACATTTTGAGACATCAAAAGGATTTGTAAAAGATGAATTTATATTTTGCAGGTTTTGATCAGTAGTTGGGTAGTCATAGAAAAGTACAGCATAGAAACAGGCCTTTCAGCCCATCTAGTCCATGATGAATTATTTAAACTGCTGACTTGCATCAGCCTGCACTAGGACCATAGACACCATACCACTACCATCCATGACCCTCTCCAAGCTTCTCTAAAACATTGAAATTGAGCAAGAATGCACCACTTGCGCTGGCAGCTTATTTCACACTCCCATGACCCTCTGAGTGAAGAAATTTTGCTTGTTCCCCCTTAAACATTTCATCTTTCACCTTTAACCGATGGCCTCTGGTTGTAGTCCCACCCAACCTCAGTGGGAAAAAGCCTGCTTGCATTTACCCTATCTGTACCTCTCAGAATTTTGTATACCTCTATCAGGTCTCCCCTAAATCCTCTACAGTATATAAGCAAACTCAATCTATTTTGCTAGGTTCAGAATGGAATTTCAATAGTCTTTAAAACCATTATAAATCTTTAACAAATTATTTTTGATATAATACTATTAAGAACATTGGCACAAAGTTTTAAAAAAAAATCAGCATATGATCCTGACCTCCCTTATGCTACTAATTTATTGTTAAATTAATGTGATTTGAGGGTGCAAAGGCAAGAAAAGACAGCAGATATAACAATAATTCACACTGGCCAGTTTTTGGCTGAGTGGGTTTAAGGGGGCTAAGTGGTTAATTCCTGCTCCTAACTCATATGCAAGTTATGTCAGCCATGGATAATGTATGCATACAGTATACTTTGAGCAGAAAATCCCTCCAACATAAATACTTTACGAGAAAAAATGCTAATGCCTAAAAGTCAGTAAAAATACAAACGTCTTTACCATAACCTTTCATGGGAAAAGCTTAGACTAGTCTTTTTGGAAGGTGGACGGGCCAACTGTATACATATCCAGCATTATGTAATTTTGTTTCAGATTATCAGCAACGTTACTATTTTCTTTAAAAATTTAAAAGCTGATTTTTACAAAGTACAACTAAAACAATAAACATCAATAATTCAATGCAGTAGCAATTCAAAAACACCTTTGAAGTACAGAAAGAAACAAACAGTTCTTACCTCAGCAGAACCACGCTGTCTGACATGAAAGCACCAATGGTTACATCTGCAATGAAAGCAGACAGTCTAATAATTCCACAAATCATTTTGCAGTTTCAAAGTTACAGAATATTTTTCTCCCAATGAATGGCGTAAAAGTACAAGCACTTGTGAGAATTTTTCATGCTACTGCTTAAGGGCCATCTTGACACGTCTGTCCGGGAGTAAAGCTTCAAACAGCGGGGCTTAGAAATTGCTTAAGCATTAAACCAGAATTGGAGGTCACTCTAACTGTAAACTCATGATCATTTTGTAGAACACCTATGGTGTGTGCAAACCCACCAACTTGAGCTTCTATTTCCATATTTTACCAAGAACTGAGGAAAGGTGAACCAGATGAGAAATCTAGGTGTACAGGTGAATGTCTGTGGGAAAATCAATAACCATACCATTGGGCTGTTAGTGACCCAAGCAGAATATGGGACATTTGTGCTTGGCCTCACACATTGAGAGATGATTGACACTAGAACCGGAGGTCATTCATATGTTAAGAGTGAAAGATGAAATATTTAAGAGGAACTTGACGATGGTGTGAGTGAGAAACAAGCTGGCAGGGGATGTGATGGATGTGGGTTGAATTGCAACATAAAAGAGAAGTCTGGATAAGTAAGCTTACGGGTGGGGTCCAGGTATGGGTTAATGAGACTAGACAGAATGACAGATTAGCATGTACTAAATGGATTGAAGGGCCTGTTTCTGTGCTCTGGCACGCTGTAACTCACTGCAGCAATGGAGAAGGCTGAGTAGAGACGTTGGTGTGGGATTGGGAAGGAGAGTTGAAATAACATTCAGTTGGAAGATCAAGATGCACAGGTGTTCCACAAAACAGTCACCAGTCCTGCAGAAGGGTCTCGGCCAGAAACATGGACTGTTTATTCAGTTTCATAGATGAGTTCCTCCAGCATTTTGTGTGTTTTGCCCAAGATTTTCAACATCTGCAGACTCTGTGATTGTGAGTCACTAATCTAAGTGGTTTCCCAATGTAGTTAGTTCCCCGAGTCACCCAATTCCCCCTGCATCCCAAAAATATGCTGGCTGTTCAGTTAATGGGCTACTCTAGACAGCATCCAGTCTAGATGGACGGCTAGAGAATCCAGCAGTATTAATGAGCATGCACAAGAAATTATGTTACCGGTGAACAAATACAGGGATTGGATTGCTCTCAATCAGCTAAATAGTATCTTTGTACATCACAAGGAAAAACAAAATATGGAATATGGAAAGGGTTGTTTCTGGGTGAAAAGGGAAAATTCTACTCCTCTCTCCTACAAAAATTTATTTCTGTCCTTCTCTTTCATCACACTGGCTTTTGTTTTCCTTCTGGTCTTTATAGAGTCATAGAAAAGTATGGCACAGAAACAGGCAATTTGGCCCATCTAGCCCATGCCAAACTGCATTCCCAAACATGACATGCACTGGGGGAGCATACCTCTGCCATCTGTGTACCTACCCAAACTTCTCTTAAACATTGAAATCAATCTGGTATGCACCACTTGCGCTGGCAGCTCATTCCACACTCTCATGTCCCTGAGTGAAGAAATTTCCCCTCATGTTCTCCCTCAAACTTTTCACCTTTCGTATAAGGAGAAGGTGGGAGTGGAGGATGCCATCACGTATTTGCTGCACAAATCCCTCTCTCACCTGGATGGGGTCAGTGGTGCTGTGAGGATTACATTCCTGGACTTCTCTAGTGCCTTTAACACCATCCAGCCCAAGATCTTAAGGCACAAACTAACGGAGATGGGAGTAGACTCTCACATGGTGGATTGGATAGTGGACTACTTGACAGATAGACCTCAGTATGTGCGGTTGGGAGACTGTAGGTCTGACACGGTGGTCAGCAGCACAGGACCGTGCTCTCTCCGGTCCTGTTCACCCTGTACACATCAGACTTCCAATATAACTCGGAGTCCTGCCATGTGCAGAAGTTCGCTGATGACACGGCCATAGTGGGGTGTGACAGGAATGGACAGGAGGAAGAGTATAGGAAACTGATACAGGACTTTGTGATATGGTGCAACTCAAACTACCTGCATCTCAATATCACCAAGACCAAGGAGATGGTGGTGGACTTTAGGAGATCTAGGCCTCATATGGAGCCAGTGATCATTAATGGAGAATGTGTGGAGCAGGTTAAGACCTACAAGTATCTGGGAGTACAGTTAGACGAGAAGCTAGACTGGACTGCCAACACAGATGCCTTGTGAAGGAAGGCACAGAGTCGACTGTACTTCCTTAGAAGGTTGGCGTCATTCAATGTTTGTAGTGAGATGCTGAAGATGTTCTATAGGTCAGTTGTGGAGAGCGCCCTCTTCTTTGTGGCGGCGTGTTGGGGAGGCAGCATTAAGAAGAGGGACGCCTCACGTCTTAATAAGCTGGTAAGGAAGGCGGGCTCTGTCGTGGGCAAAGTACTGGAGAGTATAACATCGGTAGCAGAGCGAAGGGCGCTGAGTAGGCTACGGTCAATTATGGAAAACCCTGAACATCCTCTACATAGCACCATCCAGAGACAGAGAAGCAGTTTCAGCGACAGGTTGCTATCGATGCAATGCTCCTCAGACAGGATGAAGAGATCAATACTCCCCAATGCCATTCGGCTTTACAATTCAACCGCCAGGAGTAAGATATGTTAAAGTGCCGGGATTAGGACTCAATGTATTTAAGTAAACTACTTAAGAACTTTTTAAAAGCTATTATTAATGCTTTTTGAGAGGGTGATTTTAGATGCATATCATATTTTTACTGAGTTAAGTATTGTATGTAATTAGTTTTGCTACAATAAGTGTATGGGACATTGGAAAAAATGTTGAATTTCCCCATGGGGATGAATAAAGTATCTACCTATCTATCTATCTTAACCCATGACCTACCATTGTAGTCCCACTTAACCTCAGTGCAAAAGCTCTGCTTCCATTTACCCTATCTATACACCTCATAATTTTGTATACTTCTACCAAATCTCCCCTCAATCTTCTATGTTCTTCCATGTTCTGCAAGTTGTTAATCAAAACCTGCCTTCACAGCCATATTTCATTGGAATCATTTGAACACCACTAGCCCAAGCCTATTTAGTCTTCCCTACCCATTCTCTGCAACTTCAAGATAACTTTCCTGGTTCTGATGACTTGACTCTGTGTTATTTTCATTTGATGATGTCTGATCTCCCAAGTATGATCTTGCAGAATTTTCTGTTTTTATTGTCAAATCTGACTTCCAGCACTCGTGTACCTTTATAAGCATTTCCATCCATGTCCACTCCTCCCGAAATGGATTGGCCGAACATGCGCAATTCTGGATTGATTTTCTGTGCCAACACCTTCTGGAAGAGTGAAGGTATAACACCATGTTAGGAAAACAAGACCATGCGTCAGAGAAGACTCCTGCGTTTGTGATAATGGTATAGCATGCTGTGAGATGAGTGGGTAGGGCAAGAGAGGATGCAAAGTTCTCATTTTGGAAGCCAGCACCAGGTCAGACATATGATACCTAAATCTACACAAGATTCCATGCAAAGGTTTTAGATATCATGGGCTAGAAAGCATTAATTCACTGAAAAGATGCAGCAAAGCAGTGTTACACAGGAAACACACATTTATTTTGAGCTTTCCTCTCACAGTGAAAATCTATCAATTGTGAAGCCAGGCTCCAGATGGCAAAATGGATGCTGCACACTTTGCATACTAAGAGGTCCGTTCAGTAGGCCAGATAACCAGGCCAGGGGTCCAAGGGGATGTGTGCAGAAAGGGCATGGGTCAGTCACTGAAGCAATAAGGTAGCCTCAAGGACAGAAACACCAAGAAGTGTACCTGTGGGGCTAACCGAAAAACAACAAAGAGCTCAAATTCTGTGGTAAATAATGTCAAAGCAGGCCTCAACTTCTCCCAATTTAGTCTGATGCGGTAAACTCACTCAATGCTGTTGCATGTGCACAGGAAGTTCGCAATATACAAACAAAGGACACAAACACATTTATCAATCAAACTTTGTAAAATTCCATCATACATTGCACTACGAAATTGTATTTCTAATCAAGCTGGTATGCACCACTTGTGTCTGGAACCGGAGGAGATAGCAGAGGTACTTAATGAATACTTTGCTTCAGTATTCACTACAGAAAAGGATCTTGGCAATTGTAGGGATGACTTACAGTGGACTGAAAAGCTTGAGCTTGTAGATATTAAGGAAGAGGATGTGCTAGAGCTTTTGGAAAGCATCAAGTTGCATAAGTCACAGGGACCAGATGGGATGTACCCAGGCTACTGTGGGAAGCGAAGGAGGAAATTGCTGAGCCTCTGACAATAATCTTTACATCATCAATGGGGATGGGAGAGGTTCCGAAGGATCGGAGGGTTGCAGATGTTGTTCCCTTATTCAAGAAAGGGAGTAGAGATGGCCCAGGAAATTATAGATCAGTGAGTCTTACTTCAGTGGTTGGTAAGCTGATGGAGAAGATCCTGAGAGGCAGGATTTATGAACATTTGTAGAGGCATAATATGATTAGGAATACTCAGCATGGCTTTGTCAAAGGCAGGTCGTGCCTTCAGAGCCTGACTGAATTTTTTGAGAATGTGATTAAACACATCAATGAAGGTAGAGCCATAGATGTAGTGTATATGAATTTCAGCAAGGCATTTGATAAGGTACCCCATGCAAGGCTTATTGAGAAAGTAAGGAGGCATGGGATCCAAGGATCCTTTGTGGATCCAGAACTGGCTTGTCCATAGAAGGCAAAGAGTGGCTGTAGATGGGTCAGATTCTGCATGGAGGTCGGTGGCCAGTGTTGTGCCTCAGGGATCTGTTCTGGGACCCCTACTCTGTTATTTTTATAAATGACCTTGATGAGGAAGTGGAGGAATGGGTTAGTAAATTTGTTGATGACACAAAGGTTGGGGGGGGTTGTGGATAGTGTGGAGGGCTGTCAGAGACTACAGTGGGATATCGATAGGATATAAAACTGGTCTGAGAAGTGGTAGATGGAGTTCAACCTAGATAAGTGCAAGGTGGTTCATTTTAGTAGGTCAAATATGATGGCAGAATATAGCATTAATGGTAAGACTCTTGGAAGCGTGGAAGATCAGAGGGATCTTGGGGTCCGAGTCCATAGGACACTCAAAGCTACTATGCAGATTGACTCTGTAGTTAAGAACGCATACAGCGTATTGGCTTTCATCAATCATGGAATTGAGTTTAAGAGCTGAGAGGTAATGTTACAGCTCTAAAGGACTCTGGTCAGACCCCACTAGGAGTACTGTGCTCAGTTCTGGTCGCCTCACTACAGGAAGGATGTGGAAACTATAGAAAAGGTGCACAGGAGATTTACAAAGATGGTGCCTGGATTGGAGAGTGTGCCTTATGAGAATAGATTGAGTGAACTTGGCCTTTTCTCCTTGGAGCAACAGAGGATGAGAGGTGACCTGATAGAGGTGTATAAGATAATGAGAGGCATTGATCGTGTGGATAGTCAGAGGCTTTTTCCCAGGGCTGAAATGGCTAGCACAAGAGAGTACAATTTTAAAGTGCTTGGAAGAAGGTACAGAAGAGGTGTCAGGGGTACGCTTTTTTTTAAAAATGCAGAGAGTGGTGAGTGTGTGGAATGGGCTGTCAGCGACGGTGGTAGAGGCAGAAATGATAGGGTCTTTTAAGAGACACCTGGATAGGCACAGAGAGCATAGAAAACTAGAGGGCTATGGGTAACCTTAGGCAATTTCTGAAGTAAGTACATGTTCAGCACAGCATTGTGGGCTGAGGGGCCTGTATTGTGCTGTAGGTTTTCTATGTTTCTAATTAATGTGCCCTTGAATGAATTCTGCAAACTTTCAGATAAAGAACCATTCATTTTTTTGTTTACCATTTCTCTTGACTGAATGTTTCCAGGAGCATTCTATGTTTGGAATCTCTCTCCCTTCCTATCAAACCTTGTTATCACTGCGTATTTAGCAATCCCTCATTGTTGTTTTCAAACTTACTAAATGTCCCTGTATCTAAACCATTTCCTCCTTAATAACCCACCCCTCCCCGACACTGTTCAGGTTAAAACACAGCCTATAGTCCTGGTTATCTGATTCCAGCATATCTTTTCATCAGCAAGGGGCCCAAATCTACTCTAGTGTGGTCTCATTAAACCCTCAATGTTTTTATCCATACAGGCTGCAAAAAAAACCATATACTTTAATGTTGAGACCCTTCAGTGTTACCTATATCTACTCATTTATGGATCAATTGACCTTGTACCTGCCTCATTGATTAAAAAAAACACTAGTCCAACCCTATCTACAGTAATGCATCCGGTCCTCAGCACTGCATGGTGGCAAATTCTGACTGATTCAGAGACAGGAGAGATGAAATTCTCCTTTCCAAAGATGAATTATGTCAGTTTTGGGAAGAGAACAGAAAAGTTGGTATTTTTCACCAGAAGGCAGATGAAATTGAAAATTTGATGCAAGTATTTAATCATGAAGTGTGCAAAATTAACTGTTAGCAGAAAATTATGAAAAATAATTTGAAAAAAATCCCCTGCTGATAGACAGGAATTTATTCTTAAACTATAAAATACTGATTTCACTGGTAAGATGGGCAGAGCAATGGTAGATGGAATTTAACCCTGATAAGTGTGAGGTAAGGTGTTAAGGGTACAACATGTACACTGACTGGCAGGACCTCAGAGTATTAGAGTAAATAGAAGAACTTTAAGTGTAAAGTTTAAAAGATTCCTGAAAACAGTGAAGGCAGCAAATGGAATCCTTGCCTTCATTTGCCAAAGTCTAGAATGTAAGTCTGAAGGTTATAGCACAATTTTATAAAACACTGGTTAGACCACACCTGCAGTCTTATGTACAGCTCAGTTGAATGCAAATATTTATGCCAGTATTGAATTATCACCATTTTGCATCAACAAATATATCAGTACATCAGTCATAATATTTTTGTCTTAGCACACTTTATCCAAAAATATTCAGCATTGTACCTTCCACAAGAGCAAGTACCTTATTCACAGACTGGCCTACCTCTGGAAGGTAGGAAATTGGCACTAAAATGGTGTCATCTCCAATCAGCCCGAAGCAGAACAAAGCAGAAAAGCAGAACAAGCAGAAAATAAGCTGAGCCAAGTCACAGAAAGATCTAATACAGAAAAAGGCCCTTCATCCCAACTCCTCCACGCCCATGGGCGACACCAAGCTACAAGCCTACATTTGGCCCATACCCTCTCAACCACGAGTCCCCAACCTGGGTCCACAGACCCTTCAGTTAATGGTAGGGGTCCATGACATAAGAAAGGTTGGGAACCCCTGTTCTAAGAAAGGTTGGGAACCCCTGTTCTAAACTGTTCCTATCCACGTACTTATCCAAATGTCTTTTAAAAGTTGCTATAATTCCTGCTTCAACAACTTCCTATGGTAGTTCATTCCATATGCACACCTCCCTTTGCATGAATGCCCTCAGCTCTCTTTTAAATCTTTCACCTTAAATTCTGCCCTGTAATTTCACTTTCCCTGCCTTCTTCCCCAAAACTCTCACTCATCAGCACACTTGGGACAAAGTACAGTTTCAAACTGACCTATCCACCTGTATATTTTTGGGATGTAGGGGGAGATTGAAACATCCAGAAGAAATGTTTGTAGCCACAGAAAGAACCTACAGACCCCATGTAGACAGCACCAGAGGTCAAACTGTAAGACAACAGCACAATTAGCAGTATCACAAAATTGTCCTGCAAGCGTAGCAACACAAGGTAGTACTGATATTAGTAAGTTAAGTAAATAATCAAATACCATTGAATATTTGGAGACAATTCCATTGGTATCTCCATGATAAATGTAGACAGCTCCTCTAAAATCATTTTCATTAGGTGCTCCAATCGCTATATCTGAAAAAGAAAAAGATGAACTTGTGGGACTAGAAAAGAAACACAGAAATCAGAAAATGCAACATTCATCCCCTTGGGTTGTTGGCCACCCTAGAAGAATTTGGCACATTCTAGTTGGTGTTTGGCCTGACTATGACAGTGAAGAAGGATAGAGTCAGACAGGTCAGTGTGGGAACTAAGAGTTGAAATGACAAACAACCAGAAGCTCAAGATGGCCACTGCAGATGGTGCACAGGTGTTCCACAGAATGATTACTCAGTCTACACTTAATCTCGCCAATATAGGGGAGATCACTTCACAAGCACAAAAAGCAATAGATCAGATTGCCTAACCTGGAAGGACTATGCAGAGGAAGAAGTGTTACAGGCAAGGTGCCAGTGGATAGAGAGAGGTAGATGAGAAAGAATGAGTGCACCAGGGCATTACAGAGAGTGGTTCCTGCAGTAAGAAGAAAGGAGGGAGAGGGGAAAGGTGGGAAGAGATGTAACCTGTCATAGGATCCCATTGAAAAAATCATAGAAGACTAATGTGCGAAATACGGAATATCAAAAGATCTCCATCTCTGTTCTGTCTGGAAAATGGTGGCAGTTTCAAGCTTATGCAGGAAATGGAAATCTATGTGAAAGCTCCATCAACTATGATGCTATGGTAGCCACACTCCCCAGAGGAGAAGGACCTTTTAGAAGCTCCAGAATGGAAAGTATCATCTTGAGTACAGATGAATTTTTCTGTTCTTGAATCAGCTAGCTATTGGCACTGCTGTAAAATTCCAATAAGCTGTTTTCTAGTTGTTGGCAAATCCCAACAGTTCAGCATTTGGCTCACTCATTAGGTCAGAGCATAAAATGGGGGGCAGAATGCAGACTATGGGTCAAGAACAAGGCTGGGCAAAGTCTGTCTGCTGGGCTTGTGTATGGCTGGAGCCACAGTCAGGGATGGAAACACCAGGTGGGCTGAGGGCATCGGGAATATGGGCAGATGTGTGATCAGATCAAGGTCTGGCAAATTTGTATCTTTCATCTTGTTCTGCCAAACTACAGCATGCAAGCTGAAACTCACCAGCTTCTACTCCTTGCTCTCTGAAAACAATGTGGTTCTTTTCCACATTGGTTCTCTGGAAAATTTATTATACTAGTATTTTTAAAAAGTGAAATATATTAACAGGAGTTGCATCTGATTGTCTGGAAAATCTACTAATCCACTGCCTCAAAAGTCCTGACTTTTCTGGATTAGTGTAACTTCGACAGTCCTTTCCAAAAGGTGGTCCTTGCCCCTAAACCCAATAGCAATCCTTCTGTGCCTTGTTGGAAATGAGAGATTCTTTTGATAAAGACAGTGGAGGTTTAAAGACAGTTCTCCAGCCAATCAGAACCAAAGTTACTCTGGAAAACACTGATGCAAAAAACAAGCATTATCTCGACTTCAATAAACTTCATTGCAAGGCTTGCAGCCTAATATCTGGCATGCCAATGATTTGAGGTTTAATATCTTAAATCAACATACTAGTGAACAGTAAATAATGAGACAGATCAAAGCCTGTCAAAATTAATATATTTTGGTAAGCCTGAGTACTTACGATCTATAAGTATCAGAAGCACTAACCTGGAAAGCCATCATCATCAATATCACCAAGAGCACCAATACACTCTCCAAAGTGAGCATTGTACATGCTATCTCCATTCAAAACCTGCTGTTCTTCCAGGACTGCCTACAACAGGAAATAAGACATGTTGAGAAAAGTGTACTTTGACCATATAGTCTTGGGCCAGACCCTCTTCTGCTCCTTTCGGGGATCACAATGCTTTATTATCAGAAGATTCCAGAATAATTTTCATGAAGATTTAAGAAAATGTTATCACTGAGTATTCTAAAACTTCCCAACTTCCCAGAACTAACTATGTTTCTAGTCAAGCTGTTCCTGCAAGTTTATAATTCTGGCTTCTACCTAGAAATTTGAAAAAACTGCCCATGTATGTCCTATTCACATAAGCAGGACAAATCCAGTCTGGCTATTGCTATCTGATCAGTCAATTTAGATATTACAAAATTCTGGCAGTGCATGACCATCAATGGCACCAATATTACCAAGCAACCACACTCTCACTCACCATATACACCACAGATCAGAAACTCAACTGGACCAACTGCATGGCTGTAAGAGTAGATCAGAATCCTGTTATTCTGCAGCAAGTGGCTCACCTTATGACACTCCAAAGCTATTTTACCATAGCACTAGTCAAAAACATGATCCACTTGTCTCAATGAGGGCTCCAACAATCTCAACACCATCCAGACACTTAATTGGTTAATCCATCCACCATCTTAAACCTACATACCCGGTATGACTAGTGCAGCTGCTGGAGTGTAGGCCATCTACAAAATATGTTACAGTAACTCATTTAAACTAATCCGACAGCTCCTCCCAAACTCGTGACCTTTGCCATCAAGGAGGGCATGGGAAGCAGTTGTAAATGAACACCATCATTGATAGATTCCTTTTAAGTTGCACAACCACCCCCATCTTGCAAATGTATGGCTGCTCCTTCAATGCTGTCATGTCTAAATTCAAGGTGGCAATTCTCTACCACCTTCTCAAGGGAAATTAGGGAACTGCAATAAATGCTGGCTTTGCAAATGACGTCTACATCCTAAAAGTTGAATAAATAAATAAATAGACAACATGCCAGCATCCCCCCCACCAAAAACCTCAAACCTTCTGCATGTTCTCCCAACAAAATGAAATGTATACATTGCCTTTTAGTATATTACACTGAACCACAAATCTTGTTCTTGGTATAGAACGCAACTTGGTACAGATGTGTTCAAACATGATTTACTATTTTTCAATAATGAATTGTGTAAGGTAAGGGAAACAAGTAGGGAAGTTATGGAAACTATGACAATTGAAGAGGAGGAAGTACGGGCATGTTTAAGGAATATAAAAGTGGATAAATCTCTGGGTCCTGACAGGATATTCCCTAGGACCTTGAGGGAAGTTGGTGTAGAAATAGCAGGGGCTCTGACAGAAATATTCCAAATGTCATTAGAAACGGGGATGGTGCTGGAGGATTGGCATATTGTTCATGTGGTTCCATTGTTTAAAAAGGGTTCTAGGAGTAAACCTAGGAATTATAGGCATGTCAGTTTGACGTCAGTGGTGGGTAAATTAATGGAAAGTATTCTTAGAGATGGTATATATAATTACCTGGATAGACAGGGTCTGATTAGGAATAGTCAGCATGGATCTGTGCGTGGAAGGTCATGTTTGACAAATCTTATTGAATTTTTTGAAGAGGTTACGAGGAAAGTTGACGAGGGTAAAGCAGTGGATGTTGTCTATATGGACTTCAGTAAGGCCTTTGACAAGGTTCCACACAGAAGGTTAGTTAGGAAAGTTCAATCGTTAGGTATTAATATTGAAGTAGTAAAATGGATTCAACAATGGCTAGATGGGAGATGCCAGAGAGTAGTGGTGGATAACCGTTTGTCGGGTTGGAGGCCGGTGACTAGTGGTGTGCCTCAGGGATCTGTATTGGGTCCAATGTTGTTTGTCATATACATTAATGATCTGGATGATGGGGTGGTAAATTGGATTTGTAAGTATGCATATGATACTAAGGTAGGTGGCGTTGTGGATAATGAAGTAGGTTTTCAAAGCTTGCAGAGAGATTTAGACCAGTTAGAAGAGTGGGCTGAACGATGGCAAATGGAGTTTAATATGCTGATAAATGTGCAGTGCTACATTTTGGTAGGAATAATCCAAATAGGACATACATCGTAAATGGTAGGGCGTAGAAGAATGCAGTAGAACAGAATGATCTAGGAATAATGCTGCGTAGTTCCCTGAAGGTGGAATCTCATGTGGATAGGGTGGTGAAGAAAGTTTTTGGTATGCTGGCCTTTATAAATCAGAGCATTGAGTATAGGAGTTGGGATGTAATGTTAAAATTGTACAAGGCATTGGTAAGGCCGAATTTGGAGTATTGTGTACAGTTCTGGTCACCAAATTATTGGAAAGATATCAACAAAATAGAGAGAGTACAGAGAAGATTTACTAGAATGTTACCTGGGTTTCAGCACCTAAGTTACAGGGAAAGGTTGAACAAGTTAGGTCTTTATTCTTTGGAGCATAGAAGGTTGAGGGGGGACTTGATAGAGGTATTTAAAATAATGAGGGGGATAGATCGAGTTGACGTGGTTAGGCTTTTTGCATTGAGAGTAGGGAAGATTCAAACAAGAGGACATGATTTGAGAGTTAAGGGGCAAAAGTTTAAGGGTAGCACGAGGGGGAATTTCTTTATTCAGAGAGTGGTAGCTGTGTGAAACGAGCTTCCAGTAGAAGTGGTAGAGCCAGGTTCAGTATTGTCATTTAAAGTAAAATTGGATAGGTATATGGATAGGAAAGGAATGGAGGGTTATGGGCTGAGTGCGGGCCTCTGGGAGTAGGTGAGTGTAAGCGTCGGCACGGACTAGAAGGGCCAAGATGGCCTGTTTCCATGCTGTAATTGTTATATGGTTATACGGTAATCTCCATGCAAGACTATCCAGATTAATAGTCAAACAAATCTCTAGAAATCCATTGCATACAAGGTATACACTTTCCTCTGTTTCTGGAAAGTACAATCCATTTGCCAAACACTTGAGGGATTAAGTCAGGACTGATGAAGATCAAACTGGATTTCTCCCAATAGGTCTTTTGCTCGTCAAGATTGCTCACAAAAGTTATACTTACATTGCCTCTGTTGATGAAAACCGTTACTTGACCCTCATCTCTTATTTGCGTGGACATAGGAGCTCCAACTAGAAGATCTGAGTAACCATCTTCATTCAAGTCAACTGCACACAGTGATGAGCCAAAATACGAGCCCATCTAGAATAAAGATTCAAAATGGGTTGTATTCATATGAATGAATGCAATCTGTGGTATAAGAGAAGCCACCTAATAATACCGTAATCCCAGAGATTTTTATCAATAATATTCAGCACAGGGTTTGTATATAATTAATGAAAAACCCAGTGTAGGTAAATCAATGATTGAATGAAGCAGGTTCCCTTTTTAACACAAACTTTCCCCCATGTATACTTTTCAAATTCAGTATTTCTAATAAAACAGGTGCAACTTCAGAAAATACATGCATTTCAAATTATTACTTTAAAAATCATACAGAGCATACATCTCAACACTCATGATAGATAAAGGCTTCTCATAAGCTAGAAACTAATAGGTAAAATTCTGCTCAAATATAGAAAAAGGCATCAGGCACCTGCTGAATGTGGTTTTCGCTCACTGTTGGAATCCACACTGCCAATCAATGGCTGACCATCACACACACACCACCCCGCTCCCCCCCCCACCCCACTAGAGGAACTCATCAGACAAACAGTTGACTGCTGAAGATTCATGATGAACAGTCTTGGCCTGAAACATTGTTCATTATCCTTCACAGATTCTGCCTGACTTGCAGTTCCTCCATCAGTTTGTGTGCATTGTTCAAGACTTCCAGCATCTCCAGAAACTCGTCACTGATCACAACACACTTTTAAATCATACAGTATGCATTAAGGTGAATAGCAATGATTTAAGAACGTAAACAGAAGCAAGCAGTTAAGAACACCCATCAATCCTTTGCAGTTACTCTATTTTGCAGTGATTCACACTGCCACCCAATCACAGTTCCCTTGGATTCCCTTTGTGTCTAAAAATTTATCACTCTGACCTGTGAACATTTGAAACAACTGGGTATCCACAGACCTCTCAGTCAGAATGCCCAAATTCTTCACAAATTTCTTCATGGAGTTTCTCATCTGCATCATAAATGGTCAAGCCCATGTGCCCCCTAACATGCATGTTCTGCAACCTCTCACACTTACAATACCTAGGGAAGAAGATGAGTTTTCCTCCATCTGCCTTCCAAGCATAATCCCCTTAAACCAGGAATAAATTTAATGAATTTATGCTGCACTGCCTCTACATTTACCCTTCTTCATGTATGGAGCCAAATTTGCAAAGGAGACAGTACAAAGACTCACAAAAGTCAAAAAGCCAGAGAGACATGCACAGAAACAGGCTCCCATAAATCACTCATTTCAACACATGCTACCGTAATCCCATTTTTTTTTTTAAACTCTCTGCACATTCTCATTAATTTCCCCTCCCCACCAAATTCTAGCACTTTCCAACAACCTAGGTAAAACTTGCAATGGACAATGAACTAAACTATCTGCACATCTTTTGGATATGGAAGAAAACCAGGGCACTCAAAGAAAACCAACATGATCAAAGAAATCTGTACAACTCTACACAGGTCACAGCCAAGGTCAGACTGAAACCAAGTCTCTGGTGGAGAGGGAGCAGCTTACTATCTGTGCCACACTGTTCTCTCTCAACAGGAGTCCTTTACCTTTGTATTTTAGCTGCTTAGATTACGTTTAATTCTGTATTCTTGCTAAAAATAAGAGAAAAACCAAATAGATTAAGAAAGAAAATCTGCGAGCACAGCAATACTCAGTCCATTCTCCTAGTTCTAAGCTTACAGCCTAGCAAAAAGTAACAGAGTTAGGGAGGTAACAGCTTGACTCCTGGCACTGAGCAGTGTAGTGCATCACTGGAAGCACACAGAAATCCCAATCCTGTTATAAGAGAGCGCGTTTGGGCAGAGGTTGCCTCAACTGTAACCTCCCAGTTCACTCAACTACAATAGACATCCAGGTGGAGTTTAGTGGTGTCTGAGACTAAGGGCTACTGCCACAGAGAATCTCATGAAGTCAAATGTAGTCCTTTCCTTCCAAAAGCCTCTTGCTCTAAATAATATATATATTTTTCCATAGATCCTCCTCCATTGCTATAGTACATACCGGTACTCAGAGCAAGAGCAATTCTTGCCCGTAAGGAAGCGGCTACCAGGAAAATCATAAAGTTAATATCCGTCATTGTACTTATGGTAAACTTTGCAGTGTATTCATTTGGCATCAGCAAGAGGAACCAAGATTACATCCTTTAAACTTTTAAAGAAACAAAAATGCAGGCCGTACACAAATAGGCCAGGCAGCATCTGTAGAATGATATTGCAATGTTTCACGTCAAATTCCTGCTTAATGTACTGAGAACTATCAAGGGGTTAGAATTTGTTGCCCTTAACTAGTATAGTGCATGAGGAATTTGTGTCTTCCTGCACCATGAATATGGTTCTCAATTGCTATACTATACTTTCCAATTGGGTATTCCCTGGTGAGTCTCTTCAGTACCCTTCAGTTGCAAGGAGAGATTGGGATACACTGGGATTATTTCACTGAAGTGAAGGAGAGTGAGGATGACCTCATAAAGGTTTATAAAATTGCAAGGCAGAGGACTCTAAAACTAGAGAACATAGGTTTAAGGAGAAAGGGCAAGATTTTACTTTTTATTATTTATTGAGATACAGTGCAGAATAGGCCATTCTGGCCCTTTGAGCCATGCTGTCCAACAATCCCCCGATTTAACCCTAGCCTAATCATGGCACAACTTACGATGACTAATTAAACTACCAACTGCTACGTCTTTGGACTGTGGGAGGAAACCCATGTGATCATGATACAAACATACAAACTCTTTACAGCCGGGGGCAGGAATTGAACCCAGGTCACTCATACTGTAAGGCGTTGTACTAACCACTATGCTACCGTGCTGCCCATCGAGGATGGTGGGATTATGGCACACACTGCCAAGGAATGTATAAAGAAAGGTACATTCACAGCGTTTACAAAGAATTTAGAAAGGCACATTGGTAGGAAAGAAGAATATGGGCCAAATGCAAGAAAATGAGATGAATATAGATGCATGAGTCAGGCTGAAAGGCATACTTCTGCACTATAGGACTCATGACAAATCTCTCTTCAGATGTCAGTCCTGCCCATATGAGAGTCCGTCTGGTCAATCTTTGCTGCACTCCTCTGCAGGAAGAATATCCTTCCATTGAGTGAGGTGATTGATACACATAATACACAATGCATGATCTCACCAAGGCCCTGTATAATTACAGAAAGCCATTTCTGCTCCTGTGCTCAAACCTATCGCTATAAAGATCAACACATCACTTGACATCCCATGCTGTGGAGGAAGGTATTTAACCAAGCAGCAATAGTAGAGGATTTGATAGTGAGTGACAGACATGCACCCCTGTGCCTCCGAGAAGACCCCAGGGTGGTATGTTTCCTCTCCGGTGCCACAGTCAGGGATGGCTCAAAATAGTTGCAGACCATCCTCAAGGGGAGAACAACCAACCAGAGGTCAACATGCACAATGAAAGAATGTCATACACCACAGACACAGGCCTTTCAGCCCAACTGGTGCATACTGACAAAGATGCTTATCCAAAGTCAGAATCAGAATCAGGTTTATTATCACCGGCATGTGTCATTAACTTAGCAGCAGTAGTAAAATGCAATACATAATGTAGAAGAAACAAAATAAATTGCAGTAAGCATATATATGTATATTGAATAGCTTAAAAATAGTGCAAAACCAAAAATAATATATACTTTTTAAAAAAGTGATGTAGTGTTCAAGGGTTCAATTTCCATCTAGGAAACCTATGGCAGAGGGGAAGAAGCTGCTCCTGAATTATTGAGTGTGTGCCTTCAGGCTTAGCACCTCCTACCTGATGGTGACAGTGAGAAGAGGGCATGTCCTGGGTGGTGGGGGTCCTTAATAATGGACATCACCTTTCTGAGGCACCAGTCCTTGAAAATGTCTTGGGTACTATGGAGGCTAATACCCAAGGAGGAGTTGAATAATTTTACACCTTTCTGTACCTTCTTTCGGTCCTTGTGCAGTAGCACCACCCCCCCCCCCCCCACCCCCAATACCAGAAAGTGATATAGCCTGTCAGAATGCTCCCCACGGTACATCTACAGAAGTTTTTGAGTGTGTTAGGTGGCAATCCAAATCTCTTCAAACTCCTAATGAAATCTAACTGCTGTCTTGCCTTCTTTATAGCTGCATCAATAAGCAAAGTAGTCCCATTGCCCTCATTTGACCTTTCCTACCTATGCACCTGTCCAACTGTCCTTGATTCCTCAAACCTGGGAAAAAGAGGGAGGTCATTCACCTTAACTACACCGCTCATGATTTTACACTCCTCTATAAGGTCACCACTCAGTCTTCTGGTTTTATGTAGGAGAAATTCTATTGCACAAACTTGATTCAGGCTTTAAGCCACTGAGAGGACTGATGAAGGCAAGGCATTGGAATTTGTCTGCATGGACTTTTGCAGGGTTTTTCACAAAGCCTGTCATGATAAAAGGAAGTATTCGGTGTGAAGTGGGGATACTTTTCTCTTTGGACTTCTGCAACCAGTGATGTTACACAAGGATTGGAGCTGGGACCTTTGTCGTTTGCGATATTTTTAGTGAGTTGGATGTAGGAGGTCCTGATAGCCTGCAGAACACAAAAACCAGTGGTGGTGAGGACAGTAAATTAGATTGTCCAAAGCAAGAGCAGAATATGGATCAGATGGCGAGTAGGGCAGAGCAATGCTGGCTGAAATTTAATCCCAACAAGCTGCATTTTGTGAAGGCAAATAGGGATAGGTCATATCAATAAATGGTAGGGCACTAAGTAATCTCGATGAACCAAGAGACATCGGGACAAGTCCATAGTTCCCTGAAAGTGGCAGCACAGGTAACTAGGGTGTTGAAAAAGGCATATGGCATGCCTGCCTTCATAGGTGGGGGAAACAATACAAATGTTGGGATGTTACAAAATACAGGTTTGGCCACACTTGAGGTTCTGATCATAACACTGTAGGAAGGACATGATTATGTACTCCAGCCTATTAAAAGCCATAGAACTATACAGCATAGAAACAGGCCCTCCGGCCCAGTATATCTACGTTCACTGTCATGCCTACCTATACTGATCCCACTTGTTTGAATAATTGCATATCCCTCTAAGCCTCGCTCATACTGTTACTGTTCCTACCTCTACCATCTCTTCTGGAAGCTCATTCCAGATACCAACTTCTATGTGTGTGAAGGACTCCCTTTAAACCTTCTCCTCACCTTAAACCTGTGCAGTCTAGTTTTAGACAAGCTACAATGTGAAACAAACACTGGCTTTGAAACTTGTCAATGCCTCTCATTATTTTATGATACCTCTACCACGTCACCACTCAGCCTCTTTTACTCCAAGGATAACTGACTAGCCTATCTAATCTCTTTATAACTCAGTGTCTCCAATCCTGGCAACATCCTCATGAATCTTTTCTGCATTTTCTCTAACTTAATCATACTCCTCTTCTAGGGTGGTGACCTGTACTGAACATAATATTCCACAAGCCCAGCCTACGTCTGTACAAATTTGACGTGATGTCCCAATTCTCTTGCATTAAGTGCTAAAGTTGGAAGTTCCCTCATGTTTCAAAAGGTCAGCAATTGAACTAGTGTCCAAGAAGAACAGGGTGAGCTTCCTTAATGACTATCGTCCAGTAGCACTCACATCTAAGGTTATGAAGCACCTTGAAAGGTTGGTTATGGCTAGAATTAACTACCGTCTCAGCAAGCAGCTGGACCCACTGCAATTTGCCTATCGTTGTAGGTCTATGGCGGATGCGATTTCATTGGATCTTCACGTGGCTTTGGACCACATGGACAATACATATACCCATGTCAGGATGCTGTCTATTGACTATAGTTCACTGTTTTACACAATCACTTCTACAATTCTAATCAAAAAGCTCCAGTACCTGGGCCTCTATACCTCCCTCGGCAACTAGATCCTTGACTTCCCAACCAGAAGGTCACAATCTGTGTGGATCAGAAATAACATCTCCACCTCACTGACAATCAAACTGAAAATTTGCTGATAATACAACTAGTGATGGCAGAATTTCAAATGGTGATGAGAGGGTGTACAGGAGCAAGATATAGCAGCTAGTTGAGTGGTGTCACAGCAATAACCACCTTGCACTTGACAGTAAAACCAAAGAACTAATTGTAAACTTCAAAAAGTGCAAGATGAGGGAACACACACCAGTCCTCATTGAGGGATCAGAAGTAGAAAAGTTGGAAGTTGTTCTTGGGTGTCAATATCTCTGAGAACCGAAACTTGATCTAACATATCAGTGCAGCTACAATGAAGGCATGACAGTGACTATATTTCATTAGGAGTTTGAGGAGATTTGGTATATCACCAAAGACACTCGCAAATTTCTACAGATGCACCATGAAGAGCATTTTAACTGGCTGCATCACTGACTGGTATGGGGGAGGGGCGAAGTGGTGAGTGCTACTGCACAGGATTGAAATTAGTTGCTGGAAGTTGTAAACTTAGTCAGCTCCATCATGAGCACTAGCCTCCATAGAATCCAGAGACCGATGCCTCAAAAAGGCAGCGTCCATCATTAAGGACCTCCATCTCCCAGGACATACCCTCTTCTCATTGCCACCATCAGACAGGAGGTACAGAAGCCTGAAGACACACACTCAATGATTCAGGAACAGCTTCTTCCCCTCTGCCATCAGATTTCTGAGTGGACATCAAAGCCATTAACACTACCTCACTACTTTTTTATTTCTATTTTTGCACTATTTATTTATTTATTTTAACTACTTAATACATATGTAATTATTATATACATACTTACTGTAACTCACAATTCTTATTATGCATTGCATTGTACAGCTGCCACAAAACAACAAATTTCACAACACCTGCCAGTGATATTAAGCCTGATTCTGATTCTAAAAGCAAGCATTCTGTCGGTTCCTCACCACCCTGTCTACCTGCATCACCACTTTGAGGGCACTATGTACTTTAATCACTCACTGTGTATGCCCTGCACTAATTTAACTTCCTAAAATGCATCACTTTGACCTTGGGTGAGTTAAATTCCTTCTACTGTTCTCTTGCCCTCTTTCACCATTAATGTAGGTCTTGTGATCTAACACCAGCCTCTTCACTGTCTGCTGTACCACTCAGTCTGGTCTCACCTGCAAACTTATTAATCATGCCACTTGCATTACCAAGCAAATTGCTAATATAGATGACAAATGAGGACCCAGCACTGATGCAATAGTGCATATCAACAACATCTACTGCCCTGCCCTATCCTCTTTCATCCTCTTGGTCACCTCTTCAAACAAAAATTCAAATTCATGAAGCACGATTTCCAATACACAAATCCATCTTTCCAAATGCAAATAAATTGTCCCACAGCATACCCTCCAGTAACTGCCCCACACTGACACAAAATTCACAGCCAGCATTTCCTTACGTTTGGCCCTTCTGTCCTTTGTTCCCTGAAAGTGGCAAATCTAATCTTTTTCTCTTCAGCTATTTACAGAAGCTCTTACGGTCGGTAACCCTGTAGGCTTCCTCTAAGTGCTCCAATCTCCTCCCATATCGCAGATCTGAGCTAACCGATGGGATATTCAGCTATTGTAAATTAATCCTAGTGAAACTGTGCAGTGGGAGAATAAACAGAGTGTGCCTGAGAGAGAAAAGTACACAACAATAGGAAGGCAACGGGATTGCTCTCAAAACTAGCATAGACTTTGATAAGGTTGAATGACCCTGTTCTACACATTCTGTATTGCATGAAAAATATGGAAACTGATTGAACTGGAATAGCCATATACACAAGAGCAAGCCAGAGGCTGGGAACCCCATCGTAAGTAACTGACTTCCCAACTCTCTGAAGTCAGAAGTGTGATGGAATGGTCTCCACTTGCTGAATTCATTGCAGCTTTGACTACATTCAAGAACCTCAACACTATGCAGGACACTTGATAAGCAGACCATCCACACCATTCTTTCCACCACCGATGCGGTCTGAACCACGTACAGGATGAATTCCAATAACCCAAGATGACTCTTTAGACAGCACCTTGCAACCTCAACCAGACACAAGGACAAAGGCATACGAACACCATCACCAAGAAGCTACCCTCCCAATCACACAACCATGTTTTTGTTTCACGCACCATTCTCTGTAAACTCTAGAACATGGGTTCCCAACCTTTTTATATGCCATGGATCCCTGCCATTAACTGAAGGGTACGTGGACCCCAGGTTGGGAATCTCTGCTCTAGAGACTGTTGTGTATGAAAATCCCACGAGATACTCAAATCAGCCCATCTGGCACCAACAACTATCCCATGGTCAAAGTCACTTAGATCACATTTCTTCCCCGATTCTGATGTTTGGTCTGTACAACAAATGAATCTCTTGACCATGCCTGCATACTTCTATGCATTGAGTTGCAGCCACATGATTGACTGATTAGATATTTGCATTAATGAGCAGGTGTACCTAATAGAGTGGCCACTGAGCGTACACCTCTGTTCTCTGACCGTCACTGGATCGAGATATTAGAACTCTCTCCCTGATAACATAAAGGGTATTCCCACACCCAAAGGACTGCAGTGGTTTAAGGAGATAGCTTACCACCATCTTCTCAATGCGTAACTAGGGACAAGCTATTAAACATCACCTCAGCCTGAAAAGACCACACAGAACAATTGTGAAAACGCCCTCACATTTGGGCTTGGCAAACTACTGCTGACTGAGACCACTGAGCCCATGATTGTTCTGGTCTTGGCCTAGTGCTACTCATCACCAATATCATGACATCTTCTGTCCCAGCCACTGATACTGCTATATCAGAACTGGTCACTTCTAATGCTCAACAACTTAAGTTTTAGGTCTGCATTAGCACAGTCTGGCCTCCTTAGTACGCCCTACATGCCTACATTTTACAACTTCTTGTGCTTCCTTGTCTGTCCCCATGAACCCAGAAATTGAATGATTTATAAAACACATCCCCAAAGCCTCTCCCAGATGTACCCTTCCTCCAATCCATCCCTCCCCATTTCTTCACTATCACTTAAACCATCCTTCTTTCCTCTCTGACAAAGGACTTGAAGGCCTTTGTTTCTCTTTCTGTAAATGCTGCAAAACCCCGAGTGCCTACAACATTTCCTGTTCTATAACTGAAACCATAATCCAAAGAGAGTGCACAGCAGAGGACACAGAAAATCAATTTCAAAAGTTACAACCAAGAAGATAAAAGGGTGCAGCCTGAGCTTTTTGCAATTCTTTAGAACTAGATGGCTTTGTGCCTCTGTTCCTTAAAATGTTGGCTAAGATAAACACCTCGCATCACTGGAAAGTGCAGTTGGAATAACATGGCAACTCTGGGAGGATGACAGGATACTACGACCAGCATGTGGTTTGACCGTTAGCTTTAAACTTTACCATATGTATGAGTGTGACACGTCATTCCACGAGGTTGAAATTTGTGTGTAAACACACAGTCCTTCAAAAGTTCAAAGTAAAATTTATGATCAAAGTACGTATATATTACTAAATACAAATCAGGAGGGTAGATTTTCAGTCCTTTGATAATGGAAGATAACAGTATGATAATCATCTTGAAAACTAAGATTGTTAAAATGTAGATAAGAAAGAAACATTACTTCTGCCTCGAGTACCAGAACAAGGAGGGTAACCATTTAGAGTGAAGACATTCTACACAACTTCACACAAAATAGAGATCTGAAACAGGGGCTGCTGGATTTTTGTTGAGTCCAGGCACTAGGAGGTATAAAATCAAGGCAAGAATATGGAATTCAGATTCAGAAAAAGATCAGCACTGATGTTACTGGATGACAGAAAAGGTTCAAGGACCCCTAGTACTGTGCATTGAGATGCAACAACATGAAAAGTTCTGTAAAAAAAAAGACAAGTCTTACTCTCATTGAACCTGTTTCAACAAAACACTACAGCAGACTTGCACAGTTGTGTTTAAATCTGATCTCCTTTACTTGTTGGCTTTATGAGAGCCAGTAGGAGATGATTATCACTACAATCAGCAAGGCAGGCTGATAGAGCTACCTAATAAGTAGGTGTAATAACCAGCTCTTCACACACAGTACACTCACAGATCCAGGAGGAGAATCAAACAAGTACAAGTGACAGAATAGTCAAGGGCCTTCTCTCCGTTACTGTTGAGAAGGGAATGAAAGTGACAGAAGAAAAATCAACTATTTACAAAACTGACCTCTTTTCCTGGCAAAGTGGACACTGTTGAGAGTTTATCTACGTCAATTTTAAATATGTACACCTAAAAAGGAAATGATAATGTATTAGATTATACCAACATTAAGCAAATTTATGGTATTATAAACACTACTCCCAAGCCATGAGGGAGACAAATGAATGACAAAGTGTCAAAATATAATTTTTCATAATGTATATATTTCATGGCAGGACTCAACATAACTTTTGACACAAAATGTTTCATTTCTCTGAAACATACAGTAGATTAGTATCAACTCTGACTTTAACATAGGCATAAGTTCCCATCCAGAACACTAATCACGCAGATTCTTGTCCATAGGATTTATACAGAAAAAAAATAGCTTTATAGAAGTCTATTACAAAATGATAGAATTGGTTAATGCAAACTTGTATAATGGGATAAAAACTGATATTGCAGGGGACATTCTGCAGATCAAGCAGTGTCTATGGCAAGAGTAGACACAGTTTTCCAGGATAATATTCTGAAAAAGGATTACTGGTCTGAAATGTCAACATAAATCTGATACTGGGCATCTCCAGCATCATCTGTTTTAATGCAGAAAATAGCATAAGTAGCCATTCAAATTTTCTTGAAATAAGTCTTAATCAGTGAGTGGAAGACAGAGTAAACAATTATTTTCCCAGCATGTATTTATAGTGGGTGATCTTTAGGCACAGGATGAAACATTTACTCTAAATATCTATGATAGCAAAATGGAGATGTGTGTGGGAGGGAAGGATTAGAATGGTTTAGAGTAGGTCAAAAGGTTGGCACAACATCGTTTACGGTACAGTAATGTTCTATGTCCATCAGCAATTCAGAACATTCCAACAACTGGAAAGTTGTGACTACGGACTGGATAAACCAGGGTGATTTTCCTTGTATCCTGTGTCTGACAGTGGAGCTAAATGAAGAATCTAAAATCAGGGAAGGCCAAGACAGTAAATAGGAAAACAAACTTATTGATCTTAATTGGCATTATGTATTAGTATTCTCACTTATTTATTGAACAGGTTGAGTACCCTTTATCCAAAATACTTGGGGGCAGAAGTATTTTGGATTTTTTTAAAGTTTGGATAACATAATGAGATAGCTTAGGATCACCATTTCTGACTCTGAGTTTTTGTGCTGCCGGTAAGCAGCCTTTGTTCATCATACATATGTATCTGAAAGTAAAAACATGTTACATACCATTAATACAAAGAGAATACAATGTGTGCAGGCTAACAAAATCAGCAGAGCAGCATTGGGAGAATCGCTGAATCAGCCATTGAACAACAACAAACAGCGGCAGGCATTCAGTCTCCACCTACCAGGCCTTGTTTTTACCTGTACTTTTTTTTAAGGTTTTATATAAGGTATAAAAACAATCAGCCTTGTAGACTTGTTTTGGTGTTAGATTTTTATCAGTGAAAATTTAGTGGTGTGTCTCCTCTTAAATTTCTGTTTCTACGTGATGTAACTTCTCGGAACAGTCTGTGTGCAGAGATCTGCACATCACCTGGGAACCTTCCCAGTGCCTTGTAGAATTTTCCATTTCTGACAACCTGTATTATCATTACTTAGTATTATTATTATCTATTCATAGTAAAAAGATTAAAGGAGAGGAAAGAAAAAAGGCTTTTACCTAGAGGGAAACAGGGATCAAGAAGTTACTGCCTGAAAGGATTAAGGATCAACTTTATTCACCGTTGTGGTCGCGCTGATACGCAATGAGTGAAAGCAACACACTGAGTCGAGCAGGGTCTGGTTGGACTGTTTACTGTTTCAATCCGCGCGCACTTAAGTGCCCGCTCCCAGCATCCCCCACTCTTTGCCCGGCAGAAGTGATGTCAGCTTCCAGGCCAAGGTCTGCCCCGCACTCAGAGACCTCTCAGTTGCCGCGGGCTGTGGACTCACCCGCGACTGCTGGAGCCAGTTCACTTGCCGCGTAGGCGAGCCGCCACACCGTATACTTTTACATGTATTAGGAATTTGCTGTGGTGTGGTGGTGCAACATGCAACAAAAAAAATTGAGCTATTAGAGAGAATAAAGAATTACCGTAGATTTCGCACTACAGAGCGCACCTGATTAAAAGCCGCTGGCTCTAATTTTAGAAAGAAAATCAATTTTGTACTTGTACAAGCCGCACCGGATTTTAGGCCGCACCGGATTTTCGGCCGCAGGTGTCCCACGTTGTAATATGAGATATTTACACAGAAAGATATTACACGTGAGGATTTTTTAACTTTTAATTAAATCCATATGGTAACATAAACAAATACATATTGCAAATGCTTTTTTTCGAACCGTGCCTGTAACGCGGCTACTTTTAAATATACGTTGCGTATACTTTTTTACTGAACAACATTCCAATATCTCCTAACGAAAAAATATATATACTGCAGCCTACCAGGAAAAGTTATTGATCGCCTTTAACTTAAAAGCAGCGTTCGCTCAGATCTAATGCCGCTCGCGTAATGCGCTCGCCCCCCTCCTTCCCGTTTATCGCAAACCGGTATTTCCCACAAGACGCGGCGAAACCGGGTGTGACGTCATAGCATCCCGCGATGTAGTACAGAAAACAAATATAGTTAAAACACTTCTAACTTTAACTAGAAAATGAATTACTAAGCGAAAATATTATAAACTAAATAACTGCCATAAAGGCAGCACAATGCTTTTCTTCGAGTGTTTTCCATGTTGATGAGGGTGAGTACAAATGACTGATTTACAATAATTTAATTGTGAAAGTGCGCTTGATTTATCGTACAATTTCATTGGACCTCTGTGAACTACTCATCAATTTTATTGGTCTACTGTTACGAGGCAAAATGTTTTTGGCAGCATGAAAAAAAATCATGCATTAGCCGCACCGTAGTAAAGGCCGCAGTGTTCAAAGCTGTTCAAAATGTGGGAAAAAAGTAGCGGCTTATAATCCGACATCTACGGTATATAAAAATCAAGTTAGAGGTAAAGGTATGGATATGGAATAAAATGTATATGAATACATAAACACTGGCACATTTTTACAATGTAAACAACAGTATAAAAAGCGGTTTAAAGTGTTTATAGTGCATTGACTGAGGTAACAGAGGGGTCGGGGTGGCTAACTAACATGGCTGATCAGATGAACTGCCTGGGGAAAGAAACTTTTAAGATGGTGTTAAGTTTTTGCTCTAATACCCCATGGCACTTTCTGGAAGGGAGCTTTTGAACGAGACAGTTTGCAGGGTGGGTAATGTCTGCAATATTTTCTGTCCACATCTCTGTCCTGGACACATACAAGTCCTGCAGTGATGGTAGACTGCAGCCAATGACCTGTTCTGCTCTCCTGACTGTTTACTGTAGCTTTCATGTATTGTGACAGGATGCTGCACTTAACCAGACAGTAATGGCTGACATGAGGAAGCTCCCTCCGATGGCAGTGTAGAATTGCAGTGTCAATGCAGACACCTTCCACACGTTTAAAATACTTCAAGGTGTATTTGAAGAGCAGTGCCTTGCAGGGGCATGAAACTAAGCTGGAATCTGAGATTAGTCTGGGTAGCTCCCTCTCCCTCAATTAGCATTAAAGTCTTTCTAATTGATGGATTTGTTCCAAATTAATATAAATTAATAAAAACATAGACAGTAAAATAGAACAAAAAAATAGACAGTAAATTAATTTCATAAACATTCCAAAAGGGGCAGCACAATGAGATCTATCTTCAAAATTATCAACAAGTCACACTATTAATCTACAGCTCAATTTGGTTTTATGTTAGAGCACGCCTAACAGGGCCAACACTAGAAATAACGTTGACTTGACGGTTCAAGATTCAAGATTGTTTCATGTCATTTCCTGTACACAGGCGTAAAGGAGAACAAAATAATTGTTACTCCAGATCCGATGTAGCATGAAGAAAAATACAAAAGATAAAGAACACAACAATAGTACCAAAACACACACAATAAATATAAATACATAAGATAGCTTATGAGCATAGATTGAATATATTTTCATAACGTGATGCTAGACACGAGGTGACTGACAGGAAATAATAAAGTAGAGGGGGAGAGTGGATGGAGGTATTGATCAGACTTACTGCTCGAGAAAAGTTATTATTTTTGAGTCTGGTGGAACTGGTGTGGAATGCTATGTAGCCTCCTCCCTGATGGAAGTGGGACAAACAGTCCATGAGCAGGGTTTATGAGATCCTTTCTGATGTTACACACCTTTTTCCGGCACCGTTCTGTATAAATGGTCCTTGACGGCGTGTAGGCTGGAGCCAGTGATGCATTGGGAAGTTTTGACTATCAGCTGTAGTGGCATCCCATCCACCACAATGCAGTTTCTGCACCGTGCAGTAATGCAGCTTGTTTGGATGCTCTCTACTGCGCATCTGCAGAATGACATGAGTATAGATGTACAAAATCCAACTCTCTTCAGCCTCCTCAAAAAAATAGGGGCGTTGGTGAGCGTTTTTGACTGTGTAGGATGTGTTCAGGGACCATGAGAGGTTGTGAGAGATGTTCACTGCCAGGAGTTTGAAAATGCTTGCAATGTCCAATGTAAAGGGAGGTGTGAATGGTTTGACTTTTCCTTAAGTTGATAACCATTTCCTTCATCTTGTTGACATTAAGGAAAATATTATTTGCCAGAATAACTTGTAAAAGTAGGAATTAACTGAACGCAACTCGAAAGCTTTCTATTTGTGGCAGCTCTTCAAGAATTGGGCCCAGATGTTCCAAGACAATTAATTCTAGTAGAACTCTCAACACTATATAAAAAAATTATGCAGATAAACATTGATAAATTGCTTCCCATATTACACAACCTCAGTTGCTTTTGAAGAAGATTAATGCTTCTAGAGCTAAATCTTTATACAGTATATCATGCAGGCATCTGTGATGACTATCACCATGCCTGCATTTACCATGACTGGTAAAAGCTGACTATCAAATGGATTATAAAACCTTGGACCAGTACCTTTCCAACACCTCCATCTTGCGGAGCTCCTCCTACGATCTCCAAAGAACTGGGTTGTGTGAAGTGGCCTGTAGCCACTGAGTACCCTAGTTGAAGAAAGAAGAGCATGAGAAATGTGCAGTCCAGCTGATTCAAGCTACCATGGCCCATTGTTTCAGAGACCTCCATACCATCTTGTCAGAGTTAACAGCAACTCTCAGGAAATGCACTGCAAAAACTTCACTGTGCTGGAGAAATGGGATTAGAACTCAGAACATACATGCCGAAGAGTTCAACATGGGCCGAATGGCCTATTTCTATCACCTTATGACTAACATAAGAAACTAAGAAAGTACAAGCAGCACCTCAAGCCTGCCCTGCCATTCACTAGATTATTTCATGTTTTACTACACCCTGTGCAAAGGTTCTTTAGAAGGGTCTTAGCTTAAAACGTTGACTGTTTATTAATTTTCATAGATGCTGCCTGGCCTGCTGAGTTCCTCCAGACTTTTGGGTGTTGCTTTCAAACAAAACCTCCCTCTTTCTAAACTCCAATATGTCACTTGCCTTCCTCACTCCTTGCCACACCTGCTCACTGTCCTTTCACAATTCGTGCATGAGAACACCTGGATATATTTGTGTTTCACTCATTCATCATCTCTTTCCATATAATCTACCTTCTAATTCCTCTTACCAAAGTGCTTGTCTTCCCTTTTGCTACTTTAAACTCAAGATTTCACCCACTCATTCAATGTCTCTTTTCATTTCCAGTGTCTTCATCACAACATGCCTTTCTACTTATCTTCATGACATCAGTAAACCTGGATACCTTATATTCTGCCCCTTGAATCTGGGAGAACTGTAGTATACATCAAACTACCTGATATTTTTTCCAACTGCAATGCTCTAAAGAGCCTTTAAAGATGTCTTTCCTCATGACTGCAGTAATGGCTTCCTTCTTTACACTCCACTCCCTTTCTTACCTAAAGCTTCTATAATCCAGAATGCTGAGTTGACAGCCCTGCCCTTTTTCCAATCACGTCTCAGTGACGACTGCAACAGTAACAAACTCCCATGTGTGATCGACACTCCGTTTATCTACTTCACCAGTCAAGTTCCTTGCATTAAAATACATGCAATTTAGCCTTCCAATCCTCCCACATGCTTTATCACGCCCATGTCTGCTCAGCCTACAGGACTGTCGTAGATTTTCTTCCATATTTGACCAAACTTACCCCACCATGGATCCTATTGACTGCCAAATTAGTTTTAAACCTCTTAGTTTTAAATTTGCAAATTTTCTAGCAAGAGTATTGAATGGGTTTTGGTTCATTTACAATTAATTTCATGGAACAAAAGTTATTGGAAAAAGATTAATGGAAAAGTTTAATCTAAACTTGGAAAAGCAGGAATTCAAAGGAACTCGATGGGGGTCTTTGTTAGGAAGAGATACCGCCTAACCAATTTGATGGGATTTTTGAAGGAAATAAAATTTACTGAAAAGGAGAGTGGCTGATATCGTTCTCCTAGACTTCACTCTTTGATAAAATGTTCAAAACCGTTAGAGTGCAGGGAATCCAAACCACACTCAGTGGCCACTTTATTAGATGTACCCATTCATTAATGCAACTATCTAAGCCGCCAATCATGTGGCAGCAACTCAATAAAAGTATACAGATGTGGTCAAGAGGTTCACTTGTTGTTCAGACCAACATCAGAATGTGGAAGAAAGTGATTTAAGTGACATTGACTGTGAAACGATTGTTGGTGCCAAACAGGGATGGTTTGAGAATCTTGGAACTGCTCATCTCCTGGGATTTTCATGCACAACAGTCTCTAGAGTTTTCAGAGAATGGTGCAAAAAAAAACAACAGGAAACAATCAGTGAGCGGCAGTTCTGTCGACAAAAAATCCTCGTTAAAGAGAGAGACGTCAGAGAAGAATGGCCCAACTGGTTCAGGCTGACAGGAAGGCAACTCAAATAACCACACCTTACAACAGCGGTGTGTGCAGAAGAGCATCGCTGAGTGTATGTCAAACCCTGAAGTGGATGGGCTACAGCAGCAGAAGACCACAAACATACACTCAGTGGCCACTTCATGAGGTACAGGAGGGAACAATTTCATTAAGAGTACAGGAAATATAATCATTGGGTTTGCAGGTGACATAAACCTCCAAGTTGACCACAACCTCATTATGGTTTGGAGGCTTGTGTGCTTCAATTACCTAGAGAGCTATATTGGGTGGAGTCAGGGCTTTCAGCTTTGGCTCTTAGTAGGGTCACAGCAGCAGCAGGATTGAACCCAGGTTTCCCGTACTGCAAAAGTGTTGTGCTAACCACTACACCACAGTGCTGTTATATTGGCATTCTAATGCCAGAGCTGTTTTGCAACATTTCAACACCAGCACTCCATGTTTAACAACAAAAGAAACACTTCATCAAATAAAAAGTTTCAAGAATAACATAGTTCCACAGCAACAGGTGGTAGCGTTTTCTAGATGCTACATTGAACTGAGGCTGTGGCCTGGCTTCACGTCTGGGAACTCATTTTTGTACAACTTCAGTTCTGAATGCTGTTTGCTTACTTCTATTATTTGTATGATTTGTTTTTTTTTCTCTGCACATTGAGTGTTTGATGGCCTTTTTTCTAAATGGGTGTTACTGGGGTTCTTTGTTTTGTGGCTGGCCTGTAAGGAGACAAATCTCAAGGTTGCTTAAAGTATACATACTTTAATAAAAGATGCACTTTGAACTTTGCAAGGCTTTCTTTACTTACCCAGGTAACGGTAGTGGCTGGACCCAAAACCTGAATCCTCAAAATGATAATTTTTGCCATCTTTCAAACTGTAAACTTTCACTGTACCAGTCCAGTAGTATGACCCAGGTGCTCCCATTACAACAAGGTCCTACAAAATAAAATGGATGTTAACCCATCTGAGTGAAGATATCTGTATTGTACTTAACTAATACTTACTCATGACAAATTAAGACAGGGGTGTGAGTTACACCAATTTAATAGAAATTAGCCAAACCACCATACATGACTGTGTTACAAATAATTGAAATGTCTGCAGCAGTTAAAGTTTATTTTATAAAAAACACATTTAGCTCAAATCCAGCCTCACTTACAACACCCCAGAGGAAATCAGAGAGTTTTCACTGGCTGCAGCTGCTCAGAGTTATTTGGATGTGCAGACATTGGTAGGCGTGGATTAGAATGATATTGCCTGTGAAAAATACATAATTACCTAACAATTCAAGCACTGTAGACAAATTAAACTGGTAATTGGTCTCTCTTTCTAGGCTTCAGTTCGGAATGCTCTTTGCTTGCATTTATATTTGTTTGATTTATTTCTTGTCCTCTGCACACTGGGTGCTCAATTTTCTTTTTTTAACAGGCTCTTCTGGGTTTCTTTTTTGTGGCAGCCTGTAGGGAGACGAATCTCAAGGTTGCATAATGTATACTTACTTTGATAATAAATGGACTTGGAACTTTAAAATGGCCGAGTACTTCTGTCACTTACAGCAATTTAAATTAGCTATTTATAGGTGGAGGACTAATTTTTTTCCCTTGATATATCCATTCTTAGACAAAAATAATAAAATAGATTAAGTATGCACTTCAACATATGTTAATGTGCATCTTTAAATCCAAAGGGGAAAAAAATTCTATCATGTTATGTGCTATAAGAAGTTGAGACAAACTTGGGTTGTTTTCTCTGAAGCAGCGGAGCTGAGTGCAGGCCTGAAAGAAGGGTAAGAAAGCTATGAGAGGCGCACACAGATGATCTCTACCCCAACGTCAAAATATCTTATACTGGAAGGCGTGCATTTAAGGAAAGAGTGGGGAAAGCTCAAGGGAGATGTTTAAAAACCCAGAATGGTGGGTGCCTGGAATGCATTGGTGGCAGAGGTAGATGCAGCAGAGACAAGATACGTACATCCTCCAAGAGGACCACAACCTTGTCGTGGTTTGGAGGCATGCAAGCCTCAATGTCCCAGAGAGCTATGCTGGCTGAGGTCAAGGTTTTAGGCTTTGGCTATTAATAAGGTCACCCATACCTAACAGGTAGAAACCGGACCAAGAGTGTTCTACTGATCTTCCAGGTTTGGGATTCAGCTCAGGGCTAACAACCCCGCCTAGTCAAACAAAACTGTTACAGAAACAGCAATGAAGAATCTTCCGACATCTGTGTGCAGTATTCCAGAGTCTCCACCTGGGACCTGCATGACTGACAGTAGCGAAAACAGAGAGGAAGCTACTGACACGATGAAGAAAGCCATGACCACCACCAGAGACGGAGGACCTTCGTTGCTGCCCCGAACGCCAGTGGCGTAATGGGTGAACAAAGACAGGTATACGAGTATGCGGATAATGAATGGATATGCACCACGAGCAGGCAGAAGCGATCAGGTCTTATTTGGCACAACGTCGTGGGCTGAAGGGCCTATTCCCGTGAGCCTGTTCTTCAATCTCTGTTCTAATTACCCAAGGCAGATTCAACTCCAACTGAAAGGCAACTATAAAAAAGTTTTGAAAGTTTACCTAGAAGGTAGTTTACTAACAAATACAGTGGGAAAATAACAGGAGATAAATATAAGCAGCTGTTTGTAAACCTCTGCCTGCATCAGCCCTTTGGCTGCTCTCAACAAACCTTTTGTAAACTTGTGTAACTGATGATGCTGTGTGTGAAATCATTAAGAACAGTAGAGCATGCCAGCAATTGAAGCCTGGTTCTGTTTATTATCATTTTCCTGCAGGTAAAGAGTGCCATTACTAGGATTGATTTCCAGTGTAAACTTCAGCAGGAAGCAGATGTTGAAGAGTTTTTAATCCCAGAAAAGGTTCCTGCCCTTCCGATGGGTTCTGAAGTGGCACCCCTGCATTAATAATATTTTCTTTAAACTCAGCAAAAGAACAGCAGCATCCTCAGTGAAAGAGAAAACATTCCGAGGTTCTTCTAACGCCGCTAATTAAACAACGGATGACAAGGTGACGAAAGTGATATTTGCAGAGATAACAAAAGCTTAAAACATGAGAGAAAGATAAACTGTGTCATTTGCAAAGAAACTGTCAACACAAAAAACAGTTAAACAAAGTCTCTACAGCAATTGTTCGTACAAGCAAAAGGAAAACGGAACCATGTTTTGCTTCTCCTTTTCCTCACTATTCAATTCCTAACTTGTAGCTACACAATTTAGTGCAAAACAGTTGAACTGTAACAATTGGTACAATTTTGAAATTCTCCCTGCAATCACAACCCCAATTATAAGAAAGCAAAGCAGGATATGCTCGTTGAAAAGAATTTCCAGAAAGGAAATAAACTTACTCAATTAGTACCTTTTGCTTCAATAGCTTCGTAACTCAATGGAATTTCAGAATCATTGATCACCTTGACTCATATTTTAAAGCCAGAATCAGAATCAGGTTTAATATCATTGGAATAAGTTGTAAAATTTGCTGTTATGTGGCAGCAGCACATTGCAATGCATAGTAATAAGTTTTAAAACTCTGAATTCTATATTAAAAAGTTAATTAAGTAGTGCAAAAAAAAGTAGTGAGGTATTGTTCATAGGTTCAATGTCCATTCCGAAATCTGATATCAGAGGAGAAGAAGCTATTCCTGAATCATTGACCACGTGCCTTCAGGCTCCTGTACTTCCTTCCTGATAGTAGCCATGAGAACAGGGCACATGCTCAATGATTCAGGACTGACAGCTAAATGTACAATGTTATCCTGCAGTGACTTTCCTTGATTGTTCACAAGAGGCTAGCAATGGAGTGTTTCATCGACCATTCCTAACTGTCCCTGAACAGAGGACACAATCAAGAAGCAAGCACATTTCTTACACTGGACCCTCATCATCCAGGACATGCTCTCTTCTCATTTCTACCAAGGCAGAGGAGGTACAGGAGCCTGAAGACATACGTTCAAGTGTTTCAGAAACAACTTCTTCCCCTCCACCATCAGATTTCTGAATAGACAATGAAAACATGTACCTCACCTTTTTTTGGTCTCTTTTTTCATTATTTGTTAAATAGAACAAGTTTAAAGAAATATGTGTATATATTTCCTATTGTAATTTATGGTATAATTTATGCATTGCACTGTACTGCTACCACAAAACAACAAATTTCTTGACATATCTCAGAGATAATAAAATATAAAAGTATTTTACCTGGGGTGGCAAAAACCCAGCAACAGCATTGAAACAGGCTCTTCAGCCCACTATGACCATGCAATCTCAAGCATCTAACTAACAAGTCGTATTTCCCAGCACTTAATCCTGATGTGGACTGGTGATTCAAGTGCTTATCTGCATATATTTTGTCAAGCAACAGCCTCCACCACCCATTTTGCAGGGCATTCCAGTTTCCAACTGCCTTCTGGCTCAACAATATTTTTGCAGATCCCCATTAAACCTCTACTCCTTTATCCTAAACACATGTCCTCTAAGGATTATGCATCACTGCTATTGAGAAAGGTTTCCTGTCATCCACTCTATTTATGTTTACCATCTCACACTTCCACTCTAAAGAAAACAAACTTGGCCTGTCCAGTCTCTCTTCATCATGAAACATTCTACCTCAGGCAACATCTTAGTGAATCCTCTTTGCACCCTCTTCAGCCTTCTTAAAATGTGGAAATCAGAATTATACCTGAACTGCGGCTTAGCCAATGTGTTACGAAGTTGTGTCATAACCACACTGCTCTTATATTCTATGCACAGCTAAAGAAATCAACTATCCCAGATGACTTTCTCCATCATCTTGTCTACCAGTGTCGCCATCTTCAAGGATCCTTAGACTTAAACAGTGAAGTTCCACTGTTCCTCTCGGGCCTGCCGTGCATTGCATCTGTCCTACAATTACTAGTCTTCCCAAGGAGAATTAGCCTGAGCTCATCAGAATTAAATTCCATCTACCATTGCTCTGCCCATCTTCCCAACAGATCAATATTGTACTCTAGCCTATGACTACCAACAATACCACTGGTGTTCCTGCAACTCCTAGATTCACCTGCATTCTTTAACATACACTCAGTGGCCACTTTATTAGGTACTTGAGTGGAACCCGGTGTGGTCTTCTGCTGCTGTAGCCCATCCACTTCAAAGTCTAACAAGCTGTGCATTCAGAAGTGTTCTTCTGCTCACTACTGTTGTAAGGCGTGGTTATTCGAGTCTCCTTCCTGTAACTCTGAACCAGTCTGGCCACTGTCTCTCATTGACAGAGAGTTCTTGCCCACAGATCCGCTGCTCACTGATTGTTATTTTCTTGTTTCTCGCACCATTCTCTGTAAATTCTAGAGACTTGTGCGTTAAAAAAAATTGCAGGAGATTAACAGCTTTTGAGATAGCCCATCTGGCAGTAACAATCATTCCATGCTCAAAGGCACTTAGATCACATTTCTTACCCTTTCTGATGTTTGACCTGAACAACAACTGAACCTCCTGACCATGGCTGTATGCTTTAGATAGATAGATAGATAGATAGATAGATAGATAGATAGATAGATAGATAGATAGATAGATACTTTATTCATCCCCATGGGGAAATTCAACTTTTTTTCCAATGTCCCATACACTTGTTGTAGCAAAACTAATTACATACAATACTTAACTCAGTAAAAAAAATATGATATGCATCTAAATCACCATCTCAAAAAGCATTAATAATAGCTTTTAAAAAGTTCTTAAGTCCTGGCGGTAGAATTGTAAAGCCTAATGGCATTGGGGAGTATTGACCTCTTCATCCTGTCTGAGGAGCATTGCATCGATAGTAACCTGTCACTGAAACTGCTTCTCTGTCTCTGGATGGTGCTATGTAGAGGATGTTCAGAGTTATCCATAATTGACCGTAGCCTACTCAGCGCCCTTCGCTCAGCTACCAATGTTAAACTCTCCAGTACTTTGCCCACGACAGAGCCCGCCTTCCTTACCAGCTTATTAAGACGTGAGGCGTCCCTCTTCTTAATGCTTCCTCCCCAACATGCCACCACAAAGAAGAGGGCGCTCTCCACAACTGACCTATAGAACATCTTCAGCATCTCACTACAGACATTGAATGACGCCAACCTTCTTAGGAAGTACATTCGACTCTGTGCCTTCCTGCACAAGGCATCTGTGTTGGCAGTCCAGTCAAGCTTCTCGTCTAACTGTACTCCCAGATACTTGTAGGTCTTAACCTGCTCCACACATTCTCCATTAATGATCACTGGCTCCATATGGCACTGGCACTGAGCTGCATGATTGGCTGATTAGATATTTGCATTAACGAGGTGTACAGGTATACCTAATAAAGTGGCCACGGAACGCATACCCCCGCCACTCCTTACATGTTAATGTGTCCATTATTACTATTAAATACACAATGGGATCTGCTTCCACCACCACCCCTGGCAGCATGTGTTTCAGACACCTAACACTGTATAAAAAGCTTACCCTGCTCATCGCTTTTTAACTTTCCCTTTCTCACCTTAAAGCTATATCCTGTAGTATTTGACATTTCTAAAAGAGGCACGGACTCTTTCTACTTCTGGGTCTAAAAAATTGTGCTTTCACCACAAAACTAGTTTGAGAACCGAAAGAATTTTATGAAACATATATAGTGTATTCTGGTTAACTGGGACTCAGAGACCATTACATTTTGGCCCAATTAAGCAGTTGCTCCAATTAGCCAAAGTTCCTTGGAAATAGTTAAGAAGGTCTAAAAACACAAACTGAGCAACAAACTAAGTACTTAAATGAAATAAAGAACAAATTAGAACACTACCAATAGTACTACAGTACAATAAAAAACTGTATTAGTTCCTAATAGTTACTGATGGAGGAATTCATCCACTGTATGCAATGAACAAAATCAGCGCAGACACCTAGTGTAGATAATGGACCGCCTTCCTACACTGCTACCCATGATTGCATCCTCCACATCTTCATTTTCATTGTAAGATTCAAAATGATTATTGACACCTTCAAATTCTTTGTAGTCCCTAACTTGAAGTAGTGAAATTGTTTCATTTTCACTCCTGACCATTTCTGGCATCTCAAGCCAGAATGCCTAAAACCGCAGTGAACAAAACAGTTCAGAATTGTCTTACTGCTTATTTTTCGCTATCACTGACAAAAAAAAACACAAACAGGCACAAATGATGCTATGTATAGACTGTTCGCCCTACGCACAGTGCATTGTCTAACAGGCACACAAGTCCGCGCAACTGACGCTAGTTAGAACCTGTTCAGTAACAGTCTCCTGCCCCAATTAAGTGGCCTAGTCCCAAATAAATGACGGGAATCCTGGCAATATTTTTCTATTAGATTTTGTGCTTCAAGGTGTCCCAAATGATCAGTTGCCCCAATTAACCGGAATCCACTGTATTTACAAATATTTACAGGATCATTGTGGAATGTACTGAAACTCCATCCAAAGTACAAAGAACCATTGGCTAAACAAATCTAATCCATTTCCATAAAGCAGGAAGATGGGTGACTTACTTCAGCAAAGTGGCCTGCTATCCCAGCTTGGCAGGAGCCGTGTTCCTCTCCATATTTCTTCTTATATTCTGCAGGAAAAAAACGATGATGATTAGCTACTGAACACTTGCTACAACAATACTGACAATGTTCTTAAAACTAATGTTCTATGGTGCTTCATGACATCAAAGAAAATCATATGGACATTTGTGTGTAATGCGCAATGCAATATATTGCCCAAATCGCTCAGGTCCCACACATTGTAAAGACTAAAATTCTGGCCAGTTCTACAAAAGTCAACAGCATTTGAGGTAACCAAGAAAATTCATGAAGACAGACCAAAAGATACTGTTTATATGGATTTAGAAGGACATCATTAAGACTTTTGATATGCACACTAGGCTGGTCCAGTAGGTTAAGGCTCAAGGGATTCAGGACACATTTGTAAATTGGATCTAAAATTTACTTAGAAATAGGAAGCAGAGGGTAGTGATAGATGAGTGTTTTTCTGATTATAAATGTAACAAGTAATGTACCATGGGAATCAATGCTGACACACCTTAGTAGTTTTCAATATACATAAAATAGCTTGAATGAGAATGCAGGAGGCACGGATAGCGAAGGCTATAAGGCTATAATGGGACTTAGATCAGCTAGGACATTTGGAGGAATTGTGGAACTTTCTGCCCGTTATAGGTGATTGGGTAGCAATGAAGGCAATGAAGGCACTCCATCTCTGATGTTGGTCAGGGTTCCCTTTGGCATGTCAGTAGCTCCGTTTTCATGACTGTCAGTCATGCAAGTCCCAGGTGGAGACTCAGGAATACCATCACACTCAGATGTGGAAGGATTCTTCATTCAACACACACAAAATGCTGGTGGAACACAGCAGGTCAGGCAGCATCTATAAGGAGAAGCACTGTCAACGTTTCGGGCCGAGACCCTTCGTCAGGACTGATTCTTCATTGCTGTTTCTGTAACAACTTTGTTTTACCAGTCAGGGTTGTTAGCCCTGAGCTGAGCCCCTGAACCTGGAGGACCAGTGGTCCACTCTTAGTCTGACCTCTACCCTTTGACCTGCTTGGCATAGGTGACCCTACAAAAGGCAAAGCATAAAGCCCTGACTCCAGCCAGCATAGCTCTCCAGGTCATTTTAGGCATGCAAGCCTCTGTCATAACAAGGCTGTGGTCCTCTTGGAGGTTTGTGTCATCTGCAAACCTAATAATTAGATTTTCTATATTCTTAACTAAATTGCTACCCCCTGTACCTAATAAAGTGTTCATGGTCTTCTGCTGTGTCACTCATCCACTTCAAGGTTCAATGTGTTGTGCATTCAGAGATGCTCTGAATCTCTGTGCACACCACTGTTGTAGGGTGTGGTTATTTGAGTCGCCTTCCTGTCAGCTTGAACCAGTCTGGCTATTCTTCTCTGACTCCTCCCATCAGCAAGGCATTTTCTCCCACAGAACTACTGCTCACTGGATGTGCTTTTGTTTTTTTTTAAAACACTATTCTCTGTAAACTTTAGAGACTGGTGTGTGTGAAAATCTCAGGAGATCTGTAGTTTCTCAGATACTCAAACCACCCCGTCTGGCATCAACAATCATTCCACAGTCAAAGCCAACTTAGTTTCTTGCCCAGTATGATGTTTGGTCCGAGCCAAAGCACACAGCTCTGACTTCAGCCATCAAAGCTCTCCAGATCATTGAGGCACACAAGCCTCAAAACCCTACGGCGAGGTTGCGGTCCTCATTTAGAGGAATTGTGTAAAATAACATTTAATCCAGACAACTCTGAACTAATAACTGGAAAGTCAACTTTTGGTAGTATACACACAGTTATCTTAGGAGCAGGAATGTTAAGAGCATTAATGTACAGAAAACCCTTGGGGTGCAAGTTTCCCTGGAAGTGGTGACGCATGTGAAAAGGGTATTGAAGAAGATACCTGGTTTGCTGAGGCATAAAGCGCAACATTTGGTACATTATGTGTAGTTGTAAGCACTGATCAGGCGGCTTTTGAATACTGTGTACAGGATTGGTTGCCGCACCGCAAGGACGTGGGTCACTATGGTAACATAGTGGTCAGCGCAACACTATTACAACTTGCGACATCAGAGTTCCGTTGCAGTGCTGCCTGCAAGATGTTCGTACGCCCAATGCACACATTTCCTCTAGGTGCCCCCGTTTCTGCCTACAGTCCAAAGACATACTAGCTCACAGGTTAATCGTTCACTGTAAATTGTCCTGCGATTAGACGAGGGTGGGTTGCTGGGCAGGGCAGCTCGTTGGTCTACAAGGGCCTGTTCCTCGCTGTATCTCCAAATGAATAAATAATAAAATGTGGCAGCTATGGGGAGAGGGCAGAACGATTTAGCAGCACAAAGGGGGGGTTGTTACAAGGAATGATTGGATAGACAGGGTTTATTCTCACGGGGATGTAGGAGGTTGAAGCTTATGAAATTATGAGCCACACAGAGAGGATAGGGAGTCAAGAATCTTTTTCTCAGGGCAAAGCCATCTCCAAATAGAGCGTCCATCTTTTCAGTGAAAGGGGATAAACTTAAAGGAGTAAGTTTTTCCTCACAGGGTGGTGGTTAGCTGGAATGGGCTGTCAGAGGCAGTGGTTAAGGCTAATACAATTACAGCACCTAATTTGTATTTGGACGGCTACTTGGATGGAAAAAGTCCACAGGATTATGTGCCTGATGCAGGTGAATGGGATTAGTATCATGGTCAGATGAGGTGGTTGAAAGGGCCCATTGCTGTATGGCACAATTCAGTGATCCTTTCGCACCCCCAGTTTCTGACATTAGAAGGTTTGTGTAAATGCATCAGCTGTGAAATTCACCAGCCAAATAAACTTTCAACCTATTAACTTTCAGCTGGGTAAACCACACAGGACAGACAGAAACAGAATCTTGATCTCAGCTGCTGTCTTTGAGAACTTAAGTGTTTCCCCTTCAACACACTTGCTGGTTCATTCTGTCTCCTCCACATCCAAAAGGCATGAAAGCAGATGAACTGGCGACCATGAATTTTGACAGAAGATCAAAAGGTAAAGGAGAATAACTTACCAGACCACAGTGGAGTAAGATAAAGGGGAAATGGGACTCGTGAGATTACACACAAGCCAGGTGGTGCAAATGGCCATGTTCTGTGTTATTACCCATCATCTGTTATGGAAGATAGATGCTTAGCATAGGAGTGCCCAAATTCTGCTTCAAACTAGGCTATATGCAATGTTCAGCCACATCTATCCCCAACTGTTGATGTAAATAAATATGGTGTTGTGATTAGCATATATCCACCAAAGATGTAAACTGACTAAAAAGATCCCTGCTTCAAACTTTGAGCACATTTACTGGGTGAACAAGTAATCCTTGGGGACCTGCAAGGCTGTGTCTTTATTGCTTTGCTGCATGCTCAGTGGGGAGGGGGGGGGGGGGGCGCTGATGCTTTTTTTTTGCTGGGGGGGGATCGTTGTTTTGCTGCTGCTTACGTGTGGAAGGGGGAGCTGAGGGGGCTTTGGGGCTCTAACCTTTAACTGTCAATCATTCTTTGGGGCAGTCCTCTGTTTTCATGGATGTTTGCGAAGATAAAGAATTTCAGGATATAAATTGTATACATTTCTCTGAAATTAAATGTACCTTGTGTACAATGTCCTGTGTATGTTACTAAAAAGGGCTTCTTTGGTTTGTTACGAGTAGAAATGTTTCTTTGTCTGTTAAATGTTTCTCTCGCCGTTGTTTCGCTTTAGAATGGCTGATATGGTAATTGTATTCATTTGTTAATCAATGGGGAATGTTATTGTGTTTTGTGAGGCTGGGAACTTGGGGGAGGGGTTGCGCGGGCTTGGGGGTGAAGGGAGTCGGGAGGGAGACGCCGAGGAAGGAGGACGTGTGCTCGGAAGACCACCGGGGAGTCCGAGGTGGAAGACGTGGAAGTCGGGAGGGCAAGCGACGAGGAGTCGAATGGTTCGCTGGTTGAGCTCCAACGAGTGCACTAAACTGACTGAACTTTGATAAGTTGGCGCCTTTTGTTTTTTTCTTGTGTGTATATATATATTGTATTGCCTAATACTCTTTTAATTTTAGTAAACTCTTTAAAGTGTATTTCATACCGGTATTTGTTGTGGGTTTGATACTGTTGGCGGGTGCGAGGCATAAACGCGATTCTCACAGCACCTGCGTGTACGGGAGGTGGGTTGGTATGTGGCTGGATCTCCTTTTCCCCTAGACATATACCAGCCTTTGTGGGTAAGTGTTACATTTGGAAACTTTGAAACATTTACATGGAGTGCTGCCACAAGAAAGCAACATCCATCATCAAGACACCCCACCATCCAGGGCATGCTCTCTTCTCACCATCAGGCAGGAGGTACAGAAGCTTAGGGCCTACACTACCAGACTCAGGAATAGTTATTATCCTACAACCCACAGGCTCTGAACTACAACCTACAGGCTCACTTTCAGGGACTCTTTACAACTCATTATTTCTTTTTATTGGCACATTGCACATTGGTTGTCAGTCTTTGTTTATGTAGTTTTATTTTATTAAACTCTATCGTAATTCTTGTTATTTTTAAGTGCCTGCAAAAAAAACCCAGAATCTCTAGATGGTATATGGTACAATGATAGTACATTTTTAGGCGACTTTGGCTCTAGCCCATAAATTAAAATAGAACAAAAATCTAATATACTGAATATCAATGATTTGGGTGAGGGAACCAAATGTAATAGGTTTCCTGACATGATGAAATGAGTGAGGAGGAGAATGCAATTTAGACAAGTTGAACGACTGGGCAAATGCACAGTAGAAACAAACAATGTGGAGTAATTTTTTTTAAATGGAAACAGAATGGCAAAGTACTACTTAAGGGCTGTGGACTGGGAAAAACACAGGATGTATCTGGTTAAATCAGGTCTGACAAGAAAATGGCAAGTTGATCTTCACCCCATGAGGCTTCGAGTTCAGCAACAAAATGCCTTGCTACTATTTTTCAGAACTTGGGCAAGATGGCACTTCAAGTATCACGTGCTGCTTTAATCTCCTTACCAAAGAAAATACACACTTGCCAAAGGGGAAATACTACAAAGGTTCACCAAAATGACTCCTGGGATGGTAGGACTGTCCTATGAACAGAGATTGGGATACACCTATACCCAGAGATGTTTCAAACTTACAAGATTATGACAGGGCTTGACAGGCCAGATACAGATTGGATACTTTCCTTGACTGAGGTTTATGGAACCAGCAATCACAGTCTCAAGATAAAGGGCAAGCCACAAGAGGAGTAATTTCTCAGAAGGTGATGAAACTGTGTAATTCTCCACCACAAAGAACTGTTGAAGCCAGCTTGCTGAATACAGGCAACCCCTGCACAACAGCCATTCCACTTACAGAATTCATATAACATTGCCCAAACTTTTAAGATAGAAAATACAACTTGCTATTAGGAATTTATATGGGGGAAAGAAAGCAAATAAATAAACAGTAAACATTCTTTCAACCTATATTACGTTTTAGCACTCACCTGAGATAACAATGCAACTTTGCGTAACAAGTCACATGATAAATCACTAAGCTATAGAGGCATCAGAGGAAAATTATTTAGCGCTGTTACCACCACTAATGTGCAAAATTAACACAGTACATTTTGACAATGGGGTCTCCAGCTTGCTGAATATTCCAGTTCGCTGAATATTCCAGTTCAGCATGGATACTGTTCAGCTGTAATGATGGTTTCACTAAGGTTGCTCAACATATCTGAGCCATGTGACTGGGTCAGAACAAACTCCGTCTACAGAACTGAAGAGGCATTTAGCAGAAGCAAAGGCACCACCCTGATATCATCATCAGTCAAAGCAGGTAACATCTCTGATATTCCACTTCTCAAGTAGATGGATGCATGCGAATCCCTTTAACATAATCAAGCTGCCTTTACAAAGACTACTTCCTCCCATATTTTACAGCGTCTTTCAGGATGTCCATGAGGAAGGCTTTGCAAGTTCACTTTTAAGCTATGTGTCTTACACCAGGTTCTGGTGCAGAGGTCAATCCAGGATGAAACAGCCATTTCATTCTCATTGTTTGTTCAGTTACTTATTGAGAAACAGTGCTGAACAAGACCTTTAGGCCCTTCAACCATGCCACCCAGCAACCCCCCAACTTAACCCTAGCCAGATCACGAGGCAATTCAGAAAGACCAATTAACCTACCAACCGGTACCTCTTTGAACTGTGGGAGGAAACCAGAGCAGAGGAGAAAACCCATGTGGGCACGGGGAGAACGTACAAACTCCTTACAGGCAGCGGTGGGAATTAAACTGTCGTTTTGATGCAATTTATTTCAAACATTTACTGTGCAAAGTACAGAGATCAGCTTGACGGCCCAATTCGGCCATACACACCAAGATGCCTGTCTACTTGAAGCCCACTTACCTGCATTTGGTTTATGTCCCCGCCAAAACCCATCTTATCCATCCCGGTCATTCATATCCAATACTTACTTAGTTCTGATTACATAATTAGCAGGCTGCCTCAAATTTATAATGATTTTGAAAAAATTGGAATGATCTTGGTATCATTTGGAAGTCTAATTTATTTTTATTTTATTTATTGAGATACAGTGCAGAGTAGGCCGTTTCGGTCCTCTGCCCAGCAACCCCCGATTTAACCCTAGACTAATCATGGGACAATTTATAATGACCAATTAACTTACCAACCAGTAAGTTGTTGGACTGTGGGGGGAAACTGGAGCAACCAGAGGAAAATCACACAGTCACTAGGAGAACGTTCTAACTCCTTACAGGTAACGGCAGGAATTGAACCTGGGTCACTGGTACTGTAAAGCATTGCGCTAAGCACTATGCTACCACATCATCTTGTTCCCTACCTTTTTATTAAGCTTCTTATAATTAGTTTGATCACTTTTTGCTGTTCTTTATCTTACAAGTATTTTTGTGATTTTTCTGTAGGTGGACTCGTTGTTCAAGTGCTTTGACAAGTCGAGTCACTGACAACCAAATGGACAATTGCCCTTTCACTATATTTGCCCAATTTAAAATGGACAGAATTCCAATTTCAGTTTTACCCAAACTTAAGAGTCTAAGGAGTAGCACACACAAAATGCTGCAGGAACCCAGCAGGTCAGGCAGCATCTAAAGGAATGTGTACCATCGACATTTTCAGCTGAAACCCTCTGGCAGGACTGAGGAAAAAGGCTGAGGAGTACATTTAAAAGGTAGGAGGGACGACTGAGAGAAATTCAAGGTGATAGGTGAAACCTGGAGGGGAAGGGATGAAGTAAAGAGCTGGTAAGTTGACTGGTGAAAGAGACAGAAGGCCATGGAAGAAGAAAAGGGGGGGAAGAGCACCAGAGGGAGGCGATGGGTGGGCAAGAGAATGAAGTGAAAGAGGGAAAGGGGATGGGAAATGTCCAGACTTCAACACTCCTCTCCCCTATTCCAACCTCACTCCTTCCAAGCACTCGGCTCTCCAACAGTCCTAACCTCACCATCAAACCCACAGACAAGAGAGGTGCTATAGTAGTCTGGCATACTGACCTCTACCTTGCTGAGGCCCAGTACCAACTCTCACCAGACACCTCCTCTTAATTACCCCTTAACAGGACCCCACTAAGGAACACCAGGCCATTGTCTCCCACACCATCACCAACCTTATTGACTCTGGGGATCTCCCATCCACTGCCACCAACCTTACAGCTCCTGCACCCCAACCTCCCGTTTCTACCTCCTACCCAAGATCCACAAACCCACTTGTCCAGGCAGATCCATTGCTTCACCTTGTTCCTGCCCCACTGAACTCATATCAGCATACCTCGACTCTGTTTTATTCCCCCCACCCTGAGTTCAGTCCCTTCCTACCTATATCGTGACACCTCACACACGCTGGATCTTTTCAATGATTTCAAGTTCCCTGGCCCCCATCATCTTATTTTTATTATGGATGTCCAGTCCCAATACACCTCCATCCTCCACCAGGAAGGCTTCAAGATTCTCCATTTTTTTTCTGTACACCAGACCTAACCAGTTCCCCTCTACCAACACTCTCCTCCACCTGGCGGAAATGTCCTCACACTAAATAATTTCCCTTTTGGCTTCTCCCACTTCCTTCAAACAAAAGGGGTAGCGATGGGCACTTGCATGGATCCCAGCGATGCCTGCTGCTTTGTTGGCTATGTGGAACAGTCTACGTTCAAAGCCTACTCTGGTGACAGTCCCACATTTTCCTACGCTACATCAACAACTGCATGGCTGCTGCTTCCTGCACCCATGCTGAAGTCATCGACTTCATTCACTTTGCCTCCAGCTTCCACCCCGCCCTCAAATCTACCTGGTCCATTTCCAACATCTCTCTCCCCTTTCTCGATCTCTCTCTGACTCTATCTCTGGAGACAGCTTATCCACCAATGTCTATTATAAAGCCATGGACTCTCACAACAACCTGGAATATACCTCATTCCACTCTGCTATTTGTAAAAGTGCCATCCCTTTTTCTCAATTCCTCCAGCTCCACCACATTTGCCACCAACCTTACAGCTCCTGCCCCCCGACCTCCCGTTCAGGACTAACTGAAAGAAAAGATAGCAAGAGATTTGAAAGTAGGAGGGAGGGGGAAATCCAAAATGATGAGAAGACAGGAGGGGGTGGGGTGAAGCTAAGAGCTGGAAAGGTGATTGGCAAAAGGGATACAGAGCTGGAGAAGGGAAAGGATCATGGGATGGGAAGCCTAGGGAGAAAGAAATGGGTAGGAGAGCACCAAAGGGAGATGGAGAACAGGCAGAGAGATAAAAAAGGGAGGGGGTGGAAATAAATAAATCAAGGATGGGGAAAGAAGGGGAGGAGGGGCATTAACAGAAGTTAGAGAAATCAATGTTCATGCCATCAGGTTGGAGGCTACCGAGACAGAATACTAGGTGTTGTTCCTCCAACCTGAGTGTTGCTTCATCTTGACAGTAGAGGAGGCCATGGATAGATATTTCAGAATGGGAATGGGACGTGGAATTAAAATGTGTGGCCACTGGGAGATCCTGCCTTTTCTGGCTAACAGAGCGTAGGTGTTCAGCGAAACGGTCTCCCAGTCTGCATCGGGTCTCACCAATATATAAAAGGCCACACCGGGAGCACCGGACGCAGTATACCACACCAGCCGACTCACAGGTGAAGTGTCACCTCACCTGGAAGGACCGTCTGGGGCTCTGAATGGTGGTGAGGGAGGAAGTGTAAGGGCAGGTGTAGCACTTGTTCCGCTTACAAGGATAAGTGCCAGGAGGAAGATCTGTGAAAAGGGATTGGGGGGGGGGAACAAGTGGACAAGGGAGTCCCATAGGGAGCAATTCCTGCGGAAAGCAGGGGGGGGGGGGAGGGAAAGATGTGCTTGGTAGTGATAGGACTGTATTAACCTTATCTTAGAGAGGAAGCACTTGTGGAATTCAACTCAGATAAGAGTTACTTCTTGGGGAAGTTAAAACTAGGTCACCGTCAACATCAGGGCACTCTGGGGCACAATGACATAGCTTCCTGAAACTGGCAACACAGGCAGACATGGTGCTGAAGATAGTGTTTAATATGCTTACCTTCATTGGATGAAGTAGAGATCTGAGAGATTTTACAACTGTACAGAAGTTTGAGACACCACAGCTGAAATACTATGTGCAGATCCAGTCACCACATGATAGGAAGAATGTGGTTATGGTAGAGAAGGTGCAGAAGAGATTCTCAAGAATATTACTGGGACTGGATAGCTTGAAGTACATCAGACTGGAGAGGTTGGGACTACTGAGAAGGGGGATGAGTTGTGATGTGACACAGGTTTATAAACTCAGGCAAGGCATAGATTAGATGGATTGTCACAGTCTTTTACCCAGAGTGAGAAGCCTAAAACTGGAGGGCACAGTTTTAAGGTGAGAGGGAAAAGACTTAAAGAAAATCTGACGGCATGTTTTTCCATACTGAGGGTAGTGGCTCCATATGACAAGCTGCCAGACAAAGTAGTATAGACAGATACAATTACAATGTTAAAAATATGTTCATGGAGTTTCAAACAGTTTTGGAGGTACAAAGTCAAATACAAGCAAATGATACTGACTCCAGGAAGGCGCCTTGGCTGACATGGACGAGTTTATCTGAAGGATCCATCTCCTTGCTATAACTCTGTAATGTTCAATGTAGTTCCTTCATGGCATACTGCAATAAACAGCCTAATATCTTGCAGAACAAAAATTACCTTCCATGGAAGATCTAAATACAGTACATATTATGTCCACGATCTCTGTTACATCAATGCATTGGAAACCGTACGGAGCAGGCTTGCAAGATGATACTAAAATGGGAAGATTGTCCTGAGGAAAAGTTGGACAGTCTAGTCTTATATCTGGTGAATTTAGATGAATGAAAGAGGACTCCACATAGGGGAATTGGTCAAAAAGGTTCAGTTGCTCAGCATTCAGGATGAAGTAGTAAATTGGATTAGACATTGGCTTTGTGGGAGAAGCCAGAGAGTGGTAGTAGATAGCTGCACCTCCGACTGAAGGCCTGTGACTAGTGGAGTGCTACAGGGACTGATGCTGATGTTCGTCATCTATATCAAAGATCTGGATGATAACATGGTTAACTGGATCAGCAAATTTGCTGAAGACACTAAGTCTCGGGGTGTAGTGGGCAGCGAGGAAGGTGATCATACCTTGCTGAGGGATCTGGACCAGCTGGAAAGTGGTCTGAAGATGACAGATGGAATTTATGCAGACAAGTGCAAGGTTTTGCACTTCAGTAGGGCCAACCACTATAGGTCTTACACTGTGAAAGGCAGGACATCGGGGAGTGCGGTAGAATAAAGGGTTACGGGAATACAGGTCCATAATTCATTGAAAATGCTGACACAGGTAAATAGGGTCCTATTGAAAGCTTTTGGCACATTGGCCTTCATTAGTCAAATAACTGAGTGCAGGAGATGATATGTCAGGTTGAAGTTGTACATGACATTGGTGTGGCCTAATTTGGGGTATTGTGTGCAGTTTTGGTCACCTACCTACAGAAAAGATGTAAATAAGGTTGAAAGAATACAGAGAAAATTTAAAAGGATATTGCCAGGTCTGGAGAACCAGTTATGAGATAAGATTGAATAGTTTAGAACTTTATTCCTTGAAATGTAGAAGATTGAAAGGAGATTTGATGGAGATATACAAAACTATGAGAGGTATAGATAGGGTAAATGCAAACAGGCTTTTTCCACTGAGGGTGGGTGGGACTACAACCAGAGGCCATGGGCCAAGGGTAAAAGGTAAAAAGTTTAAGGGGAACATGAGGGGAAACTTCTTCAATCAGAAGGTCATGAGAGTGTAGAATAAGCTGCCCGCACAAGAGGTGCATGAAAGTGCAATTTCAACATTTAAGAGAAGTTTGGATAGGTACACAGATAGAAAGGGTAATAGAGCACTACAGGTCCCAGTGTGGGTCATAAAAACACAGAAACATAGAAAACCTACAGCACAATCACCTCTCATCCTCTGTCGCTCCAAGGAGAAAAAGCCGAGTTCATTCAACCTATTCTCATAAGGCATGCTCCCAATCCAGGCAACATCCCTGTAAATCTCCTCCACACGCTTTCTGTGGTTTCCACATCCTTGTTGTAGTGAGATGATTAGAACTGAGCAGAGTACTCCAAGTAGGGTCTGACCAGGGTCCTATACAGCTGCAACATTACCTCTCGGCTCTTAAACTGAACACCACAATTGATGAAGGACAATGCACTGTATGCTTTCTTAACCATAGAGTCAACCTGTGTAACAACTTTGAGCATCCTATGGATACGGACCCAAAGATCCCTCTGATCCTCTTGCCATTAATATAACCATAACCACAATTACAGCACGGAAACAGGCCATCTCGCCCTTTCTAGTCTGTGCCGAACGCTTACTCTCACCTAGTCCCACTGGCCCACACTCAGCCCATAACCCTCCATTCCTTTCCTGTCCATATACCTATCCAATTTTACTTTAAATGACAATATCGAACCTGCCTCTACCACTTCTACTGGAAGCTCATTCCACACAGCTACCACTCTCTGAGTAAAGAAATTCCCCCTCCTGTTACCCTTAAACTTTTGCCCCCTCTCAACTCATGTCCTCTTGTTTGAATCTCCCCAACTCTCAAAGGAAAAAGCCTATCCACGTCAACTCTATCCCCCTCATAATCTTAAATACCTCTATCAAGTCCCCCTTCAACCTACTACACTCCAAAAAATAAAGACCTAACTTGTTCAACCTTTCCCTGTAACTTAGGCACTGTAACATTCTAGTAAATCTCCTCTGCACTCTCTCTATTTTGTTGACATTTTTCCTATAATTCAGTGACCAGAACTGTACACAATACTCCAAATTCGGCCTTACTAATTCCTTGTACAATTTTAACATTTCATCGCAACTCCTATACTCACTGCTCTGATTTATAAAGGCCAGCATACCAAAAGCTTTCTTCACCACCCTATCCACATGAGATTCCACCTTCAGGGAACTATGCACCATTATTCCTAGATCACTCTGTTCTACTGCATTCTTCAATGCCCTACCATTTACCATGTATGTTCTATTTGGATTATTCTTACCAAAATGTAGCACCTTACACTTATCAGCATTAAACTCCATCTGCCATCATTCAGCCCACTCTTCTAACTGGCCTAAATCTCTCTGCAAGCTTTGAAAACCTACTTCATTATCCACAACACCGCCTACCTTAGTATCATCTGCATACTTACTAATCCAATTTATCACCCCAGCATCCAGATCATTAATGTATATGACAAACAACATTGGACCCAATACAGATCCCTGAGGCACACCACTAGTCACCGGCCTCCAACCTGACACAACAGTTATCCACCACTACTCTCTGGCAGCTCCCATCCAGCCACTTTACTACATTTTACTACTTCAATATTAACACCTAACGATTGAACCTTCCTAACTAACCTTCCGTGCAGAAATTTGTCAAAGGCCTTACTGAAGTCCATATAGACAACATCCACTGCTTTACCCTCATCAACTTTCCTCGTAACCTCTTCAAAAAATTCAATAAGATTTGTCAAACATGACCTTCCACGCACAAATCTATGCTGACCATTCCTAATCAGACCCTGTCTATCCAGATAATAATATATACCACCTCTAAGAATAATTTCCATTAATTTACCCACCACTGACATCAAATTGACAGGCCTATAATTGCTAGGTTTACTCTTAGAACACTTTTTAAACAATGGATAATACTATATTCTGCCATCATACTTGACCTACCAAAATGAACCACCTCACACTTATCTGGGTTGAACTCCACCTGCTACTTATCAGCCTAGTCTTGCATCCTATCAATGTCCCACTGTGACCTCTGACAGCCCTCTATACCATGCACAATACCCCCCAACCTTTGTGTGATCAGCAAATTTACTAACCCATCCCTCCACTTCTTCATCCGGGTCGTTTATAAAAATCATGAAGGGGTCCCAGAACAGATCCCTGAGGCACACCACTGGTCACCAACCTCAATGCAGAATATGACCCGTCTACAACTACTCTTTACCTTCTGTGGGCAAGCCAGTTCTGGATCCACAAAACAATGTTCCCTTGTGTACTAAAAAGGGCTTCTTTGGTTTGTTACGAGTAGGAATGTTTCTTTGTCTGTTAAATGTTTCTCTCGCCGTTGTTTCGCTTTAGAATGGCTGATATGGTAATTGTATTCATTTGTTAATCAATGGGGAATGTTATTGTGTTTTGTGAGGCTGGGAACTTGGGGGAGGGGTTGCGCGGGCTTGGGGGTGAAGGGAGTCGGCAGGAGAGACGGACAAGGAAGGTGGACGGGCGCTGGACGGCTCGTAGGACCACTGCGACTGGCACTAGACGGCTCGTAAGACCACCGGGTGGTCTCAGGGGTGACGACGTGGCTGTCGGATGATTCGTTGATTGAGCTCCTACGATGTGCACTACACTGACTGAACTTTGATAAGTTGGCGCCTTTTGTTTTTTTCTTTCCTTTGTATTGCCTAATACTTCTTTAGTTAATGTTAGTAAATTCTATAAAGTGTATGTCATAACGGTATTTGGTGTGAAGTTGATACGGTGAGCGGCGCGAGGCATAAACTCGATTCTCACAGCACCTGCGTGTACGGGAGGTGGGGTTGGTGAGTGGCTGGATCTCCTTTTCCCCTAGACATATACCAGCCTGTTGGGTAAGTGTTACACTTGGATTCCATACTTTCTTACTTTCTCAATAAGCCTTGCTGAAATCCATATACACTACATCTACTGCTCTACCTTCATCAATGTGTTTAGTCACATTCTCAAAAGATTCAATCAGGCTCATAAGGCATGACCAGCCTTTGACAAAGCCATGCTGACTATTCCTAATCATATTATGCCTCTCCAAATGTTCATAAATCCTGTCTCTCAGGACCTTCTCCATCAACTTACCAACCACTGAAAAAAGACTCACTGGTCTATAATGTCCTGGGCTATCTCTACTCCCTTTCTTGAATAAGGGAACAACATCTGCAACCCTCCAGTCCTCCGGAACATCTTCCCCATTAGTGATGCAAAGATCATCGCCAGAGGCTCAGCAATCTCCTCCTTTGCCTCCCACAGTAGCCTGGAGTACATCTCTTCCGGTCTCGGAGACTTATCCAACTGATGATACAAATATTGGAGGTGTAGTGAACAGTGAGGAAGGTTTTCAAAGCTTGCAGAGGGATCTGGACCAGCTGGAAAAATGGGCTGAAAAATGGCAGATGGAGTTTAATATAGACAAGTGTGAGGTATTGCACTTTGGAAGGACAAACCAAGGTAGAACATACAAGGTAAATGGTAGGACACTGAGGAGTGCAGTAGAACAGAGAGATCTGGGAATACAGATACAAAATTCCCTAAAAGTGGCATCACAGAGTAGGCATCATAGGGTAGTAAAGAGAGCTTTTTGTACAGTGGCCTTTATAAATCAACGTATTGAGTATAAGAGTTGGAATGTTATGTTGAGGTTGTATAAGGCATTGGTGAGGCCGAATTTGGAGTATTGTGTGCAGGTTTAGTCACCGAATTACAGGAAGGATATTAATAAGGTTGAAAGAGTGCAGAGCAGGTTTACAAGGATGTTGCTGGGACTTGAGAAACTGAGTTACAGAGAAAGGTTGAATAGGTTAGGACCTTATTCCCTGGAGCGTAGAAGAATGAGGGGAGACTTGATAGAGGTGTATAAAATTATGATGGGTATAGATAGAGTGAATGCAAGCAGGCTTTTTCCACTGAGGCTAGGGGAGAAAAAAAAAAGAGGACATGGGTTAAGGGTGAATGGGGAAAAGTTTAAAGGGAAATTTGGGGGGGGCTTCTTCACACAGAGAGTGGTGGGAGTGTGGAATGAGCAGCCAGATGAAGTGGTAAATGCAGGCTCACTTTTAACATTTAAGAAAAACTTGGACAGGTATATGGATGAGAGGTGTATGGAGGGATATGGGCCAGGTGCAGGTCAGTGGGACTAGGGAGGAAAATGGTTCGGCACAGTCAAGAAGGGCCAAAAGGCCTATTTCTGTGCTGTAAAGTTCTATCGTTCTATGATGCTTTCCAAAAACTGCAGATCCTCTTTCTTAATATCTATATGCTCAAGCTTTTCAGTCCACTGTAAGTCATCCCTACAATTGCCAAGATCATTTTCCGTAGTGAACACTGAAGCAAAGTATTCATTAAGTACCGGTACCTCTGCAATCTCCTCTGGTTCCATACACACTTTTCCACTGTCACACTTGATTGGTCCTATTCTCTCACGTCTTATCCTCTTGCCCTTCCTTCCTGCTAGCCTTATAATCTTCTAGATCTCTATCATTACATAGTTTTCTGAACCTTTCATAAGCCCTTCTTTTCTCCTTGACCAGATTTACAACAGCCTTTGTACACCACGGTTCCAGTACCCTACCATCCTTTCCCTGTCTCATTGGAACGTAGCTATGCAGAACTCGAAGGGATTGAAGGGTGTAAACAGTTTAAATGATTCAGCATGGAGTATATAGCATAAAAGGGCCTGTTTGTGTACTACACTGTTGTATGACTCCATATTTCTAGGTTGCTTGGCAAGACAAACGTAACAAGGTTTCCCTTTGAACTAAGGTTGTTGAAAACAAGGGTTGCCTATTTAAGGATTGCAATTCATTGGCAATCAGACCAGCCATAATCATGTTTAAAGCTAGAGGTGGATTGAGTGACTAAATGGACAACTCCTGTCCATATTTTGTATAACCCTACGTGGCACTTTCAATGCAGCACAGTTCACTTATTAAGATTGCAACACGTACACGTAGAAAAAAAATGGGTTCACTCGATAAATTTGAACCTGGCCCATGCAAACACTGGCATGCAGAACTTGCAGTCCCCAAGCCATTCAATTAAATGCAGTTGTGATCTGGATTATCCTGTGAAACACCCACAGTCACCATTTTGCCACCAGAGTCTAAATCCAGTTGTCTTTGCCACACAGTTTTTGATTGCGATATCCCGAATTAGTTTGATTACATTTGACCAACATTACAGCAGTGCTTTACCTTGGTAGCAGGGGAGCAACTCTTTAGTTTTTGGGGATAAATTAGGTGGAATGATGTAGCAGGCACCGTGGGGCAGGATGTGATCATTCTCATAGTGGACGTTCTTCCAACGATGTGCACATGCCTAAAAATTAAATGACATTTTAAAATACATACTTCTAGATACTGTAAAAAGATCTTCCATGTTACTTACTCTGGTCAAAATTTCTGCCAGTGTCAATGATAATCATTAATTGAATACATCACAAGAACATTAGCAGGCGCGAGACCATTCAGCCCATTGTAACGGTGCCACCAGTCACCGAGATTATCCCTCAATTCCCTTAACATCCAAGCATTGATACTTTCTCAAATGTATTCTGATTCAGTGATTTTCATACAAATTACATGGTACAAGAGCACTTTGCAAACTCTCACCTTTCTTTCCCTTTGGTCTGTCACGTAACAGCATGGTTGAAAAATAATTTTTTTAAGATGTCATGGTGGTACAGGGTCTGAGATCTTCACCACCCCAATTCTCAGGTCATGTTTCAGTTGTTGGAATCGTTTGTTGGGCAGCACTTAAAGAACTCTGTGCAGTTCTGGTCACCACACTATGTGATTAAGCTAGAGAGGGTGCAGAAAAAATTCTCAAGAATGTTATTGGGACTGGACAGAAATGATTCACAGGAACGTTGCCTGAACAGGAAGCTCTGAGCTACAAGGAGAACCCAAACAGGCTGGTACAGTTTTCCTTGGAACAATAAAAGCTGAAAGGTGACCTTCAAGAGGTTATAACATTTTGAGGGGCACAGACAGTGAAGATGATCACAATTTTTTTTCCTCCCCAGGGCAAGGAAATGTAAAAGCAATGGTTTAAGGAGAGAAGGAAACAATTTAAAATAACCTGAGAGACAAGGTTTTCTCAGTGGTTGTTATGTACATGGGAAGAGCTGCCAGAGGAAGTGGCAGAGGTGGTACAATTACAAAGTAATTGACATTTAGAGAGGCTCAAAAGATTCAGAATGATGAAGGGTCAAATGCAGGCTATTGGGATTAACTCAAGAAGAAACCTTGGCCAGTTTGGAAGAATGGGCTAAGGGGGCTTTAGTCCATGCTGTACAACTCTATCACTCTAATGCATATTGTCAGAGAGGGCTACAGCATAGATACAGACCCTTCAGCCCTGCTGGTCAATGCTATCCAAGAGACCCATCCACGCTAGTTTTATTTGGCCATGTGCAGCCAATAACTTTTGAAACCTTTCCTATCCACAGACCTGCTCAACTCTCTCTTAAAAGTGTTATTGTACCTGCCTCAACCACTTCCTCTGGCAACTCAATCAGAATCAGGTACAATATTACCAGCGTATATTACGAAATGTGTTGTTATGCGGCAGCAGTACATTGCAACACATAAAAACTGCGAACTACAGTAAATATATCGTAGTTAAATTAAGTATTAGTGCAAAAAGTACTAGTAGAAAGTTAGTGTTCGTGAGTTCAACGTCCATTCAGAAATTTGATGGCAGTGGGAAAAAAGTTGCACCCTCTCAAAAGAAAAGTTACCTTTCAAGTTCCTATTATCTTTCCCCTCTCAACTTAACTCTCCTTCGAGTTCTAGATTCACTGACCTGGGAAGGAAGGACTGGGTGCATTCACCCTATCTTGTGCCATCACAGTTCTCTGCTTTAAACTTTATCTGCTGCAAATGTGCTCATTCCGCCAGCTTGTCTACTTCCTGTTGTAATCTGTCACCATCTTCTTTGTAATTTAAAATTCTGACAAGTTTGGTGTCACCTGCACATTTAGAAATAACAGCTTGCACTTGTAATTCTAATACTTTAACAAAACTAATAACCTGACACTGATCCCTGCAGAACACTATGATACATCTTACTGCAGCCAGGCCAACAACTATTCACCATGGCAAACAAGAGAAAAACTGCAGCTGCTGGAAATCCAAAGCAAAACACACAAAATGCTGGAGGAACTCAGCAGGCCAAGCAGCATCTATGGAAAAGAGTAAACAGTTGACGTTTCAGGCCAAGACCCTTTATGTGTCTATTCACCATGTTTACTGCTTTATTTCCTTGTCAAAGTCCCATTTTATGTCATGTGCCTCCTCCTTGCTGATAAGCCTTTTACATGGCTCCTTATCAAAAGCCTTCTGGAAATCCCCACATAACCGCTATGTTATCCATATCAATTCCCTCCGTTACTTGCATGAAATTGGTTCAAGGTGGTTTGCTTTATAATCTACAGAGTTTTCCTTAATCCTGCTCTGCTTTGATGTTTCTAAAAATTTCCCATTACCAAGATTAAACTGTTTGCACAGGGGTTGCCGAGCTTGTTGAACAACACTTGCCACTCCCCAGTTGTCTGGATCCATATTTGATTCCAAAGATTTGGAAGTTTATGGGAGTGCCCACACGAACCCTCTCCCTCATTTTCCTCCGTATCCTTGGATGCATTCTGTCTGGTGTTGGTGACAGGCTTCAACAGCTGTTGTATAGTTGGATTTCCAGCAACTTTTGATAAGGTACTGCATGAAAGACTTATCCATAAGATTAAGGATGCATCAGGTAAATTAGGGATGATATATTAGCATTGTTAATCAATAAAGAGCAGTGAGTTCAGATAAATGGGTGTTGAATGAGTTCAACAAACTCATTCGTAAGGCCAGTGATGTTATGGGGGTGGAACTGGACTCTCTGACGGTGGTGTCTGAAAAGAGGATGCTGTCCAAGTTGCATGCCATCTTGGACAATGTCTCCCATCCACTCCATAATGCAGTGGTTAGGCACAGGAGTTCATTCAGCCAGAGACTCATTCCACCGAGATGCAACACTGAACGTCATAGGAAGTCATTCCTGCCTGTGGCCATCAAACTTTACAACTCCTCCCTCAGAGTGTCAGACACCCTGAGCCAATAGGCTGGTCCTGGACTTATTTCCACTTGGAATAATTTACTTATTTTTATTTAATTATTTATGGTTTTATATTGCTATATTTCTACACTATTCTTGGTTGGTGCGGCTGTAACAAAACCCAATTTCCCTCGGGATCAATAAAGTATGTCTGTTTGTCTGTTCTCTGGTTGTCAAGTCAATGTTAAGCAGAGTGCCGCGGGGCTGGTGCTGGGCCCACAACTGTTCACGACATACGAGGGGTGATTGATAAGTTCATGGCCCAAGGTAGAAGGAGTCAATTTTAGGAAACGTAGCACATTTATTTTTCAAAATAGTCCCCTCCTACATTTACACACTTAGTCCAGCAGTCGTGGAGCATACGGATCTTGGACCTCCAGAAAGTGTCCACAGCAGTTTGAAGTTAATAACTCATCTTCTTCTACCTGAGGCCACAAATTTATCAATCACCCGATGAGTTATTAACTTCAAACTTTCTGCATAGTCACTCAGAGTTGAACTGCATGTGCATGTAACGAGAGCTGTATAACTCATCTCCTTCTACCTTCGGCTACGAGCTTATCAAATCACCCCTCGTACATTTGTAAGGGGTGAGAGGGGTATACTTGTGTAGTGTATCAGGCGGCATGGTAGCGAACACGAGGAAATCTGCAGATGCTGGAAATTCAAACAACAACACACACAAAATGCTGGTGGAACACAGCAGGCCAGGCAGCATCTATAGGGAGAGGAGCTGTCGACGTTTCGGGCCAAGACCCTTTGTCTGGACTAACCGAAAGGAGAGATAGTAAGAGATTTGAAAGTAGTGGGGGGAGGGGGAAATGCTAAATGATAGGAGAAGACCGGAGGGGGTGGGATGAAGCTAAGAGCTGGAAAGGTGATTGGCGAAAGTGATACAGAGCTGGAGAAGGGAAAGGATCATGGGACGGGAGGCCTTGGGAGAAAGAAAGGGGGAGGGGGGAAAACACCAGAGGGAGATGGAGAACAAGCAAACAACTAAATACGTCAAGGATGGGGTAAGAAGGGGAGGACGGGCATTAACGGAAGTTAGAGAAGTCAATGTTCATGCCATCAGGTTGGAGGCTACACAGCCGGTATATAAGGTGTTGTTCCTCCAACCTGAGTTTGGATTCATTTTGACAATAGAGGAGGCCATGGATAGACATATCAGAATGGGAATGGGACATGGAATTAAAATGTGTGGCCACTGGGAGATCCTGCTTTTTCTGGCAGACCGAGCATAGGTGTTCAGCGAAACGGTCTCCCAGTCTGCGTCGGGTCTCACCAATATATAAAAGGCCACATCGGGAGCACCGGATGCAGTATACCACACCAGCCGACTCACAGGTGAAGTGTCGCCTCACCTGGAAGGACTGTCTGGGGCCCTGAATGGTGGTGAGGGAGGAAGTGTAAGGGCAGGTGTAGTACTTGTTCCGTTCACAAGGATAAGTGCCAGGAGGGAGATCGGTGGGAAGGTTTGGGGGGGACAAGTGGACAATGGAGCTGAATAGGGAGCGATCTCTGCAAAAAGCAGAGGGGGGGGGGGGAGGGAAAAATGTGCTTGGTAGTGGGATCCCGTTGGAGGTGGCAGAAGTTACGGAGAATTATACGTTAGACCAGGAGGCTGGTGGGGTGGTAGGTAAGGACAAGGGGAACCATATCCCGAGTGGGGTGGCGGGTGGATGGGGTGAGGGCAGATGTGCGGAAAATGGGAGAGATGCGTTTGAGAGCAGAGTTGATGGTGGACGAAGGGAAGCCCCTTTGTTTAAAAAAGGAAGACATCTCCTTCGTCCTGGAATGAAAAGCCTCATCCTGAGAGCAGATGCGGCAGAGACGGAGGAATTGTGAAAAGGGGATAGCCTTTTTGCAAGAGACAAGGTGGGAAGAGGAATAGTCCAGGTAGCTGCGAGAGTCTGTAGGCTTATAGTAGATATCAGTAGATAGGCCGTCTCCAGAGATGGAGACAGAAAGATCAAGAAAGGGGAGGGAGGTGTCGGAAATGGACCAGGTAAATTTGAGGGCAGGGTGAAAGTTGAAGGCAAAGTTAATGAAGTCAACGAGCTCAGCATGCGTGCAGGAGGCAGCGCCAATGCAGTCGTCGATGTAACGAAGGAAAAGAGGGGGATGGATACCCGTATAGAGTTGGAACATGGACTGTTCCACAAAGCCAACAAAAAGGCAGGCATAACTGGGACCCATGTGGGTGCCCATGGCTACACCCTTGGTTTGGACGAAGTGGGAGGAGCCAAAGGAGAAGTTATTGAGAGTAAGAACTAATTCCGCTAGACGGAGGAGAGTGGTGGTAGAGGGGAATTGGTTAGGTCTGGAATCCAAAAAGAAGCGAAGAGCTTCGAGATCATCTCGGTGGGGGTCGGAGGTATATAGGGACTGGACGTCCATGGTGAAAATAAGGCGGTGGGGGCCAGGGAACTTAAAATCATTGAAAAAATTCAAAGCATGAGAAGTGTCACAAACATTGGTGGGAAGAGATTGAACAAGGGGGGATAAGACAGTGTCAAGGTATGCAGAAATGAGTTCGGTGGGGCAGGAGCAAGCTGAGACAATAGGTCTACCTGGACAGGCAGGTTTGTGGATCTTGGGTAGGAGGTAGAAACGGGAAGTGCGGGGTGTGGGAACTATGAGGTTGGTGACAGTGGATGGGAGATCCCCAGAGCTGATAAGGTTGGTGATGGTATAGGAGACAATGGCCTGGAGCTCCTTAGTGGGGTCATGATCAAGGGGTAAATAAGAGGAGGTATCAGAGAGCTGTCACTGTGCCTTGGCCAGGTAGAGGTCAGTACGCCAGACAACAACAGCTCCCCCTTATCAGCTGGTTTTATAGTGAGGTTGGGATTGGTGCGGAGGGAGCGGAGAGCAGAGCGTTCAGAAGGAGTGAGTTTGGAATTGGAACAGGGTGTGAAGTCGAGATGGTTGATGTCCCTTTGGCAATTAGCAATAAAGAGATCCAGAGCAGGCAGAAGACCAGAGTGGGGTGTCTATGAAGAGGAGGAGGGTTGAAGACGGGAGAAGGGGTCATCGGTGGGGGTAGGAGAGTCCTTGTCAAAGAAGTAGGCTCAGAGACGGAGCCGGTGGAAGAAGAGTTCAGCGTCATGGCATACCCTCCGACATTCCCTCTGACCTTCAACTCTCTGAGGCAGAGCGCTCTGTCCTCAGTAAGGGCCTCAGCTTTGTCCCCCTTCGCCCACACCTCAGCGAGTTCCGCGTACACCATGACGCTGAACTCTTCTTCCGCCATCTCCGTTCAGTAAATAAAAATAAAACAGAAGTAAGTTAGCTGATAACACTAAATTAAGTGGAAAAGCAAATTGTACAGCAATTGCAGAGCATCTGCAGAGATATAGATAGGTTAAGTGACATAGATAGGTAAAGATCTGGCAGATGGCAGTCAACATTGATAAATGTGAGGTCATCCACAATAGAAGATTAGATTATTATATAAATGGCAGCTACCTCATTAAATATATTTAAGGCACAGTAAGATAGATCTTTGCATAACTGGGGAATTGAGGATTATAGGGAAGGGGGAGGCAGGCGGAGCTGCATGCACTGAATGGCAGAGCAGGTTCGACGTTCCAGCTGGCCCACTCCAGCTTCTACTTCTGATGTTCTGTCAACTTTCCTGGCATGTCCATGTGGACTATGTGTGTCACCTATTTCATTTTCCAGATAGGCCAGTTTTTATGTTGGGGAGTGGTCTCATGCAGGACCATAAAAAAAGGAAACAGTGATGGAATCACTCTGCTCATATCAAAGCGGCAGAGAGCAAGGAGTGACCCGAGTTTGGACGATTTAAGTGCCAGGCCAGATTGAAATTGGCGGGTTTGGAGACGATAATCGGGCTGGTTTGGATCGCTGCCCTGTGGGGTTTGCTCGTCTGTGCTGGACTGAGGCTGTAGCCTGCAACTAGTGGGATTCTGGATGGGCTGCAGTGATTCCTGGCATTGTCAACTTCAGTTCTAAACGCTGTCTACTTGCTTTTATTGTATGCACGATCTGTTTTTCTCTCCCTTTGCACAGTGGGTGTTTGAGTCTTCTTTTCAATGGGTTCTATTGGGTTTCTTTGTTTTGTGGCTGCCTGTTAGGAGACAAATCTCAAGGTTGTATAATGTATACCTACTTTGATAATAAATGTACTTTGAACTTTTAACTTTGAACATCAGTAGAACTTCCTTTTCAGTCATCTGTGAGGAATTCAGAACATTTTGAAAATACTTTAAGATATATTCAGGCCAGCTTCTGCTTTCATTTAATTGTTGGCCAATATTACCTCTGCCTTTTCCACTGCAGTTTTGGGCAAATATTTACAATCTTCATTGCCATTTACAATACGAGAGATTCTTGAGATTCTAGCACTCAGCTGTAGAATGAGGGTTTAGCTTTACCAGTGACTGGGCTGTTGAGATGTAGACAGCCCATTGATTGGTAAGTAAGAAATTATTCTGCTGCTCAGGACACCTTTTGACCAGAAACCAACAGTAAATAGTTTCTTAACTACTGGGCACATTCTGCTTCCTAAATTAGGTACAACACATTTGCTGGAGTAGAATTCTACAATTGATTCAGAAACAAAATTGAATTCCACTGCAGTATCTGGGGAATTTAAATTCAAGTAATTAAATAAATTTGGACTTCCTTAAAATCAAAAGATAGTTTTGGATACTGGTAACCACGCAACTGCTGGACTGTCATAAAACCCACCATGTTCCCCTGTGTCAAACACAGATGAAAATCTTAAACACGTGAGTTTCTGCAGATGCTGTCTATTAAGAGCAACACACACAAAATGCTGGAGGAACTCGTCAGGTCAGGCAACATCTATGGAAATGAATCCACAGTCGAAGTTTCAGGCCAAGACTCTTCCTCAGGACTAGAAAGGAAGGGGAAAGAAGCCAGAATAAGGTTGGGGGGGAGGGAGGTGGACAGGAGTACAAGCTAAAAGATGATAGGTGAAGCCAGGTGGCTGGATAAGGGGAGACAGAGTAAGAAGCTGGGAGGTGATAGGTAGAAAAGGTAAAGAGCTGAAAAAGGAGGAATCTGATAGGAGAGTAGATGGGAGAAAGGGAAGGAAGGTGAGCAATGGGGGCAGTGATAGGTAGATAAAGAGAAGAGGCCAGAGTTGGGGGGAAGGGGGGAAGGGGAAATTATTGGAAGTTAGAGATGTTCTGGTGGAAGATTAAGAGTTTTAAGTTCAATCCATCAGTTTAGAGGCTACCAAAACAGAATATGAGGTGATTCTCCTCCAGAAAATATGTCATCCTTTACCTAAACTGAGCTACATACACTTCCAAAATTGTTGAGGGGCAATTATGGAAGGACAATAAGTACCAGAATCTTCTTGTGGTTTGCAGATCAGGCCCATAATTGCAGTAAGTAGTTGGCAGAAATTCTACAAATGAAAACAAGACAGTATGTATCACATTATCTTAACTCTAAAATTTCCTGCTCAATCTTTTTATTTCCTGTGAGGTCAAAACTCTAATGGAAACAGTTTATGGCAGACAGTGAAGTTGGCTAGTCTGTAGTATAATACAAATAGGGAATGGGGAATCAACAGTATGAATGCAGATTGAGCACAATTGCAGACCGGTGAGTAACTAGTGACAGACAAGCTTTCAGAGCAGCACTAGAAGTCTGGCTCAGTGGAAGAACGCAGCAGGACGGATGGCCTTAATCAGAGCAACAACAAATCCAATTGCTCCTCACACTGAAAATGAAAATGAGAGATTAAAAAATGAAATTAGAAGCCAAGCATTATCTTTGCAATCCAGAGGCCTAGAGTACAGAAAGGCCTTTGGCCACCATGGGCATGCTGACTCCTTTGTTCACCTATATTGATCCTGTTTGCCCACATCAGATGAGTGTCAGTCCCATTCAATTCTTCTCTTAAACTAAGATATCCCATTTGATTTCAGTTTGTTTCGGATATCAACCACTTCCTGTATTAAAAATAACTTTCCTTTCATATTGTCATTGCTTCCACTCTGCTAAAACCTATAACGTCTTATCTATTTAATATGTTGGAAATATTTGAGATTCTTGTACATATACACAGGTTGATTAAGCATTCTTGTTCATTTAAATAATTCAGTGCAGGTAATATGTATAAATATGTGAATTGCATACGTCATCACACTAACACATGATACGAGCACACCTCACTTAAAGTAAACTCAAAGGTTACACCACATTTCGGACTCCCAATTTTTCCTTTGAATGTAATGGTTTGAAAACATAACATCCTCCTGTTTTGATAGGTGGGAGGTTTTCACAGCAGAACAGCTTGCAGCAGTACTGCGCAGGGCCTCCCAGATCTAAACACATACCTCAGACGTACAGGCTAGAGACAAGAATCGTGAAAGGTGGAGCAGCCATCCTAAGACACATCAGTGGTTTTAATAGTGATTACCACATCAAAGACAGGGGCAGGGGTCTGAGAATACAGTAATGGATTGGTGATCTGAGGGTCAAGAATTAGAGCGCAAAGACTTGAAAGTGGAAAACAACTGAATCCATAGAAAAAGTTTGTGCAGTTGCTGGAAATCTTGAGCAACACACAAGATGCTGGAGGGGAAAATGCATTTGACATTTAGGACTGAGACCCTTCCTCACAGCTCCTAAGCCTTGATGAAGGGTCCCAGCCTGAAGCCTCAACTGTTTTGTCCCCATCCATAGATGCTGCCTGACCGGTTAAGTTCCTCCAGCATTGTGCGATTTCACAGACAGCTCCTTTCACTTCCAAACACAAGCAACTGGTTGTGGGAAATGTGTTACGAATGCAAAACGCTGTCCTATATGCTACAGCTACTAACTTAAAAAGCCTTGGATTCAAGCCTCACTTGACACTTGAATGGTTAATACTGATCGAAGCTTAAATAGATACTGGGTGAGTCCTAAGCTCCTGTCAGGTTAAACCAAGTCATCCCCTGTCCTGTCCTCTTGGGTGGACACAGTAATGCTTGAAGTAAACCAGGTCATTGAACAAAGTATACGTTCACAGGATCCAAGGGAGAATTGCAGATTAGATCTAAAATAGGTGCTGGATGAAATAAAGGGTATTGTGACTGCAGTTCCACAGGTTTCAGTAAGAGGGCATTAGTTATTGTAATTGAATTTTATCATAGAAAGATGCAGCATGAAAAGAGGCCATTTGGCCCACAAGGTCTGCACTGACCATTGCCCACCTCTTGGTATTCAGACTCCATACAGACAAGTCAGGATGGAACCCGGGTGGATCTCTGGCACTTCAAGTCTATGTACAGCACAACCAGCTGCATCAGCATTCAAGTCAAGTCACTTTATATTGTCATTTCGACCATAACTGCTGGTACAGTACACAGTAAAAATGAGACAACGTTTTTTAGGACCATGGTGCTACATGAAACAGTACAAAAACTACACTGAACTATAAAAAAACAACACAAAAAACAACTACACTAGACTACAGACCTACCCTGGACTGCATAAAGTGCACAAAACAGTGCAGGCATTACAATAAATAATAAACAAGACAACAGGCACGGTAGAAAGCAGTAAGCTGGTGTCAGTCCAGGCTCTAGGTGTTGAGAGGTCTGATAGCTTGGGGGAAGAAACTGTGTAACCCCCCGGGTCGCCTCAGGCTCGCTCAGCTCGTTCTCATCTAGGGGTAGCAGCCTTCGGCCCCGCCAAACTGGGTAATCAGCTGGTGTGGATGCTGTGTGATGTCCCCACCTCGCCCAAAATCAGATAGTACACCATATGCAATTAAATGAGTACAATTTATAAAGGTTACTATAACTAAGTGATTAATAACGATACAGTATATATGAAGGAAAAACAATAAAGAAAAGGCGCCAAACTTATCAAAGTCCAAACCACTTCGTGCACAACCACTGGAGCTCAATTACTGAAGTCTTCTGGCCACCATTCGATCCCCTCCGAACTCCTCGACTCGCAGCTTAGGACCACCCGAAGTGGTCAACCAAGCACATCTAGCTTTATCTCCTCTCCTCGGAGTACCTCCTGGCCTTGGACCCCCCCCCCCCCCCCCACTTGGAGTCCGTTCCTCGCCCAGTTTACAGCATCGCGTCCTCTCTCTCTCAACCCCTCGCGCCGATCTCCCCAAAAGCCCGCCAACAATAGCTTACAGACTCAGAAGAAAGAACAACATTAATCCCAATTGGTTTACAAAGGAATACAATTCTCGTTATCAGTAAATTTTAACCCAAACAAGCTTCCAGCACTCTCTCGCAACAAAGAAGCATTTCTGCTTTTAACAAAACAAAGAAGCCATTTTGATTACATACACAGTAACAAAGAAAAAAGAAGAAACCCCCTTTACAACTGTTACATAGTCTGGTCGTGAGAACCCGAATGCTTCGGTGCCTTTTCCCAGATGGTAGGAGGGAGAAGAGTTTGTATGAGGGGTGCGTGGGGTCCTTCATAATGCTGTTTGCTTTGCGGATGCAGTGTGTAATGTAAATGTCTGTAATGGCGGGAAAAGAGACCCTGATGATCTTCTCAGCTGACCTCACTATCGTCTTGCGATCCAAGATGGTGCAATTTCTGAACCAGGCAGTGATGCAGCTGCTCAGGATGCTCTCAATACAACCCCTGTAGAATGTGATGAGGATGGGGGGTGGGAGATGGACTTTCCTCAGCCTTCGCAGAAAGTAGAGACATTGCTGGGCTTTCTTTGCTATGGAGCTGGTGTTGAGGGACCAGGTGAGATTCTCTGTCAGGTGAACACCAAGAAATTTGATTCTCTTAACGATCTCTACCGAGGAGCCGTCGATGTTCAGCGGGGAGTGGTCGCTCCGTGCCCTCCTGAAGTCAACAACCATCTCTTTTGTTTTGTTCACATTCAGAGACAGGTTGTTGGCTCTGCACCAGCCCATTGGCCGCTGCGCCTCCTCTCTGTAAGCTGACTCATTGTTCTTGCCGATGAGACCCACCACGGTTCTATTATTGGCGAACTTAATGATGTGGGGTTCAAGCTGTGTGTTGAGCCCATAAGAAGGATTTCAGACTGAAATGTCGACCATAGATGCTATGACTTGCTGTGGTCCTCTAACCTTTTGTGTGTGTGTTGATCAACATCTGCAGAATCTTGTGTCTGTATCACCACAGCTATGCCATCTGGACAAGCCTTGGCATAGAAGAATATGGGGTATTTTATTTATTTAGAGATACAGGCCTTTCTAGACCAACTAGGCACACCGGCCAGCAACCCACCTATTTAACCCTAGGGCAATTTACAATGACCAATTACCCTACTAGCCCACACGTCTTTGAACTGTGCGAAGAAACTGGAGCAGATGGAGCAAACCCACGCACTCACGGGAAGGACGTACAAACTTCTTACAGAGGATACCAGAACTGCATGCTGAATTCCGATGCCCCACGCTATAACAGCATTGCACTATTGTGACAGCCTAAGTCTACGGTGCTGGTAAATGAGATGAGTGTAGATGAGTAATGATGGGACCTGGTATGTCAAAGGCCTGTTTCAGTGCATGACCTTATGACTTGGCTGGTCTGACAGAAAAATGGCAAATGGAATTTAAAGAAACACACACAAAATGCTGGACAAACTCAGCAGGCCAGGCAGTATCTACGGAGAGGAATAAACAGTTGATGTTTCGGGCCAAGAACTTTCTTCAGAACGGGAAAGGAAGGGGGAAAATACCAGAATAAAAAACATGGGGGGAGGGGAAAGAGGACAAGCTAGAAGGTGGAGGGTGATAGGTGAAGCCAGATGGGAGGGAAGAAGGAAGTGGGGGGGGGGAATGAGGTAAGAAACTGGGAGGTGATGTGTGGTGAAGGTAAAAAAAAAGGGCTGGGAAAGAAGGAATCTGATAGGAAAGGAGAGTGGACCATGGAGGAAAGGGAAGGAAGGACACCCGGGGAGGTGATAGGCAGGTGAGGAGAAGAGGCAAGAGGCCAGAGTAGGGAATAGAAAATCTATACCATCAGGTTGGAGGCTAACTAGATGGAAAACGAACTAACACACCCGAAATGCTGGAGGAACTCAGCAGGTCAGGCATCATCTACAGTAATGAATCTGTGAGGTAATGCTGTTGAGGTGTTGCCACAAGGTAAGGGGCTAAATAAATGATTAGGAGAATAATGAGTGCTAAGAAGGAACAGAGGGGCCATTAGAATTTGTTTACCCATTTTAAAGGCAGCAACACGAATCATTAAAATAATGAGAAATGCACACAGGATACATTCCATTCTTAAAATATATTAAGAATATTGGGTATAGATCTGGTCATCTTAGTACAGGAAAGATGTGATTATATTTGAGAACATGCTGAAGAAAGTTTTCAAAGATACCTGCCTGAAACAACTTTAGCGATGAGAAAAGAGTGAATCAACAGTGGAGACACAAGAGAATACAAAGATTGGAATCTGAAGCACTGGAGACTCAGCACTACAAGCAACACTTGACATTTCATACCAAACCTCAGCATCAGGACAAAGGATGGAGAGGAAGATTATGAAAAGAAAGTGGCACAGCTAGGTGGGCGATGGATGCAGAAACCCTTCTCAAACTAAAACAATACTTGCGTGTGTGCTCAAGTGGAGAGGACACTCAAAAGTCCGAGGTGTAAAGGGTCTTGGGAGTCTTGTGCAGGATTCCCTAAAGATTAGCTTGCAGGTTGAGTCGGTGGTGAGGAAGGCAAATGCAATGTTAGTATTCATTTCAAGAGGATGAGAACGTAAAAGCAAGGATGTAATGTTGAGGCTTTATAAGCCACTGATGAAGTCTCACTTGGAGTACTGAGAGTAGTCTGGGCCCCTTATCTATCGATGTGCTGACATTAGAGAGGGTTCAAAGGAGGTACACCAAAATGATTCCAGAATTGAAAGGCTTGTCGTGAGGAGCGTTTGATGACTCTGGGCCTGTACTCACTGAAATTCAGAAGAATGTTAAGGGAGGATCTCATTGAAACCTATCAAATGTTAAAATGCCTTGATAGAGTAGAAGTGGAGAGGATGCTTCCTACGGAGGGAGAGTCTAAGACCAGAGGACACAGCCTCAGAATAGAGCAATGTCCATTTAGAAGAGATGTAAGGAGGAATTTCCTTAGCCAGAGAGTGGCCAAGTTATTGGGTATATTTAAAGCAGAGGTTGATAGATTCTTGATTTGTCAGGTCATGAAGGGTTATGGGGAGAAGGAAAAAGACTGGAGCTAAGAGGGAAATGGATCAGTCATGATGAATTGGCAAGAGCACACTCAATGGGCCAAATGGCCTAATTCTGCTTCTATATCAGATGGTGTTATGGCAGTGGTCACCAACCACCGGGCCGCAAAGTATGTGCTACCAGGCCACAATGAAACAATATTATTTGTCAATATGAAACGATATGTGTCAGCTGCACCTTTCTTCATTCCCTGTCACGTCCACTGTTGAACTTGAATGCACGCGAGGTCATTAGTCGCCTAAACGCAGTGATACCCTAGCACCAGGGATCACTGGTTGGCTTGGGTAACCGGCCTTCTCGCGCAGCTGGCGAGAAGTGCTGTTGCTACTGGCCTGGAGCACGGACAGATGGGTGCCATGTCTGAACCTGTTTAATACACCTAATGTTCATGGGGAACCCAGTGCTAAAATATTCGCAGATGACCTAATTCGGGCTCAGGGTTTCATAAGTAGCAGAGCAGCTACCTCGCTGCAATCTATTGAAAGTCATCCCTCGAACCAAACTTTTGTCAGCCGATAAATCCTACCTACCTACAAGGGGGCGGGCGCGTGCTCTGTCGCACTCCTTACTTGGTCGGTTGCTCTCTCCGGCCTGCGACCGCCGCGGCCCCGGTACAGGGACCCCTGACCCTTACCTTGTCCTCTCACTGGTGTGTTGCAATGATTTTATATGTTCATACGAGGAAAATATACGTGGTGTGTCTAATATCCAAACATTACTTAAAAAGTTATGATGCTATTGACTTTATAAGTGAGTTATAATTGACTTATCACTATGTTCATGCGAGGAAAATTCGCGCTGTGTGTTTAATATTAAATTTGTTAGATAAACCCTTTTCGAAACAAAATTGAGTGTATTAGCCACTTATAGTTGATTTATCACCTATATTCCAGTCGATATTAACACCCACAACGCCCCCCCCCCCCCCCCCCGGCCGGTCCTCAAGAATATTGTCAATATTAAACCGGTCCGTGGTGCAAAAAAAGGTTGGTGACCCATGTTATGATCTTAACCAGCTAGGGCCTTCAACTGGACAAGAGGGATTAGACTGGGTAACACTTTGACTGGGAATGTCAGAATGGGTTAGATGGCTGCCATCTCAATATAAAACACAAAACACTACAGCACAGGAACTGGTCCTTATGCGGAGTATGATGCTGATTTGATTTGCAAATCGACCTGCACCTGCTCCATGTCCCATTATTTACTATCTATTCAAGCACTGTAGTGTGCTATGCTCTATATTCAGATGTCAAATGCCTCTTTGAAATTGTTATCATATCTGCTTCCACCTACCTCCCCTGGCAATGCACTCCAGGCGCTGTGTAAAAACAAAGACCTACCCCAAAGCATCTCCATTAAACTTCTCCCCTCTCACTTTAAATGCATACCTTCTAGTATCAGACATTTCCATACACACAAGAGATGCTGCAGATGCTGAAAATCCTAAGCAACACACACAAAATGCTGGAGGAACTCAGCAAGTCAGGCAGCATCCATGGAGGGGAATAGAGAGAAATGAAAAACAAATCTAACAGGAGAGGGCAGTGTACCATGGAAGAAAGTGAATAAGAGAGACCAGAGGGAGGTGATGAGCAAGTGAAAAGTGAAGGGAGGGAAAGGGGAACTAAAATGGGGAATGGGAAAAACAAGGGATGCAGGAGAAATTACCTCAAGTTAGAGAAACCAATGTTCATGCCATCAGGTTGGGAGGATACCCAGAAGTTGTTGCCCCTCCACCACTGCAGTAAAGGAGGCCTTGCACAGACATGTCAGAATGGGAATGAGAAGTTAAACTGAAATAGGTAGCCACCGGGAGATTTGCTTTTATGGCAAACGGGACTGAGGTCCTCAACCAAGCAGTCCCCCAACCTGCACTGGGTCTCATCGATGTAGAGGAGGCTACATCAGGAGCCCCGTATACAAGAGATGACCCTGGCAGACTCATGAGGGAAGTGCCACCTCACCTGTAGGAACTGTTTGGGGCCCTGGTGCTGAGAGAAGAGGTGTAGTGGCGGATGTAGCACTTGTCACAATTGCAGGGTTAAATACCAGGAGGGAGATCAGTGAGGAGGGCCGAGCAGACAAGGGAGTTGCGCAGCGTGTGATCTCTTCAGAAAGTTGAGAGTAGGGGGAAGAAATTATGTGTTTAGTGGTAGGATCCCATTGCAGATGACAGAAGTTGCGGAGAATTATGTGCTGGATACGGAAGCTTGTGGGATAATAAGGACAAAAAGATCCCCACCCCCCTTATGGCAGTGGGAGTACGGGTTGAGGGCAAACGTGTGGGAAATGGAGGATGTGCGGCTGAGAGCAGTATCAATAGTGGTGGAGAGAAAACCCACTCTTCCGCATTTCCATTTTGAGATCACCTGTGTCTCTCATGATTTATACACATAAATCAGGTCACCCCTCAGCCTGTTCCTGCAGAGAAAGCAATCCAAGTTTGCCCCCGCATTCCTTTCAATAGTCTCTAATTCAGCAAACATCTTGGTGAACCTCTTCTATACTCTCTCCGAAGTCTGCATTATTATTTTTTCTAATCCTATAAACCTATCCAACAACTCAAACAAGACTCCATTCTAAAACTGTACATATGAATAGTTGACACACAAAAATAATTAATTTCAGGATTCTTTCAAACTATTCTGTCCCAAATAAAGTATTAGTATCAGTATTTTAAAACTATTATGGGATCAAGTCTCTTCCCAACTCATGCAGCAACTGAATCCTTACAACAGAGTGTAGAGTTTAATGAGTCTTATTCCGCTAGAGGTCCAGGACTACTGGTGTTCAGCAGAGATTTGTACTGGAACCTTAGATATTTCTGAAATATGATGGTGGGTTACAAAGTTTGCAGATGACACAAAGACTGATGGTGTTGTGGGTATTGCAGCAGTTTGCCAAAGGATACACCAGGATATAGATCAGTTGCCAATATGGGCAGAGAGATGGCAGATGGAGTTTAAACCGGCCAAATGTGAAGAGTTGCACATTGGGACAGCAAATGTAAAGAGACAGTACAATGTTAATAGCAAGACCCATAACTGTGTTGAAGTGTAGAGGGATCTTGTGATCCAAGTTCATAGTTCCCTGAAAGTGGTAAAGAAGGCATCATATGGCATATTTGCCTTTATTAGTAAATGCACTGAGGTCAAGAGTCAGGAAGTTATGCTGCAGGTTTACAAAACTCTGTTTCGGCTGCATCTGGAAGATAGCATTCAGCTTCAGTCACCCCATTATAGGAAGGACGTGGAGTCTACAAGAGGGTGCAGAACAGATTTACCGAGATATTGCCTGTATTAAAGAGCATGTGCTACAAGGAGAGGTTAGCCAAAGGAGTGGCTGAGGCTGAGGGGAGATTTGACAGAAGATTATAAAATTATCAAAGATATGGTCATAGTCACAGACGAATACAGCACAAAGACAGGCCTTTCAGCCCATCTAGTTCACGCTAAACCATTTAAACCTACTTCCCCACTGACCTGCATCAGGACCATAGCCCTCCATATGCCTACCATCCACGTACCCATCCAAACTTCTCTTAAACATTGAAATCGAGCTCTCATGCACCACCTGCTCTGGCAGCTCGTTCCACACTCTCACCACCCTCTGAGTGAAGAAGTTCCCCCTCATGTTCCTCTTTTCACCTTTCACACAAACACATAACATCTAGTTGTAGTTCCACTCAACCTCAGTGGAAAAAGCCATTTACCCTATCTATACCCCTAATAATTTTGTATACCTCTATCAAATCTCCCCTCCAACTTCTATGTTCCAAGGAATAAAGTCCTAACCTATTCAATATTTCCTCCAGACCCGAGAACATACTTGTAAATTTTCTCCGTACTTTTTCAGCCTTATTTATACCTTTACTGTAGGTAGGTGAACAAAACTGCACACAATACTCCAAATGCGAAGTATTATACAAAGTCATAGAGTAAACAGCCAGTACCTTTGTCCTCAGGGTTGAAAGGTCTATTGCTAGAAGGAATGCATTCAAGGTGAGGGGAGAAAGTTCAAAAGTGATGTAAGGGGCACTGTTTTTAAAAAAAATACACAGCAGAGAGCGGTGGCGGTCTGGAATGTGCTGCTGGCTAGATGGTGGAGGCAAATACAATAAAGGTATTTAAGAGGCTTGGAGATGGGTTCATGGACATGCAGAGAGAGGGACATGGACTATGTTCAGGTAGAAACGATTGTGTCATTATCTTAATTAGTTTGGCACAACATTGTGGCAGAAGGCACTGTTCCTGAGCTGTATTGTTTGATGTTCTATGACAAATACACAAGTCTCCACATCTTGGCATGGCAATCAACTGAGAGGGAGCCATAATCTGGCAGAAATGAAAAGGAAATGGAATACTTCACAAGGAAAAGTTTGGAGGAATTCCTGAGCGAATGAAGTTTATTGATGGCACGGGTACAACGGGCCAAATGGCTTCCATTGAGCGAAATTCAGTAATCACTTGTGTCTGGAACTTTGTGAACATTGAATACTTGGCTCCATTACCTAAGCAGCCAGCCTGAAATATGGTATCTGCTGCACAAGATGGCTGTCACCAGATCAGAACTTTCAACGGAGGTATTTTCTTCTGCTCAGCAAGTGAATTGCAAGTGCTGGTTCTGGCACCCTTCCAACTTCCCAGGAATCATTTCAGATTCATCACATCAACTTTCTACACCCTTCTTTTGCTCAGTGGTTTCTTTGGCTTCCTGTTTATGGGACAGTGTAATGGTATCAGTGGCACAGAAAGGGAACACCTCTCAGCCCTGTAACCTCAGTTCTCAGTTCTCCCACAGCTTCTAGTTTTCAGGAAAATATACGAACCTGCAGGAGGTGCCCTGTACCTGCCTCTTCAAAGATCTTCAGCAAGGACAAGAGGGGAAAAGTTGGGGCACCAAAATAACTTCTCCTCCTTTTCAAGGCTCTGCATAGGGAAGGCAGGAATGCACCATGTTAATGTGACTGTCCCCAACTTACCACTTCAGGCAAACTAAATTCTTCAAGAGTAAATCAGGAATTCTATGGACTTCAGCAAAAATCCTTAAAACACCTTAGGGCTGTTTAACGTGTCACAGAATTTATTTCAAAGTAATATTCCACATTTACTTTCTCCATACAATTTAATATTTTTTCTACTTATGGAAGCAGTTCACAATCATATGCTCTCTCAGGCCAAATAAACAAGTATCCTCACAATGCAGGTTTTCAATAATGCTTATCTGGCTCCTGACTCTTTCCAAACTGCCTTCAGCACTGGAAGCAATTCCAGCTCATACTCAGAAAGCTGCAGCTAATGCTCTTGGTGTTTGATCATCTGCCTTTCATTTCATCGGGGTCTGCTATTAGCAACCCGATCAGTCATCAGACATGATCATTCAACATAGCTCCATATCTGCTACTCTCCCTTCTGCAATGCTTACAAAGTACTCTTTCGGATGAAAATCAGATGATTCCTCCATCTTGCTGCTGTCAAAGTACAGGCAGAAACTGAAACACGAGGCGGCCATACTTAAATCTGCCCACTGCTGGTCGAAACAATCAGCCTCCATGCTACTGGACTGTTTTGATGACATCGATTGGATGAGAATGTCTCCGAGTTCACGGAAGGGATCGCAAGCTTCATCCAGGAGTGCATCGAGGAAGTTATCCCCCAGAAATCGGTCAGGGTCTATCCAAACCAGAATCAACAGTTCCGTGCGGGCAGCACTTACTGCATGACAGAGCTTGCATTGCCGGTAATCAGCAGGTACTCAAGAAATGCAGCTACGACCAGCACAGAGTCATCAAGGCAGCGGAACAACAATACAGGGACAAGATTCAAACTCAACTCTCCACCAACCACACATGCAGCTTATAACAAGTTCTGCACACCATCATAGACTTCAAAACTAAATGCAGTGGAGTTTCCAACATTACTGCCTGTCTCACAGATGAGCCAAGTCTTTTTTTATGCTCAATTTGATGTTGCCAACACTGAGCCCGAGCAGTCCTGCAGCTTGGTCATCTCTGAGGCTGAAGTACACAGGCATTTCCAACGCGTGGTCACGAGGCTGCAGGACCGCTCCTAAGGAGAAGCTTAAGAGATAATGGTGCCTGACGGCGACTCCTTTGTTTGCATCTTCAAAAACAGCTCTATTTCTATCTTTAACATTTCTATTTTTCCCTTTCAGGTTTCTTTTGAAGACCCTGACCTGGAGATGCACACTGACCCTGGTTCTTTGCGGGAATGGGACCCACTTTTGCCGTCTCACAACTGGCCATTATTCAAATATGCCAAGGATGTGGCCTAGAAGATTAGCTCACCTTCGAAGTTTCGAGATTTCGTGGCTCTGGAGGCCGGTGTCTTTGCAGGAAATCGGTGTGTTGTGGGAGTACATGGAAGATTGAAAGCAGCAAGCTGGCTGCTGGCTGTGTGCCCAGAGACCCAAGTTCTTCGGGCCTAGAACTTGGAAAATGTGACACAACGGACTTTTAACATTGTAAATCAGTGAGTTGTTTTGTTTTGTCTCCCCTCTCACTGTGAAATGGAGACATCTCTTTTTCCCTTATTAGGTAGAAATAGCCATCGAATTACCGGGTGAACAAGCAGGCTTTGGGGTACTACAAGTCTGTGTCTTTAGTGATGCTTTGCTGCACGCTTGAGTGCTTGGTGGGGGGGTACCAATGCTTTTATTTGCTGGTGAGGGAGGGGGAAATCGCAGCTTTGCTGCTGCTTATGTGTGGGAGGGGGAGTTGATGGGGGGCTTTAGGGTTTTAACATTTAATTGTCATTCATTCTTTGGGCCCTCCTCTGTTTTCTGATAGCTGCAAAGAAAAAGCATTTCAGGATGTATATTGTGTATTTTTCTCTGACATTAAATGTACCTTTGAAACCTTTGAGATACAGTGTGGAACAGGACATTCCAGCCCTTAGAGCCATGTCACCCAGCAATCCCTCGATTTAAACCTAGCCCAATTGTGGGATAATTAATCTGCCAATTGGACTATGGGAGGAAACCAGAGCCCATACAGTCACAGGGACAACATACGAACTCCTTACAGGCAGCAATGGGAATTGAACCCGGGTTGCACGTACTGCAAAATGTTGTGCTAACCATTACACTACCATACCGCCACAGTGAGTTTGTGAAATGGATTCAGAATTGGTTTGATGGAAGGAAGCAGGGGGTGATGATTGAAATTCAATTCTCTGACTGGAGGCCTGTGACTAGTGGGATGCCTCGGGGGATGGTGTTAGGACCTCTGTTATTCATTATTTACATAAATAATATGGTTGCGTGTGCACATAGCAAGATTATAAAGTTTGTTGATGACACTAAATTAGATTGTCTTGTTTATAGTGAAGACAGCAAAAAGATCTTCATCAGTTAGGGAAATGGGTTGAGGAATGGCAAATGGATTTCAACTTAGAATGCATGAGGTGATGCGTTTGAACACTGAAACCAGGGTATAAGCTATACAGTGAGTGGCAGGGCAGTGACGAGCGTTGTGGAACAGAGGGACTGAGTACAAGAGCACAGCTCGCTGAATGCAGCCACGCAAGTCAACACTGTTGTGAAGAGGGTGCTTTGCATGCTGGTGTTCTGTCAGGGCATCAAGTTTCAGAGTAGGAGCACTATGTTTCCATTGCACAAGTTGTTTATGAGACCACACTGGGAATGTTGAGCAGAATTATAGCTACATTATTATAGGAAAGATGTTGCCAAAGTGAAGAGGGGGAGGGGGTGGAGAACAGATTTGCAAGAATGCTGCCTGGTCTACAGGGCCTGCACTGCAGGGAAAAGTTGGCCACACTGGGTCTTTATCCCTTGAAGCACAAGAGAATGAGAGATGACCTCAATGAAGTTTATAAAATCAAGAGGAGTATGGATAAAATGGATGGTCATAGTTTCTCCCACAGGGTTGGGGAGTGCAAAACCAGAGGGCTCAGATACAGGTGTGCTTCAGTCAGGGCATCAAGTTCAGCATGCCTAGCACAGCATGTGAAGCCAGCTCCGGCAGACAGGGTAGATGAGATCTACAATGAGATCCAGTTGCTTGGAAGGCGTTGTGGAGAACAAAGGGCGCGACGAGGCACTGAAGATGTCAGAGTCATCCACAGCAAACAAGGGAGACCCCAGCTGTGATGACGACTCAACCACTGGAGCCTGGACATCCATGGTTGAGAAAGTGGAAGTGCCTCAGTGCACCAGATTTTACACTTTAAAACCCTCCCACACAGCTTTCCTGTCATTGTTGGATACGACACAGAACCTGCTCAAACTCCTGTTAAACCTTGTCCTGATGGTCACCGAATTATCTGCAGTCTGAACCTCCGGACTGACCACCTCACTACAACACTTATATAGAACGCTCTCAGCATCCTGAATGTGTCCAGCTCCAGTTCTTTGACCTTTGGTTACATTACAACTTTTAAAATGTATACAGTGACTTGGAAAAGTATTCAGGCCCAACAACTATTTTCACATTTTATTCTCTCGTTTGCTGAATTTTAAACATATTGAAGCAGGGTTTTTTGAGCTAAACTACAAAACATCATGTATCGTGTCAAATCAAAAGAAAAATTACAAAACCTGTCAGCAATTTACTAAAAATTGAAAACCAAAATTGTGAGGCTGAAAAGGTATAAATCCCCTTTGTAATTACTACATTAACTTTCCTCAGGCACAATTCTGCATATTACCTTACCAACTCACTTAATTTGTTGGTGTAGAAAATTGGAGCACCAACTGATCTCAAACAATTCATAAGAATAAATAACTGCTCTCTGTAACGTGAACCAGTATGGTAGATTTTCAACAGACCAAATCAAAATGAACAGAAAAGGGCATTGACAAGTCAGGAAATGATAACAGAGAAGCACAAATCTGGGGAAGGATAAAGGACCATCTCAAAGGTATTGAACATATCTCAGAGCTCAGTGCAGACCATCATGAAAAAGTGGAAAAATATGAAATCACTGCCACACTAAGTCAGGCCACCTTTCCAAACTTCGTTGCTGGAGAAGAATGGCACTTGTAAAAGAGACACTACTGTGAAGCCAACAATCACTCTGAGTGAGTTGCTGAAGTCCGTGGCTGTAACTGGAAATGAAGTTCATGGCTCCACAACTTCTAAAGCCATTGCATAAAAATGGCATTTATGGAAGAGTGGCAAGGAAGAAGACCTGGCTTAAAAAAAAAGCATGCCCTTGCCCGTAAATAAAATTTTGCAAAACAACACTTAAAAGATACGATAGAGATGTGGAAGAAGGTCTTGTGCTCAGATGAGACTAAAGTGGAATTTTTTGGCCTAACACAAAGCAGTATGTGGGGCATAAAAATAATGCTGCACATCAGCCAGGTAACACTATCCCCACTATAAAGGATAGTGGGGGTAGTATCATGCTATGGTGATGCTTTTCAGCAGCAGGGACTGGAAACCCGGTCACGATTGATGGGAAGATGAATGCTTCTAATTACAGAGAGACTGGATAAAAACCTCTATTCTCTGGCAGGAAATTTAAACTGGGAAGGAAGTTTGTCTTTCAGCGAGACAATGACTCAAAACACACTGTTAGAAGAACCATGGAGTGAAGAAAACAGATGTCCTTGAGTAGCCCAATCAGAGTCCTGACCCTAATCCAAATGAACTTCCCTCTGGCAAGACCTCCAGATTGCTGCCCACCGCCGCTCCCCAATTAACCTGGCACAGCTTGAGCAATTTTGCAATGAGGAATAGGAAACACTTGCTCCATCACGTTGTGCAAAGCTAATAGAAACTTATCCAAAGAGATAATGTAATGGCTGCCTGAGGTGATTCCACTACGTACTGAGCAAAGGGGGATGAATACTTCTGAACTGCTGACATTTCAGTTTTTGAATTTTTAGTTATTCATGCTGTATAATTTTCCCTGTTTTGGGGCCCCACTTTGAAAAAAGGAGCGTGTGATTCATAAATAAAAATTCTCAGTTAAATTGATCAAAATCCCTGGTTGTATTACTTATTTATGTTAACAAGGGGTTGGGGGAGGGGCGGTTGAATACTTCTACAAGATGCTGTATGGAAAGGAAAGGTTTTAGAGGAATTATAGACCAAACATAGATAAATGGAACTTGCTCAGTAGAGATAGTATTTGACATTTAAATGTTCTCCACTGTCATGACTGTGACTCAAGTACCCAATTTTTTAAAAAAAATACAGAAGTCTTCCTCACCATTCTTTAACATCCAGGTAATTGACAGGTTAAGGAAGATGTGAGGAACAGCCTTCCCCATTGCTGCAATCTATGTCCACTTGCTCCCAATCTGGCAAATTATCCTGCTGTTGACATTTAGTGAAAGTCTCAACGCCAGTGCCCTGCCTCAGACTCTCATAGATCAATGAGAAGTGCAAGCTCAACCTTACTTCTTGCTTTTCTAAAGCAGCTCATTTTGTACAATTATTGCAATGCTTTACTACAATTAATCTGCCTGTCAACAACAAAACAGCTGAGCATCATGGTAGTAACTTAAAAAACTATGAGTCGTAGATCATAAACACATGAGATTCTGCAGGTGCTGGAAATCCAGAGCAACACACACAAAATGCTGGAGGAGTTCAGGAGGTCAAGCAGCATCTATAGAACAGAATGGATAGGTAATCGATGTTTTGGGCTGTAACCCTTCTTCAGACTGAGGAATTGCAGGTAACTAGTGAGTAGTAGATACCTGCAATTTACAAAACCTCCAGTCATTGTTTTGTTTTGGAATATCAAATAAATCATACAACATTTTGGCTGTCCGCCATGTGGTTTCCATTTGTCCTTCACACACCAATTTTAAGCTGTCAGCAATTCATCTAGAATGACGTTCGTGTGTGCAGCAACCATTCACTCAAGTTAAAGATACACTTCAGGAAGACAGATGAACCAAAGAGAGTCTGAACAGAGATACCACTGGAAGTGATCAGTAAGTTTCCAATGACAAAATATACCATCTTTTATCACCAGTATAATGGTCTTAACTACAAGTTACGCTGCTCCCGGAGGAAGATGCCTCATCTGACCAGTCTCCTTCTCCCTCTCACTCAATGCTGCAAGAGTCCTGGGTCTCCGGCAAGGCTTAATCGACACAGTTTGTGGATTGGACTCTGCAGTTCATGCTATCTGTGTTTTGTGTGTTCCTGGTTACTCTTGTTTTTATTGCTATTTTGTACGATTTTGATCTTGCTATTTTGTGCAATTTCGGACTAACTGTGGCCTGCAGTCAATGAACAGCACAGCACTAAATTGAACTGAACTGAATTAAACTGAACATTCCTAGACTGTTTCAATGAATTACTCTGTGCTTTGATGTTTAATATTCTGTGTTTTTCACTTATTTTTCCGTTTGCATAATTTGTTCTTTTTGTTTGCATTGGGTGTTTGATGTTTCTCTTTGAACAGGTTCAATGGCTTTTCTTTTTTTCCATGGCTGTCTGCCGGAAGACGAGTCTCAGGGTTGGATACTGCATACATATTTGATAATAAATGTACCTTGCACTTTGAAGTCACGCTACATGGCGAACAAGCTTGGCCAAATCCACAGCCGTGAACAGATACGGATTAGGAAGTTAAATCTATCTTACACAAATCCCAAAATGAAAATAATATCAAGAATTCCAGGAATCTTGAAGCTTCCACTCATCACTAATGTCCTCCTTCATACCCGCTTCCCTCCCTGAACCAACCATTTCAATTCAACATTCTTAACTTGAATATTTCATTAACTTGTGCCACCTGCACCTTCTCTCCCACCCACCCCTCAAATCTGCAGAATAGTTTAATGTTTAATAGTTTAATCAATAGTTAAATGTTTCTAAGGCTCAAATTGCTTTACTCAATGCATTATCTAGAAGATTAGTCTTGCCCCTTCCTTAAATAATGTTGATATTTGTACCATAATCAATCTGAAAATTCTGCACTCTCCCTTTTCATCCACTGCCCCTGGCTTTCTGATAACATTTTCCGAATGCCTGATTATTTTGACCCACCAGCTGGATGCAGTTAGCTTCAGGGGCCCCTGGACACAGCTCCACACCTGCCTATCCAGGACCATATTTTCAGCATACGTTTTCCTGCAGCAGCTGCTCGATAGCCATCTGCTTCCAGATTAACAAAAACAGCAAGCTAATCAGTTACATGATCATCCTCAATCTGATCAAAATACAAATTCAGGAATCCAAGATAACTCCCTTGAAATTCCCACAAACAGTCAGGGTCCCTGGACAGTGCAGTTAAAATAATAATGCAGTCTTATGATCGTATGCTGCACACAAGCTGCTTAAAGGAGAAATGTTTCATATTAGGAAAGGGAAGCTTCCACCTTATTTTAAATCACAAAACATCACGCTGGCAAACAGCACTTTCAAGTTGCACTTTACCTTGGAAATATTAAGCTGATCAAATTGATCCCACTTGGATTTGAAGGGGTTTCACTCACAAACCTGACAGTGAATTCAGTGACTTTGCCTGATCTACACCTCCATCCATTGAGCCAACCCCCACCCAGCCCCAGCACCACTACTTTATCAGTTCCTGTCAGCCACCTCACGTACAGAGACTCCTGTACTTAGCATCACTTCAGGAACTTACAATCAATGTACCTCAGCTATCTTAAGTATTTATATTTATTGTGGCTTTTTGTACTATTGCATTCTTCATCTTATTGTGTTTTTTTTGATGCTACATCACATCTGGAGTAACAATTAGTTCATTTTCCTTTAGACTTGTGTACCAGGATTGACATTAAACATTATTAGCCATATGCCAGGAAAGCTCAAGATCCTTTTTTGACATTAAACAATCTTGAATTCTTGACATAGTAGAGATGTCTGTATATCCTTCCAGGCAGCACTAGATAAAATCTCTCACTCCACTGTTTGAATAAACTGAAAATCATGGAGCTGAAGGTAAACTACTGACCTGACCTGGTTGGGAAAATAGTTGAGCAACTGAAACAGAGTACACAGAGAGGTCAGACGCGTACATGGTAGGATGTGACTAGCGGGATTCCACAGGCATATGTTGATAGTATTAATTATCCTTTGCAATTCCTTGTGACTTAGTTGATGGATATTATAACCAGAATTCCAAGTGTTCCAAAAATATAACAATATGTGGGATTGTATGCAATGTAGATAGTAGTATTAAATTACAAAGGACATGAATAGATTTAATGATTAAGCAACTGTATTTCAATTAAAGCAAACAGAAGGATGTATACCTTAAAAACATGGAATATATACTCTTAACTATGAAATACCAGAAACAGTGGAGCTTCAGAGACGTACATAAATCATTAAAATGTTACAGACAGCTTTAGAAATGGCAAACCTTTGGCCCAGATATAGACGCCAGCTGTTCAAAAGAGTAAAAGTTCTGCCAGCCTAAATTAGTCCACAATGCCATTAGGGCAAATCAAGAAAATCCGCTTTCAATAGCTGGAGACCATCGCCATAAGGCTTAGGACAGTAATTAGGCTATTTGGCCAATCGAGTCTGCTCCACCATCCATCATTATCCTTCTCAACCCCACTCTCCTGCCTTACTTTAGTTAGTTAGAGATGTGTGTTAGTTAGGCCCTCCGAACCACACTCTGCAGCAACCTAACAACCCCGATTTAATGCTAATCTGCTCATGGGGCAATTTACAATGACCAATTAACCCAACCTGTAGGTCTTCGGACTGAGGGAGGAAACTCACGTTTCACAGGGAAGTCCTTACAGAGGACACCAGGATTAAACTCTGAATTCTGCCACCCCGAGCTGTCATAGCGTTGTGCTAACTGCGACGCTATCGTGGCACCCTCTCCCCGTAACCTTTGATGCCCTTACAGATCAAAAACCTATCGACCTCTGCTTTAAATACACCCAATGACAAGGATTCCACCGCTGTCTCTGACATCAGTTCCTCAGATTCACCACCCTCTGGCTAAAGTAATTTTTCATCTCCGTTCTAAAGGGACAATCCTTGCTTTCTGAGGCTGTGGCCTCTGGCACTAGATTCAGCCACTGCAAGAAGATATACTCTCCACATCCACTCCACCTAGGCCTTTCAGTATGCAATGTTTCAATGAGAACTCCCTCATTTTTCTAAACTCTAGCAAGGCCCAGAGCCATCAAATGCTCCTCATATGTTAACCCTTTCATTTCCAGGTTCATTCTCCCAAACTCTTCTGCACCCTCTCCAATGCCAGCACATCCTTTCTTAAATAAGGGATCCAAAACAGCTCTCAAGGCTCCCAGTGCAGTCCTTGCTTTTACATTCTTGTCCTCTTGAAGTGAATGATAACATTGCATTTGCCTTCCTTACTAGCAATCCAACCTGCAAATTAACATAGAAAACCTACAGCACAATGCAGGCCCTTCAGCCCACAAAGTTGTGCTGAACATCTCCCTACCTCAGAAATTACTAGGCTTACCCATAGCCCTCTATTTCACTAGGCTCCATGTATCCATCTAAAAGCCTCTTAAAAGACCCTATCGTATCCACCTCCACTACCGTTGCCGGCAGCCATTTCCACACACTCACCACTCTCTGAGTAAAAACTTACCCCTGACATCTCCTCTGTACCTACTCCCCAGCACCTTAAACCTGTGTCCTCTTGTGGCAACCATTTCAGCCCTGGGAAAAAGCCTCTGACTATCCACACGATCAATGCCTCTCACCATCTTGTACACCTCTATCAGGTCACCTCTCATCCTCCTTCACTCCAAGGAGAAAAGGTCGAGTTCACTCAGCCTATTCTCATAAGTCATGCTCCCCAATCCAGGCAACATCCTTGTAAATCTCCTCTGCACCCTTTCTATGGTTTCCACATCCTTCCCGTAGTGAGGAGACCAGAACTGAGCACAGTACTCAAGTGAGGTCTGACCAGGGTCCTATACAGCTGCAACATTACCTCTCAGTTCCTAAATTCAATTCCACGATCGATGAAGGTCAATACACCATACACCTTCTTAACCACAGAGTCAGAGAATCCTGCATTAGGACTCCCAAGTCCCTTTGCACCTCTCACTTCTGATTTTTCTCCCCATTTAGAAAATAGAAAAGATCTTCTTTACGCCTTTGTTCCTTCCACCAAAGGGAGGACCATACACTTCCCTTTTCTAAGTAAGACCTTCTGAAAACTCCGTACTTCCTCAACATGAGGTGTCCCTCCACCTATTTTTGTATTGTCCATAAACTTGATCACAAAGCCATCAATTCCATCATCTAAATCATGACAAATAACATGAACAGTGGTCCTAACAACGACCCCTGGTCATTGTTAGCAACTGGTCACTGGCAGTCAAGTAGAAAAGGCCCCCTTTCTGCCCACTCTTTGCCTCCTCCCAACCAGCCAATCTTCTACCCATGCTAATATCTTTCCTGTAAGGGGCTCTTACCCTGTTTTGCAATCTCATGTGGAGCACTTTGTTAGACTCCTGAACATCCAAGCAAACAACTAACCGCTGACTCGTTTGTCTGTTACTCCGTAAGGAATTCCAACAGATTTGTCAGTCAAGATATTCCCTTAAGGAAACCATGTTGACTTTGGCTGGTGCCTCCCAGTACCTTGAAATGCCACCTTGAATGATGCACTGCAATTTATTCCCAACCACCAAGATCAGGCTGACTTGCTGTATAATTTCCTGCCTTTTGCTTTCTTCTCTTCTTAAAGAATGGAGTAACATTTGCAATCTTCTAGTCCTCTGGAACCATACCAGAATCTAGCGATTCTTGATAAATCATTACTAATGCCTCCACAATCTCTTCAGATACCTCTTTTAGAACCCTGGGGTGTAGCCCATCTGTTCCAGGTGACTTGCCTACCTTCAGTCCTTTCAGCTTTCTAAGCATCTTATCCCTAGTAATAGCAACCACACCCACTTCTGACCAGAGACCCTGCCAAATTCCCGGCATACTGCTGGTGTTTGGCACACAGTGAAGACTGACACAAAATACTCGCTGAGTTCATTCTACATTTCTTTGTCTCCCATTACTACATCTCCAGCAGTACGATATCTACTCTCACCTCTTACTCTCTATATAGCTGAAAAATAGTTTGGCATCCTCTTTTACATTGTTGGCTAGCTTATCTTCATATTTCATCTTTTCTCTTCTTTCTGCTTTTTTAGTTGCCATCTGGTAGTTTTAAAAGCTATCCTGTCCTCTACCTTTCCTCTAATTTATGCAAAGTTATATACGCCCTCCCTTTTGCTTTTAGCACTTTGCTACATTTTAGAAAAACTAACTGGCAGCCCCTCATGAATGAAGTTGGGAAACACTTCAGTGCTGAAAGGTCCAAAGCAGCAATTGATACATTGGACCAGCTTTCATTTGTAATTATCTACATGGACACCTAGGAATGAATACATCCAAAGTGCTTCAAAGGAGCTTAGACTAAACAAGTAATACCAAGATGTCTTATCAAGTGAACATACTCATAGCAAGTTTTAAAGATACGTTAGGAGGTGGGAAAATGCAAGAGGTTAGGGAGAGAATTTCAAAGCTCAAGATCCAACACCTTAAGGCACAACTATCAATGATGAGACGATCAAAATTCAAGGACAGGAGCAGAATGGAGATTAGCAGAGTGTAAACTACGAATAGTAATTGCAATTGGTCTCAGGCTCACAGAAGGGAGGAGGAAGATGGCCAATCTGGAGTGCATTGGAATATAACTAAAAGCAGGTTAACAGAATTCAAGAACAAATAAAAAATAGGCAGCCTCAACACTGTCAGTGTAGAGATGATAGTACTTCCAAAGATGAAGCACTCCTGATGAAGGGTTTCGGCCCGAAACGTCATCACTACCTCCTCCCATACATGCTGTCTGGCCTGCTGAGTTCTGCCAGCATTTTGTGTTTTTATGTACTTCCAAAGAGGTGATTTTTGTGCCACTATTCATTTCCCCAGCTGCTCTAGTGTTCAATTCAGTCTTAACTATTTACTTACAGAGATCGATAGTGTATGATAGATTTTTCAGATACTAAAGACACTCTAGGGACAAGTAGCCAGTACAAGAAGATGATTTTATTGAATCATGAAGCTGACACAGAATGCCAAATCATACACTTTCAAACTCTATAGATAAGATTGAATTGAACACCAGAGCAGCTGGGAAAAATTAATAGTGACTGAAAAATCACCTCATTGGAAGTGCTATCATCCCTACACTGACATTGTAAAGGCTGCCTATTTCTTAGCTTTTTTAAAAATGTAATTTAGATAATGGATATGGCATCAACTAAAAAGGCTGGAGGGTAGTTTAAAAAAAACTGGAGGGGAGATATTGCTGCACCCAACAAGGACAGTAGGGAAAAGTCAGAAAAGTACAGGCCAATGAGCTTTAGCAGTAGGAGCTATTGGAAAAACTGGAAAAGCAGGAACAAATGAGGCTGAGCATGCGAAATCCTGCTTCACAAATATGATCTGAGTTTATTTTGAGGTTACCAAGAAAAGCAATGTTGAAGAAACAAGGGGAAATCTGCAGATGATGGAAATCCAAGCAACACACACAAAATGCGGAGGAACCCAGCAGCATCGATGGAAAAGTGAACAGTCGACATTTCGGGCCAAGACCCTTCATCTCTGGAGAAAAAAAATGAGGAGTCAGAGTTAGAAGGTGGGGGGAGGGAAGTAGTAAAGAGCTTCAAAGTTGATCGGTGAAAGAGATACAGGGCTGGAGAGGGGGGGGGGGGGGGGGGAGTCTGATAGGACTGGACCAAAGGCCATGGAAGAAAGCAAAGGGGGAGGCACACCAGAGGGGATGGCAGGTAAGGAGATAAGGTGAAAAAGGAAAAATGGGAATAGGGAATGCTGAAGTGGCGGGAAGGGGGCATGACCCTAAGCTCGAGAAATCAATGTTCATGCCATCAGGTTGGAGGCTACCCAGATGGAATACAAGATGTTGCTCCTCCAACCTAAGCGTGGACTCATCATGACAGTAGAGGACTGACATCTTGGAAATGGAAGTGGAATTAAAATGAGTGGCCACTGGGAGACCCTGCTTTCTCTGGCAGACAGAGCACTAGGCAAAGCAGTCTCCCAATCTATGTCACATCTCCTCGATATACAGGAGGCCAAACCAGAGGACCAGATACAGTAGACAACCTTAACAGGCTCACAGGTGAAGTGCCGCCTCACCTGGAAGGACCGTTTGGGGTCCTGAATGGTAGTGAGGGAGGTGGGTGTAGGGGCAGGTGTAGCATTTGTTCCGCTTGCAAGGATAAGTATCAGGAGGGAGATTAGTGAGGAAGGTCCAATGTACAAGGGAGTCGCTTTGGGAGCGAGCCCTGCAGAAAGTGGGGGGTGGAGGAGAACAAATATCTGCTTGCTGGTGGGATCCCACTGGAGATAGAGGCAGTTACAAAGAAATATGTGCTGGATGCGGAGGCTGGTGGGGTAATAGGTGAGGACAAGAGGAATCCTATCCCTGGTGGGGTGGCGGGAGGATGGAGTGAGGGCAGACATGCACAAAATGGAAGATATGCGGTTGAGGACAGTGATGATGGTGGGGGAAGGGAAGCCCCATTCTTTGAAGGAGGAAATCTGAAATAAAAAGCCTCATCCTGAGAGCAGATGCAGCGGAGAAAGAGGAATTGAGAGAAGGGGGTGGCATTTTTTTACAAGTAGGTTTATAACAGACATCAATAGATAAGCTGTCTCCAGAGATAGAGACAGAGTGATCGAGAAAGGGGAGGGAGGTGCTTGAAATGGATCAGGTAAATTTGAGGGCAGGGTGGAAATTGGAAGCAAAATTGATGAAGTCAACGAGCTTGGCATGGGTGCAGGAAGCAATGCCAATGCAGTTGTCGATGTAGCTTAGGAAAAGTTGGGAAGTGATAGCAGTGTTGGCTTGGAACGTAGACTGTTCCACGTAACTGACAAAAAAAATCAGGCAGAGCTGGGACCCATACAAGTGCCCATGGCTGCACCTTTGATTTGATGGAAGTGGGAGGAGCCAAAGGAGAAATTATTGAGAGGACAAGTCCTGCTAGACAGAGGAGTGGTGGTGGAGAGGTTTAATCTGATGTCTGTAAAGAACGGAAAGCTTTAAAGCCTTCCTGGTGGGGGAGGTGTTTAGGGTCTGCATATCCATAATGAAAGTAAGATGATGGGGGCCAGCGAACTTGAAACCATTAAAGAGATCCAGAGCATGTGAAGTGCCATGGATGTAGGTAGGAAGGGATTCAACAGGAAGGATAAAATGGAGTCAATGTAAGTTCAGTAGGGCAGGGACATACAGAAGCAATGGGTCTACCTGGGCAGGCAGGTTTGTGGATCTTGGGTAGAAGGCAGAAATAGGAGGTGCAGGGTGAGGGAACTAGGAGGTTGCTGACAGTGGATGGGAGATCACCAAAGTTAATAAGGTCAATGGTGGTACAGATGACAATGGCCTGGTGCTCCTTAGTGGGGTCTTGTTTGAGGGACAAGTAAGAGAAGGTGTCTGAGAGTTGTCATCTGGCCTCGGTAAGGCAGAATTCTGTCTGCCAGGCTACTAAGGCACCCCCTTTATCTGTCTGATGGTAAGGTCAGGATTAGTGTGGAGAGCGTGGAGAGCAGCGGGTTCAGAAGAAGTGAGGTTAGAATTGGAGAGAGGAGTGGTGAAGTCGGGTTGGTTGATGTCCTGTCGGCAGTTGGCAATGAAAAGATCTGGAGCAGGCAGAAGACTAGAGTGGGGTGTCCAGGAAGACAAGGAGGGTTGAAGACAGAAGGAGTCATTGGTGCAGGTTGGCGAGTCCTTGCCAAAGAAGTAGGCACAGAGACGGAGGTCATGGTGAGCGCAGAACACACTGTGGTGTGGGAGCAGGGGGTCAAAGGTGAGGCCCTTACTCAGAAAAGAACATTCTGCCTCAGAGAGGGAAAGGTCAGAGGGAATGGTGAAGACCTGGCACGGATGAGAGCTGGGATCGTGGGTGGGGGGAGGGGGAAGAGGCAGTTGGTAGTGTCTAAGAAGAGAGGAGGTTTGGGGTGTTCAGGGAAAGTGGGGTGAAAGGAAGACGGAGTCTCCAAGGACCCAAGGGTTGGTAGTGGGGCCTGAGAGACAGTCAATATTAGTAAGGCTAGAAAATTACAATTTTTAGGATCTGAGATTTTTTGACAAAATGGATCCAAAACAGGTTCCTTCTATCTCAGTAAAGGTCATGGGCGGAGTTGAGGCCTCGGATAACGCTTCTCAGAAGCTGCCACCACTGCTTTAGCAGTGCTGCGGAGGAGAACGAGTGGAGCGAACGAGTGTGAGAGCATGCTAGCGTAACACGTCATTGAGAGGCAGGGCTGAGCAGAGGAGCTGACACGCTAGTCACCCCATCACAGGGGATGGACACAGCTGCCGCCAGCGCCTGCCTGCATTAGGCCTCTTTCCTTCTGCCAAGCATGGCGACAAATCAGCATATCACAGGGAAATTGAGAACATGCCTGAATGCTGCATTAACAACTTCTCACTTAGCATCAGCAAAACCGAAGAACTGATTATTGACTACAGATGGACGAAACCAATCTCCATGAGCCAGTCCTCATCAGGGGATCAGAGGTGGAGAGGGTCAGTAGCTTTAAATTCAGAGGATCTGTCCTGAGTCCAGAAGTTAACTGCCATTAAGAAGAAGACACAGCAGTACCTCTACTCTCTTTGAGGTTTGCGCAGATTTGGCATGTCATCTAAAAGAGTATACTGGAGCGTACATCTCTCTGGAGAGAATACTGACTGGTTGCATCTCAGCCTAGTAAGGAAACACCAATGCCCTGTACCGAAAAGCCTACAGAAAGTATTGGATACAGCCCAGTCCATCACAGGTAAAGCCCTCCCCACCACTGAGCACATCTGCATGGAGGGGATCCCCACTACCCAGTCCATCGTCTCTTCTTGCTGTCGCCATCAGAAAGGATGTACAGCGGCCTCAAGTCCCACACCAGCAGGTTCAGGAGCAGTTAATAATCCACAACCATCAGGCTCTTGAACTAGAGGGGATAACTTCAATCACCCCAATACTGAACTGGTTCCACAACCTAAGCACTCATTTTGAGACGTGTTCTCAATATGTATTGCTTATTTATTAATATTTTCTTGTGTATGCATAGTTTTTCTTTTGCACATTGTCTGTTTCAGCCGTGTGCAGTTTTCATTGATTCAACTGTTTCTTTCTACTTACTGTGAATGCCCACAAGAAAATGAATCTCAGGGGTGCATATGGTGACATATGCACTTTGATAATAAATTTGTTTTGAACTTTAAACTTAGAGCACACCTGGCAGTTCAGAAATAGTCAGCTATCCTGCACTTCTGGTCAACAGAAAGCAGTAGAACTGCATTCCATCACAATCTTTAATACCATGGCCTTCAATATCTCACAGTTTACCATCAGTAATAAAGCATGGGATCAAAGCTATTTCAACAGGTATACCAAGAAGTGCTAAAGCAAATGACCATGTGTCCTAAATATTAAAAGCAATATGCAATAGACAGGCTAAGTGAGCTCAAAATGGAACAGCTCAAGGTTCTGAATATCTGCTGCATCTAGTCCTGAATAATAATGAACTGTTAACTAGTCAACAAAGGAAGGCTCTGAAAATCCCCAATCCTCAGCAAGGATAAGAGCCCAGCATGTACTGAAACATGTTTGGTCAAAAGTACCAAGTGGATAATCATTCTTGCTTCCTTCTGAGGTCCAAGTCTTCAATCAATTTGATCAAATACAAGGCTTGGACCAGTGAATATATCAAATGTTACAGGACCAGGCTACATCCTATAGCTGTTGGCTTGAGTACTGACATTCCAGAAACAGTACAACTCTTTAGTACAGTGACAACAACAGCATCTATTCTATTATGTGGAAAATTGACAGGTATGTCCTGTTCCTAAAGAGCAGGCTCATTATTGCCCTGTCAGGCTCTTCTCAACAAAATGAAATAAGGTCTTGTGGTCAGGGTATTTAGTTGCCATCTAGAGCATGCCTCAAATGCTCAGGGCCTTCAATGATGGATGCCACTTTCTTGAGGCACTGCCTCTTGAAGATGACCTTGACGGTGGGGAGGGTTGCACCTATAATGGAGCTGGCTGCCCTCTTGATGCAGGTGGGAACCTCAGACCTCAGTAGTGAGAGTTTGGAGATGTCCATGAACACTCCAGACAGTCTGTTGGCACAGGTCTTCAGTACCCAGCTAGGTACACCACAAAGGCTTGATGCCTTCCGAGGATTCACTCCAATTTCTCAAGACTGATTAGGACTTGTGCAAGAGCTGACTTAACAAGTGACATACCGGTACTTAAAAATATATTTTAAGAAGTCACGTTTCCACTGAGACTGGGAAAGCTACTCAGAAATTGGAGAGAGCAGAGAGAAGTTAGAAAAATTAGAGAAGTGAGAAAAATTTTATATAACGAAAGTAATGTACTAATGTATATAACAAAAGTAAAACCTTTCTATGTCCATGCTATATAATTTCTTTTGCACTCCATACACCATCAACCAAACTGTGCTCTGTTACTAGAGCCCAGAAATGCATCACAAAAAGACAAAGCTTGTTCCCAACTGAATTAAAGAACACACATGCATGGCAGATGCAGTTTGACATTGATAAATGCAAGGCTATCCACGTTAATTCTAAAAACAGAAATCAAATTTTATCGGAATGGTGATAGATTGGAAATGGACAATGCTCTAAGAGCCACGTCCTTTTACACCAACTGTTTGTGAACCAGACAGTCAATTTTGTCCACTTCTGGCAAAAATGAAGACAGGATATCTTGCCACCACTGTACACCGAATTAGTGAGACCCCATCTGCATGAAGTTTGGTCTCTGTATTGGAGGACAAGGATGTTCCAGTCATGGAGAGAGGGCAATCGTGACTTACTAGACCAAGAAATGAGGATGCCTTGGGTATATCTACACAAGTTCACTCAAGTTTATAAGAATGAGAAAGGGATTTCATGGATTACCTAGATATTGTGAAGATACACATGGTTGCACAAAGGTTGGGGGTGTTATGGATAGTGTGGAGATTACAGCGGGACATTGATAGGATGCAAAACTGGGCTGAGAAGAGGCAGATGGAGTTCAACCCAGATAAGTGTGAGGTGGTTCACTTTGGTAGGTCAAATATGATGGCGAAAAATAGTATTAACGATAAGAATCTTGATAGTGTGGAGGATCAAAGGGATCTCGGGGTCCAAGTTCACAGGACACTCAAAGCTGCTGCGCAGGTTGACTCTGTGGTTAAGATAGCACTTGGTACATTGGCCTTCATCAATCGTAGGATTGAGTTTAAGAGCTGAGAGGTAATGTTGCAGCTATATAGGACCCTGGTCAGACCCCACTTGGAGTACTGTGTTCAGTTCCGGTCACCTCACTACAAAAAGGATGTGGAAACCATAGAAAAGGTGCAGAGGAAATTTAAAAGGATGTTGCCTGGATTGGGGAACATGCCTTATGAGAATAGGTTGAGTGAACTCGGCCTTTTCTCCTTGAAGCGACTGAGGATGAGAGGTGACCTGATAGAGGTGTAAAAGATGATGAGAGACATTGATCATCTGGATAGTCAGAGGCTTCCTCCACCCCCCCCCCCCCCCAGGGTGAAATGGCTAGCACGAGAGGGCACAGTTTTAAGGTGCTTGGAAGTAGTTACAGAGGAGATATCAGGGGTAAGATTTTTTTTTTTTTAAAAACGCAGAGAGTGGTGAGTACGTGGAATGGGCTGCCAGCGACAGTGGTGGAGGCAGATACGATAGGGTCTTTTAAGAAACTCCTGGATAGGTACATGGAGCTTAGAAAAATAGAGGGTGATGGGTAACCCTAGGTAATTTCTAAGGTAAGGACATGTTCGGCACAGCTTTGTGGGCTGAACGGCCCGTATTGTGCTGTAGGTTTTCTATGTTTCTATGACATTCCCAATAACTGGAGAACTTGGAATCAATAATAGTCACAGCCTAAGCTTATTGGACGTCATTTGGATCAGATGAAATTTATTCACTCACAGGGTACTGAACCTATAAATTCTTTACCACAGAAGACAGCAAAGGTCAAGTCATTGAATCAAGAGACATAGTTTCTTGGGGACAATAAAATAAACAATTTTATGCAATTTTCTCTCTGTCAGACATTCCCCCAAATCATACCTGTAGGATATACAGTCAACAACCTGACCTACATTGCTTCTATGACCAATTTAAAAGGCTGGGTGCTTCATACTCTTGTTTTGCTGAGATTAACATAAAAGGGACGAGGAAGAATTTATGTAGTGTGTCCTGCAGAACATTTTTGGTCGAATGTTTTCAGCCCAAGAAGGAAGAGCTGCTCCATCTCCTGCTGGAATGAGCTGAGGTACATGGATCTGGGAGATAATCACGAGATAAGCAATGGAGAAGAGCAAGTGGTAACCTATAGTTGAATTTCCATTGAAAAGGAGCTAACTGCAATCCTCCTTGTGCTCTGGTTTCCTCCCACAGACCAAAGACGTACCATTTGGTAGGTTATCTGGCTATTGTAAATTGTCCCATGATTAGGCTAGCATTAAATCAGGGACTATGCAGCTCAGAGGGCTGGAAGGGTTGATTCTGCACTTCATTGCAACAAATCAATAAACAAAAAGATGAGAAAGGATGATATAGCAGGAACCAGGGACCCAGTGAGCACAAGAACTGGTGGCCTGGTAAATGGAAATTGTAAACATCAGCTGGGAAGCTTGGATAGTTAATGATCTGAGTTTTTTTTGTATTGTAACTAAATATTTCAAGCACTGATCTCTGCAATACCCAACTAGAAATTGCCCACTACTTGGAGAAAGACCCATTTATTGCTACTCTTTCTTTTGTATCAGGCAATGATCAATACTCTATCAGCATCTTAATAGTAGCACCTTAACCCTAATCCCATGCTTTTAATTGTTTGCCCATTTGGATTTCTCTTACTGAGTCCAAATTCATCACATCCACTGGTTCTCAGTCATCTATTTTGTAAGCTCCATCCTCAAAATATTTCAATAGTTTTGTCAAGTATAATTTACTTTTGAAATTTCACTCATTTGACAAGCCCTGTCACTGCTCTCCAAATGATCTGCTATAAACATACTTTGTAATGCAATCTCTCCACTTTCAATGTCAGCCTAATCTTTCTCACTTACCCTTTGTTTCTGCCTGCTCCTGCCACACTGAACTCATGTCGCCATACCTCGGCTCCATCTTGTCCCCATTAGTTACTTATCATGTCCTACCTACATCCATGATACTTTATGTGCTCTCCATCACATCACATTAAGTCTTGATTGACTCCTTTTCACTATACGTGTTTAGGGATGCCCAATCCCCATACACTTTTACTCCCCCCACACCTCATCATGAAAGGCTTAAAGCTCTGCTTCTTTCCGGACAACAAACCTGTTCCACTCCATCACCACCTTCCTCTGTTTGGTGGAAATGGTCTCACCTCACCAATTTCCCTTTCGTCTCCTCCCTCTTTCTCCAAACCCAGTAACGGCCCCAGCTATGCCTGCCTTTTTGTCAGCTATGATGAACAGTCTGTGATCCAAACCTATACTGGTAACACTCCCTATGCCACTTTGGTGCTGCTTCCTGCACCCACGCTGAGCTCATCAATTTCATGCACTTTGCCCCCAACTTCCATCTGCTCACAAACTTAGCCGATCCATCCGTGATACCTCTTCCCCCTTTCTCCATCTCTCTGACTCCAATTCTGAAGGTAGGCTGTTTGCTAATATCTTTTATAAATCCTACTGACTCTCAGCAAACTTGACCTTTCCACCCTGTCATTTGTAAAAATGCCATTTCTTCTCCCAGCTTCGCTGTTTCAGTCACTTCTGTTCTCAGGATGAGGCTCTCTATTCTAGAACATCTGCGATGTCATCCTTCTTCTCCCACATAGGAGATTGGTGGGTAAAATCAAAGCTCAGGGCATCGGGGGGAAGACATTGACATGGATAGAAAACTGGTTGGCAGATAGAAAGCAAAGGGTAGTGGTGAATGGGTGTTTCTCGGAATGGCAGGTGGTGACTAGTGGGGTGCCACACGGCTCAGTATTGGGACCACAGATGTTTACAATTTACGTCAACGATTTGGATGAAGGCATTGAAAATAACATCAGCAAATTTGCTGATGATACTAAGCTGGGTGGCAGTGTGACATGTGATGAGGATGTTAGGAGAATTCAGAGTGACTTGGATAGGCTGGGTGAGTGGGCAGATACTTGGCAGATGGCATTTAATGTGAATAAGTGTGAGGTTATCCACTTTGGGAGTAAGAACAGGAAGGCAGATTATTATCTGAACGGTGTAGAGTTAGGGAAGGGAGAAATACAAAGAGATCTAGGAGTCCTTGTTCATCAGTCACTGAATGTGAATGAGCAAGTGCAGCAGGCAGTGAAGAAGGCTAATGGAATGTTGGCCTTTATTACAAAGGGAATTGAATATAAGAGCAAGGAAATCCTCTTGCATTTGTACAGAGCCCTGGAGAGACCACACCTGGAGTATTGTGTACAGTTTTGGTCTCCAGGGTTAAGGAAGGACATCCTGGCTGTAGAGGAAGTGCAGCGTAGATTCACGAGGTTAATTCCTGGGATGTCTGGACTGTATTACGCAGAGAGGTTATAGAGACTGGGCTTGTACACGCTGGAATTAAGGAGATTGAGAGGGGATCTGATTGAAACATATAAGATTATTAAGGGATTGGACAAGATAGAGTCAGGAAATATGTTCCAGATGCTGGGAGAGTCCAGTACCAGAGGGCATGGTTTGAGAATAAGGGGTAGGTCATTTAGGACAGAGTTAAGGAAAAACTTCTTCTCCCAGAGAGTTTTGGGGATCTGGAATGCACTGCCTCGGAAGGTAGTGGAGGCCAATTCTCTGGATGCTTTCAAGAAGGAGCTAGATAGGTATCTTATGGATAGGGGAATCAAGGGATATGGGGACAAGGCAGGAACTGGGTATTGATAGTAGTTGATCAGCCATGATCTCGAAATGGCGGTGCAGGCTCGAAGGGCCAAATGGACTACTTCTGCACCTATTGTCTATAGAGCTTCCCTTCCACCACCATCAATGCTGCCCTCACCCGCATATCATCCATCCTCCGCCACCAGAATAGGGATAGGGTTCCTCCTGACCTCACCAACCACCCCAGGAGGCTTCATATCCAGCATACCATTCTCCATAACAGCTGCCATCTGCAAAGGGATCCTACCAGTAAGCACATACTTCCCTCCCCAACCACCCCCTAAAACTCCACTTTCCATAGGAATTGCTCTCTACACGACTCCCTGGTCCATTCATCCCTCCCCACTGATCTCCCTCCTGGCACTTATCCCTACAAGTGCTACACCTGCCCCTTCTACCTCCCTCATTACCACTCAGAGACTCAAAAAGTTCTTCCAAGTGAGGCACCACTTCACCTGTGAGTCTGTTGGGGTCATCTACTCTATCCAATGCTCCTGCCTCTATATTGGTGAGATCCAACGTAGATTGGGGAACTACTTCATCAAGCACCTTCACTCTGTTTGCCCCAAAAGGTGGGATTTCCTGGTGGCCACTCATGGCCTCCTCTACTGCCACGATGACGCCACTCTCAGGTTGGAGAAGCAACACCTTGTAGCTTCCAACCTGACAACATGAATGTTGATCTCTCTAAATTCCGATACTTTCTGCCCACTCCCTATTCTCTCTTTTTCCATTTTCCCATTCTGGTTTCTCTCAGTCCTCCTCCTGCCCATCACCTCCCTCTAGTGCCCCTCTTCCTCCACCATCCTCTCCTATCAGATTCCTCCTTCTTCAGCCTTTCATCCCTTCTACCTATCATCTCTGAGCTTCATTCTCGCTCTCCTACCTTCCCCCTCACCTGGTTTTACCTATCAATTGTCAGCTTGTACTACTTCCCCTCACTCCAATTTCTTATTCTCCACCTTCTCCCTTACTTTCCAATCTTGTTGAAGGGTCTCGGCATGAAATGTCAGCTACTTATTCCCCTCCAGCATTTTGTGTGTGTACCCAAGACTTCCAGCATCTGCAGAATCTCCATATTTATGAACTTCCTCTATAGTACTTTTTTCTTTAAAAAAAAACACCGTTCAAAGGATTCAAAGTAAATTATCAAAGTATGTTTGCAGTATACAACCCTGAGATTTATCTTCCTGCAGACAACCATGAAACCCATTCAATGAGAAACATCAACACGCCCCCCCACCCACCATGCAACAAGAACACCACCACATGCAAAAAACAAATCCAGCGAACAGCAACAGGAAAGAAAACACATTTCTTGTAATGTAACTGATTCACAGTGCAAAGAATTTTGAAAAATGACTAGCAATACATTACTTCTAGGTCCACCTCCTTAAATATGCTGGAGCCTTTGAATGCAGAAGGCGGTATACTACTGTTTAGCAAGAGGGTGAAAGATTACTGTCGGCAGATAGAATACAAAGCCAAGGTTACAACCAGATCTGCCGTCACCTTTTTAAATGGATGAGACGGCTCAATGTGTTGAGTCTGCACTCCTGTTCATCATTCACACTCAAGCATCACATAATAAGCCTTGAAGCTGACACTCAGGCACTGCACTGAAGGAGTGCTGCTTTGTCAGGAGGAACAATCTTTCAGCGGTTGCCCAGCAATGGCATCACTGCTCTTTCTGCTGAGAATAAATAAATTTAATGGAATAAGAATAATATTCTGCAGCTTCTTTGCAAGTTATTTAGTCCCAGAATAAACATCACTGGTAATCATTGGTTTTTGTGAAGGCAGGATGTAGAAACTAGATGCTCAGGGTTCCAATGCAATGATAAGATCTACATTTCAACAGGCCTAATTGGCTGCAAGGCACATTTCAGCAGCTAATGCTTAAACGGCATGATGTAAATATTCTCTATTCACTGAACCACAGCCAATCTTACAAATTGAACTGTGCCAGTCTGTGCCCGTAGAAACAATTGTAAAAAGGCTGTAATTAAAATCGCAATCGTTTATGACTGATGATATGACCTGTGTAGTACAACACTAAAAATAACAGCTTCTTCTTGCTCTCAACTATTAATTAACTTCATAGGAAAACCAAAATGAGCTTTCGTGCAATGTATTGGAATTCAATAGAAATGATGGTGTCTTTAAAAAGCTCTGCTTTAAAAGGAAAGGAGGTAGAACGGGACAAGCAAGTAAACACTCAGAGGAACTCAGCAGGTTGGACAGCATCGATGGAAATGGATCAAGAGACAGCGTTTTGGGCTGAGACTCTTCTTCAGGACGGGTCTCGGCCTGAAATGTCGACTGTTTATTCATCTCCATAGATGCTGCCTGACCCGCTGAGTTCCTCCAGCATTTTGTGGGTCTGGTTTAGAATGCAAGAAGTGTTCCTTCAGCCAGTTGAGCACACAAAGTTGAAGTTAAGTGGATAAAAGATAAGGGAGGTTGGGAGTTAAAGAACTAAGTTTTGAATTGTCTTAGTTTGATGTGTGTTATGTGCATTAAAGTGAACAACCAAGAAGTATTAACAGAACAGCACAGTAATAGGCCCTAGGGCCTAGAATGTTCAGCCACACTAATTAATCTAGTAATTAAGTGCCTAATTAAACTAATCCCTTCTGCCTTCAAATATTCATATACAAACCCCATTTCCAGAAAAGTTGGGATATTTTCCAAATTGCAATAAAAACAAAAATCTGTGATATGTTAATTCACGTGAACCTTTATTTAACTGACAAAAGTACAAAGAAAAGATTTTCAATAGTTTTACTGACCAACTTAATTGTATTTTGTAAATATACACAAATTTAGAATTTGATGGCTGCAACACACTCAACAAAAGTTGGGACAGTTAAAATAAAATTGAAAAGTGCACAGAATATTCAAGTAACACCGTTTTGGAAGACTCCACATTAAGCAGGCTAATTGGTAGCAGGTGAGGTATCGTGACTGGGTATAAAAGTAGCGTCCATCAAAGGCTCAGTCTTTGCAAGCAAGGATGGGTCGTGGCCACCCCTTTGTGCCAAAATTCACGAGAGAATTGTTAGTCAGTTCAAAAGGAACATTTCCCAACGTAAGATTGCAGAGAATTTAGGTCTTTCAACATCTACAGTACATAATATTGTGAAAAGATTCAGAGAATTCACAGACATCTCAGTGCGTAAAGGGCAAAGTCGGAAACCACTGTTGATTGCGCGTGATCTTCGAGCCCTCAGGCGGCACTGCCTAAGAAACCGTCATGCTACTGTGACAATTATAGCCACCTGGGCTCGGGAGTACTTCGGAAAACCATTGTCACTTAACACAGTCCGTCGCTGCAACCAGAAATGCAACTTGAAACTGTATTATGCAAGGAGGAAGCCATACATCAACTCTATGCAGAAACGTCGGCGAGTTCTCTGGGCCCAAGCTCATCTCAGATGGACGGAAATACTGTGGAACCGTGTGCTGTGGTCAGATGAGTCCACATTTCAGCTAGTTTTCAGAAAAAACGGGTGTCAAGTTCTCCGTGCCAAAGATGAAAACGACCATCCTGATTGCTATCAGCGAAAGGTGCAAAAGCCAGCATGTGTGATGGTATGGGGGTGCATCAGTGCCCACAGCATGGGTGAGTTGCATGTATGTGAAGGTACCATGGACTCTGAGGTGTATATTAGGATTTTAGAGAGACATATGTTGCCATCAAGGCAACGTCTCTTCCCGGGACGTCCATGCTTATTTCAGCAGGACAATGCCAGACCACATTCTGCACAGGCTACAACAGCGTGGCTTTGTAGACACAGTGTGCGTGTGCTTGACTGGCCTGCTGCCAGTCCAGATCTATCTCCTATTGAAAATGTATGGCGCATCATGAAGAGGAGAATCAGACAACGGAGACCACGGACTGTTGAGCAGCTGAAGTCTTATATCAAGCAAGAATGGACAAAATTTCCAATTGCAAATCTACTACAATTAGTATCCTCAGTTCCAAAACGATTAAAAAGTGTTATTAAAAGGAAAGGTGATGTAACAGAATGGTAAACATGCCTCTGTCCCAACTTTTGTTGAGTGTGTTGCAGCCATCAAATTCTAAATTTGTGTATATTTACAAAATACAAGTTGGTCAGTAAAACTATTGAAAATCTTTTCTTTGTACTTTTGTCAGTTAAATAAAGGTTCACGTGAACTAATATATCACAGATTTTTGTTTTTATTGCATTTTGGAAAATATCCCAACTTTTCTGGAAATGGGGTTTGTATATACCCTCCATTCTCTACACATTCATCTGCCCTAGAGCATCTTAAGGCATTGGTCGTATTTTCTTCAATTACCACCTCTGACAGCACATTCCAGGTATCCCTACTCTGTGAAATAGAAACTTGTCCTATACATCTCTCTTGAACTGATCCTCTCTCAATTCAAATGTATGCCATCTAGTATTTGACATTTCAACCCTGGGGAAAAAAAAATACTGTGTGTCCACTCTATCCATGCCTTCGTAATCTTGGAAACTTCTGTCTGGTCAATCCTCAGCATCCAGCACTCCAGAGAAATCAAAACCCCAGTTTTCCCAACCTCTCCTTACAGGAATGCCATCCAAATCCAGTTAACCCTCTTCTGCACCCTCTCCATGTCATCCAAACCAGATAGCATACCCGTTTACCCCTTCTGCACCCTCTCCATATGTCATCCAAACCAGATAGCATACCCATTTACCCCCTCCTGCACCCTCTCCACATGTCATCCAAACCAGATAGTCTACCCATTTACCCCCTCCTGCACCCTCTCCACGTCATCCAAACCAGATAGCATACCCATTTACCCCCTCCTGCACCCTCTCCACATGTCATCCAAACCAGATAGTCTACCCATTTACCCCCTCCTGCACCCTCTCCACATCATCCAAACCAGATAGCATACCCATTTACCCCCTCCTGCACCCTCTCCACATGCTGTCAATAACAGGGCAACCACAACTGAAAGCAATACCCCAGATGAGGTCTAAAAAGTTTGTTTGTTGTTGTTTTTCTTTTAAACCTGCAACAGAACTTTCTGATTTTTGATCTCAATGCTTTGACTAAAAAAGGAAAAGATGCCATATGCCTTCTTTACCACTCTATCAAACTTGGCACTTTAGGAAGCAATGAACTTGGATCTCAAGGTTCCTCTGTTCCAAAGTGCAACGCCTCATACTTTCAGGGATTAAATTCCATTTGCTAGGTCTCTGCACATATCTGCAACTGATCTATATTCCACCATATCCTTTGGCAATCTTCTACGCTATTGACAATGCTGCTGCCACCAATTTTTATAACCTTTGTGAACTTAGTAAGCCATCCATCCACATTTTCATCCAAGTCAGTGATATGTCACAAACAGCATAGGTCCCTATAAGGATCCCTTCAGAACTAATCACTGACCTCCAAGCCAGGCGATGTCCAATCAGTGACTACTCTCCATGCTTTTTATACTGTACAAACATCAGAACAAGCCGCAAGCTGTAATAACACGCAAAGTTACTATATGCACAGGATTTCTAATGCAGGATTTATCCAGAGGCTAGATAACCAGTTCAAAAATAACCCTTCTCACATTGAAAATAATCAGATAATAAGTTTAGAAGTAGAAAAACTAAGGCACAAAATGCTGAGATGTCTGTGTTCAGATGACCAGGTTGGCCAAGTGTCAACCCTAAGCTTCAGCTTTGATATTTGGTGCACGTATTGGTTAGCCCCTTCCTTCCGCTAGCCTGCAGGTTACTTTTGGGCAAGGTGTAGCACCTGCTTAAACCCCACCACCCCCACCCCGATCAGGGTCACGTGAAGCCATGGGAACAGGTGGTGGATAGTCATATGAGCAGCTGGTGCAGACCACATGCCCTGGTTATACAACCACTGACACCAGGTAAACAATCTAATGAGTATAGATAATCGCTGGGGTCACCAGTCTTGTAAAGACAGTGCCCAAAAGGCGGCAATGACAAACCACTTCTATAGGAAAATCTGCCGAGAACAATCCTGGTCATGAGAGCTTGATCGCCTATGCCATATGACATGACACATAATGATGTCATACCACGTAATGATGATGTAATATGACACGGCACATAATCATGATGACGATTGGTTGGCATTGATTGTTCAATCCACATCATTAAGACAAATTAATCAACAATTTATTTAGACAAGGCATTTCAGGTCATCCATATAAATGTTTATATCAAAACACAGAAACAAAGAAAATACTTTGGGGGATGAGCTGGAAATAAATTTTATTGCAAATTAGCCGAGAGATTATAACAGAGAGGGTAACTAAATTCTCTCAAATGCTAAGAAAGCCAATGTCTTACCAGAATACTACCATTGCCTCCTTCCTGTCTGGACAGACTCACTCCCATCCACTCATTGTTCCTGTTCTCTCTGCACGTTTTACCACAAGATTTTCCTTGCTGATTCCCTGCAAATTCCAAAACAATTTATATATACACGTGAATGCCAACAGCAGTCAAACAACAGAGAAAAAATTAATGACATCAGGACAAAATAAATGACAATCTAATCAATACATCTTACCCTCATCAAAAAACATCGTAAATAACAGAAGCAGCAAGTCATTCCACTATTTTTGCCTGTTACATCATTCAAAAAGATTATGCCTAAGCATCATTTCTAAATTCATCCCATATTCTTTTGATACTAAAAATCCTGTAATCACATAGTATTGTTACAATACAAAGCCAATACAGTCTTCTGAATGTTGTCACCATTGCTGTAAAGTAGTGGTCGCTAACCCGTCGATCGTGATCGACTAGTCGATCTTTGAGACTTTCCCAGTAGATCCCGAAAAGAAATTAAAAATAAATGCACAAATACTGTTGAGAGATTGTTTCCGGGTTGCGGGGTTTTAGTTCCGTTCTTTCTGCTCAGTGCGCATGCACTACACAGTGTAATTCAGTGGTCCCCAACCACCGGGCCGCGAGGAAACAATATGAGTGAGCTGCACCTTTCCTCATTCCCTGTCACGCCCACTGTTGAACTTGAACGCACGCGAGGTCATCAGTCACTGAAACGCAGTGATACCCTCGTGCCAGGGATCACTGGTTGGCCTCGGGCGGCCGGTGGGAACTGCCGTTGCTACTGGCCCGGAGCGTGGACAGATGGGCACTGCCTCTAAACCTGTTCACCACACCGAATGTTCGTGGGGAACCCAGTGCTAAAATATTCTCAGACGACCTAATTCAGGCTCAGAGTTTCGTAAGTATCAGAGCAGCTACCTCAGTGTGATCTACTGAAACAAACTTTTGTTGGCCGATAGATCCTACAAGGGGGCAGGCAGGCTCTGTTGCACTCCTCGCTCGGTCAGTCCCTTTCTCCAGACTGTGACCACTGCGGCCCCGGCTCGGGGACCTCCGGCCCTGACTTTGTCCTCTCACCCCACCCACGACCAGCCGCACCTGGCTAAGGTGTCTGGCAGGTGGGTGGGAAGCTGGAGTTCAGGCCTGGAGGCTGTCTAATGAGGCAATGAAGCCCTCAAACCTGCTTCAGTACCCTGAGTCCAAGCACCCCGTAATTAAAGACAAACCTGTTGAGTTTTCTCAGCGGAAGAAACGTGAGCAGCGCGGGAGAGAAGCTAAGTGCCGAGAGCCGCGAAAACTAAATTGCGGAATAGACTGGACACAAGGAATCTGCTTCGAGTATCGCTGTATTCCCGTCGTGTTTAACACGCCCCCCCCCCCACCCCGTCGGCCAGTCCGCAAGAATATCGTCAATATTAAACCGGTCTGTGGTGCAAAAAAAGGGGTGGGTACTCCTGGTGATTATACATTATTTCTACTTCTGGGTTGCAGGGTTTTACTTCCAGTCTTTTCTGCCCCGGTGCACATGTATGTAACCAATTGATCCGGGGTCGATCTTGCCTTTTGCGAAGGCCAAGGTAGGGGATCTTGGGATTAAAAAGGTTGGTGAGCACTACTGTAAAGATAAACAAGTCTGCAAGTCTTGCCAACTTACCTTCTGTGACTGTATAGAAACTAAACATTAATCTCTTAGATATGGTTGCATGCAACTATGGAAGAAAAATTAAAATGATAAATCTTTCATTTTTATAGAGCAATAATGCTCATCATAAATTTGTCCTTAAGATTTTAGGGATAGGGATAGTTGGTTGGCTTCACCTCATGGGTACAGCCATAGCTAACGATCAATGACGGAGCAGAGGGGAGAGGAGACAGACCTTTGCAATCAATTCAGGTTCATGTTGCTGACCATCCCCACACCATCACAACCTCCAGGTGCAGCACTGAGTCAGCGGAAGAGCTCACTGACCGGAACCATTCAGCACATCCACATCAAACGCTGTTCAAGGAAAGCACCATCCATCACCACAGATTCCCACCACCCAGGCCATGCTCTCTTCTCGCTGCTGCCATCAGTTAGAAGACACAGGAGCCTCAGGACTCACACCACCAGGTTCAGGAACGGTTAATACCCTTCAACCATCAGGCTCTTGAACAAAACTACACTCACTTGCCTCGCTATTGAAATGTTCCCACAACCAATATCCTCACTTTAAGAACTCTTTATTTCATTATCGCATGTTCTTGCTAGTTATTTATATTTGCTTTTGCACAGTCTGCCGTCTTCTGCACTCTGGTTGATCTTTCACCGATCCTGTTATAGTTACTCTTGTGTAGATTTGCCGAGTATGCCCAAAGGAAAATGAATCTCAGGGTTGTATAGGGAGACATATACGTACTTTGAAAATAACATTTACTTCAAACTTTGAAACGTAACAGCATGTCAGAACACAAGAATGTCACTACCCTAATCTGAGGTACGCATAAAATCCTGTATACCAAACTAAAGAGAGTATATTGATACACAGTAGTGTAGCGATGTGCTACACACAGCGCTGAAATAACGACACGCAGTCGTTTCCAGACTAGTTTATTCAAACTTCGCGGCGCTGGCATTTAATCCCTAGCGCCCGCCCTCTCCGGGCAGAAATGACTTCAAAGGTGCATTACCAAAGTCTCCCCCCGCACACTGGCTATTTGTGAGCCGGTTCGCCTGCGCAGAAAATGGGTCGCCACAGCACCTTCAAATCTGTAACATTCCTCTAAAATGTAACATTTTGTACTATGGCCCGACACTAGTGGGACATAAACTCAAATTCCCTCCCTTAGGCAAACATGGAGAGTCAATTAAATATCAGGGCCTAAGGTTAACACTAAGAGGCATTGCAACAAAACTATAATGATGTTAAAATTTGCCATTATATGCAAGCTACAGATGAATAATGTCAAACACATAAAATGAAAGTGCATCTCTCAATTAAGGACCTATTTTTTTAAAAATATTTTTTATTCTTTTTTTTCTACAAACAACAAAAAGAAATACAGCACATCCACAAAAACCAGGACCACAACAAAATCAAATTAAATATTGAGCAGCAAAAGGGAGAATAACATAAAGGCAAAAGTAACCATACACAGTGGAGGTGCACCGCAACAAAAAAACCTCAGTCCTCACCCCGTAAGAAAGTCCAATACAGGGCCTCATATCCTTTCAAAGATGTCCCCTCTGTCCTCATTACATAGTCTCAGTCTCTCCAAATGTAAAGTATTTGCCAGCTCTCTCAGCCACAGATCACACGTAGGCACAGAGTCCATTTTCCACATTTGCAGGATTAACTTCTTAGCAATCACCGTTCCAAACAATACAGCCATTTTTTCATACTTATTGGCTGAAGATAGGGAGCTTGTTGCTCCAAGGATGGCGATCAGTGGGTCCGCTTCCCATAAGCCTCAGGGAAACAGTGAAAAGTACTTTCCCAGTATGCATAAAGCTTACATGACCAGAATGAATGTGACAAGTTACTGTTCTCAGATTTACATCTACTACAAACTGGTGAAACATCAGGATAGAAGCTGTGCTACTTTTCTTTGGAATAATGGAGTCTATGTATTGTTTTAAACTGTACAAGTCTGTCTGACATTGACCAAACAATCATGTATACTCTTTAAACACTCATTCCAGACCTCCTCTGTCAGTTCTATACCCAATTCATCCACCCACACCTGTTTAAGACCTGCAGTATTCACCCGAGCTCCATTATGTAGGATCTGATAAAAATAGGATATGGCACTACGAGTAATCGGATCAAATTTATTTATTGCCTCCAGGGACTCATGTTTGTCTAAAACTTCAAAATTAGCTATAGATTTCCTAACATAATCTCGAATTTGTAAATATCTAAAAAAAACTAGATGCAGGGATATTGTAAACTGCTTGTAACTGCAAAAAAGAGGCAAAGTTTCCATTAATATATAGGTCACCTACACTGTTTCCAGGACAAAAAAACTATCATTCAGGCCAGGCAGAAAGGAATGATTGTCACACATTGGACTGTCAATATAATTTTTTGGGGCCTTAATGTGTAGTTGAATCTGCTTCCAAATTTTTATAGTGCTGCCAACCACAAAGCTGTTACTAAAACGTGATTTATTAACTGCAGTGGGGCTATTAAGGAGAGCTGGTAAGGAAATCTTCTTACAAAGCACTTGCTCTATGAGTAACCATGCTGGGCACGAGTCTGAGGTAGAGGGTGGGCCTTATTTCCACCATGCAAGAATGGATAGGTAGACATCCCAGTAATACAGTTTAACGTCTGGTAGGGCAAAACCTCCTGCTTCTTTGGGCTTTGACAAGTGTTTTTTAGTAATTCTAATGGCTTTATAATTCCAACTAAAGGGTATAATAATTGAAACCAATTGTTTAAAATATGACAGAGGAAAAAAAAATGGAATTGACTGGAAAAGATGAAGAAATCATGGCAGTACAATCGTCTTGATTGTATTAACCCTCCCCACCAAAGAAATTGGAAAGGTTTTCCAAAAGTCAATATTGTGTTTAATCTGTTCAACTTTGTTTCGCCAATTCACTTGCAAAAGGTCATCTGGTTTTTTTGTAACTGACACACCAAGACAGGAAAAATTATCATAAGTTATTTTAAAGGAAATAGACTGTAAAAACTCTGTATTAACCACTGTAGTGACTGGCATTAGTTCACTCTTATCCCAATTAATAGAGAAACCTGAGAAACTACCAAAATTATTAGAGTCAGGAGGGCGGGTATTGATGTTTGTGGGCTGGAGATATACAACCATATAACAATTACAACACGGAAACAGGCCATCTCGACCCTTCTAGTCCGTACCGAACTCTTACTCTCACCTAGTCCCACTGACCTGCACTCAGCCCATAACCCTCCATTCCTTTCCTGTCCATATACCTATCCAATATTTTTTTTTTTAAAAATGGCAAAATCAAACCTGCCTTTACCACTTCTACTGGAAGCTCCTTCCACACAGCTACCACTCTCTGAGTAAAGTTCCCCCTCGTGTTACCCCTAAACTTTTGCCCCCTAACTCTCAACTCATGTCCTCTTGTTTGAATCTCCCCTACTCTCAATGGAAAAAGCCTATCCACGTCAACTCTATCTATCCCTTTCATAATTTTAAATACCTCTTTCAGGTCCCCCCTCAACCTTCTACACTCCAAAGAATAAAGACCTATATATAAAAGGACATCGTCAGCATATAATGAAAGGCGATGTTTATGTCCATGCATATCAATGGGAGATATCAAAGGGTCCTGTCTGATGCTAACAGCCAGTGGCTCATTGATAACTGCAAACAAAAACGGAGAAAGGGGGCAGCCTTGACGAGTCCCACGATGAATGGCAAAAGGGGAGGAAATATTCTAATTAGTGATAATAGAGGCAGATGGGTGTGAATAAATTATCTCAATCCATTTGATGAAAGACGGTCCAAATCCAAATTTCTTAAGTGCAAACATCATATATGGCCATTCCACTTGGTCAAACGCACATTGCACATCTAATGAAATGACTACAGCCTCTTCTGCATGTTTTGTATATAAAATATTGAAAAGACAATGCAAATTAAAATGCATATGTCTACCTGGTATAAAGCCAGTTTGATCTGGATGAATAATAGAACAAATGCATTCTTTTAACCTATTGGCCAGGACTTTCCCCAGAATTTTGGTTTCTATGGGCTGCAGCATAACAGGGCGATATGATGAAACCACCTCAGGATCACGGCCTAGTTTTGGAATCAGAGAAACATTGGCTTTACATAAAGTAGGTGGCAATCTGGAAGCTGTCCTGGAGTGATTCAACATTCGTAAGAGCAGAGGTGACAATTTTGGACCAAATACTTTGAAGAATTCCATGCTAACCATCCAAACCCGCTGCCTTATTATTGGGGAGGGAAGAGATGACCTTAATCTCATCTAGGCTTATATCAGCATCAAATGTATTTACTGAATCTGTTGACAGCGTGGGCAGATTCAGATTATCAAGAGATGCTTCCATAGCTTCAACGTCCGGACCTCCTTGTGATTGGTAAACATTAGCATAGAACTCCGCAAAACACTTGTTAATTTTTTCCGGGTCCGTCAATAAAAAGCCATCTTTCACCTTTATACAATGTATGGCCCTGGACGCCTGCATCTGACTTAACTGATGGGCTAATAACTTATGGGACTTCTCACCAAGCTCAAAATACCTCTGATTTGTGGCAGTAGTTTTGCAACACTCCTGGACATTATAGAATTAAACTCATACTGTAAGGCAGTAATCTTATTAAGTAATTCTGCTTCCTGGTTTATTTTATAAGAGGCTTCCAGATTTGCCAACTGATCATCTATTTCAGTTAACCTTTTCTTAAATCTTTTTCTGCTGTCTCATATGCTATTATGCAACTTCTAATAACCTCCTTCATGGCCTCCCAAAGAGTAGAATTGTCAACATCACCCACATCATTGGTGCTTAAGTATAGATATATCTTATCTGAAAGATAACAGCAAAATTCCTTATCCTTTAGCAAAGCATTATCTATCCGCCAACGATATTCACCTCTTTTGTGGTTCAGTTTGAGTATAAGGGAGACAAAAGCATGATCTGATATAAGTATATTATGGTAAGTGCAACCGACTACTGACTAGACCAATTTCAAATCTAGCAGAAAATAATCAATCCTACAGTAGGATTTATGTACTGCAGAGAAATATGAAAAATCCTTCTTCGCGGGATTAAGAAGTCTCCAAATATCCACTATGTTATACGATTGCATGAGATTATTAAGTGTTACACTGTTTTTACATGAACAAACTTGGGGACGTTGTCTATCTAGGAGGAAGTTTAAGATGCAATTAAAGTCTCCACCTACAATGATGTTAGAGTCAGACAGATTAGGCATGGCCTTAAAGAGGTTCTGAAAAACAATTGGATCATCAAAGTTGGGCCCATACACATTTACTAGTGTCAATGGTGTAGAATTTAATATTACACTTACTATTACAAACAACAACATATCTGCCCCTCTGGTCAGCCATTTAAAAAAAATCACACCAGGAGTAGTACTTCCATACCCCTAACCTAGAGTCAAAGCTATATCCACGGGCCAACACATGGCCTAGAGTAGCAAGTTAACTACCCATTACTCATTAAACATGGGAGACACCTCTTCACAAATACACCATAAAATATAAAAATAAATAGTAACCATCAGTGCTCACCCACATCTTAGCATGAGCTTATTTTTCAGTTCCTCAGGCGCTGAATATAACAAACAGTCTCCAGATGAAGCCACTATCGATCGAAGATGAATCCGGTAACCCAGCGTTAATCCATTTTTAGATTTATACGGTGTCCGAATGCCAATCTTTAACTTCTCGGCTCAGGAACTCCTCTGCTACGGCTGCAGTGCTGAATGTACTGGTGCTATTGTTAACTGTAACCATGAACATCGCCAGATATCGGAATCCACACCTAATTTTCTTGGCTTTGCATTTCTCCTTGATGTGCTGAAAATCCTAATGTTTCCTCATGGTAGTCGAGGTTAAATCCGGGTAAATGAACACCGGACGCCCGTCATATATCAGCGGAGCTCTCTCCCTGGACAAACGTAGCACCAGCTCTTTAACTTCGCAATAATAGCTCTTGGCCTACCATTTTTAGCAGGTGCTAGGCTCCGGTGGGTATGGTCCACTTTAATCAGCTGATGGAAATGTTCTTCCCCCAACAACTTCGGAAGCAACGTGGCTACAAAATCCGTTGGTTTATTGTTTTCGGCTTTCTCCTGAATTCCGATAATGTGAATGTTTTGACGGCGAGACCAGGCTTCAAGGTCATCCACCTTAGCCTGTAGCTGTGTGTTTGGGATATTAGACTTTCAAGCTGCCTCTCCAACTCTTCGATTCATCTCTCATACAGTTCAGCGGCATCCTTCATTAAAGAAACACGCTTACTGACCTCAGTTAGAGCCACTGTTAAGTTCATGATTGACTTATTGTGCTCTGCATGTCTCCCGTCTACCAAACTGTACAGTTTGTTTACCACCTCAAGGACTTCTTCGATGGTAGCTGGGACCAGGGCCCAAACAGCATTGGCTTTAGCTTCTTCTGGGCCCGCCAGTTTCATGGAGCCCTCGCCAGAATCTTCTCCTCCTCCGCCCTTTCCTTGTTTCTTCCCTTTACCTGGCTTCATCTTTTCGTTCAGCCCATTACAGCTCACTTCAGTCACTTAAAAAATAGAATTAACTGCTATTTGGGTGAGGTAAAAGGTGAAGTTCCCAGGACACACGTCTACTCCATACCAAGACCCCACATGAGCCCCAAAGCCCTATTATTTCAATAAGGAGGCCCATGTTGAGTGATCCCATGTTGTATTACTCTCTGACTGTCCACTAAACCACCGCTGTCCTTATACTGAAAATTGTCCAATAAACCGGAATTTCCAGGATTTTGTGCAACACTTGTACAACAGCGAATATCTTTCCAAAGCAGGACTGTATAATTTAGAAGGTTTCCTTATAGGAGGTGCTAAACCCCTGCAGTTGCTGCCTTTATTCCATTAGAACATATTACAGGAAGTATTGCCAAAGGAACCCAGTCAGTTCTCTATGTTGTGGGCAGTGTATGCTGCAATCACAGAAAATCAGTGATGCTCAGCCTGAATGTATTGGTCACCTATGAGGAAGAGCAAGAATCAGAATGCTTACTCTAGATGTGTAAAAATTCTTCAGTGTTGCACTAATCCAGAAATATGTACTTCTTTCACAAGACTAAACTTAATGACAGAAAAGTTGAAGTCAGGAGGTGATACCCTCACTCTGCTATACTTTTCTAAATGTGTTTTACAATCTAGAAACTAATATCTGGTCTGGTCTATAGTGATCCCCAACACTTGGATGATGTGAGGCTGTTAAGTAACACTCACAAAGTTCTGAAGGGACTGATAAAGAGTCTTTAAAAAAAAAGTCTCGGCACAAAACATCAACTGTTTGTTCTCTCTCCATAGATGCTACCTGACGTTCAGGGTTCCTCCAGCATTTCACGTGTGTTCCGCAAGATTTCCAGCATCTGCAGGACCTCTTGTGCTAAATAACAACGTTGTGGAATATGAGGAAGTAGTTAACCTTTGTCTTATTGCAAACCGTTGTTGGCTGGGAATTAAATGGCATGTTAGCTTCACTGTCCAGACTTCAGGGCATGTAAACATGAACCATCTCTCTGGTCAATAAGGTGGAAGCATTCCTCTCGTATGTGAGTAGTCATGAGGCTTGTTTGGTGGTTATGTGGCTTCACAGTCACTTAACCATGAGTATCATTGCAGTAAATCCTTAAACCCTCACTTCCTGCCACAGACCAGTTTCGGATACAACTCCCCCTTGCCTTTTACTTTTCTGACCAGGTACCATGAGAGACCTTTCAATAAGATTTGCTAAAACCTATGCAAAATACATCAGATTACAGTTCCCTCATTGATCCTCCACGTTGCCACCTCAAAAAATTCAACTGTTAATCAAATTCCACTTTTACACTCACTATTCCTGTCTTTACCTCAGAATTCCTTTCCTCAGGCTTCTAATAAAATTGATCACAATAATTTGCTCTTCACTAAAGTGAAACCAATTTAGATAGATAGATAGATAGATACTTTATTCATCCCCATGGGGAAATTCAACTTTTTTCCAATGTCCCATACACTTGTTGTAGCAAAACTAATTACATACAATACTTAACTCAGTAAAAAATATGATATGCATCTAAATCACCGTCTCAAAAAGCATTAATAATAGCTTTTAAAAAGTTCTTAAGTCCTGGCGGTAGAATTGTAAAGCCTAATGGCATTGGGGAGTATTGACCTCTTCATCCTGTCTGAGGAGCATTGCATTTGTCTTATAATGATGCTTTCATTCCCTGTTCTAGGAAGGGGAGGAGGGAAGAGAAGAGAGCAGTAGTGATAGGGGATTCTATAGTCAGGGAGGCAGATAGGAGATTTTGTGGGGAAGATCGGGAGTCTCGGATGGTATGTTGCCTCCCTGGTGCCGGGGTCCGGGACATCTCAGATCGGGTGCAGGTTATTCTCAAGAGGGAGGGCAAGAACCCAGATGTTGTGGTCCATGTAGGGACCAACGACGTGGGTAGGATGAGTGAGGGGGTCTTGCGTAGTGAGTTCAGGGAGTTAGGTGTGAAGCTGAAGGGCAGGACCTCCAGGGTAACAATCTCAGGATTGCTACCTGTGCCACGTGCAAATGAGGCAAGGAACAGAAGGATTATACAGATTAATACGTGGCTGAGAGGATGGTGCAGAAGGGAGGGCTTCAGGTTTTTAGATAATTGGGCTTTGTTCCAGGGAAGGTGGGATCTGTTCCGACAGGACGGTTTACACCTGAACTGGAGCAGTACTAACATTCTTGCAGGAAAGTTTGCTAGTGCTGCTCGGGGTGGGGGGGGTTTAAACTAAATTTTCAGGGGGCAGGGATCCAGAATGTGAGAGAGGATAGCGAGATGAAGAATAAAGGACAGGTGGGGACTACACGGTTCCGGAATATTAAGTGTGTAGTAGAGAAAGGTGAGGCAAAACAAGTGATAAGGAGGACACATGTACAGAGGGATGGTCTGACGGAACATGGAGTTAAATGTGCAGAAAGTATAAGTAATTTAGGAAGGACAACAAAATTCTAGGGGCGTATAGCCCGAAGGGAGCTCGGGGAGCTGGGTTAAGCACAATAGGCAGCGATTTAAACAGAGAGAGGAGAAATGGGCTAAAAATTCTATATCTGAATGCATGAAGTGTCAGAAATAAGGCGGATGAGCTTGAAGCTCAGGTGCGAATGGGTAACTATGATGTTGTTGGGATAACAGAGACATGGCTGCAGGGGGATCAGACCTGGGAAATGAATGTACAAATGAATGTACAAGGGTATACATGCTACCGTAGGAACAGAAATGTGGGCAGAGGGGGTGGGGTGGCCCTGTTGGTGAGGAATGAGATTTAGTCCTTTGCAAGGGGGGACATAGGATCAGAAGTAGAGTCTGTGTGGATAGAACTGAGGAACAGTAAGGGCAAAAATACCCTAATGGGTGTTGTCTACAGGCCCCCAAACAGTAGCATGGATATTGGGTGCAAGTTGAATAGGGAGTTAATATTGGCATGTGGCAAAGGTAATGTCACAGTAGTTATGGGGGATTTCAACATGCAGGTGAACTGGGAGAATCAGGTTGGTGCTGGACCCCAGGATAGGGAGTTTGTAGAGTGCCTAAGGGATGCATTCCTGGAACAGCTTGTTCGAGAGCCGACCAGGGACAAGGCTATTCTGGATTTAGTGTTGTGTAATGAACAGGATTTGATAAGCGATCTTGAAGTAAAGGAGCCATTAGGAGGTAGTGACCATAATATGATAAGTTTTTATCTGCAATTTGAGAGGGATAAGGGCAGATCGGAGGTGTCAGCATTGCAGTTGAACAAAGGAGACTATGGAGCCATGAGGGAGGAGCTGGCCAAAGTTGACTGGATGGATAGCCTAGCAGAAAAGACAGTGGAACAGCAATGGCAGGTATTCTTGGGGATAATGCACAAGGTGCAAAATCAGTTCATTCCCCGGAGAAGGAAGGATTCAAAGGGGGGGAAAGGGGCCACAGTGGTTGACAAAGGAAGTCAGAGATTGCATAGCATTAAAAAAAAGTATGACAGAGCTAAGGTGAGTGGGAAGACAGATGATTGGGAAATTTTTAAGGAACAACAGAACTTAACTAAAAAGGCAATACGGGGAGAAAAAATGAGGTACGAACGCAAGCTAGCCAGGAATATAAAGGAGGATAGCAAAAGCTTTTTTAGGTATGTGAAGAGAAAGAAGATAGTTAAGAACAATGTTGGGCCCTTGAAGAATGAATTGGGTGAAATTGTTATGGTAAACAGAGAAATGGCAGAAGAATTTAATAAGTACTTTAGATCTGTCTTCACTAGGGAAGACACAAGCAATCTCCCAGATGTATTGATGGGCCAAGGACATAGGGTAACAGAGGAACTGAAACAGATTGACATTAGGAAGGAAACGGTGATGGGACTGAAGGCTGACAAATCCCCAGGTCCAGATGGTCTGCACCCTAGGGTACTAAAGGAGGTGGCTCTGGAAATTGCGGATGTATTGGTAATCATTTTCCAATGTTCCTTAGATTCAGGATCAGTTCCTGAGGATTGAAGAATGGCTAATGTTATCCCACTTTTTAAGAAAGGAGGGAGGGAGAAAACAGAGAACTATCATCCTGTCAGCCTAACATCAGTAGTGGGGAAGATGCTAGAGTCCATTATTAAAGATGAAATAGTGACATATCTAGATAGCAGTGATAGGATTGGGCCGAGCCAGCATGGATTTACCAAGGGTAAATCATGCTTGACTAATCTATTGGGAGCTTCTCGAGGATGTAACCAGGAAGCTAGACTAGGGAGATCCAGTGGATGCAGTGTACCTCGATTTTCAGAAGGCATTTGATAAGGTCCTACATAGGAGATTGGTGGGTAAAATCAGAGCTCATGGCATTGGGGGGGGGGGGGGGGAAGATATTGACATGGATAGAAAACTGGTTGGCAGATAGAAAGCAATGGGTAACAGTGAATGGGTGTTTCTCGGAATGGCAGGTGGTGACTAGTGGGGTGCCACAGGGCTCAGTATTGGGACCACAGCTGTTTTCGATTTACATCAACGATTTAGATGAAGGCATTGAGAATAACATCAGCAAATTTGCTGATGATACTAAGCTGGGTGGCAGTGTGACATGTGATGAGGATGTTAGGAGAATTCAGGGAGACTTGGATAGGCTGGGTGAGTGGGCAGATACTTGGCAGATGACGTTTAATGTGAATAAGTGTGAGGTTATCCACTTCGGGAGCAAGAACAGGAAGGCAGACTTATCTGAATGGTGTAGAGTTAGATAAGGGAGAAATACAAAGAGATCTAGGAGTCCTTGTTCATCAGTCACTGAATGTGAATGAGCAAGTGTAGCAGGCAGTGAAGAAGGCTAATGAAATGTTGGCCTTTATTACAAAGGGAATTGAGTACAAGAGCAAGGAAATCCTTTTGCATTTGTACAGGGCCCTGGTGAGACCACACCTGGAGTACTGTGTACAGTTTTGGTCTCCAGGGTTAAGGAAGGACATCCTGGCTATAGAGGAAGTGCAGCGTTGATTCACAAGGTTAATTCCTGGGATGTCCGGACTGTCTTACGCAGAGAGGTTAGAGAGACTGGGCTTGTACACGCTGGAATTAAGGAGATTGAGAGGGGATCTGATTGCAACATATAAGATTATTAAGGGATTGGACAAGATAGAGGCAGGAAATATGTTCCAGATGCTGGGAGAGTCCAGTACCAGAGGGCATGGTTTAAGAATAAGGGGTAGGTCATTTAGGACGGAGTTAAGGAAAAACTTCTTCTCCCAGAGAGTTGTGGAGGTGTGGAATGCACTGCCTCAGAAGGCAGTGGAGGCCAATTCTCTGGATGCTTTCAAGAAGGAGCTAGATAGGTATCTTATGGATAGGGGAATCAAGGGATATGGGGACAAGGCAGGAACCGGGTATTGATAGTAGATGATCAGCCATGATCTCAGTATGGCGGTGCAGGCTCGAAGGGCCGAATGGTCTACTTCTGCACCCATTGTCTGTTGTCATCCTTGCCCACTTTTGAAGATTTAACACGTACAGTATCTTGCAGTCCTCCACCTAATACTGCTCCTCACTGTTCCTTCTAAGCTGTGTGGGTGCACAGCCACGCAGTAACTAAAATGCTCCCATGCACATAACCTTCGTTGCCGCGCAGCTGGAGTTTTCTTTTGTGTGTTGTGCAGCTTTTAGGCCATGTAAAAATTTCCTGCTCAGAGCAACGGTTGTTCCGCGCAGCTGTAAAAAAAAAATAGAGGGAATATTGCTGCTCCTATAGCCTGTTGGGCTTGCTACATATTGGCTAAAAGTTGTACTGACAGTTTAGGAACTCAATGCCCTAGAGTTTTTGCACTCATCAATATATTATCCACAAATTCAGTCTTCCCTATTCCTTAGGCACAACCAAAGTTTGTTCCCCATTTTCATTCAAAATTCAAGAAAAATTCATTCTCAAAGTATGTACACCATATACAACCTTGAGATTCATTTTCAACTCACAATGTTACTTTTTTTTTTAAGATACATTCCTGGGTGTTCAAGGTTATCAATCTACTCAGAAATACCCTGAAAGGCACTTTTAGAAAAATGCCTTGTGAATGCAAATTCTTGTATATCACAGTCTCAAACATGAAAGCTGGTCAAGTCTGACTTTTGCCTGAAAAGTTAGAATTTGACACAAATAAGTTTTATTCAAAAGGCAAAATGTAGACTTTTCAACCATTTACTGATTTTCATTCACTTGCCTTTTGTAAAAATTCCTCTGGTGAAATACTTATAATAATCTATTTCTGATATTGTTGCACAATTTTGATAAGTAATTTAAAATATATAGATATTAAGATTTGGTGAACCAGTGTCAAGAGAGAACATAGAACAGAACTGTACTGGACAGGCCATTTGCCCCCACGATGTTGTGCTGATCTTGATGCCAATTTGTACTGAATCTTGCCTTCCTGCCTACCTTATCATCCCTACCTTTCCCTTCCTTTCATATTTACATGCCTATTTAAAAGTCTCTTAAACTATCTGCTTCCACCACCACCCTAGTAACCTACCACTCTCTGCTTAGAAACTCACCCCACATGCCAGCTTTAAACTTCCCTCCCAACCTTAAAAGCATGTCTTCTGGTGTTTGACATTACCATTGTGGGGAACATGTTCTGACATCTACCCTATCTATCTTTTGTGAGGGAGGGTTCCTATTCCTGAGAATGTCATAAGTTTACACTATCATATCATTGTACTTCAATACCATGCTCCTTTTCCTAATACTGGATACTATAGAGAGATTTACAAGGATGTTGTCTGAGTTGAGATTAGGTTAAATGCCTTCTGAGAATAGGTTGAGTGAACTCAGCCTTTTCTCCTTGGAGGATGAGAGGCGACCTGATAGAGGTGTACAAGATGATGAGAGGCATTGATTATGTGGATAGCTAGAGGTTTTTTCTCCAGGACTGAAATGGCTAGCACAAGGGGGCATAGATTTAAGGTGCTTGGAAGAAGGTACCAGGGGGAAGTCAGAGGTAAGTTTTTCACACAGAGTGGTGGGTGCATGGAATGCACAGCCAATGACAGTGGTAGAGGCAGATACAATAGAGTCTTTTAAGAGACTCTTAGCTAGGTACATGGAGTTTAATTCTAGGCAGTTTCTAGAGGAGGTTGAACAACTAGTTGGGCAGTCATTCTCTGATTGATGTTTGACCAAGGTTGGTGCATATAGCCTCACTCCTTCTGCGTTCAGTGCCCGGACTAATGACACGTGCCTTCCGAAACACGCCATCTGCCTGGATATGTGAGGAAAACATACAGCATTACAAGAATGGTCCAGGACAAATCGTCACAGGAAGCAAAACTACTTCACACTATGTGCCTATGCACCCTCCCAGGGTTAAGAACGACGCAACTCACCTCGACCCAGGTCCAACTCTGTACATCTGTTGGCGGGGTTACTGTGGATTCGACATTTGTACAAGGCGCCCGGGGACAGCACAGATGAACTATAAGTAGAGTTAGCCTGGGGGGCCCCAACCAGCACCCTGCAAAAATTACATCATGTTAAACAGAGGAAACCCGTCTCATGTATCTGCACATCCAAATATGGCGAGAAAAGACAGAACAGATTCAACAGTTAACTTATCTATCAGGAGGAATGCGGTGAAATACAAGTAATTAAGTTGTTCACTTTGTTTCCGGCTCAAATCAATGAAATAGTTAAATTAAGCGATTATCCCAGAGCTGACACCCATTCCGCGTTGGCATGCGTTTCACCTTCAGTCTGGAATTATCAAGCAAAAATCTCTTAACAAAGAAGTTAACTTTCCCAGGCTGGAAGTGCCACGGGGTGAGGGGAACGGAGCTGTTAAATTGGAGGTTCCCGAGCCAGAAAATGTGGGGTCGCTTTCTAACCTGCCGATTCCTCGTGTTCTACTTACCACCGGGTGTTGTCGTGGAAATGCTCCAGCACCGAGTACCCGAAGAAAGTCCCGCTAGTTCCCTGAAAAACGACTGGGTGTTCCAGATCAATGTTGTACGTATGCACCAAACCAAACCAAATAAAAGGCACGCAGAGTTTTAACAACTTCATATCTTCCCTAAGCAGCCCATCCATTCCCCCACTTCACCGGAAGCAAGGAAAACAGAAACTCCCTGAAGCGAAGGGAAATCGACTCCCGCTAACCAGATACAAATAAATCCTGAAGGTGCCGCAACTATTATGATCAGTTGGCAACGCTGCTGTTGTCCGGCTCTGATGGACTCGCGCTGACTGCCGTCTGCACCACGGTCCTTAACCTCCGATCATCTGACTGGGAGTGGACTGGAGATACCAGAATCCAAACAGAGAGCAAAGGCACCACACACAGGCGAGTGTGGGAAGTGTCTTCTTAAAGTCGATTACGCGCCAATGAAGATGAAGCTTTATAAAGGGCTTCAAAATCCCTTCATTCAATTCCAAAAAAAAACATGTCTTTAAAAAATATTCCTAGTCAGTCTTCTTACAAACTGGATCTTTCTTACTGAAAATCATAACAAAATAACCAGCATTTGGAGTGAATGACGAGCGCAAAGAAATCAGCGTTAGGAAAAGCACTGGAGAAATTAATGCTTAAAATATGGTCAATTCCCAGGACCAAGTAAACTGCTTTCACGGTTTTGAGGGAGGTGCTCATTTTATTCCAAATTCCTTTCCACATTTCCACAAATCGGAAGGCACACACCCAGGACGTGCTCTCTTCTGGCTGCTGCCATCAGGGAGAGGGTACAGGAGCCATCGCCAGGTTCAGGAACAGTTACTACCCCTCAACCATCAGGCTCTTGAACCAAAAGCGGATAACTGCACTCACCTTCACTTGAACCATCATTGAAATGCTCCCACAACCAACTGAGTCGCTTTCAACGACTTTTCATCTCACGTTCTTGATATTTATTGCTTATATTTATTATTATTTATTATTTTTTCTCAACTCAGGCTGGTATGGGCATCACAAAGCACAGTCACTTCTCAATGGTTAGGAACTTTCAGACTATTCTAGTGGTGTTTAGTATTGTTGGTTTCTGATGATTTACATAAATATTACTATGTAGCCCTAGTTGTTTAATGCTATTACGCCAGTTGTTGATATTACTATTGGGACAGTGTATGCCCTGTTCGTGTTCCAAAGTCTTTCAATTTCCTCTTTTAATTCAGCATTATTTCTGGTGTTTTTCACTTACAGATTTCCGTTGGTTATGTGTATTTGGAATGGTTATATCTATTAATTAAGTTGTTCGAGCTTGTTTATCCTGTATTATTACATCCAGATAGTTATTATGGATTGTCCTATCTGTAATAACTGATCAGTCATAACATAATTTGTGGTATTCTGACTCTAAAACTGTTAGGCTTGTATATACAGTAAAGTGTGATTTCATTTATGAGTTTGTACTTTAGAGCAAGATTTTAATGAATGATGTTTGCCATTTGATTGTGTAAGTAGTCAGATTGTGCTAAACTGCTACAGGATCATGTAATTTATTGGCTTGTTTCTGTTTTTTTCTTAGTATTTTCTGCATTTATCATCTTGAATTTGTTGGTCTTTTATTATGTAGTTTTGATCAGTTTTTATGTTAACTATGTGGTCCTGTATTGCCACAAGGAACCCTTGTGCTACTGGGAAGAGATCTCCAACTCTAAGCCAGGCATTCAAAGCTTCCTTGTCGACATCTAGTCTGCTCAGATTGTGGGGCTGTCTTCCACGGAGGGTCATGCTCTTCCATTGGTTAACTTTTTCTTCAATAGTGATAATGTCTTAACTTCTCTGGGTTGTGCTCTCATTTAAGTTTAGTGGTGTGTACTTCTTATCAGAATTGCATATGCCTACATGGAGTGCTGATTCGTTGATGAAAGTATATCGTTAGAAGGTTTACATGAGTGTTGTGTAGATTTTTAATGTCTGTTATTGATCTTCCCCCTTCTGTCCTAGGTAGTGTGAAACTAAGCACATTCAAATGTACATAAAGTTTTCTGAAATTTGTCATTTCAGCTCTTATTTTCTTTGTAAATTTTCCAGATTGGTTTCACACCAAGATATCATGCCAAAATAATACATTAATTTAGGAATCACCCAAGTATTTATTGCCTTTGTTATAGTTTTACTTTTGAGCTCTGTTTGGTAGATTTTCTTAAGCCTTGAAGTAAATTCTGTCAGAAGATTTTACTTTATTGTACCATGATCTGTTTTCTTTGCTTGTTGATATCCCAGATGCTTATGTTTCATATTCATCCATCAGTTGTATCCTGCTGCTCCATTTTCTATTCTACCAGCTCTATTGCACCTTCCTTAATGTTTAATGTTCTTCATTTATCCAGTCCAAAGTTCATGATCATATCTTTCGAAAATAGTTCTACTATGTGAATTAATTGCTTTAGCTTAACTGATGAAGGAGCATATGATTTCAAATGATACATAGAAAAGGTGTGTTAAGGTATAGATCATTTTGTTGTTTGTAATTTGATACCCAATTTTCGTCCGATTCAGTAACTTAGAGTGCGGGTTTAAAGCTAAACAGAACCATAGTGAACTTAGGGAGTCGCCTTGGAAAATGCCTCTGTTTATTTTGATAATGGTGGTTGTTCTTTTTTGGTTTTTAATAGATGGAGTGATTACAGTACGCCAATGCTTCATTGGGTGTTGTAGGAATTTCACAAGTATTGAGTGGAGCTTCTATATATTGAACTTCTATTAACCATGAGCATGGGACAGAATCAAATACCTTTTGCTAGTCAATATAGCAACATGAAAAGCCTGGCTTTTCAACCTGGCTTAATTTAGAATTATGGAATCTATTATCAGTTGTTCTTTACATCTTTTCATACCTTTATGGCGTCCTTTCTGTTCCTTTGTAGTTATCTAAGTGAGTGCTGATTGGTTGTGAGATGCATGATATTACAATTTATATAAGGTTTGTAAACAAGTAATAGGATGATATTTTGATGGATCTTTTGTGATTCCCCTTTCAGATAAAAGATATGTGCTACCTATTAATGCATTTAATCAATTTTCTTAAAAATCCTGAAAATGTGCCTGAATTTTTGAGAATAGGTAACTATTCTCAAATTTAATAGTTTAAGATTAAATTTGATGAAATGCATTAATAGGTACAGATAAAGGCAAGTAAATTTTCTACACCAATAATTATGAACACCATCACTTACAGTACTCTTCCATTTGTGGGTATTTTTATAATCTCTTTCAGTGTAAACCATTGTAACTTCAGGTATTTGCATTTCTTCTATCATGTGTGTGTGTCTTTTTACCTCCCTAATCCAGTCAGCTTCTTGAGTATGCGTCTCCCTGTTTGACCAGATATTAGACCAAAAGTTCATTATCTTTCTGTTTATTGGTAATTCTGTGCTGGGATTGGTGACATTATGGTGTATCTAATTTTATTTCTAAGTCCTATATAAACCTTTTTCATTGTTTCTGAACTGGTAATTCTGATTTCTTCATCTGGTGCATTTCAAGCATCTATTTAGTCTGGCTTTGTATCCACTTAGCTTTTGTTTTAGCGTATCTGTAAACTCGACTGTGCTTTTGTTAAGCTGATCTTATCTTGTATGGACCTTATTATTATTATTATTATTATTATTATTTCTTTCTTTTTGTATTTCCACAGTTTATTATGTTTTGCACACTGGTTGAACGCCCAAGTTGGTGCGGTCTTTATTCTGCCGTGGTTATTATTCTATAGACTTATTGAGTATACCCACAGGAAAATGAATCTCAGGGTTTTACATGGTGACAGATATGTACTTTGATAATAAATTTACTTTGAACTTTTGAATTTTGAACAGCTCCACTACTTCAAGAGGGAAAGGGAGAGTAGTGATCAACTTTAGTCGACATATACAAACATTAGGAATTTGTTGTGGTGTGTTGGTCAGGACACAGCATGCAACAAAAAACAACATTCAACTATTATAGATAATGTTAAAAATTTATAAAGAAATTATAAAAATAAAGGTAGAAGTTAAAGGACAGATAATGGAATAAAATATGCATAGATACAATGAAAGCAGCATTATCAATATGGTTTAAAGTGTCTACAGTGCACTGCATGATGGGGCAATAGATAAAGGGAGGTGGGAGGCGGGCTAACTAGAAAGGTTGATCAGATTAACTGCCTGGGAAGAAGAAACTTTTAAGATGCTGTGAGGTTTTTGTTTTAATAGTCTTATTGTAACGCTTAGGCTCGATTGACTCACGGTCATCTCGGGGAAGCTGACGCCAGCCCCACCAAACAGTGTAATAAGTTTGTGTGGATACCATGTAATGCGCCCCGGTACAAGCCCACAACATGGAATATCAGACAGTACACAAGGTACGATTTAATGATTACACTTTATAACTCTTTTGGTGGTGTGGTTAGTAGAAACAAATAATACAAAGGCGCCATTCAGTAAATTTATCAGTTCTGTGCACAAATAATTTGTTGGAGCTCGCAAAATCAGGTATCCTTTCCACCCATCGATCTCCTCCGAACTCCGCCGACCCTCAGCTGGGACCACTCCCAGTTGTCTGCCAGAGCGCTCCACATGCATCCAACCTCTCCTCTCCTCCTCACCTAAAGCCCATGCATCACCCCAGTTCTCACACGTACAGATAGAATAACATGACTTCCATTGGTTAGTTCCCCCTTATCTGTAGTTATAACCTAAACATCACAGCTACAAAAAAAATTGCCTCATCATTTTACACTATAGAGAAGCCGTTTTATTATAACACTACAGAGAAGCCATTTTGTTAGCCTTAACAATTAACATTCCAGTTAATATTACTGAGAACCCTACATTATAATGCTTTTCAGAAGGAAACTTCTGGAAAAGGTGGTTTTCAGGGTGGGTAATGTCTACAATGATTTTTTTCCTGTCCACTTCTTTGCCCTGGACACATACAAGCTACAGTGAACTAACTGGTTAGCCAATCAGCAACAGGAGGGAAAATGTGGAAATATACTGTATTATTAAGAAAGTGGAAATGCGACAATTCATATGATCAGCAAAGTACAGGCTCTTTGGCCTATCACATCCATTGCCATCCTTAAGAGTGATGACGAGGTGGAGTATAGAGAGCAAGTGGAGTGGCGGGTGGATTGGTGTGAGAAGAACAACCCAAGCCTGAACATGGAGAAGACAATAGGAATCACTGTGGACTTCAGGAAGGTGCAGATGAACCATCCCCCTCTGTGAATAAATGGCTCCTCTGTGGAGAGAGTTAAGTGCACCAAGTTCTTGGGAGATCACATCATGGATGACCTCATCTGGTCCCATAATATCACCTCCCAGAACAAGAAGGTACAGCAGCACCTCCACTTCCTAAGCAGTTTGAGGTAAGCGAGGGTCCCACCACCCATCTTAACTGTGCTTTACAGGAGTACCATTAAGAGCATCCTGACAAGCTGCATCTCCATCTGATATGGGAGCAGTCAAGCATCGGACCAGAAGTCCCTACAAAGGACTATGAGAACAGCTGAAAAGATCATTGGGGTCTCCCTATCATCCATCAGGGACATTTATCAGGAGCACTGCTTACACAGGGCCCTTAGTATTATTAAGGATCCCACCCATCCATCCAGCATCATGTTTGACTTTCTACCATCAGGCAAGAGACTCCAATCCATAAAAGCAGGAACGGTCAGAATGGGAAACAGCTTTTTCCCCCAGGCCATTAGGCTTCTGAACTTCGGGGCGCATCATATTCGAAGTGTCACTGGTTAATCTTCTCCATACCTCATGATATTTAATATTAATGCACTTCAGGTTGTTATTTATTTGTGATTCATCTCTAGACTTCATAAGTTATCATGTGTTATTTTTACTACTGTACTTTACACCCTGGTTTAGAGGACCATTGTCTTGTTTCCATATACATTTTATGGTTATATACATTATGTGCATGTATATAGTTAAATAACAATAAAATTGACTTGCCACAACTTGTCTTGACTTATGCTCACCTATGATAATCCAATCTGCCTGAGTCCTTCTGCAGCCTGCCTACTGAAATGCATCTTAAACACACCAGTTGTATCGGTCTCCGTTACTTCCTCTGGCAGTACTTTTGAGATGTTGAGCACTCCGTGTGTGCAAAGATACACCCCATCAGATTTTCAACTTTGGTAGTGTAACATCCTTCCACATTGCTGCTCAGTAAAGCAGGTCTGTAATGGGTTTGTATGTTTTCTCCTTGATAGCATGAGTTTACTCTGGGTGCTCCAGTTTCCTTCCACAGTCCAAAGACATAACGGTGTTAGGTTAATCGGTCATGGTAAAGTGTCTCACAATTAGGCTAGGAATAAATCAGAGGACTGCTAGACAGTGTGGCTCGAAGGGCCATCTCCATACTGTTTCTCAATAAATAAATTCCCCTTAAATCCCTTCATTTCACGTTAAATCTAATGCCTCTTGTTTTCAATACCCCTATGATGAGAAAGGATTTTGACTATCTGCCCTATCTACATAAAGTCATCTTAAATACTACTGTCAGGTTGACAGTATCAGACATCCTGTGCAATCATCCAGTGAGGTGATCTGAGTTGAACTTAGAACGTAAGAAGGGAGAGATCACCTTGATAGAATTGCATTGTATGCCCCAGCAGTCAGCAAGAACTAGTGGAGCTGGTATGCATGCAGGCAGGTGTAACAGTAGGTTATTTCAACTTCCCTAATGTTGATTGGGGCTGCCATAGTGCTAAGGTTTGGATGGGGCAGAATTTGTTAAGTGTGTCTAGGGAATTTTTCTCAAGTTATATGGAAATGGATGTACAAGAGGGAAGGAACACACTGGACTTCCTACTGAGAAATGAAGCAGGACAAGTCTGAAATGTCATGGGTGGGGGGGAGGGAGCACTTTAGGACCAGTGACCATAATTTGACTAGTTTTTAAACACTTAAGGAAAAGGATACGACTGGTCCTTAAGTCTGAAGATCAGACCTGTGTAATTTATTGTGAGGTACAAAAAACACTGGAGGAATTCAGCAGGTCATGCAGCATCAATGGAGGGGAATAAAGAGTCAATGTTTCGGGCCAAGACCCTGGCTAATAGTGTGCTTTTGTTTAAGAAGAACTACAAGGAACAGCCAGGAATCTGCAGGAGCTGAGTCTAACGGCAGTGATGGGAAAGTTACTGGAGAGCATTCTGAGGGACAGGATCTATCCGCATTTGGAAAGGCAAGGACCAATTAGGGGTAGTCAGTATCACTTTGTTTATGAGACATCATGTCTCTAGAATCTGACTGAGATTTTTTTGAAGGAATGATGAAGAGAATTGACAAGAGCAGGGTTGATACCAAGAGAAGTTGTCGAGTTCTCTTGGAGCACTAGATGGAGTAAGTTGTATTGTGGCTTTGCTCCGTTCATTTTTCAATTGTTTTACCACCCTTTCACTATCTATATTAAAGTGTTTATAACACTTTTATATGCCTGAACTTTGATTTTTAATCACTGAAAATGAATACCAGAGGGTCAAAAGGCATCAGCCAAAGGCAAGGAAACCGGTAATGGAAGTGGAAGGAGAGAAGGAGATCCTAAACAACTTAAACAGTCTCCACTCACTTTGGAAGCTATGTCAAAGCTCCTGGATGATAAATTCAATAAAACATTTTCTGCTTTGGAAGTATTGTTAAAGGAGATCAAAAGTAGACTGGGAGCTCTTAAGCGGGAGAGTGAAAAACAACAGTGGCAAATATCTGAACTCGATGAAGCTGGAAGACAGAGAGATTGCAGATTGGACGCGTTTGAAAGGAAATTAATTTCGACTACTCAAACACTGGAACAGTATAAACTCAAGATTATTGACCTGGAAAGTCGCAGTCATAGACAGAACCTGTGAATAATAGGACTCCGTGAAGACGTTGAGGGTGGTGAACTTACTAAATTCTTTTCTCAATTTTTAATGGACGTGTTCAGCTCTGAATCTTTCTCTACCACCCCTATACTTGATCGCACCCACCGGGCTTTAAGAGCCAAACCTCCTAAAGAGTTGAAGCTCTGACCTGTTATACTGTGATTCCACTACGTGCAAACCAAGGAGCATTTAATTTGAATTGCCCGACGGAAAGGGGTTATTGAATACGGAGACCTCAAGTTTCGTCTGGTTGAAGACTACAGTCCCGAGGTAATGCGAGAAAGATCGCTTTTTAAGCCGGTGATGTCCGAGCTTTATCAAAGAAAGTTTCAACCAGCTCTGCTATTCCCAGGGTTGTTCTGCCTGACAAATCACGTAAATGGTTTAAATCCGTGAAGAAGTTCATCAATTCCTTGAGGATCAATGTTCGATCCCAGCTGTCTAATTAATTTACTGTTTCTTCGTGTCTGTATTCATTTGGTTTATAAGTTAATAATCAGTTCATAGATCTAGACTTTCGAAGTTTGAAGATTTTTGCCATTGGTTTAATAACACTCATACTCTGTTTCACAGTATGGATGTTTATCATGCTTCTATGTTAAAGTTCCTTTGTTATTCTATTATTTTCAATTGTTTGTTTTTGAAAATAAGAATTTGATTTGGTGATTGACTGTTTTTTCCCTGAAATATTAATAAGATTGTATTCTGTTGCATTTTTCAAGAATTCGCCTTTCAAAATGTTTTTCAAAATACCTAGATTTACCTTGTTCATACATATACTGTATGGTTCATGTTTTGGGAAAACTCATTTATACTGTAATCATTGCTTATGTATTCTTTCATGTGTAATGGGCATTTGTATGTTTGTAATCCTTTTATTAATATATCAATTGTATTTTGTTCATAATATTATTAATATTAATAAAAAGATTGAAAAAGAAAGAAAATGTTTTGCAAATGGCTGATCTTTTCTTTAATATTTGTTTGGTGTTGCTTATAGCATTCCTTTCCTAACATTTTGACTATGGATGGAAGTTTGCATTTTTCTCAATTTTTTTGTGCCTGTATTCATTTAGTTTATCAGTTAATAACCAGTTTATAGATTTGGACTGTTAAAGTTTGAAGATTTTTGCCCTTGTTTAATAATACTCGTACTTTGTTTTGAAGTGTAGATGTGTGTCACGCTTCTATGTTAAAGTTCTTTTCTTCTATATTAATTAATTTTATTATTTTCAATTGTTCAGTTTTGAAAATAATCAAGAATCTGATCTGGTGATTGATTGTTTTGTTTCCCCTGAAATATTAATAAGATTGTATTCTGTTTCACTTTTCAAGATCTCGCTTGTCAAAATGTTTTGCTTGTCAGATTTTTTTAACATTTGTCTGTTTTCATATGGCATTCCTCTTTCAATGTTTTGACAATGGGTGGTACTTTGCACTTTTTTTTCAATTTTGGAGATTTGCCTTCAAGAGAGTGGGGGTAAGGGAGTTTCTAGTTAGCTTTCTGGCTGTCTAATGGCCAGTTTTCGGGCTTTTGTGGGTGTGGGGTGGGGCTATCTTTAGTTTAGTTTTTTTCATCTGGGCTGAACTGAAACTACAAATATGTATGAATTGTTGTAACTTCCAGTTCCCCTTTAAACCTTTTCCCTTCTTCATGATTCATGAGTTTCCTATGCAGAAAGGTTAATCCTTTACACACCATATGGTTTATTCAAATAAAATGGATAATATTATTAACTTTGTTTCATGGAATATGAATGGTTTGAACCATCCGATTAAACAGAAGAAGATTTTTAAAGTTTTTCATAGATTGAATGCTCAAATTATCTTTGCCCAGGAAACTCATGTAAGGAAGGAGGACAATCAGTGTTTTTTTAGATTTTGGAAAGATCAAAAATTTCACCCTAATTCACAGGCTAAGGTGAAAGGTGTATCTATTTTTATAGACTCCTCGATTTCATTTGTTCACTATGAAACAATCTCAGACCCAAATGGTAGATTTCTATTAATTACTGGTTTACTTTATAACCAAGAAGTTGTTATGGTTAATATCTATGCACCAAATGCTGACTATCCTGAATTCTTTAAACATCTATTTGCATCTCTTCCTAATTTAAATGAATATATGTTGATAATGGGTGGAGATTTTAACTGTTGCCTGAATCCCTCGATGGACAGGTCTGCGTCCAATCAGGTACCTCCAAACAAATCCACTATTCTTATTAATTCCCTTTTAGTTGACTAATTTTAGAAATTTAGAGGTTTATACATCCTAGCGATAAAGAGTTCTTATTCATTTCTCATGTATATCATAATTACTCTAGAATTGATTACTTTTTTATTGACTCTCAATTAGTTCCATCTGTTACTGCCTGTGAGTATGATACAATCGCCATTTCCGATTATGCACCCTTGAAACTTTCAATCAAATTAACTGATGTACCTTTTAGCGCTAGACAATGGCTGTTCAATTCTACTCTACTTCAGGACTTAAACTTTGTTAACTTTATTAAAAAACAGATTGCTTTTTTTCTTTTCAACTAACTTTATGGAAGAAATTTCCAGAGGGATATCATGGGATACTTTTAAAGTATACATCCGTGGCCAAATTATTTCATATTCTGCTGGACTGAAAAAAAACAAATTAATAATGAAATATGTACATTGGTTGATAAGATTAAGGAAATTGATAAAAAAAATATTCTGCTGCTCCCAATCTAGAGTTTTATAAAAAGAGAGTTAACTTCAGATGCAACACAGTTTGTTACTAACATCCCCAATTGAAAATCAGTTAACTAAAACTAAGAGTCAATTTTACTACATGGTGATAAATCAGGTAAATTATTGGCCAACCAATTGAAATTGCCTCGGCTAAACGCCAGATTATTAGAGTTCATAAACGGGATGGTAGTTTGACAGTTGACTATGATGAAATTAATAAATCTTTTCAAGAATTCTATACCTCTTTGTACCAATCAGAATTTCCTGATAATTCTACCATAATGCATGAATTTTTAAGGAAATTGAATATTCCAAAATTACCACTTAATGAACGTTTAGCATTAGATGCACCCATCACGGAAGAAGAAATAAAGAAAGCAATTTCTTTGATGAATTCTGGTAAAGAACCTGATTTGGATGGGTATACAGTAGAATTTTAAAAATCTTTTCAAATCTACTTTCTCCTTGGTTATGTAGAAGCTTTAAGGATGCTTTATTTGTAGGTAAATTACTACAATCCTTTTATGAACCATCTATTTCTTTAATTCCTAAAAAAGATAAAGACCCCACTGAATGTGCATCATATAGACCTATATCCTTGTTGAATGTGGACTCCAAAATATTGTCATTTAGATTGGAAAATGTGGTGCCACAAATTGTCTCTGATGACCAAACAGGATTTATTAAAAATTGTTATTCGTATTTTAATGTTAGGAGGTTAATGAATATTGTATATACCTCTTCATCTAAAACTCCAGAATGTTTCTCAGCTTGATGCTGAGAAGGCGTTTGATAGAGTTGAATGGTAATATTTATTTAACATGCTTTAGAAATTTAATTTTAGCCCAAAGTTTATATCTTGGATTAAATTGATATATCATACATCTTTGGCTTCAGTACTTACCAATAATCAGAGATCCCTCTTTTTCAGGCTTTTTTGAGGTATCAGACAGGGCTGTCCTTTGAGTCCCTTACTATTTGATATTGCCTTGGAGCCCTTGGCAATCACTCTTTGTGATAATGGGATGCATACATTATCACCATATGTAGATGACCTGTTACTATATATCTCTAACCCAGAGAAATTTATCCTTGCAATAATATCACTACTTGCTCAGTTTAGTAGTTTTTCTGGTTATAAATTGAATCTTAGTAAGAGTGAGCTTTCCCTATTAAATATGCAAGTTCCAATCTATAGACAATCACCATTCAGACTGGTTACTGATTACTTTATTTATTTGGGTGTTAAAATTACTAAGAAGCATAAGGATCTATTTAAACTTAACTTTTTACGCTTAATTGATCATGTTAAATAACTGCTTACTAAATGGTTCCCATTGTCCTTATCTTTGATCGGTAGAATTAATGCAATTAAGATGATTATTTTACCTAAATTTCTGTATCTATTTCAGGCGGTACTAATTTCATTTCTAAATCCTTTTTTGATATTATCGATTCTAAGATTTCTTCATATATATGGCAGAATAAAAATCCTAGGTTAAGTAAGAAATATTAACAGAAATCAAAAAAGGATGGCGGTTGGGCAATGCCGAACTTAAGTTTCTATTATTGGGCAATTAATATTCGATATTTAATGTTCTGGACACAAGATCTGGATGAAATTCAATGTCCACGATGGGTGAACCCCGAGTGCGAGTCTGTACAGGGGTTCTCATTGGCTTCTATTTTAGGGGCCTCACTTCCCTTCTCACTTACTAAACTGAATAAACAAATGACTAATCCAATAACTAAACATACAATACGAAAATGGTTTCAATTTCATAAATTTTTTTGGATTGAATAAATTTATCCTATCAAGTCCTATTATATCTAATATTTTCTTCCAACCATCCAGAATTGATCAAGCTTTTCTTTTATGGAATACAAAAGGAATAACATGTTTTTGTGACTCATTCATGGATAACTGTCTCATGTCTTTTGAACAGTTGTCTAATATAATTTGACTAGATCACATTTTTTCAGATATTTACAGATTAAAAACTTTTTGAATATTATTTTACCTACTTTTCTGATATCACGTCAAACTGGAATTACAGAAAAATTTTAGGTTTAAACCGCTACCAGAAGAGTTTAATAGCAATTATTTATGATCTGATTATGAAAATACGTCTAGGTACATCTGATAAAATTAAGAATGAATGGGAAAGAGAACTTCAGGTATCTTTATAGAGAAATGGGAGAAAATTCTCCAACTAGTTAACACTTCTTCAATGTGTGCCAGACACACTTTGATACAGTTTAAGGTGGTTCATAGGGCCTATATGTCCAAGGATAAGTTAGCTCGCTTTTATTGCCATATAAATCCTGTCTGTGACAGATGTAAGTCTAAGGTAGCTTCCTTGACACATATGTTCTGGTCTTGCCCTCTTTTGGAAAAATATTGGAAGGATATTTTTGATATTATTTCAGCAGTTTTGTGTATCGATTTACAACCTCATCCTATTACTGCAATTTTTGGATTACCAGTGATGGACTCTAGTCAATTATCCCCTTCAGCTTGCCGTTTGATTGCATCTGTTACATTAATAGCCAGAAGATCCTTTTTATTTAAATGGAAAGATTCTAATATCCCTACTACATTTCAATGGTTTTTCCAAACTATAACATGTTTAAACTTGGAAAAAATTAGCTGTGGCACTATCGACCCTTTGGTTAAATTTGAAGAAACTTGGAGGCCGTTTATTCAACGTTTTCATATGATGTAAGCTGACCTTTTTTGAATCCTTCTCAATAACTTTTGGTTTGTGTATAGAGGAGCGGAGTTAATGACAAATAATGATTTTAACCGATGAAACATGGCAGCCCAGCTTTTGTTTTGTTTTGTTTTGTTTTTATTTTGTTTTTTTTTAGTTTAGGGGGACTTTTTTCTCTTGTAAAAAATTTTTTTTCAATCTTTTTCATGTTTAGTTATTAAGAGACTGGGAGGCTTAGATTACACATGTTACTCAGAGTCTGTTTCTGTATACGTTAACCGTTTTAAATGTAATCCCGATCTCTTTGTATCATTATCATTGTTAGAAAGAAAGAAGTTGACTAAATGGGCTTTAGCAGGGATTTTGACAAGGTCTTGCTTGTAATGCTGGTCCAGAAGGTGAGATCACCAGGGATTCCCAATGAAACAGTCAATTGAATACAATTGAACAAGAGAACATATGTAAATACTGGAAATCCAAGCAACACACACAAAGTGTTGGAGGAACTCAGCAGGCCAGGCAGCATCAGTGGAAAAAAGTACAGTCGACGTTTTGGTCTGAAACCCTTTGGCAGGACTGGAGATAAAGTGCTGAGGAGCAGATTTGCAAGGTGAGGGGAGTGGAGAGAGAAACACCAGGAGATAGATGAAATTTAGAGGGGGAGGGATGAAGCAAAGAGCTAGGAAGTTGATTGGTGAAAGAGACAGAAGCCCATGGAAGAAAGAAAAAAGGAGGGGAGTGAGAGGAGCTCCAGAGGGAGGTGATGGGCGGGCAAGGAGATAACATGAGAGAGGGACAAGGGGATGGGGAATGGTGAAGGGTGGGTGGAGGTATTACTGAAAGCTTGAGAAATCGATGTTCATGCCATCAGGTTGGAGGGTATCCAAATGGAATAAGGTGTTGTTCCTCCAGCCTAAGTGTGGCCTTATCCCGACAATGGAGGAAGCCATGGATGGACATATCGGAATGGGAATGAATTAAAATTGGTGGCCACTGGGAGATCCTGCTTGTTCTGGTGGTCAGAGCATAGATGTGTGGCGAAGCGGTCTCCCAGTCTACGTCAGGTCTCGCCAATTTACAAGAGGCCTCGCTGGGAGCACCGGACACAATATATGACCCCAACAGACTCACAGGTGAAGTGTTTCCTCACCTAGAAGGACTGTTTGGGGCCTTGAGTGGTGGTGAGGGAGGAAGTGTAGGAGCAGGTGAAGCACTTGTTCGACTTGCAAGGATAAGTGCCAGGAGGGAGATCAGTGGGGAGGGAATACAATATTTGCTTGGTGTAGGAGTTAGAAGGTGGTAGTTGATGGTTATTTTTCAGATTGGAGCCCTTTGTCCACTGCTATGCTGCAGGGATCAGTGCTGAGTCCAATGTTTTTTGTCATCAATATTAACAATTTGGATGCAAACATGATATCTGGTAAGTTTGCAGATAATATCAATCATTAGTGATTCAAAAGGCAGCAAAGTAAGTTCTCTAAGATTATAACACAGGAGTTCCCAACCTGGGGTCCATGGACCCCTTGATTAATGGTATTGTTATGCGGCATAAATAAAGGCTGTGATGGCCATTGTTTAAGTTTCCTGTTATGAGATTGTTAGTGGGTTGACTAGTCTGTCCTCTCCTGTTCTCTGTGACCAGCAATGGTGAACACTCATCTGCATTTTACCAGACACATGTTGGGCTTCAAGCTCATTCTCCACTTGCATTCCAGGGAACAGAAATGACCTGAATCCTGGCTGCTGGGTGCATTTATGAGGCACACTGTAACTATGCTTTAACTTTGTAAAACTCTTTCTAAAAAGAAATAAAACTCACTCAGTGTTGAAAATACCCTATGTTAAGAAAAGCAATATTTTAGTTCACTCCCCAAATGTTCCAATCTCCCTCCAAAATCAAATTTCAAATCCCCAATTTGAATATTCACAAATCACCAATTTCTTCCAAAAAGTGGGTGTCTATGTAATATTTCAGTAATATTTGAGAAATCAGAAGGTCCAGCATTGTGGGGGCATGATAGGCTGAAACGACTATAACTTGATTGGTGATCCATCCACAACTTGCATAACACATCCCCTGCAATGAAGCCATCTGGAACAGAACTGTGAAAAGTACTGGATGATGCCACAACTGTCTCCATGCTGCACACCATGAATCATTGCCCAACAGAGGGCAAACAGTTGTTTGTGCCATCCTCTGTGCCTCAGGTTGGAAAGCATATCAGACCAAGGAGGGACCATGCTGTTCAGAGGAAGTATGGAAGTGACAAAAGCAATGGTCAATTGCAACAGTATGTGTAGGCAACATATCTGAGAAAGCTTCTGATATGTTAATCAGGCAGTTACTTGCAAAATGTGGCTTGGTTTTAAGCTGGAAGAGAGTTCAAGGAAGTTCAGGAAAGTTGCAAGCATTCAGCTTTTGTGCGTATAAAGAACCAGGATCTACTCTGCCTGCATTAAAATTATTGCATGAACTTCAAGTGACAGACAAAAGGCTGCTTATAAACATAGATGCAAAGACCAAAGCCCAGCTGGATGAATGGAGGGCCAAAAAGTGAGGAGTCAATGGAGATACAGAAACAGAGAATTTGTCAGATGATGATGTGGATGAGGATGCCAAGAAATGATCAGATCAAAAAGGGAGCAATAGCAGAATTAATAAGCGAATACTCCAGTGAACTAAATGCATCATCCCAAGATCGATGCACAAACTAAGAGAAAAAGAAAAAAAAGAAAGGTGGCTACCACTGTCAGAATCACTGCCTGCAGTCCCAGTCAACTCCTACAATCACCACGGAGGAGGACCCAAAACCTGAGATTGTTTTCACAGCCACAAGTCTTATCTGCCAGGCAGAGTGATCCTCCTTGTCAGAAAAGACATTATCCTAGAAGAGGAAGAAATCCTCCATGGCGATTAAATCTTTAGACTTGAATGGGACAATTTAAATATTTGGTTTGCTATGGATGTCTGTATATAACAATTGTATTATATAATATACCGTGTTTATAGTTGAAGTGCATTCTATATTGAGTTGGATTTTATAGCTAAGCAGGAAGGAGTGTTGTGTATTTAATATTTCAATGATATTTAAGTAATCTTGTATAGATATTGTTTGATTAAGCATTCTTGCTTGTTTAAGTAATTAATGTAATGCACTGTAAGGTTTCACTGCTAACATGATAGCCTCTCGGTAATGGTTTCTCTGTAGCAGCAATGTTTGGGTTATGACTAGAGATAACTGGGCTTTGGAATGTATGCTAGCCAATGAAAGGCATGTTGTTCTTTCTTGTGGGTCTGGGAGCAGTTGAAGAGAGAAGAGAGAAGATGCAAATAAAGAGAGTTGGTAGGCCGCAGGATGGGGTGGACTAGGAGCAAGGGTTGGAAGGTCAGCAACGCTTGGAAAAGGTCGATGGGAAACAACTGGATGTATCCGTGGGCTCCAACGTGCACATTAGACTGTTTCATTAAAATGGGCCTTTCTTCTTTTTATTTTCTAACCCTATAGTCAAAGTAAGATTTATAAAGTTCAATTGTTAAATTGCATATGGTGTACTGATATTTTGCGGTTTGGATTTGTAACCAGGCAACACGTCACGCAGCATCAACACCAATGAGATTTCTCAGTTTGGCTGGGCCAGAGGCTGCCTTCCCCTAGACAAACACATGCTGGCTGAACCTGAGGGTTATATTAATTATGGGTTATATTAAAAATTACATTAATTGCATACATTATCAAGCTACCACAGACAAGACAAACAAAAATCCATGCTTGTACTTTATTTCCTTCAGACCCTTCACAAGTAACTGCAAGACTTAGAACAAACAGTGAATTTCTACGGTAAAAGACTTTAACACATTTTTCAAAGAACAAAGGACAACATTAACACATTTACACAACCACCTAAACTTTTTACCGGTCCTCTGGAACATCATCAATGGCTAGAGAAGACATGACGATTTTGGTCAAGGCCCCAGGAATGTCTCCTCTTGCCTCGTTCAGTAACTGGGGTATAGCCCATCAGGCCCTGGGATATCCACCATAATGATCTTTTAGAGACCTAACACCATCTCCTTTATCTCAAACAGCCCTAGGACTGGGATGGAAAGATAAGGAAAACTTGGATGTCCAGAGAGGTGATGAATTTAGTCATGAAGAAAAAGGTAAAGCTTCAGAAGTTAGGATCAAATGGAACACACGAGGTTTGTAAAGAAGCCAGAAAAGAAAAAAGAAGGGAATTAGGAAAACTGGGGAGGGGCTATGAAAATAACTTGGCAAGTAGGATTAAAGTGAATCCAAGGCATTCTGTACATACATCAAAAGCAAGTGGATAACTAGGCAGAGGGTGGGACCACTCAAGGATAAAGAGGGTTGGATGCTTGGATGCAGAAAATGTGAGTGAGGTAGTTAATAAGAACTTTGCTTCAGTATTTACCATCGAAAAGGGCATGGAGGACCAGGAGATCAGTGCTAAATGCATTAATACGTTAGGGCATTTAGAGGTCAAGGTGGAGGAAGTGTTAGGCCTCCTAATGAGTATTAAGGTGGTTAAGCCCTTAGGGCCTGATGGGATTTACCCCAGGTTATTGAGAGAGGCAAGAGCCAAGATTGCTGGGGCCCAACCAGTATCTTTGTATCGTCACTACCTACAGGCGAGGTTCCGCAGGACTAGCAAGTGGCTAATGTTGGACCTCTATTTAAGAAGGCAACAAGAGCAAGTCCTGGAAAATTTAGACTGGTGAGTCTCACATAAGTTGTAGGGAAATTGCTGGAGGAAATTTTTAGGGATAGGATCCATGAGCATTTGGAAATCCATGGCCTAATTAGGCAGAGCCAGCATGGATTTCTGTGGGACAAGTCATGTCTTACCGTCTTGATTGTGTTTTTTGAGAAGGTGATGAGAGAGATTAATGAAGGTGGGGCAGTGGATATTGTCTTCATGGATTTTAGTAAGGCGTTTGACAAAGCCCCTCATGGGAGGCTAATCCAGAAGATTAAGATACATGTGGTCCTCGTCAAATTGGCTGTTTCAATTCATAACTGGCTTGCTGATAGAGGGTAGTGGATGAAGGGACTTATTCGAGCTGGAGGTCTGTAATTAGAGATCTGTGCTAGGACTTCTGTTTGTGATGTATATAAATTACCTGGATGAAAATGTAGATGGCTGGGTTAGTAAATTTGTGGATTATACCACAATTGGTGGAGTTGCGGAGAATGTAGAAGAATGGCAAAGAATACATCAGAATATAGATCAGTTGCAGACATGGGCAGAGAAATGGCAGATGGAATTTAACCCAGGTAAATGTGAGGTGTTGAACGTCCGTAGGGCAAATCCAAGGAGACAGTACATAGTTAAGGGAAAGACCCTTAACAGTGTTGCTGAGCAGAAAAATATTGGGGTCCAAATTCATAGCTCTGTAAGAGTTATTGATAGAGTAGACAGGGAGTATCTGTTTCCCAGGGTAGAAGATTTGAATACTGGAGGGTATGAGTTGAAGGTGAGGGGGGGATAGGTTCAAAGGGGATGTGAGGGGTAATTTTTTTTACTAGAGACTCATTGATGCCTGGAATGCGCTGCCTGGTATGGTGATAGAGGCAAAAACATTAGAGGCTTTGAAGAGATGTTTAGATAGGCACATGAATATGAGGAAGATGGAGGGGTATGGACATTGTGCAGGTAGGAGGGATTAGCTTTTGGGGGGGGGTTTTGATTTACCTTTTTGCTGGTCCGGCACAACATTGTGGGCCTAAGGACTTGTTCTATATTAGCACACTCCACCCTGATCTCACTATCCTTTACATCCTTCTCCTTGGTAAACACCAATTCAAAGTATTCACTTAGGACCTCACACACATCCTCAGCTTTGAAGCAGGTTTATTATCACTGGCACGTGACACAAAATTTGTTAACTTAGCAGCAGCAGTTCAATGCAATACATAATATAGAAGAAAAGAACAATAATAATAATAATAATAATAATAATAAATAAGTAAATCAATTACAGTATATGTATATTGAATAGATTAAAAACATGAAAAACACAGAAATCCTGTATTTTAAAAAAAGTGAGGTAGTGTTCACGGGTTCAATGTCCATTTAGGAGTCAGATGGCAGAAGGAAAGAAGTTTTTCCTGAATTGCTGAGTGTGTGCCTTCAGGCTTCTGTATCTCCTACCTGATGGTAACAATGAGAAAAGGGCATGCCCTGGGTGCTGGAGGTCCTTAATAATGGATGCTGCCTTTCTGAGACATTGCTCCCTAAAGATGTCCCGGGTACTTTGTAGGCGAGTACCCGAGATGGAGCTGAACAGATTTACAACCCTCTGCAGCTTCATTCAGTCCTGTGCAGAAGACCTCCCTCCCCCCATACTAGACAGTGATGCAGCCTATCAGAATGCTCTCCACAGTACAACTATAGAAATTGTTGAGTGTATTTGTTGACATGCCATATCTCTTCAAACGCCTAATGAAGTATAGCCGCTGTCTTGCCTTCTTTATAACTGCATTGATATGTTGGGACCAGGTTAGACCCTCAGACACCTCGACACCCAGGAACTAGAAACTGCTCACTCTCTCCGCTTCTGATCCCTCTGTGAGGATTGGAATGTGTTCCTTCACCTTACCCTTCAGTCCACAATCAGCTCTTTTGTCTTGCTGACATTGAGTGCCAGGTTGTTGCCGCAGCACCACTCCACTAGATGGCATGTCTCACTCCTGTATGCCCTCTCATCACCACCTGAGATTCTATCAACAGTGGTTGTATCATCGTAAATTTATAGATGGTATTTGAGTTATGCCTAGCCACACAGTCATGTATATATAGAGGGTAGAGCAGTGGGTTAAGCACTTACCCCTGAGGTGTACCAGTGTCGGTCGTCAGCGATGAGGATATGTTACATAGAAACATAGGAAACCTACAGCACAATACAGGCCCTTCAGCCCACTATGTTGTGCCGGACATGTACTTACTTTAGAAGTTACCTACAGTTACCCATAGCCCTCTATTTTCCTAAGCTCCATGTACCTATCCAGGAGTCTCTTAAAAGACCCTATCGTATCTGCCTCCACCACCATTGCCAGCAGCCCATTCCATGCACTCACTACGTTCTCTGTAAAAAAATTACCCCTGACATCCCCTCTGTACCTACTTCCAAGCACCTTAAAACTGTGCCTTCTCATGTTAGCCATTTCAGCCCCGGGAAAAAGCCTCTGACTATCCACACGATCAATGCCTCTCATCTTATATACCTCTATCAGGTCACCTCTCATCCTCCGCTGCTCCAAGGAGAAAAGGCTGAGTTCACTCAACCTATCCTCATAAGGCATGCTCCCCAATCCAGGCAACATCCTGGTAAATCTCCTCTGCACCCTTTCTATGGTTTCCACATCCTTCCTGTAGTGAGGCGACCAGAACTGACCACAGTACTCCAAATGGGATCTGACCAGGCTACTATATAGTTGTAACATTACCTCTTGGCTCTTAAACTCAACCCCACAGTTCATGAAGGCCAATGCACCGTATGCTTTCTGAAGCACAGAGTCAATCTGCACAGCTGCTTTGAGTGTCCTGTGGACTTGGACCCCAATATCCCTCTGATTCAACACACTGCCAAAAGTCTTACCATTATTGCTATATTCTGCCATCACATTTGACCTACCAAAATGAATCACTTCACACTCATCTGGGTTGAATTCCATCTGCCATTTCTCAGCCCAGTTTTGCATCCTATCAATGTCCTGCTGTAACCTCTGACAGCCCTCTACACTGTCAACAACACCCCAACCTTTGTGTCATCAGCAAACTTACTAACCCATCCCTCCACTTCCTCATCTATGTCATTTATAAAAATCATGAAGAGAAGGCATCCCAGAACAGATCCCTGAGGCACACCACTGGTCACCGACCTCCATGCAGAATATGACCAATCTACAACTACTCTTTGCCTTCTGTGGGCAAGCCAATTCTGGATACCATGCCTCCTTACTTTCTCAATAAATCTTGCAGTGGGTACCTTATCTAATGCCTTGCTGAAATCTATATACACTACATCTACTACTCTACCTTCATCAATGTGTTTAGTCACATCCTCAAAAATTCAATCAAGCTCGTAAGGCACGACCTGCCTTTGACAAAGCCATGCTGACTATTCCTAATCATATTATACCTCTCCAAATGTTCATAAATCCTGCCTCTCAGGATCCTTTCCATCAACATACCAACCACTGATGTAAGACTCACTAGTCTATAATTTCCTGGGCTACCCCACTCCCTTTCTTGGATAATGGAATAACATCCGCAACCCTCCAATCCTCTGGAACCTTTCCTGTCCCCATTGATGATGCAAAGATCATTGCCAGAGGCAATCTCCTCCCTCACCTCCCACAGTAGCCTGGGGTACATCTCATCAGGTTCCAGAGACTTATCCAACTTGATGCTTTCCAAAAGCTCCAGAATATCCTCTTTCTTAATGTCTAAATGCTCAAGCTTTTTCAGTCATCCCGACAATCGCCAAGATTCTTTTCCATGGTGAATACTGAAGCAAAGTACTCACTAAGTACCTCTGCTATCTCCTCCGGTTCCATACACACTTTTCCACTTGATATTCACATTTGATTGGTTCTATTTTCTCACACCTTATCCTCTTGCTCTTCACATACCTGTAGAATGCCTTGGGGTTTTCTTAATCCTGTTCACCAGGGCTTTCTCATGGCCTCTTCTGGCTCTCCTAATTTCATTCTTAAGCTCCTTCCTGCTAGCCTTACAATCTTCTAGATCTCTATCATTACCTAGTTTTTTGAACCTTTTGAAAGCTTTTCTTTTCTCTTGACTAGACTTTGTACACCATGGTTCCTGTATCCTACCATCCTTTCTCTGTCTCATTGGAATGTACCTATGCAGAACGCCATGCAAATATCCCCTGAACATTTGCCACATTTCTGCCGTACATTTCCCTGAGAACATCTGTTCCCAATTTATGCTTTCAAGTTCCTGCCTGATAGCTTCATATTTCCAGTTACTCCATTAAACACTTTCCTAACTTGTCTGTTCCTATCCCTCTCCAATACTTATGTTAAAGGAGATAGAACTGTGAACACTATCTCTAAAATGCTTTCCCGCTGTGAGATCTGACACCTGACCAGGTTCATTTCTTTTCTTCTTGACTATACTCCCCTTCTCCCTCAATATCCTGTCAACTAGGGGAGTAAGATTCCAGTCATCAGCCCTGCATCCTAAAAGATTACGGTATGTGCCCCTCAAAGTTTCTCCTTGTACTCACTTCAAGATTCAATGAATCATCCTCCAGATCTGGTTATTTAACATTCAGTCAACACTTTCCAATACTTTCACACAACCCATTTCTAGCCTCTAGTGTCTTTGCTGTCTCATTCATGATAATTTTGGAAGCATATTCTTTCCTGGAGGAAGTACTCATTTAATGCCTTACAGGGCCCTCAGCATCTATGAATGAGTTCTCACTTTTGTTCGTAATAAGTCCCATTCTTTCAAAGGTGCAAAGGTTCATTTTATTATCAAAGTATGCATGGACAATACAACTCTGTTATTCGTCTATTCCAGATAGCCATGAAATACTTACGGTAAGTATCGGAGCTGTTGAAAGAAAAGACATCAACTAACCTCCACCCCCCTCCCCCATCGGCACAAAAAAGAAAGAGAAAGAAACCTCGCAAACCCCAAAATCCCCACCCCCTCCCCACAGAAAAAAAACAGATAATAGCAACAAATTCCCAATCCCTCCCCCACAGGGAAAAAAAGCGACAATAGCAATCCTCATCACCCTCACTCACAAAAAAGAAATTACAATCTCATCAGAAACTCCATCTAACCCCTCTCACACACCAGAAATTAACAGATCATCCACCAGCCAATCAGCCACAAGAAAGACAGCACCAAAAATCTGAAGGAGACCAATATAAAGTACAGTCCAATAATCAAATAGATCTCAGAATATCAAAAACACCTTTCCGTCAGCATACGAGGACAGCGGCCGCACAAACTCAGTCCTTCTCTACTACGCTTTAGCACAGAGGTTGAATGCCCCCGCTGCTGCAGTCTTGAATTGATTCTATTCTGGTTATTATTCTATTATGGATTATTGAGAATGCCTGCAAGAAAATGAATCTCTGGGATGAATATGATGACATATATGTACTTTGAATTTTCTTCACCTTTCCTAGATATCACTTTCTGTTTTCCCTGGCATTGCAACCCGACAGTTGTCATCAGCACCCTTTTTGTTTAGTGCTGTCACCTTTTTGGTCATCCGGGGAACTCCGGACTTTTTTACACTTAGCTCCTTCCCTAACAGCACAGATTACCACCCCACTATTCTGTTACATCTAACAACTTCTAGTCTAATTTTCAGTAATTAAAAGCAGCCAATTAATTTGCTAGCAATTATTTGCTATTGGTAAGAAAATGGAGCATCCAGCTGAAACCGATGCACGTTGCCTTGTTTCATGCAAGCCCAATTAGCTTTATAATCCCATTGTCTTCCATGTGCTTATGAGAATGTCTCATGGTCACTTCACCTTGCAGACCATATCTTCCAGTCTGTGGGCCAACCAGTGCTCCACAGACAGTATTGTTTATTTACAAAGGTGATTTTAACCTTAATTTACTGCTTGATCTTTACAATTTACATTAGGAACTGAAGACTTGCTCTTGTGTGAATTAATATCTGCAATATTCATATACTCCCTAATACTAACATGCTTAGTTATTTGCACCATTGTAATTTTAGTACACAGGAGGCTTGTAGACCAGAATAACATTACATAGCACATCAAACAGCTAATCTATCAATAGTTGAGAGATTTGTGTCATCCCTAAACAACAATAATTGTCTGAGATCTCTGTCCACAGAAGCTTTCAGACAAACCGCGTGAATTACTTTGTCCCAGCAGGGGTGTTTGAACATTCAGATAGGTCTCCCACTGTAGGTATGCCATTTAATGGAGGCAATGTCAACCCAGAATAAGAAATAAACAACGCCATTGTAACTGTTGAAATTGTACTGAGTCACCTATTGTTATGTTTGATCTTAATGGTATGAAAATGTGACTTTGACTTTGTGGCAACCTATCGAGAGAATCACCTGAAGAATGCCTGCTTGCCGTGAAGAATGAAAACTTCTATATCACCAGACAGCTTCCCCATCAGGTCTGGAGTCAGGCAGGGCTGCCCTCTCTCCCGTCTTGTTCGTGTGCTGCATAGAACCCTTTGCCGAAGCCATCAGGAGGGATGGGGGCATAAGAGGGGTGACGCCGCCAGGCAGCGGAGGGACACAAGTCAAAACCTCCCTGTACATGGACGACGTCACCGTCTTCTGCTCCGATCCGAGGTCAGTTCGCAGGCTGATCAGCATCTGCGAACAGTTCGAGCAGGCGTCGGGGGCCAGGGTCAACCGCACGAAGAGCGAAGCCATGCTCTTTGGCAACTGGCCCGACCGATCCAGCATCATCAGGGCTGATCACCTGAGGGTGTTGGGGATCTGGTTTGGAGGGGCCGAGGCGTACAACAAGAACTGGCAGGAGCGGACTGCCAAGGTGAAACAGAAACTGGGGCTGTGGGGAGGGCGCTCCCTATCGATAGCGGGCAAGAACTGGTCATCAGGAGTGAGGTGCTCTCAGGGCTGCAGTACTTGGCGCAGGTGTGGCCAGTCCCTCGCTCCTTCAGCTCGGAAATCACCCGAGCCGTCTTCAGATTCGGCTGGGGATCCAAGATGGAGCGGGTCAGACGGACCACCATGCACAAGTCCTTGGACAACGGGGGCAAAAACGTCCCCAATGTCGCCCTCACCCTGATGGCCAGCTTTGTGTGTGGCTGCATCAGGTTGTGTGTGGATCCCAGGTACGTGGGCACCAAGTACCACTACGTGCCCAGATTCTACCTGTCGCCCTGGCTACGAAGGATGGGTCTAGCCCCTTTCCTGTGCAACACCCCTGTCAGCTGGTCGTTGCCGCCATACCTGTCCTTCATAGAGAAGTTCTTTCAGGTCAACGCCTTTGACCACAGGGCGATCAGGCAGTGGTCAGCACATAAGGTCCTGCAGGCACTGCAGGAGAAGGACAAGATGGACACAGTGGGGTGGTTCCCTGAGCAGACTGTCCAGTTTTCTGGCAAAATGCCTCATCGCCAGACCTCACCAACAGGCACCAAGACCTCGCCTGGCTGGCGGTGAGAGGGGCCCTCCCAGTCCGATACCTTCCTGTACGCCCGGAACGTCGTCTCCACACCCCTCTGCCCACAGGAGGACTGCAGTGAGGAGGAGTCAGTAACCCACCTCTTTGCACACTGTGGGTTTGCGGAGAAGGTGTGGAGGAGGATGGAAGGGGCAGTGTCGAGGTTCATCCCCAGCAGCTGCATAACAGAGGACTCTCTGATCTACGGGCTGTTCCCGGGGACGCACACCGAGACCAACATCTGGTGCTGCTGGCAGATCATCAACCCGGTGAAAGACGCTCTTTGGTCGGCCCGAAACTTGATGGTCTACCAGCACATGGAGATGTTTGTGGGGGAATGCTGCCGACTGGCACATTCTCGGCTGCAGGAGTACGTGCTGAGGGACGCACTCAAACTCTGTACAGCCACCGCAAGGGCCCGGTGGGGAAGGACCACAGTCTAGGGTCCTTCTCCTGTGGGAGTTGAGGGGTGGGGGGCTGGGGGTATACCCCCTGAATGTAAATATGAAAGAACAAAGTGCCACGTGGATGGCAAAACATTAGAACTTTGAAAATGTAAAGACAGTAATGGTACCAACTGTAAAGAATTGAAAGTCTTTGAATGGCTATTGTACATAATTTTATTTTGGAATAAAGTATATTTTGTTTAATAAAAAAGAGAATGAAAACTTCTATATCACCAGCTTCAGTGTCTCTCAGTCACAATAAAGTTAAATTACAAGAAATTTGACTATTTAGACCCTAATCCAACACTATATACTTCAACTTTTCATTTGATCTCCCAATGTGCAACATATCACAATTGCTCGGATTAAACTTCATCTGTCACTTCACAGCGCACAGCCATACCAGTAATGTCCCAGCTCTACTCTTTGATACACTGTGTGGCAGAAAGCGCTGGGTAAATGCACTCTGTGCACATGCGCATATACACAACACATTGCCTTGTCATATTGCACTTCAATATCTTCCCTCAGTATATTCTAATAGTGACCTAAATGGCTGGCTTCATGGTGTTTTCCTGCCATAGTGGAATATTCCATTTATTTAGTCATGGGGATATGTAAATGTGTATATATGTTTGTATACTATACTTAAGGTAGATACTTCTGTTTATTTTGTTATAAGATTGTAACTACATTGTGGGATGCATTATATTCTGATTCATGTGTAGTCTGAAGTTAACTCTGTGGGTAGTTAGAGATGGGATGTCCTATTGACTAAAGTCAGTGCAGAAAGAGGAAAGAGAGATTCAGCTGCCAGGAATTCACACTGGACACAGTTTGAGCTGTTATTCTATTTTTATGGTAGATATGTTTGGAAATATTGCCAGTTTTCACTATTTTTGCTAATTTTGTAAGTTTGATTTTTGACACACCTAATAAACACACTTACACGAAAGTGCTAAGCAACTCCAGACATTTTTTCTTCAGTCTACGTACGTAACACACTAGTCACAGTTTCACCAACCTTGGGATCATCCACAAAATTGTTACTTCACATTATCGAACCAGATCATTGATATATATCACAAATGAAGAGATCTTTGCAGAACACTACTAGACAGAAACTCCAGCCAGAGTAACAGCCTTCCACTCCTATTCTATCTTCTATGGGCAAACCAGTTCCAATCCAAACTTCCAGTTCACCCTGCCTCCCATGCATCTTCATCTTCTGAATCAATCTACCATGAGAGACCTTATCAAATGCCTGACGAAAGACCATGTACACTATATAACATCCACTGCCTTACAACTTTGAAACCACTTCAAATAACTCAAATTTGTAAAGTAAGCCACACAAGCCTGCATTCCCAAATGTGCATAAATCCCATCCCTCACTGTCTTCCTCAATAGCTTCCCTACCATTGATTCACTGGCCAAAAGAGGGAGCGGAGGGAGAGGGAGCAGAAGAGATCAAGATAGTGAGAGATGGGGAGGGGGAGACAGATAAAGATAGTGGAAGATAAAGATCGAGATAGAGAAAGAAAGACAGAAATAAAGAGATAGGCAGAGGGAGGGGGTGGGGAGTAGGGGGGAGGGAGGAGGGAGGGGAGAGGGGGAGAGACAGAGATAGATAGAGGGAGATAGATCGTGCACGTGCAGGGGTGCCTAAGACTTTTGCACAGTACTGTAATTTAAAGTATTGCACTGTATTGCTGATGCATAAAAAATCATGACATACGCGAGTGATGATAAACCTGATTCTGATTTTGGTCACTATTGTGGACTGAGAGTGGGAAGTGGACAGGGAGAAGGGAAGCATGGTTCGGAAAATGGAAGGGAGATGGTAGGGAGAAGACTCAACACTCAATTCTACTTAATCTCAAACCTTCCCAGCATATTTGCTATCTTTCAATACCTTCTTCTTTATACTCATCTCAAACACTTGCTATGATTCCAAGCTCAAATTGTCATGTTGATCCTTCAGTCGACCTACCCCTCTCCTTAGTTTTGCTATCATCTTTCTCACAATGTAAGCATAAAATACCTTGGGATTCCCCTCGACTCGTGGCCCCATTCATCCTTCCTACTCGTCTGTTTGAGTGCTTTGTGACTACCTTTATATTCCAAGTGGGCCCAGTCTGATTTTAGCCTCCTAAACCCTTTTCCTTCCTGACATTCTCTTGCTGTTTAGATTGCATGTGGTCCTATGTAGCAACTTTTTAACTCAACTCATGATCTTATATACCCTTCTTGACAAGAAACGGAACCTCAATTTAACCATTTGTGATTTGGACAACATCTCCAATTTGCAAGTACAGAGATGCCTTAAACTTAATATGGTTAAGTAGTAGTAATCAGACACATGAAGAGGCAGGGAATGCAGGTAGGTGGGAATAGTTTCGATTGGCAGCATGGTAGATGTCAACATGGTGGGGTGAAGGGCTGTACTATGTTCTGTGTTAGATGTTTAAGCCTACAGAAGCTGTTGAATTTAGTATTTCAAAGAAGTGCATTTCAAGTCAAAGATTATAGAGAACAGTTTACAATGATTTGAACATCTGACGGCAGAAACTGGAATGTTAAACAGGAACATGTAAAATTAAACTGATAATACTGACATACAATTAGATGACATGTCTATTAAAGAAAACATGCAAAAAAACTGCTGTAAGGACTCAGCAGATGAAGCAGTTTTTGTGCAGGTTAAAAGGGTGTGTCAATAATTCAGGACGAAATGATGCATTGATGTCAGGAGGGGAAAGAAGCAGTATAAAGAGTACTGGGGGAGAAGTAGGACAATAGATGGCAGGGAAGCAGATAAGGGGAATTATGGATAGACGAAGCAACGAGGAATCTGCTGGAAGAACTCAGCAAGTCAAGCAGCATCTGTGAGAAGAATGGAACTGTTTTGGGTTGAAATCTTTAGATTGGAGCAATGAGTTGGCCAGTACAAAAAGGGGAAAGTGAATAGTGAGGAAGGAGACCAAGGTGATTGGTGGACCGAGGGGTGTAGGAAGTCAGGAAGGGAGTTGGGATGGGGGTGGGAGAAAGTCACAGGTGTGTGATAGATGGGAGGGGGACAGAGAGATAAAAGAAGGAATTAAAATAGGGGAAAGCACGGGTGGAACAAGGTGAGGATAGAGAGTGTGAAGGTAAGAGACAGTTGCTAGAGGGAGAGGCTGAGAAATAAAAACACAAATCACTTCCAGTGCTGGATTCTGTTAAGTAAAAGAAGTGAGAATCGGAGCCATTATGGAGGGGAGGGGGTGGGGGAATGAATGGTGGTTGGAACCAGAGCCAGATTGATTGGGGAAAGGGGAGGGGAGGAGCCCATAGATCGTGTGTATGGAAACAGGAGGGGAATGGGGACTGGCGGACTGAGGTGAAGTGTAATATAGCAGTCAGCTTGTGTCACATAGAAGTGAGTTGGGATGGAGGTGGGAGTCAGTGTAGGTGAGCGATAGATGGAAACAAACAGTGACGGTTCAGCAGACGAGGTATTTACAGAGGGACTAGTCTATGCTGAAGGCAGAAAGGGGTATGGAGGACAGGTGGCTGCATTTTGTTACAGCTTGTGGAAGGACTATTCGCATTCATCCCTCCCTGACCCCTGGTACTTCCCCCAGCCTTCCCAGTAGATGAGGCGGCGCGGCACGGCAGCAGCGGCCTTTCAGATCTGGTGTTACTTCAATTTAATTTAATTTTCTAATTTAAGTTTGATACACAATTTTCGATTAGGGCACATGGATAACAGAGCGGCTATCTACCATCGCCAGATACTACTACAATACAGAGATCGCCCAAGAACAAACCTCCACAAAGATCTGCTGGTTGAATTACACAACCTCAGCTTGCTGAGGGGAATGGGCCTACATTCCTCAGTCTCGCCTGATGCCGGTGGCCGGAGGTAGGGACGTCGTAAGTGGTGTGCGAGGAAGCGGAAGCGAGGCAAGTGGGCAGAGTCTGTGCCAGGCAAAAAGCAAACCCCATCCAGCCAGCTCTCCTGTCCATTCTGCTCTCCAATGTCCGCTCCCTGGACAATAAATTGGACTACATCCGACTCCAACGAAACACTCAGCGGGAGTATAGAGTCTGCTGTGCGTATGTTTTCAGAGATATGGCTCACTGATGGAATTTTGGACGCCGCCATTCAGCTGGACGGGCTCACCTTGTTTCGAGCGGACAGGGATGCAGCTCTCTCTGGTAAGACCCGCTGTGGTGGCTTGTGTGTTTACATCAATACGGAATGGTGCAAGAAGTCTGTGCTGGTCTCCAGATACTGCTCATCACTAGTGGAGTTTGTGACTTAGATGCAGACCATTTTATTTACCACAGGAATTCACCTCTGTCCCTACATACCAGCGCTAATGGTAAGGAGGCACTCTGTGAACTGTACGGGGCTATTAGCGAACTGCAGAACGCACACCCTTATGAACTGTTTATTGTCGCCGGAGATTTTAACCATGCGAACCTTACGTCAGTGCTCCCCAAATTCCATCAGTATGTACGCATTGGACCTTGCTTATACAAACATCCCCGACGCGTACTGGACAGAGCCCTGCGCCCACCTCAGTTACTCAGACCACATCTCAGTTATGCTGATCCCAGCATACAGACCTCTCATCAGGCGCTCCAGACCAGTTCAGAAGCAGGTGAACCTGGCCAGCAGGAGCCATCTCTGCTCTTCAAGACTGCTTTGAGCACACTGACTGGCACATGGTCAGGGAGGCTGCAACCGATGGTGACTCTACCAACTTAGAGGAGTACACAGCATCAGTGACCAGCTACATCAGCAAGTGCATTGATGATGTTACTCTGTCCAAGACCATCACTATACACGCTAACCAGAAGCCATGGATGACCACGGAGGTGCGTGCGCTACTGAGGACTCGCGACTCTGCCTTCCGAGCAGGCGACAAGGTAGCCCTAACAACAGCGAGGCCAAGCTGTCCCAGGCCATCAGAGGGGCAAAGTATGCACACGCCCAGTGAATCCACAGCCACTTCTAGGACAGCGGCGACACGCGGCTCATGTGGAAGGGCATTCAGGACATCACTAATTACAGAACATCACCTGACTGTGCGGGTAATGCCTCCCTCCCAGATGCACTGAATAACTTCTATGCCCGTTTTGAGGTCGAAAATGACACGACGGCGAGGGAGTCCACCCCTCCTACAAATGACCAGGTGCTGTGTCTCAGTCTTCAGTGTCCTGCCTAAATGACTACCATCCTGTTCCACTCACATCCATCATCATGAAGTGTTTCGTGAGGCTCGTCATGAGGCATATCAAGACCCTGCTGCCCCCCTCACTGGACCCCCTGCAGTTTGCGTACCGTCCCAACCGCTCAACAGATGATGCCATTGCCACCACCGTCCACCTGGCCCTAACCCACCTGGACAAAAAAGACACATACGTTCGGATGCTGTTCATAGATTTCAGTTCAGCATTCAACACAACCATCCCTCAGAAACTGATTGGAAAGCTGAACCTACTGGGCCTGAACACCTCCCTCTGCAACTGGATCCTAGACTTCCTGACTGGGAGACCTCAGTCAGTCCGGATCGGGAGCAGCATCTCCAACACCATCACACTAAGCACGGGGCCCCCCAGGGCTGTGTGCTCAGTCCACTGCTGTTCACTCTGCTGACCCACGACTGTGCTGCAACACACAGCTCGAACCATATCATCAAGTTTGCCAATGACACGACCGTGGTGGGTCTCATCAGCAAGAATGACGAGTCAGCTTACAGAGAGGAGGTGCAGCAGCTAACAGACTGGTGCAGAGTCAACAACCTGTCTCTGAATGTGAACAGAACAAAAGAGATGGTTGTTGACTTCAGGAGAGCACGGAGCGACCACTCCCCGCTGAACACGGACAGCTCTTTGGTAGAGATCGTTAAGAGCACCAAGTTTCTTGGTGTTCACCTGACGGAGAATCTCACCTGGCCCCTCAACACCAGCTCCATAGCAAAGAAAGCCCAGCAGCATCTCTACTTTCTGCGAAGGCTGAGATAAGTCCATCTTTGACTCCCCATCCTCATCATATTCTACAGGGGTTGTATTGAGAGCATCCCGAGCAGCTGCATCACTGCCTGGTTCGGAAATTGCACCATCTCGGATCACAAGACCCTGCAGTGGATAGTGAGGTCAGCTGAGAAAATTATCGGGGTCTCTCATCCCGCCATCACGGACATCTACACTACATGCTGCATCCACAAAGGAAACAGCATTATGAAGGACCCCATGCACCCCTCATACAAACTCTTCTCCCTCCTGCGGTCTGGGAAAAGGCTCCGAAACATTCGGGCTCTCACGACCAGACTATGTAACAGGTTCTTTCCCCAAGCTATCAGACTTCTCAATACCCAGAGCCTGAACTGACACCTTGCCCTATTATTATTTATTGTAATACCTGCACTGTTTTTGTGCACTTTACATAGTCCTGTGTAGGTCTGTAGTCTAGTGTAGTTTTATCCGTGTTGTTTTTTATGTAGTTCAGTCTATTTTTCTACTGTGTCATGTAACACCATGGTCCTGAAAAATGTGTCATTTTTACTATGTACTGTACCAGCAGTTATGGTCAAAATGACAATAAAATGACTTGACTTGAGATGTAACATGTATCCTTATACCACCATCCAGACACCTTAAACACTTGTAGGTTGATCTGTTTGCATATGACAGTGGCCACGCCCTGGTACAGCATAGGTGAGGCAAATGTTTACATGCATCTCCTCCAACTTTGTCTACAGAATTCAGTGTTCCCATTTGGCCTCTACAGTACATTAGTGAGACCAAACACAGATTGGATAACCATTTTGCAGGTCACCTTCACTCAGTCTGCAGTGGCCATCCCAAACTCCCAGCTGCATGCCATTTCAGTCCCCTTTCTTGTTCCCATACTGACCTGGTCATCCTTGGCCTTCTCTACTGCCAGGATAAAGCCCAAGACTAAATGGAGGAACAGCCCATCTTATTCCACTGGACTAATCTGCTATGTAATGGCACGAGTGTTGAGTTTTCCAATTTTTAGGTTAACTTCTCTCCCTTTTTTCTTTTTCATATTCTTTCTGATCTTCCACCAGTCCTCCCATTTTTGTTCCCATTCCCCTCCTGTTTCCATCCACCCACTACAAACACACACGACCCACGAGCTCCTCCCCTCCCCTTTCCCCAATCAATCTGGCTCTCTCGGTGGCCATCCATTTCAATCTTGCTTCCCACTCCCATTCCGACATGTCAGTCCATGGCCTTCTATATTGCTGCGAAGAGGCCACACTCATGTTGGAGGAGCAACACCTTATATTCTGTCAGGGTACCTCCAACCTGATGACATGAACATCGATCTCTCGAACTTCTTGTAATGCCCCTCCCCCACCTTCACCATTTCCTATTCCTCTTTCCCCCTCCAACCTTATTTCCTTACCTGCCTATCATTTCCCTTTGGTGCTCCTCCCCCTTCCCTTTCTTCTACCCTCTCCCATCAGATTCCACCTTCACCAGCCCTTAATCTATTTCACCAATCAACTTCCCAACTCTTTACTTCACCCCTCCCCCCACTCAGCTTCACCTATCACCTGCCACCTTGTACTTGTTCCACCCCGCTTTTTTTTTACCGACTGCTCATCTTTTTGAAGAAGGGTCTCAGCCCAAAACATCAACTGTTTATTCTTTTCCATAGATGCTGCCTGGCTCGCTGAGTTCCTCCAGCATTTTGTGTGTGTTGCTTGGATTTCCAGCAGCTGCAGATTTTCTTGTGTTTGTGAACCTACACAACCAGTATTTCCACCCACCCCCAACTAGTACATCCAGTTTCTCTCTCCCTTTTGTCAGGGTATAAAGCAATTATTAACTTCAACCAATCTTCAGATCTCTCTGTCTCTCTCTCTCGTGACTTCAAAGGCTGCCAGCTTGTGTGTGTCCCAAATAAAGACTTTTATATCTGACAGCTGTGCCTCTCCGGTGACTTTTTTCATGTTACCAGACCTTTCATCACTTTTTCCAGCCCTTCATCAGCACCCTCCCACCCACACCTAGCTCTATCTGTCCATAGGATATACAAGAGACTGCAAATGCTGGCACGTGGGGCAACGAACGATCTACTGGAGGAATTCAACGATGTGAGCAGCATCAGTTGAGGAAAGGAACTATCAACACTGTGGGTTGAAACTCTACATCAGAACTGAGTGGAGAGGGGAGATGACCCCAACAGACTCACAGGTCAAGTGTTGCCTCAGCTGGAAGGTCTGTTTGGGGCCTTGAATGGTAGTGCGGGAAGAGGTGTAGGGGCAAAGGTGGCACTTGCTCCACTTGCAAAGAGAAGTACCAGGAGGGAGATCAGTAGGGAGGGATGGCGAGGGGAGAGAAAGATGTGCTTTGTGGTGGGATCCTGTTGGAGGGTACAAGTTATGTGCTGTGTAGGTTACCTGTACAGGTATTCCCCCCCCCCCCACACCTTTACAAAGGTAGAGTGTTCCTATGAAATCTTTCTCAAGTCAAAATGGCGTAAAGCGAAGAACCATTAATTTACAAGGATAAAATTTTCGTAAAAGCAAAAATCCTCTTGGTAATGTGATAATTGGTTACCAACGTAGGTGTTTTGTAAAAGCAAAGTGGCGTAAAGCGAACATTCGTAAAGCGGCGGACACCTGTAATTGGAAAATTAAATGTTCTGATCATCAGGAGGCCCAAGAGGAATAAGGAGGTGTTGTTCCTCTAGTTTGCACTTGGCAACCAAAGGGAGACAGATTAGTGTGGGAATAGCAAGGAGAAGCTGAATTAAGATGCAACCAGAAACTCAAGAGGACAAGTGCAGACAGAATGGTCACTGAGTCTATGCTTGGTCTTCCAAAATTGAGGAGGGCACACAACGTCCACCAAATGCAACAGCTCAGTTTGAAAGAGGTGCAGGAGAATTTTACCTCAACTGGATATGCTGTTTGGATTCCATCCTATAGTTGCAGGGGCAAGTGCCAAGGGACAGGGAGGAGTGGGTTGTTTCCATGGAAATCAGAGGGAGAAAGGGAAAATGAAGGATTGAATGTTAGTTAGGGAGGCTGGTTCAGTGAAAGGCAAGGACAGAGGAAACTCTATTGTCATGTTATGTGCTATCTGTTTATTGAATAAATCCAAAACGTTTAAGATTTCCCCTAAAGAAAACCCAGATGATTTCAGGCCATTTTATCATGTATCCTGAAAACTCATCTTTAATTATGTACTCCAACATCTTGCCAACCATGGAAGTCAGGCTATCTGGCCTATAATTTCCTGTCTTTTGCCTCCCTCCCTTTGTGGCCGAGTTTGCTAATGATACAAAGATAGATGGATGGGACAAGTAATGTTGAGCAAGTTTGCTGAAAGACTTGGACAGATTAAGGAATGGACAAAGAAGTGGTAGATAGTGTATTCCACTGTATATGGTTCATGGATTTTGGTAGAATGAAAAAAGGCATGGACTATTTTCTAAACAGGGAGCAAATTCAGAAATCAGAAGTGCAAAGGGAGTCCTAGTGCAGATTTCCTAAAGGTTAACTTGTAAGTTAGGTTGACAGTCAGGAAGGCAAATGCAATGTTAGCATTCATTTCAAGAGGACAAGAATATAAAAGCGAGGATGCAATGCTGAGGCTTAATAAGGCATTGGTCAGACCTCATTTGCAGTATTGAGAGCAGATGTGGGCCCCTTATCAAAGAAAAGATGTGCTGGCATTGGAAAGGGTCCAGAGAAGGTTCACGAGAATGATTCCGGGAAATGAAAGGATTAGCATATGAGGAGCATTTGATGGCTGTGGCTGGAGTTTACAAGAATGCAGAGAGATCTTGTTAAAATCTAATGAATATTGAATGGCGTGGAAAGGATGCTTCTATTAGTGGGGGAGTCATGACTGAGGACACAACCTCAGAATAGAGGGACATACCTTTAAGAATAGAGATGAGAAGAAACTTCTTTAGCCAGAGAGAATGAATCTGTGGAATTCATTGCCACAGACAGCTGTGGAAGCCAAGTCGTGAGGTACATTTAAAATGGAGGTTGATAGGTTCTTGATTAGTAAGAGTGTCACAGCTTAAGGGGAATGGCAGAAGAATGGTCACAGAATTACAGGAAGGATATTAATAAGGTTGAAAGAGTGCAGAGAAGAAGGTTTACAAGTATGTTGCCGGGACTTGAGAAACTGAGTTGCAGAGAAAGGTTAGGACTTTATTCCCTGCAGCGTAGGAGAATGAGGGGTGATTTGATAGAGGTCTATAAAATTATGATGGGTATAGATAGAGTGAATGCAAGCAGGCTTTTTCCACTGAGGCTAGGGGAGAAAAAAACCAGAGGTCATGGGTTAAGGGTGAAGGGGGGAAAGTTTAAAGGGAACATTAGGGGGGACTTCTTCACGCAGAGAGTGGTGGGAGTGTGGAATGAGCTGCCAGATGAAGTGGTGAATGCGGGCTCACTTTTGACATTTAAGAAAAACTTGGACAGGTATATGAATGAGAGGGGTTTGGAGAAATATGGCCCAGGTGCAGGTCAGTGGGACTAGGCAGAAAAATGGTTCAGCACAGCCAAGAAGGGCCAAAAGGCCTGTTTCTGTGCTGTAATGTTCTATGGTTCTAATGGGGCTGAGTGGTTAAATAAATCACCCTTGATCAAATTGCAGAGCAGATTCAATGGGCTGAATGGTCTATTTTGTCTTGTGGTCCAAGAACCTGAATCCCTGCGCCACACCAGCTCCTTAGCCAGGAATTTTCCTGGCCTTTATTTCTATTTCTGAGTTCACTAGCACATGGTACCAGGAGTAATCTCAAGATCACAAACCTCAAGGTCTTCCTTCTTAGCTTCTTACCTAACTCCCTATACTCATTCTGCAAAACCACATCCCTTGTTCTACAGATGTTACTTGTATAACTTTGGCTGCAGCCACTTAGGGACAAATCAGCCATCACATTATAGGGAGTACAGTCAGCCCTCCTTATCCGCAGGGAATTGGTTCCAGGATCCCCCTCGGATACCAAAAAATGAGGATGCTCAAGTCCCTTATTTAACCTGTCTCGGTGCAGTGGACTTTAGGACCCGGCAGAGCTCGGGACCTTATTTAACCTGTCTCAGTGCGGTGAACTTTAGGAACTGGAGGAGCTCGGGATCCGTTGCCCGCAGCTGCTGCTGTTTCTGGATGGAAAGTTGATGGAAAGTGATCACGATTGAAAATAAAGTGGAAATAATAAAGCGATCAGACAGAGGTAAAATGCCATCGGTCATTGGAAAAGCGTTAGGCTACAGTCGGTCAACGATCAGAACAATTTTTAATGCAGAGGTTTAATTACTGAAAGTGAGTAGGCTAATAGAAACATTTAGTACAGTAAATAAAACTTTATTTCACTTTCCAAGTCTGTTACAAGTTATCCTCTTCCTTAGCTTAGATATGAATCATGTATTTACAATTTACAGTAGTGTCTTTCCAAAATACAAGTACAAAAGCTATCGTAAACAAACTAGGTACAGCTATTTAGTACCTTCAAAGGCTGAAGCTCCAAGGATGAGACCCTGCAAAAATAAATCAGTTGTACAGAGAGCATTCCAGTCAGACATTAACAGCTTAAGTTCCATTAATTTTATTGCACAATTTATCCTAGTGCCATTTAATAAAAAATCTGCTTGAATTAACATCAGAATAAGATTGAGAGCTTTTTTGCATTTTAGGTTTTGTACAAATCACAGTAAAAGGCCATGAAAACATTATCCTGATAACAGTACCATATTCCCCCCCATGTGCAACCAGATAAATAACTTCCCAGCAGCATGATCACTGAACAGTTCCACTTAGGTGACTTCCTTAGTTAACGGAGCCAAGAAGTCTGGAAGGAAAAGTGAGGAATCACTGAAGTGGACTGTAAACATTTTTCAGTTGCATTTACAAATTACAATTACTTAGAAATACAAATAAATTTACTGTTCTGCTTTGATCATGGAAGATCAACTTTTCAACCACAAAGAAAGAAACATTTTGCAAATACACTATCCATCTTTCAGACTAAGTATCTAAATCATAAATTAAAAAGCATAAGCAGTGGCATGATTTTCTGATCACTTGATTGATTAGCAGTATCAGGGGCAAACAGATCATCACAAAGACTTCAGAAAGGCACTTTCTGCATAAAGTCTGCAATGTAAGTATCAGTTCCAATGTCATTGTGTTCTAATGTAACTCTAGACCCATTAATGTGAAAAGAATGCACAATGGCCTTTAAATGCATAATTGTACCTACCTCTGCAGCTTCCTCTGGAAGCGCCAAAACAACATATTAACTGCACTACTACCAATGGTTAATACATCAAAAATTCTGACACCTTGGTCAAACAGTTTGTTCTTAACAAATTAATGTGAGTTGTTCAACATTTCCAGCATCTGCAGAATCTCGCATCTTTATTAGACAACTCCTAATTTTCTTCCAAATTGTATGGTAACATTCTTTCCCCAGAGTAGGGTATGTCTAAATCTACAGAACATAAACTTAAGGTGAGAGTGGAAAGATTTAAAAGGGACTTGAGAGGCATCTTTCTCACAGAAAGGGTAATGAGTATATGAAATAAGCTGCTGGAGGAAGCTGTCAAACGTGGTTCAATTACAATGTTTAAAAGACACTTAGCTACATGGATAAAAAAAGTTTCGGGCAAAACAGAAGGGGCTAGTTTGGATAGACAGCTTGGTCAGCAAGTGAGAGTTTGGCCTGTATCTGTATTGTGTAATGTCATCATATAAGAAATAAATCAACTAAACTAACTAAACCAATTAACTAGTACTGTTATGTTTCCATTTAGTGGGCCTATTTAGTAGTAGTAATCAGGCAGACACAGCATGGATTCAGCCAGGTCAGATCCTGTTTGACAAACTTACTGGAGTTCTTTGAGGATAAGACGAGCACAGTGGATAGAGGGGAACAGATGGACATTATTTACTTGGATTTCCAGGTGTTCAATAAGGTACCACATAAAAGGCTTATCCATAAGGTAAGGATGCATAGAGTTGGGGGTTATGTATTAGCATGGATAGAGGATTGGTTAACTAACAGAAAGCAGAGAGCTGGGATAGACGGAGAGGCGGAACAAAGTCATGATGGCGCTAAACTGTGACTCCTTTGCTTGCATCTTCAGAAACAGCTCTATTTCCAGCTTTAAGATCTTTATTTTTCCCTTTCAGGGTTCTTTTGACCTGGAATTACACACTGACTTCGGTTCTTTGCTGGAATGGGACTCATTCTTGTGGTTTCAAGACTGGCCGTTGTTTGGCATGCCAAGGGTTCGGCCTTGGAGTCTGGCTCGGATTTGGAAGCCTAAGATCTCAGGGCTCTGGAGACAGGTGGATCGAGACCTGTGTGTCGTTGGGGAAGTCGGAAAATCTTCTGTTGTGTGCCCAAAGACCCGGGATCTTTGGGAACAGAGCCAGGAAAAAGCAACATAACGGACTTTTAACATCGTAAACCAGCAAGTTGTTTATTATGTCTCCCCACTGTCGCCTGGGATTGTACTCGCTGGAATTCAGAAGAATGAGAGATCATCTTATTTTGGGGGAGTAAATTTAGGGCGGAGATGAGGAGGAACTGCTTTTCCCAGAGAGTGGTGAATCTGTGGAATTCTCTGCCCAATGAAGCAGTGGAGTCTTCCTCAGTAAATATATTTAAAACAAGGTTGGATAGATTTTTGCATAGGGGAATTAAAGGCTATGGGGGAAAAAGCAGGTAGGTGGAGATGAGTTCATGGCCAGATTAACCACAATCTTATTGAATGGCAGAGCAGGCTTGATGGGCCAGATGGCTTACTCCACCTCCTATTTCTTATGTTCTAATATACCAGCTAAAGAGAGTTATAGGTAAAGTTTGCTGAAAACTACAAGAATATAGTGGAACAAAAAAGAAATGCATCATGCTTGGCAAAATCCAAAAGTTCTTTACTGCACAATCAGCTGATATGATGCCTGAATATTGGGAAGAGAAGCAGACAAGTTAGAACTGAAAAGTCTCTGCTAATAGGAGTATAAGATAACCTTCTGATTTCTAGATACTTTTTGTATTTGGTCTTCACCTAACGACCATTGATATCCTGAGCAATGGTGCATGTTACTGCTGTCAATGTTCTGCACACCTACATGCACAAGAGAAAAGATTTTATTGCAGTGGTATTATTGTCCATATGAAGTACTTGACCATGGATGCCTGACTGAAGCCAAATAAATGTACCCTCAGAATTAAGTCAAAGATGTTATTTTGCAAATGTGGTCAAGCACAAACTGTAATTGGTTTGAAACTTTTTTAAAAACTTCATTCTGTTTGATAGTGTTATGTGCTTCCACATGCTGCTCATTTCCTTCAGAAGTGTAATTTACAGAGTGATAAAGGCTGTTGAAGAAACACACTCAATAACTGAATGGTCTTTTTCCAGACTTTCATATATTAGTAGTGTTCTACTAGTTAATGACAAATATCTAGACAGATGAGCTGAAATACATTTAGTATTAGTTTGTTAGTAAGACAAATATATTGTTACAAAAAGATGAGAAAAAGACAATTAAAGATAACACTCACCCATGAAATGAATGCATCAATAGCCAACTCTCAGAAGATGCCAGTGCGAGGTGAAGAATACTACAGTGCCAGAGGAAATGAGCATATTGGATTTTATAAGTTATGCAAGAAACATTCAAAGCTTGGAAAATGCATGCAAACAGGATAACCATTAGATGAATTGTGCCAATGATTGTAAACCAGCATCTGAATTGGAGAACTCTGGAAGGAATGAGATGGGACTGGGATAACAGGAAGAAAATAATATCCTGAGAGGGTTGGCTCCTGCCATTTAGAAATGTGATCGACTGGAATTAAGATAGTTGAACAAAAATTTGATGCTTTACCCATTCCAGTAAAGGATTATTGATCACATAACATCCAGAAGCGATTACAGCATTAAAAATGGACTATTATATTCACAGTCATGCTATTTGTCTTAATTGTTAAAAATGTTTTTAAAAATGTTCTTTTTATGTCTGATCTATATTGCAATATCATCTTTTTATTTTTATTTTGCTTCAGTGCACAATTTTACATAGCTAAATAACTAATTAAGAGTGCATTCTTCAACCATGTTGTAAGATGAATTGATTGCCTATTTTGCACATAAAAACATCTAGTGATCATTTTGTGTGTGTTGTTGTTTGAATTTCCAGCATCTGCAGATTTCCTCGTGTTTACAATGATCCATTGTAGGAGTCACAACACAAAGGAGATGCCGTTCAGCTCAAGTCCATGTCAGCTCTCTCTGAAGTGCTTTAGAGTCAGCTCTTCCCCTGCTCTCTTAATTCTGAAGGTTTCTTTCCCTGAAGTGACTATGCTTTTTGAAAAAATGGATCAGCTCTGCTCCAGCTACTCTAATAATAAAGTCGTCACTGAGTGAAAATGTTCTCCTTACAATTCCACTGCATATTTTGTCCAAAACCTTAAAACTATTGGCTTTTTTTTCCTAAAAAGTGAATGGGATCAATTTTGCATTCCCTTGTAGAGCTGCTACCATCTAGAACACTACTGTCAAATCTTCCTTAGTTCCAAAGAGAACAAACATCTTTCACATTGCCAACCTAACATTGCAGCTAAAAATCCTCATTGCTGGACATGTTCTGGTAGATCTACTTTGTATTCTTTGAAGGTCCTTTATATTGTGGTAACTAGAATTGGACATTCTGATATAGTCACTCGATAATTTTAAAATGTTGTTGTCCACACAATCCTGACAAAGATATTATCCAAATTCCAACAATTTTTGTAACATATGCACCAAAATATTAATATATTAATTTTTTCAATATGCTATTTACAGTTCAATCCATGATTGATTCAGATGGTGGCTTATAATCCTGTTATCTATCAAGGTCATCCACTTGACCATGAAATTAAGTTTGTATTTGTGGAAACCAAATTTGAAATAAAAACCAGTTAGTAAACCCTGGTGCTATTGCCAATACTGACATATAACAATAAGCAAAATGAATGTTAAACACAAACATTTTTTGAAATTGCAGAAAGCTACATAATGTTTGGAAATAGACCACTGGCAGAAGGCATAGTGACTAACAACAAATTACAGGAAAACAAGTTAATTGTTTGAGTCAAGCATGTGCTGAGTTATTTGGTAATGGAATGTATTCCAGAAATAATGATCAAATATTGAGTAAATGGCTTTTCCATCTAAACATAGCAACAACTCAATGCCTTTTTGTAATTGAACTGAGATGAGCAGCCAATTATTGAATGTGGAAATAATTAATTTAACTCCTATTCACCATTGTTTAAAAATATCACATTATCTTTAACTGTTGCTGGTGAAAGTAATGTAGGTCTCTTGAACTTTGAAATTTTCCTTGGGATTGATTTTATTAGTTGTGAACTAGAACTTCGTCCATCTCTATTCAAAATTTCTGGTGAGCAGATGAAACGCCTCTCCCATGACTCCCAGGAGTATAGACTTAATTGAATGATACATATCAAAATTTCCACTTGGTACTTGAAGAGGATTACCCATCAGGTTGGGGAATAAAGAGAAAATCAGTTTGGGATATTCCTTACTTTGCAATTATTTCCAGAATGTTTAAGATAATTTGGACCATGTTTCTTTTGTTTAAAAAAGTAGTTAATGGTGATAAGAGGATTTTAAAGATGACGGCAGTTAATCCTGGAACATCAACATGCTAAAACAAAATAATGAGTGCTCCTTATGAATTTCCAAACAAAATAGTCAAATAATACCCATCACAAAACGCTTACATTAAGTGGAAGAGCAAATTATATTTTCCCAGATTAAAAAACATTATCATGTGTCTCGTACCTGTGAAATATTATTTCCTTGTAATGTGGTCACATTTTTCCTGCATTCCTTCCTACTCCGTCCCCCATCATTCCCTCTCTCTCTCTCTCTCTCTCTCTCTCTCTCTCTCTCTCTCTCTCCCTCCCTCCCTCCCTCCCTCCCTCCCTCCCTCTCTCTCACACACACACATTAAAGAATACAATGCTACTAAACTTTGTCCAGGATACAGCATGCCTGAATAACAATCTGAACTGAATCAACTGCATTTAACCTGCATAGAATACCTGTAACCAATGGGCTATAAGAAATAAAAGCCTAAAAGCTACTGCAACTTTTAATGAAATTTTTTTAAAAATCAGAGAAAAACTACAAACAATGGAAACCTGAAATAAATATAGGAAATGTTGTAGAAATCAGCAGATAAGGCAGCATCTGTTGAAACAGTTTCTATTTCAGATCGAAGGTCCTTCATTAGAACTAAGAAAGAGAAAACAAGTTATTCTAGGTGGCAGAAAAGGTACATGAAGGAAATGGTAATTTGTGAGACAGAATAAAGTAACACAGCAAGACGGTGGTTAAGCTTGATTAGTATAATATGTCACTAATTTTCAAAGTACTGTAGCGGTGTGCTACATGCAGCACTGCAATAACAACACGGAGTCGGTGAGCTGCAGTTACAAAAGAGGTTTATTCAAACTTCGCGGCCTGGCTTTAAAGCCTTCCTGATCCCACCCTCCCCGGGCGGGAATGCTGTAGGGGGCGCGTATTCACAGTCCCGTCCCGTGCATGGCCCTTTCCCCTTGCTGATGAAGCAGGCTTGGCGCCCTCTTTGGGACCGGCCTCAATGCCGGCACGCGCCGCTTTGTGAGCCGGTTCGAGTGCGCCGGGAAGTGGGTCGTCACATAACCCCGCCCCCCCCCCCCAAAACCGGCAATACACCCCCCAATGTCCACAGTCTGGGTCGGACTCTGTTTGGGAGGTCTGCCTCTGCGCCGCGGTGCCGGAATCTCGACTGGCTGCGCCAAGTCCACATGGGCCGGTTTGAGTTGGTCCACTGTGAAAACCTCCTCCTTCCCCCTCAATGTCCAGTACGAATGTGGACCCGTTGTTTCTGATCACTGTAAACAGCCCCTCATAGGGCCGCTGTAGTGGTGCCCGATGTCCGCCCAGTCATACAAAAATGAACTTACAGTTTTGCAGGTCTTTGGGTACGCAGGACGGGTTCTGCCCAAGTTACGAAGTGGGTATGGGGGCCAGGTTACCGAGCCTCTCGCGTAGTCTGCCCAGGACTGCTGCGGGTTCTTCCACTTGCCCCCTTGGGGCTGGTATCAACTCTCCTGGGACGACCAGGGGTGCGCCGTACACCAACTCGGCCGACGAGGTGTGCAGATCCTCTTTGGGCGCCGTGCGGATTCCGAGCAGGACCCAGGGGAGCTCGTCCACCCAGTTAGGCCCTTTGAGGCAGGCCATGAGAGCCGACTTCAGGTGATAGTGGAAACGCTCCACTAGTCCGTTCGACTGTGGGTGGTAGGCAGTTGTGTGGTGCAGCTGTATCTCCAAAAGGCTGGCCATAGCTGACCACAGGCTGGAGGTGAACTGAGCGCCTCTGTCGGAGGAAATGTGGGCCGGTACACCAAAGCAAGATACCCAGGTGGCAATCAGTGCCTGGGCGCAAGATTCGGAGGTGGTGTCGGTGAGCAGGACCACCTCTGGCCATCTTATGAACCGGTCCATGATAGTCAGGAGGTGCCGCGCTCTGCGCGACACTGGCAGGGGGCCTACGATATCCACATGAATGTGGTCGAAACGCCAGTGGGTGGGGTGGAACTGCTGCAGCAGAGCTTTGGTGTGCCGCTGCACCTTGGCTGTTTGGCAGTGCATGCACGTTCTGGCCCAGTCACGGACCTGCTTGAGGAGTCCGTGCCAAACGAACCTGTTGGAGACCATCCGGACGGTTGTCCTGATGGAGGGGTGCGCTAAGTTGTGAATGGAGTTGAAAATGCGCCGCCGCCAGGCTGCCGGAATGACGGGACGGGGTTGGCCGGTGGTGACGTCACAGAGAAGGGTCCTCTCACCTGGGCCTACGGGGAGGTCCTGGAACTGCAAACCAGAGACTGCAGTCCTGTAACTAGGGATCTCCTCGTCTGCCAGTGCTTCATAGTCTACCCCCGGGACAGGTTTTCGATGTTAGGGCGGGAGAGGGCGCCACAACATTGTCCTTTCCCGAAACATGCCAGACATCCGTTGTGTATTCAGAGATGTAGGACAGATGCCGCTGCTGGCAGGACGACCAGGGGTCGGATGCTTTCATGAACGCAAAGGTAAGCGGTTTGTGGTCCATGAACGCGGTGAAGGGCCTACCTTCTAAGAAGTACCTGAAATGCTGGATTGCCAGGTATAGCACCAACAGTTCCCGGTCGAAAGCGCTGTATTTGAGCTCGGGTGGTCGTAGGTGTTTGCTGAAAAACACCCTCGATGAGTTGTTCCAGCACTCTACCAACTGACGTGTTGGATGCGTCCACTGTGAGGGCGGTAGGGACATCCGTTCTGTGGTGCACTAGCATCGTGGCGTTTGCCAAGGCTTCTTTGGTTTTAATGAAAGCGGTGGCGGACTCCTCGTCCCAGGTAATGTCCTTGCCCTTACCCGACATCAGGGAGAACAGGGGGCACATGATTCGGGCAGCTGAAGGGAGGAAGTGGTGGTAGGAATTCACCATACCCACGAATTCCTGAAGGCCTTTGACTGTGTTGGGTCGGGGGAAATGGCGGACTGCGTCTACCTTGACGAGCAGAGGGGTTGCCCCGTCTTTAGTAATCCTGTGGCCCAGGAAGTCAATGGTGTCGAGCCCGAACTGGCATTTGGTCGGGTTGATTGTCAGGCCGTATTCACTCAGTTGGGCGTAGAGTTGGCGGAGGTGGGACAGATGCTCCTGACGACTGCTGCTGGCTATGGGGATGTCGTCCAAATAGATGAAAGTGAAGTCCAGTTCGCGTCCCACCGCGTCCATTAACCGCTGAAACGTCTGTGCGGCATTCTTTAGGCCGAACGGCATGCGGAGGAACTCGAAAAGGCCAAACGGGGTGATGAGTGCCATTTTGGGGACATCGTCCGGATGCCTCGGGATTTGATGGTATCCCTGGACGAGGTCTACCTTGGAGAAGATCCGTGCGCCATGCAGGTTTGCTGCAAAGTCCTGAATGTGCGGCACAGGGTAGCGGTCCGGTGTTGTAGCCTCGTACAGCCTGCGGTATTCGCCGTATGGTCTCCAGCTCCCTGTTGCTTTGGGCACCATGTGCAGGGGGGAGGCCCATGGGCTGTCAGACCGCCGTATGATCCCCAATTCCTCCATCCTCTTGAACTCCTCCTTCGCCAGCCGGAGCTTGTCCGGGGGAAGCCTTCGAGCACGGGCGTGGCGGGGTGGTCCCAGGGTCGGGATGTGGTGCTGTACGCCGTGTCTGGGCATGACTGCCGTGAACTGCGGTGCCAGAACCGATGGGAAATCCACCAGGACTCTGGTGAAGTCGTTGTCGGACAACGTGATGGAGTCTAGGTGTGGGGCCGGCAACTGGGCTTCACCCAAGGAGAACGTTTGAAAGGTCTCGGCGTGGACCAGTCTCTTCCTTGGCAGGTTGACCAGTAGGCTGTGAGCCCGCAAAAAATCCGCTCCCAGGAGTGGTTGGGCTATGGCAGCTAGTGTGAAGTCCCACGTGAACCGGCTGGAGCCGAACTGTAACCGCACCGTACGGGTGCCGTAGGTCCTTACTGTGCTGCCATTCGCGGCCCTCAGGGTGGGACCCGGTTCTCTGTTGTGGGTGTCGTAACTCGTCGGAGGTAAGACGCTGATCTCGGCTCCAGTGTCGACCAAAAAGCGGCGTCCCGACTGCTTGTCCCAGACATACAGGAGGCTATCCCGATGGCCAGCCGCCGCGTTTCCCGGGAACTTGCAGGGCAGGCTACAGCGGCGGGCTTCTGCGCGCCCACCGCTGGTGGTAGAAGCACCATTGTTCATTGGTCTCCTCACCCCTGCCTCTGGGGTTAGCGGGCTCTGTGGCGGGGCCTGGTCTGGTTTGCTGCTGGGAGCGTGCCCTGGTGATCTGTGTGGCTGACGCCCCACTCTCCTTCTTGGCTTTCCACAGCATGTCCGCCCGGGCCGCCACCTTCCGGGGGTCGCTGAAATCCGCGTCGGACAGCAGCAGGCATATGTCCTCGGGCAGCTGCTCCAGCAATGCCTGCTCAAACATGAGGCAGGGCTTGTGACCTCCGGACAGGGACAGCATCTCGTTCATCAAGGCCGACGGTGGCCTGTCCCCCAAACCATCCAGGTGCAGTAAGCGGGCAGCTCGCTCGCGCCGTGAGAGTCCGAAAGTCCTTATGAGCAAGGCTTTGAATTTTGTGTACTTGCCCTGCTCCGAGGGTGACTGTATGAACTCCTCAACCTGGGCAGCTGTCTCCTGGTCGAGAGAGCTCACCACGTAGTAGTAACGTGTGGCATCCAAGGATATCTGCCGAATGTGGAATTGGGCTTCTGCTTGCTGGAACCATAGGTGAGGTCGCAGCGTCCAGAAGCTTGGCAGTTTTAATGAAACTGCATAAACAGATGCGGCGTCATTCATCTCCGGTCCAAATATCGTTTGGGCCGTCGGGGTCACCAATTGTAGCGGTGTGCTGCACGCAGCGCTGCAATAACGACACAGAGTCGGTGAGCTGCAGTTACAAAAGAGGTTTATTCAAACTTCGCAGCCTCGCTTTAAAGCCTTCCTGATCCCACCCTCCCCGGGCGGGAATGCATATTCACAGTCCCGTCCCGCGCGCTGGCTTTTCCCCTTGCTGGTGAAGCAGGCTTGGTGCCCTTTTTGGGACCGGCCTCAATGCCGGCGCGTGCCACTTTGTGAGCCGGTTCGAGTGCGCTGGGAAGTGGGTCACCACAGTACCTTTATTATCAAAGTACTCTATATACTGTACGACCTTGAGATTTGTCTCCTTATGGGCAGCCACAAAAACAAAGAAACCCAATAGTACCCATTTTTAAAAAAAGACTGTCAAACACCCAATGTACAAATTGGGCAAATAATAAAAGTAAGCAAATATCATTCAGAGCATAAGTTCACAAAAGTGAGTCCACAGCCACGAAGCCAATTCATTGCCGTATCTGATCCAGGAGCCCGATAGTTGCAGGGTACAGTCCTAGTTCAGCGCAGTGACAAGTAAACCTCATGAGCAGCAAGCTGAACACTTGCCCATCCGACTCCTTCGGCCCTGACCTTTTCAATCTAGTCAGGTACTTATTTTGGCCAAACAGTGAGTCGTTCCTCATTCTCAGGCCCCGCTGCCTTGATTCAAACTGTACCTGACCTTTCCAATATGGCATTATGCTTAAATTGATCAGCCATCGGTTTGTTCCTCACTAGCAGGCCTGCGCCCTGCTATCTCGACTCCACAGCTTCAAATCGACTCCAATCCCACTCCAGCAATGGCCAAAGATTGGCTCATTTCCTGTTCTCGGGCTCAGGCCCATCACCTCGATTTCACCTGTACGCACCACGCCACAACTGTCCTGCACCTTCAAAACTTCAGTTGACACGACAAAAATGCTAGGTTGTAAGGGCAGTTCAAAAGCTCAACGTCGAAAGGGTAGTTATAGGCTAGTGATTGCAGGATCACTTTTGAAAAAAAGTGTGATTGATAAAGTGGTTAGCAATTTTCTTGAAGTAGATAGTAATGCTGTAAAATACAGGTCATGTAGTATGCTACATTAAAAGTTAGCTTTTCACTTAACTCCTTAAAATATAGTTCATTAATTACAGGTATTCTATGCAGATACTGGACATATCCCACAGGCCACAAGAGGGAAAAAAGGGAGAAAAACAACAAGTAGAGATTTCCTGTCCTAATACAAACAGAAAGAAAGATTAAGTTAAAAGGTTGGAGAACTCAATATAATGTCCTGCAGGTTGCAATGAGTCCAAACAAAGGATGAGGTATTGTTCCTCGATCCTACGTAGGATATTGCTGTAACAGTGTGGGAGGCCACAAAGGAGTTGAAGATGGGGGATCTTTAAAAAGCCATCTTTGAAACTATTGAAAATCTTTCATTATTCCTGTGCAAAACTAGCAACTGTTCCAAAGGGAGCTTTGGTCAAGATCTGGCCCTCTGCATTACAGAACAATAGGTGGTAATTTGACCCTTTGTGCCTCATCACAAAAGTACTATAAATTAAAATATATGGCAAGGAGGGAGATCGGGACATTACATATTCTACTTCTGATATTACTTATCCAACATCCACTTAAAAACAGATAGCCTCATAAATGCAAACAATTCTATTTGTGAACCCATTATGCAAACTGATCTTTTTACCTCAATTTCAGGAAGGCTTTTGATGTTGTAATGACTATTTAAAGTCCATTTGGCCAACCATATCCACACCAATATGAGAGACTGGATCTACATCAATCCCATCTCCAGCACTTGGTCTACAGCTTTCAGTGCCTTGGCAATTCAAGTGCTGGAAGCGATTCTGCTTTCATCACTCTCTCAGGCAGTGTATTCCAAGTACTCACCACTCTCTGGGTGAAAAGGACCCCTCAGATTCCTTCCAAATCTCTTACCCCCTTACCTTGAATCTCATTTTCATCTCAGATAAGTGCAAACATTTCCTGCAGGTATACTTTTTATAACCCTTTAAACCGTCCTGTCACCTTAAACCTGAACCCTCTAGTGTGAAGCACCCCAAATATGAGATACACAGTGTCCCTACACTCTTATCATTTTTAATATTTTATCATGTTATCTCTCAGTCTCCTCACTTAGGGAAAAGAGACCCAGTCCATTCAAATCTCTTCTAACAACTCACTCACTCCAATCCCAGCAAAATCTTCATTAACCTTTTCTGCAATTTCAGCTTAATCACATCCTTTCTACAATGGAATAAACAGAACTGCGTACAATTCCCCAAATGAGGGCTAATCATTATAATGTGTCCCATCATAACATGATGTCCCAACTCTTGCACAATGCTACATACCAGATGCCTTCTTCACCACATTTTTCCATGTTCCCATTTTCAGGGAACTATGCCTTTGTAATTCCAAGGCGCCTCTACTGAAGAAACATGCCAGAGAGTAACGCCATTCTCTGTGTACATCTGCCCTGGTTTAACTTCCCAAAGTGCATCGCTTCACACCTGTCAGATTTAAATTCCATCATCCATTTCCTTGCCACATTCCCAGTTGATCAATACACTATTGTAACCTCCTTTACTGTTTAATATATTTTGGTATCATCTACAAACAGACTAAGTATGCTACCTACATACTCATCCAAATCATTAATACATGACAAACAAAACAGAACCTAGCACCAATACACATACACACCTGTTATAGGCTTCTAATCTCAAAACCAATCCTCAACTACTACCCTATGCCTCCAACCACCATGCCAATGTTATATGCAATTGACTAGCTTGCTCTGGATCACATTATCTAATCTTTTAGAACAGCCCACTGTGTGGGTATCAAACACTGTACTAAAGTCCACATAGGCAATGTCTATTGCTCTAGCATCTTCAATCCTCTTCAAAAACGCATTCAAATTTATGAGACAACTTTCCATTAACCAAAGCATGCTGACTATCCCTTATCAGTCCTGGTCTCTGAAATGCAAACAAATCCTCAGTCAGCTGACTCCAGAAACCCTGCTAACAATAAATAATGTCAGGCTCACCAGGTTGTCCTTCCCTCACATTTCTGCTACCCTTCTTAATTAAAGAAACATTGTCCTCAACCAACATCAGCTCCTTTATAACACTGATACTGTGGAGGGTAAGCAAGTCTAAAATTAGAGTACACAGGTTAAAGGTGCGAGGGGAAAGATTTAAAAGGGGACCTGATGGTGAAGAGGGTGATGCGTATATGGAATCAGCTGCCAAGTGGCAGTGGTTGAGGCAGATCCAGTAACAACATTTCAAACACTCTTGGACAGTAACAGATGGGGAAGGTTTTAAGGGATAAATATCGACTAACTGTGGGCATCTGGGACCAGCTTCGATGGGCACCTTGATTGGCATGGATAGTAGGGCCTGCTTTCACGCTGTATTACCTTATGACATTTCGCACATGCAAAGATTGATAGGAATACCTTGAGATCGACAACAATAATTTTATTAGTTTCAAGGTAATCATGGAAAGTTAAAGTCAGGTTAAAGTCCTAAATTAGGAGAAGGCATCAGTCAGGATTTGATCCAAAAGTTAGTAGGGAAAGGCAGTTTGCGGGTAAAGAGACCTGTGGCAAGTGAGGGACCATTTAAGGTGTGACTGGGAAAGTTCAAGGACAGATTGAAGGGAAAGAGAGGGGGATCATGTCTGACGAACAATATAGAAACATAGAAAACCTACAGCACAATACAAGCCCTTCGGCCCACAAAGCTGTGCTGAACATGTCCTTACCTTAGAAATTGCCTAGGATTACCCATAGCTTTCTATTTCTCTAAGTTCCATGTACCTGTTCAAGAGTCTCTTAAAAGACCCTATCGTATCCACCTCCACCACTGTTGACGGCAGCACATTCCACGCACACACCACTCTCTGCATAAAAAAACTTACCCCTGACATCTCCTCTGTACCTACTTCCAAGCACTGTAAAACTGTGCCCTCTCATGCTAGTTATTTCAGCCCCGGGAAAAAGCCTCTGACTATCCACACAATCAATGCCTCTCATCATCTTATACACCTCTATCAGGTCATCTCTCATCCTCTGTTGCTCCAAGGAGAAAAGGCTGAGTTCACTCATCCTATTCGCCAGGCAACTCCATGTAAATCTCCTCTGCACCCTTTCTATGGTTTCCACATCCTTCCTATAGTTAAGCAACCAGAACTGAGCACAGTACTCCAAGTGGGGTCTGACCAGTGTCCTACATAGCTGCAACATTACCTCTTGGCTCCTAAACTCAATCCCACGACTGATGAAGGCCAATGCACCATATGCCTTCTTAACCATTGGGTTAACCTGCGCAGCAGCTTTGAGTGTCCTATGGACTCAGACCCCAAGATCTCTCTGATCCTCCTCAATGCCAAGAGTCTTATCATTAATGCTATATTCTGCCATCACATTTGACCTACCAAAATGAACCACCTCACACTTATCTGGGTTGAACTCCATCTGCCACTTCTCAGCCCAGTTTTGCATCCTATCGATGTCCCACTGTAACCTCTGACAGTCCTCCACACTATCCACAACACCCCCATGAAGTAATGTTAGGAATACATGAGAACATAAAGGAAGACAAAAAAATAAGACATGGCTTGGGTAGATGAGGTAAAGGACGAACCTAAGAGATTCTAAAGCATATTAAAAACAAAAAGAAAGAATAGATCCCCTTAAGGATCAATGTGGTCATTATGAATGGAGCTGAGATGGGCAATGGGTTAAATAAATACTTCGTGTTTATATTTAATGTTCAGAATGTCCCAGAAGCTAAGGAACTAGGAGGGCGATAAGGAGATGGGGGTTGAGAGACAGCGAGGGGGGTGTGGGGAGACACAGAGGGGTAGAGTACATGTTAAGCGGGATTTTAAAGCTGAAGTTAATACAGACAGGATGAAGGAGGGAAATATAGAGCTTGGTAACTGTGGACATAACTATCATTGAGAGAGTGATTATCATTGGCAATGAAACAGACCAGAATTAATTGGTTTGGTTCCACAAGAAATGTGATTCCAGATTATTTCACTTTCTTCAAATGAACTTGTAGCTTAAAAAGTATTGGCATGGGCAACGCTAGCTTCAAATGTATAATCAAGCTTGAATAGCACTTCTTTTCCAGCCTACACAGTGTACACCTTTAAATCCAATAAGCTAGGACATTGTCAAGATATATGTCAGTAAAGAATACAGGGGCAAAATATTAAAGACTGTAAGGTGTTCATCCCCTGCAAGTGAGGAGTAAATGATATTGTTTGCTATTTTCAAAGAAAATACATTTTAATTCCATATAGGCCGTATGAAAATGGCACAAATTGAATGGTTTGAGCAAAGTCATGCTTTAATATAGAATCTATCCCATCTTTTGAACACACTCAAAGCAAATAGTGATCAAACAGAAAAGAACAATAGCTCTTTATGTCATGTTAAATGACACAGCATCAGGATACACGTCCAGGGAAGATTTAATCAAAGGAAAATTAATTTAAAATGCAGTTGTGATTTGTAAAGGTTTTACTCCCCATTCTCTTTGTACTGTAGAACAAGGCTGATATTAAAGGGTTTAACTGTCATATTGATTATTGCTGTATTTCATTCACACTCAAATTAAACAGACTTGAAGTCTAGTCAGGTCAGTTAACACTGGTCACACTACAGGTACCAACAGAATGAAGTAGTAGGACCGCCAGGAAAGAAGGCAGATAGTGCAATCTTGACTGCACAGACATGATGAAGGGTCTTGGACTGAAATGTCAACTCTTTATTCCTCTCTACAGATGCTGCCTGACCTGCTGAGTTCCTCCAGCATTTTGTGTGTTACTCTGGATTTCCAGCATCCGCAGAGAATCTTGCGTTTATGATAGTACAAGACTCCCCCGTGGCCACAGATATGGCAAATGCACACCATCTTCCCAGAGTTGGGGTACCAAGAACTAGAGGACATATATTAAAGTGAGTGAAGCAAGATTTAAGAGGAACTTGAGGGGTAACTATATGGAACCAACTGCCAGAGGAAGTGACTGCATGGGTAAATTTTAAAAGACAGTTGGACAGATACATGGATTGGAAAGGCTTAGTTTATGGGCCAAACACAGGCAAATGGACTGCTCTTGGTCGGTAAAAACCAGATGGGCCAAAGGGCCTATTTCCTCTATGACTGTATGACTCCATGAGTGGCCTTTCACTTAGTTGTTGATACCTTGCAAATTGCTAAATTGACTCCATCAAAGTAATAATAAATTATAGACTCACAGAGGATCGAGATTCTTCTCGTTCTAGTATCTTTTGCGTCTGATCTGATGGAAACTTCAGGACAGTAGTTATTACTTTCGCCAAAGTCTGAAATATAGATATATTAAAAAAACCAACTTTTAACATAATTTCTCAACAAAACAGAAAACTCTGACTCGTGCAATTTATTCAGATATGAGTTCTAGACTATAAACTAGTTATCCATTTCAAACACCAAACACTCATCAGAATGTACAATAGTTAGAGAAATAATTGGCTTAAAATGTAGGTAGTTTTATCAAAATGCTCACCATAAACAGCCATTATTATATCGTGGATTCCGGTTAACTGGGACAAATCAGGACCAGTGGATTTTGACCCAATAAAGTAGCTACCCCAATTAGTTGAATCTTCATGAAAATAGTTAAAAAGGTATAAAAATGACAAAATACTGTTTAACTGAGTAACAAATTATGTATTTAAATGAAATACAGAACAAATTAGAATACCACCAGCCACTGTTTGGAGGCCTGTATACCTTGCAGTTTCTTAACTCAATCCAGGAACTTGACACCTTACTGACACCCAGGAACTTGAAATCACCCACTTTTGATCCCTCTCTGATGACTAGTTTGTGTTCCTTGTCTTACCCTTTCTCACAATCAGTCAGATATATCAGACACACCTCTATTGATAGCCGCGAGGGGGTAGGGTGTGGAGGTAGTAGGGATACCCTCCCACAGCCTATTCAATGCTCCCATTGGCACGCATCTCAAATAACCTCTGATGACAATCAATTCCAGCTCCTGCCATAGCTACTAAGTCCAGCAGAACTCTTCCTATTGAAAGGAGAAGGGGCAAAGGCGGGTTAATGGCATCTCAAAACCATGCAAATGGGCTTGTCAGCTATGGTTAGCAGCTCATATAAGAGAAGGAAAACTCTGATCTCAAGCCTCTGTTGCCTTACAGCTATACCCACTTTTGGGGAATGCTTCCAGAGTAAACCCTGAGGAAAAATCCAGAGCTGTAGTCCCTAAGGCTGTTCAGTTCAATTATGACTGGCAATTCCTCCAACTCCACTGGTGCCAAACTACATTGGTCTTTGCCATTCCTTTGGCTTCATTAGCTGCGTGAAGAGGGGGAGCCTGCTGCATGGGCAACAGCTTGCTCTCCATATAGGCTTGCGTATCATGTGGACAGCTTGGACACAATATCCATGGTCAACCCCAACCAAGAGAGGGCCCCAATATCAATATGATTATCACATAACATGCTATCACTACACCATACCTTAGTTTCTTTTCCCATCATATATTCATAGAGGACTTTCTTAAGATATTCAATCTCTGTTGGCTCAGTTATCACAGAACCATCAACAGCATAATTTCCATCTGTTGTGCAAAACAAAAAAGGTAAGTGTTAAAAAAACAGATTAAGTATTCAATAATTCAAATATAAAATTGTATTTCTCCAATGGACAAACACTTTAAGTGATTTGAACACATCAGGCCATATAATCATCACAGATAAAGGATAACAGACAAATTATAGGTCATATGTTGAATTACAGTTCTAGACATAGACTAAATGGATTGTTCATGCACAGATTTCTCTGGAATTTTTACGAGATTTCCTTGTTTTTTTAAACTATTGTGAATATAAGCATAGTTGACCTAAACATTATCCCTGCCACCGAGGAATCAGTCTAGTGATTTTTTTGCTGAAATCCTTCCGTAGCAACATGCTTCATCAAATAAAGAGAGTGAAACAGTACACAGTACTCAAGATGCAGTCTCATCAAGGTCTAGTACACATCACAATCAGTGCTGTTGCTTCTGGGCACAACAACAAAATTTAAGTTACCTACTCTGCTACTAATTATTGAAATAATCTGTCATCTCAACTGTGTTGCAATATCACAAACTGCATTTTGCCCAAAGATTAAAAAAAATTATGAACACAATTGGCTGGAAGGAGGAACTAATAAAAAATTCACAATAAACTCCTTTTATCTAGTTTCTCCCAAGCAGACAGCAGCAAACACAAGAAAATAATAAAAGGCATTCTGACAAAATACCCGAATGTGTGCATTTTGCTTAATTATTTACTGTATTCTTTCAGAGTGAGTGGTTGGTAGGTTATGGGCAAAATGCTGGCAATGCTACTCACTTGGATGGGTAACTTTTTCAGCATTGATCAGCTGGGCGTAAGGTCCTGGTTTCATGCTGTATGACTTTAAACTGGAGGTTTATGCTGGGCTTGAGAAAGGAAATCAGATGTCTAGTCTGTTACATAACTTTAGAATTCTTGGAAAAAGGCAGAGTAGTAAAGGCAACTACCTTCCATGCAATATTAATGGTAAGCATAGCGTAACCTATCAATAAGTATTTTGTGAGGTTTATCATAACCATCACTAGTATTTAAATACAGCTATCACAGGTTCAGCAGGCCCCTTTGTTTTTTACCTGGCACTAATAAACAAGCTCAAAAATCATTGGAATCATCTAGGCAAACCTTGTCTACACTGTCATTTATACTCGTGTCCAATTTACTACTCTTGCAACCTCTATGTAACCAACAATCAATTTATTTTCTCACTTTACCAGTTCTAATGTTAGGTCTTGAACCTGAAACATTAATTCTGTTCCCCTTACCACAAATGTGGCTTCATTGTGCGCAGTTCTGACTCCCCTCCACTATTACAGAAAGATGTGCCTGGATTACATGATCAGCTCTAAAGAGAGATTAAATAAACTTAGATTTTATTTTGTTTTTGCATTTCAATAGTTCAGAGCTTGCTTGTCCAATTGCAGTAGCTGGAGGAGCAGAGGCGAGCAGCTTTTTAAAACTAAGCAGGACAGTGCAGAGTTTTCCTAAGAATTATTGTTCCTATTAAAATAGATAGGATGTCAGTGAAGACTGTGGAATGAGGGAGATCAGGAAGACTATCGACATCCCTGTGTGTCCAACTGCAGCTCCTGATAAACCAGGTGAAGGAACACAAGTTGGACATTCTCTGGAGTGGGTTGGATGATGAAAGCTTCATGGTCACGAGCATTACTGAGCTGGTCACACGAGGTAAATGCTTTACATAGTTGGGTAACCACAAGGAAACACAAGTGTAAGACGTGTGGCCATTTTTCCCAGCAGTAGCAGCTAATCAGTGCCACTGTGGCCAGCTCTGAGGCTCAGCAGGGAAGGGTAAAGTCAAGCACAGAAACAGTGACATGCAACTCAGTAAGGGAACAAATCCTGTGGCCATGAAAGAGATGCCAGGATGGTATGTTGCCACCCAGGTGCCTAAGTCAAGGATGTCTGAGAGTGGAAGCAGGACCTGCTCAAGGGGATGGTGAGCACCAAAGGTTGTTGTGCATATTGGTGTAAATGATCTGGGGGGGGGGGGGGGGTGGAGAGAGAAAAGAAGAGATGAGGTCCTGTGTAGAAAGTACAGGGAGTTAGGAAACTGGCTAAAAGGTAGGACCTTGAGGGTAGTTATCATTGAATTACTCCCAGTATCACTGTGAGGGCAGGAACAGAAGATAGAACTGATGAATATATGGTTGAAGAACTGGTTCAGGAGGCAAGTTTTCAGGATCTTTAATATCCTGGCCAGGAATATTTCAAGTGCTGTTCAGGAGGGTTTAAACTAGTTTTGCAGGAGATGGCAACTAGAGCACCAGCACTGAAAGTGGAAGGATTGACTGGAAGATAGATGTCATGAAAGGTAAGAACAGATAGGTGCAAGGAGCAATGGGGCAGATGGGTATTTTAATGTGTGTATTTTAATGCTGAGTATTATTCATAAGGTTGATGGGCTTGATGGGCATGGTTCAGTACATTTAGCTATGATGTTGTGGCCATAATGAAGAGGGTTGAGAGGGCTACAAAAATGGTTGCTTAATGTTCCAAGTTGAAAAAAAGGGGGAAGATACACTATTAATCAGGGACAATATTACGGTTGCATTCAGAGGGGTCATAACCGAGTCTACAGTGATAGAACTCAAAGAAAGATTAAAGACCAACTGTAGATTACGGGACAGTTATGTTCCAGTCAGGAAGGATAGACAAATTTCACAAAGCCAGTGATATTAAATCTGATTCAGATTCTGACAAAGATGACAAGGTAAGGGAACCTTGGATCTTGAGAGAGATGGTGAAATTACTCTACAAGCATATGCAAAGTTTTGGATGCAAAAATTGAACAGTTCCATTGAGGATTATAAAGAAGTCAGAAAAGAATTAAAAAAGATAATAAGGAAAGCCAAGAGGGGCCATGAAAAGACCTTGGCAAGTAAGATCACAGGGATTTCCAAGGTATTCTACGCACAAATCAAGGGCAGGAGGATAACTAGAGAGCAGGTAGGACCATTCAAGGACATAGGAGCGAACATGTGCTTGAAGGCAGAAGACATGGATGAGGTCCAAAGTGAGTATTATGTATTAGTATTTACCGAGGAGAATAACAAGAAATAGGAAGATTAGTATGGAACATATGTTAATATGCTAAGGCATTTGAGAAAAAGGTGGTGTTGGGTGTAAAGAACAATAAGGTGGATAAATCAAGTTACACAGAGGTGCAAGAGTTGTGATTGCTTGGACATTTACTTATATCATTGTGTCCTTTCCAGCTGCAGGAGAGGTCCCAGAGGATTGGTGAGTTCCATTTTTCAAGAAGGGAAATAGGGATAATCCTGTAAACTACATACTGGCATTTCAATTGTAGGAATGTCAATGGAGAGGATTCTTAAGATTAAGATTTATTAATGCTTGGCAAACTATAGCCAAAATACGGACAGTCAGCATGGCAAGCTGTGTCTACTAACTTGATTGAGTAGGACAATGAAGGTGATTGATGAAGGTGAGCTATAAATGTTTACATAGATATTAGCAAGGTGTTTGATAAGGCTCCTCATGGAAGGCTCATCCAGATTAAGGTGCATGAGATCAAAGGTGAATTGGACATTTGGATTCAGAATTGGTTCACCCATAAAAGACAAGTCAGTGGTACTTATTCTAACTGGAAGTCTATAACTAATTGTGTTCTGGACTGGGACCTCTGCTGTTTGTGATTGACATATAAATGGCCTGTATGAAAGTGCAGATGGATGGTTTACTAAAACTGCATATAATACGAAGAATAGTGGTGTTGTGAACAGTATAGAAATCTGCCAGAGGACAGTGTGATATAGATCAGTTGCAGAGAAATAGCAGATAGAGTTTCACCCAACCAAATGTGAAATATTGGACTTTGGGACTAAATGCAAAGGAGAGTGGAAAGAGAGAGAGCCAACACTGATACAAGTGAATTGGAACTGTAAGCTTATCATTAAGTCTACTGAGTTGCAGGCAAACAGGTTTTGCCTTAGAACTAAATTAATAACCCAGCAAAACTGAATCTCTGATGACTGCAACTTTGAACAGTCCTGAATATGAATGGCTGTGAATGGTCTATTACATATTGCAACTTCTTTTAAAAAAACATTTAAATATGTAACGCAAAATACCACGTGTACAAATTCAAAAATAGAAACTGTTTCTTACACAGGCAATGTGGTATTAAAAAACTGTTCTTGAGTATTAGGACAAAAATGCTAAACACACAATTTCAATTCCTGGTTTAGTATCTTGATAACTACTACTTTTAATGAACATTTTTGTACTGGATTATGGCTTTTACATCATGATTCAAAATGAAAAAGGGGAACAATGAAGGTGACATACAAAAGTCAAACAGCACAGAAATAAGGCCCTTCGGCTTGACTGGTCCATGCCAAGCAAGATTCCCATTTATACTGGTCCCATTTGCCCATCATTAGCCCATATTGTTCTGAACCTGTCCTATCCACATACCTGTCCAAGTGACCATCCAAGATCTTCGCATCCTTTGGCAAATCAAGTGCACAGTGCTGCACACAGTAATCCAGTTTTACACAAATTCAACACAACCTTTCTGCTTTTTAAAAATTCTGTATCACTATTTACTAATTCTACCGGACAACAAAGATTTTGCTTCCTGAAATCTTTTGGGTGTATTTTATGGATTTTGGGCTGCTGATCAAGAAAATCGCCATGAGGTTTCTTTTCCACACAGCATTTTCTTGAAATCACCTATATTTGTTATCTCAGTTCATAATTAAAGTCAGAATAACTGATGCCAAAATTAAGGCAGGCATTGTTGTTAGTCCACAAAATTAAACAGGTCATCAATGACAAGCAATTTGAAACGCTAGAGGGACTGGAAAAAATGACATGGAAGGCATCTAAGGATGTTGCTGAAAATCTTCTTGACAACTATAGAGCATCAAACTGCGTGCAGCTGGTTGACAAAAATGCTTCAAAGCATATAAAATGACAAGTGCAAAATGTCACTAAAGATTCATTTCTGAATTCCCATTTAGACTTCATCCCTGCAAATCTTGACATTGTCAGTGATGAACATAGTGAAAGGTTTCATCAGAACATTGGAGAAATGGTATCAGGGCAACTGGAATCCATCAGTACTGGCTAATTAGTGTTGGACACTTAAGCGAGAAACCTTAGACACTGAGTACAAACAAAAATCATCAAATCATTTTTTTAAGCTCAGTTGAACTATTACAATGCAATTAAACACATATTCTATAAGTTCATTTCTTGCTTCTCATGATTCCTACATGATACAAGTAGTCTGAAATTATATTTGTGTTCAGCTTCAAGCAGTCTATCATAAACAAAAGAAACTTGTGAGGAAGCAACACTTTCAAAAAAAAAAGTGTTGTCCAGAGTTCTCAGAGACTATATACTTCTTTCTATATGTCTTCATTGATCCAGATTCCTTTGTTCCTGCACATCCTGTATACTGTGTCATTATTCTAAATTGTTTTTCTTTACTTGGTCTATGTCTTTCAATTCATAATTTTATCTTCAAAATCACCTACTTGTCCATCTATTCTCCCCACTGTTTACCACAGCTCCATGCCAATATGGCATTTCACCCTTCACTCCATTCTCCATGTCATTAATATGTAATTGATACTAGAACATCATGAAAACCTGCTTTGCATGCCATCCACATATTTCATTTCAAAACCAAAGTACATGGAGGTCATACAAATACAGTGCTACAATTAGTTACAGAGAAAGTGCAGTGCAGATGGACAATAAGGTGAAAGGGGCATGATGACATGGTACATTGTGTGGCCAGGAGTTTATCTTATAATGGCAGGGTAGATGCTATCCTTGAGCCCAGTGTGGATGTTCCCAAGCTTTTCTATCTTCTGCCCAATGGAAATGAGAGAAGAGAGAATGGCTTGTGAGAGAATTTTTGATTATACTGAGGCAATGAAGTACAGACGAAGTCCACAGAGGGGAGTCTGGACATTGTGATGGACTGACCTGCATCCACAATTGCTGCAATTTCTTATGGTCTTGGGCAGAGAAGTTGCCAAAGTTGTGACCCATCCAGATAGGATGTTTTCTATGGTGCATCTATAAAATCTGGCATGTTAGATTTCCCTAGCCTTCTGTGGAATTAGAGGTGCTGGTGTACTTTATTGGCTACAACATCTCTGCGGTTGGACTGGTATAAGCCATTGGTGATGTTTACATATGAGAACTTAAAACTCTTGACAATCTTCACCTAAGCACCATTGATAGATACAGGGGAGGCGTTCTGCACTACTTGCTTTAGTCAATGACCAATTCTTCTGTTTTGTTGACATTGAGGGAAAGATTCTTGTCTTGATATTATACAGCAAGGCTCTCAAACTCTTTCCTGTGCTCTATCTTGTAATAATTTGAGATCTGGCCCACTATAGTGGCACAGATGGAATTAGAATAGACTCCAGCCACACAATTGTGAGAGCACAGGAAGTACAGTAAGGGGTTGAAGGCACAGCCTTGAGGGCACCATTTGTGAAATAATCATGGCAGAGATGTTGTTGCCTATCCTCACTGATGGTGGTCTGTTGGTCAGTACTGCGTTCCTCTCAGCCATAACATAAAGATGACAAAGAAGGGTAATATTGGCAGCTCCATGTTTCAGGATACCAATGCTTTAGGTGGGACAGGGGAACTGGTGAAAGTGCATAGAGAAGGTAATTTCGTGGAATCATCTAAACGAGGCAATTTGGGTAGAAATTAATGGTCACCTTGGTAGGGCTGAATTATTGACTCCACAATGAGAAGCAGGCAGGTGTGTTGAAAAATTTCACATAGTTGTGAGAATAGTATGATAATGCTCAAAGGAGATGTCAATTATTCCAGTGTTGACTGGGCCACCCAGAGTGCAAGAGATGGAGTTTTTACAGTGTGTCCCAATTTGAATAAAATGAAAGAAGCAAAAGGCACTGAATACGCCATGGGCAGGGGATTTCATTGAGTACATGGTAACGTCATTACTAACGAAGCTGGTTAAGACTTGCCAGGCTGGGTCTGTTTGTTGGAAGCACGTGAACCACCACAATTAATAAGCCTACACAACTTCGTCATCGTCATGTTGCAGATCTGGGAGTACAGTTAGACGAGAAGCTAGACTGGACTGCCAACACAGATGCCTTGTGCAGGAAGGCACAGAGTCGACTGTACTTCCTTAGAAGGTTGGCGTCATTCAATGTCTGTAGTGAGATGCTGAAGATGTTCTATAGGTCAGTTGTGGAGAGCGCCCTCTTCTTTGTGGTGGCGTGTTGGGGAGGAAGCATTAAGAAGAGGGATGCCTCACGTCTTAATAAGCTGGTAAGGAAGGCGGGCTCTGTCGTGAGCAAAGTACTGGAGAGTTTAACATCGGTAGCTGAGCGAAGGGCGCTGAGTAGGCTACGGTCAATTATGGAAAACTCTGAACATCCTCTACATAGCACCATCCAGAGACAGAGAAGCAGTTTCAGCGACAGGTTGCTATCGATGCAATGCTCCTCAGACAAGATGAAGAGGTCAATACTCCCCAATGCCATTAGGCTTTACAATTCAACCGCCAGGACTTAAGAACTTTTTAAAGGCTATTATTAATGCTTTTTGAGATAGTGATTTAGATGCATATCATATTTTTTTTACTGAGTTAAGTATTGTATGTAATTAGTTTTGCTACAACAAGTGTATGGGACATTGGAAAAAAAGTTGAATTTCCCCATGGGGATGAATAAAGTATCTATCTATCTATCTATATACAGTCATTCACAGAATCGAAAGGAACTAATACACATTTACTGTGGATCAGAAATTGAACTGCATAAGCCAGATAAATATTGTGGCTATAGGATCAGATTAAAGGCTCATGGAGCACATTAAAGCCTTTTTCCTGGCTACACTGGACCCTTTCCATTTTGCTTATCGCTCAAATTGATCCACTGATGATGTAATAGGCTCTGCCCCACCTGGAAAATGGGGTCTCAAATGCCAAACTGCTGTTTAATGTATACTTCAAACAACACACACAAAATGCCGGTGGAACACAGCAGGCCAGGCAGCATCTATAGGGAGAAGCGCTGTCAACGTTTCGGGCCGAGACCCTTGGCATTCATCACCATCATACCCCACAGACTGGTGGGGAAACTGTCCTTGCTGAGTCTCAATACCTCCCTCTGCAATTGGATACTGGACTTAGTAACAGTAAGGCCACAGTCAGTCCTTGTGGGCAGCAACATCTCTCGTCCCATTACATTAAGAACGGCACTCCCCAAGGCTGTGTGCTCAGAGCACCACTGAGAGCATCCTGACAAGTTGCATCTCCAGCTGGTATGGGAGCAGTCAGACATCAGACCTGAAGTCCCTACAAAGGACTGTGAGAACAACCAGGAGGATCTTAGAGGTCTCCCTACCATCCATTAGGGATATTTATCAAGAGTGCTGCATACAGAGTGCCCTTAGTATTATTAAGGATCCCACCCACCCATCCATCCAGCATCGTCTTTGACTTTCTACCATCAGGCAGGAGACTACGATGCATAAAAGCAAGAACAGTCAGGATGAGAAGCAGTGTCTCCCCTCAGGCCATTTAAGGTTCTGAACTCCCAGCCATATTGTATTCGAGATGTCACTGGTTAATCTGTTCCATACCTAACTATATTTAATAATAATGCACTTTAGTTTGTTACTTATCTGTGATTCATCTGTAGATTTTATCCTTACCTTCATGAGTTATCTTGTGTTATGAGTGTAATGTGTTTTATACACTGGTTTGGAAACATTGTTTTGATTCTATACACAGTTTGTACATTATACATATGTATGTAGTTAAATGACAATAAACTCACTTGTCACTATGTTGTGGTGAGTTATGGACCTCTTGACACCAAAGACCTTTTCTCCATCCACAAGGCACAAATCATAAGTATAATAGAATATTCAATAGCCTAAAAAAGTGTACCTCCAAACACAAGCAAACAAAATTGCTCAAGACAAAGCATCCTTGATTGATAACCCATCTACCACCTATAAAACCTGATGAAGGGTCTCAGCACAAAACATTGACTGTACTCTTAACCACTGATGCTGCCGGGCCTGCTGAGTTCCTCCAGCATTTTGTGTGTGTCACTTGGACTTCAAGCATCTACAGATTTTCTCATGTTTATGACCCAAAATGTTTATTTTTTCTACCATCAGTGCACCCTAACCATTGTACACTGCAGTTACTTGCCTAGACTACATCAAGGCCAAGTATCGAAAACATGTCTTAAACTTGCAAACTCTAACAATTGAGGGGAAAAGGAGAAGAATATAACCACCTGCAGGCTCTTGTAAAATCACAAACCATCCTTCATTGTTGCTGGTGTTAAGAATTTGAATTTACCAACTTTCTTAATTTGGGTATACCTTCATTAGGAATACTGTAACTCAAAATATGGCTGACTACTACCTTCTTGCATAAAATGTTGCTTGCATCTCAAAGTAATTATAAATATATTAAAGACAAAGTAAGCCCAAATGCACCATTCTCACACCGAGCAATATAATAACCTATTCAATTGTCAAGAAGCTGTCATTTTTATTTAAAAGAAGCAAACCAGGGTTCCAAAATTCTTACCTCTATCCGATATCCGAAAAGGTGACAAACAAGAACTTTTCTCATGGACTCCAAGCTGATCTTCAAGAGAATGGATCTGGAAAATAATCAACTATTCAGCTGAATTTGGACTGAGAAACTAACCAGTAGGAAATAAAAAGTTTGCTTTTACCTGCTCTCTAAATTCCTGTTCCTGGAGTTTGGCATCACTGAGAAGTGTGGTCTTTTGTGCTAATTGTGCCTGATAGATGAAATTAAGATATCACAGAAATAAAAACAAAGCTTAACTAATATCCAAATTAATCTAACAAATTTCTATATGATATTTTAAATCAATGAGAAGCAGACTTTTAGTTACCCTGTTATAGGAAAGGCATCATTGAGATGGACAGAATACAAAAGAATGTTGGCAGGACTCAAGGTCCTATGTTATAAGCAGTGGCTGGGAAGGTCAGGACTTCATTCACTGGAGTGTAGGAGAATGAGGAACGTGCATAAAACGATGGGCAGAGACAAGGTGAATGCACACAGTGTGCTTCCCATTCAAAAGAGAGTATAGGCTTAAGGTGACAGGAGCAACATTTAAAATATTACAGTTGTGACAGTGTGCCTAGGTCTTGGCATCACCAATTATTTTTCAAAGTTTCTGTGGGCAGGGCAACAGAACTTCACCAAATATATCCTGGCACACTTGTACACCAAGTTCCTTCTTCTGGAGATGGATGTAAAATGCACGATCTCGAATGTAATGTAAATAGTGAGAAAGTTTCACAAGTTTCAGCGCAATAGGTTTAATTTACAAACAATTCAATATTTCAACCAATCAAAATAAGTGATGAACAATATGTCAAACTTGATACAGAAACATCCTCAAGAAATTCAGAAAAACTAGACTTAATGCATTGGGTGGCACAAAAAGCAGCTGTCAGCATAGTGCAAAATACCCCCTTTAGCATTTGTACATCTCATACTGGAGATGCAAAATCACTTCACCCTGCCACTTTGTTTTTGGCCCACGTTGCCATCATCTCGGTCCCCGACTTGCTTTTATTGAGGTCTTCCTCCTTGTTAACCTCCGTTCTGAAGTTTAAGTTAAAATGGTGGAGTTATTGCCTATGGATAGTGTTGGGGGGGGGGGGGGGGTGTTATAGGGAATGGGTGCTGCGACCTGGGGCTTGTGCAGTAACTACTTGAAGGGTGCTATGGGGAGGGACAGGCCCAGGAGTAGACTTAGGTAATGGGGGTGGAGGATTCACTGCAAAGGGAGGTGGGGTGGCAACTGGCACCGCTGGGGAGGGGGATTTCTGCGGGACCCCAGTAGGGAGGAGGGCTGAAAAAGTAACCGAACTGCTGGTTATATTAGGTGAATTTGGCCCCTTGGTGGGGTGAGGGCTTGGGTTTATGGGGGTGTGTAGGAGGGTTGGAGGTGTTAGGTTTAGGAGTAGGGTAAAGGACTGGGGATGTGAGAGGAGATGGTGGGGGCAGCTGTTACGTAAACCCCTTTGCGGGGTGTGGCTTGGGTTATTTGGGGTGCTGTCTGGTTTAGTTCGGGTGTGCGGGCCATTGGAAGTTAGGATTAGGATGAAGTGTAGGGTTGGGGATGTTTGTGGGGTGGTGTAGTAGTGTTAAACTGGTGATGTGGGGTGACCTTGGCCCCCTGGTGGAGAGAGGGCTCGGGTTTATGGGGGTGTGTAGGATGGGTGAAGTTGTTGGGTTTAGGGATAGGGCTGATGAATATGGATGCAGGCCTCCCCATGGGGGGTGGGGGGGGGAGAGAAGAGGAGCATGGGGCCCAGGGTTAAGTAGGCCCCTTTGTGGGGGTGTGGCCAGGGTTATCTGGGGTGCTGTCTGGTTTAGTTGGGGTGTGTGGTCTTTTGGATGTTAGGATTAGGTTGGGAGGTTGGGGGGTGGGTAGGATCAAGAGATGTCGACGGGGTGGCAGGAGATAGAACTGGTGGTGTGGGGTGAGCTTGGCCCCCTGGCAAGAAGAGGACTTGGGTTTATGGAGGTGTGAAGATGTTAGGTCTCAGGGCAGGGCCATGTGATGGAGACACATTCTTCCCCATGGGGGGGGGGGGGGGGGGAGAAAGCTGGGGGTTTGTGGTGAATGCTGTGTCTGGATCAAACTGATCGTTAGGAGTCTTATTCTTCCTGGCCGTTATCCATTGTAGAGTTATAATTTCTATCTTTATCCCTCTCTATTCCGTTTAGGTGTTACTGTTTGGGGAATTAGGTTCTGTTCTGAGGCCTAGTTGCTAGGCTCTATTTCTAAAGTAAGACGAACCTTTCCTATTTAATGGTCACCTGTCTTAATTCCGTTTCTGGGTGGGTGACTGAAGGGTATCCTCCTTTTCCTCCTTACTCCAGTTTTCTCAATTTTCCTAATTATTGGGTGCAGTGTTGGCCCTTTAGTGGGTGTATTTTATTTTTCTGGCCTAGCTTTTTAGGCCTTGTTTAGGCCATTCGGGGACCAGTTCATACAGCGCCAGTAATCTGAGGTTCAATTCCTGCCACTGTCTGGAAGGAGTTTGTATGTTCTCCCCATGGTTGTCTGCGTTTCCTCCAAATGCTCTGGTTTTGTACAACACTGCAAAAAATGCACAAGTTAGGATTTGTAAGTTGAGGCATACTATGCTGGTGCCAGAAGCATGCTTTCACTTCTGCGCTGCCCCCAGCACATCCTTGGATTGTGTTGGTTGTGGGCACAAACAATGCATTTCACTTCATGTTTTGATATGACCATTAAAACTTAAATATTTAAATATCCCTCTAAATATTTCAGTATTTTCTTGAACTTTAGCTTTGAAATAAGCAAATAAACATTGAAATAATGTCTCACCTTCAATTCTGTTACTGTGTGAAGATGTCCCTGCATGAATCAACATCAAAATACACATTGTTTTCTGTTACAACTAAATTACACCTTCATAAATAGAATCAATAGTTTACGATAGTCTTTATCAAAACTGTCTGCTAACAGTACAGAATAGTTCCCAGAACCCATACAATAAAAAACATTTATAGAACCCTAAAAGATTTGTTGTTTTTTTTTGTTGAGGTAGCTATGTCCACAGAGCCTGATGGGATTTACTCGGGTTGCTGGGAGATGCAAAAGATAACATTTTTCAGGCCTTAATCAAGATCTTTGTGTCCTCTCTAGCCACAGCTGAAGTCCCAGAGGACTGGCAAGTGGTTGATGTTGTTCCATTGTTCAAGAAGGGAAATAGGGAGAACTGTAGAAAATATAGATCAGTGAGTTGCAAGTCAATGACACAAGTCATTGCTACTAGACAGGATTGTTTGGGATAGGACTTATAAACATTTGGAATAGCATGGCCTGATTAGGGATAGTTAGCCTAGCTTTGCACAGGGCAAGTTATTTCTTTCTAACTTGATGGTGACCAATGTGAAGACATTGAGAAATGGGTGTGTCTATATTATTTCTCAGCCCAGTTCTGCACGGTGCCTATATCTACACCTTCCATAAAACCAGCAACCTTTGTATCATCTACACACTTACTAACCCTCCCCACCACTTCCTCATACAAGTCATGTATGTAAATTACAAAGAGCAGAGGGTCCCAGATTGAATCCCTGTGGAGCATCATGGGCCTCCAGGCAGAAGACACTCCATCTACAACCACTCTCTGCCTTCTGTGGGCAAGACAATTCCAAATTCATGTAGCCCCCTGACTCGCCTCTTCTTCTACAATGGGGAACCTATCCAATTGTCTTACTAGAAGTCTATGCATAGCTCATTCACTGCTTGACCTTCATCAATATATTTTGTCAATTCCTTGAAAAGGTCAGTTAAGCTCATGAGGCATGACATCTCTCACAAACCCATGATGAACAACCCTAATCAGACTATGCCAACAACTTCATATTCAGACGTAAGTGATTTTAAGAGACTCCTGGATCAGCACATGGAGCTTAGAAAAATAGAGGGCTATGGGTAACCCTAGGTAATTTCTAAGGTAAGGACATGTTCAGCACAGCTTTGTGGGCTGAAAGGCCTGTATTGGGCTGTAGGTTTTCTATGTTTCTATTTGACAGATCAAATACCTGAATTTATGATTTGGCATCCACCTCACTAGGGCCCCAGTTCCTGAGTCCCATTTTGACTCACCAGAGGCCCGGTTCTCGTGCTCTTTCTCAACTTGCTAAGCCATAGTTTCTTCTAACCACACCTGGTTTTGTTTTTTCCAGGCTCCCCTGAAACTTGAAGGGCCTTGTAATCCATTCACTTACTGGAGCATGAGTATACCTTAAAAAACTGAACTAGCAGTGTATTGCAACAATACTAAAGCACCTAACATGCTGAATTAATACAATTTTAATGCAATGGAATACAAAATCACCAATAAATGATATTTTATGAAAACAAATACAAATAACTTTTTTTTTTATAAACCTATGCACTTCAAAATCACTCTTGGGCTTGTATTATCATTTTATGCTCAATTTTTGGTGGTTAATCTTCTAATATAGCACAAACTGACAGAAACAACAAAGCTCAGAGCTACAATATCACAACAATAGTTCTGAGCTACGTGCACCATTCAGATATTGAGTAGCACTCATGCATAAATAACATATTACCTCTTCAGTATTCCGATTTCCCTCTTCACACAGCTTACATTTGGCTTGTAACTCTTCCAGTTGCAACTGTAGATCATTCACCTTTACTGTCATTTCTTCTTCCCGGGTCTTTAAAAATGTGAAAATTATTGTTAAATCACTAATGTATTTATCATATTCATGGAGGAGAAACACATACTGAGGATGATATCAACATCAGATTTCAGAATACATCAACCATGCAGGTGTTAAATTTGTTGTCAAGTCAACTAAAAAGAAAATTGAGCATTTCAAACAGCTTTCCCCTGGTTTCATGCAAAACAGAAAATGATCCCAGTTCTATTAATGAATGCCATGCTATGATTTTGTCACATTAAAACAAAACCCCAGTATATACTGAGCCCTTGTTATTTGCTGTTTTATTACGAATGAATCAAAATACTCATAAGAGAGCTGGTAAAATGAGTGTGTTCCTTCAGAGCTTTATCTTGTGGAGTATCCTGTTTATGAGGATGTAAAAGAGGAAGTGCTTGTTCAATGCATTAATTAATTAAGTGCCACTTCAATGTTGAGGAAGAATATCCTAGATGGTTCCTCAAACAAGGAGCTGTCTATTAGTATAGGCGCTGGTCTTCATTAGGCGGAGTACTAAATATAGAGCAGGAAGTTAAGCTCCAATTTAAAATAAACATTGGCTGAGCCTCAGCTGGAATACTGCAACCAAATCTGTTCAAAGTACAAGAACAATAGAACAGCACTGGAGAGGACGTAGAGAAGACTCACCAGCACATGTCTGGAATTAAGAATTTCAGATATAAAGAGACAACAAGGTTAAGTTCATTTTCCCTGGAGCAGAGGAGGCAAAGAGGAACATGAATGAGGCAAATACAAATATAAGGGGTGCAACAGAGGAAACTGTAGGATCAGACAGATAAAATGAGAGGTCACAGACTCAGGTTAAAGGAGAAGAGATTTAGAGGAGATCTGACTTTCTCACACACTGCCAAAGGGATTGGTGAAAGAATAATTGTTGACAGCATTGAAGTGGTGCCTAGACAAATAGCTGAATCACCCTGGCATTAAAAACAATAGGCCAAGTGCTAGAAAGTGGGATTAATACAGTGAGGTGTGGAGGACTAATTGACCCATTTCCATGTTCTTTAACGCTATGAAAAAGGGTGTCATTGCTTTGTTGGGAGCTTATTAGAGACCTTCTAACAGTGAGGGTGAGTGCGGTGGGAGTCTTACAGGAGAGGGGGAGGGGGAAGGTACAAGAGAGCGTGAGAAGTCAAAATAGTGCTTATAGTAACAGAGGATTTCAATTTTCCAAATACTAATTGGATTACCTTAGTGTAAAGGGCCCAGAGGAAGTTGAATGTTTTTGGTATGTCCAGATGATCTTTTGAACACAATGGACAAAGACCAACAAAAGAATAATTGTTGGACCTTATCTTAGAGAAATTTTAGTTGGTCAAATGGAGGGAATGTCAGATACCATGAATATATATTACAAAGTGATTTTGGAAAATGATACGGATGGACAAAGAATAAAGGTCTTAAACGGGGGGGGGGGGGGCAAGGAAGACCAATTTCACTAAAGAAAGACAGGACCTGACAAATGTAGACTGTCACATCTATTTGCAGGTATCTATATCTGCATAGTGGGAAGCATTCATTTTACCCTTGAAGATTTCAGGGCTATTATGATCCTGGAATGCTGTGAGGCAACAAAGTTTGGTTTGGATAAAAAGGACAGGTATAGAGGATTAAAGATGGGGAAGGCCCATCAAGAGTATAAAAAACACAAGGAGTTTAGAAAGGAAATTAGGAAGGCAAAATGTATCTTAAAATAATCACTATCTGACAAGATTAAGATAAATCTGAAGGTGTTTTATAATATATTAGGGGAATTAATAAAGAAACAAAGGAGACATTACGGACAACAGGGGTGATTGGTATATTGAGCTGGAAGGTACAGGTGAGGTCCAAAATGAGTATGCTTCCATTGGTACTTAAACATTGTAGTTGAAGGATTAGTACATTTGTAGTGAAAGGTGAAATTCTAGTAAAAGTCTCCATAAACTAAGAGGAGCTTGATGCACCAGTGGGATTAAAGATGGCTATGTCATCCAAGAAGCGGTGACAAGAGGTCACAAATGAAGTACATAAAATTACAAGTGGTATAGATACAGTGCACTGCAGAAAACTTTTCCCCACATTAAGGGTACTGTAAATAGAAGTATGAGAGAACATAGATTTAGGTTAAGAGGCAAGAGATTTAGAGGGAATCTGATGAGTCGCTTTCTCACCCAGAGTACAGTGAGCAGTGGATTACACTACTTGAGAGAAGAAACAGAGAGGCTGACAGCAATGAACAAGTATATTGGTGAGGCCTAATTTGGAGTATTGTGTGCAGTTTTGGTCACTTAACTACAGGAAAGATGCAAATAATGCTGAAAGAGTACAGAGAAAATTTACAAGAATGTTACCAGGTTGGCAAAGCCTGAGTCACAAGGAAAGATTGAATAGGTTCAGACTTTATTCCTTGGAACACAAAAGACTGAGAGGAGACTTGAGGTTGCTTGAAACTATAACCAGATGTTATGGGTTAAGGGTGAAAGATGAAATGTTTAAGGGGAACTTGAGGGGTAACTTCTTCACTTAGAGGGTTGTGAGAGTGTGAATGAGCTTAAGTGATGCATGCAAGCTCGATTTCAACGTTTAAGAGAAGTTTGTATAGTTACACGGATGGTAGCCACATGGAGGCCTATGGTCCTGGTGCAGGTTGATGGGAGTAGGCACTTTAAATTGTTCAGCACAGACTAGATGGGCTGAAGAGTCTGTTTCTGTGCTGTACATCGCTATGACTAAGTATCTAGATGACCTATAGGCCAAGTGCTGGAAGTTGGTGAGTTTCATGTTGTATCACTAGATAACATTCAGCTTGGTAGTTATTTAATGGATTTTAATAGAAAGTCCACTACAGAAAAAAAAATAGAATAGAATTTTAAAAAGGTCAATATTAAATGACATTAAATCCAAATGTATATGACAATAATATTATTGATGGAATTAATTTATTTTGATGAGGCACTGCTAAACAGACAGATCTTTGTCAGAGGATGGACAGTCAACAACCAAGTTGTAAAGTCCATGGCTAGACTGCTTCATGAAAAAGCAGAACACAGAGATAAAGCACAGCTGTTATATGTGCGCACAGCCTCACTGAGAACCGTCAGCATAGCTTTGTGTGGGACAGATCAGGGGTCTTAGTAACTAAATTAAGTTTTTTTGAGAACAAAAATGATTGATAAAATAGAGCAGTAGGTGTTGTCTATATGGATATTAGTGTTTGACAAAAACCTCATGATAGGCTCATCCAGAAGATGACATGGTGATATGGCAGAAAGGATGCAGAATTGGCTTGTCCATGCAAGTCAGAGGGTAGTAGTCAATAGCTCTTATTCTGACTGGAGGTTAGCAGTCAATGGCTCTTACTTTAGCTGGAAGGAAGGAGAGGAATCTGAGGAATAGAATTAATGCACAGCAGTTTTGAAACACTCAACATGACTTTACGCAGGGCAGATCATGTCTTAAATGTCCTAGAATTACCTGGATTATCTCCATTTCTCATCTCAAACAAATGTAAAACATTTGCTAGTCCCAAGTCCTCCAGGACCTCATCTGTTGCAACTGAGGACAGAAAGATCTTTGCCAAAGCCCCAGCAACTGCTTCACTGACTTCCTTCAATATTCTGAGATATTTGCCACCAGGCCCTGGTAAACTGTCCTGTGATTAGGCTGGGGGGGGGGGGGGGTGTAAATCAGTGATTGCTGGGCCATGCAGTGCAAAGAGCCAGAAGGTCCTGTTCCACACTATATTGTTAAATAAAATAAAAATGTATGTCCCAATCTGTTTTCGCTATCCTCCAAATCTTTTTCTACAGTAATGCCTCAAAGCACTCATTTAGCTCTCAGCTGTAAATCCAAGCACAAATTTCCTCTCTTATGCATAGTAGAACTACCCTCGCCTTCATTAACCCCTTTTTCTTACCATGAGTATAAAAAGCTGTGGGATCATGTTGATCCTGCACACCAAAGTAATTTTCTGCCCCATGTGGCCTTCCTAATTGCCTGCTTGAATGCTTTTCTACTATCTTTATGACTTTAGCTTTACAAACCTTAAGTATACCTCCTTCTCCTTCCTGACTAAATTTAGGACATCCATGGTCATCCAAGGTTCCCTTAGCTTGCCATCCTTGTCCCTACCTCTTAGCAGAACATGCTGATCCTGAGCTCTGATCAGCTGGTCTTTCAAAAACTCCTACATTTCAGACATGGACTTGTCCAACAGCAGCTATGCCCAATCAACACCCCTCAACTTGTCTTATCCTGTTGTAATTTGCCTCCACTCAATTTAATAGCTTCCCACAAGACCCAAATTCTATCCTTACTCATAAGGATCTTAAAGCCAAGACCTGTGGTCACTATTCCCACAATATTTACACAATGTCAAGGCTTTCATTTGTCAAGGATTTCACTTGCCCAGGCTCAGATCCCAAAATTGGTACCAATTTTGGCTCCCCTAGTTGGACTCTCCACAAATTGTTTCAAGAACCCATCTCAGATTAGTGATGTTACATGTGGACATGTCTGTTCACGCTGTGTGTGTGTGGATAGGTAGGCCGCATCTAGAGTATTCAATCTATTAATCCCTCCAATATAATGTAGGAAGGTTGCGAAAGAGGTTTACCAGAGTGCTGCCTGGTCTAGAGGGCAGGTGATGAATGTAAAGGATGGACAATCTAGGGTTGTTTTCTTTGTAGTAGAAGAGATTGAGGAGAGACCTGCTTGCTATAAAACAAATAAAAATTATGAGAAGCATAGCTAGAGAGCAGTATATTTTCCAAAGGTCAAAATGTTTAATACTAGAGAGCACACATTTAAGGTGAGACAGGAAAAGTTCAAATTAGATGCTTGGGTAGTTTTTTTAAGAAAAAGAGTGGTGGTACCTGTAATGCACTGGTATGCTTGGTAGCAGAGACAGATATGATAGAGGTATACACAAGACCAGAGAATGGAGGTAAAGGACCACGTGTAGGCAGAACGAATTAGTGTAACTAAGCATTTTTAGCTTAGGGCTGAATGGTGGGCTGAGGTCTTTCATATGTTGTACTGTTCTAAATTCTCTGACAGATCTTTGTCAGAGGATGGACAGTCAACAACCAAGTTGTAAAGTCCATGGCTAGACTGCTTCATGAAAAAGCAGAACACAGAGATAAAGCACAGCTGTTATATGTGCGCACAGCCTCACTGAGAACCGTCAGCATAGCTTTGTGTGGGACAGATCAGGGGTCTTAGTAACTAAATTAAGTTTTTTTGAGAACAAAAATGATTGATAAAATAGAGCAGTAGGTGTTGTCTATATGGATATTAGTGTTTGACAAAAACCTCATGATAGGCTCATCCAGAAGATGACATGGTGATATGGCAGAAAGGATGCAGAATTGGCTTGTCCATGCAAGTCAGAGGGTAGTAGTCAATAGCTCTTATTCTGACTGGAGGTTAGCAGTCAATGGCTCTTACTTTAGCTGGAAGGAAGGAGAGGAATCTGAGGAATAGAATTAATGCACAGCAGTTTTGAAACACTCAACATGACTTTACGCAGGGCAGATCATGTCTTAAATGTCCTAGAATTACCTGGATTATCTCCATTTCTCATCTCAAACAAATGTAAAACATTTGCTAGTCCCAAGTCCTCCAGGACCTCATCTGTTGCAACTGAGGACAGAAAGATCTTTGCCAAAGCCCCAGCAACTGCTTCACTGACTTCCTTCAATATTCTGAGATATTTGCCACCAGGCCCTGGTAAACTGTCCTGTGATTAGGCTGGGGGGGGGGGGGGGTGTAAATCAGTGATTGCTGGGCCATGCAGTGCAAAGAGCCAGAAGGTCCTGTTCCACACTATATTGTTAAATAAAATAAAAATGTATGTCCCAATCTGTTTTCGCTATCCTCCAAATCTTTTTCTACAGTAATGCCTCAAAGCACTCATTTAGCTCTCAGCTGTAAATCCAAGCACAAATTTCCTCTCTTATGCATAGTAGAACTACCCTCGCCTTCATTAACCCCTTTTTCTTACCATGAGTATAAAAAGCTGTGGGATCATGTTGATCCTGCACACCAAAGTAATTTTCTGCCCCATGTGGCCTTCCTAATTGCCTGCTTGAATGCTTTTCTACTATCTTTATGACTTTAGCTTTACAAACCTTAAGTATACCTCCTTCTCCTTCCTGACTAAATTTAGGACATCCATGGTCATCCAAGGTTCCCTTAGCTTGCCATCCTTGTCCCTACCTCTTAGCAGAACATGCTGATCCTGAGCTCTGATCAGCTGGTCTTTCAAAAACTCCTACATTTCAGACATGGACTTGTCCAACAGCAGCTATGCCCAATCAACACCCCTCAACTTGTCTTATCCTGTTGTAATTTGCCTCCACTCAATTTAATAGCTTCCCACAAGACCCAAATTCTATCCTTACTCATAAGGATCTTAAAGCCAAGACCTGTGGTCACTATTCCCACAATATTTACACAATGTCAAGGCTTTCATTTGTCAAGGATTTCACTTGCCCAGGCTCAGATCCCAAAATTGGTACCAATTTTGGCTCCCCTAGTTGGACTCTCCACAAATTGTTTCAAGAACCCATCTCAGATTAGTGATGTTACATGTGGACATGTCTGTTCACGCTGTGTGTGTGTGGATAGGTAGGCCGCATCTAGAGTATTCAATCTATTAATCCCTCCAATATAATGTAGGAAGGTTGCGAAAGAGGTTTACCAGAGTGCTGCCTGGTCTAGAGGGCAGGTGATGAATGTAAAGGATGGACAATCTAGGGTTGTTTTCTTTGTAGTAGAAGAGATTGAGGAGAGACCTGCTTGCTATAAAACAAATAAAAATTATGAGAAGCATAGCTAGAGAGCAGTATATTTTCCAAAGGTCAAAATGTTTAATACTAGAGAGCACACATTTAAGGTGAGACAGGAAAAGTTCAAATTAGATGCTTGGGTAGTTTTTTTAAGAAAAAGAGTGGTGGTACCTGTAATGCACTGGTATGCTTGGTAGCAGAGACAGATATGATAGAGGTATACACAAGACCAGAGAATGGAGGTAAAGGACCACGTGTAGGCAGAACGAATTAGTGTAACTAAGCATTTTTAGCTTAGGGCTGAATGGTGGGCTGAGGTCTTTCATATGTTGTACTGTTCTAAATTCTATATTATTCAGAAAGCAAGGAGAAGGAGAAAGAAGTTTCACAAAGATCTGTATGGGATGACAACCATTACTACATAAAATTATTAAATCAAAAAGTAAGTTTAAATTTGCAGCAACACGTGCACGCAAAGATGCCATAGGATGAATAGTTAATATTGAAGGAATTGCAATAAATTGTAAGACAACATTAATACGAATAAAATGAAAATAAGTTTGATTGATATGTTGGTAAAATCACATGGAATATTAATTCAAAAAACACAGCTGCAACTTATTAGGTACAGCTACTCATTAATACAAATACAGTGGATTACGGTTAATTGGGACACTGTACCTTTTAGCCCAATTAAGCAGTTGCTCCAATTAGCCAAAGTTTTATGGAAATAATTAAAAAGGTATAAAAAGACAAACTGAATAGCAAATAATGTATTTAAATGATATACGTAACAAATTACTAATACTATACTAACAGCACTATAAAACTGTTATTAGTTCCTAACAGTAATCAACGGAGGATTTCATTCAGAATGCACTATAAACAAAATCAGCACAGACTCCTAGTGCAGATAATGGGCTACCTTCACATAATACTATCGACAACTGTATCCGGCAAATTCTCTTTTTAATTGTACAGTCAGGGTGATTCCTCGTAGTCCCTAACTTGAAGTAGTGAGTGAAATTGTTTCATTTTCACTCCCGGCCATTTCAGGCATCTCCAAGCCTAAATACTTGAAACTACAGTGAACAACAGTTCTGAATTGTCTGGCTGCTTAGTCTTCACCAATTATTATTGACAAATATCATTGCTTTTTGAATACAAACATAGGCAACTGACACTATTTAAAAACTGTTCCCTCTAAGCATGGTATACAGTCTAATGGCCACACGACTGAAGCTAGTTTGTGGCTGTTCAGGAAAAGTCTCCTGCCTCAATTAAGGTCCCAAATAATGAAGGGAATCCTAGAAATTTTCTCAATTATCTTTTGTGCTTTAACAGTTGTCCCAAATAAGTGGCTGCCCTGATGAACTTATGACCCAATCCACCATATTTAATACTGGACTGTTGCTTCCTCAGAATTTTTGTTTGGATTATGATAGACTGCTTGAAGCTGAACACAAATATAATTTTAGACTACTTATATCACATTTGAATTTGGAGGAGCAAGAAATGAACTTTTATTACATATAATGCACTTCATTGCATTAACAGTGCTGATACTTTGCAATAGTTCAACTAAGCTAAAAAAAATTTTTTTTGATCATTTTCTTTTCTATTTAGTGTCCAAAGCTTCTGGATTAAGTGCACAACAATAATCAGCCAGCAGTGTTGGATTCCAGTTGCCCTGATACCATTTCTCCTCGACCACAGTGCCCTGGTGAAACTTTTCATCATGTTTATCATTGATAGCAACAAGATTTGCAGGGAAGAAATCTAAATGGGAATGCAGAAAATGAATCTTTAGTAACCTGTTGCACTTAATGGTTTTGTATGTTTGAAGCATGTTGTCAACCAACCGCACATAGTTTGGTGCTCTGTAGTTGTCAGGAAAATTTTCAGCAGCATCCTTGAATGCCTTCCATGCGATTCTCTCCGGTCCCACTAGAACATTTTTGAATTGTCTGTCATTGATGACCTGTTCGATTTGTGGACCAACAGAGGTGCCTTCCTTAATTTTGGCATCAGTTATTCTGGGAAACATCTTTCTCAAATATCAAAATCCTTCACCTTCCTTATTCATCGCTTTCACAAAATTTTTCATAAGCCCCAGCTTTATAAGAAAAGGAGGCAAAAATATCTTTGTTGGGTCTACAAGTGGCTTATGTGCCACATTTTTCTGCCCTGCAATTAACTGTTTATGGAGTGGCCAATCCTTTTTAATGTAACGAGATTCTTTAGCACGACTGTCCAATTTGCAAATGAAACAACAGTATTTGGTATATCTGAGCTGCATTCATAGTGGCAGTGCTACTATTTCCGACCAGTTGTAGTTGCTGTGCTGTATGTGATTCAAAAAATTCCAAGTTTTCTTTCATGTGTACTGCTGCTGTGTAGCAGCAGAGCTTGCAGGCTTGATACTGAAGAATCAATAAAAAGATGCCATTGTTGTGGGTCAGCTGGCAAACCAGAACAGTCAAAAGCCCATTAACACCAGTGGAAAAGCAGATGTTGTGCCTGGTGACAGCAGATTGCATCCTTGCAGTCTTGCACCCAGTAATTTTGCTTTTGCCTTTGACAAACCCAAGTCTCTGATAAGGTCATTTTATTCAGATCGGATTTATCAGATGAGGCTCACTTGACATAAGTGGTTCAAAATCTGTATCAGTATAGCTTTCCATTTCTGGTGGCTTTGGTACTAGAAGACTATCGTCATGCGGTAAGGCTCTCATGGCTAAAGAGAGATTGAAGCATTCAATAAATTTCTTACTTTAACAAAGAAACAAGATATACTGGTCAGAAGTAGCAGTCTGTCACATGACCCTTCTACTCTCGCCATATCATCTGGACAGCAACAAGCATTGACTTTCGAGTATGTCTGAGGCAAGCTCTATGATTGACAACGCATGTTGTGCAACAAATGCGAGGAGTGCAGGCTTTGCCTTGGTCTCTAATTTTACACCCAAAGTAGAATTCCATCTTTGAGATTTAAGCACATACTCTTCACAAATATAACAGAAAGTATCGCAGTTGTTGCAACATTGGTGAGACATTTTGCTATCGCAAATACTCCTGAAAATACAATTACTTTATTCTAATGAGTACACACAATATGATATGAGATTAAGACCATGTGCATCAACATGATGACACAAAAGTACATGTAAAGACAATGCATAGAACTGTTTGTGGGCACAATGCTTTTATAGCCATTCTAAATCCTGTCCTGCCATGCAGCATCTGCCCTGCCTAAACATACCCAGGCATGCCTGGACAAGATAGAAAACTTTTCAGCCTACATTGCGGGCAACGTTTTAATTGACTTGAATTATGAATTTAAATAACAAATGTAGAGAATTTCAGAAAAAAATCATGCCTGGATTGGAAATTTCATGGTGATTTTCATGATCAGCAGCCCCAAATCCACAAGATATTCAGGAGGCAAAATCTTTGTTGTCCAGTCTAATTCAATCAATCATGTGGGCAGCAACTCAATGCATAAAAGCATGCAGACATGATCACGTGGTTCAGTTGTTGCTCAGACCAAACATCAAAATGGGGAAGAAATGTGATCTAAGTGCCTTTGACAGTGGAATGATTGTTGGTGCAGGACAGGGTGGTTTCAGTACCTCAGAAACTGCTGATCTCCTAGGACTTTCACACACACAATATTTCTCGATTTTACAGAGAATGGTGCGATAAACAAAAAAAAATCCAGTGAGTGGCAATTCTGTGGGCAAAAACGCCTTGTTAATGAGAGAGGTCAGAGGAGAAAGGCCAGACTGGTTCAAGCTGACAGGAAAGTGTCAATAACTCAAATAAGCACAAGTTACAACATCGCTGAATGCACAATACGTCAAACCTTGCAGTGGATGGGCAACAGCAGCAGAAAAGCACAGACTATACATAAATACACTCAGTGGCTACTTTACTAATTTCCTCTCTTGTACCTAATAAAGTGGTCACAAAAAAGAAAGTCACTCATAGTTATCAGAATGAGATTAACATACGGTAATAAATCACCTTTTCTCGTGTAGAAAAAAGACTGAGCTTTAAGTTTATAACTTAAAGAGATTGAGATATTTTCCAGGTTGTGGGAAGAACGAAAATCAATATAACAGACACCGAACAAAAGACAAACTCCAGTTGTTTTTTTAAGTGATCGGAATGTGGAACTCTTTCTCAGAGTGTGTGAGATGAATAGGACAGATAAGTGCAATTTTGATAAATGTACATGCGAAAAATAAGAGAGTTATCTAATGAATTTAGATAAAGTAAGGAGGAGGATGAAAGCAGCACAAATATGAATATGTATGGATTGGGCTGAATGGCTCACTTTACAAGAGTTTGTAGTTTTGAAATTTCCAGTGTTTCTTTTAAAAATCAGTACAGAATAACCTTTGTATTAAAAGATGGCCATACAGAATAAACAAAAAATCCTTTAGGATTACATACTTGTAAAATTTCTTCATATCTTTTTACTGTCCTTTGCAGATAATCATCCTTGTCAGCTATCTTTCGATAGAGCTGGTTTATGTCCTCCTTGTGAGTTTCCAGTAGTTCAGCCTCAACTTCCTGTGCTTTGCCTAGAATATTGAAAATTTAACTAATTATGGCAACCATTAAAAATAATTTCTTTGAAAGCAGGTAGTCCTCCACCTATCCGCAGGGACTTGGAGAGTACAGCTGGTGATACAAGGGCACCATCTCACTGATGGATTTTTCATATTGTCTACTTTTTCTTGAACCAAGATTCTTTCTAATTTGTTGGAAATCATTCCATTAGCCATGAACTCAAGCTTAAGCAGTTAATTTTCAGACTTAATGCACATACCAATTAAATATCCTCCACAACAAATTAACGTGAACATTTCACATATGCAACTTGTCAAATTTTCAAAGAACTTATAGAATTTAAATGCAATAATCAAGCTTAGAGAATCTTCATATGGTTTTAATATCATTCATGATGAAAACAGAAACCAAATTATATTAAATGGAGTAACTGGCAACCTCTGGTAATTATGAATATTGTACTCACGAGCCATTTCACTATTTTAGATCACAGTGCTCCACTTATCAAGATTCATTGCAATGTCTTCTGTGCACTGATAGAATTGCACCTCCTCTAAGTATAACCACTATATACCTTCAAATATTTGTATTTATATGAAGTTTTTATACAAAAACAAGATGTGGAACAAAGTATACGGTATTTGAGATATACTGGGTTACGAACGAGTTCCGTTCTTGAGTCCGTCTTTAAGTTGGATTTGTATGTAAGTCGGAACAGGTACAACTGTTATTATTTAGTGTCAGTTAGTCAAACGTTTGTCTTAGTATATAGTATCTATTTTACCTTTCTATGCAAATAAAACAAATGTAAGAAATGCAAAGAAATGTATGTATTTCAATAATTAAACCACTGTGTTGCTTAGTTATAATTGCAGCTTTCATCGGGGCAGCGCCTTTATCAACATGTTCGATTATTCTCACTGTATCCTTTAAAATTGTCCCAATCGTTGACCGACTGTAGCCTAACACTTTTCCAATGACCGATGGCGTCTCACCTCTTTCCTATTGCTTTATTATTTTCAATTTATTTTATTTTCAATTGTGATCGAACAGAGTAGAAACACTGCGGATTCAGCAGCAGCTGCGGGTGGCGGGTCCTGAGCTCACCTGGGTCCTAAAGTCCACCCGCACTGAGACAAGTTAAATGGGACAAGTGGAGGCGGTGCTGACTGGAAAAAGGGGGTCAGGGTGAATCTTGCTAAGAAAATTTTAAGCCAAATACGAAGTTACACACTCAACAGTGTTAACGACAACGTGATCCGACTTAAAATGGCGGGCGGTGCTCTCCATCCTTGAGCCGATGGATTTTTAATATAATAGGCTTTATGGCAGGCCGTTCGTAAGTATGAGTTGTTCATAAGTCGGATGCTCGTAACTTGGACTGCCTGTACATGCAGCTATGTCACTTCTCCGATAATAACATTCAGAACAGATTGTGTGCAAGAACTTCAACTCCAGATTTTATTCTCAATGTACAATCAATCCATCTCTCATGTTGCCAAGTTTAGGTCTTTTGGAATGGATTACATGAGAAGGTCATCAAACTGGACATTAATTCTGCCTCTTTGCCCACAGTTGATCCCTAACCTTTCAACATTTGCAGCAATTTAGAGTCATAATCATAGAAAAGTACAGCACACACAGACAGGCCCTTCAGCCCATCTAGTAAATGCCAAGCTATTAATCTACCTAATCCCATTGACCTGCACCCGGACTATATAGGGTTCCATACTACTCCCATCCAGGTATCTATCCAACCTTCTCTTAGATGTTGAAATCATACCTGCCTTCACCATTTCTGTGGACACCTTGTTCCACACTCATCACCCTCTAAGTGAAGATCCCCCTCATGTTCCCCTCAAGCATTTCACCTTTCACCCTTAACTCTAGTTTCTAGTTTCATCCAACCTCAGTGGGAAAAGCTTGCTTGCACTTACCTTATCTGTACCCCTAATAATTTTGTATCTTCTTCACGTCTTCCTTCATTCTCCTATATTCCAGGGTATAAAGTCCTAACCTATTCAAGACCTCAGGTCCTCAAGTCCTGACCTTTCAATCTCATTGACATCTTTCCTATTGACCCTATCTACCTATGATGCCATACACACACATATAAATATATATATATATTGATTAATTAATTAAAAACACTGTGGGGGGGGGGGGGCACGGTTGATAACCCACCCTGCATTTCTAATGACCAGTACCGTTTATTGTTCTTCTGTTAAAATACTTTTGTTGGATTATGGTGGGAAATTCCAGTTCATTTATTGTCACATTTTACGTTGGGCTATACTGTTATTCGCTTGAATACTCATGGGTTGAAATACATATCAGTTAAATACATCTAGAGTTAAAGGTGAAATACACATGGTGTGTGATGGTCACCTCCCCTGTCTGCATTAGACTGGTTGGGTTCTCTCTCCAGGTTATGGGCCAGGTCTGTTTTGGTGTGTATCACAATAAAAACTGTGGTTGAGTTAAAGAACTTCTTCGTCTGTCATTATGAACCAAATGGTCGCCACTATATATATCTTTTTTCTCTCTCACTTGTTGAAATATATATACATTATCAGCAGGGGAGATGAGGCTGAGTACAGGGCTACGGTGGGAAACTTTGTCACATGATGTGAGCAGAATCATCTGCAGCTTAATGTGAAAAAGACTAAGGAGCTGGTGGTGGACCTGAGGAGGGCTAAGGCACCAGTGACCCCTGTTTCCATCCAAGGGGTCGGTGTGGACATGATGAAGGATTACAAATACCTGGGGATACAAACTGAGAATAAACTGGACTGGTCAAAGAACACTGAGGCTGTCTACAGGAAGGGTCAGAGCTGTCTCTATTTCCTGAGGAGACTGAGGTCCTTTAACATCTGCCAGACGATGCTGAAGATGTTCTACGAGGCTGTGGTGGCCAGTGCTATCATGTTTGCTGTTGTGTGCTGGGTCAGCAGGCTGAGGGTAGCAGACACCAACAGAATCAACGAACTCATTCATAAGGCCAGTGATGTTGCGGGGGTGGAACCGGACTCTCTGACGGTGGTGTCGGTAAAGAGGATGCTGTCCAAGTTGCATGCCATCTTGGACAATGTCTCCCATCCACTCCATAATGTACTGGTTAGGCACAGGAGTACATTCAGCCAGAGACTCATTCCACCGAGATGTAACACTGAGCGTCATAGGAACTCATTCCTGCCTGTGGCCATCAAACTTTACAACTCCTCCCTCGGAGTGTCAGACACCCTGAGCCAATAGGCTGGTCCTGGACTAATTTTCACTTGGCATAATTTACTTCTTACTATTTAATTATTTATGGTTTTATATTGCTATATTTCTACACTATTCTTGGTTGGTGCGACTGTAATGAAACCCAGTTTCCCTCGGGATCAATAAAGTATGTCTGTCTGTATCTCTTAATGTAGTTAATTTTTTATGTATTGGAGCCACAAAACAACATGTCTTGGCATATTAAAGCTGATTCTGATTTTATTCAGAATAATTCAAGACAGCGTAGGTCAAAACTAAGACAGTAAAGTATTAAAAGTGACCCCTGGTTAAATTTTTGCACAGAGAGGACTAAGTGAAATGAGCTATCAGGAGTGGTGGACATGGATATAATTACAACATTTAAGACCAGAAGACATTGGAGCAGAAGTAAGCCATTCGACTCTTCGAGTCTGCTCCGCCATTCAATCACGGGCTGATCCAATTCTTCCAGTTATCCCCATTCCCCTACCTTCACCTCATACCCTTTGACGCTCTGGGTTATCAAAAACCTATCTATCCCTGACTTAAATACACCCAATGACTTGGCCTCCACAGCCACTCGTGGCAATAAATTCCACTGATTTACCACCCTCTGACTAAAGTAATTTCTCTGCATCTCAGTTCTAAAAGGACATCCTTCAATCCTGAAGTCGTGTCCTCTTGTCCTACAATCCCCTACCATGGAAAGTAACTTTGCTATATCTAATCTGTTCAGGCGTTTCAACGTTTGGAATGTTTCTATGAGATCCCCCCCTCATTCTCCTGAACTCCAGGGAATACAGTCCAAGAGCTGCCAGACATTCCTCATATGGTAACCCTTTCATTCCTGGAATCATTGTCGTGAATCTTCTCTGAACCCTCTCCAAAGTCAATATATCCTTTCTAAAATGAGGAGCCCAAAACTGCACACAATACTCCAAGTGTGGTCTCACTAGTGCCTTATACAGCTTCAACATCACATCCCTGCTCTTATATTCTATACCTCTAGAAATGAATGTCAGCATTGCATTCGCCTTCTTCACAACCGACTCAACCTGGAAGTTAACCTTTAGTGTATCTTGCACAAGGACTCCCAAATCCCTTTTTATCTCTGGATTCTGAACTCTCTCCCCATCTGAATAATAGTCTGCCTGCTTATTTCTTCCACCAAAGTACATGATCATACACTTTCCAAAATTGTATTTCATTTGCCACTTCTTTGCCCATTCCCCTAAACTATCTAAATCTCTCTTCAGGTTCTCTGTTTCCCCAACTACCCGCTCCTGCACCTATCTTTGTATCATCAGCAAATTTAGCCACAAATCCATTAATGCCATAGTCCAAATCATTGACACACATCGTAAAAAGCAGTGGTCCCAACACTGGTCCCTGTGGAACTCCACTGGTAACTGACAGCCAGCCAGAATAGGATCCCTTTATTCCCACTCTGTTTTCTGCTGACTAGCCAATGCTCCACCCACGCTAGTAATTTCCCTGTAATTCCATGGGCTTTTATCTTGCTAAGCAGCCTCAAGTGCAGCACCTTGCCTTCTTTAATAGAAATTTAGACAGGATAGGGAAGGTTTAAAGAGGTATGGGGCCAAATGTGGGGCAATGGGACTAGCTCAAATATATAGAGACAGAATGAATGAGCTGGGCCAAAGGGACCGTTTTCATCTTCGATAACAATGACCATTTCATTACTCCTTCCATTCTTTTTTTTTTAAATGCAAGTAGAGTACATAGCCAGTTTCCAGAAAGCTTAGTATGGCTCCTGTTATGGCGCAAAATCTATATGAAATTTGAAAATCCTACTAAATTGAATAAATATCATATTCCTTTAGTGAACTGATTCCATTATCAAAGGTCTTTTGATGAAAGACAAATGAAAATTTCAATGAATAAATACCAAAGCACAACTTTGACTTACTTATGGCCTCTTTGACTGATATATCAAGCTCCTGTTCTTTCTGTGCTAATTGTGTGTTAAATTCTCGCATTAACTGTTTGAGAGTTGAGTTGTGTTTCAGCTGCAAATCCTCCAATTCGAGCCTGCAAGAGAAAACATTATTTGACAGAAAAATTAACTTGGTTAAGCTTTTTGCATTATCTAAACGGAAGTACGATAAGCAAATAAAACCATTACTATCGTATGTGAAGAACTTATGTACAGAGTTTGAGCCTGCAAGGAAGAATATTATTTGGTAGAAAAATTAGCTTGGTTATACATTTTGCTTGGTTCAAAATAAAATGATTGCATTACCTTTTTATTAACAGAAGTACAATAAGCAAATAAAACCATTACTATTGTATGTGAAGTATTTATGTAATAGAGTCTTATAGCATGGAAACAGGCTTAACAGCCCACCAAGTTAGTGCTAACTATCAAACAACTCCTTTTACCTTTCTGCAGATTGACCAAATTCCCCTACTCACCACCACTGGGGCCAATTACAGCACCCAACTAATAGAGTATTCTTCCAAGCTGGACCTTTTCGAAGGCCTTGCTAAAGGCCACATACATGACATTCACTGCCTTTCCTGGTAATTTCCTCAAAAAAGGTTGGTTGAACATGATCTACCCTACACAAAGCCATGTTCACCATCCCTATATGAGCTCCTGTCTATGTAAATACTTATATATGGTCCTTCAGAATAGCTTCCAATAACTTACCCAAAATTGATGGTAGGCTCACCAGCCTATAATTTCCAGGCTTAATTCTTGCAACCCTTCTTAAAACAGAACAACATTAACTATTCTCCAATCCCCCAGCACCTCACCTGTGATTAGGGACTTTTTAAATACATTTGCTAGGGTTACTGGACTCTGTCTGTCGCCCTATGAAATACGGATCCAAAAAATCCAATTAAGGTCACCTCCACCTGGTTCAGCTCAAATGCGTAGATGACCACTTTGATCATCAAGAGGATGAATTTTGTCACTTGCAATCCTTTTGATTTCTATATCTCTGTCTCCCTCTCCCTATATATAAAAAAAAATTAAAAACAGGAATATACAAACACTATTCTAAAATTTTCACTTCGAAGGCCTTCCATTTAAAAAGCACACCTCTACCAGAAGGCAACCTGTCTAAATCCACACTTGCCAGATCCTTTCTGATATCATCAAAATTGGCCTTTCTCCAATTTCAAGTCTCAACCTAAGAACCAGACCTCAGGTTATGCAGATAATTCTGTAAATTATCTTGAAAACAATGGACATATACTCAGTATGCTCTTTATGAGGCACCTAAAAATGACTTGCGAGTATACGTTCATTGTCTTCTGCTTTTGTAGGAATTCCATGTCATGGATCGAGATGTGTGTTCAGACATGCTCTTCTACACACCAGTTATTACACGTGGTTATCTGAGTTACTGTCACCTTCCTGTCAGCTCGAACCAGACTGGCCATTCTTCTCTGACTTCTCTCATTAACAAGGTGTTTTCGTTCATAGAACTCTTGCACACTGGATCTTTTTTGTTTGTTTTTTACACCATTCTCTTAACTCTAGAGATTGTTGTATGTGAAAATCCCTTGAGATCAGCTGTTTCTGAGATACTCAAACCACCCCATCTGGCACCAACAATCATTCCACAGCCAAAGGCACTTAGATCACATTACTTCCTCATTCTGATGTTTAGCGTGAGAAATAACTGAGCTTCTTGACCACGTCTGATTGCTCTTATGCAATGCGTTGCTGCCACATGATTGGCTGTTTAGATATTTGTATTAACGAGGTGTACAGGTGGACCTAAAGTAGCCATTGAGTTTATGTCAATTCAACATCGAAAGCACCATGATAAGAACTGGAACTGGGTCACTGAAGCTGTGAGATACTAGCTCTGTGACCCAGATGACTATGCCATCCCTAATTAGATGACACCACCTATTAGACTACATGTGTTCACACCTGCAGGTCAGTAACATGCAGCAGAATATTGTTTCCAGGGCAGATTGTATGGAAGTTGCAGTAAGGTAAGGGTTAAAGACAAGAGTCCACAGGCAAGGATAGCTTCAGTAGTCATTCCAGGCCTTTGAAGTGAGACTGTTAGGTGCACCTCCTACTTACTACAGACAAGATTGGAAAGGATGACCGCAGTAGAGTGTAATCAACCTAGACGAGAGGGGCCTCCAAAGTAAGACCATTTCTAGAAAGGTCTTCCTTGAACATAGATTCCCTTTATATATTAAGAGGGTACCAAAGAAAGACATGGTAAGAACAATGGAAGATTCTTAAACACACCCAACAACTAAGGGACAATTGTTTTAATAACTTTAAAGTAGATTCCTTAATCAGCTTGTAGCTTTAATTGACTTTTAATACCTCCATTGTGAATGGCAATTAATCTTGCAAGTAAGAAATTCAAACATACAGAGTTTACCAGATGGTTAATATCCGTAGCTGATAAGCAAATTCTGTATAAAAATTAGCAATATTCTGTCCTGGCTTCAGAACAGTGTGGTGACAGGGGTCATGCTTTTCTCCTAGTGCACAAGTAAAATAATGTATGTTTGAGTTGGAAGTGTGTGTGTGTGTTCTGGGTCTGGTTATTTTATTTCACTTTATTATCGGCAGCGACAATTGCATTCAGCCAACAGCAGGTCTTTGAATTTTTTTCAAATCTGTTTTCGCCTTCACCTCCGAACAAAAAAAAAATCCAAATAATGCTAAGCACCTGAATATAGATTAATATGATTGATACTTAATGAGCCAGTAACTAAAACAGTTATTAGAGAAGAACATGGTCTTCCAAAAAACCAAGGCACAGTTGGTGCATTTAAGAATGGGTGGCAATTATCATGGGCCATTTTAACTTGCACATAAATTGGGCAAATCAAGTTGGTCAGGGGAGTCTTGTTTTGTGTTGACCTTCACAATGTTAGACATGTCTAAGATACCAAAGAGATATATTATGGAAGCAAGGGACGCGAGGACCTCGATACAATCATTATCACTAACAAGGTAGCATTGAGCAAACAAGAGAGCCTAAAAGGACAAGTCCCCCAGTCCTGATGGAATGTATCCCAGGGAACTGAAAGAGATGGCATAAGTTGTAAAATAATTACAAGACTCAGGGCAAGTCCCTGTGGATTGGAAGAAAGTCAATACCACACAATAGTTTAAGAAAGGATATTGGCTGAAGGCAACTATATGCCAATTAACTTACCATCTACAGTCAGGAAAAAGCTTGAATCTTTTAAGAAATAAACAGTAGGACATTTGGATTGAACTGGTTCCATAAGACAGGTGCAGCATGGATTCAGAAATGAGAGTTCCTGTTTGACAAACTTTCTGGGGTTGTTTTGAGGCTATAACAAGCATAGTTGATAGAGGGGAACAGGTGGAGGTTGAATTTCCAGAAAGCATTTGATAAGGTGCTGCATAAAAGACTTATCCATAAGAATGCATGGAGTTTGGGCTAATTTATTGGCATGGATAGGGAATTTGAGAACCAACTTGAGCTGAGCCTCTGGTGATGATCTTTGCATTGTCAATGGGAACGGGAGAGGTTCTGGAGGATTGGAGGGTTGTGGATGTGGTTTCCTTATTCAAGAAAGGGAGTAGAGATAGCCCAGGAAATTATAGTCTTACTTCAGTGGTTGGTAAGCTGAAGGAGAAGATCCTGAGAGGCAGGATTTATGAACATTTGGAGAGGCATAATATGATCAGGAATAGTCAGCATGGCTTTGTCAAAGGCAGGTCGTGCCTTTCAAGGCTGATTGAATTTTTTGAGGATGTGACTAAACACATTGATGAAGGTAGAGCAGATGTAGTGTATATGAATTTCAGCAAGGCATTTGACAAGGTACACCTTGCAAGGTTTATTGAGAAAGTAAGGAGGCATGGGATCCAAGGGGACATTGCTTTGTGGATCCAGAACTGGCTTGCCCACAGAAAGCAAAGAGTGGCTGTAGGCGAGTCATATTCTTCATGGAGGTCGGAGACCCTGTGTGCCTCAGGGATCTGTTCTAGGACCCTTACTCTTTGTGATTTTTATAAACGACCTGGATGAGGAAGTGGAGGGATGGGTTAGTCAATTTGCTTATGACACAAAGGTTGGGAGTGTTGTGGATGGTGTGGAGGGCTGTCAGAGGTTACAGTGGGACATTGATAGGATGGAAAACTGGGCTGAGAAGTGACAGATGGCTTTCAACCCAGGTAAGTGTGAAGTGATTCATTTTGGTAGGTCAAATATGATGGCAGAATATAGTATTAATGGTAAGACTCTTGACAGTGTGGAGGATCAGAGGGATCTTTGGGTCCAAGTCCATAGGACACTCAAAGCTGCTGCGCAGGTTGACTCTGTGGTTAAGAAGGCATACAGTGCATTGGCCTTCATCAACTGTGGGACTGAGTTTAGGAGCAGAGAGGTAATGTTGCAGCTATATAGGACCCTGGTCAGACCCCACTTGGAGTACTGTGCTCCAGAGGCATTGATTGTGTGGATAGTCAGAGGCTTTTTCCCAGGGCTGAAATGGCTAGCACGAGAGGGTACAATTTTAAGGTGCTTAGAAGTAGGTAGATGTCAGAGGGGATGTCAGAGTTAAGTATTTTTATGCAGAGAGTGGTGAGTGCGTGGAATGGGCTGCTGGTGACAGTGATGGTGGAGACGGATACAATAGGGTGGACAGTCCTGAATAGGTACATGGACCTTAGAAAAATACAGGGTAACCCTAGGTAATTTCTAAGGTAAGGACATGTTTGGCACAGCTTTGTGGACCGAAGGGCCTGTATAGTGCTGTAGGTTTTGTATGTTCTATGTTTTAAGTTGGGATGAATGGCTGTTGCTCTGGTTGGCAGCCAGTGGTAAGCTGGGGTCGGTACTAGGCCTGCAACTGTTCGTATATGCATTAATGATTTGGAAAATTGGTATGACTGCAGCATTTTCAAGTTTAGAGCATGGTTGAGCAGGGATGAGACACTTAATTCCATGCTGTATAAATCTATGACTGTATGATTTGTATGTGCCATATAGTGCCATCACAATATGGGTACACCAAATTTTTCTGTCCCTTGCTATTTCTTAACTCAATCCATACTGATATTTGCATTGACTTTCAGAGCTATGAGTTTATCTCTTTCCACTGCCTAATATCAAGGCTATCCTCTTTTTCCATTATGTTCCCATCTTCAAAATTAAAATAACGCTGAAGACGAATTCACAGAACTGTACAGTTCAGAAATCCATCAGCCCTTCTTTGCTGACTCATTTGCCCATACACAATCGCACCATTTGCCCACACAAAGCCCATTCCTTTCTATACCTTGCCTATTTATGTGCCTGTCCGAACGTCTCTTAAATGTAGTGAATGTATCTGACTCCACTGGCTTCAATCAATCATTTTGTATAAAACAATACTTACCCTCTAGATCCCCTTTATAACACATCCCTCTTGTTATATTTGTTATATTTTATACTTCAATGTTGGGGGAAAACATGGCCACTATCCACCCTCTCTTTTATAATTACACAAGTTACCCCTCAGCCTTCTTTGCCCCAGGGAAAACAGTGGGCATATCTAAACTCCCCACACAACTAGCATTCTCCATTCCTGGTAACATCCCAGTTAAATACCAAACTTCATTACTTTGCAACCACATCTCTTCAATAGCAGTTAGATGGTACCCATTTGTTCATTTGTGCCATTAGATCTTTTACCTTGACGCAAGTGCTAAATACAATTACTAAGGAGTTTTCAAGTCTGTAGTATTTCCAGTTGTGATGTATGGCTGTGAGAACTGGACTATTCACAATGCTGAGTACAAAAGAATCGACTTTGAACTTGGATGCTGGAGGAAAGTGTTAAGAGTTCATTGGACAGCAAGTGGATCCAACAAGTCAATACTTGAAAAAATACAGCCAGACTGCTCACATGGAGGCTTCATTATGAGACTAAAGCTCAAATATTTTGGCCACATCATGAGAAGACAGGATTCCTTGGAGAAGACTCTCATGTTAGGTAAATCAGAAGGTAAAAGAAGGAGTGGACAATAGAGGCTATGATGGATAGATAATGTTAATCAGCCAATGTGTCTGAATTTGGGGAATCTTAGAGAGGCAGTTTCCAACAAGAAGCCTTGGTGTGCAGGAGTCCATGAGGTCACAAAGAGACAGGCTTGATTTAACGAATGAACAAAAAGTCTTCAACATTGTCTTTTTTTGTGAAAGATTTTCTCTTGACATGTTTTTAAAAATTTTCATACACCTGTCCCTTCCTGATAACAGTCTGCATATCAATAATCATTTTGCTACCTGTCATCTGTCAAAAGCTTACCTTTTCTTTTTAATTTTCTAAACTCGCTTCATCAAAACCTTCCCACTAATTATTTTGATGGAAGCTGTAACTGCAGCCCAATTAACGGTTTTATAATCCCAGAGAGATTCATGATTTGAGGAGCAGCTCCTTCTTTCCCCAGTACTGGTGTCAGTGCCCTTGAACTGTTACTATTTTCCCCACCATGATCTTTGGACCATGCAATGATCAAATCTGCTGGAGAACTCATTGAAAAACAGCATCTGTATGGAAAAGGAATAGCCTACTTTTTGGGATGAAAACCTGCATCAGAAGCATGCATACAATCCTACCACCTTATTTAGTTTATGTACAGTACATGGCTTGCATAGATTCCAAGTTTTGTTGTTCTATTTTTTAAATCTGGACTTGCTGCAGATAAATTGATTAATTACTCAAAAGTTCAGGAATCTCATCCTGAAAACAGCTGAGATGTTTGGTCTCAGTGTTTACTGCCCAACAATTCTTAGCTAATTCATTTGGGAAAGCACATCTTGCTCAGTGAAGGTTGGCATTTTAAGATACAATTTTGGGAAGGTGCTCAGATTTATTTCAGAATTGTTGCTGACTTAATTAAACATGAAAGCAGAGTTTCAAGTTTCTAGCAGTGATCATCAATAGTCAGCCCTAGTTCAACCACGCAGATGTCATGGTCAAGAAAGCCTGCCAATACCTCTACTTCCTTGGAGGCTAAATAAAGTTGACATGACCCTATCGACCGTTGCAATTTTTAATTGATGCACCATAGAAAGCACCTGTCTTGATGCAGCACGGCTTGATATGGTAACTGTGCTGCTGGTAACTAAGAAAGTGAACATAGTCCAGCACAACATGCAAACCACAGTCCCCTCTGTGGATTCTGTCTAAATTTCTTGCTGCTTCCCTCAGTAAAGCAGCCAGCATAATCAAAAACCACAGCTATTCCAAACATTCCATCTTCTTCCCTCTCCCATCAAAGCCTGAAAAGACTGAAAGCACAGACCATCAGGCTGAAGGACAGCTTCTTCCTTGTTGTCTCAAGACTATTGAATGGTTTCCTAGTACAATAAGATGGACACCTGACTTCACAATCTAACTCATTATGATATTGTACCTTTATTGTTCCTGACACTGCACTGCCACTGTAGCTATTGCACTTTATTTCTGCATTCTGTTACTGTTTTACCCTGCACTACCTCAACATACGGTGTCTTTTTTTTATGAACAGTGTGCAAGATAATCTTTTCACTGCACCTCAGTACATGAGACAATAATAAACCAATTCCAATCTCCAAGGGAAATCAGGACAGCAGATCCATTATGGGTTTCGTTAACAAAATTTGAAGACCATTAACAATACAGGTTGCAAGGACTTGATCTTCAGCTTCCCAGGGCGCACAGCTTAAGTACATGTACTTTAGATGGTAATACAATTTGGGCTAATAAAAAAATAATAAAAAGTAATACAGTACTGTATCAGACAGTGGCCAGTGAAAGATACGGAAACTATGGCGAGGGAATGAAATTTGTTAAGTGACCATAAGACATCGGAGAAAAATTAGACTGTCCGGCCCATCAAATCTGCTTCGTCATTCCACTGTGGCTGACTTATTATCCCCCCCAAACCCAGACTCCTGCCTTCTCCCCATAACCTTTGACTCCCTTACTAATTTAGAGCCCATCGACCTCTGCTTTAAACATAGCCATTGACTAGACCTCCACAGCCGTGGCAATTAATTCCACAGACTCGACACCCACTGGCTAAAGAAAATCCTCCTCATAACTTGTTCTAAAGCAATGTCCTATTCTGAGGCAAGACCGCCCCACTACAGGAAATATACTCTCCTCTTCCACTCTATCTAGACCTTCCAACATTTGACAGGTTTTCATTAGGGTTCCTGCTCATTCTTCTAAGCTCCAGCAAGTACAATTCCAGAGCCATCAAATACTTCTCATAGCCGGGATTATTCTTGATAACCTCCACTGGGTCTTCTCCAATGCTAGAACATCCATTCTAAGGGGCCAAGATGGCTTACAACACTCCAAGTGCAATCTGATCAATGCCTTGTAATGCTGAGGCTTTATATCCTTGCTTTTATATTCTATTCCTCTTGAAAAGAACGCCAATATTGCATTTGCTATCCTTAACATCAACTCAGTCTGTAAGTTACCTTTCGGAAATCCTGCACGAGGTCTCCCAAGTCCCTTGGCACCTCTGTTTTCAGAATTTCTCCCCGATTAGAAAACAGTCCATACTTCTATTCCTTCTACCAAAGTTCACAACCCTACAATTCAGTAAATTATATTCTATCTGCCATTTCTTTGCCCATTCTTCCAACCTGTACAAGTCTTTCTGCAACTTCTCTTCTTTCCATCTGTTTTCATCTCTTCCCTCCATCTGTTTTCATATCATCCACAAACTTGGCCATAAAGTCATCAATTCCACCATCCAAATCATTGACATATGACATGAAAAGAAGCGGTCCCAACACCGACTACTGCAGAACACCACTAGTCACTGGCAACCAACCAGAAAAGGGCCTCTTTATTCCCACTCTTTCCTCTTGTCAGCCAGCTATTCATGCTAGTATCTTTCCCATAAAAACATGGTCTCTAATTTTGTTTAGCAGACTCATGTGTAGCACCTTATCGGAAGCCTTCTAAAAATTTAAGTAAACAAGGTCCACTAACTCTCCTTTGCTTTATTTATCTATTGATACGGTGTGAAGTAAGTCCTTTTGATCCTTCGAGTCAAGCCACTAATCATGAACAATTTACAATGACCAATTAACCTACCTGGCATGCCTTTGGACTGTGGGAGAAAACCAGAGGACCAGAAGAAAACCCATTGAACTCCAGGGTGTAATAGCATCGCAATAACTGCTATGCTATGGTAATGCCTTGCCTGTTTCTCCTCAACGAGGCCAACAGATTTGTCAGATAAGATCTCCCTTTACGGGAACCATGCTGACTTTGGCCTATTTTATCATGTGCCTCCAAAAACCCCAAAGCCGCATTCTTAATAATAGACTCCAACATCTTCCCAACCACTGAGGTCAGGCTATCTGGCCTATCATTTTCTGTTTTTTGCTCCTTCCTTTTTAAAGAGACATTTGCAATTTTCCAGTCCTCTGGAGCCATTCCAGAACCTACTAATTCTTGAAAGATCATTACTAATACCTCCACAATCTCTTCAGCTACCACTTTCAGAACCCTGGAGTGTAGTTGTACTGATCCAGGTGACTTACCTATCTTCAGACCTTTCAGCTTCCCAAGGACCTTCTCTTTAGTAATAGTGATTATGTTCACTTCTACCCCCTGACATTCTTGTATTTCTGGTATACTGCTGGTGTCCTCCACAGTAAAGACCAATGCATAATACTTATTAAGTTTCTCCGTCATTTCTTTGACTCCATTACTAACTCTCCAATATTATTTTCTAATGGTCCAATATCCACTCTCACCTCTTTTAATCTTTATATACCTGGAAAAATTTCTGTTATCCCCTTTTATAGTATGGGCTAGTTTACCTTTATATTTCATCTTTCTTCTTTTTATTGATTTTTTATTGCCTTCTGTTGGTTTTTAAAAATCTTCCCAATCCTCTAGCTTCCCACTAATTATTGCAATATTGTATACCCTCTCTTTTGCTTTTTTGCGTTTTTGACTTCTCATCAGCCACGAATGCCTCATCCTTCACTATGAATACTACTAGTACTATTTTGGGACATATCTATCCTGCAATTTCTAAATTTCTCCCAGAAACTGCAGCTAATGCTGTTCTGCCATCATCCCTGCTAGTGTTCCTTTCTAATCAACATTGCCCAGTTCCTCTCTCATGCTTCTGAAATTCCCTTTATTCCACTGTAATACTGATATATCTGACTTTAGCGTCTCCTCAATTTGCAGGGAGAATTCTATCATGTTACGATCACTAACTGTTACGGGTTCCTTTATATTACGCTCACTAATCAAATCTGGTTCATAACACACATCTAATTCAGGATTGCCTTTACTCTAATGGGCTTAAGCACAAGCTGCTCTAAAAAGCCAAGAATGAGGGCCAAGCATGGCTGCTTTAGTCTTCTCAATGTTGAGTTAACAATGTGCTCTAGGCATCAAACAAATAATAAGACAATTTAGAGACAGGTGAAAGGTTAATATGGTTTAGTCTACCATGTCAAAGATTGCTACCCTATTGGATAGAGAAGAGTATTATCTTCTGTCACAATTACATAGGATGTTGTTTATAAGCACAGAAGAGGAACTGTGGAGGGGCAAAAGCCAGAGTAGATAAAATTAAGAAAGGAGTCTAATGCAAGGTGAAAGAATTAACCAGGAAAGGGAAACTGGTGATGGGCTAACAGCCTGAAAAGGGAGAAGATTTGTTTTCCGGTTGCATGAGAGAAGACTTGAAAGAGGAGGCAGATTAGCTAGGGATAATATGTTATCTAGAGATTAGGTAGTTGATGTTAACCACCATCAACTAACAGAATTTAAGAAGGGAACTTGGAGATAAGTAGTTAAATAGGAATGAGGTATGTGGAGCAAGAGGTGTTATCACTTAGATGTACATAATTTGCAGAGGGCTCAAACAAAAAAAAATCCATGTTTCAAATGCTTTTTTGGAAATATTTCAAAATGAGCTTGGTGAAATAAGTGAAGCTCCAGATGGTTTCAAATTAAGAAACTAAAGGGTCCATGAGGTTTCTGTATATACTGTTGCTGTGGAATATAAGAGAGAAGTTTAAGATGATAATCTGCAGGAGACAAGTGAAACCAGCAGTGTTCAGAGCTCAGAATAACGTTGGAATAGTGAGTGATTGGGCAAATTCATTCTAAATATTCATGTTACAAAGTACACACTTACTTGGATGTTTTTTCAGCTTCTTCAATTATTTCCTTTCTAATTATTTCTATTTCAGCTTCATGTTCTTTCCGCAAGACACGTAGATCTTTCTGTAGTCTAGTGTGTTCTTTACGCAATTTCTGTTTTTCATTTTCTGCCTCTTCCAGTTTGCAACCCATTTCAGTTTGCTGTGCTCGCAAGTCATCCAACAACTTAAGTAGCTCCAAGTCAGATTTTGACTTCTCTTCAGAACCTTCCTCAAAGATCTTAAGCAGAGAAATTTTTTCCTGCAACTGCTCCTGCAGAGCCTTTATCTCTTTTCTATAGCCCTCAGTTAAAGAAGTTCCCTCTAATCTTGCCTTATTCCCAATGTCCTGCTTTAAGGTGAGACCATCTTCCAATTCTATCATATCTTTTTCAGTAACTTCCTTCCCCGTTTCTAACTCTGCAATTCTCTCTTCCATCTCAATTATCTGTTTATCTTTTATGCTCAATTGTAGCATTAAATTATTTAATTTATCAGTTTTCTCTTGTTGTTTCTCACACAATGAGTCATACATATGTTTCTGCTGTTCAATTTCTGGCTGAAGCTGTTCTGTTTTCATTTCCCCCTCCACTTCAACAATTTCTAAATGCTTTTGAACATTCAGGTGAGACTTAGTGACTTCTTCAGAGTCATCAGTTTTAACACTGACTTCTTTGTATTTTTGCATCATCCCATCTCGTGCTGATAACTCTGTCTGTAGAGCCATTATTTTTTCCTCATAGCTTTCTCTCAACACTTTCAGAAAGTTCTCCTTCTCAAGTTGCATTTCTTTTTTCACTTCATCAACCAACTTTTGCTTTTCTTCTTTTTCTGAAACTACTGTAGCTTCTAAAGTTTTCACTTTTTCCTCCAGGACCTCATTTGTTGCATCTTGCACCTCTGCTTTTTGTTTCAAGTCTCTTAACTGTTCATCCATGCATTTTTCTTTCTCTTCCATTTGGTTTATTAACTGTTTCCTGATTTTTGCAATTTTCTGCTCTGCCTTTTTCTTAAATTCAGCTATTTTGGCAACACTCTCTGTTTTCAGCTTAGTTTCTAAATCCCTCAATTCTTCATCCTTATTTTTAAGATCCAATCTGGATTGCTCCCATTCAGTCTGTTTTCCTGAAAACTCAACCCTCAGTGACTCTATCTCTTCCTCAAATCTTTCATTTTTTTCTTTAGCTTCCTTGAACTTGATACACTGTTCAGAAGCTGCAGTCTGAGCCTGCTCCAGCTGTTGCTTCATCTCCTGCAATTCCATTTCCTTCTGTTGCAATTGTTTGGTGACTTCTGTGATTTCAGATTGCTGTGACTTCATAGCAGTATCTTCTTCCATTTCGATTATTCTGGATTTAGTTGCTTGCAACTGAGCCTTCAGTTCATCAACTAATTTCTCTTTTTCATTTTCTGCATGTTCCATTTCAATTCTAAGATTTTCAAAATTGTTAGACAGTTTCTCTATCTCTGTTGTCAATGCTAACAATTTACCATCCTTCTCTTCATTCTCTTTAACAGACATCTCAAAATTTAACTCCAGTTCTTTCATTTTGCTGTTATGCTGTGCAAATTTAGATTCTGTTTTTTTCTTCCATTCTGTTAACTTGTGCTTATATTGATCTACTTGGCCAAGAGCTGATGTTTTTTCTTGAGAAATAGCTTCAACACTTACAGATAGTTGACTTATTTGATCCAGCAGCTTTTGCTGTTCTACTTGATGTTGTTTGTTAAGCAAGGATAGAGCTTCTTCTTTATCTGCAAGACAAACACTATGCTCAAGCTGCAACTTTAAATTCTGTACATCTTTCTCTAAACTTAAGATGATTGATTCTTTTTCCTTCAGTTGTTCAGTGATGGATATACAAGTATTTGCATTTGCTGCCAGTTCTGTTTTATACTGCTCAATTATTGCCTCCTTCTCTTCTAAAACCTGATTGCTGAATTTGCTATCTTGTTGTAGTGTGTCACGCTCTGCACTGATGCCTTGCAATTCAGATTGCAACTCCTGAAAGTTTTGTTCTTTATTTTGCAGTTGTTGTGTGATATGCTGCACTGAATCATTTAATAAGACATTTTGATTTACTAACTCTTGAACATGAGTTTCTAAATCATCATTTTGACAGATCTTTCTCTCAAGTGCCTTCTTTACCTTCTCAATTTGATTTTGGTAGACTGTAATCCGCTCATTTAAATTGCTGATCTTATCAAAACAGAACAAAGATAATTTATTGGTTTGTAGGTCTATTTTCCCACCTGTTTCATTGAAACAGTTTATTAATTGCTTGATTTGGTTCCCAAATTCATTCTGAAGTTCAACAGAATTTTCTTGAAGTGCTTTTTCATGTTCCTTACAACGCAGGTTTTCTAACAGCTGTAGTTTATCCTCTGATTCTTTCAACAAGCAGTTTTGCTCATGAATCTTCCTCTGGCTTTGTTCATGTGTTTTTTTAAGCTCACTTAATTCATTTTCTAACTCTGTTCTTTCCCGTAAATTCTGGCTGGTATTCTCTTCAAGGGTCTCTAATCTAGTTTTAAGGATTATTTCATTTTCCATCAAAGAAGAGACCTGAGAGGATGCTTCTTTAAGTTCCTCTTGAACCTGTTGCATTTTATTTCCTGTTGAAGCAATCTCTTCTGTAAGCTCTTCTACTTTCCTGGATAGTTTATCCTTATCATCATTGGAGGCTTTTAGACAAACTTTCATTTTTGTAAATTCTTGCTCCTTTTCCTGAATCTCAACCTCGTACTTTTCTTTCAGTTCTTCCACATGCCGATCCAGTCTATTCACCCAACTCTCATTCAGCTCTGCAACCTCTTTTTTGTGAATTTCATTTAGACTCTCCAGTTGTTGTTTCTGACTGGATTCCAACTGGGCCACAGTTTCATTGATTCCTGTGGAACTTGATTGTGCCAATTCTACCATCTTTGTATTGAACATCTGTTCCTTTTCAATCAATTCCTCCTGCTTCTCCTTTAGCTCTGCTTTCAGTTTTATTTCCAGTTCAGAAAGTTGCAACTTGAATTTTTCTTGCATTCCTTTTCTACTTTCCTTCATTTTTCCCAATTTTGTTTCAAGTGTTCTAATTTTTTCCCCATATTCCTCATGAAGTAAAGCAACTTGGTGCTCATGCTGTTTATGTTCATCTGCCCGTTGCCGACTGACCTCTTCTGCTTGTTGTTTTTTATTACTGAGTGCCTGATTGAGTGCCCTTTGCTTTTCTTCTGAACTTTCCTGCATTTGTACAATGTCTAATCCCAGCTGAGTAATTCTACTTTCATATTGCTCGGTTAAGGAAGCTATTTTTTGGATCAATTCATTGTTTTTTTCTTCAAAGCTTCTGAATTCCTGTGCCTGCAATTTGTAGTTCTCTAAATTAGCAGTAACCTCATTAAGTCTGATTTGATATGACAATTCTTTTTCTTCTAACTGTTTGTTAAGATTCAACTTCTCAGTTTCCATGTTCCTCAACAAGTTCTGTATCTCTGTTAGTTGTGCTTCATACCGTTGACACTGGTCACCTAGTTCACAAGTCATCTTTTCTTTTGCAGTTTCCTGCTCACACTTTCGGGCTTGACTGACAATTTCAAGTTCTGCAGAAAACACTGCAGCTTCTCTCTGAATTTTTTCAAGCTCTGTTGTCAATTGTTCATTTTCTGTTTGTAGTTCTTCTATATTTTTGTCTTTTTCCTCTAGAAGATGGTGGAGGCTGTTTAACTTTTCTGTAAAATTTTTCTCAACTACACATATGGATTGTTCACCATCTTTTCTTGCAACTTCAATCTTATCATTATAGTCTATTTCTTTCTGTTTTAGTTTCTTCTCCAAGTCTTCCTCAACTGAAGATAATTTATTTTCCAACTCCTGCCGTACCTTAAGTATTTCTGTCATCTCAGTTGAGAGCAACTCCAACTCAGTTTGTTTCAAATCAAGTTTCTCCAGTGTCTTTTGGTTCATTTCCTCAATGTGTGCATGGAATTGGGTTTCCTTCTCCTTCAATTGTGCTTCCAGTTCTCCACATTTTTCTTCGAGCTCCACGACTTTAGCCTGCTCCTGATGCAATTTTTCCAACCATATTTGTTCCTCTTCCTGACTTTTAATTTTCAGTGAAATTTGCTGTTTTTCAATTAAAGCCTCCATTTCTTCTTTGTACTTGACCTTCTCTGCCTCAAGCTCTTCTGAATTCATTTCACTGTTTTGTGACTTTTGTACAAGTAAACTTTCCAATTCCAATACTCTCTGGGGGGTAAAAAAAGAAAAATCCTTTTAATTTCACATACCTGCTTGTGTTGTGCCAATAATTAAACAGTAAATCATTAACAAATGTTTGGTTATTGAATGATGCAAAATTGGCCATAAGCAAGTCAGCATTCAACTGAAATGCACGTAAAAAAGTCTTTTTAAATAAACTTCAACTTTCCAAACACTTCCAACTACTACTAATTTAAAATACATTTGATACTCAACAAAAAAAAGATATCCAAAGACAATAACCCCGATTTTAAGCAGCAAAGGCCTTCACATCACATCAAGCTGCCCACAGAAATCCAATGGAGATCTGACAATAGGGAAGCTGTTCAAGCAAGCAGACTGAAGACTATCACAATTCAGGAAGTAAAATGTAAAGATCAATTTACCGTAGATTCCGGATTTTAAGCCGCTACTTTTTTCCCACATTTTGAACAGCTTTGAACTCTGCGGCCTTTAATCCAGAGCGGCTAATACATGATTTTTTTTTCATGCCGCCTCGTAAACATTTTGCCTCGTAACAGTAGACCAATAAAATTGATGAGTAGTTCACAGAGGTCCAATGAAATTGTACGATAAATCAAGCGCACTTTCACAATTAAATTATTGTAAATCAGTCATTTGTACTCACCCTCATCAACATGGAAAACACTCGAAGAAAAGCATTGTGCATATGGCAGTTATTTAGTTTATAATATTTTCGCTTAGTAATTCATTTTCTAGTTAAAGTTAGAAGAGTTTTAACTATATTTGTTTTCTGTACTACATCGCGGGATGCTATGACGTCACACCCGGTTTCGCCGCGTCTTGTGGGATACCAGTTTGCGATAAACGGGAAGGAGGGGGCGAGCGGCGGAGCGGCATTAGATCTGAGCGAACGCTGCTTTTAAATGCCGTTTGCGATAAACGGGACGGCGGGGGGGGGGGAGCGGCGGAGCGAAAACGCTGCTTTTAAGTTAAAGGCGATCAATAACTTTTCCTGGTAGGCTGCAGTATATATATTTTTTACCAGTCGTTAGGAGATATTGGAATGTTGTTCAGTAAAGAAGTATACGCAACATATATTTAAAAGTAGCCGCGTTACGGGCACGGTTCGAAAAAAAGCATTTGCAATATGTATTTGTTTTTGTTACCATATGGATTTAATTAAAAGTTAAAAAATCCTCACGTGTAATATCTTTCTGTGTAAATATCTCATATTACAACGTGGGACACCTGCGGCCGAAAATCCGGTGTGGCCTTTACAAGTAAAAAATTGATTTTATTTCTAAAATTAGAGCCAGCGGCTTTTAATCAGGTGCGCTCTGTAGTCCGGAATCTACGGTAAATTATTTTAAAGGAATAAACAATGGTCCTGAAGAAGGCTCTCAGCCCAAAATGTTGACTATCTATTCATTTCCACAGATGCTACCTGACCTGTTGAGATCCTCCAGCATTTTGTGTGGGTAACATTAATTAATAAACAAAAGTTCATAAGAAAGAATGAAAATTGTACAGAACATGTATGGAAGTCTCAAATATTACTTGCACTGACAGAATGCAACTGCAAACTTAAAATTTGGCTTATCAGAATCAGGTTTATTATCACCAGCATGCGATGTGAAATTTGTTACGAGGGATGACTAATAAGTTCATGGCTTAAGGTAGAAGGAATCAATTTTAGAAAAACTAGCATATTTATTTTTCAATATAGTCCCCTCCTACATTTACACACTTAGTCCAGCGGTCGTGGAGCAGATGCTCCACAGATGCCGTCTCTGTAGACGATGGCATCTTGGACCTCCAGAGGTGGTCCACAGCAAGGGTGATTGATAAGTTCGTGGCTTGAGGTAGAAGGAGATGAGTTATTAACTTTAGACTTTCTGCATAATCACTCAGAGTTGAACTGCACATGCATGTAACAAGAGCTGCATAACTCATCTCTTTCTACCTTAGGCCACAAACTTATTAATCACCCCTCATAACTTAGCAGCAGCAGTTCAATCAATACATAATATAGAAGTTAAAAAAAATAAGTTGGGGACTTCCGGTAAGATGGCGATTGTTTAGCTGCTCCGAACTTTTGTTCCGTTACTGTCGCTATCTTTGCACTAAATGTCTCCATTTTTGAAACCTTAGTTAGGAATTATTTCGGTATCTCTTACTTGCCTGTGAATATATCTAACTTACAATGTCTAGCAAGAGTTCTAAATCCGGGAGAAAAGAAACTATGACCCCGTCGGACGAGACACTGGTTGCGCTCGGAAAGCTCCGAGACAAAATCTTAAAGGAATTTAAAACCGCTTTCAAACAGTTAGAAGACAAACTGGATCGGATCAACTATAAAGTGGACAAACATGCTGAACACTTATCTCGCATCGATTCGACTTCTGAAGATTTAGAAAGTCGTGTTCGATACTTGGAGACTCTCTGTTCCAGCTTAGAGGAAAAATCTCTAACAAACTTCTTTCCAAAATGGTGGATCTCGAAAATCGCAGCAGACGCTGTAATATCAGAATTCTTGGATTGCCAGAGGCGACCGAAAAGGGATCAACCGTGAAGTTTTTCGCCGAGTTTCTCTGTGAGTTATTCGGGAAAGATTTGCTTCCGAAGCCGCCCAAGCTCGAACGGGCACACAGAGTTTACGTTCCCCCCGGAATTCTGGGCTCCCACCCGCGACCAGTAATCTTGTGTTTCCATCAATACCAGGTAAAACACAGTCTGATTGTAGAGGCGCGTCGCAGGGGGTCTTTTCCTTTCCAGGATACAACCATTCGCTTTGTGGAAGATTTTGCACCCCAGACCTTAAAGATTCGCGCTGAGTTTAAAGGCGCAATGAAAGTGCTTTTTGATCGTGGTTTCAAACCTTCTCTTCGTAACCCTGCCGATCTACGGATCAAGCTTAATACCGGGAAATACAAGTGGTTCAAATCAGCGAAGGAAGCTGAAGCATTTGTGGCAAGTCTTCCGGCTATCCAGTCATCTTCGGAATCTGATCGGATCTCCTAAAATGGTGGATAAGTACTCCTCGTAGTAAAATTACTTTTTCTGGACTCGGAATTCACTTCAATCACTCAGACATTATTCATTGAAACTTTAAGGGCTGTTGACAATCTCTCCCGGGATTTGGTGTGTGTGTAATCTATTTTTATTCTTGTATAACTTTACCTACAGAGTTCTACAACTAACTCTAACTTGTTTTGGAGGTTCGAAGTCTTTAGTGAAGGCCTCCCTGTTTGTCGGTTCACAGTTCAATTGCTGATTTATTTTTCCTTTGTTTTAAATATCTATTTATTTTATCTTTTTTTTCTTTTCTTCACCCCTTTTTTCTAATCTCTGAATTTTTTTCTCCCTTCTCTGTAAATGGTTGATAAATACTCGTCTTGAATTTATAATTTTCCCCTTCCTCTTTTTTTCTTTTTCTTTCTTACCTTTTTTTCCCCTTTCTCTTACTTTATTCTTCTATAATTTTTCGCGAGTAGGTTAGTTTTGGTTTTCTTCCGATTTTCTCTGTATTAAGTTTTATATTTCTGCAGAAGGTGTTCTAATCTGTAGTTATGTTTTCTAGTGCATAAACTAGTTACTATTTGCTATAGTATTTATACGGAACTGTTGTTAATGACACAGATCTGGAAGTTGTATTTGGGTTAATTTTTTTGGTAGAGCTAGCTACTTGTTTTGGTAGCCGTCTAGTTTTGGGTTGTGCGGTTGGGGTGAGTTTTCCAGTTCCAACATCTCTTTATTGCTCAGGACATGTTTATATTTTGACCTTACGAATCTATGTTTACATCTCTGCTCCCAGACTGCTATTGTACTGCTTGACTTTTTATATGCCTGCTGCCTTTTATGCATTAGTAATTGATAATGGCTAGTGCACTTAAATTCGTGAGCTGGAATGTAAAGGGATTGAACCACCCTGTTAAAAGGAGGAAGGTATTCTCACATATCAAACAACTCAAAGCTGACATTGCTTTCCTCCAAGAAACTCATATTCGTTGTTTTGATAACTCCCGGCTTCTGTCAAAGTGGGCGGGTCAGCATTTTCATTCATCCTTTGCCGCTAAAGCTAGGGAAGTTTCCATTCTTATTAACTCAAATACTCCTTTTGAACTCCATAATAAAATATCTGATACAAATGGCCGTTTTATTATTGTTTCTGGTAAACTATATAACACTAAAGTTGCACTAGCAAACCTGTATGCCCCCAACTTTGATGATGTAACTTTTTTGAACGGTTTTTTTCCTCACTACCAGACTTAAACTCATACTCTCTTATACTGGGTGGTGACTTCAACTGTTGGTTGGATCCTAAACTGGACCGATCGTCCTCTGTTACCAGATCACCTACTAAATCTGCCTCAGCTATTCAATCGTTTCTCTCTAATTTTGGTATCTCTGATATATGGCGTTTCCTCCATCCTACGGAGAGAGATTATTCTTTTTTCTCAAATGTTCACCATACCTTCACTAGAATTGACTATTTCTTACTCGATAACCAACTTATCCCATTTGCCCACTCTTGTGACTATCAGAGTATACTGATTTCTGACCATGCCCCAATTACCCTCTCTCTGAACTTTCCTGGTCTCCCTCAGAGGAATAAACACTGGCGGTTCGATTCAACTTTATTATCGGATGATGATTTTGTAAAATTTATTAAGGATCAGATAACCTTTTATTTTAACACTAATACATCACCTGAAGTGCCATCCCAGATTGTCTGGGATGCCATGAAAGCATATCTGAGGGGTCAAATAATCTCTTACACAGCAAATCTCAACAGACCGTGCAGATCGAGCAGACCTCATTAACCAGATTAAAGATTTGGATCAAATATATGCCCAAACTAAGAACCCTGAATTATACAAGAAGCGCGTTGAACTCCAAACTAAATTTAACCTTCTGTCCACTCAACCTGTCGAATGCCAACTTCTCGAAAGCAAGAGTCGCTTTTACACTCATGGGGATAAGTCTGGTAAATTCCTAGCCAATCAGCTGAGGCGTTCCAAAGCCAAACAACATATTACAAAGATCCGGAAGGAGAACGGAGACTTTACATCGGATCATTTAGAAATTAATGACGCATTTAAAAATTTTTATTCTCGGCTTTATTCCTCTGAATCTCTGAATGACAATATCTCTGTGGATCAATTTTTACAGAATCTGAATATCCCCTCACTTTCATCTGATTTCAAAGCCAAACTCAATGCACCTATATCACCAGAAGAAATATCTTTTGCAATTTCTGCACTGTCCTCAGGGAAATCTCCTGGACCTGATGGGTTCCCTGTGGAATTTTATAAATCATTCTCTTCACTTCTTTCTCCTCAGTTACTTTCAGTATTATCTGACTCGTTTAATTACGGCAAATTGCCACCCTCTTTCAATGAGGCATCTATTATTCTTCTTTTAAAAAAGGGCAAAGACCCAACAGAGTGTTCCTCGTACAGGCCGATCTCTCTGCTCAATGTTGATGTAAAGATCTTAGCTAAAGTGTTGGCTCATAGATTAGAAACCGTTATTCCCTCCATTATCTCTGATGACCAAACAGGCTTTATTAAAAACCGTCTCCCTTTTTTTTAAACATTCGGCGTCTATTTAATATTTTATACTCAGTTCCAACTGGGACTCCTGAATGTGTTATCTCCCTTGATGCGGAGAAAGCATTTGATCGTATAGAGTGGAACTACCTTTTTGCAGTCTTAGAAAAATTTGACCTCGGCCAAAGTTTCATCTCTTGGATCCAATTGCTGTACCTGTGTCCTACTGCTTCTGTTCTAACTAATTTTCAGAAATCCCAAGTATTTAATCTCAAACTTGGCACCCGTCAGGGATGCCCCTTAAGTCCCTTTCTCTTTGATTTGGCTATAGAACCTCTGGCGATAGCATTTCGAAATTGTCCTGAATTGACCGGGATTTGGAGAGGGGGTGTTGAGCATAAAGTTTCTCTCTATGCTGATGACTTATTACTCTTTCTCTCAAATCCGTCTACATCCTTACCTCTAATGTTTTCACTTCTTGACCAGTTTAGCCAAATCTCTGGCTATAAACTCAACTTACATAAGAGTGAACTTTTCCCAATTAATAAAGAAGCACAAGAACTAATATTTCGTGATCTCCCTTTTAAAGTAGTCCATAATCAATTTACTTATCTTGGAATTACAGTCACAAGGAAGTTTAAAGATCTCTTTCGTGAAAACTTTGTCAATCTTTCATATGCTATAAAACAGAGTCTGGTACAATGGTCACCTCTATCTATGTCCTTGGTAGGTCGTATTAATGTTGTTAAAATGTATGTTCTCCCCAAATTTTTATACTTAATTCAATCTATCCCAATTTTTATTCCTAAATCTTTTTTTGATTCCTTAGACTCTATTATTTTGTCATATCTGTGGCAGAATAAGCGCTCTAGAATTAATAAAATCCACCTCCAAAAATCTAAAAAAGAGGGTGGCATGGCTTTACCTAACTTTCGCTTATATTACTGGGCAGCTAATATACGTTGTGCTGCCTTCTGGTCTTTCTTCCACGGTCAACCCGAGTGCCCTAACTGGGTGGCAATGGAGTTGAGCTCCACTAAAGAATTATCTATATCTGCACTTCTTGGCTCTGCACTCCCTAGCAGTCTGCCCAGATCAATAGCTAATCCTCTGGTTAGACACACTTTGCGTATATGGGCTCAGTTCAGGAAATGCTATGGTTTCCAGGGGTTTTCCGTTTCTAGCCCTGTCGCACATAATCACCTTTTTTTACCTACTACGTACGATTCAGCATTCCATGTTTGGTACAGGAAGGGCATTAGACATTTTGAAGATCTCTTCATTGATAATCGCTTTGCTTCTTTTCAGCAGCTCTCTGTTAAGTTCAACCTGCCTAACGCTCACTTTTTCAGATATCTCCAAATCCGACACTTTACTGCTCCTTTAATTCCTAACTTTCCTGAAATGCCTGCGAAAAATGCTATGGACCTATTTCTTTCCATTAATCCACTAGGTAAAGGTTTAATATCAATTATCCGAGATAAACTAGCAGCCTTACGACGGGCCCCTGTGGATAAAATTAAAATGGCCTGGGAGCAGGATTTAAATATCTCCTTATCCGAGGAGAGCTGGGACTCAGTTCTCAAATCGGTTAACTCAACCTCCCTTTGTGCTCGCCATTGCCTTTTACAGTTTAAGATTGTTCATAGAGCCCATATGTCTAAATCTAAACTATCTCGATTCTACTCCGCTCTGTGATAAATGCAAGAGGGGCGTGGCCTCTCTCATCCATATGTACTGGTTCTGTCCTAGCTTGGAGAAATTCTGGAAAGATGTCTTCACTACATTATCGGGTATTCTGAATCAGCACCTAGAACCTAACCCCTTAATTGCTCTGTTCGGTTTTTGGGGCGAGACAGATTTATGTCTGGGTCCGACCAAATGCTGAATACTATCCTTTGCCTCTCTCCTGGTGAGACGCTTGATCCTCCTTAGATGGAGAGATGTTGCCCCGCCCACTCATGCGCAATGGCTTAGCGACATTATGGCCTGCTTGGACCTCGAAAAAATTCATTATTCAGTTCTTAATTGGATCTAAAGTTCCATAAGGTCTGGGGACATTTATCGAGTACTTTCATAACCTTCCTCTTGACTAGGGTTTTTTTTTCTTTTTTTTTTCTCTTCTTTCAGCTCCCTTTTTTTTTCTGGTAGTAGGCATTATTATTCTCTGTTGCTAAGTGTATTCACAGTCTGGGAGTTTGACTGTCCGGACTTATACTCTTTATATTGTGTGGTGGTTGGTCTGGAGTTGTTGTTTTTTTCTTGTGTTGTGGGGCTTGGGGAGGACACTAAGCTCATTTGTCTTTAATTTAGGTGCTTTTTTGTTAAATTCTCTTCCTTTGTAGCATATTGTTATTGTATGCTTAATCTTGCACTGCATTAATGCTCCTCATTGGGATTTGGGGTTTTTAATTTTGTAAAATGTTTTGAAAAACTAATTTTAAAATTTTTTTTAAAAAAAGTTAATCAATTACAATATACATATACTGACTAGATTAAAAAATCATGCATAAAACAGAAATACTGTATATTAAAAAAAAGTAAGATAGTGTCCAAAGATTCAATGTTCATTTAGGAATTGGATGGCAGAGGGGAAGAAGCTGTTTCTGAATCATTGAGTGTGTGCCTTCAGGCTTCTGTACCTCCTACCTGATGGTAACAGTGAGAAAAGGGCATGCCCTGGGTGCTGGAGGTCCTTAATGGACGCTTGCCTTTCTGAGACGCCACTCCCTGAAGATGTCCTGGGTACTTTGTAGGCTAGTACCCATGATGGAGCTGAGTACATTTATAACCCTCTGCAGCTTCTTTCAGTCCTGTGCAGTAGCCTCCCCTATACCAGTGATGCAGCCTGTCAGAATGCTCTCCACGATATATCTATTGAAGTTTTTGAGTGTATTTTTGACATGTCAAATCTCTTCAAACTCCTAATGAAGTATATCCGCTGTCTTGCCTTCTTTTTAACTACAGTGGGCCCTCCTTATCCACAGGGGATTGGTTCCGGGACACCCCCCCCCCCCCCCCCCCCCCCCCGTGGATACCAAAAAATGCGGATGCTCAAGTCCCTTATTTAACCTGTCTCCATGCGGTGGTCTTTAGGTCCCAGCAGAACCCCGGACCTTATTTAACCTGTATCAGTGCGGTGGACTTTAGGACCTGGCGCAGCTCTGAATCTGCAGTGTTTCTGTTCACGAAAATAATCATGATTGAAAATAAAGTGGAAGTAATAAAGCGACTGGAAAGAGGTGAAACGCCATCAGTCACTGGAAAAACGTTAGGCTACAGTCGGTCAACGATCGGAACAATTTTAATGGAGCATGTGAAAGGCCCTGCCCCGATGAAAGCTACAATTATTACTAAGCAATACAGTGGTTTAATTATTGAAATACATCTGTTTCTTAAGTGTTTTATATCATGGAAAGGTAAAATATATACTATATACTAAGACAAATGTTTTACTAACTGAGGCTACATAATACCAGATGTACCTGCTCCAACTTCAAATCCGACTTAAAGATGGACTCAGGAACGGAACTCGTTCATAACGCGGGAACTGCCTGTACTTTTAAATCATCTCTAGATTACTTGTAATACCTAATACAGTGTAAATGCTATGTAAATAGTTCTTATACTGTATTGTTTAGGGAAAAATAACAAGAAAAAATAGTCTGTACTTGCTCAAACGAGTGCTGAGAGAGAGAACTTACGGGTTTTCCTGATCCGCGGTTGGTTGAATCCGCGCATGCGGAACCCGCGGATAAGGAGGGCCAACTGTACATCCATATGTTGGGACCAGGTAGATCCTCAGAGATCTTGACACCCAGGAACTTGAAATTCTCACTCTCTCAACTTTTAATCCCTCTATGAGGATTGGTATGTGTTCCTTCATCTTACCCTTCCTGAAGACCACAATCAGCTCTTTTGTCTTAATGACATTGAGTCCCAGGTTGTTGCTGCGGCACCACTCCACTAGTTGGCATATCTCACTCCTGTACACCCTCTTGTCACCACCTGAGATTCTACCAACAATGGTTGCATCGTCAGTAAATTTATAGATGGTAATTGAGTTATGCCTATCCACACATTCATGTGTATATAGAGAGTAGAGCAGTGGGCTAAGCACACACCAGAGGTGCACCATTGTTGATCGTCAGCAAGGAGGATATATTATCACCAATCCGCACAGATTGCGGTCTTCTGGTTAGGAAGTCAAGGATCCAAGTGCAGAGGGAAATAGAGAGGCCCAGGTTCTGCAGCTTCTCAATCAGGATTGTGGGAATAAATGATGGTATTAAATGTTGAGCTACAGTTGATGAACAGCATCCCGATGTAGGTACGGTATTTGTTTTGTCCAGTTGGTCTAAAGTTGCGTGGAGAGCCACTGAGATTGCATCTGCCGTTGACCTATTGTGGCAATAGGCAAATTGCAATGGGTCCAGGTCCTTGCTGAAGCAGGAGTTCAGTCTAGTCAAGACCACCCTCTCAAAGCATTTCATCACTGTAGAATGTGTGTTAGCAGGTGATAGTCATTAAGGCAGCTCACATTATTCTTCTTAGGCACTGGTACAACTATTGCCTTTCTGAAGCAGCGGGAACTTCCGCCCATAGCAGTGAGAATTGAAAATGTCCTTGAATACTCCTGCTAGTTGGTTGGCACAGAGACACTGTTCAAATGTAATTATGATTTAATTTGCTATTGAAAACCTAGCAATTAAAGATCAAATGTTATATCACAGTAAATGCCAAGAAATATACAGTAGGTCAGGTAGTGTTTTTTGGAGAGAAAAAAGAATCGATTAATATCAGCAATATATTCTGATCCTCAGCAGAACTAAAGTTTTACCGTACACTTCCATAATAATTTCGAATATACCGGTACTTTATTTTACCCTGCACCCTTTTGTTAAACTAGTGCATCTGTCTCTGTATAACATCTCCAAGCACAGGACTTTCTCACAGGTATCTCATGGAGCCCTTTTCACATCTTATCACACAGAAGATACAAAAGTCTGAAAGCATATACCAACAAGCTCAAGGATAGCTACTATCTCGCTGTTATAAAATGATTGAATGTTTTTTTAACATGGTAAGATGGACTCTTGACCTCCCAATCTACCTAATTGGAACATTACACATTACCCTCTACCTGCTCTGTACTTCCTCTCCACAGTATTACTTTAGTCTGCATTCTGTTATTATTTTACTTTGTACTACCTCAATGTATTGTTGTAATTAACTGATCTAACTGGATGGTATGAAAGACAAGATTTTCACTTTATCTTGGTATATGTGACTTCAAGATAAATTCCAAGAAATTGCCTGTAAAATGGGAACGATACCAGAATACAGACACAGCAAAAAAAGATGATTTTAGAAAATATTTTCTAAGTTTTTCACAATGACTAGCTGAAATCTGTGAACTATACTGCCCTGAAGAATTACAGAACTGTTTCATGCAATGATCTTTCTCAGTGCAATGATACTGATCTTTCATCAGCACTGACACAAGCCAGTTACTTCAAGTTCCCTTTCTCTGATATTTACTCTACTCTGAGAAATTGAAATATAACAGTGTGTTGTCCAGCTCTGTAACAACATCACTTTATAACTGGTATCAAGTTAACCTGTAAAAGCAAACCACACAGTATTTAAATATTTAGCATCCCCATCAGGAAATCTGTAATTGGAAACTGTTTACCTTCATACAATTTTTTTCTGCACAACACTTCATTACTGCAATGGTTCACAAATACGCACCATGAAAATTTGAAAATACATTATTATACTGTAGCTTAAATTAAAATAGCAAGGTTAAAGCCACATAAACGTATCTTACTGTTTTGCAGGTTTCTAATTCTCCTTGTAGTTCCTGCATTTGCTTTTCAGCTTGTGTCCGAATAGCCTCTCTTTGCAATTCTTGCTCTTCCAATGCCAACAAGGTTTGCTGTTCTTTCTCTTGTTGCTGTTCTCTGTACTCAGCATGACACTTATCCTGTCAAAATTATTTTCTACACATTAACAAGTGATGAATCTCACTCCAAAGATCAACAGCATTCAAAAATTTTAAGATATTAAGATTGAAATTTCTTAAGCATTACCAGTATGTGATTTTTTTTCTCTTCTTTTATTAACCGTATGTTTGGAAAGTATAAATGGAATTTAAAACTGATGAGTGAGGTAACACATTTATTGGGGGCAAACAAGGCAAAGAAATAAATGAAAAATGATGAGTTACACACGCAAAATGCTAGAGGAATTCAGCAAGTCAGGCTACAACAAAACAAGGGAATTAACAATTGCTGTTTTGGGCTGAGCTCCTCATCAGGAGTGCCTTTTGCTCAACATTTCCAGCAACTGCAGATACTTGTCTGATCCATAAAGTTCCTCCAGCATCTTGTATCCTACACTGGAGATTTGCTTTTATTACTTGAGGTGTGGAATGCAAGAGGCAGAAGGTCAGGCTGAAATCAGACCATAACACAGAAGCAGAATAAGGCCATTTAGCCCATCAAGTCTGCTACACCATTCCATCATGGCTGATTTATTATCCCTCTCCTGCCTTCTACCCTTAACTTTTAGCATGCTGACTAATCAAGAATCTATCAACTTCTGCTTTAAACATACCCAATGACGTGTCCTCCACATGTCATGGTCCAAATTGGTTCCCCTTTAAATTTAGTTAGGTTGCGATCCGGACCACTGACGCCTTGTTCCCTTTTAATTTTGTTTCATGCGTCCCTTGAGCTTGGCAATCAAGGTAATCTACCTTCGACCCGAACGGGCAGCTTATAAGCCCTTGGCTTTAGCCGTTCGGGGCGAGAGTGTTAAAGAAGCCTTCACAAATCGCCGCCACTACGACAAGCCAGAGTGATCCAGCCCGCATCGGAGAATCAGCAATTCGCCTTCCGTTGCCAGAGTGGGTCCGGGCAAGGTCAATCTACCAGGGGTGAGTGGAAGGCGGAGTCCTGACTCAACGTTTATTCCTCCTGTCTGTGTCTACCCATCGAAGAAGTCTCGGCTCGGTGCCTGAGTGGAAGGCGGAGTCCTGACTTGATGTTCCTGCCCCTTGTCCATGTCTACCATTTGAAGAAGTCTCGGCTCGGTGCCTGAGTGGAAGGCGGAGTCCTGACTTGATGTTCCTGCCCGCTGTCCATGTCTACCCATCGAAGAAGTCTCGGCTCGGTGCCTGAGTGGAAGGCGGAGTCCTGACTTGATGTTCCTGCCCCTTGTCCATGTCCACCCTTTGAAGAAGTCCAGCTCGGTGCCTGAGTGGAAGGCGGAGTCCTGACTCGATGTTCCTACCTGTTGCCTCTGTCAGGCAGGTCCGGCCCAACTGCTGCTGCCCAGCGGGGTTCTGCCCCTTCCTACCCGTTGCCTCCGTCGGGCAGGTCTGGCCGGACTACCGCTGCCCAGCGGGGTTCTGCCCCTTTCTACCCATTGCTCACCAAGGGCCGTGGCAGTCCCAGTCCCCAGGGTCCGAGTCCAAGGTCCGTGGCTGTCCATGCTCCCCCTGTCAGAGTGCAAGGTCCGCGACTGTCCCAGTTCCCTGTTTCCAAGTCCCAGGTCCGTGGCGATCCAAGTCCCTAGTCCCCTAGTCCTAGGTTCGTGTTTCTCTTTGTCCTCAATTTCCTGATCTTCTGTGTAGCGAGTAATAAACGCTATTTTATTGTACCTAAGAAAGAGGTTTTTGCCCCACCTCGTCACACCACAGCTGTTTGTGGCAATGAATTCCACAGATTCACTACCCTCCAGCTGAAGAAATTCCTCATCTTTGTTCTAAATAGATATCCCTCTATTCTTTTTCTTAAAATTTTTTTAATTAATTTTTCAAAACATTTTACAAATTAAAAACCCCAAATCCCAATACTCATCTTGAATTTATAATTTTCCTCTTCCTCTTCCTTTTTCTTTTTCCTCCTTACCTTTTTTTTCCCTTTCTCTTACTTTATTCTTCTATAATTTTTCGTGGGTAGGTTAGTTTTGGTTTTCTTCTGATTTTCTCTGTATTAAGTTTTATATTTCTGCAGAAGGTGTTCTAATCTGTAGTTATGTTTTCTAGTGCATAAACTAGTTATTATTTGCTATAGTATTTATACGGAACTGTTGTTAATGACACAGATCTGGAAGTTGTATTTGGGTTAATTTTTTTGGTAGAGCTAGCTACTTGTTTTGGTAGCCGTCTAGTTTTGGGTTGTGCGGGTGGGGTGAGTTTTCCAGTTCCAACATCTCTTTATTGCTTAGGACATGTTTATATTTTGACCTTACGAATCTATGTTTACATCTCTGCTCCCAGACTGCTATTGTACTGCTTGACTTTTTATATGCCTGCTGCCTTTTATGCATTAGTAATTGATAATGGCTAGTGCACTTAAATTCGTGAGCTGGAATGTAAAGGGATTGAACCACCCTGTTAAAAGGAGGAAGGTATTCTCACATATTAAACAACTCAAAGCTGACATTGCTTTCCTCCAAGAAACTCATATTCGTTGTGTTCTTAATTCGGATCTAAAGTTCCATAAGGTCTGGGGACCTTTTATCGAGTACTTTCATAACCTTCCTCCTGACTAGGGTTTTTTTTTCTCTTTTTTTTTCTTCTTTTCAGTCCCTTGCTTCCAGCTCCCTTTTTTTTCTGGTAGTAGGCATTATTATTCTCTGTTGCTAAGTGTATTCACAGTCTGGGAGTTTGACTGTCCGGACTTATACTCTTTATATTGTGTGGTGGTTGGTCTGGAGTTGTTGTTTTTTTTCTTGTGTTGTGGGGCTTGGGGAGGACACTAAGCTCACGTCTTTAATTTAGGTGCTTTTTTGTTAAATTCTCTTCCTTTGTAGCATATTGTTACTGTATTAATGCTCCTCATTGGGATTTGGGGTTTTTAATTTTGTAAAATGTTTTGAAAAACTAATAAAAAAAATTTTAAAAATTCGTCTCAGAGCTTTCCGAGCGCAGCCAGGGTCTCGTCTGAGGGAGCCGTAGCTTCCTTTCTCCCGGATTTAGAACTCTTCCTAGACATTGTAAGTTAGATATGTTCACAGGCAAGTAAGAGATACCGAAAAAATTCCTAACTAAGGTTTAAAAAAATGGAGACATTTAGTGCAAAGATAGCGACAGTAACGGAACAAAAGTTCGGAGCAGCTAAACAATCGCCATCTTACCGGATGTCCTATCCCTCTATTCTGAGTGTGCATTTTGTTCCTAGACACCCCCACTACAGTAAACACATCTACTATCAATGCCTTTCAATATTTTTGGTAGGTTTGAATGAGATCCTTCTGATTCTTCTAAACTTCAGTGAGCGCAGGCCCACAGCCAAACACTCCTTGTATGTTAACCCTATAATTCCATAAATCATTCTTGTGAATCTCTCCAATTCAAGCAAATTCTCTTAGATAAAGGGCTTAAAACTGCTCACAATACTTCAAATACAGTCTAAACCAATGCCTCAGCATACCACCCTTGTTTTTTATATAATAGTCCTCTTGAAATGAATGCTAACATTACATTTGCTTTCCTTACCACCTGCAAGTTAATCTCAAACAAGAGAAAATCTGCAGATGCTGGAAATCCTAGCTACACACAGAAAATGCTGGAGGAACTCAGCAGGTTAGGCAGCATCTATGGAAAAAAGTACAGTCGACGTTTTAGGCCAAGACCCTTCGGCAGGACTGGGGGAAAAAAGGGAGTTGTTATAAAAGGTGGGGGAGGAGAGAGAGGAAAACACAAGGTAACAGGCGAAGCCTGGAGGGGGAGGGATGAAGTAAAGAGCTGGGAAGTTGATTGGTGAGAGATACATGGCTGGAGAAGGGGAGTCCGAAAGAAGAGAACAGAAGGCCATGGAAGAAAGAAAAGGGGATGGGGAACAGTGAAGTGTGGGGTGAGGTGGGGTCCATTATCGGAAGTTTGAAAAATCAATGTTCATGCCATCAGGTTGGAGGTTACCCAGACGGAATATAAGCTGTTCTTTCTCCAACCTGAGCACGGCCTCATTGCAACAGTACAGGAGGTCATGGATTGACATATCAGAATGGGAATGGGAAGTGGAATTAAAATGGGTGGCCACTGGGAGATTCTGGTTTTTCTAGCGGACAGAGCGTAGGTGCTTGGCAAAATGATCTACCAACCCACATCGGGTCTCACCGATAAACAGAAGGCCACACCAGAAGCACCAGACACAGTATATGACCCCAGTATGCTCACAGGTGAACTGTTGTCTCACCTGGAAGGACTGTTTGGAGCCCTGAATGGTAGTGAGGGAGGTGGTGTTGGGGCGGGTGTAGCATTTGCTCCACTTGTAAGGGTAAGTGCCTGGAGGAAAGTCAGTGGGGAGGGATGAATGGACAAGGGAGTCACGTAGACAGCGATCCTTGTGGAAAGCAGAAAGTGGGAGAGGAAAATGTGCTTGGTGGTGGGACCACATTGGAAATGGCTGAAGCTCCAGAAAATTATTTGCTGGACACAGAGGCTGGTGGGGTGAGAGCAAACGTGCGTGAAATGGAAGAGATGCACTTGAGGGCAGTGTAGATGGTAGAGGAAGGGAAACCCCTTTCTGTGAAAAAGGAGGACATATCCTTCGTTCTAGAATGAAGGATATGCACCTGCTCTCATCCTGAGAGCAGTTGCAGCAGAGACGGAGGAATTGAAAGAAGAGGATGCATTATTACAAGTAACAGGGTGGGAAGAGGTATCGTCCAGGTAGCTGTTACAGTCCATGGGTTTATAATAGACATCAGTAGATCAGCTGATCCAGAGATACAGACAATAAGATCGAGAAAGAGGTGGGGAAGCTGTCCGAAATGGACCAAATGTAAATTTGAGGGCAGGGTGGAAGTTGAGGGCAAAGTTGATGAAGTCAACGAGTTCGGCATGGATGCCGTAAACAGCACCAATGCAGTCATCGATATAGTGTAGGAAAAGTGGGGGACAGACACCAGTGTAGGCTTTGAACAGGCTGTTCCACGTAGCCGACAAAAAGGCAGGCATAGCTCGGACCCACGGCTAAACCTTTGGTTTGAAAGAAGTAGGAGGACCCAAAGGAGAAACTATTAAGAATGAGGGCAAGTTCCGCTAGGTGGAGGAGAGTGGTGGTGGAAGAAACTGGTTGGGTCTGGTGTCCAGAAAGAAACAGAGAGCTTGTGTGTACGGATTGGACATCCAAAGTGAAAACAATGGAAATGATGGGGGCAGGGAACTTGAAATCATTGAAAAGATCCGGAGTGTGTGAAGTGTCACACAGGTAGGTAGGAAGAGACTGGACCTGGGGATAAGACAGAGTTGAGATAACCTTTATGGATTCCTACACGAGGACTCTCGAGACCCTTTGCACCTCTGATTTTTAAATTTTCTCCCCGTTTAAAAAAGTCAACATCTTCATTTCTTCTACCAAAGTGCAAGACCACATACTTCCCTGTAGTGTACCATCTGCCATGTCTTTGCCGATTCTCCCAATATGCCTTAGACCTTCTGTAGACTCCCTGCTCCCTCAACACTACATGCTCCACCACTTACCTTCGTATCGTCCACAAATTCGCCACAAAGCCATCAATTCTTACATCCAAATTACTGACATATAACGTGAAATAAATGATTCCGATACCAACCCATATGGAACACCAGCAGTCAGCAGCAGCCAACCAGAAAACGCCCCTTATATTCCCACTGTTTGCCTCATGCCAGTCAGCCTATCTTCTATCCATGCTAGTATTGTTCTGGTAATACAATGGGCTCTTAGCTTGTTAAACAGCCTCATGTGCAGCACCCTGTCAAAGGCCTGCCAAAAATGCAAGTAGACAACATTAATTAACTCACCTTTGTCTATCTTGTCTAGTTAATTCTTCAAAGAATACCAACACATTTGTCAGGCAAGATTTGCTCTTAAGGAAACCAGCCTGTTTTATCATGCGCCTCCAAGTCCCCAGAAACCACATTGTTAATACAAGACTCAAACATCTTCCCAACCACTGAAATCAGGCTTACTGGCCTATAATCTCCTTTCTTTGGCCTCCATCCTTTCTTAAAGAGTGGAGTGACATTCGCAATTTTCCAGTTCTCAAAAACCACTCCAGAATCTAGTGATTCTTAAAGGATTATTACTAATGCCTTCAAAATCTCTTCTGCTGCCTCCTTCAGAACCCTGGAGCGCTGTCCATATGGTCCAGGTAACATATCTACTTTCAGACTGTTCAGCTTCCCAAACACCGTTTCCACGGTAATAGTAACAAATCTTCTACACCATGACACTCTCGCATTTCTGGCATACTACTACTGTCTTCTGCAGTGAAGATTGACGCAAATTATTTATTCAGTTCTTCTGCCGTTTCTTTGTCCTCTATTCCAATCTCTTCAGCGTCATTTTCCAGTGGTTCCATATCCACTCTCCTTTCCCTTTTACTCTTTATATATCTGAAAAAACTTTGTATTCTCTTTTATATTAATTGCCTAGCTTACCTTGATATTTCATCTTTTCTCTTTTTATGGCTTTTTAAGGTTGCCTTCTATTGGTTTTTAAGATCTCCCTAATCTTCTAGCCTCCCACTGATTGTTGCTGTAATACGGAGGAATCTGACTTTTAGCTTCTCCCCCTCAAACTGCAGGGTAAATTCTATCATATTATGATCAATGTCTCCTTAGGGTTCCTTTACCTTAAGCTCCATAAACGCATCTCATTCATTACACAACATTCAATTCAAACTTGCCTTTCTCCTAGTGACGCAACCACAAGCTGCTCTAAAAAACAATCTTGTAAGCATTCTACAAATTCCCTCTCTTGGGATCTAGCACCAACCTAATTTCCCCAATCTATTGCATATTGAAACTCCACATGACTATTGTAACATTGCCCTTTTTACATGCCTATTCTATCTCCTGTTGTAATTTGCATCCCACATCCTGGCTTCTGTTCAGAGGCCTGTATACAACTCCCATTAAGGTCTTTTTACTCTTGCAGTTTCATAACTCTACCTATAACTATTCTACATTTTCTAATCAAATGTCACCTTTTTCTAAGGATTTGACATTATTTTTAAATCAATAGACCCACCTCAGCTTCTCTGCCCACCTGCCTGTCCTTTCAATACAATGTGTATTCTTGGATGGTAACCTCCTAACTATGATCTTCTTTCGCCATGACACAATGATGCCCACAATGTCATAACTGCACTGCAAAATCATCTACCTTATTCCATATACTGTGTACATTCAAATATGACACCTTCAGTCCTGAATGCATCCCCGATTAAATTGCATTGACCACAAATTTGGCCAAAGCAAAAACCTTTATAGCCTGGTCACTAAACTTCATGAAGGATATGATAGCACTAAAAAGACTCAGAGACTAGCTGCAAGAACATTGCCAAGGCTGAAGAACTATAACTGAAAGGAGGGACTACCTAAGATGGGAGTGTTTTGTTTTGGAATGATGGACAATAAGATTTAATTCAAGATGGACAAACCTACAAGGCTTACACAAAATAAATCTATCCACGTTAACAGAGATTAGTAACAAAAGCAAACAAATTGAAGTTAACTGGTAAAATGACTAAAGTGGTGTGGGGAAAATATATTTCATTCAGAGAACACAAATTATATTTAAAGAAAACCTGAATGAATACATGAAGCATGATGGTTCAGAAGCCATAAGCAGGACAAACCTGAAGTCCATTTTGTCTGCCAAGTGCACAGTGGGTCAAATAGTCTTTTTCTGTGATTTTTTTTTTAACTTTAAAGTTCTACGCACACAATTCAAAACTATTTGTCACGTGTACATCGAAACATGCACTGAAATGTATTGTTAGCATAGGCAATCAGCACACCTGACATTGTTCTTGGGGCAGACCGCAAGTATCACCATACATTCCAGGGCCAACATACCCACACTGCTCAGCAGAACAACACAAAACACAAGCAAAAGAACAACAACAGCAAAAACAAGTCCCATTCCTCCCTCCCACCCACACACACAGTCCTTTAACCCCAGGACAGGCCTCCAGCTGACACTGAGTCAGGCCTACAGACACCAAGCTTCACCTCTGCAGCAGACTTACACAGAGATTCACATACTCAGCTCCTGCCAATAACCTTAAACTCTGGACTTCTGATCCAACCCTTGGCATCAATACCAGGACACACCAATCACCAGGCTTCGAACTCTGGACTCACTGATGACAGAATTCTGAACACTATTTCAGGCTTTGAACTTAGGTCTCACCCGGGGTGAGAAAATGATTAAAAATTAAATAAAAAAACAACTAAAGTGAAGCAGCGACTGAATGGAGGAAGCAGCTCGGCACCAGCTTGGATGTCACTTATGACTGCATGGACAAATTATGTACCAACACCATCTACAGATGATACTATGGTAATGGGCCATATCTCAAATAACAATGAGTCAAAATACAGGAAGGAGATAGAGAGCCTTGTGCATGATGTCATGACAACAACCTTTCCCTCCATGTTAGCAAAAGAGCTGGTCACTGACTTCAGGAATGCAGCCACTACACATGCTCCTATTTATATCAATTAACGGCTTCAATTCCCAACTAGTGAATATCAACAACAACCTGCCCTGGTCCAACTGCATGACCCACTGGGCCAAGAAAACTCACCAGCACCTCTACTTCCTCAGGAGTCAAGAAATTTGGCATGTTTCTTTGACCCTCAAGGATTTTCATTGATGCACCATAGAAAGCATCCTATCTGAATGCATCATGGTTTGGTATGGGAACTCTTTTGTCCTTGACTGCAAGAAACTGCAGAGTTGTAGACAAAGTTCATCACATCATAGAAACCATCTTTCTGGACTATCTGCACTTCTCCCTGCTTCAGTAAAGTAGAACCAGAATCAAAGACCTCACCCAACCTTGACATTCTCTCTTCTCCCCCTTCCTATCAGGCAAAAGATGTACTGCAAGTTCAAGGATAGTTTCTGTCCTACTTTTAAAATGGTTCTGAAGTACGATAGACTCTTTACCTCACAATTTATCTCATGACATTATGCTTTATTGTCAAACTGCACTGCACGTTTTCAGTAACTAACGCTTTATTTGGCACTCTTATTGTTTTACCTTTTACTTTCCCCAATGCATTGAACTAATGAATTGGTCTGTATGAACGTACCGCAGGATCTTTTTTTTTGCATACCTCGGTATATGCAACTATAGTACACCCATTTACCAATTCAAATCTCATCTCAGGGTTTGTTGTTTCATTTCACAAAACACTCTTTAACGTCAGGAATCGATGGGTCGAGTTAGTATATATTAAAAAGCTCAGGATACATGGTACATACCAGAGCTGTTTTCAGCTGTTCCTGAAATTCTTGCCTGGAAGCCAGAAGTTGCTGCTCAAACTCCCTCTCTTTGCAGGCCAATGCTTCCATATGACTTTTCTCCAACTCTCCAATATGATCTTCAGAAGATTTCTATAACAAGAAGAAAATTTAGGCCATAAACTTCTCACTATGTAAACCAACTAAAAGGAAATTAGTTGCTCAAATTAACAGATCAGATCTTGAAAACTTATATTTCTGCTGAATGCAAATAGTCCTCTTCTCTAAGCCTTTGTCTTTTCTTTTTATATCTTTTTATTAATTTTCAAACAACATAGAAGAAAAACAACAAATACAGAGAGCTTGAGAGTACATAATTAATAAGGCCGAAATACAAATGCAAGCAGTTGATAACACAGATATAATAATCTCCCAAACTCATACTGTATTTACATATATTAAAAAAAAAACCCAAAAAAGATTAACTAACCTAACCAACCTGGGCTGTTGTATCATATCAGGTATACACAGTAGTGTCAATAACTCCGCACCTCTATCCAAATAACTGAGGGTGATAAAAGAAAGGTTCGGGAAAGGTTGAAATGTTGAATAAATGGTCTCCAGGTTTCTTCAAATTTGACCAAAGGGTCAAAAATGACACTTCCAATTTTTTCTAAACTCAGACAAAAAATAGTTTGGGAAAACCACTGAAATGTAGTTGGGGGATTAATTTCTTTCCAGTTCAAAAGAATGGATCTTCTAGCCATTAGTGTAACAAATGCAACCACTGGTAAGCCAAAAATTGAGGTAATAGGATGAGGTTGCAGATTAATACTCAAAACTGTTGAAATGATACCAAAAATATTTTTCCAATATTTCTGTAAGCAAGGGCAAGACCAAATCATGTGGGTCAAAGAGGCTACTTCAGAATGGCATCTATCACAGATTGGATTAATGTGGGAATAAAAACAAGCAAGTTTGTCCTTAGACATATGGGCCGGCCCTATGCACCATCATGAATTGTATCAGGGCGTGTTTGGCACATATAGAAGAGGAGTTAACTAACTGTAAAATTTTCTCCCGTTGCTCTATAGGTAAGGGAAATTAAAGTTCTTTTTCCCATTCATTCTTAATTTTATCTGAGATCCCTGGCTGTATTTTCATAATCATACCATAAATGACGGCTATTAAACCCTTCTGATAAGGGTTTAAACCTAAAAGAATTTCCATAATATCAATTGGGCATGAATTCGGAAAAGTCTGTAACATATTATTCAAAAAATTTCTAATTTGTAAATATCTAAAAAAAAAAAGGCTCTAAGCAAATTATATTTATTAGACAGCTGTTCAAAGGACATGAAACAATTATCTAAAAACAAGACACGAAAACATGTTATACCCCTCGTTTTCCATAACAAAAAGGCTCGGTCCAAGCCTTTGTCAGTAGTGAATCTAAATTGTATATAGTCTGCATGCTCAATATCCTATTTATCAAGAAGTATTAAAAGCTATACAGAGCTTGAACTGCTTTACAAATATTTTTATTCTTGTTAACCAGTTTGGAACACAACTTTTAACTCCTTTCTTCTTGAGTAATTCAACATCTGAATCACAGATACTCCACATCACCATTTCCGCCCGTTGGATTTAAGAGTATCATTTCTTATCTATTGTACAAAATAGATTGTGGCATAGTTTTCCACATGGACTTATCCCTGCTCCACTAGTCCCTCTTCACATCTGAACTTTTTGAACAGTCCAATGTGATCTTTGCTACCCTGCACACTCATTTCTTGGCCTTGTCAAGTCCGTCATCAGTCAACCAAAAATTCAGATAGCAGGAGGAGGCAGAATCATGAGAGAGGTGATAAGCAGCTAGAAGAGGAGGCAGAGTGAAACTGGGACTCCTCTTCCAGCTGCCTATCACCTCTCTCATGATTCTGCCTTCTTCTACTACCCGTAGTGCTTTCCCCTTACATTCCTTCTTCACCTCTCCTGCCTATCCCCTCCCTGCTTCCCCTCCCCCACCCCTTGACCTTTCCTCTGATTGGTTTTTCACCTTCCCCCCACCTTCTTTATAGGGCCCCTGCCCCCTCCTTCTTCAGTCCTGATGAAGGGTCTCAGCCCAAAACGTTGACTGCTCGTTTCAACGGATGCTGCCTGACCTGCTGAGTTCATCCAGCTTGTTTGTATGTGTTGATTTGACCACAGCATCTGCAGTGTATTTTGTGTTTACAAAATTCTTTGCAAGATCCCAGTGGAATGATGATTAGTCACTGTTCCTTTGTCCAATAAAAGGAAAAAGAAACACAGAAGCATAGAAAACGTACAGCACAATATAGGCCTTCGGCTCTCAAATCTGTGTCGAACATGTCCTTACCTTAGAAATTACCTAGGGTGACCCATAGCCCTCTATTTTTCTAAGCTATCCAGGAGTCTCTTAAAAGACTCTATCATATCCACCGCCACCACCGGTAGCCTATTCCACGCACTCACCACTCTCTGTGTAAAAAAATTACCCCTGTACCTACTTCCAAGCACCTTAAAACTGTGCCCTCTCATGTTAGCCATTTCAGCCCTGGCAAAAAGCCTCTATATCCACACAATCAATGCCTCTCATCATCTAATACAGCTCTATCAGGTCACCTCTCATCCTCTGTCGCTCCAAGGAAAAATGGTCAAGTTCACTCAACCTATTCTCAGTAGGCACGCTCCCCAATCCAGGCAACATCCTTGTAAATCTCCTTTCTATAGTTTCCACATCCTTCCAGTAGTGAGGCAACCAGAACTGAGCAGAGTATTCCAAGTGGGGTCTGACCAGGATCCTATATAGCTGCAACATTACCTCTCGGCTCTTAAAGTCAATCCCATGATTGATGAAGGCTAACGCACTGTATGTTCTTAACAACAGAGTCAACCTGAGCAACAGCTTCGAGTGTCATATGGACTCGGACCCCAAGATCCCTCTGATCCTCCACACTGCCAAGAGTTTTACCATTAATACTATATTCTGCCATCATATTTGACCTACCAAAATGAACCACCTCACACTTATTTAGGGATATAGGGATAATCCATACAATTATTAGTTAATGGGCCACACCAATGACAAGGTAGCTAGTAGAGAGGATTCTTAGGGATAGGACTTATGAACACTTATGCGCGCAGGTCCCCACACAACTATGCTCAGACACAAATGGCAAATGTGCCCCCAATGAACAGAGATGGATGTTCACTTATTTTCCTGCTGCTTTCAGAGGCAAATTCCAACTTCATTCCTTTTGGCTTTGTAATAAACTGTATTCCATCTGGTCCCATTTTGTGGCAATAACATTTTTTTCTGTGAGAAATGTGTTTTGCTCGACTCCAAAATTGTCACACCTTTCCTGATGAAATCTACAAAAAATTTACTGGTGGTTTATATTGTAGAGAAACATGTTAGCTTCAATGCTGATTATTTGAGTTTACTTTTGATAGCTACAGTTTGGAGGAAGCCCACATTTTCGTGCTTGTCAGGCCTTCTGCAGCTATGCAGATTCTCGGAGAACAGCTCTGGTGTAAAATGCTTGGTATTCTTACAAGAAGCTACAAAAGCCAGTGAAACATACAGGCTGATCCAAAAACCCTTCTGTGACAATAGCTACCTGTAATTGCACCTTGAAAATACCAGACAACCCAAACTTAGATGATACTGTCGAGAAATGCACAGAAATCACAAGAACTTGCAAGTCGTATCAGTGCAATGATGTCAGCAGCAAGAGCAGTTAATTCCTCTCAGCATCAATAATGAAACATGCAATATCTATGGTGAGAATTGGATGGAAGTAATTTGAGTGGTTTTGAGAATTTTAAGGCAAATGCACCAAATTCATCAGACTTGATAAATCCAAATCCACAGGGTGCAAAATAACATGAAACATATTAGCCTTTTTACTCATCTTCAAATAATCACTATTGAAAAAGAGAATTGAAGTGGTCTGATAGTTCAAATTGATAATTATTGGCATTTTGTTACTCTGCTGTTTTGCTTTAAACATGAGATCAGGAACTGTTTGTGAGGTGATGGCATGAACTATGTGGGTTTCCTCTCAGTTCCTGAAGACATAGCAGTTAGTAAGTTGTTAAATGACCACTATAAGTCGCTCCTACTCAATTGGTAAAATCTGAGAAGAATGAGAAGATTTTTAAAAAAGGAGCAACGTAGGGTTAGCTTAAGTGACTGGTTAATAAGCACAAGTGCCCATGTTTATGCTTTACCTCTTTACATAGAACAGCAATAGAAACACCACTCTTCCCAAAATGTGCTGACCTTAATCCAATTTATATAAAGATCCTCCTCCAGTGTGTCATCTTGATCCTTCCATTCCCTTCATATTCAGGTGCTTATCTAGAAGTCTGTTAAACTCCACCAACATTACTGCTTTCGCTACCACTACCACCTGCAACCCCACCCCAGTAATCGATTCCAAGTTCCTACACTCTTTCTGTGAAAATACTTGCCCTCGTGTTGCATTTAAGCTTCCTCCTCATTACTTGAAAGCACATCCTCTGGTTTTAAAACATTATGATATCTGAATCCTTAAGTGGCAATCTTATCACTGTAATCCAATCTGTACATCTGGATTATAAATCCCGTAAAATAGCAATCACTCCATCTATACAAGTGTTAAAAACAGCCTCATAAAAATACAAGGGAGGGCATATAACAACTCTGTGACTGGATAGGGATGTTGAAAACTGGCATTGCTGTTGTGTGAATGAAATCGCCAGACAGAGTTACTGGTAGATACAAAGCGGCTTCTCTATTGACAAAACAAGGTACAGCAGGCATCATACGGGGACGTTTTCAGTGGAAAGGTCTGCTGGCTCAATGTGGGCTCGATATTTATTTGCTAAGCACAAAGGACAATTCCATATTTACAAAGTATAGACAATGCTTTCTTTTGAAACTACATACAAACATCACACCTTCTGATTCGCATCCATCCCACAGACGCCAGCATCGTCAGGAGTGGGATTCAGAGCTTTTAGGAATCCATTGTTCCAAATTAAATCCACTATACATTATCAAGGAACAGAAGACTGGTAGCCAAAACCATTTGCTAAATGTAAATGACCTAAACCCAAAAATCACTCTAACAGCACATTAAGTTCAATGTGGTAAAATGTGAGGTTCTGCACTTCACTCAGAGGAATCTAAAGACAGCCTTAAGTAAATGTAGAAAGACTCCAGAAAAACAAAATACAAGTGATAAGACTATAAGATATTGAAGCAGAATTGGCCCACCGAATCTGCTCCGCCATTCCATTATGGCTGATTTAATATCCCTCTCAACCCCATTCTACTGCCTTCTCTGCATAACCTGTAACATCCTGATTAATCAAGAACCTACCAACCTCTGGCTTAATTACTCCCAAAGATATGACCCCCACAGCCATCTGTAGCAATGAATTCCACAGATTCACCACCATCTGGCTAAAGAAATTCCTCATCTCTTTTCTAGATGGACATCCTTCAAGTCTAAGGGTGAGCTCTCTGGTCCTAGACTTCCCCACCATAGGAAGCATCCTTTCCACGTCCACTTTATCTAGATCTTTAAATATCCAAAAGGCTGCAATGAGATCCCCTTCATTCTTCTAAACTCCAGAGAGTACAGGCCCAGAGATATTAAATGTTCATTATGTTAGGCCTTTCATTCCTGGGATCATTCTTGTGAACCTCCTCTGGACCTCCCCAATGCCAGCACATCTCTTAGAAAGAGAGGCCCAAAACAGCTCACAATATCCAACTGTGGTCTGGCCAATGCCTTATAAAGCCTCAGCATTACATCCGGCTTTTGTATTCTAGTCCTTTTGAAATGAAATGTTAACATTACATTTGCCTTTCTTACCACTGACTCAACCTGCAAGTTAACCTTTAGGGAATCCTGCATGAGGATTAACAAGCCCTCCACACCTGATTTTCCAAATTTTCTCTCCATTTATAAAATACCCTAAGCCTCTATTCCTTCTGCCAAAGTGCATGACCATGCACTTCTCTATTCTATATTCCATCTGCTATTTTGTTGGCCATTCCCTCAATCAGTCTATGTCCTTCGCAGACTTCTTGCAGCCAAACAGCAAAGGTCCCTTTTATTCTCACTCTTTGCCTCTTGCCAGTCAGCCAATCTTCTACCCATGCAAGTAACTTTCCATGGCCTCTTACTGTTAAGCAGCTTCATGTGCGACACCTTATCAAAGACCTTCTGAAAATCCAAATAAACAACATCCACTCTCATTTGTCTATCCTGTTATTTCCACATAAATTTCCAACAGATTTATCAGGCAAAATTTCCCCTTCAGAAAACACCTTTGGCCCATTTTATCATGTGCTTCCAAGTACCCTGAAACTTCATGCTTAACAGTAGACGCCAACATCTTTCCGACCACTGAAGTAAGGTTAACTGGCCTAGAACTATGACTGTGTAGCTAAGTATAGCTCCAACACCATATTCAAATTTGCGGATGACATCACTGTTGCGAACTGTATTCACTGTTGTGAATCAGCATACAGGAGGGAGACCAAAAATTTGGCTGAATGGTGTCATAACAATAACCTCTTACTCAACGTCAGCAAGACCAAGGAACTGATTGTAGACTTCAGGAAAGGGAAACCAGCAGTCCATGAGCCAGTCCTCATCAGAAAATCAGAGTTTGAGAGGGTCAGTAACTTTAAATTCCTGGGTGTCACTATCTCAGCTGACCTCTCCTGGACCCATCATATAAATGTAATTACAAATAAAGTACGACAGAGCCTCCACTTCCGCAGGCGTCTGCGGAGATGCAACATGACATCAAAAACCTTGACAAACTTCTATAGATATGTAGTGGAATGTGTATTGACTGGCTGCATTACGGCCTGGTATGGGAACACTAATGCCTTTGAATAGAAAAATCCAAAAAAATAGTTAGTGTATTTAGCCCAGTGCATCACAGGTAAAGCTCTCCAGCTATTGAGCACATCTACATGAAACACTGTCAACAGAAAACAGCACCCATCAAATATCCTCACCACCCAGGCCATACAGTTTTCTCACTACTACCATCAGGTAGAAGGTACAAGAGCCCAGGACTCACACCACCAGGTTCGAGACCAGTTACTACCCCTCAAGCATCAGACTCTTAAACAAAAGGGGATACCTACATTCATCTACAGAGACGTTCACACAACATATGATCTTATATTAAGGACTCTATCTTATTATTTCATGCTTCGATAATTTATTGCTATTTATTTACACTAGCATGGTTTGTTGTCTTCTCTTGCTCTTTCATTAATCCTATTTACAATTACTATTCTACAGATTTGCTGAGTATGCCTGCAGGAAAAAGAATTTCAGGGATGCATGTGGTGACATATATGTACTCTGATAATAATTTGTACTTTGAACTTTGATATCCTTTTTTCTGCCTCTCTCTCCCTTCTCAAAGAGTGGAGTGATATTCGCAATTTTCCAGTCCTCAGAAACTATACCAGAATCTAATGATTCTTGAAAGAACATTACTACTGTCTCCACAATCTCTTCAGTTGCCTCTTGCAGAACTCTGGGGTACTGTTGCCTCATCCTCCCTTTAGAATACTTCTTCCTCTTTGGTATGCATCTTTTCTGTACCTTCTGAATTTCCTCCAGAAACACCAACCACTGCTGTCATCCCCGCTAGTACCTCCTTCCAATCAACTTTGGCCAGCCCCCCTCTCAATCCTTTAATTACCTCTACTCTACTGTAACACTGATCCGATTTTAGCTTCTCCTTCTCAAATTGCAGGGTAAATTCTATCATATTATGATCACTGCCTAAAGTTTCCTTTACCTTAAGCATCCTAATTAAATCTGGGTAACATTAAAATGATATTAACACCCAATCCAGAACTGCCACCCCCTTGTGGACCTGACCATAAACTGCTCTAAAAAGCCATCTCATAGGCAATTTACAAATTCCCTCTCCTGGGAGCCAAATCCAACTGGATTTGTAATCCACCATTATTGCAATACTGCCCTTTTTACATATGCTTTCTCATTGTAATTTGTAGTCAAAATCCTGGCTACTGTTCAGAGGCCTGTATATAACACCCATCAAGGTCTTTTAACCCTCATGCTTTCTTAATCCTATCCACAAGAATTCTACATCTTCCCATCCTGTATCACCTCTTTCCAAGGATTTGATGTAATCTTTTACCAGCAGAATCTACCTCTCTGCCTACTTGCCTGTGCTTTCAATACAATGTGTATCCTTGAACGTTAAGCTCTCGACTACGATTTTCTCTCAACCATGACTCTGAAATAACCAAGACATTATACCTGCCAGTCTCAACTGTGCCACTAGATCACCTAACTTATTCTGTTAACTGTGTATTCAAATGTAACACCTTCAGTCCTGTACTTAATCACCCTTTTTGATTCCCCCCCCATTACATTGCAACTTAACCAACTGACTGCAAATTTGCCCAATCAATAGCCTGTCCTTCCTCACATATCACTACACACTGCATCTAGTTGTACACCAAATGTCCGATCTTCAGCCCTATCACTTCAATTCCCATCACCGTGCCAAATTAGATTGAACCCTCAGCATCAGCTCCAGCAAACCTGCCCACAAGGATATCAGTGCTCCTTGGGTTCGGGTGTAACCCATCCCTTTTGTCTTGATGTACATGTGATAAATAAATCTCAATCACTATTAAATAAGTACTTTGCATTGGTAGTCACCAAGAAGGCCATGGACGATGGTGTGATCAGTATGGGTTAAGTTAAGATTCTTGGAACTATTAAGCAGGTGGCATTTCGGATAAGGGGGTGCTCAATCTGTATCTATTTCTTATTGTAATTTATAGTTTTTAAAAATTGTGTATTGCACTGATTAAATCTGATTCTGAGACTTTGATAAAACATCTGCATCATTTCTGAACACTCCAAATCCTTCCAATAATGAGGCCACCAGAATTGGACACAGTATTCTAAATGTGTACTTACTGGTTTAAGTTTCATTATGTCAACAGTTTGCAAAAAAAAAATCAGTTTTCTTACCTTCATTATATTAACAGCTTCCTGCTTAACTCGTCTGAGTTCCTGTTGCAAGTTCTTCCGTTCTTCTTCACCTGCTTCTTCTACAGCTGATATACGCTTTTCCATTTCTTCCTTCAGCCTTCTATATTTGTCTTCTGATTTCTGAGCTGCAGCTAGTGCTTTTTCAAGCTCTTCAAATGCTGGTGAAAGAAAGAAGAATTTTTAAATCAAATGTCTGAATTTCAGGCAACTTTTTTTTAAACAAGAGAAATTTTAAAGCATGAAAATGAATAGCCTATTAAAATTCAGCCATAAGTTTCTCTTATCTCCAAATCGAACAACAGTAAAGCACGAGGCTGTGGCAGTAACCATTACAATTAAAGTATGAACCAGATATCATTCACTATCAAAAGCTGAAATTACTCAAAGTGCAGTTGGCTAGATAATGCCTTGCAGTGTGGTATTAGGAAAACAAACCAGGGGAAGGAGGGCAGAGAAATATTTGAACATAATATGCTAGTATTGCATTTCTTCATCAATGAGAGCTTGACTTACAAATGGTGTTCCCAATCTTTGAAAAAGAAAACATAAATTGACAATTCTGAACAGATTTTTCCTTTGAAAGATGAAGTAAAAACTAAGATTAAGATTTATTTTTATTGCATGGGATTGATTCAAACTTGGACACCTGATCTTATTCAACCAACTTAATAGAAACTATCTGAAACCAAAATTGTTCTTGGAATTTAGGAAGGGAATAATTAAAAGTTATGTGACTAATTCTACATAAAAATAAATAAAACTATTGTACCTGACATTTTAATTTCATACCACACATGGCACCATTACTGCTTGCGCAAGGTGGATTGCATCTACTTAATACCCAGTAAGTGCATTTATGTCACTTTATCTACAACTTCTGAAGAGTTTAAACAGTGACATTGCTTTTTCCACAACATACAGCAGATATACATTTGCTGTGCTTCTGTATGAATCACATTTATGTTTTAAAATATGCCTAGCCACATTTAATTGAATAACTGATGGATATAATTTAAATGTGCTATCAATTACTTTGGTTTTCATTCTGTAGTAACATTAGCTAAATTTACAGTTTCCCAAATTAAAAGCTCAGTTAATTTGTTTAGCTCATTTTCTCACTGTAAAACAGTGGGAAAATGGTAAGAGAGCTTTTTTTTTGAATATTACAAAAGAACCCATCTCCACCTAAAGCACCAGAATACCAATACCCAGTGCATAGCCAAGATGTCTGGAGCTATTTCAACTACAATACCTCCAGTCAAATCCTCCAATTCCATCATCTTTCATATCTATCTAATGACAAGACTATCTAGTCATGTGCTCTAAATGTATTCCTTTTTTAATACCTAATTAACTTGCATTGAGCTCAAAAGCTTTGTCAACCACGTGCCATCCACTTGGTCCTTCTTACTTTTGACCTTGTCTACTCTCTGCAAGGATAGAGATCCTCGTCTTCAACAGATTATCCTTTGCAATTTCCATAACAATGAATTAGTTTCCACTACCGGACACATCCAATCCATCCCTTCCCTTTCATCTCGACTGCCCTTCTCACAACTTTCCTATGCGACACTAGATATATTTATCATATTATTCCCATCATTTAGGCACTCAAACAGTCCTTTCCTATGAAGTCATGGCCTTCCACATCACATGGTCTCCAATATATCAGAGAGGTCAAATGCAAATCAGATGACAGTTTTGTGAAGTAATTAGAATCAGGTTTATTAACAATGACACGCCAAGATAAAAATTTCTATAAGCTACTTCAAAGTCCAAAAAATGAATCATGAGGTAGTGTTCATGGGATCATGAACCACACAAAAACCTAAAATGTTGGGCATGGGTTTTCAGGCTCCTGTACCTACCCTCCAATGGCAGAAACAAGAAGAGGACATGCTCCAGATGGTGAGGATTCTTAAAGATCAATGCTGCCTTTTTGAGGCACCACTTCTTGAAGTTGTCTTCAATAGAGCTGATTAAGTCTACAACCCTGTGCAGCCCCTTGTGATCCTGCACAATGAAGCCTCCATACCACGGAGTGATGCAACCAGTCAGAATACTCCCCACTGTACATCTCAAGAAACTTGTTGACCCCACATTGAGGATAGGTGCATGTCCACAATCCATTCCCTGGTCTTGCTGACAATGAGTGCAAAATTGTTATTGTTATACTACTTCAACCAGCTGCTCTATCTCACCCCTGGATGCCTCCTCGTTGCCATCTGAGAATCTGCCATCAGCAGATTTATAGATACTATTTGAGCTCACCCTAACCAGTCATGAGTATAGAAAGAGCACAGCAGTGGTTAAGCATACATCCTTGAGGCACACCTGTGTTAATTATCAGCAAGATGTTATTACTGGCCATACTGAAGGTAGTCTCCTAATCAGGAAGTAGAGGATCCAATTGCAGAGGGAGGTACAAAGGTACCAGTTTTGATGGTGTTGAATATGAAGCTGTAACTAATAAATGGCAGCCTGAGATACGTTTTTGCTGAATTGGCAGTAGGCACAGATCCTTGTTCAATCAAGAGTTAATCCTAGCCAGGATCAACACCTTGGAAAGCACTTCATTATAATAGATGTGAGTGTACCAGGTGATAGTCACTGAGGCAGCTCACCCTGTTTTTCTTGGGCACACTATGATTGATGCCCTTTTGAAGCAAGTGGGAAACTCTTACAGTCGCAGTTAAGAGTCTGAAGATGTTAGAGTCATAGAACACTACAGCAGAGAAACAGGTCCTTCAACCCATCTAGTCTGCTCCTAACCCCATCGACCTACACTCAGGCCTCGCTCCCTATACTCTTCCCATCTATGCACTTATCCAAATTTCTCATACCAATGTTGAAATTGAACCTGCATCCACCACTTGCACTGGCAGCTTGTTCCACACACTCACTACTGTCTGATTGAAGAAATTTTATTTTTTTTATTCAAAAATACATCGTGGAATAGGCCCTTCTCGCTCAAAGAGCCACACTGCTCAGCAAACCGCCTATTTAACCTTGGCCTAATCACAAGACAATTTATAAAGATCAATTAACCTATTAACCAGTACATCTTTGGAATGTGGGAGAGAAACGAAGCACCTGGAGGAAACGTGTGCTTAAGGTGAGGATGTACAAAGTCCTTACACACAGGAACTCTGAAGCTCTGAGCTGTAATAACGTTGCACAAGCTACTACACTAACCCCTTAAACATTTCACCCTTAATCAGTGACCTCTAGTTCTAGTCTCACCCAATCTGCTTGCATTTACCCATCTATAACTCTCCTAATTTTGTATATCTCTGTCAAATCTCCTCTCTTCTACACCCCAGGGAATAAAGTCCTAACCTATTCAACTTTTCTCTATAACTGCTAGAGCACATAATATTTCAAATTAGGACTCAATAATGTCTTATACAACTTCAACATCTCAACTGCTGTACTCTGTACTTTGATTTATGAGAGCCAATATGCCAAAATTCTCTTTACAACCCAATCTACCTATAACACCACTTCCAAGGAATTATGGATCCGTATCTACCATACTCATCGATGTCCTACCGTTCACTATCCTGGCTTGTCCTCCCAAAGTGCAATAACTCACATTAAATGTGCATAAAATACCATCTGCCATTTTCTGCCCATTTTTCCAGCTGGTCCACTATGACCCAAACTTAGTGTCATGGATATCCTTTAGCACTCCACCCAGTTGGTCAGGACAGGTTTTCAGTTCCCTGCCAGGTACACTGCTGGAGGCTGATACCTTGCAAGGGTTCGTCCTCTTAAAGGATGTCAAACATCAGCCCCCAAGGCAGAAATCACATGGTCATTTGATGCTGTGAGGATTCAAACATTTTTTTTTCAAAGCATACACAAAATGCATTGAGTGAAGCATCACTGCCATTTATGCTATTAAAATTTTACCTTTAAAATGGCATGCAAATTGTGTCTCTAACTTAATATGGAATTGCACTTTCACTTTCAGAGGCCTTCTGTAGGTCCTAGCTGGATTCTTGTTTGGTTCTGTATTGCCAGTCTTGAATACCACAGAACTAACCCTCGACAGACAGTGATCTCCTGGTTCAAAGGCTTCTAGCTTGAGTGCATTCAATTGGTATTTTCTTGAAAGTTCACATTCATCTCAGCAGGTCTTGATGAAGTCAAAAACTGCCAGGGCATATTTACTCAGATACAAAGAAGAATTCCTGAATATGGTCCAGTTCACTAATTCACAACAGTTCCATAAACACTCCTCTGCCTCCCTTGATAGCCCTCACCACTGATGCTGCAGTCCTCAGTCTCTACCTACAGCCAGGTTATCAGGCTAGCCAAAGTGCAGGCATGGGATAGCATGGCAAGCGTTCTTGATGGTGGTTTAACACTTACTGAGTGCATTGGTTCCTGTGGTTCTATAGGTGACACATTGGCGGTAGTTTGTCAGAGACTCCTTCATGCTTGCCTGCTTGAAGACCCCACAATGATCAGGAAGGCATCCGTGTCTGTTGATCCTCCAATGCCAGCTTAACACTTGCCAGAGGTGAGATTTATGTACTACCATGATGACCGAGAACTCCTTGGCAGACAGAACTGATGTCACTTGACCACCAGATGTTCCAGGTTAAAGGAGCAGAACTGAGAGAGCTAACACATCTGTGCACCACAATGAGTTAACCATGAAGCAAATGTCACCAACTTTGACTATACCCGATGTCATTATTGTGATCCATGTAGTGAATGGTGAAGCCCTTGGATGGGAACACTGCATCCAGAGTGCTAGGGATGAACCAATCATGTCTCAGTGAGTTACACAGCAATTCCTGTTATCCCTTTGATACTGCAGTCTTGTTCTGAGACCTTCAGTGTTATTTTTCAAAGACTATATTTTAGTGTTGGGGGTGCTTTTGCAGCCATCCAGACTCAAAGGCAAATTCAACTTTTTAAGATAATGTACTTTTTTACAATTTCTTTTGGAACTAGCTTATTCCACTGTAAGATTCTCTCCCCACAAAACTTCCTGATTTGGTGAAAGTTTCCAGTATTATACTTTTGGTTTTAGATTTTCGCAACATCTCTGATGTACATTTCCCAGCTTCAACAAGCATCCCCCCCTGTGCAAATGGTCGCATTAGTATGAAGCCGTTAATGTGATCACTTAAGCAATGATCACAGATTTTCCTTTTGTCTCATCTACCCCTCCCCTACACCCTGTAGTACTTGAAACTAATTTTTTCTCACTCTTTCAGTTACCTGACAAAATCTTTTTCCACAAATGCTGCTTAATCTGCTGTGCTTATCCAGCACTCTCTCTTTATTTCAGTAATAATTTTGAGACAACAATATGTCTATTAAGTGATGTTGGTATTAAACACAGAATTTAAATTAAGTTTTTGAATTCCGGAATAAATAGTCGCTGAAAATAAGTAATTAAAAATCTCTATTTACAAATACAAATGTGTTCTACGAACGCTTTCACAAAAATGAACTGCTATGATCGTATCTGAATTCTCCTATTTAGGATACATACAGGAAACCGAGTCAGAAGCAGCTCTGCCATGAATCTACATTTTGACATAAAGGAAAATTCAGGTCTAAAACTGCCTGAAAATTCAATCAATTAATTATCTTGGATCAATTACTTGTAAAGTCAGCCTACAGAATGTGACAATAGGGATTAAAACAGAGAAAACCTCCTCGTCTCCAACTATCTCAGAAATAAAGGGAAATCAAATTATTAAATGATTGCAGCATTACATTTTTCTAAGGGAGGACTGACAGAAAACCACAATAATAAGGTGGAGTCAACTGGATTCTATAGAAGGAAGATATTTTGAAAATCTGTTTACGTTGTGAACAGGATATGCAAGTAAGAACTAATGATGCAGTCTAACAGGATTTTTTTTGAATACTGTTGGTATGGAGGGCCTTTCAGAGAGCAGTAGCAAACAGGTGTGGCATGATGACAAGCTCCAAAGCATAGCAGCAGAGAGTGGAGACAAGGAGACCTGCAGTAACAGCCAACTTGCTAACTGGGGGACAGTCAGCAAGTCTAAACTAAGAATCCAGGATGGCATGTTGCCTGCCAACTACCAGAGCAAAGATGTCTCATTGCGGGTGTATAATCTGTTCAAAAGGGAGGATGAGCACATAGATAGAGGCTGTACACATTGGTTCCAATGACATCGAGAAACAAGGACAAGGTCCTAAGGAGTGAATATAAGGATCTAGAGGGAAGATTTAAAAGCAGGACCTAAAGAAGTTTTAATCTCTATTATTATAATTTATTTAGAAATAGAGTGGAATAGGTCCTTCCAGCCCTTTGAGCCTCAACGTCCAGCAACTCCAATTCAACCCTAAGCCAATCATGGGACAATTTACAATGACAATTTACAGTGCAAACTGGTACACCTGGTACATCTTTGGATTGTGAGAAGAAACCAGAGAAAACCCACGCATTCCACAGAGAGGACGCAGAGAGATTTTTTACAGAGGACGCTGAGATTGAAATCCAACACACCAAAATGTAATCATGTTGAGCTAACCTCTACTCTTTCACTCCCACATACAAGGGTAAGAATTGGAGGGTAGGACAGAAATATGGCAGTTTTATGTATGTCTGAGAAGCTGCAGCAGGACCGAGAGATTCAGGTTCTTGGACAGTTGGAATCTCTTCTTTGGTAGAAATTACCTCTACAAGAGGGCCAGATTGTATCTGAACTGGAGCGGGACTAATATCCTGGCAGGGAGATTTGCCAGTGTTATTTAGGAGGGTTCAACCTAACCTAGCAGGATGTGGGACCTAAAGATTAGCATGGCAGATGAGAAAGTTGAGACAAAAATTTAAACAAGGAATTTAGTAGGTAGCAATAGGTATGAACAGGAAAAGTGAGGAAAATATCATAGGCTAAATTTAATTTATTTTTAATACAAAAACCTTAACAGGAAAGCAGATACATACAGGTTAGGTACACAGGACTGGGATATTATGATGATTAAAAGAACATGGTTGAGAGAATTGCTTCTTATTTCTAAAGGCATTGGTAGACATGGGAGTTAAGATATGTGAAAGAGTTGTGCCTCTGATTAGGGAGAACATATGAGTAGGATATTCCTATGTGAATATCCAGTTAGAAATGTAGAGGTGATCATTTTAATTGGTTTGTACTATAGGCCCTGAGACTCTGTGAATTAGGGGAGCAGATATGCAGGAAGGTTTCAGATAGCAGTAAAAATTGGGTTGTGATTAGACGTCATCTTAACTCCCGTTGTTAACTGCAACTGCCAGAGTGCTAAGAACTTGGATGGGGCAGAATTGATTAAGCATGTCCAGGAAAGTTTTCTCAAGTAATATGCAGATGCCTCTATGAAAGAGAGTCCAGCACTTTTTGTAAATGAGGTGGGCAAGTGATTGAAGCATCAATGGGGGAGGAGTTTGGGATCAATTATCATAATTCTATTCTGAATTAGAAAATAGTTAGGGAATAGGATATGAACTATCCATAAGCTGAATCCTTTAATTGGAGGTAAGCAAATTTTGATGCCATTAAGACAGGAAACAGGAAAGATTGATTGGGAGAGGCTGCTTGCAGGTAAGGGGATATCTGGCAAGTGGGGTGATTATCAATGCATAGAGTTCACAGCCAAGCATGTTCCTGTTGGCAGGACAAGAGAACCCTGGTTAACAAAGGAAATTGAGGGTCCCATCAGGAAAAAAAAGGCAAACGTCAGATATAAGCAGTGAAATCAAGCAAAAATCTTTGCGGGATACAGAGCAGTAAAGATAAAGATTAGATTTATTTGCCACATGTACATCAAAACATACTGTGAAATACGTTGTTTTTGCATCAATGACCAAATGCTAACTGCACATCTTTGAAAGACTGGAGGAAAGCAGATCACCCAGAGGAAAACACGTAGCCAAAGAACATACAAACTCCTTACAGACAGTGGTGGGAATCGAAGCACAATTGCTGAGGAATGGCACTGTAAAGTGATTGTGCTAAACTGCTAAATTGATTGCTGCACAAATCCCTCTCTCACCTGGATGGGGTCAGTGGTGCTGTGAGGATTACATTCCTGGACTTCTCTAGTGCCTTTAACACCATCCAGCCCAGGATCTTAAGGCACAAACTAACGGAGATGGGAGTAGACTCTCACATGGTGGATTGGATAGTGGACTACTTGACAGATAGACCTCAGTATGTGCGGTTGGGAGACTGTAGGTCTGACACGGTGGTCAGCAGCACAGGAGCGCCGCAGGGAACCGTACTCTCTCCGGTCCTGTTCACCCTGTACACATCAGACTTCCAATATAACTCGGAGTCCTGCCATGTGCAGAAGTTCGCTGATGACACGGCCATAGTGGGGTGTGTCAGGAATGGACAGGAGGAAGAGTATAGGAAACTGATACAGGACTTTGTGATATGGTGCAACTCAAACTACCTGCGTCTCAATATCACCAAGACCAAGGAGATGGTGGTGGACTTTAGGAGATCTAGGCCTCATATGGAGCCAGTGATCATTAATGGAGAATGTGTGGAGCAGGTTAAGACCTACAAGTATCTGGGAGTGCAGTTAGACGAGAAGCTAGACTGGACTGCCAACACAGATGCCTTGTGCAGGAAGGCACAGAGTCGAATGTACTTCCTTAGAAGGTTGGCATCATTCAATGTTTGTAGTGAGATGCTGAAGATGTTCTATAGGTCAGTTGTGGAGAGCACCCTCTTCTTTGTGGTGGCGTGTTGGGGAGGCAGCATTAAGAAGAGGGACGCCTCACATCTTAATAAGCTGGTAAGGAAGGCGGGCTCTGTCGTGGGCACAGAACTGGAGAGTATGACATCGGTAGCAGAGCGAAGGGCGCTGAGTAGGCTACGGTCAATCATGGAAAACCCTGAACATCCACTGCATAGCACCATCCAGAGACAGAGAAGCAGCTTCAGCGGCAGGTTGCTATCGATGCAATGCTCCTCAGACAGGATGAAGAGATCATTACTCCCCAATGCCATTCGGCTTTACAATTCAACCGCCAGGGGGAAGATATGTTAAAGTGCCGGGGTTATGACTGAGCTTAAGTTACCATTCAATGTATTTTAGTAAACTATTTAAGAACTTTTTAAAAGCTATTTATTAATGCTTTTTTTGAGAGGGTGATTTTAGATGCATATCATATTTATACTGAGTTAAGTATTGTATGTAATTGTTTTTGATACAATAAGTGTATGGGACATTGGAAAAATTGTTGAATTTCCCCATGGGGATGAATAAAGTATCTATCTATCTACATGCTACCATGCTGCCCTATCATACTGTGCAGAACAGCAACAGACACTTTGGCCCACCAAGTAATTAAACTAGTAACTAAACTGATCACCCCTCCCTGCACAAGGATCATATCCCTCTATTCTCTGTATACTCATGTGCCTAGGAACCTCTTGAACATTTCTATTTGTCTCCACCCGCAGCATGTTCCAATCACCCAGCACTAAAAAAAACTCACATCTCCTTTGAATCTATCCTATTTACCTTGAATGCATGCCCTCTAGTATTAGACATTTTGACTCTGAGAAGACACTGGCTGTCTACTCTATCTTCACTAAATTTTGTAAACTTCCATCAGGTCTCCCCTCAGGTTCCACCACTCCAGAGAAAACAACCCAAGTCTGTCCAACCTCTCCTTAAGGCACATGCCCTCTAATCCACGCAACACCCTGGAAAACTTTCTGCACCTTCACCAAAGCCTCCAAATCCTTCCTATAATGGGACAAATCAGAACTGAAGGTATTACATTAGATGCAGCCTACCCAGGGTTTTCAAAAGCTTCAATGCATCTTACTGGCTCTTGAATTCAATGACTCAACTAATAATGGTGAGCATGCCATGAGCCTTATTTAACCTTATCAACCTGCGCAGCCATTTCCACGGAGCTAAGGACTTGACCCCAAGATCCCACTGTACATCAATGCTATTAGATAGGTGGCAGGTAGTGTTGAGAAAGCAGAGAGTCTGCAGAAGGACTTAAACAGGTTGGGAGAAAGAGCAAAGAAGTGACAGATGGAATATAGCAAAGGGAAGTGTATGGTCATGCACTGTGGTCAAAGGAATAAAACAGTAGGCTGTTTTCTAAATTCAAAAATCAGAGGTGCAAAGGAACTAGGGAGCCCTTGTGCAGGATTCACTAAAGGTTAACTTGCAGGCTGAGTCGGTGGTGAGGAAGGCAAGTGCAATGTTAGCGTTCATTTCAAGAGAGCTAGAATATAAAAACAAGAGTGTAATGACAATGGTCAGACAGAACTTGGTAAGAAAGGATGTGCTAGATTGGAGAGAGTTCAGAGGAGGCTCAAGAGAATGATTCTGGGAATGACAGGGTTAATGTGTGAGGTGCTCTGGGTCAGTACTTGCTGGAGTTTAGAAGAATGGGGAGGACAGGGTCGGAGGGAATCTCGTTGAAACCTAACAAATATTGAAGGCGTAGGTAAAATGGACGTGGGCAGGATGTTTCCTATCTTGGGAGAGTCTAGGACCAAATGGCACAGACTCAGAATAGAAGAAAAGATGAGGAGAAATTAGCCAGAGGGTGGTGAATCCGTGGCACTTATTGCCACAGACAGCTGCACAGGCCATGCCATTGGGTATATTTATAGCAGAGGTTATTAGGTTCTTTTTTAGTCAGGGCGTCAAAGGTTACAGGGAGATGGCAGGAGCATGGGGTTGAGAGGGATAATAAATCAGCCATAGTGGGATGGTGGAACAGACTCAATGAGCCAAATAGCCTAATTCTGCTGGTATGTCTTATGGCTATTAGCAGCCTTGACATTAATTCATGTAGTGATGCTACAATCTGGAACAAGAAGCGGAACACTGGAAAAACTCAGTGGGTCAAGCAGGATTTGTGTGAACAAAACTGTACAACACTTACAGAAGTGCTTAAGTGTGCCAAGTATCTAATAACTTTGACCATTTCAGCTGCATTATATACAATAATGCCCACAATCAGTGCATGATTGCATGTTAAATTGGAGATAGCAATTGCAATATAAAAGTGACAATTGCAAGCTGGATTCTCAGCTATATTTTCTCTGAAAAGCCAGTAAGAATAACAATTATGAGTTAACAATTTCACAAAACATTTCAAATGTAATTTCCATCTAAGTACGTTTAGTTTTTGGTAGAAATCATTCCACATGAATCTGAGCAATTTGCTCATCAAAATATTTGGCTCTTGCACCTGCTAAAGATGATTTAAAATGATCTGCAAGGCCAAACCATCACACAGCTTGCAAAAGCCTTATCTGCAGCCACTTTCTTTACAGTTAAAAACAGCCCATCAGTATATGCAGCAAGTAACCATTGATCTTCTACAAATACAGGTAAGTCTATGCAAAGTTGAAACTATGGATCTCAGGCAATTACGCTGCATCACATTCAGGTTTAACTGTTCTTACCATCAGCTTCACAAACAAATGTTTAGATTTTTAGAAATAATGCACCAACACAATATGCAGTCATGTACAATTTAATGGATTGCTATTTTAGATTAGAAAAACAATCTTTGTTGTTGTATCAATAAGTAAATTCAGATACAGCAAACCATAAATTATCAAATTAACTATCACTCATTAAAATTAACATTTAAAAAAGCTAGCTGATTTTCAACAACCAAATGAAGACCTTCAGTATGATAACTTGTTTTTATCTTTTTCAGGGTAACATAGGGTATAAAATAAGATATAGCAACAGAATTAGGCCATTTAGCCCATCGAGTCTGCTCTACTATTTCATCATGGCAGATCCATTTCCCTCAGCCTCATTCTCTTTCCTTCTCCCCATTTCCCTTCATGCCCTCACTAATCAAGAATCTATCAGCCTCTGCCTTAAATATACCCAATGACTTTGCCTCCGCAGCCACTGTGTCAACGAATTCCACAGATCCACCACTCTCTGGCTAAAGAAATTACTCATCTTTGTTCTAAATGGACATCACTCTATCCTGAGGCTGTACTCTGGTCTTAGAATCACCCACCATAGGAAACATCCTCCTTTCAGTATCAGATAGGTTTCAGTAAGATTCCCTCCCTCCCACCCTTCTGAACTCCATCGAGTACAGGCTCAGAAATATCAAAGGCTCCGTTTATTCCTGGGATCGTTCTTGTAAACCTCCTTTGGACCCTTGCCGGTTGCTGCATATCTTTCTTGAGATATGTAGCCCAAAATTGCTCACAGTATTCTAAATGCAGTCTGACCAACACCTCAAACCTTCCTCAGGGGGATACATTCTTGTATTCATATTCTAGTCTTCTTGAAATGAATATCAGCATTAAATTTTCTTTTATTACTAACTCAACCTGCAAGTCAACCTTAAGGAAATCCTGAACTCAAGAACTTCCAAGTCCCCTTGAGCCTCCAATTTCTGAATTCTCTCCCTGTTTAGAAACCAGTCTATGCCTTTATTCTTCCTACCCATTCTCCTACATTATCTTGTTTAAGCTCAACCATAATATTCTTATATTGTTTTTCATGCTTTTGAATTAATACTAACCCAGAGCATTCCCATCACAAACAAGAGAAAATCTGCAGTTACTGGAAATCCAAGCAACACACACTAAATGCTGGAGGAACTTAGAAGGCCAGGCAGCATCTATGGAAAAGAGTACAGTCGACGTTTTGGGCTGAGACTCTTTGGCAGGACTCTTTTCCATAGATGCTGCCTGGCCTGTTCAGTTCCTCCAGCATTTGTGTTGCTCAGAATACTCTCATCTGTCCCATTCTCCCACTTATTGCCATGTTACACATTCCTTGCCCATGCCCATCAACAGAAAAATAAGAGGTGATGCATTTTGGGAAGTAAAACAAGGACAAGATATACTCTGAATAGCAAGGGCCTGGGTAATATTGTTGAACAGAGGGATCAATGGGTACAAGTACATAGTACCCTGAATGTGGTGTCACAGGTATCCATGGTGAAGCAGACAAATGATTGTCTTCATCAGTCTGGATATTGATTACAGGAGTTGAGATCTCATTTCAGTTGTGCAAGATATGTGAGATCGCAAATGGAGAAGTGTGTGCAGTTCTGACTGTCTAGCTACAGGAAAGATGTGATTAAGCATGAGAGGTTGCAGAAAAGATTCACAAAGATGTCACTGGGACTGGAGGGGTTGAGCTAGGAACTGGTGGCACTGTGGTGTAGTGGTTAGCACAACATCTTATGGTATAGGAGACTCTAGTTCAATTCCTGCCACTGACTGTAAGTATGCAAGTTCTCCCTGTGACCACATGGGTTTTCCTCCCTCAGTCCAAAGACCTATCAGTTGGTAGGTTAACTGGTCATTGTAAATTGGCCAATGATTAGCCTAGGGTTAAATTGGGGGATTGCTGACTGCCGTAGTTTGAAGGGCCAGAATGGTTTACTTTGTGCTGTATCTCAATAAAATAAACCAAACTTGGATACGGTTACAGATCCCACAATCTGCCTGAGTTGCAGGGGCGCTGTACAGATGGACATTGGAACATTCCATTTCTACTTATTGGATCGAGCTCTCAGTTTAATATAAACATTCTTAAGACTGTGACTGAAATAAGCAAGCTCAAATTTTTAACACAATTTTTAAACTTTTTTTTATTTGAATATGAAGATTTGCCACCTCTTCTCCCAAATAGAGCTGGTTAATTTTGGTACGCTAAACAAATGGTGCACGAAATATGTGCATACTTGAAAGCAAACATACAAATTTGAAAACAATTCTGCTAATGTTAAGAAGGCAATTTATACAGTGAAAACCATGAGCAGATTGCCTGAGAAACATAAGGTTTACTTGCTGGGCCAAGTGCAAGCACTATGGATTGTAAAAATAAAAGAGCCCTTACCCCAGTCCTGTTCATACAAGGCTTGGGAAAGGCACCATGATTCACTTATTGGCATGCATGGGTATACAGAAATAAAATACTGTTTAAGATTTCTGCTTGAAAGCCAAAACTTAAAAGTAATCATCTAACAGCATCTTTCTTTACACAATAATTGCTTATTAAACCTGTTTCTTCAATATTTACTTCATTTACCATTCCTTACCATATTAAGCTAAATGTAAAACACCAGAAATTTAAACAAATACTAACAAGAGTTAGATTACAAAGCAAAACACATGTAAAACTTGAATACAACACATGAAAAGACAAAGCTAATTGAACATCGCAACCATACAGTGGTTACCATATGTTAATCAAATAAAATTCACAATTTGATTTTTTTTTTAAACAAAATCTTTGCATCTTGGGCATTAGCATGCAGTCCTGCCAAACTTCACTTAATGATTTTTAGCTTGATGCGAGTATTGGACAGTGCATCACAGTGAACCAATGCCAGATTAATAGATGTTTGCATTGGAAATTGTTCATTTTAACCAAGTATAACGCTCAGCAATACAGTAAAACCTCAATAATCTACTATCCAATTATTCAGAAACTGTAATGGCTTTGCATCTTGCTTACCAGATGATAATTACTGTGCTCTCTTTTGGTTCCCACATACCCTTTCCACTCAGCAAGACCCCAGATCCAGTGCTCCCTTTCCATTCACCCAGACTGATTCCCATGCTTTCTTTCCACTTGCTGAATCCCCAGCTCCCATGTTTTTTAAACTTACCTGGTTCACTAAAAAAATCAGTGCAAGGTATAAAGCATCAATAAAAAAATAATTGTGTTGGGGTATTAATGGAAATGACACCCATTTGTCTGTACATCTATGTTTCTGCACTGCCAAAGTCCTGAGCATACCAAATGATCTAAGTTCTAATATGACATTAAAATCATTGCCATTAAATCTTGAGAATTTCAGAGTAAGCTCAAGATACACAAATTTAATTACTGATAAGAGAATTTCTGTGCTACAATACAACAATTGTCCAGTACAATGAGATTCAAAAAGTGGGTATATGAAGAAGGAATAATTTTATTGTATTTATAATGGTAAAATAAATAACAGGCAAAAATAATTTGTTATTTAATTAAGTCTAACTGCACTTAAGGTGTAGTGGTTAAGCTTTGGTGAAGCACAGACTTCTTAGGGATAGTCAGAATGGTTTTGTAGGGAGCCAGTCATGCCTTAAAAAAAGGCAGGTGATGAAGCTGATTAGGGTAAGGCAGTGGATGTTGTATACTCTGACTTCACTAAAGTTTTTGATAAGGTGTATTGTGGTAAGGCTGATGCAGAGGATTAAGCCACTTGAAATCCATGGAGACTTTGCAGGTGGCATTCAGAATCTTCTTGGTCATTTAGGGCAGTAGTGAGGAGGTGTGATTCTGACTGAAGGCCTATGACCAGTGATGTTCTGCATGGGACCTCTGCTCTGATGGTAAAAATGATCTAATGAAAATATTGCTTGGCTGATTAGTACCTTTGCAAAAGACATGAAAATCAGCAATCATGGGTTGCGAAATGGATGTCAAAGTATTAACAAGATCAGTTGGAAATGTAGGCAGGGAAAATAGACAGTAATTGGCATGACACTTAGGAACATTGATAGACACAAGGGCTTTGGGCTTGACAGTACATGGCCTCAAAGTAGCAGCACAGATTCATTAGGGTGGCAAGGACGGTGGATGGCATAGTTGCTTTTACTGCACGTAGAGTATAAAAGTAATAAAGTCATACTACAGCTGTATACAACTTCAGTTAGGCCACATTATGAATACCATGTGTTGTTCTGGTTGCTGCATTACAGGAAGGCTTTGGAGACTTTGGAGAAAGTGCAGAAGTAGTTCACCATACTATTGCCAGGATTAGGGAACATTAACTATAAGGTGAGGTTGAATAAACTTGGATTGTTTTCATTGGAGGGTCAGAGGCTTAAAGGCAACCTGATAGAAGCAACTAAAATTATGAGGGGCATGGATAGGACTAGATAGTCTTTTTTTGAACCTCAAGATCAAGGGCAAGAGTATAGCTTTAAGATGAAAGAGGGAAAATTTAAAGGTAGGGTGACAGACTCTTTGCAGACAGATGGATCAATTAGATTGGCATAGTCAACCCAGACCTGGTGACAAAGGGCCTGGTCCTGTGCAAAACTGTTCTATGTTCTGTACAATGGGTCAGATTTCAACCTAACAAACAGTAATAATCCTCACTGTTCAAATGAGATAATGAAATCATATTTCATCAATCTCCAGTCTCTGATTTATCACAAAAGATTAAAAGATTCTGCATGACAAAACAACAGTATCAAAACTTTGATGATCAACATCCCCAAATGTTCGGCAGCTGGCTCACCAAATAACTTTTGACACATTCCCCATATATTCATGGGAGCTTAAGATGCCACACTCCTGTCCATTGGCTAGAACCACAATTGGCATGCTTCCATTAAACTTAACCTGGCTCTTTTTCCTGTGTTCCCTTTAAATTTACCAGGTTCATATTTTACTGCATATAGTCATATAGCACAGAAACATGCCCACCAGACCAAATGCTCCATGCCAACCAATATTTGCATCCAAGCTGGACACAATTGTCTGTGGTTGGCCCATATCCCATCCTTTCCCATGCATATACCTGCCAAGAACCTTTTAATGTTGTTAATGCACCAACTTCAACCATTTTTCCTGTCAGCTCATTCTATACAAACTGCCCTTTGGGTGTAAAAGTTGTCCTTTAGATTCCTATTCAATAACTACACACCTATGCTGTGTAGTTTTCAACTCCCAAAGCATGGGGAAAAAGACTATGCAGGTTTACCCTATGCCCCAATCATTTCTACACTTCTGCAAGGTCACTCCTGATTCTTCTATGTTCCAATGAAAACAGTCCCAACCTGCTCAAAGTCTCTCTTTAACAGTCTCTCAAGACCCAACAACATCCTTAAATATCCTTTGCAGTCTTTCCAGCTTAGTGACATGTTTCTTATAGCAGGGTGATCAAATGTAGCTTCACCAACATATTTGTAAAACTGCAACATAACATTCACCCAAACGTGTATATCCAGTGCCCTGACTGATGAAGGCAAACATGCCAAAAGCCTTCTTCCCCACCCTATCCATCTGCAATGCTACTGTCAGAGTACAATTTTTTTTAAAACATGAATTAATAGTGTTAACACCTGGCAGTACTGAAATCCTAAATGTGCCTGATTAATGGAGTTTCACTGGATTTACTGAATCATTATCAGTATATTGGAAAATAAAATAATAAATTTATTAAGCTTGATGCTTCCAGAATTTATGAATTTTAAGAAATACATTAATGGTCTCATGATAGGTGACCACTTGCAGTTGACGTAGTGCATCTATTAATTGCAATGACAGAAAATGAGCCCAGAAATGTATAAAACAATGTAAATGAGCATTGAGTGAGAGATATCTACAAGTACTAAATTCTTCAAATTAATGGTTGTGCCTTTGTCAGATTTGAATATCATTTTGTATAGTACTGGATGGTGAAGATGATCTACAATTCAGCAATGGTGTATTAAGCTTGGAACTATATAGCAAACTTGCATATTATGAACACAAGAAAGGAAGGGCGAATAAACCAGAGTAAGAAGGTGGGAGAGGGGAAGGAGCACAAGCTACAAGGTAATAGGTGAGGACAGATGGGTGGAGATGGGGAGATGAAGTAAGCAGCTTGAGGTGATAGGTGACAAAGGTAAAGGGCTAAAGAAGAAATCTGGTAGAAGAGAGTGGAGTATGGGAGAAAGGAAAGGAGGGGCACCAGGGGGAGGTGATAGGCTGGTAAGCAGAAGGAAAGAGGTGAACAGGGTACTGAGTAGGGAAATTGAAGAGGAAAGGGGGAAGGGTAAAAAAAAAAAGACATTGATGAGACTTTTCTTTCCACTTTTCCATCAGAGATGTCCTTCTTCAAAAAAATGGGTTTTTCCTTCGTCTACCATTAATGCTTCCCTCACCTGCATCTCCTCCATTTCGAAAACATCTGTCCTCACCCTATTGCCCCACTGCCTTAGGGAGAGTTCCTCTTGTCCTCACCTACCACCCCATGAGCCTCTGCATATAGCAAATCACTCTCCACAACTTCCGCCATTTTGGATGGGATCCTACCACTAAACACACTTTTACCATGACTCCCTTGTCCATTTGTCTCTCCCTACTATTCTCCTGGCTCTTATCCCTGCAAGCAGAAGAAGTGCTACACCTGCCTGTGCACCTCTTCCAGGAGCACTGGATATGATAGATGACCCGAACAGTCCTACCAGGTGAGGTAATACCTCACCTGTGAATTTGCTGGGGTCATCTACCGTATCCAGTGCTCCTGATGCAGCCTCCCCTACATAGATGACATAGGCTAACACAGATTGGGCGTCTTGATGAAGGATGTGGTGTCAGACCGAATCGTCGACTGTTTATTCATTTCCATAGATGCTGCCTGATCTGCTGAGTTCCTCCAGCACTTTGTGTGTGAAGTTTGAGTGTGTAACCTCATTCATAAGGCTATATAAATCACAGTGGAATTGAAAAAAACAACCAAAGCTCACATTTCACATTTTCTAGCTATGTAAATTTGTTGTTATCATATGTGTTTCCTGGATTGGACTGGAATAAGTTTGACTTTTACTTATTCATTTAATTGAAGCTACTGGGTTTAGGCAGGAACATATTTGCAGGTTTACATTAAAAAAACATACAAAATGAAAATGAAATAGAAGAACACAGCAGGAACTACTTACCAGCTCTGTCAGATTTCTCTTTCTGTTCCAGCAGGTCTTCTCGCTGCCCACTAAACTGCTGAATTCTTGTACGGAGCTGAGAGATTTCTTCTTCTTTCATTTCCAATGTTTCATGCATCTGTCGTTTTGTCTCTGCAATCACCATTCCCTGTAATTTATTAATTCTTAGATTTAAGAGCATAGAAACCAGCCATTTAGTTCAATTGTTTTTGCAAACATTGTTATTCCTCAAGAACTTCTTTCTTGGGCAATTACCACCTTATAACCTTGATTATTAGCAGTTACATTTGCCTCCTACTAAGCAATAAAGTGCATTTGAAATTTCCTTTCGATTTCTGCAAGTCCTAACCTACTTAACCCTTCTCTATAACTAAGGTCCTTAACTCCCAGCAACAGCCTTGTAAACGTTCTCTGCATTCTTTCAAGCCTATTGTTGTCTTCCCTGTACAAAGGTGACCAGAAGTGCATACAATACTCTAAATCTGACCTCTTCAATGCCTTGCACAACTTCAACAAAACATTCTGACTCTGGTATCCAACACCCTGATTCATGAAGCTTCTACCACACACCTCCATGCACTACTATTCACTAATTCATAATCTGGTTTGTTTTCCCAAATACAACACCTCACACTTGCCTGCATTAAGTTCTACCTGATATTTTTCAGCAGTTTCCTCGCTATTCAAAATCATACTGCAAGCTTTAACAGGCAGCATCTATAGGAAGAAGCGCTGTCGACAGAAGGGTCTCGGCCCGAAACGTCGACAGCGCTTCTTCCTATAGATGCTGCCTGGCCTGCTGCATTCCACCAGCATTTTGTGTGTGTCGCTTGAACTTCCAGCATCTGCAGATTTCCTCGTGTTTGCCTTCATTCATTGTATCATTTGCAAATCTGCTGATACAGTTTACCACATTATCATCCAAATTAATAATATAAATGATAAACACCAGACCCAGCACCAACCTCTGCAGTACACCATGACCCACAGGCCTCCAGTCAAAAGGAAAACTATCCATTACCACTGCCCATCTTCTCCCACTAAGCAAATATTGGATCCAATTGGCTTCTTCATCCTGAATGCCAAGTGACTTAACCTTCTGAACTACAGGGAATCATGGGGAAAGGATATGAGGCTTTTCAAAAGTCCATGCAAAACGTTCACTGCTTTTCCTTGTTCAGCCTTCTTGCTAATGTCCTCAAAAAACTAAGATTAGTTAGACATGGCCTAACACACACAAAGCCATGTTAACTATCCCTAATCAGGCCTTGTTTATCCAAATACTTACATATCCTTTCCCTTAGAATATCTTTCAATAATTTACCCACAACTGACATTTGGCTCACTAGCCTAGATTTTCCCAGCCACTGTTTCCACTAAGCTGCGTGGGTACGTGGCTGTGCAGTAACTGAAATGCTCCCACACAGACAGCTTTGTTGCTGCGTAGCTGGAATTTTCTTTTATATAATGTTAATTTAAAGTGCCGTGCAGTTTTGAGGCAGTGTAAAAAATTCCTGTTCAGAGCAACGATTGGTCTGCGCAACTGTGTAAAAAAAATTTAGAGGGAATGTTCCCAGCTTATTCTAGAGCCTTTCTTCAACAACAGAACTATATTAGCTATTCTCCAGCCCCCAGACACCTCACCTATAGCTAAGAACTTATTAAATATCTCTGCCCAGGCCCCTGCAATTTCTGCATTAGCTTCCCACAAGATCTAAGGCGATATCTTGTCAAGTCTTGGTGATTTATTCATTTTAATTCAACTCAAGACAACCAGCACCTCCTCTTCTGTAATCAAGATTCAGTCCATGACCTCACTACCATTTTGCTTCAGTTCAAAAGTTTACGTCTGTCTCCAGAGTAAAAGTGGATGCAAAAAAAAAACAAATGACAATATCTCTTTTGGCTCCATGTTTAGATGACCACTCTGATCTTCAAGAGGACCAATTTTGTCCCTTACTATCCCTTTGCTCTTAATACAGGTACACAAACCCTTGGGATTCTTTCACCTTGTCTGCCAGAGCAACCTCAGGTCCAGTTTTGCCCTCCTGATTTCCCTCTTAAGTGTTTGCTTACATGTCTTATACTCTTCAAGCATCTCATTTGAATCTAACTGCCTATACCTCGTATGTGCAACCTCCTTTTTCTTTACCAAGGCATCAATAACCAAGTTTCCATAACCTATTAGCTTTGCCTTCTACTCTAAGGGATTCTGGACTCTCAATATCTACATTTGAAAGCCTCCTGCTTTCCAATCATTTCTTTGACATATCCCAATCCACATCTGGCAGATCCATTCCAATGCCCTCAGAATTAGCCCTACTCCAAATTAAAATCTCAATCTGCGGAGTCATCTTACCTAACTGCAATATAACTTCCCCACTCCTATTCTCATGTCCTGACTGAAGGCCAGCATGCCAAACACCTTCTCTACCCCTCTACCTTTGGCGCCGCCAAAGGTAGTATACACTTGTACTCCTGGGTCCATTTCATATTCAACACAGTCTTACTGTGTCTAACTCCAAACCTGCTTTGATCTCCCAAAACTGAACTCATGGTCTTATGGTCTAAAATCTAGGTAATATGATGACAGCTTGTATATAAAAATTACAACAAAAGTTCTACCAATCTTCAGCTCACATACCTAACTACACAAGATCCCCTGTAATTATTTAATTACATTCTACACAGAATATATCACCTATTGCCCGTAATTCCAAATAAATTCATCTCCAAACTTTTAAACGTGGGATTCAACACTACCTGTGACAGCATGGGTTTCCTCTGGGTACTCCAGTTCTCCCATATTCCAAAGATTTAGAATTAGTAAGTTGTGGACATGCTATGCTGACGCCAGAAGCGTAATGACTCTTGCATGCTGCCCCTAACACAATGCTCACTGATTTGACCCAAATGACGCACTTCACTGTATGCTTTGATATACATGTGACAAATAAAGCTAATCTTTAATCTCCTTTCAAACTGGATCCTTGACTTCCTGATCAATAGACTGCAATCAATAAGGATAAGCAGCAACACCTCTGCCATGATTATCCTCAACACCGATGCCCCACAATTGCATCCTCAACCGCTTACTTTACTCACAACTGCATAACCAGGATCGGCTCTCACACCATCTGTAGTGGGTTGAAACGCAAATCACAATGAATTGGAGTAGAGAAAGGAAAGACAGAGCCTGGTGTCATGACAACCTTCCCCTCAATGTCAACAAAACAAAGGAGCCGGTCATTGGTATCAGGAAGGAGGATGGCTACATGCATGCTCCTGTTTACATCAATGGTGCTAGAGTCAAGAGTTCATGATCCAAGGAGTAAACATCACCAACAGCCTCTCCTGGTCCAACCACGTTGAAGTCATGTCCAAGAAAGCTCAACAGTATCTCTACTTCCTCAGGAAGCTCAAGAAATTTGGCATGTCCCCTTTGATCCTCACAAAGTGTCTTATTGGGATAAACATATATAATTTTTTCATTTTGCACTGTTCTGCTGTCACAAAACAACAAACTTCACAACGTATATCAGTGATAATAAACTTGATTCTGATTGGTCTGGCAATTACTCTGAGCAGGACTACAAGAAACTGCAGACACAGCTCAACACACCACAAAAACCAGTCTCCCCTCCATGGAGTGTGTGCACCTGACTGCCACTGTAAAGCAGCCAGCCGGACATTCTTGCTTTTCTTCCCTTCTCATCAGGCAGACCACCATACTCAAGGACAGTTTCCACCACACTTTTAAATGACAATTGAATGCTTCCCTAGACCAATAAGATGCAATATTCACCTCACATTCTACCTTGTAGAGACCAAAGTAAAAACTGATATAAAAACCCTATTCATTTCATCTACCGTTACTTGGTCCTCATTACTACCTCTCCAGTGTCATTTCCCAGCAGTCCAATGTCTATTCTTGCTTCTCGTATTTTTTATATATATGAAAAACTTCTGGTGTCCACTTATTTTTATTGGGGAGCTTAAATTCATATTTTAAATTTTCTCTCCTGACATCAATCTTTTGAAATCCTCCCACTATTAACAGATGCTCCTTTCCATGCAATTAATCTCACCCAGTAAACTCCTGCAAGATATTTCCCAATAGCTCCATAATTTGCTCTGCCCAATTCAGGACCTTAACCTGTGAACAAGTCATATCCTTCTCCAGAAGTTTTTAAAACCGAGTAGAATTACAGTCACTGGACCCGTGGTGCTCACAAACAGACACTTCCTCTACCTCATCCCCCAGTTATAACCTCTCTAGTAGGTCCCAAGTATATAGATAAAGAAAGCTTCTTTGCACACATCTGACAAATTCCACTCTATCCAAGAAGTTGACCCAGAAATTAAAATCTCCCACTAAAATTACAGTACAGTCGGCCCTCCTTATCCGCGGGGGATTGGTTCCAAGACCCCCCGCAGATAACAAAAAACGCAGACAAGTCCCTGATTGAACCTGAATCAATACGGTGGTCTTTAGGACCTAGCAGAACCCCGGACTTAATTTAACATGTTCAGTGCAGTGGACATTAGTATCCGGCGTAGCTTTGAATCCACGGTGTTTCTGTGCACGAAAATAATCACGATCACGATTGAAAATAAGGTGGAAGTTATAAAACGATTGGAAAAAGGTGAAACGCCATCGGTCATTGGAAAAGCATTAGGCTACAGTCAGTCAACGATCGAAACAATTTTAATGGAACATTTGAAAGGCCCTGCCCCGATGAAAGCTACAATTATTACTAAGCAACGCAGTGGTTTAATTATTGAAATACGTATGTTTCTTAAGTGTTTTATATGCATAGAAAGGTAAAATATGTACTATATACTAAGAAAAACGTTTGACTAACTGACGCTAAATAATACTGGATGTACCTGTTCCGACTTCAAATCCAACTTAAAGACGGACTCAGGAACGGAACTCATTCATAACCTGGGGACTGCCTGTACTTTTAAGTCATTTCTAGATTACTTATAATATCTAATATAATGTAAATGCTACGTAAATAGTTGTTATACTGTATTGTTTAGGGAATAATGACAAGAAAAAATAGTCTGTACATGCTCAAACAACGAGTGCTGGACAGAGAACTTACGGGTTTTCCCGATCCACGGTTGGTTGAATCCATGCATGCGGAATCCACAGATAAGGAGAGCCGACTGTACTACGTTCACAACTGGTTGCAACCTCCAATACAATTCCAGATTGACAATCCCTTCCTTGTTTCTAATTTTCTCCTATATTGCCTCACTGGATCATTCCCCAAAATTATCTTTTCTAAGGAGTATTGCTATGTCCTCTTTTATCAAGGCAAATTCCTCTTCTTTTACCTGCATGCCTATCATACCTATAGCATTTGTATCCTGGGACAATGAGCTGCCAGTCCAGCCCTTCCCTCAGCCATCATTCTTTTACGGCTGCAACATGCCAGTACCCAGAGTCAATCCATGTCCCGAGTTCATCCTGATGTGTTAAGCCTCTTCTATAGAAATAAGTGCAGTTTAAATCAATTACTAAGGTGGCTCCTCGGGTCCCTTTTACGGGATTCATAAGATATGCATGTGGAGCAAACAAAAATGAAGGGCTTCATAGCAGAGAGTGTCAGATTGATCTTGGAGTAGGCTAAACAGTTGGCACACCATTGTGGGCGAAAGACCCTGTCCTGTGCTCTATGTGAAGAAGCACTTGAGTAGGTACATACGAGCCCTATGAACCACCTTAAATTGTATCAAAGCATGTCTGACACACATTGAAGAAATATTAACTAGTTTAAGAATTTTCTCCCATTTCTCTGTAGATAAAGATATTTGAAGTTCTCTTTCCCACTCATTCTTAATATTATCAGAAATACCTAAATGTATTTTCATAATCAGATCATAAATAATTGCTGTTAAACTCTTCTGAAAGGGGTTTAAACCTAAAAAAATTTCTATAACTTCAATTGAATGTGATATCAGAAAGGTAGGTAAAGTAGCATTCAGAAAGTTTCTAATCTGTAAATATCTCAAAAAAATGTGATCTAGGCAGATTATATTTATTAGACAACTGTTCAAAAGACATAAAATAATCATCCATAAATAAATCACGAAAACATGCTATTCCTTTTGCTTTCCATAGCAAAAAAGCTTGATCAATTCTAGAAGGTTGGAAAAAAAGTTAGATATAATAGAGCTTGACAGGATAAATTTATTCAATCCAAAAAATTTACAAAATTGAAACCATATTTGTATTGTATGTTTAACTATTGGATTTTTATTCAGTTTAGTAAATACAAAGGGAAGCGCAGCTCCTAAAATAGAGGCCAATGAAAACTCCTGTACAGACTCCCGCTCGAGGTTCATCCATCGTGGGGATTGAGATTCACCGAACTCTTGTGTCCAAAACGATCATATATAGATAGATACATAATGGGGAGTATCCTGTCTGGTAGCATCACGGCTTGGTATAGAAACATCGATAACCAGGAACATAAAGTCTACAAAATGTGATGGATACAGCCCTGTCCATCACAGGCGAAACCCTCTCCATCAGGCTCCTGAACAATCGTGCAAAGCTTCACTCACCTCAATGTTGAACTGACTCCACAACCTACAGACTCACTTTCAAAGATTGCAACTCATGTTCTTAGTCTTATTTATTTACACATTTTGTCTTCTTTTGCAAATTGTCTGTTTGTCAGTCTTTGCTTATGTATAGTTTTTTATAAATTCTACTATATTTCTTTATTTTCCTCTAATTGCCAGCAAGAAAATGAATTTCAATGTAGTATGTAGTGACATTATACATACTTAAATAATGAACTTACTTTGAACTTTGAACTAAATTTTTTGACAGAAACTATTGGACCCCAAGCCTGCTTCCTACAAAGGTATCTAGTTAGGCCTGCAGTTCATTGTTTCAGATTGTAGCTAGCAGATCAATCGCCAGACTTCAACATGAAATCTACGAAAAGATACATGGAAATGTTCAAAGGTCATTCATTTGCCAGCAAATCTCACCATTGAATATGTTGTTATTCCTGTTTCTCTGAGGTAGATGGCCACACATTCAAACATTCAACTCCCTTCCATACTTACTGCTCACCTTATCTTGCTCCAATTGTTCAATTAAATTCTTTGCATCTCGAAGCTGAGTAATCAGTTTAGTCTTCTCAGCTGTGTGCAGATCCTGAAAACAAAATGAACATAGTTTGATATTGTCAATGGAACTTATTACAAAGTCACAAACTGTCTGCCCAAATTGGTCCACGCCAGTAGTTCGTCTCCACACAAAATTCCCTGACCCCCATAGATACCAAGGCACTCGACTTAGAAACTAAACCAGTAAACATGTCCCTGTCCTTCTCCCTCATGCTCTGAACTAACTTGGCTTCAAATGCTATTGCACAAAATTTTCACGAGTTTGTAAAATGCAAATTCTATTCAGATGTATCTAAATTTTCTATCAATAGCAAAATAGCAACACACATTAGCAAGCCTCAAAGAAAGCTATAAGTAATCAAGCAATCTCTGTACTACTTATCTGACAATGATTATTGGCTGGCTTCAAGTCAAGATTTCTAATACCCAGCTATAATTATATTATTAACTTGGCTGATGGAGGCGGATACAATAGGGCCTTTTTAAAAGACTTTTGGATAGATACATAGAGCTTAGAAAAATAGAGGGCTACGGGTAAGCCTAGTAATTTTTAAGGCAGGGACATGTTCGGCACAACTTTGTTGGCCAAAGGGCTTGTATTGTGCTGTAGGTTTTCTATGTTTCTAATTCTCTGACAAGATGCAAAATTAGGTGAACACATTTTAATACAAATTTTCAAGACCTTGCAGAACCCGAGGGCAATATCCAGACCACACACCTGGACTTGGCTCTTTGAGCTGAAAATTAGAAGAGGATCTATGCTGTGCCCAATTTGAGGCAATTGGGACAAACAGAGACCGGTTTCATTTATATCTGCCATTATCCAGGACTTGGTTCAAATTCTAATTCAATGTTGACTTCATGACAGTCATGACACTGAAAGTCATTCTGGTGCATTGCAGTCTGGTCCAGTCACTTACACCCAGAAAGTATACCTACAAAAGACGCTGGTGCACCAGACTCATATACACCTGCTTGAGCTCCACTTTTCTTTGCTCCAGTCACATTCATTATTCCAAAAATAACTCTGTCACTAATCTTTGCAGTGAGTATAACCAACCTATATATTTATGGACCTTATGACCGCCAACAGCTTGGTTAATATCTAAAATATCTCAGGGTTCTGTTCTGTACAATTTGAGCATTCATATTCATCTGATCATGAAGTTTATAAGAATTTAATTCAATGTCCCAACTAAGGGGACATCAATGTTCAGTATGATTTCTCTGCTGATATACACAATTCCTCTATTGATAAAGCCCAAAATTGTTCATCTCCATCATCACTTTCTGCCCTGCCACTTGCAATGACTCATGTACACATATATCTAGGTCCATTTGCTCTTGTGCCCCTCTCACATGTATGTATTGCCTCATGGAACAGCAGACTACTTACTACATTAGGGGAAGAAAGAAACTGACAACCTACCCATCACAATGGCTCTCATAACTGTACATCCCATCAGGGCATCCTTCAGCCTCCAACATCCAGAGGGGGATAAATACAGTTTGTCCAACCTCTCCTTACAGCTAATTTAGTAGCATCCTGATGAACCTCATCTCAACCCTCTCCAAACCCTTCCAATAATTCAGTAACTGGAACTGCAGACAACAGTCCAAATGTGGTCAAACTAAACACAGAAAACATAAAATTCTACAGCACATTGCAGGCCCTTCAGCCCACAATGTTGTGTCAAACATATAACTTACTCAAGAGACTGCCTAGAATTTCTCTACCGCCTAGCCCTATATTTTCCTAAGCTCCATGTACCTATCTCTTAAAGACCCTTCTGTATCTGCCTCTACCACCTTTGCTGGCAGTGCATTCCACGCACCCACCACTCTGTGTGGAAAAACTTACCTCTGAAATCCCCCTTATACCCACTTTCAAACACCTTAAAACTGTGTCCCCTCGTGTTAGCCATTTAAGCCCTGGGAAAAAGCCTCTGGCTGTCCACACGATAAATCCTTCTCATCATCTTTTACACCGGTCAGGTAACCTCTCATCCTCCGACGCTCCAAGGAGAAAAGCCCAAGTTCAATTGCTATCTAATCCAGGCAACATCCTTGTAAATCGCTTCTGCAGTCTCTCTGTAGTATCCACATCTTTCCAGTAATGAGTTGACCAAAACTGAACACAGTACTCCAAGTGGGGTGTAACTAAAGTCTTATATAGCTGTAACATTACCTCATGGCTCTTGAACTCAATGCCACAGTTGAAGAAGACCAACACTCCATACACCTTCATAACACTGTTAACACTGTTAACCTGCACAGCAGCCTTGAGTGTCCTATGGACATGGACCCCAAGATCTCACTGATCCTCCACACTAAGGGTCTTACCATTAATATTATATTCTGTCTTCAAATTTAACCCACCGAAATGAACCACTTCACACTTACCTAGGTTGAACTCCATCTGCCACTTCTCAGCCCAGTTCTGTGCCCTATTGATGCCCCGCTGTAACATCTGACAACCCTCCACACTATCCACAACACCTCCAACTTCTATGTCATCAGCAAACTTACGAATCCACCCTTCTACTTCCTCATCCAGGTCAGTTATAAAAATCACAAAAAGGAGGGGTCCCAGAACAGATCCCTGCAGAACACCACTGGTCACCAACCTCCATGCAGAATAAGAACCATCCACAACCACCTTTTGCCTTCTGTGGCCAAATCAATTCTGGATCCACAAAGCAAGGTCTCCTTGGATCCCATGCCTCATTATTTTCTGAATGAGCCTTGCATGGAAAATGCCTTACTGATAACCATATACACTACATTCACTCCTCTACCTACATCAATGTGTTTTGTTACATCCTCAAAGAATTCAATCAGGCTCGTAAGGCACGACCTGCCTTGATAAAGCAATGCTGACTATTCCTAATCAGATTATGTCTCTCAAGATGCTCATAAATCCTGCCTCTCAGGATCTTCTCCAACAACTTGCCCACCACTGAATTAAGACTCACTGGTCTATAATTTCCTGTGTTATCTCTACTCCCTTTCTTGAAGAAGGGAACAATATTTGCACCTTCCAATCCTCTAGTACTTCTCCCATCCCTACTGATGATGCAAAGATAATTGCCAGAGGCTTAGCAATCAACTCACTCCCCACAGTAGCATGGGATATATCTCGTCCAGTCCCGCTGACTTATCTAACTTAGTATCTTTCAAAAACTCCAGCAAATCCTCTTTCTTAATGTCTACACACTCAAGCATTTCAGTCTGCTGCAAGTCATCGCCACAACTGCCAAGGTTCTTTTCACTGGTGAATACTGAAACGAAGTATTAAGTACCTGCGCTACCTCCTCCACCTCCATGCACATTTCCACTCTCATTCCTGATTGGTCCCATTCTCACACGGCTCATCCTCCTGCTCTTCATATACTTGAAGAATGTCTTGGCATTTTCCTTAATCCAGCTCACCAAGGCCTTCTCCTGGCCCCTTCTAACTCTCCTAATTTCATTCTTGAGCTCCTTCCTGGCACTCTTGTAATTTTCTAGTGCTCTAACCGCACCTAATTTCTTGAACCTTTTGTAAGTTTATTTTTTCTTCTGTAACTAGATTTTCTACATCCTTTGTACACTATTGTTCTGTTACCCTACCATCCTTTCCATGCCTCAATGGAACATACCTCTTGCAGATCGCCATGCAAATGTTCCCTGAACATTTGCCGTATTTCTGCTGTGCATTTCCCTGAGAACATCTGCTCCCAATTTATGTTCTCAAGTTCCTGCCAAATAACCTATTTCCCCCTACCTTTCCCAAATTGTCTGCTCCTATCCCTCTCCAGCACTATGGTGAAGGAGATAAGAGTTGTGATCACTACCTCCAAAATGCTCTCCCAGAGATATCTGACACATGACCAGGTTCATTTCCCAAAACCAGATCAAGAACAGCCTCTCCTCTAGATGGCTTATTGCATCAGGAAACCTTCCTGAACACACCTAACAAACTCCACCCCATCTAAACCTCTTGGAGATGCCAGTCAATATTCTGAAAGTTAAATCACCCAACCCTATTATTGTGGCACTGTTCCAGAATCTGCCTCCCTATCTGCTCCTCAATGTCTCTGTTACTATGGGGGAGGGGGTCTATAAAAACTCGAGTTATTGCCTCCTTCCTGTTTCTGACTTTAACCTGCAATGACTCAGTAGAAAATCCCTCCATGACTTCCTCCTTTTCCTGCAGCTGTGTTACTATCCCTGACCCTCGCAGGGATAGTAACAATTTATACAGCAACATGACTTCCTGCCTCTTACACACAACACCCTGACCAGTGAAGGTAAGTATTCCAAATGCCTTCTTTACTACCTCACCTATTTCTGTTGTCACTTCTAGACAGTAATGGACAAGATCCCTTTGTACATTGGTGTTCTTAAAGGACCTGCTATTTACTGTATACCTTCTCCTTGCATTTAACCTCTCAAAAATTAACACCTCACATTTTCCTGGATTAAACATCCATTGTTATTTCTCCAGCCAAACCTACAACTGTTCTATACCCTGTTGTACACTTTGACAACCTTCTTCATAATCCACAGCTCTTTCCATTTTTGTGCCATCTATATTTTTATAATCAGCCAATCACTTTACTTCAGATCATTGACATGTATAACAAACAGAAATCCCAGATGTGACCTCTGCAGAACACCACCTGCTAGAATAACACTACCCACCACCAATTCTGAATCCAATCTACCAAGTCACGTTGACTACAAAATAATATTATTAGGAGAAAATACTCAGTATTACACTATATTTGAACAGGTAAACTATTTTGTGTCTAGATGGGATGAACAGGAGCATTCAGAGATGAGAAGATTGTCAGGTTTTAAATTCACCTTTATTTTCTCCAGCTCTTGATAGCGTTCATCTAATTGCTCTTGAAGGGCTTCCTTTTCATTGGTCATCTGGGTACAGCGTTCCTTATGGACATGAATCATCTCTTTGCAGCGCTGTAGAAGATTTTCTTGCCTCTTCACACGTTTTTGAAGAACTGGTATGGAATTAGCATCATTGCCAATTCCCTCTACATGGCATAGAATCATAGTAACTTTAGCAATAGTAGAAGAAATCTATAATATGGCCACAAAAAGAAATCTAAAATTGACTGTAAAGAGCATTAAAGCAACAAACAAAAAACACAAAATTATTTTTGACATAAAATCTAAAGGAAAGTTAGCAGATTACTAATGAATACAGGTCTGAATTTTACTTCTGAAATTTCAAGAATTGTTTTGTTACCAATAGTCCATATGATGAACAGAATGCTTCTTGCACAAACAAAATAGATTGATTTATAAGACAGTAACAAAATTGGATACTAAAATCATACTCAATTTCTATAGCACCATTTAGAGTTATGAGGGCATAGCTATGAAAAATGGGAACTCCTGGTAAGAACTATCAGTTTTCACTGACTATCTAATGCTGATGGTCCAGTAAAATTTTTGTTTATGCATCCACCCACAACTCAGATACACAATCACAGGATTGTTAAAAAGCTGTTTTCTTGAAGTGATACCTACACAGAATATTCTACAAAAGAAAAAAAATCATGAACTCAGAAAAGAATATTTTGTGTAACAGACATAAAATATATTATTTAATAGTATAAATAAAGAACTTCTTACAAACTCACTTTGGAATTTGATTGCATTCCTTGAAAATATAAACAAAATATCTTGGAATACTAGTATCACAAGGTTTTTCACTTTATCCTGACCATGCTCAGTCCTACCCCAATCTATGTAAATATGAGCAAAACATGAGGCAAGATTTAGGAGCAGAATTAGGCCAATCAGCCCATCAACTCTGCTCCACCATTAAATCTTGGCTTTTTTTTAAAAATTCAACCAACTTCTCCCAACCCCCCCCACCCCCATTAACCCCCAATCAAGAATCTATCAAATCTCTGCATTAAACACACTCAACAACTGGGTCTCCATGGTCGTTTATGGCAACAAATTCCAGAAATTCACCACACTCCAGGTGGAAGAAATTCCTCCTCATCTCAGTTTAAGTCACTACATCAACTCCACCCAAACTTTTCAATAGCTGGTAGGTTTCAAAGAGTCTCCATGCCCCCCTCCCACCTGTTCTGAACTCCATTGAGAACAAGTCCAGAAACACTAAATACTCATTTGTTGTGCTTTTTATTTCAGAGTACATTCTTGAGAACCTCTTGTGGACCCTCTCCAAGACCATCACATCTCATTAGATATCAGGCCCAAAGTTTTTCACAATACTCCAAATATGCTTTAACCAACACTTTATCAAGCCCCAGCAGTACATCCTTGCTTTCATGTCAATAATAAAAGCAAAGATGCACTGCAATCAATATCTATAGATTGACCATATTCATGGTCTTATGAATCAACAGTATTGATTGGACACAATTATCATAGTGATTGCAATATTGATATAAACCATGCAAGTCAATCATAAGACCATAAGATATAGGAGCAGAAGTAGGCCATTCAGCCCATTGAGTCTGCTCCGCCATTCAATTGCACACTGATCCAATTCTTCCAGTCATCCCCACTCCCTTGCCTTCTACCCATACCCTTTGATGTCCTGATTAATCAAAAAAACTACCTATCTCTACCTTAAATGCGCCCAATGACTTGGCCTCCACAGCCGCTTGTGGCAATAAATTCCACAGATTTACCACCCTCGGACTAAAGTAATTTCTCTGCATCTCTGCTCTAAATAGACGTCCTTCAATCCTGAAGTAGTGCCTTCTTGTCCTAGACTCGTCTACCATAGGAAATAACTCTGCCATACCCAATCTGTTCAGACCTTTCAACATTCGGAATGTTTCTATGAGATCCCCCTCATTCTCCTTTTTTTTATATATTAAACTTTTTTTATTGTTTTCAAATAGTTACAGAATAAATGTGTATGAAAAAAAAAGTGTTACCCAGCCCCCCTCCCCTTAACCCCTCCCCCCTAACATCCCTATTAAAAAAATAAGAAAGAAAAAAAAAGGGAATGCCTGGATGTTGGAAGATCCCCACATGCTCCATGGAGTTCTCATTTTTTTAATATATGTTAAAATTCTTTTTCTTTTTACTGGCCCATTAAGCCCATTAACATTAAAACTTTAAAAATTTAGTAGATTAGTCATTATTTTTATTATTATATTACTCCAATCTATAATAATACCTAATCTTTCCACTTTCGTGGTATCCTGGGAAATCTTTATAAAAATCTCCATGTTGCTATGTGTGTCCCCACCAATCATCCAGGCAAAAAGATAGAAGAAAATTAAAATATAAAGAAAAAAAAACAAAATACCCCCCTACTAATGTTGTGGAAAAAAAACACAACATTACCCCCCTCTGCTGTACGGGTCATGGCAACCGCCATGATTACACACATGAATCCCGCAGTAACCGATCCAAAGCTCCCCAGCCCCCCCCGCAACATAAAAAAGTATATGTATAAGAAGAGAAAAAAAAATACTATTCTCATTTAGTATTTCTAAAATTTTGCTTTTCTCTTCTATAATATCCATAAATGTCCATCACTTCTTCGTCGAGTCTATCTTCATCTTTAATCCATTACGTTTGGAAGCCTCTATGTGTAATTAGCAAATAGATGGAAGTTCTTGTACAAACTCCTCCGCTTTTCGATAATCGGAAAAAAAAAAATTTTCCCTCCTCCAAAAAAATTATCAGTGTTGCTGGATGACGCATTGTAAATTTATAACCCTTTTCCCATAAGGCTTTTTTCACTGGGTTAAATTCCTTCTTTCTCTTCAACAGGTTGTAACTTATATCACGATAAAAAAGAACTGGTTTCCCTGCTATCATCAGTGACCCGTTTCTATTTTTGGCACTTTGGGCAGCGGCCTTCAGGATCTTTTCTTTGTCTTGGTATCGTAAGCATTTTATCAAAATTGATCGTGGGTTTTGATCAGCTCGAGGTCTTGACCTTAAAGATCTATGCGCCCTTTCAATCTCAATTGGAGTTTCTCTTTCCATTTCCAATTTTTTAGGGATCCATTTTTGAAAAAAATTTATTGGATCTTCTCCTTCTATATCTTCTTTAAGCCCAACAATTTTAATATTATTTCGTCTACTGAGATTTTCAAGCTTATCAATTTTTTCCATAAATTGTTTTCTTTCTGATGTCCAAGCAGTATTTTCATTTTCCATTTTGTCCATTCTTTCAATCATGTCTTCCGTTGTAGTTTCCAAGTCCGTAATTCTTTTTTCCATTTTTTCCTGTCTCTTTGTCATTTTATCAAGCATAATCTCCATATTGGTCATTTTTTTTGGAGTATTTTTTGATTATTTTTAATTACTTTTAATGTGTCTAATTTACGCATTATTTGCCTCAAAGTCTATTCTATATTTCTCGAAGGACTTTTAACTCCTTCTTCATCTGATCCTTCCGAAAGATTTGACTCTCCCTCTGATTCGCTATCACTTTCAGTTGCAGTGGTAGCTGGGCTTTGTAGATCTTGTTGCTCCCGTTTGCGCATGCTCCATCCTTCGCGTTTGCGCAGTTCACAATGGTCTTTTCCTTTGGAAATGGCCAATGTTGCCACAGTCTCCTGTTCCGTATCGCCGGTGGTATAAAGTACCTGAGACCGTGGTTCCTCGGTAGACGTGGGCCTTGTTCTTGTTCCAACTTGCGTAGTCTTCCCGGTATTAGTTTTCTTCATCTTCCTTCCTTGAGGCATAGCTTGACTTAGTCCGGAGTAGTTTATAAGTAACTTTTAGAAAGTATTGACTAACTTTTCTTCATTTAAACATTAATTTATTAACTTTTTACGGGAGAGCTGGGTTCCTGCGTCTCGATCCTACGTCATCACGTGATGTCCCCCCCCCCCCCCCCCTCATTCTCCTGAACTCCAGGGAATCAGGCCCAAGAGCTGCCAGATGTTCCTCATACGGCAACCCTTTCATTCCTGGAATCACTGTTGTGAATCTTCTCTGAACCCTCTCCAATGTCAGAATATCCCTTCTAAAATAAGGAGCCCAAAACTGCACACAATACTCCAAGTGTGGTCTCATGAGTATGTTTATAGAGCCTCAACATCATATCCATGCTCTTATATTCTATACCTCTAAAAATGAATACCAACATTGCATTCGCCTTCTTCACCACTGACTCAACCTGGAGGTTAACCTTTTGGGTATCCTGCACAAGGACTCCTAAGTCCCTTTGCATCACTGCACTTTGGATTCTCTCCATGTCTAAATAATAGTCTGCTCATTTATTTCTTTCACCAAAGTGCATGACCATACACTTTCCAACATTGTATTTCATTTGCCACTTTTTTGCCCATCGCCCTAAACTATCTGAGCCTCTCAAGCAGGTTCTCTCTTTCCTTAACACTACCTGCACTTCCACCTATCTTTGTATCGTCAGCATATTCAGCCACAAATCCAATAAGACCATAGTCCAAATCATTGAGTTACATCGTAAAAAGCAGCAGTCCCAATACCGACCCCTGTGGAACTACACTGGTAAACAACAGCCAGCCAGAATAGTATCCCTTTATTCCCACTCTGTTTTCTGCCGATCAGCCAATGCTCCACCCATACTAGTAACTCCCCTGTAATTCCATGGGCTCTTACCTTGCTAAGCAGCCCCATGCGCAGCACCTTAGCAAAAGCCTTCTGAAAATCCAAGTATATCACATCTACTGCATCTCCTTTGTCTACCCTGTTTGTAATTTCCTCAAAAAATTGCAGTAGGTTTTGGCTATGTTGTCATGTGCCTCCAGGTATCCCATAATCTCATCCCTAACAATCGATTCCAACAACTTCCCAACCACTGATGTCAGACTAGCAAGTCTATAGCTTCCTTTCTGCTGCCTCACACCTTCCTTAAATAGCGGAGTAACATTTGCAATTGTCCAGTCATCTGGTACAATGCCAGAATCTATCGATTCTTGAAAGATCATTGTTAATGCCTCAGCAATCTCTCCAGCTACTTCCTTCAGAACCCAAGGGTGCATTCCATCGGGTCCAGGAGAATTATCCACCCTCAGATCATCAAGCTTCCTGAGCACCTTTGCAGTCATAATTTTTACTGCACATACCTTACTTCCCTGACACTCTTGACTGTCCGGTACACTGCAGATGTCTTCCACTGTGAAGACTGATGCAAAATACGAATTCATTTCTTCTGCCATCTCTGCGTCTTTCATTATAGTATCTCCAGCATCATTTTCTATTGGTTCTACACCTACCCTTAATTCTCTTTTACCCTTTATACACATGTAAAGGTTTTAGTATCTTCTTTGATATTTGTTGCCAGCTTCCTTTCATAATTCATCTTTTCCTTCCTGATGACCTTCTTAGTTTCCTTCTGCAAGTTTTTAAAAGCTTCTCAATCCTCTATCTTCCCACTAGCTCTGGCTTCCTTGTATGCCCTCTCTTTTGCTTTTACTTTGGCTCTGACTTCACTTATCACCCATGGTAGTGTCCTTCTTCCATTCAAAAATGTCTTCTTATTTGTAATATACATGTCTTGCACTTCCCTCATTTTTCGCAGAAACTTCAGCCATTGCTGCTCTGCTGTCCTTCCTGCTAAGTGCCCCTTTCCAGTCAACCCTAGCCAGTTCCCCTCTCCTGCCATTGTAATTTCCTTTATTCCACTGAAATACCGACACATTGGAATTTAGTTTTTCCTTCTCAAATTTCAAAGTGCACTCGATCATATTGTGATCACTATTCCCCAAGGGTTCCTTAACATTAAGCTCTCTTATCACCTCCGGATCATTGCAGAACACCCAATCCATCACAGCCGATCCCCAAGTGGCCTAAACCACAAGCTGTTCAAAAAACCCATCCCTAAGACATTCTACAAATTCTCTCTCGAAGTACAGTATTGGCCTGGTTTTCCCAATCCACTTTCATGTTAAAATCCCCAATGATTATCATGACATTGCCCTTCTGACATACCTTTTCTATCTCCTGCTGTAATTTGTAATCCATATCCTGGCTGCTGTTTGGAGGTCTGTATACAACTGCCAATAGGGTCATAGAAACATAGAAAACCTACAGCACAATACAGGCCCTTCTGCCCACAAAGTTCTGCCGAACATGTCCTTACCTTAGAAATTACTAGGCTTACCTATAAGCCCTCTATTTTACCAAGCTCCATGTACCTATCTAAAAGTCTCTTAAAAGACCCTATCGTTCCGCCTCCACCACCATTGCCTATCTCTCTCCAATGCTGTTGTAAAGGAAATAGAATTATGATCACTATCTCCATTCCACGCACTCATCACTCTCCGAGTAAAAAACTTACCCCTGGCATCTCCTCTGTACCTACTTCCCAGCACCTTAACCCTATATCCTCCTGTGGCAACCATTTCAGCGCTGGAAAAAGCGTTTGACTATCCATATGAACAATGCCTCTCATCATCTTGTACACCTCTATCAGGTCCCCTCTCATCCTCCTTCGCTCCAAGGAGAAAAGGCCGAGTTCATTCAACCTATTCTCATAAGGCATGCTCCCCAATCCAGGCAACATCCCTGTAAATCTCTGCACCCTTTCTATGGCTTCCAAATCCTTCCTGTAGTGAGACGACCAGAACTGAGCTCAATACTCCAAGTGGGGTCTGACTAGGGTCCATTATAGCTGCAACATTACCTCTCAGCTCCTAAATTCAATTCCATGATTGATGAAGGCCAATACACCATATGCCTTCTTAACCACAGACTCCTTTTACCCTTGCCATTTCTTAACTCAACCCAGAGACTCTACACCTTCCGCTCATTTCATCACTTTCTAATGATTTAATATTATTTCTTATAGACAGGGCCACACCACCCCCTATGACTTCTATCCTATCTTTCCAATACACCATACATCCTTGGACATTCAACTCCCCATGGCAACCATCCTTTAGCTAAGTTTCAGAGATGGCCACAGCATCATACTTGCCAATCTGTAGCTGAATTTCAGGATCATCCATTTTATTTCTTTTGCTGCATGCATTCAAATACAACATTTCAGTCCAGTATTTGTGGCTTCCTGCTTTAACTGCTCCACACCTCTTCTGACCTGAAACTCATCTTACTTGGCTGTGATTATGCCTCATCTCCTGCCTGTCCTTTCCATCATCTTTGTTGCTCGCTAACTTTGCTTTATTTCTGTTTTCCCCTTCCTCAACCCTATCACTCCTGTTCCCCACCCCACCCCCATGAAATTAGTTTAAACCCTCCCTAACAGCTCTCTTGAACCTGCCTGCTTGAATATTGGACCCCTTTGGGTTCAGGTGTAACCCATCCTTTTTGTACAGGTCATATCTCACCCAGAAGATGCCCTGGAAGAAAAGAAGAGCTTACAAAAGGTTCAAAAAACTAGGTAATGATAGCGATCTAGAAGATTATAAGGCTAGCAGGAAGGAGCTTAAGAATGAAATCAGGAGAGCCAGAAGGGGCCACGAGAAGGCCTTGGCAAACAGGATTAAGGAAAACCCCAAGGCATTCTGCAAGTGTGTGAAGAGCAAGAGGATAAGACGTGAGAGAATAGGACCAATCAAGTGTGACAGTGGAAAAGTGTTCATGGACTGGAGGAGATAGCAGAGGTACTTAATGAATACTTCACTTCAGTATTCACTACGGAAAGGGATCTTGGCGATTGTAGGGATGACTGAAAAGCTTGAGCATGTAGATATTAAGGAAGAAGATGTGATGGAGATTTTAGAAAGCATCGTTGGATAAGTCACTGGGACCAGATGGGATGCACCCCAGGCTACTGTGGGAAGTGAGAGAGGAGATACTGATCCTCTGGCGATGATCTTTGCATCATCAATGGATACGGGAGAGGTTCCAGAGGATTGGAGGGTTGCGGATGTTGTTCCCTTATTCAAGAAAGGGAGTAGAGATAGCCCAGGAAATTATAGACCAGTGAGTCTTACTTCAGTGGCTGGTAAGTTGATGGAGAAGATGCTCAGAGGGAGGATTTATGAATATTTGGAGAGGTATAATATGATTAGGAATAGTTAGCATGGCTTTGTCAAAGGCAGGTCGTGCCTTACAAGCCTGACTGAAATTTTTGAGGATGTGACTAAACACATTGATGAAGGTAAAGCCATAGATGTAGTATATATGAATTTCAGCAAGGCATTTGATAAGGTACACCATGCAAGACTTAATGAGAAAGTAAGGAGGCATGGGATCCAAGGGGACATTACTTTGTGGATCCAGAACTGGCTTGCCCACAGAAGGCAAAGAGTGGTTGTAGACGGGTCATATTCTGCATGGAGGTCTGTCACCAGTGATGTACCTCAAGGATCTGTTCTGGGACCCCTACTCTTTGTGATTTTTATAAGTGACCTGGATGAGGAAGTGGAGGGATGGGTTAGTAAATCTGCTGATGACACAAAGGTTGGGGGTGTTGTGGATAGTGTGGAGAGGTTACAGCAGGACATTGATAGGATGCAAAACTGGGCTGAGAAGTGGCAGATGGAGTTCAACCCAGATAAGTGTGAGATGGTTCATTTTGGTAGGTCAAATACGATGGCAGAATATAGTATTAATGGTAAGACTCTTGGTATTGCGGAGGATCAGAGGGATCTTGAGGTCCGAGTCCATATGACACTCAAAGCTGCTATGCAGGTTGACTCTGTAGTTAAGGCGGCATACGGTGCATGGGCCTTTATCAAGCATGGAACTGAGTTTAAGAGCCAAGAGGTAATGTTGTAGCTCTATCGGACCCTGGTCAGACCCAACTTGGAAGTACTATGCTCAATTCTGGTCGTCTCACTACAGGAAGGATGTGGAAACCATAGAAAGGGTGCAGAGGAGATGTACAAGGATGTTGCCTGGATTGGGGAGCATGCCTTATGAAAATAGGTTGAGAGAACTTGGCCTTTTCTCCTTGGAGCGACGGAGAATGAGAGGTGACCTAATAGAGGTGTACAAGATGATGAGAGGCATTGATCATGTGGATAGTCAGAGGCTTTTTCCAGGGCTGAAATGGTAGCACAAGAAATGGCCTCCGTTGCCCTGGGCCGATCGAAAGGGAATCGGGTTCAGATCCCTGAATCCGGAGTGGCGGAGTTTGAAGGTTTTTGAAGTAGGTACAGAAGAGATGTCGGGGTACGTTTTTTTTTAAAACACAGAGCGTGGTGAGTGAGTGGAATGGGTTGGCGGTGGTGGTGGAGGCAGAAACAATAGGGTCTTTTAAGCGACTCCTGGATAGGTACATGGAGCTTAGAAAAACAGAGGGCTATGGGTACGCCTAGGTAGTTCTAAAGTAAGGACATGTTCAGCACAGCTTTGTGGACAGAAGCGCCTGTATTGTGCTGGAGGCTTTCTATGTTTCTATGATCCAGGAACCCGAAGCCCTGCCCCCTTCACCAGAGTCTCAGCCAAGCATTAATATGCCTAATCATGCTATTCTTGTGAGATGGTAAAAGGGCTAGTTCGATGGCAGCCACACACATACCAATGGCTTTGCACCTGTAGGATGTAGTAATCTAAAAATATATACCCTGTCTAAAATGGCTTTGCACCTGTGGGAGGTGGTAATCTAAAATTATAAGCTGTCTACAAATTTGCAGAATTGAATCATTTAATGACGCACATTGTCCCAGTGGTCTGAATTTTTGGTCCGGTCCTCAAAAATACCACTGTTGCTGGGCATGTAATTGTGGGGGTAGCTAAGAAAGTGTTTCCTGTGTACGTGGCAAAAAAATGATATTATAAACTTTGGATCTCTGGGCTTTGGGGAGAGACCTCTGGAACGGGCTCTTGCTTATGCCTAAGGAGGTCTCTCTAGTGACGGGCCACTAAATAAAAAGCTGTTGCTTTATTCTTCTTAGTATTGTGTATTCTTGCATCGGGTAGTAAGTAATAATCAGAAGAAAGGTTTAACACTTGCGCTCATTAGCAAGTGGCACAGGTAGCAATCATGAGATTACTACTCTGAGATCCTGTTTTTCAGCTTCCTACCCAACTCCGTGGATTCTCTCTTCAGGACCTCCTGCCTTTTTCTACCTTTGTCATTGGTACCAACATGTACCAGGACTTCTGGCTGTTTACCCTCTCCCTTCAGAATACTCTGCACCCGATCCAAGACATTCCGTACCCTGACACCTGGGAAGCAACACACCATGTTGGTATCTCTATCAGGCTAATAGAACCTTCTGTCTGTTCCTCTAATTATGGAATCCCTTATGACAACCGTATTCCTCATCATCTTCTCTCCCTCCTGCATCACGGAACCAGAAATCTGATCACCGTGCTCGTCCTCTGTCAGGTCACCCGACCCCCCACCCCTCAACAGCATCCAAACTGAGATAATGATTACTGAGAGGAATGGCCACAGGGGTGCTCTCTACTATCTGAGCTCTTCCCATCCCTTCCCTGACAGTTACCCACTTATTTAATTCCTGCAGCCTCGGGGTGACTAACTCCTTGTAGTTCCTATCTATCTCCTGCTCACTTTCCCTAATAAGCAGTGGGTCATCAAGCCACATCTCCAGATCCCTAATACGGTCTCTCAGGAGCTACATTCTAGATGCACCTGGCACACAAGGCCATCGGGGAGACTGGAAGATTCCCAGGATTCCCACATCTGACACCTAGAGCAAAGTACAAACCCCACAGACATGCTCTTTATTCCTCTAAAAAAAGAAAAGAAAAAAAAATGAAGACCACTTCCCCACTTACCTCGCCGAAGCCCTACCACTCTGCCTCAGATCACTCTGTCGATGACTGCTCTGCTAGGCAGTGTCTCCCTTTTATGCCAAAACCTTCCCTGCTAACTCACAATTGGTGCACTGGTTATAGCTGCTGATTGGCCACGGACAATGGACAAACGCTCTTGAAGCTTTTTTTTAAATAACTACCGCCAACCTGCGAGAAATCCCTCTTGGTAAAGCTTTGTTGGCGCCGCTGATAGGCCACATACAATATAATACCCTGAATATAATAAACCCACAAAATAATAGAATATACTAGCCTGGACTTTACAATTACAAGCATGACCAAACAACTGGAATATGAACACAGCAATATTTGAACAAAAGAAACTGAAGGTTTTTGGATCATAGGGATTTCTTTTGAGACAGAAGTGATCTGTTCAAGGGGAGGGGTGGCGATCTAATATGCTGGTGAGCAGATTTTCTGGTGCTACTACGGAGCATTCAAAACTACATGGGTAGGATCAAAAGAAGCAGTGAAACAGATGGGAAACTGGAAGCTGACGTAGAATTTAACTACAGGCAGTCCCCGAGTTATGAACGTCCGACTTATGGACAACTTGTACTTACGAACAGAGGGAGGAGAACACCGTCCACCATTTTAAGTCAGATCACGTTGCCGTCCGCCATTTTAAGTCATTGCCGTTAACACTGTGTTGAGTGTATAACTTTGTACTTGGCTTAAATATTTCGTAGCAAGATTCACCCTGACCCCCCCTTTTCCAGTCAGCACCGCCCCCACTTGTCCCACTTAACCTGTCTCAGTGCGGGTGGACTTCAGGACCCAGAGCAGCACTAGACCCGCCGCCCGCGGCTGCTGTTGTATTTTTTTTATTAAGTGCAATCGTGAACAATAGCCAGATCAGAAATGCTGATCAAAGTCAACTAGTTCCTAAAGAAAACTCTGATAGGCCAATCAGGCGATTCACTGCTGCTCAGTGATAGAACATAAAATCCGCAGTTTTCTGTTCCACTGACGGAAAACAATCGCAATTGAAAATAAAGTAAAATAATAAGCGATTGGAAAGAGGTGAAACGCCATTGGTCATGGGAAAAGCACCAGGTTACAGTCGGTCAATGATCAGAACAACTTTAAAGGATACAGGTAAAGGATAAAGTGAGAATAATGGAGCATGTGAAAGGCCCTGCCCCGATGAAAGCTACGATCATCACTAAGCAATGCAGTGGTTTAATTATTGAAATACATCCGTTTCTTAAGTGTTTTATATGCATAGAAAGGTAAAATATATACTATATACTAAGACAAACATTTGACTTATTGATGCTAAATAATACCAGATGTACCTGTTCCGACTTACGTACAAATCCAACTTAAAGATGGACTCAGGAACAGAACTCGTTTGTAACCCGGGGACTGCCTATACAGTAAATTCAGAAAATGGGCAAACAGCAATGCAGGGAAAAAGGAAAACAAGTTTCTGTAATGGCTATAACATTCCTTATAGCTATACATGGCATGAGTTCATCCTTCTTAACTTCAGGCCTCTTGCAATGTTTCATTGTTCCTATTAGTCAACAGGAATTAAAGGAACATGTATGCAGGAATTTTTCAGGAAGTTGCCAAAATAATAGGACTGTCATTTTAGGGGATTTTAACTGCCATAGTGTTAAGGGCTTACTTAGATGGAGTAGAATTGGTCAGTGTGCTCAAGAACATTGCTTCACAAAACACAGAAAGCCCTGCTAGACTGAGGGAGAAACGTGACTATTCCTGAGAAACAGAGCAGGTCAAGTGACTGAGGTGACTTTAGGAGGGCACTTTGGGACCAGTAACCATGGTTCTATTTGCTTTAATTCAGTCATGGAAAGAGACAAACCTGCTTGACGAGTTAAAGTTTTAAATTGGGCAAGGCAAATTTTGACAGAATTCGACAGGAACTTGAAAAAGTTGAATGGAGGAGGTAAACATGATTTTGAAAGTGAGATAGAGTAAAGGGCAAGGCCAGCAGGTGTAGGAAAGCCTATATTGCGATGGATATTCATGATCAAGAAAATAAAAAGCACCATGGGTCAGGTACAGGGAATTGCAATTAAGTGATTCCTAGAAGAGGTACAGGGTTACACTGAAAGAAAGGCCAAAAGGGAGGCAAATGAGATAGCTTTGATAGAGAAGAGCAAGAATCAATTTTTTTTTAACTGAAAAAGTATCTAGAAAGAATACAACCTCTCAAAGAGCACAGAGGAGCCTCAAGATGAGGTCCCCAACAAATATTTGTGTTTCTATCATAGAGAATCACATGAAGACATCAGAATTTGAGACAGTTAATAGGGATAACTGGGGGATAGTTCACATTGCAGCAGAGATGACACTGGATGTCTCACAAGGTAGGTATAAAAAGCTGCGGGGAGCTAGAGAAGAAGCAGGAGCCCTAACTATGATACATACATCATTAGTGACAGGTGAAAAGCTAGAAAATTTCAGGGTGGCTAACATTGTGCCTTTACCTCAGGACTGCAAAGAAAAATCTGGGTCCTCTATACCAGTAAGCTTACCATCTGTGGTAAAGTTGCTACAGGGAATTCTGAGGGATAAGATACACATACATTTGGAAAGACAGGAGTTGAACAGGGATAGTCAGTTTTGCACATAGAAGATCATGCTTCACAAATTTGATTCAAGCTTTCTCAAGAATCATTCCAGGAAGTCAATAAGGGCAAGGAAGGGCCACAGGCATGGTCCATATAGACTCAATGATGCTTTTGATAAAGTTCCACACAACAGACTGCTATGGAAAATTAAATCACATGGAATGCAGGGAGCACTAGCTAACTGAACACAAGAACGATTTGACACAGTAAACAGACGGAATATTGTTTTGGACTTGAGGATCATAATGGGTGGTGTACCCAGGGGATGGTGCGAGGCAAATTGCTATCTAACATCTATATCAATGATCTGGATGGGAAGGTATAAGGCATGGCAAATAAATCTGCAAATGACACTAAAATCACACAGTGGCTCTGACACAGTATTTTGAAAGGCTCATTACAGCAAAAATATCTCCAGTCTCTCAGACAAGCTCAACCATCTGGAATTTGACTACCATCAAAACTGTTCCATGGCAGATGTTATTTCCTGGTCCAATACTCATCTCCAGAGCATCGGTTGAGTGAAGACACCTGCGCCAGACTACTGCCTTCAATACCATTAACTTCAAGTAAATTTATTTAAGATAAGATAGGGGTAGGGAAAGGAAGAGGAAGGCAGTAGTAATAAGGGACTTGATAGATAGGGGGTCAGGTAGGTGATTCTGTGGACGCAATCAGGAGACCCGGATGGTAGTTTGCCTCCCTGGTGTCAGGGTCCAGGATGTTTCTGATCACGTCCAAGATATCCTGAAGTGGGAGGGTGAGGAGCCAGAGGTCATGGTACATAGAAGGAACAATGACATAGGTAGGAAAAGGGAAGAGGTCCTGAAAGGAGAATATAGGGAGTTAGGAAGGCAGTTGAAAAGAAGGACCGCAAAGGTAGTAATCTCGGGATTACTGCCCATGCCACGCGACAGTGAGAGTAGGAATGGAATGAGGTGGAGGATAAATGCATGGCTGAGGGATCGGAGCAGGGGGCAGGGATTCAAGTTTCTGGATCATTGGGACCTCTTTTAGGACAGGTTACACTTGAATCCTAGGGGAGCCTATATCCTGGTGGGAAGGTTTAATAGAGCTGTTAGGGAGGGTTTAAACTAATTTGGCAGGGTGATGGGAACCAGAATGATGGAGCAGAGGACAGGGAAAACAGAAATAGATCTAAGGTAGTGAGCAGTAAGGACGTCAGGAAGGACAGGCAGGTGATGGAGCAAATTTGCAGCCATTGGGATAAGTTGCAGTGAAATCAATGCAAAAAGTACCAAATACTGGACTTAAGGTGTTATTCTTAAATGCACGCAGCATAAGGAAGAAGGTGGATGATCTTGTGCAGTTACAGATTGGCAGGTATGATATTGTGGCCATCACTGAGACGTGGCTAAAGGATGCATGTCTCTGGGAGCTGAATGTCCAAAGATACATGGTGTATCAGAAGGATAGGCAGATAGGTAGAGGGGGTGGCGTGGCTTTAATGGTAAGAAATGATATTAAATCATTAGAAAGAGTTGACATAGGATCGGAAGGTACAGAATCTTTATGGGTTGAGCTAAGAAATCGCAGGGGTAAAAGGGCCCTGATGGCAGTTATCTACAGGCCTCCAAACAGCTGCAGTGAAGTGGACTACAAATTACAACAGGAAATAGAAAAGGCTTGCCAGAAGGGGATTTTAACATGCAAGTGGATTGGGAAAATCAGGTCAGCACTGGATCTCAAGAGAGAGAATTTGTAGAATGTCTATGAAATGGCTTTTTAGAACAGCTTGTTGTTGAGCCCACTAGGGGATCAGCTGTACTGGATTGGGTATTGTGTAATGAACCAGAGGTGATTAGAGAGATGGAAGTGAAGGAACCCTTAGGAGGCAGTGATCACAACTTGATTGAGTTCACTGTGAAATCTGAGAAAGAGAAGCCGAAATCCGATGTGTCGGTATTTCAGTGGAGTAAAGGAAATTACAGTGGCACGAGAGAGGAACTGGCCAAGGTTGATTGGAAAGGGACACTAGCGGGAAGGACGGCACAGCAGCAGTGGCTGGAGTTTATGCAAGAAATGAGGAAGGTGAAAGACAGATATATTCGAAAGAAGAAGAAATTTTCAAATGGAAAAAGGGTGCAACCGAAGCTGACAAGAGAAGTCAAAGCCAAAGTAAAAGCAAAGCAGAGGGCATACAAGGAAGCAAAAATTAGTGGCAAGACAAAGGATTGGGAAGTTTCTAAAAGCTTACAAAAGGAAACTAAGAAGGTCATTAAGAGGGAAAAGATGGAACTATGAAAGGAAGCTAGCAAATAATATCAAAGAGAATACTAAAAGCTTTTTCAAGTATATAAAGAGTAAAAGACAGATGAGCGTAGATTTCTCTGATAGAAAATGATGCTGGAGAAATTATAATGGGAGATAAGGAGATGGCGGAGGAACTGAACGAGTGTTTTGCATCAGTCTTCACTGAGGAAGACATCAGCAATATACCGGACATTCAAGGGTGTCAGGGAAGAGAAATATGCGCAGTCACAAGTACAACAGAGAAAGTACTCAGGAAGCTGAATAGTCTAAGGGTAGATAAATCTCCTGGCCCAGATGGAATGCACCCTCGTGTTCTGAAGGAAGTAGCAGTGGAGATTACGGAGGCATTAGCAATGATCTTTCAAAAGTCGATAGATTCTGGCCTGGTTCTGGAGGACTGGAAGATTGCAAATGTCACTCCGCTATTTAAGAAGGGGGCAAGGAAGCAAAAGGGAAATTATAGACCTGTTAGCTATAATTGGTTATAGTGGTTGGGAAGTTGTTGGAGTCGATTGTCAAGGATGAGGTTATAGTGGTTGGGAAGTTGTTGGAGTCGATTGTCAAGGATGAGGTTACGGAGTACCTGGAGGCATGTGACAAGACAGGCAGAACTCAGCATGGTTTCCTTAAAGGTAAATCCTGCCTGACAAACCTAGTCCAATTTTTTGAGGAAATTACAAGTAGGCTAGACAAGGGAAATGCAGTGGATGTTGTGTATTTGGATTTTCAGAAGGCCTTTGACAAGGTGCCGCACATGAGGCTGCTAAACAAGATAAGAGCCCATAGAATTATGGGAAAGTTACATACGTGGATAAAGCGTTGGTTGATTGGCAGGATTCAGAGAGTGGGAATAAAGGGATCCCATTCTGGTTGGCTGCCGGTTACCAGTGCTGTTCCACAGGGGTCTGTGTTGGGGCCACTTCTTTTTATGTTGTATATCAACGATTTGGATTATGGAATAGATGGCTTTGTGGCTAAGTTTGCTGATGATACAAAGATAGGTAGAGGGGCCGGTAGTGCTGAGGAAACAGAGAGTCTGCAGAGAGACTTGGATAGATTGGGGGAATGGGCAAAGAAGTGGCAAGTGAATTACAATGTTGGAAAGTGTACGGTCATGCACTTTGGTAGAAGAAATAAACGGGCAGACTATTATTTAAATGGGGAGAGAATTCAAAGTTCTGAGTTGCAATGGGACTTGGGAGTTCTCGTGCAGGATACCCTTAAGGTTAACCTCCAGGTTGAGTCGGTGGTGAAGAAGGCGAATGCAATATTGGCATTCATTTCTAGAGGAATAGAGTATAGGAGCTGGGATGTGATGTTGAGACTCTATAAGGCACTGGTAAGACCTCACTTGGAATACTGTGTGCAGTTTTGGGCTCGTTATTTAAGAAAGGATGTGCTGACATTGGAGAGGGTTCAGAGAAGATTCACTAGAATGATTCCGGGAATGAGAGGGTTAACATATGAGGAACATTTGACCGCTCTTGGACTGTACTCTTTGGAGTTTAGAAGAATGAGGGGGGACCTCATTGAAACATTTCGAATGTTGAAAGGTATGGAGAGAGTGGATGTGGCAAAGTTGTTTCCCATGGTGGGGGAGTCTAGTACGAGACAACATGACTTGAGGATTCCATTCAGAACAGAGATGCAAAAAAAATTTTTAGCCAGAGGGTGGTGAATCTATGGAATTGTTGCCATGGGTGGCAGTGGAGGCCAAGTCATTGGGTGTATTTAAGGCAGAGATTGATAGATATCTAAGTAGTCAGGACATCAAAGGTTATGGTGAGAAGGCGGGGGAATGGGACTACAGGGGAAATTGGATCAGCTCATGATGAAATGGCAGAGCAGACTCAATGGGCCAAATGGCCGACTTCTGCTCCTTTGTCTTATGATCTTATTTCCAAACACCAAGACCTGAGACCCACCACCTCCTTTTGCAACAGGATCCTTGACTTCTTGACTAACAGAGCACAATCAGTAAAAATATTCAGCAACATATCTGCCACAATTATCCTCAACACTGGTGCTCCATGAGGCTGTGTCCTGAGCCCCTAACTTTACTCTCTTTACACTTATGACAGTGTAGCCAGAATCTGTTCTAACTCCGTCTACAAGTTTGTAGTGGGCTGTGTCTCAAATAGTTATGAGTCAGAATACAGGAAGGAGATAGAGAGCTTAGTGGCACAGTGCCAAGGCAATTGTCCCTCAATGTCCTCAAAATAACTGTTGATCATGCACCAGGAAGAAAGTGCAGTGCACAGGCTCTTGTTTACATCAACAATGCTGAGGCCAGGCAGGTCAAGTGCCTCAAGCTCCTAGGAGTGAACATCACAAATAGTCTGCTCTAGTCCCATTACACAGATACCATGTTCAAGAAAGCATACGAACACCTCTGCTTCCTGAGGAGGATAAATAAACTTGGCAAGTCCCCTTTAACACTCACCAATTTTTAAATCAATACACCATGCAAGACATCCTATCCAGATGCATCACAGCTTGGTATGGCAACTGCTCTGTCCATGACCACAAGAAACTTACTGGCACAGCTCAACAAATCAGGGAAACCAGCTTCCCATCAACGGACTGTCTATACTTCTCACTGCCCCAATAAAGAGCCAATATATCAAAGGTCACACCCAATGCTCTCTTTCTCCTCCCCTCTTCCATTGAGGAAAATATACAAAACCCTTAAATCATGTACCACCAGGCTCATAGACAGTATCTACACAGTAACTATCAATATCACAGACAGTACCTAGAGCCCAAGTGAGTATTGTAGAACAGAGTACATGGCATCACAGGTAGATAAGGTGGTGAAAACAGCTTTTGGCATGCTGGCCTTCAGCAGCCAAACCAGTCAGTACGAATGTTATGCTGCAGCTTTAAGAGGTTGGTGAGGCCGCATTTGTAGTGTTCATTTCTGGCAACCTTGCTTTAGCAAAAACGCTATTAAGCTGAAAGAGTGCTGAAGGGTTTGATCAAAGTAACACACAAAATGCTCAAGGAATGCAGCAGGCCTCTCTTGCTTCCTCAGCAGGGAACTCCACAACTTCTGCCATCTTCAACGAGATCCTACCACTAAAGACATCCTACACCCCCAGCCAACTTTCCATAAGGATCCCCTTCTCCGTGGTTCCATTATCCAACTGAACCTTCCCAGTACTCCTATTTCAGCACTGATCACTGCAATCAGGAGTGCTAAACCTGTCCATTCACCTCCTCCCTCACATCTATTCAGGGTTCCAAACAGTTCTTCCAGGTGAGGCAACCCTTCACCTGTGAGTCTGTTGGGGTCAGCAACTGTATCCAGTGCTTCCAATGCAGCTTCCTCTACATCGATGAGACCCGAAGTAGATTGAGGGACCGTTTTGTTGAGCACCTTCATTCCATCCGTAACAAGCAGGATTTCCCCTTGACCAACCATTTTAATTTCACTGCCCATTTCCATTCTGACATGTAGTCCATGGCTTCCTCTTCTACCACAATGAGGCCACTGTCAGGAGGAGCAATACCTCATTCATCTGGATTGCTTGCAACCTTACAGCATGAACATTGATTTCTCTAACTTCTGGAAATTCCTCTCTCTCCACCCCTCCCTCTGGCTCTCCCTTACCCATTTCTCTTCTCATTACCTGCCTATCACCTCCCTCTGGTGCTCCTCCCTCTTCACTACTTCCCAGAATCCACTCTCCTCTCCTATCACGATTCCTTATTCTTCAACCCTTTATCTTTTCCACCTATCACCTGCCAGCTTCTCACCCCATTTCCTCTTACCCCACCTTTCTTCTGCCTGGCTTCACCTATCACCTGCTATCTTGTACTCTTTCCCCACTCCTCTCCTCCTTATCTTGGCTTCTTCCCCTTTCCCTTCCAGTCGTGATGAAAGGTCTCAGCCTGAAACCCTGACTCTTTATTGCTCTCTACAGGTGCTGCCTGTGCTCCAGCATTGTGTGTGTTACTCTGGATTTCCAGCATCTACAGAATCTTGTGTTCGGGATTGACTAAGATGCTGCAAGAACGAGAGACCGAGTTGTAGAGGCTGATCACGCTGGGACTTTATGTTACCCCTCATTTCCCACAATCCAGTGATGAGGTGTTTCAAATCATGAGAGGCATAGGTAGGGTGAATGCACAATCCCTTTTCCCCACGGTGGGGGCATCAAGAACTAGAGAGGATTAGGGTGAGAGGGGACAAATTCAATAGAAAACTGAGGGGGAACTTTTTCCAAAAAAAGAGTGATCCATATATGGAATGAAATGGCAGAGGAAGTGGTTGAAGTTGTATATTAACAGTATATAAAAGACTGCTGGATGGGTACATGGATAAAAGTTAGAGGTATATGGGGTCAAATGAAGGCAAATAGGATACGTTTGGGTGGGAACCTTGGTTGGCATGGACCCAATGGACAGAAGGGCCTGTTTCCATGCTGTACAACTATTACTCTCAGTAGGCCATTTAACCTATACCTACTCGATTAGTTACTAATTTCATAGCAGATTTCCCAAACTAAACTTTCATCTCTTAATTGCTTTAATATAGTGTCAAAAAATCTTTTGATGGTCCTTTTTTGAAAATGTCTGGATACCATAATTTTAAGAAAATATTCCCAAAGTTGCAATGAAGCATTCCTCCTTCACTGACAATACCCTTTACAACATTCTTCCAAATAATCAATATATTAAAATAACAAGAGCCTAAGGCATTTTTCACTAATTATGCTGTAAAAGATCTAAATAAAATTACAATTTATTGAATAAATTTCATTGAATTTCATAGTCTAATCAGCACACAATTACTATATGTCTTGCCCTAAAAAAAAGACATACGCTGTAAATTTAAAAACCCTCATTAAAAAATTTAAGTGATAAAACTGGAAAGCATTCTTTAATTGCATCCAGTATGCATCCTGCCCAGTCTTTATTTAATAGAGCAATGCATTAGGATAGTATATGTACCATCTGTCAAATCTCTTGCCAATGTGTTATCATAGGTGCCCGTGAGCAGACATCTGAAAGCATCCACCTTTGCTTCAATAGAGCCACAGCGGGACCAAATCTTTACAATTATCTTCTTTCAAAGTCAACTACAGGTGTCCCCCGCTTTCAGCAACTTCGCTTTTACGAAAGACTTACATTAGTACCTGCTTTCACTAACCAAAAGAGGATTTTCACTTTTATGAGAAAATACGCCCGTTTTAAACTTGTGTTCACCCCGAGAAAGACTACCATGACCACGAAGCCTTGTGCAGGCAGGTGTGTGCGCATGCGTGTACGTGCCGATCTTTATCTACAAATCGGTTTTGGCTCAATCTTCCCAATTCTAGTAAGCGAAACTACAATGTACATACATTATTTCTACTTTGTATAGCTGTGTATTTATCATATTATTCCTGCTTTTACTATATGTTAGTGTTATTTTAGGTTTTATGTGCTATTTCGTACGACTTGGTAGGTTATTTTTTTTGGGTCTGGGAATGCTCAAAAATTTTTCCCATATAAATTAATGGTAATTGCTTCTTCGTTTTACGCCATTTCAGCTTAAGAACGGTTTCATAGGAACGCTCTACCTTCAGATAGCAGGGGAAACCTGTCTGTATAAGCAATGTTGCATCACATCTAACCAAAAACCTGGACTGTTCCTGTGTGAGCCTCAAGTCAGAATTTAATAGGCAAACAAATAGTGATAAACTGGAAATAGTCGAGGTGTGCTCAACTATCCATAGCCTGCCGTGAATTGTGCACATTGAATTCCTGCTCATGAAACTGAAATAGTGCAATGAAATCTGTTAAGAGTGAACCGAGCAAGCCCTGCTTAACTCAGACTCAAATCAATAATGATGACAGTGTTTTAATATTGAATTTCCTTCCAAAGTAGGCCAAGATTAAAGAAAGGAATAGAAAGACAAATTTAAAATATTAAAATACTCTTATCAATTCCAATTAAAATAATGAAACAGTATACTAATGAAAGTTTACATTTCATGCCAGTCATGTCACGGTGCTAATTACTATCCAAAATGCCATTAAAATTAGCATTTGAAATCAAAGGCATATAAATGATGAGCTCATGTATCTACTGTATAGTGCAAGTATAGAGAATTCATTCTGCCCATTACATTTACACAGAGGATCAAACAACAAAATTCATTTATTTATGGAGGAGAACTTGGATCTCAGCAAGCAATTTCAAAATAGCAATTTCCAAATTCCACATTAACTACTTTTTTTGTTACTGGAAAATACTGATCTGTGAAATTGACAAGGCCACATGTCTCACTATATTTTTTTGATATAGTAAATGCTAGCCTCATGATTTATTGAAGAACCTTCTTGATTGCTCAGAGGTAAAGATCCAAACACGCCTTCTACAATCTTAACTTGATGGTTTGATTGTATTATAAACATTACCTCCTAACCCATCTGGGTCATCTGTACTATCTTCAGTGCTTGAACTCTGCTGAGCTGTTTCTGTGCTTTCCTCTACAGAGGCCTGAGCTGTGGGTTCATGGACATCTGCACTTGACCCTCCAGGTACAATCCTTTGCTTCAGTAACGTAACCTAAAGATATAACATGTTCAACATTAACAAGTTTGAAGTGCATTTCATGACATCCGTGTTTGAAACACTTCTTTGCACACAATCAACTCAACTAAAACTACCAATTAATACAAATAAAGTTCCTCAGGAACATCAGTACATCTATTCAAATATATGTATACTGTAATTGATTTATTTATTATTATTATTATTTCTTTTTCTTCTATATTATGTATTGCATTGAACTGCTGCTGCTAAGTTAACAAATTTCACAACACAGATCGGTGATAATACACCTGATTCTGATTCTATTATGACAACAAAACTCTAGTGAGGATGCACTTGGAGTATTGTGTTCAGTTTTGAGGACCCAAAATGTTATTAAACTGTACAGAAAAGAGGATGCTGCCAAAATCAAACTATTGAATTCTGGAAGATGTTGGACAGGCTAGGACTTAAATTCCTTGGAGCACAGGAGAATGAGAGCAGATCTTATGGACATGTATAAAATGTTGACGGCACAGATAGAGTGAATACTCCCACCAGAGTCTGTAAGATGCTTGTGCATTCTCCCCATGACTACGTGGGTTTCCTCCGGATGCACCAATTTCCTCCCCCTTTCCAAAGATGTACAGTTGGGGTCAGGGTAATGATCTGTGGGCATCCCACATTGGCACCAGAAGCATAGCAACACTTGCAGTCTGCCCAGCACAAACCTCACTGATTTGATTTGACACAGATGATGCATTTCACTGTATTTCAATAAATATATGACAAATAAAGCTAACCTTTAAAAAAAGAATCTTTACTCTCAGTCTTTCTCCCAAGATCTAGGGTATCAAGAACTGCAAAGTACAAGTAGTCCCTGAGTTACGAACGTCTGACTTATGGACAACTCGTACTTACGAATCGAGGAAGGAGAATGCCGTCCGCCATTTTAAGTTGGATTGCGACGCTGTCCGCCATTTTAAGTCGTTGCAGTTGGCACTGTGTTGAGTGTTTAACTTTGCATTTGGCTTAAATTTTTCTTACTAAGATTCACCCTGAACCTGCCCCCCCCCCCCCCCCCAAATTGCCGTTCCAGTCGGCTGGTGGCACAGTGAGATCAGCACCGGGCTAGAGAATGGAGGTTCCCTAGTTCAATTTAGTGACAGACCACTCCCGTGCCGGGTTGATGTCAATCCAGTGACTCCCATACCATCCGTGCCAGGTTGACGTCAAGCTCGCAACTCGACCTCGTAAAAAAAAAACACTGCCATCTCCAATTTAAATTCCCACGCAGAATATTCTGCAGGATCAAATACCCAAACCCAGCACAGCCCCCACTTGTCCCATTAAACCTGTCTCATTGTGGTGCAGTTTAGGACCGAGTGAATTAAGTGCTGTGGTCCTTAGGACCCAGCAGACCTCGGGAGCCGGCAGTGTTTCTGTTCCATTGACAGGAAGCAATTGCAATTGAAAATAAAGTGGAAATAATAAAGTGTTTGGAAAGAGGAGAAACGCCATCGGTCATTGGAAAAGCGTTAGGCTACAGTCGGTCAACGATCGGAACAATTTTAAAGGATAACAGATAAAGTGAGAATAATGGAGCATGTGAAAGGCCCTGCCCTGATAAAAGCTACAATTATTACTAAGCAGCGCAGAGGTTTAATTATTGGAATACATACGTTTCTTAAGTGTTTTATATGCATAGAAAGGTAAAATATATACCATATACTAAGACAAGCGTTTGACTAACTGACGCTAAATAATACCGGATGTACTTGTTCCGACTTCCATACAAATCCGACTTAAAGACGGACTCAGGAACGGAACTCCTGACTGCCTGTATAGGTTTAAGGTTGAGAGCGTGAAGACTTAATATGAACTTGAGGGGCAACACTTTTCCTTAAACTACACGAGTTTTTTCTATTTTTTGACTGCAAATCACTATCGCAAAGAATTGCAGAAACTCACATCATTTTATCAATCTGAAGCCCAATGGGCTGCGCAAATCAGTTAGAATCGTGAATTGCATTGAAGATCAGAACACATTAAAGGTAATCAGAGCAAACTGCACAGAAGTACAGCATAAAGCACTTTTAAGAATTGTTTTCAAAAATCCTCAATGATAATGAATGTGAAAAAATGACCAGTAGAGCCAATCGCAGCACAAGGAACACAGGCTCAATCCTGACCTATTGCATGAAGTTTGCATGGTCTCATGAGAGAGTTTCCTCCTGCATGCTAAGGCTGTGGCTAGTTAAACTGATTTGAACTGACCTATTCCTTACATCCTTCACATACCAGAGGAAAAATCTTTACATTACATCTCCATCTCTGCAATGTGCAAATTACAGCAATTTGTAATAAATAGTACGTCCAGTAAAATACACGACAGAACAGTCAATATAGCTTTGAAATACAATTGCGTCAGCGTGAATTAATCAGCCTGATGGCCTGGTGGAAGAAGCTGTCCAGGAGCCTAGTGCTTTAATGCTGCAATAACATTTCCCAGATGGTAGCAGCTGGAACAGTTTGTGATTGGAGTGACTAGGGTCCGTAAAGATCCTTCTGGCCCTTTTTACGCACCTGTCACTGTAAATGTCCTGAATAGTGGCAAGTTCACATCCACAGATGCACTGGACTGTCTGCACCATTTTCTGCAGAGTCCTGTGATCGAGGGAACTACAGTTCCCATACCAGGCAGTGATACAGCCAGTCAGGATAGTGCACCTGTAGGAAGTCCTTAGGATTTGGAGACTCAAGCCAAACTTCTTTAACCATCTGAGGTGAAGAAGGGGCTGTTGTGTTTTTTTCACCACACAGCCAGTATGTACAGACCAAGTGAGGTCCTTGATGATGTGTATACCAAGGAACTTGAAGCTGTTCACCCTCTCAACCCCAGATCCCATTGATGTCAATAGGGGTGAGCCTGCCTCCATTCCTCGTAGTCCACAAACAGCTACCTCAATGTTTGTGACATTGAGGGACAGGTTGTTTTCTTGACACCACTGTGTCAATGTGATGACTTCTCTGTAGACTACCTCGTTATTATTTGAGGTAAGGCCAATCAATCTAGTATCATCTGCAAATTTAATTAGCTGTAGGTAGCGATACAGTACAGAAGGTAAAGGAGGGGCCTTAGGGCACAACCCTGGAGGGCTCCTGTGTTGAGGGTCAGGGGGCAGAGGTGAGGGAAGTCCAAGATCCAGCTGCACAAGGCAGGGTGAAGGCCAAGGTCTCTGAGCTTCTTGTCAAGCCTGGAGGGAATTATGGTGTTGAATGCTGAACTGTAGTCCAAGTGCATTCTCATATAAGCATCCCTCCTCTCCAGGTGTGTAAGGACGGTGTGTAGAGCTATGGCTATTGTGTCATCTGTCAATCAGTTGTGTCGATAGGCAAATTATAGAGTGTAGGTGGTAGCATGCTGCAGACGAAGTCCTTGACCATCCTCTCAAAACACTTGCCTATTATTGAGGTGTGTGCGACAGGACACCAGTTGTTCAGACATGTTATCTTGGTCTCTTTAGTACAGGGACAGTGGTGGATGTTTTGAAGTGGGAGGGCACTCTACACTGGGAGAGGGAGAGATTTAAAATGTCTGCAAACACAACAGCCAGTTGTGCCGTGCAGACTCTGAGTACCCACCTTGGGATGCCGTCCAGTCCTGTAGCCTTGTGACTGTCCACTCATTGGAAATACCTGCATATTTCAGCCTCAGAGATGACCAAGGTGCAGGTTGCATCTGCGACTCCCCTTGGGGGCTCAGTGTTGGTGACATCGAACAGCGTGTAAAAAAGATTTAGCTCATCTGGGAGAGAGACAGTGATGCTGGCAGTACCACTGTGTTTAGCTTTGAAGTCGGTGATGGTGTGCAGACTTTATCATAAGCTGTGTGTGTTGTTGGTGGAGAGTTGTCTGGATCTTGTCCCTGTATTGTCATTTCGCTGCCTTGATAATTTTGCATAGATCGTAGCTGTATGTCTTGAGTTCCTGGTGGTCACTGGCGGCGTAAGTTCAGTTTTGCACAGTGAGTGCAGGTGCAGTGCACTTGGAACTGCTGATCCAAGGTTTCTGGTTTGGATAGACCCTGACCGATTTTTGGGAGACAATGTCCTCGATGTGCTTCTGGATGAAGCTCAAGACCCCTTCCGTGAACTCGGAGACATTCACATCATGAAAGGCATTCCAGTCGACATCATCAAAGCAGTCTTGTAGCATGAAAACTGACTGGGCAGACCAACAGTGGACAGTTTTAAGGATGGCTGCCTTTTAGTTCAGCTTCTGCCTGTACACAGGCAAAAGCAAGATGAAGGAGTGGTCAGACTTCCCAAGCGGGGGACAGAGGAGCGCTTTGTAAGCATTGTGGACAGGAGAGAAGCAGTGGACAAGTATGCTATCTCCCTGTGTGCTCACCTGGATGTGTTGACAAAACTTCGGAGAGACTTCAGTCAGCGACGCTTGAGTAAAGTCTCTGGCAATGATGTAAGCCACCTCCGGGTTACAGTCCCCTAGGTGCTGATGGTCTCGTACAGTTCCTTGAGCCAGGTCAGTATCAGTCCACGGCAGAATGTGCACAGCTGAGACTGTATCAGCTATGAACTCTCTAGGCAGCCAGAAGGTCTACACAGCAGCATCAGGTACTCCAGATCCAGGGAACAAAATGATTTGAGGGCATGCACATTCTGCAGTTCGCACCAAGCATTACTGACCATGAAGCGTACATCACCTCCTTTACTCTTCCCAGAGAGGTTTTTAGACCTGTCCACCCAGAACAGGGAGAACCCAGAGGGCTTGATGGCATGATCCGGTATCTCCTCCGTCAACCAGGTCTCCATGAAGCACAAAACATTACATTCCTTTGTTTCCCGCTGGTAGGAGATTCTTGCCCTCAGCTCGCACACCTTGTTGTCCAGGGTCTGAACGTTAGCCAGGAGTATGCTAGGGAGCGGTAGCCAATTGGCATGTCATCTCAACCTCACCAGAACTCCGGCCCTTCTCCCTCACCTCCGGCGCGGCTTCTGAGGTAGTGATGGTGCAATAAATAAGCCTCCTATGGATCATGTAAGCAGGAGTTCCCTGTGTAGAAAAGGTGGCACGTTGTGGGTAAATGCCATCTTCCTGATGTTCAGAAGAGTCAGTTGGTCATATCTGATGTTACTATCAGCTTCTTGAACAAGAAATGTGAAGGAAATTGCAGAAATTAAGAGTACACTGTAAAGTTGGTACGGAGCTCGCAACATGGCTCCCGTACGCGGTGCCATCTTGGCAAAAGGGAAGTCAATTGGCCATTGAAAACTGCCCCTAGAGGGTAGGTAAGTGGTAGAATCTAGAAGGATTTACTCAGCCAAGAAACTGGATAAAGGTAGGATTTGTTAACAATTGGTGGTAGGTACTCAGATAGGTAGAAAGGCACATAGAGTTAAGGAAGCAGTGAGACTTTTTGCTTAAATTATGGGTTTATGTAGTCACTGTTTGTTGTATTAACAAACTCTGCCATTGAATGGAGTCATGGCAAAATCAGACCCAGAACTTACTTCCCATTAACAAGCTCAAATACAGGACATCAAAATTATACAATTGAAAGTGGAACAGTATAATCACTTGCCTGCATTGCAATCTGTTTAGTTACCATCTAGCCAATTATGAAAACATGCACCAATTATGCCTTCTACCTGTGTCTGCAGAACACCAATAAATTGATCTTTCTCCTCCAGAGCTGCTTCAAATTCATCCTGAATGTGCTTCTTTGCCTGCTGAATCATTTGTAGCTCCTGTGAAATTTATAGACAAGAATTGTCGAGAGTTGACATTAACTTCCCATGAGAACCCTCCCCCAAGCAAGTTTAACAAGAATAGGTGGGGGAAAAACCACCTAACGCCCTACAGCGACCCATGTCCAGATTACTTATAAAGCGCCAGCAGTGCTATACTGTTTACTTCTTAAACTTATGCTATAAATGCACCTTATGCTAAATGTCAGTCTTCTGGAATATATTCTATTATTTATTAATTTATTTGTGGTAATATTATTTTATGTTTTGTCTCTGAATTAAATGCACCTTGGTCCAGAGGAACAACGTTTGGTTTGGCAGTATACATGCATATAACTGAAAGACAATAAACTTGAACTTGAGTTTCAGAATACGGGTCATTCATTTCAGGTGGATTTTAAAAGGAATTGATTTTTTCCAAAGGTTTTTCTTATTTTCTGTCCCAGACAGATGAGTCATTCGCAAAAGCACTGAACATATTTAAGATGAGGACTGACAGATATTCAGACTACTATGTAAAAAGAGCGTGGTTGATGGCAAGGTTGGGTCATTCATGATCTTATTGTGTAGCAGACTTTAAATGGATCTCCAAACAGAAGTTTAACAAAACCACAAACAAACAATAAACATGAAAAAATAAAAAATACATTCAAAGCATGCAGGTCTCACCTCTCGTAATTCGCCAATCCTGCGCAGGGCTTTATCTTGACCCTGACTCAGAACTACCTTAAAATTTGGGTAGAAATATTATAACATCAATAAACAGTTAATGAATTAACCTTTCCACATATTGAAATTAAGTTGCACTTCTATTGCTATCTCAATTTCAACATTCTTGTTTATAGATTGCTAACTGTTTAACATTAAGAAAAATATTTATATATGACATGATAGTGAATATTTCAAACAACAGTCAAATTCTGACAATCTAGTACCTCTGGGACTTTTGAAGCACCAAGCAAACTTCCACTCCGTGACCACCTTATTAGGTACACATGCTCATTAATGCAAACATCTAATCAGCAAGTCATGTGGTACCTAATAAAGAGTCCACTGAGTGTATTTTCTAAACTATTGGACATTACTCCCATTAACACACGAAAAAAACGTTTTCACACTTTTTATATGAATTAACAGAGTGGTACAATAATGTTCCTACTGATCCTGGTGAATTTAAAGGGAGTATACAGGCATTCCAGGCCCTGGCTTCAGCCAGAAACCTTCTCATGTTCCTGACACTTGACATTTCAGGCCACAACAGCAGCTCTGACAACACACCTAGCCCACAGACAGGAATCTGATCTCGTCTACATTCTATATCCCTAGTCAACATGCTGAAATTGCGAGTAAGAGAGACCTTCTAAATTTCCAAACAGTCAGATGCCAGAACATCAGACTTCTTGGACATGTAAGAGTTAATGATAACGCTGTTAAAGCTGCCACTTTAGAGCATCCCTTTCACTACAGCTTCAGAAGGATATAAATACTAAACTAAGTGCAGTGTTTTAGTGTTGGCCAAGATTGCGGACAATATGAAGACAGGTGGTGGGGCAAGTACTGTTGAGGAAACAGGAAGTCAGCAGAAGGACAGACAGATTGGGAGATGGGCAAAGTGGTTGATGGAATACAGTGTAGGGAAGTGTATGGTCATGCACTTCAGTAGGAGGAATAAAGGCGCAGACTATTTTCTAAATAGGGAGCAAATTCAGAAATCAGAGGCACAAAGGGACTTGGGCATTCTCGTGCAGGATTTGTAAAGGTTAGTTACTAGGTTGAGTCAGTGGTAAGGAAGGCAAATGCAATGTTAGTATCCATTTAGAGAGGACTAGAATATAAAAGCAAGCATGTAATACTAAGACTTTATAAACCATTGGTCAGACCACACTTGGAGTACTGTGAGCAGTTTTGGGCCTCTTCTAAGAAAGATGTGCTGGCATTGGAGAGGGTCCAGGAGGTTCCTGAAAATTATCCCAAAAATGAAAGGGCATTCTACACATTTGTAAAGAACAGGAGGATGTCTTGAGTGTGGGTAGGACTGATCAGGGATAAAAAGTGTACTTGCAGGAAGCTCTGAATTTACTTTGAATCATCAGTTTGCTGACTTGACCCATTTGCTTCTCTTTTACAAGTTATTACAGACGGCATCTTCACTTACCTGCATTTTCTCTTTGTCTCTCTGTAAAGTTCGATACGCAGTAACTAGCTGAAAAATATATTCAAATGGTTATGAAATGCTCACCTTCAGTATTCTATTCTGAATATTTTTACTTCCAAGTATATTTCAGCAGCACGTTATTACAAATATTTGATTTGCCAGTTAGAACATATTCATTTTTCTATAAACATTTCCAAAATAATAACACTAAGCCAGGTAAAGAAAGAGAAAGAGAACTGAAGAAACGTTCAGCCAAATAGATTGCAATGAACACCTTTAACAAAGGCACAAGGTAAAGGCAGAGAGGACTGGGTTTGAAGCTCTCAAAAAAAGTCAGAGATCAATCAAGTGCATAATTTCAACTACAACTACCTCTGAATATTTCGATCTATAATTAGCCAAACTCCGCTCAATCCGACGAAACTGGTTGGAAGATGGGTCCTTACTGAGGCTCTCAAAAGTGCCTGCATTATCTTCTGTCTCACTTTCAATATCTGATGATGGATCAAAGATGGCACCAGAAGACTGAACATCTAAATCAATCCGATTAAGTGACTCTCTTGAAGCAGTTCGTACGAGTGAGTCTTTTGAAGGTGATGAGAAAAGTGATTCTTTGGAAGAAGCTCGAAATAAAGACTCCATGGAGGGAACACGAAGTTGAAGTTTCTGGGCAAACGACTGCATCTCGGTTTTCTACAAAAAAAAACACACAAAAATTTCATTGAATTACTTTTGAATCATTTAGATGAAGTCGCAAAAGAAAATGTGTTCAAGTAAATGTCAAGCATTTCCTTATTTTGAAACGCCAGTGAGCACTGATCTGTTTTGGGGCCAGGACTGCAACATAGCAGCGTAAAGCTATTACAGTGCCAGTGACCCTGGTTCAGTTCCACCACTGTCTAAGGAGTTTGCACATTCTCCATGATCATGTGGGTTTCCTTCAGCTGTTTGTTTCCACCCACATTCAAAAGATGTACAGTTTAATAGGTTAATTGATCACATAGGTGTAATTGGGTGATGAAGGTTGTTGGGTTGATGTTACTGTGCTGCATCACTAAATAAAATAAAGCAGAATTAAGAGACCAAATGTTAGACTTATGGCCCAAGAAAAGGATGACTGGAGTTACTTAGCACTATCGTGCAGGGTGTTTACTAAGTGCGTTAAAATTCAAACTTACAAAAATTAGCAAAAGGAGTGAAAAGAAAACTGCCAATATTTACAAAAAGATATGTAGCAGAAAATACTATTTGTCCTGTGTGAACTGCTGGCAGCCCGATCTGTCTCTCTCTCCCTTCAACTGAGAGCGATCCACCAAATTTTAGACACTGGGATATACCATCTTTAATCACCTTCAAAGTTAACTGAAGGACCCTTTATAAGAATATACCAGAGGAAGATACTGAAGTGCACAAATTTAGTGCAACGACAGCAGAATGACAAGGCAATGTTTGCGTGGAGTGCATTGTGCATGCATGTGCAAAATCCTCAGTGAGCACACTCCGTCACACCAAACAAATGTTAATACTATTCCATAACCCAAGGTAGAACATAGATTTAATAAACTATCACCAGTTTTGATTCAAAGAACAGAGTGCAGAGAAAAGAAAGTGGAGATCATGTTTGAAGTAGCAAGTGAGAAATAGACATCTTGCAGGGTGGAAGCCATTTGAAAAAAAAAATTATCAGAATTGAGTTTTATCTCAGCCATCAAAAAGGGAGTTTAAGCCAAGTGGCCATTCTGTGAGTGGCCAAGCTTTGGCTCAACAGGCTTCAGCGAGAGCAGGTGGAGGCTAAAGATGCTGAGTCTTTAGAAGTTAGTTTGTTGATTGTAGAACTTAAGCTTAAGAAGGTAGAGCCTAAGTTATAACAAATGTAAGCAGGATGGTAGTTCAGGCAGTGGAATGCTCTTCTTGTAAGATATGGGACTGCAGGGGACCTAGATGACTACATCTGTTGGAAGTGCACCCAACTTCAGTTCTGAATGACAAGGTCAAGACTGTGGCTGTGAAAAAGACGCCAGGATGGTGTGTTGCCTCATGGTCCCAGATGTCTCAGAATGTCTGCAAAATATTCTCAAGAGGAAGGATGATCAGCCAGGGTTGTAGTGTACATTAGCCCCAATGATATAGGTAGAAAAGGGGAAGAAGTCCTGTGCAGTGACTATAAGGAGTTAGGGAAAAGGCTGATGAGCAGGACCTACAAAGTAGTAATCTCTGAATGACTCCCAATGCCACATGCTAGTCAGGGCATGAATAGCATGATGGTACAGATGAGTAAGTTTGCTGAGGATCTAGTACAGGGGCAGGGTTCCAGATTTTGGAATCATTGGGATCTCCTCTGGGGAAGATACAAATTGTTAAAAGAAAAGAAGACAGGTACAACTGAATCCCAGGGGGACCAATATCTACAGCAGTCCTATGCCAAGTTCAACACTGACTGGCAACTCCTGCAATGCCATCTGTGTATCTGCCTGTGCCGTTCCTTCACATTCATCTACTGCACAGGAAGGGGAGCCTGTTACATGGGCAACAACTTGCTCTCCATATTATACTGCCCTGGCTTGTGTATCACTTAGACAGCAAGAATGCAATACCCATTGTCAACCCCAACCAATGGAAGGCATCTCCTGTCTCAGCTGCATTTATGGAGGCAAAAACAAAGTTTGTGTCACAGGAGAATGGTATTTCAACAGCACAAGGAAAAGAATGAGAATATGGATCTAAAATCTGTGATAGTGTTGTTTTCTAATGAGGAGTTGTGACTGGGGGTATACCACAAGCTCAGTAATGGGACCTTTGTTTGATGCACATGAACGGCTTGGATGTGAAAGTAAGAATAATAACTGGCATGTTTGCAAACTGTACAAAAATTGATGACATCAGAAACAGAGGAAGCTTGTATAAGGCTACAGCATTATCCAGTTTGGATGAACAGTTGTGAGCAGAGTAATTGTACTTAGAATTTAATCCTGATTAACATGAGGTGATGCATTTTAGGAGGGCAACGATAGTAGAGCATATGCAGTAAGTGGAAGGGCCCCGGGGAGTACTGATTAATAGATGGTCCTTGGGTCCAAATCTCAAAATGGGGCCACACATGGGATGGGTGATGATGAAGAGATATGGGCTGCCTGCCTTCGTTAGCTGTGCCACAGATAGGAATGCCTAAAACAAAAGGACACGGATTGAAGATAAGAAGTAGGAAGTTTAGAGAGGAATCGAGGCTTTTTTTTCCTGTTCCACACAGAAAATGGTTGGAATCTGAAATTGCCTGAATTAATGGTGGAGGCAGTGATTCTCACAGCATTTAAACATTTGATTCTCCAAAATATTTTACATGATTTTCTACCTGTATATTGAAATTGCCCAGGACTGTCATATTTTACATACCTTTTCAATCTCCCATTTTAATGAGATACAGCACAGAATATGCACCTGAGGCTCTTCCTGCCATGCTACCCTGCAATCCCAGAACAGTTTACAATGGCCAATTAGCCTACCAACTAGTACATCTTTGGACTAGGAGGAGAAACCGGAGCACCTGGAGAAAACCCATGCAGTCATGTGGAGACCATACAAATTCCTTACAGGCAGTAGCAGGAATTGACCCCAGGTGGCTGGTACTGTAAAGCGTTGTACTAATCACTATGCTACCATGCCACCCTTTTCTATCTCCCTTTGTAATTTGTAGCCCACATCCTGGCTACTGTTCAGAGGCCTGTATAGAACTCCATCAGGGTCCTTTTAACCTTGCAGTATCTTAACTCTACGCACCAGGATTCTGTATCTTCTGGACCTTTATCACCTCCTTCTAAAGATCCGATTACATTTTATTTCTAACAAAGCCACCTCACCCCCTTCACTAACCTGTCTGTCCTTTTGATACAATGTTAAATTCACAGCTGTAATCTTCTTTCAGCCACGAGTTATGATACCCACAACTTCATACCTGCCAATCTCTAACTGTGCTACAAGATCAACTATATTAACCCGTATACTATGTGCATTTAAATCTAACACCATCTGTTCTGTATTCATCATTCTCTTCAATTTTGCCCCCATGTTACTAGAAGTTAAATTCTTATGTGTGTTGCCCTTAAGGCATTTATTTAGCTTTATTACATTTTAGCTTTAAATAATTTGTTTGTAACTATTTTCTAGTTAAAGGTTGATAACGACGTTGCAGTATTGAAGGTAAATTCATTATCTGTGATGTTTTGCGTCATGTGATGACTTCACACCCAGTTTCGCTACGTCTTGTGGGTAAGTTCCGGTTTTGGAGGATCGGGAAGGTGGGGGCTTGCGTGTGCAGGATCAACACGAGAAAAACTCCATTTCTACCCGCTAAGAAACATCATAGAAGCAACACCGTAAGTTCATATGACAGTCAATATGTTTAAGTAAAAATGTTAATGCTGATTCTGTTAAAAGAAATGACAGTTGATGAGGTTTATTTTCTTGTGCTATTGAAAGCATTGCTGGAAAGTTTGTGTTGGAGTCTATCTAAAGTTGTTGATGGGGTAGGCAGATTCTAACTGAATATTGTACTTTAATGAGACTTTAATGTAATATAGTTTGTTGTAGTTTTACTTTTACAAGTATTTACGATGCAAATGTGATGCCAAGAAGGAAACAGATATATATTTTGTATTATTTTATCAACAGTTTTCACCATACATTAATGTGGAAGAGTGAACAGTAAACGGTTAATCTTACTGTGATCCTGTCTTCATTGACTCTGGCTTAACTTGGTGTTTAGTCAGAGTTTCAACACACTGCACGAGAACACTACATTATCCCTTTGTAAACATTGTCTTTTTATTTATTCTGGAGACTTTGTAATCGCTCCTGAACTCTATTTTCTTCCTTTAACCTCACTTTTCCAAACTGTTGAACCCACTATTTAGTTTAAAGACTCACTTCAACCCAAACCACTGACTGCAATTTTGCCCTTCTCTCAGTTTCACTTCACATTGTATCTATTTGCATCCAAACTGGCCCAATCTCTGCCCTTATTACTCCGGTTCCCGTCCCCCTGCCAAGTAAGTTTACACCCTCCCGAACACTCCGGGAAAACTGCCCAAAAGGATATTGGTCCCCCTCGAGTTCAGTTGTAATCCATCTTTTTTGTATAGGTTATACCTTCCCCAGAAGAGATCCTAATGACCCAGAGACATGAAACCCGCCCCCTGCACCAATTTCTCAGGTATTTGGCATTCATCTACCAAATCATCCTACTCTTACTTTCACTGGTTTGTGGCACACGCAGCAATCCAGAGATTACTAACCTTGAGGTCCTGCTTTTTAGCTTTCTCCCTAACCCACTATATTCTCTATTCAGGACTGCAACTCTTTTCCGACCTATGTCATTGGTACCATGACTTCTGGCTGTTCACGTTCCCACTTTAAAAAGCTATGGATCCTAACCTTGGTATCTGGGGGACAAAATACCATCTTGGCATCTCTTTCACATCCAAAGAATTTCCTGTCTGCTCCTCTAACTACAAAATCCCGTGTCACTTCTGTTTGTATCTTACACCTAGGTTTTACTAAATTTTACCCTGTCCAAATCACTTGTACTGTGGATGGCCAAGGCAATGTTAGGGAAGTAAAAATCTCCCATTCAGTGCATCCAAGAGAGTTTACTGAAACAGCTCACCCTTAGTCTCAGGAGTATGAAGTGCACAGATGGGTTGAGGTTAAGAGGAACAAGGTAACAACTTCATTGTCAATTCAAAGATTATCAAAAAGCATTGATCGGCTTAATACTAAAGGTCCCATTTACACCAGCTGTAAACATTTGGGAGCTTAATGTCATAATAATGATTTCACCATTCAAAGCTCAAAGTACATTTATTATCAAAGTATGTCTACTTTATACAACCTTGAAATTCATCTCCTTACACGCAGCTACAAAGAACCCAACGGAACCCATTAAAAAAAAAGACCAAACGCCCAATATGCAGAGAAAAAGAAGCAACTTGTGTCAACAATAAAAGCAAACAATAAAAGAACTGAAGTTCCTGAAAGTGAGTTCATAGACATTTAGCCAGGCACGACTCAGGAACAGGTCACAGCCTCAGTTCAACACAGATAAGTAAACTTCATGGAGCAGCAAGCTGAACCGGCCCATCTATCACCTTCTTTCCCAACACCCCAACCTTTTCAATCTGGCCTGGCACTTAAATCATCCAAAACTCAGATTGTTCCTTACTCTCAAGATGGTGCCCCGCCTGCTCAATTTAGACCATACCCAATATTTCCAATTTGGCCGAGTGCTTAAATCGATCAAATTTCTGGTCTTTCCTCGCTCTTGGGCCCAGACCAGATCTCGACTCTGCCTTGCCTTAGTTCTGCCGCATTGAATTGCCTCAGTCTACACCAGCAATAGGCAAGCATTAGCTCATTCCCTGCTCTCAGCTCTGGAACATGCTGCCTCGATTCAGCCACAACTGTTGTGCACCTTCAAGACTTCAGTTCACATCACAAAAATGTCAGGTTGTATAGGTGGTTCAAAACCTCAACTTCTAAAGGGAAGTTACAGGCTAATGTTTGTAGTAATCGTTTACCAGGAATGTTATTAATAAAATAATTAGTTGTTTTCTTTCCCGCACATCTGCCCTCACCCCATCTGCCCGCCGCCCCACTCGGGATAGGGTTCCCCTTGTCCTCACCTACCACCCCACCAGCCTCCAGGTCCAACGTATAATTCTCCGTATCTTCCGCCACCTCCAATGGGATCCCACTACTAAGCACATCTTTCCCTCCCCCACCCTTTCTGCTTTCCGCAGGGATCGCTCCCTACGCAATTTCCTTGTCCACTCGTCCCCCCCATCCCTTCCTACCGATCTCCCTCCTGGCACTTATCCTTGTAAGCGGAACAAGTGCTACACCTGCCCTTACACTTCCTCCCTCACCACCATTCAGGGCCCCAGACAGTCCTTCCAGGTGAGGCGACACTTCACCTGTAGGTCGGCTGGTGTGGTATACTGCGTCCGGTGCTCCTAGTGTGGCCTTTTATATATTGGTGAGACCCGACGCAGACTGAGAGACCATTTCGCTGAACACCAGAAAAAGCAGGATCTTCCAGTGGCCACACATTTTAATTCCACGTCCCATTCCCATTCTGATATGTCTATCCATGGCCTCCTCTACTGTCAAGATGAATCCACACCCAGGTTGGAGGAACAACACCTTATATATCGGCTGGGTAGCCTCCAACCTGATGGCATGAACGTTGACTTCTATAACTTCTGTTAATGCCCCTCCTCCCCTTCTTACCCCATCCCTGACATATTTAGTTGTTTGTTTTTTTCTCTCTCTCTCTGCCCATCATTCTGCCTGTTCTCCATCTCCCTCTGGTGCTCCCCCTCCCCCTTTCTTTCTCCCGAGGCCTCCCGTCCCATGATCCTTTCCCTTCTCCAGCTCTGTATCACTTTCACCAATCACCTTTTCAGCTCTTAGCTTCATCCCACCTCCTCCGGTCTTCTCCTATCATTTCGCATTTCCCCCTCCCCCCACTACTTTCAAATCTCTTACTATCTTTCCTTTCAGTTAATCCTGACGAAGGGTCTCAGCCCGAAACTTTGACAGTGCTTCTCCTTATAGATGCTGCCTGGCCTGCTGTGTTCCACCAGCATCTTGTGTGTGTTGTTTGAATTTCCAGCATCTGCAGATTTCCTCGTAGTTGTTTTCTTTGTTTTGTTTGCCACGAAAAAATAGTCGCTGAGTTTCACCAGCAGCATCTTAAACCGGAAATGACTGAAGGTAAGTATATTTCTTCATGGAGAGAACTCTAAAAGTTTGGAATTTGCTGTTTCCAGGGGACTATTGATAATAGATAATTTCAATTCTGAAATCATAAGTTTTTGAATACTAGAGAAACATTTACAGGATTCAAGCAGAAGACATTCCAAAAAAATTCTAGCTTTATTCATTCTTATCCTTATAAAACCCAACGACATTTTTCCCCAGAATTTCTTAACCAAGTTTGAAATATGGAAATAAAATTGTGCTAACTACTCCCAAAAGTGCTGCTGGTCAGTTTCACTGGACACTGGACATGAAGCCCATCACAATTGTTCCATCTTAGCTTGCACCTTCCATACCTCTCACTCATCATTTCAAGATCCTTTTGTTTTTCTAATCCAAACTGAAACCTCATTTACTAATTTTAACAATATTGTAGGCAATGAAAATAAAATTAAATATTCATGAATCTGCCCTGTTGAAAGTATTTCCACATTTTAATTAAAGCCATAACGTTGGGTAGAATTTTATAACTTATGGCAATCACAAAACTTGATTGATGAATTAATTGCTGAAAGTCTCACCTGGACAGCTGCTGAACCATCACCATTTAAATTATCTATGCCCTTTGGAGAGCTCGAATGATCTGGCAGTGCCTTTTGTGCATTCTGGAATATATAATCAATTAGTAATGAATAGAAGTTCCATATTGCTTTGTCAAAAACTGAAACAAATAGCATTTATTTCAAACAACAACACACACAAAATCCTGGTGGAACACAGCAGGCCAGGCAGCATCTACGGGGAGAAGCGCTGTCGATGTTTCGGGCCGAGACCCTTCGTCAGGACCAACTGAAAGGAAAGATAGTAAGAGATTTGAAAGTAGTGGGGGGAGGGGAAAATGCAAAATGATAAGAGAAAACCGGAGGGGGTGGGATGAAGCTAAGAGCTGGAAAGGTGATTGGCGAAAGTGATACAGAGCTGGAGAAGGGAAAGGATCATGGGACGGGAGGCCTCGGGAGAAAGAAACGAGGGGGGGAACACCAGAGGGAGATGGTGAACAGGCAAACAACTAAATATGTCAGGGATGGGGTAAGAAGGGGAGGATCTCCCAGTGGCCACACATTTTAATTCCATGTCCCATTCCCATTCTGATATGTCTATCCACGGCCTCTTCTACTGTCAAAATGAATCCAAACTCAGGTTGGAGGAACAACACCTTATATACCGGCTGGGTAGCCTCCAACCTGATGGCATGAACATTGACTTCTCTAACTTCCGTTAATGCCCTTCCTCCCCTTCTTACCCCATCCCTGACATATTTAGCTGTTTGCCTGTTCTCCATCTCCCTCTGGTGTTCCCCCCCCCTCCTTTCTTTCTCCCAAGGCCTCCCATCCCATGATCCTTTCCCTTCTCCAGCTCTGTATCACTTTCGCCAATCACCTTTCCAGCTCTTAGCTTCATCCCACCCCCTCCGGTTTTCTCCTATCATTTCTCATTTCCCCCTCCCCCAATACTTTCAAATCTCTTACTATCTTTCCTTTCGGTTAGTCCTGACGAAGGGTCTTGGCCCAAAACATCGACAGCGCTTCTCCCTATAGATGCTGCCTGGCCTGCTGTGTTCCACCAGCATTTTGTGTGTGTTGTTGTTTGAATTTCCAGCATCTGCAGATTTCCTCGTGTTTGCATTTATTTGAACTCCATTTCCCAGGGTCACAGAATTTGATTAATATTTTAAAAAGCTACTAATTGTTCAGTTGGGTAGAACACAATTCAAGATTGTTTGACTCAACTTTTCAGAAAAAAATAATTATGAGTAGCTCACAGTTTTTAAATGAAAGGATAAACAATGCCCTTTTCTAAATAAAATCCAATAAACAAAATGTGAAGGCTAAAGAAATCGTCCACTTTGGCTGCTCTCCGCCAAATTAAACTCTTCACTTTCTTAAGTTAACACGAAACCATATTCATTGTGGAGATTATGCTCTACTGCACAAAGGACAAAAGTGAATAGTAACCTTGAAGGAATGGAATAAATTCAGCACTAACTTTTTGTTAATTGACAAAACTAAAGTTAATTTACAGATGAAATTTTGGGCCAATATTGTCAATACTGGCCAAGGTAATACTGAATAACTATTTTCACACTTAAGCTGACAGGTAAATTCAATAGTAAAAGTACTGCATAACCACTGAAGGATTTTCCCATCTAATCATAACGTAGGTGACAATTGCAATTCACTGCTTTTTGTTGGAATAGCACTTGCAGCAAATGCAATTTGCAATTCGTTGAACAAGGTAAAAATACGGATAATATGAATACTTTCACAGCCAAACCTTGAAGCACAATTATCTTTTATTTTGATCATGAATAAAACCTGAGGAGCACACATTTCCAAAATTTATAAACATTTATAATTACCAAGTGATTTACAAAGCAGTTTTTTTTACAAAAACAACAAAGTTGAGGGAAAAAGAAATTAAAGATTAAGGCACTTCAGTGAACTTCCTGCAACTGGTATTCTGGATTAGAAGTGGAAACGGTGCTCAGCTTCAAATTCCTGGGTGTCAACATTTTTGAAGATCTATCCTGGGCCCAATATATCGATGCAGTTACAAAGAAGGCACGACAGTGGCTACATTTCATTGGGAATTTGAGGAACTTGGTATATCACGAAAGACTCCTGCATATTTCTACAGGTGTACCATGGGGAGCATTTTAACCGGTTGCATCACCATCTGGTATGGAGTGGCCACCACAGGATCAGAAAAAGCTGCAGAAAGTTGTAAACTCGGCCAACTCCATCATAGGTACTATTCTCTCCAGCATCCAGGTTGCCTTTCGAAAGGAGTTTGAGAAGATTTGGCATGTCAACAAATACACTCAAAAACTTCCGTAGCTGTACCATGGAGAGCATCCTGACAGGCTGCATCTGGTACAGGGGGGCTACTTCACAGGACCGAAAGAAGCTACAGAAGGTTATAAATCTAGTCAGCTCCATTTTGGATACTAGCCTACAAATTACCCAGGACATCTTTAAGGAGCAGTGTCTCAGAAAGGCAGTGTCTGTTATTAAGGACCTCCAGCACCCAGGGCATGCCCTTTTCTCACTGTTACCATCAAGTAGGAGGTACAGAAGCCTGAAGGTACACACTCAGCGATTCAAGAACAGCTTCTTCCCCTCTGCCATCTGATTCGTAAATGGACATTGAATCTTTGGATACTAGTTCACCTTTTTAAAAATATACAGTATTTCTGTTTTTGCACGTTTTTTAAAATCTATTCAATATACGCAATTGATTTACTTGTTTATCGTTTTTTTTTCTCTGCTAGATTATGTATTGCATTAAACCGCTGCTGCTAAGTTAATAAATTTCACATCACATGATTCTGATTTTCAAAAAGGCAGCATCCATCATTAAGGAACCCCATCACCCAGGACATGCCCTCTTCTCATTGCTATTATCAAGGAGATGATATACGAGCCTGAAGACACACACTCAACATTTGAGAAACAGCTATTTCCCCTCTGCCATCAGAATTTCTGAATGGACAATGAACCCATGAACATTGCTTCAGTATTTTCCCCTCTCTTTTTACAATACGTATTTAATTTTCTTTTTTTATATATATTTATTGTAATTTTGTTTATTATTATGCATTGCAATGTACTGCTGCCACAAAGCAACAAATTGCACAACGTATGCCAGTGATATTAAACCTGATTCTGATTCCGTTTCGGATTATTCAAAATTGACCAACTGGTATTCTGATTACACAGGGCTGATACTCTGATCAATTATAAGACCATAAGACAAGGGAACAGAATCGAGCCATTAGGCCCATCGAGTCTGTTCCACCATTCAATCATAGCTGATCTTTTTATTCTATCTCCTGCTCAACCCCGATTCCCAGCCTTAGCACCCAGAACATGCCCTTTTCTCACTGGTACCATCAGGTAGGAGGTACAGAAGCCTGAAGGCATACATTGAGTGATTCAAGTACAGTTTCTTCCCCTCTGCCATTTGATTCCTAAACGGACATTGAACCCTTGGACACTATCTCACTTTTTTAACTATACAGTATGTCCTTTTTTTTGTACTTTTTAAAATCTATTCAATATACGTATACAGGCAGTCCCCGGGTTATGAACGAGATCTGTTCCAAAGTCTGTCTTTAAGTTGAATTTGTAGGTAAGTTGGAACAGGTACATATGGTTCTTATTTAGCGGCAGTTAGTCAAATATTCCAAATAACAGGAAGAAATGCCTTAATGACACAGTGAAGTGCCCTCAGATTTAGGGAGCAATACACAAGCAAAAGCTTGAGCTTGAAATCCCCAGATGCGTTAACTCAAGTAATAACGTTAGCCTATCCTTCGATGCCTTATGCCCTGGTGCACTTTTTCTTCTCTTTCAAAATGTAGGTCCTTTCAGGCATTTTTTTTCCAAAATAAGCCAGTCTCGTCCACATTAAATATTTGGTCTGACAAATAACCTCCCTCCTCAATAACTATTTTTCAACATTTCAGGACTCATCGCACTTACATCAGTACTCGCTGCTTCACCTTGCACTTTAATATTATGTAAATTCGCCCTCACTTTGAAATGATTGAACCAACCCTATTCGCAACAAATTCTTCATCACAATCACCTTTGCTTGCTGCACATGCAGCTTTTAAATCATTTAAAAGTCTTCAAGCCTTTTCTTGCACTAAAGTAAGGCTAATAGGCATATTATGCTGATCGTCCAACCGCATTATCAATAGCCTTTCCATTTCAATAATTAAACCACCGCATTGCTTAGTAATAATTGTAGCTTTCATCGGAGCAGGGCCTTTCACATGCTCCATTATTCTCCCTTTATCCTTTAAAGCTGTTCCAATCGTTGACCAACTGTAGCCTAATGCTTTTCCAATGACTGATGGTGCTTCACCTCTTTCTGATCACTTTACTGTTTCCACTGTATTTTCAATCATGATCGTTTTCCTTTTCTTTGATGCATTACCAGCACTTGCATTGGAATTACGCTTTGGAGGCATGGTTACAAGGGTAAATAAGAGAAAATTTTAAGCCAAATACAAAGTTACACACTCAACACAGTGTTAACGGCAACGTGATCCAACTTAAAATGGCAGACGGCGTTCTCCTTCCTCGAGCCGACGAACTGCTGAAGCCGCGTAATGTTTTCAAATTTTTAATAATAGGCTTTATGGTAGTCCATTCGTAAGTACGAGTTGTCCGTAAGTTGGACGTTCGTAACCTGGGGACTGCCTGTACTGTAATTGATTTACTTGTTTATTTTATTTAGTTTTTTTCTCTTCTAGATTATGTATTGCATTGAACTGCTGCTGCTGTTAAGTTAACAAATTTCACGTCACATGCCGGTGATAATAAACCTGATTCTGATTCTCCCTGTGACCTTTGATGCCATGTCCAATCAAGAACCTATTAACCTCTGCCTTAAATACACCCAACAACCTGGCCTCCAATATGGCAACAAATTCCACAAATTCACAACCCTTTGGTTAAATTATGATTAAGCCTTGGTATTAATGTTTAACCACAACTATACATGGCTTCACTTAACAGATGATTGAACTTTTTCTAGACTGGATCTGTAAATAGTACTCTCAAGCAGGAGAAAATGGTTTGCTGAAGAATATGACCTTATAGTTGCAGAAATGTACAATATAGCAAGAGATGATTCCGTCCACTGCTTCTATAAGCTTGAGAAACACCAGATTATCTTAAAGCCAACTCTTAACCTCATCTTTAAATATCCAACTTATATTACAATATTTAGAAATCAGGTTTCACTACCTCTTCAGCACTGGCTTCTTCTTTCTTATTTTCAATAAACCATAATCATAAATTATATACCCAAGCCCACCTCTGAGCAATGATCCCCAGACAATGACACCAACTATCTTCTGTCTAACATCCAGCCCCTGATTACGTTTTGCAACCCATCAAAGAGCCAAATTTTGTCTCCATACTTCCCTCAGAACTTTGCATCTTACTTTTATATTGTCAAGTCTCTGTTCCTCAACAAGCTATCTGCTGGAGAAACTGGTTTTTTTTAAATTTCCTTCAGTCCTCACTTACAGTTCTTGATAAGGAAATAAGTTCATTCGAGGAAAACATCTCATTAACTGAAAACGTATAAATCAACAGTGTATTTCCCATTGCTATTAACATAAAAGTTCTGTTTAGTTATGCATTTGAAGTTAGTAACACTTAAAAGATATCAACGCAGATACCTGAAATAAATGCATTTTATTTAACATATCTGAGGAGAATAAAAAACATCTCATGCACTTATGTATGCTTTCTAAATAGTCTCTAACTGACAGAAATTACCTCGAAGGGTCTTGCTCAAATGGATATATCCACTGTGGGAAAATCCACAACCTGGAGTCACTCTCTCAAGGTTAGGCCTGACCCAAATTCTCTGATGACTCAGCAATAGTTCAGTGTATAAAGGGAGGATAGGAGAATGCATATAGGGACCTGGTGGAGAACTTTGTCAAATGCTGCAGCTCAACATTAGTAAGACACAGGAGATTGTGATGGACTTTAGCAAGACTAAGCCTGAACTGCTCCCTGTACTATTGATGGTGAGGACCTACAAGTACCTCAGGGTGTACCTCCATGACAGATGAGTGGAGTACCAACACAGAGGCTGCATACAAGAAGAGCCAGATTTGCCTCTACTTCCTGCAAGCCTCTCCTTCACATGTGCTACCAGTCTGTTGTCACCAGTACACCCTATCCTCATTATATGAGGATTCACAGTTATGCGAGGAACCTATTTCTACCAATGTCTCCTTATATGCGTCCAAAACTCACAGTTATGCGAGGAGCACTGCTTTCCCACCAGTACAAGTCACGTGCGCACGCCTCACAGTCTCACTGTTGGGGTGAGAAGCACCGCTTTCCCGCCAATACAAGTCAAGTGCGCGCGCCTCTTGCGCTCTTAAACTTTTGTTGGTTTTACCTATGGTGCAGTGATTCTGTGCTTGAAATATTTAACTATGCCTCCTAAGTGTCTGATTTCATGTCCTGGGCCATCAGCCGAGCATCAGAGAACCGCTTTAACATTTGAAAAAAGTTGGAAATTATAAACAGCGCAGCATCAGGTAAAGGTAACACAGCTCTTGGACACTACTGCCGGGAACAGAATTGTGCCTTTAAAGTTCTTCTATTGCTTGACAATGCACCAGCATCTGGGCAGCATTCATTGTAATATAACAGTGCCTTTCCTGCAGCCCAACACAACATCATTGATTCAACCACTCGACCAAGGTGTGATCCACATTCAAGTTTTTTTTTACGGCGAACTATCTCTCAGATGCTGCAAGCAACAGATGATTTTGAAAATCCCAGGTGTTTAGCAACAGTGAGGGAATGGTGGAAGTCGGAACACTTGGCACAAATGGGGATGGACATGGACCTAAGTTTAGAACAGAGTCAGCATTTCAGTCATTCCCTGCTGTCAACCCTTCTTCCCCACAAGCAAATTTATGCCGAAAAACAAAATACTGCCAAGCAAACAACTCTCACCACTTTCTTCTCACCAGTTTCTTCAAACTGGTGACATCTCCTGCTGCCGTTCTGTGAGTCTTCCTTCACACCTTGCTGTGCTCGATGTCCACCTTATCCATGTAAAGGTGCCCAACATAACAACAACCACTCATCTCCCAGAGCGAGCACACCTGCCACTGTTGGTGAGTACACCCTAGTATGTTAACTTCCTATGATTTATTACATTGAATATTACCTTAAATTGATTAAATATAATATAAATGTTGCCTTGTGATACTTCTTTGTGTCGTATTGGTATGAAAATGTGAATAAATTACAGATAAAACATATTTAGGAAGCCCTCTGGAATGTATCCCTATTTTTTCCATTTAAATAATTATTCACATTATACATTGACTGTGAGGAACGTATCCCCCGCATATAACGAGGATAGGGTGTAAAATCTTCTATGCGGTTGTGTGCTGGGGCAATGGCATCAATACAGCTGATGCCAACAGGCTCAATAAACTGATTAGAAAGGCTGGCACTGTTACTATAAGACACATATAATAACTAGACACATTGGAGGCTGTGGTAGAATAAAGGACCCTATGGAACATCCTGGCAATTCAGGACAATGTTTCTCACTCTCTGCATGCCAGTTTGACTGAACAGAGAAGCACTTTTGCTAATAGACTAAGACAATTGTGCTGCTCTAAAAAGTGCTATAAGAGGTCATTCTTAACCTTGGCCATTAGGCTAGTCAACCTATAGCTGGGGAAATGATGACCACCCCCCCCACCCCCAGACTGTTTTTGGTAACTTTTTATTCTTTCTACTTCTCTAATATTTATATCTGTGCAGGTGTAATGCTACTTTGACACTCTTAATTTCCTTTGGGATCAATAAAGTATCTATTTATGTAACAAGGTAAACTGATCCAGCAAATTTGAAGACAACATCAGGATTGGGGGTTTTGTGAACCACAAGGAAGGTTATCAAAGCTTGCAGTTTGACCTTGACCAGCTCAAATGGGTAGATGGAACTTAATGCAAACAACATTGCACTTTGGGAGGACAAACCAGGGCAAGACTTACACAGTGAAGAGGGGCACTGAGGTGTGCAGTAGAACAAATGGACCGGGGAAAACAGATCCATAGTTCTTTGAATGTGACACCACAGGTAGGTTGGGTCTTAAGAGTTTTTGGCACAATGATCTCATAAATCATGAGGATAGGAGGAGAAAGAATGAGAGCCGTTGGATCACAAGGAGAAAGAAAACAAAAATAATTGGGCAAAGAGGGGGAGTGGAACTTGGAAAATTTAACATTCATGCCATCAGACTGAAGACAACCAAGACAGAATAAGAGGTGATGTTCTTCTAATTTTGTTTGGCCATTATCTGGCAGTGAAGGAGGCTGTGGACAAACGTGACTGGGTGGGTATGGGATGTGAAGTTGAAATGGCTGGCCACTGGGCAATCCTGGCTGGCAGAGCAGAAAGTGAAAGTGCAATCCCTTACCTACAGCAGGGGATTAGGGAACTGGTGGGCTATGTGGAAACTTGGTCCACAAACGCATTTCCAACTTGTCTGATTATGAAGAGTACACTGGAATGAAACCCTGCCATAACTTGAAGCCCCTTACGTCTGCAGACAGATATGCCACAGATCTCAGCAGAAGATCATTCTGATTAATAGAATGGGTTGCCAATGGGCAATGGGCAATCATAGCCAATGGGCAAAAGGGTTGAAAAATGGATAGAATGGACTACATTTTGTAAAGTTCAAAAAGATCTATGGATAATGTAGCTGTATGATCAAAATGATGTGTAAAAAAATAATCAAAAATGCAATGTAACAGAAGAGATACAATTTGTCCCACAGCTTGATTTGGGATGCTAAGTTTTTCTGCACACTTTACCTCTGGAAGAATATATCTGCTCGCCCATCAACCCTCTGTCTACTTTGCTGCCTAAGTCAGCAGTGAATCAATGGTTTTAAACTCTCATGACTAACTCCCTGTACATTCTCATCTTTCCATCTTAGATCTCTTCTAAACATAGAACACAGAATAGTACAGCACATTACAGGCCCTTCGGCCCACAATGTTATGCCAACCCTCATCTCAAACCATCTCAAAAAATCTGAACTTCTTCCATTCTTCATGCAAATTTAATTAGAGCCATAAGGTTGTACACCTCAGAAATGGGCCCTTCAGTATTCAATCAATCATAACCTTATGAGGTCATCCATCCCCTCCTTTACTCCAGACAAACTCAAATTACCCAATCAAGTCCCCAATCCAATGTCCTCTGAATCACCACTGCACTCTTTCCAGTGCAATTACATCCTTTCTGTAAAGTGGCAACCACAACAGCACACAAAACACCAATTGTGGCCTAAACAATGATTTGTCAAGTTGCAAAATAATTAACATCTAAAAGGTAGCAAAGCACAGCACAGGAACAGGACCTTCAACCACCGTGTCTGCAGAAACCATGATGTCAATAGAGAACTAATCCCACCTGCATACATGTGACACATAGCTCTATTCCCTTTCTGCTCAAACTTATAAATGCTTTTTAAACATTGCTATCATATCTGCTTCCACCATCTCCCCTGGCAGCACATTCCAGGTACTCACCTCCTTGTTTTAAAAAAATAGCTACATATGTCTTCTTTATACTTTCTTATTCACCCATTTCCCAGTTTAAACCTATGTCTACTAGCATCTGATGTCCATCCTGAGAAAAATACTGACTGATGATCTACCTTGTCTATGCATCTGATCTTGTATACTTCTACCAAGTCACCATTCCAGAGAAAACAACACAAGTTTGTCTAAGGGCTCCAAATAGTAAATTCTCTCAAATCCAAGGAAAATCCCCAAGAACGTCTTCTGTGGCCACTCCATATCCTTTCTGTAATGCAGTGACCAGAATGACACATAGTACTCCAAATCTGCCCTGACCAATTTCATACAGGGGCAAATGACTGCCAGAAATTTCTGCTCAAAGCCTTAATCAATAAAGGCTAGTATGTCGTAGGCCTTCTTTACACCCTATCTTCTTAGATTACCACTCTTACCTCTGGACTTGCACACAAAGATCCCTCTATGTATTAGAGTTGTTAAGTGTCCTTCCATTTATTGTATATTTTGCTCTTACATGTGACCTCTCAAATGCCACCTGCCCGAAATAAACTTAATTTACCATGGCTCCTGATGAAGGGTTTCGGCCCGAAACATCGTCACTACCTCCTCCCATAAATGCTGTCTGGCCTGCTGAGTTCTGCCAGCATTTTGTGTTTTTATTAATTTACCATTTCTCTGCTCACATTTCTATCTTGTCTACATGCTGCTGAATCTGTGACACCCTTCCTCATTAGTAGACACAAAAATTGGTGAAGTTGAGTAATTTGCCCACCTGTATGTTCATCAAAGTCATATATCCATATCATAGAGCACTAATCACTGTAAAATGCCACAAGTCACAAACCTCTAATCAGAGTAACAGCTCTCCACTACTATCCTCTATCTTCAAAAGCCAAGCCAATTTTGAATCTAATTTACTAAGTCTTCATTGATCTCATGTGCCTTAATTCTCTGGATCAACCTGCACAAGGGACCTTGGGGAATGCTTTACTAAACTTCATGTAGACAACATGCACCACAGTAGCATATTAACATGACACTAGTATAGCTTGTGCATTGGGGTTTGAAGTTCAATTCTAGCGTCATCTGTAAGGAGTCTGTATATCCTCCCTGGGTGCCCCGGTTTCCTCCCACAGTCCAAATACATACCAGGTAGGTTAAGTGGTCATTGTAAATTGTCCCATCATTAGGTTAGGATTAAGATCTAGGTTGCCGAGGCAGCGTGGCTTGAAGAGCTCTATTACTAAATCAATAAATAAAGTCCACTGCCCTACTCTTAATTGTCTTTGTCACCTCCTCAAAAAATCACTTAAGTTTTTCAGCACAAACTCCCACATACAAACCCATGCCAGTTTGTGTAGTCTATGTCTATGCTTTTGCAGATGAGAATGGACCCCATCACTAAAAATCTTCTCCAATAATATCCCTACCATGCATTTAAGAAAATATGCCTTCTATCCCCTGATCAAACATGCCATATACCAGAGTTGCATCTTTCATAGAACTGTGGACTTGGATACAAGGATCTCTCATTTCATCCATAATCCTTCATGCTTACCTTCAACTTCCAAAATCAGACTTTCCTCCTCGCTGACAATATCTCTTTATGCTCATGGCTTTGTGGCTAGGTACAGCTCAAACACCATCTATAAAATTCACTGACGACAGCACTGTTGTTGGCAGAATCTCAAATGGCAATAAGAAATATACAGGAGAGAGAGAGAGAGATTGGCTGGGTGACTGGTGTTGCAGCAACCACCTTACATTTAACATCAAGACCCAGGAATCGACTATGGACTCCAGAAATGGAAAGTCGGGAGAACACATTGAGGAGTCAGCAGTGCAAAGGATGAGCAGTTTTAAATTCCTGGGTGTCAATATCTCACAGATGTGCTATGGAGTGCATTCTGACTGGTTGCCTAGGCATCTGCTATGAAGGTGCTACTACATTGGATCGAAAGAGGCTGTACAGGATGGTAATTTCAACCAGCTCTGTCACAGCAAAACTCTCCCCAGCATCAAGGACGTCATCCTCAAGGTAGCAGCATCCATCATTAAGGACCCTGACCACCAGGGCATATGTTCATCTCATTACCATCATCAATGATATGAGATGACATGGATGCAATGGGAGGCGAGGACCTTGATACAATAGCTATCACTAAAAAGGTAGTCCTGAGCAAACTAGTGGGCCTAAAGATAGACAAGTCCCCCAGTCCTGATGGAATACATCCCAGGGTACTGAAAGAAATGGCAGATATCATAGAGGGTTTGGTGATAATTTACCAAAATTCTCTGGACTCTGGGAAGGTCCCAGCAGATTAGAAGGCGACTGTCACGCCACTGTTCAAAATAAAAGGATGTAGGTAAAAGACAGGTAACTATAAGTCAGTTATTTTAACATCTGTAGTTGGAAAAATGTTTGAAGCTATCATTAAATAAGTAGCAAGGCATCTGGAAAGAAATGGATCCATCATGCAGATGCAGCATAGTTTCAACAAGGCAGGTCCTGGCTGTCAAACTTACTGGAGTTCTCTGAGGATATAACAAGTGCAGTGGATAGAGGGGAACAGATGGCCATTATTTACTTGGATTTCCAGAATGCGTTCAAAAAGGTGCCACATAAAAGACTTACCTGTAAGATAAGGATAGACAGAGTTGGGGGTGATGTATCAGCATGGATCAAGGATTGGTTAACTAATAGAGAACGGAGAGTTGGGATACATGAGTGTTTCTCTGGTTGACAATCATCAGGGGCTGGGGCTGGATCTGCAGCTGTTTACAATATACATTAACAATCTGGAAAAGGGGGCCATGTGTAGTGTATCTAAGTTTGCTGATGACACTAAATTAAGTGGAAAAGCAAATTGTGCAGAGGATATAGAGAGTCTGCAGAGATATAGATAGGTTAAGTATCAGTAAACACGAGGCTACCCACTTTGGAAGGAAAAATGGAACATCAGATTAGTATTAAAATCGTAAAAGATTACAGCATGTTGCTTGGGAGTGCTTGTGCATGAATCGCAAAAGGTTGGTTTGTAGGTGCAGCAAGCTTTCAAGGTGGCGTTGGTCTTCATTGCTAAAGGGATTGAATTTAAAAGCAGGGAGGTTATGCTGCAACTGTATAGGGTACTGGTGAGAACACATCTGGAGTACTGCGTGCTGTTCTGGTCTCCTTACTTGAGCAAGGATATACTGGCTTTGGAGGCGGTTAAGAGGAGTTTCACCAGGTTGATTCCAGAGATGATGGGGTCAGACTATGGGGAGAGATTGAGTTGCCTGGGACTGTACTTGCTGGAATTCAGAAGGATGAGAGAAGATTTTATAGAAACATAAAATTATGAAAGGGATAGATAAGTTAGAAGCAGTAAAGTTGTTTCCACTGGTGGGAGAAACTAGAATTAAGAGACATAACCTCAAGATTCAAGGGAGACAATGCTTTTCCCAAAGAGTGGTGAGTCTGTGGAATTCTCTGCTCAATGAAACAGTGGCAGCTACTTTAATTAAAATATTTACGACAAGGTTGAATAGATTTTTGCATAGTTGGGGAATTAAGGATTATGGGGGAAAGACAGGTAGGTGGAAATGAGTCCATGGTCAGATAAACCATGATATTATTGAATGGCAGAGCAGGTTCAAGGGCCAGATGGCCTACTCCTGTTTCTATTTTTTATGCTCAAAGAGACAGTACAGGAGCATAAAGACCCACACTCAATATTTTAGGAACAGCTTCTTCCACTCTATCAGATTTCTGAAACAGTCCATGAACACTAATCCACTATTACTCATTTGCACTATTAATTTTTTTAATTGTGACTGGACTTTTTATTATTTCTTTGCACTGTAATGCTGCCACAAAAACAAATTTGGTGGCATTGTGACAATAAACCTGATTCTAATTTTGAAATAGAACTGCATTTCTCATTATTCTGCAAACCTGCTTAGTAATAAGCAGATCACGCAAAGGAGAGTTGGTGGATGTGGTTACTTGGATTTTCGCAAGGCCATTGACACGTGTCCCTCTGAACCTTGAGGCTATGTCTCCTACCATGGGCGGTTCCAGGCCTGGCTGCAAAAGGAGGAGGTTTGGGCATGGGGGTAGCAACCCCATCCCATAAAAAAAACCAGTGTGACAGAAATGTCAGAAGTTCCAAAGACCTTCAAATCCAAGGATCTTCAAATATGGGCTATACCTTGAAAGACTGGCTTGGGACAAAGGACTCCAGCGAGCTGCTTTTAGCCTATGGCATAGTAGAAGAGATGGGGTGGTGAAGTAGTAACTTTTATACCTTTGATTACCGAAATTTCTAGAGTATTCAGTTTTTTGTATTCTTTCAGCTCTTAGAACACTTCGGCTTAAGAGTTGAAGGATTCTGCAATCGTCTCCAACAAGTGTTTTCTGAACTTTGAATGGTTTCCATCAAATTTTAAGGTTCACAGTTCTGGTCAAAATGCTAATTCCATCTAACCTTTTATAAATGTTAAACACCTCAATTAAATTATACCTTAATTGCCTTTACTTAAAGGAATCTAGATTGATGCAAGTAGTTACCTCAACTTCATTAGCAGCTATATAATTTTGATCAATCTTCATTGTGCTCCCATTGAAGTCAGTACCTTTCCCGCACTAGAGAATCCAACGCAAAATTCCAGATGGGACCTCCATCAATTAATGTTGATTTTTTTTTTGGGGGGGGGATGAACAGTCAGTTAATAATTCTCGCATAATGCAAACTCCGGGAAGTTTACACAATGTACCAAACTTCAAGGTCCTTTCAGCCCATCAGTCCAATTAAACACAACATATCTGAGGGGTCCATGTGTAGCTCATTGAAGCAACTATTTTCATTATCCCAAAGTAGAGGCTGTGGGTAACGAGGGAGTTAAAAACCAGTTAATGTTACAGCTTCAATTGACATAGCATTTCTATTTACCAAGTCTTGTTCAATGTCTTTCAAAGGGAAAAAAATACTGAGAAAGGATCCAGGACGGAAACATTCGCAGTTTTCTTTCCATAGATACGAGCTGACCTGCTGAGTGTTTCCAGCAATGTCTGTTTTTGTATGATTAAAAATTCACCTGGTCACATCACAAAACAAATTGTCACTCAAATATCAAACAGGATTTTCAAAATGACATCTTGAAGAATTTCAGCTAATGTCGTTAACTACTAGGCCGAGGGGCGAGCTCCTGCACTCAAACATTCTATAAATAATTGTTAGCATTTACAATTACACTCCTTGACTGGAATTGTCAATTGGTTTCAATTTAATGTTACATCAGATGTACTACAGTAAGGCAACAAAATAGTCATTTAATAGCTCAGTCTAAGTTTAATAAAACACACAACATAACCAAGCTCAAGATGTTAACATTAAGTTAGTCTTTGCTTTGATGTATTAATTTATAAAACATGCATTTGTGGATATTATTCACATCAGCTAGTATTCAAGAGCAATACCTGGTTAAGATTCTACAGCAAACCATATATTGATTATTTAAGGGTTTCATTATTCTGTTGGAGGTATGAGCTGAGAATTCCCATATTTAAAGTTCCCATTCTTCAAGTCTAAACAGACACTTAAAGCTCTATTTGGGTATGTTTGCAAAGTAGACATCAACAATACCTAATGAAACCCCTAGATAAACTCAAGGTTCAGTACTAAATAAATGCCTTGGAAAAAAAAATGCAAGCTTCAAGCAACATAATTTTCTCTTCCAAAATGCTTCTCCTACACTACCATGGCATTGCTGGTAGGGTGGGAGGACTCACCACATTGATATTCAGCGGTTTAAGCCGCTTGATGCTTTCCAGAGCAAAGATAGTGTACTCAGAGAGAAAAGCAGGCTCTGTTATCATCTCGGCCAACAGCTGTCTCGTTCACAAACAGAAAAGGAAACAAAGAAATACTCAGGAAATTATGGAAATCTCAGTAATAAAATAACAATGCGTTAAACCATATGTTCCACACATTATATTAGAATTTGTTTTTTCTAAAGATCCATTGAGTTGGACAAAAGAAAATCATTTTTGCATCGGTGACATGTTCTAGATTCTTGTTATAAACAAGTTACAACAATCTCCAGACATTGAAAAAGGACAATAAAGATTTGCAGCTGAAATAAGTAAAATAGTCAGGCACAGTCAAACCAAGTAACATCGTGGACGTTGCTTTAAAGAGAGCAACAGGAAAAGCATCTTGATCTTTTATGTGCAAAAAGAACTCTCATTCAAATAACTACCAAAGTTTCTGAAAGTTTCTCTTATTAAAACCACATCATCTGACTGTTCCAGCGTTAACAGAAGCTTAATTCACATGATATGCTTTATTTAAGCCCAAACAAAGCATAAGAAAATCTGCCACTTTTCAGGAATACTACTACTGTTCAAGTATAAACAGCAAGAAGAAATAGGAAAATATAAATAATAAATTCTAACAGCCAAAACAAACCAAGAACAGAGAGGCACAAATGTACTTTAAATAAAGCAAATTAGAAAAAGTCATCAGCCCAAATATTATACCAAGTTATATTCAGACGCCTTTAAACTTCATGACATACAGATCTAGCATGTTCAGCTCTTATTTTTGATTTACCATTAAACTGCAAACGCAGGGATGCTTTAGTAAAATGGAAACTTGTAAGACCATAAGATGTAGCAGCAGAATTATGCCATTTGGCCCACTGAGTCTGTTCCACAATTTGATCATGGCTGACACATTTTCCTCTTAACCCCATTCTCCTAACTTTTGATGCCCTTACTAAAAAAGAACCTATCTTTGCCCATTCTCCCAATCTGTCCCAATCATTCCTTAGACTATATTTTCTCAACACTACCTGCCCCCCCACTCATCTTTGTATCATCCGCAAACATGACAACAAAGCAATCAATTTCATGATCCAGATTATTTACATATACTGTAACACTGAAAGCAGCGCACCCGACATTGACCCCCGTGGAACACCACTAGTCCAAAAAGGTTCCCTTTATTTCCACTCTTTGCCAATCAACCAATTCCAACCCTTAAGGAAACCAAGCTGACTTAGACCCATTTTATCATGTGCCTCCAAGTACCCTGAAACCACATCCTTAGCAATCAATGCCAACATCTTCCCAACCATTGAGTCAGACTAACTGGCCTATAATTTCCTTTCTGCCTCCCTCTCTTCTTGAAAAGTGGTGTGACATTTGCAAACTTCCATTCCTCTGGAACCATGCCAGAACCGAATGATTCCTAAAAGATCATTACTAGCGGCTCCACAATCTCTTTTAGAAACCTGAGATGTAGTTCCTCAAGTTTCAGACCCTTCAGTTTCCCGAGCACCATCTCCCCAGTAATAGCAACTGCACTCACTTCTGCACCTTGACATCAAACTTCCAGCATACTTCTAGTGCCTTCCATGGTGAAGGCAAATGCTAAATACTCAGTTTGTTCACCATTTTCTTGTCCTCCTTTCTATCTCCCTAGTGTTATTTTCCAGCAGTCCAATATCTATTCTCTCCCCTTTACTCTTTATATATCTGAAAAAAAACTTTTGGTATTATTTTTGATATTATTGGCTAGCTTACCTTTAGAATTTATCTTCCCCTCCCATGTATTTTTTAAGTTACCTTCTGTTTCATTTTTTAAAATTTCCCAGTCCTCTAACTTGCAACTAATTTTTGCTCTATTATATGCCCACTCTTTTGGTTTTATGTTGGCTTTGATGTCCCTTGTCAGCCACAACTGTGTCTTCCTGCCTTTAGAATACTTCCTCTTTGGGATGTACCTACCCTGCACCTTCTGAAATGCTCCCAAAAACTTCAACCACTGCTGCTCTGCCATCTTCGCTACTAGTGTCTCCTTCCAATCAGCTTTGGCCAGCTCCTCTCTCATGCCTCTGTAAATCCCTTTACTCCATAACAATAGTGATACATCTGACTTTAGTTTCTCCCTTTCAAATTGCGGGGTGAATTCCATCAAGTTATGATCACCATTTTCCTAAGGGTTCCATTGACTTAAGCTCCTGAACCATATCTGGTTCATTACACAACACCTAATCCAAACTTGCTGTCTCCTCGTGGCTCAAACACAACCTGCCTTCACAAAAGCCATCTCAGAGGCATTCCACAAACTTTTTCTCTTGAGATCCAGCATCATCTTGATTTTCCCAATCTATCTGTATATTAAAATTCTCCATGACGAATATAACATTGCCTTTTTGGCATGCTTTTTCTATCTCCTGTTGTAATTTGTAGACCACATCCTGGCTACTGTTCGGAGGCCTGTTAAAAAAACTTCCATAAGGGTCTTTTTATCCTTATCTTCCAATCCTACATCACCTCTTTCTAAAGATTTGATTTCTATTTTTACCAGCTGAGCCACTTCTCCTCTTCATCTGCTTACCTGCAAGTCCTTTCGATAGATAATATAGATTGTGTGTCATTGGTTATTAAGCTCCCATCTACAATCGTCTTTCAGCCACATCTCTATGATACCCATGTCAAAACCTGCCAATCTCTAACACTCTATTTCATCCACCTTATTTTGCATTGTGCATGCATTCAAATATAACACCTTCAGTCCTTTATCTGTCATCCTTTTCAATTGTGTCCCCCTTTAACACTGCAACTCATCAAACTGACTGAATTTTGTCCCCATCATCTGCCTGTCCTTCCAGACAGTCTCACTTTCCACTACCTGTGCTTGCAAACCAACATCCCAATCCTCAGTCCTAACACTCCAATCTCCAACCACATGCCAAATTTGAGGCACAAAGGGATTTGGGAGTCCTCATACTAGATTCCCTAAAGGTTAGTTTGCAGGTTGAGTCTATGGTGAGGAAGGCAAATGCAATGTTAGCATTAATTTCCAGAGGACTAGAATACAAGAGCAAGGGTGTAATGTTGAGGCTTTATAAACCACTGGTGAGGCCTCACTTGGAACACCGAGAGCAGTTTTGGGCCCTTTATTTTAAAAAGGTTGTGCTGAGACTGGAGAGGGTTCAAAGGAGGTTCACGAAAATGATTCCAGGCTTAGCATTTGTTGGCTCTGGACCTGTAGACACTGGAATTCAGAACAATGAGGGATCACCTAACTAAAACCTATCAAACAGTGAAAGGACTTGATAGAGTGGATGTTTCTTATGGTAGGAATGTCTAAGACTAGAGGACACAGCCTCAGAATAGAGGGGCATCCTTTTAGAACAGAGATAAGGAGGAATGTCTTCAGCCAGGGAGCTGTGAATCTGTGGAATTCTTTGCCACAGGCAGCTGTGGAGGCCAGTCTTTGTGTATATTTAAGGCAGAGGTTGATAGATCCTTGACTGTTCAGGGCATGAAGGGATATGGGGAAAAGGCAGGAGATTGGGGCAGAGAGGAAAAATGGATCAGCCATGAATAAATGGCACAGCAGACTTGATGGGCCAAATGGCCTGGTTCTACTCCTATAACTAATGGTCTTGTGGTCTAAACATCCACTGACTCTCTTGTCTAAACTGCCTGTTATTTCCTCAAAGTATTCCAACACTTGGGCAAGGAAACCATGCTGACTTCAGCCTGTTTTAGCGTGAGCCTGCAAAGGGCCCAAAACCACATCCTGACAGCCAAGAGTTTTTCTTTTTTCCCCAATGTAAAAACTTCCGTTTCTTCCTGGAGTTCATTTATCTCAGCTGAAATGCAATTTGAAAGTATACATCAAAACAAGCATCTGAAATACTTTATTAGCAGTCAGCTCTAAGTTAGGATAAAGACATCATAGATACTTTCAGAGCAGTCATCGTTAAATGCACAATATCCCGAAGGTTCCTAACGGGATGATCAGAGCTTCATTTGGGTGCATCAAGAACTTGGGGTCATATTTCTCATTTTATACTTGCAATGATACAGGAGGCTGCCATTAAATCCACTACCTTCCACTCTCGCCCTCCACTTTCTACCATTAAACCAACTGCGTATCTAATTATCCATACCTCCTGAATCCCATGTGACCTAACTTTCCAGAGCAGCTTGCACATAAAACCTTAAAGGCCTTCCTGAAGTTCATATAAACCACATCTACCTTCCTGCCCTCATCAAAAAACTCAATGAAGTTCACAAGACATGGTCTCCCTTGCACAAAGCCACACTGACTATTGCTAATCAGCCATTTTTCTTGATATACGTACATCTTCTTTCTCAGAATCGTCTTCAATAATTTACCTAACACATTTAACACAGGAGTCTATAGAACATTACAGTAAAGCATGCCAACCCCAAGATCAGACTAACCCTTCCCTCCTACATAGCCGCCCTCCATTTTTCAATCATCCATGTGTATGTAAGAGTTTCTTAAATGCCCCTAATGTATCTGCATCTACCACCACCCTGGTGGGGTGTTCCACCATTCTGGATAAAGTATTTAACTCTGACATCCCTTCCCCCACCATACTTTCCTTTCATCTTATTTTTTTATTTATCCATTTCTGCCCTTGGAAAAAGTCTCTGGCTACCTATGCCTCTTATCTTGATCACCTTTATCAAGTCACTTCTCATTCTTCTTCACTCCAAAGAGAAAAACCCTAGCTCACTCAACCTACCTTTGTAAGACATTCCCTCCAGTTAGGGCAGCATCCTGATAAATCTCCTCTGCATCCACTCTAAAGCTTCCACATCATTTTATAATGGGGCATCCAGAACTGAACACTATTCCAAGCGTGATCTTACCACAGTTTTATCGAGCTACAACACTACCTCACAGCTCTTGAACACAATCCCCTAATGAAGACCAATAAACCATATGCCTTTTCAACAATCCTATCAAGTTGCATGGCAACTTTGAGGGATCTATAGTCATGGTCTACAAGATCCCTTTGTTCCTCTACACTGCCAAGAATCCTACCATTAACACTGCATCCCACCTTCAGATTGGACCTTCCAAAATGAATCACTTCTCACTTTTCCAAATTGAGCTCAATCTTCCACTTTTCAGCCCAGCTCTGCATCTTGTCAAAGCCACAATGCAACATACAATAACCATCCACACTATCCACAGTTCTACTAACCTTTGTGTGAATACCAAACATATGAACCCACTCTTCCAATTCCTCATCCAAATCATTTATAAAAATCACAGAGCAGGGATCCCAGAAGAGAACCCTGCGGAACAGTACTGATCAATATTCTCCAGGCAGAATATTCTCCATCTACTACCACCCTTTGCCTTCTATGGGCAAGTCAAATGTATACCACAGAGCTGTTTCCCTGGATCCCATACCTCTTGATTTTCTGAATGACCCTACCATGAGAGTGAGGGCTTCCGTTGGTCAAAACTGACCATGGACATGCATCCTAGCTGTCCAGATACGCAAGCCTAGGTAGTACAATATGGAAAACAAGCTGTTGCCCATGTAGCAAGTTCTCCCACTCCACGCATCTGATGAACCCAAAGGAATGACAGAAACCAATACAGCTTGTATCAGCAGCATTGTAGGAGTTGCCAGTCAGCATTGAACTCTATATAGGACTCCCCTAGAGATGCCTACTCCAAATTTGTCCCCCTCGGGGTTTACTCCTGAAGCCATCCCCATGAGTGGGTATAGCCACAAGGCAGTGGAGGTTTGAGATCAGGGTTTTCCCTTTACCTAGGTGAGCTGCCAACCCCCATCTCCCCTGCTACCATGGGAAACTTCACTAAAATGCATATAAACACCACTTACACCGCGTGAGGCTTGACCTGCCCCTCAAAAAGCCATACTGGGTATCTCTAACCTTAATCCCAACATGCTTCTCCAAATGCTTGTAAATCCTGTCTCTAAGAACCCTCTCAAATAATTTGCCCACCACTGAATTACGACTCACTGGTCTACGATACCCAGCATTACCCTATCTCCCTTTCTTGAGGAAAGGAGTAACATTTTCCACCCTCTAATTATCCAGTACTACTCCTAAGGCCAATGAGGACATAAACATCATCCCCAAAGGCACAGCAATCTCATCCCTCACTTCCTGGTGTAACTTGGGGTATATCCCATCCGGACCCTCACATTAGCCATTTCCACCTGGTAAAAAGTCTCTGACTATCTATGTTGCCCATCATCTTGCACACCTCTACCAAACCACCACAGTACTGATAAAAAGTCTTCATTTCAGACTTATCCATACTGTCAGGCTCTGTGCACTGATTTTTCAAGACCCAAATCAGCCCTACTCTTTATGTGGTTCTTCTTCTGCCTTTAATATATTAGAAAAACACTTACGGATTAACCTAATCTACCACTTTCCTTTATTTCATTTTTATGCACCCCCTACATTTTTTAATGGTCTTGATGGGCTTCCAACCTCCCTTCCCCCACCTTTTGGTTCTCTATAGCTCCCTTATGGTTCCTTTGTATCATTGTACCCTATGCCTGTAGACGACTCGAGTCCAAACAATGATTCAGGAAACAACTCCTCAGTCATGAGAAGGAGGCAGTTATGGAAGACCATGCCGATGACCAAATGTAGCAGACATATACTTCTGTAGCTAGGGGAAAAAAAACAAATGTCTCGTCTCTTGAATATGACATAAAATAATACGGTCTTTTTAGGACCTCCAACACATCGCCTCTGTGTTTATTGCTTAATGCCATTTTTCAGTAAACAAGTGTAAAGGAGAACAAAATGATTGCTACTCAGGATCCACTGAAACGAAATAAACACAAGTATAAAGAACAAAAAAATACAAATGCAAAAACAATCTATAAGAAACAATATACAAGTAACTGTTTGCTTGTGGTCGCTTAGTCTGATTGTACATACACAAAGTGACAGCACTCAAGTTCAGGATTGAACCTAGGATTGATCCCTAAACTATGAGGCAACAGTGCTATCAATCTATGGAAGCACCATAGCAACAAATAAAAGCATATTAAATGGCTGCAAATAGTTCAATGCTAAAATTCAATATAAAACATCAATGCTGATGCACATTTTATCTTAAGAAATTTGGTCTTACCTCCTTGTCACCTGGAGTGAAGGTGTCTTCATTAGACTGGCCTGACAAGGGTGAGTCATGGATCCTATTTCCTGCTGATGGAGTGGACCTTGGAGTTATCTAGGGAAAACAAACTATTTTTAAGTTTTTTTATAAAAGTTATTAAATATTCTTGCACTCACCACTTCAGGATTTTTATTTTACTAATCTCAGAAATTATATTTGCAAGCTTCTTGAAATAAAGAGGCTGCAAAATTAAAGGTTTACTGATTGACCAATTATATATACAAAAAAGTGTAGTTCCTATAGACAATTGTAAACTTGGTGAAATTTTAAAATTTTGTTAAATCAACAAATGAATCCAGTTTCAAATACACCTTTGACTTCCTGTCAATATATTCATAGTTCAATGCCTATAAAAAGTATTCACTCCTTTTGGAAGATTTCATATTTTATTGTTTTACAACATTGAATCACAGTGGATTTAGTTTGGCTTTTCTGACACTAAATAACAGAAAAAGACTCGTGTCAAAGTGAAAACAGATCTCTACAAGTGATCTAAATTAATTACAAACATAAAACACATGATAATTGATTGCCCAAGTATTCACCCCCTTTTTAATAATGTACACCAAATCATCACTGGTGCAGCCAACTGGTAATAGAAGTCATCTAATTAGTTAAATGCAGATCATCTGTATGCAGTCAAGGTGTTTCAATGATTGTAGTAAAAAATACACCTGTATCTGGAAGGTCCAACTGCTGGTGAGTCAGTATCCTGGCAAAAACTACACCATGAGGCAAAAAAACACTACAAGCATCTCTGCAAAAAGCTTATTCAAAAGCAGAAGTCAGGAGATGAATATAAAAAAATTTCCAAGTCTCTGATTATCACTTGGAGTAGTTAAGCCAACCATCGAGATACGGAAAGAATATGGCACAAGCTATAAACCTGCCTCAAGCAGGCTATCCTCAAAAGCTGTGTGACCATGCAAGAACAGGACTAGTGAGGGAGGCCACCAAGAGACCAATGACAACTCCGGAGGAGTCACAAGCTTTAGTGGCTGAGATGGGAGAGAGAACACATAAAACTGTTGCCCAGGTACTTCACCAGTCGCAGCTTTATGGGAGCATGGCCAAGAGAAAGCCACAGTTGGAAAAAAAATTCACATGAAATCTCGACTAGAGTTTGACAGAAAGGAGACTCTGAAGTCAGGTGGAAGGTTCTATGGTCTGATGAAACCAAAATTGAGCCTTTTGGCCACCAGAGTAAACACTACATTTGGCGTAAGCCAAACACCACACATCAAAAACACAAAACATGCTGCAAAACATGGTGGTGGCTGCATCAAGCTGTGGGGATGCTTCACTGCCGCAGGCCCTGGAAGGCCTGTGACGGTAGAAGGCAAAATGAATGCAGCCAAATACAGTAAAATCCTGGAGGAAAACCTGAGGCATTCTGCAAGAGAACTGTGACTTGGGAGAAGATTTGTTTTCCAGCAAGACAATGACCCCAACCAAAATGCCAAAGCTACACTGGAATGGGTTAAAAACAACAAAGTTAATGTCCTGGAGTGGCCAAGTCAGAGAAAAAAAATTGCATATTTAATATATATTATGATATTTAATATATTATGATCTATGATATTTTCAAATCAGTTTATGGCCAATGCACTGGAGTTGCTGTTGAAATGTAGCTGTCAATGGTAGCAGAAATGATCAGTTAAACTGTTTTGCTCTGAATAATGAAGTCTAGGCATATCACAAAACAAGGATGAGGTGTAATTAACATGCAATTTTTTCAATAAAATGGTTGTTCATTTGGTGGTCCTCCAAAATGTTGAGATAAACTAAAAATTTACTGGCTATTGTGGAACTTGCATCAACTCACATTTATCCATGAACCAAAGTTTGCTGACCTAAATTAGCTCTGGTGAAGATTGATCTTAAAGACCTCATTCAAATCTTCCCTTGTTTTAGCACATCCAATCTCTCTAACTTCAATTTCTGACTTGCACCAGCTTTCACATATTCTATCTTAAGTGGCCAACCCCCAAGCACTAGAATTCCATTCACAAGTTTGTCCATTAAAAACAGGAAAAAAATGGCAGTAGTAAGTATGCCAGACTCAAGTTGAAACTTCGCAGAATACTGCTTTCATCTTGGAGTTCCAGTATTTGCAATTTTGAATTTCTTCTTTTCATTTTAATTTTTTAAGCCACTTCAAAGTGGGTAACTGGGAGGCCTTCAAAAGTGAAATCTTGAGGATACAGAATACCTTTTAGAATAAAATGAAAGGCTAACAGATTTAGACAACCTTCGTTTTCAAGAGATTTTGAAGCCCTGGTTAAGAAGGAGACACATTACAGGTATTGGCAATTAGGATTAAATGAAGCACTTGAGATTGGTTCCAGAGGGGTTAGACTATGAGGACAGATTGAGTCACCTGGGACTGTACTCGCTGGAATTCAGAAGAATGAGAGAAGATCTTATAGAAATATATAAAATTATGAAAGAGATAGATAAGATAGGAGGAGGAAAGTTGTTTCCACTGGTAGGTAAGAACTAGGGGACATAGCCTCAAGATTCAGGGGAGTAGATCTAGAACGGAGATGAAGCTGAACTGCTTTTCCCAGAGAGTGGTGAATCTGAGGAATTCTCTGCCCAATGAAGCAGTGGAGGCTACCTCAGTAAATACATTTAAGACAAAGTTGGATTGATGTTTGAATAGTAGGGGAATTAAAGGTTATGGGGAAAAGGCAGGTAGGTGGAGATGAGTCCATGGCCAGATCAGCCATGATCTTACTGAATAGCCGAGCAGGCTCGCCAGGTCAGATGGCCTACTCCAGCTCCTATTTCTTATGTTGTAAGAAATTGAAGAGAACACGAGAGAAATCAAGAAGCCAAAATGAGGACATAAATTTGCTCTGCATAAAATATAGTCCAATCTTCATATGGTCTCCAATAATAGACAAACACAATCTGCATAAACTAATAACACAGACAGTTGTACTTCTCGTCAACACTGAGTCCACTATTTAAACAATCACAGTCTAGGTTCAGAAAATAATGTGAACCTCTGGGGTAACGCCTTCTACAGAAGCTATTTGGAGTCAGGTGTTCTAATCAATCAGATTAGATTGGAGGTATGGGTTTTAGAGGTGCCCTGTCCTATAAAAAGACACACAAAGTCAGGTTACTGACAGATCCTGCTCTTCTCAAGAAAGATCTGTTTACGTGCACCATGCCTCAATCAAAACAACTTTCAGAGGACCTTAGAAGCAGAATTGAAGAAATACATGAAACTGGAAAAGGCTACAAAAACATTTCTAAAGACCTGAGTGTTTTTTTCAGTCCACAGTAAGAGAAATTGTCTATAAATGGAGGAAATTCCGTACTGTTGTTAATCTCTCTAGGAGTAGCTGTTCTGCAAAGATTACACCAAGAGCACAACATGCAATGCTGAAGAAGGTGAAAAAGAAACCAGGGGTAACAGCAAAAGATCTGCAATAATCTCTAGAACATGCTAAAGTCTCTGAACATGTATCCACTATAAGAAAAACATTGAACAAGAATGGTGCGTGTGTAAGGACACAAGCAACAACTGCTCTCCAAAAATAAACATTGTTACACCTCTCAAGTTTGCAAAAGACCACCTGGATGTTTCTCAACACTTCTAGGGCAATTTTCTGTAGATATATGAGACAAAAGTTGATCTTTTTTGGCAGAAATGCACACTGCTATATTTGGAGGAAAAAGGGCACAGCACACCAACACCAAACCCTCACCCCAACTGTGAAGCATGGTAAAAGAAGCATTATGGTTTGGGGCTGCATTGTTGCCTCAGGGCCTGGACAGCTTGCAATCATTGAAGGATCAATGAATTCAAAATTGTATCAAGACATTTTACAGGAGAATATCAGGGTCCATCACCTGAAGCTTATTAGAAGCAACAAGACAATGATCCAAAACACAAGAGTGAGTCAACAACAGAATGGCTTAAGAAGAAAATGTGTTTTGGAACAGCTAAGTCAGAGTCCAGACCTTAACCCAATTGAGATGCTGTAGCATGACCTGAAGAGGGCTATGTATGCAAGATATCCCAGAAATATTGATGAACTGAAACAGTTTAGTATGGAGGAATGGTCTAAAATTCCTCCTCACTGTTGTACAAGTCTGGTCAGCAGCTACAGGAAATGTGTGGTGGAGGTTACTGCAGCTAAAGGAGGTTCTAACAGTTATTAAATACAAGGGTTCACATACTTTTTCCAGTCTGGACTGTCACTAATTAAATGTCTTCAATAAAGTCATGAAAATTACAGTTGTTTATGTGTTATAGTTTAGCCAGATTCTGGTTGTCTATTATTGTGACTTAGATGAAGATCAGACTACATTTTATGAGTAATTAATGCAGAAAACCAAGTAATTGAAAAGGGTTCACAAACTTTTTCCTGAAACTGTTGGTATTTGGATAGATAGGGCCTGATTAGGGATAGTCAACATGACTGTGTTTGGTTGGAGCTTTTCCAAGGAGGTTATCATAAAGGTTGAAGGAGGAAAGGTGCTGGATGCTACATACATAGACTTTGGCAAAACCTTTGACAAAGTCCCACATGGAAGGCTGGTGTAGGCCTTCACTTGCCATTCAAAAAGCAGCAAATTAAATTCAACATTGGCTTAGCAAGAGAAGAGAGTGATATTAGATGGTTGTGTTCTGGCCTCTAGAAGTGCTGTTTGTTTTGCATGAACATCACTGTATATCAATCTGGTTTTCACAGCATAGTTATGGAAATTGCATATATTAAACCAATTGTGAGAATAATCAACGGTATTTTTATATTCCGGGTGTATGGGGTGTCTAGGGAGGGGCAGCACCTCTGGTGGGGGGGCCTGCCGTGCCCTTTTTCAGGGCAGCTTGTCCACCTTTGGTCCCCACCAGGCGCTCAGCTCTCACCTGTGGCTCCAAATAGCTGTAGCACGCGCAGCAGCCACACACCGGTAAACCATCTCGGCAGACAGGCCAAATCAGGTGAGGGTAGCCGATGGGTCTTCGACCCTCGGTGAGGTAGGGGATTTGCCTATCCCAGCGTGTGAAGTTCGGCCCTGGCAGATTGAGTGGAAGAGACCGATTAATGGTCCAACGGTCAAGAAGGCAGGCCAGCAGGCATGGTGGAGCGCCAAGAGCACGACAAGGCACTTAGACGTCCTGGTCATCCTCTGCGAGGGGATAATCTCTTTAAACTCACCCGGCAGAAGGCAAAGGCAAACCACTGCTGTAACCTGCCGAGTGTATGATTTCCCAACATGTCAGAGAGGCGTGGAGGGAAATCGTCCACCAACTGGAAATTCCAGTTGTGACCTAACGACGACCATGATTTGTATATTCAGGCGCCTGATAATCTTATATTTAATTTAATTCCTATTTTACATATTTTTCTGCAGTTTCACAAGTTCTCATTGAAAACCTTGAATAAAACTTTCGGCTTGGTTGATTTTTGAGAAGATGTCTAGCTTTGTATATGCAAACTGCGAGGGAAGTAGATTGACTGGTGGCTTGTGATTAATGGTGTGTTGCATGGATCTGTGTTTATCAAAGATCTGGATGATAATGTGGTAAACTGGATCAACAAATTTGCAGAGGACATCAAAATTGGGGGCATAGTGTGTGGAGAGGAAGGTTATCAAAGCTTGCATCAGGATCTAGACCAACTGGAAAAATGGGCTGAAAAATGACATATGGATTTATATTGTTATGACCCCAGCCCCCTCCTTTGTGAGAATCGCAAGAGCCCTAGTGAAGGGGGGGGTCAATGACCCAAGAGAAGAGAAAGATACGTGCAGTGTCCCTCGTTTCACGGCGAGGCAAAAGCTGGCGACTGTGGTCATTAGATAGATAGATAGATACTTTATTCATCCCCATGGGGAAATTCAACTTTTTTTCCAATGTCCCATACACTTGTTGTAGCAAAACTGATTACATACAATACTTAACTCAGTAAAAAATATGATATGCATCTAAATCACTATCTCAAAAAGCATTAATAATAGCTTTTAAAAAGTTCTTAAGTCCTGGCGGTAGAATTGTAAAGCCTAATGGCATTGGGGAGTATTGACCTCTTCATCCTGTCTGAGGAGCATTGCATCGATAGTAACCTGTCGCTGAAACTGCTTCTCTGTCTCTGGATGGTGCTATGTAGAGGATGTTCAGAGTTTTCCATAATTGACCGTAGCCTACTCAGCGCCCTTCGCTCAGCTACCGATGTTAAACTCTCCAGTACTTTGCCCACGACAGAGCCCGCCTTCCTTACCAGCTTATTAAGACGTGAGGCGTCCCTCTTCTTAATGCTTCCTCCCCAACACGCCACCACAAAGAAGAGGGCGCTCTCCACAACTGACCTATAGAACATCTTCAGCATCTCACTACAGACATTGAATGACGCCAACCTTCTAAGGAAGTACAGTCGACTCTGTGCCTTCCTGCACAAGGCATCTGTGTTGGCAGTCCAGTCTAGCTTCTCGTCTAACTGTCATCTCGTGGAGACACCTTTGTGAATTGGGAACTGTACTACGTGTATACCCTCAGGGCAACGTGGGTGGAGAGACGGAGAGAGATTGCATCATCCCAACCTGATTGACATCTGATTGACATCTGAGTTCAGATAGAGGGGTTGTAAAGACTGCCCCCCAGACACACCAGAAGACACGCTAGAAATCCTGTGACAGCGTTTAATAGCAACAGCCGGTGGGGGAGTTCATGTGCATCTTTTCCTTGCCTGGGATTGGCGACCTCACCACCGAAAAACGGCTTAGCTACAGGAGAGGCCACAAGTGAGCAGCCATTCCCCAACGAGACTCCGACGGATCAAACTCATAAAGGTTGGAAAAACCCGCCGGGTAACTGTTCCATTCAATCTCTATCTGTCTCTCTCCAACAAAAGTGCACCACCGCGACACCCCAAAAGACGGCAGCTGGTGGAACTGCAGTGACCGCAAGAGACTTTTAGATATACAGCGGACAATATATACCTCACCCCTAGACGACAGAGCTTATTTCTTATTGATTATTACTATACCTGCGCTTTAGATTGAGTATTGACGACGTATGTTATCTGAATGTTTGTATTAACCTTACTTTTGTGCCCCTTTATAAATAAAAACGTTTAAAAATGGTACCATCAGACTTCAGCGGACCTCTCTATCTTTGCTGGTAAGTGATCCAGTTACGGGATACGTAACAACTTGGGATTCTCGTTTCGGGATTTGACACCAAATTGGGGGAGGCCAGTGAATCGGGCTTGTAAGTCCAAACTTGGATCTGGTTGCGCAGGTAGCCAGACAGGAAACCAGCAAAGATGGACGTGGGAGAATTTATGAAAAACCCGACTGTGGAGGCGCTAGAGGTGGCCACCAAATCAGACTTGTTAAATTTGGCGAAGGGATTGGACCTCACAGAAGTGAGGTCGTCCATGAAAAAGCGGGAGGTGCAAGGGGTCATAACTCAGTATTACATTGGGAAGAATGTGTTCGAAGTTGAGGTATTGGAAAATATCCTTGAAAAAGTACCAGCTAGTGGGATGGATCAGCTAGAGTTGGAGAAATTAAGGTTGGAACATGAATTTAAAATAAAGCAGCTGGAAGTAGCTGAGAGAGAGAAAGAAAGGGCCGAGAAAGAAAGGGAGCAGGCGTTCCACATAAAGGAGTTAGAGGTGAAAAAAGAGCAGGACCAAGCTGAAAAGCAAAGACAGCATGAAATTCAGCTAAAAGAGCTAGAAGTAGCTGAGAAAGAGAAGGAACGAGCCGAGAAAGAGAAGGAACGAGCCGAGAACGAGAAGGAACGAGCCGAGAACGAGAAGGAACGAGCCGAGAAGCAAAGAGAGTATGAGGAGAAACAGAAACAGAGGGAACATGACTTGGAGATGGAGAAGTTAAAGAAAGAGCGAAGAGATCTAGGGTTAGATCGAGAGGAGAGGTTTAATGTTAGTCGGGAGTTGAGGGTAGTACCTCCATTCGAAGAGTCGGATGTTGATAGTTATTTCTTGCTTTTTGAAAAGGTGGCAGTAAATCAGAAGTGGCCCAAAGAGCAGTGGGTGGCGTTGTTACAAAGTGTGTTAAAAGGGAAGGCACAACGAGCATATGCGGCATTGGCCATCGAGGAAGGGGAAGCGGAGAATTATGCCAAAGTAAAGGAGGCCATTCTCCGGAGTTACGAGCTAGTACCTGAAGCTTATAGACAAAGGTTCAGAAATTTACGGAAAGGGTGGAATCAAACGTATACCGAGCTAGCCTATGAAAAGGGTGTGCTCTTGGACCGTTGGTGCACCGCGGAACAGGTGGACGGGGATTATGGGCGTATCAGGGAGTTATTTTTGATTGAGGAATTAAAAGGGTGTGTTCCAGAGGAGATCCGGATGTATTTGAATGAGAAGCCGAGTAAGTCCATCTCAGAAATTGCTAGGTTCGCAGATGAATATGCCTTAACCCACAGGACAAAGTTTTCCTCGCTAAAAGGTTACCCGAGAGACTGTGGGAACGACTGAGAAAGTCCGCCGGCTGAGGCAGAGGTCCCGCCGGGAGCTAGTGGTAAGGTTGAGGGGGAAAGGCCAGGCGGCCCGAGATTTCCGGGCTTGACCTGTTTTAATTGTGGGAAGGGAGGACATATTGCCTCTAGGTGCTTTGCTCTGAGAAAGGAGCCAGAAAAAGGGAAAGCAGTGGTCCCTATCGGGTGTGCCGTGATAATCAGTAAATCGACGAGAGAACCCCGAGTAGACAGAGTACGAGAGGGGTCAGAGACTTGGCTGTCACCCGGAACCGTGTCCGTGAAGGGGGGAGACCCACCCATTCCCGTCCGAATCTGGCGAGACACCGAGGCGGAGCTGTCGTTGATCCGCCGTGAGATACTAGATTTCGGTCGGAGAAGGGGAATGGTCGCCGTGAAGGGGATAGGTACAAGAATAGAAATGGTGCCCCTACATCAGGTAATTATGGATTGTGAGCTGGTATCTGGACCAGTCGAAATAGGGGTGCCATCAGAATTCCCGAGAACTGACGCAGACGTCCTCCTTGGAAATGATTTAGCCGGGGGGCAGGTTTGGACAAGGGTGACACGGCCCAAACAGCCTGTGAGGATTGCAGCCCCGCCCCTCGCATCTCCAGTCTGTACCACAGGCGCGAGCATTCGCAGCCTGTCGAGAAAGGCAGCTGAGAAAATGAGCAGTTTAAATCTGGCCAGTATTGATTTGGCCGAGATGGTCCTACCAACCCTGTACCACGAGGGTTCTGAGAGTGGTAAACCGAAGAGTAGTAAAGTGAAAGGGGTTAAGGGAGAGGAGCTAGATCTGCCCTTAGCGAAGAGAAAGGTCCTAGAGGTAGGAAATAAAGATGAGAAACGGAAAAAGCTGTTAAAAGGTCCAGAGTTGGACATGGATGATCTGTCGGGGGTGACAGCCCTGTTTGAAGAAGTTAAGAGTTGTCAAGGTGTTTCCGATAATGAGATGAAGGCAGTCCTAGATGAAAAGGATGCCATTACCTTGGAGAGGTCTGCTGGGTTGGCAGACGAAGTTGTTTCAGCCCGCGGGGTTGAGTTTACTCCAGAAGGGAGTTGCCCAGAGAGGAACTGGGAGGATCAGGGGAATTTAGAATTTGAAAAGGGTACGGGTATTGAAAGCCTGGAATAGGCAGATGTCCCGTTTGAGTGTGTCCAAGATGCGGATGCACGTGGTACTGAACCTAGTAATGGAGCTCAGAAAAAGTCTGAGGTATTTGATTCAGTTGAAAAGGAATGCAGTCCCTGTGGGTCAGATGGACTGGGTTCAGTGAAGACAGGGTTAACCCTGGTAATTGGGGGAAGGGAGTGTTCCCATGTGTTTGTACACGAAGGGGTGGTGAACCTTAAAGTGGAACTCGACCATGGGGGGATAAACATTATTATTGAAGGGAACAGGAAGTTTGTAGATCCCAAATCGAATGAAGAAAATTTAGATTGGTGTCAGAAGAAGCAACCGGGCTACAGAAACGATGGCTTGGCAACGCGGTGCCTGCGCATCGATTACAGGTTGATTTGGAATGTAAAGGTGCCCCACACGCTGTTGTTATTCAAGAGAGCACTGTGAAAAAGCCGAATTTTAAATGTGGCCTGAGGGAAAGGTTCGAACTGAAACCCATCAGCCTGCACGGTCTTGACAAAAGGGTTAGCTACCTATGTAACATTAAAGAATTGGGTGGAAATTCACACAATGATTTAAGTTTGGAACACGGTGTTGAAAGAATAACCCTTATGGAACGGAAAGGCGGGAGAGTACCTCGCCAAATTACCCAGATCCCCCACGTAGGAACTCACCGGAAAAGAGGTGACGGTTAATGGGGGCGCCATTTTTAAATAGAAAAACCAGCTGTACGGGATTTTGACAAAGCATGTGAATAACAAAGACAACCCCCTTGGAACCCTGCCTGTTGAAATCTGATGCTACCAGCCTTTAGTCAGGGACAAGATGTTACCATATTAACGGAAGTGCCACTGTAATCGTTAACTGTTTAGACACTGAAAAATGTATGACGGTACAGCTCTGTAGTTAAAAGAAAAGCTTTTTTACTATGTTAGATCCTAAAACCCTGTAAAACTCTGTACCACTCCGTTTTAACCGCTGGGAAAAACGTTTTTAAGAGGGGAGGTGTTATGACCCCAGCCCCCTCCTTTGTGAGAATCGCAAGAGCCCTAGTGAAGGGGGGGTCAATGACCCAAGAGAAGAGAAAGATACGTGCGGTGTCCCTCGTTTCACGGCAAGGCAAAAGCTGGCGACTGTGGTCATTGTCTCGTGGAGACACCTTTGTGAATTGGGAACTGTACTACGTGTATACCCTCAGGGCAACGTGGGTGGAGAGACGGAGAGAGATTGCATCATCCCAACCTGATTGACATCTGAGACCCCGTGAGTTCAGATAGAGGGGTTGTAAAGACGGCCCCCCCAGACGCACCAGAAGACACGCTAGAAATCCTGTGACAGCGTTTAATAGCGACAGCCGGTGGGGGGGTTCGTGTGCGTCTTTTCCTTGCCTGGGATTGGCGACCTCACCACGGAAAAACGGCTTAGCTACAGGAGAGGCCACAAGTGAGCGGCCATTCCCCAACGAGACTCCGACGGATCGAACTCATAAAGGTTGGAAAAACCCACCGGGTAACTGTTCCATTCAATCTCTATCTCTCTCCCTCCAACAAAAGTGCACCACCGCGACACCCCAAAAGACGGCAGCTGGTGGAACTGCACTGACCTCAAGAGACTTTTAGATATGCAGCGGACAATATATACCTTACCCCTAGACAACGATAGAGCTTATTTCTTATTGATTATTACTATACCTGCGCTTTAGATTGAGTATTGACAACGTATGTTATCTGAATGTTTGTATTAACTTTACTTTTGTGCCCCTTTATAAATAAAAACGTTTAAAAATGGTACCATCAGACTTCAGTGGACCTCTCTATCTTTGCTGGTAAGTGATCCAGTTATGGGATACGTAACAATATACAGACAAGTTCCTGCTCTTGAAGTCAATAATCAGCTCCTTGGTCTTACTTGGGCTGTGTGAGAGTTGTTATGTGGCACCACTCAGCCACATTTTTAATCCCTCTCTTATACGCTGACACGACCTTGATTCAGCCAATGCCAGCGGTGTCATCTGCAAACTTAAATACGGCACTGGAGCTGTGGTTAGCAGGGGGCAAAGTGCTCCTTGTGGAGCACCTGCACTGATGGAGACCGTGGAGGAGATGCTGTTGCCAATCCAAACTGACTGGGATGAGAAAATTGAGGATCCAACTGCACAAGCTGGTATTGAGGCCAAGGTCTTGAAACTTACTGAGAAGCTTTGAGGGGATGATAGTGTCGGATGTCAAACTGTAGTCAACAAAAATGTGGAGGAATTAGTAATGATCTTTCAAGAATCACAACAATCTGGAATGATTCAAGATCGAAGAAGGGAGCCAAAAGGCAGTAAACTTTAGGCCAGTTAGCTTGACTTAAGTGTTTGGGAAGATGCTAGAGTTCACTGTTAAGGATGAGGTTTCTGGGTACTTGGGAGGCACATAATAGGCCAAAGTCAGCATGGTTTCCTTGGGAGAAATATTGCCTAATCTGTTGGAATATTTTTGTGGCAGTAACAAGCAGGATAGACAATGGAGAGTCAGTGGGTGTTGTTCACTTGGATTTTCAGAAGGCCTTTGACAAGGTCCTGCACACAAGGCTGCTAAATAAGAGCCCATAGTATTACAGGAAAGATACTAGCATAGCTAGAAGATAGCTGACTGGCAAGAAGCAAAGAATGAGAATGGGGGGGCAGGGACGGTCCTTTTCTGGTGGGCTTATTGTGACTACTGGTGCTCTGCAGGAGTCGGTGTTGGGACAGCTTCTTTTCACATTATACATCAATGATTTGGATGACGGACTTGACAGCTTTGTGGCCAAGTTTGCAATGACAGAAGGATAGGTGGAGGGGAGAATCGTGTTGAGGAAGGAGAGAATCCGCAGAATGACTCAGACAGATTAGGAGAATGGGAAAAGTAGCAGCAGTGTAGAGAATTATATGGTCATGCACTTTGACAGGAGGAATAAAGATGTAGAATATTTTCTAAACAGGGACAAAATTCAAAATTCAGAGGTACAATGGGCTTGGAAGTCCTCATGCAGAATTCCTTAAAGGTTAACATGCAGGTTGAGTCGGTGGTAAAGGCAAATACAGTGCTAGCATTCGTTTTGAGGGGACTAGAATATAAAAGGATGGAATGCTGAAGCTTCATAATGCATTTGTCAGACTACACTTCTTTTGCAACAGCAATTAAATTGGTAGTACAAAAAGCCAACAAAAAAAATGAGGTAGTGTTCAATGGGTTCATTTATTATCCATTCAGAAATCTGATGACAGAGGGGAAAAGTTATCCCTAAAATGCTGAGTACATCCACCCTAATGGTAGCAATAAGAGGGCACCTCCTGTATGAAGGGAGTCTTTACTGATGGATGTCGTCTTTGTGAGGCAATGCCTTTTGAAGGTGTCCTCGATTCTGGAGAGGCTAGTGCCCACTGAGAGTATTATGAGCAGTTTTGGGCCCCTTATTTAAGAAAAAATGTGCTAGTATTGCAGAGGGTCCAGAGGAGGTTTACGGGAATGATCCAAGAATGAATGGGTTAACTTATGAGTATTTGTTGGCACTAGGCCTTTACTTGCTGGCATTTAGAAGAATGGGGGGGTGAGATCTCACTGAAATTTATCAAATATTGAAAAGCCTACATAGAGTGGACATGGAGAGGATGTTTCTTTTAGTAAGGGAATCTAGCAGCAGAAGACACAGCTCCAGAATAGCAGAACATTCATTTAGAACCGAGATGAGAAAGAATTTCTTTAGCCAGAGGGTGGTGAACTTGTGGAATTCATTGCCACAGACGACTGTGGAGGTCAAGTCATTGGATACATTTAAAGCAGAGGTCAACAGTTTCTTGGTAAGTAAAGGTGTCAAAAGTTACTGGGAGAAAACAGGAGAATGGGGTTGAGAGGGATAGTAAATCACCTATGACGGAATGGCGGAGCAGACTCAATGTTCCTATGTCTCATTGATGTCTCAATCTTGTTAATACAAGCTGAACCAAATGCATAATGATTAAAATGTGCTAAACAGATGATAATAAAGTACAGAAATTCATTACTTAAATGCAGTGTCCCATTCTTTCTTATATTCCACTGCAGTAAAACTGTAAAAACCCAACAGCCTTAGGAATTTGTTGGTATGTACAAGAAGATTTTCCAGATAATCAAATGTTACACCTAATAATAACCACCAAAGAGAATTTTGTTTACACGTGTTTTAAATATTGCACAGTAGTATAATGTGACTGGAGGGTAATCATCTCTGGAAGACTTTTAGTGCCTTTGCCAGTGATACTTAGAAAAGAACAATATGGCTAATGAAAGTGTAGCTAAAAAATAGTGTAGTGGGCAGGAATTCAGATTAGTTTACCACTGGAATCTCTCCCAGGGCAGAGATTATCCCTTTAATCTTTTGTTACACCTGAACAAAAAAGAACCAATACTGTGGTAATATTTGGTAGTGCTACAAGGGTGGGTTTAAATGAGGTTTTCTATGGTGGTGTGATTCCATGCATCGAGAAGGTAAATGAGGTGAGTGAAGTTACCTGGTTCAGGAGCCTGATGATTATAGGGTAATAAGAGACTCTTTCAGAGGCACATGGCTGAAAGGAAATGCAGAGCTCTATCGGAGTAGGTTAAACAGTAGGCACAACATTGTGGGCTGTACTATTCTATGTCCTTGACCAACACTTCATTCCTTACAACAGGACTTAATTATACTGAAGTGTATAAAATAATGTGGGACATAGATAGGTGAATGCACTCATTCCTTTCCCAGGGTTGGAGAATCAAGAATGAGAAGGCATAGGTTTAGGTTGAGAGGGGAAAATTTTCAGAGGAATCTGAAGGTTAACCTTTTTAAAAATGCTTAGAGTGGTACCTATGCGGATTCAGCTGCCAGTGGAAGTGGTTCAGACAAGTACAATAGCATTTAAAAGATAGCTGTGGCAGATACATGGATTGGAAAGGTATAGAATCTTAGGAGCCAAACACTAGCAAATGGGACTAGCTTGCATGGGGCATCTTGACTGCAATGGACCAGTTAAGGCCAAAGAAGCTGTTTCCAGCGAACCCATGGAGTTTAAAGGGAATGGGAAATTTTAAAGCACTCTGTATTTTGATTGAGTTCCCAACTCCACTGCTAGCTCTGGTTACACACCCAGCCTCAATCCAGACCCCAGCCATGATCCACAACTTACTTGTCTCTGAAAACCTGGGTCATGCTCTGGACTAATGAACAAGTCAGATTTCCAAACAAATTCGATACCCGATTATTGAAACTTCACATTTATAGACCATCATATTTTAATGACTTTGAACAGCTCCCCTTCAAAAGAAAGTTGTCAACACGTACTATAGACCCAGCTTCAATTTACAACGGGCTGAATTGGAACTCTTGGGAAGGAAATCAGATGGACAAAAAGGGGAGACAGGATATTATGGCAGTTAAGGTAAAGGAGAATTATAAACAATTCAATTAATATATTAATAATTTTTTATAGTGCACTTTTCATACAAACAATGTAGTTACAAGTGCATTACAATGGGATAAAATGCAAACATGAAAATAAAAGACAAAAAGATGTTAATTAAAACCAAGGTTTTAAATAGGATTTCTGGCATTTAAAAGTGTCAAATGAGTTTGTGTTCCTTATCATTTCAGGTATGGAGTTCCACGGTTCAGGAACACATTCAAAAAAGCTGACTTTTCTTAATATATTAAGAACAAAAGGGCAGAGAATATATTCAGAACCATGCAGAGAATTACTATTATTTTATTACTACAGGCGGCCCCCGTTTTTTTGAACGTTCGCTTTACGACAGCTTGCTGTTACGAAAGACCTACATTAGTGCCTGTTTTCACTAACCAAAGAGGTTTTCCCTTCTACGAGAAAAAGACGCCCGCTTTATATGTGTGTTTACCCTGAGAAAGACTACAATGACCGTGAAGCTTTGTGTGGGCAGTTGTGTGCGCATGCGTATACGTGCTATGCATGTACGTGCGTAGTTGTGTACATGCACATGTGTGTACATGCTGATTTTTTTTCTCCAAATCGATTTTGGCTCGCTGTCTTCCCGATTTTGATAAGTGAAACTACACTGTACATACAATATTTCTACTTTATATAGGCTGTATATTTATCATATCATTCCTGCTTTTACTATATGTTCGTGTTATTTTAGGTTTTATGTGTTATTTGGCTTGATTTGGTAGGTTATCTTTTGGGTCTGGTAACGCTCTAAAATTTTTCCCATATAAATTAATGGTAACTGCTTCTTCACTTTACGACATTTCGGCTTACAAACGGTTTCATAGGAACACTCTACCTTCAGATAGCGGGGGAAACCTGTACTTATTAGACACTGATATTTAGGGCAGCATTGCAGGTCCTCTTTCTCAGGTAGTGTTCAGGGCTTCCTTCATCACGTCAGGAGCCTCCTCTGTGTTTTCACTACTGAGAGTCGTGCAAGTCCCAGGTGGAGACTCAGGAATACCATCACACTCAGATGTGGAAGGATTCTTCATTGCTGTTTTCATAACAATTTTGTTTTACCAGTCAGGGTTGTTAGCCCTGAGCTGAACCCCCAACCCCAGAGGACCGGTGGACCACCCTTGGACCTGTTTGGCACAAGTGACCCTACCAAGAGCCAAAGCATAATGCCCTGACTCCAGTCAACATAGCTCTCTGGGTCACTGAGGCATGCAAGTCTCCAAATCCTACACCAAGGTTGTGGTCATCTTGGTGGTAGGCAGAAAACAGGTTCCCTTAAAGAACTTTGTGATCATCTTGTGTGCAGCCAAAAAGATATCAGCTGAATCTTAAACAAATACTTCCCATTTGTATTTACTGTGGAGAAGGTCATGGAAGTGAGAGAATTTTAGGGACGGCAACAATTATGTCCTAAAACACATCAGTATTACAAGAGGTGCTTAATGTCTTAAAGCTCCTGAGAGTCAAAGTCACACAACACAGTAACAGTCCATGCCAACCAAATTAATCTCGAGCTAATGCAGTTACTTGCATTTCGCCCATAATCCACAACACCTACATACAACAAGTACATACCAATTGAAACATCTGAAACACTTGCCCCTCAAGTCCCCTTTACATCATTCTCCTGTCACCTTAAACCTATGCCCTCTAGTTTTAGACTCCCCTACCCTGGGAAAAACACTCTCAATCCTCTCTACAATTCAGCCTCACCAATGACTTACACAAATGTAACATCATGTCCCATTTCCTATTCTCAATCCCTATCTGATGAAGAACAGCATGCTGAAGACATTTTTCACCATCCTGTCTACTCATGATGCCACTTTCAAAGAACCATGCACTTGTCCTGCTGTTCCATTACTTTTCCTACTACCATTCATAGTCCAAATCCTATGCTGGTTTGCCTATCCAAAATACATCACCTCACACTGGGCTATATGACAGTACTGAAATCCAATTGCCACTCCGCAGCCCAACTCTCTAGCTGGTGAATATCCCCATAATCTACAATAACCTTCTTCACTATCAGAATGCCTCTGAATTTCAGATCATCCATTAAATTACTGACCAAGCTTCGCATAAGTCATGAATAACATGGGCATCAACACTAATCCCTGTGGACGCCAGTCAGCAGCCTCCATTCCAGAAAACAACCTTGAATCATCACCCTGCTTCCCATTTCTGAACAATTTTGAATCCATCTAACTAGCTCTCCCTGGATTCCATGGGACCCATCCTTGCAGACCAGCCTACTATGTGGCACCTTAAAGGCCTTTAGCTGAAGTCCAAGTAGACAAATACCACTGCCCTACCCTGATGTAACTCTTCAAAAAAAACTTTTAGGTTCAGCAAGCACAACTTAGCACACAAATACATGCTGACTTCTAATTTTATTGTCTATCCAAATGCTGGTAGATCCTACACCTCAGAAATCCCCGCTACTGACATCAGGGTGACCAACCTATAGTTCAATAGCATCTCCTTGTTACCCTTCTTTAAAAAACTGAACGTTAATCACCTTTCAGTCTTCAGGAACTTCACCAGGAGCTAAAGATCTCCACAAGTGCCTCTGCAATTTCTTCACTCACCTCTCACAAAGTCTGAAAATACACATGGTCAATCCCTGGGGATTTATCCATCTTAATGTACTGCAAGTCTGCAAAGACCTCCTCCTTGGGAATAAAAATTTCATTCGAACAGCTTTGTTTGTCTCTTAAGTAACTGTGATTTTCTCCTCAGTGCACATCAAGGAGCAATATTTTTTTTAAATCTCCCCCATCTCCTACAGCTTGGGACACAGGCAGCCCTGCTGATCTCCCCAACCACCCTTTTATTCTTAATATAGCTATAGAGCCTCTTGTTATTTTCACTAACCCTACCTACCAGAAAAATCTCATAGTGTCTCTGCCCTCGTGATTTTCCTCTGTAGTCCAGGTACTTTAGTAGTCATCAAGGAATTAACTCATCCCTGACATCCTAAACCCAATGTAAGCTTCCTTTTTACAAGAACCTCAACATCCCTCGTAAACCAACATTCACTCAATTTGTCAAGTTTATCCTTCACCCTGAAAGGAACACACTGCTGCTGGACTCTTTATATTACCCTCTTAAAAGCCTCCCACTTGCCTTTCGTTCCTTTCCTTCCAAACAGTCTCACGCAATCAACCTCCGCTAGATTCTGCCGAATTCCCCTAAAATTAGACTTGCTCTTGTTTAGGACCTTTTTCTGCTCTAGTCTTATCCTTTTCCATCAACATCTTAAAATTATAACAATAAATATTTAAATAAATACAACATGATCACTCAAGGTAAAGTGCTCCCTGAATGGCTCTTCATAATTCTACAACTGAATCTGGTCCAGAAAATGCAGTCAGTTCAAAAGAGTTCATTAGGGAGCTTGAGGAAAGCTTTGCACCAAAGACCCTGCAATCTCTGAAATACAATCCCTTTTATCATGCCTGTTACTGCAAGGCATCAGGCCAAATGGAATTTCTGGCATTTAACTGTTTTCCTATTATAAATCTGCCTAAATGGCCAATCACATTTAAGATCTTAAAGAAAGAAGGAAAAATAAATGATATTTTTTTTATTTTGGTGAATGTACTATTTGAAGAGAAAACATATAGAGATGAAAACAATATTAAGGAAGAATTTGAACATTTTAGCCTTTACAACAAATGCTAAAATGCAAATTGTATTTAGCCTTCAGTAATTTTTTTCATGGCATTCAATGACAGAGCTATACCAAAAACTAATAAATGTTTATGTCAGTTTATTGATTTGTAATTTATTGATAATAGATAATGTTGCAAGCTGAACAACACTGAGTGACTCTCAACCAACGGTAATCATTTCCCCACTTTTACATCAGTGCCAAAAGATCCAAAGTCAAAGTGAAATTTATTATCAAAGTACTATACTGTACATGACCTTGAGATTCATTTTCTTGCAGGCATTTACAGTGACATACAAGAATACAGAATTTATGAAAAACTACTTAAAGACTGGCGAAGAACAATGTGCAAAGATGACGAATTGTCAAATATAAAAACAAATGCCACCGAGAACATGAGTTGCAGAGTCCATGAAAGTGAGTCTGTAGGTTGTACTGAGTAAAGTTATCCACGGATCACAGGTGTAGTGAGTCAACCTACTGGAGTGACATAGATTACCTGATTGGGTGGTGCCTGAACAACAATCTCTCATTCAACGTCAGCAAAACTTAAGAGATGATTGTTGACTTCAGGAAGGGAAAGGAGGACAAATATGCACCAGACTACATTGGGGTGGAGTAAGTCAGCAACTTTCAATTCCCGGGTATTAACCTATCAGATGACCTGTCTCTGGGCCCATCACATAGATGTAATCATAAGGAAAGCGTGCCATCATCTCTATTTAGGAGTTAAGGTGGTTCAATTTTCCATCAAACACTTGATCAAACTTCTACAGATATACAGTGAAAGTATCTTGACAACATACATCATGGTATGGTTCAGTAATTCGGCAGAGAGTTGTGGATTCTGCCAATAAATCATGAACACATCTCTCCCCATCACTGGTAGTATCTGCAGCAGGTGATGCCTTAAGTCAACATCTGTCATCAAAATTCCCCAAACTTGCAAGGATTGCCATATTCTCACAGAAGCCTGAAGTCCCACACCCCTAGGTTCAAGAACAACTATTTCCCTTCAACCATTCGGTTCATGAACCAACTACCAAAACACTAATCGCTACCGCCTAGCAACGCTATGCAATAAAATTGTCTTATTTTTGTTCTAATTTCCTTGTTTAAAAAAAGTGTACAACTTCTGTTGGTTTTTTCCTCTTTCAAAAGTTATGTGATTTCATGCGTCTGTGATGCTGTTGCAACTAAGTTTTTCACTGCACCTGTGATAAACACCACACCGACTTTAAAAGCCCCAAAAATCTTGTCTTCAAAACCCTCCAGGACATAGAATTACAAAGTTTCACCAACCTCTGATAAAAGAGGCAAAGCATCTCAGTTCTAAACACCCTTTAATTTTACAACTACATTTATAATCCTCCAGCTGGTGGAAATATTGATATATACCCCCACCTTAAGATAGATAGATAGATACTTTATTCATCCCCATGGGGAAATTCAACTTTTTTCCAATGTCCCATACACTTGTTGTAGCAAAACTAATTACATACAATACTTAACTCAGTAAAAAAATATGATATGCATCTAAATCACTATCTCAAAAAGCATTAATAATAGCTTTTAAAAAGTTCTAAGTCCTGGCGGTAGAATTGTAAAGCCTAATGGCATTGGGGAGTATTGACCTCTTCATCCTGTCTGAGGAGCATTGCATCGATAGTAACCTGTCGCTGAAGCTTCAATAAAATCACTCTTTATTCTTCTCGATTCAATATAGCTCTAAATTCTCAACACTTTCTTCCCAGGAACTAGCCTTTCGGAGCACCTCCAATGCCAGCATTTCTCTTTTTTTTAAATAAGGTGACCAAAACTGTGGTAAGTACTCCAGTTATGGCCGCACCAACTCCCTCCATACCTGAATCAAGGTGACAGTCTTAATCATAAACTTCATCCTGCCCCTTATTAGAAAATAATAAATCCTAAAGAACTTAAATACTAAACCATTGTCCGACTCACACATCTTGTGTTTATGATCTGACCTCCAGTCCCCAGTCTCACCAACACAAAGTGACCCACCCCCATCCGTAGGAGCAGCAGGGCCAATTTACAAGCCCTTCCCCCGTCCCACAGCACCAGCGCCGCCGGCCTCTCACCTGCCCACTTTTGGCCGGTGACTGCTCTTCATTAATCTTCTGCTTGAGTTTCTTGAACATGGCTGGGGCCGAAGCGGTGCTGTCAGTGGCTCCGCCGTTGATTCCGAGGCTGCAGAACCGTCCGTTGCTGCCGGTCCAGCGGCCCAGCCGCGACTCACTCACCCCGTGGTAGCGCAACGCGCATGCGTCGGTGACGTGGCCAAAATTGCGCGACACGGATGTGCGAGAGTCCTGGGCCAGCCCGGCCAGAGGGAGGCGCTGTGGGCGGGTTTGAGCCGAAATCTCCATTGCCGTTTCGGGATGTTGCGCGATGCAAAACTTCGGAAAGTTAATAATTCGTACCCAGAACAGACAACCTCACCTGAGAACCAAAAGTGTTGCTTCACCTGCTAAGAATTAACAGAATTTTACTTGAAATGCTGAAAAGTTGGCAGAATCTGTGCTTCAGCGTTAGGGATCCTTATTCCCAGCTTTTCAACAGAGGTAAACATGACACATGCAAATAATTTCTATTTTCACCTCAAGCCATTTGGTACTTTTGGCAGGATCTAGTCGGCAAATAAATTGAACACAATAATGAACAGCAGCCAAAATATACAGACGTCGGATCCTGGTTCCCTAAATAGCTCGGAACTGAAGGGAGTTGAATGTCAATCATATTGTTTATTCTGCAGAATTTGGTTAAGGACGGATTTCACTAATAACATTAGTGAGCCAGATCCTTTCATAAACTTAACCAAATAGCTTGGAGCATTTTTCCCACTGTACACCCTTGATTTGAGATGATCTCACCGTGGAGGGCTGATCATCAGATACAACGTGTTGGAGTACAGGAAGGAGATAGAGATCTTAAAACAAGTTGTCGTGACAACAGCTTTTCCCTCAATGTCAGCAAAATAAAAGAGCTGGTTATTGACTTCAGGAAAGGGGTTAGTGGACATACTCCTGTCTAAGTCAGCGGTGTTGTGGTCAAGAGGGCTGAGAGCTCCTTAGAGAAAGCATCACAAATAACCCAACTTGGTCAATCATTTTGACATTGTGGCCAAGAGAATCCATCAGCACCAATACTAACTCTAGAGGCGAAAGAATTTTAGCATGTACCCTATGACCCTCACTGTTTTTTTAAAGATTCCCCATAGAGAGCATCCTAAACTGATGCATCATTGAGCGGGAGCAGTGAGAGAGTCTCCACAACTTCGGCAATCTTCAACAAGATCCTACCACCAAACACACCTTTACCTTCCCCCCCCCCCACCCACTATCTGCTTCCCACAGAGATTGCTTCCTCCATGATTCCTCTTCTCCATTCGTCACTCCCCACTAATGTCCCTCCTGGCACTTATTCCTGTCAGTGACAAAATTGCTATACCTGCCCTTTCACCTCCTCCCTCACTTGCTCCAAACAGTCCTTCAATGTGAAGTAACACTTCACCTGTGAATCTTTTGGGACTATCTGCTGTATCCAGTGCTCCTCATGCAGAATATCCTATGTTGGTGAGACCCGACATAGATTGGGGGACGGCTTTGTCAACTGCTCTTCATCCACAAGAGGGATTTCCCTGTGGCTAACCATTTTATTTCCTATCCCCATTCCCATTCTGATTTGTTGGCCCGTGACCTCGTCTTCTGCCACTATAAGATCACGCTCAGGTTAGAGGAACAACATCTCATATTCTGTCTTGGTAGCCCCCAACATTGATTTCTGCAACTTCCAGTAATTCCCCCCCCCTCCCCCTTCCCAGTTCTTCATTGCCCTACTCCAGCCTCTTGCCTTTTCTGTTCAACTATCTATCACCTCCCCCCGGTACCCCTCCTCCTTCTATTTCTCCCCTATTAGATTCCTTCTTCTCCAGCCCTTTACCTTTTCCAACGATCACCTCCCAACTTCTTATTTCATCCCTCCTCCCCCACTCACCTGGCTACACATATCACCTCTAGCTTGCCCTCCTTCCCCTCCCCCCACCTTCTTATTCCGGCATCTTTCCCTTTCCAGTCCTGGCGAAGGCTTGAAGCTTGAAAATTCAACTTTATATTCATTTCAGTAGACGCTGCCTGGCCTGCTGAGTTCTTCCAGCATTTTGTGTGAGGTGTATCATGGCTTGGTATAGTAACTACTTTGCTGTAAGAAATCAGAGAGCTGTGCACACAGCCCATCAGCCATGGAAACCAGCCTCTGTCTCATTTACACAGTGAGCATAATCAAAGACCCTACCCACCCCTCCCATCGGCCAGATGGTATAAAAGCTTGAAAATACAGTATGTACCACCTGGCTGAAGGACAACTACCATTCTTTTGTTGTGAGACTACAAAATGGCCCCCTCGAATGATTAGATGGACTCTTGACCTTACTGACTACCTCATTATGGCCTTCCACCTTATTATCTGCCTGTACTGCACTTTCTCTGCAAATGTAACACTTTATTCTGCAAGGTTTCCCTTGCACTGTCTCATTTGCATTGATGTGTTATTGATACGCAAAACAACATTTGATACCAATACAAATGACAATAGTAAATCAATTTACCAATTTTAAAACTGAGTTAAAAATGTGTCATAAACACAAGAGGTTCAGCAGATGCTGAAAATCCAGTGTGATGCACACAAAATGCTGGAGGAGCTCAGCAGGTCAGGCAGCGTCCATGGAAAGTAATAAACAGTCAACGTTTTGGGCTGAGACTGATGTTAAGTGGCCCAAAACACCAACTGTTAAATATGTGTGTGAAGTTATACCCTTCTGCATAAAGCACACAATCTAATGCATGTAACCATTCCACTCTCACTGAAGAGAAGGATGATCAGTCAGTGTGCTGCCAAATGCTGAAGCATCGATCAAGCTCACCCAGATTACACAAGGCTCCCATTGACTGGGTGGCAAAGCAAGCAGAGCAGATGCCTCGTGTCGCCAGCAATATAGAATTCAGTTGTGATCTCTGATGTTGCCTGTGTGCAGTTTGCATATTCTCCTTGTGAGAGTGGGGAAAGGGAGAGGAGTACAAGCTGGCAGCTCTTAGGTGAAACGAGGTGAGGTTGGGGATGGTGTGGAATATGGTAGGAAGCCGGTGAAGGGAGAGTAGGGAATGACATGAGAAGCAGAAATATGATCATTGGAAGAGACAAGGGGCTGAGGAAGAAGGGATCTGATAGGAGAGGACTTCAGACTATGGAATGTAAGGAATGGAGGTGAGAAACCAGAGGAAGGTTAAGGTAATAGGCATGTTTTATGAGGATGGCAAAAGGAAAAGAGAATGGGTGGAGAAGCCTGAGGAACAAGAGGAAGTACATGGGGGGGGGGGGGGGGAGTTGGAGACAGAGGGGAATGGTAACCAGCAGATAGGGCAATCAGCACTGAACCCATCAGGTCAGAGAGTATCCAATGGAATCTGAGGTACTACTCCTCATATCTGCATCTGGCCACCATATGGCAGAAGAGGAAGCTGTGAACAGATATGTCACAGTGGGAACGGGAAGTGAAATTAAAACAGTTGGCCTCTGGGAGATCCTGGCTGTTGAGGTGGAAGGATCGAAGATTATAAACAAAGCAATCTCCCAGTCTGCGTTGGGTCTCCCTGATACAGAGACTGCACCAGGAGGACCAGGTTCACATATGAAGTGCTGCCTCATCTGGAAGGGTTGTTTAGGCTCCTGAGTGGGGAAGAGGGGCAGGTGTGAAACTTTGCAGGTTTGCAGGGATAAATGCTTGATCAGTGGGGAAGAACAAGCAAACAAGGAAATCACTGAGGGAGTAATCCCAGAGGAAAGCAGAGAGGGGTGGGGAGGGAAGGGGAAGATATGCCTGGTGGTAGTGGAGATGGCAAAGGTTGTGGAGATGATGTGTTGGATACAGAGGCTAGTTAGGTGGTAGATGAGGATAAAGGGACATAACCTTTGTTATGTCAGAGGGGAGATGGGGTCAGGGCAAATGTATAGGAAATTGAGGAGATACAAATGATGTCTGCATTGATAGCAATGGAAGGAAAACCCATTTTTTGTAAAGAGCACAGAAGGCCCCTTTGGACTACAATGTTGCACCAAACTAATTAAATTCAGAATTAACTACCTAATTAAACTAATCCCTTCCACCTGCACAGATCCATATCCCACCCCATCCCCACCATTCTCTGCACATGTATGTGCCAATCCAAAATCCTTTATAATATTTGGCTCCACTACCAGCCCTGGATGTGCATTCTCTGTGTAATAAAACTTGCCCACATATCTCCTTCGAACCTGCTGCTTGTCAGCTTAATGCAAGCCCTCTTGAATTAAACATTTCAACCACAGAAAAAGATACCAGCTGCCTGATCTGTCTCTACCCCTAATGAGCTCATTAACTTCAACCCACTTCCATTGCACCAAAGTTTTTACAACCTCTCTTAAATAGTGTCTATCCTTCAGTCCAGGCAGTATTGTGGTAAACCTCTGAAACACTCAGGTTCTGTGGACTGCGTAAGTCTAGGGAAAACAATCCCCAAAGTTGAATTTAAGGATGGAGACTTTGTAAAAGTTTCTTAGCTTCTTCAGGCTTTGTAAACCAAGAAACCTTATTATCAGAAGTAGTAACCTTGAGTTTACACGGATCTCTGAGAGAAAGGTGACAGCCAAGCTTAAAAAGATCAGACATGACCTCTTTAAAAGCCTGTCTAGCTCTTAGAACTTCTGGTGGATAACCTTGAACGATCCGAAACTGTTGATCACAAAATTGTAATATACGTTTCTTCCTTGAGTCACGAAGGATCTGTTCTTTAATCTGATAGTCATAAAAGCGAATGATAATAGAGCGAGGTTTGGCAGGATCCCAATTAGGCGGGGTAACTCGGTGAACGCGCTCAAATTTTGGTAGTTCCGATAATATATCAGGGAATAAACAATCTCTGGCCCCGACAAACGTGTGAGATTGAGATGCAAGGCCACCCCGAAACCCCCTGTTTGTGTGGATGCTCCGTGATCTGTTACCCTGTTACAAATCAGTACCATGAAATAACAGACAATACACCACATACAATTAAACAATTTAGCTTTATAATTCTTAATTTGAATTAAGGGTTAGTAAAGAAAAAGCAAAAAGAAAGAAAAGGGCCCGTTTTAATGAAACAGTCTAACGTGCACAAGTTGGAGCTCACGGTTCCCCCTTTGCTGATCCTCCTTCGATCTCCACAGGCTTCGTTGGATCTTGACCCTGCTCCAGATCGAACCCTACAACCTCTTCTCTCTGGCGTATTCTGCCTTCATGTCATGCTGAACAAAAAACCCAGCTCACCCCAGTGTCCGGCACACAAGACACTGTGTCTCTCATTCGAGGGGGCCATTTTGTAGTCTCAAAATCTTTCAGCATTTGAGCACAAAAATCAATAGGTTGATTACCCTCCAGTTTTTCAGGAAGTCCAAGAATTCTGATATTGCACCTTTGGTTCCTTATCTCCAAATCTGTAAGTTTCTTCAGTAACGCGTCATATTTTTTCAGTTGTTCCTTAGAAATTCTCTTGAAACCTTCGATATCCTTCTGCAACACCGGCAGAGATTCTTCATATAGCTTAATACGAATTCCGTGGTCATTTACAGTCTGCTGTATACTTCCAAGTTTCCGATTAAGCGTTTTCAGTTCAGATTTAACCAGGTCGAAGGAATTCTGTAACAAATCAAACTTGGATTCCAAGTCATCCAGTTGAAATTAGCAAACTTATTTACTTTACTTTTTTTTGTATATATATATTTACAATCATTTATTCAGCGCAGCTATACATATATATTTTCTGGAGTCACCGGAGTTTTGGGTTGGGAACGTTAGAATTAGTCTTCAGCCTCCCTTGGCTGATTTCTCTCTTTGGGGGGACGGAGGGGGGAAATGGGTTCTTCTATAAAGCTGATTGGATGTTTTCACTGTTTTACTTATTCACTATCTACATGTCTGTGATTACCTTTTATACATTACTAAAGGATACTTGATGGATTCTTTTATTAATATACTCAGTTTTAATGTGAAAGGTCTAAATAACCCTGTTAAACGAAATAAGATTTTCTCTTATATCCGGAAACTTAAAACTCATAGAATCTTTCTCCAAGAATCCTATATTTGTAAAGATGATATTTCACATTCTTTCAAAGGATGGAAGGGTATACACTTTTGCTCACCCTCTCAATCTAGATCGAGAGGTATCTCTATCCTGTTTGATCAGAATTTATCCTTTATTCAACATAATGTAATTTCTGATATAAATGGGCGCTTTGTTATTGTTTCGGGTAGTCTTGGGAATAAACTAATTGTATTTGCGAATGTATACGCTCCAAATACAGATGACTCCTTGTTCTTTGAACATCTTTTCTCTTTTCTGCCTGATTTGAATCGGTATTCCTTAATAATGGGTGGAGATTTTAATTTTTGGCTTGACCCTATATTAGACCACTCTTCAAGTAAAACCCATCACTAATAAATCAGTCTTACTTTTAAAATCTTTTTTATCTCAATGTGGTATTCTTGACGTGTGGCGTTTTTTTACACCCTCAAGAAAAGGAATATTCATTTTTCTCTCAGGTTCATCATATGTACTCTCGGATTGATTATTTTTTTATAGATAGAAACTTGCTTCCATTGGTACGATCCTGTGATTATAAGGAGATTGCTTTGTCTGATCATGCACCTGTGCTTTTGGCTTTAAGATTACCTGTTTACGCTGTACCAAATAGAAGTTGGCACTTTAACTTATCATTGTTATCTGATAAAAATTTTCTAAAGTTTTTGGAAAACCATATTACTTTTTTCTTTAAAGAAAATTTTAAAGGAGATACTGCTGGTAATATAGTCTGGGATACTTTTAAAGCATATATTCGTGGAGAAATTATCTTTTACTCTGCCTATATAAAGAAAAAAGCTGACAAAGAAAGGTCTGACCTAGCAGCGATATTAAAAGATCTTGATTGAAAGTATGCCCTATCTCTAGATCCAAGTGTATATAATAAGCGTATTGAAATCCAATCCAAGTATAATCTTCTGCTGACTTACCCAATTGAATGACAGCTGTTGAGAGATAAAACTCAACTTTACATTCACGGGGATAGAACTGCTAGTTTATTAGCCAATTGCTTAAAATCTTTTACAGTTAGTCGTCAAATCACAGAAATTTTTAAAGATAATGGAACTAAGACATCCAACCATTCTGAAATTAACAATGTATTTAAAGACTTTTACCTTAAGTTGTATCAGTCTGACTCTTCTTCAGTTGATACCTATATGAATGCTTTTTTCAGTAATATCAACATTCCTATATTGTCTGCTGATAGCCTAACACAGTTAGATCAGCCTATTTCCAATGAAGAAGTGGCTGAGGCTATACATGCTTTACATTCTGGTAAGACCCCAGGACCTGATGGCTTTCCTGGGGAGTTTTATAAAACTTTCACTACGTTACTTACACCTTATTTATCCTCTGTTTTATCAGAGTCCTTTAAATCAGGTAAACTCCCTCAATCTTTTTATAAAGCTTTTATTTCTCTTATTCTTAAAAAAAATAAAAAAATCCAGCTGAATGTTCTTCATACAGACCGATTTCTTTATTAAATGTTGATGCAAAAATTTTAGCCAAAATCTTAGCTTGAAGACTTGAAAATATTCTACCATCGATTATATCACATGACCAGACAGGATTTGTTAAAAATCGTTACTCATATTTTAATATACGTCGGTTATTGAATGTGATATATTCACCATCCAAAAAAATATCAGAGTGCATATTATCCTTAGGTGCAGAAAAAGCCTTTGATAGGATTGAGTGGAATTATCTTTTTAAGACCTTAGAAAAGTTTAATTTTGGGCCTAATTTTATTCGTTGGGTTAAATTAATTTACTTGTCTCCTACCGCTCAGGTTATTACTAACTCCCAAATTTCTAAGCCCTTTAAATTACAGCAGGGAACTAGACAAGGACGTCCTCTTAGTCCTTTACTTTTTGCTTTAGCTATAGAACCCTTAGCAATAGCACTTCGAGAAGCTAAGGACATTTCTGGTATACTAAGGGAAGGTATGTCTCATAAAATTTCATTATACGTTGATGATATTTTACTTTTTATCTCTAACACTGAAACTTCTTTACCTTTGGTTCTTTCTTTAATCTCCCAGTTTAGTTCTTTTTCAGGATATAAGCTGAACCTACATAAAAGTGAGCTATTTCCTTTAAATGACCTAATCTCATCAAATGCCAGATTTCCGTTCAAAGTTGTTACAAGTCAATTTACATATTTAGGTGTAACAATTACTAAAAACTTCAAGAATTTATTCAAAGAAAACTTAAACCCCTTATTGAATTATATGAAAAAGACACTTTCTAAATGGTCCCCTCTTTCTTTATCCCTAATTGGCCGAATTAATTCGATTAAAATGAAGATTCTTCCTAAATTTTTATATCTTTTTCAGGCCTTACCTATTTTTATTCCTAAGACGTACTTTGATTCTTTAGATTCTGTTTTAACCTCTTATATTTGGAATAATAAACAAGCTCGTTTAAGTTTACTTACAAAGAAGTAAAGAGATGGGTGGACTAGCCCTACCCAATTTTAGGTTTTACTATTGGGCTGCCAATATAAGGAATATTACTTTCTGGTCCTATTATATTTATCGTAAAGATTGCCCATCATGGGTCTCCTTAGAAGTTAATTCTGTAAAAAATTCCTCTATTGTCTCTCTTCTTGGATCATACTCTTCTTTCTCAGCAAATAAAACAACAGATAACATAATTGTTAAGCAAACTTTAAGGATCTGGTTTCAATTTAGAAAATTTTTTGGTTTAGCGAATTTTTCATTATCATCTCCCATTCTCCTTAATTTTTTTTTATCCCTTCCATGACTGATAAAGTCTTTAAAGATTGGGATGAATTAGGTATTAAGTGTTTTTGGGACCTGTTTACCTCAGGATCTCTTGCTTCATTTGACCAATTGTCAAATAAATTTGCACTCCCAAAATCACATTTTTACAGATACCTTCAAATTAGAGATTTTCTACGTTTCCAATTACCGGTAGCTACTTTTCCTATAGGTCCTGATAAAAATTTACTAGACGATCTTTTAAATTTAAAACCTTTTGTTAATGGTTCTATTACCGCTATCTATAACTTGTTGATTGATTCTAGACAAGACTTCTTAGATAAAATAAAAAAAGCTTGGAAGGATGACCTAAATTGTCAGATTTCTGATGAAAGATGGAATAAAATCCTTAAATGGGTTAATAAATCATCTTTCTGTGCTCGTCATTCTCTTCTACAATTTAAAGTGGTTCATAGAGCTTACATTTCTAAACAGAAGCTCTCCAGTTTTTACCCGAATGTTTCTCCACTTTGTAATAAATGCAACTCTGCTGATGCCTCTTTAATTCATATGTTTTGGTTTTGCCCTACAATTGAAAAGTTTTGGCGGGAAGTATTTCATACTTTCGCTCAACTTTTTAGGGTCCAATTTGACCCAAATCCCCTTACTGCCTTGTTTGGTATTATTGCAAATGAAGATATAACTTTAAATACTCCTAACCTACAGGTTTTAGTTTTTACCTCTCTTTTAGCAAGAAGAGCAATCTTGCTTAAATGGAAGGAGTCTACCACTCCTACACATTTTCAATGGCTACGTGATATTATGTCTAAAATATTTAAATTTAGAAAAGATCCGCTGCTCAGTCTTAAATTCAAGACAATCTTTTTATGATATATGGGGACCTTTTCTAAATTACTTTTCCAATTTATAAAGTTTAACAGTGCACAGACTTTTATGTATATTTTTATCTTCTCTTCTTAAGTGAATATGGTTTTTTTTTCTAATTATCCATTGTCATCCATCTGCTTTTTTCTTTGGTAGTTGGTAGGGGGTTGACTTTTTTATATATATAAAAAAATTTCTTTTATGATGTATGACCTATCTTTAAATTTTTGATTACAGAGTGGTATACCTTTATGTGTTATGCTATAACATTTTGATCAATTTTATTACAATATCTGAATGTACACAAGTTATGTTGAGATGTATCTATGTGTTGCACTCTGTAAATCTTTTTTTTCTTCTGAATAAAAATATTGTAAAAAGAAAAGATAAATACCAACATAAGTAAATCATTTACAACCTCGCTTACATCCGTCCCCTCCAAATCCCTCTTTAATCCTTACATAGTTCTTCCCTCTCAGAATCAGAATCAGGTATGCATGTCATGAAATGTCTGTTTTGTGGCAGCAGCACAGTGCAAGACATAAATATTATTCTAAGTTACAATAAATAAATAGTGCAAGAGAAGAATAACAGGGTACTCTTCAATGGTTCATGGACAATTCAGTAATCTAATGGCAGAGGAGAAGAAGCCATTCCTAAGATGTTGAGTTGGGTCTTCAGATCCTGTATCTCCTTCCTGATGGTAGTGATGAGAAGAGGGTGTGTCCTGGATGGGGAGGGTCCATAGTGATGGAGACCACCTTCTTGAGGCACCACCCCATGATGGAGCTATCTGAGTCTGCAACCCTCTGTAGCTTCTTTCAAACCTGCAAATTGGAGCCTCAATAACAAACAGTGATGCAACTGTCAGAATGCTTTCCCATGGTACATCTGTAGAAATATGCTAGAGTCTTTGGTGACAAACCAAATCTCCTCAAACTCCTAATGAAGTACAGTATTTGCTTCCTTTGTGATTGCATCAATGTACCAATCCAAGGATAGATCACTGAAATGTTAATGCCCAGGAACTTGAAGTTAATCACACTTTCCACTGCTCACCCTTCAATGTGATCTTGTTTGTGTTCTCCTGACTTCACTTCATATTCCTGAAGTCCACAATCGATTCCTTGGTCTTGCTTACATTGAGTGCAAGGTTGTTCTTGTGATTTCACTCAGCCAGCTGATCTCACACTCCTGTATGCCACCTCACTGTCATCTGAGGTTCTGACAATAACAGTGGTGTCATCATAGATGATGTTTGAGCTATGACTAGCCACACACTCATGCATGTAGAGTGGAGCAGAGCAGTGGGTTAAACAGGGATCCTTGGGGTGTAATGGGTTGTTTCTCAGTGATGAGAAGATACTATCACTGATCCACGTTGACTGTGGACTCTTTATGAGGAAGTCAATGATTCAGCTGCAGAGGGAGACCAAGAGGCCTAGATTTTGAAACTTGTTGATCAGTAGTGAATGAATGATGCTATTGAATGTGGACCTGTCAATATTAAACAGCAACCTGTGCTACATTTTGATGTTGTCTAGCTAGATGGAGAGCCAATGAGATTTCATTCATGGCAGACTCGCTGTGGCGTTAAGGAACTTGCAGCAGGCTCAGGTCCTTGCTGAGGCAGGAGTTAATTCTAGCCATAACCAAACTCTCAAAGCACTTCACAGTAGATGAGAGAACTACACTCCCTAGCTACCCTCTTGCTTTTGATGTACTGTATGCTTGAGGATTCTCTGCAATCTGACCTGCCAGGAGTCTTTCGTGGCCCAGGTTCTTCTAATTCCATTCCTGAGTTCTTCTCTAGCTTCTTTATAATCTTCACGAGCACGGCTTGATTTTAGCTTCCTAAACCTTGCGTACTTTTTCATCTTGACTAAATTCACTTCGACTTGATATTCAAGGTTCCCATACCTTGCTGGCGTACAAAGACAGGAATCAAAAGGTTGAGCATGGTGAGACTAATGTTTTCAGTTGTGTCCATTTTTGAATGTGAGCAGTTTTGTATGAAAGGCAAATGAGCTTAGATCAGCATGTGAAATTATGGCATTATAGCCATAAGTAAAACTGGGTTGCAGGGGAGACAGGATTGGCAGCTCAGCGTTTCAGGATTCCAGTATTTTAGATGTGATAAAGTGGGAGGGATTAAAAGGCAAGGGGAGGCATGACTGGTTGGGGAAAATGTCACTGAAGTGCTCAGACAAGACGGACTGTTAGGACTTGGCCACTGAGCCGAAATGGGTGGAACTGAGAAATAAGAGAGGACTGACCAAGTTACTGCAATTACAGATCACCACTAGTCAACAGGATTTAGAAGAACACATTTCTGGAGAGAAAGTAGACAGTTGCAAGAAATACAAGTTTGTGATATTATGTGTTTTTAACTTTCCACGTACAGTCGGCCCTCCTTATCCATGGGTTCTGTATGCGCGGATTCAACCAATCGCGGATCAGGAAAACCCGGAAGTTCTCTCTCCAGCACTCGTTATTTGAGCATGTACAGTCTATTTTTTCTTATCATTATTCCCTAAACAATACAGTATAACTACTATTTACATAGCATTTACATTGTATTAGGTACTATAAGTAATCTAGAGATGATTTAAAAGTACAGGCGGTCCCCGGGTTATGAACAAGTTCCGTTCCTGAGTCTAAGTCGGATTTGAAGTCGGAACAGGTACATCCGGTATTATTTAGCATCAGTTAGTCAAACATTTGTCATATATATAGTATACATTTTACCTTTCTATGCATATAAAACACTTAAGAAACGTATGTATGTCAATAATTAAACCACTGCGTTGCTTAGCAATAATTGTAGCTTTCATCGGGGCAGGGCCTTCCACATGCTCCATTAAAATTGTTCCGATCGTTGACCGACTATAGCCTGACACTTTTCCAAGGACAAATGGCGTTTCACCTCTTTCCAATCGTTTTATTACTTCCACTTTATTTTCAATCATGATCATGATACTTTCATGAACAGAAACAATGCAGATGCGGACTGAGCCAGGTCCTAAAGACCACCGCATTGAGACAGATTAAATAAGGTCCAGGGTTCCGCTGGGTCCTAAAAACCACCACATTGGTCAGTCTAAATAAGGGACTTGAGCAGCCACGTTTTTTGGTATCCACGGGGGTGGGGGGGGGGGAACCAACCCCCCATGGATAAGGAGGGCCAACTGTATTGACTGGGACTCCCATATTGTAAAAGGGCTGGATGGGATACAGTTTGTCAAATGTGTTCAGGAAAGTTTCCTTAATCAATAGATACAAGTCCCAGCCAGAGAGAGTGCAATAGTGAATGTCCAATTAGGGAACAAAAACAGACCAAGTGACAGAAATGTGTGTAGGGGAACACTTTGGACCGAGTGATCACAATTCCATCAGTTTCAAGATAATTATGGAGCAGGATAAGTCTGGTCCTTGAATTGAGATTCTAAATCGGAAAAAAATCAATTTTGATGGCATCAGAAAGGATCTGGCAAGAGTGAATTGGGATAAGTTGTTTTCTGGCAAAGGGATGCTTGGTAAGTGGGAGGCCTACACACATGAAATTTTGAGAGTTCAGAGTTTGTATTTTCCTGCCAGAATAAAAGGCAAGGCTAACAGGTGTAGGGAGCATCGGTTTTCAAGAGATAATGAGACCCTTTTGGGAAGATGGAAGTTCACAGCAGGTATAGGCAGCAAGGAATAAATAAGGTCCTTGAGAAATCTAAGAAATGCAAGAGAACACTTAGAGGGAAATCAGGAGGACTGAAAGAAGGCAAAAGGTTGCTGAGGCAAACAATGTGAAGGAGAATCCCAAGATCTGCTACAGCTAGATTAAGAGCAAAAGGATAGCAGGAGACAAAATTGGTTCTCTTAAAGGTCATCTTTGCATGGAGCCGAAAGAGATGGAGGAGATCTTAAATGGATCTTTTTGCATGTATTTACTGGGGAGATGGAGTCTATAGAACTAAGGCAAAACAGTGAAGTCATGAACCATACATAGATTACAGATTAGAAGGTGCTTGAAAATTCAAATAGGTAAATCGCTACGGCAGTGATCAGGTATCTTCTAGGAGGACTAGAGAATAGCTAATGTTATTTTGTTCTTCAAGAAAGGCTCTAAGAATAAGCCGGGAAATTATAATGTGAGGTGTTGCACTTTAGGAGGGCAATCCAGGTAGGACTTACACAGTGAATGGCAGGGTACTGAGAAGCGCAGTAGAATAGAAGGAAATGTGATACAGATCCATAATTCCTTGAAAATGGTGTCACAGGTAGAGAGGGTCATAAAGACATTGGCCTTCATAAATCAAAGTACTGAGTACAAGAATTGGGGTGTTATGTTGAAGTTGTATAAGATGTTGGAGAGGCCTAATTTGGACTATTATGTGCAGTTCTGGTCACCTGGTTCTGGTCAGGAAAGATATTGATAAGATTGAAAAGATACAGAGAAAACTTAAAGGGGTGTTGCTGGAACTTGAGGACCTGAGTTATATGATTGAAAAAGTTAGGACTTTATTTCCTGGAGTATAGGAGAATGAGCAGAGATTTGGTAGAAATATACGAAATTATGAGGGATATTGATAATGTAAATACAAATAGGCCTTTTCCACAGAGAATGAGTGTAAGTAGAGCTAGAAGTCATGGGTTTAGGATTAAAGGTGAACTGTCTAAGGGGAACATGAGGGGAAACATCTTCACTCAGTAGGTGGTTAGAGTATGGAATAAGCTGCTGGCAGAAGTGGTGGATTTGGGTTTGATTTCAACATTCAAGAGAAATTTTGATAAGTGCACAGATGGGAGAGGTATGGAGGACTATGGTCCAGATGGGACGAGGCAGGATAACAGTTTGGCATGGACTAGATAGGCCAACAGGCCTGTTTCTGTGCAGCAGTGCTCTGTTGGCACTGGAATATAATTGAAGGAATTATTACATCATCGCTTTTGGAGCAAAAATTAGATGAACAGGATTTCTTAAAATGAGGAGATTGATTTGTACCAGGGTTCAGATGGAACTGTGACCTCACGTACAGATGATTGAAAATTAGCAAGCGGTAACAGTAATGATGCTATTTCCTATCAACTACAGCTCAGCATTCAATGCTATCATCCCCATAAAACTAATCAATAAGCTTCAAGACCTTGGCCTCAATACCTCCTTGTGCAATTAGATCCTCAATTTCCTCACTTGCAGGCCCCAGTCAGTTTGGATTGGCAACAACATCTCCTCCACAATCATCATCAGGACAGGTGCACCAACAAGGCTTGTGCTTAGTCCCTGCTCTATTTTTACACTTATTACTATGTGACCAGCCACAGCTCCAATGTCATACTTAAGTTTGTGGTCGACATCAATGTCATTGAGCGCATCAAAGGTGGACAATCTCTCACTCAATGTCAAAAACCTCTTACTCAATATCAGCAAGGAGCTGATTATTGACTTCAGGAGAGAGGGATCCCGTCAAGTCAAGTCAAGTCACTTTTTATTGTCATTTCAACTGCTGGTACAGTACACAGTAAAAACAAAACAACGTTCCTCCAGGACCCTGGTGCTACATGAAACACAAAACTACACTAGACTATGTGAGACAGCACAAGGTTACACTAGACTACGTAAAACAACACAAAAACTACACAGGACTACATGAAGTGCACAAAACAGTGTAGGGCAGTACAATAATTAATTAATTAATAATAAACAAGACAATAGGCTCAGTAGAGGACAAATTTCAATGTAATAATAAATGATGTAGATGTCAGTCTGGGTATTGAGGAGCCTGATGGCTTGGGGGAGGACACTGTTGCACAGAGGTTCATGAGGCAGTCCTCAACAGGGGACCAGAGGGTCAGCAACTTTAAATTTCTTGGTGTTATAATTTCAGGGTATCTATTCTGGGCCCAGTATGCATCTACAATTAAAAAGAAAACTCAGCAGCACCTCTACTTACTTGGGAGTTTGTGAAGGTTTGGCATGACATCTAAAACTTTGACAAATTTCTATAGATGTGTGGTGGGAAAAGCCCTTCCCACTGTTCAACACGTTTACAAAGAACATTTTTGCAGGAAATCAACATCCGTTGTCAGGGACTCCCACCACCAAGTCATGCTCTTTTCTCGCTGATGCCATCAGTGGTACAGGAGCTTCAGGACTCACACCACCTAGTTCAGGAACAATTATTACCTCTCAACCAACAGGATCCTGAACCAAAGGGGACAATTTCACTCAGCTACACTTGCCCCATCAATTATTCCTACAACCCATGGACTCACTTTCAAGAACTCTTCATCTCATATTCTTGATATTTATTGTTTATTTACTTGTTCATTCTTTCTTTTTGTATTTGCACAGTTTCCTGTCTTTTGCATGCTAGTTGTTTGCCCCCTTGGTGAAGTCTTCCATTGATTCTATTATGGCTATTGGATTTATTGAGTATGCCTGCAAGAAAATTAATTTGAGGGTTGTATGTGGTGATATACATGTACTTTGATAATAAATGTACTTTGAACTTCAAACTAATTAATAAAGGAAGCAAGTGGTATGGGGGCATTTTATGCCAGAGGATTTGAGTTGAGTTGAAGAGTCATAGAGTCTCACTGAATAAAGACAGGCCCTTCAGCCCAACTGATCCATGCCCACTACAGCATTCTCCCTGTCCGCCAGCCCAATTGATCCATGCCCACTACAGCATTCTCCCTGTCCGCCAGCCCAATTGATCCATGCCCACTACAGCATTCTCCCTGTCCGCCAGCCCAATTGGTCCATGCCCACTACAGCATTCTCCCTGTCCGCCAGCCCAATTGATCCATGCCCACTACAGCATTCTCCCTGTCCGCCAGCCCAATTGGTCCATGCCCACTACAGCATTCTCCCTGTCCGCCAGCCCAATTGATCCATGCCCACTACAGCATTCTCCCTGTCCGCCAGCCCAACTGGTCCATGTCCACCAGGTGTCCACATTCATACCATAATTCTCCAAGCTTTTCCCCTCCATGAACCTATCCACATGCCTGTTAAATGTTAAAATTGTGTCAGGTACTGACTGCCCTCTGTGTAAAGCAGTTGCTTCTCAGGTCTCTTTTAAATTTCTGCACTCCAACCTTGAATCTTGCTCTCTGGGTTTGGAGCTCCCCAAACCTGGGAAAAACACTGTGACTGCCCACCTTATACTCCAAAAGTATGGCCTCACCAATAATTTGAGTATACGCTAATTATTTTACCAAAATGCCAATTTCTCTCCAGAATGTAGGCACCTCATATCAAGAACACCTAACACCTTAAACACAAGAAATTCTACAGAGTTGAAAATCAAAACTGATATTCTGGAGGAACTCAGCAGGTCAGGCAGCAACTATGGAAATGAACAGTCAACACTTCAGGCTGAGACCCTTCTCCAGGACTAGAAAGAAAGAGAGATGCCAAAATAAAAAGGCGTGGGAGAAGACTAACTCCTTAACCAGGGATCCATATGGTTAGTGTGGATTCTGGTGCTTTCTCACTCACTAATATCAACTCCAAAGGAAAGAAATAAAAGTACACAAACTTAAAACACAGTAAGACAGATTAAAAGACAAAAACCTTCATCAATAAATGTAAAACTTAAACAACTAATTTTCACAGTGAAAAGGAATTCCAAGGATTGATGGAAAAGAAAAGAATAAAGGAGCCCAACACCATCACACACTCACACTGCTTCTGAAACGCAAGAGCTCCTAGAAAAGAGCAAAATCTTTCAAATGGTCACATTTTACTCCTCTAGAGAACAGGATTCATTAAAATATCCTCAAAATGCAGATTTAGTAAACATAATAACTTTGTAATCGCTCTTCACTGTCCATGCTCTCTCTCTCCTCATGTACATCAAAGTAAACTTAAATTGCCACACCTAGTGAAATATCTTAAAACTCACGGGTTATTCAACAATTCTCTGAGCACACATACTCAACAATTCAGAAAGAGCTTCTTCTCCCCCACCAACAGATTTTTCAATGTTCCTTGAATGCATCCCTGTTATTCCTTTTAAATGAATTGAATCGACTTTATTAGCACGGCTGTTGGCATGGTGTTGGGTGGGATGTGCGGGTCGGTGTGTGTGTGTGGTCAGTAGCGGGGTATGTGACGAATTCCTACAGAACTGAGGATTTCTGACCGTGATTGGTGGGAGGAGCCCATCATACTCCACTGTCACACTTTTCAGGTGGCTCTGGAAGTCGAGCCCCAATAGCACAGGGGCACACAGTTGAGGCATGACCAGTAAGACAAAGTCCCGATATTCTGTGCCCTGCACCACTAGTGTCACTACACAACCCCACCCCCCCCCCCCGGATGTCTGTTGTATGCGACCCAGAAGCCATGGCAACCTTCTGGCTTACCGGCCGTGTCACAAGTCCGCAGCGTTGCTCCGTGTCCGGGTGAATAAAACTCTCAGTGCTGCCCGTGTCAAACAGCCAGCTAATCCTGTGCCCCTCCACCAGGATGTCCATCATTGACCTTGCGAGCTGGTGTGGAGCGCTTTGGTCAAGGGTCACGGAGGCCAGAGTTGAATCACCCTCTTGGTCCGGCGCGGTGGGATGCCCGGTAAGCACCTGTGGGTCGGAGACGGGGCGAGGTGACACCGACCAAGATGGCCACCCCCATGCCTTGCACGTGGCGGGCAGGCAAGATGGCAGCAACCAAGATGGCGACCCCCATGCCTCGCACGTGGCGCTGCTCAACTCCGCTCGCGGTTTGGACTTACAGCGCTTGGCGAAGTGGCCCTTCTTTCTGCAGCTGGAGCAGGTAGCTGCTTGGACCGGGCAGCATTTTCGGGGGTGCTTCTCGAGTCCACAGAAGTAACACTTCGCGGACTTGTGAATGGCAGCAGCCGTGGTCGATTTGCCGGCGGGTTGCAGGGTCTGCAGCGTTCACGGAGCCGGTGGGTGATCGCACGCCTGGAGAGTGTCAGCGTTGTGCAGAGCGGCCTCAAGTGTGTCAGCCAGCTCGATCGCCGAATGTAAGGTAAGATCGGCGTGTTCCAGCAGCCGCTGACACACATACACTGACCTGATCCCCGTGACGAGGGCATCTCGTATCAGGAGCTCCACATGCTGTTCCGCCGTCAGCCCGCCACAGTCACAGGCCCGCACGAGTGTCTGTAGGGCCCGGACAAACTCAGCGCTCAACTCTCCTGCCCGCTGCTGCCGTGTCGCTAAGCGATGTCTTGCGTAGACGGTGTTCACCGGCCACAGGTACTGTCTTTTGAGGGCATCCATCACGCCCTGGTAGTTCGGCTGGTCTCTGATCATGGAGTAGACCTGTGGACTGACCCTAGAGAGGAGAACTCTATGCATTGTGGCAGGCTCAATCACTTGAATCTCCTCCAGGTACGATTTGAAGCATGCTAACCAGAGTATGAAAGCGTTGCTGGCTTCCTGGGATTGAGGGTCAAGATCCAATCTGTTGGGTCGTAAAATGCTCTCCATGTTTTAAAATTGCTGTTAACAAAATTGATGCACCATCAATAACTCTAGGAGACTGGAAGTGAACGATAGGATTTTATTAACAGCAAAAAGGGAGCACGACATCTCGAAGACTGAGGGAGGAGCAGTGCCTCCAATCGCCTTTATACAAGGGTCTGTGGGAGGAGCCACAGGAGCAGTCAGCAGAGGGGCGTGTCCAGACAGGTATATGTAGTTTACCACAGTCTCCATCTAAATGTGCAATGTGCAGTTTATAGTAATTTGTAATAAATAGTATGTACAACAGGACAATCAATATAACATAGAAATACAATTGTATCAGCATGAATTAATCAGTCTGATGGCCTGATGGAAGTAACTGTCCTAGAGCCTGTTGGTCCTGGCTTTTATGTTGCAATACCGTTTCCTGAATGGGAGCAGCTGAAGCAGTTTGTGGTTGGGGTAACTCGGGTCTCTAATGATCCTTCAGGCCCTTTTTACACACCTGTCTTTGCAAATGTCATGAATAGTGGAAAGTTCATTACTACAGAGTCCTGCGATTGAGGGAAGTACAGTTACCACACCAGGCAGTGATGCAGCCGGTCAGAATGCTCTCAGTTGTGCCCCTGTAGAAAGTTCTTAGGATTTGGGGGCTCCTGCCGAACTTCTTCAACCGTCTGAGGTGAAAGAGACGCTGTTGTGCTTTTTTCACCACACAGCCGGTATGTACAGACCACGTGAGATCCTTGGTGATGTGTATGCCAAGGGACTTAAAGCTTCTACTTTTGTTATTTTTGTGAATTGTACTTTTAAATTTTGTACTTTTATTTATTTTGTATAGTAATTTTACGTCTTTGCTCCATATTGCTGCCACAAAACAAGTTTCACAACACAAAAGACAGCAATAATAAACCTGATTCTGATGCTGATTGTGACTATTCCAAATCATTTCAGAAAATAACTGGTTCTTTAAGTGTAAAACAGTTAACAAAAGAGTTTAAAATAAAATCATACACGTCTTTTATTGGCTGACTCATAAAAGGCAAAGAGTGGGGACAACTAGGTGCTTCTGTGGTTGGCAATCAGTGCAGAGCAGAGTGCTGGTACTGCGCCCTCAACTGTTCACAATATATATTAACAATCTGCAAGAAGGGGACCAAGTGCGTTGTATCTAAGTTTGCTGATGACACTAGATGACTGGAAAAGCATATTGTACAGAGGATGCTGAGAGTTTGCAGAGGGATATAGATAGGTTAAGTTTGTGGGCAAAGTTTTGGCATATGGAGTTCAACATCGGTAAATGCAGGGTCATTCACTTCAATTTGGAAGGAAAAGTAAAAGATCAGACTATTACTTAAATGGTGAAAGATTGCAGCTTGCTGTTGTGCAGGGGGACTTGGGAGTGCTTGTGCATGAATCACAAAAGTTTGGTTTGCAGGTGCAACAGGTTATCAAGAAGGCAAATGGAATGTTGACCTTCATTGCTAGAGGGATTGAATTTAAGAGCAGAGAGGTTACATTGCAACTGTACAGATAAGACCGCACCTGGAATACTGCATGCATTCCTGGTCTCCTTACTTGAGGAAAGACATACTGGCTTTGGAGGCAATGCAGTGGAGGTTCACCAAGTTGATTCCGGAGACGAATGGTTCAGCCTATGAGGAAAGTAAGTCGTCTAGGATAATACTTGCTGGAATTCAAAAAAATGAGAGTGGATCTTATAGAAACATATAAAATTATTATAAGGACAGATAAGATAGAGGAAGGAAAGCTGTTTCCACTGGCAGCTAAGACTAGAACTAGGAGAAATAGGCTGCATTTGGAGAACTGCATTCAATTGTGATCACTCCTGTTAAGTTTTGTAACTCCAAAACATTAAACTATTTAAGAGAAAAACACAGAGTCAAGAATTACCATAAAAACTTCATCTTTAGTTTTAGCAAGGCACACAAATATGACCTAATACTAGGCCTGAGTCGATGTAGTAGTAGTAATTTCATGACTTATGCCATTCATGTACTTTTACATATAACCTGTAATTAATTATGTAAACAAAGAACGCTTAAACAATGTACTTACAATATTACTCAAATGTTAATGAAGTATTGAATGCACAACACTCCTCCCTGCTTAGCTATAAACTCCAACTCAATATAGAATACATCTCAGCTCAAATATGAAACATATTGCTCTCTAAAATATATATATTTCTTACTCGTTGTGGGACAACGTCTTTCCTGACAAGAGGTGTCACTGCTTGGCAGGAGGTACTTGTGGCTGTGAAACAAAACAATCTCAGGTTGTAGGAGTTGACTCTGTGACTAGAGGAAGAGGTTCTGATAGCTCTGGACACCTTTCTTCTTTTACAATTGATCCACTCTCCTCAACTGATTGATGTGTCATCTCCGGATGATATGAGATACGATCTCCACTGTGTAGGAGAGAGGTCCAGTTCTGTCCTTAATCTTTCCAAGTACGCATTTTTCATCACCTCTGTAGTCCCTCACTAAGACTGCTTTTCTCAGAGTGAAACATTGAATCTCTTTATTTGAGGAACTCTCAATTTGTTTCAGCTGTTTGTCCTGCACACATCTTCTGAGATTTGCTTTGAGGAGAATCAAGCGTGAATGTAAGGAACAACCTAGGAACAGCATAGCTAGTGAGTTGTTGGTTGTGGAGTGTGCAGCATTGCGATATGCAAGGAAGAAATTGGTGAGCTTCCAACTCAGTGTTAGTACAGTGTGTTCTGCTGACATGGCTCGCAATGTGTGAGACTCTGACCAAACTTTCTCACCAAGCCATTTGTACAGTGCATAAAAAAGGTATTCATCCCCTTGGAAGGTTTCATGTTTCATTGTTTTACAGCATTGAATCACAGTGGATTTAATTTGGCTTTTTTGACACTGATCAACAGAAAAAAAAAATTCTGTCAAAGTGAGAGCAAGTTTCTACAAATTAAACACAAAATAATTGATAGCATAATTACTCACCCCTTTCAAGTCAGTATTTAGTAGATGCACCTTTGGCAGCAATTATAGCCTTGAGTCTATGTGGATAGGTTTCTATCAGCTTTGCACATCGGGACACTGCAAAATTTCCCCCATTCTTCTTTACAAAACTGCTCAAGCTCAGTCAGATTGCTTGGGGATTGTGAGTGAACAACCTTTTTCAAGTCCTGCCACAAATTCTGAATTGGATTGAGGTCAGGACTCTGACTAAGCCACTTCAGGACATTAACTTTTTGTTTTTAAGCCATTTCTGTGCTAGCTTTGGCTTTATGGTTGGGGTCATTGTCTTGCTGGAAAACACATCTTTTCCCAAATCGCAGTTCTCTTGCAGACTGCATCAGGTTTTCCTCCAGGGTTTCCCTGTATTTTGCTGCAGTCATTTTACCCTCTACCTTCACAAGCCTTCCACGTCCTGCTGCAGTGAAGCTTCCCTACAGCATGATACAGCCACCACCATGCTTCGTGGTGGGGATGGTAAGTTTTTGATGTGTTTAGCTTACGTTAAACATAGCATTTAGTTGCTACAGGTCTTTTGGTGGCCTCCATCACTAGTCCTCTTCTTGCACGGTCACTCAGTTTTTGAGGACAGCCTGCTCTAGGCAGATTTACAGCTGTGCCATATTCTTTCCATTTCTTGATGATTGACTTCACTGTACTCCAAGGGATGTTCAGTGACTTGGAAATTTTCTTGTATCCATCTTCTAACTTGTGCTTTTCATTAACCATTTTGCGGAGTTGCTTGGAGTGTTCTTTTGTCTTCATGGTGTAGTTCTTGCCAGGACATTGACTCACCAGCAGTTGGACCTTCCAGATACAGATGTATTTTTACTACAATCAGTTGAAACACCTTGACTGCACACAGGTCTCCAAAAACAGATCTTCATTTAACTGCTAATTATGTGACTTCTAACACCAACTGGCTGCACCAGTGATGATTTGGTGCTATATTAAAGGGGGTGAATACTTATGCAATCAATTATTTTGTTTTTATATTTGTAATTAATTTTGATCACTTTGTAGAGATCTATTTTCACTTTGACATGAGTCTAATTGATTTAGATAACTTTAACACAAAAGAGTCTTTTTCTGTTGATCAGTGTCAATAAAAGCCAAATTAAATCCTCTGTGATTCAATATTGCAAAAACATATAACCATATAACAATTACAGCACGGAAACAGGCCATCTCGGCCCTTCTAGTCCATGGCAAACACTTACTCTCACCTAGTCCTACCTACCTGCACACAGCCCATAAACCTCCATTCCTTTCCTGTCCATATACCTATCCAATTTTTTTTAAATGACAACTTAAAATGAAAACTTACAAGGGAGGGTGAATGTTTTTTATAGGCACTGTAGCTGGGTGGCACAGTGCAGATGTAATATGTCTTATTCTGTTCATTTTCAGGAATGACAAACTGTTCCACAACAAACTGGTCTCTTGTCACTGACTAAGTGTTCTGGAATACCAGTCTTTGAGAAGAGGCTTTTCAACAAATGAACAGTGTGTGAGGCTGTAGTGGAGGCTATTGGAAATATTTCTGGCCACTTGTAGCTGCATCTACTACTGCCAAGAAATTTGTGTCCATGAATGGTCTGGCAAAATCCACATGAATCCTCTGCCAGGGCAATGCAGGCTATTCCCAGGGGTGGAGAGACGCTGCTCTGGGCATCTTCTGGACATGTTGGCATCCAGAACAGTGCATGCCAATCTGCTGACCTATCCCAGGCCATCAGACAAAGATTCAGGACAACGCTTTCATTTTAACCACGCCTTGATAAAGTAGCTCCTCCAACAATTTAGCTTTTGTAGGTATTTTCTTTTCCAAGGGTAAATGGAACGATCCATCAGCATTTCCATGATTAGTTGTCATCTTGAATTCGATCTTGGGATTGTGTCCTCCAAGAAACAGAACTCATCTCTGCATTCATGCTGCTGTTGTTAGTGGAACACCCTTCTGTGGATTGAAAATGGACAGTAGTGGCTGATGAACAGGAACAGTAATTGATGAGCATAACTTCTCTCCCATACAAGTACTTGTTGAAACTTTTTACACCCCAAACTGAACTCAAGGCCACTCTGTCAATCTGTGCATAATTTTTCTCTGCAGCAGTGACGGAACATATGCAAAGGCTATGGAGCGTTCACTTCCATCGACAATCTGTGCATAATTTTGCTTTGCAGCAGTGACGGAATGTATGCAAACGTATGGGGCATTCACTTCCATCAATCATACACGTGGCATGACTTCACCCATACCTAAGGCAAGGTGACACAGGCACGCTTCACTGGACGATGTGGTTCATAATGTGTGAGTACAGTGTCTGACATCACATTTCCTTTACCTTTTTGAAACCCACCTCACACTGCTTTGTTCATTGCCATTTATTCCCATTCTGTAGTAATGAGCTCAAGAGGTGAAGCAAAGTTGCCAGGTTTGGCAGGAAACTGTTATAAAAATCAACAAACCCAAAAAATGACCACAACTGCAACACATTCTTTGGCCTGGGGCCACTGCTTGAATTTTCTCAGCACACTTGCGTAATTCTTGTACATCAATGGTGTGACCACAGTGAGTAATGATTGGTTTAAAGAATTCACAGTTGTTGCATCGTGCTCTGAACCCATAATCTTCTAACCTTTTTAAAACTGCTTTGAGATTGTAGAGATGTTCCTTGTCATCCTTACTGGTAACAATGATGTCATCCAGCTAATACCGAGTGACAGGGCAGCTATACAGTACCTGGTCCATAGCTTTCTGCCAGAGTGCAGGTGCAGAAAATAAGCCTGTTATAGCGATAGAACCTTTTGTGTGTGTATAGTGTGGAACACTTTGAACTCTCTTCCATCTCCATCTGTAGGTAGGCTTCAGCAAGGTACACTTTGCTGAAATATTTTCCTCCAGAAAGGTCTGCAAATATATCCTCTATCCTGGGCAGAGGGAACTGATCTACTTTCAGTACTGAAGAAGATAAGAATAGCAGTTAACTTGGCAGTAGGAGTTATCGGGGCACCATCATGACAGTGTTTCCGTAGCAAGCTATTCTTGTTTTTACGAGGCCGAGATGCTAGCTCAACACTCAACCCGACTTGGATTCGAACTTGGGAACCTTCGCTCCAAAGTCCAGCGCTGATATTATTGTGCCACCAAGTGGGACTTTCAGTACTGAGTTGACCTTAAAATCACCAGAGGTCCTGGCAGACCCATCCTTCTTGGCTACTAGAACCACCAGCATTTTCCATGCACTCCACCTAAACTTGGAAAGAATTCCTTCAGCCTCCATGCACTCAAGCTCAGTGGCAACTTTATCATGATTTTACAAGGAACCAGCCAGGCTTTGTAAAACTTGGGTGTGGCATTTTCATTCAACACTATTTTTCCCTTGATATTCTTGAGTTTTCCGATGGCATCGTTGAGCACTCCTGTGGCATCACCCAGTACCTTTCTTAATTTGCTTTCAGTTGACTATTGCAGGGGATGTAGTATGCAAATGGTGGATGGATTTCCACTCAAGTTACAGCTGTCACAGTCACTCATGGCCCCACAAAACTAGAAGAAAACTGTTTTTACCACATACAAGCCCAATGTGGCTTGTTGGTTTCTGTATTTCACTGTTACAAATGTCATTCCATAGGAGTTATCTTTTTACTAGTTTAAGTTGGTTATCTGCAGGCTTCAGTTCAGTGTCTTTGAAATGCCATTCAAACTCATTTTGTGGAATGACTGAAACAGCTGTGCTGGTGTCCAATTCCAGTTTAATTAATTTGTCATTCACTCTGGTGTAAGCCATATTATGTATCTCCTGTTAGTTTTGACATTGTAAGTCTCAAGACAACTCAGTCCTACGTCACTGTCATCTTTATCTGATTTTTCATAAACAGCTTGCAGATTTGTGCTCTTTTTAAAACTGAAACTTGGCTTTTTATCCTACCTGTGCAGTCTATTTATTTTTGTGTGCCTGACATGCTCTTTCTATATGTCCTACTTTGTTGCATTTTCTGTAAGTTTCACCCTTATACCTGCACTGGTTTGGTGTACATGAGCCACTGCCACAAAGGGAACTCACTTTGTTCAGCTAGGCAGGTTTCTGTTGAGAAGTTGGTAATGCTCACTTTCGTTGCTGACTGAGACTCAGTTGCATCTCTCTGTATGTAAAAGAAGGTGAATGGCATATGTCATGATGCTACTGGAACACATTTTAGGGCCCATCTCCCTAAAAGTAAAAACAAAGCAGACATAATTTTTACCCGGCTCCGTATTTTTCTTTGAATTAGTTTTATGTTTTGGTGTTACAAAATATAACAGTGATGACGAGTAAGTTTCAAAACGAACCAGAGACTATCACCTACTTGTTGAAGCACAACACATTTTTTTCTTTGCAAGGGTCAGTGAGAGAGAGAGAGAGAGAGAGAGAGAGAGAGAGAGAGAGAGAGAGAGAGAGAGAGAGAGAGAGAGAGAGAGAGAGACGGTTGAGTTTTAAAAAAAGCGCAATACATTTTTTTCCTTCAGAAGCACAGTGAGACAGTTGAGTTAAAAAAAGGCAGAAAATGAATGAAATTCACAGGTTCATAAACAGAGTATTAATAATCATAAATTTTAAAAAGGGCAAAAATGCTTGGCTACATCGGAAAGATTGTTGCATCCAATTGCATAAAAAACTAAATATTGTACACTGAACAAATGAGCAGTATTTTGAAACAAATAAAATAGCCAATAGGAAATGAATGCCAGTTTTACTGAGTGTAACTGGTGGAAGAGCTCAAAGTTTGCTCAGAAGCTTAACTGCTCCAAGCAAACCAGCTGAAATGAGGTTTGCTGATATCATGAAAGTAATACGGAATATTTAGAACTGAAAACATTGTTGATGGCTGAACACTTTAGTTTCCTAAGTGGAATCAAAAGGAAGGGGAGCTCATTTCAGCTTACATAGCTGAATTGAATAGACTGTCCGAGCATTGCCGGTTTGGTAATGGGCTTAATAATGCACTGAGAAATTGTTGTCTGTGGAATCTTACAAGAAAGCATTCAAAAATGGCTATTAACTGAAGCACAACTCACATTTAAAAGAGCAGTTTCCTTCCCAACTTTGCTCTTTTATCAGAAATACTTAGTTCTTAAAATTCATCCATTGTTCCATTTTAGTTTGACCCACCAACCTTTGATTCTGTTTTCCTTTGTCCTGATTATTTCTCTTAATATAGCCTTTAATCAATTATGTAAAACAACAGAGTGCTTAATCAAACAATATATTTACAATATTACTGACATAGCAAATACACAACAACTCGCTTTATAAGAAGGATGTGGAAGCTTTGGAATGGGCATGGAAGCTGCCTGGATTAGAGGGCCTGTGCTATAAGGTGATGTTGGACAAACTTGGGTTCCTTGCTCAGGAAAGGCAGAGGCTGAAGGGAGATATGATTAAGGTTTATAAGATTACGAGAGGCATAGATAAACAGCTGGTATCAATCTCCCCATGAAGTCAACATGTCAAATGCTGAGGACATTAATTTTAAGTGAGAAAGGGCAAGTTCAATGGCCTGCAAAGAGTGGTGCTGCAGCTGAAGGCGATAGAGGGATTTAAGAGACTCTTGGACAGGGAGAATCAGATTTATTATCACCATCATATGACATGGAACTTGTGGTTTTGCAGCAGCTGTGCAGTGCAAAGCCATAAAAATTATGAATTACAAAAAGGAAGAAATATTGCAACAAAAAAAATATAATGAGACAGTTTTTATGGACCATTTGGATATATGATAGTGGAGAGGACAAAGCTGTTCCTAAATCACTGAGTATGGAGGAATATAGACGTTGTGTAGGCAGAAGGGATTAGATTAATTTGGCACTTAATTACTACTTTAATTAGTTTTTCACAACATCGTGTGCCAAAGTGCCTGTTCCTATACTACATTTTTCCATGTTCTCTGTTTTTAGTATTTTCCTTCTCTATCCATTACTTGAATAGTCCATAAACTAGATTTGAGTGAACGCATGTTAGTTATAGTTTTATTAATTAACAATATAGATTGTAGCAAATTAATTATGGCTTTATTTTTTTATTGGCATTGGATCTGGACTAAAAATAACTTACCGTAGATTCCGGACTACAGAGCGCACCTGATTAAAAGCCGCTGGCTTTAATTTTAGAAATAAAATCATTTTTTTAATTGTAAAGGCCGCATCGGATTTTAGGCCGCACCGGATTTTCGGCCGCAGGTGTCCCACGTTGTAATATGAGATATTTACACAGAAAGATATTACATGTGAGGATTTTTTTAACTTTTAATTAAATCCATATGGTAACAAAAACAAATACATATTGCAAATGCTTTTTTTCGAACCGTGCCCGTACGCGGCTACTTTTAAATATACGTTGCGTATACTTCTTTACTGAACAACATTCCAATATCTCCTAACGACTGGTAAAAAAATATATATATTGCAGCCTACCAGGAAAAGTTATTGATACCTTTAACTTAAAAGCAGAGTTCGCTCAGATCCAAAGCCGCTCGCGTAATGCGCTCCCTCCCTCCGTCCCGTTTCATCGCAAACCGGCATTTTCCCACAAGACACCGCGAAACCGGGTGTGACGTCATAGCATCCCGCGATGTAGTACAGAAAACAAATATAGTTTAAACTAAGTAGGCAGCACAATGCTTCGAGTATTTTCCATGTTGATGAGGGTGAGTACAAATGACTGATTTACAATAATTTAATTGTGAAAGTGCGCTTGATTTATCGTACAATTTCATTGGACCTCTGTGAACTACTCATCAATTTTATTGGTCTACTGTTACGAGGCAAAATGTTTACGAGGCGGCATGAAAAAAATCATGCATTAGCCGCTTCGGATTATTGGCCGCAAAGTTCAAAGCTGTTCAAAATGTGGGAAAAAAGTAGCGGCTTAAAATCCGGAATCTACGGTACTTTCAGCATAGTCAGTATTACTAGCACACTGGATTCTGGATAATTTGGCCATCAGTTAATCGGGGCAGCCACTTATTTGAGGCAACTCTTAAAGAACAAAATCTAATTGAGAAAATAGCCAGAATTCCCTTTGCTTATTTGGGGCACTGTGCCGATTAATTGGGACAGGAAACTGGTGCTGAATAGTTTCTAACTAACGTTAGTCACATGCATTTGCATGGCCATTAGATGCAATACAGTACTTTGCATGAAAGAGTTTTTAAGTAGTGTCAATTGCATGTGTTCATGTTTAAAAAGCTGTGATTTTGTTCATTTGGCAAGATATAAGCAATAAGATAATTCAGAACTGTTTTGCTCACTGTGGTTCAAGCTTGAAGATGCCAGAAACTGCCAGGAGTGAAGATGAAATGATTTTAGTACTTCAATTAATTAAAAACTTTTAAGAATTTGAAGGTATCGACAATACTCTTGAATGTTACAATGAAAATGAAGATTTAGAGAATGCAATCATCGGAAGTATTGTATGAAGGCAGTGTATTGTCTGGACTGATTTTCTTCATTTACGGTCAAAGGAACATTATGCAGATGGATTCCTCTGTCGATAAGTATTAGTTTTATAGTACTGCTGCAGTACTGGTAGTGTTGTAGTTTGTTCTGTATTTTATTTAAATACACAATTTGTTACTCAGTTAAACAGTAGTTTGTCTTTTTATATACCCTTTTGACCATTTACATGAAACTTCGGCTATCTGAAGCAGCCGCTTAATTGGGCCAAAATATAGTGGTCCCAATGGGCCCCGATTAACTGAAATCCACTGTACCTCTTCTTCCTTGGTGAAATCCATTATCAAATACTCACTTATACTCTAGCTGTGCCATCCACCTCCATGCGTACATCACCCTCTTAGTCCCCACTCAGGGCCAAGCATACCTTTACTCCCAACTATTTATTAACGTGCCTTCCATTTTATGTCAACCTCCATTTTATTCCCATATTCTCTCTTTGCTATCTGACATACCTTTTCACCACTTTGCTCAGTTCACCACAGTCATATCTGGTTATCACTTCATTTATTCAAATATCTTGCACCACTTATTTTATTTCAAAGCTTTTTTTTCTCCTTTTTGTCATCTGGAATGTTGTGCTTTTTTCCTTCCCAACTTTGCTCTTTTATCAGAAATACTTAGTTCTTAAAATTCATCCGTTGTTCCATTTTAGTTTGCCCCACCAACCTTTGATTCTGTTTTCCCGTGTCCTGATTATTTCTCCACCCACTCTCCAGTTTCTGAGTCCTGCTGAGACAACTCCTTCATCTTCTCCATTAAACGTTCTCCAATGTGAAATACAAGCAGAAATATATTTGAATACAAGCCGGTCAGGGAGAAACAAACTTTATGTTTATATGTAGAACATGAAACAGTACAGCATGGTATGGGCCCACCAGCCCATGATATTGTGCTGACCAATATGAACCAATGCCACAATCAATTTAACCCTTCCCTCCTACACAGCCCATAACCTTCTATTTCATTTATGTTATCCACGTGCCTACCTAAGTGTTCATGTTGTATCATGCTCTACCTTTGGGATAATAATCTTCCATGAAAAGTGGGAAAGTTAAAAATCAGACTCACGTTTCAGAGAGGGTGAGAGGAGCTGAGAAACAAAATTGAAGATCTGTATTAGGTAGAAGCCAGGATAGATTCAATAGAGTAGTGGTGTAATCCCAACTGTAAAAAGGAAATTAAAGTTAGTCGATAAAAAATAACTAGATAGATCTTGGGAAGGTACAGTATATAGGGGAACAGACAAATGAAATCTCAAATTACAGACATACTTTATTGATCCCAAGGGAAATTGGGTTTCGTTACAGCCACACCAACCAAGAATAGTGTAGAAATATAGCAATATAAAACCATAAATAATTAAATAATAATAAGTAAATTATGCCAAGTGGAAATAAGTCCAGGACCAGCCTATTGGCTCAGGGTGTCTGACACTCCGAGGGAGGAGTTGTAAAGTTTGATGGCCACAGGCAGGAATGATTTCCTGTGACGCTCAGTGTTGCATCTCTGTGGAATGAGTCTCTGGCTGAATGTATTCCTGTGCCTAACCAGTACATTATGGAGTGGATGGGAGTCATTGTCCAAGATGGCATGCAACTTGGACAGCATCCTCTTTTCAGACACCACTGCCAGAGAGTCCAGTTCCACCCCCGCAACATCACTGGCCTTACGAATAAGTTAGTTGATTCTGTTGGTGTCTGCTACCCTCAGCCTGCTGCCCCAGCACACAACAGCAAACATGATAGCACTGGCCACCACAGACTCATAGAACATTCTCAGCATCGTCCGGCAGATGTTAAAGGACCTCAGTCTCCTCAGGAAATAGTGACGGCTCTGACCCTTCTTGTAGACAGCCTCAGTGTTCTTTGACCAGTTCAGTTTATTGTCAATTCGTATCCCCAGGTATTTGTAATCCTCCACCATGTCCACACTGACCCCTTGGATGGAAACAGGGGTGACCGGTGCCTTAGCCCTCCTCAGGTCCACCACCAGCTCCTTAGTCTTTTTCACATTAAGCTGCAGATGATTCTGCTCGCACCATGTGACAAAGTTTCCCACCGTAGCCCTGTACTCAGCCTCATCTCCCTTTCTGATGCATCCAGACTTCTGAAGATGGCAAGACTCTGTGCAGTAGTTGAAGTCGGAGGTGTAGGTGGTGAAGAGAAAGGGAGACAGGACAGTCCCCTGTGGAGCCCCAGTGCTGTTGACCACTCTATCTGACACACAGTGTTGCAAGCACACGTACTGTGGTCTGCCAGTCAGGTAATCAATAATCCATGACACCAGGGAAGCATCCACCTGCATCACTACCAGCTTCTCACCCAGCAGAGCAGGGCAGATGGTGTTGAATGCACTGGAGAAGTCAAAAAACATGACCCTCACAGTGCTCGCTGGCTCGTCCAGGTGGGCGTAGACACGGTTCAGCAGGTAGTTGCTGGTAGATGATCCTCAACTCCTAGTCGGGGCTGATAGGCAAACTGGAGGGGGGTCTAAGTGTGGCCTAACCATAGGCCAGAGCTGCTCTAGAACAACTCTCTCCAGGGTCTTACCGGAAGGGATGAAGAAAAACAGGATTGTGAAATCTAGAACAGGAATGGCTGATCATCTGAAATTACTGTAATTATTGTTGAGTACAGAAAGCCTCAAGAATATTAATTGGGCATAGATAGAAACAGGCTGTTCAACCCACCACATACTCACTGACTAGAGGGCACACATCTACATTACTCTAATCTCTCAGCATTTAGCCCGTTCCCTTCGATGCCTACCCAGTTCAATTACTCAGAGGCTTTTGAAATGCAATCAGTGACCTCACTTTAGCTATTCTTCCAAGTACATTGCAGGCAGCCAGTACTCTCTCAATCCTCCGTGAATCTTTTGTCACTGAAAATAAGTCAATATCTTGTAGGTTTATCTCCCTCTGATATTTTTAGTGTATTGGTTCCCCTGAATGTTTCCGATATAGTACATTTTGGATCACTGGGCTTTATCCAATGCTGTACCTTTCAATGAACATCAGTCATAGCCCCCTGAACTTCCTCCACTCCAGGGAAAACAGACAAAGCTTCTCCAATCTCTCAACAAAAATATAAACACTTCATCCCTTGTGACATCCTGCTGAACATCCTCTGCACCCTCTCTTACACAATAACAACCTTCCTAAAATGTCAAGCATGAGAAAATCTTCAGATGCTGGAAATCCAAAGCAACACACACAAAATGCTGGAGGAACTGAGCAGGTCAAGCAGCATCTATGGAAAAGAGTAAATAGTCGATATCTCAGTCCAAGACCCTTCATCCTTCACAGAGGAGGATCAGTGAGAGAGGGTTTCACTGAACTTTCAAAGGGGGGGGTGAATGTGGTGAACTACATATACCTGTCTGGACACGCCCCCCCCCCCTGCTGACTGCTCCTGTGGCTCCTCCCACAGACCCCTGTATAAAGGCGATTGGGGCACTGCTCCTCCCTCAGTCTCCAGGATGTTGTGTGATGGTCTCTTGCTGCTGACTGCTCTCTTCCAGCTAATAAAAGCCTATCTCGCCTCACGTCTCCGAGAGTTATTGATGGTGCATCATTAAACTTCTTCAGGGTAGGCATCCCTTTGAAGAGACTTTGCAGTGGAGTAGTTTTCATACATGCTGCCTGACCTGCTGAGTTCCTCCACCATTTTGTGTGTGATGCCCAGAACTGCATGCTGTACTCCAGCTGAGGCTTATCCTGAGATTTATAAAGTTGGACCACTATCTCCCTGCTTTTGTATTCATTGCCATGACTAATCTGTTAATGCTGCTAATGTGCCCACCTCAACCACTATTTCTGGCAGCTCATGGACACCATTTTTTGCAGAAAGCATCTACCACTAGTGTCTCTTTTAAATCTCATATCTCTGATCTTGTATTTTGAAAAGTCCTCCCTCAGAAAAAGGTGACATGCTTTGACCCTATCTATATCAGCCATGATGTTATATACACCCTATCCTCATTATATGCGTCTTCACACAACATGGATTCACAGTTATGCGAGGAACCTATTTCTACCAACTTCTCCTTATACGCGTCCAAAACTCACAGTTATGCGAGGAGTATTGCTGTCCCGCCAATACAAGTCACGTGCGCGCGCCTCACAGTCTCACCGTTGGGGTGAGAAGCACCGCTGTCCCGCCAATACAAGTCACGTGCGCGCGCCTCACAGTCTCACCGTTGGGGTGAGAAGCACCGCTGTCCCACCGCTGTCCCGCCAATACAAGTCACGTGCGCGCGCCTCACAGTCTCACCGTTGGGACGAGAAGCACCGCTGTCCCGCCAATACAAGTCACGTGCGCGCGCCTCACAGTCTCACCGTTGGGACGAGAAGCACCGTTTTCCCGCCAATACAAGTCACGTGCGCGCGCCTCACAGTCTCACCGTTGGGACGAGAAGCACCGTTTTCCCGCCAATACAAGTCACGTGCGCGCCTCACAGTCTCACTGTTGGGACGAGAAGCACCGTTTTCCCGCCAATACAAGTCACGTGCGCGCGCCTCACAGTCTCACCGTTGGGACGAGAAGCACCGCTGTCCCGCCAATACAAGTCACGTGCGCGCGCCTCACAGTCTCACCGTTGGGACGAGAAGCACCGTTTTCCCGCCAATACAAGTCACGTGCGCGCGCCTCACAGTCTCACTGTTGGGACGAGAAGCACCGCTGTCCCGCCAATACAAGTCACGTGCGCGCGCCTCACAGTCTCACTGTTGGGACGAGAAGCACCGCTTTCCCGCCAATACAAGTCACGTGCGCGCGCCTCACAGTCTCACTGTTGGGACGAGAAGCACCGCTGTCCCGCCAATACAAGTCACGTGCGCGCGCCTCACAGTCTCACCGTTGGGACGAGAAGCACCGTTTTCCCGCCAATACAAGTCACGTGCGCGCGCCTCACAGTCTCACCGTTGGGACGAGAAGCACCGCTGTCCCGCCAATACAAGTCACGTGCGCGCGCCTCACAGTCTCACCGTTGGGACGAGAAGCACCGTTTTCCCGCCAATACAAGTCACGTGCGCGCGCCTCACAGTCTCACCGTTGGGACGAGAAGCACCGTTTTCCCGCCAATACAAGTCACGTGCGCGCGCCTCACAGTCTCACTGTTGGGACGAGAAGCACCGCTGTCCCGCCAATACAAGTCACGTGCGCGCGCCTCACAGTCTCACTGTTGGGACGAGAAGCACCGCTGTCCCGCCAATACAAGTCACGTGCGCGCGCCTCACAGTCTCACTGTTGGGACGAGAAGCACCGCTGTCCCGCCAATACAAGTCACGTGCGCGCGCCTCACAGTCTCACTGTTGGGACGAGAAGCACCGTTTTCCCGCCAATACAAGTCACGTGCGCGCGCCTCACAGTCTCACTGTTGGGACGAGAAGCACCGCTGTCCCGCCAATACAAGTCACGTGCGCGCGCCTCACAGTCTCACTGTTGGGACGAGAAGCACCGTTTTCCCGCCAATACAAGTCACGTGCGCGCGCCTCACAGTCTCACTGTTGGGACGAGAAGCACCGCTGTCCCGCCAATACAAGTCACGTGCGCGCGCCTCACAGTCTCACCGTTGGGACGAGAAGCACCGTTTTCCCGCCAATACAAGTCACGTGCGCGCGCCTCACAGTCTCACCGTTGGGACGAGAAGCACCGTTTTCCCGCCAATACAAGTCACGTGCGCGCGCCTCACAGTCTCACCGTTGGGACGAGAAGCACCGTTTTCCCGCCAATACAAGTCACGTGCGCGCGCCTCACAGTTTCACTCCCGCCAGTCATGCATTGGTTTTGGCAGCGTGTGGATGTGCGATCTTGTGCTCTTAAACTTTTGTTGTTTTTACCTATGGTGCAGTGATATTGTGCTTGAAATATTTAACTACGCCTCCTAAGCATCTGATATCAAGTCCTGGGTCATCAGCCAAGCGGCAGAGAACCGCTTTAACACTTGAAAAAAAGTTGGAAATTATAAACAGGTCAGCGTCAGGTGAAGGTAACACAATTCTGGGATGCTACTTTGGCCTGGGTGAGTCCACGATCAGAAATGTAAAGAAAAATGCTGAGAAAATAAAAAGTGCAGTGATTGATTCACCACAAGTGTCTTCAAAGATTTTTACCAAAGTGCATAACCCGATTATGACAAAAATAGAGAAAATGTTGAGTTTGTACATTGAGCATGAAACAAAGGAAAAAACAACACTCAGTTCTGATCATCTTCGTGTGAAAGCTTTGGAAATTTATGCTCGCCTTTGTTCAGAGGGTAGTGAGGAAGTGTCAAGTGATATTGCTAGCTTTAATGCAAGTAGGGGATGGTTTTCTAAATTTTTTAATCGTCAGAGGCTTCACAACTTAGCTGTGTGTGGTAAGCAAGCTAGTGCTGACCACGAGGCTGAACGTTACCCTGTGCAGTTGCGGACTGAGTTAGGCATCACACCAAAGCAGGCCTTTAATGCAGACGAGACTGGGCTTTTTTGGAAGTGTGTGATGAAACGCACTTACGTAAGTATGGATGATAAAACTGGGTCAGGTTTCAAGGCAGCAAAGGATAGATTGACTCTGCTTATGTGTTCCAATGCCGAAGGAGACTGTAAGATGAAACCTCTCTTAGTTTACTATTCACTAAACCCCCGTGCTCTTAAGGGTTTGAGTAAGAATATGCTTCCTGTCCACTGGGTAGCTAACTCATCTCCCAGAGCCAACATACCTGCCACTGTTGGTGAGTACTCTACACCCTAGTATGTTAACTTTCTATGATCTATTACGTTGAATATTACCTTAAATTGATGAAATATAATACAAATGTTGCCTTGTGGTACTGCTTTTGTGTCGTATTGGTATAAAAATGTGAATAAATCACAGATCAAACATATTTAGGAAGCCCTCCAGAACCCATCCCTATTTTCTCCATTTAAATAATTATTCACATTATGCATCAACTGTGAGGAATGCATCCCCCGCATATAACGAGGATAGGGTGTACTTTGTCAGCTCACCACTCAGTCTCCTGTGTTCCAGGGTATAAAGTCCTAGTCAGCACAGTCTCCCCTGTAACTCAGTCCCCCAAGTCTGGGACATGTCCCTTTTAATCTTTTCTGCACACTTTGTAGTTTAATAACAACTTTCCTATAAGAGTGAACAAAACTATACACAATACTTCAACTGAGGATTCACCAACACCTCATTCAACTGCAACATAATGTCCCAACAGCCATATTCAGTGCCCTGACTGATGAAATAGAAATACTTTATTGTCACCAAACAATTGATACTAGAACGTACAATCATCACAGTGATATTTGTTTCTGCGCTTCAGGTCCAGCATGTCAAATGCCTTCTTCAGCATCCTATCCAGCTGTGACTGTGACACGGACGTGGCAGGAAAATGAACTCAAGTGCAGGACTCCAACACAGAGGCAGGATCAGGAGGTAGAATCTCCGTAGCAAGTGTAGAATCAGGACCAGGCTGAGTCAGGACCTGGGGGACTTGGTTTACGCAGAGATACAGGGTTGAAGACTTGGACAAGGGGTCTCCCTCTCCCCCTCCCCCTCTCCCTCTCTGAGTCAACCAACAATCTGGCAAGGGCTGACCAGAGCTGTCAGAGTCTTATCCTCTGGTGGCTAATGGAAACCAGGTGCTGGTGATTGAGAGGAATTGGGAAAGATTGGGAATCAAGTGTGGGGATTAAGGACCAATCAGGGAGGAAAGGGAAAGATGGGAAATGCCAGCCAGGACCATGACAGCACCCCTCCTCAAGGGGAGCCTCCCGACTTTCCCGGCTTGTCGGGATGGTCTCGATAAAAGTCCTGGATGAGGGAAGGGTCCAAGATAAAGGAGCGGGGAACCCAGGAACGCTCCTCGGGACCATATCCTTCCCAATCCACCAAGTACTGGAACCCTCTGCACCTTCGGCGTACATCCAATAGTCGTCGGACGGTGAAGGCTGGATGGTTGTCAATGATTCGGGCTGGTGGGGGAGTATCGGGCGGTGGACACAAGGGGCTGGCCGAGACTGGTTTAACCTGGGAAACATGGAAGGTAGGGTGGATGCGTAAGGAACTTGGTATCTTCAGTTGGACCGCCGTAGGATTGATAACCTGTTCGACCCTGAACAGTCCTAGGAAGTGAGGAGTGAGTTTTCTATGCTCATTCTTGAGCGGAATGTCTTTGGAAGACAGCCATACCATCTGCCCAGGTTGGCACTCCGGTGCCGGGGTCCGGTGTTGGTCGGCTGTCTCCTTGTAGCGATCTGTTGAACGGGTTAGGGCCGCGCGTGTCTCCTCCCAAATCCTGCGGCACCGGTCGATATGATCGCGGACAGATGGTACTGCAATCTCTGCTTCCTGCGCGGGAAACAACGGGGGCTGGTACCCCAGCGAGCACTCGAATGGGGATTTTCCTACGGCTGAACTCACAAGGGAGTTGTGGGCGTACTTGACCCACTGGAGTTGGTCGCTCCAGGTGACCGGGTTGTTTTCGGTCACGCAACGCAACATTGCTTCCAGGTCCTGGTTAATCAGCTCCGTCTGTCCATTTGTCTGGGGGTGGAAGCCGGATGATAGGCTGACTGATGAACCCAAGGCTCGGCAGAATGCTCTCCACACCTTGGAGACTAACTGGGGACTTCGGTCCGAGATGATGTAGGCGGGGATTCTATGGAGGCAGAAGACGTGGCGGACAAGGAGGTCAGCAGTCTCTCGGGCCGAGGGGAGTTTAGGTAGGCCTACAAAATGCACAGCCTTCGAAAATCTGTCTACCACGGTGAGGGTGGTCGTATTTCCGCGGGATTTGGGCAGACCTGTGACGGTCCAGGGCAATGTGTGACCATGGGCGGCCAGGAACAGGCAGGGGGTGAAGCAATCCCGCAGGCGGCCGATGAGAGGCCTTCCCCTGGGCACAAGTGGGACATGCCACGACGTAGCAGCGGGTGTCTGCCTCCATGGAGGGCCACCAAAAATGTCTTCTCAGGAGTGCCAGGGTTTGATTACTTCTGGGCTGGCAGGCAAATCGAGACACATGCCCCCACTGGAGGACCTGAGATCGGACACGTTCGGGCACATAGAGGCGGTCGCTGGGTCCCTTACCTGGGTCCGGGTCATCTTGTTGGGCTTCTTTTACCACGGACTCGATTTCCCAGGTGAGGGAGGCCACCACGCGGGACGGTGGGGGGGGGGGGGGGGCGGATGATCGTTTCTGGACTGGAGGTGTCCTCCCTGGAGTCATATTGGCGGGAGAGCGTGTCCAGCTTTCCGTTCTTGGACCCTGGGCGGTAAGTGATGGTAAACTTGAATCGCCCAAAGAATAATGCCCAACGGGCCTGGCGGGAGTTCAGGCTCTTGGCGGTCTGAATATACCCCAGGTTTTGGTGATCTGTCCAGACGACGAATGGATGTTCTGCCCCGTCCAGACAGTGCCTCCACTCTTCCAACGCCAGTTTGACCGCTAATAACTCTCAATTTCCCACATCATAATTCCGTTCTGCGGGGGACAATCGGCAGGAAAAGGCGGCACAGGGGTGAACCTTTTCGTCCGTACCCGACCATTGGGACAGGACTGCTCCTACCCCAGAATCCGAAGTGTCCACCTCCACGATGAATTGTCGGGACGGGTCCGGATGGATCAGGATGGGGGCAGTGGTAAAGCGTCTCTTTAAGTTAGTGAATGCTGCTTCCGCTTCAGTGTCTCAGGAAAAGGGTGTGGAGCGCGAAGTAAGCCAGGTGAGGGGACGGCCACCCGACTGTAGTCCCTGATAAAACGGCGGTAGAAGTTCTCTTACCCCAGGAACCGCTGGAGTTGTTTGCGGGTCGTGGGCCTAGGCCACTCCTCCACCACACGGATCTTCTCGGGGTCCATTCTCACCTGCCCACTTTCGATGATGAAGGAAGCTGACCGAAGGGACGTGAAATTCACATTTCTCTGCCTTCACAAACAGTTGGTTTTCCCACAGCCTCTGAACTCTGAAGGACTCTACGGACATGGCGAACATGCTCTTGCAGGCTGTAGGAAAAGATCAGAATGTCGTCTAGATAGACGAACACAAAACGGTTAATGAAGTCCCTTAACACATCGTTGATGAAGGCCTGGAAAACGGCAGGAGCATTAGTAAGGCCAAACGGCATTGCAAGATATTCAAAATGGCCCAGAGGGGTGTTACAGGCTGTCTTCCACTCATCCCCTTCCCGTATCCTAACGAGGTGGTAGGCATTCCGTAGGTCCAGCTTGGAAAAGATGGTCATTCCGTGTAGCGGGTCGAAGGCTGAACTAATGAGAAGCAAGGGGTATTTGTTCTTAATGGTGATATTGTTCAAGCCTTGATAATCGATGCAGGGGGAAAGCGATCCTTCTTTCTTTTCCACAAAGAAGAACCCGGCAGCCACAGGGGAGGAAGAGGGCCTGATGAGGCCCGCTGCGAGGGACTCGCCCAGGTATTTCTCCATGGCCTCCCTCTCTGGTCGCGATAAATTATAGGGGCGACTGGTGGGTAGCGGGGCCCCAGGGAGAAGGTTGATGGCACAGTCATAACGGCGGTGCAGAGGCAGGGCAAGTGCTCGTTGTTTGCTGAACACCTGTCCCAGGTCATGGTATTCAGCAGGTACCCTGGAGAGGTCAAGGTCTTCGGAGACCGGCGGGGTTGAGCCTCCCTGGGAGGTGGGGCCGACCATAGACAGTGGGCGTGACATGCCGGACTCCATCTGGCTATCCTCCTGGTGGTCCAGTCGATCTGGGGATTGAGGTGGACCAGCCATGGGTATCCTAGTACCACTGGGGCTTGAGGCGAGTGGATTAGATCGAATCTAACCTTCTCTTGGTGGTTACCGGACAGGACTAGTGTTAAGGGCAGAGTGCGGTGGGTTACCTGAGCCAGCGGCCTACCGTCCAGGCCCCGGGCCTCCAAGGGGGTGGTGAGTGGTTCCCGAGGGATTCCGGCCCAGGCAGCTACGTCCTCATCCAACAGATTACCCTCAGCACCGGAATCAACTAGGGCCGATAGGGGCAAGGACTGTTGCTGGAAGATCACAGTGGCCGGGATCTGCATCCGGGTTTGAGGGGCTGAAGGGAATATCGTCCGACCCAGCTGCATTGGTTCTTCTTCCAGGATGGTGTGGACAGATGGAGCAGGAAGGAAGCTTGGGGGAGCCAGGGAAGGCGAATTGGTGGAAGGTAGGGAAACGGGGCGTGGATTTATCCGAGGAGCTGGGTGACTAGTCCTTTCCCTCCGACGCTCCCGCAACCGGTCGTCCAGCCTGGTCGCTAAAGAGATTAACGCGTCTGGGCTGTCCGTGTCATCTTTCGCTGCCAGTTTGTCCTTAATCCTTTCCGCGAGACCCTGTCAGAACACCTCTCGTAGGGTCTCGTCATTCCATCCTGAGTCGGCTGCTAGGGTGCAGAATTCATGGCATATTATCCACACTCCGTGGACCCTGACACAGGGTCAGCAAGCGTCTGGCAGCGTCCTGTCCGCGAAGGGGCTGTTCGAAAACCTTCCGCTTCTCCGAGACGAAGGTGGGGAAGGAGGCGCAAACCTCGGGTTGGTTGTCCCAAATAGCCATACCCCATGCCAGGGCATCCCCTCGCAGCAGCCCCATGACGGACGCGATCTTCGACTTATCTGATGCGTATGTTCGTGGCTGTTGCTTGAAAACCAGGGAGCATTGTAGTAGGAATGCCCTACACCTCCCTAGGTCCCCCACATAGGGTTCTGGCTCCGGAACATACGGCTCTCGAGGGGATCTTGTTGCCGGTTCCAGAGGCACAGACGGTCCAGGTTGCCCGGATGGGTCTGCCGGAGTTCTTGGGGGGTGTGGCGGACTAAGGAAGACGGACGTCTGGTCCACCTGCTCACTGACCTTCCCCACACTTGTGGCCAGCGTATGGAGGTGTTCCTTAACTTCCTGGAGCAATTGGTCGTGGGCGCCCAGTAACTGGCCCTGGCTGGTGAGGGCCTGATGCACGGGATCCGAGTCCGCTGGGTTCATGGCTGGCCAGATTGTTCTGTGACACGGACGTGGCAGGAAAATGAACTCAAGTGCAGGACTCGGACGCGGAGGCAGGATCAGGAGGTAGAATCTCCGTAGCAAGTGTAGAATCAGGACCAGGCTGAGTCAGGACCTGGGAGACTTGGTTTACACAGAGATACGGGGTTGAAGACCTGGACAAGGGGTCTCTCTCTCCCTCTCTCCCTCTCCCTCTCCCTCTCCCTCTCCCTCTCCCTCTCCCTCTCCCTCTCCCTCTCCCTCTCCCCCTCCCCCTCCCCCTCCCCCTCCCCCTCCCCCTCCCCCTCCCCCTCCCCCTCCCCCTCCCTCTCCCCCTCCCCCTCCCCCTCCCTCTCCCCCTCCCCCTCCCTCTCCCCCTCCCCCTCCCTCTCTGAGTCAACCAACGATCTGGCAAGGGCTGACCAGAGCTGTCAGAGTCTTATCCTCTGGTGGCTAATGGAAACCAGGTGCTGGTGATTGAGAGGAATTGGGAAAGATTGGGAATCAAGTGTGGGGATTAAGGACCAATTAAGGAGGAAAGGGAAAGATGGGAAATGCCAGCCAGGACCATGAGAGTGACACTACTTTCAGTGAACAATATACTGGTACTCATGGGTCCCCCTGTTCCTTAAGAGTCTCCAAAACCCTACCATTTGCTGCACGTCCGATTTCCCAAAAACCTCACGTTTATCCTCAATGAAAGCCATTTGTCAATCTTCAGTCCATGATGTGACCAAGATCACCCAGTAATTTCCATAACCCACACTGTTCAACACCAGCTATTTTAGTGTCATCCACAAACATAATGACTGTGCCTTGTACACTTACATCCAAATAATTTGTATAAAATTACAAACAACCCCAGCACCGACCCTTGTGGCACACCTGTAAACATAGGCCTCAAGTACAAAAAACAACTCACTACATCCTACTACTGAGCCAATTTTGAATCCAATTTTCCATGTCTCCCTTTCTTCTGTCTCCCTCTATTGTTAAAACATGGAGTGACATTTGTAATTTTCCGGTCCTCTGGAACCATTCTAGAATCTAGTGATTCTTGAAAGATCACTACTTATTCCTCCATGATTTCTTCAGCCACCTCTTTCAGAACCCTGGGGTGTAGTCCATCTTGTCTATTCTCCCTTTAGAATGCTTCTTCTTCAAAATGAATCTAGGTACCTTATGAATTGCTTCCTGAAACTTCAGTCATTGCTGTTCTGCTATTATCCCCGCTCAAGCCCCTTTCCAATCAACTTTGGCCAGCTCCTCTTTCATGCCTCTGTACTTCCCTTTACTCCACTGTAATACTGATACATCTGATTTTAGCTTCTTGCTTTCAAACTGCAGGGGGAATTCTATCATATTATGATCACTGCCTCCCAAGGGTTATTTTATCTTAAGCTCCCTGATCAACTCTGGTTCATTACACAACACCCAATCCAGAATTGCCTTTTCCCAAATGGGCTGAACCGGAAGATGTTCTGAAATGCTATCTTGTGGGCATTCTACAAATTCCTTCTCTTTGGATCCAGCATCAACCTGATTTTCCCAATCCACCTGCATATTGAAATCCCCATGTTCATCAAGGCATTGCCATTTGTATATGCTTTTTCTATCTCCCATTGTAATTTGTATCCCACATCTTGTCTATTTTGAGATGCTTGTACATAACTCTCATAAATGATTTTTTAACCTTGCCGTTTCTTTTTTTTGTAATTTATTTTTTTTATTGAAGTTCATCATCAAACAAACATTTCCAGAAGATGTATTTCAGACATTGTACATATAATCATATATATCACAAATCTCCACAAAGTATTTATCTGAGGTATACACTTATAGAAAAGAGTGGAGAGAAAAAACAAGCAAAAGGAAAGAACTATGTACAAGTAGGGAGTGATCTTTTTTTTTACAACAGATTTATTGATTTGTGAGAATAAAATCAGGCCTATGAGGCATTATGTAGCTAAACCATTTTTCCCAGAATGAATCAAATTGTTCCAGCTTATGATTAACAGATGCTGTTATCTTCTCCATTTTGTAAATGTCCACCTTGCCGTTTCTTAACTCCACCACATGCATTCCACACCTTCTGATCCTATGATACCTCTTTCTAAGGATTTTATTTTTTTTACACCAACCGCGCCACCATACCTCCTCTGCTTATCTGCCTGTCTTGTTGATACAACGTGTATCCTTGGATGTTAAGCTCCCAACTCTGATCTTCTTTCAGCCGTGATGCAGTGATCCCTACAACATCATAGCTTCCACTTTCTAACTCCGCTTTTAAGATCACATCTACCTTATTCCGTATACTGTGTGCATTCAAATATAACACCTTCTGTCCTGTATTCATCACACTTTTTAATTTTGCCTTCTTGTTACTGGAAGTTAAATTCTTATCCCCTTTCTAAACATTTTGTCTTTTAATTTATTCTAGAGTAATTTGAAACCTCTTCTGCACTCTCAGTCCCTTATTTTGCCCTATCAACTGTCCATCTTTCCTCACAATCTGACTATACACTGCATCTACATGTATACCAGCTGCCCTATCCTCTGCCCTATCACTTTGATTCTCATCCGTCTATCAAATGAGTTTATACTCTTATCAACAGCTCAAGCAAACCTGCCCAGAAGGATATTGGTCCCCTTGAGTCTTTTTTGTACAGGTCATACCTTACCCAGAAGAGGTAGACCCAGAGATAGACCCAATGACCCAGAGGTAGACCCAATGACCCAGAGATCTGAAACCCAGTCCCTGCACCCATTTATCAGTCACGTAGTCATTTGCCAAATCATCCTATTCTCATCCACACAGCACAGCAGCAAACCGGAGATTACTACCCTTGAGGCTGTGTTTTTTAACGTCCTATCTAACTCCCTGTATTCTCTCTTCAGGACCTCATCCCTTTTCTTACCTGTGAAGTTGGTACCAATATGTAACAAATTCTGGTTGCTCACCTTCCTCCTCTAAAATACCGTGGACCAATCTGAGACATCCCTGACTCTGGCACCAGGGAGGCACAACGTACCATCTGGATGTCAGGGAGTGTAGAAGAGGTTTGATCCATATGCAGAGCAGCAGAGACAACCTAGTGGTGAGCAAGACCCTCAATAATAAACTGCAAAAATCAAGCCACGAGGGTCACAAAACATGAGAGAACCAATACTTATCATGAGATGTAACTGATGGAGCATCTGGTTGAGGCTGGCTGGTTCTTCTGAGTGAACAAGGATTGTGGGTGAGAGCTGAGTTTAAATTGGCTGCAGGCAATGGGTTGGAAGCGAGTGGCGGGTGATTCATTAGTTGGGTGGAGACTGGGAGGTGCCTGCCTGTGCAGACCTGACAGGACCCTCTCCCCTCCCCTCGGCCAGCCCCCAATGACCCAAGCCGATTCAGGTGGGTCTGGTGTTTGGATTCAAGCTGTAACTGGATGGCACCCCCAGATCTCTTCTCCAGCTGTACCCTTCCTATTCGACCAGGTGCTGCACACCCTGTCCAAAATGACATGAATTCATCAACCAGTAAACTGTGTACACTGGACCACCTTCCACCATCCTAGGTCCCAGAGGTGCAGATTCACATGTGTTGAGTGATCAGTGGATAATATGCTTGAAGTAGGACATGTGGAAGGTATGTGTGATCCAAAGGGATGGTGGCAGGTGTAGATGGTAAGTGACTGGGTTGATCCAATGGAATAATCTTCAAGGGACCTATGAACTGGGGTGAGAGATTGCAGGAGTCAGTGCACAGGGGTAGACCTCAGGTGGACGGTCAGACACAATCCCCAGGTTGGAGTAGACTGGCTGGGTGCTGATGGCAAAAGGCCTAGCAACAGTAGGCACAGTTTACAGTTAGGATGGCTCTCCATGCCCTCTTCCAAGCATTCTGGCATTGGCGAACCAGGACCCTGACATACGGGATCTCCACCATCGGCTCCTCCATGGGAAACATTGGGGGTTGATAGCCATGAGGCACTTGAAAGCGTGACATACCTGTGGCAGAGGAGGTGTGTAGATTGTAGGACAGTTCTGCCCAGAGCAGATACTTCTCCACTTACTGATTGCCTTTCTGATTGACCGCTAGTCTATGGATGATAGCCAGAAGACAAACTCACTGAGATGTAGAGGAGGAGGTAGAAGGCTCATCAGAATGGGAGATGAATTGTGGACCCTGTTCTAACACAATATCCTGAGGGAAGCCATGGAGATAACTACATGTTGCAGAACCAGGTCCGCCATCTCAGTTGCTGATGGAAGTGTGGGAAGGGTTTTAAGGTGGGCCACCTTGGAGAACCAGCCCACCACTGTCACAATCACCATGGCCCCATCACAAGGTGGCAAACCCATGATAAAATCTACAGTGATGTGAGACCATGGATGTTGAGGCACTGGTAGGGGTTGCAGGAACCCAGAGGGCCTCTATTTGGAGGAACTGGACAGGGCACATTGAGAGCCGGCAGCAAAATAATGACTTACATCTGTGATCGTTGAAGGCCATCAGAACTGGCATCACAAGAACATGGATGACCAGAGAGGGGTGATGAGTGGAGTGCCTCAGAGCACATGGCTACATGCACACACGTGAAGTTGTCAGGCAACTCAGCTGAGCAGGCTGTAGTGCCAGGCAGATCTGGTTCTCAAGATCATAGACAATTGGGGCAAGGATCTGCGAGGCTGAAATGATGGGCTGAGGGTCTATCACATTTTCAGATGAGTTGAACCGTTGTGACAGGGTGTCCGCCGGGTCGGTAGGAGATGCTGAAGTTGAATTGCTCGAAGAAGAGGGCCCTGTGAGCCCGATGCTGGTTGAGATGGCGGGTCTATTGTATGGATATGAGTTTCTGGTGGTCAGTCCAGATCAGGAAGGGCTTGGTGTTTCCATCAACTGATGTCTCCTTTCCTCCAAGGCCCACTTAATGGTGAGTAGTTCCCTGTGTCCTGCTCCATACTAGCACTGTGTAGAGTTGAAATTGCACAATAAGAAGGAACAAGAGTGGTGTGTCTTCCCATCCAGTACTCTGTAGACGAGGTACCCACGTCAGATATGGGGCCATCTGCCGCAAAAGATCCAGAGGGGTCCAGATGGCGGAGAATGGGAGCAGTGGTGAAACATCTCTTGAGCTCCTCGAAATTATGGTTCACGGCAGCAGACCAGGTTATCTGTGAGGTAGCTGATTTAGTGAAGGAGGTGAGAGGAGTGTTGATTTGGCAGTAGTTCCCCTCAAAACTAATCAGTAAATTCCAAGATCTGGGCCTCAATACTCTCTTGTACAATTGGATCCTGGATTTCCTCACTTGTAGACCCCAGTCAGTTTGGATTTGCAAAAGCATCTCCTCCACAATCTCCATCAGCACAGGAGCACCACATGGATGAGGTACTTAGCTTCTGCTCTACTTGCTTTACACCAATGACTGTGTAGTTAAGTACCACTCCTACCATATACAGGTTTGCTGATGACACCACTGGTGTGGACTAGGTGATGAATCAGCATACAGGAGGGAGATTGGATTGTGGCTGAGTGGTGTCATAACAATAACCTCTCACTCAATGTCAATAAGACCAAGGAACTGATTGTAGACTTCAGGAGAGGGAAACCAGAGGTCCATGAGCCAGTAATCATTGGAGATAATTTTAAATTCCTGGGTGTCACTATCTCAGAAGACCTGTCCTAGACTCCTCATATAAATATTCTTGCAAAGAAAGCACAACAGCACCTCTACTTTGTTTGTGGAAGTTTGGCATGTCCTCAAAAACTTTGGCTAACTTCTGTAGATATACAGTTGAAAGTGTGCTGACTGGCTGTATTTTGGCCTGGTATGGGAACACCAACGCCTTTGAATGGAAAAATCCTACAAAAGATAGTGGATTTAGCTCAGTACGTCATGGGTAAAACCCTCCCAACCATTGCTCACTTCTACATGAAACATTGTCATAGAAAAGCAGCATCCATCATCAAAGATCTTTACACCCAGGCCATGCTCCTTTCTCTCTGCTGCCATCAGGTAGAAGGTACAGGAGCCTCAGGACTTGTACCAACAGGTTCAAGAACAGTTACTATCCCTCAACCATCAGGCTCTTGAATAAAAGGAGATAGCTACACTCACTTAAGAACTCTTTTATCTTGTTATTTCAATGGTTCTGTTTATTATCAGAGAATATATACAGCATACAACCTGAAATACCTGTCTTCACAGACATCCATGAAAAACAGAAAGAGCAGAGGAATGTTAGAATCCCAGAGCCCCCTCTCCCACCTTCCCCATGCAACCTACAGTGAGCATCAACACAGCAACCTCTCCCCTCCCCCCAAACATCTCAGTAAAAAGCATCAGTGCCCACCACTCACGAAGCAATAGCACAGCATCCAAAGAGAAACCATGATCTGTAGTCAGCACAAACTATTATTCACCTGACAGTTTGACATGCCACAGTGTCTCTCTCACTAACAAGGCACCAAGAGATATCATCTAGTTTCACAGCGAAAGGAGAGACTGACAGTTGCAGTTACAGTCTGCCGTGTCACTTTTCCATACATCCGCCACAGAGAAATCCTGATGGTCCATCTCCCACGACACCTCAGCTGGCAACTCCGGCCTGAAATCAGTCATCTTCAGGGCCATGCAAGGCTGCACCCCGGAGGTGCCATTTTCCAAATCCCGCCTGGAGAATGTTGGGAAATGGTTGGCCGACGAGCTCCAGGCATGGGAACTCAACTATCATTAAAAAAAACGCAGTTTGAGTGTCACTTGCGGATCAGGACCTCAAAAGAACCCCAACCACCTTGAAAAGGAAAAACAGAGACATTAGAGAGAGGAATCTGAGCTCAAAGAGGCAGCCACTTGGCGCCAGCTTAACTCCACCTCATGCTCGTTATTTATTGCTATTTATTTATATCTGGATTTCCACAGTTTGTTTACAGTTTACAGTTGCTGTTCTATAGATTTGCTAAGTATACCCACAGATAAAGAATCTCAGGGTTGCATGTAGTGACATGTCTGTACTCTGATAATAAATCCTACTTTGAACTTTAAACTGATTAGTTTTGAGGGGATGATGGTATGAAATGCTGAGCTGTAATTACCGTAGATTCCGGACTACAGAGCGCACCTGATTAAAAGCCGCTGGCTCTAATTTTAGAAATAAAATCAATTTTTTACTTGTAAAGGCCGCACCGGATTTTAGGCCGCACCGGATTTTCGGCCGCAGGTGTCCCACGTTGTAATATGAGATATTTACACAGAAAGATATCACACGTGAGGATTTTTTAACTTTTAATTAAATCCATATGGTAACAAAAACAAATACATATTGCAAATGCTTTTTTTCGAACCGTGCCCGTAACGCAGCTACTTTTAAATATATGTTGCATATACTTCTTTACTGAACAACATTCCAATATCTCCTAACGACTGGTAAAAAATATATATACTGCAGCCTACCAGGAAAAGTTATTGATCGCCTTTAACTTAAAAGCAGCGTTCGCTCAGATCCAATGCTCGCGTAATGCGCTCCCCCCCTCCTTTCCGTTTATCGCAAACGGCATTTTTCCCACAAGACGCGGCGAAACCGGGTGTGACGTCATAGCATCCCGCGATGTAGTACAGAAAACAAATATAGTTAAAACTCTTCTAACTTTAACTAGAAAATGAATTACTAAGCGAAAATATTATAAACTAAATAACTGCCATAAAGGCAGCACAATGCTTTTCTTCGAGTGTTTTCCATGTTGATGAGGGTGAGTACAAATGACTGATTTACAATAATTTAATTGTGAAAGTGCGCTTGATTTATCGTACAATTTCATTGGACCTCTGTGAACTACTCATCAATTTTATTGGTCTACTGTTATGAGGCAAAATGTTTACGAGGCGGCATGAAAAAAATCATGTATTAGCCGCTCCGTTTTAAAGGCCGCAAAGTTCAAAGCTGTTCAAAATGTGGGAAAAAAGTAGCGGCTTAAAATCCGGAATCTACGGTAATAAAGAGCATCCTGATGTAGCAGAGATCTCATACAATCCCTGTGGAACAGTACAAGTCATGGACCTCCAGGCAGAATACAACCTCACTGATCACTTTGGTCACCTTCTCAAAAACTAAATCAAGCTGATGGGACATGGCCTGTCCAGCACAAAGCCATGCTGATTGTCCCTAATTAAAATATGCTCGTAAACCTCATCCTTGTCAATGCTCTCCAATAGTTTACCTACCAATGACATGAGACTCAATGGCCTATAATTTACTGACAGATTCTCTTTTCTTTGAGGCGGAGGCAAGAGTCACATTTTTTTGTTTGGAGAGGTACATAGACTGAACCTGATGTTTGGATGATGATTTAAGTGCCGGGCTGGATCAACACGGTCCAGTACAGGCTGAATTGAGCCAGCGGGGTCTGGGCCCCAGAGCATACCGAAGTGACTAATCCCTATATTTGGACAACAATTTAAGTGCTGGGCCGAATCAGAAAGGTCAGATACAGGCCAAATTAAGGTGAGAGAGTCCAGGTGCCAGAGCGATTCAAAGTAACTGAACCCTATGTTTAGACGATGATTTAGGTGCCAGGCCAGACTGAAGAGGTTAGGGTGTCAGGGCCCAAGGCAATAGATGGGCCAGTTGCAGGTTTACTTGGCTCTGCGCTAAAGGTCTGTGGATGGACTCTCTTTGTGGACTTCAGTTCAGAATGCCGTCTGCTTGCGTTTATTGTTTGCATGGTTTGGTTTTTTTGGTCCGCACATTGGGTGTTTGGCGGTCTTTTCTTTAATGGGTTCTTTTTGGGTTTCCATGTTTTATGGCTACTTGTTAGGAGACGAATCCCAAGGTTATATAAAGCATACATACTTTGATAATAAATGTATTTTGAACTTTGGAGAGGAATAGTTTAGAAGGATAAATGCCAAAATTGGGCAAATGGGAATAGCTTAGAAGGGAATCTTGGTTGGCATGGATCAGCTGGGCCTAAGGGTCTGTCTCCATGCTGTATTCCATCTGTAGCTCCTGATGGATTGTGTCGAAGAACTGGAGCTGGAGCACTTCACGTTCAAAATCAACAGAGACGAGCATCATAGATTAGAGTTTTAGTGAGTGGGTCACACCCAAGGTGCAGGCTCCAGGTACAGTAACTAGGTGACCACAAGAAAGCCAAAGGGAGCAGGCTGAGAGTGTGAAGGTCTCCTGTGGCCTTGCCTCTCAGCAGAGAAGGATGCAGTCAGACAGAGTTATAGTGATGGAAGATTTGCTAGATATGGGGACAGTCATGAGCTTCTGGTAGACAAGATGCTAGGGTGTGTGTTGCTTTCTGGGTGCCAGAGTCAAAGATGTTTCTGGGCATTCTCAAGGGGGAGGGTGAACAGCCAGAGGATATTGTGCAACAACAAAGGTAGAAAGATGGATGAAACCCTGTATGGTTGATGCACCATCAATAACTCACGCTGAGACGTAGGAAGCGAGGTATCGGCTTTTATTGACTGGAAGAATAAACAACACTACATCCTGGGGAATGAGGCAGAGCAACAGGCCACAGTCGCCTTTATACAGGGGTCTGTGGGAGGAGCCACAGGAGCAGTCCAGACAGGTACATCTAGTTCACCACAATGGTGTATAAAAGACTTAAGGAGAGAATCTAAAAAGCAGGAACTGAAGAGCAGTAATCTCTGGTTTACTCCAAGTGTCACATACTAGTTAGAGTAGAGAGATAGCTGACGTGAATGTGTGCCTGAGGAGCTGGTGCAGGGGGCAGGGATTCAAATTCTTGGTTCTCTGGTATCTCTTCTGGGGTAGGGCCTACGTGTACAAGACAGAGGGGTTGCACCTGAGCAGGTAGGCTGGAGATTTGCAGGTGCTACTCAGGAGGGTTTAGAGTGGCAGAGGGTAGTGCCCTGAGCAGTCAAGTAACTGATGAGTAATCAGGGAATAATACTGTAGACAATGAAGGAAATTTAGCTATCAGGATAGACAGGGGCACAGTAAAGGGAGGAAGAACTCTTAATTTTAAACTGCATTTATTTCAAAACAAGAGGTTTGACAGATAAGGTGGGTGAACTCGGCGTGTGGATTGGCTCTGGGAACTCAGATATCACAGCCAAAATAGAAAACATGGCTTAGTGAAGGAGAGAACCTGGCAGCTCACTGTACCAGGATATAATGTAGATACTCCAGGTATGAGAAGGCGGGGAGTTACCTTCTTGATGGAAGGGGACATAACAATGTTCCTTAGAGAGGATAACCTTTTGAGAGTTATTCAGTGAAGCTATATGAATGGTAATAGAAAGGAGACGGTCACTCTGATGGGATTCTCTTATAGCCTCCTACCCCCCCCCCCCCCCCATCAGTAGCTGGTGAGAATTGAAGGAACAGATATATAGAGAGATTACAGCTAATTGTACAAACACAAGCTAGCCAGGAATATAAAGGAGGATAGCAAAAGCTTTTTTAGGTATGTGAAGAGAAAGTAGTTAAGAACAATGTTGGGCCCTTGAAGAATGAATTGGGTGAAATTGTTACGGGAAACAGAGAAATGGCAGAAGAATTTAATAAGTACTTCAGATCTGTCTTCACTAGGGAAGACACAAGCAATCTCCCAGATGTATGGATGGGCCAAGGACATAGGGTAACAGAGGAAATGAAACAGATTGACATTAGGAAGGAAACGGTGATGGGACTGAAGGCTGACAAATCCCCAGGTCCAGATGGTCTGCATCCTAGGGTACTAAAGGAGGTGGCTCTGGAAATTGCGGATGTATTGGTAATCATTTTCCAATGTTCCTTAGATTCAGGATCAGTTCCTGAGGATTGGAGAATGGCTAATGTTATCCCACTTTTTAAGAAAGGAGGGAGCGAGAAAACAGAGAACTATCGTCCTGTCAGCCTAACATCAGTAGTGGGGAAGATGCTAGAGTCCATTATTAAAGAAGAAATAGTGGCATATCTAGATAGCAGTGATAGGATTGGGCCGAGCCAGCATGGATTTACCAAGGGTAAATCATGCTTGACTAATCTATTGGAGTTTTTTGAGGATGTAACCAGTAAGTTAGACAAGGGAGATCCAGTGGATGTAGTGTACCTTGATCTCGGAATGGTAGGTGGTGACTAGTGGGGTGCCACAGGGCTCAGTATTGGGACCACAGCTGTTTACGATTTACGTCAACAATTTAGATGAAGGCATTGAGAATAACATCAGCAAGTTTGCTGATGATACTAAGCTGGGTGGCAGTGTGACATGTGATGAGGATGTTAGGAGAATTCAGGGTGACTTGGATAGGCTGAGTGAGTGGGCAGATACTTGGCAGATGACGTTTAATGTGAATAAGTGTGAGGTTATCCACTTTGGGAGTAAGAACAGGAAGGCAGATTATTATCTGAACGGTGTAGAGTTAGGTAAGGGAGAAATACAAAGAGATCTAGGAGTCCTTGTTCATCAGTCACTGAAGGTGAATGAGCAAGTGCAGCAGGCAGTGAAGAAGGCTAATGGAATGTTGGCCTTTATTACAAAGGGAATTGAGTACAGGAGCAAGGAAATCCTTTTGCATTTGTACAGGGCCCTGGTGAGACCACACCTGGAGTATTGTGTACAGTTTTGGTCTCCAGGGTTAAGGAAGGACATCCTGGCTGTAGAGGAAGTGCAGCGTAGATTCACGAGGTTAATCCCTGGGATGTCCGGACTGTCTCACGCAGAGAGGTTAGAGAGACTGGGCTTGTACACGCTGGAATTAAGGAGATTGAGAGGGGATCTGATTGCAACATATAAGATTATTAAGGGATTGGACAAGATAGAGGCAGGAAATATGTTCCAGATGCTGGGAGAGTCCAGTACCAGAGGGCATGGTTTGAGAATAAGGGGTAGGTCATTTAGGACAGAGTTAAGGGAAAACTTCTTCTCCCAGAGAGTTGTGGGGGTCTGGAATGCACTGCCTCGGAAGGCAGTGGAGGCCAATTCTCTGGATGCTTTCAAGAAGGAGCTAGATAGGTATCTTATGGATAGGGGAATCAAGGGATATGGGGACAAGGCAGGAACCGGGTATTGATAGTAGATGATCAGCCATGATCTCAGAATGGCGGTGCAGGCTCGAAGGGCCGAATGGTCTACTTCTGCACCTATTGTCTATTGTCTATAATAGGGTAGTGTTGGTGAGAGATTCATTGTAACTTCACAAATACTGACTGGGCCAACCATTGTGTAAAAGGCTTAGATTGAGTGGAATTTGTGATGCGTGGCCAAGAAAGCTTTCTGGATCAATATATAGTGATCAATGGTGCCGGGGAAATAACTTCTTCCTCAGCGGGAAAAAAGAGATGGTTATTGACTGGCACCACTCACCCCCGTCTTTACATCAGTGCAGACTCCAGAAGAGCACATCTCACACAACTTCTCATGGTCCCAGGACAATCAAAAAAGCTCACCAATGCCTCTACTTTCTGAGGAGGCTGAAGAGAACCAGACTATGCACATATCGTAAGCACTCGAGGTAGAGAGCATTCCGACATGCTGCATCACTGCATGGTACAGAAACTCTACTGTGACGGACAGGAAAGGTCTACAACGGGTAGTCAAAGCAGCCTAACGCATCACCAGCAACAGCCTACCAACATCAAGGACATACTGTATATATAGAAAGGTGCCAGAAAAGGGCCAGTAACATCATGAAGGATCCCACTCTCACTGCTCATGGACTGTTTATTCCACTCCCATCAGGGAGGCCGCCACATTGCATCCACACCAGGACTACCAGACTCAAAAACAGTGACTACCTCAAGCAGCAAGGCTGATCAACGCCACTACCCAGTAACCCACCCTTCCACACCCCCAACCACCAATACATTCTCATACCCTGTGCCTAGCATCACCTTAATGACATACAATCAATCTATGTAAGTAAGCTACCTTATGTATTTATATTTATTGTACTTTTTTATTATTGTGTTCTTTATTGTTTTGCATTGGATCTGGAGCAACAATAATTTTGTTTTCCTTTGCACCTTGTACTGAAATGACATTAAGCAATCTTGATGACTTGATATAAAGGGTGCAACACTAGACGCCGCCCGGGGAATGAGTTAGGGCAAGTGTCAGCTGGTGAGCATTTCTGGTCCAGTGACCATTAGTATTAAAATAGTTAAGGAAAAGAATGTGACCTGTTGAAGTTAGGGCCCTGAACTGCGGCAGGGCAAATTTTGAAGCCATTAGGCAGAATATAGCAATGGTTGATTAAGCAAGATTGTTTTGGGGGAAGGGAGTGTCTGCCAAGTGGAAGTCTTTTAAAAGTGTGATCTCAGGAATCCAGGGCATGCATGTACCTGCAGGATGGAGTGCTTGGGATTCCTGGTTGACAAAAGATATTGTGGCAACACACACAAAATGCTGGAGCAACTCAGCAGGACAGGCAGCATCTATGGAAAAAAATAAATGGTCCCTGTTTCAGGCTGAGACCTTTCATCAGGACTGGAGAAAAAAGAAAAGAGGTCAGGAAAGAAAGTGGGGGAGGGGAGGAAGAAGTACAAGGTGGTAGGTGAGACTGGGAGGAGTGAAGTAAAGAGCTGGGAAGTTGATTGGTGAAAGAGATAAAGGGCTGGAGAAGGGGGAATCGGATAGGAGAGGACAGAAGGCCATGGAAGAAAGGCAATGGGGAGGAGCACCAGGGGGAGGTAATGGGCAGGTAAGGAGATAAGTTGAGAGAGGGAAAGGGGGATGGGGATTTGGTGAAGAGGGAGGTGGCAATACCGGAAGTTCAAGAAATCAATGTTCATGCCATCAGGTTGGAGGCTACCCAGATGGAATACAAGGTGTTGCTTCTCCAACCTGAGTGTGGCAGTAGAGGAGGCCATAGACTAACAGTGGGAATGGGAAGTAGAATTGAAATGGTAGCCACCGGGAGACCCTGCTTTTACTAGCGAACAGACTGTAGGTGGTCAGTAAAGTGGTCTCCCAATTGACAACACAAAGTACACCACAGATGCTGGGGTTAAAGCAACAGGCACAACACACTGGAGGAACTCAGCAGGTCGGGCAGCATCCGTGGAAACGAGCAGTCAATGTTTCGGGCCGAGACCCTTCGTCAGGACTGAAGAGGGAGGGGGCAGGGGCCCTATAAAGAAGGTGGGGGGAGGGTGGGAAGGAGAAGGCTGGCAGGTGCCAGGTGAAAAACCAGTAAGGGGAAAGATCAAGGGGTGGGGGAGGGGAAGCAGGAAGGGGATAGGCAGGAGAGGTGAAGAAGGAATGTAAGGGGAAAGCACAATGGGTAGTAGAACAAGGCAAAATCATGAGAGAGGTGATAGGCAGCTGGAAGAGGAGGCAGAGTGAAAGTGGGATGGGGGAAGGGAGGGGCAAGGAATTACCGGAAGAAGGAGAATTTGATGTTGGAGACTACCCAGACGGTATATGAGATGTTGTTCCTCCAACCTGAGTTTGGCCTCATCATGGCAGTAGAGGAGGCCATGTATGGACATATCCGAATGGGAATGTGAAGCAGAGTTGATAGATAGATAGATAGATACTTTATTCATCCCCATGGGGAAATTCAACTTTTTTTCCAATGTCCCATACACTTGTTGTAGCAAAACTAATTACATACAATACTTAACTCAGTAAAAAATATGATATGCATCTAAATCACTATCTCAAAAAGCATTAATAATAGCTTTTAAAAGTTCTTAAGTCCTGGCGGTAGAATTGTAAAGCCTAATGGCATTGGGGAGTATTGACCTCTTCATCCTGTCTGAGGAGCATTGCATCGATAGTAACCTGTCGCTGAAACTGCTTCTCTGTCTCTGGATGGTGCTATGTAGAGGATGTTCAGAGTTATCCATAATTGACCGTAGCCTACTCAGCGCCCTTCGCTCAGCTACCGATGTTAAACTCTCCAGTACTTTGCCCACGACAGAGCCCGCCTTCCTTACCAGCTTATTAAGACGTGAGGCGTCCCACGTAAGACGTGGGTGGCAACCGGGAGATCCTGTCTGTTGTGGTGGATGGAGTGGAGGTGCTCGACAAAACGGTCCCCCAATCTGCGTCGGGTCTCACGGATGTAGAGGAGGCCACACCGGGAGCACCAAATGCAATAGATGACCCCAACAGACTCACAAGTGAAGTGTTGCTTCACCTGGAAGGACTGTTTGGGTCCCTGAATGGTGGTAAGAGAGGTGTAGAGACAGGTGTAGCACTTACGCTTGCCGGGATAAGTGCCAGGTGGGAGATCTGTGGGGAGGGACATGTGGACCAGGGAGTCGCGGAGGGAATGATCCCTGCGGAAAGCGGAGAGGGGTAGAGAGGGAAAGATGTGCTTGGTGGTGGGGTCCTGTTGAAGGTGGTGGAAGTTGCGGAGGGTAATATGCTGGTTCTGGAGGCTGGTGGGGTGTTAGGTGAGGACAAGGGGAACATGGTCCCTGTTATGGTGACGGGAGGATGGGGTGAGGGCCGATGTGGGGGAAATGGAGGAGATGCGGGTGAGGGCATCATTGATGATGGCAGAAGGGAAACCACGATCCTTAAAGAAAGAGGACATTTGAGATGTCCTGGAATGGAAAACCTCATCCTGGGAGCAGATGCGGTGGAGACGGAGGAACTGGAAATAGGGAGTAGCATTTTTGCATTTGGCAGGGTAGGAAGAGATATTGTCGAGGTTGTTATGAGAGTCAGTGGGTTTATAGAAGATGTCAGTGGACAGTCTGTCTCCAGAGATGGAGACCAAGAGATCAAGAAAGGGGAGAGAAGTGTCCGAGATGGACCAAGTGAATTTGAAGGCTGGGTGGAAGTTAGAGGCAAAGTCAATGAAATTGACGAGCTCAGCATGGGTGCAGGAAGCAGCACCAATGTAGTCATCAATGTAGCGGAGGAAAAGTTGGGGAGCAGTACCAGTATAGATTTGGAGCATAGACTGTTCCACCTAACCCAGGAAGAGGCAGGCAGAGCTGGGGCCCATGCGAGTGCCCATAGCTACACCCTTGGTCTGTAGAAAGTGGGAAGAGCCAAAAGAGAAGTTATTAAGTGTGAGTACCAGTTCTGCCAACTGGAGGAGTGTGGTGGTGTTGGGGAACTGGTGAGGTCTATTGTCCAGAGAGTAGCAGAGGGCTATGAGGCCTTCTTGGTGGGGAATGGAAGTGTATAAGGATTGGACATCCATAGTGAAAATGAAGTGGTTGGGACCGGGGAACTGGAAATTATTGAAGATGTGGAGGGCATGGGATGTATCCAGATGTAGGTGGGGAGTGACTGAATTATGGGGGACAAAATGGAGTCCAGGTAGGCAGATACAAGTTCGGTGGGGCAGGAGCAGGCCAAAACTATGGGAATTGTGTTGTTGTCTTACCCAATTGACGTTGTGTCTTACTGATATACAGGAGGCCACACTGAGAGCACTGGATAAAGTAGATGACCCCAAAAGACTTACAAGCAGTGTTACCTTATCTGGAAGGACTGTTTGTAGTCCTGAATGGTAGTGAGGAAGGATAAGTAGGGGGAGGTGTGGTACTTGTTCCACTTGCAAGGGTAAGTACCAGGAGGGAGATCAGTGGGGAGGAATCAATGTACAAGGGAGTTGCGTAGGGAGTGTTTCCTGCAGAAAGCGGAAAGTGGATGTCAAGGCTAGTGGGGTGGTAGGTGTGGAGAAGAGGAACCCTATCCCTTATGGGGTGGCACGTGGATGGGGTGAGGGCAGACATGCACAAAATGGAAGCGATGTGGGTGAGGGCTGTATTGATGGTGGAGGAAGGAAAGCCCCTTTCTTTGAAGAAGGAGGACATCTTATTAATTCTGGAATGAAAAGCCTCATCCTGACAGCAGATGCTGTGGAGACAGAGGAAATGAGAGAAGGGGATGGCAGTTTTACAAGTGACGGTATGGGAAGAGGTATAGTCCAGGTAGCTGTGAGAGTCCGTGGGTTTATAATAGACATCAGTAGATAAGCTGCCTCCAGAAACAGAGACAGAGTGATCAAGAAAGGAGAGGAAGGTGTTTGAAATGAACCGGGTAAATTTGAGGGCAGGGTGGAAGTTGGAGCCAAAGTTGATGAAGCTGGTAAGCTCGGCACGGGTGCAAGAAGCAGAACCAAAGCAGTTGTTGATGTAGTGTAGGAAAAGTTGTGGAATGATACCAGTGTAGATTTGGAACATAGACTGTTCCATGTAGTGAACAAAAAGGCAGGCATAGCTGGGACCCCTGTGAGTGCCTATGGCTACACCTTTTGTTTGAGGGATGTGGAAGGAGCCGAATGAGAAATTCTTGGGATTGAGGACCAGTTCCACCAGACGGAAATACACTACAAGATAATAATGATCAGTCCTGAAGAAAGGTCTCGGCCTAAAATGTCGACTGTTTATACTTTTCCATTGATGCTGCCTGGCCTGGTGAGTTCCTCCAGCATTTTGTATATGTTGCTTGGACTTCCATCATCTGCAGATTTTCTTATAAAAGATACTGAGGCTTTTGTTAAGAAAACGGGTGGGGGGAGGGTGCACTGTGCTTAAGCATTTGGAAGTCCAGTACCTCTTGACAGCTAAACAAGTAGAGGATTGCACTCAATTCACACAAAATGCTAGTGGAACGCAGCAGGTCAGGCAGCATCTATAGGAAGAAGCGCTGTCGACGTTTCGGGCTGAGACCCTTTGTCAGGACTAACTGAAAGGAAAGATAGTCAGAGATTTTAAAGTAAGAGGATTGCACTGAAGGTTGGAAATTAGGAAGTTAGAAAAAGCACAAGTAGGATTTGGCAGGCAAACTGAGTCAGCTCCTACAGGTGTACTAGGAGTAAAAGGGGTGGCCAAGGAAAGAATATGTCCCCTTGAAGTGTTGCTGTCTGTATGTGAAACCAAAGGAAATTGACAAGATTTTTAATGAATACGTATTTCTCTTTAGTTTCTACTGTAGAGAAAACAATGGGAGTTAACAAAAGGAGAAAGATAAGTAATGTTGTCTTGGACAATATATAAAAATAGTGAGGCCTGTAAGTACATTAAGGTGGATAAATTCCTCGAGCCTGACCTGGTGCAATCTTGGACCTTGTGGAAAACAAAAGAAGAGATTGTGGAGGCAGTTGCAGAGAATTCTGCTTCATCTCTCATCACAGGTGAGGTTCCAGTGCATTGGACCGTAGTTAATGTCATCATTATTTATTAAGGCCAGCAAAAATAAGGTATAAAACAACAGGCCAGTGAGATGGACATCGTGGTGGGTAAATTGCTGGAGGGGATTCTGAAGGATAGGATCTATCAACATTTGGAGGGACAGTTCCCTATTCGAGACAGCCAGCATGGTTTTTTCATAAAGTTCTGCAGCACAGAAAGATGTCCTTGGCCCATCTAGTCCCTGCTGACTTGATCTTCTGCCTTGTTTCATCTACTATATCCTTCCATATTCATCTCATCAGTGTATCTATCTAAATTTATCTTATAGTATGTTAAAATTGAACCTGCATCTTCCACTTCCATTGGTAGCTCATTTCACACTTGCTCCACATTCTGAGTGAAGAAGTTCTCTCCCAGATTCCCATAAAATATTTCACCTTTCACCCTAAATGTATGACCACAGGTTTTAGTCTCACCCAACCTGGGTGGAAAAAGCCTGCATGCATTCACCCTATCTATACCCCTCACCATTTGATATACCTCGATAAGATCGCCCTTCATTCTCCTGCACTCCAAGGAATAATCTATTTGACATTTCCCTATAACTTAGGTCCTCAAGACCCAACAAAATCCTTGTAAATTTTCCCTGTACTCTTTCAATTGATATTTTTCCTGTAGGTAGGTGATCAGAACTGCATGCAATTGATCTCAGTTTGGCCTCACCAACATCTTATACAATTTCGACATAACAACCCAATTCTTGTACTCAATAAGGTCAATGAGGCAAAAGCTCTCTTTACAACCCTATGTGTTTGCAATGCCACTTTCAAGGAAGTATGGATCTCTGTTTCCAAGTCCCTTTGTTCTCCCACACACTTCAGAGCCCTGACATTCATTGTGTAATTCCTATCTAGTTTTATCCACCCTGAATGCTACTTCTCACACTTGCCTGCATTAAATCCCATCTGCCATTTTTTCCAGCGGGCCAAGATCACACTGCAAGCATTGATAGACTTCCTTGCTGTCCACCCCCAAATTTGCTGACCACTTTACCACATTATCATACAAATTATTAATATAGATAACCAAAAACAGACCCAGCATTGATCCCTGTGGCACACCTCCATTCAGAGAGACAACCATTTACTACTATTGTGTGTGTTGCTTGGATTTCCAGAATCTGCAGATTTTCTTGACTTCATTTTTACGCAGAGAGTGGTGAGTGCGTGGAATGAGCTGCCAGCAACTGTGGTGGTGGCAGATACAATAGGGTCTTTTAAGAGACTCCTGGATAGATACATGGAGCTTAAAAAAATGGAGGGCTACGGGTAAACCTAAGTAATTTCTAAAGTAAGTACATGTTCAGCACAGCATTGTGGGCTGAAGGGCCTGTATTGTGCTGTAGGTTTTCTATGTTTCTATGTTTATCGCATTGAGCCAATGTTGGATCCAATTGGTTACTTCATCCTGAATACCCAGCGACTTAATCTACTGGACCAGACTCCCATGTGGGTTGATGTCAAAGGCATTGCCAAAGTCCATGCAGACCACGTCTGCCACCATTAACTCTCTTGGTAGCTTCCTCTAAAAACTCTATAAGATTGGTTCAATGTGACTTCATTCAGGGGGATCGTGATTAGCTCGGGTTATAGGCTGAGGATTGGCAAAAGTATTTCATATGACAGGTATTACAGTTAGGGAGACCAAAACTTATACAGTGAATGGTAGCGCCCTGGGGGTGTAATGAAACAGAATGACCTAGGAGTCCAATGTATAGTTTGCTGCAACTGGCATCACAGATGACAGGGTGGTGATGAAGGCATTTGGCATGCTGGCCTCCATCAACTAAGTGTTGAATATAAGAGTTGGGAAGTCATGATGCAGTTATATGAGACGTTAGTGGAGCAGCAATGGAATTTTGGTCGTTTCCCCAGTAGTTCACACACTTTGCCCTCCGTTCAAGAGTTCACCAGTTACACACCCCAACAGTAAAACAATCACTAGCTTGGCTAATCAAAACAATCCCTGCAGTTAACGTGCTCTACTGGTTTATAACTCATTCCGAACAAATTGATTTATTTTCACTCACACCATTACATCGGTCTGTAAACAGCAGGAAGACCCAAGGGATAGTTTGGGGCATCTTTCAGCAATGCCTGGATTAGTGGGAGCAGGTGCACCACAGTTTACACAGGCAACACCACTGGTGGGGGTGCATTATTCTTTTATATTCATCTGACCATGCGGACACAGATCTATGCTTGAGCTAAGGCATTTTTTGTGGAATAAAACTGTAGGATGTTAGAATCCCTGTTTAAAATGTTCCAATTCTGCACCTGAAATAGTTATTCTGGTCTGGTCATGTGATCCCCCGACCAACAGTAGAATTTCCCGGTCCTTCTTGGCCAGGTGGAGACAGATTTAAACCCTTAGTCTGGTTTTGCTGGAGAGGGGTGGATGTTGGATTTGATGGTTGGTGAATAGTTATATTGGAAAGTTGACAAAGTGTGTCATGGAGAAAGCCTCTGTATGTTTGTTATTTTTTGTATATGCATTTTTGTTTTCATTTCTCTATTTGTAAATACTTTTTTCACAACTTTTGGGCAGCTTCTGCATTTTTTTTCACCTGGCACTAAATAAACCCCTTTGTACTAACATGCTGTTGTAGCTTACCGTCTGTTTTTTTTTCTCAACTGGTGACCCTCGTCGGGTACGCTTACCTGTACCTGATAGCAAAGTGTGACACTATCATAGGATAATATAGGGTGACGGAGTGGAGATACGTCTCTACGAAAGGAGGTGTAAGGTGCATCTCCCTCCACTAGCCTTTAGCACCTGCTTAGCCTCCTGATCAGGGTCACGTTAAACCATGGAAGCAGGTGGTGCATATCACAAGTCCTGGTTATGTGACCACTGGCACCAGGCAGACAATCTCTGAAGAGTCTGGGGTCACCCTTCTTGTAAAGACACTGCCCAGAAGAAGGCAATGGTAAACACTTCTGTCAAAAAAATGCCAAGAATAATCATGGTCATGGATAGACTAATATCCCCTATGTCATACGACACAAGCATAATGATGATTATAGGAAATAATCGAAGCTAGAAAGAGTGCAGAAAATACTTACCATGATGTTGTTTGGGGAAATTGGGTTCCAGAGTCACAAGGAGAGGAAATATAGATTAGCAGTTTATCCCTTGGAACATATGAGACAGTGGAGTGACTTGATATGGAGGATTTTGGCCAGCTAGGGTCGGGTAAATACCGTTGTGAGACTATAGAATTGTGTGTCTGTATTGCTTAAGACTTGGATCAGCAGAGAATCGTGGGGCTGCCTTCTGCCCCACTGTTGTGGATACAAGACTACATGACGTTAACCTCCAGCTGGACATCACGAGGCCACGTGACTTAGGTTTTTTCCCTCCAGCTTGCTCAAGATAATACCAAATATGGAAATAGAAACCTAGAAAACTTTCAGCACAATACAGGCCCTTCAGACCACAAAGTTGTGCCGAACATGTCCCCACCTTAGAAATTACTAAGACTTCCCCATAGCCCTCTATTTTTCTAAGCTCCATGTACCTATCCAAAGGTCTCTTAAAAGACCTTATCGTATCCACCTCCACCACTGTCGCCGGCAGCCCATTCCACGCACTCACCACTCTGCGTAACAAAACTTACCCCTGACATCTCCTCTGTACCTACTTCCCCAGCACCTTAAACCTGTGTCCTCTTGTGGCAACCATTTCAGCCCTGGGAAAAAGCCTCTGACTATCCACACAATCAATGCCTCTCATCATCTTATACACCTCTACCAGGTCACCTCTCATCCTCCATTGAACATGCCAAAATGTTGAACATACCAAACACGTTAGAGTCAACCATAAAGGGGGTGCGTGTACTGATCGTAATTGGAGTCATTGATTTCCAGAGTGACCATTCTCAGTGTCACGTAAATAAAGAGTCCTAATGAGTACCTGGGTCTGAAGTTTGTGAAAGAGAAAATTCACAAACAATTTGGCGACGAGAATGGGATCACTATATATGGGATATAACTGACCCGACCGAGTAATTGGCCCTTCGGAAAGGAATCTCATACCTACCTGTGAGGCTTCCCTGAAAGAAGGAATCAAGACCAGGTCCAAGGTGAGGCATGAGAAAGGTGGTCCCTCACCGGCCGGTGACTAGTTCCTGAGCTCTGGTAAGAACAAGAAGGAAGCTGCGAGAGGAAGATCAGACCTAATAGAGAAATTTATCGTGACCCAGGTATTCGTATATGGTAATCAGCTGATTACAAAGCGCTGTTAATATAGAAAATAGAACATAGAATATTACTAGTACTAATAAATAAAATACAGTAGACGTATGTTAAAATGGGAAACTGGGCGCTAAGTCCCTGGTCAAGCCAACGCTGGAGGAAAAGAATAAGGGTCCCCCCCCCCCCCCCCATGAGCGACACTTGGTTTATCTGACTATGAAGGCCCCAATCAATAAAGGAAAATTGCGAATTACAAGAGGACAAACCCATCTGTTGGGCGACCCGCTAGTAACCCCCCCACCCCCGTTCTCTCGCCGATAAGGTTTGGTTGGAAACAGGGGACAGCAGGTACTCCTACGTTTTCCATTGATTTATATATATGGAGACTACTGAAGTTCTAGTGGGATTGCAACAAAGACCCCAGAATGAGCCCAGGCTGTGGCTGCAGGGCACTGGCTGCTTCTGTGGACCGGAACCCTGCCCTGTGCCCGACTCTTACGGGCCGGGACGGACTCTCCGTTCGCGGAGGGTCGAGTTTCCGCCAGACACCCAGTAGCACCACAAGAGGCGGGACCTCTCAATTGCTCCGGATAATGGTGGCGGATGTCCCGATTTTAACACTCTGGACCCCGGCTGAGGTACGCAATGTAATAAGCAACGCCCCTGATCCACTAGGAAAACCTGTAGCGTTTCATAATTGGCTTCCTCAGACCCGTCAAATATTTAACCCGCTGCCTGGTGATTCTTGGGTGCTTCTCCGTATCATATACAGAACTAATGGGCTGGGTTCCAGCTTGCCAGCGCTGCTACTGAGGAAGACTGGCGACCGGGATTTGGCGAGGAGGCCCGACAGGCTATGGAAACGTGGTGCGTGAAATTAGAATCCAAACCTTGTCACAGCCCGACAACATAGAAATTTCGGAGAAGTTACCCGGTGCGGGTTAAAGAAAGGAGAGGCTGTCACTGACTTCAGAGCTCAATTCAAAGACGTCTGGAATTCAAATGCGGGAAAATCCCTGGACCAGCAAAATGCCCCGTTGGCTGTACAACCCTTCCCTAACTGCCTCCGACCGGAGGTCGCCCATTGCCTGTAAATTGCCCAGTCTGAACAGGCAGACCCAGATTCTGAACAACACGGAGCGAAACCGGTTGCTTAAGATCAGGAGAAAAAGGAGGCAGTTTTTCCATAAGGGGAGTGGAAGGTGGGAGTTCGGCCAATGGCCCGTGACCAGAGGCAGGACGTTGTGTAGGAAATTTGGGCGAAAGGGGGATCCAGAGAGTGCCGAGGCCAAGTGGAGGACTGGATAGGAGAGGGCAGGGAGAAAGGATGTCCCGCAAAAATCCCCGGAACTGACACCTTTCACTCTGCGTAACCCCTTCGGCCCCGATAGGGAGGCCACCAGGGCAAAGCGATGCAAGAGGCTATGATCAGGCTCTGTGAGAGCCCGCAGGGGGAGCTATTCCTGGAAACTGAAATAGCTAAGAAACATGTCCTAATTGATTCTGGCGCCACTATATCGTCCATAAGCCCCTCTGTTGCACTGCCTAAGAGTACTAAGACTGCAAAAACCGTGAGGATCGCCGGGGTCCCCATGACGGATCTATTATCTCAGCTCGCAGAAATTAGAGTAGAAGGTAGAGGGGCAGAGGAAAAGTTGTTATAGCCTATAACTCACCTGTTAAGCTACTGCGACGCCGTAATCCACTGCACTCCTGAGGGATCGTACTTGGAGAGGCCCAATGAAAGGGTGTCTGAACCTCGCTATACGATGCTCCAAAAACAACGGGACCCGCTGAAACGCAGGCAGCTTTATAGGCCTGGGATATAGAGGGGCTTCCCTGGGGAAATTGGCTGTGGCAGTGAATAATGACAAAAGTGAGGGTTCGGAAATTCTTGAGAGAATTTGTAAATACCTGCAAGCTGGCAACTGCATCGCACTGTCCTGCCGCCTTCCGAGACCCCGATCCCGCTGATGATTACTGTTGTTACGTAACCTCGTAACCAGGTAACTTACCAGCAAAGATAGCGGGATCAGCTGAGTCGGATGCTACTATTTTCAAACGTTTTATTCAAAAAGGGGCACAAGCGTATGGTTAATACAAAACATTCAGATCATATACATTGTCAAAACTCAATCTAAAACACCGGTGTAACAATAATCAATCAGAAATAAGCTCTATAGTTGTCTAGGGGTAATACTGAGTCCAATTGAGATATAAAGAGTCACTCAGAAGTTTGCAGGCTTTTCCCTTTTGGGAACCGCTGGGGTTTTCACGTTGTAGAGAGAGAGAGATGATTTAGAAAAGATAAACACTTGCCCGTTGTCTTTACAGAGCAAATCCTTGGAATCAGGGGAGTAGACTTTCCCGTTGTTATTTAAAAGCAGTCTTCCGTTGGTTCTAGCCACAGATTCAACATTTGGAATCTAACGCACGTGGCTTCCTTCAAAATGGCTTCCCGCTCCCACGGGAATCGGTACCGTGCTTCCTTGGTGCGTCTGAGGGTTTCCCCCCCTCAGACCCTCCTTTATACTTCTTCACGGGATCGCAGGTGTCAATCAAGGTTGCAGGTAATGCGATCTCTCTCTCAACCAGCCCACTTTGCCCGAGGGCTTTTCACGTGGTCTCCATGAGACAATAGTCAATGTTGCCTTTATTCTGCTTCTTGGGAGAACGTGGTCTTCCGCACGTCTCCCTCTCTCTCTCCCATTTTCCTGTGTCTATTCAGCACGTCTCTTTCTCTCTTGGGTCAGTTGACCCCCCCTCGACTAGGGCTCTTGCGATTCTCACAAAGGAGGGGGCCGAGGGCATAACACTGTAAAAAGAAATGTTGCTATTTCTAGGCATGACAGACTACTGCAGGCATTGGGTCCCCGAATACAGAATCTACGACGCGAGCGTTAGGGAGTCTTTGATACAAACTGGACCGAGGAAATGGAAGCGACCTTCACCACGGCTCGCCAAGCGGGCTAGGGAATGATGTTGCCAAGTAAATCTAACTCGCACCAGCTCTAAGTCGTTCCCCCTCAATGCCTCTCCCTGGTCCTCCCGAACCCCATGATTGCCGGAAAGTAGTCGAGATAATCACCTCGCTCGGGCCTGATCTGTTAGCTACCCCACTGGATAACCCTATCTTTTTATGGAGGGCTCCTCCTGGAAGCTCAATTATCATACGATCCTGGCAGGTTATGTAATTGTCACACCCTTCAAGACACTGTGCCTTCCCTAGGCACAGCCGTTCGCATTAATCCGGGGCTGCGTCTTGGCCGGTGGGAAGACCGCCAATGCGTACCCTGACTCTCGTTACGCCTTTGGGGTGGTGCACGATTTTGGGACCCTGTGGAAAAATAGGTGATTTATTACTTCATTTGGGAAGACTATACAAGACGCCAATTTGATCGCTAACCTGCTACAGGCGGTGCAGCAGCCAAATAGTTCAGCAGCAATCAAGAGCGACACACACACTGGTGCCACGATCCCATAACACCGGACAACACGGCAGCAGATACAGTAGCCAAGCAGGCTACTGCAGGGGACGTGCAGCCACGGGTCCCTGTCCAAGCTGTGTGTAAAGTTACACCTCCCATGGGGCCCACCCTGGAGGACCTAGTAGCGGCCCAAAGATCTACTCCACAGCAGGAAAAGCTTGACAAGGCCATATGCATTCCACCACTCCAAAAATGTGTGGTGCCTCGTTGATGGGCGGCCGGTTTGTCCGGAGAGTCCACTACACCACCTTGGTCACAACATGTAGGGAGCAGGTGTGATACATCAGGTATCTGCACAGTGGTTTACACCGGGTCTAACAGCAGTGGCCGAGCACACTGTACAATTTGTCAAACATATAATAATTTTGCCAAATCATTTTGGGATTACTATCTGTACCACGTGACAGTGAGTTTAGGAATGGAGTGAGGTGGAGGATTAATGTGTGGCTGAGGGATTGGAGCAGGGGGCAGGGATTCAGGTTTCTGGATCATTGGGTCCTCTTTTGGGGCAGAAGCAACCTGTACAAAAAGGACGAGTTGCACTTGAATCCCGGGGGACCAATATCCTGGCGTAGAGCTTTGCTAAGGCTACTGGGGAGAGTTTAAACTAGGATTGCTGGGGGTGGGGTGGGAACCAAACTGAAGAGACGGAGGAAGATGTCAGGAGGTCCTGATGAAGGGTCTCGGCCCGAAACATCGACAGCGCTTCTCCCTATAGATGCTGCCTGGCCTGCTGTGTTCCACCAGCATTTTGTGTGTGTTGTTGTTAGACGGAGGAAGAGGTGGTTGGCTCACAAATAGAGAAAGCTTGGAGACAATGCGAGAGGGAGGATAGGCAGGTGATCAAGAAGGGACGCACTCAGACCGATGATTTGAGATGTGTCTATTTTAATACAAGGAGTATTATGAACAAAGCGGATGAGCTTAGAGCGTGGATCAGTACTTGGAGCTATGATGTTGTGGCCATTACAGAGACTTGGATGGCTCAGGGGAAGAAATGGTTACTTCAAGTGCCAGGTTTTAGATGTTTCAGAAAGGACAGGGAGGGAGACAAAAGGGGTGGGGGTGTGGCACTGTTGATCAGAGATAGTGTCTTGGCTGCAGAAAAGGAGGAAGTCATGGAGGGATTGTCTACCGAGTCTCTGTGGGTGGAAGTTAGAAACAGGAAGGAGTCAGTAACTCTAATAGGTGTTTTTTATAGACCACCCAATAGTAACAGGGACATCGAGGAGCAGATAGGGAGACAGATTCTGGAAATGTGTAATAATAACAAGGTTGTTGGGGTGGGTGCTTTTAATTTCCCAAACATTGATTGGCATCTCCCTAGAGCAAGGGGTTTGGATGGGGTAGAGTTTGTTAGGTGTGTTCAAGAAGGCTTCTTGACACAACATGTAGATAAGCCTACAAGAGGAGAGGCTGTACTTGATCTGGTATTGGCAAGTGAACCTGGTCAGGTATCAGGTCTCTCAGTGGGAGAGCATTTTGGAGAGAGTGATCACAAATCTATCTCCTTTACCATAGCATTGGAGAGGGATAGGAACAGACAAGTTAGGAAAGCATTTAATTGGAGTGAGGGGAAATATGAGGCTATCAGGCAGAAATTTGGAAGCATAAATTGGGAACAGATGTTCTCAGGGAAATGGACGGAAGAAATGTGGCAAATGTTCAGGGGATATTTGCGTGATGTTCTACATAGGTACATTCCAATGAGACAGGGAAAGGATGGTAGGGTACAGGAACTGTGGCGTGCAACAGCTGTTGTAAATCTCATCAAGAAGAAAAGCTTACAAAAGGTTCAAAAAACTAGGTAATGATAGAGATCTAGAAGATTATAAGGCTAGCAGGAAGGAACTTAAGAAAGAAATTAGGAGAGCCAGAAGGGGCCATGAGAAGGCCTTGGCGGACAGGATTAAGGAAAACCCCAAGGCATTCTACAACTATGTGAAGAGCAAGAGGATAAGATTTGAGAGAATAGGACCAATCAAGTGTGACAGTGGAAAAGTGTGTATGGAACTGGAGGAGATAGCGGAGTTACTTAATGAATAAGCTTGGGCATGTAGATATTAAGATAGAGGATGTGCTGGAGATTTTGGAAAACATCAAGTTGGATAAGTCACTTGGATGGACAAGATGTACACCAGGCTACTATGGGAGATGAGGGAGGAGATTGCTGAGCCTTAGGCAATGGTCTTCCCATCATCAATGGGGATGGGAGAGGTTCTGGAGGATTGGAGGGTTGCGGATGTTGTTCCTTTATTCAAGACAGGGAGTATAGAGAGCCCAGGACATTATAGACCAGTGAGTTTTACTTCAGTGGTTGGTAAGTTGATGGAGAAGATCCTGAGAGGCAGGATTTATGAACATTTGGAGAGGCATGATATGACTAGGAATAGTCAGCATGGCTTTGTGAAAGGCGAGTCGTGCTTTACAAAACTGATTGAATTTTTTGAGGAAATGACTAAACACATTGATGAAGGTAGAGCCGTAGATGTAGTATATATGGATTTCAGCAAGGCATTTGATAAGGTACCCCATGCAAGACTTATTGCGAAAGTAAGGAGGCATGGGATCCAAGGGGGCATAGCTTTGTGGATCCAGAACTGGGCTTTCCCACAGAAGGTAAATGGTTGTAGATGGGTCATATTCTGCATGGAGGTCGGTGACCAGTGGTGTGCCTCAGGGATCTGTTCTGGGACCCTTACTCTTCGTGATTTTTATAAATGACCTGAATGAGGAAGTGGAGGGATGGGTTGGTAAATTTGCTGATGACACAAAGGTTGGAAGTATTGTGGATAGTGAGGGCTGTCAGAGGTTACAGTGGGACATTGATAGGATGCAAAACTGGGCTGAGAAGTGGCAGATGGAGTTCAACCCAGATAAGTGTGAGGTGGTTCATTTTGATAGGTCAAATATGATGACAGAATATAGCATTAATGGTAAGACTCTTGGCAGTGTGGGTGATTATATGGATCTTGGGATCCAAGTCCATAGGACACTCAAAGCTGCTGTGTAGGTTGACTCTGTGTTTAAGAAAGCATACGGTGCATTGACCTTCATAAATTGTAGGATTGAGTTTAGGAGCCGTGAGGTAATGTTGAAGCTATATAGGACCCTGGTCAGACCCCACTTGGAGTACTGTGCTCAGTTCTGGTCACCTCACTACAGGAAGGATGTGGAAACTATAGAAAGGGTGCAGAGGAGATTTAGAAGGATGTTACCTGGATCGGGGAGCATGCCTTATAAGAATAGGTTGAGTGAACTCAGCCTTTTTTCCCTGGAGCGACAGAGGATGAGAGGTGACCTGATAGAGGTGTATAAGATGATGAGAGGCATTGATTATGTGGATAGTCAGAGGCTTTTCCCCAGGGCTGAAATGGCTACTGCAAGAGGGCACAGTTTTAAGGTGCTTGGAAGTAGGTACAGAGGAGATGTCAGGGATAATTTTTTTACACAGAGAGTGGTGAGTGCGTAGAATGTGCTGCAAGCGACGGTGGTGGAGGCGGATACGATAGGGCCTTTAAGAGACTCCTGGACAGGTACATGGAGCTTAGAAAAATAGAGGACTATGGGTAACCCTAGGTAATTTCTAAGGTAAGGACATGTTCAGCACAGCTTTATGGGCCAAAGGGCCTGTATTGTGCTGAAGGTTTTCTATGTTTCTATTGTAGCATCCGTGCCCCCAATTTACCCCCGTTTGCCTAGTCACCCCACTAACAGTGCAATACTTCGGTGTAAATACTGTGTAATGCCCCCCCCAGTACACGCTCACACACAAATACCAGACAATACACCAAAGGCGAGTAAACAATTGCAACTTTATAGTTATTTCTTAGTGATGGGTTAGTAGAAACAGATAACCTAAAGGCGCCAAATCAGTAAGTTTAGCAGTTTGTGCACGTAATATTTTAATATGTTGGAGCTCGCGCTTCCGGTTCCATCCACAATGACCTTCTGAGCCTTTGGCCACCGTCCGAACCACTGACGTTCAGTATCCACCACCCTGGAACCGCTGTCCACTCCTCACACGTCTGTCGTCCTCGCTCGCCTCCCAGAAAAGACCACGAACTCCCGCTCAGCTCACACGTACAAGATAGCATAACAATTCCCCATTGGTTAGTTACCCCCTTACCTGCAGTTATAACCCAAACATTCCAGACACCGAAACTCATTACAGCATTAAATAACATTACAGAGAAGCCATTTCATTATAACAATACGGAGAAGCCATTTTGTTAGCCTGAACAGTTAATGGTACTGAGAGCCCTACACTATAATGGAGGGAGATCACCTCCGGCAGGTGCTCCTTTCGGCAACCTACAGGTTGCCTTTATAGACATGCCAGCTGGGGGGGGGGGGGGTTAAATATTTGTTAGTAATAGTTTTTTTTTAAAACTTTTTTTATTGCGTTTTCAAGTAATTACAGAAATAAAAGTATATGAAAAAAATATATATTACCCATACCCCCTCCCCTTAACCCCTCCCCCTTGTTAGTAATAGTTGATAAGTTTTCTAAGTGGGTGGACATCTTTCCGATCAGGAAATATGGTACCAGAATTGTGATCAAGACCCTAATGAAGGGTATCATTCCCGTCTTCGGAGTCCCTTACCAAATCAGTAGTGACAGGGGAATCCACTTTACCAGGAAGTTGATTAGGGAATTGAGCCAGACTCTGGGTTTCGGCTGGAAATAACACCTCCCGTATCAACCTCAGTCCTTTGTCTGGTGAAATGAATGAACGGGGTACGAAAAGATATGCTGGCTAAAATGTATCAAGAAACTGGGTTAAAATTGTCCAAGGCGCTGCTTATCGTCCTGTACACCTTACGGAATCAGGCCAACCAGACACTAAATTGACCCTGTTCAAGGTCCTAATGGGACACTCCATGCCTGTCAGACTCCGTCCCCCTTCCCCCTATTATGAGGAAGACAGATGGAAACACTATTGAAGCAGTGAAGGCCTTAGGCTAGGCCATTCGAATAAACTAGAAACAAGTAGAGGCAGCAATTACCTCTACCAGGAGAGGGAAACACTCATCCATTCATGCCAGGTGACGTGGTGTATGTAAAAAACATTTTAAAAGGATTCGCTCTCTCCCAGCTGTAAAGGACCATACCAGACACTCCTTGTCACTCGAACTGCATTTAAACTCAAAGCAAAGGCCAATTGAATCCATGGTACCCGGTGCAAACCAAAATACCTGTCGACTTCTATTCTGTAGTTTGCAATAGGATGGGCTTAGATTTTATACTAGTCGAAAAGAGAGTTTGTATGATTATAGGACAAGAATGTCAGACTTGGCGGGGGGGGGGGGGGCAACAATTGCACATTACAGCCTAATCTTCCTCTTAATAATCATAGTGGTTGGTTTATTAAAATACACCATGCCTGTCCTTGGCCTCTTGTTTAAAGCACTCCTCCGGGAAGGGTATCTTTCCCCAGTTCACCAGCTGACCCGAGCTGTCCAAAAAGAAACAGGCCAGTGGTCCGGAGTATGATAAGAAAGCCTGTTTGGCCATGTGACCCTTCTCCCTTCTATTGAATACTTTTTTCCCCGAGGAGGGGGATTGGTCAGAATAATCAAAAAGGAGGGGACTGTGGAGGATTTTGGCCAACTGGGGTCAGGTAAATAGATGATAGAAATGTGTCTGTATTGTTTAAGGCCGGGATCAGCAGAGGATCATGGAGCTGCCCCTTGCCCCACTGCTGAAGATACAAGACTACGTGATGTCGACCTGTAATCTACAGCTGGACACCACGAGGTCACGTGGTGTTTTTGCTCCAGCTTGCTTAGGACAATATCAAATATGGAAATATTGAACAAACTGCACCCGTTAGAATCAACCTTAAGGGGGGTGTGATTACTGCTCGTAAGCGGAGTCTTACGTTCTGGAGGGAAGGCTCTCCGTGTCACGTAAATAAAGTCTCCTAACAAATACCTGGGTCTGAGTCGTGTGTGGAAAAGGAAATCCCCTAACACTTGATTGAGATTTACTAGACATATACAATTACACTTTAGAGAGGCACAGGCAGGCTGAAAGCACGTTGTCTTTTTCACAAGAAAAGTATGTTAAAAACAAGAGAACTTAGGGTTTTGCAACACACCGTAAGTGCTGGAAGAACTCAGCAGGTCAGGCAGCATCTGTGGAGAAAAGTACAGTCGACGTTTCGGGCTGAGACCCTTCGGCAGGACTGGGAAAATAAGATGAGTAGATTTTAAAAGTTGGGGGGGTGGGTGTAGAGAGCAACACAAGGTAGGTGAAACTGGGAGGGAAGGGAAGGACTGGGAAATTGGTGAAAGAGATACAGGACTGGGGAAGCGGGAGTCTGATAGGGGAGGGTAGAAGGCCATGGAAGAAGAGGGAGCGGGTGCACCAGAGGGAGGCGATGGGCAGGCAAGCAGATAAGGTGAGGGGGGGAAAGGGTGATGGGGAATAGTGAAGGGCGCCATTACTGAAAGTTCGAGAAATCGATATGCCATCAGGTAGGAGGCTACCCAGATGGAATATAAGGTGTTGCTTCTCCAACCTGAGTGTGGCCTCATCGAGACAGTAGAGGAGGCCATGGATTGACATATTGGAACGGGAATGGGAAGTGGAATTAAAATGGGTGGCCATTGGGAGATTGCACTTCTCCTGATGAACAGAGTGTTGGTGCTCGGTGAAGTGGTCTCCTAATCCACATCGGGTCTCACCGATATACAAGAGGCCACACCAGACACAGTATAGGATCCCAACAGACTCACAGGTGAAGTGTCACCTTACCTGGAAGGACTGTTTGGGGCCTTGAATGGTAGTGAGGGAGGAGGTGAAGGGACAGGTGTAGCACTTGTTCAACTTGCAAGGATAAGTGCAGGAAGGAGATTATTTGGGAGGGGTGAATGGACAAAGGAGTCACGTGGGGGGTGATCCCTGCAGAAAGCAGGGGGAAGGAAAGATGTGCTTAGTGATGGGATCCCGATGAGATGGCAGAAGTTCCGGAGAATTATGTGCTGGGTGCAGAGGCTAGTGAAGTGGTAGGTGAGGGCAAGAGGAACCCTATCCCTGGTGGGATTCCAGCCACTCCTGGGCAAAGGTCCGAAATTCAGCAGATGACCGTCCCCAAACCCCCCTCCCCCCGTCGAATATTCATCAGTTGGTCCGATGGAGCACCTTCCTCATGGCGACCCCCAGACTCTCCTGAGACCAGCAGCCAGACTTCTGCTCATGGTAACCTGGAGCGTTCAGGAAACTAGGTCCTGCCTTCCAGGGAAGACAAATCGACTCCAGCTTTGGGTCTGTGTGGGTCCAGACCCAGTCCAGTCAGGAGTGCGCTGGAACTAGATCTGTAGTTCAGAAGTAAACCAAGGAGATGCCCAAGCAATATGGAACTCTAGTAGCGAAGCCAAAGGGCTCCAGTCGCCAGGTCCCATCTAAGATGAAGGATCCAAAATGGAGACCCTTGGAGCAGTCCCAGGAGCACAAGGACCATTTCTCGCTGCCGTTGTCTGAGGAGACGCATGAGGATTTGGACTGCGAGGTGGCCTCTGTTTTGTCTTGTGGACCTCCGGGGGAATATTCTGGGGTCTGTCATATCACCCCTGCTGCTGACAGAGTCTCAGGAGTCGTCCTCAGAGGAAGGTTCAGGGATAATTGCAACACTCAAGCCGGTAGAAATCCCTTCCGTCTTCAAGGATTTGGAAGAGGCCTTCGATAAGAAAGGGGTTTGACACTTCCACTGCGCCGACGGTGCTATTGATCTACTGCCTGGTATTTATCTTCTGCTGGTTGATTATACATCCTCTCAGTCTCAAAGAGAAACTATATAGAGTATATAAAGGAAGTTCTTGCCCTGGCTTTTTCTTCTTCTTCTTCATACAGAAGGACAGGAGTCTGCAGCCATACATTGATTATAGAGGGCTGATTCGCATAACGTAAAGAATCGTTACCTTCCTCTACTCAAGAACACTGCTTTTGAGATTCTCCGAGGGGCAAGAGTATTCTCAAAGCTAGACTTGTGGAGTGCATACCGTCTGGTTCGCATAAAGCAGAGTGACTACTGGAAGACGGCATTCAACACACCGACAGGGCACTAGGAGCACCTGGTCGGCCGTGTGAACATGGACATCTTCGGACAATAAACTGCACCTGTGTGCGCTCTTTTCCAGGCGGTTAACCCTGGCAGAGGTGAACTATGACATTCAGAATCGTGAGCTTCTTGCAGCTGTTAGGTTTGGAGGAATAGTGTCGCAGGCTGGAGGGGGCCAGGAACCCTTTTATTGTTTGGACAGATCACAAAAACCTGGTTTATATTTAGCAGGCAAAGAAGCTGAATTCCAGGCAGCCAGATGGTATTTTATCCTTTAACTGCTTTAATTTCATCTTGACCCATCAGTCAGGGTCAAAGAACCAGAAGCCAAATATCTTGTCCCATCAGTTTGATGAACCAGAACAAAAAGAGCAGCCTACCATTTTGCCCTAAACCAAAGCGGTAGCACTAATTCATTGGGGAAATTGACATCCTTGTTCGCAGGGCCCAAGTGCAACGGGAGATTCCTAAGAACAGTCCTCCAATTCGGCTGTTTGTCCCAAGTTCCGTCCTGTCCCAGATACTCCAGTGGGTCATTCCTCAAATGTCCATTCACCCAGAGATTGCTAGAACCCTCGTTTATCAAGAGGAGGTATTGGTGTCCCAGAATAATGAAGGAAGTTCAGCAGTATGTACAAGCACAAGTGGTGTGCGCCCGCAACAAGGAGCTCCATACCCGACCTCAAGGGGTTTTCCGACCTCACACCTGTTCTGGATAGACCATGGGTGCACACCTCCATGGACTTCATCACGGGTCTTCCTCCTTCCAAGGGGAAGACCATTATCATGGTAATTATGGATCGTTTTTCGAAGGCCTGCAAGTTCATCGCCTTGGTGAAACTACCATCTGCAGCGGAGACTGCCGAAATTGTCCTGCACCAGATCTTCTTGATCCATGGTTTTCCGATGGACATTGTGTCGATTGCGGTCCACAATTTGCATTACGCTTCTGAATAGCATTTTGCAGACTGTGGTAACAGTGAGTCTTTCCTCTGGGTTTCACCCACAGTCCAAGGATCAGATGGAGCAGGTGAACCAAGATATGGAATGCACCCTAAGATACCTGGCCTCTGAAAGACTGAACGAGTGAAACACCCCTGCTCATTTGACATGGGTGGAGGTCTTTGCGGCATTCGGTACTCGGGATCTCTCCTTTCGAATGCCAATTTGGGTATTCTCCGCCACTCTAGCCCAAGCGGGAAGCCAAGGTTGGGGGTTCCTGCGTCCGAAGATCTTGTCTGACGCTGCAAGGAGAAATGGACTAGAGCAAGGGAGATTTTGTTAGCTTCTGTCCATTAGGCTGAAATAAAGGCCAACCGCAAAGGAAGACAGGGACCAGTTTTGTTGTCCAAGCCCTTGAGGTCTAGCTGTCGACTCGGGATTTGCCTGTCCAGGTGGAGTTCAGGAAATTGGTGCACAAGTTCATTGGACACTTCAGGATTCCCAGGAAAGTAAACTCAGTGGCCTACACCTTGCAGCTCCCCAAGACCCTCAAAATGAATCCCACTTTTCTTATTTCCAAATTAAAGCCTGTGAGCACCAGACCTTTAGTCCATCACCATCAGCCCAGCCACCACCCAGGTTTGTCGATGGGGAACGGGTCTTCACCGTGAGAAAACTTTTTAGATTCACGGACTATTCAAGATGTTTGCGATATCCTCATATACTGGGAGGGGTTCGGACCCAAGGATAGGTGCTGAGCTCCTGAAAGGGAAGTCTTGGATCGAACTCTCATCTATGACTACAACCCCCATCTCTCTGAGTAGCCAGGACCTGCAGGAGTTGGCCATTGTCGGGGAGGGTGAGTCCTGTTATGACACGCATGCAACCGTGCCAGTTTCTGGGGTTTAGGCCTCTAACTCCCCAGAGTATGGATAGCCCCTTTAAAGATTCAGCACCATACCGCTAATTGGCAATCGTATTTTAGGCGCCAAGAATTGAGTATTTAAGGAGCACCTGCACTGCGCTCATTATTAGTGATTCTTGAGGAACTTACTAGTAATTTTTGTCTAGCGTTTGTTTCGTGTTCAGTTTCCGATCCCTCATAATCCAGCATTTGGGTCCAAGCCATCTTGGTCAAGGACCCTTGTCACAGTCCTGGCTATCGACGTTAGATATGATAGAGAGGGAGGTGAAGGATTTGCATTACAAATCGGGGAGAACATCACAGTGGCTTTCAGAAGCCATACTGTGAGGCTCATCCGCTGAAGCAATATGGGTGAAGCTCAGAAATAAAGTTCAATCCCTCTGGCATTGTACTTTCAGCTCTCAATACACACGGAAATGTGTAACAGCAACAGGACTGTCATAATGGGTGTCTTTAACTTTCCAAATATTGACTGTGACTAAATGGGACCACAGTACTTCAGTGCATACCAGAAGCATTCTTGAAAATGTTTGTGGGCAATTCATTTAGAGGAGGGGACATGCTAGACTTTGTTTAGGAGATGAGCCTGGCTAGATGACTCTCAGTCAGAAACCATTTTGGGAACAGTGACCCTAGCTCCTTGCGTTTTAAGATGTTTAAGTCTAGACCTTGTGGGGAAAGTACTAAATTAGGGAGGGCAAATTACGACAAAATTAAACAGCGGTTTGGAAGAGTTACTGTGGAGCAGCTGTTACTGTGCCAAACCACTTCTGACATGGGAGTTGTGTGAAAATGATCTGATCAAACTTCAGGACTAGCATGTTCCAATCAAGAGGGAAGATAAAGATGGCAAGGTAAGGGGACCTTGGATGCTGAGAGAGGTTGTGAATTTAATTAAAAAGTATAAGAAGCATATGCAAAGTTTAGGAAACTAAAATCAAACGGATACAAACACAACACTGGAAGAACTCAGCAGGTCAGGCAGCATCTGTGAGAAAAGAGTAGCCAACGTTTCGGGCCAAGACCCTTCATCAGGAATGGGGGGGAAGAGAGGACCGAAGCCCAGTAATAGAGATAGGGGAGTGGAGTAGGGCCTAGAGGTGCCAGGTGGAAAACCAATCAGAGGAAAGATAAAGGGGGAAGGGGAGGGGATAAGCATGAAAGAACTGTAGAGATAAAGAAGCAGAAAGTTGAAAGGGGAGAGAGGCAGAGAGGGACCTGGGATAGGGGAAGGGGGAGGGGGAGGGAATTACCAGAAATTGGAGAATTCAGTGTTCATACCACCAGGCTGGAGGCTACCCAGACGGTAGATGAGGTGTTGCTCCTCCAACCTGAGTTTGGCCTCATTATGGCAGTAGAGGAGGCCATGTATGGACATATCTAGATGGGAATGAGAGGCAGAGTTGAAGTGGGTGGCAACCGGGAGGTCCTGTCTATTGTGACGGACGGAGTGTGGGTGCTTGACGAAGCAGTCCCCCAATCTGCGTCGGGTTTCGCTGATGTAGAGGAGGCCACACCGGGAGCACTGGATGCAATAGACGACTCCAGCAGACTCGCAGGTGAAGTGTTGCCTCACCTGGAAGGACTGTCTGGGGCCCGGAATGGTGGTAAGGGGGGTGGTGTGGGGACAGGTGTAGCATTTGTGCTTGCAGGGATAAGTGCCAGGTGGGAGTTCTGTGGGGAGGGACGTGTGGACCAGGTAGTCGCGGAGGGAATGATCCCTGCGAAAAGCTGAGAGGGGTAGGGAGGGAAAGATGTGCTTGGTGGTGGGGTCCTGTTGAAGGTGGCGGAAGTTATGGAGGATAATGTGTTGGATCTGGAGGCTGGTGGGGTGGTAGGTGAGGACAAGGGGAACCCTGTCCCTGTTGTGGTGACGGGAAGATGGGTTGAGGGCTGAAGTGCAGGAAGTGGAGGAGATGCGGGTGAGGGCATCTTTGATGACACCAGAAGGGAAACCATGATCCTGAAAGAAAGAGGACATTTGAGAAGTCCTGGAATGGAAAGCCTCATCCTGGGAGCAGATGTGGCAGAGACGGAGGAACTGGGAATAGGGAATGGCATTTTTGCAATGAGCAGAGTGGGAAGAGGTAGTTATGGGAGTCAATGGGTTTGTAGAAGATGTCAGTGGATAGTCTGTCTCCAGAGATGGAGACTGAGAGATCAAGAAAGGGGAGAGAAGTGTCCGAGATGGACCAAGTGAACTTAAGGGCTGGGTGAAAGTTAGAGGCAAAGTTGATGAAATTGACGAGCTCAGCATGGGTGCAGGAAGCAGCACCAATGTAGTCGTCAACGTAGCGGAGGAAAAGTTAGGGAGTGGTGCCAGTATAGATTTGGAGCATAGACTGTTCCACATAACCCACAAAGAGGCAGGCATTGCTGGGGCCCATGCGAGTGCCCATGGCTATGCCCTTGATCTGCAGAAAGTGGGAAGAATCAAAGGAGAAGTTATTGAGAGTTAGAAGAAGCTCCGCCAACCAGAGGAGTGTGGTGGTGCTGGGGAACTGGTGGGGTCTGTTATCCAAAAAGTAATGGAGGGCTTTGAGGCCTTCTTGATGGGGGATGGAGGTGTTTAAGGATTGAACATCCATGGTAAAAATGAAGCGGTCGGCGCCGGGGAATTGGAAGTTATTGAAGAGGTGAAGGGCATGGGATGTATCCTGGATGTAGGTGGGGAGAGAGAAAAATCAAACGGTCCTTGAGGAACTTAATTAAAAAAGCAGGAAAAAAACCCAAGGCAGGGGAGTGACAGGGCTGAAAAGAACCATGAAATGCTCTTGGCCAGTTGGATTAAAGAGAGTCCTGAAGCATTTCTGAGCTCATGGAAGTGGCCACACAAGGTCAAGATTAGTTTTATTTGTCACATGTATAAAGAAACCTCAAAACATACAGTTGAGAGTGTGATTTTGCATCAACGACCAACACAGTCCAAGGAGGGACAGCCTGCAAATTTTACAATGCTTCCGACATGAACATGGTATTTCCGTAGCTCACTAACTCTAACCCCTGGTATCACTGGAAAAATACTCGCATGGATAGAAGATTGGCTGACTGGGAATAAAGGGGACCATTTTTGGTTGGCTGTTTGTGACTAGTCATGTTCCACAGGTGTTGGGACCACTTCTTTTCATGTTATGTGTCAGTGATTTCGATGATGGAATTGATGGCTCAGCATTGAGGAAGTAGGGAGTCTGTAAAAGGACTTAAACAGATTAGGAGAATGAGTAAAGAAGTTGCAGATGGAAAATAGTGTATGGTCGTGCACTTTGGAAGAAAGAATAAAGGTGCAGATTATTTTCTAAATGGGGAGAAAATTCAAAAATCAGAGGTGCAAAGAAACTTGGAAGTTCTTGTGTAGGATTTTCTACAGGTTAACTTGCAGATTGAGTCAGTGGTAAGGAAGGCAAATACAATGTTAACACTCATTTTGAGAGGACTAAAATAAAAGCAAGGATGCAATACTGAGGCTTTGTAAGGCATTGGTCAGACTGCACGTGGAGTATTGTGAGCCCCATCTAAGAAAAGGCTTGCTGGCGTTGGAGAAGGTCCATGCGAATGATCAGGTTAATATATGAGGAGCATTTGGTGACTCTGGGCTTGTATTTGCTGGCTTTTAGAGGAACGAGATGGGGGGGGGGGTGGATCACTTTGAAAGGAGAACTACACTTACAGCCCTCCAGTCATCAGGAATCTCATTTGTCAGTAAGGGTTTAAAGCTATCAGTTAATGCCCAGACAATCTCTTCCCTTGACTTCTACAGCAGCCAGGGAAAGACCTCATCTGATCCTTGGGAATTTATCTATTTTTATACCTGCTAAGGCTTTCAGTTCCTTCTGTTTATTTATTGAGTCACTTTATGTTCACCTTGCCCTTTGTTTAATTCTCCAGTGATAAAATTAATTTTTTGGTGAATATTGTCGTAAATTATTCATTTAGGACCACTGCTATACTTTATGGTTCCATGCGCGCATTGTCCCTACAGTCCTTAATGGTCCTTACACTTTGCCTTTAATATACTTGCAGAGTGCAATTGCATTGAACTAAATCCGCTCTTCCAGTGATACATTATTTTTAACCTCTTTGCCTTCCTGATTTCCTTTTTATGCACTCCCTACATGATGCACCATCAAAAACTCTCGGAGACGTGAGGCGAGATATCGGCTTTTATTGGCTGGAAGAAAGAACAAGCAGCAAGTGACGACCACACAACATCCTGGAGACTGAGGAAGGGTCTATGCCTCCAATCGCCTTTATACCGGGATATGTGGGAGGAGCCACGGTCTGTGGGAGGGGCCACAGGAGCAGTCAGCGGGGGAGGCGTGTCCAGACAGGTATATGTAGTTCACCACACTCACCCCCCCTTTGTTTTAAAAGAGAGTCCCCATGGGGCGATGTTTCTTAAAAGTATATTTACAGGTTAAGTCTATCAGGTGGTCGAATCTGTCGCTGCGATCTACGTAGCACCGGCTGTGATTGCACAGGTGCCGGTGGTGGTTGCACCGGAGACGGTGGTGATTGCACAGGTGCCGGTGGTGGTGATTGCACAGGTGCCGGCGGTGATTGCACAGGTGCCGGTGGTGGTGATTGCACAGGTGCTGGTGGTGGTGATTGCACAGGTGCCGGTGGTGGTGATTGCACAGGTGCTGGTGGTGATTGCACAGGTGCCGGTGGTGATTGCACAGGTGCCGGTGGTGATGGCACAGGTGCCGGCGGTGATTGCACAGGTGCCGGTGGTGATTGCACCGGAGACGGTGGTGATTGCACAGGTGCCGGTGGTGGTTGCACCGGAGACGGTGGTGATTGCACAGGTGCCGGCGGTGATTGCACCGGAGACGGTGGTGGTTGCACCGGAGACTGTGGTGATTGCACAGGTGCCGGCGGTGATTGCACAGGTGCCGGTGGTGATTGCACAGGTGCCGGCGGTGATTGCACCGGAGACGGTGGTGATTGCACCAGAGACGGTGGTGATTGCACAGGTGCCGGTGGTGATTGCACCGGAGACGGTGGTGATTGCACAGGTGCCGGTGGTGCTTGCACCAGAGACGGTGGTGATTGCACCGGAGACGGTGGTGATTGCACAGGTGCCGGCGGTGATTGCACAGGTGCCGGCGGTGGTTGCACCGGAGACGGCGGTGATTGCACAGGTGCCGGTAGTGATTGCACAGGTGCTGGTGGTGATTGCACCGGAGACGGTGGTGGTTGCACCGGAGACGGTGGTGATTGCACAGGTGCCGGCGGTGATTGCACAGGTGCCGGCGGTGATTGCACAGGTGCTGGTGGTGTTTGCACAGGTGCCGGTGGTGATTGCACAGGTGCCGGCAGTGATTGCACAGGTGCTGGTGGTGATTGCACAGGTGCCGATGGTGCTTGCACCAGAGACGGTGGTTGTGCTGGTTCCGGCCTAACTGGAGGTGTCAGCCCACTAGGCGTCAGTGATCCCTCATGCGTGTGCGAGGTGCCTGGTATATGCGTGTGCGAGGCGCCCGGTATGGGAGTGTCGTGAGGAGTCTGTGTAGGGCTTGGTGTGCGCGGTGTCAGGTGGGTATACACCTCGGGTACAGGGTTCATAGTTACCGTGGAGTGTTCGGGGTAGTGGTCTGCTGCTCCTGCGGGCGCCAGGTCGCAGACGGAGACCGTGTCCTCCCACCCATCAGGTAAGACCACGTAGGCATACTGGGGGTTCGCATGTAGTAGGTGAACCCTCTTGACCAGCGGGGAGTATTTATTGCTCCTCACATGTTTCCGGAGCAGCACTGGCCCTGGGGCCGTCAGCCAAGCTGGTAGGGCGGTCCCAGTGGCAGACTTCCTGGGAAAAGAAAAGAGGCGCTCATGAGGGGTGGCATTGGTGGACGTACATAACAGGGAGCGGATGGAGTGGAGTGCCTCGGGGAGGACCTCCTGCCATCGAGAGACCGGAAACCCCTTTGACTTAAGGGCTAAAAGTGTGGCCTTCCACACCGTGGCATTCTCCCTCTCCACTTGTCCATTTCCCCGGGGATTACAGCTCGTGGTCCTACTAGTAGCAACGCCCCTAGCCAGCAGGTACTGGTGCAACTCATCACTCATAAATGAGGACCCTCTATCACTGTGGATATAGCAGGGATATCCGAACAGAGTGAAGAGCTGGCGCAGGGCTTTTATGACGGACGTGGCAGTGGTGTTGGGGCAGGGGATGGCAAAGGGGAACCGCGAGTACTCGTTGATAATGTTGAGAAAGTAGGCATTGCGGTCGGTGGAGGGAAGGGGGCCCTTAAAGTCAACACTCAGTCGCTCAAAGGGGCGGGTGGCCTTGATAAGTTGAGTCTTTTCAGGACGGTAGAAGTGCGGTTTGCACTCAGCGCAGACTTGGCAGTGCCTGGTCATCGTCTTGATGTCCTCAAGGGAGTAAGGCAGGTTCTGGGCTTTCACAAAATGGTAAAATCGGGTGACCCCCCCGGGTGGCAAAGATCTGCATGGAGGGCGTATAGCTGGTCGAGCTGCGCGCTGGCACACGTTCCCCGGGATAGGGCATCAGGGGGCTCATTGAGCCTTCCAGGCTGGTACAGGATATCATAGTTGTAGGTGAAGAGTTCTATTCTCCACCGCAAAATTTTATCATTTTTGATTTTGCCCCGCTGTTGGTTGCTAAACATAAACGCAACTGAGCGCTGGTCGGTCAGCAAGGTGAACCTTTTGCTGACGAGATAGTGCCGCCAGTGCCTAATAGCTTCCACTATGGCCTGGGCTTCTTTCTCCACCACGGAGTGCCGAATTTCAGGGCCTTGAAGGGTACGAGAAAAGAATGCTACTGGCCTGCCTTCCTGATTGAGGGTAGCAGCCAGCGTGAAATCGGAGGCATCACTCTCTATTTGGAAGGGAATGGTCTCGTCCACCGCCTGCATCGTTGCTTTGGCAATGTCCCCTTTAATGCAGCTGAAGGCCGCACAGGCCTCGGCGGAGAGGGGAAATGTGGTGGACTTGACCAGGGGGCGGGCCTTGTCTGCATAATGAGGGACCCATTGGGCGAAATAGGAAAAGAAGCCCAGGCACCGTCTGAGGGCTCTGAGGGTGGTGGGAAGAGGGAGTTCCAACAGGGGGCGCATACGGTCGGGGTCAGGGCCAATGACCCCATTCTCCACAACATACCCAAGGATAGCGAGTCAGGTGGTTCCGAACACGCACTTGTCCCTGTTATAGGTAAGGTTCAGGGCTTTGGCCACTTGGAAAAATAGTTGGAGGTTGGTGTCGTGATCCGGCCAGTCGTGACCACAGATGGTAATGTTATCCAGATAGGGAAATGTGGCCTTCAGTTGGCACTGGTCCACCATCCAGTCCATTTCCCTCTGGAAGACAGAGACACCATTCGTGACACCGAAGGGGACACGCAGGAAGTGATAGAGCCTGCCGCCCGCCTTGAAGGCAGTGTAGGGGCGGTCCTCCGGGCGGATGGGGAGCTGGTGGTAAGCGGATTTCAGATCTATGGTCGAGTACACCTTGTACCGAGCTATCTGGTTGACCATATCCGCGATGAGGGGTAGGGGGTACGCGTCAAGCTGCGTGAACCTATTGATGGTCTGGTTATAGTCCACGACCATCCTATTTTTCTGCCCGGTCCGAACAACAACCACCTGGGCCCTCCAAGGACTTGTGCTTGGCTCAATGATTCCCTCCCTGAGCAGCCGCTGCACCTCTGACTGAATGAAGTCCCTGTCCCCCACGTTGTACCTCCTGCTTTTAGTTGCCACAGGTTTACAGTCGGGGGTCAGGTTGGCGAACAGCAGTGGGGGAGGGATCTTGAGGGTGGAGAGGCTGCAAGTGGTGTCAGTAGCGCAGCTGTCGGCATGGTGCTGGGTGGGATGTGTGTGTCGGTGTGTGTGTGTGGTCAGTAGCGGGGTATATGGCGAAGTCCCACAAAACTGAGGGTTCCTGACAGTGAGTGGTGGGAGGGGCCCATCACATGCCATAGTCACACTTTTGAGGTGGCTCTGAAGTCCAGCCCCAATAGCACAGGTGCGCACAGTTGAGGCATGACCAGTAGCGCAAACTCCCGATATGCTGTGCCCTGCACCACCAATGTCGCTACACAACCCCCCCGGATGTCTGTGGAATGCGACCCAGAAGCCATGGTGACCCTCTGGCTTTCCGGCCGTGTCACGAGTCCGCAGCGTTGCACCATGTCCGGGTGAATAAAACTCTCAGTGCTGCCCGTGTCAAACAGGCAGCTAGTCCTGTGCCCCTCCACCAGGATGTCCATCATTGACCTTGCAAGCTGGTGTGGGGCGCTTTGGTCGAGGGTTACGGAGGCCAGAGTTGAACTGCCGTCTTGGTGCCCGGTAAGCACCCGTGGGTCGGAGGCGGGGCGAGGTGGCGCCGACAAAGATGGCCGCCCCCATGCCTCGCACGCGGTGCTGCTCAACCCCGCTCGTGGTTTAGACTTACAGACCTTGGCGAAATGGCCCTTCTTCCCGCAGCTGGAGCAGGTAGCTTCTCGGGCCAGGCAGCGTTTTCGGGGGTGCTTTTCGAGTCCGCAGAAGTAACACTGCACGGACTTGCGACTGGCAGCAGCCGTGGTCGGTTTCGGGGAGTTCGTGGACTCACGAGTGGCAGCAGCGGTGGTGGATTCACTCGCGAGTGGCGGGGTCTGCAGCGTCCGCGGAACCGGCGGGGGATCGCGCGGCTGGACAGCGTCAGCGTTGAGCAGAGAAGCCTCCAGCGTGTCGGCGATCTCAATCACCGAGCGTAAGGTAAGATCGGCATTTCCCAGCAGTCGCTGGCGCACATACACTGACCTGATCCCCGTAACGAAGGCGTCTCGTACCAGGAGCTCCGCATGCTGTTCCGCCGTCAGTCCCATGCAGTCACAGGCTCGCACGAGTGTCTGTAGGGCTCGGACAAACTCAGCGCTCGACTCTCCAGCCCGCTGCCGCCACGTCGCTAAGCGATGTCTTGCATAGACGGTGTTCACCGGCCGCAGGTATTGTCTTTTGAGGGCATCCATTGCACCCTGGTAGGTTGGCAGGTCCCTGCTAAGTGAGTATATTTTTGGGCTGACCCTGGAAAGGAGGATTTTGTGCATGATAGCGGGCTCAGTTGCGTGAATCTTTTCCAAGTATGATTGGAAGCATGCAAACCAGAGTTCAAAGGCGAGAGTTGCTTCTGAGTCTTGAGGATCAATGTCCAATTTTTCTGGATGTAAAATACTTTCCATGTTTTAAAACTTCCTGCCAATAAAATTGATGCACCATCAATAACTCTCGGAGACGTGGGTTAAGGTAGGCTTTTATTGGCTGGAAGAAAGCACAAGCAGCAAGTGACCATCACACAACATCCTGGAGACTGAGGCCAGGGCAGTGCCTCCAATCGCCTTTATACCGGGGTCCGTGGGAAGAGCCACAGGAGCAGTCAGCGGGGGAGCGTATCCAGACAGGTATATGTAGTTCACCACACTACACTTTCTGTACGCCTGATAGGTGTTATTTGCTTTTTGTTCTATAGACCTACAGTATTTCACTTTCTTTCACTGTATTGAAGCCTCTGTAACTTTGCATATTCATATTTCCTCATATATGTCACCTTGGCTTTTGCCCTTAAGGAGCATGTTGGCTCTAAACTCTTGATATTTCTTCTTTGAATGTTTCTCTCTGGTCTGCAAATAGATTCAATAGGTTCAATAGGTATATTTAATGTCAGTGAAATATATACAATATACATCCTAAAATTCTTTTTATTCAAAAAACATCCACAAAAACAGAGTGCCCCAAAACATGAATGACAGTTAAACGTTAGAACTCCAGTTCTCCCCTCCCATGCACAAGCAGCAGCAGAGCAAAACTCCCCCTCCTTCACCAGCAAAAGGGCATCAGTGCCCACCACCCAGCACTCACATGTACATTAAAGCATCAACAAAGATACAGACTTTGCCGTATCCCAAAGACTGCTCGCTCACCCAGTAATTCAACATACCTCTCTCTCCCACCTTCTATCTCCCCCTCTCCCAACCCATCTCCTCCCCTTTCCCCCTCTCCCCCTCTCTCTCACCCCTCTCTCTACCCCCGCTCTCTCTCTCTCCCTGTCTCTCTCCCCCCTCTTTCCCACCCTCTACCCCTCTCTCCTCTCTCTCTCTCCCTGTCTCTCTCCCCCTCCTCTCTCCCCTCTATCCCCCTCTCTCTACCCCTCTCTCTCTCCCTCTCCCCCTCTCTCCCCCCTCTCTCTCTCCCCCTCTCTCTCCCCTTCCCCCCTCTCCCCCCTCTCCCTTCCCCTCCCTCTCCTCCTCTCCCTCACCCCTCTCTACCCCCTCTCTCTCTCTCTCCATCTCTCTCTCCCCCTCTCTCTCCCACCTTCTACCCCTCTCTCCTCTCTCTCTTCCTGTCTCTCTCCCCCTCTCTCTCTTCCTCTGCCCCTCTCTCCCCTCTCTCTCTCTCTCTCCCCCTCTCCTCTCTCTCTCTCTCTCCATTTCTCTTGCCCCTCTCTCTCCCCCTCTCTCTCCCCCTCCCCCCTCTCCCCTCCCTCTCTCTCTCTCTCCCCTCTCTCCTCTCCCTCTCTCCTCTCTCCCTGTCTCTCTCACCACTCTCTCTCTCCCCCTCTCTCTCCCCTCTCTCCCCCCTCTCTCTCTCTAGAACCTCTCTAAAGTGGTATCGAAGATGTTCTCAGCCAATCTTGGCCCGGCCATCTTATTCTGATGAAAATGGCTTTTCGGTAATTTGAGATGTTTATTTCTAGTCCATTCCTCACCTTTCTCTAGAGCTACTTTGAAAATGTATAGAGTTATGTTCACTTTTCTCAATATGCTTTCCCACCAACACTCCCTCCACATGACGAGCTTCATTTCCCAAGGCCTGTTCACGCTCCTTCCTTCATCACTCTGCCTACATACTTTGTCCAAAGGCTCTCTTGAACATATGTCAGAAATTTCTTGCCCTCTAGTCTACTACACTAAGGCAATCTCAATTAATTTAATGAGAATTAAAATCCCACAGTAATGTAACCCTATTTTTATTGTATCTTTTTGGTATCTGCCTGTATATCTGTTCCACCTTCTCTTGTTGAAACTAGGGAGGGCTGTAATGCAACTCCACTGCTCCACAGAAAAATGATTACACTCTTCTTGTTCTTGATCTCTACCCAGACAGCCTTGTTTGAGAAGCCTTCCAGGATATCCTTTCCCAATATCGAAGTAATTCAGTCATACAGAGTGCAAAATCATTTCCTCTTTTCTTCCCCTGCCATCATGCCTGAATATATTATCCCCCAAGATACTAAGTTTTCAGTCCTGTTCCTCCTTCATCTCAGTAATGGTAATAATCTCATTAATCTCCATGTAAATTACAGCTTTCTGGTCATCTACCATTTTAGTTTGACTTTTCACGTTAGGATAGAGGCAGTTTAGCTTTGCATTTCACTGGTGTGCACTATTCTCTCAAATGAGTGTACTAAATATTTCTTCTCTAGGTGATTATACCCCTCCAGCAGAGCATCAACTCTGAACTCCATTCCCTAATGACTCAGTTGAAGCCTTTCCCGAACAGCCACAAGCAAGTGTCCCCCACAGAGACAATAAACAATAGACAATAGACAGTAGGGGCAGGAGTAGGCCATTCGGCCCTTCTAGCCAGCACCGCCATTCACTGTGATCATGGCTGATCATACACAATCAGTACCCCGTTCCTGCCCTCTCCCCATATCCCTTGACCCCACTATCTATAAGAGCTCTACCTAACTCTCTCTTGAATGCATCCAGAGACTTGGCCTCCACTGCCTTCTGGGGCAGAGCATTCCACATATCCACCACTCTCTGGGTGAAAAAGTTTTTCCACATCTCTGTTCTAAATGGCCTACCCCTTATTCTTAAACTGTGGCCTCTAGTTCTGGACTCACCCATCAGCGGGAACATGCTTCCTGCCTCCAGCGTGTCCAATCCCTTAATAATCTTATATGTTTCAATCATTGGTGCAGTTCTGGTTAAGGTGTAATCTATTCTTACCCAGAAACAGTCCCAATGACCCAGGAACCTAAAGTCCATCCCTCTCCTACTCCAGTATTCAGAGAGGCAACCCAGAGGTTATATGCTTTGGTGTTCTGCTCTCTAAATGGTTTCCTAGCTCTCTCAGTTCTTCTTGCAGCATCTCACAGTTTCTCACCTCTGTTGTTGATGCCAGCATGTACCGTGATGTCTGGCTGTTCACTCTTCCCTTTCAGAATGTCCTGCTGCTGCTCGAAAACATCCTGACCCTGCACAAGGGAGGCAACATATCATCCTGGGGTTTCTTCTGCAGCCATAGAAACGCTGTCTGAAGATATCCCCTACCTCTCCAGTTCTCCTCGTTCTGTTCCTCTCCTTCTGTGTAGCAGTGCCTCTGTGGTGCCACTAACTGTGCTGTTGTTGCTGCTTTCCTGTGAGGCTATTATACGTAACAGTATCCATCACAGTATGGCTGTCTGAGAAGGGAATGACTACAGGTTTAGCCACACTACCTTTCCTGATGGTCACCCATCTCCCCTCTTTCTGCAACTGTGGAGCAATCAATTCACTGAACAAAAAGTCTAAGTATTCTATGTCACAGTTACTCCATAAGGAGTCATCTGCTGCCTCAACTGCTCTATGCAGTCTGACAGGAGCTGCAGCTGGACACACTTCCTGCAAATGTCTAGTCATCAAAGACAACAGAACCATTTTCCATCTCCCCCATCCTGCAGGAAGGGGATTCCACTACCTAACCTCCATATCTTGTACCCAAGTGCTTTTCTACAAGAGTAGAAAGAAAGAAATAGAAATTTCTTACATGGTTACTAGTCATTCTTGACAAGAAAACAACTATTTCATCCTTACATCACTTTGACATCAACAGTCTTTCACAAAATGGCTGCTGCAACTCTTACTTGTGCTCTTTCTATACCTCACAGCCACTGCTGGACCCACAAAGTCTGGCCTTACCTTCCTCACACTTGACAATTCCAGTAAAACCCACCAATGCACCATGACCTGCAGTGTATTTCCAGAATCTTCAGTTTTTATTTTAGGTTTCCAGCATCTGCAATTCTTCATGATTTTGAGTGAGATGTCAGATCAGAATGGATTGGAAAGTTACTGACAATTGCAAATTCAGGCAACACACACAAAATGCTGCAGGAACTCAGCAGGCTAGGCAGCATCTAGGAAAAGAGTACAGTTGATGTTTTGGGCTAAAACCATTCAGCAGTCCTGCTCTAGCAGTTCCAGAAACACATTTAAGATGAAAACCAAATGTAAAAGAGGTGAAATAAATAGTTTTGTGGTTTATCCAGAAAGTGTCAACCGAAGGAGGTGTGTGTGTGTGTGTGTGTGTGTGTGTGTGTGTGTGAGTGTGTGTGTGTGTGTGTGTGTGTGTGTGTGTGTGTGTGTGTGTGTGTGTGTGTGTGTGTGTGTGTGTGTGTGTGTGTGTGTGTGTGTGTGTGTGTGAGTGAGTGAGTGAGTGAGTGAATCCTATGGCCATTGCAAATGCAATGTTCTGCTGCTGCCTATTTTTCCTTGTAACCCAACTGGCAACAGTTCCTGTGCTCCTCATTGTGGGTTTCCACCGTGCATCCAGTCTGGCTGATATCGCACATCAAGGAGCACAAGAGGTGTATCCGTTTGGGTTACCCAGAGAAAATGGCAGTAGTATAACATTCCACTCGCAATGGCCATAGGATTGACTTTGATGGCAGTAAACTACTGGGCCATGCCAATGGTTTCTGGGACCGCCTGGTAAAGTAAACCATTGAAATAAAACTAGAGGAAAATAATTTTAACAAAGATGAAATTCTTATCTCTTAAATTATAAGTAATTTTTTCAAGTGGAATACAGCCATAAATTTCGTTCTTGATCTATACTTAGATGTAAAGATGAAATTCTTGATCTAAGTAAGAACTGGAATTCGATTGTAAACAAGGTGGGAGAGTAGAAACCTGATTGGCTGAGGATTAACCAATCAGCAAGGATGGACAACGGGGTTATAAATACCACCAGACAAGACATGCCCAGGCATCATTCCTGATGAAGATGGAAGAGTTTTCATCGAAACATTGGTTATCGATAACTGTATCCAGCTGGAAGCCCGAGAAGAGTTTATTCGTTTGAGAGAGCATAGGTTTAAGGTCAAGTGTGAGACATGTAAAAGGGTCACCAGGGGCATCTGTATGCAAAGGGTATTTGGAATAAGCTGCCTGAAATAGTGATTGAGGCAGGCATATTGAAAACATTTAAAACTCATTAACATGGATTGGAGAGGACTATGGAGGCAGATGGGACTAGCTCACTGTCTGCATGGACAAGATGGCCAAAGGATTTGTTTCCATTCTCTATGACTCTATGACCTGTCCAAGGACTTCTTTTTAATGCTATTGATTTACCTGTCTTAACCATTTCCTCTGACAGCTCATTCCATACACTGATCACCCTCTGGATGAAAATGCTCTCCCTCGGGTTCCTATTAAACCTCTCCTGTCTCTTGTTCTTGATTCTCCAAGTCTGGCAATCTGCTAACTTATTAATGAAACCACATATATTTTCTTCCAAGTCATTTATATTATGTTATGAATGATGAACAACTCTGATGGGCAGAAGGGTGCAAAGTCGCCCCCCCCCCCCTTTTGGAGAAATCACTATTTCAAGTCTGCTACCAAGGAAATGAAAGGGACAAAAGGAAATCTGCCAAGACAGTTGTTATTGATAAACAGCTCATGTCAGTTAATGAGAGAGAGACAACGCAGAGATACACAAAGTGGAATGTCTCCTCCTAACAAAAGCGGAACAGAACCACTGATTACTGCTATTGTCTTTTGGAGAAGGATTGTTTACTTGGTACTGTTCTATTCATTGAAACTCCTCAGGGGGCAACCAGAGTGGGCTGGTTTGATGGGTTACATCACCCTAACCTGATTGACACCTGAGACCCCGTGAGTGGGGATAAAAGTAGGGTCTGGGGAAACACCCCTCAGACGCACCAGGAGAGACGCTACGAGACCGGTGGGGGCTTGTGTGTGTGTCCACCCTTGCCTGGGTGACGAGTCCACCACGGAAGAACGGTCTAGCTAAAGGACGGAGGGGTCATACGTGAATGGCCACAACAACAACGCATCGACGGATCAAGATTGTAAAGGAAAGTTGGCAAGTCAATAGCTGTTACTGTTCTCTCTCTCTCTCTCTCTCTCTCTCTCCCTCTCTCTCTCTCTCCAACAATTGCAACACATCGACCAACAACTACCGCAGCCTGCATGAACTGAACTGAACTTTATATTTCCATCTGACAATTCATTATCCCCTAGACAACGATAGAGCTTATTTCTTATTGATTATTATTATACCCGCACTTTTAGCTTTGGTATTGATGACGTATATTATCTGTATATTTATATTGATATTATTTTTGTGTATTTTTACTAATAAATACTGTTGAAAATAGTATCATCAGACTCCAACGGATACTCCTATCTTTGCTGGTAAGACATCCAGTTACGGGGTTCGTAACAATTATAATTAGAAATAATACTTGTTACAGCAGTGATCCTTGTGGTACACCATTTGTTACAGACTTCCAGTCAAATAACACTACACTCTGCCTCCTATTATAAGTCTAATTTTGGATGCAGTTTACCAACACATCTTGGATCCTTCGTACCTTAATATTCTGGACCAACTCACCATGTGTGAGTTGGTCAAAAGCCTTAACATATTCGAATCAAACACGTCAACTGCTCTACCTGACGAAGGGTCTCGGCCCGAAACGTCGACAGCGCTTCTCCCTATAGATGCTGCCTGGCCTGCTGCGTTCCACCAGCATTTTGTGTGTGTTGCTGGAATTTCCAGCATCTGCAGATTTCCTCGTAATTACTCTACCTTCATCAGTTTTCTTAGATTCCCCTAAAAAAAAAGTTAAATTTAACACGAGCAGGAAGCAGCAGTGTACTGAAAAAAGTAGAGATGTAATGATGAATGTTCTGTGTATTCCACAAAGAGTTGGGCAAAGCATGGACTCACACAGGCATGCATAGCTACAGCTTTATCAGGGATAGAGTGGAAATAAAATTTGTACACCCTAGGATAAAGGGGAGGGCAACAACTGGGCCTCAAACTGTCTTGATGTGTGACAGAGTTATGGGAAATTGGGCAGCCAACGGGAATCTGAGCCTGTTGATGTTACGAACTGTAATGTTTTAGAAACAAACCAACAGCAATAGATTACACCTGGAGTCTGGTTTTGAAATTAAAACCACTATCTTTATTAGTGTCTACTTATAATATTGTAACTTCAACAAGATAAACAAAAGCTAACAGTGTTATGTGCATAAATGTGTGTAAATATAACTCCCAAACTATCAAGCCTGGGGGAACAAGGCTTAGAGTCTTGAGGTGGTAAAGTAGGAAAGTTCAGTAATCCAAGGAATAAATGATGGGAGACAGATATTTAAAATCCAAGGTAAAATATAGAGAGAAGGCAATTACATCGAATTCCACAAGTTCCACGATGGTAATTAATAAATATCAGTTGTTGAAGATCCTCCGTTGGGCCGCTCCAAATCCACACAGAGTGATCTGTCACAGGGATGTAGTCTTTAAGGGGTTATCACATAATACACCCAAGCAAGGGTTAATGTTGAGTGGTCCCACAGGAGATTCCTAAATCCACTCCTACCCAGTGATAGTCCCACATTCGATGTGCACTGGATCGATAATCAACCCACCCTTGTGGGTATAGCAGAGTTCCAAATCCCCAGCTGGAGCTGCTACCTTTTCCAGGTTCACTCCTCTCTCTCTCTTCTTCTGACTTCTGACTGTGACTGTCTGTGTCCTTGTTTTAAAGGTAAACAAGCCGCAAGTCAGTCAGTGAACAACATCATAGTCCTGCCTCACTGAAACGCTCATTTAAAGTGACAGTCCATAGTAAACAAAACCTGCGGGAAACTGGAACTGGACACAAAACTGGAAATTGTCCAAGTGGTGGGAGGCATCAGAGTTGTCACAATCAGAAGAGATTTAAGGAGGGAAGGAAGAGGAGAGGCATGGTTAGAATATTTTCTTTGGGATAAGGAGGTGTTGAAAAACTGCATCGACGTTATAGTTCTGCTTCTGGACCTTAAGAAGGACAATAAGAGGGTTGTGTCTGGTTGAAGTATGAAGTTGGGGAATATAAGGAAAAGATCCAGAGGAAGCAACTCTCTAGCAAACATTGGCGTCACATTTTGTTAAGTGTTAAAGTTTTAACAATATTTTGGTTAAAGGAGAAATAGTGCGGACTATTATCTAAATGGGGAGAGGGTTCAAACATCAGAGGTGCAGAGGGACTTAGGAGTCCTCGTGCAAGACTCTGAGGAGGTTAATTTACAGGCTGAATCTGTGGTAAAGAAGGCAAATGCAATGTTGGCATTTATTTCAAGGGGCATAAAATATAAAAGTAAGGAGATAATGCTGAGGCTTTATAAGATACTAGTCAGGGTGCACTTGGAGTCAACAGTTTTGGGCCCCTTAACCCAGAAAGGATGTATTGTCATTGGAGAGAGTCCAGAGGACATTCACAAGGATGATTCTAGGAATGAAGGGGTTAACATATGAGGAGCGTTTGGCAGCTTTGGGCCTGTACTCACTGGAATTTAGAAGAATGCATTGGGATCTCATTGACTGTTGAAAGAATGAGATAAGGTGGATGTGGAGAGGATGATTCCTATGGTGGGGGTATCCAGAACTAGAGGGCACAGCCTCAAAACTGAGGAGTGACCTTTTAAAATCGAGTTAAGGAGAATTTTTTTTAGCTAGAGTATAGTGAACCTGTGGAATGCTCTGCCACAGACTGCAGTGGAGACCAAGTCTGTCGGTATATTTAAGGTGGAAGTTGATAGTTTCCTGATGGGTCAGGGCAAGAAGGCAGGTGTATGGGGTTGAGTCGGATTCGGGATCAGCCATGATGGAATGGCAGAGTGGACACAATGGGCTGAGTGGCCTAATTCTGCTCCTATGTCTTATGGTCTGAGTCTAAGGGAGCATGGGATAAGGTGATTCTTATCTGATCTTTACTCCTGATCTGAACAACAACTGAACCTCGACCATGGCTTCATGCTTTTATCCACTGAGTTCTGCCACATGATTGGTTGATTAGATATTTGCATTAATGAGGAGGTGTACCTACTGAAGTGGCCACTGAGTGTACATGCATTTGGTAAGGCAGTGAATGACGGGGGATAGTCAGCACAACTTAGTGTGCAGAAGATGATGTTTCCCACACACAACGTCATGTTGCAGCAGCCAGAGCAGCAGAGGGGAGGAGCAGCAGCTTCAAAAAAGACCGATCTTTTCATTTGAAAGCTTGTTTTTCTCCAGTTCCTTGGGTAGTAATATTAGGATTGCCAATGAAATGAGAAATTGTTACATTGTCCAGTTCAATAGGTGGCTAAGGAGCTGGTGAAGAGGGAGGTCTTCAGATTTATATTTCACTGGACTCTCTTCCAGGGCAGGTGGGACCAGTACAAAGACGATGGTTTGCATCCAAACTGAATGGGAACCACTATCCTTGCTGGAAGATCTGCTAGTGCTTCTCCAGAGGATTTAAGCTGGAGTAGCAGAAGGATGGGAACCACATCAGTGGGGTAGCAGTGGGAGAGGGTTGAGGGGAAGAAAGATGTTTGAATAAGTAACTTGGAAAGGAAGGACAGCAAGGGACAGGCAAGTGAAAATAGTGGGATTGATGGGCTGAAATATGTTTATTTTAGTGCGAGGTGTGTTATGGGTGTGGTGAACTACATATACCTGTCTGGACATGCCCCTCCTGCTCAACCATCTCAGAGTTATTGATGGTGCATCAATGGGTAAGGAGGATGAACTTGGAGCTTAGAGTCCAAGGAACCTGGAGAAGGGGTGCGAGCCCATGATCAATTGTTTCTCACCAATTCTGCCGATTAAAGTGTCAAAGAAGATTGAAATCAACAAGAACAAGAGTGGAAGGTGGAAGTGGACGTTGTTGGTTGGTATGGAACAGTTGGGCTGAAGGGCCTGTTTCTGCACTTAGTGACCCCATGACCTATGGATGATAAGATTATCAGAGGCATAGATAAATAGCAAGAAACTTTGTCCCTGGGTTGAAATATCTATTTCTGGGGGTGTGAATATTTATGGTGGGAGAGTTTAAATTAAAGGAGGTAAGTTTTGTTTTACACAAGGGGGAGGGTGCCCGGAATGCATTGCCTAGGATGGTGGTGGAGACAATTTATCATAAAGGCATTTAAGAAGCTCTTAGATAAGCCCATGAATATGCAGATAATGGAGGGGTATTGATATTATGCAGACAGAAGGAATGAGTTCAGTTAGTTTACTTAAAACAATGTACACCAAAGGGCCTGTTTCTATGTTGTACTGTTTTATGTTCTCAAGCAAGTATGCCATGTGCCTTCTTCACACCCTGTCTACCCATGTCACTACTTTCAGGGAGCTATGAGTTAATACCCTTACATTCCTCTGTTCAGCAACATTCCCCAGGGTTCTTCTGTTCACTGTACATGTCTTACCCAGGATTACATTTTCAAAATACTTCAACTTCATACTTGCCTAGTTAAATTCCATCTGTTACTGCTTTGCCCATTTCCCTCACCATCCAGGCCATGACCTCATCTCACTACTACCATTGGGCAGGAGATACAGAAGCTTTTGGTTCCACAACTCCAGGTTCAGGAACTGTTGTTAACCTACAACTATCAGGCTCCTGAACCAGCAAGGATTACATCAATCACCGCACTCTGAAGTGATTCATGACCTTCAGACTTGCTTTCAAGGTCTCTTTACAACTCTTGTTCTCAATATTTTTTTTTTGTTTTACCACATAGGCTGTTTGTCAGTCTTTCTCTATTTATGCACAGTTTTTTTTAATGAAAGTCTATTGTATTTCTTATTTTCCTGCAAAAGTCTGCAAGAAAATAAATCTTCAGGTAATACAGTGGACTCTGGTTATTTGGGACACATCAGGACTAGAATATTTTGGTCCAATTAAGTGGCTGCCCCAATTAGCTGAAATTTCATGGAAATAGATATTTTAATTCCAAAGGAAATTATAGTGTCACAGTAGCATTACAAGTGCACAGATATACAAATATTAGAAGAGAAGTAAGAATAAAAAAGTAAGTTACTTCCAACAGCCTAACAGGAGGAGGGTCATCACTTCCCTGGCTACAGGTTGACTCATTATAGAGCATAATGGCTGAGGGTTAGAATGACCTCATATAGCGCTCTTTGGAGCAGCACAGTTGTTTTAGTCTATCACTAAAAGTGCTCCTCTGTTCTATGCAGAGGGTGAGAAAAATCGTCCAGAATTGCCAGGATTTTCCAGAGGGTCCTTTGTTCTAGCACAGCCTGTAATGTGTCCAGTTTGACTCCTGAAACAGAGCCAGCCTTTCTAATCAGTTTATTGAGCCTGTTGGCATCACCCGTGTTGATGTCATTGCCCCAGCACACCACCACATAGAAGATTGTACTGGCGACGACTGGTAGAACATGTGAAGGAAAGGCCTGTATACTCCAAAGGACCTCAGGCTCCTCAGGAAGTGGAGGTGACTCTGGCCCTTCTTGTACACAGCCTCTGTATTGGTGCTCCATTCAAGTCTGACATCCAGGTGCACCCCAGGTTCTTGTGGGTCCTCATCACATCCACATCCTCGCCATCAATAGTAACAGGGAGCAGCACAGGCTTAGTGTTCCTAAAGTCCATCACCATCTCCTTCATCTTACTAACGTTGAGCTGCAGATGATTCAGCCTGCACCATCTGACAAAGTCCTCCACCAGAGCCCTGTACTCATCCTCCCATCCTCCCTTTAAACACTCCACTATTGCTGAGTCAGAGAATTTCTGCAGATGACGTGACTCAGTGCTCTATCTAAAGTTCGAGGTACACAGAGTAAACAGGAAGGGAGCCAATACAGTCCCCTGCGGGGCCCCAGTGCTGCTTATCGCCATGTCTGACACACAGCTCTGAAGCTGCACAAACTGTGGTCGTCAGTCAGGTAGTCTTTATCCAGGATACAATGGAAGTGCCAACCCGCACTGACGGAGCTTTCCCCCCGGCAATGAGGGCTGTAGGGTATTGAAGTCACTTGAGAAATCAAGAAGCATGATCCTCACAGAGCTGTCTTGCTTATCCAAATAAGCTCTGTTCAGCAGGTAGATGACAGCATCGTCGACTCCAATGTGCTCCTAGTAAGCAAACTGCAGGGAATTGAGGACTGATCTAACCAGGGGCCAGAGCTGAGCCAGGACCAGCCTCTCTAGGGTCTTTGTGATGTGTGAGATCAGGGACACTGGACGATAGTCATTCAAGACTTTCGGTTGACTCTACTTGGGTATTGGGACCACACATGATGTTTTCCACACATTTTCTAATAGTTGAAAAGGTATATAAAAGAAAAAAACTGAGGAACAAATTATGTATTTAAATGAAATGCAGAACAAATTAGAACACAATTAGAAATTAATACTACTACAGCATTATAAAACAAATTAGTTCCTCAAAGTTATCGTCAGAGGAACTCATCCAGTGTATGCACTGAACAAAATTAGTGCTGCCACCTAATGCAGATACTGACAACTGTCATACAATGCTGTCGACGATTGCATCCTCCAAATCTTCATTTTCATTGTATCATTTAAGATGATTGTTGATAGATACCTTCAAAATGTTTTGTAGTTTATGACTTGTTGAAGTAGTGAAATCGTGTCATTTGCACTCCCAGCCATTTTGGATGTCTTCAAGCCTGAATGCTAGAAACTGCAGAGCACAAAGCAGTTCTGAATTGTCTTACTGCTTATTTCTTGCCAATCATCAGTGACAAAAATCACTGTTTTTAACATAAAACACATGCACCTGATGCTCTTTTAAAACAGTTTGTTTTAAGCACAGTGTAGTGTCTAACAGCCACACAAGTACGCATGACTGACACTAGTTAGAACCTGTTCAGCAGATCTCCTGCCCCAATTAAGTGCCACAGTGTTCCAAGTAAATGAAAGGAATCCAGGGTATCTTCTCGATCTGTTTTAGTTCTTTAAGAGTTGTCCAAAATAAGTGGCTGTCCCAATTAACTGATGGCCCAATTAACCAGAATGCACTGTATATGGTAACATATACTGCATGTACTATACTTTGATAATAAATTTTCTTTGAATTTTTTTACTTTCCTAGTTGACCTGGACTCTGTTGTATCTATGACAACCTTCTTCACTGTCCAACCAACCAACAATTCTGGTGTCATCACTTTTGATAGCAAAACAAAACCAATGCTCTTGTCAGTAAGTTTGATGATAATAGTGCTATTGATTCGCCATGAGCAGAGTACAATGAGTTATTTATTTATCTGCTATTTAGAGGTACAGTCCGGTCCAATGAACTGTACCATCCAGTATTCAACCTCACTAAAACTATGCTAAACACAGGACAGTTTACAAGGACCAGTTTGTCTTTTGACAGTGGGAGGAAACTGTAGCACCTGGAAGGAATGCACACCTTTCACAAGAAGAATGTACAAGTCCCTTACAGCGGACACTGGAATTGAATTCCGAACTCTGGAACACTCCGAGCTGTAACAGCATTGCGCTAACCACTATGCTACTTTGGCATTCTGAATCAGAGGGAAAGGTCCAGGAAGATGTGATTTATGTCGCCTACGCTGAAGATCCCTGGCCAACGACAAAATAAAGTGTTGCAAGAGTAAGCCCTATGACCTGTTAGACTGTGAGCAGGGAAGAGGTGCAGAATGGGTTGACGTACTACAGCTGAGTACCAAATGTAGTGAGGAACATGGTGCTGGATTGAACTGAACTGATTATACCTGGAGTCTTTTGATATCTTTGTGATTTGGTGTTTTGTAGTCTGCGTTTCTCACTCGTTTTTTTGCTATTTGCTCGGTTTGTTCTTTTTGTTTGCACATTGGGGGGGGGGGGGGTTGATATTTTCCTTTGAACCCGTTCCATGGTTTTCTTTGTTTCAGGACTGTCTGTAGGAAGACTAATTTCAGGGCTGTATACTGCATGCATACTTTGATAATAAACGTACTTTGAATCTTTTGAATCATTCAATGTTCCAAATGTGAGAGGGAGGGAATTTGATTGCAGAAACACTGTAGGCCATGAGCAAAGTGAAAGGGAAGAAAGCCCGAGAATCATATTTGAATGTAAGAGTGTTGAAGAACTCTGACACCTGAAAGAAACTTCTGTTAAAAGCATATGGCAGGTGGAACTATGGACAATAATTATTTTGAGAAAAAGTCAGTGCTGCTGGAAGAAGCCAAGAGTATGGGTCACGGGATACGAATAAAACAGTAATGCTGGAAATGCTGAATGTGTAGGAGATATCCAAAATCATGACTAGATCTAAAATGTGAGGTGTGAAAGTTCAATTGGAATAAGTTTAAACCAGGAACATTTTCCAAGCAAAGATACTATGGCCCTTCATTAAGACTGACATAGCAAGAAACAAGTTAGTCTAGGTAGTAGGGAAGGTTGAGGAGGGTGATAGGTGGAACAAAGGGAATTTCTCCAATAGAGTGAAATACTAGTCATAGAGCCAAACAGCCCTTCGGCCCATTGAGTGCATGCAACCACATTGTCCATCTAGCTAGTCCCAGTTTGCTGTATTTTGCCTATATCCCTCCAGGCCCCTTCCCTCCATGTACCTAGCCAAGTGCTTCTAAAATATTACTCTGGTACCTCTCTCTGGCAGCCCATTACATGTACCCCACCCTCTACGTGAAAGTGCTGCCCCTCGGGTCATTTTTAAATCTCCCCCCCGCCCCCACCCTAGATCTACGTGCACCAGTTTTGGACTCTGCTCCTCTGGGGAATAGATTGCTGCCATCCATTTTACTTACACCGCTCATAGTTACAAACATTCCCATAAGGTCACCATTCACTCTCCCACGTGCAAACAACAACAACCAAGCCTGCCCTCTCTCCCCCTATAAATCAGGCTCCTGAGCTCTGGCAACATTCTTGTAAATCCTTTCTGCATTTTTTCTGGTTTAGTCATGTCTTTCCTATAACAGAGTGACCAAAACTGTACACAGTGCAAATGCAGACTCACCAATGACTTATACAACTGCAACATTATGTCCTGATTCAAATGATTCAGCTGACAGTTAAGATCAGCTTAAACTAACGTTCTTTTAGGTTGTAAACTAATGTATTGATAATGTTGTCCAAAAAGACAGACTATACAAGTGAAAGAGGAACTGGAAAAGTATGCTTTCCAAATGGGCAGTTTTCATTCAGACTGAACTTATTTAACAACTGCTACAAAGCAGGATTTTGAACCAAAATGTCAACAATCTTTTCTTCCCAGATGCTGCTCAATCTGATGAGTTCTTCCAGCAGATTGTCTGTTGCTCCAGATTTCAACATCTGCAGACCCGTGTATCTTGAGTGAGAGAGAGGAACAAGGAAAGATGGTGCCAGCAGATTCTGCAGACTTCTTGAAGTTCATCCACGAAGCACCTATTTCTCTTTTCTTATGTCTTTCATTTCTTTTCAAAGTGGTTATGGTTGTGTCAGAGTCTGTGATCTACAGTTCAACCGACTGTGCTTCGCAAATGGTGGGTTTTCCAACCATGTGGCCTAATGCGTCACTATCTCCAGAAATCTCCTGGAAGACGTGGAAGGTACGATCACTGACTGCTGCTGGAGCAAGGCCCCTGTACTCAAGCTATATCCCTCGCTTTGTTTCAATGAAGGGAGAGAGCCTATTGGTCCTTGAGATGGGGAGCTTGGAGAAGTGACACAGAAGGGTATAACATTGGAACAGCGAATTGCTGATCTCTGCTCTCGTTACAGAAGCAACCTCTCTCTCCTTTGCTGGAGAGAAAGAGATCCTGTCTGAGATACCGGAGTGCTGGTTTGTGGACTGTAACTTGATGAACTCTGGATCAATGGGCTCCTCAGTGCTCCTGCTGCTGCTTGCGGGGTGGGTGGGGAGGAGTTGGGGTCAGTGCTGCTGCTGGTACGGGTGGGGGTGGAGGGGGATGGTCGATGCTTTTGCTACTGCATGTGGGGAGGGGGCTTCGAGGCTTCAATGTTCCTAACACTCTAGGGGGTTTCTTTGTTTCATGGATGCCTGTGAAGAGGACGAATTTCAGGTTGCATACTGAATATATTATGAGACACTCCCAACCACGGCAGCTTCTGAGATTTAAACGCTCTCTCTGGAATACGGATAGTTGGTATGGCCTCTTTAAGGGCTTAGGACATTCCCGTTCATTGATAATCATGTTTTGGGTGTCAAGACTTGAGTATTTAAGGAGCACTTGAACATAGGTTCAATCATAAGTGAAATCGTTTAGTGTTTATTTGGTCCTCAGATCCAATTTGATGCCGTGTCTCAAACCTTGCTTCAGATACCCCAGCATTTGAGTCCAAGCCATCCTTTTCAAGGACTCTCATCACAGTATACATACTCTGATATTAAATCTACTTGAAACTTGAATAAAAAAGATGTGAGGAGGGGAAGGAGGACATGCTGGAAGGTGACAAATGAAACCAGGTGAGTGTGAAAAATAGGGGGGCTGGAGAAGAAGGAATCTGATAGGAGAGGAGAGTGGACCATGGGAAAAAGGGAAGGAGGAGAGACACCAGGGGAAATGATAGGCAGGTGAGGAGAAAAGGTAAGAGGCCAGAGAGGTGAATAGAAGACAAGGGAAAGGGGAAGAGAAAAGAAAAAAAAACTGGAAGGAGAAATTGATCATTAGGCCACCAAGTTAGAGGCTACCTAGATGGCTCATAGTTAGTTACTAGTTAGTCCATATGTAGTTGTTCCTTCACACTGAAGGTGGTCTCATCATGGCAAGAAAGGAGGCCATGGACCAACATGTCGGAACAGGAATGAGAAAAGGAATTAAAATAGTTGACCACCAGGAAATTTCTCTTTTGTCGGATAGAGTGGTCCCCCAATTTACGTTGTGTTTCACAAATGTAGAGAAGGCTGCATCGGGAGCACTAGATACCATAGACCCCAGCAGATTCATCAGTGAAGTGTGACCTCACTTCAAAGGACTGTTCGGGGCCTAGAATGGAGGTGAGGGAGGAGGTGAATAGGCAGTTGTAGAATTTCATTTGCTTTCAGAGATAAGTGCCAGGAGGGAGATTAGTGGGGAGGGATGAATGGAGAAAGGAATCATGGAAGAAGCATTCTCTGCATAAAGGGGAGAGCGGCAGAGGAGGTAAAGATGTAATAGGTGGTAGGATTCTGTTGAAGATGGTGGAGGTTGCGGAAAATGATGTGTTGGACGTGAAGGCTCATGAGGTGGTAGGTGAGGACAGGAGGAACACTATCCCTGTTAAGGAGGCAGGAAAAATAGGGTGAGCATGGATGTCCAGGAAGTGAAGGAGATGTGTGTGAGGGCAACTACAATGATGGAGGAGGGGAATTCCCAGTCTTTGAAGAAGGAGAACACTTCTGATATCCTGGTAAGGAAAACCTCATCCTGGGAACAGATGCAGCAGAGACAAAGGAACTGAGAAACGGTAGCATTTTAACAGGAGACAAAGTGGGAAGAGGTCTAGTCAAGATAACCATGGGAATTGGTAGGTTTATAAAAGATGTTGGTAGATAGTTTGTGGCTAGCGATGGAGACAGAGAGATTAAGAAAGAGAACAGAGGTGTCAGAAATGGGCCATGAATTTAAGAACAGGGTGTAAGTTGGAGGCAAAGTTGATGAAATTGGCAGATTCATGGGTGTATGAAACAATCTTCAATGTACCACAGGAAGAACTGGGGAGCGTTGCCAGGGAGGGCTTGGAACTTAGCAACCCTGCCCATGCCTATTCCTTGAGTTTGCAGAAAGTAGGAGGAGCGGGAGGAAAATTTGTTGAGGGTGAAGACCAGTTCTGCCAGTCAGAAGGGATGGTGGAGAGCTTTAAGGTCTTCTTGATGTGGGGGGGGGGGGGGGGGAATGGAAGTGTATAAGGACTGGACATCCGTGCTGAAAATGAGGCAGTCAGGGCCAGGGAAATGTTGTTGGGGTGATTGAGAACATGTAAAGTGTTGCAGATGTACATGGGAAGGCACTGAACCTTGAGGAATAGAATGGAATTGAGGCATGCAGACACGAGTTCAGTTGGGCAGGAGAAGGCAGAGCCAGAGATTGTTTTATTCACCTTCCAATTCCCCTAGCGGCCTCCAAAGTTAACTGAAACAACTGCAGAAGTGTCAAATTGCTGAGTAACCTTTAAATAGCTCGGCTGTGCTGGATAGCTGTGGAAGCATGGTTCTCTAATGTTTTTAAAGAAGTAAAACATAGTTGAGCTTTACCTGCAAATAATCCATATAATCTTTACACTAGGAATAATTTCATTCCACATTCTTCCTATGCACCAGTTGACAGTTCTGTTTGAGAAGTCACCAGATTGAATTTTGAAGATGACACCTTTCACACAAAATAACTTCTTTTCCCCGATTTAGGTAATAAAACTATTCAAATTAAGCTTTGCAGGAGGAAGGACTGTTTGGCCGGAAACGTCGACTATACTCTTTTCCATAGATGCTGCCTGGCCTGCTGAGTTCCTCCAGCATTTTAAATGTGTTGTTCGGATTTCCAGCATCTGCAGATTTTCTCTTGTTTGAAATTAAGCTTTGCATAGTTTTGTGCAACAAATAGTGTTTTTATTATTTAAACATCTATTCTAAGGGATATTTCTGCCAAATAGGTGAGTGGAATTCAGCAAAGAAGTAAACAAGACTTAAAAAGAAAGTCCAGTAGTTCCAGTTAAATGGCCACCAACTAATCGGGACAGCCACTTATTTGGGACAACTTGTAAAGAACAAAAACTAATTGAGAAAATAGCTGGGATTCCCTTCATTTATTTGGAACATTATGCCAATATTGGGACAAAAAACTGTTGCCGAACAGTTTCTAACCAATGTCAGTCACGCGCACTTGCTTGACCTTTAGACACAACCCCGTGCTTTGAGCGAACAGCTTTTAAATAGCATCAGTAGCATGTGTTTGTGTTCAAAGAGTGAGGATTTTTGTCACTGATAGTTAGCAATAAATAAGTAGTAAGGCAATTCCAAACTGTTTCCCTCACTATGCTTTCAAGCATTCAGGTTTGAAGATTCCTGAAAGGCTGTGAGTGACAATGAAACAACTTTATTACTTCAACAAGTTAGGAACTATGAAAACTTTGAAGATATCGACAATCATCTTGAAATGTTACAATGAAAATGAAGGCTTGGAGGAAACATTCATCGACAGCATTCTATGAAGGCAGTTCATTATCTGTACTAGACGTCTGCACTGATTTTGTTCATTTACACTCAACATGGATGAATTTCTCTGTTGGTAAGTATTAGGAACTAATACAAAGCTTTGTACTATTTAGAGGTATTTGTAGTATTCTGATTTGTTCTGTATTTCATTTAAGTATATAAATTGTTATTCAGTTAAAAGGTAGTTTGTCTTTATTATATATTTTAAACTATTTCCATGAAACTTCAGCTAATTGGGGCAACTGCTTAGTTGGGCCGGAATGTACTGGTCCCAATTAAAGTGTCCTAATAAATGGGAATCCATTGTATTTTCCCCAACAGGACAAAGTAATTGTTAATCTTGCATTTTCATTTACAGATTATTATAAAGAAATAATAATTACCCTTTCAACAAATTGTTCAATGGATTTGTACATTATTTAAGTGCCATCCAAAAAAAAAACACTAAGTTGATAATCTCACCAAACAGTGGAAGAATTGGCATCAATTACGGAAATTTAAAACTGATAATTATATTTTACACAGGGGACCTGAGAAATAAGAGCAAACAAGAACTGGAGAGCAGCATAAATTTTTTTGGAAATTAATTTGTGCTCTAAGAAATGATAAAAGTTATTTACATCATACTTTCCTGGAACTGCTAAACTGGAATAATAGTGTAAACTGCAGATAAACTACAACTGTGTTGAAAGCTTTCAGGGAATTCTAGACCACTATCTAGCTAGCTGGTGACATTGTTACAACCCTTTGCTAACTTGTTACTTTCCCATGTACGAGTGTCTTTCGGAAATGATCAAATTCTGTAAAATAAATGGTCAAAACATTCTATGTGCTGTAAGGAGAATACAGTGCAAGTGGATTGTTTAATTGGATCTAATTAGAAGGGCAACTTAATGTGAATATATCAGAACTAAAAGCATGACTACATCTTCACTTTCCCAACTATCTAACTTTAGGTTCTTCAGTCATCAAAACACATCTGCAGCTACTGTGGTGAACTAAATATACCTGTCTGGACTGCTCCTATGGCTCCTCCCACAGACCCTGCTGACTGCTCCTATGGCTCCTCCCACAGACCCCTGTATAAAGGTGATTGAGGCCTGAGCCCGGCCTCATTCTCCAGGATGTAGTGTTGTTCATTCTTCCAGTCAATAAAAGCCAATATCTCGCTTCTTACGTCTCAGAGTGAGTTATTGATGGTGCATCAGCTACCTAACATGCCCAATCATATCCTTGACTCTGTCCTCGACGACCACGTCTTCTAAACTACCCTTCTAGTATGACTTTCATTGACACCCCCTTAAATCCAAGAGGCAAAAACTTCCGAGACAAATTGGCATATTTAAAATTAGTTTTGTTAAAGATTTAAAGTATATTTATAATCAAAGTGTCTATGGAGTATACGACCCTAAAATTCATCTTCCCTACAGACAGGCAGAAAACAAAAAAAAACACATTGGAATCCTATCAAAAAAAAACATCAAACCCTTTTTGTCACAAATACGAATAGGGTGTCGTGGTTCATGAAGTTGAGCCAGAACAGAAACTTAGCTGGTAAAATTAGCTTTGTTAATTAGTCTGTATCATTGTGTAATGATCTATTGGCTCAATTACTTGCAGTTGGTTAGGCAGATTGTAAGTCAATGCTGCTGAGCCTTGATGCATTGATTTATGAAGAGTTGGCCTGACAGAGCATAGAGATTGTAGCTTTTGATATCAAACTCTGAGTGAGGTCTAGGAATTTGAAAATAGCAGTGAATTTATCAACTGGGGAGAGGATAAAGAGATTTGGGATAGGTTGCAAAGGTGGAGGATCAAAGTTTTTTTTTGTTTTTGAGGAGGTTATGATGATAGTAACTAAAGCTTAATCTTGTCCTTCTGCTTCTGTTTCTTATATTTGAATTCATTGGTCCATTTAGTTACTTCACTTGTGATGTTGGGTGCACATTTGTTGGTCTTGTGGTCTTGACTTTTTAAAGGAGGTTGAAACATTTGCACTCCCATAGAATCACTTTCATACGAAAGGATGCATTATGATTATGACCAGAGTTTCACCAAATCTATCCTCCTCTCAGAGTTCCAGAGTACAGTTGCTTATGTGGTGGATGCAGATGCAGATAACTTGGGTACCTCTGTCCTGCTCTCTATATTCACAGGATCTAAACAAAATAAGAGCCCGTGGTATTACAGAAAATATACTAGCATGGACGGAAGATGGCTGACTGGCAGAAGGCAGACTGGGAATAAAGGGGGCCTTTTCTGCTTGGCTGCCCGTAACTAGTAGTGTTCTGCAGGGGTCAATGTTGGATCCGCTAAAGTACTTCATATGTTAATGATCTGGATGACGGTATTAATGACTTTGTGACCAAGTTTGCAGATGATACAAATAGGGCAAGCGGTGTTGAGGAAGCAGGTAATCTGCTGAAGGGCTTTGGACAGATCAGAAGAGTGGGCAAAGAAGTGGCTGATGCATTAACGTGTAGGGAAGTGTATGGTCATGCACTTTGGTAGGAGGAATAAAGGTGGAGAAAACATATTTTCTAAATGTGGAGCAAATTTAGAAATTGGAGGTGCAAGTGGACTTGGGAGTCCTAATGCAAGATTCCCTACAATTTAACTTGCAGGTTGAGTCGGTTATAAGGAAGGCAAATGTAATGTTAGACCTGCTGTACACTCACTTCCAACAAGGAACTAGAATGAAAAAGCAAGGATGTGGTGCTGAGGCTTTATAAGGCATTGGTCAGACCATAGTTGGAGAATTGTGAGCAGGTTTGAGCCCCATATCTAAGAAAGGACATGCTAGCTTTGGAGAGGGTCCAGAGGAGCTTTACAAGAATGATCCCAGGAACTGAAGGGTTAATGTGTGAGAAGTATTTGATCCCTCTGAGCCTGTTTTTGCTGGAGTTTAGAAAAATGAGGTGGGATCTCATTGAAACCTATTGAATATTAAAAGGTCTACTTAGAATGGACATGGAGAGGATGTTTTACATGTTTCAAGTATTGGGAGAGTCTAGAGCAGTAGGGCACAGCCTCAGAATAGAGGGACATCCTTTTAGAATAGAGGTGAGGAGGAATTTATTTAGCTAGAGGGTGCTGAATCTGTGGAATTCATTGCCTCAGATGGCTGTGAAGGCCAAGTTATTGGGTATATTTAAAGCAGTTTGATAAGTCTATGATTAGTAAGTGAATCTAAGATTGCAGGGAGAATGCAGGAGAATGGGGTTGAGAAATAAAATAAATCAGCCTTGTTCGAATGCTGGAGCAGACAAAATGGGCTGAATAGCCTAACTATGCTTCTTTGTATTATAGTTTTATGGTATAATTGTCAAAACCATCCATTTAATTGGACCAAAGGAAGAAGTATGTTCTGCTCTCATTTATAATATTTAAGAACCATATTTTATTCCAAAGAAAACCTATTATCTCTTCATCAGTAATCTTTACTCACCCTGCTGTGTACTCACCTCCAACAAGTACAGAAATCTTATGCTTTTATTTCCTCAAACAGAGAAATAATCTATTTATCTGCCACTTCCCTATTCCTAGTTTACTTGATCAAATTTTCCAAATATTTCTCCATCATCTTCATCCTAGTCAAATATCTTCCAGTAACTTCTATCCCATTTTCCATGAAAATCTGTCATGAGACTGTCATTTTCATGAGAGTTCCTTATTGTTGCCTCAGTCTTATCATGTTGCTACCTCAATCTTATTTCTGATCATACTAGTCTATTTCCCTTCCTAGCTCCCTAGAGTTAAGGAGCAATTTAGCAAAAAATAAAGGCTCCTATTGGGCCCAATACATCCAAGCCTGCCACAATGCCCATCTCAGCTAGTCCCATTACCCTGTCCTTGGCTCATATTCTTCTAAACCTTTCTTATTCACGTGCCTGTCCGAATTTATTTTATTTTTTATTGTTGTACCTGTTATTTCACCTACCTCCATATTATACTAACCCATCATATTCACCACCATCAGCGTATATTTAAAAATAAATGCATCCTTAACCAAGATCTTTGTAGCTTCTAAAAGTTTTGAAAACAGCACTCGGCAGGTCAGGCACCATCTGTGGAAAGTTAATGCTTCACAGATACTGTATTTCAGTGCAGGACTGTTGGAGCTAAGCGGCATATCAGGTTTTTCCGATGGAAAGTGAAGAAAATGAACCAACATCACAGAACCATAATACACACCTGTTCTAAAAACAGAAAAAAAGTGAGTTATCTAAAATTAGATCATTCAGTACTGAGGCCAGAAAGATGCAACTTTCCCATACCGAATTGATATCCATATTGATAAAAGTTGATACGTTCATCGTCACATAGTTGGTTAAGCAATATTCTACAGAATTAGAATTTCACTTAAATTTTGAACAACAAAAGTAGCGTTTACAGAGAGTTTCAGATTTGAATTAGCCCTACACCATCAGTTTCAAGAACAGTTCCTACTCCTGAACCATTGGGCTCTTGACCCAAAGGGGATAACTGCACTCAACTTCACTCACCTCAACACTGAAATATTCCACAACCAATGGACTCACCTTTAAGGACTCTACAACTTGTGTTCTTGATATTTGTTGCTTATTTATTATTATTTTTCTTTTCTTTTTGTATTTGCTGTTTGTTGTCTTTTGCACATATGGTTGTCTGTGTCGTATGTAGTTTTTCATCAATTCTATTGTGTTTTTTTCCATTTACTGTGAATGCCCAGAAGAAAATGAATCTCAGGTCAGTATATGGTGACATTTATTGAAGTTTGATAAATTTACTTTGAACACCTTAAGCCCTCTTCATTTAAAAAAAATGTTGTGGTCCATATAGAGGCTTGGGATGGACCTAAATTGCTGAGAATCATCGAATTTCACCTACACAACATACACAGATTATGGAGCAACACACACAAAATGCTGGGGTAGCTCAGCAGGTCAGACAGCATCAATGGAGAGGAATAAACAGTCGACATTTCAGGCTGAGACCCTTCATCAGGACTGTCCAAATTAAAGATCAACATTTTATTCCTCTCCATAGATGTTGCCTGACTTGCTGAATTCCTCCAGCATTGTGCGCGTGTGTTACTCTGCATTTCCAGCATCTACAGAATCTCAAGGCTTGTGTGTGTTTGATAATAAATGTGCTTTGAATCTTGAATCTTTGACCTCAGCAGGTCAGACAGCATCTATGCAAATGAATAAACAGTCGACCCTTCATCAGGACTGGAAAGGAAGAGGGAGATGCCAGAATTAGAAAGTGGGAGGAGGGGAAGGACAACCTACAGATTTCTCTTCACTCAAGGACGTTTTCTCAGCTATTCAGAAACAAAAGTAAACGAGCATGCGCGGGAACGGGTACGAGCCGTGGCCGCGGGAGCGGCCGCGTTCTCGGCGCCGGAAGTCGAGTGCGCGCACATAGGGGTGTGAGGGAGGTGACGTCGACTTCGGACGGCCGACTGTCAAAGCAGCGAAGAAAAGAGCACTGGTTGTGGTTCGTGGGCAATGTCCGAGCTGTGAGTGAGCAGTGGGTTCGGGGGAGGATTCACTGAGCTGCCGAGGGCTTGGCCGGCTGTCCTGAGCGGTGGCCGAGGGTGGCCCCTTGATTATTCCGCCCAACGATCGGTGTAGAACTCATCTCCTCCCGGCTTGTCCCTGTGTGGAGCAGGGACAAACCGCACCTCCGCCCCAGGCTGAGCCAACTTGCTGGGCCTGTAATTCTCACCCTGTGTTTGGCTCTTGTCCAAGCAGATTTTTTTTTGCCAAGTGTTTAAATCTGCGGAACAAGTTATGAGGTGGGGTTTCCTTGGAGGCAGATGGTGAGAGGGCGATCATAGAGAGTAGGGATACAGGCTCTTCAGCACAGCTTATCCATGCCCACAGTGTTGCCCTACCAGAGCGACACCCATTTTCCTGCGCTTGGCCCACTTTTCCACTTTATATATCTGCCCATATCTCTAAATGTATTTTAAACCCTGTCATTGTACTTGTCGCTAGCATTACCTCTGACAGCTTGTTCCATATACCCGCCACCCTGTGTGTGGAACAAACTGTCTGTCAGATTCCTTGTAAATCTTTCACCATCAATCTATGTTCTCTCGTCTTATGCTCTCCAGCCTTGGGGGAAAACAGTGAAAATCCACCTTCGTTAAACCCCTCATAATTTTATGAGTCTCTATAAGTCACCCTTCATCTTTCTCCTCTGTACCTCCCTTTGCAACTGGATCCTTGACTTCCTCATCGGGAGCACAGTCAGTGCGGATCGGATATAACATCACTGACAATCACCTCAAAGATGTGTGCTTAGCCGACTGCTCTACTTTCTCTACACCCACGAACTGTGTGGCTAGACATAGCTCAAACTCCATCTATAAATTCGCCGATGACACAACCGCTGTTGGCAGAATTTCAGATGGTGACGAGGAGGTGTATAGGAGTGAGATAGATTAGCTGATTTGAGTGGTGTCACAGCAACAACCTTAACGTCGGTAAGACCAAGGAATTAATTGTAGACAAACCCAACCTATTCACCGTCCTAAACAATTGGAGTACTGGATAGGTTAATATATAATCTAGGTGATACTAGCTTCTGAATTATTTGCTGTCATACTTCATTCCAAGACTACAGAGAGGGCAGGGCTGATGGAGCAGTGAGATGACATTCTCTGTAACTACAGCAATTCTCTTTAACTCCTTGCTGACTGAGTGACTGTGATTACCACTGCATATAAAATTCTCATTTTGGATTTCAGATTTTTTTTTGCAACACAGTTTCTGTATCTCTGTAACCTGTTGCTTGTTTTGTCTTTTGTGCTCTGCCTGACCATGGGCAGCAGGGTATCTCCAGCTCTTGAACCCTTCTATTTTAACGATCCATTCTAATTCCATCCCCAGCCTAAGTTAGGGGGTCTTCTTTCTTGATTCTTCTATTTGATTTGGCTATTTTGCTTCCATTCTACTAACCCTTGTGTGCTTTTTTGGTTTTTGTTTATGGTGTCAAGTCAAGTTTATTGTCATTTAACTATGTAGGCGTATAACGTAAAACAAGACATAGTCTTTCCAAACCAGGGTGTAAAGTACACTTGTCCACAACAACTGGACAATGAGAAATCCATTTTACTATGATGACAATGAGATTGTGCTTGTCTTCATTCAAGTGACTTTATGGTCTGTGCATTTTTTCTGGAATTCAATGAAAATAGGAGCCTCCCAAAGTTACCTGGTAACAAGAGTTGCACGACTTTGACACCCAAAGCAACTGAACTATCAGCTTGGTTTTGCTTTCAGTTTGAGTATGAAAATGGAGTCAGAACACCACTCTGGTCATTGCAGCACTAAAATTATAGAAGATCAATGGAAAAATGTTAGGGCATAAATACTTTAATATTGTAATTTGTTTAGAAGTGAAACTCTCCATCTCTCACCTAGATGGGGTCAGTTGTGCTGTGAGGATTACATTCCTTGACTTCTCTAGTGCCTTTAACACCATCCAGCCCAAGATCTTAAGGCACAAACTAACGGAGATGGGAGTAGACTCTCACATGGTGGATTGGATAGTGGACTACTTGACAGATAGACCTCAGTATGTGCGGTTGGGAGACTGTAGGTCTGACACGGTGGTCAGCAGCACAGGAGCGCCACAGGGAACCGTACTCTCTCCGGTCCTGTTCACCCTGTACACATCAGACTTCCAATATAACTCGGAGTCCTGCCATGTGCAGAAGTTCGCTGATGACACGGCCATAGTGGGGTGTGTCAGGAATGGACAGGAGGAGGAGTATAGGAAACTGATACAGGACTTTGTGATATGGTGCAACTCAAACTACCTGCGTCTCAATATCACCAAGACCAAGGAGATGGTGGTGGACTTTAGGAGATCTAGGCCTCATATGGAGCCAGTGATCATTAATGGAGAATGTGTGGAGCAGGTTAAGACCTACAAGTATCTGGGAGTACAGTTAGACGAGAAGCTAGACTGGACTGCCAACACAGATGCCTTGTGCAGGAAGGCACAGAGTCGACTGTACTTCCTAAGAAGGTTGGCGTCATTCAATGTCTGTAGTGAGATGCTGAAGATGTTCTATAGGTCAGTTGTGGAGAGCGCCCTCTTCTTTGTGGTGGCGTGTTGGGGAGGAAGCATTAAGAAGAGGGACGCCTCACGTCTTAATAAGCTGGTAAGGAAGGCGGGCTCTGTCGTGGGCAAAGTACTGGAGAGTTTAACATCGGTAGCTGAGCGAAGGGCGCTGAGTAGGCTACGGTCAATTATGGAAAACTCTGAACATCCTCTACATAGCACCATCCAGAGACAGAGAAGCAGTTTCAGCGACAGGTTACTATCGATGCAATGCTCCTCAGACAGGATGAAGAGGTCAATACTCCCCAATGCCATTAGGCTTTACAATTCTACCGCCAGGACTTAGAACTTTTTAAAAGCTATTATTAATGCTTTTTGAGATAGTGATTTAGATGCATATCATATTTTTTTTACTGAGTTAAGTATTGTATGTAATTAGTTTTGCTACAACAAGTGTATGGGACATTGGAAAAAAGTTGTATTTCCCCATGGGGATGAATAAAGTATCTATCTATCTATCTATCTAATAGTTTGTTTCATGTAGTATTCAGCTAGATCTTCTATGTACATAGTAACAGACTACAACAAACTCAGAGTGGATCAAAATATTAGCGTACTTATTACTTGTAAGGGGAAGTCTACCTCCATACATTAAGTCGTTGGTAGGAGTTTCAATCTTACTGCTCAAAACAGATCATTCTTTTACATTTATGGAGACCAGTAAGTCTTCCTTCAATTGCATTCCTTTCTTATCTGCATCCTTCTTGAATGAGTCACATTTGTCTTTAATGAGCCCATTTGTCTTTGCGGCTTCCCTCCCTTTCCCCAACAGCTTTGTTCTGTTTTTCTCTGTTGCCATAAAACACACACCCTGCTATAGATTACATGCTTTTAAACTTCCCATCCAAACACATCAACAAACCAGCAAAACACTCTGGGATCACACTGGTTCTATTTTGTCACATTACATTTTGTAAAAGTTTTAGGTTCATAAAGACTTCAGAATTTCAGACATATTTCTGCAGTTGACAAGTAAAACCATTGTACTAAACCATAGGATGTGTATCTTAATTCATGAATTTGAACACATTTGTAAATTTTGCATTTTAAATTTATAATTTGTATGCAAGTTCAGGATGTGCAAGAGAGAAAAAAATTATGGCTTATTTTCCCTTTACAGCACAACCATAGAAGGGAGCACCTGTTCAAATTATATTTGGTTCTGCAGTCCTGAATATTCTAGAAGACATTGGATTTAATCATTTGGAGAAAATGGGGACACCAGGTGCTGGAAGAAAACGGACACCTATCAAAGATAGGTTCTCAGCGGAAGATGAAGCACTGAGCCATATTGCCAGAGAGGTAGGTTGTTCAAAGATCATTTTGTTACATTTCTAATCTGGTTATGATGCTGGATGTGCATCGGTAATCTAGCATATTATTTTACAAAACCAAGAGTAAGATTGAATCTTGACTTCAAAGGTTTAAGTTTTTCTTCATATCTGGTGTGCAACACATTTTTGTCATTGGAAGGCAATGCTGTGATCTTTTGGCATTCCTGGGCAATCTGAGTAAATGTTTATAAAACCAGAAGCTTTCCTTATACAGGTGTCCCTCGTTTTTCAGACGTTCGCTTTACGTCAACTTGCTGTTACGAAAGACCTACATTAGTTACCTGTTTTCGCTAACAGAAGGTGTTTTCACTGTTAGGAAAAAAGGCAGCGTGCACCGAGCTGCCAAGCTCCTCCCATGGAAATGCATTCTAGCCAGCATTGCTTAAACACATGCCTGTGAGCATCTGTGCTTTATGTCAATTTATTTTGTGCATCTGTTAGCAAGTTGAGTTCTAAGGTATCGGAAAAGCCTAAAAGAGCGCGTATAGGGGTTACAGTTAGCGTAAAACTGGACATAATTAAGCGTTTCGATCGTGTTGAACAAAGTAAGGATATAGTGACTAAGGTCACTTTGGCTAAGGGTTTGTGGAAGTTGACAAAGATGATGTTGAAGAGGTTTTGGCATCCCATGACCAAGAACTGAGAGATGAAGAGCTGATGAAGAGGAAAGGATAACAATTGAAACTGAACGCAGTAGCAAACGGCCAGAAAGTGAAATCGTCCAGGAACTGAACGGGAAGCAATTGCGTGAGATTTTCGCTGCGATTGACAATGCTGCAATGATTGCAGAAAAGTATCACTTTAATTTCCCGGCTTCATAGGAACGCTGTACCTTCAAATAGCGGGGGAAACCTGTACATGTCCTTTCATAAATTTTAATGGTATTTATATTTTATTTATAAAGAGTTATACCTATTGTTTTCAAGTGTCCCAACCATGTGAAGTTAACATAGGAAATTGGAGTAGGCCTTCTGTGAGCATGCTGCATGCACCATTCAATACGATTGTGACTGATCATCAAAGTTTACTTTCTTCCCACATCCCTTGAGGATTTTACCCTTAAGAATTTAATTCAATTCATTGTTCATAGTTAATGGTTTGGTATCAAATCCCTTCTGTGGTTAAAAAAAATCATTTGTTTGAAGAAAATTATCATCTGTTGTCCTGTCCATGCGGTCAAAGCTGAATCTGTTGAGCTGGAGTGCTTGGGGTGAGTCACGTCTCTGTGAAGCAAAGTCATGTAATCTTGCTCTGAGGTCTTCATCTGTATTTTCCAGCAACTTTACATTAGCTAGGGGTTCATCTTGGAGTAGTGGGTAGGGACCTGTGTTTCAATTTTATCTGGATCCAGAGTGGCAATCACTTTTTCTGAGAAAATTAAGATGTTCCCCAAGCCTCCAGCTGCTACACTTACTTGCTGGGTGGCTTGCCAATTGTGAAGATCATAGTTTTTAAAAAAGTGACTTGAAACAATGTTGGTTATTGGAGTGCCCATGGTTACAGATTTCAGTTGTAGTACTTCTGAATGGGAATATTAGCTGATTCTCTTGGATGCTGCACAAAAAAAGACACTGCTGTCTGGCACAATATTTAGATTAGAATTACAGATAAGTGTGAGGTAATGTATGTCGGAAAATCAAACCAGCAAAGGACTTGTACTATGAATTGTATGGCATGGGCTGAATGCATGAAATGGAACCCTGGTCAGAGGTTGGCTGGAAGAGCCAGTATCCATTGCTCTGTGATCTGCTGTGGGGCTGGTTCCAATTCCCAACAACTTGAGCTTTTGGTTGAGACATTGTCCTGGATACTTCTAATGCCTACAAAATTGAGGTTGGTCAGGTGTATCTTAATGTTATGAATGCCATGCTCTTTATTTTCCAATTTTGCTGAACTGGAGATTAGCCAATGTTGTTCCTTCATTGAAGAAGGGAAATGGGGATAATCCAGGGAATGACAGGTCAGTAAACCTAACACAAGTGGTAGAGAAGTTATTGCAGAGTTCTTAGGGATAGGATTTATGTGTATTTGCAAAAATTTAGCCTGGTTAGGGACAGTCAGCATAGCTTTGTGCAGGGCAAGTCTTGTCTTACAATCTTGATTGAGTTTTTTGTGAAGGTGACAAAGGTGATTGAGAGTAGTGTAGTGTATTTTGTCTATGTGGATTTTAGTAAGGCTGTGACAAAGCCCCACTTGGCAGACTGTGTGAGTGTTGCACTTTGGAACATGGTAAACTGTTAATGTTCAGAGGAATCTTAGGGTCTGAGTCTGTAGCTCTCTGAAAGTGGCTACACAAGTTGATAAGGTGGTAAAAAAGGTAAAGGCATGCTTGCCTTTATTGGTTGAAGAACTGAGTTAAAGAGTCAGGAAGTTATGTTGTAGTCCTCATTGCTCCATTATGGAAAGACAGGTGGTGGATACAGAATTCAAAGTTTTATTTTTGAATGCATGCAGTGTACAAAATAAGGTAGGTTATCTTATAGCTTGGTTAGAAATCAGCAGGTATGATATTGTGTCATCACCAAGTCATAGTCGAAAGGAGGTCACAGTTGGGAGCTTAACATCAAAAAGTCAGGCAGGAGGGCAGAGTGGAGTGGCATTGTTGGTTTAAAAAAAAGTGAATCAAATCCTTAGAAGTGACATAGGACCATAAGATAAGACCAGAAGACAGAGAAGCAGAATCAGGCCACTTGGTCCAACAAGTGTCTGCCACCATTCCATCATGGCTGATTTATTATCCTTTACAACCCTATCCTCCCACCTTCTCCCCATAACCTTTGACCCCCTGACTAATCAATAATCGATCAACCCCCCTCCCCCCCTTTAAGTATTTTCACTGACTTGGCTTATCCAGCTGTCTATGGCAATGAATTCCACAGATTCACCACCCTCTGGCTAAAGAAATTCCTCCTCATCTAAATGGGTATCCCTCTTCTGAGGCTGTGCCCTCTGGTCCTAGACTCGTCCACTATAGAAAATATTCTCTCCACATCCACTCTATCTAGGCCACACATACCACTAAAAAAAGTCTTGTGGTTGGATGAGACTAAAGTGGAACTTTTTGGCGTCAACTTTTAAGCTAATACTGCGCATAAATAATAAACCTAATACTGCGCATCAGCCCAATATCACCAGCCCTACTGTAAAATATGGTGGAGGTAGCGTCATTCTATGGGGATGTTTTTCAGCAACAGGGTTTGGAAATCTGTTCAGGATTGATGGGAAGGTGAAAGATCCTGGATAAAAACCTGCTAGCCAATGCCAGGAAGCTTAAATTGGGGAGGAAGTTCATCTTTCAGCAAGGCAATGACCCAGAGCACAATGCCAGAGCAACTATGGAGTGTCTGCAAATAAAGAAAATTAATGTCCTTGAGTGGCCCTGTCAGTCTGGACCTTAACTCGATCAAACATCTCTGGCAAGACCTCAAAATCGCTGTCCACTGCCCCTTCCCAACTAACTTGCCACAGCTTGAGCAACTTTGCAAGGACAAATGGACAGGTCTTGCTCTACCATGTTGTGCAAAGCTAATAGAGGCTTATTCAAAAAGACTGCTGGCTGTCACAAACAAGTGAAAATCTGCAGATGCTGGAAATCCAAGCAACACACACAAAATGCTGGAGGAACTCAGAAGGCCAAGCAGCATCTATGGAAAAAAGTAAACAATCGATGTTTCGGGCCAAGACACTTCATCAGGACTTCTGGCTGTAATAGCTGTGAGAGATGGTTCAACTAAGTGAAAGTTAGTCCCTAGGTTGTGGGAACATTTCAGTGATGGGCCAAGTGAAGTTGAGTGAAGTTACCTCCTCTGATTTTAGAGCCTGTTGGTTCAGGAGTAATAAGTGTTCCTAACCTGGTGATCTGAGTCCTGAGGCTTTGGAATGTGTTTAGCTACACAGTCATAAGCGTAAAGTGAGTAGGGCAGGGGGTTAAGTACATAGCCTTGTGGAGTACCTGTGCTGGTGTAGATTGTGGAGGTGATATTGTTGCCAATCCAAATTGACTGGGGTCTGTAAGTGAGGAAATCGAGGATCCAATTGCACAATGAAGTTTTGAGGCCAAGGTCTTGAAGCTTATTGATTAGTTTTGAGGGGATGATAATATAGAATGCTGAGCTGTGGTTGATAAAGAGCATCCTAATGCATGTGTCTTTGCTGTCCAGATGTTCCAAGATTGAGTGAAGAGCCAAAGAAAGGGCATCTGCTGTGTACCTGTTGTGCCAGTTGGCAAACTAGAGCAGATCCAACTAATTTCTCAGTCGGGAGTTAATGTGCTTCATCACCAACCTCTCAAAATATTTCATCACTGAGGATATAAATGCTACTGGACAATAGTCATTGAGGCAGGTTACCACATTCTTCTTAGGCACCAGTATAAAGATAAAGTCTGCTTGGAGCAGGGGGTACCTCAGACTGCCAATGCGAGATGTTGAAGATCTCAGTGGACACTCCATCCAGTTGATCAGCACTGCTTTTAGAACTTGCTCTAGTACCCCATCTGGGCTGGATGGTTTCTGTGGGTTCACCCTCTTGAAGGATGCTCTCACTTTGGCTTTAGAGATTGAAATCACAGGATCCTCAGGGACTGTGGGAGTTTGTGATAATTCCTCCATGTTTTGATGGTCAAAGTGAATATAGAAGGCATTTAACTCATCTGGAAGCGAAGCTCTTTTGTCACCTATGTCGCTGGATTTCACTTTGTAAGACATTATAGCATGCTAGCCCTGCCAAAACTGTGGTGAATCTTTGAATGATTCAAATTTCATCTGGAATTGCCACTTCACCCATGAAATGGCTTTCTAGCGATTGTACCTGGACTTCTTGTAATTTTCTTGCTTGGCAAACTTGAATGCCTCTGATCTGGCCTGTAGCAGATTGTAGATCTTATAGCTCATACAGGACTTCTGATTGGGGAAGACTGAATAATTTTGTGGGGACAATCTTGCCTGCAGCTGTTTTTATAAAGTCTGTGACAATCGTGGTGTACAGGTGAGTCCTTGAACACAGCCCTGTCCACCAATTTGAAGCAATCGTATCACCACTTCTCTGCTTCCCATGACCATCTTTTTGTGGTCCTGATCTTTAGAGTCTTGCTGTTTAGCCTCTGCCTGTATGCAGGTAGAAGTAATCCAGAAATTACTACTTAGTTGATGTACTACTTATTAGTTTATTTAATACTTATTAATCTCTTTCCAAACTCTTTAAAATCTGCTGACAGGAATCCAGTCAGTTTTATACCTATATTGTGGGTACTTGTGTGGACCGTGACCTATTTCTTCTATTCCTTGCACATAGATCATTAAGTTCAGTAATCTGGAGGTGAACTCCAGCTGATGATACTTTCTTCAGATATGTGAGTTTTCAGTTTGTGGCTCTAAACCTATCTAAATGGTGGTACTTGTATCCTATGGTCGCTAAAAGCCTTTCACCATCATCATGCATATTCTAGGGTTACCCCTTCCTTTCTGTCTTGTGTTGCAATACCTCCATATCTTCTGAGAATTGTAAACTCATCAAATTCAAAGGCAGCAGCTTCCTTTGTGGCTAGCAGAGCTACTGCCTCACAGGGTGAGTTTGGTTCAATCCTGAACTTGGATGCCATCTGTGTGGAGTTTGCACATTCTTCTTGTGACTATGGGTTTTCTCCGGCTGCTCTGGTTTCCTCCCACATCGCATGTGAATTCTTGTTAATAGACTAATTGTACTTAGTGTGTAGATGAGTGGTAGAATATTGAGGGGAGTTGATGAGAATGTAGGGAGAATTTTAAAAAAGGATTAATGTAGGATTAGTGTGAATGGGTGGTTGATAGAGCAGACGGTTGACAGTTGAAGGATCTGTTCCTGAGCTATTTTATTATATTTATCACTTGTATTTTGAAATATACCATGAAATGTGTAATTTGTGATGTTTTAGAGGCAGCCACGCATTCCAACACTAACAAAGCATGTGTACCGATGCCACAGAACACCACAAATAGCAGCAACAAAACAAGATAACAACAGCAGAACAAGCGCCTTTCCCATCCTTCCACATATACCCAGACAGGTCTCCAACCCCAGATAATCCCCCAGCCTCCAGTCCTTGTCCCTAATTCTGTGACTCAGTTACTGGATCTCCAGCTTCGGACTTCACCCCAGGATGCTGATCAACCTCTGGACTTGCATGAACCTTCCATCTGGGGTGCATGGGCTCTCATGATTCCTTCTGTGCCTGGGACTTCTAACCAGAGACTGGTCTCTGACCTAAGATCACTGGTTTCCTTAGTGCATGTACTCTTGCATCACTGACATTTGAACATGGAAATGACCTGGACTTGAACTCCTGCCCAGACGCTTCATTTACTACCCTGACTTCTAATCCCCAATTATCCCTCTCTCCAAGTCCCCCCTCTGGGCCCAAATGACCAAATATCTATAATGGACACCTTTGATTCTCTTCCTAATTTGAGGTGAGTGATATCCTGTCATGGTTGCTTTTTCAATTTTATTTCTACCAGCCTTCCAAATACGTATTCTCATGTACTTTAATCCCATTTAAATTACTAGTCTTGTTTATTGTTATATAATTTGCTTATTTTGTTCAGACTAATGCAGAATATTCATTCTGTTTTGCACAAGGGATCAGATTTTTTGCTTGATAATTTACCTTGCCTTTCTATTCACCTAATATTTTATGTTTTACATGTTGACATAAAGCTTTGGATTCTGTTTTGTGATAGCACTAATATACCTTGATCTTTTTTTTTTGACATTCTCCTCATTGGGATTCTTCATTTAGATAGTTTTTTTGTGTTCCCAACTCATTCAACATTTTCTGTTTGTCTGTGAACTTAATGTAGTTTAAAAGTGGAATGATGCAATTGAAAATTCAAATGTGTGGATTGCACAAGTTTGTCCATTTTATTAAGTTCCTCATCTAATTCCTGTTCAGTCAATTTTGTACCACTGATGACAAAATCTGCCATGAAAATGGGTTAAAATAACAAATGTAGTTAGTTTACATTTTAACTTAAAATATTTCATTCATATATTCTGGCTGTTCCCCTCGCAAACAAATATACCGCTTTTGGGTACGGTAGTGGAGGATGGCCTCTCAGGAAAAAATGAAAACATTAGCCAGATCATTGGCACCAGGTTTGGCTCTGATACAGAGCAGGAGATGGTGGAGATGAGGAGAACTATAGTGGTTGGAGACTTGATAGCCAGGGGAAAATATGGAAATACTTGGGTGCGAATGAGACTACATGATGGTATGTTGCCTCCCAAGTACAAGGGCCAAGTTTGCAGTTTCAAGGCAGAGGGTGAGGAGATAGAGATCACTGTCCACATTGGTAACATTGGTATAGGAAAAGAAGGATTATAATCTCTGGTTTACTGATGTGTTTATGAGGGTAGGAATTAGAAGATTAGGGAGATGAATCTGTATCTGAGGAACTGGTGTAAGAGTAAGGGACATTTTGGACAGTTGGGATCTCTTCTGGGGCAGAGGTAAACTGTACAAGAGGAATGGGTTACACCTGAACTAAAGGGGTCCATTTTCCTGGTGGGAAGACTTGCAGGTGCTAGTCTTTAAGTGGATGGGGCCCAAAGTTTAGTGTGGCAGATAAAAAAGTTGAAGCAGATAAAGCAAGCGTGTTTAGTAGGCAGATCAGGTAGGAGCAGGAAGGGGAGTCTGGAAGCTTGGAAAGGCTTAAGTGCATTTATTTTATTGCATGAAGCATGACAGGTAAGGCAGATGGCATAGGTGTGTTATAGCTATCACAGAAACATGGTTAAAGGCTGGGCAGGACTAACAATCCAGTGTTCTGGACTACAGCTGCCTTGGGTATATGGTCATGGTGGGGGTAAGGGAAAAAGAGAATTGTTTTTTTCAATTAGGGAGAATGCCAGTAACTAAGAGAGAATATATCTTGGAAATTATAAGGGTGGAAATTAGAAATAAGAAGGGAGTGATCTTTTTAATGGGCTTGTACAATAGTTCGCAGGAATTAGAGGGAGATTGCAAATAATTGTAAAAACAATATATTTGTAATAGCAAATGATTTTAACTTCCCTGCAATTAACTGGGGCAGCCATAGCGCTAGGGCCTGGATGGATCCAGGAAACATTTCGTAGGCAATATGTAGTTGACCCTACGAGAGATGGGGCAACACTGGATTTCTTTTTGGGAAATGAAGCGGGTCTGAAGTGTCAGTGGGAGAGCATTTTGGGACCCATGTCTATATCATGATAGATGAAGCTGGAGATGGAAAATGGGGTAAGGCCAATTTTGATGGAATTAAATGGGAGCTTGCAAAAATTGATCAGGAGAGGCGGTTTGTAGGTAAATGAGTGCCTGACAAGTAGAAGGCTCTTAGCACTGATAGGAAGAGTTCAGGAACAACATGTTCTTTGAGAGTGAAGGGCAAGGCTGGCAGAGTTATGAGATTCAGATTCAGGAAGGACATTAAAGTTCTGGTCAGGGAAAAGGAGACATATGCCAGGTACAGAGAGCTGGGATCAGAAGTATTCCTTTGAGGAGTATAAAGGATGTAGGGGTATTGGGGGAGCAAAAAGTGACACGAGAGTACTTTGGTAGGTTTATTAAGAGCAAAATGGTAACCTGGGAGAGAATAGGGCCCCTTAAGGATCAATGTTTGTCTCTGTGGAAGTACAGGAGATGAATTTTTGAATGTTTCTTGTCTGAATTTACCATGAAGTATATGATCATGGAAGCTGGTAATTCTGGGAAGAGTATGTATCCACATACAAAAGAATTGGTAGTCTTGAAGTATACAAAGTTAGATAAATCCCTGGGGTCTGACCAAGTGTATCCGAGGATACTGTGTTTACTGTGTTAAGGTAGGGAAGAAATTGTTAAGCCCTTTGCCGAGATACTTGTATTGTCATTAGCCACGAATAAGCTACCAAAGAGTGGCTAATGCTGTGCCATTATTTAAAAATAGACTGCAAAGGTGAATCAATGAACTACAGGCTGGTCTGCCTAATATCAGAAATGGCTAAGTTTCTGGAGGAGATCCTGAGGGACAGAATCCACCTGCATTTGGAAAGGCTTGGACTCATTATCCATGGTCAGCATGGCTTTATTCATGGGGAAATTGTGAGTTTTTGGATGAGGTGACCTAGAGGGTTGATCTGGAAAGTTGTATTAAATGAGATCCATGATGTGCATGCCAGTTGGAGACAGAATTGACTTGGTGGAAAGAGTCAGAGATTGGTTGAGGAAAGTTGTTTTTCAGACTGGAGGCCTGTGACCAGTGTCCTGCAGTGATCATTGCTGTGTGCCCTATGTGTCAGATATATCTATGATTTGGATAAGAATAGAGTTGGGATGGTTTGTAAATTTGCGGATGACAGCAAAATTAGTGATAGAGTGGACGGTGAAGAAACTTGTCTAAGATTACAACAGGATCTTGAAATTAATTCTGGCAAGAGAATAGTGTTGCATTTTGGAAAGACAAACCAGGGCAGAAGTTAGGCAATAAATAGCAGAACCCTGAGGAGTGTTGTATAACAGAGATCTATAGGTACAAGGGCATAGTTGCTTAACAGTGTCGAGATAAGTAGACAGTAATAAATGATTCACGCACCTCTTATATATTTGAAGCTTAAATTGAGAATCGTGTTGAATCTTAGAATTGAAGAACTGTTTTCCTTGTGACTATGTTGTGATGATAATGGTAGTTAAACAGTGGACAATCTATTCCTTGGAAAGTTTTTTGCAAAGTTACATTTGTGTGAAGAATTGTTTAATTTTAGGTCAATTTTGAGTATTTTTAAATTACTCGTGTTAAAATTGTTTACAAATCTTGGATTAGGTAAACTAAGGCCATGGTAGTTTTCAGGAGCATTCTTAATCAACAACCTGGTAAAGGATATTTTTATATAGATATTGTACTTAACAATAAGGTCACGATAGACATGCTTACCACCATCTGCAATAAGATCTGGCAGACACGTGAATGGCCGATGCCTTGGACTCAGTTGCTGATCATTGTGCTTCCCAAGAAAGGCAATCTCCAACTTTGCCAGAATTACCGTACCATCAGTCTGATCAGCCATGTAAGCAAGGTAATGCTCAGATTCATCTTGAACAGACTGAGACCTCAGGCAGAAGACATCATTGCCGAGGTACAAGCAGGCTTCCGTAAGGGCAGAAGCACCTCCGAGCAGATTTTCAACCTCCACACCCTCTGAGAAACGTCTTCAGCACCAGAGAGAGTTCTACCACGTCTTCATAGACTTCAAGAAGGCGTTTGACAGAGTCTGGCATGATGTCTTATGGGTCACTATGAAGAAAGTCAACATGGGGCAGAAGCTAATTCATACAATCCATCAGCTTTACACCAAGGCAACCAGTGCAGTATTTGCTCAAGGCACCATCGGGGAGTGGTTCCATACCTCAATAGGAGTCCGTCAGGGCTGCCTCCTCTCCCCCATTCTCTTCAACATCTTCCTGGAATGGATCATGAGTGTTGCCCTTGAAGATCATGTGGGCACAGTCAGCATTGGAGGGAGGAACATCACAAACCTAAGATTTGCTGATGACATTGAAAAGAGGACAAACTGGTTAACCTGGTCAGCCATCTTGACAGAGCCTCTACAAAGTTTGGAATGGAAGTAAGTGCCGAGAAAACCAAGCTAATGGCAAATGCCTATGATGCCATCACAGCAGACATCTCAGTCCATGGTCAGAAACTTGAAACAGTGCAACAGTTCAAATACCTGGGGGAAATCATCAGTGATGAAGGATCAAGACCAGACGTCCTGGCAAGAACCGCACAGACAATGACTGCACTATCCAAACTCAAGACAATATGGAAGGACAGCAACATCACCATGAAATACAAGGTCAGATTCCTGTGTGCATTGGTATTCTCCATCTTCCTGTACGCATGCGAGACATGGACCCTCACAGCAGAGCTACAGAGAAAGATACAGGCATTGGAAATGAGATGCTATCGCAACATCTTGGGCATCTCATACTTGGACCACATCACAAACGAACAGGTCTGCAAGACCATCCAGCACCACATTGGCCCCCAAGAAGACCTTCTCACAATGGTGAAGAAAAGAAAGCTGAGATGGTAAAAAGGAACTGTGGAGGGGAAAAGAAGGAGAGGCAGACAGAGGAAAAGATGAACGGACAACATTAAAGAACGGACAGGGAAAACATTTGCAGTGACCCAGGCCCTGGCACACAATCGTGACAGTTGGAACAGGCTGGTGCAAAGTTTGTCATGACGGTGCCCCGACGACTCCACCAGGAGTTAAGGGCGTAATAATAAGAAAAAGAAGACTTAACTATTTCTTCATACTTTGAATCTTTTAAAAATTCATTTGTGTTAAGGGTAAATTGCCTTTAATTTTCAATTAATTGTATTTCTGTGCATGGTTGAAAGAGCTAAATATAATTTATATTTTGAAATGCTATTTTGGCTGATGCTTCAGCTGCTGGAAACTTTGGAATTGATGCTGGACAGGAATCATTGAAAGAGGACTGCAAGGTTTTTGTGGATTTCTTTGTTCATTTCCCTTTTACTACAAACATTTGGCTTTCATTACACTAATAACCTATTGCTCTTATATCTTCATGGAGCTACCTTATTCTAACTATGCATTTCACTGTATATTTTAATGTACGTGTGACATGTAATGGTCATCAATCAATCAATTTTCTTTACTTTTTGTAGGCAGAGGCCAGGCTTGCAGCCAAACGTGCAGCCCGAGCAGAGGCAAGAGATATTCGTATGAAAGAACTGGAGCGGCAGCAGAAGGAGGTATGGGAAGGCATGGTTTCTGAGTGCCTGAAGAAAGTAAGGTGCAGTGAGTAATGAAAATTGGTATGGTCATCTGCCAGGTACTTCAGAAGAATTAAAGCAACAGTGTTGTGAAATTGAGAAGATTGTAAGACATTGTTTAAATCATATTTGCAAGTTGGGACACGTAAGTTAGCTTGGTTCTGAATGAGATGCAGGAAGAAATACCTTCTTTCATGCCTGCACCACATTTTCTAGTCATTTTGAATTTTGTGGCAGTGCTTATTGCCACCCAAGGAACCCCTAGTCAATGTTGGTACGTTCCTTCTTTGATCTGCTGTAAACCGTATTGTATGAAAGCTTGTACACAGAAGACATTGCATATGGGTAGCCCTAGCCTCAGCCAGGAAAAAGAGATATTTTTGATGGTACATTGTTTGTGAATCATTCATCCCAAGTGTTTTTGTGGAGAACTGCAATACATGGTGTATGGGTCTTTGAGTGACATGCTGACCTAATTTTCCATTTGCAACTTATAAATATTAAGTGTTTTGAACAGTTGATTCAAACTGCTTCTGAATTTCTTGATATCTTCCATTCAATTAGATATTTATCTTTCATTTATGTTCCTTTTTTCATGGTATTCTTTTTGGCTGACTTGCAAACATCAAATTAAATGTTTTTTAAATGTAATTATGTTTATGGATGCACTTAAGTAAACAAATTATTTAGCAATATTCTTACATTTTATAATTATTTAGTATCTATTATTATGCCAGTCCTTGAATGAGGTGTTTAGTTTTTAAAAGAAAGGTTGTTGGAATGTTTTTCAAAATTGCTGTGTCTAGAAGTATTGGTTTTAAAAGTTCGTGCAGAATCATTCAGAAGACAAATGTTGCATTGGCAAATTTCAAGGGTTAAGGAGTACATAGGAGAGGATATTTTATGTTAGTTGTACAGAGCCTTAGCTAGATCTGCTGAATGTCGATGGGTACTGCATTTCAGGAAGGCTATCTGAGTCTTGGTGGGAGGGTGTACAGCATGCGTTCACCGGAATCGTATCAGGATCCGAAAGGACAATAGTATTTCTTGTATAAATTGTGATAGACACAGACACAGCTTTGTAGAGAAGTCAAGCATATTTTGCTCAGACAAACTATAATATGTACTCCTCCACATTACTCTTTTTAAACTGTTGTGATCGTATTTCATTGTGTATGGAACATTATCAGAATATGGAGCATATATATCTCAAAGGTTTAATAGTCTAATAAGTAATTACATGGTCAGATTGATGAATTAAATGATGTTTTCCTTATTTGTCTTGTAAACGTACAAAAATGACTCAATCAATCTGAGTTTAGTATTATAGCTGAGCCTCAGAAAATTGTAGCTGTAAGAATGGCAAACTTTTGAATTTTTTGCCAAACCATTCTGTTCAGCCAACAAATCTTCAGGGCATGTGCTAAATATAATTATGTAACTGTGCATACATCAGGTTTTAACAGAGTTGTGGCACTTGTTCATTTGAGCTATGTGAGATACTTGGTACATTTATTTGAAATATTGGAAAATGGGGTGGTGGACTTGCCCTTTTGTCAGTACGCAAGTCTTTAACAATTCCATAATAAAGTAATAGCCCACTAAGTGACTTGTATAGATTCTGAAACTACTTGTGATGACTTGATCTTCAATATCTTAAAGCAAAATTGAGTAGGAAAAGCATGAAAATTTGAGTTCTCGGGATGTTCTAGCACTGCTTACTAAACACAAACTAAAGTTGGAACATGTGCCCAATCACAACTGGAACTTGCTTTTCCATCATGTATCAGTAGTGCTGTGATCTGTCAATGTTTCCTTTTCCTCTCTCAAATAATTTTTTTTTCTTTTAACTTCTTTGTGTAGATTTATCATTCATCTGACAGAAAATGGGGAGAAATTCACCAGTGGATGGTATAAAGCCTGGTGTTGGTTGTTACTGTGCAGTGGTGGCTGATGTTTAACTTACTAACAAATACAATTTGAGTGCATTTGTTTACTTGGAATGATCTGAATTAACAGTTTTATTTTAGGTTTCAGTCTAATAAATGCTAATGCATGTAGGATATATAATTTATATATTACAATTTGAGTGCCACAAATAAATGAAAATAAATTCAAAATTTGAATGTACTCTTCTGATTGAGCCCTGCCTCATTTATTTTAAATACTTGTTCAGGAGACACCTTCCTCAACAATTAGTTTCAATTTCTTGAGAAAATAATTTACTGTCACAGTATATTCACTTATGTACCCCTGCAGGATGAATAACATGCTAGTTTTCACATGTCTTGAAACATTCGAATCCACTGTGGCTGTCACTGAAAATATCAACATTTTCAAGATGGTTCCAAATAGTTTTAAGGATCTAAGCTCCTCTGAGGATTGATCCTGCGTTGGATTCCTTCAATAGGCTAAAAATGACCTAGCACCCTCCTGGATCAAAAATTAACTCGGACTTGAGCTTTTAATTCTGGTCTTTTAACAACATGCTTTCCGCTGGTTTTGTTACCTTCATTATAACTTTTCCACCCTTAGTAACGCAATATACTTCCGGGGTTAATGCTTACAGCACTACCCTTTAATTTGCTACATTTTAAAGATTTTTTTTACATTGTTGTTGCTATGAGATTTAATGAATGGCTGATGACCATCAAGTGAACAAATTTTCACTTGTATTAACAAAGTCTTAACTTGATTTTAGTGCCAAGAGCTGGCAATTATTTCTTGGAGGAGGAGCAATCTTAGGGACTACTTGGGTATTTTGAATCTTAGTAACAAGCAGAGCTCTGCAACCTTGATGAAGACATATTATGGTTGGATAGGTTGGCATATTTTTGCTAGAGTAAGGCAAGGCTTACAATGTGTACCCCAAAGACTCAATGGTATTAAAATGAAATCTCATGACTCAGGCTCCTGCACATTATACACCTGTGGCAAGTTTGGGAAGGGATTGGAAGTCTGATGCTCTGCTGTGAATGTTCTTAATACTTTTTAGTACTTGAGCATGTATCACTGAAATATACTCAGTGGCTACTTTATTAGATACCACTTGTACTTAATTAAAGTGGTCACTGAGTGCATGTTTGTGGTCTTCAGCTGCTGTAGTCTATTTACTTCCAGGTTTGACGTGTTGTGTGGAATAGAACATAGAAAGAAGTAAGGGACCTTCATAAAGCATTGGTCAGACCACAGTTGGAGTATTGTGAGCAGTTTATGGCTCCGTATCTAAGAAAGGATGCCCTGGCATTGGAGAGGGTCCAGAGGAGGTTTATGCAGATGATTCCAGGAATAAAAGGGTTAATGTTTAATGTCTCTGGGCCTGCTTAGATAGAGTAGTCTTGGAGAATATGTTTCCAACATTGGGGGAGTCTAGAATCAGAGGGTACTGCCTCAAAATAGGAGGAGCTCCATTTAGAACAGAGATGAGGAGAGATTTCTTTAGCCAGAAGGTGCTGAATCAGTATAATTCTTTCCCACAGGAGGCCAATTCATTAACTATATTTAAAGTGGTGGTTGCTAGGTTCGTAATTTGTAAGGGCATTAGTGGTTATGGAGAGAAGGCAGGAAAATACAGTTGGGAGAGAAAATAAACTAGCCTTGATTGAATGGTGGACAGAGTCTTAATTCTGCTTCTATAACTTAAGGACCTTTTGGTCTAAATCAGCTCAGTTCTATTTAGTCTCTTGCAACTTTATGCATGTTTATGTTTTACTTTAGTTAGTAATCATATATCCTTTATCTTTTTAAATGACATTTCTATTTTATATTTTATTTTTCACAATTCTCATTTGCATTAATATGATTGCATGTATCTTAAACCACATTTTTCTGATCAATTTTAATTTCATTTGAAGGAATTCAAACTTTGTTTCATTTCCTTTTCTTCTTGAGGTATTGTTCAAAGTTCAAAGCAAGTTTAAGTGTATGTCACCATACATGAGATTCATTTTCTTGCAGACATTCAGTCAAACAAAAATACAATAGAGGCAATAAAAAGCTACACATAAACACTGACAACCAACCAATGAGTAAAAGAAGACAAATTGTGCAAATTAAAAACATAATAATAATAAATAAATGGGTAAATAAATAATACTGAAAATGTGAGCTGTAGAGTCCTTGAAAGTTAGTCCATAAGGTGTGGAATCAGTTCAGAGTTGAGATGAGTGAAGTTATCCATACTGGTTTAGGATTGGAAGGGTAGCTGAGGAGGAATTTATTTAGCCAGAGTGTGTTGAATCTGTGTAATTCTTTGCCACAGGAGGCTAATTAATTAGGTATATTTAAAGTTAGTGGTTCCCAACCTGTGGTCCATGGACCTCTCAATAAAGCTCTATGGCATAAAAAAGGTAGGGAACCCCTGATTAAACTGGTGGTTATTTGGTTCATGATTAGTAAGATCTAATTACCAATTAGCCCTTACAAATGGTGGTGTGGGACCTCAAGCTCCTTTACCTCCTGTCTGATGATGGTAGCACGAAGGGAGCATAGCTTGGATATTGGGGGGGGGGGGGGGGGGGGGGGGGGGGGGGGGGGGGGGGGGTCCTTGATAATGGATGCTGCTTTCCTTGTAGATGTATTGATTGGTGGGTTTAGACTTTACCTACACTTGCTTCTCTTAAAATGTTTCCTCTTTCCAATTAGTTTTTGATACTGAATCCACCTGTATCAGATTGAACTTATTTCCTCATGTTGGAGCATACTTCAATTTGCTGCGCATTATTCCAATAATTGATCCATTACTGCATCACTGCTTCCTTCCTGGTAGTCTTTGGACAGATGCTACTGATCTGCTGAGTATCCCCATTATTTTGTGTTTTATTTCTGCTACATTGTTCAAAGTAAATTTATTATCAAAGTATATATATGTCACCATAAACAACCCTGAGATTAATTTTCTTACAGGTACTGTCAATAAATCCAATAACCACAATAGAATCAATAGGGCAGATGACCAGTGTGCAAAATACAAATTATGCAAATACAAAGAGAAAGAAGAAAAAAGTAATAAATAACTAAATAATAAATATTGAGAACATGAGATAGTGTTTGAAAGTGAGTCCATGGATTGTGGGATTGTCCATGGAGTCCAGTGATGGGGCAAGTGAACTTATTCCCTCTAGTTCAAAAGCCTGATGGTTGAGGGGTAATGACTGTTCCTGAACCTGGTGGTGTGAGTCCTGAGGCTCCTGTGCCTTTTTTCTGATGGCAACAGAAATGAAAAAACATGGCCTGAATGGTTGGGGTCCCTGATGATGGATGCTGCTTACCTGTGACAATGCTCAGTGGAAAGAGCATAATCAAAGATCCTGTATTTAGGGAATTGCATCACTTCTTTACTGTTTTATGTGGTCACATTATTACTGCTACATATTGTGTTCATTAAGTCACTGATTCTACCACTCAATAACTTCTGCATCTTTCATTGCTAACAGTTAACTTGGGTGCACTCCCCTAAAGCTTACATTATGGCAATCAGACACACCCTCAAGTTGAAAAGGAGGCAAGGTGAAAACAGATTCTCCACTCATTTGGTTAATGTTTTATGAAATCTGACAGGTGTAATCAAGCTTAGCAGGATGACTCAGTTTAATTTGGTGCAATTTGTGCTGCACTTAACCATTTAATTGATCCAATCTCAAAGTAGTTTTAATCTTTTGCTGTGAAGTAGACAATCCATTGTAAGTTGTTGGTAGTTTTCTAGTGTCTTCTATTTAACAGTGTGTGTCAGTTGTTCAGGAAAAGCGATTTTTGACAAATGGTTGGAATGCTTAAATTAACCCTGTGTTTTAATAATAGCATAAATCATATTCTGTGGACTGTTCTTTGCTGATCTTCTCTCCTTCCAAGATAACCTCTCTCTCTTTGTGCATGATTATTATTGAAATATATTTAGCTTAATTTGTTCATCTTAATGAACTTGTACATCATTTGGAAACTATGATATTGGGTAGTTTGGCTGTTTGATCATCTGTTTATTTGATGTTTGCTGTCTCCTTCCCAGGAGAATGCAGAACGTGCTAAACATTCTATTAGGCCTCACCGACATCACCTGGTTTGTACATCTTTTAAACATCACTTTTTGGAGTTAATATCAGCTCTATCTGTTCTCATTTATTTTCTTTTTATACTCATCAGGCAGCCAATGATGCCCTGTCTGTTCGAAGTTATAGCAGCCCGAGGGTTAGTACTTCAATTCTATCACTGATTCTGGTCAGACTTCTCGAGTTCATCTTATATTTAACTGAATAAGACATTTTATGGTACACTGGCTATAGTTTGTCTCCAAAGTTGGTCTACTAATGAACAGTAATTCTGACAAGAGATGGTGGTCGCTTCATTGTCTGAACACTGAAGAATGGATCTTCAGTCTATGCTGGTGGACAAAAATATTTCTTTTAGCAAAAAGCAAGGAATGAAAGCGGATGAAAAATCATTTGTTAGGTTGCCAGTATCTGCAGTTTAATAACATTATGGCTGTGTTAAATAGCTGTGCTACCTAAATGCTATCAAAAAAGCCAGAATGAGAGCAGATGAGGAGCTTTTTTCAGTAAAATTTCAGCAGTGGTAGTTTCTGTCTAGGTTATGGAATAGAATGTCATCTAGTCATAAGGACTAGAAAGAGGCCCTTTGGCCCACCTTGTCTGTGCTGACCAACCTAAGTAAATTCCATTGCCTACATTTTTCTCATATACCTTTAAATCTTTCCTTTCCCAGTATCTATCCAAGTGCTTTTTAAACTTCGTAATTTTACTCCCCTCTACTACTACCTCACCCACTATCCAGTATAGCTGGGAGCAAAAGTCTTTCTTTAAATCTATTCTCTGTAGTTTTAGACTTGCTAGTCCTATGAACAGGATAGTGACCATTCTTATTATTTACACCCCTCGTAAAGCTCTTTAAGGTCACATCTTGATCTTCTTTGCTCCAGTCTTTCCAGTCTCCCCTTACATCTCAATCCCTCAAGTGTTGGTAACATTCATGTGAATAATTTTTGCATCCTCTCACTTAATCACATTATTCCTATAGTATGGCAACTGGAACTGCACATAGTTTTCCAGATGGAGTTTCATCAATATTCTTTGCATGGTAGTCAACCAAATGAGTAACAATCCAATGATTTTGTGATTACATTACAATTGTCTTTGGTTTTATTTTAACTAGCTGATTCTTAACATCAATGTGATTATATTTTTAGCTGCTGCATGAAATTATGGAAGGACATAAATACTGCCCTTGAGAGCAATATCTTCTTCCTATAAGTTATTTTTCAAGAAACATTGCATGAAATAGCTCTCATCCATTGTCTCCTGAATGGGAAGTGATTTAATTTTAAAATTGTCATCTGTGTAATGAGCTCCCTCCTTGGACTTTTGCCTTCTCTTTGTCTGTAATCTTACCTGGATCTAGAATCATTTGTGTACCTTGAATTTTGGAGTGCTACATGTCTCCACATACAATATGGGAACAGTGAATCTAAATTCTGAAATTATATATTAGAGAATATTTATGTTCTCTTTCCTCCTTTTAGAAAGTTATTTCCAATCCTAAATATTTTGATCAGTGGATAGGTTTCAGTAGTCAAACTAAATATATTATCAAAGTACATATATATCGCTATATACAACCCTGAAATTTATTTTCTTGCAGGCATTTACAGTAAACACAAAGAACCACTGCACCCAAAAGGATGGATAAAAAAAAATGTGCAAAAGACAACAAACTGTTTGTCATAATCACATATATTTACATGAAACGACAGAACTTTGCAGAATATTTGTCTTTTAGACAAGCACATTCATCCCATCTCTGCTAGGATTTTGGCTAAATATTTGCTTTTTTTTTGAGGAGTAATGATAAATAACAGGACAGATACAATATATCAGAGCAACACACACAAAATGTTGGAGGAACTCAGCAGGCCAGGCAGCATTTATGGAAAAAAGCTCAGTCGATGTCTTGGGCCAAAACCCTTTGGCAGGACTGGAGGGAAAAAAAAGCTAAGAAGTAGATTTGAAAGGTGAGGGGAGGGAGAGAGAAACACCAGGTGATAGTTGAAACTTGGAGAGGGAGGGATGAAGCAAAGAGCTGGGAAGTTGATTGGTAAAAGAGACAGAAGGCCATGGAAGAAAGAAAAAAGTTGGGAGGGGGGAGGAGCACCAGAGGGAGGTGATGGGTGGACAAGGAGATAACATGAGAGAGGGCAAAGGGGATGGGAAATGGTGAAGGGTAGGGGACAGAGGCATTACAGGAAGTCTGAGAAATCGATATTCATGCCATCAGGTTGGAGGCTACCCAAACGGAATATAAGGTGTTGTTCCTCCAACCCAAGTGTGACCTTAAACACAATAGTGGAGGAGACCATGGATGGACATATCGGAATGGGATTGAGAAGTGGAACTGTTGTGATAAGGCCACACTTAGGTTGGAGGAACAACACCTTGTATTTCATTTGGGTAGCCTCCAACTTGATGGCATGAAATCGATTTCTCAAACTTCCAGTAATGCCTTCCACCCCTCCCTTCACTATTTCCCTCTCTCATATTATTTCCTTTCCCACCAAAAAAGAGGAGCCTCCCTCTGGTGCTCCTCCCTCCCCCCTTTTTCTTTCTTCTGTGGTCTTCTGTCTCTTTCACCAATAAACTTCACAGCTCTTTGCTTCATCCCTCCCCCTCCAAGTTTCACCTGTCACTTAGTGTTTCTCTCTCCCTTCCATCCCACCTTTCAAATATACTCCTCAGCTTTTTTTCTCCAGTCCTGCTGAAGAGTTTTGGCTGGAAACATCGACTGTGCTTTTTTCCATAGATGCTGCCTGGCCTACTGAATTCCTCCAGCATTTTGTGTGTGTTGCTCGGATTTCCACCATCTGCAGATTTTCTCTTGTTTGTGATTTGAAGTACAATATATCCCTTTGATGCCAGAAAGACTTTTGTGTGAGGGCCATGATCTTTTAATGCTTGCTGATGCTAATTGCAATCTATTGCTACACACTTTAGATCACTTAGTACAAAATTGCTGTCCATGGAAAAGTGACATGAATGAACTTTTGCAGTTAGAACTGAATGCCAGTATCAAATTGCTATTGTGCATTTTATTTAGCTATCTCTTAGTGCCCTCTATTATTAAGTTACCATATTCAAAATGTGATTTCAGGAGTGGATAAAATAATTGTGATTAGTCCCTTAAGGTACTGTCTTTTATATTTAAATATGGAAAAAGAACTGCTTTTTTGAAAGATAGCAAATCATTCCCATGATTTGTCAGGAAACAGTTGACAAGCAACCAAAATTCTGTGTTTTCTCTGCACTTTTTGTTGGTCATTTATAACCCGTGTAAAATTCTTGTTTTGAAGCAGAATAGTCAAATAGTAAAGCATTCCTAAAATGTGTTTGTGTTCTTATTTTGTTCTTTTCAAAGCACTCTTACTTTGATGTACCTGTGCCTCACAGAAGCAGCTCAAGGAGAAAGGATCTTGTGGTTTGTAAAGTAAAAATCTTCGTTGCTTGTTGAGTATTCTCATCTAGTCTTTTATATTCTGCAAGGAAAAGATATTATCAAATAGGTGTATGGAAGTTAAGGATTTCTAAAGAAATGAAATTTACTAATTAGCAAGTGTTCTTGGAGTGAAATATTCTGCAATTTTTTCAAGATGATTGCACGCATACTTGGAATGCTCTTTTGCTTGTAACAGTGTGCATTATTACTACATTTTCTGCTTTTAGATTTCCAGCATCTGCAGTTTTGAAGAGTAGAATGGGCAAGCCAGGGAACTGCAGACCAGTCAGCCTAACATCAGTGGTGGGAAGTTACTGGAGAGAATGCTGTGGGACAGGATCCACCAGTGTTTGAATGGACAATGTCTGATTGGAGGAGTTAGTAATGCTTTATGTCTGGAAAGTTGTGTTTGATGAAACATTTAAGAGTTTTTTGAACAGGTAACTAAAAGAGTGGATGATGTTAGGATAGTGGATGTTGTCAAGGCATTCAACAAGGTCCTTCATCATAAGCTTGCTATTAAGGTTAGGTCTCATGGTATCCAGGGAGATTTGATTAGGTGGATTCATAGTTGGCTCAGAGTTAAGAGGCTGAGAATGGTGGTTAAAAGTTGTTCTCAAAATGGAAACTGGTGACCAGTAGTGTTGGGACCCTTGTTATTTCATATTTATACAAAGTGATTTGGATGTGAATGCACAAGGCTTGATCAATAAGTTTGTGGATGTCACAAAAATTGTAGGTGTTTTTACGAAGAAGATTATCGTAGGATATTGGGCAATTTGGGAAGTGGGCTGAGGAGTGGCTCATGGATTTCAACACAGATAAGTGTGAGTTGATGCACATTGGAAATTCAAACCAGTGTATGACTGTGAATGGTAGGGTATTAGGATGTGTAATATTACAGAGGAACCTAGGAGTATTAGTGCACAGTTCATTGAAAGCAGTGTCATTGGGAGACGGTGCTGAAAAATGCTGGCCTTGATCCTTTAGCGCTTTAGAGCTGCAGGAGATGAGTGGGATTTTTAAACAATATTTCTCCTTTGCATTTACTGAAGAGAAAATCATGATTGTCCTGTTGCTTAATAAAGGCAGCAGAAGTAAACCAGTATGGTGAACCTGACATCAGTGTTCAGTAATTTACTGGAGGAGATTCTAGAGGGACAGTATCTATCAGAATTTGGATAGATTAGGTCTGATGAGAGATAGCAAGTTGTGCATGGGAAATGCTGCCTGACAAATGTCCAAGTTTTTCGTACAGGCAGCCAAGTGGATAGATGAGGTCAGGGTTTTGGATGTTTGGCCAAGACACATGGTGCTCTCTAGGGATTGATGTTTGTCATCATCTATATCAATGATTTGGATGAGAATGTAGAAGGCATGGCTAGTAAATATTTACCTACTAATAAGTGTTATTTTAATATCAACTGCATACTTACTGTGTGAAGAAAGCTGTCAAAAATCATTAGTAAGTGGGACAAGGGCTAGTAATGGCTGCCAATTCAGACAAACACTGGACATTGCATTTTGGGAAGTCATGGTAGCGTAGCAGTTAGCACGACACTATTACAGTGGGGTGTTGAAGTTCACAGTTCTCGGTGTCCTCTGTAAGGGGTGTGTACATCCTCCCCATGGAATAAATGGGTTTTGCCCGGGTCCTCCAGTTTTCTCCCACGGTCCAAAGACGTACCAGGTAGGTTAATTGTAAATTGTCCTGTGATTAGTTTAGAGTTAAATCCTGGTTGTCAGTGGTTGATGGGGTGGTGCTGCTCGAAGGGCAGGAAGGGCCTATTCCACACTGTATTGCAAGATAAGTACATTTTTCACTAAATAAAAAAATCAAACATGGGTAGGATTTATCCTATAAATCAGCGGGCCCTGGGGAGTAGTGGAATAGAGGGACTTTGGAGCACAAATATATAGTTTGCTGAAAGTGGCGCCGTTGGTAGATGTGGTAGTGAAGGAGGAATTTGACATGCCAGCCCTCATCACTCAGGCCACTGAGTAGGCATCACAATGAAGGAACATCATGTTGCAGTTGTCTAAGACTATGGTGAGGCTGCATTTGGAGTATTGTCTACAGTTTTAGTCACCCTCCTGAGGGAAAAATGACAATCACATGGAAAGAGTGCAAAGAAGATATACAAGAATGTTGCTGAAAATCAACCCTGAGTTGTAGGGAGGGCTCAGTCAGGCTACAGCTTCATTCCTTGAAACTTTGGAGATTGATGGATAATCTTAAAGTGGTGTATAAAAGCACAAAAGGTATAAACAGGGTGAATTTTAAAATTAAAGATTGGCTTTATTTGCCACACATACATTGCAGCATACAGTGATATAGGTTGTTTGCGTCAATGACAAACACAGTCCGAGTAAGTGCTGGAGACAGCCTACAAGTGTTACCATGCTTCCAGCATCAACATAGCATGCCCACAGCTTAATAACCCTAACCTATGTATCTTTAGGAAGTGAGAAAAACTGGAGCACCTGGAGAAAACCCATGCAGTCACAGGAAGAATGTACAAATTCCTTATGGACAGCAGTGGGAATTGAACCCTAATTGCTGGCACTGTTAAGTATTGCACTAACCACTACACTACTATGTCGTTGTAGCGTATATTGTCTTCTTCTCAGGAAAATGAGTCTAAAACTAGAGGGAAAGGAATTAAAAGGCACCAGAGGGGCAACCAATGTACCTAGAGAGAGGTGTTTATATGCAATAATCTGCTAGCAGATGTAGTTGAGGTAAGTACAGTGTAAAGTGGTTGTGCTGAAGGGTCAGTTTCCTTGCTGTATGACTCTAACAAGATTTAAAAGGCATGTGACTAAGTACATCGATAGAAAAGTCTTGAGAGGTATAGACCAAATATGGGCATGTGGGACTAGCTCTGGTAGGCACCTTGGCTGGCATAGCTGAGACTAGGGGTTTGTTTCCATTCTTTGTTACTCTACGTAAATGTCCATGCTAACCAATCCCATTTGCTAGCACCTTGGCTGTTGCTTTCTCATATTTTGACAATTAAAATGCTCAGCTCTATACAGTTTAAATCATGTCAGGCAGTGAAATCCGGAGTGTCGTCACCCTATTAGTAAAAGTTTTTTCCTCTGAATCTTTTATGCCTCACCTTAAACCTAACCCATCTGCTTTCACTTTGGAATATCATTTTTCCCTGTCTACCCTCCCATGCCCCTCATAATTTTGTATACTTCCATCAGGTTGCCCTCAGCAGCCTGTACTCCAAGGTAAATGAGGTGGTTAAGGGCAGGTACTCTCACATTTAAAAAGTATCTGGACAAGGCTCTTGGAAAACAGATGGTGGCATGGACATGATGGGTTGAAGGACCTGTTTTCATGGTATATGACCTTGACTATAAACCTAGAAGGATTCTGGAAAGGATCTGTTTTTTTCCCGGCGTATTTTCCCTGAGACTTGATATGTTGAATGGCACGCTTCTAGAATAAACGCTTCTCAGTTTTGATAGAGGAGAGAATCTGTGGATATTCTCTTGGGTGTTGTTTGCCAGAGAAACCTCTTTCCATTTAATGGCTAGTGAGGTGACGTGATAAAATGGTTTAACTTCTTGTGATATCAATCACCTCCAATAATAATGATCCCAGACAGCCCCTCATTTATTGAGGGACAGCTATCATGAAATGCCACCCTATTTTTTTCAACAATGTTCTCAACTGCTGGCCTGCCACACATCTTAGTAATTAATTGTGTGCACTCACCTTTTGCTTTTTTTCATGCTTTACCTGTCTGTTTTGTGTTGTATATTTATTATTCTTGCATCTTATTTTCCTTTCTGTGGATTTGTAGTCATTGCCTCAGGAAAAGAACAAGTTTGCTCAACTCAAGAAAACCTCTCGATCTGTATGTAAACTGATTGTTGTATTGTTTTAAAATCTAATTCATAGACAATCTTGTTTATTTTTGTGTGAGATGAAAAGAGAATTCTTAAAATTGCCATTGCAGGATTTGGTTTGTAAACTGAAGTATTTTCTACATGATCTCAAAATATTTTGTGGTACAGGAATATGCACTGCTGTTGTCTATGTATGTTTTATGTGTATACCAAGTGACTGCAGTTTCTTTTAATTAGCTGGGGTCTCTTCAGGTTTTCTTATTGAACACAAAGTATACCATGCTAGAAATGGTAACTATATTAACAGGATTACATAAGTGCTCGGCTACAGCAAAAAAGCTGTAAATATATAAATGCCCTCCATTACATTGCAATTCTTGCACAATTTAGATAAGGTAGTTGAAAAATCTTCAGTTACTTAAAACTACATGTGAATCACATAATCTGGCCCATTTTATGGAATATAGGTTAAGACAATACTTGAGACAAGTTTTCATGCAATCTCAGACCAACGGGTTAGGGCTGTCTATCAAATTGATAAAAGCAAAAAAACAATTTAGTAATTAAATTATCAAGTTTGCAGATGGTCCTGCATATTCAATTGCAATTTGAATAATAAGGACAAGAAATTCCTTCCTCCCTCCTGCATGCTATGCCTTTTCTCAGCTTCCCAAAAATGTGGCTGATGAGAGGGAGAAAACTCTTTCCCTTGGAACTCCCTTGGAGAAGGTAAGAAAAGTCCAGGAGATCAGTTCAAGTAAATAAACAGTGGCTCTAAATCCACTCAGAAGTTCACTTAGAAATCCATTTAGTACGTTTGTAGATAGCAAAATGATAAGATTTCTGTCATAGCCAATAACAAGCCTTGTTCTGTTCTGAATATCCGAATAGTCTTGGTGGACACTATATAACCTGGATATGTAAATTAATATCAGTTAAAACTACTTGTAGGAATCTAACATTGAAAATACTATTTTGGATTGAAAGGACCAAATAATTGGTTGTTACATTAAAATTTTGCACCTTATGTAATCTAAAAATCAATGGTTTTTAAAAGTGGTACAATTAAATTCTAATACTCACATTGAAATCTGATAAGGAAATTCTGCAGTTTTAAATTTACTTAATTAATCAATAATTTTTGATTTAAAATATTAATGTTTAGATGGTAATTTTGAGGCAGGAATTCATTTGTTTTATGTTTCAGTGCTAGAGCTCAGTGAACAGTGATGCTCAGGTAGCCAGGGAGAAGCTCTCTACAGGTCCACCCCAGGTTAAGGCAGATTCTGTTCCTTTTTATAGCCTGGTCTCCCACATGCTCTTAGTATTTAACACACAGTACACAAGTCGAGAAGTTATAAACTTGGGAGGACTTGTAGTTACTGATTTCTTGGGTAGTTAACCCTTTGACATGATTCATTGTAAATCTGCCAAATCTGTTTTATTGTTTATTTTCTTTTGAACTGTAATTAATTTTCTCCATTTTATGATATTTGTTGAATTGATGTCCATAAGTCTTATGATTTATTATTTTGAAAATATTTAAGTTTTTTCTCTTTAATTTGCTTTTCAGAGTGGAATATCTCATGACAAAATGAAGTACAGCATCTTACCTAGCTCTAAACCCTTCTCTTCGTTTTATACTCGGGTCTGTCCTTCTATTTTTGCCTTGTTACTTAATGTAAAATTTGTTTTCTTTCTGACTCTATTTTGGGAGACTTTGCTTCAACTACCATTGCAATATTTTTTCATTTGGAGGTCTATTTACAAATTAGCTGAAATTTTTAATTTTAAATTCTGGTTCTGAGTTCTGTAAATGGGTAGAGACCAAGAAAATCTGTGAATATCCTTAAGGCATATTTTTGAGAAAGGCTAGATATTTCTGTAATAATATACATGCTTTTGCTTATTCTTGTGGAAAGATTTTAGACAGCTTTGAACATAATTTCAAACATGATAGCAATAAATGGTGTTATTCAACTGCAAATTGCTTTTGTTGATGTTGCCTTGGGCTAAAATCATGTCCTATGTGATTTTAGTGTCATACAGCTTGGGAACGGGCACTTTAACCTACTGCATCCATGCCAATTTTCAAGCACTCATCTACACTAATTCCACCATTCCTCTTGCATCTCTTCCTCAACCTGATTCTCCTACCATTCACCTTCACCAGGGACTGTTTACAAAAGTTAATCAGTCTACAAAACTTCTCTGACATGAGCGGGAAACTGAAGCCCCTTGGGGAAACCCACTCAATCGTGTCGAATACTCAGACTCTGTACAAACAGCAGCTAAGATAAAGATCATATCCTGAGTGTCCAGAGCTGTATGGCATCAGCTGTGCCCCTTTCCTGCCCTTCCACTGGAGCATATTTGAAATAATTCGAGTCACTATGAATTTCTTTGTCCATAATTTAGACTTAAGTTTGCAATCGAAGGACAACTGTTTCTGATACAGTGAAGCACCAGGGATTGGAAACTTGCATTTTGAGCTTCCAGTTATTGTCTAAGCACTGTTAGTTTTCTTTTACAAATCCTTGGGTATATGCCCATTTGCCCTCTCACTTGTGACAACAATGCCCAAGATCCTATTTCATTGTTTCCTTTGTAAAAGCCTAATTAGGAATTCATTAGCAGAACTATCAGCTCATCAATTACCATAATTTCTTCCTCAGGCGTTTTATAATGTTAAGCCCATGAATGCAGTTATCCTTGATATGGTAGATGTGAATAATTGGTTACTTGAAATAATTCAATCTGCTAGTTTGAAAAATATTTCAGTTATGAGATCCCCACATCTCCACAAATGCCTTGCTTTAAAATGGATTAATGGTACAGTACAAGAACACTGGGACTAGACCAATGTACCCCAGGCTACTGTGGGAAGCGAGGGAGGAAATTGCTGAGCCTCTGGCGATGATCTTTGCATCATCAATGAGGATGGGAGAGGTTCCAGAGGATTGGAGGGTTGCCGATGTTGTTCCCTTATTCAAGAAAGGGAGCAGAGATAGCCCAGGAAATTATAGACCAGTGAGTCTTCAGTGGTTGGGAAGTTGATGGAGAAGATCGTGAAAGTCAGGATTTATGAATATTTGGAGGCATAATATGATGAGGAATAATCAGCATGGCTTTGTGAAAGGTAGGTCATGCCTTACGAGCCTGATTGAATTTTTTGAGGATGTGACTAAACACATTGATGAAGGTAGAGCTGTGGGTGTAGTGTATATGGATTTCAGCAAGGCATTTGATAACGTACCCCATGCAAGGCTTAAAGGACACATGGGATCCAGGGGGACATTGCTTTGTGGATCCAGAACTGGCTTGCTCACAGAAGGCAAAGAGTGGTTGTAGATGGGTCATATTCTGCATGGAAGTCAGTCACCAGTGGTGTGCCTCAGGGATTTGTTCTGGGACCCCTACTCTTCGTGATTTTTATAAATGACCTGGATGAGGAAGTGGAGGGATGGGTTAGTAAATTTGCTGATGACTTAAAGGTTGGGGGTGTTGTGGATAGTGAGGAATTCTGTCAGAGATTACAGCAGGACATTGATGGGATGCAAAACTGGGCTGAGAAGTGGCAGATAGAGTTCAACCCAGATAAGTGTGAGGTGGTTTATTTTGGTAGGTCAAATATGATGACAGAATATAGTATTAATGGTAAGACTCTTGGCATTGTGGAGGATCAGAGGGATCTTGGGGTCCGAGTCCATAGGACACTCAAAGCTGCTACGCAGGTTGACTCTGTGGTTAAGAAGGCATACGGTGCATTAGCCTTCATCAAGCGTGGGATTGAGTTTAAGAGCTGAGAGGTAATGTTGCAACTATGTAGGACCCTGGTCAGACCCCAGTTGGAGTACTGTGCACAGTTCTGGTTGCCTCACTACAGGAAGGACGTGGAAACTATAAAAAGGGTGAGAGGAGAGTTACAAGGATGTTGCCTGGATTGGGGAGCATGCCTTATGAGAATAGGTTAAGTGAACTCGGCTTCTTCTCCTTGGAGCGAAGGAGGATGAGAAGTGACCTGATAGAGGTGTACAAGATAATGAGAGGCATTGATCATGTGGATAGTCAGAGGCTTTTTCCCGGGGCTGAAATGGCTAGCACAAGAAGGCATAGTTTTAAGGTGCTTGGAAGTAGGTACAGAGGAGATGTCAGGGGTAAATTTTTTACACAGAGTGATGAGTGTGTGGATTGGGCTGCTGGTGGCGGTGGTGGAGGCGGAATCGATAGGGTCTTTTAAGAGACTCCTGGATAGGTACATGGAGTTCAGAAAAATAGAGGGCTATGGGAAAGCCTAGTTAGTTCTAAAGTAAGGACATGTTCGGCACAATTTTGTGGGCCATAGGGTCTGTACTGTGCTATAGGTTTTCCATGTTCCTAACAAACATCTCAGCTTAGGACCTTTGTGCCGACCATGATGGCAAATTAGATGAAACCTATCATCCATATTCCGCCATTTCTTATCCCCTTACATTTGACCTCCCAAAGTGCAACACTTCACGTTGCCCGGATTAAACTCCATCTGACTTTTTCAGCAGTTTCTGCAGCTGATCTATATCCTGCAGTATCCGTTGACAGTCTTCTTTACTCTCACAACTCTGCTAATTTGTGTGTCATCTACAAACAATGTAATCAGCCCATTACACTTACTACCGAGTCATATATCTCAAACAATAGAGGTCCCAGCACTGATTCCCAGAGAACATGACTGGTCACAGAATAACACTTCTCCACGACTACCCTTTGTTTTCTAGGACCAAGCCAATTTTGAATGTGGTGTACCAATTGACCATGGATCTCATGCAACTTAATCCTATGCACCTACTTTTGTAAGCATAAGACAGTACATTACAGAATAAGGCTCATGAGCCATAGTATCTATGCCAACCTTGATGACATTTTATCAAATCCCATTTTCTGTCTGTATCCCTCAACTCCCTGTCTATTCAGATATCTACCATCTCCCTGGCAGCATGTTTCAGGCACCTACCACTCTTTATGTAAGACTAAAGAAAAAATTGACAATAGACAATAGGTGCAGGAGTAGGCCATTCGGCTCTTCGAGCCAGCACTGCCATTCACTGTGATCATGGCTGATCATCCACAATCAGTACCCCGTTCCTGCCTTCTCCCCATATCCCTTGACTCCGCTATCTTTAAGAGCTATCTAACTCTTTCTTGAAAGCATCCAGAGAATTGGCCTCCACTGCCTTCTGAGGCTGAGCATTCCGCAGATCCACAACTCTCTGGGTGAAGAAGTTTTTCCTCAACTCCGTTCTAAATGACCTACCCCTTATTCTTAACTGTGGCCTCTGGTTCTGGATTCCCCCAACATTGGGAACATGTTTCCTGCCTCTAGTGTGTCCAGTCCCTTAATAATCTTATTTGTTTCAATCAGATCCCCTCTCATCCTTCTAAATTCCAGTGTATACAAGCCCAGTTGCTCCAATCTTACAACATACGACAGTCCTGCCATCCCGGGAATTAACCTCGTGATCCTATGCTGCACTCCCTCAATAGCAAGAATGTCCTTCCTCAAATTTGGAGACCAAAACTGCACACAATACTCCAGGTGTGGTCTCACCAGGGCCCTGAACAACTGCAGAAGGACCTCTTTGCTCCTATACTCAACTCCCCTTGTTATGAAGGCCAACATGCCATTAGCTTTCTTCACTGCTTGCTGTACTTGCATGCTTACTTTCAGTAACTGATGAACAAGGACACCTAGATCTCATTGTACTTCCCCTTTTCCTAACTTGACACCATTCAGACAGTAATCTGCCTTCCTGTTCTTGCTACCAAAGTGGATAGCCTCACGTTTACCCACGTTAAACTTCATCTGCCATGTATCTGCCCACTCACCCAACCTGTCCAAGTCACCCTGCATTCTTATAACATCCTCCTCACATTTCACACTGTCACCTAGCTTTGTGTCATCTGCAAAATTGCTAATGTTACTTTTAATCCCTTCATCTAAATCATTAATGTATATTGTGAATAGCTGCGGTCCTAGCACCAAGCCTTGCGGTACCCCACTAGTCACTGCCTGCCATTCTGAAAAGGACCCGTTAATCCCTACTCTTTGTTTCCTGTCTGCCAGCCAATTTTCTATCCATGTCAGTACCCTACTCCCAATAACGTGTGCTCTAATTTTGCCCACTAATCTCCTAAGTGGGACTTTATCAAAAGCTTTCTGAAAGTCCAGGTACACTACATCCACTGGCTCTCCCTTGTCCATTTTCATAGTTACATCCTCAAAAAATCCCAGAAGATTAGTCAAGTATGATTTCCCCTTTGTAAATCCATGCTGACTCAGACCGATCCTGTTACTGCTATCTAAATGTGCCGCTATTTAATTTTTTATAATTGACTCCAGCATCTTCCCCACCACTGATGTCAGGCTAACTGGTCTATAATTCCCTGTTTTCTCTCTCTCTCCTTTAAGAAGTGGGATAACATTAGCTACCCTCCAATCCACAGGAACTGATCCTGAATCTATAGAACATTGGAAAATGATTACCAATGCGTCCACAATTTCTAGAGCCATCTCCTTAAGTACCCTGGGATGCAGACCATCAGGCCCTGGGGATTTATCAGCCTTCAGTCCCATCAGTCTACCCAACACCATTTTCTGCCTAATGTGAATTTCCCTCAGTTCCTCCGTTACCCTAGGTCCTCTGGCCACTATTACATCTGGGAGTTTGTTTGTATCTTACCTAGTGAAGACAGATCCAAAGTACCTGTTCAACTCATCTGCCATTTCCTTGTTCCCCATAATAAATTCACCTGTTTCTGTCTTCAAGGGCCCAACTTTGGTCTTAACTAATTTTTTCCTCTTCACATACCTAAAGAAGCTTTTACTATCCTCCTTTATATTCTTGGCTAGCTTACCTTCGTACCTCATCTTTTCTCCCTGTATTGCCTTTTAGTTATCTTCTGTTGCTCTTTAAAAGTTTCCCAATCCTCTGGCTTCCCACTCATCTTAGCTATGTTATACTTCTCTTTTATTTTTATACTGTCCTTGACTTCCCTTGTCAGCCATGGTTGTCCCTTACTCCCCTTACGATCTTTCTTCCTCTTTGGAATGAACTGATCCTGCACCTTCTGTAGTATTCCCAGAAATACCTGCCATTGTTGTTCCACTGTCATCCCTGCTAGGGTATCCTTAAAGTCAACTTTGGCCAGCTCTTCCCTCATGGCTCTATAGTCCCCTTTGTTCAACTGTAATACTGACACTTCCGATTTTCCCTTCTCCCTCTCAAATTGTAGATTAAAGCTTATTATATTATGGTCGCTACCTGCTAATGGCTCCTTTACCTCGAATTCCCTTATCAAATCCGGTTCATTACACAACACTAAATCCAGAATTGCCTTCTCCCTGGTAGGCTCCAGCTGCTCTAAGAATCCATCTTGGAGGCACTCCACAAACTCCTTTTCTTGGAGTCCAGTACCAACCTGATTTTCCCAGTCTATCTGCATGTTGAAAACCCCCATAACAACCGTAGCATTACCTTTGCGATATGCCAATTTTAACTCTTGATTCAACTTGCAACCTATATCCAGGCTACTATTTGGGGGCCCTAATGGGATTCAACTCCCATTAGGGACTTTTTGCCCTTACAATTTCTCAGTTCTATCCATACTGACTCTACATCTCCTGATTCTATGTCACCCCTCGCAAGGGACTGAATTTCATTCCTCACCAACAGAGCCATCCCACCCCCTCTGCCCACCTGTCTGTCCTTTTGATAAGACGTATTCCTTGAATATTCATTTCCCAGCCCTGGTCCTCTTGCAGCCATGTCTCTGTTGTTCCTACAACGTCATACTTGCCAATTTCCAACTGAGCCTCAAGCTCATCCACTTTATTTCTTGTACTTCGTGCATTGCCTCGCATATTGCCTTTTAATTTTTTTCCCTGAACATCTTAAAACTATGCTCACTAGTATTTGACATTTCCACTCTGGGGGGGAAAAAAAGATTCTGACTATCTACCCATCTGTGCCTCTCATAAATGTATATACTTCTATCAGGTCACCACTCAACCTTTGATGCTTTTGAGAAAACATGCCAGGTTTTTCCAACCTCTGCTTGTAATTAATGCTTTATAGTCTGAGCAACATCCTGGTGAACCACTTCTACACCACTTTAACAAATACTATTTTAAGACCTGAAAAAAAATTGCTTTTCGTGTGATATAACAGGATTGCTAGTCTGTTGCATAAATGAGAATGTTCATTTTGACTCACCATTCTTTAATTTCCAATTTAGCCTTCCTCTCCTTACAGTGCTTCAACTACAATAACCAAGAGTTACAGGGTTGGTATACTGTAATTCATTGATCATATTGTTACAGTGAAATTAATAATAATGCTTAACTTGTATAAACACATCTTTCCTTATTTAGGCATCTTCTAACATTGGTCTAATTCGAAGTCAGAGTTTGGTTGGTATACTTCTGTTCTGCATGGGCTGCAGATGAAATCTTGAGGAATGTTGATTGTTTATAACAATAATAGTATTTCTAAAGCAGAGTTTTTTAATGTCTGCAAAGACCAATGAAGCACTTGGCATTAAGGCAACAGCAGTAAAGAATGGTTGTTTGTGATAACCAGCACGAGCTTGTGGTGTACTTATTGCAGTATTTGAGGTACTCTCTTGATGTTTAGAGCACAAATGTCTATTCTCATGGCAGGTTTTGTAGAGTCATACAGCACAGAAACAGGCCCTTCATCTGTGCAGATCAAAATGTCTACCTGCTTGAGTCTCATTTGGTTGCATTTGGCTTATATCTTTCCTGTCACTGTACATATCCAAACGACTATTAAATGTCATAATTGCATCTGTCTCTGTGCTTTCGCTGGCAGTTCATTCCATATACCCACCAACCTCTGTTTGATGCTTTCCCTCCAAACCCTATGTCTGTTTTACATCTTTCCACTCTCATGTTTCCACAACCATGATATCGCTGTTGGTTTATTACTGTCACGTGTATAAAGATAAACATAAACAATACAGAATAAAGTGTAGAACATACTGGAAAAAGTGCAGTGCAGCTAAATGATAAAGTGCAAGATTATAATGAAGTAGTTTGTGAGGCCAAGAGTCCTTCTTATGATACAGGAGATCTCTTCAGGAGTCTGATAACAGTGGAATACAAGCTGCCCTTGATCTTGGTTGTGCATCCTTTCAGACTTTTGTGTCTTCTGCTGCTCAAGGGAGCGAGGAGAAGAGAGAATATCCAGGGTGGGTGGAGCCTTTGAATATGCTGGTTGATTTATTGAAGCAGGTTGAAGTATGGACAGAATCCATAGAGGATGGTTCCTGTGATGAGCTGAATTGTGTTCACAACTCTGCAGTTTCTAATGGTTGCATGCAGGGGCAGTTGCCATAGTTAGCCGGTGTGCATCCGTGCATTCTGTTTTCTATAGTGCGTTGATAAAAATTGGATAGATTCGATGAGGACCTGCCAGATTTCTTTAGCCTCCCAAGGAAGTAGAGGCATTGATGAGCTTTTTTGGCTGTGACATCAACATATGGATCAGGACAGTCTACTGGTGTTGTTCATAGCTAGGAATTTGAAGCGGTCAGCCCTCTCAACTTCAACACAGGAACATATACACTGCCTTCTTTTCTGAATCTGAAGTGAATGACCAGCTTTATTGTTAACATTGAGGAAAAAGTTGTTGCCATGACACCATGTTACCAAGCTCTCTTTCTCTTTCATGTACTCCAACATCATTATTTCTGAAGCAGGCTACTACAGCAGTATCATCTGCAAAATGTAGATGAGAGTGAGAACAGAATTTGACCATGTAGTTCTGTGTGTACAAGGAATAGAGTAGGGGGCTGAGGACACATCTTGTGGAGCAGTGTTTAGAATAATCATGGAGGAAGTGTTTATTTCTATCCTTCCTGATTCCAGTCTGGTCAGAAAGTCAAGGATCCAGTTGGAGAGCAAACCATTAAACCCCATGCAAAAACTTGAGTTTCCTTGCAATAATAGTATTGAAGATAGAACTGTAGTCAATAAGCAGAAGGCTTATATAGGTGTCTTTACTGTCCAGATGTTTCAAAGATGAGTGTAGGGCCAGGAGATGGCATCTGCCATAGACTTGTTTCCGCAGGAGGCATATTACAATGGGTTGAGGTCTGGAAAGTTGAAGTCAATGCGTACCATGACCAGCCTCCTGAAGTACTTCATGGTGGTAGATGTTAAAGCCACTTAGTAGTAGTCATTAAGGCATTTTATTTTGTTGATAAGGTGCCTTAATGACCAGGTTGATACTATGCCTTCTAGTTTTGAATCCACCTACCATGGGTAAAACTATGCTTCTATTCTTTTTATTTCTGCCTCTCATAATTTTATGTAACTCTATAGGATCATTCCTCAGCTGTCTATGCTTCAGCAGGGAAAATTCCCAGTCTATCTGGCATCTTCTTGTAGTTCAAACTCTCCAGTCCTGGTAACAATCTTGTAAACAATTTTTGCATACTTTTTGGTTTAGCATTATCTTGTCAGTGTCTTAGACAGCTGTAACATGAGGCCCCAACTCTTATACTCAATATCCTGACTGATGAAAGCAATCATACCACATACCCACATTTAATCTTTATCACCCTGTCTACCTGTGTCACCAGTTGCAAGGAACTATGTAACTGTACCCTAAGGTCACTGTTCTACAATGCTCCCCAGGGCACCTACCATGTACTAGATAATTCATGCCCTGGTTTGTCATCCCAAGATATAATACTGCACACTTTCCAGAGTTCACTTCTAGATCCTGTTGTAATCATAGATAATCTTCTTCACTGTTCACTATACCACTAATTTTGGTGACAACCACAAACTGGCTAACCATGTTATCTACCCTCTCACCAAGTTCATTATTATAGATGGAAAAATAAAAAGCACCATTGCATTGGTCAGTCTCCAATTTGGAAAAAAACAACTGTCCACTATCACTCCTTGACCCTACCACCAAATTGGTATCCAATTGGATTGGTCACCCTGGATCATATGTGATATATCTTAATAGACCAGCCTACCATGAATGACTTTGTCAAAGCTTGCTCAAGTCCACAGTAATTGTCTTTATCATGCCTGGAAATTTTTTTTTTTACAGTAATCAAATTTGTGAGACACCATTTCCCAAGCCCAAAACCATTCTATCATGAATCGGTCCTTGCCTTTCCAAATACTGACAGATTCTGTCTCCCATAATCCCCTCCAGTAACTTTCTCACCACAATGTCCTAGGATACACTTGGTCAGGGTCAGGACATTTACTTAACTTTGTGTCCTTAAAGAATGTCAGCACCTCCTGTTCTGTAATGTAGATCTATTTCAAGATATCATTATTTTCTTCTCTGTATTCCCTGGTTTCCATGTCTTTCTTTCTGGTAAATACAGACAAGTGATAATCATTCACAGCCTTGCCCTTCACCTGTGGCTTTAAATCATAGGTGACTATATTTACCCTTTAAGGGATCTCTTTGGATTCTTTGCTTACCTATCAAGCTATGCCATGCCCTCTTTTGCCCTCCTGATTGCCCGTTGATGTGCGCTCCTCCTACATCCCTTGCAGTTAATCCCAACTGACATATACCTCCTTTTTCCTGACCAAAGCTTGAATATCCTTCAGCAACCAGGACTCCCTAAACATGCCAGAGGATTAATCAAGGGCTGAGAAGCACATTTAAATTTATAAACATTCAATACTTACATTTAAATGCATGTAAAATTAATTGAAATAGATCACTCACTCCCTTGTCTTTTCCCCACTATTCAAATGAACATAATTGCTGGACCTTTGAAAGACCTAATGACAAAGAAGAGAAAATATGATGAGATTCATTCAAGTTATAGAGTTATACAGCACAGAAATATGCTCTTCAGCCCAAATATTCTGTGCTGACCAAGATGCCGCATCCAAACTATTTCAATTTTCCAGTGTTTGGCCCATAATCTTCTAAACCTTTCTAATCTATGTACCTGTCCAACTTCTACATATCTACATTTCTCATCATTACACCTGCCTCAGGGTCCATGTCAGTCCATGGCCTCCTATTGTGACAAGATGAGGCCACCTTCAGGGTGGAGGAGCAACACCTTCGCCTCCAACCTGGTGGCATGAATATCGATTTCTCCTTCTGGTAAAATAATTTTTCCCTACACCTCACCTCTTCTTCTATTCCCTACTCTGGCCTCTTACCTCTTCTCACCTGCCTATCGGGTCCCCTCCTCTTTCCCTTTCTTCTATGGTCCATTCTCCTCTCCTATCAGATTCCTTTCTCTCCAGTCCTTAATCTTTTCCACTGCCTGACATCACCCTCTAGCTGTCCTTTTTCCTTTTTCTCCCACCTTTTTTATTCTGGTGTCTTCACCTTTCCTTTCCAGTCCTGATGAAGGGTCTCGACCTGAAATGTCATCTGTTGGTTCATTTCCATAGATGCTGCCTGACCCGCAGTGTTCCTCCAGCATTTTTTGTGTGTTGCTTTTGATTTCCAGCATCTGCTGAATTTCTTGTGTTTATAATGATGAATCTATCAACCTCCACTTTAAATATGCCCAGTGACTTGGCCTAAATAGCCATATTTGTTAATAAATTACACAGATTCACTAGACTCTGGGTAAATAAATTCCTCCTCATCTCTGTTCTAAGGTAGATGGTTGAAGGTTGTTTCTAAAATGGAGACCGGTTACTAGCTGTGTACCATATCAGTTGCTTTTTGGACCCTCGTTAGTCATTATTTATACAAGTGATTGCAATATACAAGGCTTGATCAGTAAGTTTGTAGTGATGCCAAAATTTGCAAGTGTTGTTAGTGAAGGAAGTTAGTGCAGATTACAGGGGATCTTGACTGGTTAGGGAAGTGGACCAAGGATTGGCAAACAATTTTTTATACAGACAAGGAGGTGATGCATTTTAAAAAGTCAAACCAGTCTAGAAATTTGTACTATGAATGGTAGGTCACGAGGGAGTGAATAGAGGGATTCAGAGTACATGTGCATGGTTCGTTGAAGGTGGTGTCATGGGTAGACAGGGTGCTGAAAAAAGGCATCAGTCAGGTAGCTGCACATTGGAGGTGGTGCATTATGTTGCAGTTGAATAAGCCTTTGGTGAGGTCACACGGAGTACTGTGTAGTTTTTTTTGATCTCCCTATTATAGAAAGGACAAGATTAAGCCAGAATGATTTACAAGGATGTTGCCAGGACTAGAGGGCCTGTGTTATAGGAAGAGGTTCTTTTAGTCCTTCAAATGTAGGAGAATAAGGGTGCAACATTATCAAAATGTTTAAAATTATGAGTGAGATGGCCTTTTCCCAAGGTAGGAGAATCCAAAACTAGGAGCATTGATTTAGAGTGAGAGGGGAAAGATTTGAAAGGAACTTGAGGGGCAACTTTTCATGCAGTGGGTGGTGATTCTATGGAAAGAGCTGCCAGGGAAAGTGGTTGAGGTAGATACAACACTATAATTTAAGAAGTACTTGGATAGGATATATGGAGGGATGTAGGCTGAATGCAGGTAATTAGGGCAAGTTGGATGGGCACTGCATTGACTGTTAAGTCCAAGGGGTCTGTATCCATGCTGCATTATTCCAGAATCTGTTTGCTGCTGTTCTTGGATTGGAACCTTCTAACCGGGATGCAAGGCAACTGCTCACATCATCTGATGTCTTTGGGAACCTGGAAGCAACTTCAGTTTGACTAACTTCAATTAACTCATTTTTTCAAGATCATAGATTATATATAATAAGTTTAATCAATGCATGTCAGTTTACACAGGCAAAATGAATCTGATAAGAAGCTGACTTGAACAATGTTGAAACAGTAACTTTGTTATTCCTATTCAGCTAATTTAACTCACAAAAATTAAAATATTGCTTGTATTAAGCTTTGCAAAATTATAAGAACAATGCTCTGCTCTCTGGTTGTTATATTTTATCAAAATATGAACTGGTTTGAAGTGCTGGAGTGTTTGGCCAGAAACTTGTTTAATTTTAAAATTTGTAATATGTAGAGAGAATCAGTGGCTATGATGCTATCAATATGGTTGCCTTCCAAATTAGAACATATTACTCTAACAGTTAAATATCTGCCCATGATTTATATTTGTAGGCATCACTATGTGATGACAGGCTTCATAGTCGTCATTGGAGATATAACTCAAGAACTGTAAGTTTCCTTTGTTGAGTGCATGGCACATTTCAAAGAAATGCATAATTGAGATAGTGGACAGCTTTTAAAATCATGGCTTTTTTCACAGCCAACTGGAAGCAGCGTTTCTTCCCAAACAAGCTCATTACACAACAGCCCTTGGGTAAGGAAAGTGTCTGAGCATGTGAATAGTTCCCAGTTAATTCCTTAAGTTATTGATTAAAGCAGCAGTGTATTCTAAAAAGAATAAGGCGCTGCAGTAGAAATTTATTCCACTGTAGATATAAATACAGTGAATGATAGAAATTGCACTGTAGTATGTAACTTGAATGAGTTGACCTGTATAATGATTTCAGAACATACAATAGGCAGTAGGAGCAGAAAGAGCCCTTACAGGACCTTGTGCAAGTTCTGCTATTCCATTGGATAATGCTAGTTCACTATTCTGTGCACTTTCATATTCAATTTTTATATTACTTAATACTTTTCAGAATCTAGTATTTAAATCCCAGCTGAAGGCCTTCTGAAAATCCAAATATGAACTTTAAACACTATTTCTCTTTCAGAAATCCCTATAATTTTATTTTCTTGAGATTATATCTTTTGTTATATATAACATTGTTTTACTCTATTATAAATGCTGATCCATTACTTTTTTCTTAAATAATATCATAAGACATAGAGCAGAATTAGGCCACGCAGCCCCATTGAGTTTGCTCCATCATTCTATCATGGCAGATTTATTATCCCTCTCAATCCCATTCTCCTGCCTTTTCTTTGTAACCTGTGAAGCCCTGACTAATCAAGAACCTATCATCCTCCACTTTAAATATACTCAATGACTTGGCCTCCACAAAAGTCAGTAGCAATGAATTCCATAGATTCACTATCCTCTAACTATAAGAAATATTTCCTCATCTCTGTACCAAATGGACATCCCTTTATTCTGAAGCTGTGCTTTCTCGTCCTAGACTCACCCAATATAGGAACCATCTTCCGCATGTTCACACTATCTTGGCCATTCAATATTTGATAGGTAGGTTTCAATGAGATCCCCTTCTCATTCTTCTAAACTCCAGCAGGTACAGGCCCAGATCCATCAAATGCTCCTTGTACATTAAATTTTTGATACCTAGAATAATTTTCATGAACCTCCTGTGGACCGTCTCCATCTTTTCTTATATAAGGGGCTCACAATACTCAAAAGTGTGGTCTGATCAATACCTTATAAAGCCTCAGCATTACATCCTTACTTTAACATTCTAGTCCTCTTGAAATGAATGCTAACATTGTACTTGCCTTCCTTTCCACCATTTCAACCTGCAGGAATTTGTAAGGAATCCTGCAAGAGGACACCCAAAATCCTTTGTACCTCTGATTTTTTAGTTTTCTCCCTGTTTAGAAAATAGTCTATGCCTTTATTTCATCTTTCAAAGTGCATGACTATACACTATATTCCATCTGGCACTTCTTTGCCCATTCACCGAATCAGTTAAAGTCCTTATACAGTCTCCCTGTTTCCTCAACACTGCCTGCCCTTCCACCTGTCTGCATTTCATCCACAAACTTGGCCACAAAGCCATCAATTCCATCATCCAAACTATTGACATATAATGTGAAAAGAAGCCTTCCTAACACCAACCCCTCTTAAACACCACTTGTCAGCAGCAGCCAACGAGAAAAGATCCCCTTTATTCCCACTTTTTTTCTTCCTTCCATTCAGTCAATCTTCTATCCCCGTTTGTAACTTTCCTGTAATACCATGGGCACTTACCTTGTTAAGCAGCCTTGTGTGGCATCTTGTCAAAGGCCTTCTGAAAATCCAAGTAAACAACATCCACTCACTATTCTTTGTCTGTTACGCCTATTATTTCCCCAAAGCATTCGAACAGATTTTTCACCCAAGATTTTCTCTTAGGGAAACCATGCTAACTTTGGCTTATCATATGCCTCCAAGTACCCTGAAACCTCATCCTTATTAATTAACTCCCAACATCTTCCAGCCACTGAAATCAGGCTAACTGACCTATAATTTCTTTTCTTCTGCCTCCCTTCCATGTTAAAGAGTGGAGTAACATTTGCAGTTTTCCATTCCTCTGGAAACCATTCCAGAAACTAGTGATTCTTGAAGGATCATTAGCAATGCCTCCACAATCTCTTCAGCTATCTCTTTCAGAACCCTGGCCTATAGTCTATCTGGTCCAGTTTACTTGTCTGTCATCAGACCTTTCAGCTTTCCAAGGACCTTCTCTTATTAATGGTAACTACATTCCCAACACTCTTGAATTTCTGGCATACTGCTCGAGTCTTCCACACTGAAGACTGATGCAAAACATTTATTAAGTTCATCCACTATTTGTTCCCCATTCTGACCTATCCAGTGATCTGATAATTCACTCTTGCCTCTCTTTCACTTTTTATATATTTTCTAATCTTTATATACATGAAAAAAAACCTTTTGTTATCCTCTTCTATATTATGACAAGTATACCTTTCATCTTTTCTCTCCTTATTGCATTTTTTGTTGTCCTCTTTTGGTTTTAAAAGTTTCCCAATCCTCTAACTTCCCACTAATCTTTGCTCTATCATCTGTCCTTTCTTTTGCTTTTATGTTGTCTTTGACTTCCCTTGTCAGCCACAGTTCCCTCATCCTCCCTTTAGAATACTACTTCATTTGTGTGATTTATCTATCCTGTGCCTTCTGAATTGCCCCCAGAAATTCAAGCCATTGCTGTTCTGCCATTATCCTTGCTAGTATCCCCTTCCAATTAACTTTAGCCATCTTCTCTCTCATGCGTCTATAATTCCTTTTACTCCACTGGAATACTGAGACATCTGACTTTATCTTCTCTCTCTTAAACTGTAGAGTGAATTCTGTCTCATCATGATCACTGCCTCCTGAGGTTTCCTTTATCTTAAAGTTTCTAATAAAATCTGGTTCATCATATAACACTGAATCCAGAATTCTCTTTCCCCAAATTTGCTCAATGACAAGCTGCTGTAAGAAGTCGCCTTGTAAGCATTCTACAAATTCCCTCTCTTGGGGTCCAGCACCAACCTGATTTTTCCAATCTATCTGTATATTGAAATCCTCTATCACTACGGTAGTAGTGCCCTTTTTCTATCTCCGTTGATCTCCGTATCCCACATCTTGGCTACTGTTCAGAGGCCTTTATGTAACTCGCATCAGGGTCTTTTTACCCTTACGGTTTCTTGACTCTTCCCACAAGGATTCTACATCTTCCCAGCCTGTCTTGCCTCTTTCTAATGATTTGATTTCATTTTTTACCAACAGAGTCACCCTAGCCCTTCTGCCTACTTGCCTGTTGTTTTGATACAATTTGTATCTTTGGATGTTAAGCTCCCAGCTATGATGTTGTGGGCAACAACTCAGTGATGCCCACAAATTCATACCTGCTAATCTCTTTCTGCCGTACAAGATCATCTAACTTATTTTGTACACTGTGTACATTTAAATATAACACCTTCAGTTCTGTATTCATCACCTTTTTCAATTTTGCCCCATGTTATACTTTAACTCATCCTACTGGCTGCAAATTTTCCCTATCTACCTGTCTATCCTCACTGTCTCGCTACACGCTGCATCTACTTGCATACCAACTGCCCCATCCTCAGCCCTATCACTGAGGTTCCTATGCCTCTGCTAAATTAGGTTTAAACCCTCCCCATCAGCTCTAGCAAACCTGCCCGTAAGGATATTAGTCCCCTTTGGGTTCAGGTGTAAACTGCCCTTTTTGCACAGGTCATACCTTCCCCAGATTCTAGTTATGGAATCCCCTATCACTACTGCACTCCTCTTCTCTCCCCTTCCATTCTGAGCACAATGTCATACTCAATGCCAGGTACCTGTCACTGTGGCTCCCCCCCACCCCCCACCCTGGGTAAGTCATACCCCACCCCCCCCCCAACAACCACAAAGTGGTGTACTTATCATTGAGTGAAATGACCACAGGAGTACTGTGCACTAGCTGCCTATTCCCTCCCACTCCCCCTTGCCCTGCCCCATCCCCTCCCCCTCACCGTTCTTTGCCCCTCAGCAAGCTTTATACAAAGCTTCAGAAATGGATGGAATAATTGCCAATAAGTTACTGAATAGTCAAAGATTTGTTCCCTAGTGAGCAATTATTCTGGTGAAAGATGCAGAGACAGATGGAGATAGATGACCATTTGAATAAGTCAGGAGATTTTATCTTCAGCATTGTAATAGAGTTCCCTCTCTGGGTATGACCTTTAAATTGTGTGGACTTTTGGTCTTGCCAAGATTAACTCGATATCAGAATGGGGTTACTCTTTGCTTTCTTCCTTTGCAAAATGCAATTCATTTCCCTGATGTTCTGTTTGAAACAGTGCTGAATAATAAGTTCGCAAACATGAGGAAATCTGCAGATGCTGGAAATTCAAGCAAAACACACAAAATGCTGGTGGAACCCTGAAGAAGGGTCTCAGCCGAAACGTTGACTGTACTTCTTCCTATAGATGCTGCCTGGCCTGCTGCGTTCCACCAGCATTTTGTGTGTGTTTCTTGAATAATAAGTTTGTATTATATCTAAATATATATAGATGGTCTATACCTTTTGACTCCAAGGCAGGAGTTTTCTTCAGTGCCTCTCCAGATCTTGATTTCTGTCCTTTTTTTCTCTGCATTTGGGCTCTTCATAATAGTCGCTGTGATCCTTTCAAATTATTATTTCAAATAAGTTTGTGACAAATGTATTTCATCCACTGGAATTGGCACTGCTTTCCCTTGGAATTTAATGATTTCAGGAACTGCACTTTAACCATTTATTTAACATAGAATTGTTCAGGATAGGAACAGGTGTTTCATGGTGATCATGATGCCAAATTATACTAAACCTGTCTGGCTACACATGATTCATATCTCCATTCCCTGCATGTTTATGTCTACCTAAATGGCTCTTAAATGTTAGGATTGTTCAACCCTACCCTTGGCAGTGCATTTTGGGCACCTACCAGTCTCTATGTAAAACAAAATACTCAGCACATTTCCTTTAAACCTTTCCCCCTATTAACCACAGCTATGTTCTCTGGTATTTGCTATTTCTCACCTGGGAAAAAGATTCTGTCTATCTTATCTATCTATGCCTCTCAAAATTTTGTATACTTTTATTACATCACCACTCAACTTCTAATGTTCCAGAGAAAACACCACACCTTTGTCCAACCATTCATTATAGCTCATGCTCTGTAATCCAGGCATCCATGTTATATTCATCTTCAATTTCAAAACATCCACATTCTTTCTGTAATGGGGTGCCCTAACCGCAAACAAAACAACCTAACCAAAATCTTATACAGATGCCACTTAACTTCCTTGCGCTCTGACCAATGAAGGCAAACATACCATACACCACCTTTATAATCCTATCTCGTGGTGTTGCCAATTTGAGGGGTCTTTGGAGTTGGACACCAAGATCCCTCTTGCATCAATATTGCTAAGGTTCCTATAATTTACTCTGTTCTTTCCCCTTACATTTGACCTCCAAAATGCAACACCTCACCCTTGACTGGATTAAACTCTGTTTGCCATTTCTCTGTCCATATCTGCTCTATATTTTGATGCCCTTCTTTAGTACCCAAAATTCTACCAATTTTTGTGTTGATTTCAAACATGCTCATCAGTTCATCCACATTTTTATCCAAGTCTATGTATATCACAAATAACAGGTCCCAGCATTGACCTTTCCACTTCACTGCTGATTGCAGTCAGAATAACATACCTCTAACGTCCCCTTTGCTCCACGCGGGGGGGGAGGGGTGAGAGAAAGTGCTAGCCTATCCAGCCTCCCATTATGATCTAAGTACCCCACTGCCCCTCCCTTTCAAATTGTGTTTATATTCTTGTAAATTGTTTCTGCATCCTCTCCATGTCAATAGCAGGGTGACCAGAACTGCACACAGTACTCTAAATGAGGCCTTATCAACAACTGTTGATGTCCCAGTTCCTGCATTCAGTATTCTGAATAATGATGCAGTTTGTGTGACATGATCTGCCCTGCACAATGTCATGCTGACTATCCCAAGTAAGCCAATGTTTTTCCAAAGGTGAGTAAATACTTTCCCTAAAAATCCCCATGGATAGCTTCCGTAGCACTGATGTGAGACTCACTAATCTATAATTTCCTGGATCCTGCCTCGAGGATCTGTTGTGGGACCCCTTCTCTTCGGGATTTTTATAAATGACCTGGATGAGGAAGTGGAGGGATGGGTTAGTAAATTTACTGATGACACAAAGGTCGGGGATGTTGTGGATAGTGTTGAGGGCTGTCAGAGGTTACAGCGTAACATTGATAGGATGCAAAACTGGGCTGAGAAGTGGCAGATGGAGTTCAACCCAGATAAGTGTGGGGTGGTTCATTTTGGTAGGTCAAATGTGATGGCAGAATATAGTATTAATGGTAAGACTCTTGGCAGTGTGGAAGATCAGAGGGATCTTGGGGTCCGAGTCCATAGGACACTCAAAGCAGCTGCGCAGGTTGACTCTGTGGTCAAGAAGGCATATGGTGCATTGGTCTTCAACAACCATGCGATTGAGTTTAAGAGCCGAAAGTTAATGTTACAGCTATATAGGACCCTAGTCAGACCCCACTACGAGTACTGTGCTCAGTTCTGGTCACCTCACTATAGGAAGGATGTGGAAACTATAGAAAGGGTGCAGAGGAGATTTACAAGGATGTTGCCTGGATTGGGGAGCATGCCTTATGGAATAGGTTGGCTGAACTTGGCCTTTTCTTCTTGGAGCGACAGAGGATGAGAGTGACCTGGTAGAGGTGTATAAGATGATGAGAGGCATGGATTGTGTGGATAGTCAGAGGCTTTTTCCCAGGGCTGAAATGGCTAGCACAAGAGGGCACAGTTTTAAGGTGCTTGGAAGTAGGTACAGAGTAAAGGTCAGGGGTAAGTTTTTTTTTACGCTGTGATTGGTGAGTGCGTGGAATGGGCTGCTGGCGACGGTGGTGGAAGCAGATACGATAGGATCTTTTAAGAGACTCCTGGATAGATACATGGAGCTTAGAAAAATAGAGGGCTATGGGTAACCCTAAGTAATTTCTAAAGTAAGTATGTTTGGCACAGCATCGTGGGCCGAAGGGCTTGTATTGTGCTATTGGTTTTCTATGTTTCAATCTCTCTTGCCTTTTTTAAACAGTCAGTAGAGATAATCCAGGAAATTATAGGCCAGTGAACAATATAAGGGTCTTTGCCAACATCGCAGCAATCTCCTCTCATGCCTTTCTCAATAACTTGGGATAGATCCTATAAGGCTCTGGGGATTTATCCACCTTAATGATCTTCATTAGACTCAAAACCATTTCTTCCATCATTCTGACGTACTGTAGATTATTAGCATACCTTAAACTCAGTTTGCTATCTTCTACAGTGCCTTGAAAAAGTATTTAGCCCCAGCCCTTTGTTCACATAAATTAATGTTATAACCAGGAATTTTAATAATTTTAACTGAGAATTTTTAATTTGTGAATAAAATGCTCCTTTTTCACAGTACAACCCTAAAATATAGGGAAGGTTGTAAAGCATGAAAAACTAATAATTCAAAAACTGACATGTCAACACTTCAAAAGTATTTATCCCTCTTTGCTCTTTGCTCAGTACTCAGTTGAACCACCTCACGCAGCTATTTCAGCCATTAGTCTTTTTGATTAAGTCTCCCTTCCTGTTTACCCCGTATACCTCAGACTTTAGATACATACAACACTGAGTAATATCATCTGCAGAAATTCTCTGATGACTCAGCAATAGTTGGGTGTATAAAGGGAGGACAGAAGGATAAATACTTTGTCAAGTGGTGCAAGCTGAATCATCTGCAGCTCATCATCAGTAAGACAAAGGAGCTGGTGATGGATATTAGGAAGACCAACATTAGGAAAACTAAGCCTGCACTGCTCCCTGTTACTATTGGTGGTGAGGATGTGGATGTGGTGAGGACCTACAAGTACCTGGGGGTTTACCTGGATGTCAGACTTGAATGGAGCACCAACACAGAGGCTGTGTACACGAAGAGCCAGAGTTGCCTCTACTTCCTGAGGAGGCTGATTATGTAGGCCTCTCCTTCACATATTCTACCAATATGCTGTTGCCAATACAATCTTCTATGCACTGGTGTGCTGGGGCAATGATATCAACATGGGTGATGCCAACAAGCTTAATAAACTGATTAGAAAGGCTGTCTCTGTTATAGGAGTCAAACTGGACACACTGGAGGCTGTGGTAGAACAAAGGACACTCTTGAAAACCCTGGCATTTCTGGACAGTGTTTCTCACCCACTGCATGCCAGCTTGACTGAACAGAGGAGCACATTTAGTAATAGACTAAAACAACTGTGCTGCTCCAAAGAGCGCTATATGAAGTCATTCTAACCTTCAGCCATTAGGCTCTATAATGAGTCAACCTGTAGCCAGGGTAGTGATGATCTCCTCCTGTTTTATTGTTTGAGGTAACTTGTTTTTTTATTAAACACAAAGTACACTGCAGATGCTGTGGTCAAGTCAACACGTACAAACAAGCTGGATGAACTCAGCAAGTCGGGCAGCATCCGTTGAAATGAGCAGTCAACATTTCGGTCCAAGACCCTTACTTTTTTATTCTTTCTTTCTTCTCTTCTAATATTTGTATATCTGTGCATTGTGATTTCCTTTGGGATCAATAAATTTTCTACCTTTCTATTAGCTTTGCACTATGTTGATGGAGCAAGATTTGCCATTCCTCCTTGCAAAATTGCTCAAACTGTGCCAGGTTAGTTCAGGAGCTGTGGTGGACAGCAAACCTGAGGTATTGCCAGAGATGTTCGATCAGATTAAGGTCAGGACTCTGACTGGGCCACTCAGGGACATCAGCCACTCCATAGTTGCTCTGGCAGTAGGCTTTGGGTCGTTGTCCTGCTGATGCTATCTACACCATACTTTACCGTAGGGATGGTGTTACCTGGCTGATGGGCAGCATAAGATATATGCCACATATACTGCTTCATGTTGTGTCTCATTGGACCACAAGCACTACTTCTACATCTTTACAGCATCTTCTAAGTGTCACTTTGCAATGTCTTTATACAAGGTTATTTTTTTTTTAGTGGTGTGTGTGGTGTAAATCTAATAGTGTGCATCAGTCAGGTAACACCATCCCTACTGTAAAGTGTGGTGGGGGTAGCATCATGCTATGGGGATACTTTTCAGCAGCAGGGAATGGAAATCTGGTCAGAATTGATGGGAAGATGAATGCTACTAAATAGACAGAGATCGTGGATAAAAACCTGCTAGCCTCTGCCAGAAAGCTTAAACTGGGGGGGGGGGGGGGGAGTTCATCTTTCAGCAAGATGATAATCCAAAGCACACTGCCAGAGCAACTATGGAGTGTCTTCAAATAAAGAAAACTGATGTCCTTGAGTGGCCCAGTCAGAGTCCTGACCTACCAAACATCTCTGACAAGACCTCAAGATTGCTGTCCACCACCATTACCCAACAAATCTGGCACAGCTTGAGCAATTTTGCAAGAAGAAATTGACAAATCTTGCTCCATCAGGTCATGCAAAGTTAATAGACTTATTCAAAATGACTACTGGCTGAAGTAGCTGCGAGAGGTGGTTCAACTAAGTACTGAGCAAAGGGGAATGAATATTTTTGAACTGCTGATGGTTCAGTCTTTGAATTTTTAGTTTTTCATGCCCTGAAAAAAGCAGCATGTGATTAACAAATAAAAATTCTGTTAAATTGATCAATATCCTGGTTGTAGTACACATTTATGTGAACAAACAGCTGGGGATTGAATACATTTTCAAGGCACTATATGTTCTTCTTCTTGGTGAATGTTTGTTCAGTATCTCACCCATATCCACTAACTTCAGATATAAATTCCCTTGAGAGGTCTCTAGTTATCCTCTTTTTCGTATATGTATAAAATTCCTTTGTATTTTCCTTAATCCTTCTTGCCAAAGACATTTAATGGCCCTGTTAATCCCTTTGAGTTTTTTCCTACTTTCTTCATGTTCCTTAAGTACCTGTCTGATTTCAGCTTCCTTAACCTAACGTAAGTTTACTTTTGCTTTTGTGTAAACTTACAACATCTCTCATCATCCAGAGTCACTGTATGTTGCCATCCTTGTCGCTCCTCCTCACTAAAACATCTGGGTCCTGAATTCTGATCAGCTAGTCTTTAACTGACTCCCACATGCCTGATGTGGACTTTTCTAAATTCAGCTGCTCCCTGTTTACTCTTCCTAGCTCCTGTCTAATAATGTTATAGTTTGTCCTCCTCTAATTTAGTATTTTCACTCAATGTCCTGATTTATCTTTATTCATAACTCTCTGAAAACTTAAGAGTTATTTCTTGAATAATTGTAAACTTGTTATGTTTTTGATTAAAATTAGTTGTCATTTGAAGGTGAAAATTACCTTACAGCTGAACTGTTGAACATTTAACAGTTTAACAATTAACTGTTCATTTGGAGTCTTGGAGTATTTTTAAATTAAAGTCTTTTATCTCATTTGCATTCTCATGTGAAGAGCTGTACATTTTTAAAAAAAGAGACCTGTTAAGTTTCTTGAAACTGATATAACTGTCATCAAGACTTGTTCCATATTTGATTTACCTGAACTGTTCATAGAATTCAGATGATGAAACATTGAGCACCATATCCCAAGATAGTTTCAACCGGGAGCGTTATGACAGTATGGTGAGTTGTTTCTCTGCATGTGGAAATGCATTGTGTGGCATGAGCCCTCAGTGATATGTGGTGATGTTTGATTCTGGCTTATTTGGATTGTTGTTTCAGCCAAAGTAGTGATAGATTGAACATATTTTACTGGTTTTAAAATGGCAATTTGTTTTGATGCCATTGTTTCAAAACAGTACATCAGAATCAGAATCAGACTTTAATCGCCAAGTACCTATGCACATACAAGGAATTTACTTCCGGCAGATGTTGTCTCATGATAGAGAGCAGAAAACGCTGCTGATGCTTTGCAGCATTGGAAAACAGATTAAGCTGTTTATGTTTTGCATAAAACTCTTAATTTGAACTGTAAACCAAAAGATATTCAAGCCTTCTAGTAGCAATACAGAAGAAATAGATAATAGGTACAATAGATTAATTAAGTAGGTTAAATCATCAGCTTCTAAAGGAAAGCATGGTACTTTCAGATAATGTTTTAATCTTAATGAACAACACAAACAAAATGCTGGAGCAACTCAGTAGGTTGGGCAGCATCTATGCAGGGAAATAAACAGTTGACATTTTGGGGCGAGACCATTCAGCAGGACTAGAAATGAAGTGGACAGAGTCAGAATAAGAAGGTGGGGAAGAGGGAAGGAATATAAGCTGACAGGTGACGTGATGGGCAAGACCAGGTAATGGGTAAGGCGGGTGGGTGCGGGGGTGGGGTGGGTTGATGTGAGAAGCTGGGGAGGTGATAGGCAAAAAAGTACAGGGCTGAAGGAGGGGATAGTGGACCATGGAATAAAGAAAGGAGGGTGGGGACAGAGAAGAGAAGGGGCAAATGGACCACCAGAATGGAGGAAAATGAAAAGGCTGGGGGAATAGGAAAGAGAGAAGAGATTATGGGAAGATCTGGTCAAGATGGCACCGAGCTGCGATGTCCAGAGTTTTTTAGATTCATAGTTATTGCTTTGGGGACACCGTGGGGTGCTAGGGGTCAGGTTAGAGATTAGCAACAGGCATTGGGGAGTCAAGGGCAGTAAATAAAGAGTCAGGGACAGGAGCCAATGTTTGGGTTAAGTTGGTGCTGAACTGTAAGGTCTGTTGATGTCATGGCTCAGACTTCATTGTTTAGGTTTATAGGGATAGTCTGGTGACAGTGTGAGGAGTTACGGGTCAGCTTAGAGTTAAGGATAGGGATGAGGGAGATTGAGGAGTTGGGCAGGAGTCAGCATTCAGAGTCCAGGTTGAAATGCTCTGCAGTCGAAAATCAACGATCTGAATGTCAATTGGGTCAACAAACACTGATTAGAACAGTGATCCTCAAATCCCAAGCCAGAGGTCCATAAGGGCAGGGGTCTCGAAGGATAGTGACTCTCCCCCTCCCCCCTACACCCAGCCATCAGTTTGGACATGCATGTGAGTTTGGAAGTTGGAATCCGGATGGGTAGGGTGAGTTGAAGGGAAAGATGTGCCTGGTGGTAGGATTATTCTCTTGGAGGTGACGGAAGTTGCAGAGAATCCAGAGAATCTCTAAGTTCTGATAGCCGTTCCCCTCTTCGCCACCCACCACCTCCCCGCCTCCCCTTTATTCCATGGTCCACTGTCCTCTCCTATCAGATTCCTCCTTCATCCCTTTACCTCTTCCACTTATCACCTCTCAGCTTCTCTCATCATTCCTCACTTCCCCACCCACCCACCTTCCCCCTCACCTGGTATCACCTATTACCTACCAGCTTCTACTCCTTCAAGCTTCACACGTCATCCTCCCTTTCCCCACCCCCATCTTTTTGTTCTGGCTTCGTCCGCTTCCTTTCCAGTCCTGATGAAGCATCTTGGTCCAAAATGTTGACTGTTTATTTCCGTTCACAGATGCTGCTCAACCTGCTCCTTTGTGTGTTGCTTAAGGTTTTCAGCATTTGCAGAATTTCATGTGTCTCTAATGTTAATGGAATCAAAAGCATGAAAAAAGATGAAAGTGGTTTAGTTTTAATAGTTAAAGGAAGAGTACAGTTTTCAAATAAAACTGAGATTGCTGATGTAAAAGTTGAAAGAGAACTGCAAATTTTAGTTCTAAGTTTATTTTACTGTATGGTCTCACTACAGCTCACAAATGATAAAGATTTGTGTTTTTTGGAAGACTTGTGTGTGTTTTATTAACCATTTCAATACCCAACAAACACCTCTGAAGTAAGTGACCCAATTATTAAAAACACAGTAACACACAGGATTGATGATGGGTCTTGACCCAAAACCTCATCTGTTTATTCTCACCATAGATTCTGCCTAACTTGCTGAGTTCCTCCAGCATTTTGTGTGTATGGCTCAAGATTCCCAGCATCTCCAGTATTCTTATATTTAAAATTGCACTGTTTTTGAAACTGTACACTAATTATTTACTATTTTGCTTTCAATCTTTCATGCCATTTTAATGTTTATTTATACTTCCAAATGAATTTAAATTTCAAATTCCTGTTATGCATTTAAGGATTAGCTCATTTATTGAGTTATCCTGTGAACAGATCCTTCATGAAATTACAGTTACAATAATCTGAAACTGTGGCTGTGGTTCAGAGACACTTTGAGGACTTTTGCGCAGAATCCATGAAGTAACATTGATGGCTGTTGTGTGTCTTTCAACATAGCCACCAAAGCTGGAGGAAACAGAGATAAGAAAAAGACAATGATAGGAGTTCATTGTCAAAGTGAGAAATATGGTAACATAACTGAGGCAGTCAACCATGTGGCAAACTTTTTCTTGGTAAGGGGAGGGGTCTGTCATGAACGTCCTGGACATTTTAATACCATGGTAACAATTTACATTTGTAGCACCTTTCATGACCTCTGACGACAGCATTAATAGCCAGTGAAGTATTTTAAATACAGTATTCTCACACTTATCTATTTTAAATAGGGTTCCATAAGTGGCTCAGTTGCGGAGTTTTGACTTGAAACGTTGACAATTTTGCTGTAGGGTTTTGACCTGAAATGTTTTCAGGTTGTTTTCTCCCACAGATGCTGCATGACCTTCAGCACGTTGTTGCTCATTAGATAATGCTATTGCTAGCATGGAATTTTTGTATTTGTCTGAGAGAACATTATCAAAAAGGCAGTAGATTAGAAATTGTGTTGCATGTGAAAAATGGGCACTAAAGGGAATAATATAGCATGTAATATGTGTGCCACCAAACTTGATATTACTGCATATTAGCATATAATTGTATGCTATTTCATGGAGTACCCAGCAGTTGCTCTAAGTGCACATTTGGTATCTGAGTGCAGCATGTGTCAGAGGCAAACTACCAAATGACTATTGCTGAGCACCCATGCACTTTTCTAACAAAAGATTATCGCATGATAATTTGTTTAAATAACAGAAACTGACTGAGAGATCAGGATACAATGGAAATGATACTTTGGGTGTAAATGGCCTGTTGTCCTTCACATTATTCTGGTATCCTGACATCTATAAATTATATGGCCCTTGCTGACTTCTGTATTATTTGATATCCTCTATTACTTACTCCTTTCAATTTTTCCTCTTCCTCTACAGTCATCTGATTTTTCTGATCAGAATGGATCAACAGCTGCCTATTTTAGCCGTTCAAGCCGCAGGGGAAGTGTGGTTTCAGACTCTGATGATATAACTGTCCCAGATCTTTTTAGTGTGAGTGAGCACACCTGTGCTGTGTGATTTGGAGCTGAGTTTTGGAGGTGACCGTTCCCCCAGTAATACTGTGGTTAATGTTTTGTGATTTGGCAGTTTATCACATTCATGCATATTCTAACTTGCTGCTCCATAGTTTCTGAAATAATGATCATATGTTTATTTTGGAAGTAACACTGTGATCTTTTAAAACTGCATGATTGTGTATATTAATTTAAGACAAGCATTAATAAACATTGAATATAAATATTTGTTCAACTTTGTTTCAAATAATATTGGAAAAGTCTGGGAGAAGACTATACACTGTCTGCTTGTGGCCATTATTGTGTCTTACTATACAGTCAATAATAACATTTTGCATTCATACTTGTTGTGCTGATCAAAATTTGTAACTGTGTTTGTTACTAAATGATCACTGACCAACCTTGACAGTTTTGACTGAATGTTCCAGAATGTGTAGGAAAGGTCTTACTAGTTTTCTTCAGTAGTATTTTAATGTTATTGCAGTGTTTTGAGATTTGTTGTATGAATTGTGTATGTCAACTTGTGTGCATGAAGGGCTCATGATTTTGTAGGTTTTAACTTTTCCTGCAGTAGTTTTCTCTTACACAGGTCATCTCAGGTTATGGTAGGATTCTCTGTTGTGGTGAACTGTTTAAACCCAAACAGTCAGCAAGTCAGAAATGTGGCTGTGAATCAATTTCCCAGTCAGCAGAAGATGCCTGAAGCTCTGCAGCAGTTGGCAAATCCTTACTGCCAGTCTCCCAAATGCTTGTTTGTATGTGTGGTCTGTTCTATACTAAGTCGGGAGCTCATAAGGTGTGGAGAACCTATACTTAGAATATATTGTTAGCTGGCTTCCATAACTCACTGCAGGCAGTTTTCTTCATACCCAGTTAGCATATTAAAACTTTGTTTTACTGGCTTTTGGCACAGGACAATATGATCACTAACCTGTAGTACAGCTGCTTTTAAGTAAACATGTCCAGGAAGTGTACAGCCAACCTTCAGTACAGGGAGGACTCAGTAATAGGTCCTGGTGGGCCTGTCACCCCCTTCACTTGCTGGACTGAGACAGATGAGCAGCTCCTTTGATTTGAACAGATATTTGTGATCTGGAGGTTATGAAGAAAAAGGTGTTGACATTTAACATTTATTTTTCCTTGCTGAGAATGAGAGTATGTGTGAGAGGGGTGATAAAGGACAGTTAATATAAAGGCATATGCTGTGTCATTTTATAATGGTATTATGTAGCATTATATGTTATATAGTAGTACACCACAGATACAGGACCTTCAGTTCATGCCTACCATAACATCCACTCATCTTGTCCCTTTTTCCTGTGTTTGGGCCATATCCATCTAAACTTTGCCGCTGCATATATCTATTCCAAGTGCCTAATAAATAATACTTCTGTAACTGCCTCAACCACTTTCCCGAGCAGCATGAGCCATATACTCACATTCCCTCTTGTGAAAAAGTTGCCCATCAAGTCCCTCGGTATAGGACTACTTTATCCTAAGGAAAAGCCTGCTACCATTCTCCTTCTTTCTGCCCCTCATGATCTTATAACCTCTATAAGGTCACCCCTCATTCTCCTACACTGTGCTGCAAAGTATAAAGACCTAGTCTGGCCTGCCTCTCCATATAATTCAGGCACAATAGTCATAGCAACATCCTCATAAATCTCCACTCTCTTTCCAGTTTAATTATGTCTTTCCAATAACAAGGTGAGCAAAACTGTATACTGTACTCCAAGTGTGACCTTACCAGCGACTTATACAATGGCACAGTAGCACAGTGATTAGTGCAACACTATTACTTCTCAGGGTTTGGAGTTCGGTGTTCAATTCCGATGTCGTCTGTCAGGAGTGTGTACATCCTCCCCATGGAAATCATGGATTTTCTCCAGGTGCTCCCGTTTCCTCCCACAGTCCAAAGACACACCAGTTAGTAGGTTAATTGGTCAGTGTAAATTATCCTGTGATTAAGCTGGGGTTAAATTGGGAATTGCAGGGTGGTGCAGCTTAAAGTGTCAGAAGGGCCTTTACCACACTGTATCTCAATATATAAAATAACATAATCTCTGAACTCCCATACCCAGTGCCCTGACTGATGAAGGCCAGCATGTTTAATGTCTTTTTCATCATCCAGTTTACCCTGTGACTCTAGTTTCTACAAACAGTGCATTTGTACTCTTAGGTTCCTCTTTTTCATTTCTTAGTACCCTACCATTCATAGTACAAAACGTAAGCTGGTTTGACTTCCCCAAATGGATTACTTCACACTTATATGTATTGAAATCTCCTCGGCCTACCTTCCCTAAATGATTTCTCTGTAATCAATGATAACCTTTACTATCAATAACACTTATTAATTTCATATTGTCTATAAATTTACTGATCAAGCCTTGTGCATTTGCATCCAAATCATTTATATAAGCAACAAAGGGTCCCAATGCTGACTCCTACTGCACACCAGTAGTCACCAACCACCATTCTGAGAAACAACCTTCAACCAGCACCCTCTGGTTCCTACCTCAGAGCCAATTCTGAGTACAGCGAAGTAGCACTTCCATGGGATCTCACCTTCCACACCAGCTTATCTATCTCCACCACTTCCTGTGTCAGCTCATTTCACATATGCACCATCCTCCGATAGAAGTTTCCCATCTGTCCCTTTTAAATCAAAGAAGACATCTTCAGTTACCCGAATAATCATTAATCAACCTGATATTTTTGCGTGAAATGTGTGGATAGACTGTATGATGAGGTATAGCTGTATGATAAGCAAAAATACCAATGCCTTAGCAGTTAGCAAATCGCTGTTACAGCGCCAGCAACCTTGCTCAATTCAGCTGCTGTGTGTAAGGAGTTTGCATGTTCTCCAGTGAATATTTTGGTTTCCACCGGGTACCCTGGTTTCCTCTCTCATTCCTAAAAGATGTGTGGGTTTGTAGGTTAATTGGCCACATGGGTGTAATTGGCTGGTGGAAGCTTGTTGGGCCTGTTGCAGTGTCGTGTCTATTAATAAATAATTTCAAATGGCTACTAGTGGTAGTTACTGGTGTGTTTAAATTTCTGCAGAAAAGAGACACAATAAGAATACAATACAATATCTTTGCAGATGTCGAGGATACAAGGCTATCATGCCCAGTTTATTTTGTTAGATAAAAACAATTTGTAGGAAAATACTTGGGGCTTTTGTTATGTTGTGGCACTTTTTTAAAATTACAAAAGTTATGAGATCACTTTGCAATGCAATATTATAATGTTAGCACCCAGAGATGTAGTTGTTATTAGAGTCATTTACATTGCCTATCAAATTATAATTGCAGAAAGGCCATCCCAATCACTTGTTGCAGATTTTCTGAGGTTTCTGGCTGTAGGAAGATCCAGGCTGATAAGAGATAGACCAATGAATTCAAGTGCAGAGTTGTACCTAATTGAAATAAAAGCAAGAAATGCTAGAAATATCCAGCAGGCTGACATGAAAATGAGTTAACATTTCAGATCAATATAATTTCATCAGAACCTGGAAAAGTTGGTCTTTTTTTTGGAACATGAGGAATGCTGGAGAGAATAAGGGTGGGAGACTTAGAGAGATGCAAATGGTTGTGTGCTTGTGGTTGATCTGTAAGGGGTAGCATTTGGACAGTAGGATAAAAGTATTGTTGGATCTGTTGTACTGAGCCTTGCAAATCTGTGGAGAGAGAGTTGTACTGATGTTGTACAGTTGATGTCTTGTTATCTGAACTGGCTGGTTGCAAAACAAACTGAAAATCTAATTAATTGAAACTGTTCAGTTGTATTGCATCCTCAGGGTTGTCAGACAATGTGATGCTGTTTCTTAAGCTCACATTGAATTTTGTTTGGACAGAAAGAAGCCAAAGTGGGTTTGGAATGGAGAATTAAAATGGCAGACAATTGGAAACCGCCAGCTAGTGATGTAGTGGCATTTGCACCAGACTTTGAGGCCAATGGTCCCAGGCTCGATTCCAGCAGACTCCTTGCAAACTTTCCATCCATGTTGGGTTGAGCATTGAGCTAGCAACTCGGTCTTGTAAAAAAACAAACAAGTGCTAAAGAAATGGCAAGGTTGCCGCCTGATGCACCACAAGGCATGGAGAGGAACAACAACAGTTGGAAACTCAGGAGTGAACAGAGGTATTCTGCAAAGAACTTGCTCAATCTGTATTTGGTTACTCCCAGTGTAGAAGGGAAATCACAATGTAAGCACTGAGTGCAGTACACTAAATTTAAGAAATGCAAGTGAACCACTGCTTAACCTCAAGCGAGTATTTGAGCCCCTAGATTTTGGGAAAGAAAGATTAAGTGGCTGATGATGTGAGATTGGGAGTTCACAGAGTTCAAGAGTTAGAATAAGAAGGCTGTGGGAGGGGAAGGAGTACAAGCTAGAAGGTGATAGGTGAGGCCAGGTGGGTAGGGGAGAGAGGATGAAGTAAGAAGCTAGGAGGTGATAGGTGGAAAAGGTAAACAGCTGGAGAAGACCACATCCTCAGAATAGAGAGATATCCAGTTAGAACAGAGATGACGAGGAATTTCTTCAGCCAGAGAGTGGTGATTCTATGGAACTTGTTGCCACAGACAGATGTGGAAGCCAAGTTATTGAGTATATTTAAGGCAAAAATTGATAAATTCTTGAATAGTCAGGGCATGAAGGGTTACGGGGGGGGTGGGGGGTGGGGGAGACAGGAGATTGGGCCTGAGAGGGAAATGGATCAGCCATGCTGAAATAATGGAGCAGACTTGATAGACCAAATGCTCTAATTCTCCTCCTATATTCAATGGTTTTATCTCAAAGAAGGAATCTGATAGGAGAAGAGAGTGGATCACTGAAGAAAGAGGAGGAAGTGATAGGTGAGGAGAAGACAAGGGTGGGAGGTGGGTGGAAGGAAATTATTGGAAGTTGAAGAAATCAATGTTCATGCCAACAGATTGGAAACTACTTGGACAGAATGTGAGGTGTTGCTCCTTCAATCTGAGTGTGGCCTTATCATAGCAGAGAGTAGGCTACGGACCGACATGTTGGAATGGGAATGGGGTTTGGAATTAAAGTCGTTGGCGACCAGGAAATCCTGCTTTTTGAGGATAGAGTGGAACTATTTGACAAAGTGGTCCCCAATATAAAGGAGGGTCTCACCAATATAAAGGAGGCCGCATTGGGAGCAACAGATACAGTTAACAACCCCAACAGAACTGCAGGGGAAGTGTTGCCTGACCTGGAAGAGGCTCTGAATGGAGGTGAATAGGTAGGTGTAGCACTTCTTCTGCTTGCAGGGATAAGTGCTAAAAGGGAAGGAACAAATGGACAAGGGAATCACAGAGGGAGTGATCCCTGTGGAGAGTTGGGGCAGGGGTAAAGATGTGTGTTAAATGAGGCTGCAAGATAAACTCCAAGATTTTATATTTGGTGCCCCTCCCTTACGAAGGCAAGTTGTAGTAAAAGTCAGCTTGGCAAGCATTGACAGAATCAGGTTTTGTTTTGTATGATCTTTTTTGAGTATGATCTTTGATGATGGTATTAGGGTTAGTACTTTGTGAGCAGAATATTGTATGCTCAAAGGCTAAGTTAAAGGCAGCCAGGGCAGTGGAAAAATAGAGAGTCAAGGTCATGCTGTCAGCTCGTAATGAGACAGTTAGAGAGGGTAAGATGATCAGGCTGTCAGCTCGTAATGAGTGAATATAGAGAGGTAAAGATGCCTTCTCATTAGTAATTGATTGAAAATTGACCAAATCATTTTTCAATTAATTTTCTAATGTTCATGTTAGCTGAGGTTATCCTTTAACACTTGATTGATACACAGTACTTTTAGTCAAAATGAAAGTTTTATTGCATAAATGACAAACAGTTAAAAGCAGGACCGTAGTTTAATGGAATCAAAAAGTCTTCGTGCTTTTCATTTCGAATGTCTGAAATTCCACTGTTTGCCAAGCATAGTATAAATTTAACATTTAATTCCTTGTGTTTACTTCACTCTTCATTTTACTTTTGTGCTAAACTTAATTTTCTGATGTACTTTCACATAAATTGGTGGTTAGATATGATTATTGTTATTTAATATAGTATTAATATATTTTTTTGTTTGTTTGCAGTTGGATGAGAAGACCGAATTATTTTCTCGAGTAAGTAACCATCAGTAAAAGTGATCTACATGTATCTTTGTTCCATTGATGAGGTTGCTAGCTTCTTTCTGTTTTAGGGAAAAAGTAGTTCATGTTAGAAAGTTGTCTTAGAATGAAGTTGAAGGCGGCGAGAAATTTACAGAAAATTCTAGTTTTTAAAATTTGAAACATTTGAAGTTTTTTTTTTAGTTACAGGTTTCCCCTGCAATCCAAAGATAGAGCGTTCCTATGAAACCGTTTGTAAACCGAAATGTCATAAAGCAAAGAAGCAATTACCATTAATTTATATGGGAAAATTTTTTGAGCATTCCAAGACCAAAAAATAACCTACCAAGTCATACCAAATGACACATAAAACCTAAAATAACGCTAACATATAGTAAAAGCAGGAATGATATGATAAATATACAGCCTATATAAAGTAGAAACATTGTATGTACGGTATAGTTTCACTTATCAAACTCCGGAAGACAGTGAGCCAAAATCGATTTGGAGTAAATAAATCGGCACGTACACACATGTGCACATACACGCCTATGCACGTATATGCATACGTATGCATATGCATATGCAAGTACATGCATGTGCACGTACACGCATGCGCAAACAACTACCCGCACAAGGCTTCACAGTCATTGTAGTCTTTCTTGGGGTAAACACACGTACAAATTGGGCGTCTTTTTTTCGTAAAAGTGAAAATTATCTTCGGTTAGCAAAAACAGGTACTAATGCAGGTCTTTCATAATAGCAAGCTGTCGTAAAGCGAACGTTCAAAAAACGGGGGACACCTGTAATTTGTAACATAACTGTATTGAGTATTTTACTCAATCATGCCATTTATTAAATACCATTAAATTAGTTTTCATTGTTGATAGTTATAGAATTGATGCAACACATTCTATCATTTTAGCACACTGAATCTTTGCCAGATCCCAGTGGACCAATCCCATCACTCCCTAATGATTTTGCCACCCCACCAGCTCTGCTCCACTACACTGTAAATTTTATTTCTCAAGTGCTTCACAAATTTCACTCTGAAAAATTAAATTAGTTCCATTTTCACCATACCTACAAACAATGAGTTCCTAGGAATCTTTACTCCCCACTTCTTTAATAAAAGATTGTCTCTCATATTGTTTATATTTCTGGATGATATTTCAAATCTGTGCCCCTGGTTCTTTCTTGGTATTGCATGTCATGTAATCTTCCTTTCTTTTCTGAACACCTTATATCATGGATTTTTTTCTTTTGATGAACACGAGATTCTTCAGATGCTGGAAATTTAAGCAACACACTCAAAATGCTGAAGGAAATCGGCACAGCATCTACGGATGAAATAAACAGTTGACTTTTCAGGCGGAGATCCTTTATCAGGACTGGAAAGATAGAGAGCAGGAGCCAGAATAGGAAGGCAATAGTAGGGAATGAGTGTAATTTGGCATGTGATAGGTGAAACCAGATGAGGGGATAGGTGGTTGGGTGGGGGCAGATGGAATCAGAACCAATTGGGAAAGGTAGGGAAGCCTATGGATGAACTGTGTATGTAGGAGGAAAAGAGTTGGGAGCAAAGATAGTGATGAGTGTTAGGATTTCTTCAACTTTATAACTTTCTTTGCTGACGTTATGTTTTGATTTGCACATGGTACGTTACTTGTGCTTCTGTACTATCCATCTCAGGCACGTCTCTTCCGCATCAGAACTTCTGGCAATATGCTGTGAATCTGAATGTCTTCTTCCTGCACAATCTAATTAACTTTGTTCTTTTCTATTCATACTGGCATGTGCCACTGGAAATAGCTCTGACGTTAATGCCTTTTGAATTCTTCTATCTTCTGACAGGCTGAATGTGAGAACTATTCCTGTCCTTTCTATCTTATCAATATCAACAAACCCATACAATTTCTGGCTCAGTCCATACACCCCACAAAGTGCATTGCATCCTCAGAATGATGCTCTTTGTCCTGTCACCAGACAAGACAATACAATGCGTGACTGGTATTGATCATTGTGGAAATACCTTTCATCCATGCCTGCAGGTTATGTACAGAATGTCATCGACCTCTCCAGTATCTAGCAAGGCATATAGTTATAGTGAGACACAGCCCAGAAACAGGCCTTTTGGCCTTTCAAGTCTGTGCTGACCACTGATCCACTTGCATTTAACTAACCTAGCAATTATCGTTTTTTATTCTCTCCTAATTGTCACAATTAGGAGGTATATAATATAGAGGGGCATTGACAGGGTGAAAGCACATAGTCTTTTCCCAAGGTATTTGTGCTGAAAGCACGAGTGCATGGCTCTAAGATTGGAGGCAAGAGTTCTCAAAGAAATATTGGAGGTCGTGAGTATTTGGAATGAGTTGCTGGAAATAGTGGTTGAGGTAGACACGTTAGTAAAATTTAAAAGCTATCTGGATATGTACATGGTTAGGAGAAGCTTAGAGGGCTATCGTCCAAATGTGGGCTTAAGGTACTAGTATGCTGGGCAACACAGCATGAATTGGGCTGAAGGGCCTCATTCCTGCTGTAAGACTATGAGAAGGACATGGATCATTTGGAGAGTTGGGCAAAGTGGTGGCAGATGGAATTTAATTCAGGCTAGTTTGAGACACTGCATTTTAGGATGCTGGCTACTGATAGGACATGTATTTAAATGGACTTCAGGAGTGCTGATGCACAAAGGGATGTCAGGGTGTGAATTCCCTGAAAATGGTGACATAGGGCCTTGAAGAAGGCATTTGGCATGCTTACCTTCATATGTCAAGGTATTGAGGGAAAGAGTTGGGATGTCACTTCACAGTTCTATGAAACATTGGTCAGTCTGTACTTGTGTTTTGATTGATACTTTACAGGGAATATGTGGTAGTGTTAGAGTGAAGAAGAGATTGACAGGTTGTTCCCTGCAATGGAGAGCTTTACTTATAAGGAGAGACTAGATACGCTGGCTTTATTCTCACTGGAACCTCGAAGACTAGACTTTATAAGATTCTGGGGGGCAATAGATAGGGTAAAAAAATGTTCCTAGGCTAGAGCAGTCTAAAACTAAGTGGCACAGGTTTAAGGTAAGCAGGGAGCGATTTGAAGAAGATCTTAGGGCCAGATTTTTCTCACAGGATGTGAGGTGGGGGTGGGGAGGGTAATATAAATGTTTCTTGGTATACAGTGCCTATTAAAATAAAATATTCACTCCCCCCTTGGAAGTTTTCAAGTTTTATTGTTTTACAACATTGAATCATAGTGGATTTAATTTGGCTTTTTTTTACACTGATCAACAGAAAAAGACTTGTGTCAAAGTGAAAACAGATGTCTACAAAATGATCTAAATTAATTGCAAATATAAAACACAATAATTGATTCTGTAAGTATTTGCCCCCTTCAAGTCAATATTTAGTAGATGCATCATTGGCAGCAATTACAGCCTTGAGTCTATGTGGATCAGTCTCTATCAGCTTTGCACACCTGGACACTGCAAGTTTTCCCCATTCTGTACAAAACTGCTCCAGTTCTATCAGATTGCATGGCGATTGTGAGTGAACAGCCCTTTTCAAGTCCTGACACACACTCTCAATTGGATTGAGGTCTGGGCTCTGACGTGACCACTCCAGGACATTAACTTTGTTGCTGTAAAGCCATTCCTGCCTAGCTTTGGCTTTATGCTTTGGGCCATTGTCTTGCTGGAAAACAAATCTTCTCCCAGGTTGTAGCTCTCTTGCAGACTGTATCAGGTTTTCCTCCAGGATTTCCCTGTGTTTTGCTGCAGTCATTTTACCCTCTACCTTCACAAGCTTTCCAAGGCCTGCTGCAGTGAAGCATCCCCACAGCATGATTCAGTCACCACTATGCTTCACGGGAGGGATGGTACATTTTTGATGATGTGTGGAGTTTAGCTCACATTTTGGTTTCATCAGACTATAAAATCATCTTCCATCTGATTTTGGAGTCTTTCACATGCCTTCTGGCAAACTCTAGTTGAGAGTTCATGTGAGTTTTTTTTGTCAACCATGGCTTTCTCTTTGCCACTCTTCCATAAAGCTGCAACTAGTGAAGCATCCGGGCAACAGTTGTATGCGTAGTCTCTCCCATCTCAGCCACTGAAGCTTGTAACTCTTCCAAAGTTGTCTTAGGTCTCTTGGTGGCCTCCCTGACTAGTCCCCTTTTTGCGCGGCTGCTCAGTTTTTGAGGATGGAATGCTCGAGGCAGATTTACAACTGTGCCATATTCTTTGCAATTTGATGATTGACTTAACTGTACTCCAAGGGATATTCAGTGACTTGGAAATTTTCTTGTATCCATTTCTTGACTTGTGCTTTTCATTAACCCTTTTGCGGAGTTGCTTGGAGTGTCCTTTTGCCTCATGGTGTAGTTTTTGCCAGGGTACCGACTCACCAGCCATTAGACCTTCCAGACACAGGTGTATTTTTACTACAATCAATTGAAACACCTTGACTTGCATATAGGTGATCTGCATTTAACTAATTATGTGATGACTTCTAAAACCAATTGGCTGCACCAGTGATGATTTGGTGTGTCATATTAAAAGGTTTGAATACTTATGCAATTAATTATTTTTTTTATATTTGTAATTAATTTTGATCACTTTGTAGAGATCTGTTTTCACTTTGACACAAAAGAATCTTTTTCTGTTGATCAGTGTCACCAAAAGCCAAATTAAATCCATTGTGATTCAATATTGTAAAACAATAAAACATGAAAACTTTAAGGGGGTGAATACTTTTATAGGCACTGTATGTCCTGGATGGGAGTGGGGGGGGAGACACCAATAATTCTCTCAGTAGTTCTTGTAATCCATTGCAGGCTCTTACTGTCAGATGCTTTGCAATTCCCATACCAGATGGTGATACAATTGGTCAGGCTACTTGATAGTGTTCCGGTGGAATATGGTTAGAATGGGGATGGGGAGCCTTGTTCATCTCAATTTCCTCAGGAAGTGGAAGTGCTGCTGTGCTTTCTTGACTAAAGAGGTGGTATTGAGGAACTGGGTGAGATCATCTGTGATATGCACTCCAAAAAACTTGGTGCTCCTGACTCTCTCCATGGAGATGCTGTTAATGTACAGTCGGGTGTGGTCAGCCTGAAGTTCACAATCATCTCTTAGTCTTCTCCACTTTGAGATTCAATTTGTGTTCACACCAGTCCACAAACAACTCTACCTCCTCCCTGTATCCTGACTCATCATTGTTGCTGATGAGGTCAAACACTGTTTTGTCATCAGCAAACTTAATGATGTGGTTAGAGCTGGATTTGGCAGTACAGTCATGCTTCAGCAATGTGAACAGCAGCAGTGATAGAGTCAAATACAATGGGTACTTGGTGAGGAAAAGGAAAAGAGGGATATGGGCCTAACATTGGCAAGAGGGATGAGAGTGGATAATCATGGTTGGTTTGGTTGAGTTGGACCCAAGGACCTGTCTCTGTGCTCCACAACTGCATGGATTAGAAGGTATGGGGCAGGGCAAGAATTATGTGATTTTAGAAGATGAGGTGCTAATGGAACTTATTGAATTCATGTAATCAATCTTTCTGCTTTGTATCAGAAAGGCACAGATCTAATTTAATTCCTAATCTAATCTAATTCCTAATTTGGGTTTTGAACTGGTTTGTCCATAGCAGACAGAAAATAGTAGTGAAAGGCTGGAGGTGCGTGAATAGTGGGATTCCTTGAGGATTGGTGCTGGACCTCTGTTGCCTCTGATATATATCAGTGACTTGGATGAAAAAATAGGTGAATTAGCAAGTTTGTAGATGGTACCAAGACTGGTGAAGTTGTGGGTATAAAGGATTATCTGGGAATACAGCGGGATATAGATCAGTTACAGATATGGGCAGAGAAGTGACTGATGGAGTTTAATCTGGGCAAATGTAAAATGTTGTACTTTGAGAGGTCAATTGAAAGGAGAAATTGTATCGTAAATGGTCGACACCTTAAAAGCATTGAAGCCTAGAAGGATCTTGGGGCTCCTGGTCCATAGTTCACTAGAAGTAGGCACACAAGTGGATAAGGAGGTAAAGAAGGCATGTGGCGTGCTTGCCTTCAATGGCATGGGTGTTCAGTATAAGAGTACGGAAGTCATGTTGCAGCTATAATGAATTTTACTCAGGCTGAGCATGGAGTGTGGTGCCATGGAGTTCTGGTTGCCACATTACAGGAAGGATGTGGAGACTGTGAAAAGGATGCCAAAGAGGTTTACCAGGGTGATGCATGGATTAGAAGTTATGAACTATGAGGAACAGTTGGACAAACATGAATTGTTTTCCCAAAAGTGTCAGAGGTACAGGGGAACCTTGATGGAGGTTTTTATGAGATGCATTGATTGGGTAGGGAGTCAGAATCTTTTTCTCTAGGTAGAAATGTTAAATACCAGAGGATAAGGCTAGAAGAGGGAATGTAAAGGAAACTCGAGGGGCAAGTTTTTACACGGTGAGTGGTAGGAGCCTGGAATGGGTTACCAGGTATAGTAGTGGAGTTTAAGAGGCTTTTAGATAAACACATAAAGGGAGAGGAGGAATATGAGGAATACACAGGAAAAACACTTTCAGTGTAAACCGACATTAAGATCAGCGCAATAATATGACCTGAATGGCTTGTCCAGTATTGTACTGTGTTCTATGTAATGTAAGATCAGAACCTAAAATGCAAATTCAATGTTTCTCTCTTCATATTAGTATTTGATCTGCTGAATATTTCTAGCAATTTCTTTTGTTCCAGATTTCCAGCTGTTCTGTTCTCCATTTCACAGATGAAGCAGTTTTTTCCCCATCTTTTTGAAGCCCTCATTCATCATCTTTCTATTTACAGTCCTCAAGACAGATTAACTGTGACTAAGATGCATTAATTTGTTCTTTTATCTTGGTCTCCACCTGTCACATACTTTTCCTTTGTTCTCTCCATCCCAGTCCTGTTCACATTTTTAAAACTTAATATTAGCAATGTCTACTAGATCTATGCATCTCATAATATTATAAACATCTATCTGGTCTCCCCTAAGCCACTCCTTCAGAGAAAACTACCTAGTTTGTCCAACCTCTCCTTAGAACTCATACTGTCCAATCAAGGCAGCATTCTGCTGAAGTTCTGCATCCTTTGCAAAGCTTCCACATCTTTCCTGTAATGGGATGACCAGAGGGTTTCTATTCAAGAAAACAAGATTAATTTGTCATAAAACATTGAATTATAATTTAAATTATTTTGAATTTTCTTGGCTATTTCTTGGCAGTTTAAAGGGTGAGGAAATCAGTTGAATTCTAGACAATCAGTTCTTATGACAATAATTGGAGAAAAATCTTTCACAGAAAAGAAATAATCTCCCAAGGCTCAAGTAATATGTAGATGGTGCTAATATAGAGGAGCAACACAAAATAAGAGATAAAGCAAGTGACTAAGGTGTCACTGGAGAAGCACTTTGGAACCAGACCATAATTAGATTAGTTTTTAAACTATTATGGGAGAAGAGGGGAATAGTTCACAAGTTAAATTTGGGCAGTCTAATTTTGATGATATGAGTCAGGAACTTGAAAAAGGAGATTGGGAGAGGCTGTTTGCAAGTAAAGGGATATCTTGGGAGTGGGAAGTTTTTAAAAGTGAGACAGGGAGTGTGTTCAGGACCAACATGTTCCTGTAAGAGTGAACAGCAACACTTGCACAATTTGTTGATGAAAGATTTTGAGGCTCATGAAAAAAGAGGAGGCATATATGTGGTTTCAGCAGCTGAGATCAAGGAATATAAGGACATTGGGGGTATGTTTCAGGGGGAAATCAGGAATGCAAAAAGAGAAAAATTAGGTGGATTTGGCAGATAATATAAAGGAGAGTCCTAAGGGGTTCTTTAAGTGTATTAAATACAAAAGCATAACTTGGGAGGAAAAAGGGCCCCTTATGGATTAACAAGTTTGTCTGTGCTAGTAACCACAGGAAATGGGTGATACCTTAAATGAATATTTCATGGAAACTATGGAATTCAGGGCAGAGAACATTGCTGTCTTGAAGGTCCCAGAAGGCCGGAGGGTGACTTAAGTGGTGTCTTTATTTAAGAAGGGCTGCAAAGGAAGCCAGGCAACCCAAAGTCAGTAAATCACTGATGGGAAAGTTGCTGGAAGGAATTCCGAGAGACAGGATCTAACTGCAGTTTGGAAAAGAAAGGGCTAGTTATTACTAGTCATTATGGCTTTGTGCATGGAAAATTGTCTGTCAAAAATCTGATGTTTTTTGAAGAGGTGACCACGAGTGTTGCTGAGGATGACATGGCAAGGTAAGGTCCAGTGCACTATGCTAGTCTGGAACGTTGCTGATGTGACCACTGCTACACAATAGGTATCAGTCCTGGATCTGCAGTTGTTCTTTATCTGTATTAATGATTTAGATGAAAAATTGGTGGTATTGTGGACTGTGAAAAAGGTTGCCACAGGATCTCGAACAGGATCTGGAAAAGTGGATCAAGGAATGGCAGATGGAATTTAATTTGGAGAAGTGGAAGGTGTTGTATTTTGGGAAGTTAAGCCAGGGCAGGGCTTGCACAGTGTTGTGCTGGCAGAATGTTGTAGAACAGGAAGACATAGAGATACAAGTGACACAGGTAAACTGGATGATGAAGGTGGTGTTTTCCATGCTTGCCCTGATCAGTCAGGGCATTAAGTACAAGAACTGGGGCATCATGTTACAACTGTATAAGATGTTGATGATCCTTAATTGCAAGTATTGTGTGCAATTCTGATTGCTAAGTTAGAAAACATATGTCATTAACCTTGAAAGGGTGTTTAAAAAAGATTCACAAGGATGTCATTGAAGTGGAGGGCTTGATTTATAAGTAGGACTGGATAGCTGGGGCTTTTCTCCCTGGAGCATAGGAGGCGGGGGGAGGGGTGGGTGGTGATGCAGCGATGCTTTTGTATTTATGGCAGGTATAGATTAGGTGAATGGTCACAGTCTTTAGCCTAGGATTGATGAGTCTGAAACTAGAGGGCATAGATTTAAGAGGGGGGAAATTTTAAAAGGGATGTGAAGGAAAACCCTTTTAACACAGAGGATGGTGGGTATGTGGACTAAGCTGCCAGAGGAAGTGGTAGAAGCTGGTACAATCACAACGTTTAAATGGCATTTAGACAGATACAGAACATGAAAAGGGAAAAATTAGTGGACTTATGGGCTAACTATTGGCAAATAGGGCTGAATCAGGTCGACAACTTCCTCCGCATGAACAATTTTTCCATGCTGTATGGCTTGCCTCATTATTGGATTTTTGTTGCAGACCATTCCTAGCAGTTTCTAATTGAGTGCAGGTTACTTTGAATGATAAGTAATCAATATTACCACTGATATGAGTAAAGCCATCGTAGGAAAAACCCTCTTAACCATTGTGCACATCTACATGAAACTGTTGTAGAAAAGTAGCATCCATCATCAAAGATCCTCACCACCCAGGTCATGTTCTCTTCTCACTGCTGCCATCAGGTTGAAGCTACAAGAGCCTCGGGACTCGCACCACCAGGTTCAAGAACAGTTACTATACCTCAACCAGGCTTTTGAACAAAAGGGGGTAACTGAACTCATCTATTGAGATGTTCCCACAACCAATGATTTAACTTTAAGGAATTTTTATATTGTTATTTCAGGCTCTGGTTATTTATTGCTATTGATTTATATTTGCAGTTTGTTGTCTTCTATGCTCTACTTGATCTTTCATTGATCCTGTTATAGTTACTATTCTATAGAGTTGCTGAGTATGCCCATAGGAAAAAGAATCTCAGGGTTGTGTGTAGTGACATTTATTTACTCTGATAATAAAATTTACTTTGAACTTTGCTACTGACTTTATATTACTTGAATGTATCTTCTACAATCCGGAATGATTTAACACCTTTTAAAATATTTCAGCATTTCAGACAATGCAGCACTGACTCAGTGGGCACTGAAACGCCAGCTCAGATTATATGTTAATTGTACCATAGTGCATTTTTATTGCTTGCTCTTATGGTCAAATTATGTCCATTGAGCCACAGATGGCATGACCACTGTCTGATTGCACCTAGAAAATCCTACTGAAAGAATGGGGTATAGCTTATCAGTTGATAAGAATTTTAGAATTCTCAATTTTATCTTCTACATGGGGCTGAGGAAGAAGGTAGCCCGTGGTCCTATTGTTTTCTCTCAAGAGTTAGGTCAAGAGTTCGCTCTACTTTGAGCAACTTTAAGATCTTGCACATACAATATGGCAGCTTTCAGTAATAAATAAAATATGTTTTTATCCATTTACATCATTCAGAATGATAACTAAAGATTAACCAATAGTCTGCAAGGTAAAATTTTGTTCTTTTTCCCCAGAATCTGCTCTATCAGTTGTCAAACAGTTAGGAAAAAAGTTCGGTGTTCCGATATTTTGCTCTTATTCTCTGGCAGCAAGTACCAACCATCTGTCTTTTTGTTCTTTTATTAGCCAGCATCACGAAATGCAGTTTCAGGATTGTCCGCAGCCACACTGTCCTCCCTTGGAGGAGCTTCCTCACGACGAGGCAGTGGGGAGATAAGTGGTATTCTGGATCCAGATGTTTCACTTAGTGAAATGCGGGTAAGGTCTATTGAACTTTCAATATGGCTGGAAATATTTAATTGTTTTCAAATGCTTCTGTCAATTTTAAGAATTCTTATACAATGTGGTTACTTAATGTTTTTGCACCCTCCCCCTCCTATTTATCCACTGGTTCATTCCATGTGTCCAACAGGATATCTATGAGCTTAAGGACCAGATACAAGATGTAGAGGGGCGATACATGCAGGGATTAAAAGAACTTAAGGTATCAGGGCCATGTCCCCAGCATGTTTTGTCTGTTTCCTCTGGCTGCCATAATGGGAATTTGTGCTACACTCTTTAACATGCAAGAGTAGAAATCCTCCAGCAGTTGACTAACTTTTTTTTGAATGATTGCTAGAGAATGTGGATTCTTAAGGCATGTGTTTTGTTTTTCCTAATGTAGACCTGTCAGCAGTTTATGTTAACATGTGCAGTATCAAAAATTTGTAAGTTGTATTAATGTTACAAAGCAACCAATGTGAAAAGGTAGCAGTTGGAATAAATTACAAGTGACCTATAAAAGTAGAAAGCAATTGTTTAATTCTTGATCTGTGATTTATTTTGGTTTCAGTTTCATTGATTTTTTACAGATATTCCTTGATTTATAAATATTTGATTAATTTTTGTTATAATTCCATTGACGCTTTAGTCTGTATTCTTTATATACAAATCTGAATTGCTACAATAAATGGCACACAGTTGGAGAAAGAAGGAAATGTGAAGATAAAGAGAAATTATTAATATCTGTAATAATAACTGGCAGCAGCCTACAATGTATTTCAGTTGTGCAGATCATAATGATTCTTTTTGGCACAACTACGTAAATACAGTTGAAGTCAGAAGTTTGCATACACTTAGGTTGAAGTCATTAAAACTCATTGTAACCACTCCACTGATTTCATATTAGCAAACTATAGTTTTGGCAAGACGTTGAGGATATCTACTTTGTGCATGGCATCAGTAACTGTTCCAACATTTGTTTACAGACAGTTTATTTCACTTTTAATTGACTATATCACAATTCCAGTGGGTCAGAAGTTTACATACAAAATCAAAAGAAATCAGCCAAGACCTCAGAAAAAAAATTGTAGACCTCCACAAGACTGGTTCATCCTTGGGAGCAATTTCCAAATGTCTGAAGGTACCATATTCATCTGTACAAACAATAATAAACACCATGGGACCACGCAGCAGTCATACTGCTCAGGAAGGAGGCACATTCTGTCTCCTAGAGATGAACGTACTTTGGTGCAAAAAGTGCAAATCAATTCCAGAACAACAGCAAAGTACCTTGTGAAGATGCTGGAGGAAACAGGAAGACAAGTATCTATATCCACAGTAAAACAGTCCTATATCGACATAACCTGAAAGGCTGCTTAGCAAGGAAGAAGCCACTGCTCCAAAACCACCATAAATAAGCCAGACTACAGTTTGCAAGTGCGCATAGGGACAAAGATCTTACTTTTTAGAGAAATGTCCTCTGGTCTGATGAAATAAAAAATGAACTGTTTGGCCATAATGACCATCGTTACGTTTGGAGGAAAAAGGGTAAGACTTGCAAGCCAAAGAACACCATCCCAACTGTGAAGCATGGGGGTGGCAACATCATGTTGTGGGGGTGCTTTGCTGCAGGAGGGACTGGTGCACTTCACAAAATAGATCATGAGGAAGGAAAATTATGTGGATATATTGAAGCAACATCTCAAGACATCAGCCAGGAAGTTAAAGCTCAGTCGCAAATGGGTCTTCCAAATGGACAATGACCCGAAACATACCTCCAAAGTTGTGGCAAAATTGCTTAAGGACAATAAAGTCAAGATATTGGAGTGGCCATCAAAAAGCCCTGACCTCAATCCGATAGAAAATTTGTGGACAGAACTGAAACAGCGTTTGCGAGCAAGGAGGCCTACAAACCTGACTCAGTTACACCAGTTCTGTCTGGAGGAATGGAACAAAATTCCAGCAACTTACTGTGAGAAGCTTGTGGAAGGCCACCCAAAACATTTGACCCAAGTTAAACAATTTAAAGGCAATGCTACCAAATACTAACAAAGTGTATGTAAACTTCTAACTCACTGGAATGTGATGAAAGAAATAAAAGCTAAAATACAGGTATTCCCTGAGTCACGAACGTCCGACTTACGGACAACTTGTACTTACGAACCGAGGAAGGAGAACGCCATCTGCCATTTTAAGTGGGATCCCGACGCCGTCCACCATTTTAAGTCGTTGCCGTTGACACTGTATTGAGTGTTTAACTTTGTATTTGGCTTAAAAATTTCTTAGTAAGATTCATCCTGACCCCGCCCCCCCCCCCCCCCCCCCACCCCCAGTGCTGGTCAGCTGGTGGCGCAATGAGATCAGTGCTGGGCTGGAGAATGGAGGTTTCCCAGTTCGATCCAGTGACAGACCACTTCCGTGCCAGGTTGATGTCGATCCAGTGACTCCTGTACCATCCGTGCCGGGTTGATATCGAGCTCGCAACCCGACCTCATAAAAAAAAAACCCATTGCCACCTCCAGTTTAAATTCCCACGTGGAATATTGTGGATGGTCAAATACCCAAACCCAGCACAGCCCCCACTTGTCCCATTCAGCCTGTCTCAGTGCGGTGGTCGTTAGGACCCATTGGACCTCGGGAGCCGGCGGAGCTCAGGACCCGCCGCCTGCAGTGTTTCTGTTCCATTGACGGTGTGCGGTGGTCCTTAAGACCCAGCGGACCTCGGGAACTGGCGGAGGTCGGGACCTGACGCCCGCAGTGTTTCTGTTCCATTGACGGGAAGCGATCGCGATTGAAAATAAAGTGGAAATAATAAAGCATTTGGAAAGAGGTGAAATGCCATTGGCCATTAGAAAAGCGTTAGGCTATAGTCGGTCAACGATCGGAGCAATTTTAAAGGATAACGGATAAAGTGAGAATAATGGAGCATGTGAAAAGCCCTGCTCCAATGAAAGCTACGATTATTACTAAGCAATGCAGTGGTTTAATTATTGGAATACATACGCTTCTTAAGTGTTTTATATGCATAGAAAAGTAAAATATATACTATATACTAAGACAAACGTTAGACTAACTGACGCTAAATAATACCGGATGTACTTGTCCGACTTATGTACAAATCCGACTTAAATACGGACTCAGGAACAGAACTAGTACGTAACCCGGGGACTGCCTGTAAATCATTCACTCTACTATTATTCTGACATTTCACATTCTTAAAATAAAGTAGTGATCCTAATTGACCTAAGACAGGAATGTTTTCTAGGATTAAATGTCAGGAATTGTGAAAAATTGAGTTTACATGTATTTGGCTAAGGTGTATGTAAACATCTGACCTCAACTGTATATCTATAGTCGAATTAACTTGCTGCTGGAGTAAAGGTTACCAACTTTCAAAATTATGTGTTACATGGCATTTCCAAACGTGGTCACATAAAGACCAATCCCAATTTTTTTGTGGTTGAAAACATGATAATGCAATTATTTTCTCATGCCACATTCACTCTCCCCAAATTGGCAAACCACTAGTAACATTTTGCTTCCCTGCTATTCAAGATCTGTGTTAAAAATTCAGATATTTGTGGTGATATTCTTTATACTTAATTTACATATTTAAAGTTTAGGTTTATTTACTGACATTCGTGAGCTCTGGGACCTACCTAGATATTTTATGTTGAAACAATATAAATATACATGTTTAATAAAATCTGAGAATGCAATCTATTCATAAATCAAGGAGTATCTCTTTTTTTGTAATTTATTATGTTTAGAATGTGTCTTGAATCAAAATAGTGTCCTAGTTTTCTGGAATATTCCTCAGAAAATTTCAGTTATCTTTTTGGGAAAGCATGGATATTGGAAATTTAAAGTCAAAATTTCATTTACCACTGGAAATGAAAGCTGTCTTAGACAGTTTTTATGGTTCTTCATCCTACAATTCTTGAAGCATTGTCACATGTGAATGCCTTTGTAAAACAAACATTCTAATCCTTTGAAATGCGTGGCTAAATAGTGTTTATTTTTGGCAAGGTGGAAGTGCTTTTATCTGGACTATGATGAGCTATTTGGAAAAGTCAGTAGTTTAATTAGAAGATAATGAAATGTCAATTAAAGGTGAAATTCATGTAAAAACTAATCAAAAATATTATCAGTTAATAAGCTTTACAAATTGGACTCTGAGAATGGAAAGGGGAACCTTATTAATTTATATGAATTTCAGTACCAGTCTTAAAACTGTTTCATCATAAAAAATGAAGGGACTGTGTTCAATCTAGTAATCTTTCACATGATTGCTTTTTATATAATAAATTTGTGTTGTGTAAAATATTATGTATTTTGCTTCTGCATGGCATGATTATTGGCAAGATATTTTATTTAACAAAGTTTCTTGCCTGTTAGAACAAAGATTTCTCATACTAAGTTGTTTGTTAGAAAACCTTACTAGTCTAAATGTATTACTTGTGACTAACCTATTATTACAGTAGTCTCTAAACCTGATTTATTACTATCCGCATTCTGCTTGTGTTTAATTTTTGACACCAAACTAGAAGAAGTTGATATTATCAGGTGTAGCAGATTTAATTAAATATGGGCAAGTGGCAAGTACTTTAGGGCTTGCCTGTAAGAGTAGCATAAAACAGAGGTAAAAGTGTCATGAATTTAAAGAAACCCCTGAAATGTAACCAGAAGCAAAGAACTGTTTGACTAAGCAAGTTGAGTTTGTATTCAACAAATTATTTTTCTTTGACTTACATTTTGAATTGTTTTTTAAACATGAAGGCATTTATGAATTTTTGAGGGGATATTCAGAAGATTGCCAGATTGACTTTTTCCTATCTCGAAGCTGCTTATTGGTAGCTGCCAAATTAAGCATTTAATAAGAATGAGGCAACATTTGGTAATTGAAGAATCATGTAACCTTTTAACCTACTATGTAGGCTGAGAAATTTCTCTATTAACAAACTTTCATTGGGACCAAATTACAATCATAGAACGTGGAGACTGAGGCGGGCTGTAAGGTTTACCAATGTGAATGTATTCTGCTGATAGTGAATATGACAAAATCCATTTTCAAAGCAGAAGTTTAATTTGAATGTTTCTTATCAGCCCGATTTATGTGGTCTTTTTGAAGAGCTGTTTTTAGTGTTCTGCAATTAAGATATACTGGCAATTTTGTTGAGTTGGCCTTTGGACTTGAGATCATTACAGGGGTGTTTCTAGTCATATTTTAAAGAGTAAAGGAAATTGCTACAATATTACTTTTGTCCCAAATAAAACCACTGTTCGAAATTATCAGCTGGTCAAGGCAGCATTTTGTGGAGAGAGAAGTAGAGTTAAACATTTCAGTTAAGTGATTCTTCCTGAAAGTCTATTGTTTCTCTTCAAGACATTAAATTATCATTTATGAAAGAAAAACAGTGGGAATAACTGGGAATTAATGCATGTTTATTGTTTTTCAAGATGAAGACCTGATAATCTAATTGACTATAATTGACATTCTTGTCTACCACAAAACTATCATGTTAGTTTACATGCATAGCTCCATGTACCTTTTGTTCACAGTCATTTCCAACATTATTAATGCTATTACTGAAACATGAATTATTTCAAATTGCAGGATTCCTTATCGGAAGTAGAAGAGAAATATAAAAAAGCAATGGTTTCCAATGCACAACTTGACAATGAGAAATCAAATCTTGTCTATCAAGTGGACACCCTAAAAGACGTTATTGAGGAGATGGAGGAGCAGATGGCAGAGCTATATAGAGAGAATGAGGAAAAATCCAAGGTAGTTGGTTATAAACTTATGAACCATTAACTGGGTGTTACTGTTGACTTTGCACTATATTGATCAGGAAGTGAGGGAAACTATTCTAATGTTACAACTATGGAATTGTTTTAATTGAAATTATTGTTACTCAGTTTTTTTTGTTGTTGAATGCATTGGTGTATCCTGCATGACATGGTCAAATGAGCATCAAAACCAGGCAAAAGCTTTGATTGTGATGCTTTGTGTCTTTGATACCAGGTTACCTTATTTCCAGGAGTAGAAAAAAAAAGGGAATTTCATTGGGCTAGATTTTGCACTATACACCAAAGTCTCATACAAGTAAATTTGTACATTCATGAGGTGAAAAGCTGGATGGGGCCCAGATCTGATGAGCTTTCATGAGCAATATACAAAATTGTACTCAAACACTTGCCTGATCAATTGGTAGTGTTCACTCTGGCACCAGGAAAGGGAAGTCACTTAAGGGAAGAAGTTGAAGACTGAGAGAAAAAAATGGACCTGTGATAACCTCGTTACCCACAGTATAAGAATATAAAATAGGAATAAATTTTAATTAAAACTATCATTTAAACTGTTTCTTTATTAGGAACTGGAACGACAGAAACATATGTGTAACGTGTCACAACATAAAATAGAAGAATTAAAAGAAGGTATTCGGCAAAGAGATGAACTGATAGAGGTAGGTGGAAGGTTAAGGACCATTCCTGTCAAAGGATATCTCCTGGATGTGAAAAACATTTGGACAATTATATTGATTATAATGGTGAATGGTATGGTTGTTGGAAATTTTACAGAAAGTGTTCTGGATTTTATTTGGAAGTAGAGCAATGTGGTATATTATATTTCTATTTCATCCTTGTTTTGTGATTGTTGTGAATTTGGAAACAGACCTTTGGTCCTCTGTGTTATATCTCTCAATGACTCTTAAATAAGTTTCAAATTAAGCTTTGTTCCCAGGATGAAAGTTGAAAGGCTGTGAAATCAGTTGACTATTCACCACATCATTGTGCCTGAGATGATTAGATTTGTTAAAACGTATATCAGCATTATTTTTATTGCTTTATAAGAATTAAATTTTTGAGCATTTCAGGGTGAAATGCCATGAATTTCAGTCTTGAATTTCAATACCTTAACTACTCTAAATTTTAGCAATAGAAATAAAAAGCTGATTGCACTCGATAGCTAATAACCAAAAAAACTGAGGTTTAGTAACAAAGTCTCCATTTTTGAGCAGTTTGAATAGGTTTAATCATGACTTGTCATCAGGACAGCTGTACAACATCTAAATTTTGTTTTGGAACTTCATTATTTTGTAACACTGGGGAAAAACGGAAATTTATTTCCCAACAATAACACTGCCTGCTTCGATGAGTGAGACTTTTAGTATCTTCTTTAGGTAGACTCTAAAGCAATGTGATGTTTAATGCAATCTGCTTCTTTTGTAATATACTAGCATTCACTTTCTGCAGATCCTCTTTGTTTCTATATCCTAGATTCATTTTGTCTCCCCTTTTTTCCCCCTTTTTTACTGTCATTTCTGTTGTTTACTTGCTCTGAATCTCCCCTCCTTGTCTATAGGAAAACAAGTGTCTACAACAGAGGGTGGACACCCTCATGAGGGAAGTGTTTGATCTGCAGGAAACTATCAACTGGAAAGACAAAAAAATTGGGGTAGGAGGCTAAAATGAACAGTGGGTTTGCAAATGCATGAGGTGTTTATTGGTCGGTAAATGTAAGGGTTTCTCTGACCAGTCACTATGATGAAGCATGCTATAGTTGTTAACAAGTTAAATAAAATAAAATCATACTTGTTACAAGTAGTTTTAATATAAATTTTCTGTAATTTGTTTTATTGGTTGATGTAGGTTTAGTAATTTTAAACATCTGAAAGCATGCTACAGATGCTGATAGTTGTGCAAGATGAAGAGGAATGATAAATATCACAAAATTTTAGTTGAGGATGAGAATTTTGATACTTCTGAACTTGATCCCATTCATTTTTTTGCTCCTTACCATTTCATCTGTTTTGTTTATATGTTGTAATTCACATTTCCTTCATCTTTCTGCTGTTTTCCTTATTCTGCTTGCTATCCTGTGATCAGGCTCTAGAGAGGCAGAAAGACTACTTTGACTGCATTAGGAATGAGCGTGATGAACTCAGAGATGAATTGACTGATCTGAGGGAAAGAACAAAGGTAGGAAATGTACATGGTTGAGGCCAAAGATTGATTTATTTTGGTTTGTGCTGAACATTTATTTTCAGTTGAAATTGGCAACTGAACATTAAATAGCATAATGTTAAAAGGTTTGATAAGCACCATTACTATTTGTAGTCAAAATTTCACTTCGGAGAGCAATTTCCTTAATGACACAATATCAGTCATTCTTAACATATAACTGTGTTTTTAAGGAAAGCAATTTAAAGTAATAGAAAATTCCTTTTCTGTTAATTCCAAGAGAGCAAGAATTGTTTACCTTGAATGAGAAAGCTTAATCTTTTTGATTGTTCCAGCGTGATTGATATTCACTATTTTTTAAATCAACTGTTCAGCGTGTGCTTTTTAGTGTTTGTTAGGTCCTTCTATAGAAAGTGGAGTTTGAAGGTTCATCTCTTTTGCATGGTACTTCACTTAACATGTTTTAAAAAAAATTTTTGTTCCTCATGTGAAACAGTATCTTCTTTTAGCAACAGGCAACTGAGCATTTTTCATGATTTAACTCCCAGTTTCCAAGGAGATTAGCCTGTAATTTATAGGTTTAATGATGGCAAAACTTTAATATTTCCTCCATAATTTTCTATATTAGGTCCTTTGTACTTGACCCACAAAGTCTCCCGATTTCATAATGCCATTTTTAAAATTGCTTACTGCTCTCCTCTATCTTTGTAATCTCATATTTTTATGGGGTTTCAAAAATGAACATTGTTGAAGATTTAATTATTTTAGTTTATTGAGCACTAAAATTTATTTTGGTCCTGTGTAACCATGAAAGAAGGTTTTTTTGACTCATTGAGCTTTCTGGCCCTCAGCGATCCTATTATTCCTGTTCCCTGGTTTGATTCCTTGTTGTGCATTTAACCATTGTGTTCTGACAGCTATGTCTCAAGTGACAGACTTTGGGAATTGTGATACTGAGGTTCTTCAGAAGTCAGGAATGAGGCAGAAAACTTATTAATTATGACCATTTATTAAATGTTACAGGAATGAAGAAGGAACAAAGCAAAAGAGACAAAGAACAAATAAGTCATGACCTTATGCAAAAATTAGCTCAGACTATAAAGATAAACAAAATTCAGTGATAACAATTAAACTCTGAAATAGCCAGATTCAAGTGGCATGACTCCTGCTAGAGAAAAACTACAAAGATTCTAGAAAAATATAGAATCTCCGATACAACAATTACTGGAAAATTCACTGAACTATTACATTTATATTGGTGATTATATTAAAATTCAAGCAAGCATAGGAAAGTTTAAACAAAGTTTATCTTTTTAAAGCAAAATGACAATTTTCACTATAATCCGGCACACCTTCACTGTAGCTTCCATTTCAGAGTTAGCTTAAAGCTGACCCCTATGGCTCTACTTTTCATTGTCTAATGTCGTGTTGCCTGGTTTTTGTGTAGAAAAGCTCTGCAAATGATTCCTCGTGGAGTCCAGTGATGGAATATGTTCCTGCAGTTCTGCAATACTTGTGCCGTATCAGTTTATGGAACATAGAACAGTACAGTACAGCAACAGGCTATTTGTCCCACAGTGCTATGCTGAACTAATTAAACCAATGATTGCTAATTACACTGATCTCTTCTGCCACGTGTGGCTCATATATCTCCATTCTCTACATATTCAAGTGCCTATCTAAAGGAGCCTCTTAAAACCCTCTGTCCATATCTGCCTCCACCACCACCTAAGGCAACGCATTCTAAGCAACCATCAAAAGAGATGTGTGGGGGGTGGTGAAGGAATAAAAACTTACCCCACACCTCGCTTTTGAACTCCCCTCTCACCTTAAATGCACACCCTCTAGTATTAAAATTTCAACCCAGGAAAAATCGATCAATGCCTCTCATAATATTATGAACTCCTATCAGGTCTTCCCTCAACCTCCTGCTGCTCCAGAGAAAGCAACGCTAGTTTGACTAACCTCTCCTGGCCTCTAATTCAGGCAATACCCTGATTCACCTCTTCTAAACCCTCTCCAAAGCCTCCACATTCTTCCTATAATGGGTGACCAGAATTGAATGCAGTACTGGCAGAAGAGCAGTATTTGCATTTGAAGGGAGAAAAATGGTTACAAAGCACCAAAACGAGTTTATTTAGTGATTTTTAATTGAAAATTCAAAAAAATTTGATTTAGGTCTTTAATGGTTTTTATTCATTTCTGAAACTAATGCTTTGAATATTTTTGCAAAACTTTAGCTATCTGAGCATTAGAAAGATTAAAGAGCATTTTCCCTTGACAGCAGCCAAGCCAAAGAGCATGTTAGAATGGATTGCTGAAGCTGTTACCTATATTTTCATGGGTATGGATTGTGCAAGCCATACCCCCATGATTATGGGCACTATGGTAATATACCAGTTAGTACAACACTATTACCACTCGGGGTATCAAGAGTTTGGAGTGCAATTCCAGTGCCGTCTGTAAAGAGTTTATTCGTTCTACCCGTGACTGCTCTGGTTTCCTTCCACAGTCCAAAGATTAATTAGCCATTGTAAATTGTCCTGTGATTAGGTTAATGTTAAATAGGTGGTTTGCTGGGCGGAACAGCTTGTTGATCCAGAAGGGCCTGTTCCACTGTGTCTCTAAACACATAAATAAATAATAAATTCATCCCTGGAAGTTGTTGACTCTATACAGGGCCTTCCCCTCTGAGGTTGTGTATGTTGACTTTGGAGATCTACACTAGGTAAGTATGGGGCTTTGTTGTATGTCAATGACCACCGCAGGTAATCTGTTGTTTGTGCCAAAACTGACATTGTTATGAAATCAGAAATTAAATTTTCTGTTAAAAGCTACAGAGATTTCAATGCAAGAGCTGTAGGTTTTTATCTTTAAGTGGACTGCAGCTTCTGGTGGTCACACATGTAGTTTGCAAGTAATATTTGAAAGTTATGTCATTGTGGTGACCTGTTCCTCTAGACTGAATCTTTCCAGTAATGCTCAAATGAGGATCGGTGATTTTATGTGAATTTCTTTAAATTTTTGACCCTAAAAGTGTTAAATAATGAATTGTCTATAAATTAGTGTTTAACTTCTTGCTGAGCTGAAAAATCTTTCGTGCTGCAAAGCTGATTATTTACATTGGTGACAAAGTGATGAAAAATGCCATATATTTTAAAACTAATCTTTTTTAACATTTGATATTTGAAATCTTCATTTCATTTTCTTTGAAATGATTAAAAATAATTGTTATCTATATTTTACATTCTTGTTTGCTGCCTGTGAGAATTTATTGGTCTTACTGGTTGCTACAGTAGCTGTGAAAACACTTGTTTTAGGATGCCACAGATGCCTTGTAGCTGGAGCCAGGTTAAAGGCCATGTAGGAGTAGGAAATTGGCATCATATTTGAGGACAGCCTAATTCATTATTAGTGACAAACTCAGTCCATTTGAATATTGCTGTGGTTTAGAATTTCCAGTCAGTGATCTAAGAATCTGTGCTATTTAGCTATTGTAATATATCTTTTAAAAGGCAATGAATCAAATAATCCCATTGTTATTAAAATCTATGCAAGTATATCCTGTCAAGCTGAACTGTTAAATTCAAATATGCCAAGCAATGATGATATTAGCAGTGACATTAAATTTGGTAAATCCTGTTGCCTGGGACTCATCTCCAGAATGCTGACCACATATATTTTCACCTAAAAATAGCCCTTGACTTTGATATAAAATTACATAATTATCGTAAAGTAACTTTCTATTTGTGATCTCCTCTTGAGGTACAAATCTTATTTAATTGTAAATATTTTCTCACATTGGACAATGAATTTTACTGTGTAAACTCACTATCAATTCTGTAGATTAGATCCATCTGGGTTTTGGATAGTATTGAAATGTAGGAAGCTTTAAAGATAAATTTTACTCAAAGTGTGAAAGACTGGAACAGATGGTCTCAGCAAATTTTAGAACATAGAACAGTATAGCACAGGAACAGGCCTTTCAGCTCATGATGACTGTGCAAACACAATGCCAAATTAAACTAAATTCCTTATGTCTGCACTGGTCCCTATGCCTCCATTCCTGCATATTCATGTGCCTGTCCAAAAGCCACTCAAATGCCCCTATACTTTCTCTATCTAGCACTGCCCCGGCAACCTGTTCCAGGTACTTAGCACTCTAAGTAAAATAAAAGAACTTGTCCCACACATCTTTAAATACTTTGCCTTTCACCTTAACTGCATGTCTTCTCCCATTTCTACCCTGGAAAAAGATTCTGACTGTCAATCTTATTTATCCCTCTCATAATTTTATAAACTTCTATCACACCTTCTTTCAATCTCTGCCACTACTGAGAAAACAATCCAAGTTTGTCCAACCTCTCCTTATAGCTGTTGTACCCTAATCAGCAGCATTTTTGGTAAACCTCTTCAGCCTTTTCAAAGCCTCCACATCCTTCTTGTAATAGGGCGACCAGAACTGCACACAATACTCCAAGTGGAGCCTAACCTAAATTTTATATACAGTTGCAAGAAAATGTTTGTGAACCCTTTGTAATTACCTAGTTTTCTGCAGTAATTACTCATAAAATGTATTCTGATTTTCGTCTGTCATAATAATAGACAAACATAATCTGCCTAAACTAATAACACAAACAATTGTACTTTCGTGTCTTTATTGAGCACATTGTTTATTCATTCACAGTCCAGGCTGGAAAGCGTATGTGAACCCTTGTATTTTATAATTGGTAGAACCCCCTTTAGCAACAATAACCTCTACCAACCGTTTCCTGTAGTTGCCGATCAGACTTGCACAATGGCAAGGAGGAATTTTAAACCATTCCCCATACAAAACTGTTTCACTTCATCAGTATTTCTGGGATACCTTGCATGAACAGCCCTCGACATGCCAGAGCATCTCAATCGGGTTAGAGTCTGGACTCTGACTCGGCCATTCTAAAGCACAAGTTTTCTTCATTTTAAACTGTTCTGTTGTTGGTTTACTCTTGTGTTTTGTATCATTGCATCATCCAACTTCTAGTAAACTTCAGGTGATGGCCCACCACCCAGACAACATTCTCCTGTAAAATGTCTTGATGCAATTTTGAATTTATTTTTCCCAAGAAATGGTCTTGTAGCCTTTTCTAGCTTCATGTTTCACCGATTCAACCTGCAAGATAACCTTTAGGGACTCCTGAACAAAGAATCCCAACTCCCTTTGCACATCTGATTTTTCTTCCAGTTTAGAAAACAGTCCATGCTTTTATTCCTTTTTCCAAAGTGCATGGCCAAAGACTTCCCAACACTATATTACACTTGCCACTTCTTTGCACATTCTCCTAATCTGTCTACGTCCTTCCACAACACTACCTGCCCCTCTAACTGTATTTGTATCAAAGGAAAGTATGGTCGCAAAACTATCAATTCTGTCATCCAAATCATTGACATGTAATGTGAAAAGAAGTGGTCCCAAAACCAACCCCAGCAGAACAACACTATTCACCAGCACTCAACCAGAAAAGGCCACCGTTATTCCCACTCTTTGCCTCTTGCTAGTCAGCCAGTCCTCTGTCAATGCTAGAACATTTCCTGTAGAACCATGGGTTCTTAACTTGTTAAGCAGCCTCATGTGGGGGGACATCATGTGATGACGTAGGATCAAGACGCGGGGACCCAGCTCTCCCATAAAAAGTTAATAAATTAATGTTTAAATGAAGAAAAGTTAGTCAATACTTTCTAAAAGTTACTTATAAACTACTCTGGACTGTGTCAAGCTATGCCTCAAGGAAGGAAGATGAAGAAAACTAATACCGGGAAGACTACGCAAGTTGGAACAAGAGCAAGGCTCACGTCTACCGAGGAACCGCAGTCTCGGGTACATTATACCACCGGCGATACGGAACAGGAGACTGTGGCAACATTGGTCATTTCCAAAGGAAAAGATCATCGTGAACTGCGCAAACGCGAAGGATGGAGCATGCGCAAACGGGAGCAACAAGAACTACAAAGCCCAGCTACCACTGCAACTGAAAGTGATAGCGAATCGGAGGAAGAGTCAAATCTTTCGGAAGGATCAGATGAAGAAGGAGTTAAAAGTCCTTCTAGAAATATAGAAAAGACTTTGAGGCAAATAATGTGTAAATTAGACACATTAAAAGTAATTAAAAATAATCAAAAAATACTCGAAAAAAAAATGACCAATATGGAGATTATGCTTGACAAAATGACAAAGAGACAGGAAAAAATGGAAAAAAGAATTACGGACTTGGAAACTACAACGGAAGACATGGTTGAAAGAATGGACAAAATGGAAAATGAAAATACTGCTTGGACATCAGAAAGAAAACAATTTATGGAAAAAATTGATAAGCTTGAAAATCTCAGTAGACGAAATAATATTAAAATTGTTGGACTTAAAGAAGATATAGAAGGAGAAGATCCAATAAATTTTTTTCAAAAATGCATCCCTAAAAAATTGGAAATGGAAAGAGAAACTCCTATCGAGATTGAAAGGGCGCATAGATCTTTAAGGTCAAGACCTCGAGCTGATCAAAACCCACGATCAATTTTGATAAAATGCTTACGATACCAAGACAAAGAAAAGATCCTGAAGGCCGCTGCCCAAAGTGCCAAAAATAGAAACGGGCCACTGATGATAGCAGGGAAACCAGTTCTTTTTTATCCTGATATAAGTTACAACCTGTTGAAGAGAAAGAAGGAATTTAACCCAGTGAAAAAAGCCTTATGGGAAAAGGGTTATACATTTACAATGCGTCATCCAGCAACACTGATAATTTTTTTGGAGGAGGGAAAAATTTTTTTTTCCGATTATCGAAAAGCGGAGGAGTTTGTACAAGAACTTCCATCTATTCGCTAATTACACATAGAGGCTTCCAAACGTAATGGATTAAAGATGAAGATAGACCCAAGGAACAGAAGTGATGGACATTTATGGATATTATAGAAGAGAAAAGCAAAATTTTAGGAATACTAAATGAGAATAGTATTTTTTTTTTCTCTTCTTATGCATATACTTTTTTATGTTGCGGGGGGGCTGGGGAGCTTTGGATCGGTTACTGCGGGATTCACGTGTGTAATCATGGCGGTTGCCATGACCCGTACAGCAGAGGGGGGTAATGTTGTGTTTTTTTTCCACAACATTAGTAGGGGGGTATTTTGTTTTTTTTTCTTTATATTTTAATTTTCTTCTATCTTTTTGTCTGGATAATTGGTGGGGACACACATAGCAACATGGAGATTTTTATAAAGATTTCCCAGGATACCACGAAAGTTGAAAGATTAGGTATTATTATAGATTGGAGTAATATAATAAAAAAATAATGACTAATCTACTAAATTTTTAAAGTTTTAATGTTAATGGGCTTAATGGGCCAGTAAAAAGAAAAAGAATTTTAACATATATTAAAAAAATGAGAACTCCGTGGAGCATGTGGGGATCTTCCAATATCCAGGCATTCCCTTTTTTTTTCTTTCTTATTTTTTTAATAGGGATGTTAGGGGGGAGGGGTTAAGGGGAGGGGGGCTGGGTAATACTTTTTTTTCATACACATTATTCTGTAACTATTTGAAAACAATAAAAAAAGTTTTAAAAAAAGCAGCCTCATGTGCGGCACTTTGTCAAAGGCCTTATGAAAATCCAAGTAAACAATATCCACTGACTCTCCTTTACCTATCTGGCTTGTTAGTTCCTCAAGTAATTCTAACAGATTTGTCAGGCAAAAATTCTCCTTAAGGAAATCTTGCTGATTTCAGCTTGTTTTATTATATGCCTCATCCTTAATAATGAACTCCAATATCTTCCCAGCCACTGAAGTCAGGCTAACTGGCCTATAAATTTTTCTGTCTTCTCCCTTCCTGAAGCATAGAGTGACATTTTCAATTTTCCAGTCCTCTGGAAACATTCCAGAATCTAGTGATTCTTGAAAGATCATTACTAATGCTTCCACAGTATCTTCAGCTACTTCTTTCTGAACATAGGGATGTAGTCTATCTGGTCCAGGTGACTTATTTACCTTCAGACCGTTCAACTTCACAAGCACCTTCTTCTTAGTAATAGCAACTGCACTCAGTTGTGCCCCCTGACACTCCTGAATTTCTGACATACTGCTAGTGTAGACTACTACAGTGAAGACTGATGCAAATACTTATTAAGTTCATCCACTATTTCTTTGTCCCCTATTACTTCCTCTCCATTGTCATTTTCCAGTGGTCCAATATCCACTCTTGCCTCTCTTTTACTTTTTGTATATCCAAAAACACTTTTTGTATCCTCTTTGATATTATTGACTAGCTTACCTTCATATTTTCATCTTTTCTCTTTGTAGTTGCCTTCTGTAGCTTTTTAAAAACTACCCATTCCTCTTATTATTCTTACCCATTATTATTTTTTCTATTACATGCTCTGTCTTTTGCTTTTATGCTTTTTGACTTCCTTTGTCTGCCATGGTTGTATCATCCTCCCTTCATCTTTGGGTTGTATCTATCCTGCGGCTTCCAAATTGCTCCCAGAAGCTCTAGCCTCTGCTGTTCTGTCAACACTCCTGTTGATTTCCCTTCCAATCAGCTTTGGCCAGCTGCTCCCTCATGTCCCTGTAATTTTTTTTATTCCACTGTAATACTGATTTAGCTGACTTTTATCTTCTCCCTCTCAAGCTGAATTCTATTATATTATGATAATGACCTCCTGAGATTCCTTTATCTTAAGATCCCTTCTTATACAACACCCAGTCCAGAATTACCTTTCCCCTAACCACAAACTGCTCTAAAAAGCATTTTGAGTTCCCTGTCTTGGGATTCAGCACCAATTTGATTTTCTCAATCTACATGCATATTGAAATCCCCATGAATATCATAATATTGCACTTTTGCCATGCCTTTCCTACCTCCTGTTGTAAGTTTTATTCCCCCATCCTGGTTAGAGGGTGGAGAATCTGTGAAATCATTGCCACAGGCAGCTCATTTGGGTGTATTTAAGGCAGAGGTTGGTAGTTTCTTGATTCGTTGGGGCATGAAAGGTTACAGGGGGAAGGCAGGAGAGTGGGGTTGAGAGGGAAGTTGATGAAATGGTGGAGTATTCTCGCTAGGCCGAATGATCTATTTCTGCACCTATGTCTTAAGGTTTATTTCAATATTTTGGGTTGAAAATGCTTTCTTTGAATTGAATATCTCCAGTGAAGACACCTCTGAATGTTCCAAATACCTCAGCTAGGACACCTCCCTGAATTTACAGAATGGTGCAAATTCCTTTAAGCCGTAGTTGATGCAGGGCAATTAACACAGCCCCATTTAATGTATGATTGATGCATATGCAGTCTTGTAGTCTGTGGAGTAGTCTGTGCTTGTAACTTCAATTTACAGCTTGTATTTTATAAAAATAACTTAAGGCTAATTGCAAGCTTCCTGAACTTATTGACATTTACAATAAGAACTGAAGCCTGGTTCTTGTTTGAACGAATATCTGCTTTATTCACTTAATTCCAGAATACTCTCTAACAATCCCTGCCCTCTGCACCAGCTCCTCAGCCAAGCATTCCTCAGCTATATCTTCCTATTTTTACCCTCTGTTGCACGTGGCAGTGGGAGTAATCCAGAGATTGCTACCCTTGAAACCATGCTTTTTTTTAACCTTTTTCGCTGCGCAATTGCTCAGAGACATCCTTGACCTAGCACCAGGGAGACAAAACATCAGTCCCTTTTGCAACCACAAAATCTCCTGTCAGCTTCCTTTCTATCACTTTAGTCCTGTCAGCTTTCTCCCTGCTCTGAGAGGCAGTCCTAGTGCAAAGATCTGGCTGCTTCTGCTGCTGCTGCTCTTGTCTCCTGAGTGGTCAGCCTCCCAACAGTATCTAAATTGGTATACTTGTTTTCGGGGGAAAGGCCACAGGGGAATCCTGCACTATTTATTGATTCACCTGTACCTTTCCTCCCGGTCACCGAACTACCTTCACACCTTGGGTGTGACCATCTGTGAAACTCTTAGCATTCTGGATGATCCACTCCACCTTCATCCCTTAACACAGACATCTTGGAGTTGCAACTGGACAGTTTCCCACAGGTGTAGTTCTCAGGGACACTGGAACTCTCCTTGATCTCCCACATCTTGTAGGATGAGCATATCGCTGCTGTAACATCATCCAACCATAAAGACTAAAATTGAAAGATCTTATCTGTGTTTATCTTGACACCTTGTTCCTTTATTTCCTACTGATTGTAGATTTGCTCCTCTAACTCTCACTGACTGTTCTAAGGCCTATAATACAATCCCATCAAGGTGATCGCTCCCTAATTACTTCTGAGTTCTACCCATAGTCTCACTGGATGATCCACCAGAAATAGTCTCTCTAAATACTACTGTGATGTCCCTAATCAAAAAACACCCCCCCTCCTTTCTTCTCTTGCCAATCAACCATGTTTTGGTTGTATTTGACACCCAATCCTTATGTACCTATCTGGAGTTTATTTGCCTTGTTTAGAAGGCTTCTTGCATTAAAATAAATGCAGTTTAGTCTCTGAACCCTTCTTGCTCCCTGTCCTGCTTACTAAACTTGCTTGCTTTGAACTTCTATATTTGCTTCTGCCAGATTACTGCTTTTGGTCCTGAAACATTGACTATTTATTCATTTCCATAGATGCTGCCTGACCTGCTGAGCTCCCCAGCATTTTGTATGTGTTACAAGGATATTGGTCCCTTTCAAATTAAGGTCTCTCTTTAACAGGTCACCTCTGCCCATGAAAAGATCCCAATACTCTGAGAACCTGAATCCCTTCCTCCCAACTGCATCAGCACTACAGTCCTCATTCATCTGCCCAATATTCCTATTGTTATCCTCTCTGGCTTGTGTCATTAAGGGTAATCTAGAGATTTACAAACCTTGGAAGTCCTGGGTTTTAATCTTCTGAAGTGTCGACTGTTTATTTCCTTCTGTAGATGCTGCCCGACCCACTGAGTTCCTCCAGCATTTTGTGTGTGTAACTCAAACTATTGATGATACTTGCACCTCAAAACTTGAAGGTGTCAACCATCTGAAAGTTCAAAGTAAATTTATTATCAAGGTGCCTATATGTCACCACATACAACCCTGAGATTCATTTACTTGCAGGCATTCACAGTGAATACAAAGAAACACATTATGAAAGACTGCACGCAACAAAACAGGCAAGCAACAAACTGCAAATACAAAAAGAAGAAATATTAATAATAAACAAATAAGCAAAAATATCAAGAACATGAGATGAAGAGTCCTTGAAAGTGAGTCCATAGGTTGTGGAAACGGTTCACTTTTGGGGTGAGCAAAGTCGAGTCATGGTATTCCCTCTGGTTTAAGAGCCTGATGGTTGAGGGGAAGTAACTGTTCCTGAATCTGGTGATGTGGGTCCTGAGGCTTCTGTATCTCCTTTCCTGATGGCAGCAGTGAGAAGCGAGTATGTCCTGGATGGTGGCGGTCCTTGATGATGATGCTGCTTTACTCTGAGAGCACTCCATATAGATGTGCTCAGTGGTGGGGAGTTGGTTACGCACAATGACTGGGCTCTATCTATTACTTTATGTCGGCTTTTCCATTCAAGGGCGTTGGTGTTTCCATGCCAGGCTGTGTTGCAACTAGTCAGTATACTCTCCACTGCATATCCATAGAAGTTTGTCAAAGATATAGGTGACATGCCAAATCTACATTAACTTCTAAGAAAGTTGAGGCACTGCTGCGCCTTCTTTGTAATGGCACTTCCGTGCTGGAACTGAGACCAGTACTCTGAAATAATAACAGAGGAATTCAAAGTTACTGAACCCTCCTTTCCTTTGATATCCCAATGAGGACTGGCTCATGGACCTCTAGTTTCCTCCTCTTCTAGTCAGTGATCAGCTTCTTGGTCTTGCTGACATTGAGTAAGTGGTTGTTGTTGTGACACCACTCAGCCACATTTTCAATCTGCCTCCTGTATGCTGAATCATCATCACAGTGGTGTTGTCAGCAAACTTAAATATGGCATTGGAGCTGTGCTTAACTTGGTTGTCACAAGTATAAAGCAAGTGGAGAAGGGACTAAACATACAGCCTTGTGGTGCACCTGTGCTGCTGGTGATTATGGAGGAGATGTTATAGTATTGAATGCCGAGAGCAGCCAAAGAAGAGCACCCTGATGTATATATTTTCATGTCCAGCTGTTCCAGGGTTGAGTGAAGAGGCAGTAAAATGGCATCTGCCATTCACAAACAAGCGGATTTGCAGATGCTGGAGATCCAAATTACACACACAAAATGCTGGAGGAACGCAGCAGGCCAGGCAGCATCTATGGAAAAGAGTACAGTTGATGTTTTGGGCCGAAAAGTATTTGAATGTATATGATTTTGAAAACAGTTCCATAAGACAGAAGAAAATTAGCAACTTTTGCAAAATTTACTCCCATTACATTTGTTTTCTCATTAAAGAATAGTTTCATGATGATAACCAATTGATTTGATCACAGAAAATAGAAAATAGTGGACTAACTGCAAATGATGTTTAATAATTTTATCTTACAGAAACATGGTTTGGTGATTATTCCAGAAAGTACACCAAATGGTGATGTAAACCATGAACCTATTGTTGGTGCAATTACAGTTGTGTCTCAAGAGGCGGCACAAGTACTTGAAAGTGCTGGCGATGGTCCACTAGGTAATGCTGGATAGTTGGCATGACAATTTGCTGCATTGGCAAACTGTAAACCTTTTACTTTATCTGTTAGATTGTGCTTTATACTGGTACTTTTTGGTTGAGATATTGCAATAAATTTTTAAGACTCTATACCAGGAATACACAAATCATTACTGTTGTAGAAAATATTAAATATATAGAATTTATGTTGTTATATTTCACTGATGCACTTCTGCCCTAAATCAGCCAGCTGCTATCTTTAGTTAAAATGAATTTGTTCAATTTCTGAATTAAGTAATGCAAGTCTTGTTCCTTTAAATTTAAAACTTGTAAACATCATGCAATATCCATTTCTTCATCTTAGATGTGCGGCTAAAGAAACTGGCTGATGAAAAGGAAGAATTACTTGCACAGGTAATTATATACCTTTGGAATGTTGGCGAGAAAGCAAAAATGTATTTGAGAAATAGTAATATTAAATCAAATGCTGTAGGAGGTAGGTAATGGATGGAATATAGGACTTTCAGCATTATGTCTTCATAAAAGCACAATCAGTTCCTATTGGGAACCAATTATCAATGTCTTTCAAAAGCGCAGACCCAAGTGAAGAAATGACTGTCTGTGTTTGTTCTAAGTACAGAAGTTTTATACCTAAATTTTCTCCTTCTGACTTGATCTTGTTTTATGTAGTTGTTTGCCGCTTGAAATAAGAAAATATTTTATTCCCAGCATAAAAGAGACCAAAAAGTATTTATTATTTGTACAAAACCTGAAACATAGTAAAGCATTTCGCATAAAGTCAATTATTCAGAAATGTTATCATCAATGCAGCCTTTAAAAACACAGTAAATAAATATACTGCTTAAAAATGCGCTCCTGCTGATGTTTGTGGAGCAATGCAAGAAAATGGATGGAGTAATTTTCAGCAGCAGGTGAGAATAACAAAATATCAGGTATCCATTCAAGAAGTTCAGCATCAGTTGTCTGACTACTTGTTCAACAATCTGTTTATTATCTTTTGGAACCTCTCTACCTCAAATTCATTGATTGCTGGCTGTTGTAATGAGATATAAGAAAAAGAAGCAGGAGTAGATAATTTGGTCTGCTTATATTTCATCTGCTTTTCATTAAGGTCGTAGCTGATCTCAGAATCAGGTTTATTATCACTGGCATGTATCGTGAAACTTGCTAACTTAGCAGCAGCAGTTCAATGCAATACATAATATAGAAGAATCAATCAATCAATCAATTGCAGTATATGTATATTGAATAGATCAAAATCGTGCAAAAACAGAAATAATATAGATTTTTAAAAGTGAGGTAGTAGTGTTCATGGGTTCAATGTCCATTTAGGAATCAGATGGCTGAGTGGAAGAAGCTGTCCTTGAATCACTGAGTGTGTGCCTTCAGGTTTCTGTACCTCCTACCTGATGATAACAGTCTGGAAAGGGCATGCCTTGGGTGCTGGGAGTCCTTAATAATGGACACTGCCTTTCTGAGACACTGCTCCTTGAAGATGTCCTGGGTACTTTGTAGGTTAGTACCTAAGACAGAGCTAACTAAATTTACGACTCTCTGCAGCTTCTTTTGGTCCTGTGCAGTAGCACTCCCCACTCCACCCCAGCCCTGTACCAGGCAGTGATGCAGCCTGTCGGAATGCTGTCGATGGTACATCTATAGATCTTCCATATTAATGCCACTTTCCTGCTGTAACCCCACATCTTATGATTTTCTTAGTCTTTAAAATTGATGCTCTGTCAACTGAGTCTTTGCTGTCCTTGTTGGCAGAGAACTAAAGATATAAAGCGTTATTAGCAAGGCAATTTCTTCTCTTATTTTGAAACTGGCTCCTGATAATGGCCCCCTTGTTGGGTTATCATCAACCCTTTATACACTTTGTCAAGCCTCAGAATAATTCTGTATTTCTGAATGAGATTATCTTCCTTTGAAATTTTGCAGAGGAAAAAAAATTGTTTCCTGACATGCTGATTTTTCCAACAAAGGTTGGTGATGCAAAGTCCTTGAATAAATTGATGGCTGCATAGGTTCTTGATGGGAAAGGAGTTAAAAAGTTACAATGGGTAGGGAAGATTGTGGAGTTGAGATTACAATTAAATGAGCCTTTTTATTGGATGCCAGAGCATAGTCAAGGTGGTGAGTGCCCTACTGCTGTTCTGCGCCCGATTTGTATGTTTGATGTTTTTTATGACTGTGAACATTTCTTAGTTACCACAGTTGCTCTGGCATCCATTCTGTCCCTACTCCGATTCTAAATAGGTCATTCAGAATCTTTCCCTTCTAAGGTGTTCATTTTGCCAAATTCCTGTAATGACACTTCATAGTACATTAGTATGAGAAGTATTAGGTCTGTTGTTGAACTACTGGAAAAAAAATAGTATTTTAACTAGTGACAGAAACCCATTAATTACTTTAATATTGATTTCGGCCAAAGATCATGATATCATGACTAAATAGTACAATGGGTCATTCTAAATACTGTTTAACAGAGGGTCATTGTTTGTGTTCGTATTTTTATTTATTTTGTCTGTGATTTATATGTGGGGTCAGTATTTTGATTGTTAAAGATTGTTGATCAAATGTTCTCTGGGCAACTTGCTTTGGTAGATCAGAAAACTGAAATTGCAATTGGAAGAGGAACGACAGAAAAACTCTAAGATTGAGAATGTGCTCACAGATTCTGATCGATTAGAAAATGGCACAGATCTACAAATTCTTGAAATGCAGAGTAAGTTTGAGAAGTATTGTGTGCATCTTTTTTAATTTCAAGCTAACATGACTGCTTTTCAGGAGACGCAAGAGACGGCAGGTGCTGGAAATCTGGACTAACACACAAAAAAGCGTGAACTATAGAGGGAAATGGACAGTCAATATTTCAAGTTGAGATGCTTCATCCAGACTGGAAAGAAAGAGAAGTAGCCAGTAGAGAAAGGTCGGGGGCGGGGGGAAGGGGTGCAACAAGAGCTAGCAGGTGAGATGTGGATCCAGGTATGGGGATGGGGAGAATAGGAATGTTGTAAGAAGCTGGGAGGTGATAGGTGAAATTGATAAAGGACTGAAGATGGAACTGGACAGTGGAACTGCTGGGTAATGGGCAGATGGAGAGGGTGTGGGAGGGAAAAGAGAGAGTGTTATGAAGACCGTGGACTAAAGGAGAAAAAAAATCAAGGAAGGGAACAGAGTCAGAGGATTACAACATGGAATGGGCCTTTCATCTCAACTTACCCACACTGAATGTTGCCCAGCAAGCTAGTCCCATCTGCTTGCATTTGGTCCATAGCTCTCTAAACATCTCCTTTCCATGTACTTAACTAGATGGCTTTTAAGTAATGCCAATGTGCTTGCCTCAACCGGCAATTTCTGGCAGCTGATTCCAAATATGCATCACATTTTGTATGAAGAGGTCCCTTTTAAATCTCTGATTTTAAGCCTATGCCTTCTTGTTTATAGCATGACCTCCCTGGGAAAAAGATAGTGCTTTCACCCTGTCAATGCCCCTTATGATCTTGTATACTTTTATCAGGTCACCCCTCACTTCCCTACATTCCAGGGAATAAAGTGATAGTCTGTGCAATATTTTCCTTGTAACTCAGGCTCTCAAGGCCAGGCAACATCCTGATAAATCCTTTGTACACTTTTTCTAGTTTAATAACATCTCTCTTTTAAGAGGATCACCAAAACTGTGCACGATACTCCAAGTGAGCCTCACCATTATCCTGTACATCTGCAGCATCCTAACTCCCAAACTCAGTGTTCTGACTGGAGCATTCCAGCATGAAAAATGCTTTCTTCACCACCCTGTCTACCTATGCGCCACTTTCATTGAACTATGCACTTGCCCTCTTAGGTGCCTCTGTTCCATACCACTTCCCAGGGCTCTTCTATTCACTGTGCAAATTCCATCCTGGTTGAACCTCCTGAAATAACTCATTTATTTGGATTGAAAGCCATTTGCCAATCCTGAGCCCACATATCTAGCTGATCAAGATCTCCCTGTAATTTTTCATAACGTGCTACACTATCCACACCATTGCCTATTTTAGTATCATCCACAAACTCCTGTGGTGCACCCTAGACACAGGACATTAATCCAAGAAACAGCTGTCAACCATCATTCTCAGCTTCTGAGTACTCAGTATATTATGCACAATCTCTCCCTGCATCCCATGCAATCTAACCTTCGAGTCTAGCCTGCCATAAGGGACCTTGTCAAAGGTCTTGCTGAAGTCTATATGGACAACATCCACCACTCAACCCTCATTTAGCCTCTTGATTAAGAAGAACTTCCAAAAGACTTGTCAGATATTACTTCTCAAGCACAAAGCCATGCTGACTATTCCAAATCAGACACCTGTCCCCCCTCCAGCAATTTCCCACAGCCAATATCAGACTTAATGTTCTGCAGTTTCCTGGCATGTTTTTGGCTACACTTTTTATACAATGGTGCCTCATTAACAACTCTCCAGCCCTCTGAAACCTCACCCTGGCCAGAGGTGAAGCATAAATGTCTGCAAGGGCCACTGCAGTTTCTTTTTTCACCTTCCCACAAGGTCTGAGAGTGCTCTGGCTTTATTCACTTTAGTGCCCTTTAAGTCCTCCAGTGCCTCCTCTCTGCTAATTAAAAATCTCTCTCATTTTTGTTGGTTCCACACAGAGACATGCGTGCTGGTCTTTAAGGCAACCTATTCTTCTCCAGCTACCCATTTACTTTCAATATACCCATAGAATCCATTGGGATTTTGCCTCACCTTGCCAGCCACAAACTTCCCATATTCTTCTTTTGACTTCCTGATTCGTATCTTAAGTGCACTCCAATGGTACTTGTAACCTTCAAGAGGTTCACTAGTTCCCAGTTGTTTGTGTGCAGTGTATGCTTCCCTCTTTTCTTCAATCAAAGCCTTAAACTCAGGGTTCCCAAAACCTACCAGACTTGCTCTTCATCCTGATAGGAACATGCAGGCCCTAAAAAGAGGAGTTGTTATGGGAAGTTAGAGAAATCGATATTCATGGTATCATGTTGGAGATTACCAAGGCAAAACACAGTATGAGGTGCTTTTCCTCAAATATGTGGCTAGCCTCAACTTTGCAGTAGACAAGGCCATGGTCAGATATGTTGGTGTAGGAATGGGCAGTGGAATTAAAATGGCTAGCCACTGGGATATCCTACCTGGTACAGTGGATGGACTATTTAGAGGGCAAAAAAATTCATCATTAGTTTCTCCTAATTTCTACCCTCTGTCTTTCTGAAGACTTTGATATATACAGGTTGTCTATGGTGAGTAAGTATTCACTTAACTGCCATAAAAGGAGTTAATTTAATCGAGTTCTTCACTTTAAGGTTTTGCTCACTATGGCAAAACCATACATTTTGCCGCACATGGTGAGTGGTAGAGATTTAGGTAATTTGAAATCCTAGTCGTGGATACCAAGCAGAATATTTTTCCACAGGAAAAAATGAAGAACTATGTCCTGTTTAATGATTTTTCACACAATGTAAGGTTGTTAGGAGCAACCCACTTTGTTAACTGAGGAAAACGTATATTAAGCTATGCTTCATTCTGGGCATTGGCCTCTGTGGCTGAACTCAGTCATGTGACCATTGTGAGTCAATGCAAGAGGTTTCCATTTGTCAAATCTTCGGCTGCTTTATTCGTATGACATTTACAAACAAGCATGAGTCATCATATTGCTACATAATAAAATGCTTGACGTATCTCAAGGATAAATTTCAAATAGCCTCATTTCTTAAATCAGATTATTTGCACTCCATTTGATAGGTTATGTTGGAGTGTTGAGCCATGACATTTGATTACTGTTGATGTCATATTGTTCAGTGCTATGTTATTATCTCAGTTATCAAGTCCAGAGCATTTTTAATGCAGTTAAAATAGTGCTGAATGCTCTTTTGAAATTCATCATTCATTCATGTTTCCTTCCTCTTTCTGCTTTCAGGAGATGCAAATCGGCAGTTGAGTGAATATAAGTTTAAACTTTCTAAAGCTGAACAGGATATAGCCACTGTGGAACAAAATGTGAGTATCTTTCTGAAAGGTTTTCCTAAATATTAATTAGCTGAAGTTATAATAATTATAGCCTATTCATTAAAATTTTGTGTCTTATATTCATTTAGGTTAACTTTTTCCTGTCTTCATGCCATTGTCATGATATTTCACTTGATCTTTGCACTGATGCAGAAACTTGACCTGAAATATTGACAATTCATTTGCTCCTACAGATGCTGCTCGACCAGCCAAATTCTTCCTGCAGATTGTTCATCACTTCACAATCCAGTTTGTGTCTCTGTCATGATATTTGATTTTCTTTTAATGAAATATGTAACATTAACAGTCTTTAAATGACAGTATTGGAATTTCTCAATATCAATATTATCTGCTTTAGATACTGTTTGGAGAGGAAGGGAAGTGACCTATCAGGAGAAAATCACAGCAACCAGGTCTTTGGCACTGAGTCTGGTTTTGTGGCTCAGAAGGGAAGGGTGGGGAGGAGGTGGTAGAAGAGAAGTGCAGTAGTGATAGGGGATTCTGTAGTCAGAGGAACAAACAGGAGATCCTGTGGATGTGAAAGAGAGACCTGGATGGGATGTTGCCTCCCAGGTGCCAAGGTCAGGAACGTCTTGGATTGGGTGCACAGCATTCTAAAGGGGGAGGGGGAGCATCCAGAAGTTGTGATACATATTGGTACCAATGACATAGGTAGGAAAAAGGATGAGGTCCTGAAGAACAAATGTAGGGAGCTAAATAGGAGTTCAAAGTTCAAAATACATTTATTATCTTAGTATGTATTCTATATACAGTACAACCTTGAGATTCGACTCCTTACAGGAGCCACAAGACAAAGAAACCCAATAGAACTCATTAAAAAAGAATGCCCAATGTACAAACTCCCAATGTGCAAAGAAAAAAGAACAAATGATACAAATAATAAAAAATAAGCAAATAACATTCAGAACTAAAATTAATGGAAGTGAGTTCACAGCCGACCCAGGAGCCCATTAGTTGCAGTCCATAGCCTCCGTTCAGAGCGGAGATGAGTAAAACTCGTTGAGAAATAAGCTGAACACTGGCCTGTCTCTCACCTCTGTTACCGACACCCTGACCTTTTCCATCTGGCCACTTATATCAGCCATACTTTGGATTATTTCTTGCTCCTGGCCTTGGGCCCCGCCATATTGACTCTGCTTCATCTCTGGTCTGCAAGTCTACTTTAACCATGGCCATACCCTTCACTCTTGGGTCTGGGCCCCACCACCTCAATTTGGCCTGTACACGCCACTCCACAATCATCCTGCACCTTCAAGTCTTCCAGACAAGAGAAAATCTGCAGATGTGGGAAATCCAAGCAACACACACATAATGCTGGAGGAACTCAGCAGGCCAGGCAGCATCTATGGCAAAAAGTACAGTTGACGTTTCGACCCAGTAACAAAGAGACACTGTTGGAAATGTGCAAAAATAACAGAGTTGTTATCACGGGGGTCTTCAACTTCCCTAATATTGGTTGGCACTTCCTTAGTACGAAAGGTTTGGATAAGGTGGAATTTGTTAGGTGTGTCCAGTGTCCAGGGAGGAATCCTGACTCAATATGTAGACAGCCCAACCAGAGGAGAGGTCATATTGATGTAAGGCAATGAATCAGGTCAGGTGTCAGATTTCTCAGTTGGAGAGTGTTTCGACCACAACTCACTGACCTTCACTATTGCCTTGGATAGCGAAAGGAACAGACAGAATATGAAAGTATTTATTTGGGGGATGGCATATTGCAATGCTATTAGGCAGGAACTGAGGAGCATAAATAGGCAACATATGTATTCATGGCAATATACAACAGAAATGTGAAGGTTGTGTAGGGAACATATGCTGGAGTTTCTGAATAAGTTTATTGCATTGTCCTGTGAAAGAATGGTAGGGTGAAGGGACCATGTTTAACGAGATGTGGAACATGTAGTCAAGAGGAAGAAAGAAAGAAATTTCCTCATCAAAGTCATTAATAAAAATCTCAGAGTCTGAGTCCCAGGGCAGATCCCTTTGGATCAGCACTGGTCACTGACCTCTGACCTCCAGGCAGAATATGCTCCATCTACAACCACCCTCTGCCTATGGGGAAGCCAGTTCTGAATCCATACAACCAAGTTTCCCTGGATCCTACGCCTCCTGACTTTCTCAATGTGCAATTTCATAGGGAACGTTATCAAATGCTGAAGAAAGGCTGAAAGGATAAGTCAGGAAACCACAGGCTGGTGAGTGGTAGGACAGCTACTGGAGGGAATTCTGAGAGACAGGATCTTCCAGTATTTTAATAGACAAGGTCTGATTGGGGATAGTCAGCATGCCTTTGTGTATGGGAAGTCACGTCTCAGCACAGAACTGTTGCATGGCAAGCCATGATGCATCCAGATGGAATGTTTCTGTGATGTATCTATAAAATTTGGTGAAGGTCAAAAAGATCATCCCTAATTTCATTAGTCTCCTGTGGAAATCAGAATCAGATTTTTTTTTCACTGACAAATCATGTGAAATTGGATGTATTGTAGCACCAGTACACTGCAAAGATGTACAAATCTGTATAGAAATAAATAGTTTAAAAATTAGGAATAATTATGTAGTGTTAATTAACCATTCAGAAATCTGGTAGTGGAGCGTTTGGAACATTGGTGTGGTTTTTCTGAGAGTAGCTATGTGTTTTGACCAGGTCTGTTGATGATTTTGGCTCTTCAGAAATTGAAGCTCTCAATCATCTTCATCTTAGCACTGTTGATATAAACAGGATGTGCATTGCACTGCCTGGCTTCCTGAAGTCACTGACTAAAATTTATTCTTACCTCAACAACTTCTCTTTCAAATCCTCTCCTTTTGTAAAACAAAAGTTTAGGCATTGACACTCACAAAGGTGTCAGCTTTTGTTGGCTTTGTGGATTAATCCTTGTTCTTAACCTACTCTGGCACCCTTCACTAATTCTTTCCCATGACATAGACAACTGCATTGGTGCTGCTGCTTGTATTCAAATGGAACTTTTTTTATTTTTAATACCTCTGCTACTAACTTCCACCTTGACTTCATATTCACATGGACCATTTCTGACACTTCTTTATCTTTTTTGGATCTCCCTTTTTCTGTCTCAGGAGACAAACTATCCCCCAAATCTTCTATAAATCCTCTGACTCCAACACCTGCATCTGCTACACCTACACACACCCTACCTTCTGGAAGGATGCCATCCTGTTCTTTCAATTTCTCTGTCTCTGCTGCATCTTTTCTTGAAAGAATGTTTCCATTTCAGGAAATATGAAATATTCTCCTTTATCAGGAAACACTTGCTCCTTCACCTCACCCTCATCATCACTTAGGTGAGACAGAAATTCACATTCACTGCAAGCAAACTTGTCCTTTGCAATCAATCCTTTCACTGTAGATGATGCTTCATCAGCAAGACCAAGCATAGACTAGGCACCTGTGCTCTGTTCACAGCAGCCATGTTGACTTACCAGTTGGATATAATTTCAACTCCCTTTCCTTTCACATTCCCAGATCGTACACTGTCCTCTGCCTTCTTCACTGCTTTGGTGAGGTCAGAGACAAGCTTGAAAAACAACACCCCATAATCTGCTTGCCTCTCCTGTGACTCAGTTTCAAGTAATCCATGCCCCTTGTGCTCCTTTTTCACTCATACAGGTCCATCCAAATTCTCTCTTCATTTGTTTGTCTTTTTCAACCCCAAGCCTTTCCTTCATTTCCTATCACCTCACCCATCTTGTTCTATTTGCCCATCATCTTTCCTATTTCTGTGTGGTGTGTGGCCAAGTGGTTAAGGTGTTGGACTAGTCTGAAGGTCGTGATTTTGAGCCCCAGCCGAGGCAGCGTGTTGTGTCCTTGAGCAAGGCACTTAACCACACACTGCTGCAGTCCACCCAGCTGAAAATGGGTGCCAGCAAAATGCTGGGGTTAACCTCATGATAGACTGGCATCCTCCTGGGGGGGGAAGAGTCTCGTACTCTCAGTCACTTCACGCCATGGAAACTGGCATAAGCACCGTCCTGATGAGCCTATAAGGCTCGGGACAGACTTTAGCTTTAACATTGTCTTTTTTTGTTGTTGGCTGTATCCACCTGTTGCCTATCCGCCTCTGTCTCACATCTCATTATATTGGCTATATTAGTTCTACATATAGGGGGTTCAAATCCACAATCCTGATGCAGGGTTTTGGTCCAAAATGTCAATCATCTCTTTGCCTCTGTAGATGCTGCTTGACCTGTTTAGTTCCTCCAGCAGTTTGTTTTGTCTATATTGACTCTAGTAAGGCCTTTGACAAGTTCTCACATGGTGGTCTGGCCTAGGTTAAGATGCAAAAGATCCCAGCTGAGCTGAGCTGGCTGATTAGATCCAAAATTGGCTTGATAATGGGAAGAAGATGATGAAGACAGAAGAATAAAGACTTGGATGTGAATATAGACTGTATGATTAGTAGGTTTGCAGAAATTGGTGATGTTGTGGATAGCAAGGAAGGCTGTCAAGGACTACAGCAGCTTATAGATAATTTAGAAAGGATTTAAAGAACTCTTCCAGGTCAGGCAAAGGATCACATACTCCTCCTCCACCTTTGGCTACTACTGTCAGTACTCTGTACCAGTAAGACCAAATATAGAGCAGGTGGCCATTATGCAAAGCACCTGTGCTTTGATTGCTGTGGTCATTTTGTCGTTCTAATTGCATGTTATTTTAACCTCCTTTCTATTGGCACACCATCCTGGCTATCTAGCTTTCCCTATTGCTACATAGAACAGGCCCTTCGTCCCACAATGTTGTGCTGACCCTCAAACCCTGCCTCCCATATAACCCCGCACCTTAAATTTCTCCATATACCTGTCTGGTAGTCTCTTAAACTCTTAGTCTCTACATTGAGGTCAAATACAAATCTGAAGAACAACATCTTTTAACTCAAGAGTATGAACCTAAAGTCCCATGTCCCTAAAGTTCTCATCCCACACACACTGGCCTGTCCATCTAGGTGTTTTCTCCTTTTATTTACATTTCCCATCTCCTCACTTTCTCCCAGCTGGTCCTATCTGCCCATCATCCCTTACCTTTCTGGTTCCACTTTATCACATACCCATTTTCGTCCTATGACAAGCCACTGATTAGGTTATAATATATAACCATGTAACAATTACAGCATGCAAACAGGCCATCTTGGCCCTTCTAGTCCGTGCCGAACGCTTACTCTCACCTAGTCCCACTGGCCTGCACTCAGCCCGTAACCCTCCATTCCTTTCCTGTCCATATACCTATCCAATATTTTTTAAATGACAATATTGAACGTACCTCTACCACTTCTACTGGAAACTTGTTCCACACAGCTACCACTCTCTGAGTAAAGAAGTTCCCCCTCGTGTTACCCCTAAACTTTTGCTCCCTAACTCTCAACTCATGTCCTCTTGTTTGAATCTCCCCTACTCTCAATGGAAAAAGCCTATCCACGTCAACTCTATCTATCCCCCTCATAATTTTAAATACCTCTATCAAGTCCCCCCTCAACCTTCTATGCTCCAAAGAATAAAGACCTAACTTGTTCAACCCTTCTCTGTAACTTAGGTGCTGAAACCCAGGTAACATTCTAGTAAATCTGCTCTGTACTCTCTCTGTTTTGTTGACATCTTTCTTATAATTCGGTAACCCGAACTGTACACAATACTCCAAATTTGGCCTCACCAATGCCTTGTACAATTTTAACATTACATCCCAACTCCTATACTCAATGCTCTGATTTATAATGGCCAGCATACCAAGAGCTTTCTTCACCACCCTATCCACATGAGATTCCACTTTCAGGGAACTATGCACCATTATTCCTAGATCACTCTGTTCTACTGCATTCCTCAATGCCCTACCATTTACCATATATGTCCTATTTTGATTAGTCCTACCAAAATGTAGCACCTCACACTTAACAGCATTAAATTCCATCTGCCATCTTTCAGCCTACTCTTCTAACTGGCCTAAATCTCTCTGCAAGCTTTGAAAACCCACTTCATTATCCACAATGCCACCTACCTTAGTATCATCTGCATACTTACTAATCCAATTTACCACCCCATCATCCAGATCATTAATGTATATGACAAACAACATTGGACCCAGTACAGATCCCTGAGGCACACCACTAGTCACTGGCCTCCAACCTGACAGTTATCCACCACTACTCTCTGGCATCTCCCATCTAGCCACTGTTGAATCCATTTTACTACTTCAATATTAATATCTAACGATTGAACCTTCCTAACTAACCTTCCGTGTGGAACCTTGTCAAAGGCCTTACTGAAGTCCATATAGACAACATCCACTGCTTTACCCTCGTCAACTTTCCTAGTAACCTCTTCAAAAACTTCAATAAGATTTGTCAAACATGACCTTCCACGCACAAATCCATGTTAACTGTTCCTAATCAGACCCTGTCTATCCAAATAATTATATATACCATCTCTAAGAATACTTTCCATTAATTTACCCACCACTGATGTCAAACTTACAGGCTGATAATTGCTAGGTTTACTCTTAGAACCCTTTTTAAACAATGGAACCACATGAGCAATATGCCAATGATCTGGCACCGTCCCCGTTTCTAATGACATTTGAAATATTTCTGTCAGAGCCCCTGCTATTTCTACACTAACTTCTTTCAAGGTCTAGGGAAATCCTGTCAGGACCTGGAGACTTATCCACTTTTATATTCTTTAAAAGTGCCAGTACTTCCTCTTCTTTAATCATCATAGTTTCCATAACTACCCTACTTGTTTCCCTTACCTGACGCAATTCAATATCCCTCTGCTTAGTGAATACTGAAGAAAAGAAATTGTTCAAAATCTCCCCCATCTCTTTTGGCTCCACACATAGCTGTCCACTCTGATTCTCTAAGGGACCAATTTTATCCCTCACTATCCTTTTGCTATTAATATAACCGTAGAAACCCTTTGGATTTATTTTCATCTTACTTGCCAAAGCAATCTCGTATCTTTTAGCTTTTCTAATTTTTCTCTTAAGATTCTTTTTACATTCTTCATATTCCTCAAGCACCTCATTTACTCCATGCTGCCTATATTTATTGTAGATCTCTCTCTTTTTCCGACCAAGTTTCCAATATCCCTTGAAAACAATGGCTCTCTCAAACTTTTAACCTTTCCTTTCAACCTAACAGGAACATAAAGATTCTGTACCCTCAAAATTTCACCTTTAAATGACCTCCATTTCTCTATTACATCCTTCCCATAAAACAAATTGTCCCTATCCACTCCTTCTAAATCCTTTCTCGTCTCCTCAAAGTTAACCTTTCTCCAATCAAAAATCTCAACCCTGGGTCCAGACCTGTCCTTCTCCATAATTATATTGAAACTAATGGCATTGTGATCACTGGACCCAAAGTGCTCCCCAACACATACCTCTATCACCTGACCTATCTCATTCCCTAACGGGAGACCCAACGCTGCCCCTTCTCTAGTTGGTACCTCTATGTGTTGCTGCAAAAAAAACTATCCTGCACACATTTTACAAACTCCAAACTGTCCAGCCCTTTTACAGAATGAGCTTTCCAGTCTATGTGTGGAAAGTTAAAATCTCTCACAATCACAACCTTGTGCTTACTACAACTATCTGCTATCTCCTTACAAATTTGCTCCTCCGATTCTCGCTCCCCATTAGGTGGTCTATAATACACCCCTATAAGTGTTACAACACCTTTCCCATTCCTCAATTCCACCCAAACAGCCTACCTAGACAAGCCCTCTATCCTGCCAAAGCACCGCTGTAATATTTTCTCTGACAAGCAATGCAACACCTCCCCCCTTGCCCCTCCGATTCTATCACACCTGAAGCAACGAAATCCAGGAATATTTAGTTGCCAATCACACCCCTCCTGCAACCATGTTTCACTAATAGCTACAACATCATATTTCCAGGTATCAATCCATGCTCTAAGCTCATCCACCTTTCTTACAATGTTCCTAGCATTAAAATAGATGCATTTAAGAAACTCTCCACCTCTTACTCTCTGTTTATCCTTAAAGGTGCAAGCAACTTTACTATCTTCCTTTTCTTCCTTCTCCCCTACATCTTCGGTCTGAGCACTCCCCTTCTCTATCACCTGCCTATCCTCCCTCACACACTGTCTGTAAGCTTTCTCTATTTGTGAACTAACCTCCTCTCTCCTAGTCTTTAAGGTGATTCCCACCCCACGACCATTCTAGTTTAAAGTCTCCCCAGTAGCCTTAGCAAATCTCCCCACCAGGATATTGGTCCCCCGGGATTCAAGTGCAACCCGTCCTTTTTGTACACGTCACACCTGCCCCAAAAGAAGTCCCAATGATCCAGAAACTTGAATCCCTGCCCCTTGCTCCAATCCCTCAGCCACACATTTATCCTCCACCTCATTCCATTCCTACTCTCACTGTTGCATGGCACAGGCAGCAATCTGGAGATTACTACCTTTGCGGTCCGTCTTCTCAACTCCCTTCCTAACTCCCGATATTTTCCTTTCAGGACCTCTTCCCTTTTCCTACCTATGTCATTGGTACCTATATGTACCATGACCTCTGGCTCCTGACCCTCCCACTTCAGGATATCTTGGACGCAATCAGAAACATCCCCGACCCTGGCACCAGGGAGGCAAACTACCATTCGGGTCTCCTGACTGTGTCCACAGAATCGCCTATCTGACCCCCTAACTATCGAGTCCCTTATTACTACTGCCTTCCTCTTCCTTTCCCTACCCTTCTGAGCTACAGGACCTGACTCTGTGCCGGAGGCATGGCCACTGTTGCTCCCCCCAGGTAGGCTGTCCCCCCCCCAACAGTACTCAAACAGGAGTACTTATTGTCAAGGGGTACAGCCACTGGGGTACTCTCTAGTACCTGACTCTTCCCCTTCCCTTTCCTAACCGTGACCCACTTGTCTGCCTCCCTGGTGTGACCACCTGCCTGTAACTCCTCTCTATCACCTCCTCACTCTCCCTGACCAGATGAAGGTCATTGAGCTGCAGCTCCAGTTCCTAACACGGTCCCTTAGGAGCTGCAGCACGGCACACCTGGTGCAGATATGGATGTCCAGTAGGCTAGGAGACTCCAGGACCTCCCACATCCAACACCGAGAACAACAAGCTGCCCTCACACTCATAATTCTCCCTTTCCTCAAATAACAGGAAAAATTGAAAACTAAATCTACCTTGCCTCACCCGTTTCCGCCTAAGCCTATTGAGCTAAAGCCCTTAAGCCTTCACTCCACTGCCCACAAATGACGCTTCCCGCTGTATAAGGCTGTGTTCCCGACGTCACACGACTGTGCAGTCCCGCCTCTCTTAACCCCGATGACAAGAAAAAATCAAAATGGCTTCCGCAGCACTCCCATTCTGATTCTCAGACTTCCTTCTCCAAATTGTTATTGTTATAATTGTTATAATTCTCCAAAATATATTTAGTATTGTGTGCAGTTCTAGTTATTCTATAGGAAGGATATGATTGTGTTTGAGAGTGGAGAGAAGCTTCTTTGTTAGACCGGGTGGGTGGTTAGTCCAATTTCGTCTCTGAGTTTTACCATGAGTTTTGTGATACACGTGGTTGGCTTGCTGACTCAAGGACAAATCCTATTGTCATACGAATTTTTAATGTATTTTGTTCCTCTCCCCCTCATTCTCATTAACTTGCCATTAAGGGAGGGAATGTAAGTCCAGTCTGCTTAACTTTTGTTCATATGACCATCTGTCATTTAAAGAATTAATTATGTAAATCTTTGTTGCATTTCTTTAATTGCAAGATTTAAGGGATTAATAATGCGAACCTTTTCTGCGTCTCTAATATAATCTCAAATAGAAGATCAGACCTGTGTGGATGTCAGTTTGCAGCACATTCTTATGTATTTGACACTTGGTATCTATATTACTGTGAACCTTGAGCCTTTGTACTTTGATTGTTATACTCAAATCTCCTTGCAGTCTTATTTGCTTACTTAGCTGCATATTAATTTTCACTGATCATATGGAAGGACATTTGGGCCCCTCAGAACTAAAATACTCTTATTTCTTCATTCTTGTGGGGTCAAAGTTATGTATTTGTTAAGAAAACAACATTGTGGGAATACCTTTACCAGAAGAAAATTTTTAAAAGAACATATATCATCTGGGCTGGAGAGCTTGAGTTATGATGAGAGAGTGGATATGCTTGGACTGTTTTCCCTGGAGCAAAGGAGATGAGGGGAGACTTAATAAAAGTACATAAAATCAAGAACAGCATAAATAACCCACAGCATTTTCCCCAGGGTACGTGAGCCAGAAACTAGAGGACAGAGGTTTAAGAGTGTGGGAAGGTTTGTTGGAAGTCTGAGGGGCAAGTCTAGTGGGTAGATGGAATGATCTGCCATTAGAGACTAATAACTAAAAGATACTAGACTGGACCTATATGGCAAGTTAATGGGAATGCGGGGGGTGGGGGAGTGTGGGGACCAAAATACTTTGAAAATTAGCATGAGAATAGGACTGGGTTCTGGAGTAGCAAGCCATCTACTTATATCAGAACTGCAACTGAAAGACATTTGGACAGGTACATGCAGGGATTCCCAACCTGGGGCCCACAACTCCCTTGCTTAATGGTATTGAACCATAGCACAAAGAAAATTGGAAACTTAGATGGGATTCTAGAGGGAATACCCTTGGTGTAGAGGGATACAGCTCAAATGTGAGAATAGAGGGAGCCTTTTCTAGTCGACAGTGGTGTTCTGGGGGCTGTAGAGAGGATGTTTCCCATAGTAGGTGAGTCACGGACTAGAGACCACAGCCACGGAATACGAGGATCTTCCTTTAGAACAGAGATGAGGAGGAATTTAAGTAGATGATAGTGAATCTGTGGGATTTATTGCCATGGACAGCTGTGGAGGCCAAGTCACTGGGTATTTTAAAGTAGAGGTTGATACATTCTTGATTAGTAAGAGTGTCAAATGTTACAAGTAAAAGGCAGGAGAAGGGAGTTGAGAGGGATAATAAATTAGCCATTATAAAATGGAGGAGCAGACTTAATGGACTGAATGGGATAATCCTGCTCGTTTGTCTTATGGTCCAATGTAGGCAAATGGAACTAGCTGAAATAAGCATTTTGCTTGGCATAGACAAGTTGCCCTGAAAGAGCCTGTTTCTGTGTTGTACAATTGAACGACTCTGAGAACTGTGTCTGGTCAAGATGATCACTGCCTGCATCTGCTCAAGGGCAATTATGGATCTGTAGTAAATGAGCAAATTCAAACAAACATTGCAAGTTTGAGAAATTAAATTTAGGATTATTAGGGCAAGGCAGAAAGTGGAGTGGTGGCAAAGACAGAATCAGTGATGATTTATTTTATTGTATGGCAGAATTGGTTTAAAGGCCTAATGGCCTTATTGCTACTTTTTATATTCTTGCAATTTTATGTTTTGTCAGGCTGTGGAATCATAATGCCATTCTTTGATGTCTGTTATTAAATAATCTTGAATTATTGTCTGGATGGATTTTTATTCAAATTGCATGTTGTTGCTTATGTTTCTTGTTTATATTTATAGGTTGCCAGACTTGAAGGGCAGTTACATAGGTATAAAACAGCATCAGAAAACTCTGAAAAAATAGAGGATGAACTTAAAGCAGAAAAAAGAAGGTTACAGCGAGAGGTATGAGTCCTTGGTCGCTGTGCTCACTTGATACTGCTATGTTTTTCAGCATCCCAGAAACAAGTAACTTTCAAGTAATCTTATAGGGAAATGGAACTAAAAGAGTATCTTTTTCTAACATTTATTTCAGGTATATTGTGTTCTTTATGTGCCTTGGTGACATTTTTCATTTCATCTGAAAAGCTGAGTCATTTGACTCATTTTTAGTGCAGATTTGGGTTTGTGAATAACTGCTTTATACAAAAATGTGTTTAGGTAATTGCAAATGCAGTTTAAAATCCAAACAGCTTAACATGATAACTCTTAATGAGATATGCCAGCAAACCAGTCTAGAGATGGTAATTCAGCTATAGACACCAGATTCTGCAGTTGCTGGAAATATTGAGCAACGCATAAAATTTTGGAGGAACTCAGCAAGTCATGCAGCATCTATGGAGGGGAATAAACGGTTGATGTTTTGGGCTGAAAACCTCCATCAGGACTGGAAAAGAAGGAGCAGAAGGGAAAATAAGGTAGGGGGAGAGGAAGGAGTACAAGCTAGAAGAGGAAAGTAGCTGAGTGGGAGAGAGGGATGAAGTGAGAAGCTGGAGGGTGATAAGTAGAATAGGTAAGAGGTAATGAAGAAGGAATGTCACTATCCTCCACTAATAGATTCCTTCCTCTTCAGCCCTTTATATCTTCCATCTATCACCGCCCACCTTCTGACTTCATGTCCCCTCCCTAACCCACCCATCTTCCCCCTCACCTGGTCTCATGTATCATCTGACAGTGTGTACTCCTTTCCCTCCCTCCAACTTATTTTTGCTTCCTCCCCTTCTTTTCCAGTTCTGATGAGGGGGTGTTGGCCCAAAACAGTGACTGTTTATTCTCCACCAAGGATGCTGCATGGCTTGCTGAGTTCCTCCAGCGTTTTTGTCTGTATTAGGTTATGGTGTACAAGTAAAATAGCAATATAATAGAGTAGCAGCTGATTTAAAAGAGAATCATTGAAGAGAACATTTTTGATTTGATGGTAGTTTTTAAAAAAGGCAAGTATTTAAGGTAGTGGTAGGAATAACCTATCTGACGAAGTGATGAAAGGTATAAATGGTAAAATGAAACAAGTAAAAGCAGACTAACAGAAATAAATATAATGCTTATGAGTGACAATATTTCTTGAACAATTTTCAATTTAGTCATGAGTAATGAAATATATTTAGTGAGTAGCTTAAAATTCTAGTAAGACTCAGTTCATGTAAGGAAACATGGTAACACTGTATAATGTATTAATGTGTGCAAAATAGCAGAGTAATCTTTGAAAAATCCTTATTGTGATTCAGAAATTTAAGATTGGATGAGAATTCCATTTCCAAAACAGAATAAGCCTGTGAAGACAAAATGTGACAAAGAAAACTAGAAACACAAAAACAGCACAGCTACTGGTGATTAGTGACCTCTGGGACAAGCTTCTAGTCACCACCATTCTCAAAGATGTTTTACCATCATTTTCAGCCAATTTTGTATCCAGTTTTCTAGAATTCCTTGGATGCTATGTGATCTCCCTGCATATTTGTTCCCTCTAATTCCTGAGGACTATTTGAGAGGTTATAGTACAATCCCAACAAGGTATTCCTTTATTATTTCTCAGCTCCATTCATAAAGCCTCACAAGATGATCTGATATAAAGTCATGTCTATTGCCTTGATGACTCCCTCAATCAAAAAAGCAACTGCCCCTCCTCTTTTTCCCTCACCTGTATCTTGTCTAAAGCACCTATATCTTGGAACATTAAGGTGCCACTTCTGCCCCTCCCTTAGCCGTATTTCCATAATAGCTTGTTGTTGTTCAGTTGTTCAGTCAAGTCCAACTCTTCATGATGTCATGGACTCCTGCACACTAAGCTGCCTTGTTGGAAACTGCCTAAGATCTCCCAAGGTCATACACATTGTCTGAGTAATATTATCTATTCATCGTAGCCTCTATTATCCGCTCCTTCTTTTACCTTCTGTTTTACCTAACATGTGAGTCTTCTCCAAGGAATCCTGTCTTCTCATGATGTGGCCTAAATATTTGAACTTTTGTCTCATAATGAAGCCTCCTTGTGTGGCTGTATTTTTTCAAGTATTGACTTGTTGGATCTTCTTGCTGTCCAGTGAACTTTTAACACTTTCCTCCAGCATCCCAAATTCAAAGGTGTTGATTCTTTTGTATTCAGTCTTACTAATAGTCCAGCTCTCATAGCTATACATCACAACTGGAAATACCATAGACTTGACTATATGGGTCTTTGTAGACAATGTTATGTCTCTGCTCTTCAGTATTTTATCTAAATTTGTCATTGCTACCCTCCTCAGAAGTAATATACCAATTCTACATACCTATTAATACCCCAAGTTCATCTGTCTTCATCTGTCGTAATAAATGCAATTTAATCCAAATGACTTTTCTTGCTCTTTGCCATACTCCTTTCATCCTGTATGTTCAATTTGCTTTTAGTAGCTTCTCAATCCCTATCCAGCTTCTAAATTGCCTCACTTCATCTTGGGGATCAGCAGGCCATTGCTGTTACACTTGCCAATACCATGTCTTCCAAGAATCCCTTCCCAGGTCTGGTAATCTGTCCCCACTCTGGCGTTAAAGACCCCAAGGACAATAAGCTTCTCTGATTGTGGGACTGCTGCTATGAGGGCGTCAAGTTCTTCATAGAACTTATTTTTGATGTCATCTGGGTTGGTCATCGTTGGGGCATATGTGCTGATCAGCATTGCACCTATCCAACTACTTCTTAAATGATACCATTGTACCTGCATCAAACACTTCTGTTAGTTCATACACTACAGAGAGCACACTCTTTGTGAAAATGTTGACTCTCGGGTCCTTTTTAAATCTTTCCCTCTCATCCTAAACCTCTGCCCCTCACCTATCATTTGTACTCCCCTGCCCTAAGGAAAACACCTTAATGAAAACATTTAAAGTTTAGCTTTATTTATCACATGTACATCGTAACATCAAAGCACACAGTTAAATACATTGTTTGAGTAATCTGAGGATTGTGCTGGGGTTAGTCCGCAGGTGTCATCAGTCTTCCAGAGATGACATAGCATGCCCACAACTCAGAAACCCTAACCCTAACCGTGCATCTTGGCATATGGGAATAAAACCGAAGTACCTGGAGGAAGCCCACCTGGTCACATGGAGAATGTACAAACTCCTTACAGACAGCGGTGGAAATTGAAACTTGATTGATGATCACTGGCGCTAACCAGTGCTATGCTACCGTGTCGCCTATCTGTGCCTCACTGATTTTAAACATTTGTAGAAGGCCGCCCCACATTCTCATACATTCCAAGGAAAATAGACCCAGTCTAGCCAACCTCTCTGTATAACTGAGGCCTTCATGTCCTGGCAGATTCTTGTAAATCCTTTCTGCACTCTTCTTCATTTAACCACATCATTACTCTAATGGGGTGACCCGAACAGTACACAGTACTCCCAAGTGTGACTTCACCAATAACTTACACAACTAGAATGTAATGTCCCACCTCCTATCCTGAGTGCCCCGACTGATGAAGGATAGCAGGTTTAATGCCTCTTTCACCACACTGTCACCCTGATGCTGTTTTCAGTGAACTATGTTTTTGCACTCCTTGGGAAATTCTGATCCATTACGCTCCCTAGTGCCTTGTCATTCATAGTGTAAGTTCTGGTATGTGCTGGCTTATCTTTCCAAAACGCATCATCTCACACTTATCCACTTGCCACTCTTCAGCCTACTTCGTGAACTGAACAAGATACCCCTGCAATCTATGATCTTTTTCACTACTGTGTCATCTACAAACTTCCTGATCAAGTCTTGTGCATTCGTGTCCAAATCGTTTATATAAATAATCAAGTTCAAGTTTAATTGTCATTCAGCCATACATGATTACCCATGAATACAGCCAAACGAAACAGCATTACTCTACGGCACATGTAGCACATGCTGAGTGGACACTGGGGGCAGCACTGACTGCAGCATGGACGCTGTGCCACACTATCCAACACCCATCTTGCAAAGTGGAGTACCTGATTCCAACACCCATCCTTGCAAACAGTCAACACAGCAACTTGAGGCAAGCCCTCACTTAACTCCCACACCCTTTGTCCCTGTCGTTCACCAATAAACCAATACGTTGGATTTGCAGCATTCCCAAGTCCAAGTCCCTGAATCCATGAATGTTGCAGCAGTCTTCAGTCGAACACAACACATCTAGTCTTCTGCCGAATGGACTCCATTACTGATGTCAGGCTGACCGACCTATAATTACCTGACTTGTCCTTGCTACCCTTCTGAAGCAACAGATCACTCTTCCACTCTCAGGAACTTTACTGGTGGAAAACAATTAAGCAAATATGTTCGCAACAGTCTCCGCAATTTCTTCTCTAACTTCTCTCCAAGTCTAAGAATGCACTCGTTCTGGCTCTGAGGATTTATGCACCTTAATGTGCTGTATGCTGCGAGTACCTTCTTCCTGATGATAGGAAAGTCAACATTGAACGTAACATAGAACAGTACAGCGCAGCACAGGAACAGGCCTGATGGCACATGATGTTGTACAAAGCCAATTAAATGAGTAATCAAATGACCAACTAATCTAATCCCCTCTGCCTTCACCATCTCCATATCCTTCGATTTCCTGTACATTCATGTACCTAAGAGTCTGTTGTACTTGCTTCCACAACTCCCACCCCAGGAGCACATTCCAGGCACCCGCCACTCTCTGTGAAGAACTTACCCTGCACATCTCCAATGAACTTGCTTCTTCTCACCTTAAATGTATACCCTCTAGTGTACATTTTCTGGGAAAATGATGCTGGCTGTCTACTCTGTGCCTCTCATAATCTCATAAACCTCCGTCAAACCTCCCTCCGGCTCTGCTGCTCCAAAGATCAAAGTTCAAAGTAAAACTTATTATCGGAGTATAGTCATGTCACCACGTACAACCCTGAGATTCTTCTTCTGTGGGCATACTTAGCAAATCTATCGAACAGTAACTGTAAACATCAGGAACTGTTAACTGTAAACAAACTGTGCAAATGCATATATAAATAAATAGCAATAAATAATGAGCATGAAATAACAAGATAAAAGTCCTTAATGTGAAATTATTGGTTGAGGAAACACCAGAAGTAGAATGATTGTAGTTATACACACAAAATGCTGGAGGAACTCAGCAGGCCAGGCAGCATTTACAGAAAAGAATACAGTCAACGTTTCGGGCCGAGACCCAAAGCAGGACGGCTGAAGGATCTCAGCTCAAAATATCGACTGTACTCTTTTCCATAGATGCTGCCTGGCCTGTTGAGTTCCTCCAGCATTTTGTGTGTGTTGCTTGGATTTCCAGCATCTGCAGATTTTCTCTCGTTTATGATTGTAGTTATCCCCTTCTGTTCAAAAGTCTGATGATTGAGGGGTAGTAACTTCATGAACCTGGTGGTGTGAGTCCTGAGGCACTTATACCTTCTACTTGATGGCAGCAGCAAGAAAAGAGGATGCCCTGGGTGGTGAGGATCTTTGGTGATGGATGCTACTTTTCTACGGCAATGTTTCATGTAGATGTGCTCAATGGTTGGGAGGATTTTACCCATGATGTACTGAGCCAAATCCTTTTGTAGGAATTTCCATTCAAAGGCATTGGTGTTCCCATACCAGGCTATAATGCAGCTGGTCAGTATACTTTACACCACACATCAAGGTTTTTTGATGACATGCCAAATCTCTGCAGACACCTGAGGAAGCAGAGGCAGTGTCGTGCTTTCGTTCCAATTATATTTATATGATGTATCTAAGATAGGTCCTTTCAGATGGTGACACCCAGGAATTTAAAGTTACTGACTTCTGATCCTCCTATGATTACTGGCATATACACCTTTGGTTTCCCTCTCCTGAAGTCTACAACCAGTTCCTTGGTCTTACTGACATTGAGTGAGAGGTTGTTGTTATTCACCACTCAGACAAGTTTTCAATCTCCCTCCTGTATGCTGATTCATCACCACCTTTGATACAACTCTCAACAGTGGTGTCTTCAGCAAGCTTGTACGTGGTGTTGGAGCTGAACTTAGCCATATAGTCATAAGTATAAAGCGAGTCGAGCAGGGGGGCTAAGTACACATCCCTGCGGTGCCCTTGTGCTGATGATGATTGTGGAGGAGATGCTTTTGCCAATTCAAACTGATTGAATTTTGCCAATTCAAGTTGACAAATTCAACTAGATTTGCCGATTTAAATCTAGGATCCAATTTGAGGTATTGAGGCCCAGGTCTTGGAATTTTCTGATTAGTTTTGAGGGGATGATGGTGTTAAATACTGAGCTATAATCGTATGAGCATCCTGATGTATGCATCTTTGCTGCGCAGATGTTCCAGGGTTGTATGCAGAGCCAATATGATGACATCTGCTGTGGACCTGTTGCCTCGGTAGATGAATTGGAGCAAGTTGTTTCTCAGACAGGAAAACAGCCCACATTTGTCCAACCTCTCATAGCACATGCCCTGTAATCCAGGAGGCATCATGGTAAACCTCTTAAGTATGCTCTCCAAAGCCTCCACATCCTCCTTGTGGAGGCTTCGGAGAGGGTACTTAAGAGGTTTAAGTAGCGGTAGTGGGACCATCAGAATTGAATGCCTAATTAGAGCTTTATAAAGCCACAATATAATTTTCCTGCTCTTGAATCTAGTTCCTTGATTATTAAAGGCAAGCATGCTGTGTGCCTTCTTTACCACCCATCAATCACAAGATCCCTCTTCTTATTAACATTGGGCATTGCCAATAACAGTGTGCTATTTCTTTATATTTGGTCTGCCAAAGTGCAAGACCTCACATTTGATAAACACAAGAGATCCTACAGATGCTGGAAATCCAGAGTAACATACACAGAATGGTGGCAGAACCTAGCAGGTCAGGCAGCCTCTTTGGAAAGGGGTGGGGAAGAAGCTGAAGTAAGAAGGTGGGGCCTTCTTATTCTGACTTCTTTCCCATTTTTCTGCAGTCCTGATGAAGGGTCTTGGGCCGAAATGTCAACTGTTTATTCATTTCCATCGATGCTGCTTGACCTACTGAATTTCTCTAGCATTTTGTGTGTTATACTTCACATTTGGGTGGGTGAAACCTCATCTGCAATCTCTCTGCTATATCCGAAACTTCTCTATATCCTGCTGTATCCTTTGCCAGTCTTCTACACCATCCTAAACACCACCAATCTTCTTATCACCTGCAAACTTACTAACCCACCCATCTATGTTTCCACCCAGGTTGTTCCTCAGAGGTTCCTGAGGAACACTAGTCACAGACCTCCAACTAAAATAAATCCCATCGAACATTGCCCACCCTGGATCCAGACGGCTAATTCAACCCAGATCCTATGAATGTTAATCTTCTGGATTAGCATTTAAACACAGGAACAGGGTCTTTGACCCATGATGTCTATGCACATTATAATGTCAAGCTAAATTAATCCATTCACATGCTTTATATCCCTCCCTCACTTGCCTGTTTATGTGCCTGCCTAAATGCTATTGTATCTGCTTCCACCACCACTCCGCCAGTACATTCAAGATGTTAAAAAATGGTTTTGTAAATATCCTGTACACTTCTCTAGAGTAGGTTTCATGGTGGGCCAAAGGGACTGTAATGTACTGTAAATTTCTATGTTCTATGTATTCCCCTCTGGCTTTATATCATTTTAAATATGGCACTTTTATCTGAGTTCCATTTTTTTTAGATTTTCTATGCAACTGCTGTTTGAGTTAACGTGTCTTCTTTCTTTCTTCACAGTTGCGATTAGCATTGGATAGAAATGAGGAAATGGAAATGACCAATAGCCACTTGGTGAAGCGATTAGAGAAGATGAAAGCCAATCGAAATGCACTCCTCTCTCAGCAATAGAGATCAAAGAGCAAATGCACTGCATCTTAAACTAACAAAACCTCCAGGTGTTCCAATTTATAGACCTTTTCTATTGGCCCAGCCACTATTAAATCCTGAAACATGTTTATCTATATGGCTCTGGATTTATAAATGTAGACAAACTTTTGTAATTTATGAGAGAACGAAGACATCACCTAATGTCTACATGTTTGATAATAGTTAATTATGTTACCTTGTAGCTCACTGGGTTAATTATACTCTTTGAGTTGGGATGTGTTCTTGATATGACTAATTAGCATGTAAATATGAATTGTTATAGCTTTAGTACATCAGAATGATTTACCTTTCTGCTGCTGAGAATTATAGTGGTTGCTTAAAGACCTTGAAGGACTGTATGAACAGAACTGATACAGAAGAAAACTTCACAAGTTCCTTTTGAAAAATCGGCTACTGTTTAGTGGCCATAATGAATCACCACTACACATTTCAAGTGCCTTTTCTATGGTGTAGTGAAGATTATCTTGCTTTTGTTACCTAATCAACAACATGTATGGACTGTTCATTTGGTCTAAAGTAATATAATCCGTCTTTTAAAAACTAAACATGCAAATTTCTGGAACAAGTATTTGCCAAAAGTGACACTTGATTTTCCATAATTAACATTCTAAAGAATTATGTACAACTTACTCTCATAAATAAATGAACTATAGGTAAGTGTTGAATCAGTTTCAACCACCGTATTATGTATTTCAAAACAGAAAAGTGGCAACACTCTACTCCTTACTATGTTCATTAAAGTAAAGCAAATGGAAAATTATTTCTTTTGCTCTATAAAGCTATTGGACTGCATCTTCAAAACATTGCTTATGTTCCTTGTTTGTAAATGTTTGGTCTTTTCAAGAAAACAGGCTTGTGAATGAGGGTTTTGACATTAAATGTAACCGTGGACACTTTATATGGCATAACCAATGATGTTTTTTTTATCATTTCTGTGTGTGTCTTCATGTAATGGGTGCACATAGGAAGGAGGCCCTAAGGCACTAAGGTATTTGCTTGCTTAACGATGTTAAGTGGTCAGTGAGAAAGATACACAAATGTGTAGAAAATAGCAGAAATATTACAGAAACTATGTGGGCAAGATAGAAGCCAATTAATTGTAAGAGGAAAGTAAACAGTAGGACCCTGAGGAGCACTGAGGTGAAGAGAGAGAGATCTTGGGATGCAAATCCATAGTCCCTGAAAATGACAACATGCTGAGAGTGACCAAACAAATAGATAAGGTGGTACAGGTAGCATACTTGCCTTCATTAATTCAGCCTCGGAAATATGAGTCAGGTTGGAGCCATATGAAAATGGTTAAGCTGCACTGGGTGCGTTGTGTGCAATTTTGCTTACCCCATTGCAGGAAGGATATGGAGGCTTTGGAAAGGATGCAGAAGAGATTTATCACAATTCTGCCTGTATTAGAGGGGATGAGCCAAAAGGCAAGGTTGGACAAACTTCAACAGTGTTTTTTAGAGAGGTTTGACGGCTGAAGGTCAAAGGCGATGTGTGGGGCAAATTTTTGGTTTTACACAGAGAGGCAGTGAGATGATAATAATGAGAAGAGGGCATGTTCTGGATGGTGAGGGTCCTTATGATGGATGCTGCATTTTGAGGCACCACCTCTTGAAGCTGCCTTCAGCAGTAGAGAACATGGTGCCTGTGATGGAACTTGCTGTGTCTATAACCCCTGGAGCCTTACTTGTGGTCATAATGGCCAATACAAAGAAGTTAGGTTTTAGTGGAGTGGCTATTGTGGAAGTGGGATAGAGTTGGAGTGAAGAACTGAAGCTTTGCTGAGAAGAGGCAGAGGCACGGTGAGGCTTTGGCTTCTTTATTTAGCTACAGTAGCAAGAATGGATCCCAGGGTAGTTATGTGCTCCTATTGCAAGAAGTGGGAGATTGCTATATCTTCAAGGTACATCTTGGTGCAGTTCCTCGCAGAGCGTGTGAAGGAACTGGAGCTCAAGCTGGATGACCTATGGATCATTTTGGAGAATGAGTTCATAGATAGATGGAAAAGGAAGGCAGTGACATCTAAGTTACAGGAGTCAGATAGCTGGGTGACTCAGCAGGATAAGCAGATGGTGCAGAGTAGCTGTTCCCCTAAATAATAAGTACATGGTTGGGATAGAATCATAGAAAAGTACAGCACAGAAATAGGCCCTTCAGCCCATCTAGTGCATGCTGAACTATTTAAACTGCCTAATCCCAACAAACTGCACCAGTAAATGTGCCTATCCAAACTTCTCTTGAATGTTGAAATCGAGCTTGCATGCACCACTTGTGCTGGAAGCTCATCCTACACACTCACAACCCTAAGACTGAAGAAGTTTCCCCCCATGTTCCCCTTAAACTTTTCACCTTTCACCCTTAATACATGACCTCTAGTTGTGGTCCCCACCCAACCTCAGTGGAAAAAGCCTATTTGCATTTACCCTATTTATACTCATAATTTTGTATACCTCTATCAAATCCCCTCTCAATCTTCTACATTTACAGGGAATAAAGTCCTAAAGTTTTCAATCTTTCCTTATAACTCAGGTCTTCCTGACACTGCAATATCCAAAAGCTTTCTTTATGACCCTGTTTACCTGTGACACTACTTTTAATGAACTATGGACCTGTATTCCCAGAACCGTTGTTCTATTGCACTCCTCAGTGCTCTACCATTCACTGGTTGGTCTTATCAAAGAGCAAAACCTTGCACTTATTTGCCTTAAATTCCATCTGCCATTTTTTCAGCCCATTTTTCCAGTTGGTTCAAATCCCACTGCAAGCCACGATAGCCTTCCTCACTGTCCACTACACCCCCAATATTGGTGTCATCTGCAAATTTGCTGATCCAGTTAACAATATTATCCAGATTGTTGATATAGATGACAAACAACGGACCCAGCACTGATTCCGACTGCACTCCACTAGTCACAGGCCTCAAGTCAGAGAGGAAGCCATCTATTGCCACTCTCCGAATTTTCCCACAAAGCCAATGTCTACTCCAATTTACTACTTCATCTTGAATGCCGAGCTAATGAACCTTCTTGACCAACCTTCCATGTGGGACCTTGTCAAATGCCCTGCCAAAGTCCATGTAGACAACATCTACTACCTTGCCCTCATCAGCTTTCCTGGTAATTTCCTCAAAAAACTATAATATTGATTAGACATGACCTACCACTGACACAGCTATGCTGACTATCCTTAATTAGTGTACATTTTTCCAAATACTTATATATTAGTCCTTTAGAATAATACTTTCCAATAACTTTCCCACCACTGATGTCAGTTTCACCAGTTCTATAATTTCCTGGTTATTTTAGTGCCTTTCTTGAACAGTGGAACAACATTGGCTATCCTCTAATCCTCTGATACCTCACCTTTGCTAATGATTTAATTTCTGCACTTGCCTCTTGCAGGTTCTGAAGGAACACCTTGTCAGGCACTGGGAATTTATCCACTGTAATTTGCCACCTCCTGTAATCTGTATAGGGTTCATGGGGTTGATCCCAATTTGCCTCATTTCTATAGACTCTATGTCTGTCTCCTGAATAAATAAATGCAAAAGAACAATCATTTAAGACCCCCTCCCCATCTCTCTTGGCTCTATATATGGATTACCATTCTGATCTTCCAGAGGACCAATTATGTTCCTTGCAATCCTTTTGCTCTTAAAATATCTGTAGAATCTCATGCAACCTCATGCCTTCTTTCCTGATTTCTTGTATTTCTTATACTCCATAAGCAACTCATTTGCTCCTACCTGCTTATACCTGCTATGCACTTCCTTTTTTTTCTTAACCAGGGTCTCAATATCTCTTGAAAAACAAGGTTCCTTACACTTATTGTCTTTACTTTTTATTCTGACAGGCACATACAAGCTTTGTAAAGCCATTATGATCACTAAGTGCAAAGTGTTCCCCTACATAAACTTCTGTCACCTGCCCTGTCTCATTTCCCTAATAGAAGATCAGGTGTCACATGCTTTCTCATTGGGACTTCCGTGTGTTGATTAAGGAAACCTTCCTGAACACATTTGACAAACACTATCCCATCTAGTTCTACAGTATGGGAGTCCCAGTCAATATGTGGAAAGTTAACATCAACCGCTATAACAGCTTTATGTTTCTTGTAACAATCTGCAATCTCTCTGCAAATTTGTTCCTCTAAATCCCTCAGATTATTGTCTAATATAGCCCCATTAATGTGGTCATATCTTTCTTATTTCTCAGTTCCACCTTTAGCACCTCACTAAATGAATTCTCAAGTCTATCCTGACTGAGCATCACCGTGACATTTTCCTTGACTGGTAACACCACCCCTTGTCCATTAATCCCTCTTGCTGTGTCGCATCTAAAGCAACAGAACCCTGGAATATTGAGCTGCCAGTCCTGTTCCTCCTGCAACCAAGTCTCACTAATGGCTACAATGTCATAATTCCAGGTGTTGAGCCATGCCCTGAGCTCATCTGCCTTTCCTATGATATCCCTTGCATTGAAATACATGCAGCTCAGGACATTGGTTGCAACGTTATCAACCTTTTGATGGTAAAACACAGAGATTCCTGATGAAGGGTCTTGGCTCAAAACGTCAACTGTTTATTCATTTCCATTGGTGCTGCCTGACCTACTGAGTTCCCCCAGCATTTTGTGTGTTTTGCTTTGGATTTCCAATATCTGCAGATTTCCTCGTGTTTGTCAACCTTTTGATTCCTGATTTTGGCTGAGGTCTTCCAACAACATCTGTGTCTGCAACCTCTCCACTATCTGTTTGGCACTCTGGTTCCCAGCCCCCTACAACTCTAGTTTGTTACGAAGGATGAACAACTCTGATGGGCAGAAGGGTGCAGAGTCGCCCATGCCCCCCACCCTTTTGGAGAATCGCAAATCGCTACTATTTCGATGCTGTTATCAAGGAAGTAAGAGAGACAAAGGAAATCTGCCAGGGCAGTTGTTATTGATAACAGCTCATGAAAGTTAATGAGAGAGAGACACTACTAACGAAAGAGGAACGGAACCATTGATTACTGCTATTGTCTTTTGGAGAAGGATTGTTTACTTGGTACTGTTCTATTCATTGAAACCCCTCAGGGGGCAACCAGAGTGGGCTGGTTTGATGGGTTACATCACGCTAACCTGATTGACACCTGAGATCCCGTGAGTGGGGATAAAAGTGAGGTCTGAGGTAACACCCCACAGACGCACCAGGAGAAACGCTAGTGAGCATCAGAAACCCCACGAGACAGGGTGGGAGATCGGAGACCGAACGAAGGTTCAGTAAATTTTAACTCACAGTGTTTTGTAGCGAGACCGGTGGGGGCTTGTGTGTGTGTCCACCCTTGCCTGGGTGACGAGTCCACCACGGAAGAACGGTCTAGCTAAAGGACGGAGGTGTCATACGTGAATGGCCACAACAACAACGCATCGACGGATCAAAATCGTAAAGGAAGGTTGGCAAGATAATAGCTGTTAACTGTACACATGTTTTCTCTCGCTCTCTCTCTCTCCAACAATTGCAACACATCGACCAACAACTACCGCAGCCTGCATGAACTGAACTGAACTTTATATTTCCATCTGACAATTCATTATCCCCTAGACAATGATAGAGCTTGTTTCTTATTGATTATTATTATACCCGTACTTTTAGGTTTAGTATTGCTGACGTATATTATCTGTATATTTGCATTGATATTATTTTTGTATATTTTTACTAATAAATACTGTTGAAAATAGTATCACCTACTCCAACGGACACTTCTATCTTTGCTGGTAAGACACCCAGTTACGGGGTTCGTAACAAGTTCAAACCCTACCATGCAGCATTGGAAAACCTCCCCTTCCAGTTCAGTGCAAACTGTCTTTTCTGTATAGGTCCCACCTTCCATAACACCATAAGTTATAGGAGCAGAATTAGCCATTTGACCTATTGAGTCTGCTCTGTCATTTCATCATGGCTGATCCGTTTTCCATCTCAGCCCCAATCCCCATACCCTTTCCTGCCTTGTCCAATCAAGAGTCTTATCAACCTATGCCTTAAATATACCCAATGATTAGGCCTGCATAGCTGCCTATGGCAACAAATTCCACAGATTCACCACTCTCTGGCGAAGGAAATTCCTCTTACACTCTGTTCTCTATTTTGGGCTCATGCCCTCCGGTCTTAAGACTCCCCCACCAATCCCCCCATTCTCTCCACATCTACTATATCCAGGGTCCTATGTAGCTGCAACATTACCTCTCTGCTCTTAAACTCAATCCCACAATTGACGAAGGCCAATGCACCATATGCCTTCTTAACCACAGAGTCGACCTACGTAGCAGCTTTGAGTGTCCTATGGACTTGGACCCCAAGATCCCTCTGATCCTCCACATTGCCAAGAATTACCATTAATACTATATTCTGCCATCATATTTGACCTACCAAAATGAACCACCTCACACTTATCTGGGTTGAACTCCATCTGTCACTTCTCAGCCCAGTTTTGCATCCTATCAATGTCCCGTTGTAACCTCTGACAGCCCTCCACACTATCCACAACACCCCCAACCTTTATGTCATCAGCAAATTTACTAACCCATCCCTCCACTTCCTCATCCAGGTCATGTATAATAATCACAAATCTCATTCTCATCCACAGACCCTCCTTTCTGTTTCTCTAACTAACTTGAATTCCCCTATCACCCTAACTTTATGTTTAAGTTCCACTATCATCACAGCTCGACTCTTTTCAACCCTCCCCCTTCCCTTCCCTTCTCAGTTTCAGAGTCAGATTCAGTGCCATGACATTCCTCTGCTAGGTCATACCCCACCCAATGGTATGCAAAGTGTTGTTGAGGGAGATGGTCACAGGGATACTCTGCAGTGTCACTCCTGTACCCTGCACCTTGGGTACATATATATTACCTCTCTATATGTTCCATCTATCACCCCTTCAGTCTCCCAAATGATCTGGAGTTCATCCATTTCTAGCTCCAACTCCTTAATGCAGAGTGTTAGAAGCTGCAGCTGGATGGATGCACTTCTTGCAAGTGTAGTTAGGGACACTGGAGGTCTTCCTGCCTTCTCACATCTTGCAAGAGGAGCATTCCAATATCCTACCTGGCATCTCTACTGCTCTAACTGTGCAAATATAATGGAGGAAGAATAATGAACTGTTGAGGGCACTCTACCTACGGATTTTTTGCCTTCTCTCACTGAAGCCTTGTAGAGCTAAAGCCTAAAATATTTTCCACTCCAACCCTGACCACTCCAATGATGGCCGCTCCACTTGCCCCTGTTTTAATCTGTTCTTGCCAATCAATCCTGATCTCCAATTGAGCGCTGCTCAAAGCACTAAACTGCCGTGTGTCACTGCCATTTCTACTCAATAGGTGAACCTGCGTGATCTACGTCTTCTCAGGCCTCCGATCTCCAACTGCGCACTATTGAAAGCTACTTTCAGCAGCATTGAGGGCCACTGTTGGAGGGGTAGAGAATATACCAGGGTGGTCACAGTGGTGACCAGCTGACAGCATTATTACCATCTCTGGCACTGAGTCTGGTTCTGTGGTTCAGAAGGGAAGGGTGGGGAAGAGGAGAGCTGTAAGGATAGGGGATTCAATAGGTAGGGGAACAGTCAGGAGATTCAAGTAAAAGAGACATCAAGATGGTATGTTACCTCCCAAAGTGCCGGGTCAGGGATGCCTCAGATTGAATCTGCAGTATTCTTCAGGGGAAGGGTCTCAGCTGTAAGTCATGGTACGTATTGGTACCAATGAAAGAGGTAGGAAAATGGATGCCATCCAGGACAATGAATACAGGGAGCGAGGTTGGAAGCTGAAAAGCATAACCTCAAGGGTAGTAATCTCAGGACTGATGCCTGTGCCAGTAGGATTGTATGACAGATGAATGTGTGGTTGAAGAATTGGTGTAGGGGGTAGGGTTTCAGACCTATGGATCTCTTCTGGGGAATCTATGACCTGAACAATAGGTACATATTACACCTGAACATGTGGAGGACCAATATCCATGTGGGCTGGTTTGTGAGAGTTGATGGGGAAGTTGGTGTACCCTTACACCAACTGCTCCATCCTCTAACCTGTTGCTCTAGTTCTCCTCCCCCCCCCCCCCCCCCAAACTAGGTCAGACAATGGAGCATTTGGTATAATGGTGGATGCAATGTGTCGGGAGAATGTGAGGAAGGATAAGCGATGGATTGGGTGTAATTGCAGTCAGTTGGATGGATTAAAATGTGTCTATTTTAATGTGAGAAGTATCAGGAACAAGAGTGATGAAACTGAGCATGAATCAATACATGGAATTATGATGTGTCCATTACAGAGATTTGCCTGTCACAAGGGCTGGTTGTTCTATGGTTTATGTTTCAACATAGACAGGGAAAGAGGTAAAAGAAGTATTGTGAATTAGAGGTAGTATCACAGCTGCAGAAAGGGAGGATATTGTGGAGGGATCAGCAGATTTGTGGATCACACCAAGACTGGTGACGGAATTTAATGCAGACAAGTGACAGGTGTTGCACTTTGGGAGGACAAACCAGGGTAGGACTTACACAGCGAGAGGTAGGGCACTGAGGAGTGCAGTAGAACAGAGGGACCTGGGAATACCGATCTATAATTCCTTGAATGTGGCATCGTAAGCACATGTGGTTGTAAAGAGAGCTTTGGGCACATTTGGCACATTGGACTTTATAAATCAAAGTACAGAGATAAGAGGTAGGGAAGTGTATAAAGCATTGGTGAGGCCAAATTTGGAGTACTGTGTACAGTTATAGTGATCTAACTACAGGAAAGATAGCAATAAGATTGAAAATGTACAGTGAAAATTTGCAAGTATTTGCCATGACTTGAAGACCTGAATTATAGGGAAAGGTTGAATAGGTTAGGACTTTACTCCCTGTAGCATAGGAGATTTAATGATGGTACACAAAATTATGAGGTATATTCATCAGAAAAATGTAAGCAGGCTTTTTCCACTGAGGTTGGGTGAGAGACTAAAATAGATGTTTTGGGTGAAGGGTGAAATTTTTTAGGGGAGCTGTAGGGGATTGTCTTCACTCAGAGGGTGGTGAGATTGTGGAACGAGCAGCCAGCAGAAGTGTTGGATGCAGGTTTGATTTCAATATTTAAGAGAAATTTGGATCTGAAAAAGTCTCTGGATATCCACTCTATCTGTGGCTTTTATCATTTTGTACTCCTGTATAAAGTTGCCATTCACTCTTCCTTTGCTCCAAAGAGAGAAGTTATAGCTTGCTCACCCTCTGCAGGGGCCATAGCGGAATTATTTAAAAGGCTTTAGCCACGGTTAAGTTGCTGGATGATTGGAAAATAGCTAATGTTGTTCCGTTGTTTAAGAAAGGCTCTAAGAATAAGCCAGGAAATTATAGGCCAGTGAGCCTGACGTCAGTGGTGGGAAATGAATTGGAAGGTATTCCAAGGGACTGGATATGTAAGTATTTGGATAGACATGGACTGATTAGGGATTAACAACATTGCTTTGTGCATGGTAAGTTGTGTCTCGCCAATGCTACAGTTTTTCAAAGTTACCAGGGAAATTGATGAAGGCAAGGAAGTGGATGCTGTCTACATGGACTGTAGCAAGGACTTCGACAAGGTCTCACAAGGGAGGTTGGTCAAGAAGGTTCATTAGCTTGGCATTCAAGATGAGGTAGTACATTGGAGTACACATTGGCTTCTTGGAAGAAGCCAGAGAGTGGTATTAGATGGTTGCCTCTTTGACTGGAGACCTGTGATGGATGAACAGTGTGCCGCAGGGATTGGTGCTGGGTTGGTTCTTGTTTGTCATATTTATCAGTGATCTGAATGATAATGTAAATTGGATCAGCAAATTTGTGAATGACCTCTAGATTTGGGGTGTAGTATACAGTGAGGAAGATGATTTGGACCAGCTGAAAAAATGGACTTAAAATTGGCAGATGGAATTTAGTGCAGACAAGTGCGAGGTGTTGCACTTTGGGAGGACAAACCAGGGTAGGACTTACTCTCGTAAACACGAAGAAATCTGCAGATGCTGGAAATTCAAGCAACGCACACAAAATGCTGGTAGAACTCAGCAGGCCAGACAGCAACTATAGGAAGAAGTACAGTCAATATTTCAGGCCGAGACCCTTCGTCAGGACTAACTGAAGGAAAAGATAGTAAGAGATTTGGAAGTAGGAGGGGGAGGGGGAAATCTGAAATGATAGAAGACTGGAGAGGGTGGGGTGAAGCTAAGAGCTGGAAAGATGATTGGCAAAAGGGATACAGAACTAGAGAAGGGAAAGGATTATGGGACGGGAGGCGTAGGGAGAAAGAAAGGGGAAGGGGAGCTCCAGAGGTAGATGGGGAACCGGCAAAGACTCTCCCAGTCGGCGTCGGGTCTCACCAATATATAAAAGGATGCAGTATACCACACCAGCCGACTCACAGGTGCAGTGTTGCCTCACCTGGAATCTTTTTTAAAAATTTTTTAATTAGTTTTTCAAAAAATTTTACAAAATTAAAAACCCCAAATCCCAATGAGGAGCATTAATACAGTGCAAGATTAAGCATACAATAACAATATGCTACAAAGGAAGAGAATTTAACAAAAAAACACCTAAATTAAAGACAAGTGAGCTTAGTGTCCTCCCCAAGCCCCACAACACAAGAAAAAAACAACTCCAGACCAACCACCACACAGTATAAAGAGTATAAGTCCGGAAGTCAAACTCCCAGACTGTGAATACACTTAGCAACAGAGGATAATAATGCCTACTACCAGAAAAAAAAGGGAGCTGAAAGGAAGGGACCGAAGAGAAAAAAAAAGAAAAAAAAACCCTAGTCAAGAGGAAGGTTATGAAAGTACTCGATAAAAGGTCCCCAGACCTTATGGAACTTTAGATCCGAATTAAGAACTGAATAATGAATTTTTTCGAGGTCCAAGCAGGCCATAATGTCGTTAAGCCATTGCGCATGAGTGGGCGGGGCAACATCTCTCCATCTAAGGAGGATCAAACGTCTCGCCAGGAGAGAGGCAAAGGATAGTATTCGGCATTTGGTCGGACCCAGACATAAATCTGTCTCGCCCCAAAAACCGAACAGAGCAATTAAGGGGTTAGGTTTTAGGTGCTGATTCAGAATACCCGATAATGTAGTGAAGACTGTTACATAACCCCATAACCAGGTAACTTACCAGCAAAGATAGATGGATCAGCTGAGTCGGATGCTACTATTTTCAAACGTTTTATTCAAAAAAGGGCACAAACGTATGGTTAATACAAAACATTCAGATCATATACATCGTCAAAACTCAATCTAAAACACCGGTGTAATAATAATCAATCAGAAATAAGCTCTATAGTTGTCTAGGGGTAATACTGAGTCCAATTGAAATATAAAGAGTCACTCAGAAGTTTGCAGGCTTTCCCCTTTCGGGAACCGCTGGGGTTTTCACGTTGTAGAGAGAGAGAGATGATTTAGAAAAGATAAACACTTGCCCGTCGTCTTGGCAGAGCAAATCCTTGGAATCAGGGGAGCAGACTTCCCCGTTGTTAGTTAAAAGCAGTCTTTCGTTGGTTCTAGCCACAGATTCGAATTTGGAATCTAACGCACGTGGCTTCCTTCAAAATGGCGTCCCGCTCCCACGGGAATCAATATCGTGCTTCCTTGGTGTCTCCTGGGGGTGTCTGAGGGTTCCCCCCCCTCAGACCCTCCTTTATACTTCTTCACGGGATCGCAGGTGTCAATCAAGTTGCAGGTAACGCGAGCTCTCTCTCAACCAGCCCACTTTGCCCGAGGGCTTTTCACGTGGTCTCCATGAGACAATAGTCAATGTCACCTTTATTCTGCTTCTTGGGACAACGTGGTCTCTCTCTCTCTCTCCCATTTCCCTGTGTCTATTCAGCACGTCCCTTCCTCTTTTGGGTCAGCTGACCCCCCTTGACTAGGGTTCTTGAGATTCTCACAAAGGAGGGGGCCGGAGGCATAACAAGACATCTTTCCAGAATTTCTCCAAGCTAGGACAGAACCAGTACTTATGGATGAGAGAGGCCACGCCCCTCTTGCATTTATCACAGAGCGGACTAATGCCAGGGTAGAATCGAGATAGTTTAGATTTAGACATATGGGCTCTATGAACAATCTTAAACTGTAAGAGGCAATGGCGAGCACAAAGGGAGGTTGAGTTAACCGATTTGAGAACTGAGTCCCAGCTCTTCTCAGATAAGGAGATATTTAAATCCTGCTCTCACCTGGAATCTGATGCAGACTGGGAGACCGTTTCGCTGAACACCTATGCTCTGTCCGCCAGAGAAAGCAGGATCTCCCAGTGGCCACACATTTAATTGGCAGATATGATGTGGACATCACGAGTCGTGGCTGAAAGATTATAATTGGGAGCTTAACATCAAAGGATACACATTGTATCAAAAGTAGAGTCAGAAAGGCAGAGAGGGTGGGGTGGCTCTGTTGGTAAGAATTGAAATCAAATCCTCACAAATAAGTGACATAGGATGGGAAGACGTTAAATCCTTGTGGGTAGAGTTAAGAAACTGCAAGGGTAATAAAGACCCTGATAGGAGTTATATAAAGGCCTCTGAACAGGAGTCAGGTTATGGGTTACAAATTACAATGGGCATGTCAAAAGGGCAATGTTATGAGGTATTTCAATATGGAGGTAGATTGGGTAAATCAAGTTGGTGCTATATCCCAAGAGAGAGAGAATTTATGGAATGCCTACAAGATGACTTTTTAAGAGCAGCTTGTGGTTGAGCCAAGTAGGGTATCAATTATTCTGGATTGGGTGTTGTATAATGAACTGAATTTGATTAGGGAACTTAAGGTAAAGGAACTCTCAAGAGACAGTTTTCTGGTATGATAGAAGCCACTCTGCAATTCAAGATTGAGAAGCCAAAGTCAGATGTGTCAGTATTACAATGGAGTAAAGGGAATTACAGAGGCATGAGAGAGGAGCTGGCCAAAGTTGATCGAAAGGGGACACTAACAGAGATGATGGCTGGAGTTTCTGGGATTAATTCTAAAGGTGCAGGATAGATACACATTGGTGCTAGCAGATACATTAGATATATATAAACACACAAAATGCTAGAGGAACTCAGCAGGCCAGACAGCATCTATGGAAATGAAAAAAAAACAAGTTGACACAAACATGAGGAAATCTGCAGATGCTGGAAATTCAAGCAACACACACAAAATGTTGGTGGAACGCAGCAGGCCAGGCAGCATCTATAGGGAGAAGTACTGTCAATGTTTTGGGCCGAGACCCTTTGTTGGGCTAAGACCCTTCTCAGGACTGGAAAGGAAGAGAAAGAAGCAGTTAGAAGATGATAGGTGAATGGGAAAGAAAAAGGGCTAGAGAAGAAGGAATCTGTTAGGAGAAGAGTGGACCATGGGAGAAAGGGAAGATGATAGGCAGATGAAGAAGTAAGAGGCCAGAGCAGGGAATTAAATAAGAGACAAGAGGAAGGAAAAAAAACTTTAAGGAGAAATTGATGTCCATGCCATCAGGTTGGAGGCTACCTCGATGGAATACAAGGTGTTACTCCTCCACCCTGAAAGTGACCTCATCATGGCAAAAGAGGCGGCAATAGACTGATGTGTCAGAACGGAAATGGTGATAGGAACTAAAATGGTTGGCCATTGAGAAATTCCACTTTTGACAGATGGAACAGAGATGTTCCATTGGAGATATTTAAGGGTTTTAGATAAGCACATGCATGAAAGGAAAATGTAGGGCTATGCAGGAGGGAAGTGTACATTGATCTTGGAGGTTAGCACAACACAATGGGCTGAAGAGCCTGAACTATCTACATTCTCTGGCAATCCTGTGCATTGCACCTTGCAGACCAGGTTGTGATGCAATCAATAAGAATCCTCTCCACAGTATGTCTAGTCTCTGAGCTGCTCACTCAACAAAATGCTGTCACAGATCCAATATGGCCTCTCCTCAAGTCAGCCTGTGCATGTCTTTGGGATTGCATCAACATTTTGGGCCCAGAATTCTGACATCCTGGAACTTGAAGCTGCTCAGCTTTTCCACCAAACCCCTCAATGAGGATTATTGTGTACTCTCCCAACTTCTACTTCTCAAAGTCTTCAATTAATGCCTTGGTCTTGCTGATATTGAACACGAGGTTATTGGTATGACACCACTCAACCAGCCAGTCTGACTCCTCTATGCCACCTTGTCTCTATCTGTGATTCTACAAACAACGCTGGTGTCATTGGTGAATTTATCTGTGCTTAGCCACACAGTTGTGATTGTACTGTTCAAGAGGCTCTTAGATTGACACTGGTCAGCACAGATCCTGAGTCTGTTTCTGTGCTTGACTGTTCTACATTCACGCCATATAGGATGTGACACATTTGTCTACATTAGAGCATCGGGTATAAATGCAAGATCACATTGCAGCTGTGTAAAACTTGTGTAAGTATAAAACCGTAAATGTCAGAGTATCATATGCAGTTCCAGCCTCTGCATTATAGGAATGATATATAGGCTTTCAAAAAAGGTTTTAAAAAAATCAACAGGTTGGACAAATTTCTATTTTTCTTCTCTGGAATGTCAGACCTGATAGAAAGTATTTGATGGTTTTGGCTCTTCCTAAAGTTTAACAAACCAGAGGGGGTGGGGAATCTGATTAAAACCTTCTGAATATTGAAAGGCTGAGAGTGAGTGTACTTGGAGAGGATGCTTCCAATGGTGGGAGACCCTAGGACCAGAGGGCACAGCATCAACATAGAGGATGTCCGTTCAGAACAGAGTTTAGGACCTTCTTTTGCCAGACGGTGTTGTATCTGTGGAATTCATTGCCACAGATTACCATGGAGGACAAGTCATTGGATATTTAATTATCCAATTAAGGTTGCAGGAAGGAAGGAGAATGGGCTTGGGAATAAAAATAAATCAGTCATGACTGAATGGCAGTACATACTTGATGGGCCACATGGCTTAATTCTGCTCCCACGTTTTATGTTCTGCTCTGTTTTATATAAACGCAAAGGGAATTAAACAAATTTTGTGATGGGATGAAAATCAAGGTGGCTGAAAATGATATTCAGTATTGGGAAAGAACTTAAAATGATCAAAGTATAGGAAATAGTTGCATAATGTAAACAAGTCCTTAAGTTAGCAAAAGAAAGCAATAATTTATGCATACCATAATTACCACAAATGGCAGTGTGATATTGACTAGTTTCAGATACTTGAATACCCTGATGTACCCTGCTCTTGCCCTTTGTCAAAGCACAGGGAAATCAAGTACCAAGAGACCAAAGTAAAAATCTTTTATTACTAACAATAACAGATCTGATTATTACAATATCAATTACAGCCTCTGGTGTTGTTACAGATGAATATCCCCTCACCATACAACAAGCTTTTTAAAAAAATAAATGTAACGAGACCCACTTAAATGTGAATCAAATAAAACTTTGTTGAGCTTTTTGAGCAATTTTGTTCTTTTTTTAAGTCAAAGGTTGTTATATAGACCAGTGCAAGAAAGTGACTGCCCAAGGTAACTTCATTAATAATTTGGGCTTATGCTTACAGAAGATCAGACAGCATTGAGGCTCAAGCATCTATCAGATAGAAACCCGCAAAAAACTGAATTGCTGCTACTCTGCACGTAAATTGTTCATTTCAGTTTGTCCAACTGTGGGAAGGGAACATTAGCCAAGTGCAAAATTATTATAATGCAAATACATTGCTGCTTATGATAGGATGGCGCAAGATAAATTAGGGTTGTCATTTATTGAATAAGAAACTTGAGTTCAGAATCAATAAATGAATGACACTGGGTTGTGCATTTAAAAATTAAATGGCTAGAACAAATTTATTACAGCATATGATTACACCACTTAAAGCCTTGCTGGTGATCAAACTGAAGAAATGTTTGATTTATTTGAAGAGTTATGTACAACTGAAAAAACAACACTTTGCTTTGAGGGAAAAACCAATGTCTCTCAATTTAGGTCCACGAATGAACTGACAGGAGTTACAAGAGGCAGAAACAATTATAGCATCCAGAAAAGCATTTGGGCAGATAAAGTCCTAATTGGATTACTGTAAGCATCGCATGTGGCACAGACAAATGAAATGTACTGTAGAATTCTATAGACTTGGAATACTACTGGCATAATGAATATTACTTGCAGCACTTAAAATGTTTATAAACAGATATTTAGCTGTGTCCTTGTAGTAATTGATCAACATCTCTCAAAGACTTTGTACAGATCAGATAAATTGGCAAGCTGCAGGATGGTTCCATTTTCTGCAAACTGCTTTGGTGGAAGAAGCAGAGTCCTGAAAGCTTTGGCTATAATGTGTTCTACAGACCACTTCCAAGACTTGTCACTGCCAAGTTCTTCATGCTAGAGAGAATAATAAAAGGATCAAGTAATAATTTATTAAAGATTAACAACACATTTATGTTAGAAAGAAATCTGTAAATAATTCCATTGTTTCCACTGTTAATTTTCTTGACTTCCCATCATTTCATAGAAACATAGCACAATACAGGCCCTTCGGCCCACAAAGCTGTGCCAAATATGTCCTTACCTTAGAACTATCTAGGCTTACCCATAGCCCTCTAATTTTTCTAAGCTTCATGTACCCATCCAGGAGTCTCTTAAAAGACCCTATTGTTTTTGCCTCCACCAGCCCATTCCACACACTCACCACTCTCTGTGTAAAAAAAACTTACCCCTGGCATCTCCTCTGTACCTGCTTCCAAGCACCTTAAAACTAGCTCTCTCATGCTAGCCATTTTAGCCCTGGGAAAAAGCCTCTGACTAACCACATGATCACCTTTATCAGGTCACCTCTCACCCTCTGTCGCCGAGTTCACCCAACCTATTCTCATAAGGCATGCTCCCCAATCCAGGCAACATCCTTGTAAATCTCCTCTCCATCCTTTCTACACTTTCCACATCCTTCCTGTAGTGAGGTGACCAGAATTGAGCACAGTATCCAAATGGGGTCTGACCAGGGTCCTATATAGCTGTAACATTACCTCTCGGCTCTTAAACTCAGTCCCACGATTGATGAAGGCCAATGCACCCTATGCCTTCTTAACCACAGAGTCAACCTGCGTAGCAGATTTGAGTTTCCTTTGGAATCGGACCCCAAGATCCTCCACACTGCCAAGCATCTTGCCATTAATACTATATTCTGCCATCACATTTGACCTACCAAAATGAACCACCTCACACTTATCTGGGTTGAACCCCATCTGCCACTTCTCAGCCCGGTTTTGCATCCTATCAATGTCCCGTTGTAACCTCTGACAGCCCTCCACACTATCCACAACACCCCCTACCTTTGTGTCATCAGCAAATTTACTAACCCACCCCCCCCCCCACTTCCTCATCCAGGTCATTTATAAAAATCATGAAGAGTAAGGGTCGCAGAACAGATCCCTGAGGCACCTGGTCACCGACCTCCATGCAGAATATGACCCGTCTACAACCACTCTTTGCTTTCTGTGGGCACAACCACTCTTTGCCTTCTGATTTCAATCTTATTCAAGTGGTAGCCATCTGTGTGTGAACCTCAACCATCAGTCAACAGATTCTTCTTCAAACTTTTGGAAGAAAACAGTAACCAAATGCAGAATTGTCAATGTAGATCTATAGTTGCCTATGATAGAATGTGCTGGTTGCTCACACAAAATGCTGGAGGAGCTCAGCAGGTCAGGCAGTATCAATGGAAATGAATAAGCAGTAAACATTTTGGGCCAAGACACTTCATCAGAACTGGAAAAGGGGGAAGAAGCCAGAATAAGGTGGTGGGGAAAGGGGGAAGGAGTATAAGCTAGAAGGTTATAGATGGCGCCATCTGAGTGGGGTGATGAATTCAGAAGCTGGGAAGTGACTGGAGGAGGAGGAATCTGATAGGAGAGGAGAATAGTCCATGGGAGAAAAGGAAGGGAGGAGCAGCATGAGAGGGAGATAATAGGCAAGAGAGAAGAGGTTGGGGGGGGGGGGGGGAGAGAGGAGGGAGAGAAATAAAGAAGGATATGGGGAGTTGGAAGAATTACCAGAAGTTGGAGAAATCAATGTTCTGCCACTAGGTTGGAGGCTACCCAGACAGAATGAGGTACTGCAAATAGGGACTGGAATTAAAATAGTTGGCCACTGGGAAATACTGCTCTTTGCAGATGGAGTAAAGATGGTCGACAAAAGAGTGCATCAATCCATGTTGGGTCTCACCAATATAGTCCAGGCCCTATCGGGAGTACCAAGTAAACACAGAAAACCTACAGCACAATACAGGCCCTGCAGCCCACAAAGTTGTGCCGAACACGTCCCTACCTTAGAAATTACTAGGCTTACCTATAGCCCTCTATTTTACTAAGCTTCTTGTACCTATCCAAAAGCCTCTTAAAATACCCTATTGTATTTGCCTCCACCACTGTTGCCGGCAGCCCATTCCACGCACTCACCACTCTGAGTAAAAAACTTACCCCTGACATCCCCTCTGTACCTACTCCCCAGCACCTTAAACCTGTGTCCTCTTATGGCAACCATTTCAGCCCTGGGAAAAAGCCTCTGACTGTCCACACAATCAATGCCTCTCACCATCTTATACACCTCTAACAGGTCACCTCTCATCCTCCTTCGCTCCAAGGAGAAATGGCTGAGTTCACTCAACTTATTCTCATAAGGCATGCTCCCCAATCCAGGCAACAACCTTGTAAATCTCATCTGCACCCTTTCTATGGCTTCTACATCCTTCCTAGAGGCAACCAGATCTGAGCACAGTACTCCAAGTGGGGTCTGACCAGGGTCCTATATAGCTCTTGGCTCCTAAATTCAATTCCATGATGGATGAAGGCCAATACACCATACGCCTTCTTAACCATAGACTCAACCTGCGTAGCTGCTTTGAGTGTCCTATGGACTCGGACCCCAAGATCCCTCTGATCCTCCACACTGCCAAGAGTCTTACCATTATATATTCTGTCATCATATTTGACCTACCAAAATGAACCACTTCACACTTATCTGGGTTGAACTCCATCTGCCACTTCTCAGCCCAGTTTTGCATCCCATCAATGTCCCGCTGTAACCTCTGACAGCCCTCCATACTATCCACAACACCTCCAACCTTTGTGTCATCTCAAACTTACTAACCCATCCCTCCACTTCCTCATCCAGGTCATTTATAAAAATCATGAAGAGTAAGGGTCCCAGAACAGATCCTTGAGGCACTCCACTGGTGACCCATCTACAACCACTCTTTGCCTTCTGTGGGCAAGCCAGTTCCGGAACCACAAAGCAATGTCCCCTTGGATCCCATGCCTCCTTACTTTCTCAATAAGCCTTGCATGGGGTACCTTATCAAATGCCTTGCTGAAATCCATATACACTACATCTACTGCTCTTCCTTCATCAATGTGTTTAGTTATGTCCTCAAAAAATTCAATCAGGCTCATAAGGCACAACCTACCCTTTACAAAGCCATGCTGACTATTCCTAATCATATTATACCTCTCCAAATGTTCATATATCCTGCCTCTCAGGATCTTCTCCATCAACTTACCAACCTCTGAGGGTTGTAAGTTCACTGGTCTATAATTTCCTGGGCTATCTTCACTCCCTTTCTTGAATAAAGGAACAACATCTGCAACCCTCCAATCCTCAGGTACCTCTCCCATCCCCATTGATGATGCAAAGATCATTGTCGGAAGCTCATCAATCACCTCCCTTGCATCCCACAGTAGCTTGGGGTGCATTTCGTCCGTTCCCGGCACCTTATCCAACTTGATGCTTTCCAAAAGCTCCAGCACATCCTCTTTCTTAATATCTACATGCTCAAGCTTTTCAGTCTGCTGCAAGTCATCACTACAATCACCAAGATCCTTTTCCATAGTGAATACTGAAGTATTCATCAAGTACCTCTGCTATTTCCTCCAGTTCCATACACACTTTCCCACTGGCACACTTGATTGGTCCTATTCTTTCACGTCTTATCCACTTGCTCTTCACATACTTGTAGAATGCCTTGGGGTTTTCCTTAATTCTGCCCGCCAAGGCCTTCTCATGGCTCCTTCTGGCTCTCCTAATTTCGTTCTTAAGCTTCTTCCTAGTAGCCTTATAATCTTTTAGATCTCTAACATACCTAGCTCTCTGAACCTTTTGTAAGCTTCTTTTCTTCTTGACTAGATTTATTACAGCCTTTGTACACCACGGTTCCTGTATCCTTCCATCCTTCATTTCCCAATACCAAATCAAGTACAGCCTCTCCTCTTGTAGGCTTATCTACATACTGTGTCAAGAAACCTTCCTCAACACACCTAACAAACCCCACCCATCTAAACCCCTCACTCTAGGGAGATGCCAATCGATATTTGGGAAATTAAAATCTCCCACCACGACAACTCTGTTATTATTACACCTTTCCAAGATCTGTTTCCTATCTGCTCCTTGATATCACTGTTACTAATAGGCGGCCTATAAAAAACACCCAGTAGTTATTGACCCCTTCCTGTTCCTAACCTCCACCCACAGAGACTCTGTAGACAATCCCTCTATGGCGTCCACCTTTTCTGCAGCCGTGACACTATCTCTGAACAACAGTGCCACGCCCCCAACTATTTTGGCTCCCTCCCTGCCCTTTCCGAAACATCTAAAATTCAGCACTTGAAGTAACCAATCTCGTCCCTGAGCCATCCAAGTCTCTGTAATGGCCAGCACATCATATCTCCAAGTACTGATTCACACTCTAAGCTCATCCGCTTTGTTCACAACACTCCTTGCATTAAAATAGACATATCTCAAGCCTTCGGTCTGAGCGCGTCCCTTCTCTATCACCTGCCTATCCTCCCTCTCGCTCTGTCTACAAGCTTTCTCTATTTGTGAGCTAGCCTCCACTTCCCCAGTCTCTTCAGTTCAGTTCCCACCCCTCAACAATTCTAGTTTAAACTCTCCCCAGTGGTCTTAGCAAACCTCCCCGCCAGGATATTGGTCCCCCTGGGATTCAAGTGCAACCCATCCTTTTCGTACAGGTCACACCTGCCCCAAAAAGAGGTCCCAATGATCCAGAAATCTGAATCCCTGCCCCCTGCTCCAATCCCTCAGCCACGCATCTATCCTCCACCTCACCCTATTCATATTCTCACTGTTGCGTGGCACAGGCAGGAATCTCGAGATTGCTACCTTTGAGGTCTTGTTTCTCAACTTCCTTCCTATTTTTCCTACCTATGTCATTGGTACCAATATGTACCACGACCTCTGGCTGTTCACCTTCCCACCACAGGATATCTTGGACGCGATCCAAAACATCCCGGACCCTGGCACCTGGGAGGCAAACTACCATTTGAGTTTCTTTCCTGTGTGCACAGAATCACCTGTCTGACCCCCTAACTATAGAGTCCCCTATCACTACTTCCTTCTTCTTCCCTTCCCTACCCTTCTGAGACACAGGGCTGGACTCTGTGCCAGAGGCACGGCCACTGTTGCTTCCCCCAGGTAGGCTGTACCCCCCAACAGTACTCAAACAGGAGTACTTATTGTCAAGGGATACAGCCACAGGGGTACTCTCTAGTACCTGACTCTTCCCCTTCCCCCTCCTGATTGTGACCCACTTGTCTGTCTCCCATGGCCCCGGTGTGACCACCTGCCTGTAACTCCTCTCTATTACCTCCTCGCTCTCCCGGACTAGGTGAAGGTCATCGAGCTGCATCTCCAGTTCCCTAACTCAGTCAGTCCCTCAGGAACTGCAGCTCGACACACCTGGTGCAGATGTGGCTGTCCGAGAGGCTGGGAGACTCCAGGAACCCCCCAAACCTGACACCGAGCACGGAAAACTGGCCTCACACACATACTTCCTACCTCTCCTCACCTCGTTACCGCCTAAGCTCGCTCGCTGAGCCAAAGCCTTACCACTCTGCTGCCTCTCACTCCACTCCCCGCTAGATACGCCTTCTTTTTAAACCTTTTGCGCTCTACTGGCTGACGTCATGTGCCTGTGCAGTCTCGCCTCTCTTTAACCCGACTAGTAAAAAACTCCCTTCGCTCTGAAAAAAATTAGCAGTTCACTCGCAGTCTTCTTGCTCCGAGTACAGTAGACGATCCCAACAGATTCAGCAGTGAAGTTTTGTCTCACCTGGAAGAACTGAATGGGGCCCTGAATGGAGGCGAGGGAGGAGGTGAATGGGCAGGTGCAGCACTTTCTGCACTTGCTGGGATAAGTGCCAAGAGGGAGATGAAGGGAGATTAGAGGGGGGAAACAAATTGACAATGGAATCACAGAAGGAGCGGGAAGTGGAGAGTGGTGGGGATGAAAGAATGATGTGCTGGATGCAGAGGTTCATGGGATGTAGGTGAAAACAGGAAGAACTCTATCCCTATTAATGTCGCAAGGAGATGGGGCAAGGCCAGATGTCTGAGAAATATAGATGTGGGTGAGAGCAGCAATGATGGAAGAAGGAGAAACCATTCTTCAAAGGAGGACATATCTGATGTCCTGAAAAGGAAAGCCTCATCCTGGGAACAAATGCAACAAAGATAAAGGAACTGAGAAAAGGGTGGGAAGTGGTATAGTCAAATAGTCATGGGAGTTGGTAAATTTGTCACCAGAGATGGAGACAGATTACATTGATAACAGCAGTGGTGCTGTTTCACACACCCATGCTGAGCTCATCAGTTTCATAAACTTTGCCTCTAACTTCCACCCTGCCCTTAAATTTCACTTCTGACAGTCCATTTCTGACACCTCTCTCAATTTTCTCGATCTCTGTCTCCACCTCCAGGGGGTCAGTGCCAGGCCCACTGCTATTTGTCAATCACTCAGACGGGGCTGTACAAGGCATGGTTAATAAGTTTACAGATGACAATAGAAGAGGTGATGTTACTGACAGTGAAAACACTTATCAAGACTTAGAGGTATCTTCATCAGCTGGGTAAGTGGCCCAAAGAATGGCAAATGGAGTTTAATTCTGAAAGTTATGAGGTGTTGCATTTTGAAAAAACAAATCAGAGTAGGACATTCAGTCAAAAGTAGAGCCCTGGGTAACATTTTAGAACCGAGGGATCTAGGAGTACAAGTACATGATTTCCTGAGGGTGGCATTGCAAGTAGACAGGACAGCGGAAGTGGCTTTTGGCACATTGGCCTTCATCAGTCCGGGTATTGAGATTAGAAGGTGGGATGTTATGTTGCAGTTGTACAATACACTGGAGAGGGATTATTTGGAATATGTGAGAATGCTTGGAAACTCTGCAATAGGGAAGAAGGTGTTAAACTGGAAAGTGTAAAGAGGATGTTACCAGCATTCAAGAGACTGAGTAATGGTAAACTTTTGAGCAGGATGAGGCTGTTCTCAGTTGAGAATGAGGGTTAATCTTATAAAGGTGTATAAAATCTGAGGGGCATAGATAGGGTGAATACACTCCGCCCCCATCCCACCAGGGTTGGGGAAATCAAGAACTTGAGGGCACAGGCTTAAGGTGGGTGGGAAGAGAAGAAGAGATTTAATAAGAACCTAAGGGGGAACATTTTCACCCAGAGCATGGTCTGTTATTGAAATAAGCTGCCAGAGTAAGTGGCTGAGACAGATAAATTATCAACATATAACAGGCTAGATCAGTTGCAGATATGGGCTAAAAAATGGTAGATGGGAGTTTAACCCAGATAATTGCGAAATGTTGCACCTCGTTAGGGCAAATGCAAGGAGACAATACATTATCAAAGGCAAGATCCTTAAGTGTTGCTGAGCAGAAAAAGTTCAGAGCTCCTATACAGGGCGATAAGGTGGTTAAGGCGGCTTATGGAATGTTTGCTTTTATTAGATGGGGTATTGAGTTCAAAAGTCAAGAGGCTCTACTGCAATTGTATAAAACTCTGGTTAGGTCACATCTGGAGTATTGCATACAGTTCTGGTCGCCCCACTATAGAAAGGATGTTAAGGATTTGGAGAGGCTGCAGAAGAGGTTTACCAGGAGGGAACGTGCTATCATGAGGCTAGAAGGAAATCTGATACAGGTTTAGAAGATTATGAGAGGCATGGAGTAGATAGGAGTATCTGTTTCCCATGGTCAAAATGTCTAATACCTGAGGGCATACACTGAAGGTGAAATGGGGTAGGTTCAAGAGGGATGTAAGATGGAGCAATATGAACATGGCGTAGGCAGGAGGGACTTGGTGCTTGGGTGTTTTTGTTTATTTAGCTGGTTCAGCACAACGGTGTGGGCCGAACAGCCTGTTCCTGTGCTCTACTGTTTTATGTTCCAATTTGGCAGATACATGGATAAGAAAAGCTTTTAGAGGGATAAACATTGACAAATGAGATTAGCTTAGACAGTATGGATAAGTTCGGCGCTGTTTGACTCCACCCAAAATTAGTTCTAGATGGTCAATAATAGAAAGCTTAGCTTTATTTCAAAGCTAGAAAATATTGTTCGAGTCATTTATTGTGATCTGAAAATAGCCCACTTTCAGCCTTAGCTATTAAAAGAATTATGAACATCTGTGGCTTTGACATTTGTGACTTTCACAATTTAACTAGTTCTAACTTAGATTCTCTGGACATGAAAGGAACAACCAGATGGTATGTCACCTCCTAGGTGCCAGGGTAAGGGACATCTTGGATCGGGTCTATGGCATTCAAAAAGAGAAGGTGAGGAGCCAGAAGTTGTGATACATATTGGCACCAATGACATAGGTAGGAAAAGGAAGGAGGTCCTGAAGAGGTTTATGGAGTTAGGTAGGAAGCTGTTAGGGTAGTAATCTGAATTGTTGCCTGTAGCATGCGCCAGTGAAGGCAAGAATTGGATGATTTGGCAAATGAATTTGAGGAACTGGTGCAGGGGATAGGGCTTCAGATTTCTGGATCACTGGGATCTCTTCTGGGGAAGGTATGACCTGTACAAAAGAGATTGCTTACCTCTGAAATTCAGGGGGACCAATATCCTTGCTGGCAGGTTTGCTAGAGCTGATAGGGAGGGTAGTTAAATTGGCAGGGGGATTTAAACCAGAGCAATAGGGCTAAGAATAGGGCAGTTAGAATACAACTAGATGCAGTGTTAAATGAGAGTGAGGTAGGATCGGCAGATGATAGAGCATGGTATAAGTGTAAATCTTACCTGACAGATCTGTTGGAATTTTTACAAGCATGATAGACAAAGGAGAGTCAGTGGATGCTGTATACTTGGATTTTCAGATGGCCTTTGACAAGGTGCTACACATGAGACTGCTTAACAAGAGCCCATGGTATTACAGGAAAGATAGAGCATTGGCTGAATGATAGGAGGCAAAGAGTGAGACTAAAGGGGGCTTATTCTGGTTGGCCATTGGTGATGAGTGGCATTCTATAAGGTTCTGCGTTGGACTGCTTTTTATGTTGTGTCAGTGATTTGGATGACAGAATTGAAGGCTTTGTGGCTAGGTTTGCATATGATATGAAGATAGGTTGAGGGACCGGAAGCAGTAAGACTGCAGAAGGACACACAGATTAGGAGAATGGGCAAAGAAGTGGCAGATGGAATATAGTGTCAGGAAGTGTATGTTGGTGCATTTTGGTGGAAGGAACAAATGTGTAGACTGTTTTTTTAAACTGGTAGAAAATTAAAAAATCTGGTATGTAGATACTTGTGAGTCCTGATGCAGGTTGAGTCTGTGGTGAGGAAGGCAAAAGTAACGTTAGTATTCATTTTGAAAGAAGAATATAAAAGCAGGGATGTAATGCTGAGATTTTATAAGGCACTGACGAGGCCTCACTTGGAGTATTGTGAGCCATTTTGAGCCCCTTATCTAAGAAAGGATGTGCTGACATTGGAGGTTTCAGAGGAGGTTCATTCAGAGAATGAAAGGTTCAACACACTAGGAGGGTTTGATGGCTCTGGGCCTTCACTCATTGGAATTTAGAAGACTGGGGGAGTATCTTATTGAAACCTATCAAATACTGATAGGAGTGGACATGGAGAGGACCCGAGGGCACATCTTCAGAAGAGGGACGACCATTTAAAACAGAGATAAGGAGGAATTTCTTTAGTCAGAGGGTGGTGAATTTCTGGAATTTGTTGTTCCAGGCAGCTGTGGAGGCCAAGTAATTGGGTAGAAGAATGGGGTTGAGGGGGAAATGGATCAGCCATGATGAAATGGCAGAACAATTTCAATAGGCGAATACCTTAATTCTGCTCCTATATTTTATGGTCTTACGATCTAAATTTGTACTTATTGTAAACGTACAGTGTCCTTTTATATCTATGCGTTTCTGCATTTAAGAATTTTCACAGCAAGAGGAAAGCAGTAACTGTTTATAGCACAATGACAAGGTTACCCATTTGTCTCGTTCTTTCAAGTGTGGAAACAATTAGCCAAGGATGGATAAGCATTGAGAGGAAAACTAATCAAAATGCTCTTCATCATATTTACTATATGTGTACCTTGGCTCTTTGCTAATTTTACACTACTTTGAAAGAGGAAATCCCTTAAATTTGTCATTAACACAAAATTAGAATTAAAACTGCTAGAAAATCAGGAAAATTGCTTTGGTGTATTTAGATCCTTGTGTCTACATTCTAGATTAGAGATGGTCATGGTATTTTAATATACAAAAGGACTGAAACCTCATTCTCAAAATTTCAGGTAAACCTCCCTCCCATCCCATTTTCCCTCCTGATCTAATTGTCTTTTCTCTTCCCCACCCTCTCCATCTGCCCATCACCCACCCACTCCTTCCATGCTCCACTGTCCTATCAGATTCTAGGTTCAGACCTTTGTCACTTCCACTTAAATTCTCCCTCATCCTTCACATGCCTATCAACACTACCCCTCACTCGGATCAACTTATCACCTGGCAGCTCTTCCTCCACCTCTTTATACTCATTCTCCCCTCTTTCTTTCCAGTCCAGATGTATGGTCTGAACCCAAAATATCAACTATCAATTTCCGTCCACAAAGTGCAGGATAAACTTAGGTCCCATCCAGGTGTTGCTCCAGATTCCAGCAGATGCAGTCTCTTGTGTTTCCAAGGAATTAAACCTGTACAAGCTCCTTCTTTAACAAATTATCATCCAACAAAGTTTTCTGAGTGATATCATATTCAACACTCATGCAATCCTTACAAATAATCCTGCAGATTACAAAGCAACCTCAGTAATTAGGAATATGTGTATATAATAGTACTTCCATCGACTTTTGGGGGGGGGGTAGGGGGGAAAAGAGGGGTCAAATTTATATATTTTTTCTCTACCAGTAACAGTTCCATTACTTATCCCAACTCTCCAGATTCTGCTTCTAAGATACTTTGGGTTAAATGCAGAGGCTGATGTCTTACACTTACATAGCTTCTAAGCACGATGTAGATGCAGATCTTACCTCCAATGCAATAGAAGCAAGTCTACTGCATGAGGCACCAACAGTATCCACTAGATGGTAGAGATCCATGCTTGGTCTATGCACAACTTCAGGACTTGCTCTCTTCCAAGTAACTATTTACTTATACACCAAGTACTAACACAATGTATTAAGACAATGAACATGTGTGCTGCCATCAATGCTGAGGACAGTGGGATAAATTTTTTCAAAAAGTTTAGTTATTTGCATTTTTACCTGTTGATCTAGATGTAGCAAGACTGGTGAATTACACAGTGTATATTCTTTTCTGATGGAATAAAACATACTGCATTCCTTGCTCAATGTTTCAAAGCACTCCTTTTCTTCATCCCAGTTCACCTGTAGAATAATACAACTTGGGTAGTCAAAGGATACTTTACACAAAGCTTCCATATTATGTTATATATTACATTACTATATTACAATTCATTATCAAGTCATCATTGTTTAATATTGGAGTATGCAATTTCAAATTGACAGTGTCCCTATATAACAGTAATCCATGATTGAATTATACATAGAACAGTACAGCAATGGACAGGCCATTTGGTCCACAATGTTATGCTGATCTTGATGCTAATTAATAATTGAAATATTAAAAATTAAACTGGACCAGAAAATTTGCAGATGACACAAAGACAGGGGGTATAGTGAACAGTGAGGAAGAATATCAAAGCTTGCAGCAGAATCGAGATCAGCTGGAAAAATGGGCTTAAAATTGGCACATGGAATTTAATGCAGACAAGTGTGAGGTGATGCACTTTGGGAGGACTAACCAGGTTAGGTATTAGACAATGAGTGTAAGGGTACTTAAGAGAGTGGTAGAACAAAAAGATATATGAATACTGAACCACAATTCTTTGGAAGTGGCTTAACAGGTAGATAAGGTTATAAAGAAAGCATTTGGCATACTGGCCTTCATAAATTCATAAAGTACTGAGTACGGAGTACGGAGTTGGGATGTTATGCTGAAGATGTTGCCAAGGCCAAATGTGGAGTACTGTGTGCAGTTCATGTCACATACCTGAAGGAAAGATGTCAATAAGATTCAAAGAGCGCATAGAACATCTGTAAGGATGTTGCCAGGACTTGGGACCCAAGTTACAGGGAAAGGTTGAAAAGAGTTGGACGTTATTCTCTAGAGTGTAGGATACAAAATAATAATGGTATAGATAAAGTAAATTCAAGCAGGCTTCTTTCACTTAGGTTGGGCGAGATTAGAACCAAAGGTCATGGGTTAAGGATGAAAGGTGAAATGTTAAAAGAGAACAACTTTACTCAAGAATGTGGACGAACTGCCAGCTTAAGTGGTAGGTGTGGGGTTGATTTCAACATCTGTAATCCTGAATTTATAACTTTTGTAAAATGTAATGAAATGAAATGGGGTGTTTGATATCTTAGGGGGGTGGGGGGAGGAGAGTGGAAACAGGATGGAACTTCTAAAGCTCAAATGTTTGAACGAGATAAGGATTATGATAACAAGAGGAATGTAATGCTATGGAATGGAGTAACCTAATCACTGTTCTTTGTTTAAAAAAGGTATAAAAGTACTTCGGTTTAAACAGAAGATTTCCAGAGGAAACTGGGCTGGAAGTACATCTCCCCTTGCAAGTAAAATAATACATGCATTAATAATGTGACCCAATCTGCATTTGTCGTAGCTTGTTTCTTTATGTTGGAAGACCTAGCTGAACGGTACATGACACAGGTGAAAGGTGAAATGTTTAAGGGGAGCTTCACTCAGAGTGTGAACGAGCTGCTTGTTTAAGTGGTAGGTGTGGGGTAAGAGAAATTTAGATAGGTAACATGGATGGCAGGGTATGGAAGACTATGGTGCAGGTCAATGAGATTAGGCAGATTCAAAGTTGAGCGAGGACCAGAAGGCCCAAAGGGCTTGTTTCTGTGCTGAGGTGTTCTAGGATTCTATTTTCATAACCTATACCTTCTAGTCTAGGCAGCATCCTGGTAAGTCTCTGCACCCTCTCTAAAAGTTCAACACCCTTCCTATAAATGAGGCGACCGAAACTGAACACAATATTCTAAGTGGTCTAACCAGGATTTTATAGAGCTACATTATCACACTGTTCTTGAACATAATCACCCGACTAGTGAAACCAACACAGCATATGCCTTGAATACTAAATGTCCTCCTCCTGTGTACCCTCTATAACCCTCTAATTAGTTAATTTTCATGTGTCTATTTAAAAGCTTCAAACTCCACTGAGTTGCTTGCTTCCACTACTACTCTTGGTAACCTATTGATTAAAAAAAACTTGCCACTCATATTGCCTTTAAGCTCCCCCACATCTAGCCTTAAAACAACGTCTTCTGGTGTTTGACATTTCTACCCTGGGGTAAAGATTCTGATGGAGCAAAAAAAAAAAGGTCCAAGAAAAGCATTTTAAATTTTAAAAAATCAATTATTATATAAAAATAAATAAATTTAAATAATGTCAATGAGAACATGAAAGCAGAGCTAGCTGAATGCAAAGTAAATAGGTAAGAGATCATTCAATTAAAATTAAGCAGCAGATATAAGCAATCTTTCAGAATACAGTAGAGAGTGAAACTCTATCTAGCATGCTCAGGATTCAGGGGTAATCCCAAAAAATGAGCTAATCATGCTGAATTAGCAGAATTTTTAAGACTGTTGCATGTTATTCCTACCCCAACCTATTTATAATTCAGTTTTTAACTCAATGTTGCACCTGGTGAGTTTAAAGCGAAGGAATGGAGTGTGGCAAACATGTGATGGTGTGCCAGATGCCAAAAGCATCAGCATTTCCATATACCGTAGATTCCGGACTACAGAGCGCACCTGATTAAAAGCCGCTGGCTCTAATTTTAGAAATAAAATCAATTTTTTAATTGTAAAGGCCGCACCGGATTTTAGGCCGCACCGCTACTTTTAAATATACATACGTATCGGTAACACAAATTACGTTGCATATACTTTTTTACTGAACAGCACGAACAACATTCCAATATCTCCTAGCGACTGGTAAAAATATATATACTGCAGCCTACCAGGAAAAGTTATTGATAGCCTTTAACTTAAAAGCAGCATTTTCGCTCGGGTCTGACGCGCTTGCGTAACGCGATCGGGTCTAATCGGGTCTGACGCGCTTGCGTAACGCGATCGGGTCTAATCGGGTCTGACGCGCTTGCGTAACGCGATCGGGTCTAATCGGGTCTGATGCGCTCGGGTCTGACGCGCTCGGGTCTTGCTTTTCTTCGAGTATTTTCCATGTTGATGAGGGTGAGTACAAATGACTGATTTACAATAATTTAATTGTGAAAATGCGCTTGATTTATCGTACAATTTCATTGGACCTCTGTGAACTACTCATCAATTTTATTGGTCTACTGTTACGAGGCAAAATGTTTACGAGGCGGCATGAAAAAAAACCATGTATTAGCCGCTCCGGATTAAAGGCCGCAGAGTTCAAAGCTGTTCAAAATGTGGGAAAAAAGTAGCGGCTTATAATCCGGAATCTACGGTACTCACAATATGGAATACTGGAGTTGCTAACATGCATCTTGTAGCATGAAAAAATGTTCAGAATTAAGTGAAAAAAATTAAAGATATGAAGCTTGGAAGCAATTATTTGCAACATCAGGTGGCAGCTCTAAAGATTGGACCGATTATATAAACAGATATCTATGGAAACTTATGGTTATAAAAGTTAAAGCATTCATCCTGAAGAAAGAGTCTGAATTAACAAAGAAATGGGTGATGAGTTAAAAAACTAACTCTGAGCAATATTTTAAAATTGACCATATGTCAAAGTCGAGGGAGGAATATGGGACAGTTACACATCATCAGACAAGTGGCACTGAACAAATTGTTGGGAGTTGTGGGCTGACATGTCTGCCATCATGATGGGCTTCATTCCAAGAAATGACAATATGGAGGTCTGAATGTAGAGGTAGCTTAGCAGCTAGTGCAATGCATTTACAGCTCGAGGTGTTCTGGAGATAAATTTCAGTGTCGTCAGTAAGCAGTTTGTATGTTTTCACCATGACTACAAAGATTCTCTGGTTTTCTCCCTAGTCCAAAGACAAAGCGATTGGTAAGTTAATTGGTCATTGTCCTGATTGTTGTTCCTCTCCACGCCTCGTGGAGCACTGGGCAATTTCTTTAGCATTTGTCTATTTTTATAAAAATGAGGTGGAGTTGTTCGCTCGACATTCAACCCAGCATGGTTGGAAAACATGTAAGGAGCTGGCCAGACTAGAACCCAAGAAATCCGGTGTGAATGCCACAACACCACTGGCCGGCCAGCAGGTCCTGTTATTAGATTAGGCTAGAGTTAAATAGATACGTTGCTGTGCGGTGTGGCTCGTTGGGCTGTAAGGGCCTGTTCCGTGCTGTATCTCAAAATAAAAATAAGCATGACAGGCATAAATACAACTTATGCAGTCTTTCTCCCTAGAGCAAGGTAATAAAAAACTAGAGGGCTTTAGTATGAGAAGGTTTAAAAAAAACACAAACCAGTGGGGCAAAACTGAGTATAGTGTGTCCATGGAATGAGCTGCTAGAGGCGAAGGCATCATTTTAACACGCTTGGACAGGTACATCGATAGGAAGGGTTTAGGAGGAATATGTGTTCAACACAGAAGATAGGACTAGCTGAGGCATGCAGCTTAATTGATAAGACAAGTTCTTTTACTGTGTTGTAAAATTCTAGGAAGCTTTCTAAACTTGTTGGAGATATGCATGGAGAAATTTCACATCTGGACAAATATGAGGTATGACACTTTGGGAGGTCAAATACTCGAGGAAAGTATACAATAAATAGCAGGACCCTTCAACACCATGGTCGTGAAAAACGATGTCTCGTTTTTGCTGCGAACTGTACCAGCAGTTATGGTTGAAATGACAATAAAAAGTAACTTGACTTGATACAGAGAAATCTTGGGGTACAAGTCCACAGCTCCTCAAATGATGCAACACAAGTAAACAGGGTGGTAAAGGCGGCATACAACATACTTTCTTTTATCAGTCACAGCAATGAATATAAAAGCCGCAAATTCACATTTGGAGTGTGTGTGCAGTCCTGGCTGCGTTATCATAAGAGTTAGTAGCAGAATTAGGCCATTTGGTCTATTGAGTCCATTCCACCATTCTATCATGGCTGATTATCCTTCTCAAACTTATTCTCCTGCCTTTTTCCTGTGACCTTTGATACCCTTACTAATCAATAAACTATCAACCTAATCTTTAAATATAAATTAATAAATTATATGAAAGATGAAGCAGCTTTGGAGAGAATGCAGAGGAGGTTCAGCAGGATGATGTCTGAATTAGAGATAATGAAAGGATGGGCAAACTTGGACTGCTCTTTTTCCAATGGGGCATATTCAGAGAATTATGAGAGGTACAAATAGGGCAAATTGGTCTTCTTCCCCAACATCCAAGAATGGAAATGTTAAACATTGACAGCATAGTTTTAAGAGCAGAAAGGGGAATATTAAAGGGGGTGGGGTGTGCGTCTGTGTACAGTACATGTATGAAATGCAATGCTAGTGGGTTGGGGGGTGTGGGTGTTCTTTAAGAACATTTGGATAGGCACATGAAAATGCAGGGAATGCAATGATATGGACCATATGTAGACAGACAAGTTAGATTAATCTGTCTACATGGTCAGAACAGCATCAGGGGCCTATTCCTGTGCTGTACTGTTCAGTGTTCTTAAGGTCCTGAATTATCTTGAAGGTTAGATCATATAGTGTACAAGGTAAAATAGCCAACTGGATACAAATTTGGTTTAGTGATCGGAGTTGGAGGGTGGTAGGGCAGCGTTTTAAGATTAGAGCCCTATAACCAGTGGTGTGCAACAGGGATCAGTGTTGGGCCCACTGTTGTTTATCATCTATGTTAACAATTTGATTGATAGTGCATATAGCACGGTTAACAAGTTTGCAGATGACACCAAAATTGGAGGCATTGTGGACAGTCAAGGTGACTTTCCAAGATTACATTAGGATCTATAAATCAGCTGAGAACGTTGACCAAAGAATAGCATATTGAATTTAGTGTGAAGTCAGTTTGACAAGGGCCGAACGTATGGCAGGGCTCTGGAGATGTTGTAGAACAAATAAACCTTGCACTATAAGGATGACATTGTTAGATAGGGTGGTAAGAAGGCATATGGTAAGCTTGAATTGATGGATTGTTAGAGCAATTTTTGGGTTTAGCACATTAACATTCAGCAAATGACTTCTCAGCCACCGATTTTCAAATCTGAATGCAAACTGTAGATTTAAATTAAATGAACAATAGTTCCCAAAAGCTGTCTATCACAAACCAGAAAATGCTGATTAAAATTCGTTAGATGTCTGTGGCGTAGGTGTGAATCAGGAAGTGTGAAGTTTGTGTGTAGTCTCAAAGAAAGCATTGCAAATATGGAATTGTCTTTTGACGTTTAGTACACAAAATAGTGAGCCCCACATTAGGCCAACGAGACCTTTCCATCAAAAGTGTGTCTCCATATGTCGCCTGCTGTATCTTGTTTTGTCGAATAAAGGGGCTGTTTCATATCTACCAGTACTCTTTCTCCAGTGACTTCTTTCATGCAACATGGGTTAAGGTAAGAGCTGGAACATCATGCTACAGCTGAACAAGATATTAAGGCATTTGGGATATTGTGTGCAATTCCAGTTGCCAAGCTGTAAGAAGAATACCATTAAGCTGGAAAGGGTGCAAGGACGTTACCAGAACCAGAGGATTTGAGTTACTAGGAAAAAAAATATAGGCTGTTGTATTTTCTCCCTGTAGGAGGCTAAGGCATGACCTTATAGTGGGTTAAAAATCATGAGAGTAAAAGATAAGGTTGCTGTTTTCTTCCTTGGGTAGGAGTCTAAAACTGGAGCACAAGGTAGCTCTACAAAGCAGACCTGAGGAGCAACTTTTTCCACATGGGTACATGGAACACAGTCAGACGTGCTAGAAGCACGTATAATTACAAAATGCAAGATAATTGGATGGATACATTGATAGTATATGTTGAAAGAAATATGGCTAAATACAAAAACCACTAGCTCAGGTAGGCAACTTGATCAATGTGGATGAATTGGACTGAAGGGCCATTTCTGTTTAGTATGATTAACTCAAACTTCCTTAGACAGCAAAGGCTTTGGAACAAAACCATCAGGAAATAGTCCTTCAAGCCTTCCTGACTGGTAACATATGACTGATTCCTTCACCACTGCTGGGTCAAAATGCTGGAACTCTCTTCCCATACCTCAAAGACCACAGTGTTCAAGGCAGCAGCTCACCCCCATCTGGCTCAGCCTGCGAAACCCATATTCCTTGAATTAAGAGTGTAAAAGTACCTACCTCTGTAGCTAGACGCAAGATGAACATCGGCAATCCCTCAAGGGCTGGAATATAATTTTCTAAAAGCAGAGGTAATCCAGTCAGGTTTCCCTCCTGTGAATAACCACAGTAAATCCATTTTGAGAATGCTTAATCTCAAATTTGCTGGAAAATGTGAGCAAACAAATGTTGGAGGAACTCAGTAAGTCAGGTAGTATCTTTGGAGGGTAATAAATAGTCGATGTTCAAGCCAAGACCCTTCATCAGAACAGAGGAAGGGGGCTGAACCCAGAATCAGTAAGTGGGGGAGGGGAAAGAGATTAGTAATAGGTGAAACCAGGTGATGGGGATGATAGGTGGGTGTAGGAAGGTAAGGATGAAAGACAAAGGTGGGATGGAATGGGTGGAGAAAGTAAAGGAATGAAGGAGGAATCTGACAAGAAAGGACAGTGGACCATGGAAGAAAGGGAAGGAGGGGAACCAGAGGGAGGTGAGGGCAGTTAAGGGGAAGAGAAAAGGCAACAGGAGAGCCAGAATGGGGAAACGAAGAAAAAAATTACTCAAAGTTGGCCCTCAACGGTCAGGCTCTTGAACCAAAGGGGATAACTTCACTTGCAACAACATTGAAATATTTTCACAACCTATGGACTCACTTTCAAAGACTCTTCATCTCATGTTCTTGTTATTTATTGCTTATTTATTATCTTTCTTTTTGTACTTACACAGTTCATTTCTTTTACATACTGATTGAACGCCAAAACTGGTGTAGTCTTTCATTGATTTCATTATGGATTTATTGAGTATGACTGCAAGAAAATGAATCTTAGGGTTGTACATGGAAACATATGTACTTTGATAATAAATTTACTTTGTGCTTTGAAATCAATCTTTATGCAATCAGGATGAAGACTACCCTGATCTTCAACATGAGATTGGCCTCATCACAGCAGTAGATACCATGGATAGACGTATCATAATGGGAATGTGAAATTGAATTGAAATAGGCCGCCGCCAGGAGATCCTACCTTTTATGGTTGACAGGGCAAAGGTCCTTAAAGAATTGCTCCCCCAATCTGCATCTTCCCACAAGTTGAGAGTGTAAAATTAGATACTTTGCTATTTTCTTTTTATTGACTTTCAGCAAGGAATCAACAAACTACTTCAGCTGGCCAATATGGTTAACATTAAGTCATCTTAAGTTATATACTAACCTCATCAATACCAAGGGAAAAATAATCTTGCAGCATTTCAGATTTTGTCTTCAAGAAGTCCACAATATATTCTGCTAATCCTTCTTTAGGACCATCTTCCTCTGTCCATCCACTTTCTGGACTATCCAGTGCCATCATGGCCAGTTCATACAGTGGAGCTGGGGTCTGAACACAAAGGAAAAGAACAAATTTAGTGTCTTCGGCTGGTGACTAAACCCATGGGAAAAAACCTCCACCAGACATACCTACCGATAACCTCAAAACTCCAAAGTTGCCGAAGTCATAGATCAAGATTTGGTGAAATAATTCCTGACTGAAAAATAACACATTCTGTTCAGAAAATGGTGTATAAACAAGATATTTCACAAAAACAAAGTTGCTCAGCCCCACCACCGTAATATTTATACTCTGCACTTCATACTTCTCTATTATTGATAAATGGTCATATCAATAACATGAATAAGCAGCTCTGCTGTCTTTCATGGTTGCTCCATATTTGAACAGTAATCTGTTTTATTATACACCTTAGTCAGTGAATTTTCAACTTGTTATCTTGCCTCCACAGCATCTCATATTGTTATTGGTGCTGTCTCCAATGTGGGTAATTGTTTCTTCAGCTAGAGATACAGCAGAGATCCTATGGATGATTGTTTTCTCAGAAACCACTGGATAACTGCCAATAGTGAACACTAAGTCACTAAAGCCCTACAAGTGAAGGCATATTCATTTCTAGCAGGAGCAAAGTTTTGTTATAAAATACAGGACTAGAATTAAAGACAAGAGCAAACTATTGGACTAAGTGTGATAACCAAGAGTTCTGAAGAAGAATTTGCAAGCTTTCTTACCCCATCCTTGCTTCAAATTGTTCTGTTATCTGCTTTTTTAAAATCCCATTGTGACATGGAACAAACTGGGTGAACCACTATTGTTTATAATTATTGTTTGTATCCTCATGTACATATCAACAACTGTCAATTCTACAAAATAATGCAACTTTACATATTGCAATGTTAGTGTAAACTTATATATTTGTTGAGGTTTTATAGCAACCCAAAAGGTCATTTGGCCCATAAGATCCAAATCAGTTCCTAAGGGTCCACTCCCATCTGTCTTATTCCCAACCCTTATTTGCCTGTACACTTGTAACTTATTCAGTTTCACAAATAACCAGTAAATTCTGATTTTCCCCCGTTAACTTATACCAAAGGTTAACATACAGTAGTCAGTTACTGTGCCAGAACTATTTTGAAATGTGGGAGGAAACCCATAATCACAACGAGTATGTGCAAATGCCACACGGACATTTGAGATCAGGATTTAAGCTGGGTCCATGGATCTAAAGCAGCAGTACTATATGCTGCACCACCTTCTTGCAATTGATCAATTTCTTCTGACAAGATATTTCTAGCAGTGAAGTTTTCATATTATTCCAATTTTTTTTTAAAAAAAGTTCCCTATCATCACTGGCATGGAAGCTATTTATGGCCACACCTACATTAAACAGTACTCTCTCGGTTGTGCGCATGTTGAAAATACCTGAGTTTAGTAGTGTTGATCAGGTAAAGTTTAGTTTGGTACTGCACCAATGCCCACTGCGGATTCACACAACCTATAAATACATGATTCTGTAACATATCTTGGAGGCCTTAAAAATAAAAGACTCAGAGTTAGTGTCTGCAGCATAATGATAATATCTTCTTACATTGTCAAGGTGCATACCACATGATTGTATCTGATAAGTATCAGTTTCACAACACAAGTACAAATAAATCATTCTAAATTCTTAGCAGCTGAATCATGACCAAAGCCCTGAATTTCTTGGCATCAATCTTGACTGTTCCTTCTGATTCCCGAAATCAGTAAAATTTATAAAATTATGATAGACAGCTGGCATTTCGCCCCACCCCCAACACTCCCCTCACCACTAGTCAAAATGTCTAGTACTACTGGGCATGAATTTAAGGCAAGAGGGTGAAGTTCAAAGATGATGTGCAGGGCAAGTTATGCTTCTCCGCCCACAAGCTAAGTGGCAGGTGTATGTAATGCAATGCCTGGTGTTGGAGACAATTAGAGGCATTTAAGTAGGCCAAGGGGCCTGTCCCTACCCTAAACTGATTTACATTCTAATATTTAGGAAATAAAATGCAACAACAGAAGTAGAAAAACCTCACTGGCAGATAATGAGAATCTGAAGAAATTGCTGGAAAGTGTAGATCCCTGTGACACTTAATGCTTCAGGTCAGTAAATCTCTCTTGCAATGAATGTCCATTGTCTGTTTTGTATTTCCATTGGAAAAATGAAAGGGCAAGGTGTGGAGCACATGCTCACACACTAACCATCTGCAGTCAATCTCTACTTTCACAGAATATTATACCCAGGCATGAACGAGTTATCTCAACAACTTGATGATGATGTTTTATGTCCTGACCTTATGCCCCATTCCACTCCCCTGTCAACCCATACTCATAAGACTAAGTGTAAAGCTGCCTTCTGTCATTTAGCACATATTTTTAAAGGCCCACCAATCAACAAAAAATTACAATTCTCTTCCCATTCTTCCTTATGGAATACTGAACTTATGGCCTCAGGCTCCTTCTCACAGTCAATTTAATGCTATAAATTTGTTGACGACACAACTATTTTTGACAGAATTTCAGATGGTGACGAGATGGTGTACAGGAGCTAGATAGATCAGCAGTGTTGCAACCTTACACTCAACATTAGTAAACTAAGGAACTGACTGTGGACTTCAGGAAGGGGAAGTAGAAGGAACACATACCAGTCCTCATCAACGAATCAGAAATGGAAAGGGTGAGCAGTTTCAAGCTCCTGGGTGTCAACTTCTCTGAAGATCTATCCTGGGCCCAGCATATTGATGCAATTACAAAGAAGGCACGATAGCAGTTATATTACATTATAGGAGTTTGAGGAAATTTGCTATGTCACTAAAGATTCTTGTAAATTTCCACAGATATACTGTGGACAGCACTCTTAACTGGTTACATCACCAACTGGTATGGAGGGGCCACTGCACAGGATTGGGAAAAGCTGCAAAAAGTTGTAAACTCAGCAAGTTCCATCATGGGCATTAAACTCCCCAGCATCGAGGACACCTTCAAAGGGTGATGCCTCAAAAAGGCGGCATCAATAATCACCCAGGACATGGCCTCTTCTCATTGTTATCACTGAGAAGGTACAGGCGCCCAAAGACATACACTCAATGTTTCAGAAACAACTTATTTCCCTCTGCCATATTTCTGAATGGACAATGAACCCCTGAACACTTCCTCACTTTTTTCAGACCAAGACCCTGATGAAGGGTCGAATACACATGATATTAGCACTCTTGTGTTTCTCCTTAAGAAAAAGCCTCATCTAATAGCTGTACCTGTATGGTTTTGACTGTTGATCTCCTCCCGCAGAGAGAGTATACTGGTTAGATTAATAATTCGCCTCTTTGGAAGATGAGCAGCTGTCATATTATGACTGGAGTTCATTTCCTTTTCTTCATTTGGCGATTCGGCCCTTGATCGCTTTCTGGCAAATAAAATTACACTCTATTCAGATATCAAACTACATTACTGTCAATATAATAGGCTAACAATCCATTCATGACTATTTCCACCTCCATCCAACTTTCACAACTGGGTGACTTCTCATTTCTTCTTTTGACAACGTTGGTCAGGCTGTATGTTCCTGGAGTTTTCATGGCTTATCATGCTGAAGTACTATGCTAATACCAACTTCCCTCATTCAATCTATTGCACTGTCCATAGAGATAGAAGATGCCACAAATATCCAGAAGTGCTATGGCTATGATGAAGGGGGTGGGGGGAAGAAGGGAAATAAGGAAAATTAAGCTGTGGTTTCCACTGACCTATATAAGGGGTTTAGACTCTGCTCAAAAGCCAACTGGTATAGGTTTCACCATTAAAGGTTGATTTAAGATCAAACTGAAAAGCATGCTTTTATCTTTTGTAACCAAGTAATTTTTATTGAAGTACAGGTCATCTCCCAACTTTCTGAAGGGCATTTCCAGCTGAGAATATGAGAATCTTATCCTCCATCCAAAACATTTCAACAACTGATGGAATGACATCTCACTGAGGAAGGTCAGTCAATATCAAAACATCTATGGTAACAAAGATGGCTCTGGCCAAGCCTGTTGGTGTTGGCACTATCCACAAGGAGCCATGCATACCTTATCCCAAAGTTCATATTTCGCAGGGGTTGCCTTTGCACATCTTTTAAATAGGATACGTGTTGCACACCAGCTGGACTTAACAGAGCAAGGTCTCAGTAACAGACAAACAGGATCTGCTACATTAGCACAGATGTTCTTGGCCAGTGTGTTCCTCTTCACATGCCCACATTCCCAATCCCCAATCTCTTGTCCTTCAGTGTATATGTCAACACTTAACCACCCCATCTTCCTCCTCTCCTTACACTCCTCATGCTGGGTTCCATTTCCCCCACTTTCTTGCGTGCACAGAACTATGGGGCATGGGACAGAAAGGGTAACAATGAAGTAAATCTCAGTCTAAAACAACCTCCTGGACCTATGTGCAGGTCTCTAACTTCAAGATATTAACATCTGAAGTTTTTTTAGGTATCTGATTTGATGGAAAGTATTTACCTGGATTGGCCACTGGAGGAGTCTTCAACACAAGGATGTACATGTTTCTCCACAGTCTTAACCACGCTCTCAACATCTTTCACAGACGGTACTTCAAAATCACTTGCATCCAACATCTCAGAGTCCTGATAACTAGGTACTTCTGTAGCAGGAGGAACGGCAGGCAGCACAGCATGCAACTTGTTGACCGATTGAAGGAAAGCATCCATCTTCTGTTCCCTGGCGTCTGTTCGCACCATCTGGCGAGGGCATGGCTTTTCACTGGTACCTGGAACCATGGATGATGCTGCCAAAGGTTTGACAATGTCACTGGAAGTTATGGCTGGCCCTGGTAGCAAAGTCTAAAGGATTTAAAATACACTATATAGTTATCCATATATAGTTTTAGTTACACTCAATTAAAACAAGTTTAAATGGGACTGCTTTCATACAAATCACCATGTTAGAATTAACATGCAAATGAGAGACAGTGCAGAGGCTGGAAAGGAAAAAAAAGAAAATGCCAGAAGCAGTACGCCATAACAGCATTTTGTGGAGACAAAGCATTAATGTTTTGAGTAAATGACCTTGCATCAGAACTGGGACAAGCTGGAATAAAACAAATTTTAAAAGGCATGAGAGATCAAGCAACAAAAAGGTGATGGCTCAGGTGGCAACAGGTGTCAAGGCATAAATAGGAGATGACGAACGTCTGAAATTGTGAGGAAAACTCAAATGCTGCAAAATGAAGCCACTAGGGGTCAATCTGATGATTAACTGATCATCTATAAAGGTATAATGTACCAAGTTGTGAGGTATGCTGCTCACCAAGTTTACTATAGGCTTCACTGGACAGTATGGGAAGTCAAAGATAGTAGGAGTGGGATGAAGAATTAATGCAAGGTCAAGGATGGAACAGAGATCACCCACTGCTGGAGACACCACATGGTGAGCAGTGAACTAAAACAACAGATGTTACTGCCAGTAATATATTACTACTCCACCTGGAAAGAAAGTTCACATACATGGGATAAAAAGTGCAGCTACTGCATTGGTTGTACTGGAAAGTGCAATAAAAGACCTCAGCTGATTTATTTTAAAGTGAAATAGCTTTTGTACCCAGTGCTACATTGATCTTGGTATAACACCAGGACGGTTTATGATTATTGGAGATGACTCATCTGAACACATTAGCACATATGGGCTCTGTGACGTTTACTCAGCTCTATGCCGAACTGAGGCTGAGGCTGTGGCCTGCTCCTGCTGCTCCTAGTTTCATGTCTATAGACTCAGAATCCGAATCCTTTATTATCGCCAAGTATGAGGACACATACAGGGAATTTGATGCTGGTTTCCCTGAGCTCTCTCTGTACAGAATTAAAAGCAAACAAAAACAATAGTGCAAATAATCATAAACTATATACAATGAGGTCCACCTCATTGAATGTACAGGTGGACTTGATTTATAATAGACTAAAATTCATTTTTGTTCATTTTTCTCATTTTGTTCTGGTGCTCTTTGCTTACGTTTATTGTTCACACAATTTGTTTTTATTTTCCCTCACTGCACATTGGGTGTTAGACTGTCTTTTTTTAAAAAATGGGTTCTTTTGGGAATTCTTTGTTTTGTAACTGCCTGTAAGGAGACACATCTCAAGGATATATAGTGTAGACATATTTTAATAATAAATGTACTTTGAACAAAGGCTCCGTCAGCACAATTGACTAGGGAGCTTTTGGTCTTTTAATGCTAAGTAATGACCATAGAGGATGAAGATGCTCCTCTTCCTGCTAGAAGAACATGCCTCTATTGGCTAGCAAATTGATTTGGTCCACTGTTTGAACAGCTTGCAAAGCACTGGAAGACTGCAATCTACTGACTTATGACAACATTGGATGTATTATTAGAGATACTCTCAAGGTTTACTGGGAGAAGTTACAGGTAGCCTAGGATAGACTACATACACAAACTGTGGGAACAAAGGCAAATCACAGGTGGCTTAGAAAGGATAGTGAAGAGAGTCATTTTCCATAGCATGATACAGAGAGACAGAACCACAGAAGGGTATAGTGAGAGAGCAAGTGAAAGAAAATTAATGAATAAATTTCTTTAACTAGAAGCCTTCATATAACACACATAGTGTATTCTGCTGAGCTAAAGATGCATTTTGGTAGTAATATTACATATAGCTTACAAATTCAAAGACAATTGATATCTTAAACTGCAACAAACTTGACAGAGTAACATATTAGATTGTCAAGGTTATTAATTTTCAAAGAAATAAATTTGACTTGCCATATTGAACAATTTTTGTTTACATAAAAAAATTAATGAAAGCCATTCATTATACTTTAGCATTCAATTTCTATTTTAGTTTTTAAAACAAAAATCCTGAAATTGATAGTTAATTGCTGAATGTGAAAGGGACAAGATTTTTCAGAGGCTTTGACAATCTGAGGGATGATCAATTTCCAACAGAAGTCAGAATAAAACAAAGAATACAAAAACTGCTGCAAAGGTAATTTACTGCAACATCTGACAATGAACATTCAACAATTTATGATAAAAGCTGCACTACAAATTAATACCAACTATTTAAAATAAGTAAATAAATAAAAACTAAAAAACACTACATCACTTTTTTATCATTTAGAGATACAGCACATTAACACACAGGCCTTTCCACGCTGTATGGGGTTACACCCATATGGCCAATTAACCTAACTGTGGGAGGAAACTGGTGGAGCAACTGGAGGAAACCCATGCAGTCACAGGGAGAAAGTACAAACTCCTTACAGACAGCAGTGGAATCGAACCTGGGTTTCCTTGTGCTGTAATAATGTTACACTATTGCACTACCATTTCTTTGATGATGGTTACAATATCGTCATTTCAGGACATTACTGGAATCAGTTTAGAGAATTAAGTCAATCACATTAAACAAAAATGGATGGTGAATCAGACAGTCAAAATTTTACTCTACAAGATCCTTGCTATAGATTAATCCAAAGGAAAAAGATGCTAATCAGAGTGCCAGGACCTGGAATATATTGCCTGAAAAAGTGTGAAAACAGTGTTCTGGATTAAAAAAAGAGTACCTGGAAGGTCATCCAGAGTAGACTAGGCATAGAGGGCTAAAGATGAAGCACTGGAAGATGGAACTAATATGGGTTAGTTTCCACTGATCAGTATGGATATGCAGGGCCAAATGGCCGATTTTCCTTTTGTATTGTCTATTAATTATTTGTATTGTCTATTATAAAGATGCACAAAACCTAGATTAAAATAGCATCAGCTGCAGTGCTTTTAACATATACCAATGAAGAGTATATGGAATCACACTACATGGAAACAAGCCCCTCAACCCAACCCATTCACATCAATTCAGCTACTCCCATTTTCCTAGGTTTGGCACATATTCTACAACATATTTCAGGGTCCTGTCATTTCCAGTGCAAGTCCAGCCCTGATTTAACTTACGAAATGCAACACTTCACAGTTAGCAGTGTAAATTCTATCTGCCATTTCTTGGCCCACTTTCCCCAGTTCTGGATCCTGTTGTAACCTGACAAAATCTTCTTCACCATTTTCTGCATCAGCAATTTTGGTGACTGCTGTAAGCTTACCGACCACGCCAACTACATTCTCAGCCACATCGTAAATCATTAATCCCAGCAGCGCAACTCCTGTCACAGGCCTCCACTCTGAAAAAACCTCTGTTACCATCCTCTGACTCTTACCACACTTGTATTCAATTGGCTGGCTCACCTTAGATCTTGTGATCTAACCTTGATCAGCCTATTCTGCTTCTGTCAATCCTCAAAAAACATCAAATTCATAAGACATGATCTATCACACCAAGACATGCAGACTAGGGATGGTACTCTGGGATTGAATTATAGACTCCCAAGAGGCTACAGGAATAGCAGCAGCAGCTATGTAGAGAGATTGCAGCTAGTAGTAAACATAATAGGGTAGTATGAGTGGGAAATTTCAACTTCCCCAACATTGACTGGGCCAAACATAGGGTAAAGGCTTGGATGGACTAGAATTGGTGAACGTATTGAGGAACGTAACACTAGCTCTCCAAGGAAATGAGGTATGTCAAGTGCCTGAAGTGTTTGTCAGTGAGCACTTTGGGTCCAGTGACCATAATGCTACTAGCTTTAAAATAATTAGAGGATGTAATCAGTTTACAGGTTAAGATTCTGAACTGGGCAGAAAAAAAAAATTGTTGATTTAGGTGAGATTGTTTGCAGAGAAAGCAGTATCTGCTAATTGGAAGGCCTTTAAAAGTGTGATGTCAGAGCTTAGCATGTTCTTGTTAGGGTCCAGGGCAAAGCTGGCAAGTTTCAAGAAACATTGAGATTGCAGCCAAGAAACAATGGGAGACATACACTGTGCATTAGTAGTCAGGAATTAATGATTTGGAACAATTGAGATCTAGTGAAGGAAATAAGGCAGGAAAATGAGGTTGAGGGGCATAATAAATCAGTGATGACAGAGCAGAATAAATCACTGAAAAGCCTAATCCTGCTCCTATATTTTCTGGTTTTATCTCTTGAAGATTACAAGTAGTAGCAGAGTACAACTGAGAGAGAAATTAGGAAGGCAGATAGAGGATACGAGAAGAGGTGAGGCAAAAATCACAAAAAGATTATACAGGTAACATCAAAAAGATAGCTAGGTAGAGAAGTCCTCTTCAAGATCAGCATGGGCTTCTGTGTGGAACTAAAGGAAATCTCCAACGGGATCCCACCACCAAGCACATCTTTCCCTCCCCTGCGCCCTTCTGCTTTCCACAGGGATTGTTTCCAACACGACCCCCTTGTCCATTTGTTACTCCCCATTGATCTTTCTCCTGGCACTTAATCTTGCAAGCAGAACAAGTGCTACATCTGCCCCTACACCTCCTCCATCACTACCATTCAGGTCCCAAACAGACCTTCCAGGTGAGCTGACACTTCACCTGCAAGCTTGTTGGGATCATCTACTGTATCTGGTGCTCTGTGTGGCCTCCTGTACATAAGTGAGACCCGACATAGCTTGGGAAACCACTTTGCTGAGCACCTACACTCTGTCCATCAGAAAAAGTGGGATCTCCAAATCCCATTCCAACATGGCAGTCCGTGGCCTCCACTACTGTTGCAATGAGGTCACACTCAGGTTGGACGAGCAACACCTTATATTCCATCTGGGAAGCCTCCAACCTGATGCATGAACATCGATTTCTTGAACTTCTGGTAATGCTCCCCACTCCCCCCACCATTCCTCATCCCCTTTTCCCCCTCACACCTCATCTCCTTATCAGCCCATCCACCTCACTCTGGTGCACCTTCCCCCTTCTTTCTTTCTTCCATAGCCTTCTTTCCTCTCCTATTAGATTTCCCCTTCTCCAGCCCTGTATTTCTTTCACCATTGAACTTCCCAATTCTTTACTCCAGTTTCACCTATCCCCTTCTGTTTCTTCCTCCCACCTTCTAACTCTGACTCATCTTTTTTTCTCCAGTCTTGATGAAGGGTTTCAGCCCAAAACAGCAAATATACTCTTTTCCATAGATGCTGCCTGGCCTGCAAAGTTCCACCAGCATTGTCTGTGTGTTGTAAAGGAATTAGTTGATATTTTTAATCAACATTTCAGGCTTTATTGTGGAGAAAATGATGAGGCTGAGGAAATGGGGGAAAATAATGGTGATTTTTGGACCACGCAAGAGATAGCAGGGAGATGATACATCTAGTTACATCAAACACCAGGGCGTGTTCCTGTGCATTCTTAGGTGTTGTGGGAAACTGGAGGAGACATTGCACATTGCATAGACCCTTGGGGATTTTTGCTTCATCTTTGACCACAGATGCCATTCCAGAGCACCAGAATGTGGCTAAAGTGGGACTATTGTATAAAAAGGTTAGCAGAACAAGCCAGGAAACTGCAAGCTGGTGAGTCTGACATTGCTAATAGGTATATTTCTGAGGGACAGCATCTACAAAGAGGCAAAGTCTGACTTGAAACAGGTAGTACTGCTTTGTGTGGGAAGACACGTCTGACAAATCTCTTGGAGAGGATAAAAACTAGCAGCAATGGTAATGAAATTTACGAATTTCGGATGTGAGCAAGAAGTAATACCATGCAATGTTCAGAAAGAACATAACTCCGTTCATTTTCCATAATTCTACACTAGTTTACTGCATACATTGGAGGGCAGCAGTGCAGAAGTTAGCACAACACTATTACAGCTTGGGGAGTCAAGAGTTAGGAGTTCAATCCAGGTGTCCTCTGTAAGGAATTTACACATCCTCCCTGTGAAATGCATGGGTTTCCTCCCACAGTCAAAAGTCACACCAGTTAGAAGGTTAATTGGTCATTGCAAATTGTCCCATGATTAGGCTAGAGTTAAATCAATGAGCTGCTGGTGGAATGGCTTGAAGGGCCTGTTCTGCACTGTATCTCCAAATAACAATAAAATAAAAATGAAATTATTAAACTGAAGTCTTTGGAAATTTTAACCAAAAATAGAAGCTGCTGGACATACACTGCAGCAAGTCAGGAGGCATCTGTGGAAACAAGCATTGACATTTCAGGTCAAAAAAAACTTTGTCAGAACTGTAAGAGACAGAAAATAATTTGATTTCAAGTTGCAGAAGGTAGGTGAGGAAATGGAAGACACAGGTAATCACTTTGATACACTAGGACTGCCCACTGTTTATGGAGCTGCCTGGCTGAAAATGGGGACTTATTAGAAAAAGGAAGTGTAAAACCAGTGAAATGCAGGTCAGGTTATTGTTGAAGTCTTAAAGAAGGTGGCAGTGTCTGTGGAAAGAAAAAAAACCTGAATGTTAAAGATGGGTAACATTAAAGCCAAAATGGCCAGTCCACATAAAGATGAAAATTATCTGAAATTGCTTAAGGCAATATTAAGTCTGGAAGGCTGCTACATTCCTAGACAGAAGATCTTTAACCATGCATTCTGATTGTACAGGAAGCTACAGTAGAATTGGGATGAAGAACTAACATGGCAGACAACCAGATGCTCAGGCTTAATGGCATCTGACTCCTCCAATATATTATACTGCAAGACAGTGAAAGCAATGCACCATGAGAATCAGTACAAGTGAATCATTGCTCATCTGTAAGAACAATTTTGGCTGCAAAGTTCAAAAATGTTCATAGTAAAACTTATTATCAGAGTACATACACGTTACTGCATACAACCCTGAGATTCTTTTTCTGCAGGCATACTTAGCAAATCTATAGGACAGTAATTGTGAGCTGTAAACATCAGGAACTGTTAACTGTGCAAATGCGGATACAAATAAATTGCAATAAATAACAAACGTGAAATAATATAACCGAGTCTTTACTTAAGTGTAGCTATCTCCTTTTGTTGAGCAAGATGGTTGAGGGGTAGTAACTGTTCTTAAACCTAGCGGTGGCAGCAGTGAGAAAATAGCATGGCCAGGGTGGAGAGGATCATCGATGATGGATGCTGCTTTTCTACAGCAATGTTTCATGGGGGTGTGCTCAGTGTTTGGGAGGGTTTTATCTGTGATGTACTGGGCCAAATCTATTACCTTCGTAGGATTTTCTGCTCAAAGGCATGAGTGTTCCCATACCAGGCCATAATGCAGCCAGTCAGCACACTTTCCACAACACATCTATAGAAGTTTGCCAAGGTTTTCAATGACATGCCGAACCTCCACAGACTCCTAAGGAAGTAGAGACACTGTCGTGCTTTCTTTGCAATAGTATTTATATGATGGATCTAGGACAGAGGACAATTTCACAGCGGCACGAAGCAACAGGGTAAAAGTGCAGGAGTTGCATCTCCCTTGCTCACAAGGGAATGGGAAGCAGACTAGCTGATGAAGTTGGAAGAACAGCTGGTGTGGTGGGGTGGGGTCATAAGTGGAGTAGTCCTTTAAATGTGACCGGCGGTTCTTTCTTAATTCCCCTATTTTCAGTGGGAATTCTGCTCCAGATGCTTCATCCTCTCCAATCTACTTAAAGATTGCAGAATGAAAAGATTTTGATTGCTTTTCTTGTCAGGTCTCCCAATACTATCATACAGTGACCTTCTCACTTACAACTACACTTCATATTTTATGATTCAAGCAATATACAAATGCAAGGAGGCTTTGAATGGTTAGTCTTAATCAGTGAACCTGGAGACAAATTTTATAATCCCTGCAAAATAAAGATCAGAACAGCTTCCCATTCGTTGACCATGGCAATCACAACACTAACCTGAGTGAAATAGGTTCTGGAGGAGTTCGCACCAAGCAGCTTACTCTCCACATATTGTTGCACACTCTCGATGATGCTATCTTCATGTAGAAAGTGTACTTCATGCTTTGTTGGATGGACGTTTACATCTACATTTTGTGGTAATATTTCAAGGCTTAAAATATACACAAAAAAACTTCAAACAGTGCAAATGGATGAAATAATACAAGAATAAATGGATGAAATAAAGTTCTCCTGTATCATATTTACCTCAGATATAGGAAGGGATGTGTATTTTTGGGAAGGTATGCTGCATAAACATTTTCAATTGCTTTCCGTAACGCACTTGATTCCACCAAGCGATCTTGAGAAAAAATTGAAAGTAAGCTTGAATCAATAGCGAGTTGGCAAACAATTTTTTCCATTACATTTTCCATTAAATCTATAGTGAGTACATTCAACTGCTTACAGAATTTTAAGGATTCACCAACAATTTGAGTGAAGTAATTTATCCACATTGCAATACAATTCTGAGAGCAATCATTGGTTTTAGGCTTTTTCTCAAAAAGAAATATAGCTTTAAGGCCTGCAAGAACTTCTTAAGATTCAAAACAGAATCAGATAGCCAAACCATGGGAAAAAATATTTTGATTACATTACCTATGCCTCTTATAAATGTCATGCAACTCTATCAGATCGCCTTTTACTCCAGGGAAAACAATCTGAGCCTATCCAATCTCTCATCATAACCATGATTGTCTAATCCAAGCAACATCTGGCAAATCTTCTCTGCATTCTTTTGAATGCAATCACTTCCTCTTATTGTGTGGTGACCAGAACTGCAGATAAATCCAAGTGTGGTCGAATCAATTTTTTGCAAAGTCGCTAATTTAAAAGTATGCCATATGGCTTCTTCACTTTCTACCAGTGTTGTGACATTTGGCAAACTATCGATGCTTACACCAGGTAGCTCTGTACATCAACATTCCTGACTGCCCTAACATTTACTATGTACATACTTGTTTCATTTGAGTTTTCAAGAACAATTCTCAGGATTATATTTCAACAGTGCATCCAAACTACAAACAGGCCCTCTGGCCATGGTGACCATCAATTACCCATTTACACAAATCCTACACTAGTCCTTTTAATTTATGGCCTTTTGGGGGGAGGGGGAACAGACAGATATTGAAGAGTAAACTCAAGCTGCCAGGAAGTCTGGTTGGAAGTTGCACCAGCATACCAGAATGGATGGAGGCTGGTGACCCACCCCCAAGGATCAGTGAGTTTGGGGGGGGGGGGGGGGGGGGGGGAGAGAGGTTCTGGAATCAGATTTCCATGCCGGCAGGAGGAACAAGGTCCAATGATCCCCTAGGTTTCATGAATTGGTGAAACTAGAGTCAAAGCCTAGCATTTAAACTCTCATCATTGACAAGGCCTGGTGTTTGGTGATCGATCGATGACAATGATCAAAGCCCAAGGGTCGAATGGGAAGTCCGGAAATAGATACACGTTGACTAGAGCCCCAGGTCTGCAAATCTCATGGGGTAGTCAAAGATCCAATGTCTTTCTGTTTGAGTCTACTGAAGACTGGAGGCTGAAAACGACGGCCTTTTTTGGGGTTTGAGAGCTGTGTATATGCATGGGTGGGAGGGAAGAACACAGCCTAGTTTGCTATGGATTTTTGTTGCTTGTTGTGTTCTGTACTGCTCTGCTAAGCATTGTGGGTATGCTATGTTTGCCCCAGAATTGTGTGGTGACATTTGCAGGCTACCCCAGCCCACCCTCCTGTGTGCAGGGTATTAATGCAAACAATGTATTTTGCTGTATTTTTTGATGTACATGTGATAAATAAACTTGAGTCTTGAAAGCGAACTGGTTATAAAACAAGAAGGAATTTGGATTAAGGACAGCATTTGAACCGGTAAAAAGACTAAAGGTTGATAGTGATGATAATGATTTGGATTCTGGTGTAATTTCAATTCTGTTATATCAACCGAGTTTTATTATTGCAAATTTAAGGATAGTCAATGCAGAAAAAAAATTAACAAATTTGTATGGAATGATTGCGTGATTGGTAAATTAATTTTGTTAATAGACAAGAATGAGCACATTTTCATTTCAGAAGCCGAATACCACATGGATATTAAGAGTCAAAATAGAGTACTTGGGGATAAACTAATCACTCAAAATACCACACCAGGTTAATGTCAAAAAACATAAGATCATTACTTTTTAAAAAGCAGAGAAACAGAAACCAAAAGCAGCAGTTACAGACCAACTCAAGTGAGATGGAAGTAAAGATAACTGACTCAGAGTAGTTGGAAAGAGCACAGAAAAGATTCACGGGCTGTTATCGAAACTGGAAGGTTCAAATTACAAGGAGAGGCTGGGACTTTTTTTTCCTGAGATCAAAGGAAGTTGAGCGGCAAACATAAAAAGGTGATGGGCATAGGTTGATGAATGGTCAGTCAGCCTGTTTACCAGGATTGAGGTAATAAAAATTAGAGAGCAAAGATTTAAGGGAAGTGGACAAACATTTAAAGAGACCCGAAGAGGCAGCTTCTCCCCAATTCCAGCACCCACCCCCCTCCAAACACACACAGGGACTCACTGGTATGTGAACTGAGCAAAGTACAGAAACAAATACAATTACAAATATTTAAAGACACTTGGACAGGTAGACGGATTGGAAAGGCTTGGAGTGATGAGCCAAAGAGACAAATGGGACTAAGCTCAGGTAGACATCTTAGTCCACATACATGTGGAACTATAATTCTAAATGCTTTCCTGATTCAAATAATATAACAACTCAAGATTAAATTTATCACATTTCCAACTCTCGCATGCTCTTTTAAACTTTGGACAACAATGTGAGCTTCTTGTAGACTCCAATCCTTTATTTACACATTTCAATCCTGTAATTCAAATGGCAAGGGACAGAAAAGAGCAAGATTAATATGTGGAAATGGCAAATGATAAAATATGAGGGGAGCTGGTGAGGATGTAAGGAAATCAAAATAGAGTTAATGTAATTAATCGGTGTTTGATGATCAGTGCGAGTTTAGTCACGCAGCATAGAAACAGGCCCTTTGGTACACTATGACCTGCTGGATGAATTCTCCTACTCACGTCATACTGGTAAACTAATGTGATGCAGACAGACAGGATCATAAAGTAAAAAATAATAATAATTAAACTAATTTCTATGCTACATGAGGCCAAATAAAATGGACATAATCATTAAGTAGTGTCATGTCCCCTACAATATATTTGTCACAGGTATGTTCCTTAATGCTACCTTTATTGATTCTTGGTGCAGCTTTGCTTTGGAAGCAAGATCACTTTTAAGTGCACACTTTTCCTAATGGAATCACAGAATGACAAACAGCAGATTCAGTTTTCTCCAACTTCAACATTCCCTGTCATATTGCATTGCACTGTGTGAGACACTTGTTAATTGCTTAAATTGCTGTTCCAGGAATTTAAGAAAGTACTAAACAATTCAATTTTGACAAATACTGAAGTGAGCAATAAGGTCTTCACACCATAGTGGAGAAAAGGCACAAAGCTGAATAGATTCTCTCCCCGCATATAGTTTAGCCCAGCTGAAGTACAACTCAATAATACATGAAGATATGAATGTCTGATTTGCTCTAACCATTAGTAGACTCAATATATGCTTCAACTTTCTCATTGTATTTTCTACATAGAAAGACAGAATTTTATAATTCCAAGCATCTTGGAGGAAAGAGATATCCTGATGGAAATTAAGAGCTCAAAAGGATGACAGCAATGACCAAACTATCTGCTCAAAATGTTCACTTACGATTTATGAAGAGCAAAAAGATGCATTTTTTCACAGAATAATTTGCATTGGATATGTAACCTTTCATTTTGAAAGCAAATTTTGGTTCTTCAAAGGACACCTCAATTAATTCCCTGGAATGGAAAGAAAAATGGAAGAAATTCAAAGTCTACAAGGGTTTCTAAATTGCCCAGATATGAATAATAAACATGAAATTGTTTGGGATTCCACCATAGGTAAAGCAATATCCACAGCCAATTATTTTCAGGAACTGATGAGTGATCTTAGAAGTCCCCATGCAGCTTATACTGTCCGACACAATTTCTAAATAATTTTGCTACTCTAAGCAACTTAGCCTGCTAGTTACAGGAGAGGAGCATGGGTAATTTGATGACTAAGGGCAGCAGTACAGATTCATTGCTTTTCAGTCGAAAGTTCATGATTACGTCAAGTGAAGGCTATATGTTGAGTCAAACTTTGCTGACAGTTTACATGTCACTAGGACACAAATATAATAGTTACATGGCCACTGGAAAATAGGAGCATTTGTTCTTTCAAGTAATTACCAATTGAAACAGACAGCAACTGCAGTTTTGAATGACAAGCCAGAAGATGGCACCACTATCAAGGACCCCAATCACACAGGTTCAAAGTAAATTCAAAGGTTCACTTATCACCAAAGCATGTGTGCATATACAGCTGAAATTTGTATTTCTCCAGATAGCCAAGATACAAAGACCATGAAAGTCATTCAGAGAGAAATTTATCAAAGTACATATATCAGCTTATTCTACCCTGACTCATTTTCTTGAGGGCATTCAAAGTAAATACAAAGGAACACAATAGAATCAATGGAAAAACTATACACAATAATGGAATTGAATTGACTTTATTTCCATTACATCTGTCTGAATGTGTAAATTACAGTAATAAATACTATGTACAGTAAGATATACAACAGAACAGTCAATATAGTTAGAAATACAATTGTGTCAGCATGAATTAATTAATCTGATGGCCTGGTGGAAGAAGTTGTCCCAGAGCCTGTTGGTCCTGGCTTTTATGCTGTGGTACCGTTTCCCAGATGGTAGCATCTACACAGTTTGTGGTGGGGATGACTCAGTTCTCCAAAGATCCTTGGGCCCTTTTTACACACCAGTCTCTGTAAATCTCCTGAATACTGGGAAGTTCACATCACAAATGTGCTGGACTGTCTGCACCACTCTCTGCAGAGTCCTGCGATTGAGGGAAGTTCAGTTCCCATACCAGGCAGTGATACAGCCAGTCAAGATGCTCTCAAATCTGCCCCTGTAGAAAGTCCTTAGGATTTGGGGACTCATGCCGAACTTCTTCAACCGTGTGAGGTGAGAGGCTCTATTGTGCTGTTTTCACCATACCTACAGTACGTACAGACCAAGTGAGGTCCTCGGTGATGTGTATACTGAGGAACTTGAAGTTGTTCACCCTCTCAACCCCAGATCCATTGATGACAATAGGGGTGAGCCTGTCTCCATTCCTCCTATAGTCCACAACCAGCTCTTTTGCTTTTGCAACAATGAGGGAGAGGTTGTTTTCTTGACACCACTGTATCAGGGTGATGACTTCTTTGTAGGTTGCCTCATTATTATTTGAGATAATGCCAATTAAGGTAGCATCATCTGCAAATTTAATTAGCAGATTGGAGTTGTGGGTGGCAACCCAGTCATGGGTGTACAGAGAGTAAGACAGTAAAGAAGGGGCTTAGGACACAGCCCTGGGGGGCTCCTGTGTTGAGGGAGCCCACTCTTACCACCTGCTGGTGATCTGACAGGAAGTTCAGGATCCAACTGCACAAAGTAGGGTGAAGGCTGAGGTCTCTGAACTTCTTGACCAACCTGGAGGGAATTATGGTATTGAATGCTGAACTGTAGTCCAAGATCAGCATTCTCTCATAACAATCCCTCCTTTCCAGGTGTATAAGGACGGTGTGTAGAGCTGTGGCTATTGCGTCATTTATTGATTTGTTATGTCGGTTGGTGAAGTGTAGGGGGTCCAGTGCTGCAAATGTACTCCTTGACCAGCCTCTCAAAGCACTTGCTTTTTATTGAGGTGAGTGCAACAGAATGCCAGTCATTCAGACGTGTTACCTTGGTCCTTTTAGGTACAGGGACAATGGTGGATGTTTTGAAGCAAGAGGGAGAAATCTCCTACACCAGAAGGAGAAATTAAAAATGTCTGCAAACACTAAGGCAGTTGCACCGCGCGCATTCTGAATACCTGCCCTGTGATACCGTCCAGTCCCACAGCCCTGCAAGCTGTCCACATTGAGGGCTCAGCATTGGCAACATTGAACTGAGCACAGAAAGGTTTAGCTCATCTGGCAGCACTACTGTGTTTAGTTTTGAACAAAACTAAACAAGCAATTAATACGCAAAAGACAACAGATTATGCAAAACAAAAAAGAAAAAAAAAACAAAATTAGTGAGACTTGGTTGCAGGATGGACAAGTTGGGCAGCTCAATGTTCCAAGATTCCATTTTTTTTAGATGTGTTAGAGTGGGAGGGATTAAGGGGGAGGGGTGGCATTAGTAGTCAGGAAAAATGTCACAGCAGTGCTCAGTCAGGACAGATTGGAAAGCTGTTCTAGTGGGGCTTTATGGGTAGAATTAAGAAGGTATGACCACGTTAATGGGATATTATACACTACCCACCAGTCTGCGGGATTTAGAACAAATTTGTAGAAATGTCAGACTGTTGCAAGAAACAAGGTAGTGATAGTAGGCAATTTTAACTTTCCACATATTGACAGGGACTCCCATACTGTAAAAGGGCTAGATGGGATAGTTTGCCAAATGTGTTCAGGAATGTTTCCTTAATTAGTACAAATAAGTGAGAGTGCAATACCAGATGTCCTATTAGGGAATGAGATAGGGCAGGTGACAGAAATTTGTGTAGGGGAACTCTTTGCATCGAATGATTAGTTTCAAGGTATTTATGGAGAAGGATAGGTCTGGTCCTTGGGTTAAGATTCTAAATTTAAGAAGGGTTGATTTTAATGGTATTAGAAAGGATCTGGCAATTGTGAATTCAGATAAGTTGTTTTCTAACAAAGGTGTACTTCGTAAGTGGGAGGCCCTGAAAAGTGAAATTGAGAGTATACAGTTTTTATATGTTCCTGTCAGAATAAAAGGAAAACGGGTTTAGGGTTGGTTTTCAAGAGATATTAAGGCCCTGGTTAAGAAAAAGTAGGTGCATAGCAGTAAAGGGAGGCAGGAACAAAATAAAGTATTTGAGTACAAGAAATGCAAGAGAACACTTCAGAAGGAGGTCTAAAAGACATGAGGTTGTGCTAGCACACAAGGTGAAGAAGAATCCTACAGGCTTTTACAGATGTGTTAAGAGCAAAATGACAAGGGACAAAGTTGGTCCTCTGGAAGATCAGAATAGTAATCTATGTGTTGAGCCAAAATGGATGGGGAAGATCTCAAGGTTGTGGACCCTATTCAGGGTATAGACGAGATGGTAGTTGCCATCTCAAGGCAAATTAGGATAGATAAAACCCCAAGACCCTAACAAGGTGTTCCCTCAGACCCTGTGGGAGGCTAGTGCAGAAGTCGAGGGGACCCTAACAGAGATATTTAAAACATCAGCTACGGATGAGGTGCCAGAGGATTGGAGGATAGCTAATGTTACTCCATTATTTAAAAGGGCTCCAAGAGTAAGCCAGGAAATTACAGGTTGATGCGTTTGACATCAGTAGTGGGCAAATAATTGACAGATACTCTAAGGGACAAAATACATAACTATTTGGATAGATGGTGTGATAAGGGATAGTCCACATGGCTTTATGCATGGTAGGTCATATCTAACTAACAGTTTTTCAAGGAATTTACCAGGAAAGTTGATGAAGGCAAGGCAGTGGATATTGTCTACATGGACTTTAGCAAGGCCTTTGACAAAGTCCCCCATGGAACATTGGTCAAGAAGGTTCAGTTGCTTGGCATTCAAGATGAGGTAGTAAATTGGCTTCGAGTAAGAAGCCAGAGAGTGGTTGTAGATGATTGTCTCTCTGACTGGAGGCCTATGACTAGTGGTGTGCCACAGGATTCAGTACTGGGTCTGTGTTGTTTCTCATCTATATCAGTGATCTGGCTGATATTGTGGTGAACTAGATCAGCAAATTTGCAGATGACACCAACATTGGGAGTGTAGCGGATAGCAAGGAAGACTATCAAATCTTGCAGAGGGATCTGGTCCAGCTGGAAACATGGGTTGAAAAGTGGCAGATGCAATTTATTGCAGACAAGTGCAAGGTGTTGCACTTTGGTAGGACCAACCAGGATAGCTCTTACAGTGAATGGTAGGGCAGCGAAGAGTGCAGAGGGATCTGGGAATATAGGTCCACAATTTATTCAAACTGGCGGCACAGGGAGATAGGGTCGTAAAGAAAGCTTTTGGCATATTGGCCTTTGTAAATCAATGTATTAAGTACAGAAGTTGGGATGTTATGTTGAAACTATAAGATGCTATAAGTTTTGATCACCTACTTATCAATAAGTTATCAATAAGATTGGAAAAGCGCTGAGAAAATTTACAAGGACTTTGTCCAGACTTAAGGACCTGAGTTATAAGGAAAGGTTGAATAAGTCAGGACTTTATCCCTAGAACAATGAAAATGGAGTGGAGATTTGATAGAGGTATACAAAGTTATGAAGATATAGATAGGGTAAATGTAAGCAGGCTTTTCCAGTGAGGTTGGGGTGAGACTACAGCTAGAGCTCATGGGTTAAGAGTGAAAAGCGAAATGTTAAACGAGAACATGGGGGGGAACTTTTCTCAGTGAGAATGTGGAACGAGCTGATAGCGCAAGTGGTGGATGCAGGGTCGATTTCAACATCCAAGAGAAATTTGGATAGCTACATATATTTGGATAGGCTTATGGAGGGTTACAGTCCAGGTGAAGATTGATGGGACCAGGCAGATTAAATGGTTTGGCACAGGTCCTGTTTCTGTGTAGTGTTCTATGACTCTAAAATAATAATAATATAATAAATAATCAGTAAGTATTGAGAACACAATTTGTAAAGTCCTTGTAAACTTGTAGATTCAGTTCAGTGTTGCGCTAAGAGAAGCTTTCTCATGTTCAAGAATCTGGATATCGAGGGATAACAACTGCTCCTGAATCTGGTGGTGTGGAATCCAAGGCTTCTGCATCTCCTTCCTGATGGCAACACTCTGTGCCAAACCATTTAATCTGCCTGGTCCCATTGCCGAACACCTATCTCGCATCGATTCGACTTCTGAAGATTTAGAAAGTCGTGTTCGATACTTGGAGACTCTCTGTTCCAGCTTAGAGGAAAAATGTAACAAACTCCTTTCCAAAATGGTGGATCTCGAAAATTGCAGCAGACGCTGCAATCTTAGAATTCTTGGATTGCCAGAGGCGACCGAACATGGTCCAACCGTGAAGTTTTTCGCCAAGTTTCTCTGTGAGATATTCGGGAAAGATTTGCTTCCAAACCCGCCCGAGCTCGAACGGGCACACAGAGTTTACGTTCCCCCCGGAATTCTGGGCTCCCGCCCGCGACCAGTAATCTTGTGCTTCCATCAATACCAGGTAAAACACAGTCTGATTGTAGAGGCACGTCGCAGGGGTTCTTTTCCTTTCCAGGATACAACCATTCGCTTCGTGGAAGATTTTGCACCCCAGACCTTAAAGATGCGTGCTGAGTTTAAAGGCGCAATGAAACTGCTTTTTGATCGTGGTTTTAAACCCTCTCTTCGCAATCCTGCCGATCTACGAATCAAGCTTAATACTGGAAAATACAAGTGGTTCAAATCAGTGAAGGAAGCTGAAGCATTTGTGGCAAGTCTTCCGGCTATCCAGTCATCTTCGGAATCTGATCGGACCTCCTAAAATGGTGGATAAGTACTCCTCGTAGTAAAATTACTTTCTCTGGACTCAGACTTTACTTGAATCACTCAGACATTATTCATTGAAACTCTAAGGGCTGTTGACAATCTCTCCCTGGATTTGGTGTGTGTGTCATCTATTTTTATTCTTGTATAACTTTATCTACAGAGTTCTACAACTGACTCTAACTTGTTTTGGAGGTTCGAAGTCTTTAGTGAAGGCCTCCCTGTTTGTTGGTTCACAGTTTAATTGCTGATTTATTTTTCCTTTTTTAAAAAATATTTATTTATTTTATTTTTTTTCTTTTCTTCACCCCTTTTTTCTAATCTCTGAATTTTTTTCTCTCCTCTCTGTAAATGGTTGATAAATACTCGTCTTGAATCTATAACTTGCCTCTTCCTCTCCTTTTTTTTTTACCTTTTTTCCCCCTTTCTCTTACTTTATTCTTCTATAATTTTTCGCGGGTAGGTTAGTTTTGGTTTTCTTCCGATTTTCTCTGTATTAAGTTTTATATTTCTGCAGAAGGTGTTCTAATCTGTAGTTATGTTTTCTAGTGCATAAACTAGTTAGTATTTGCTATAATATTTATACGGAACTGCTGTTAATGACACAGATCTGGAAGTTGTATTTGGGTTAATTTTTTTGGTAGAGCTAGCTACTTGTTTTGGCAGCCGTCTAGTTTTGGGTTGTGTGCGTGGGGTGGGTTTTCCAGTTCCAACATCACTCACTGTATTTATTGTTTCTCTTTATTGTTTCTCTTTATTTCTCTTTACATGCTCAGGACATGTATATGTTTTGATTTTATGAATCTATGTTTACATCTCTGCTCCCAGACTGCTATTGTACTGCTTGACTTTTTATATGCCTGCTGCCTTTTATGCATTAATAATTGATAATGGCTAGTGCACTTAAATTCGTGAGCTGGAATGTAAAGGGATTGAATCACCCTGTTAAAAGGAGGAAGGTATTCTCACATATCAAACAACTCAAAGCTGACATTGCTTTCCTTCAAGAAACTCATATTCGTTGTTCTGAAAAATATCAGTGAACAGTCCAGCCAGTGATTAGCATAGGTCTTCAGTACTTGGGCAATTACACTGCCTGGGCCAGATGTTCTCCATCAGTTCACCCTCCTGAAGGATGCTCCCAATCGGCCTCAGGACTGAAATTACAGGGCTGTTGGGGCTGTGGGAGTTCATGAAGGTGCCTTAAAGTTTTGTAGGTCAAAGCGAGTGTAAAAGGCATGAGATCACCTGGGAGCAAAGCCTTGTTGTCACATGGATGTCTAAGACATAAAAAAAAACTTCTGTTGCAGATTTTGGCAATTTGAAGTTTGTGATTTGAAGTGGGCATTAGTTGGCAAACTAACATCTTGTGAGCTCAGAAGTTACACAATTTCAGACATCCTTTTAAATAGAGATAAGATGGCACAGTGGCTTTGAATTACTGCTTCCTCACACCACATACCAGAGGCCTTGGTTCAATCGTGGCCTTGGCTACCATCTGCTTGTAGTTCACAAATTCTTGTGATTGCATGAGATTCTTCTGGGTGCTCTAGTTTTGCCTCTGGGCCTAAAGACATCAACACTGGTAAATTAATTGGTCAAATGCAAAATTACCCTTATATATCTGAGTTATGTAATCTGGGAAGAATGTAGGAAAATAAAATAGGAATAATGTAGGATTAGTGCAAGTAGGTGGTTTGATGGGCAACACAAACTGAGTGAGCCAAAGGACCTGTTTTTGTACTGTGTTACTATGATCCTTGGAATGAACTGGGTAACTGGAAAAATTATAAATGTACATCACAAGTTGACCATACCTGCTCACAGCATTTCCAAAGATTGTTCGAATATTGTCAAGGGTTGAGGCATTGGGCAATGTTCTCACGTCAGCAACAGTTTCACCTTGCTAAACAAATTGATAATTTGATATACAAATAATTAATACTTTCATATTAGCAGCAATAAAAATATATACATCATGCTTCCTGAAATGTTTCTAACTCAATGTCATAAACAGCTGAATTAAAAGGATACATGCAAATAAGGATGCCAAATAAACACACAGAAGGAAAAGGAATAGAAGATTATGTTGATGCTAAGAGGCAGTTGGTTTGTAGCATAAACACCAACCTGGTCTAATGGGTTCACTGCTTCTGTGCTTTTTTCTGTCTACCTAAAGACATTGTGCCCAACACACATTTTTGTGATTGTCACATATACTTTGAAACATTTCCCAGATCAACTAGCTAGTCCTTCAAAAGCCACACACCTTCCAAACTACAAAAAATGCCACATAAGATGTTAGTGCAAGGCAGGGGATAAATATTCTGAAAGCAGTGACAAGCTAGCTTCTCCACGCTTTTACAAAACATCATAAGCCTCACATTAGATTTTTGCTCTAAAATGTAAAGATCATTTCTCTTTCCCGCAATCCTGCATAACCTGCAAAGTGTTCTTTTATTTTTGATTGATAGCATCTGCAATGTTTATTTAATGCAAGTCTCAAACTTTGATCTGCATGCACCATCATCTATGTATTAATTCTTGATTTCAGAAAGCAATCCCTATGAAACACTTGGGATTTTCCCATTTCTTCTACATGGGAAAAGGAAAAGAGTACAAATTGAAAGAAAAGGGTTATGCATAAATAGAAGCAATAGAATTGTGTGATCATAAACAAGAGCTTAGAATACATAAGATTACAAAAAACATATAGTAACTTGGGGTAGCCAAACGAGAGCACTGTGTCCAGCTCTGAACACAGCATGAGAAGAGGTGAGGACACGATGCAGTAGAAATTTACCCAAAGAAGTTAAAGGAGTAAGGGGCTTCATTATATGGAAAACCTTGAAGTTATTCTACTTTGCACAAAGGTTGTACAGATTTCAGATAGAGTTCAAAATCAGCTAGAAAATGGTTCTCAGAATCAATTATACAAATTGGAAAACAGGCCCTTCAGCCCAACTTATGGAGCAGACTCAGTATCTCATTACAACTCAACCCTACAGCTGCAACATTCTTGAGTGTTTTCTGCACCCTTTCTAGCTCAATGAATTAAAATTTCCAGAAGATGTATTTGTTCCCTCCTTCATGAGTCAAAAGTGGTGATGAATGTTTTGAGAACACACAGGTGACCTGGTACATAGTCTTGAGAGTAAATAATGATGAAAAACATGCTCTTCTGCAAAACCTGATGGCTATGTCTTTACATTATTTGTCTAGGACAAAGTTCACCAGAGAGGTACCATCTGATACCAGGGAAAAATACAGGGCAGGAGTTTTGAAAGATGAAGAAATGGTGCTATGTCTTTGTGCAAATTAGAATCTCACTTAAAGGCACATAAAACTGTAGAAGCTGCTGTTGGACACTGGAAGATCTCTGCAGCTTTACATTAGATTGAGTCGTTGACTGGTTGGTTGCCAAATATCCTTTTCTCCTTTATTTTAGTGAAGTGGTTAATGAATAGACTTTAGAAAGTAGTAATAAACTAGTTTTGCTTTATATATAAAACCTTTAACATGTGTATAGTGCCTCCTTTTTTTTGCAAATAGCTTTAGCTGATGAATCAGCAAAGAATGAGGAACAAATTTTAAAATATTTTTGTCACAGGATTGACGTAGTAGCATAATTCAGAACATTTTACAAAGGATACACCTGCAGGCAGGGCTGAGGTTAGGTACCAGGGAGTACAGACAATACCAATTGGCTTGGGAGTAACAGCTAATACATTGGGCGTTGCTCTTGCACTTGTTGGAGAGCTGAGATGAAAAGTGGAGTGGCAACCTGGCTATGACAGTCACTCTGTTAAATAAAGTAGGGTTACCCAAACAAAAGGCCCTAAGGAGTTTGTTACGCATCTAAGAAAAGGAGCAAATGTTAAAATATTTCCCTAAAATGACATCCTTCCGATAGATGAGCAACCAGGATAGCATACTGAAATATGGCATCCCAACTCTTGTACTCAATTTATGCAATGTACAAGACCACGAGACATAGAAGCAGAATTAGACCATTTAGCCTATTGAGTCTGCTCCACCATTCCATCATGGCTGATTTATTATCCCCCCCAAAACCATTTCCCTGCCTTCTCCCTGTAACCTTTCACACCCTGACTAATCCAGAACTTACCAACCTCCACTTTAAATATATCACTGACTTGGCCTCCACATCAGTCTATGGCCATGAATTCCACAGATTCACCATCCCCCAGCTAAAGAAATACCTAATCTGTTCTAAATGAATATTCTGAGGCTTTGCCCTTTGGTCCTAGACTCCCCTACTATAAGAAATATCCTCTCCATATCCATTCTACCTAGGCATTTCAATATTCCACAGAGCAAAGAACAAACCCATTAAACACTCATTCCCAAAATCATTCTCATGAACTTCTTTTGGACCCTTTCCAATGCCAGCACATCTTGTCTTAGATTAGGAGCCCAAAACTATTCACAAAACTTCACATGCAGTCTGACCAATGTTTTATAAAGCCTTTGATCAAGATGACGTTGGTAAGTGGCAACTAAGCATGCAGCTCCGATGGGAATCATCAAATATTCTCGTTTAGGAGTTATACAGCTGAAATCTACAGTAAGCAACATTGTTTTAAGATGCTTAAAAAAATCTATCGATATTCAAATTTAGCAATATCGGCAGATCTTGGGTTGTGAGTGCAGTTCCCCTTTAAGAAAATTGAAGAATGGAAGGTGATCCAGTCTGCAGGTATGAATGAAACGCAGAGGCCTTAGATACCCACTCTCAACTATCCTGCTGGTGAATGTCTCTGGAAAATAAAATTGAAGACCTCAGAGCTAGATTGCAGTACCAGAGGGATATCAGAAACTGCTGCGAACTTTTGTTTAAGAACCCTGACTCACTCCAACCGCTCAGACGCCGTGCTGCAGCTGAAGGGCTTCGTTACCCACTGCAAAGACCAAGACAGCTGAGGTTTTATTTTTTTAAATGGTAGAGAAGGTAGAATATACTTTATGATTAATTTATTGTGGTGCACAGATGTGGCAGTTCATCTCAGTCCTGCTCATCCGACCTGGAACATCTTGAGTTCAAATGCTGTCCTTTTCACCTGTGAAAGGACCATCCTGGGAGCAGTGCACATTTCTCTTCAGGCTAACGTTGAGCAGGCAAAGGAGGAGCACCATGATCAACAATCACAAAACAGTGCACCTATCATTGGGGGGGGGGCAGGGGGGGATTTCAATCAGGTCAGCTTGAAGAAGTCTCTGAACCACCACCAACATATCACTTGTGGAACCAGGACAGCCAACACACTTGACCACTGTTACACCACCAAAAACACTACCATGCTATCCTGAGCCTGCACTTTGGAAAGTCTGAGCACCTGGTTGTAAATCTACTCCCAGCATATAGACTAAAGACTACAGCAGCTGTGGTGAGGACCAAGAAGGTACAGTCAAAGGAGGTGGCGGAGCACTTAGCCGACTGCTTCGAGACGGTGGATTGCACAATATTCACGGAATCATCTTTTGAGTCTGAATGAATACACCAATAGTCACCAACTTCATTAAGAAGTGTGCAGATCAGTGTCTGCCTTTGAGAACATACCAGACATACCCAAACTAAAAGGTGTGGATGAACCAGGAGATCCAGAACTAGCATTCAAGTAGTATAGGTACGACCTAAGAAAGCTATTTTAAGAGTGAGAAAACAATTCTGATTGATGCTAAAGACTTAATCGGATGCACATCGAGTCTGGCAGGGTTTATAAGGCATTATTTCCTACAAGGTGAAAACTAACAACATGAATGGCAGTGATGTTTCATTCCGACATGAGCTCAACACCTTTTACACACACTTTGAAAGGGGGAATAAAACTACACCCGTGTGAACCCCTGGAGCATTTGGTGACTGTGTTCGTTTCTGAAGTTGATGTCAGAACATCTGTCAAGATGCAGAACCCTATCTGGTAGGACACTGAAAACCTGTGCCAGCTAACTGGTGGGAGTGTTCAATGACATCTTCAATCTCTTATTGCTGCAGTCAGCAGTCCCACCTGTTTCAAAAGGGCGACAATCATTCCAGTGCCCAAGAAGAGCAAGGGTGAGCTGCCTCAAGAACTATCACACAGTTGCACTCACGTCTACTGTGATGAAGCTCTTGAGAGGTTTGTCATGGCCAAAATCCATTCCTGCCAAAGCAAGAACTTGGACCCGTGGCAATTTGGCCATTGCCACCACAGGTTTATGGCAGATGCAATCTCACTGGCTCTTCACTCTGTCTTGGATCACCTGGATAATACCTACGCCAAATATTGTTTATTGATTACAGATCCAGCATTCAACACAACCACACCCTCAGTTTTAGTCAAGCTCAAAAACCTGGACCTTTGTACCTCTCTCTGCAACTGGATTCTTGACTTCCTCACTGGGAGACCATAGCCAGTGAGGAAAAAAATACCATCCTCCCTTGTTGCTAATCAATACTGGATACCTCAAGTATGTGTGCTTAGCCCATGTTCTACTTTCTTTGTACCCACGACTTGTGTGGCTAAGCACAGCTCAAACACCACCTATAAATTTGCCAATGACACAACTATTGTTGGCAAAATTTCAGATGACGAGGCAGCATACAGGAGCAAGATAGATCAACCAGTTGAGTGGTGTCACAACAACAACCTTATGCTCAAAGTCAGCAAGACCAAGGAATTGATTGTGGACTTCAAGAAGGGGAAGGTGAGGAAACACAATAGTCTTCAATAGAGATCAGCAATGGAAAGGGTGCGCAGTTTAAAATATTTGGGCATCAACATCTCTAAAGATCTATCCTGGGTCCAACACCTTGATGCAATGCCAAAGGTGGCACGACAGCGGCTATATTTCATTAGGGGTTTGAGAAGACTTGGTATGTCATCAAAGACATTCACAAATTTCTACAAGTATACCATATAGAGCATTCTAACAGGTTGCATCATCATCTGGTATAGAGGGGCCCACTGCCCAGGATTGGAAAAAGCTGAAGAAAGTTGTAAACTCAGCAAGTTCCATCATGGGTACTAGCCTCCCCAACACTGAGGACAGCTTCATAAACCAATGGCTCGAGAATAGAGGCATCAATCATTAAGGATCCCCATCACCCAAAAACATTCCCCCCCTTTCATTACTACCATCAAGGGGAGGTACAGAAACCTGAAGATACACACTCGACATTTCAGTAACAGCTTCTTCCCCAGTGTCATCAGATTTCTGGACAATGAACCATGAACATTACCTGCATTTTTTTTTAAACTACTTTTTTTTATATATACATAGTCTTCTTGCTGTAACTTAAATATTTTTAAAAATGTTTGAAATATTGCGGAATATTGGTAGCTTGGGTTTGCTATTTGGAAGTTTGGTTGATTGCTGAGCTTGGCAAAATGTCTGTAGACATTTTGGCTCCAATCAAGAAGCCATCATCAGTGTGCCGTTGAGGGTGCTGTCTCCTCAGAATGCTGGCTTAAATACTCCTCCGGGGTCTGAATGGATGTTGATTAGACATCCTGTTTCAACTGGCTTGTTCAAAAACCCTGAACTGCTTAATAGTAGAAGATTCTGATTGGTTACAAGGGAAGTTCCTTGGAAAAGTTTATAATGTATTGCAATGTACTACTGCCATTAAACAATAAATTTCACGACATAAGCTAAACCTAATCTTGATCCTGTATGCAAGTGTCTTACTACCATCTCAACTGCCTGGGTTGCCATTTTCAGGGAACATGTACCCTAAGGCTTTCTACAATACCCTCACAGTAAATGGCACGGCCCTGAAAACTTCTGCCCAAGTTAACTTTTCAAAATGGAACTTGTCAGAGTTAAATTTCATTTGTCAATTCTTGGTCACTTCATCTACATCCAGTTATAATTTTCAATTACCTTTACTGTCATTAGTCAAAATGCTGGAGGAACTCAGTATCTCAGGTAGCATTTACAGAGGGAAATGAACAGTCGACATTTGAGGCTGAAACCTTTCATCAGGACCTAATGCAGGGTCTTGGACTGAAACATTAACTGTTCATTTCCCTCCATGGATACTGACTGACTTGTTGAGTTCCTCAAACATTTTGCGCATGTTGCTCAAAATTTCCAGCATCTGGGGCATCTCATGTCTGTCTGCTACATTGTCAATTTATGCTATCTTCAAATTTACTAAACATATCTGAACAGCAACCATCCACTACCACAAGATACAGATGCTGCAAGTGTGACAGAGGTACAGTTTGATAAGGGCGGGCATAACAATGGTACTTCTTTGGGAACTGTTCAGTTCAGCCATATGAATAGAACTTAGACCACCAAATAGTCAGTGGGAACTTGAGATTTAGGTGTGTAGAGAAACTACTCACAGTAATAATAAAATGGCTCTATTAGTGGGAGATTTTAATTTCCACTGGTATGGATTGGACTATTCAGTGTTAAGGACCTGGGCAGGGAGCAGTTTGTAAAATGTGTCCACTAGGAAAGTTTCCCTGGTCATTTAAAAGCACCCTATTCGGGTGGGTGCAATACTGGATCTCATGTTAGGGAACTAGGTAGGATAAGTAACTGAAGTGGCAGTCAGAGAGCACTTTGGCTCGAGTGACCACAATTCTGTGGGTTTTAATATAGTGATGGAAAAGAAAACAGGACCACCGATTAGGGTCCTAAACTAATCAGAAGCAGAATTTTAGGGAAATTAAGCAGTATCTAGAACAGGTTGATTGAGCGAACTTGTTTGAAGGGAAAGGAATGAAGAGCAAATGCAAGGCCTTTAGGAGAGTGATAGCAAATGTCCAGGAGCTCAATGTTCCTGTTAGGTTGAAGGGTAAACTTGATAAGTTTAGTAACCTTGGTTGATAAAAGATTGAGGTTCTTGTCAAGAAAAAGGAATGTACACAAGGTTTAGGAGGTTGTGACCAAGCAAATCCCATGATTACTATAAAAAGACAAAGAATACTGTTAAGAGGGAAAGCAGGGAGGCCAAGATAGGATAAGAGAGGAATGTGGAAAGTAGGTAAAGGAAAGTCCCAAGAGATTCTATAGCTATGTTAAGAGTAAAAGGAAGGCAAGGGGAGAAAGTAGGTTCCTTAGAGATTAGCATGGCTGCCTATATTTCAAGCCACAGGAGATGGGTGGGATTTTTAAAGAATATTTCTCCTTGTATTTGCTGAGGAGAAAAGCATGGATGCTAAGGGATAAGGGAAATAAGGATGTTTTGGAGAACATCCATAATATCAGGGAAGAAGGACTTGCAGCCTGACTGTGCACTAAGGTGGATAAAACCCAGAGCTTCACTGAGTTCATCCTTGGACTTCCTGGGAGGCTGGAGAGGGAACTGTGGAGGTACTTGCAGAAAATTTGTACCACTGTTAATACCGGAGTTCCATAAAACTAGAAGGCGTCTAATTTTATTTTATTGTTAAGGTAGCAATAAGCCATGGAACTACAGGCCAGCCAGACTGAAATCAATAATAGGAAAGTAATTGGAAGGGATTCAGGGGGACAGGATCTACCAGCATGTGGATAAACACCTGATTTGGAGTATTTTTTTTAAAAAAAGAGTAATCAAAATGTAGATGAGCACGTTGTCCAGTTGGGACTTTAGCCAGGCCTTCAACAAAGTCCTGCATGGTAGCTTGGTCTGGAAGGCAAGGTCCCGTGGAATCCAGGGAGAACTAGTTATGTGGATTCAAAATTAGCTTGAAGCTACGAAGCAAAGGGTGACGGCTGAATGTTGTAATGGAGACCGATGACTAGTGGTATGTCTTAGGGGTCAGGATTGGGACATTTGCTAATCATTACTTATAACGATTTGCACATGAATCCACAAGGCTTGATCAGTAAGTTTGTGGATGACAAAATTATCTGGTGTCATTGATAGTGAAGAAGTTTATCGTAAATTATAAAAGGATCAGCTAAGGAAGATGAGAAGCGAATGACAAGGCAGATGGATTTGTGGTGTTTGTAATACTTCAGTAAGCATTCTTTGTGAAATGCTTGAGGCAGGTATAACTGCATCATTTAAGAAGAAATTAGGTAGGTACAGAATGGACAAGACTTAGAGGGATATGGGTTGGTCGCAGGAAATACGGACTAGCTGGGTGGGCCCTGCAGTCAGCAATGGGATCTGAGTTGAAGGACATGTACCCATGCTACATTACTCTCTGACTGCCACATCCCCTTCCTAGCCTGACTCCTTCCACAGTCTCTTCCAATCAACCTTTGCTCTTCACACAAAATACTAGAGCAACTCAGCAGGCCAAGCAGCATCTACGGAAAAAACTACAGTTGATGTTTCGGGCTGAAACCTTTTGGCAGGACTGGAGAAGAAAAGCTGAGAAGTAGATTTAAAAGGTGGGGGGAGGAGAGAGAGTGAAACAAGGGAGATGATGGGCGGGCAAGGAGATAACATGAGTGAGGGACAAGGGGATGGGAAACAGCGAAGGGGTGGGGGGCAGTGGAGGTACTACAGGAAGTTTGAGAAATCAATGTTCATGCCATCAGGTTGGAAGCCATGGACGGACATATTGGGATGGGAATGGGAAGTGGAATTAAAATGGGTGGCCACTGGGAGATCCCACTTTTTCTGGTGGACGGTGCATAGGTGCTCGGTGAAGCAGTCTCCCAATCTACGTCGGGTCTCACCGATATACAAGAGGCCACACCAGGAAGCACTGAACATAATATACGACCCCAACAAACTCACAGGTGAAGTGTCACCTCACATGGAAGGACTGTTTGGGGCCCTGAATGGTAGTGAGGGAGGAAGTGTAGGGGCAGGTAAAGCACTTGTCCCACTTTCAAGGATAGGTGCCAGGAGGGAGATCAGTGGGGAGGGACAAATGGACAAGGGAGTCGCGTAGGGAGTGATCCCTACTGAAAGCAGGAAGTTTGGTGGGGGGGGGGGGGAAGAGAGAGAGAAAGGATGTGTTTGGTGGTGGGATCCAGTTGGAGGTGGCAGAAGTTTTGGAGAATATGTGCTGGACATGGAGGCTGGTGGGGTGGTAGGTGAGGAGGAGAGGAACCCTATTCCTGGTAGCGTAGCGGGAGGATGGTAAAAGCAGTTGTGCCTGAAATGGAAGAGATGCAGTTGAGGGCAGCGTTGATGGTAGAGGAAAGGAAGTCCCTTTCTTTGAAAAAGAAGAGGACATCTCCTTCATTCTAGAATGAAAAGCCCCATCTTGAGAGCAGATGCGGTGGAGACGGAGGAATTGAGGGAAGGGGGATGACATTTTTACAAGTAGCAGGGTGAGACAAGGTATAGTCCAGGTATCTGTGAGAGTCTGTTAGTTGTGTTGCTCAGATTTCCAGCATCTGCAGATTTTCTTTTGTTTGTGATTTACCGTTGCTATTTCCAGTTTAATATCAAAATTAGCCTTGCCCCAATTTGACTAAATTGTGGACCTGTATTATCCTTTTTCCGTAACTATTTTTAATTGTAGTAGAGCGATGATACTCATCTCAAAGTACTCTCCAAACTACACTTCAATCACTTTCCCAGCCTCATTTCTCATTAACACATCAAGTGCTGTCCCTCTCTGGTTGAGTCATCTACATATTGACATGTCATCACTGGAAAAGGACCTAAAACAGAAGGCAAGGAGCAAAACTGCAAGTGACATAAGGAAAATTCTTTACATGCAGCGACTGTCTAAGATGTGGGATGCACTATTGGCTTTGGGGTGGTGAAAATGCACAGATTCAACTATTGCATTCAAAAAAAATGCAAAAGAAATACTGCAATAAGAGAAAGGATGGGGAGGCCAAACCAAAATGCCACCATGGACTCAATGGATTAGATAAATGGCCTCGTTCTCTAAGTAACCCATCAATCTGTCACAACATTGGCCTGAACATGCTAACAGAACTTACTTCTGGGCAATATCAACTAGAATACAAACTGCTGATTATTATGAACAATCTGTCATCTTAGACTACATTCAAATCTGTGAAAATCAAGAGCTGACAATCATTTGCACAATCATTCAGGAGATGCTACATTGGCACTTGTAAAATTCAACCCCGGAAAACACTTAAAGAGTCAGAAAACACTACAATAGGGAATCAGGGTCCTTTAGCCCAACTTGTCTTTGATGACCAGCATGTCATCTAAACTAGTTTTATTTACCTGACTGACCCATATCCCTCTGAACCTTTAATTCATGTACTGTCCAAATGTCTTAAATGTTATTTTTGTATCTCAACCACTTCTTTTGGTAGCTAGGTCCACAAATGCATCACCTTCTATGTGAAGTTTCCTCTTTCGCTGAAGGCAAGATGGGAAAGATTTAAAAGGTGTAAGCTCATTTGCTCTTGATTCCCTTCCTACAGGAAAAAGGCTGTATGCATTTACCCTTACTATGCTCATCAGGATTTACATGGCTCTATAAAGGTGAATAAAATCTCAATCCCAATGCTTCAAAGAATAAAGTGCTAGTTTGCTCAACTTCTCCCTTTAACTCTGGCTCTCAAATCCTGACCACATTCGAATACACTTTCTCTGTCCTTTTTCCATCTTAATGTCATCTTAACATTCATCTTTAACAGGGTTACGAATACACAATACTTGCACAAATGACAACTAACATCTTAATTCCTATACTCAATGCTTTGACAGATGAAGGCCTTCACCGTCCTGTCTACCTATCTTGTCCCCAAATACAAAAGAATCAGACTTACAAATATACCAAGGTTTCCAGGTGGAAGTAGGTTGAAAATGACCAGTATTGCTAAGTATAATCTATTCTATATGCCAAAATGATTTTATTTGGTGTGCTTTTGTTTGAAAAAAGAATGCTTCCTCTCCTCTCTTCAATCTGTCTAGAATCTAAACTGCCAATGTAGTGTAAAGAAAAATCAGATAATCTGGCAGTTACTGTTAAAAGCGCAAACTGAAACTAACTTTTTCTCTTCCCAAGTATTGTCTAGCCTATTCAGCGCTTCCAGCATTCTATTTTTATTTGTTTTCTTGATTCACAATTATTTTTTATTTTGATTCTTCTGCATCAGTGGGGAGATTTCAAACTCTATTTGCACAATGAAACTGCCAGTTCATCAGTGAGTCTCATGAATCACATTTCAAAACATTTAGCACATAGTAAAAGCTTGACTAGTTTGTAAATTGCAGATCAAAAGACCCAGCACAGAACTTTACAGGACTCACAGGAAAACTGAAAAGTGTGCAAGGCAAATTCATTGTACTCAAGGTTGCAGAAGTAATGCATCTAAATAATACCAGCCACTCAACAGCTGGAGAAATCAGAATCTACCCCAATTGCTCCTGATGTATTATTTTGTGTAAAGGTCTTCTTTGAGACTTGTTATTTCAAGAGGAAACCATAGTCAACCCATTCTACACTCACCTTCTTCACACTGAAGCTCACTCCTGAATTGTGAATTGCATACCTGCAAGATCAAGCAGTATTTCAAAGTTAATTTGTATTCCACTAAAAAAAAATCCCCCCTTATCCAACTAAAACATTAAAAATGTACTTTATCATACAAAGCAGATTGTGTGGAGAGAAATCATCTACCCAACACAACAAATAAAAACATCATTCATATAAAGGTTGGACATCCAGGATAACCTCCAAGAGCTGATACTTGAGCATAGAAGTGACAAATAAGGTCCTATCTGGACAAACCCTCCTGAAGGGATTCTTTTTCTATAGGAAGTCAGCCTACGTACGACAAGAATGGCAAAGATCACAGAACCATGTAAGAAACCCAGTGGAGTAAAAATGAAAGTCTGACGTTTTGCTTTCAGTGACAATGAGGATCGAAAGGCATTGTTGTGGAAACTATAATCTGACCCACACATTATTCCCTTGAATTGTTGTTCCTTCAGATTTGGTAATGCCACCAGCAAGATTTAAACTTAAGACAAGTGTGAAGCTACCAGTCACTTATTTAAACCTCCAGCATGGGTGCATTTCACTCTATTAAGTTGGATACAACATGGCTGATCTTCAGATTTAAAACCTTTTCTTCAGAAACATTTGACCGAATGCCATCTATAGATTGATAGATCAGTATTTTTCTTCTTCCAAGTACTAATACTTCTAAACTACAAAATAAATAACAAATTTCTAGAGTAAATAAACACGCACCATTGTTTTCCCTTCCAAAATAAACTGCATTTACAAGTTTAAAGATACTACAGAGATTCAAGCCTTATGGTTTAGCTTGAATGTGATCAAGATACAAGGCACATATTCCACATGCATTTGAGCTTTCTCTAAATTCCAAATATATACCTCGTAACTCAGTAAATCTTTATATCAAGCAATGAATTCCCTGCAAAATGAACTGGTGAACTTAAAGAGAAATTAGTAAAAAAAATTTTAAAACCTGCTCACAACTTCCACAACTTTAGAAAACTCATCACTGGGATTTTTCAGAGCCTTCCTTCGTGTAGCAATATTGTAGAAGAGGTCTTCCACCTGTAAGCAGATGTCAACATCCTGTTATTGCACCAAATATTTCAGTAGCGTCTTCAAGAAATCTCAGTACTATCAACTTAATTGGGCCTAACGGATTAAAATACATAACTAGTGTTATAGTCTTGATGTTTTACATCTATTACTGTAAACGGATTCAAAGACATAAAATGGGATTTGAATCACATATCACTACAATGTAACACTGCAATTATAGGTAACATTCCATTGATAATAATACACCTGAAATGTCAAAGGCATTTGACAGTTAACTTGGCATAAATACAAGTGCATGCTTATTTTACATCAATCTCTATAGACTTCAATAGTATCAATCACAAGCAAGCTTCTGAGGCCACCAGAAGGCAGAAATTTATAATGGATAGAAAGTCTCAAACAGAAATGCTCCTCAGCCCAACAAGTTCATACTGACCATTTTGTCCACCTAGCAAATCATAACTTTCCGCATTTGGCTTGTATCCATGTAAACCATTCTCTTCCATATACCTATACAAGTGCTTCTTAAATTATTCTACTGTACCTGCCTTAACACTTCCTCCAGCAGCCCATTCCATATACTTACAACCTCTGTGTGAAAAAGTTGCCCCTTCCGTGTCTTTTAAATCTTAACTCTCTTTTCCTATGTATCTAGTTTTGGACTCCCCTATCTTGGGAAAAGACTATATAATCATCCTCATTATCCATGCCTCTCATAATTGTTAACATTTAAACAGTAAGACCATAATATATAGGAGCAGAATTAGGTCATTTGGCCCATTGAATTTGCTCTGCTGTATCATGTTGCTGTGCCAACCCTTTAACCTACTCCACGATCAATCTAATCCTTCCCTCCCACATAGCCCTGCATTTTTCTTTCATCCATGTGCCCATCAAAGAGTCCCTTAAATATTCCTAATGCATCTGCCTCTACAACCAGCCCTGGCAGCATGTTCCACCCACCTACCAAGCTGTCTAAAAAAACCTACCTCACACACTTTCCTCCAAACATCTTAAAGCTAATACAAACAAAGAAATCTGCAGATGCTGGAAATCCAAGCAACACACACAAATTCTGGAGAAACTCAGCAGACCAGGCGGCATCAATGGAAAAAGTAAACAGTCGACCTTTTGGGCCAAGACCCTTCATCAGGACTGGAAAGAAAGAAGTCAGAGTAAGAAGGTGGGGTGGGGGGGGGGGGGGTGGAGAAGGAGGAGAGGAAGAAACACAAGGTGATAGGTGAAACCGGGAGAGGGGGGCAGGTGAACTGTAGAGCTCGGAAGTTGATTTCTGAAAGGGATACAGGACTGGAGAAGGGGGAATCTGATAGGAGAGGACAGAATGGCATGGAAGGAAGAAAAGGGGGAGCAGCACCAGAAGGAGGTGATGGGCAGAAAAGAAGTCAAGGTGAGGGGGGAAAACAGGAATGGTGAAGGGGAAGGGGGCAATTACCAGAAGCTTGAGAAATCGATGTTCATGCCATCTGGAATAAAAGGTGTTGCTTCTCCAACCCGAGTGTGGCTTCATCGTGGCAGTACAGTAGGCCATGGACTGACATGCTGGAATGGGAATGGGAAGTAAAGTTGCAATGGGTGGCCACCATGAAATCCCACTTTTTGTGGCAGATGGAGCAAAGGTGCTTGATGAAGCAGTCTCCCAATCTACATCAGGTCTCACCGATGTACAGGAGGCCACACTAGGAGCACTGATACAGATGCCCCTAAAAGACCTGCAGGTGAAGTGTCGCCTTACCTAGAAGGACAGTTTGGGGCCAGGAACGGTAGTGAGGGAGATGGTATGGGGTAGGTGTGGCACTTGTTCCACTTGCAAGGGCAAGCATCAGGAGGGAGATCAGTGGGGAGGGATAAGTGGTCAAGGGAGGCACATAACAAACAATCCTTGTGGAAAGCAGAAAGTGTGGGGGAGGGGCAAATAAGAAGGCAAAGATGTGCTTGGTGGTGGCTTTTGCAAGGGTAAGTACCAGGAGGATCATAAGTGCAGAGGAACAAGCGGACCTTAAAGTTATTCCCTTTGGTATTAGCCAATTCCACCCTGAGGAAAATCCCTGGTGTTCACTGTATTTATGCCTCTTACCTCCAATAGTGCAGGCAAAATCTATTTCATTTTGAGATAGCAAAGGTGATTGATGAAGGAAAAACAATACACATCTAAATGGACTTTAAGGCATTTACCGAAGTTCCACATAGTAGGCTTGTTCAGAAGGTAAAGGCAAGCTGGTTGAATGGATCCAAAATTTATCTTGGTGATACACGGAATAGGTTATGGTAGAAGGATATTTTTTTCTGATTGGAAGTCCATGACTACTGCTGCAGCATACAGATTGGTGTTGGGACCTTTGCTACTTGACATAGATTCATTACTTGGATGTGAATGTAGGAAGTATGATTAGTAAACTTGCAGATGGTGGTGCTGTGAATAGCAAGGAACGTGGCCCAAGGGCAAAAAGGACAGATCGGTTAAAAACAGGAGTGGAGGACTGATAGATGAAATTTAATCCCAACAACTGAGAGGTGAATCAAATGAGATTCTGCACATGCTGGAAATCTAGAGCAGAACTGGTGAGAGGTCTCTATCCATAATGTTGATTGCTTATTTCCCTCCATGTATGCTGCACAACTTGCTGAGTTCCTCCAGCTTTTTTAACAGGGCTGCAACTACAAACCCCATTTCCAGAAAAGTTGGGATATTTTCCAAAATGCAATAAAAACAAAAATCTGTGATATGTTAATTACGTGAACCTTTATTTAACTGACAAAAGTACAAAGATTTTCAATAGTTTTACTGACCAACTTAATTGTATTTTGTAAATATACACAAATTTAGAATTTGATGGCTGCAACAATTTGCAATTGGAAATTTTGTCCATACTTGCTTGATATAAGACTTCAGCTGCTCAACAGTCCGTGGTCTCTGTTGTCTGATTCTCCTCTTCATGATGCGCCATACATTTTCAATAGGAGATAGATCTGGACTGGCAGCAGGCCAGTCAAGCACACGCACTCTGTGTCTACAAAGCCATGCTGTTGTAGCCCGTGCAGAATGTGGTCTGGCATTGTCCTGCTGAAATAAGCATGGACGTCCTGGGAAGAGACGTCGCCTTGATGGCAACATATGTCTCTCTAAAATCCTAATATACGCCTCAGAGTCAATGGTACCTTCACATACATGCAACTCACCCATGCCGTGGGCACTGATGCACCCCCATACCATCACAGATGCTGGCTTTTGCATCTTTCACTGATAACAATCAGGATGGTCGTTTTCATCTTTGGCACGGAGAACTCGACGCCCGTTTTTCCCAAAAACTAGCCGAAATGTGGACTCATCTGACCACAGCACACCGTTCCACAGTCTTTCCGTCCATCGGAGGTGAGCTTGGGCCCAGAGAACTCGCCGGCATTTCTGCATAGAGTTGACATATGGCTTCCTCCTTGCGTAATACAGTATCAAGTTGCATTTCTGGATGCAGTGATGGACTGTGTTAAGTGACAATGGTTTTCCGAAGTACTCCCAAGCCCAGGTGGCTATAATTGTCACAGTAGCATGACAGTTTCTTAGGCAGTGCTGCCTAAGGGCTCGAAGATCACGTGCCTTCAACAGTGGTTTCCGATCTTGCCCTTTACGCACTGAGATGTCTCTGAATTCGCTGAATCTTTTCACAATATTATGTACTGCAGATCTTGAAAGACCTAAATTCTGCAATCTTGCATTGGGAAATGTTCCTTTTGAACTGACTAACAATTCTCTCATGAATTTTGGCACAAAGGGGTGAGCCACGACCCATCCTTGCTTGCAAAGACTGAGCCTTTGATGGACGCTACTTTTATACCCAGTCATGATACCTCACCTGCTACCAATTAGCCTGCTTAATAGAGCTCTTATAGATAGCAGGGTCAAGGGATATGGGGAGTCGGCAGGAATGGGATACTGATTGCATATGATCAGCCATAATCACAGTGAATGGCGGTGCTGGCTAGAAGGGCCGAATGGCCTACTCCTGCACCTACTGTCTATTGTCTATTAATGTGGAGTCCTCCAAACCGGTGTTACTTGAATATTCTGTGCACTTTTCAATCTTATTTTAACTTTGTCCCAACTTCTGTTGAGTGTGTTGCAGCCATCAAATTCTAAATTTGTGTATATTTACAAAATACAATTAAGTTGGTCAGTAAAACTATTGAAAATCTTTTCTTTGTACTTTTGTCAGTTAAATAAGGGTTCACGTGAATTAACATATCACAGATTTTTGTTTTTATTGCATTTTGGAAAATATCCCAACTATTCTGGAAATGGGGTTTGTAAAAACTGGAAGTGCAAGTCCTGACAAAGAGTCTGTGATGCAAACCATTCCTCTATTTCTCTTCTCACAGATGCAGGCTGACACAATTAGTTTCAGCAGTTTCTGTTTACATTTTAAGTGCAAAGTAGGACATGTACTGTAAACTGTAGGACACCAAGCAATGTCTATGAACAGAAAAATATCAGGATTCAAGTTCGTAGCTCCCTTAAAGTGGCAACACTGGTTGGTAAGACTATGAAGGCAGCATATGGCATATATGTCTATAGAGGTCACGGCACAGAATATAAAAGGGTTAAAAGTTATGTTGCAAATGCACAAAATAATGATTAGGCCACACTGGGTGCATTGTGTACTTTTATGGTGATTGTGGTGAAGAGGATGCAGGGAGATTCATGAGTATTTTAGTAGGAATAGATGATTCCAGTTATGGAAAAAATTGGATAGTAAAGGCTTGTTTTCCCTGAAGGAAGTTGAATGGCGACTTGATAAAATATTATGAAAAGCAAAGTTAGGGTAGACAGTCAAAATCTTTTGGCCTTATTTGGGCAATCAAACATTTTGGGACTCATATCTAAGAAAACATGCACTGGTATTGGAGGGAGTCCAGATGCTTACATGAATCTCAGGAATGAAAGAGTTAACATACCAGGAATGTTTGATGGCGCTGGGCTAGTACTCACTGGAGTTTATCAGAATGAGGGGGAGATCTCATGGAAACCTCCAAAACAGGAAAGGCCTAGAGAGAGTGAATGTGGAGTGGACATTTCCTATAGTGGGGGAGTCTAGGACCATAGGGCGCAGTTTCAGAACAGAAAGCTGCCCTTTTGCCAGAGGGTGGTGGATCTGTGGAATTAATTGTCACAGTCAGCTGTGGAGACCAAGTCACTGGGTATACTTAAAGTGGAGGTTGAGGTTTTTTATTAGTAAGGGTGTCAAAGGTCACAGGGAGAAGGCAGGAGAATGTGGTTGAAATTAAAAATAAATCAGCCATTATCAAACGTTGGAGAAGACTCGATGGGCCAATTGGCTTAATTCTCCTCCAATGTCTTATGGTCTATTAGGACATCGGCGAGAGGAAGGAGCTTTACAGGTGATGTGACGGACAAGTTGATATCTGGGACATGCTGCCAGAGGTGAAGAAAGCAGACACATTTGAGGCATCTAAATAGTCACTTAAATTGACAAAACATAGAAGGAAATGGTCATAACGCAAGCAAATGAAGTTACAAAAAGTCAGCGTGAACTTGGTATGCCAAATGACTCATTTTTGTGCTGAATGACTATAACTACATGCTCTACACCCTCCCAAAGGCACTCATATTCTTTCTACATTGATGAGCTGGATGCATAATTTCAGTTGTATAGAACACTGATTTGACCACAAATTCAAAATAACCTGCTACTTTTATAGTTTCCACTTCAGACAGCTCTCTAAACACATCCTGTCACTTTCAAACATCTTTGCACCTAAACACCATTCATACATAACACCTTGGAACTGTGCCTTCAGATAATACATCTCTTCTCCCATTTCTTTCTCCTGCCCAAAAAATATTACTACACACCAATGTTCCCTCTAATTTGTAATGACCATTGTTTGCAAAAATCCTGAATTTTATATATAGGAAGTATTCATTTTAATAGCTAGCAAAATACTGTCAATAAGAACTTTGACCTCCTCTGTGTTTGATTGTTTTCATTCTGGTTCATCAGCACTCTCACAAAACATTTGTAGCATGCCTATAGTGGGTTATGAAGAATTTTCTCACTAGAACTTTTGCACACCACCCAGATGTGATTTGCTTGCTAAAAGCAGCTCAGAGACCTCTGCCTTCACCCTGCCTTGTGCAGCTAGACCCACGAATTCCCGTCAGATTGCCAGCAGGTGGCAAGAGTGGGCTCCCTCACCTCTGCCCCTCAGGGCTGCCTCCGAAGCCCCCTCCTTTACTCTCTGAATACTCATGTCTGTGTCACCACTCACAGCTCCAACATGCTAATTAAATTTGCTGATAATACTACATATTATCTCAAATAATAACAAGGCAGCCTACAGAGAAGAAGTCATTACCTTGACAGTGGTGTCAAGAAAACAACCTCTCCCTCAATGTTGCAAAAACAAAGGAGCTGATTGTGGACCACAGGAGGAATGGAGACACGCTAACCCATATTGACATCAATGGATCAGGGGTTGCGAGGGTGAACAGCTTTAAGTTCCTCGGCATACACATCACTGAGGATCTCACTTGGTCTGTACAAACCAGCTGTGTAGTCAAAAATGCACAACAGCACCTCTTTCACCTCAGATGACTGAAGAAGTTTGGTATGAGGACTTACTACAGGGGTACAATTGAGAGCATCCTGACTGGCTCTATCACTGCCTGGTATGGAAACTGTACTTCCTCAATCGCAGGGCTCTGCAGAGAGTGGTGCAGACAGTCCAGTGCATCTGTGGATATGAACTTCCCACTATTCAGGACATTTACAGCGACAGGTGTGCAAAAAGGGCCCGAAGGATCATTGGGGGCCTGAGTTACCCCAACCACAAATTGCCCTAGATGCTACCATCCGGGAAACAGTACTGCAGCAGGCCACCAGACTGATTAATTCATACTGACACAATTGTATTTCTATGCTATATTGACTGTCCTGTTCTACACACTATTTATTACAGATTACTATAAATTGGACATTTAGATGAAAATGTAACGTAAAGATTTTTACTCCTTATGTATGTGAAGGATAGAAGAAATAGTCAATTCAATTTAAAAAGTCAAGTTTCCAACTATTAGAAAACAGAACAGCACAGCACAAGGACAAGCCATTTGGCCCACAATGTTGTGCTAAACCAGCTAAAAAGCAAATCAAACACACCCAATTGCTAATCCTCCTACCTACTCCATGTCCATATCCTTCCATCTTCCTTACATCCGTGTGCCTATCCAAATGTCTCTTAAAAGCCTCTAATGTATTTGTCTCTGCCACCATACCAGGCTGCATATTCTAGTCATCCAGGATTGAGTAAATAAAACTTACCCCTCACATGCCCCTTAAACCTACCCCACTTTCACCTTCAATACATGCCCTCTGGTATTAGACATTTCAAACCTGGGAAACAGATACACTCTGCCCACTCTATCTATGCCTCTCGTAATCTTGTAAACCTCTATCCGATCTCCCCTCAGCCTCCGACACTCCAGAGAAAACAACCGTAATTCATCCAACCTGTCGTGATAACACATGCCCTCTAAACCAGGCAGCATCCTGGTAAACCTCTTCTGCACACTCTCCAAAGCCTCAACTCCTTCCTATAGTGTGGCATCCGGAATTGTATGCAATACTTCAGATGTGGCCCAGTTAGAGTTTTATAAAGTTGCAACACAACCTCCTGACTTTTGAACTCAATGCCTCAACTAAAAGCAAGCATTCTATAAGCCTCCTTAAACACCTTATCAACCTGTGTAGCCACTTTTCAAGGAGCTGTGAACTTGGATCCCAAGATATCTCTGCTCAGCAAAACTGTTAAGGATCTTGTCCTTAACAGTGTACTAACTTCTTGCATTTTCCCTTCCAAGGTGTAACACCTTAGATTTATCTGGGTTAAACTCTATTTGCCATTTCTCAGCCCACATTTGCAAATGATCTACATCGCACTGCGTTCTTTAACAGTCTTCTACATTACCCACAACTCCACCAATCATGGTATCATCAGCAAATTTACTAACCCACCCATCTATATTTTCATCCAGGTCATTTAGAAACAGAAATATAGAAAACCCACAGCACAATACAGGCCCTTCGACCCACAATGCTGTGCCAAACATGTCCTTACCTGAGAAATTACCTAGGGTTACCCATAGCCCTCTATTTTTCTGAGCTCCATATACCTGTCCAGGAGTCCCTTAAAAGACTCCACTGCATCCGCCTCCACCACCGTCACCAGTAGCCCATTCCAATCACTCAACACTCTCTACGCACAAAACTTAGCCCTGATATCTCCTCTGTACCTACTTCCAAGCACCTTAAAACTGTGCCCTCTCATGCTAGCCATTTCAGCCTGGGAAAAAGCCTCTTGACTGTCCACACAATCAATTCCTCTCCTCGTCTTATACCTCTCATCCTCTGTTGCTCCAAGGAAAAAAGTCTGAATTCACTCAACCTATTCTCATAAGGCATGCTCCCCAATCCAGGCAACATCCTTGTAAATCTCCTCTATTTCTTCCCATTTGCAAATTAGTCCACTTCTTCCCACTTGCAAATTATCCAGCAAATTTTGCACTGCAACAATATCTGCAGGTAACATCAGTTTCTGTACTGTACATAAATACTTGCAATTGCACATTCCTGACCTCATGGGATTTCGCTATAGCAATTTCCAATGTTTCATTAAGCCATTCTACTTTAAGTGAACTAGTAGTTCTTTTGCACTTCACAATCTTTGCTTCTTTGGAATTTGACATAGTGAATCAATAATTTCTTTAGTAAAAACATATAAAAATCTAGTTCTAAAATCTGCAAATCATTCAAACTCCACATTGTCAACACTGTCCGCATCAGAAACCAGAAAAGGAAATGCGACAGCGTACGATTGTGAAATGTAGTTAACATGCCAATAAAGTAGAGGGTGACAAGCTTCTGTGCGAAGTTTAAATTCTTTTGTGCACTAGTAGCAAAAGATTTGTGAGTACACACATCTTAGAGGCAACGTTGCTACTCATATTGATTTTGAATTTGGGAGGTGGCCACAAATCTATGGAAAGAAAAAGGCAGAAGACAGCTGTAGTGGTTTACATAAAAATAAGACAGAATTAGATTGTTTTGAAACAGTACCTTGGAATAGAACTTTAAAACAGGTAAACATCACAAGAGACAAAATTATTATTAATGAGGGACATACTGTTATCTGTGTGCCTTGATTTCCAGCACATGGTTTTGGAGGAGCTTTCAATTTCCCATCACAGTAGCTACACCTTTAAAACAAAAGCATGATTCAATAATTTCAAGGAAGTTCACATTATTAAAGAATTTTAAACTTTAATAAAAATAAACATTGTTAAACTTTTGTCATAGCAGCCAAAAATTAGTCAAATTTACCACATATGCTGACTCCACAAAATTGTTTCAGCTGAGGGAAACAAATCAAGGATTACCTATGAGCTCTTGCTTCTGTGATGGAAAACTCACATTTGCAGAGCTGCTTCCAAAGACTATCTTACCATTTCCTGTATCTTAAGATCAATAAGCACACAATGACCATGCACCAACAAACTGATGTTGAAAAATTAAGTTAAACCATTTAGCCACGTTTAACAGAATAATGATTTACAGGCAATTGACAAGTTGCATTTTAGAAATAATAAAGTTTTCAAGTGCTTCACATAATGAAAGCCTGTTAACCAACCAAATCACCAGCTATTCTAGAGCATGGTGATGTTCTTAAAGCAAATCATTAACACTTTCAATCTCAGATTTGACTGGGTGTGGTTCAAATGCTATAAAGAACAAATTTACAGCTCTCAGCCACGACTCCCATGAGTTTCTGACCATTATGTTCCAAAGGACAATGACTTTCAAACATATCTAAAAAAAATCAATAAGCCAGTTACCTCAAGGCACACTTCGCATCAGCAGTTTTGGTCGTTACGGTGACATGTGCCACATGGCTTATACTGGCAAGAGCCTAAAAAAAAATTAATAGATATTCTCTTAAATTAATGCATTCAAACTTCACATTACTTGAAAGATATCAATCTCAATTGTAATACCTCAGGAATTTATCACAAGACCAAACTGTCCACAATGTTCCCCAGTGATAACTAAAGACTGATTTTGAAATGCACAGGTAGAAATGGAGTGGGGATTTGGGGGAAAAATCATCACAGGGACTTCCGGTAATTAAAACCCTTAACTATATTGTGACTGGTAGTACTGAAAAATGGAGAAGAAATTTCCACAGCATAAGAAACCATGGCCACAAAAACCACTGACAGATTCACCATCAAACACTATTAACTCAACATTATGCCATACAGAACATGAACAGGCCCTTTAGCTCACGATGTTGTACCAAACTAATTAAATGCTTAGCTGAACTGAACCCTTCGGCCTCCACATGTCCACATTCCTCCATTCACGTACATCCACATGCCTGTACAAAAAAACACTTAAACACCTCCATTGTATTTGCTCCACTACCACCCCTGGTATCGCATTTCAGGCACCCACAAGTCACTGCAAAAGTAAAAATGCTGTCCTGCAAGTCTCCTTGGAACTTATTCCTTCTCACTCTTCATGCTCTTTAGTATTAGGCATTCCAAACCTGGGAAAATATACTGGCCATCTATTCCTCTCATAATCTCATAAACTTATCAGATCTGCTCTCAAAAATGGTGCCAGAAAGTGAAGATCTTTTTGTGTAGCTTCCAAGTAAATCATGAAGCACAGAGGTTCTGGTTAATTGTGCCAACAGTCAATCACTTACTTGGGAGAACTTTTAAAGAACAAAAACTAATTGACAAAATAGTTGGGAGTCCCTTCATTTACTTGGGGCACTATGCCGCTTAATTGAGAGAGGAATCCACTGCCAGATCGCTCCTAACTAGTGTCACTGGGTTTATGAAGCAGTTAAGACACTACACTGTACTTCGAGTGAACAGCTTTTAACAGTGTCAGTTCCTCGTGTTTGTGTTCAAAAGTTATTTTTGTCACCAATAGTTGGTGAGAAATAAGCGAGACAATTTCAGAACTGTATTGCTCACTGTAGTTTCAAGCATTCAGGCTTTACATCAATAAGTTAGGAACTGTGAAGAGTTTGAAGGTAGTCATCTGGAATATCACAATAAAATTGAAGATTTGGAGGATACAATCGTTGAAAGCATTGCATGAAAGCAGTCTATTAACTGCACTGAATGCCTGCGCCAATATTGTTTATTTAAATGAAAAGAAAAAGGTAGCATTGTGGCGACCCACTTCCCAGCGCACTCGAACCGGCTCACAAAGTGGCACACGCCGGCATTGAGGCCGGTCCCAAAGAGGGCACCAAGCCTGCTTCACCAGCAAGGGGAAAAGCCCACGCGTGGGACGGGACTGTGAATACGCTCCCCCTACAGCATTCCCGCCCGGGGAGGGTGGGATCAGGAAGGCTTTAAAGCGAGGCTGCGAAGTTTGAATAAACCTCTTTGCAACTGCAGCTCACTGACTACGTGTCGTTATTTCAGCACTGCGTGTAGCACACCACTACAATTGGTGACCCTGACGACCCAAACGATATTTGGACCGGAGATGAACGACGCCGCATCTGTTCATGCAGTTTCGTTAAAACTGCCAAGCTTCTGGACGCTGCAACCTCACCTATGGTTCCAGCAAGCAGAAGCCCAATTCCACATTCGGCAGATAACCTCGGATGCCACACATTACTACTACGTGGTGAGCTCCCTCGACCAGAAGGCAGCCGCCCAGGTTGAGGAGTTTATACAGTCGCCCCCGGAACACGGCAAGTACACAAAATTCAAAGCCTTACTCATAAGGACTTTCGAACTCTCCCGGCGCGAGCAAGCTGCCCGCTTACTGCACCTGGATGGTTTGGGGGACAGGCCACCGTCAGCTTTGATGAACGAGATGCTGTCCCTGGCCGGAGGTCACAAGCCCTGCCTCATGTCTGAGCAGGCATTCCCAGAGCAGCTGCCCGAGGACATACGCCTGCTGCTGTCCGACGCGGATTTCAGCGACCCCCGAAGGTGGCGGCCTGGGCGGACGTGCTGTGGAAAGCCAAGGAGAGTGGGGCGACCATCACACAGATCACCAGGCCACGCTCCCAGCAGCAAACCTGACCAGGCCCGGCCGCAGAGCCCGCTAACCCCAGAGGCAGGGGTGAGGAGACCAATGAACAATGGTGCTTCTACCACCAGCAGTGGGGCGCAGAAGCCTGCCGCTGTAGCCCGCCCTGCAAGTTCCCGGGAAATGCCAGGGCCAGCCACCGCTAATGGCTACAGCAGCTAGCCATCGGGTTAGCCTCCTGTATGTCTGGGACAAGCAGTCGGGACGTCGCCTTTTGGTCGACACCGGAGCCGAAATCAGCGTCTTACCTCGACGAGTTACGACACCCACAACAGAGAACCGGGTCCCACCCTGAGGACCGCGAACGGCAGCACAGTAAGGACCTACGGCACCCGTACGGTGCGGTTACAGTTCGGCTCCAGCTGGTTCACGTGGGACTTCACACTGGCCGCCGTAGACCAACCGCTCCTGGGAGCGGAATTTTTGCGAGCTCATAGCCTACTGGTCGACCTGCCCAGGAAGAGACTCGTCCACGCCGAGACTTTTCAAATGTTCTCCCTGGGTGAAGCCCAGTTGCCGGCCCCACACCTAGACTCCATCACGCTGTCCGACAACGACTTCACCAGAGTCCTGGCGGAATTCCCATCGGTTCTGGCGCCGCAGTTCATGGCAGCCATGCCCAGACACGGCGTACAGCACCACATCCCGACCCTGGGACCACCCCTCCACGCCCGTGCTCGAAGGCTTCCCCAGGACAAGCTCCAACTGGAGAAGGAGGAGTTCAGGAGGATGGAGGAATTGGGGATCATACGGCGGTCTGACAGCCCATGGGCCTCCCCCCTGCACATGGTGCCCAAAGCAACAGGGAGCTGGAGACCATGCGGCGACTACCACAGGCTGAACGAGGCTACAACACCAGACCGCTACCCTGTGCTGCACATTCAGGACTTTGCAGCAAACCTGCACGGCACACGGATCTTCTCCAAGGTAGACCTCGTCCGGGGATACCATCAAATCCCGAAGCATCCGGATGACGTCCCCAAAACAGCACTCATCACCCCGTTTGGCCTTTTCGAGTTCCTCCACATGCCGTTCGGCATGAAGAATGCCGCACAGACGTTTCAGCAGTTAATGGACGCAGTGGGACGCGAACTGGACTTCGCTTTCATCTATTTGGACGACATCCTCATAGCCAGCAGCAGTCGTCAGGAGCATCTGTCGCACCTCCGTCAACTCTACGCCCAACTGAGTGAATACGGCCTGACAATCAACCCGGCCAAATGCCAGTTCGGGCTCGAAACCATTGACTTCCTGGGCCACAGGATTACTAAAGACGGGGCAACCCCTCTGCCCGCCAAGGTAGATGCGGTCCGCCATTTCCCCCAACCCAACACAATCAAAGGCCTTCAGGAATTCATGGGTATGAATTTCTACCACCGCTTCCTCCCTTCAGCTGCCCGAATCATGCACCCCGTTTGCCCTGATGTCAGGCAAGGGCAAGTACATTACCTGGGACGAGGAGTCCACCGCCGCTTTCATTAAAACCAAAGAAGCCTTGGCAAACGCCGCGATGCTAGTGCACCCCAGAACGGACATCCCTACCGCCCTCACAGTGGACGCATCTAACACGGCAGTCGGTGGGGTGCTGGAACAACTCATCAAGGGTCACTGGCAACCCCTGGCGTTTTTCAGCAAACACCTACGACCACCCGAGCTCAAATACAGTGCTTTCGACCGGGAACTGTTGGCGCTATACCTGGCAATCCGGCATTTCAGGTACTTCTTAGAAGGTAGGCCCTTCACCGCGTTCACGGACCACAAACCTCTTTCCTTTGCGTTCACGAAAGCATCCAACCCCTGGTCGTCCCGCCAGCAGCGACATCTGTCCTACATCTCTGAATACACGACGGATGTCCGGCATGTCTCAGGTAAGGACAATGTCGTGGCGGACATACCCTCTCACCCTATCATCCAAGCCCTGTCCCAGGGGGTAGACTATGAAGCGCTGTCAGAGGCGCAGCAGGCAGACGAGGAGATCCCTAGTTACAGAACAGCAGTCTCCGGTTTGCAGCTCCAGGACCTCCCTGTAGGCCCAGGTGAGAGGACCCTACTCTGAGACGTCACCACCGGCCAACTCCGTCCCGTCGTCCCGGCAGCCTGGCAGCGGCACGTTTTCAACTCCATTCACAACTTAGCGCACCCCTCCATCAGGACATCCGTCCGGATGGTAGCCAACAGGTTTGTTTGGCACAGACTCCGCAAGCAGGTCAGTGACTGGGCCAGAACGTGCATGCACTGCCAAACAACCAAGGTGCAGTGGCACACCACAGCCCTGCCGCAGCAGTTCCACCCCACCCGCTGGCATTTCGACCACATTCATGTGGATATCGTGGGCCCCCTGCCAGTGTCGCGAGGAGCGCGGCACCTCCTCACTATCGTGGACCGGTTCACAAGATGGCCAGAGGTGGTCCCGCTCGCCGACACCACCTCCGAATCTTGCGCCCGAGCACTGATTGCAACCTGGGTATCTCGCTTTGGTGTACCGGCCCACATTACCTCTGACAGAGGCGCCCAGTTCACCTCCAGCCTGTGGTCAGCTATGGCCAGCCTTTTGGGGACACAGCTGCACCACACAACTGCCTACCACCCACAGTCGAACAGACTAGTGGAGCGTTTCCACCGTCACCTGAAGTTGGCTCTCATGGCCCGCCTCAAAGGGCCTAACTGGGTGGACGAGCTTCCCTGGGTCCTGCTCGGAATCCGCACGGTGCCCAAAGAGGATCTGCACACCTTGTTGGCCGAATTGGTGTACGGCGCATACCAGCCCCAAGGGGGCAAGAGGAAGAACCCGCAGCAATCCTGGGCAGACTATGCGAGAGGCTCGGTAACCTGGTCCCCATACCCACTTCACAGCATGGACAAAACCCGACCTGCGTACCCAAAGACCTGCAAAACTGTAAGTTCGTTTTTGTACGATGGGGCGGACATCGAGCACCGTTACAGTGGCCCTACAAGGGGCCGTTTACAGTGATCAGAAACAACTGGTCCACATTCGTGCTGCACATTGGGGGGAAAGAGGAGGTTTTCACAGTGGACCGACTCAAACTGGCCCATGTGGACTTGGGAGCAGCCGGTCGAGATTCAGGCACCGCGGCGCAGAGGCAGACCTCCCAAACAGAGTCCAACCCAGACTGAGGACATTGGGGGGTGTATCGCCGGTTCTGGGGGAGGATTATGTGGCGACCCACTTCCCAGCGCACTTGAACCGGCTCACAAAGTGGCGTGCGCCGGCATTGTGGCTGGTCCCAAAGAGGGCGCCAAGCCTGCTTCACCAGCAAGGGGAAAAGCCCGCGCACGGGACGGGACTGTGAATACGTCAGCATTCCCATCCGGGGAGTGCGGGAACAGGAAGGCTTTAAAGCGAGGCCGCTAAGTTTGAATAAACCTCTTTGCAACTGCAGCTCACCGACTAGGTGTCGTTATTTCAGCGCTGTGTGTAGCACACCGCTACAGCATACGCTGGATGAATTCTTCTGATAACTAGTAGGAACTAATACACATTTTTATAGTACTATAGTAGTATTGATAGGATTCTAATTTTTTCTGTATGTCATTTAAATATATGTGTTAATCAGTTTGTGTTATTTTATTTTGAACATTGACTTCTCTAACTTCCGTTAATGCCCCTCCTCCCCTTCTTACCCCATCCCTGACATATTTAGTTGTTTGCCTGTTCTCCATCTCCCTCTGGTGCTCCCCACCTCCTTCTTTCTCCTGAGGCCTCCCGTCCCATGATCCTTTCCCTTCTCCAGCTCTGTATCACTTTCGCCAATCACCTTTCCAGCTCTTAGCTTCATCCCACCCCCTCCGGTCTTCTCCTATCATTTCGCATTTCCCCCTCCCCCCACTACTTTCAAATCTCTTACTATCTTTCCTTTCGGTTAGTCCTGACAAAGGGTCTTGGCCCGAAACATCGACAGCGCTTCTCCCTATAGATGCTGCCTAGCCTGCTGTGTTCTACCAGCATTTTGTTTGGGTTGTTGTGTTATTTTATACCTTTTAAATTATGTTCATGAAACTTCAGCTAATTGGGACAACCACTTAATTGGGCCTAACTCCGCTGTGACTGTCTCTAGCCCAGTTGGGAAGGTTGGGCATGGGGCTAACAATCCCATCCCAAAAAGCCCAGTGCTGCAGAAACGCCAACAGAAGCTCTGGTGACCTGGGAAAGGAAGAATACATCAAGAAGATGGATCACATTTGGGGATTTGAAAGACTGGCCTAGGACAAAGGACCCTAGCAAGCTACTGTTGGTGGCTTATACCCCAGTAGGGGTGATGGCTTAAGTAATTGGGCCAAAATGCACTGGTCTCAATGTGTCCCAATTAACCAGAATCCACTGTATTCCTGTTTAGAACTATTACGGCTAAAGTCTGCAACCACAGACATTGCAACATTTTTTCAAGTCATTTACTACGTTATGGATATTCAGAATTGAGACTGGGACTACAGACCACCCTGGGAGCGAGTGCAGCAGCTAGAGTCTTAGAGGATTACTCCATTGCATCAGCAAGTCTGGCTGCTGGGGAGGACCACAGGTAAAACTGAAGTGAAGATCCCCAAGGTTCACCCCTCCCGAGAATGTGAAGAGGGTAAGGAGTACGTGTAGAAGGGGTCGGCGAGGGGTAAGTGTAGCAAAATATGTAGACAAGACCAGGGAGAAGATACGTCATTGGGGAAGTGTAGGAGGACAGGGAAGAGGTAGCTAAAATAAGATGCCAGACAGCATGTGGCAACGACAAAGAAGAGGAACCTTGCGACCACAAGACAATGTGTTCGGCAAAGTATTTTGAGCTATATACCTATTTTGAGTGTTTTGCTTGCGTCCATACTCATTCCAAGTATTACGCTTGCATCTATGCTTATTCCGAGTATTTCACGTGCTTAGCTATGCAATAGCCAATCAATCGATGAATTTGAATCGGTAACCATATTTGCGAACGCAGTACCCTGCTTTTGGGTATAAGTATGACCTTTGTAAACCGACAAATTGGGAGTTGGCTACCTTACGCCCGAAGTGCATGGGACTGCGAACTCCTCTCTGAATAAGAACCGTTTCAGAGGTAATTTCGTGTGTCTGGTGTTTTTCCTCAACTGAGCAGGTTAATAATTTCAGGTTAACAGTCCCACTTACCATCCTTCTTTCAAATGTACAGTCTCTGGAAAATAAAATTCAACAGCTCATAGCAAGATTGTATTGGAGTATAAAAGTATAAATTTACCAAAACTATGAAGTCAGTTCTGAGCTTGCTATTTGCTATGCATGTACTCAATTTAGTAGAATGAAATCTTAGGAATGTAGAAGACAATGGTGTGTTAATGAGAGGTAGCTAAAGAGCTAAAGAAATGTAGATTAGAACATTGCTCAGTTCTGAGTTTGCTATTTGCTATGCATATATCCTAAAAATGTAGAAGACAATGATGTACGTGAGGTACGTGTAATACGCAACTATAGATCGATTACATATGCTAATGCAACTGGACCAGGAGATTGCTATAAAAAATGCTGTGTCCGGGGATCGGTGGGCAATCAGCGACTAGCTCAGCTTTGATTTGCAAATTAAAGTTTAACCCTTCTTGAAGAATCTTCTGTGTCTCCTGGTCATTTGTGGGGCATGAGAAACCATGACAATTGCAGCACCAGGGTCATCAGGAACTGCAGTGTACACTGCTTCACAAACACACGGTTCACCCCGAGACTCTGGACACAGCTCTACAGCCCAAAGATGTTGTCTTCTCCTGCATGAACTCGACAGCAGTGTCAGCATTTGCTTCATGAATAACTCACGGTGAAAATACGGTGGTTTTGTCTCAATCTCGCTCCCCCAACCTGTAACATCTGATAGTCAAGTGTCATGCATTCTAGTTGCTGATGGACTTCTATCATCACCCTGGTTGCAATATACATTCCACAATTGACAAATATCGAGCTGACACCGATAGACAAGAACTGAATGCAAAAATCAGGATGTGGAGTAGTAACCAGTGTTTTATAAAGCTGCAACATGATTTGTAACTCCTGACCCTGTGCTTCGACTTATAAAGTTAAGCATGCAATATACCTTTACCATCCCATCAACGTGTGGAGCCATTTTCAGGGAGTTGTGGACATGGATCCCCAAGATCCCTTGGTACATCACTGTTAAGAGTCTTGCCATTAACCGTGTACCACCTCTTAATGTTTGATATCCCAATTTGTAACACTTCATAGTTAGAGATTAAATTCCATCTGCCATTTCATCACCCATACCTGTAACTAATCTATATCCCACTGTATTCTTTGGCAATCTTCCATGCTATCCTCAACATCATCAATCCTTGTATTGTCTGTGAAGTTACTAACCCAGCCATTCATATTTTCAGTCACATCATTTATATGGAGCACAGAACAGCAATCCCAGTATCAAGGTCACCACAGACCTTCAGCCAGAAGATGACCCATCAGTTACTACCCTGTTTTCTATGGTCAAGCCAATTCTGAAACCAAATAGCCAGTTTCCAGTGATCCCAAGCTTCTTAATTTTCTGGATGAGCCTACAACAAGGGATCTTGTCAAACACCTGGTTAAAATTCATGTAGACTACATCCACAAATCTGCCTTCAACCATTTTTGTCACCTGCTTGAAAAACTCAATTTTTTAAAAGACACGGACTGCCCTACACAAGGCTATGCTGAATATCCTTAAGTTATGTTAACGTTAAGAAATTCTATCCATACGAATCCTCTCCAAAAGCTCACCTACCACCGATGTGAGACTCACAACCCAGTTTCCAGGATTGTCCCCATTTCTTTTCCCAAGTAACGAAACACCATTAGCTACTCTCCAGTAACTCCCCCCCCCCCCCACCCCAAACACCACACTGGACCTTAACTGTGACTTGAAAAGATATGAAGATCATGATGGGCTTCCACTATCTCAATGCAGAGTATATCCCATAAAGCTCTAGGGAGCTTAGCTACCTTAATGTTCTTTAAGAGACTCAACGTTTCATCTCAAAATGCCCTAGTATATTAGCATTCTCTAGTGATCTCACTATCATCCACATACTTTCCCTGATAAACGCTGAAGTACTTATTTAGGACCTCACCCATATCCCTTTCCTCCAAGCACACTCCGTCCTTTATCCTCAAGTAGTCCTTCTGCCTCTCTAGTTGTCCTCATGCTCTTGAAGCATGCATAGAATCTTCCCTGCCAAGAACTTTTCATGGCCTATCCTAGTTCTACTGTTTTCAGCCTCAAGTTTCTTTCTTGCTCCTTTACATTCTCAAAGGGCTCTGACTTTAGCTTCTTCAAATTTACAAAAGCTTCCTTTTTCTTTATGACTAAAAACATCACATCCCTCAACACCCAAGGTTCCCTGACCTCGCCTTCCTTCTTCCTAGAACATACTTACCCTATACTCTGTGCAGTTGATCAATAAACACCCTCATGTGTGGAATTCCTCAAAAGCAGCTGTTCCAAATTAACTTCCCATATTTTCTGCATTATACACTCATAATTTGCCTTGCTTCAATTTACCACTCTCCTGAAAGATCCATTCTGATCCTTATTCAAACTTAAGGAGTTCCTTACTCAAATTTAAATTAAAACATAAGTTGTGATCTCTACTTAAACATGCTCCCACTGATTGGTCAGTCATGTGGCCAGGCTCCCTTCCTAACACTAAGTTAATATGGCCACTCCTCTTGGTGGATTATCTATATACTGATTTTAAAAAAAACGTTCCTGGACACTGAACAAATTCTGCCCAGTCTATGTACTAGCCTTGACATGAGCCTTCCCTTCATTTTCTGACCTGGTGCTCTGGTTCCATCCTTCTGCCAAACTAGTTTAAATTCTCCCAAGTAGCACTAACTAACCTCCTCTCGCCAGGATTATTAGCTGCTTTCCAGTTAAGATGCACCCTGCCCCCCTTGTACAGATTACTCCTGCCTCAGAAAAGAATTGCCAAAATATCAAGCAGTTACCCTGCCCATTTCAGCTCTGCCCTGACCGTAGCCATCTCCACCTACAGGTCAAGAACTTTTTCACTGCCACTGGGTTCTTTTGTTCCTTTTCTTCCACCCACTACCCTCTGTTAACTCCAGGTCTCTTGGGTTCCACTCTACCCCTCATCCCTTCCTTCATTTCTCTGAGCACCATCTTCCTCCCACCTTACTTTCCTTAAGCCTTCCTCTTTCATGATACTTCCAACCTTCCCTCTCCTGACTCCAGCCACGTCTTCACCATCCCCTTCAACCTTCGAGGTAGAATGTTTTGCACTCAGTTATGGGCCTCATCTTTGTCCCAGTGCCCACACCTCATTGAGTTCCATGTTCACTACGATGCCATCCATCTTCCATCACCTGTCACTATGCCTACTACTTTGATAAGCATTGCCCATCCATTACCACCATCACTATCGCCCCCCCTCCTATATTTCCTCTTTCTCACACATCTGCTCTCACCCATCCTCCTGTCATAACAGGAATGGGGTTCCCCTTTTCCTTTCCTACCAATCCACGAGCCTCCAGCACATCATTTTCCTTAACTTCCACCATCTCTAACAAGATCCTACTACTAAGCACATCTCCCTCCCCCCCAACCCATCCTACTTTCCAGAGGGATTGTTCTCTTTGTGATTCACTAGTTCCTGCCCTCTGATCTCACTCCTGGTACTTAACCCTGCAAATGTGACAAATGGTGTACCTACCCATTCCCTCTTCCCTCATCACCATTTAGAGCCTCAAACAGTCCTTTCACGTGAGGTGATACTTGATTTGTGAGTTTGTCAGGTTCATCTATTGTATCTGGTGCTTACAACGGAGCCTCCCCTACATTGATGAGACCCAGTGAAGATTAGCTGACCAATTTGTTGAGCATCTTCAGTCTGTCCACCACAAAAGGCAGCATCTCTACGTGGCTACCATTTCAATTTGACGTCACATTCCCATTTTGACATGTCTTCCAAAAGCTCTACTGATATGATGAAGCCAAACTCAGGTTGGAAGAACAACAGCTCATTCTGTCTGGTTAGCCTCAAACGATGGCATGTACATTGATTTCTACCCCTCCATCTTTTTCTCTTCTTCCATTCCCATTCTGGTTACTCTCTTATCTCTTCTCCTCACCTGCCCATCATCCCCTTCTGTGCCCTTCTTCCTTCCCTTTCTTCCATGGTCCACTATCCTTTCCAAAGCCTCTACTATAACCTCTGTCATTTCTTCCAGTACCCTGGGATGCATTCAATCAGGACCAGGGAACATGTCTATCGTTCAGCACTCCCTCTTTAGAGATAGCTATTGTAATGAGGTCCCCACCTCTCATCGCATCCATATCATCTCTCTTCAGCATGTTAGATGTGTCCTCCACCATGAAGACAGACACAAAATAGTCATTCAAAGCCTCAGCCATCTTATTACCCAATATCAATTCCCACTTTTCATCCTCCAAGGGACCTATATTCATTTTGGCCACATTTTTCCACTTTATATAGTTATAAGAACTTACTGTTTTTATATTTTGTGCTAGTTTATTTTCATAATCTATCTTCCCTTTCTTTATTGCTCACTTAGTGGTTCTTTGCTGCTTTTTCAAGTTTTCTGAATCACCCAGTTTCCCATTACTCTTGACGACTTTGTACACGAGCTTTTAATTTGATGCCTTCCTTTATTTCCTTAGCTATCCATGCCTGGCTCACTCCACCCTTACTGTCCTTGCTTTTAACTGGAATATACTTTTGTTGAGCACCATGAAAAATCTCTTTGAAAGTCTTTCACTGTTTCTCCACCATCCCACCATATGGTCTGCATTCCCAGTCTACTCTATCCAACTCCTCCCTCGTCTTGTTGTAGTCTCCATTGTTTAGGCATAATACACTGGTTTTAGATTTCAGGCAGCTAGCAAAATTTACATAAGACACAAGACAGAGAAGTAGAATTAGGTCATTCATCCCATAGAGTCTGCTCCACCATTCAATATGGCTGATTCCTCTCAACCCCATTTTCCTGCCCTCTCCCAGTAATCTTTGACACCCTTACTTAACAAGAACTTATCAACCTCCGCTTTTAAAACTACCAAAATGAATTAGGTTCCACAGTTGTTTGTGGCAATGGATTCCGCAGATTTACCACTCTCTGGCTAAAGAAATTCCTCCTCTGTTTTAATTGGACATCACTGCATTTTGAGGCTCTCCCGCACAACCCCCCACCCCAAGTCCTAGTCCCCTCCACTGTTGGAAACCTCCTCCCCACATCCACTCTATCGAGGCCTTTCAATATTCCATAACTTTCAATGAAATCCCCCATTATTCTTCTAAAGACTAGACTCACCAAATGCTCCTTCAGCTTCAGTCCTTTCTTTCCTGGATCATTCTCATTAACCTCCTTTGAACAATCTCCTATACCAGCACATACTTTCTCAGATAAGGGGCCCAAAACTGCTCACAATACTCCAAATTCAGCCTGACCAATGCTCTACAAAGCCTCAGCATTACATTATTACTTTTATATTATAGCCCTCTTGAAATGAATGTTAACATTGCATTTGCCTTCTTTCTTACCAACTCAACCTGCAAGTTAATCTGTAGGGGACCCTGCTTGAGGATTCCCAAGTCCCTTTACATCTTCGATTTCTCAGTTTGTTTCTGGCACATGAACAGGCAGGAATGGAGGGATAAATCCATCTGCCTGAACATAGTTTTATTTTAACTTGGCACTATAATCACTGCATACTCGTTAGCTGAAGGGCCAGTTCCCATGCTGTACTGTTCTAACTCCTTCATATAGAAAGATGAAGTTTGCAAAATATATTTTCACAACAGTATAAAAAGCAAAACAAATTTTTAAATAAGAGTTTTTTTCCTTCTAAATTTGTTTACTTCTCATCGTTCTTCTTCAGTTATGTCCATGCAGGCTGGACAACTGAAGAGAATCTTCTACCCTTATGGATTTTACCACATTCCATATTTTAATTGTAATAAAATAATTACCTTTCAAACATACCTCTCCTCTAAATCCATATGTAGAGATGCTGGCAAGATCTTCAAATTTTTGTAACTTGCTTGTAGTAAATCTTTCACAAAGTATTTCCAAATCTTCCTTCTGATTATACAAAAAGTTAACACATTTAAAAAAAACATTGTGGTGGTGGGGGGGGGAGGGGAAGACAGTGAAATAAAACATGGCAACTTTTGAAAATCTATTTTGTATGCTGTCCCAGATAAAACTAAAGCTTTTGATTCAAACAGGTTCACAAGATAGAGAGGAAATTTTGCAAAGATGATAATCAGTTGGTAAAAAAAAGAGCAATGGTATGTGGAATTTAATTCTGAAAGGCAAGACAATGTATCTTGGGAGGACTAAAAAGAGTAGAACATGAATGGGAGTGGAAATAGCAAGTGCATTGATGATGTTACTCTGTCCAAGACCATCACTATACGCACTAACCAGAAGCCATGGATGACCACGGAGGTGCGTGCGCTGCTGAGGACCTGTGACTCCGCCTTCAGGGCAGGTGACAAGGCAGCCCTAACAACAGCGAGGGCCAAATTGTCCCGGGCCATCAGAGAGGCAAAGCGTGCACACGCCCAGCGAATCCACAGCCACTTCCAGGACAGTGGCGACACGCAGCACATGTGGAAGGGCATCAACTACAGGACAACAGCACCTGACTGTGCCGGTGATGCCTCCCTCCCAGATGCACTGAACAACTTCTATGCTCGTTTTGAGGCGGAAAATGACGTGGCGGTGAGGAAGTCAACACCTCTTCCCCAGGGCACCACTGCTCAATACAAGAGGACATGACTTTAAGGTAAGGGGTGGAAAGTTCTAGGGGGATATTAGAGGAAGGGTTTTTACTCAGAGAGTGGTTGGTGTGTGGAATGCACTGCCTGAGTCATTGGTGGAGGCAGATACACTAGTGAAATTTAAGAGACTATTAGACAGGTATATGGAGGAATTTAAGGTGGGGGGTTATATGGGAGGCAGGGTTTAAGGGTTGGCACAACATTGTGGGCCGAAGAACCTGTATTGTGCTGTGTCTCACCATGGCTGATGTGAGGAGAACCCTGTGCAGGGTCAATCCACGGCAAGGCTGCTGGACCAGACAATATTCCTGGCAAAGTGACATTTACATTAGAGACATTTACACCACACGTTGCATCCGCAAAGCAAACAGCATTATTAAGGACCCCATGCACCCCTCATACAAACTCTTCTCCCTCCTGCCATCTGGGGAAAGGGACAAAGCATTCGGGCTCTCACGACCAGACTACGTAACAGTTTCTTCCCCCAAGCCATCAGACTCCTCAATACCCAGAGTCTGGACTCTCACCAACATACTGCAATTTACTGTGCCTATTGTCTTGTTTATTATTTACTGTGATGCCTGCACTGTTTCGTGCACTTTAAGCAGTCCTAGGTCTGTAGTCTAGTGTAGTTTTTTCTGTGTTGTTTTTACGTAGTCCAGTGTAGCTTTTGTATTGTTTCATGTAGCACCATGGTCCTGAAAAACATCTCGTTTTTACTGTGTACTGTACCAGCAGTTAAGGTCAAAATGACAATAAAAATTGACTTGACTTGACAGATGTATCCAAGTGTACAAGCCTAAAGATACACAAATGTGACAGTGTATGAAATAATTGCCCTAATTTCAAATACATAAAGTACAGAGCAGTGAGGTCATTGTACAGCTCATAAAGCATTGTACAAGAGGGCTTGATTTTAACAGTACCGGAGGAAAGTATATGGGGATATCTGAGGTAGATTTTAAAATAAAGAGTGGAATGTATTACCAAGGATGGTGATAGATGTAGATGCACTAAGTGACATTTAAGATACTCTTAGAGAAGGCACGTGGATGAAAAATAAAAGCAGGGCTATATGGGAGGGGAAGGTTAGATTGATCTTGGAGTAGGTTAAAAGGTTGGCACATCAGAGGCTGAAGAGTCCGTACTGTGGTGCACAGTATGTTACAGGTTAAGATGGTCTCACAGGAAACAAGACCACCCAGTGAAATACTCATGGCCACGGAGGACTTGTAAATTGCATACAGACTGCTAAGAACTAAGCCAGGTTGCTGGAACGGTGAAGCAGAATGCTTCAATTTAACCATTTTTAATTGTATTCTCACAAATGTAATACCACTAGATATTTTAAGTACATACAAGACAATAATATTATTATGGGATTACAATTATATTATGGGATTACAACTATTGAAGAAAGTATGGTTGAGGGAAATAAATAATTCCAAGGTGATAGATGGAGAAGAGGATAGTGTTACATTATTTAATAGGAAGAACATCAGCAGTACTTGAGATATAAAACAAGAACATATACCTAATCTACATGATTAGAACATAAAAACAAAAACAAGTATCACTTTGATTAGGGTGGTGGGGTGGAGATAGTGTATGTTTCTATCAAAGGAGATGCAAGGTGCTCCTTCCAAATCACCCTTGGGCAAGGTGTAGTGCACTACCACCCCACCCCCCCAACCGATCAGGGTCACATGAAGCCATAGGAGTAGGTGGTGGATGGTTGTACAAGCAGCTGGTGCATATCACAAATCTGGTTGTGTGACTACTGATACCAGGCAGACCACTTCTGAAGAGTTTTGATAATGGCTGGAGTCACCTGTCTTGTACCTTGCCCAGAAGGCGGCAATGGCAATCCACTTTTGAAAAATTTGCCAAGAACAATCGTGGTCATGACCCACGTCAAACTGTAAACTTAAAATCGCCGGACCACATAACCGCAGCACAAAAAGATCGTTACTTATCTTTTCACCAGTTTATTTCTTCGAGCTCAGCCAACGAGGGAACTTGGTTCCAACATCGGGGGAGAAACGTTCTCATCCCTCTGGCGTTTCAAACAAGTTCACTGCTCGACTTCCACAATTGTTACAATTTATAAGGCCACCGATACAGAAGAACAATCACTTCAATAGATAATCCAGCTACTCAAACAGAGTAGAATCTCAGACTCCACCAAATTTAAGCTTTAATTGAGAAAGGAATGTCCATCAGCAACCCCACCTTTTGTCAAGACTAAAAGGTGTGAAAGTCAGGAGACATTTTTTGTGGATCTGTGAGAGCTTTAACCCTGATCTCGCTCCAAAGAAGCAGCTGTGAGACATCATCTTAGGCTACGTCCACACTAGACTGGATAAATCCGTAACCAAAGCCTTTTCTCTTCGTTTTGACCCTCTGTCCACACTGAAACTGTGTTTTCCTCCCCCGAAAACGGAGATTTCAGAAACGCTCTCCAGAGTGAATAATTCTGAAAACGCCTAATATCCGGCGTAGTATGTATGGGGTGACTGGCTATTTTTAAAACCGCTGTTATGACGTGCTGGAACAAATGGTGGTGGCAGCGCGGCATTTCATTGTTTTCTTGAACGCAACCTCCAACACCACAACAATATCTGACAATAGATGTGTAACAGCCTAACGTAACATTGTATGGAAATACAAGATAACACTGATGAAGACGTTTTATACATTTAACAACGTGCTTTATTAATGTATTGCTTGTGCAAACATTCAATAGATGCAATTGCCACTTTTGCCCAGTAACTCGTTTTATTGTACATGTTAAATACAGCAAAATAATACACAAAGACACAGCAAAAGTAAAGGCAAACAAATGAGGTAACAGCAAATTTCACAGTAACAGGCATTTAATTGTAGCTGTCATCCCTTTCATCGGTGAAGACTATGAAGAGACTAGGAAATGTTTCTGGACAAACACGCACTACGTCTTTCATTTGGCAATTTCCTTTCAAGTTTTTCTAGTCTGTAACTGGACAAACACGCACTATGTCTTTCATTTGGCAATTTCCTTTTAAATTTTGTTAGTCTGTAACTGGACAAACGTGCACCAAGTATACCGTTTCCTCTTCGCTTGTTTTCTGTGTGTTCTGCGCAGACCCAGTAGGAGGAGATTCACCCAATGTGTTTATCCACCAAACTGTTAGTTAATTTATTTACAGATAAAGGAAGAGAGGATCCAAGAAGTGAAATAATAGAAAATTTCATGACGGAATTAGCTTCCAAAAAGACCCATATCGGACAGTCCTCACGATTAATATACTATAACCAAATGTAAGATTTTGTATGTTAATTGCCCAAAAATACAACCTAAAATTAGGTAAAGCAAGGCCACCATTCTTCTTGCTTTTTTGAAGGTGGGCTTTATTTAATTGGGGTTATCAATTCTAACATATATAGGAAAAAAGAATTGAAACTAGAGAATCAAAAAAAGACTTGGGAATAAAAACAGGTACAGCTTGAAAAAGGTAAATAAATTTAGGTAAAATATTAATTTTAATAGAATTAATTTGACCAATCAATGATAAAGAGAGAGGCGACCAATTAGAAAGTGTTTTTTTCACATAATTCATTTAAAAAATATTTTCTTCAAATAGATCTTTGAAATTCTTAGTGATTGTTACGCCCGAGTATGTAAATTGTTTTCTTACAATTTTAAAAGGAAGGTTAATATTGGTATCAAATTGTTTAAAGGAAACAATTCACTTATGTAAATTCAATTTATATCCTGAAAACTGACTAAAATTAGTCAGTAAACGAAACATGAAGGGTAAAGAAGTAGTAACATTAGATATGAAAAGCAATAGGTCAACAGCATAGTACCTTTCCTTAAGATATCGGTGATATCTTTAGACTCTCGAAAGGCAATTGCTAAAGGTTCTAATACCAAATCAAAAAGCAAAGGACTCAGTTGGCAACCTTGTCTTGTTCCAAGTTGGAGTTTAATTGGTTTAGAAATCTGAAATTACTAAGGACCCAAGCAGAGGGAGATAAAGAAAGTAATTTAATCCAATGGATAAAATTGGGCCCAAAATTAAATTTTTCTAAGATTTTAAATAGGTAATTCAATTCAATTCGATCAAAAGCTTTCTCTGCATCTAAAGAAATCACACATTCTGACATTTCCTTGGATGGAGAATGGATAACATTTAACAGTCACCATATATTGAAATGGGAATATTGATTTTTAATAAATCCTGTCTGATCATCAGATATTATAGAAGGTATAATATTTTTGAGTCTACAGGCCAAAACTTTAGATAGGATCTTACATTGAGTAAAGAGATTGGTCTATATGAAGAGAATTCTGTGAGATTTTTATTCTTTTTAAGAATAAGCGAAATGGAAGCTTCATAAAAAGACAATCGACCTTTAAGGACTCAAAAAGGGTAGACAATAAATAAGGTATAAGCGATGAAAAAAAACTTATAAAATTCTCCAGAGAATCTGTTGGGTCCTGGAGATTTCCCAGAATGCAATGAACGTATAACCACAGTGATTTCCTCCTGAGAAATAAGTTGATCCAACTGCTTTCGATTATCAACCGGAAGTCCAGGAATATTTAATTAGTCTAAAAAATTGTTAATTGCAGTGTTATCTTTAACAGAATCAGAACTATACAATTTAGGATAAAATTCTCTAAAAGTGTCATTTATTTCAAAATGGTCAGTTGCCATATCACCATTGGTTTTACAAATTTCTTTAATTTGCTGTTTAGCTGTAAAGGTCTTCAATTGATTAGCCAATACTTTACTGGTTTTTTCTCCATGTATATACAAACCCCATTTCCAGAAAAGTTGGGATATTTTCCAAAATGCAATAAAAACAAAAATCTGTGATATGTTAATTCACGTGAACCTTTATTTAACTAACAAAAGTACAAAGAAAGATTTTCAATAGTTTTACTGACCAACTTAATTGTATTTTGTAAATATACACAAATTTAGAATTTGATGGCTGCAACACACTCAACAAAAGTTGGGACAGTTAAAATAAAATTGAAAAGTGCACAGAATATTCAAGTAACACCGGTTTGGAAGACTCCACATTAAGCAGGCTAATTGGCAGCAAGTGAGGTATCATGACTGGATATAAAAGTAGCATCCATCAAAGGCTCAGTCTTTGCAAGCAAGGATGGGTTGTGGCCACCCCTTTGTGCCAAAATTCATGAGAGAATTGTTAGTCAGTTCAAAAGGAACATTTCCCAACACAAGATTGCAGAGAATTTAGGTCTTTCAACATCTACAGTACATAATATTGTGAAAAGTTTCAGAGAATTCAGAGACATCTCAGTGCGTAAAGGGCAAGGTCAGAAAACACTGTTGAATGCGCGTGATCTTTGAGCCCTCAGGCGACACTGCCTAAGCAACCGTCATGCTACTGTGACAATTATAGCCACCTGGGCTCGGGAGTACTTCGGAAAACCATTGTCACTTAACACAGTCCGTCGCTGCATCCAGAAATACAACTTGAAACTGTATTACGCAAGGAGGAAGCCATACATCAACTCTATGCAGAAACGTCGGCGAGTTCTCTGGGCCCAAGCTCATCTCAGATGGACCGAAAGACTGTGGAACCAGGTGCTGTGGTCAGATGAGTCCACATTTCAGCTAGTTTTCGGAAAAAAACAGGCATCGAGTTCTCCGTGGCAAAGGTGAAAACGACCATCCTGATTGTTATCAGCGAAAGGTGCAAAAGCCAGCATCTGTGATGGTATGTGGGATCATCAGTGCCCACAGCATGGGTGAGTTGCATGTATGGGAAGGTACCATTGACTCTGAGGCGTATATTAGGATTTTAGAGAGACATATGTTGCCATCAAGGCAACGTCCATACTTATTTCAGCAGGACAATGCCAGACCACATTCTGCACGGGCTACAACAGTGTGGCTTTGTAGACACAGCCTGCTGCCAGTCCAGATCTACTATTGTAAATGTATGGCGCATCATGAAGAGGAGAATCAAACAACGGAGACCACGGACTGTTGAGCAGCTGAAGTCTTATATCAAGCAAGAATGGACAAAATTTCCAATTGCAGATCTACTACAATTAGTATCCTCAGTTCCAAAACGATTAAAAAGTGTTATTAAAAGGAAAGGTGATGTAACACAATGGTAAACATGCCTCTGTCCCAACTTCTGTTGAGTGTGTTGCAGCCATCAAATTCTAAATTTGTGTATATTTACAAAATACAATTAAGTTGGTCAGTAAAACTATTGAAAATCTTTTCTTTGTACTTTTGTCAGTTAAATAAAGGTTCACGTGAATTAATATATCACAGATTTTTGTTTTCATTGCATTTTGGAAAATATCCCAACTTTTCTGGAAATGGGGTTTGTAGAATTGGCTTCTATCTTTTAAAAGTTGGCTTTCAATTGGATATGTTATAAGATCATATTTAGTTTTAATTTCAATACGTCTTTTGTCTACTTCAGGGTCTGGTGCCAAAACATATTTCTGGTCTAATTGTTTTAATTACCGTAGATTCCGTACTACAGAGCGCACCTGATTAAAAGCCGCAGGCTCTAATTTTAGAAAGAAAATCAATTTTGTACTTGTACAAG